>NC_067413.1:76193022-80993022 GCF_009764475.1 Pristis pectinata
TACTGGATTCCTCCTCCTTCAGCCCTTTGCCTCTTCTACCTATCACATCTCAGCTCATCACATCTTCCCCCTCCCCTTCACCTGGACTCGCCTATCACCTGAACTCACCTATCCCCTGCCTGCATGTGCTCCTCCCCCTCCCCGCACCTCCTTATTCTGGCTTCTGCCCTCTTCCTTTCCAGTCCTGATGAAGGGTCTCGGCCTGAAACGTCGACTGTTTATTTCCCTTGATGGATGATGCCTGACCTGCTGAGTTCCTCCAGCACTTTTTGTGTATTGCAGCAGAAAGAATAATATTCTATCAAAATATCACTATCTCAAACTTTCTCAATCAATTCCTCCAAATGCTAGGGCACTTTTGTTTAACTCTGCACCCTCTGCAATTTGGCTGCATCTTAACATTTACATTTTGGATTTTGAAGTAAACTCATTTGTGGAACTTGTGCACAAAATTTAATTAAATTTTCTTCGGAAATGATAGGAAAATTTTAGATGTGCGTTATTAGTGTATAATTTTTTCCCGAGCTTTAGTTAAGTGGATATGGTTGTATTAGTGGCAGTGGGCTGGTTGTGTTTTGCTAGACAGTGGCAGCTTGAGATAAAGGTGACTCATTGTTTCCAGCAGGTACTCTTGGTATTTTTAACTGCATAGGATGCTGCCTTTATAGCTTATAGTTAATATTTGCTTGAACTAATGCATGTTCTTAAATGTAGTGGACTTTTTTCACGGCGACAGTGTATTGAAACTGCTTGACTTTACCAATATGTAGATGGTTTATATTGCAACTGTTAAAATCTGTTTCAAAATTGCATCCAATGTAAAATCTTTACCATACAGTTACTGCCAAGTGGTCCTAATGGCAGAGCGTTATTGTAATATGTTGCCAGGCAGTGGTAGCTTGATGAGAGGTGACTCATCACCAGGAGGTGCATTGTTAATCTTAACCGCAAGTTATCGGATAATGCCTTTTTGATGTGTACAGTTTCCTGTGTTGCTGCTGAGCAATGAGTTGGCCAAAAGTTTCATTTATTTATATGTAAAATGATCTCACCCTAGTGGAGTTCCTAACATTAATATTGGATGACACCTTTTGGGTGTTTAAGTTAGAATTCTTACGTTGTCTTATAAATTTATGGCCTCAAACAAAGGAAGGTAAAATAACATGTATTGGCAGTATAGATATTTAATTTTATCAGATATGCTCTTCTGCTAGACAATGCCTATATAAATATTGGGTGATATTACATTTTGCATGACACATGCATGTTTCTCATTGCCTCAAACCAAATATGTGCTTCTGCAATTTCCAACAGCTTTATGTGAATTTCTTATGTGACTAGTTTCTCAATCGTGAAAATAGGAGAACTGGTATGTGAATTGGGGTGCACCTAAGCGTCATCCAATTTTTTTTTATTTTCCTCGCAGTGCTTCATTTGTCGTGCATGGTTAATTGAATTACATGCCTTTTTTTTAGCCTAATAATAAATTGTGATCTCATGCTTAAGAAACAGTCCTGTTGCAGAACATCAGCTCCATGCCATAACACCACCTGTTGTTTCATTTTGTCACTTTTTTTTGTGTGCAGCATTTCCTTACTCAGTGTAAGGGATTAATATGATCAACAAAGTTGTTTGGTAAGAAACTCCAAAGATCAGGATATTAATTGTCTGGATCAGGATCAACAAGTCACTTACCATTCCCAGGTCATGACAGGGTTACTTAGGCTCTAGTTGCTTCAAGTGTTAGGTAGGCTAACATGGCAGAATTTACTTCTGAATCTTTTCCTCTCTTCCAGCATTGGTCTTGTGGCTGAGCCTTTCTTTGGTTCTGCAGTTCTGTCATTTGACCATTCTCCACTGAACAGAACATTTGGCCCAAGCTTGGGTGTCCTTGAGCTGTTGCCTTTTGCATTATCTGAAGCAATCTTTGGCTTTCTAAACCAGTTCTGATTCAAGCTTGTTTGTTTTTTCAATAGTTTGGTGAATGTGTGTAAATTGCCCAAGTCAAACTAATTCCAAATTGTTAAATGATTCATTAGTTTTAATTTGATCAGTATGTAGAAATAGATGTTAATATGTTAGTAGATGTTGTTAGTTTAAATATTTTTTTAAGATTGGTTTTTACTGGTAGTTTGGAGATTTGGATTCTGTGGGAACTTGTTAGTTAATGACCTTGTTGATTAAATAAGTAGGGAATGGAAAGAGAACTACAGTTCCCATTTCAGGGGAAGGTTCTTCACAAGGCCCTCAAGAAGAGAATTAATTGAGGGCAAATTTTCTACGAATCAGTTCTTGTTATTCTGATTATCATCATCCTCTCTTCCTGGGTCCCAAAACATGCTGGAAATCTGCCTTGAATAGTTAGGGGAGCACTTGTGACATTTGTTAATATTTCTGCAGTCTCACATTTGGAAGCCTAAATATTTTAAAAGAAGATAAATATTTTCCCTCTATTTTAACATCTACCACTCCCCTCCTCAACACCTCTTCCCTTTGTCTTTTAAAAAAAAATAAGCTTAAAGCATTTAAAATGGTCAGCTTCTGTGGAATATCTGGGGTTTAAAACCGGGTAGGGGAAGGTGGTGTGAAACCCCAGCTCCATTGTGAGGGGCTCCTGCAGTGCATTAATTAGCTGGGTGGTGAATTGAAGTTAGGATTTTGTGACCAAAAGCTGACAAATATTTTGTGTAGATTCCGGTGACTCTCAATTTAGCAATGGTAGCACGTCTCTATATGGGGAAACATTGTGCCTTGCAATACTTGGAGTAGGCTGACCAATTGTATGGCACATTAAGCTGTCTGAGATGAAAGGAGAAGGTGTTCATGGTATTCCAAGGAAGTAGCCAATCCTTCACGTAGTATCATTAAAAGTGGATCACCTGTTTACATCACGGCTGTCTGTGGGACCTGGAATTTGATTAATACTCAACATGAGCATCATTTGCAACTTGATGACTCTCAGATTGGACTGATCTTGGTTTCTGAGTGGAGGTAGCAAAGATCACAGTTTCCTGTTCATCCTGAAGATTAGCAGTCTGGTGTGTTGGTGAAACAGGACCAGATGTTATCCTGTAGGATGACATCGCGGTGAGAGTGAGCAATTTCTTTAAGAACTTCTAGGAGGCACTGGGTTCCTCTCAATCCTTGGGCTCTTCTTCATTCTTGGTGTCTTCGGAGTGGACCCTTGGTTGCAGATGGTCTTGACTGTGAATAATCCATGTCTGTGGTTATTGATATGTTAGATTTCCTGCATTCTTTCCACTGCCATTTGATAGTTAGGTCTTTTTTAAAACCATTGAATCTTGGCCTTGTAGTTCCCGTAGAGATTGGGGGTGTTGACTTTCTCCTTGAGGTATAATGGAATTTCCTATCCAAGAATGCCAAGTGTTTGCAGGTAATTACCTCTTGGTCATTCTCAACAAAACAGCCCTGTTACAAGTGCAAATTAGTGCAAACTGGGTATTATGTGGCTTCTTCTTGGGAGTCTTTGGGTTATATGTGAGGGCAATCTGAGGAAAGCTTTGTGTGAGATCCTAGAAACCTTTAACCTTGGTTTTTCCTGTAGCTTTTCAGTTACCATTGTTTTGGAGCCAAGTTGACGGAAATAACAATGGGTTAAGCAGAAGTCAGTCCAGCAGTTATCAGTAACTCCTGTGACGTTGAAACCAACCATCCCTGCAATCATTTGCTTGGATGATGTAACAGATGCTAGTGCCTTGATTGACATTGTGGCCAAGTGGTCTTGGTTGTCTCTCTGAGGAAACTCTGGTTGTGACAAGATTATGCTCCAAATGTTTCATCAGGAGGAGTGTTCTATTGGAGTTGGTGGCACTGCTCCTCCTTCCTTGCCAATCACTTTTCTGGATGCTTGTCATTTCTGATTCCAACTTTGAAGTTGCCCAGGAGTATGAGTTTGCCTTCCTCTAGGACCTGGGCCAGAATTTTCTCAAGATTGGAATAGGAATACTCCTGGAAACTACAGAGGAAGATTCCTATAATGCTACCAAGGTTGGGATACATGCAATGATGCATATAACAGGCTGGTTCCACATTAGAATGAAAAGGATCATATAACATTTGCTAATCCCAAAGTAAGATACTAGATGTTGGGCTAACTCTTCCTTGATGGCAAAACCTATCTTATGGAGGTGCTGTTCCTCTTCTAGTTTGCTCTTCCAGAAGGTGTACACACCTTGTCCTTTGAGCTGGTTATCTCCTGCCTGCCATGTCTTAGTCAAGGCAACAATATCACCATTGGAGTGTTTGAGTTCCTAGGCTTTAGTAGTCAATATCAATTCCTGCTCTGAAGCATACAAGAGAAGGGACCTTGCGTTAAACATGCCCAAACCGCAGATTATCTATCAACCTGCCCCAGCACGCAGTATCACTCATTTCCTTCTCATCCCCAAATTACTGTCAACCAACTCTGGTTAGTCCATATCATTCAAATGCCCAACGCCAGAATGCCAAAAGGGATCCTAGTAGGAGCTCCATCAGAGCAAAAGATTACAATAGCACAAGAACACTTCAAAGATGTTCCCAAAGTTGTCTTGAAAAACTAAATAAATCAACCCTGACCCATTTGTGTACTCATAGCTGCTGAAGGGTGGATTTAGACATTTACATTCAGATTTGAATTATTTAATGTAGTTTTATATGGAGAGGGTGAACAAATATGTGAATGGTGGACTTGACCTGGTGCACAGGTCTGCTTGGGTATAAAATTACAACCAGACCTGGCTGCAGCCAATCAGGACCTGACCAGAGCATAAACATTTGCCTTGTTCTATGCCCAACGAGACCTGGTTGCAGAAAAGGAAAACTTGCAACATTGCTATTGATCGAGAATCAGTATAAGGAACTGAGTTGTGCTGGGTTGAGACAACCCCAAGTATTGTCAGAATATACACTTGACTTGGGAGCTGACATGGCAACATAGTCAGATCCAAGTTGGACTTGGGATAGTCAGGATATTGTTTAGTGAAATTTGAAATCAATTTCATATTTTTACTTATGAATTACTGATTTTTTTTTGTTTTGTTGGCTTTTCTGATCTTGTTGCATTCTCATTTGTGGTAACACTATCAGTTTATATGTGAATTAAGAACTTCTGGTGTTTAAAGAAAGCCTGTCTTTCTAAACTGAAGTGGAAAATTCCCCACCTACTCAAAGTTTGGGGAAAATAATGGTTCAACTAACTCGTAAATTAATGCTAATTGGTCTTGTTTCAAAATGTGTAAGACTGAAGATTACTGTAAAACTTTGCATTCTCCTGTTCTTAGATGATGAGATATGACATGAGAAGTTTCCTTTTGGAATAATTAGTACATTTTGAAAAATGCACAAGCTGATCCAAATAATCTATTGATCTTAAGTAGAGCTTCATGCAGAATAAAGAACCAACAAGCATGGAATTTATAATGAGTAAATTAAATAACTTAATGGTACAATGTTATAAGCATGATTTAAAGTCTACAATCTCCAAATCATTTTGCAAATATAATGAAGGGTTTAGTTCTGCCAGTATGTAGGGCTGTTATGTGAATAGAATAATTGCTGTGAGTAGGTGTTTGCAATGAATAGTATTGTTGTCAATATGTATTGCAAGCAAGAATGATGTATTTCATTTTTCTAGGTTTGCTATCTAAATTCAATACATTTTGTTACATTCAAAATGTGTTTTATTTGTGTTGTTCCTTTAGAATAGTTTAATTCCACTTCATCTAAAATTGCAGCATTGTGGTATTGTTTCTTGAATAGAAGCAATTTGAAGTGACCATTGCATGCGTCCTTTGGTGGGAACCAATAGTCAATTGGTTTTTATAGCAGAATCTTGTACTCGCAGGCCCTTTTCAGGAAGGGTGATTAAATAACAGTTGAGAGTGTAAAAATATTGTTGAATTCTTCCTTTCTGGGAGGAAAACAGTATAAATGTTGTGAAGGCAGCCCAGTTTAAATCCATTTTCTGAGCTAAGTACTATTTGAACCAGAGGTTGCAGTGTTTTGGCTTGGTAGCTTATTAAGTGGTGCACTCACTGAATCCTTAAGAAGTACTCTTTTAAAAATCCAGTTTATGAGATAACAAAAATTAAGTTGAGATCATAAGGTACACTACTAGGACCATAACATCAGCAGGAAAATTGGCAGGTATTGATTAAGTTGCTAGTGTATAAAGAAGGAAGCACTTTTCACATTTCTGAAGTTGCACTTACTATTCTAATCATTCCTATCTAAGGAATAACATACTTTTGGATATGTTGTGAGAGGCATCGGAATATAGTTCCTAACATATTCAAACAAAAAAAACACATTTATCCTCCCCAATTTTACTATCTTGTTTATAATTTTACAATGCCATGTGAACTCCTTTAGACATTGATCTTTAATTATTACAGGTTATCCATCACAGATCAGTTTTTAGCAATTCTTTCCAGCTCTTGCTTCACCCCTCCTTTCTCCCCCCCCACCTTTTTATACTGGCTATGTCCCCTCTTCCTTTCCAGTCCTGGTGAAGGATTTTGACCTGAAACATCAACTGTTCATTTCCCTCCATGTTGCCTGACCCACTGAGTTCCTTCAGCTCCTTTGTATGTTGCTCCAGATTTCAGCATCTGCAGTCTCTTGTGTCTTTGTAATTTTGATTTGTTTGCATTTTGAAGGATCTTAATTGTAGTTAATGGGCAACTGAATGTAATTAATTTTTTGTCCTCAAGTTGCTGGACTATTAATCCAACTTCAATTTTTAGCTTCATCTATTGTTTGAAATGATAAGCCTGTTTTTTTGGGATGTGGGTGATTTCGGCAAGAGTCATTTTCATTGCTCACCTGTGCCTGGTTTGAGGGGGGTATTGTTGAGCCTTTGCCTTGAAGAATTGCAGACTTCCACAGTGGTGGTAAATGAGAACTGCAAGGTTTATCAATAATGTGACAAGTGATGTACAACTTTTAGACTCTAGTTCTTAGAAGTAATCAATGTTTTCTTTCTCTGTCATGGTGATGTTTTATATATTTACTTCATACCACCCTTCCTCTTAGACTCCTCCCTGCCCCACTCACTCTACCACTTGCTGGATATGTGTACCCTCACCTGTATGGATATAGAGTCCCAGTCACACCAGCATTCAGTGTTCTGGAGTCTAGTGGTGTGGTCTAAGCCTTTAGATGGTGAATACTGCAGTCTAGTTCTGAGGAGGCTGGTGCAGATGGGTATTGAATCCTGTGTCAAGCACACAGATCAAATACAGTGTATTTTTTTCAATTTGGTGACCTTGAGTGTTGCACCCAACCAGGTGATTATTCTATTATGCTCCTCTCAATAGCAACAGGAGCTATAATTGGTTCTCCATGTATTTAACCTTGCATCCATGACTGAATCAAAGTTTTGGGCACTCAAAGGTCCACTTGGAAAGAGGGAGCAGCAGTACTGGTGCATAGATCTTTGCTATATCTAGGACAAAAGTTCTTTAGCTCCTGGAAATGTATGGTTTTGGCAGATTCCAAACCAAGTGCAAGTAAGGGTATTTAATTGGCATCACAGTAGATAATTTTATCCATCACTTCAATGATTTTGGGAGAGCATTTGTACATTAATTGTTCAGAAATGTTCATGAGGAATTTCATACACTGACACAGCCGACCACAAATCCTTTTCCAATGCCTTGCCTTGACTAGTGCATTGGGTCTTGTTTCCACTCCGAGCTTTGCGATCAGGGGCAGAACATAACAGCTGTTATTTCTTCTCTTGCTCCTGCAGAGTTAATGAGGTACTTCAGCCCCTTTTTCCTTGCTACTTCATTGACAACAGAGGGGTCTGGTTCCATCATATGCTAGCAACATCCAGCTGTGGAACTGCACTGTCTCCCTTGATTCCAGCAGTTCTCAATATGTTGTACCATAAGTCAGGTATCTGACAGCATTCTCTCAGTAAAAAAAAAAGCATTGGGAAGACAAAAGTCTTCGGCCACACCATGACTCTGCTACTCCACAAGTTGAAGCAGACTGTTTGTAATCTTGGTGTGCTCTTTGACAATGAGCTGAGCTTTCTGTGTGTTCTCCACCACAAAGACAACTTGTGTCCTACAACATCACGTAACTGTGTTTTGCCAGCACAAGCAAGAACACTCTATGCATTTGACGCATCCAGGTTTAAATATTCCATTATCTTCATGGCTGGTTCACCATTTCTTACACTTCATAAAATTCAGCTCATTCAGACTTCTGTGCATAAGAAATCCTGCACCAAGTTCCATTCACCCATCACTCTGTGCTCATTAAGCTATATTGGTTCCCAATCCAAAGAAGTCTCGTAAAACTTCTAACCTCTTCAAATTCTTCACAGCCTTGGCCCTACCGATCCCTCAGAGCTTTAAAAGAACTCTGCATTCCTGCAACTGTGGTTGCCAATGCATTCTCCTCTCTCATTCACCTGCTGTTGGTCACCATGCCTTCAGGTATTATATGCAGAACCACAAATCTTAAAGTACAGAATAAAACTACTCTATCTTGTTCTCCTGCCTTAAGACCTTCCTGAATGTCCTCCTACCTTTAGTTACCAATCTGATAATTTACCCTATAATGTATAATGTATGTTAATACACTGAAGCATGTGTAAGGTTTTGGATGAATGGAAGATTTTGCTTTTTAATATCAAGCAAATGCAGGAACTGTTTAGTTGGGAAGAGGGAACAGCAGTACAGGTGTATAGGTCTTTGCTTTATCAAGAATGTTGTCAGGGTCTTTAGTTTTCACTGACTAAGGCCATTTACTGTCTGTGGTGCTAAGATGCAGCGAAGTATACTTGAGCATCCATGGTGTTTCAGACCTCTGCTGGGGAAGCACCAGTGGCACAGAAGGAGAAACTAAGAATTAAGAATGTTCATTCATATATTAGTGATGCATATTGAATTTGCATGATAAAATTGTGAACTTGGGGGGGTAGGATTTAATTTTGCTCATGAAATTGTATTTGTATGGTCATTCTTGTTATGTTCATCACACAGTAAATTGGTTTATTATTGTTGTGTGTACCAAGGTACAGTGGAAAAACTTTGTTTTGCAAGCCATCCATACAGATTTCATTATAACAGTGCATTGAGGTACTATGAGGGAAAAGCAATAACAGTGCAGTATATAGTGTCACTGTTACAGGGAGAGTGCAGTGCAGGTAGACAAAGTGCAAGACCATAAGGTAGATTGTCAGGTCAAGAGTCCATCTTATTGTACTACAGGACCTTTTCAATGGTCTTATAACAGCAGGATAGAAGCTGTTCTTGAGCCTGCTGGTATGTGCTTTCAGGCTTTTGTATCTTCTGCCCAATGGGAGAGGGGAGAAGAGAGAATGTTCTGGGTGGGTGGGGTCTTTGATTATGTTGACTCCTTTAATGAGGCAGTGAGAAGTGTAGACAGAGTCCATGGAGGGGAGGCTGCTTTCTGTGATGTGCTGGGCTGTATCCACAACTCGGCAATTTCTTGCGGTTCTGTGCAGAGCAGTTGCCGTACCAAGCCATGATGCATCCAAATAGGATGCTTTCTACGGTGCATCGATTAAAAACTGGTGAGGGGCAAAGGGGATGTGCCAAATTTCTTCAGCCTTTTGAGGAAGTTAAGTGCTAAAAATGTACCTTTTGAGTGCCCAAAACATTTAATAGTTCAGCCAGTTCCTTTGAGTGAGAAGGCATTGTTCTGTTTTGGAAAGTTCAGAAAGAAAGTGATGTCTTTTGCATTGAAGTATTTCTGGAGGGCAGTGGCAGAAGAATATTGATATACCCAATATTCTTCAAGAGAAAGTACTTGTGCAGTAACTAGATGGGACTGGAGGCACAGAAACATTCTGCAACTAAATTGTACTGTAGCAATGTTTTTTTTACAAAAGCACTGTTAGTTGACTCTGCACCATGTTTGTTGAATTTTTTTAATGGAATCTGAAAGTCAGCAATACAAATGTTGACTTAATAAAGAAAATAGTTGTGCTAATTTTAGTGAGTGTGCTAGCAGTGCATGATTTGAAAAGTATTCATGTTTTGTAATATAGGTGAAAGCAAACTATTTGTGCTTTTTTTTAAATAATGACAAAATTCTGATGCCATTTAACTCATGCTATAAAGCTGATACACTGAAAATGTGCATGATTTGTAATGCAGGGACCACCCAGAGTGACTACTCTTTGCTTTATCTCTTTTTAAAAGTAGTTTAGAACTTGCTTCCTCCTATTTGGTGAGTGCAGCCTTGAAACTCCAAATTGACTGTGGTTTGGAAAGAATGATCAGCTTGCTTATAGAATGCATGGTTTTGGCAAAGGATCAAACTGTTGGCCATTCTTTTTGATTTAAGCAAATTTTGGGAAACGTGTAAGGTCTTAAAACACCTTTTGCACTGATTTGTTAAAAGAAACCGCAAAATGCTGCTGCGCAGGTGTTGCAAATGTTGATGGCTGATTGAGGGAAGCAGATGGCTTTAGTTGGTGGCATCAAGCCAAAAGAGCAGGTGCTGGTCATGTGATTGCTGGTTACCAGGGTAATCTTATTGCTCTTGGCGTGCAGATGAAAGGAAAGGGGCCCCAGTGTTCAGCTGTAGTATTGTATAATTTGTGGCCGTTAGAGCGGAAATAAATGCTGGAAATGGAGTCTCATGGCAAGAGAAGCTGATGGCAGTGTTTAGTAAATACTAAAATAATTGGTGTGGAAATAGGGCTGAAAATTAAGTGAAATAGATTTTTTTTAGCTTGGTGTATGGCTTATCGTGCCTTTTTATATCGAGCTTTTTGTCATTACATCTCGACTACATATAAATAAGGAAATTTGAGTTCTTTGAACATGGGCATTGTTCCCAGCAGTTAATTATTTTATAAACACTTTGTCTAAGAGGATTCAGCCTATTCTGGGACAGTTGGATAGACTGGTGGATCTCAGTTTGCACACTAGCTTTGTTTAATGATCACAGCCATTATTCTATTGAAAACATGATGCTGTTAACAGTAAATTATGATTGATCAGTTTTTTGGGGGCTCCAATTACTAAAGTTAACTTGGTCTGTGTGCTGGGGAATACCTGGAAGCTATCTTTACGGTTATAGAATGTGCAACCCACAGGACACAAGATAAATTGCTCATATCTGGAAGCGCAAATTTGCTTGCTTAATTTGTAATATGTACAATTAAATACGCTAAATTTGGTGCTATGGCCCAAAAATAATAACTTAGCCTACCATATAGATTGCTGGTTTGGTTTTGGTTTCATGGTACTTCCGTAAATCATTTGAGAAGTGTTAATATGTTAGTATGAACAAGTGCACCCAATTTTTTTGGCTTGAATAGCAAGGCTAATAACCTATTGAGTGACTTGAGGGATAGGGGGTTAGTGCAAGAAAGTGATGCAGAAGTTAAAAATCTGTCTTGACCTTATTTGAATGGCAGAGCAGGCATGAGGGGTCAATTGGCCTACTTGTGTTCTTATATTCTTAGTTTGTTAACAATTTGTGCATAAACTGACCTTAATTTAATCTGCTTTGGAAAATGAAGACAAAGTTCTGTAAAATTCTTGCTGACTGAAATTCAGGTGAAAACTTGTCTTTCACCTCTAGCTTAATTATGTTTCAATGGTCTAAACTGGATTGATTTCATAGTGTTTAGCAGTGAAATTGTATAACCTTCTGTCACATTTTTAACTACCATGCTGCAATGTTTTTTTTTCCTTTTGAGTTCCCTTATGTTAGATTTACTGTTTTTGCAATTCTTGTGTATGTGCTAATTTGAAAACTGGTTTCTGAAGCAAGAAGTTATACAATCCCCAAAAGTAATGTCTAAGGCTCTTGATATTAATTACAACAACTACATTTATCCTGTATGCTCATCACCCAAACACACCCCACTGATGTGGAAATATCTGTGTTCCTTTGCTGGGTTTAAGTCCTGGAACTCCCTATCCAATGGCATTATTGGAGTGATGTCAGCAGCAAGGCTGCATTGATTAAAAAAGGCAGATCATGGCCATCAAAAGTACTTTAAACAAGGTAATAAATGCATGTCAATTCCTATCCTCCACATAAATGCAATAAAATTCTTGAGCTCACAAGTTTACACATCTACTTGAGATTAAAGTGTGCATAAGTTCCATTCTTTTGGGTAATTCTTCCTGTCTGTGTTAGTTACAGTTGAAGTATTGTTTTTGTCGTAGGCATGTAATGAACTAGCATTTTGGGGATTGCATTTTCATTGTTATTGAATATTAATAACATCCTTCAGACTTGCTGCCATCATATGAATGTCCTCATCCCATAGGTACTTGCTTAATGCTACCCCTACCCCGCCCCCCCCTCCCCCCCATGATCTCCTCTAGTCATAGCTAGAGGATAATCTGCAATAGCTTTACTTCCTACTACTGGCTTCTTTCCTTGTCCCCTCCTGACTCTTAACTACATGCTGCATCTTGCTAATGTCATTTTACAGCATGTCAGGTTCCACTTAATCTGATGTCAGCCAGCTTGAGTTTGTCTTCAACCCTCTCAATGTCTCCATAGGATCCGATTTTTCTAGTCGGAATCAGATTTATTTTCACTAACTTGTATGACATGACATTTGTTGTTTGTGGCAGCAGTGCAGTGCAAAGGCATAAAACTTATAAGTAGTGGAAAAACAAAATAACTAGTGTTCGTGGACTATTCTGAAATCTGATGGCAGAGGGGAAGAAGCTGTTTCTGAAACGTTGAGTGTGGGTCTTCAGGCTCCTGTACCACCACCCTGATGGTAGTAACGAGAAAAGGGCATGTCCCAGATGGTGAGATGATGGATGCCACTGCCTTGAGGCAATATCTCTTGAAAATGTCCAGTTCAATATTGAATATTGCATGAAGAAACATTTCCTGTATCTGAATATTGAGAAGACTGAAGGCATCTTTCACTCTGAGGCTGACTTGTACTGATTGGAACTTTTGTGTTGCTGTTTGACTCAGAGCTGAACTTCCATTACCATATTTTCTCCTATTGCTCGACCACTGACTACTCTGACAATACAATGGGAGAATCCAAAATTGGCAATGCTACAATGTCTAAACGTGCCTATTCCATTGTTACTGCATGATGTCCCACTTCGCAACCTTAAAATCTCGTCCAATGATTTGCCCAGTATCCTAACCCACGCTAATTTCCCCCATTGTCTTTGTGCCTAATAACCTGCCTTGGTTCTTGCTGGCAATGTCTCAATTTTAAATTCCTCTCTGCCTTACCACACCCAAGCTTTGCACTTGTCTGAAACCCACCAAAATGCTCTTGGTCCTAAATTGACCTGTGTATCTACTTCTGCTGCGCCACAGACGTGTCTGTTCGCCTCTGTCATCAGCTCTAATTCCTCCCTAAACACCCCTTCATTGAGCCAGTTTATGCAGCACAGAAACAGGCCCTTTGGCCACAGAGTTCCCACTGACTTCAAGAACTTATTTACATCAATCCCATTTTAATCTGCCAGCTTCTCATCAACTCCATCACCACCACCACCACCACAGCAGCAGATTCTATCACTCATCCAGGTTCTTTGGGCATTTATTGTTGGATATTTAACCTACTAACCTGCATCTTTGGGATGTGGGAGGAAACCTGAGCACTGAAGAAATGTGGAGAATGTGCAAACTACACACTGCACTGTAGGTCAGGATTGAACCCCAGTCACTAGAGCTGTGGAGCTCCTAATTTACTCCAGCCTGGATGTTGTATTTTATTAGGAAAATGAGCATCTTGGTACACTTCTGTTGAAGGCACCATGCATGTCATTAGCTATTAAGGGCTAGAAGAAATACATTTGTCCTGAGGAATTACTGTATTGAGCTGAAAGGAAAATTCAATATGAATTTGATGCCATCTCCTTCATTATATTTTTGCTGCTTTTGTCTTTGATTTTTAACATGGTTTATTACTTTAACCACATTAATTTTAATGGAAGTTGCTTTTTATCCAAGTTGGTGTCTCACCATTGTGGCTTTGGCATGAGTAAGTTTTTCATTGTTTGCACAAATCGGTCTTGAGTGCAATATTTATTCAGGACTTGCGTAGAGTAGAAAGATTCACTCAAAATTCATGGTGGTAGAATTCTTTTTCGACTAAATTCCTGGGAAGTAAGGAATTTTAATGTTTGGAGTCTGTTGTTCACGTAATGGATATATTAAGATGTGACTAAGCTAGAGAAGGTACAGAAAAGATCTGCAAGGATGTTGCTGAAACTGGACTGTGGATATTCAGTCTCTTCCCCAGAGTAGGGGAATCTAAAGCTAAAGGGCATAGGTTTAAGGTGAGATGGGAAAGATATAAAGGGGACCCAAGGGGCTGGTTTTATACTCTGGTGGGTATATGGAATGAGCTGTTAGCGGAAGCAGTAGAGGTGGGTACAATTATAATGTTTAAAAGATATTTGGACAGGCTTATGGACAGGAAAGGTTTAGAGGGATATGGGTCAAATGCAGGCAAATGGGACTAGCTCAGGAAGGCACCTCAGTCAGTGTGGACGCATTGGGCCAAAGGGCCTGTTTCCATACTGTGTAACTAGATTCTGATGGCCTGGATTTTGCAATTTGTTCACTGTTGACATTATAAACAACCGCCCCAAAAGCATCACATTCAAAATTGATTTTGGGGCCAAGAGAGAGTGGCTAGTGGTAAACCTTGTTAGCAAACTAAGAGTTTATGGCACATAGGGTTTGGTGCCTGAAGGTTTTGTTAGTTTCCCTTTTTTTTCCAAATTTTGCTGGTGGAAGTCTGCAACACCCTGGAGGAACAAAGAATCACTGACCCAAGTTCTAGATTTCTCTATGCAATATGCTATGTGTGCACTCTAGAAGTTGCAGTCAAATTTTCTCCATTCACCTTGCTATGTATTTCCCAGCCATCAGATACAAATAGATCTAACGTTTCACTGAAGTATGCAAGCATGCAATTTTCATAGATTACAAGATGAGGGTGATTATTCTAGAACAATATAAAACACTAATTGGGCCACAAAGTAACAATACAGTTCTGATCACAACGCTACAGGAAGGACATTATTGCTTTAGAAGGGGAATGGAGGAATTTATGAGGATGTTGCCAGGACTGGGGAATTTAAGCAATGAGAAAAGATTTGATAAACCAGAGTTGTTTTCTTTAAAGCAGAGGAGGTTGAGGAGAGATTCATTTGATATTTAAAATGGGAACTGAGAAGTCTGAAGAGAGTGATTAGAAATAGTATGACTGGAAAGTTTCTGCTTGAAAGTTTGGTAGAGACAGCAACTCATCACATTTTGCACACAGGGAAGAGGGGGAAGATGTTGCTATCATTGGGCTGTGCTTGCTGTAATTTGCCATTTGCGAGACTATGAAAAGGGGGGGGAAAAGCTTTACCCACATAGGAATAAAGGAAATGGTTCTTGTAGCTCTGCCATCTAAATTGAGTTGGGCTGCAGTTAGGTAGTGAATGCTTTGTAGGTTGGTCCAATTCTCAGATCTGGGAATATATGCCACATTAGTTTCATTGAATACTAAGAAGAATACGAAGGGAAAGACTTTTGAGTGTTTGATCCTGTTACAAGCAGGAAAAAGGTAAATTGATGAGGGGAAGGAATTAAGAGGCATTATTCCAGAAAAAGTTAAAGGTGACACAATTTGTGAAAAAGATGCAAAGAGCATAAAGACAAAATGAAAGGGAACAACACGTTCGGTCCAGAAATAGCAACCAAGATGCACTTGGAGGTGACCATGTGTTTTAGCTCATTTTTTTTTGTTAAATATTTTTGGAAGCTGCTGGATATATTTAGATTTATTCAGCTGAATTTTATGTTGAGTTCTCAAAGCAATAAATGTGAGTGAGTAGTTCTGTTCCCTTTCACTTCAAAAATAAAAACTTAGATCCTGCTAATTTAGCATGGGATGGAGGGAAATTGAATTTAGAAGCAAACGTTCTCTAGTTACCTTGCTGAGAAGAATGTGAAAACTTTTTTGTTGATAAACATAAGGTTAAAGGACATCCAGATTTAATAAGATCTTATTTAAAGCCGCTAACCGATTTTAGAGCTGAATAGATGGAGATGGGCAATGAGGTGAACAAACAAGGAAGTAGGAAGCATGAATGAATAATGGGGAAATTGAAAGAGTCAGTAAGGGTCGCATTTTCCTTGCTAGCCTCACCTCATCAGTTTCATTTTAGCAAAATTGGAGTAGCCAAAGCAATATTGATGCAGCATTGTGAATAGGTTATAAATCCTGTTAAGTAAGACCAAATATGTTAGACATCTAGATATATCAAGTCACTGTTTTGATTTCTTTCCACCTCACAGAAAATGAGATAAGATCTCATTAGATATGTTTTCAAAACCTGACTAATTAACCATTGCATCTTTACTTTCCAACCCTCATCACCCAGTTTCCTTCCCCTCCCCCAACTGGTTCCATCTGCCCATCATCCCTCCCTTATTTAGTTCCATTTATCTTCCTTATCAGATTCCAGAATCTGCAGCTCTTTGTCTCCACTTATCACCTTCTAGCTTCTGTCGCTACCTCCCCTCACCTGCCTTCATCTGCCCATCATCCCCCTCGTCACTTGGTTCCACCTATCGCCTGCCAGCTCCTACCTTGCCCCTCCCCTCAGCTCTTTACAGTGGCACTCTCCCCATCTACACTCTGTCCTCATCCTGTCCTCAATGTGGATTATCTCTCTACCTCCTCAGATACTGCCTGCAGTTTTTTTTGCTTCATTACAATTTTCTATTTTTCAGGATGTGTGTCTGAAGTATGGTAGTAAGCCACCACTTTAAATCACTGCAGTCCTTCAGATGTTGGGTGAGGAGTTTCAGGGTTTAGACCCAATGATGGTGGAACAGCAATATATTTCCGAGTCAGGATCATTTGTGACTTGGAGGATCTTGCAGGTGGTAATGTTCCCACGCACTTGGTCTTGTGCTTCATGGTGATGGAGGTTGTGGATTTCATGTAGGAGACTAGATAAATAACTGCATTTGGGGTTACAGGACGTGAGTCACCTGCCCCAAGATAACCAGCCTCTGACCCACTCTTGTAGCCACTTGTGTGGCAGGTTCAGTTAAGTTCCTGGTCAGTGGTGACCATGACGATGTTGATCAGAATCAGATTTCACATCACTGACACATGATGTGAAATTTGTTTTGTGGCAGCAGTACAGTGCAAAGACTACAAACTAAAAATGAATAGTGCAAAAAAAACGCCATGCTGTAGTGTTAATGGATCATTCAGAAATCTGATGGCGGAGGAGAAGCTGTTTCTGAATTGAATGTGGGTCTTCAGGCTCCTATACCACCTCCCTGATGTTCGTAACAGAGGGCATTTCCTGGGTGCTGAGGGTCCTTAATGATAGATGCCACCTTGAGGCACTGCCTCTTGAAGATGCCCTCAGTGGTGGGGAGGGTTGTGGGTTGTGTCCACTATGGAGCTGGCTGAGTCTATAACCCTCTGCAGCCTCTTACAATCCAGTGCATTGGAGCCTCCATACCAGGCTGTGATGCAACCAGTCAGGATGCTCTCCACCGTACAACTATAGAAATTTGCAGGAGTCTTTAGTACATACCAAATCTCCTCAAACTCCTAATGAAGTAGAGCTACTGGCATGCTGCCTTCTCAATTGCATCAGTAGTAGGGTGGTAGTGTCATAGATTGTCATTGGTTTACATTTTTGAAGTGCAAATGTTACTTAATCATTTATCAGCCCATGCTAGCATGTTCCCATTTTGCTGTGTGCAAGAATGGACTTTTTATTTGAAGAGTTGCAAATAGAATTCAACGTGGTCAAATCATCAGTGACATGGTCAAATCATCAGTGAACATTCCTACTTTAATCCATCATAACACTAGAAAGTCATTGAAGTAGCTGAAATGGACCTTGGACACTGCTCTGAGGAACTGAGGTTTTGAGGTTGGGGTGATTAATTTCAGCTACAACTTCACCCACTGGAATATTTTTCCCTTGATGTGCATTGCCTAGCGCCACACTTGGTCTAATGCCATTACCTCTTTTGGTAACATTAGAGGCTGCTAATGCATGTTTGTGTGTTTGTGAATATTTATAAAATAGGCCAAATAGTCCCAGTGTCAGAATCCTACTAAACATCTAGAATTTTTAATATTAAATATAACATGAAAATCCACAAGAGTACATAGGCTCCCTGGGTTATGAATGACCTGACTTGTAGAAATCTGACTTTATGCAAATTCTCCCATACATTTTTAAAGCACTTTTTCAAATAGTCATAAAATGTTTTGTGGATACAGTATATATTCCATTAATTTAATTGTGGGAAGTGTCGGGGTGAAAATTCAATGAAATGAAAGAACTAGAGCGAGTGTTATGTAGGGCATTAGAAAATTAATGTTTTTGACTTGCAAAGAAATTCACTTAGGGACAATTCTTGGGAACAGAACCCTTGAATGACTTGGGGACTGCCTGTAGTCACTTTCACTTCACTTCTGGAATTTGGTTCCTTGATCCATGTTTAGAGCAAGACTGTTATATTGTCTGGAGCTGAATGATTCCAGATGATGGCCAAACTGGCGCAATGTTAACTTAGTTCATTTAAAAGTAAAAGACTGGTTTTTGTGGCGATCGTGAACCCTGGATTTGGAGGGTGTTGGAGTTGATATGAAGAGATCTGAAGAGCAAAAAAGCAACATTATTTCCCTCCATTCTGTTTTTCAGCATGTTGCCCTTTGGAAACTTCAGTAAAATTCGAATAATCCACTATTCTATTGTTCAGAAAATGGTTTGGCATCTGCCTCACCCATTCTGTTTCCTGTGATCTGCTTAAATTCACTGCCCCCCCCCCCCCCAATAAAATACAACAGTGCAGAGAATCTGCCAGTCCAAGGTGCCAGATTATTGGAGTTGTACTGCACTTCCATATTTTTCCTAATGTTTCAAGGCTTGCATTGATGCTATAGCTATTTAAATTCATCTGCTAAAACCATCCATAATTTTGTTTCTTCTAGACATGAGTATGTAAACACATTACCCAGCTGGCCTCTCTCATTCTACTCTGTAAATTTTGTCACCCAGAACTGCTGACCTATTCAAAATTGTAAAATCCTATTGACCAATTATCCCTGTGTTATGTGATGTGCTTTGGTTCCTAGTAAAGCTTCAATTAAAAACATCCATGTTTTTGAATCCCTTCATGGTTTTGTCCCTCACTATTTTTGTAATCTTCCCCAGCCCTTTTACCCTCAAGGCAAATTTAATCACTCCACTAATGGTAGCTTCCTCTTCCCTCCCATCCCCATGCCAAACAAAAAACACTTGCTACCTCTGTTTCCTTCCGTGTATGTTCATTTACAATCTACCTCCTTGGCCAAACTTTTGGTGAACTGCCTTAATATTTCTGTATTTGTCTTGACAACAGTTTTTATTTGGTAAAATTTCATTCCTTTTGCTCTTTTACAGTTGCTATATAAATGGAAATTATGGTTTGGGCTGGGTCATATCAGGAGAAGGTGAAATTAACTTGAGAGCTCGGAACTATTTTCATTATAAAAATAATGAATAATATTAGTTTACAGATGAGTCCAAGAATAATGTAAACCTAGTTTTTACATTCTATTAAATAAATTCTCATTGATTTAATTAGTTTTAGGTTCTGTCAAGTGTTCATTTCTCTTTTTTAAAAAAAAACAACTACAATAAGGATATTCATTCACGCCAGATTTTTATTCAAGTGCTAGTTATCATATCTATATGGCTGATTCTGTTAAGTTTCTGGTGAAACTTAAACCCCCACCCTCCTTGATTGTGGTAGGAAACAGGCAATGGTAACGTTTTGAAAGATAAGTGATTTGATTCTCTTATAGGAGATGGTTATTGTCCAGCTTGTGTCCATTATGCAGGTTTCTTGTTTGCATGTTGTGATATTTAACTTTTGTTACATGATCGTGAAGTCACTGAGTTTTCACGGTTTGATTTGTTTATGAAACACGCTTTGTTAAAAAGTAAAGAAATCTTAAGTCTTGTAATATTATGAATTGTTCTGTTTACTGTTTTGCTTCATATTTACACGAATTAATGTTTTACAGCAACAAGAAGAATATGCCAGAATCAACTGTTGGAAAGAAAAAAGGAAAACGGAAACATGAATCTTCCCCTGAAAATTCAGATATGGACAAAACACCACCTCCATCTCCACAGGAAGAGGATGAATTGGGAGTGCAGGTGAATTTGGTCTCAAACTTCCCCAAGCTTGCATATTGAATACATAACTTATGGGTATTGCAGGTACTAGTGGAGAACCTTGGTGACATGGATATTGGAAACACAGTATTATTTAGAATAGTGAAACTAAAATATTTCTTTAATCTTAGGGGGTGGAAAAATAATGCTGGAAATGTTTCAAGTTGGGTGACATCTTGGAGTGATAGCAATAGCTAACTTTTCAGTTTATCTTTTGTTTTATAAATTCTGTTCAAGGAGGTCTGAGAATTCCCATTAATTGCATTTGTGTGCTTGTAGGATCTGTCTTTAAATATTCATTCATGAGTGGGGGAGGCATGATTACTTGCGGATTTATTAAACACACAATACTTGTGCTGATCCATTTGTTCAGGCAACTGAGTAAACCAGGCAAAAATTTCCTCAACCAAATGTAAACCATTTTTCATTGGTTTTGGGAAAGGATATCCCTGTCCACTACGCTTCTTAAAATTATGGTTTCAGGAAATACTGGAACATTTGGTTTGTACCAATGAAGCATCTAGAGGTCAACCAAGCATTTAACCTCAAAGCTTAAGCATTTTGAGTGCAATCCAAAGGCACTTTTCCTTGAAGATTTAAAGTATCTAGTATTGGGTGGGTGCCTTCATGGTTATTTCAAAAGTTAAACAAGGATATTGGGCAACTATAACAGACTTGGACCAAATTTATTTGGCCAAGCAGCCTTTCTTCCATATACCTGCAAAATGTGATTTTATTTATAGAATTCTTTTTGAACCTACTAATTTCTTCAAGCAGAAGAGCCAGTTAATTAGTAGCTATCAGCATCCTTCAGTATGAAATGTGCATTAAACTTGAACTTCAGACCTTGGCTTTCTTATCCACTTTTCTTGGTCATATGGAATCCAGGTAACATGGAAGTGGGCTGTTTTCTCTGTTTAGATTTCATTGTTTTTAATTTTTCTGCAGACTGAGCAGCTGATTTTTTTTTACCAATTTGCATCTCATTTTTCAAAATTCTGTTTATCCTACCTATTGTATCCCTTCCTATTTTACAATAATGACTACAATTCAAAAAATAGTCAAATTTCATTTATTATAAAGCAGTTAAGTAGTTCTGATGTCATGAAGTGTTTTGTATAAATGTAGGTCTCTCTTTCCATCCACCTTTTCAATATAAGGTTGTCTTTGCAGTTCCTAGTTCCAACAGCTTTTACGTTTGAACCCTAACCTGTCCTTTCAGTCTATGGAGACGTTGACTTTGTTAATGTTTTTTCTTTATCTTGTCGTCTTCTGCACAACCAGAGAAAACAATAGGGAAAGCCCTGTTCAGGAAAATCTCTCTCATTTTAAGACCTATAGGATTCGCTGCCATTTTGGTGGTATTTTCACTCCATCCAAGGTTGTCATATTCTTCCATGTGTAGAGATTTGTCTAGGTACTCATGGTAATCCTCCTTGTTTGTAATAGTTGCAATAATGCAAGCTAACACCTGACTTCCCTGTGTGTTCAGTTAATGAGTTCATCTTTTCCAATTTCTATATATCTGTATATATTCCCTATTATATTGCTGTTATTTTTCTCAGTCAAACTTTTGATGAACTTCCATGCTTCAGTATCAAGGTCTAGCTAATCAAACTAAGGACAGGCTGGTTTGGGGATGCGTTAAACTTGGGTGCTGTACAGTTTTTATTCAGCATTTATAACATTAGAATGGAGAATATTGAAGAAGGATAACAAAACAAATCTTTCTGAACTGGGCCTCTGCAGAAAAAAAAAGTTTAAGAATCTCTAAAGAAAGTACTTACTGTGCAAATTCATATTACCCAAGTTGTTTGATTTCCACAGTTTAATGTATTTTTTCGCTTGTTTAGTCGGGACTGATTATGGATGAGCATATGGTGAATGCTATGATTGCACAGAGCATTGTTATCCTTTAAAATTATCTTGAATATGTTCCGTAGCCTTGTAAAAGAGCTGCATCTTTATTGAACTGTCATACTCCGTAATGAAATATCCAGTTATACAAGGTCATATTCATCCTGTTGTACCCCAAGGATGCTTATTGCATGTCTGTGTTTAACTTTTGTTCAGATTGGTTAAATAGAAGTTTGGTACAGTTTTTCATGGATGGAAGAACTATCACGTCACTTAATGCATCTACTGGCAGATGGCCATAAATTGTATTGGTTGAGGATATGGATATACAGTGGTATGCAGAAGTTTGGGCACCCCGGTCAAAATTTCTAAGCGAGTAAAAGATGACCTGATTTCCAAAAGGCATAAAGTTAAAGATGACACATTTCTTTAATATTTTAAGCAAGATTACTTTTTTATTTCCATCTTTTTATAGTTTCAAAATAACAAAAAAGGAAAAGAGCCTGAAGCAAAAGTTTGGGCACCCTGCATGGTCAGTACTTAGTAACACCCTCTTTGGCACGTATCACAGCTTGTAAATGCTTTCTGTAACCAGCTAAGAGTCTTTCAATTCTTGTTTGGGGGATTTTCGCCCATTCTTCCTTGCAAAAGGCTTCTAGTTCTGTGAGATTCTTGGGCTGTCTTGTAGAGGCACTGCTCTTTTGAGGTCTATCCACAGATTTTCGATGTTTAGGTCGGGGGACTGTGAGGGCCATGGCAAAACCTTCAGCTTGTGCCTCTTGAGGTCGTTTGTTGTGGATCTTGAGGTGTGTTTAGGATCATTATCCTGTTGTAGAAGCTATCCTCTTTTCATCATCAGCTTTTTTACAGACGGTGTGATGTTTGCTTCCAGAATTTGCTGGTATTTAATTGAATTCATTCTTCCCTCTACCAGTGAAACGTTCCCCGTGCCACTGGCTGCAACACAAGCCCAAAGCATGATCGATCTACCCCTGTGCTTAACAGTTGGAGAGGTGTTCTTTTCATGAAATTCTGCACCCTTTTTCTCCAAACATACCTTTGCTCATTACAGCCAAGAAGTTCTATTTTAACTCCATCAGTCCACAGGACTTGTTTCCAAAATGCATCGGGCTTGTTTAGATGTTCCTTTGCAAACTTCTGACGCTGAATTTTGTGGTGAGGACGCAGGAAAGGTTTTCTTCTGATGACTCTTCCATGAAGGTCATATTTGTGCAGGTGTCGCTGCACAGTAGAACAGTGCACCACCATTCCAGAGTCTGCTAAATCTTCCTGAAGGTCTTTTGCAGTCAAACGGGGGTTTTGATTTGCCTTTCTAGCAATCCTATGAACAGTTCTCTCGGAAAGTTTTCTTGGTCTTCCAGGCCTCAACTTGACCTCCACTGTTCCTGTTAACTGCCATTTCTTAATTACATTACGAACTGAGGAAACGGCTACCTGAAAATGCTTTGCTATCTCTTTATAGCCTTCTCCTGCTTTGTGGGCGTCATTTATTTTAATTCTCAGAGTGCGAGGCAGCTGCTTAGAGGAGCCCATGGCTGCTGATCGTTGGGACAAGGTTTGAGGAGTTGGTGTTTATAAAGCTTTGAAATTTGCGTCACCTGGCCTTTCCTAATGATAACTGTGAACAAGCCATAGCCCTAACAAGCTTAATGAAGGTCTGAGACCTTGGTAAAAGTTCTCTGAGAGCTCAAATCTCTTGGGGTGCCCAAACTTTTGCATGGTGCTCCTTCCCTTTTTTTCACTCTAAAATTGTACAAAACAAAAATAATACACTAATCTTGCTTAAAATGTTGAAAAGAATGTTTCATCGTAAACTGATCTCCAAAAGTCAAAGTTAATTTTCTACTCACTTAACTATTCACAGTAACAAATTTTGACTGGGGTGCCCGAACTTTTGCATGCCGCTGTAGGACGTCTTAGCAGATAGGAGAGACGCATGGCAGATAACGTAGAATAGAAGGAAATAGATAAGGAATAAGTAGGATTTTTTTGTTTCAGGGATTCAAGTGAATTACTGTTGCTGTTCGGTTTCTTTTCCTGGGTTGAATTTTTATCCCCATAAGTAACAAGAAGATAGACTCCATTCCTCTTGGCTGAGTATACACACAGGAAAAAAGCTGCTTGGCTAACACTGGCACCACAGTAACCTTATTCAATTGACTGTTCTTGGGTGTTTGTTTCACATGAGCAATCTCCTATTTCTTTACCTTACCTCATTTAGAACAGCCTTACTCTCTCCTCTCTCATTTATCCATGTTCCTTTTTAAATGTAGCCATGCTGTTCTTGGCTACACCCAGTAGCAAGTTCCATGTCGGAAGCATTTGGGTAAAGAAGTTCCTCTCAAATTCTCCACTAAAGTTAGTGATGACTTGTGTTCATTTTAAACTTGTTGATGGACATTAATAGAGTGACAATAGTGTTAACTTTTCAAAACACTTAAACAGGAAGATGAGATGTTCTAGAGTGGTATTATGATGTATTTCTGCTACACAAACACAGTTGCACTAGGCATCTAACTGCTTTGTTACAGAATGCATGAAAAATTGACCCACTGTAAATGAAGCCCACAATTTGTGCCCAATTTGGATTTTCTGTGCTCAAAACTCTCAAAAGCTAGGTTGCCCAAATGAAATCAATGCATGTTTGAAATTGTCAATGAAATGTTGCTACTTTTACAGCTGCAATTTTGTTTCATTCTGTCACTTTTCAGAAGCGCCGTTCTAGTCGACAAGTGAAAAGAAAGCGGTATACGGAGGATTTAGAGTTTAAAATATCTGATGATGATGATGCAGGAAAGGATTCTCCATTAAACACTTCACAATCAGAACAGGTATTTGTCTTGTCATTAACCATTAATAGTTTAAATTTAAGTTTTAATGATTTTAACCTTGGTTTTGTAAGTGGGGTGTGTGGCTAATTGTGTACTTCAGTTTTCTTTCCCTTGGCATGAGTAAACTGATGAGGAAAAAAGCTAGTCACATCATATTAAAGTCAAGCTCACTTGTCATAGTTTTCAATGCACTGTAGAATTTTAATCCAACTTTTGTTTTATTCAGTTATAAAATAGCATTTGTCACCCCACAAATACATACCAATCTCAGCAACTGGCAGCTTGCTAGATCTGCCTTGTTATCAGGAAGAGGATTTGAGTACAAGAATATTCGGATGTCTTGCTCCAACTATATTGGGCCACGGTGAGGCTCTGTTTGGAACATTGTGTGCAGGTCTTTCCCTACCTAAAGGGGATACACTTCAGGGCTGCTGGAGTGTTACAGAGGGATGACTGTTTTAATTTTGTAAATACTGAATTGAGAATAATGTAAGTATGTTAATAAACCTTAAAAGAGCCTATACTTGCAGTAGAGAGACTGCAGAAAAGGTTGACCGGATTAATTCCTGAGAGTACAGATTAAGCAGGCTAGGGCAGTATTTTATGTAGAATTCAGAAAAGTGAGTGATTTCATCAAAAGTACTGATATTTTACGGGCCTTGACTGAGTTCCCCACCTGGAGTGCCAAGAATCAGGAGTCGCAGGCCACAAAGGGCAAGTTGTTCCAGGTAGAGATAAGAAATTTCTTCACCCAGAACGTGATGTATTTTGGAGTTATGTACCCTTAAGAGATCTGGAGCCTCAATTTCTGCATATATTCAATAAGAGTTAACAAATTATTAGATATTAAGGAAATTGAATGATATGGGGTTAATGCAGGAAAGAAATGCTGAGGTGAAGAGTTAGCCATGGTCTTAATGGTGGACCATGCATGATGAGGGGGAAAATCATTGCCGGCTACTGTTTGAATGTCATCCAGGGTTTGATCCAAGTAAACTGGACTAACCTTTTTGGTTGAAAGATTTCTTTTGAAAGGATTAATAATCTGAGACCACCCCATCAAAATTATAATATGTTGCTTGTATATCAAAGTGCTGTAAAGCATTTAATACTTGTAAATGAACCCTTTCAATGAAATCCCTTGTCATTGTGGTATTTTCTTTTACTCCAAAGCTAAATTTAGCATTGAAGAAAGAGCTCATCTATTGTCAAGTTTTGTTGCCACTGCAGGAAATCTTCCATTATTCCATGGGTTTGCCAGGGATGGGCAATGAATGTAGACCTCAGTGGGAACATACAGATCAAAAATTTTCAAAGTAGTATTAAACTTGGTTGAATGGTTCTTAAATTAACAGTTCAAGCAAGTTGTCATTGAATTGCACATGGTCAGACATGATGACCTGTAGAATTGGAAGATGAGATCTTTGGATTAGAGGGGAATTGAAATAAAGGTAGGAGAGGGAAGGAAAGGGGAAGTGTGAAAAAGGGTAGGGGAAGAAAGGATGTGATGGAGGAGGAGACAGAGTCTCTTCATCACATGGGTCGGTATGAGGGTGGTCAGAGTTGATTACTTCAGGCCTAACATAAGGGGTAGAATATTTTGGGAACCTGTGGCCAACCACCTGTTTACCAAGCAGCTGTTATAGTCCTATTGAAATGTGGGGCAGAAGGAAGAAAGAGGATCCTTCAAGGGCTTAAAACAAGTAGTTAATTGGTTTACTTATCTACAACATGGCTGCTGGTTGAGTCAAATTAATGGTACTCCATAGTGACACTTGGTGGCCAGCATTTGAAAGTACAAAAATCCTGGTATTACACTGCAGTATATTAACTGTATATGTTGTAGCTAATGCCCATCTTGTAATCAGAGTTACAAATACTACATCTAAATTAACAATTTAATTTTGATGCAGTATTTTTTGTTTAATTTTCTTTTTCCTTGCTTTTTAACTGTCCAATCTTTTAAAGCATTTTTTCAGTTTTTGTGGGTGAGGCTATAATTATCGTTCAAGTGAATTTGGAGGATTTTGCAGAGGCAGAATTGATAGCATAGTTTCAGTGCTTTGAGGTGTCTGCTGTAGGTAGTACAGGTCTCAAAAGCATACAAGAGGATTTGGGACACTGCTGCGTGATAATTCAAGAGTCTGAGTCTAGTGTATCTTCAAATACACTTAGCCTCATTTGACCAAAGGCTGTGCTGGCGCATTAAAGGCACTGTGAATCTTATCATCGATATCTGCCTTTGCCGTGAGGTGCCTCCCAAGAGTGGTCCACGTTTTCCTAGTCTTGCTGTCAACCAATATCATTTGAGTACATTGTGGCACAGTGTGGGCAGACTGGTAGAGAATCTATCATACAGATGTTGAGCGCACGCAAATGCAAGTGCTGGCGGTACACTTGACGTGTGATGACCCTTTGAGGGTTTTTGAAATATCTGAAAATTGTGAAAGGTGCTAAATAAAGTGCAACTTGATTCTATTTTCTCACCTTTTGGGGGCTTAATTTTTGTGCCTCCGCCATTCCTGCCTCCCCTACATCTTTTCTGAAAAGGGAAGACTCTAATTTCAGCTTGGAGGTAGGGAGCAATACTAAATTTATAGTGCCATTTGGTGAGCTGCTGCTTTTTCCTCGACTCCAGGATAAGCCTCAAATTGATACATTAAAGCTAATCTAGCTCTGTCAAATCTCAGTTTCACTTTTTCTAACCAGCTTTCCCATCCCCATTGTGCTCTTTTGTTCCTGGCTCCAAACAAAAAATGTATATGAAAAAGTTGCAACTAAGATTCCTGTAAACAAAGTGGAATGAATGTTTGATCTTTTGTTGCTGGTCAAGGGCCTGGCCTGTAATTTCCTGCTCACGTGACCATATTTCACAGCACTGTTTACTTTGGAAAGGAACTGGAATTTGTAGCTAATTAATGCAATTGTGGTAAGTTTGGTTAATCTTTTGGTCTTAACTGCTAACTGAAATTTTGAGAGGGTGATGGTACAATAATAGAAAAATCATTGAACATTTTGAATATAATTACCCATCATGGCAGTTCCTCAAAGCATTGACAGCTCTTGGCATTGTGTATGCCTTAATTCCTAGGCTTTGAAAATCTTGTACAGTAAGTACATCACCTGTAGTAACTTCATTAAAATACTCCTCCGAAATCTTTACATTGTTTTAGAGTAGTGCTAAGCAAGTTTACAAGGTACTCAGTATTTTGATTGCAAACCACTTCCTTAAAGAACTACTGCAGTATGCAAATTTTGCAAGGAAGGCATCTAACTCTAGAGTTAACAAGTCAACAAATTGGTATTATAAATATTACTGGTTTTAAATCACTAATGTGTGCAAAATATAAGGTCTGGAATTTGACTGCTCACTGACCTAATTAAATCACAGTGCAAAAGTTCTGTTCCCAATTTCTAAACTTTGATTGTCCTTGCCCTATGTTTACTTGTATTGTTTGTTGGGAGTACGTTCAGCCAATTTGTTCAGGTGCTGTTTCTGCATCTGTGAGGTTGCTTGTAGCGAGCATGAATACATAGGCAGATGATGGGACATGGAAGATTTGCACAATTTGATATTAAAATTGTCTTTTTAGGATACGTCAACTGGTCCAGTTACTGAGAAGATCATGAGTATGCGAATAGTAAAGAAAACGGTAAGTATTTTAAAGAGTCTTAAAGTGCAGTTATCTGGGGTGTAATTGATTTGCAGCTCCTTCTGAAATTTTTAATTTTCAGTCTGTAGTACAGGTATTTGAACTGTCAGTAATAGCTGGTGGCCAGGTAACAGTAGCAATATAAAACTTGAGTATATTAAAATCCTTTGGCGGCTGTTGATTATATGGATTGACTGCAATTTAGTATTTGAATGGTTGGCCTTGTACTGAAAAATGATGAGTGTGAAATGTACTTATTCTGCAAAGAATACATAATTCTGGGTTTATTAGCTTCTGTTTGAGTTTTAAATTTTCCCTGGTAGGGGCTCTATTTTAAATTCCAACACATTTTGAGATTAGTTTTTAAGATTGCCAACAATAATACTTGTGGCTTCCAGTAGTGCAGCTGCAAACTGGCTGCTGCCTCAGGAAATGGTACATTTGGCATATGCTTAACACTGTGGGTTTGGCAGGAAGCCAGGTCGAGGTCAGGTTATTGTGAATGGAGTAGCTGGTGGTTAAGGAGGAGATAAAATGATTCATGAGTTGGTTGACACAGTAAGCAGAGTAGTTGGAATTGATAGCTTTTTTTGTCAGGGTATTGCAGGGGAAAAAAGTAATCTCCGCCAAAGGAAACTTTTAGTGTTCTTTTCTTTCTAATTCTACTTAAGTACATTACAACTGCGTCCCTAACCACTTCATGGTGGTGAAGTGTCTGGAGACTTAAATGACAAATGGTTTGTGTTGACATTGGGTTCTAAAATGTGCTTGTGATTTCAGACCGAGTCTGGAGAAGAAGTTGAAGTAGAAGAACTATTTGTTAAATATAAAAACTAGTAAGTATGTTTGTGGATTCATTTTAAAACTGAAGTGAACTGTAGCACAAACTTTGGAAAGTATTTACTTTGATACTCATGAGGGTTACTGCCCTGCATATGATTTTTGAAAGGCACTGAGTGGAAAATACTCTGTCTTAATTAGTGGCCCTCTCAGTATTGTCTTCAAAGCCTCTGTCTGTCTGACTGAGGAACTGCACATTTTGTATTTCTGAATATCAAACAGTTATCTACAATATAATTTTCATAAACAGTTTAAAGCATTGCAAATAAACAGGAAGGAAATAGACTAATGAAAAAGCAGCAAAAATAAACTGAACAAGTAGCAGCAGAGATAAGAAAATAAAGCCGCAGCAGCAAGCTCTAATTGTCAAGAAGCAGAAGGGAGACCAATGCAATCAGTGAAAGAAAAAATATTTTAAAATTAAAAGTCCTTCTCTGCTACCATCTTATGCCAATAACTGGAGGCTGAAATATTAAAGGTTTCACATTCTAACAACCTTTTAATCATATAAAATGTAGTAGAAATGCTTAGACTATGCAGCAAGTGTTGAAAGAAATATAAACTTGTCTACTTTGCATCCCTTCTTCCAATGTGTGAGATAGTGTGGTGGAACAGGTTTTAAGCAAGTATAAGTGCACGGAAGGTGGGACTGTAGGGGAAAAGAGGAAGTAACAAAAGGGATGTTTTGTAATAAGTTGGAAGGCCAGAAACATTAAATGATCAGGAGCATTGCCAAAATGTGCTATCTTTAAAAAATGAAAGTAGTCATAATGAGCTGGTAATCTCCTTGTTTCAAGATAAATTCCTTCACAATGATTGCCATGAATTGAAGGTAGATGTTCAGTATCTCTGTATTTTGCATATGATAATGCAAAATAAGGTCTATTGACTATATTTTCCATGAATGTATTTATTCAGTGCTTTTACCACTGATTTGGTAGCACAGTGGTTACATCTTGGCTCAGAGTGAAAGGATTTAGGAACCCAGCAGGTACAGACATTATACAATTGTTACCAATTGCAATTTACACCAGTAATCTATAAATGCACCAGTGCAAATATGCATGTTGCTGTGGAATTTAATCATCCCTACAATGTAGGATACATTATCAGAATAGATTTCCTTTAATTCATACATCAATGAATATGGGTGTAATTTACAAATATAACTGGTGGTGATATGCATGGTATCCAGCCTAAGCCTTCCCAAATTGTGTTGTTTTATATAGAGTTGCTGGCTTTCTACCCCCTCCCTTGCCTTATTAAGGTTTTTTGAAAATAGTATTCCACTATTTTCTTTGTACAAATCAAAACATGTTATCTACAAATCTTAAAGGTTGAAAGTTATTTTGAAGTGAATGATTTTTTTTGTACTTGAGGTGGGGGGGGTAAGGGTGGGAGGCAGGCAATCTATAGCTGACTTTAACACTTAAAAGTGCTAGTGGTTTGTTTTTTGTTTCGTATAACACTAAACCCACATCCTCCACATAATTTGTCCTCCCAACTTGTACAGTCCAGAGGCTTCCACGATTAATGTCGTCCTTGAAGCTGCTCATTGACAGTGCTAAAATGAGGAAGACAAGTGTGTTAGTGTAGTTGATATCTGCACTGAATGAAAATCAAAAAACTTCAGATGTTGAAAATCTGAAATAGACAAAGTGCTGGGAATACTCAGCAGGTCAGACAGCATCTGTGGAAAGAGAAACAGAGTTAACACTTCAGGTTAAAGGGTCTGAGTTCTAACAAAGGGTTTTCCATTTGAAATGTTAACTCTGCTTCTCCTTCCACATCTTGATTTTCCATCTTTATTAATGTTACTATCTGCACTAATTATATAAACTTTAGTTGAGGGCACTATTACCATTTGTGTTGTGACAGTGGTATGGCACATGGACTGAGTTCTGTCTGGACCAGCTGATAGATATTCATCTATTCATTGAATTGGGAATAACCACTATTACTGGCCATGGGGCAACTTCCTCAATTTCCTTCTGAAAAGCAGAATAACTTATCAAGGGGCAAGGTAGAATTATACCCATCAATTATGAAACTCTGCTTAGAGCAAATATTGAATCTGGACTTTGGTCGGTATGCCTCCTACAGAGGAAACTAAAATGACATTGCTGAAGAATAAAATTGTTCTGTTTGGTACTTTGCAAATTAGTTTGGAGTTGGGTAATCCTAATTTTTCTCAGTTCAGATTTATGAGTAAAAATGGGCAGGATTATTTCTGTAAGAGATGTTAATCCATTTTTATCGGAGATAAACTATTCTCTGAATCAATATCTACACAAAAAGCAAAATACCTCAGATGCTGGAAATCTGAAATATAACATAGTGCTCAGCTCGGGCAGCATCTGTGGAGGGAGAAACTGGTAGTGTTTCAACAGAACTGGGAAAAGTTAGAGAAAGTTTTGAGTTGCAGAGAAAAGGGGAGGGTCCAGGAGGAGAAAAGTGAAATTCTGTGATTGGTTGGAAGCCAGGAGAGAGTGAATGATAGTGGTGTTACTGGCTGAGGGAGAATCATAAAGGCTAGTGATTAACAAAAGGTCTTTCTACGAAGGTGCGAATGGAGAGGACAAATTGAAATCTGAATTTGCCATGAGAGGGGAAAACAAAATGCTGAAATTGAGAATCAAGGCTGGAAGCTGATTGTCTGACACTGTTGGATTTTACTGTTGAATCTGAGAGGCCTAGTCAGAAGATGAGGTGCTGGTTCTCGAGCTTGTGTTGAGCTTAATTAGCATAGTGTAGGAGTCTAGAGAGCGAAATAAGAGTGAGATGGAGAATTAAAATGACAGGAAACTAGATATCTGGGGTTCTCCATATGGACTAACCAGGTGTTCTGCACAGCAGTCACCTAATCAGTGTTTTGGTCTCTGTTGTAGAAGTAAGTGTATCATGAACACAATGCAATATACAACATTGGAAGTAGTACAAGTAAATCACTGCTCCACCTGGAAACAATTCCCTTTCCTAGACATGGGAAGGGAGAAGGTAAAAGAGCAGGTGTTAAATCTTTGATTTTGTGGGAAAGTAGGTATCACTTGAGGTAAATGTAAACCAGACCATCCTGGAGGGGACTGCCTCTTCAGGATCATGAAGGGTAGTTTGGAGGGTGGTACTGATATGTCTAGTGCTGGCATTGACTTGGAGATATCAAAAAATTACTGAAATTTATTGATGGAGCTGAAGATGAGGATAAGTGGATCCCTGTTTCTGTTCTAGGTGGGAACAACAGAACTGCAGGAAATGGAACAGATGCAGTTGAGATAAAGACATTACGGAGGCACCGGTGTGGAAAATGTTGTTGTCTGAACAGATGCAATGGAGAGTGGAATGGGATCCTTGCAGGAAGCAGGGTGGGAATCTGTAAGCATGTAGTGGATACTGGTTGCCAACCTGACCCATGAAGGATGGGATGGGAAGGGGAAAATCAGAAATGCACCGTACTGAAGTGAGGACGGTGGAAATTGGAAGCAAAGCTGTTTAAACTTTTGAGTTCCATTGGAGGGTAAGAAATAGCAGTGATAGTCATCAATGCACTGGAATAAATCGGGAGTAAGTGGATAGGTGCTGAGTTCGATTGAAGCAATATTCCACGTATCCCACAAAGATTCATGGCTTTAGATGCATGCAAGTTCCCAAAGCTGCACCATTTATTTAGAGGTAGTGAGTGGAGTTAAAGGGGCAATTCTTCAATAGAAGTTCAGCTAAGTTTAAGAGGGTGGTAGTTGAGTCCCCGTTTCAAGAAGGATGTGAAGGGCTCGCAGGCAATTCCAGAACAGGATGTAGATGGTTTGGATATCCTAGATGAAAGTGAACTGGTTGAATCTAGGAAAACCTAAAAGTTGAGAGTATCAGAATTGTTGCAAATGTAGGTGGGATGAGACAGGACCGGGGGGTGGGGGGAAAGAAATTTTGTTGGACAAGAAAAGGTTGAAATGTTGGGTCTAGCTAGAAAGTCCTGCTTGTAGATCTTTAGGAGGAGGTAGAAGCAGGCTGTATGTAATTGGGGGGACTAGGGTTGAAGGCTGTAGAGAGGTCATATCTAGAGAAAATGAGGTCAGTAACTATTTGCCAAATGTGGTGGGTTCATGGTCTGGAGGGAGCGAATGTAACAGCTGTCATTTGGCCTCTGCAAGGTAGGGGTCAGTTTGCCAAACTACAGCTCCACCATTTTTGTCAGCAGGTTAGCCCTTAGCACAATCCTGGAGGTTTGGGAGGGGGAAGGCGTGGGGTATGTTAGAGTAGGTGTATGGAATTGAAAAATAATCAACATCACGTTGGCATTTTGCAATCATAATTCTGGGAAGCGTTAATTATGAGTTTTAATTATGCGGGAAAAGAAGGTTGAATATGGGCAATGTGCGTGTGGCCCTCATCGACATCAAGGCCGCATTTGACTGCTTAGCATAATGGATCTAGAGTTAAAATAGAATTCTCCACTGGTAGGAATCATGCCTATAACTAAATAAAAATGAAGATAGTGTAAATTGGAGATTATTCATCTAAGCCCAAGCACATTGCTGCAGCTCCTCAGTATGTTGTGCTAGGCAAAGCCATTAGTGATCTTCCCTCAATCATAATGACAGAAATAGAGATTTTTTTTATAGATAATTGCAGTTTTCTGTTCCATGTGCAATTCCAAGCAGCACAATATATGCTTGGGCTGAAGAATAGGAAGTAAGATTCAAAACATACTGGTGGCAGCCAACAAACATCTCTTAACCTTTGAGCAATCTCCCCTTAATCTTCAATGACATTACCATTGCTGACACCCTCTTCCCACCACCACCCCCCCCCCCCCCCAAATTAAAATCCAGGATTAGTATTGCCCAGAAGCTTAGTTGGGACAACAGCATTTTTTTTTGGCTATAAAAATGTGTCATGCACTTCATATTCATTATTTACTCAATTCCTAACTCCCCAAAGCCATTCCCGCCATTTATAAAGCACAGTTCATGAATGTTGAAGGAATGCTCTGAACTTGTCTGCATGAATGCAACTCCAACAATCCTGACGGCCTCAACTTCTGAGACCAGCTGTTTGATTGGCACCCATTCCTGACCCTGAATGTTCACTCCATCTCCCACCAGTCCATTATAACTGAAATATTTTTATTGCTTCACTTTGCATGCATGTTGCACTGATGCAACATGCCAAGCAAGGCTACCTTGACAATGGCTCTTAAACTTGTGACTCCCACCATTTAGACACACAAAGGAATGAAGTGGCTGCCACAAAAATTCTTTTAAGCCACGTACCATTTGGACTTGGGGATATATCATCTATCCTGATACACTGGACAAATATTCTGGAACTCTACCCAACACCACTGAAATATCTTCAAGTGGACTGCAGCATTTCAAGAAGGTTGCTCAGCACCTCACCTCCCATCAAGGTCATTTAGGATAGGACTACAACCTCCAATTCCTATGAAAGAAAAATAGTCATGGCATTCTGAAAATTAATTCCGTGTAGACTGAAACGTTACATTAATTTGATTATGCACAAATATTTTTGAACCTTTTTTGTTCTATTACATTTCAGAGGAATTAAAATATTAACCCCTCCCCTACCCCACCCAAGGCAAGTATAATTGGGTTGTTAATGTTTCTAGCTTCAATGTAGTAATTGAAGTATTCATAATTTTGGTGACGTGAATTCTGAGTATATTGTTTTTTTTCTTTCACCACCACCACCCTGTTCTCTCTCTTCCCCACCCCCACCCTCCAACCACACCCTTCAGTTCTTACCTTCATTGTCAGTGGACCACTGTGGAGCAACTGGCAAAGGACAAGAGAATTCATCAGAAGATTAAACGCTTCAAAGCAAAGCAAGCACAAATGAATAAGTTTCTCACTGAGGTCAGCATTTTATTTTTATAGATTAGTAAATCTGCCATTGTGTTGTTCAGAAATCATTTATAAAATTGTTTTCCAAGGCATTTTCCATTTTCATGTTCTAGGTAATCCATGCACTTGTACACTTTCCTTATTTTTCTGTTTTTTTTCTTACCTGCTTTCAGTAAGCTTTTTTCATGATCCAGGCTTTACCCCTGACACATTCTTTCTTTCATTTGTCCTCAGCTGATGTCTGCATTGGCTCACTTTTACAGTCAATGCCATGTGCCTACTTGCATTTCCTCCCACTGTTGTTCACCTTTCTTAATCTGTTTCTCTCCCCCACCACTTTTCTTTAACTCCTCTGTGAGCCTTTTGCCTCCCCATGCTGTCTCTATGCTATTTGCATTCACTCTTTGCCTCAGCATTATAATTATCCAATTAGTTATATATGATCTTTTATTGACCAGGATGTATTGTTACTTCTTGGCCGACACAGCTCCTTTGACACATTTGGCCACATTTTCTCCTTCCAGTGTCTTTCCTCCATTGTATTAAGCCAGGTCTTGGTTCCAGTCACTTTAAAAAATCAGTAGTTGGGTATCTGCACCTCTTTTGTATAGACTTTGTTTAAAAGCCTTTCTTTTACATGGACTTTTATCTCTCTCGCCTCATTTTTGTCTGCAATTCTATGATGCACCTTTGGGATATTATATTATCAACTGCATTGTAAAACTTAATCCTATGTTTTTACTATATGTGCTTTATCAAGGTTAAAAGCACATCAAATTACTGTACCAAAATTGTTTCTACTGCAAATTTTGTAGTAATACTTGCTCCAACTTCATATTGCTGTGCACTTGCCATTGTTCCTTGTTGCTTCTGAAACGACAACAATGACTTGTGATAGGGAGCAGAGCCTGCAAAACACTTGTAGCAGAAAAGAATGTCATTATGATTGTACACATCTGAATCGTCGAATTTAATTTGTCTTTTTGTGAATAAACATCAGAATGGGCAATTTTATGGGATCATTTCAATACCTAGTTTTTGTTGTAACCATTCACTTTAGGTAACAATGCAATTCACAATGTAAGCTTCAGTCTGTGACATTGCAGTTTGGCTTGACTAATTTGGTGTAACAGCTGAGTGAGAAGACATTGTAATAAGATTTCTTAAAAATTAGCTGGGATTACCTAATTACCTAGCATATTATAATTTCTGAAAATGGGGGTGGGGGAGTGGTATGCAAAGGCTGAAGATCTGAACTAAATATTTTGGAGTTGCTCAGTTCGGGCAACATTTGTGAATAGAAGAACAGAGTTAACATTTCAGAGTGGTAACTTTAAGAATGGAGAGATATTTATAAACCTATTATGTTTAATTTGCAGAGAAGCAAGAGGGAGTGGAGGGTGATGGGGAAATGGAGAGAATAATGTCTGTTAGGATGGAAACCAAGAAGAGATGAGTGGCACGGACTATTGTCAACTTTGAGGGTGTGCTGAAGATGCCCTCTTGAGATATAATCTTTCTCAAGGAGGGTATTAATAGAAGAATGGAGGGAAATAAAACGCCGGAACTAAGAGCTATAGAATACAGCAGTTTCTGGAAATTTGAAATAAAGAATGCTAGGAAGGCCCAGTGGGTCAGAGAACATTTGTGGAGAGAGAAAACCTAGATTACATCAGAACTGAACAGAGATTGAAAAGCAAAACAAAATGCAAATGCTGGAAGTCTGAAACAAAAACTCGCAGCAGGCTATACAAGTAGTAAGTGCAATTTTGGTACTGTTTTGAGAAGCCTACTTATGAAATAATTTAATGAACTGGATCATGTTGCTTTTCAGCTAGCCTCTTTGTAGAAAACATCAGCTAGATACTTCAGCTCTATCCTTACTTCCATGCTTATGCTTTGCAGCACAGAATTTTGGAACAGTCTAGAGGTCAGATTCTGCCACATCTAACCTCTTGCTTCACCACTGGACTCAGCTTTTAGTCCAGGACAGAGCACAGTGTCTTGAGCTGAGGGCCTAAATGCATTATGCACCCTTGAGCATTATACCAGAGATGGCTGGTGGATGTAGCATAGCCTCATTCTTTTTATTGAAAGGGTAATTGCTGGTTACATGTATTTTACGATATTTTACTTCTAGCTCTTAAAGGGGTTTCTAAATAAATTTATTTTTATTTTTAATTTTCCCTAATGTTATTATTTGAATCCTTTTGAATAGGTTTTAAACATCTCAGAACTATTAAGTGTCAAAGACAAGCTGTTAAAAGAACATTAGAGTGGTACCAGGCTGGGCTTCACCTGAGGCCTAGTTACCACTTCATTCATTTTCCAGGATGCAGGTGTCGCTGCAAGGCCAGCATTTATTGTCCTTCTCTAACTGTCCCTGAGAAAAAGGTGGTGAGCGGCTGCCCTGAAATATTACAGCCTTTCTAGTGAGGTACTCCAGCAGTACTGTTGTGAGTTCCAGTGTTTAGACCTGGTGAGGATGAAGGAGCAGCAATAAACTTCCAAGTCAGGATGGTATACGGCATGGGAAACCTATGGATGATGGTGTGTTTTTGTCCACCTTGATGGTAGAGGTGATGGGTTTGGGAGATGCTGTTGGACTTGCCCAGGCATATAACTGCAGTGCATTCTGCATCCACTGTGCTGGTGAAGAGGCTGAATGGTTAGAGTGGTGGATTGGGTGACAGTTAAACAGGCTACTTTGTTCTGGGTAGCTTACTAGGAATTGTTGGAACTGCATTCATTAAGACACAATGGAGAGTATTTCATCATACTCCTGGCTTCTGCCTTCTAGATGGTGGAAAGGCTTTTGGCATATGAGGTGGTGAATCACTCACTGCAGGATACCCAGCTCTATGACCTGCTCTTGTCACCACAGTATTTGTGGCTTATTCAGTTGAGTTTCTGGTCAGTGGTGACCCTAGTATGTTGATGGTGGGCTATCTGTGATATTACCACTGAATGTGAAAGGGAAGTTATAAAGTTTAAAATAGTTTATTGTGCACAATTATCAACATATATGCACAAGTACAACGAGAAACTTATTTGCAGCAGCATCACAGGCACATAACATTGTATAAGGAGTATTTCTCAAGAAAAGCATGAATTAAACAAATTTTTACAAAATTAAACAGTTTTTTACAAAATTAAACAGTTTTTACAAGAAAACAATTAGAACAAAGTCCATTTTAGTGCAAAGTGGTCAGTGTTGCTAAGCTATAGTGATCAAGGTTCTGCCGTTTGGTTCAAGAACCGAATGGTTGAAGAGAAGTAGTTGCTCTTGAACCTGGTAGTGTGGGACTTCGGGCTTCTGTACCTCCTGCCTGATGGTAGCTGTGAAAGGATGGCATGGCCCAGATGGTGGGGAATCTTTGTATGTTGTCACCTTGAGGGAGCACATCCTATAGATACTACCAGTGGGAAGGGATATGCCTGTGATGTATTGGGCAGAGTTCACTCTCTGCAGCTTCTTGCATTCCTGCACATTTGAATTGCTGTACCAGACCATGATGCAACCAGTCAGGATACTTTCAACAGTACATCTGTGGAAGTTTGTTAGTGTTCGGTGACAAGCTGAACCTCCTCAATCTCCTAAGAAAGTAAAGACGCTGGCGCACTTTCCTTGTGATTTTCTTATTATAGTCTCCTTTTGTTGGAGATTTTCGATACTTTGCACTTTTTGTGGTGCAGATGTTACCTGCCACTTTTCAGACTGTCTGAATGTTGTCTTGGTCTTGCTGCATGTAAGCATGGACTCCTTCATTTGCTGAGTAAAGAATTGTGAATGAAGTTGCGTGCAGTCATCCCACTTCTGAGCTTATGATAGAGGTAAAAGGTCATTTATGAAACAGCTGAAGATGGGTCGCCTAGAGCCCTGCTGTGAGGAGCTCGTGCATTGATGTCCTGGTGTTCCAATCAACACAGCTATCTTTTTGATGAGATGACAGCTTCCTTCTCGTTAATAGCTGGATTGAATTTGTCCTGCCTATTCTGAACGGGCCAAACCTGGTACCTATTCCATACAAGGTGGATACCAGTGTTGTACCTATATTGGAACAAGTCTCGGCTAGTTCTGGAGCACAGGTCTTTACTTCCCATCTGTGATACTGTGGTCTTTGTCTTTGCTGTATCCAGCACTCTCATCCATATCATGATAGCAGGTGGAGTGAATCAAATTGGCAAGAAACTAGCTTCTGCGATGGTGGGGTTCTTAGAAGGAAGCTGAGATGGATCACTTATTCTGCTGCACTTCTGGCTGAACATGGTTGTGAATGCTTCAGCCATTAGCACTCGCGTGCTGGTCCTGCTGCCTCTGAGGGTTGCAATATTCTTGAATGCTCCTTTTAGCTGCTTAATTGTCCACTGCCATTCAAGACTATGAAAATCAATATCTGCAGAAGCTGTAATAAAGGTGAATGCTGGAAGTACTCAGCAGGTCAGACTGCATTTGTGGGAAGAGAAACAACTAACATTTGTCAGAACTGAGGAGAGAAAAGAAGCTCATTGAGTTGCGGAGAAAGGGGATGTCTCTTATAAGGTGAAACTAGGATGACCATGGGGATAAACTGTAAACAAGTTTATCTGGCCATTGAGTGAATGGGAGCTGTTAAGGAGTGAGAACGTAGTTCTGAAATGCTGAGCAGGAAGACATCGGCAGGTCCTCCACTTCTGGGGGTGGGGTGGAGAAAAGCCAAAATCACAGATGGATGTCAGATACAGAAAGATCAAGTTATCTGAAGTTGTGGAATTCTGTCTTAAGTCCGGAAGACTGCAACGTGCCCAGACTGAAGATGAAATGCTGTTCCTCAAGCTTGTATTTGGCCTCATTGTAACAGTACAGGAGGCCACAGACTGGTCAGAGTGGGATGGAGAATTAAAATGGCAGGCAACAGAAATCTCAGGGTCACCCCGCTTTTATTTTAGATTTCCAGCATCTGCAGTTTTTTGATTGAGACTATAAATCTGAAATAAAGCCAGAAACTGCTGGAAACACTCAGCAGGTCAGGCAGCATGTGTGGAAAGAGAACAGTTAACATTTCAGGTCAGAGACTCTTTGTCAGAACTAGGAAGGAGATTTTTTTTTTAAAAAAAGGCAATTTTAAGTTACTGAGAAGGTGGCAGGAGGGAGGGATAGGACATGGGGAATATCTGAAAGGGTGAGACCAGGTCAAATGGGTAGTTGGAGAGTGATTATGCTGCTTTGTCTGTGTTACCTATTGCTAATTGCAGGGCTGTGGGATGTGGCCAGCAAGTCAGGCTATACTATAGGGAGAGAAATGTCCAGTTCTGATTGAAAAAAATAAGTTACCTAACATTGGAGAATTCAATGTAGTCTGGAAGGTTGCAACGTGCCCCAAAAGAATGTGAGTGTTGTTCCTTGAGCTTGTTTCGAGCCTCAGTGTAACAGTGCAGAGGCCATAGACCAGTCACAGTGGGATGTGCAATTAAAGTGGCAGGCAATAGGAAGCTTGGTCGCTCCAGTGGACTGAACACAGGTGATCTGCATTTGGTTCCTCCAACGCTGAAATAAAGAGAAGCCACAGGAGTGGCAGGCCAGATTGAACGTGATCTAGCCCATGAGGTTCCACGGTAACTGGGTGTTATCGACATAGTTGCAATCTTTGCCAACAGTTGGAAATTATATATCTGACCTACCATGATTGGAAATAAATTTTGATTGTGAAATTTAAGAGGCAATATGCATGTTTGTAAAGAATCTGTTTTCAAATGTGAAGGTTCTGTGTAATAAAATTAAATGAACTCCAGAGCATCTTTTAGATTTGACATTAGTAGCACTAATTTCTATTGGCTTAAGCTTTTTGGAGGTCAGTTACATAACTTCTCAAATGTTGCACATACGTGGGTTGTAATTTCACACCATGTAAAATATCTTAACATTTTTTGGGGGGATTTTACAGAGTAATGAAGGGGTATGGTAAGCAAGTCTGGAAGAATTACTTCCTTCATGGTTAGTGATCATGCTGAATTTTAGCCATCCACGTTCTTGGAAGCTAACTTGCATAGCAAAATGAGAACAATAAATCCATTGCGTTTTTTTTGTCCCACCCATTTTGTTTTGCAGGTTGAGGATGAGCCTTTTAATCCAGATTATGTGGAAGTAGATCGGATACTTGATGTCTCACATAGCATTGATAAAGATAGTGGAGAGGTAAGTTGTATGTTTACTGACTTTTGAGTTATTTTGCAAGAAATCTAGAATTAAAAGTAATTTCTCATATTGTTTACACGATTCATGCGTATTTCTTTACCTTCAATGAGTGTGGGTACAATTTGTTCAATTTCATTGAAGTGTAAACTCTAGAATAGGGAAATAATTTATCTTGGTTTTAGGTTGAACTGAATCTTGTATTAATTAATGTGTCCTGAAGTACCAAGAGCCATTATTTTCACTTTTCTTTACATGTGATTGAGCAGTGACCAATTTTGGATAAATATCATTCCTTGAAAAACACTGTTTAAATTCATTGTTCTTTCCATGATTCCCAACCAAGCATCTTTAAAGTTCTTGGATGGTTCAGATGAGAATTTTGCTGTATAATCATATTCAGCAATTGAAGCTTGATATGAATTTTGATAGCTACTTTCAATTCTCATCAGTTTAAGTCATTTACCATTTTTTCTCGACTTGAGTACTTAAGTGTTATTCCAACTTGTCTGGTAGTATTGTTTACATTCATTTGTAGCCCATATCAAGGTTTATTACTTTTGTTTGTATGGTAACTCCAGACAATTGTGTCTCATTGTTACATTCAAAGCGTAGCATTGCTGGAGTTTTTGCTGTGTTGATGTACAGAGATCATTGTTATAAATGTCATGTTAAAGGAGCATCGCATCAGTGAAACACTATAACAATATGGCATTGATGACCCAAGATCTGTAGCAAAGTGGTTGACTTTCAGCTGTCCTCAAATACTATTCAGTCCAGAGCAAGTTGGAAGTAAAGGATATTGCCTCTGCAGCAATATCCACATCTTGCGAGTGAACAAAGAGCTTCATGTAGAACAGGAAAATCTTTTCCTTGGTAATTTGTGCCAAGTTCAGAAGAATTCACCTGCACTAGAGTAGACTTGTTAATTGTGCCTCATTTTAGGAATGAGAAACCGTTGGACTTGGTTGTTGCTTCAGATCGCTATTCGATGAATTTAGTTGGAAGTATGTACATGAGAGTCCCAAAATGGGCTGTTTATGCAGTGATTGGCTGAAGATCAAATTTTAATTTCCATGAAGAATAAGATTGCTGTGGAAAACAAAATTCTGCCATCAGAACAAGTTGTGAGATAATTTCTGAGGAAAATTATTTCTAAAATATATTAAAGATGAGGAATATTGGGTACAGTTAAGAAAGGAGAAATTGAAAAGTAGACTTGCGGAAGATTTTGTGGGAAGAGAGCCATAAATGATGTCGGGCTAAAACTTGCATCGGAACAAAATGCATGATTGAAAATGGATCAAATGACCAAATTCAAGTGCCATGTATATTGTGACATGGTTCTTAAGTACAAAAAGGCATTAAGATAAATGCTTTGAGAAACCTGCTGAAATGAACTTTCAGTGACTGGCGTGAAACTGATCTTAAAACAATGTATTAATTTATCAATTAACTTCTGTGTTTTGCTGACTGGGCCATCAAACAAACATTTACAATAGTACACAACCTAAACATTCTCCTGTACTTTTAAAAGGAAATTAATAGTAAGTTAGGTAGCTATCTTAGTAATTGAACTTGATAATTGAGGCAGTTTTTGGGGTTGAAGGAATAAAAGAAAATGATTGGCTGAGTTCCTCAATTATTAATCCTGAAGTTCTTCGTGTTTACACTAGACTAACCCGTTACCAAGTAAGTAATCCAATGGGTATAAAACAAAAGAAATCCAATGGGCTAGGATGGGCTAACAAACAGCAAATGAAGAAAAATCTGAGTGAATATTTCACCCAAGACATCTGAGATCAGAACATTCTGAATATAAGTAATCAAATTAATTTAAATTCTTTTGAGTTAGAGGATAGCTTAAAGAATTCGAACTAGTGTTCAAACATGTGCACATCTGCATAGAAGAGACCAATTGGGAAAACTGACACAAGGCTAAAGAGCTGGTGTGGGTAAGAGGGTTCTGTTTTGTGGGACGCTGGCACTCGTTTATGGACATAAAAGATGCCACACCAATGGGATGCGATCCATGTCTGCATCCCATTGGTGCAGCATCCTTTATGTTCATAAACAAGTATACAGAGAGCTGGCAAAAGCTTCACCCCAGTAAAAAGATGGGAGGTTTCCACAAAAAAAATCAAGGAACTTAAAATATAAACAAAATGAGAGAAAGATATAGGAGAGAATAAGATAAGGGAGGACATTGGCAGCAAGGGAGTGAATAGATTTACAGCACAGGGTCTAGAAAGGTGGCTATAAATGAGGTTAACGGTCTCTGCTGTACAGTAACTGGAGACAATTACATTGGGAGGAATCAAACAGATTATTGAGAAGGGGCAACAGGAAAATCAGGACCAGGAACTAAACATGGTGTGCAACCTATTTGGAAAAGAATGAGGGGAGAAAAAAGTGGAGATGACACGTTTATCCATTGGCAACAGAAAACAAACCAGCCATTAGGAAAGCAAATTCATTTGGATAGAGGTAAAAGGTGATAAAGGATCAATCACATGATGAAGTCTACAGACTACCCAACAGTGGAAGGTAGGTGGCAGAAGAAAAGTATACAGATCGGTCAGGGAAATTTAAAAAGAAATTATGGGGATTTAAACTAAACCAACGTGATTGGACAGAAGAGATAAATGGTATAAGAATGCAATTTCTGCAGATTATCCTTTCTGAACAAGTATGCTTTTGGGGGGAAAAAAAGACTAGGGCGGATTTGCCACTGGATTCCATGATGGGGCATGAACCAGTACAAATGAGAAGTAAAAGTAGGTGAACATTAAGGCCTTAAAATGATGATGGAGATAGACATGAGTATGAGAAACACTAGGTTAATAGAATGGATGAAAACTAATTTTGAGGGACTTTGAATAGACTTGGTAACAGAAAAAAGAGAAGCCATCAGGATAAAGTGAATAACAATATTGACAAACAATGTAGAATAAGAATGGGAAACATTCAAAATGGAGTTCAATGGTCAGCAAAAATATTTTCTGCTAAAAGGGTGGAACAAACTGAACAATAATGGGACTTCATGGATGAATCAAGAAATGGAGTAACAACTGAGGATAAGAAAAGAGGCACGAATTAAGTACAAAGGGGAGTGCTTGACGTGAAGGGATTGGGGAGAAGTAAAAAAAAATGATTGTGAAGACAGGATATATGAAATTAAATTAATAAGGAACATAAAATAGTAACATTCTGGAGGGTCTAGCTGGAGCAGATGTGGAGAGGTTGTTTCTACTTGTGGAGAAGAGCATAACTAGTCACCATCATTATAAGATGTCCAAACAAAGCCTGAAAAATAAACATAATGTGTAACCTATCTGGAAAAGAATGAGGGGGGAGGGGAAGATGGGAGGAGATTTGAATGGTGTTTAAACATAAGCATGGAGTGGTTAATCTCAGTCATCTTTATACAGCACGGAAACAGGCCCTTCGGCCCAACTGATCTATGCCGACCAAGTGTCTTCCTGAGTTGGTCTCATTTTCCTGCATTTGGCCTATTTCCCTCTAAAACTTCACTATCTATGTACCTGTCCAAATGTCCTTTAAACATTACAATTATACCTGCCTCTACTATTACCTCTGGCAGCTTGTTCCATACACCCACCACTCTCTGTGTGGGAAAACTTGTCCCTCAGGTCCCCTTTAAACCTTTCCACTCTCTCCTTAAACCTATTCCCTCTAGTCTTATTCTCCCCTACCCTGGGAAAAAGACTGTGGCCATCCATCTTATAAAATCATGAGGGCTACCGATAAATCTCTAAGGTCACTTTTCAACTGCCTAGACCGTTGCGGGTTGATAACTACCATCTGAAATGTCTTAGGAAACTACTGTTGTATCAAACTTACTGTATTAAACTATATCAAAACATTAAGAATAAAACTAGATAGATTATCCAGCATAATTCCTCGATGGCAGATATTGATATGGCAAAAGCATTCTGTATAGAAAGCCCCTGACTAACATGACAGTTCAGTTCTGGAAGCTGTTCCTTCAAACAAATTTTATGCAAGTTGGATTCCATTGGAACTATACTTGTATTTTATACTCAGATTATGAAAGGATATAAACCTACTATCTACGCACTGCAAGAATACACAATCGACATTAAATTAATGGAGTTGGAGATGGTGGTGATGGTAGGATGTTGGCTGTTTGGGTGAGGAGGAGGATGGAGCTGGGGATCGTTGATTTTGCTGAAGTTGAAGGTGCTGGCAGTCATGCAGTCTTCATTACAAACTCAGAGTGAAGTGCACAGTGGCCTTTGTTTCATTGTCCCTTTTAGCAAGAGTGACCATCTTAGATTATCCTGACCTTTGCACATCTGGTGGCATTGAGGCCCATTTTCTCAAGACTTGCAGTTGTACTTCAAAGTGCCTGAATGCTTCAGCAAAGTCTTTTGCTTTGAATTTTGCTGGTGGTTCAAGCTAGGGGAAATCATCTGCTCAAGTCTCTTCAGTGACCATTTGAGTCTCCAACTCTATTAAATGTTCATTTATCAGCTCTTGAGAGTGGAATTCTGGCAACATTTTGTCGTGGACTTCCACCTCAAGCTCAAGTTGATTTAAAGGTTGACAATTTTATTGGCCAATTAAGCACCCATTTCCTTAAAGCCCTTTAAATCGTGAATGAATTGAGGGCACATTATTCCAAATCCACTCATATGGTTGATTTGCTCTCTGCCTAGGATGCCAGTGTTCATTATGGCCTTGTATATATCTTGCCTCTTGCAAACTTCCTGCAAAGTCTTTCCATACTCCTGTTAACCTGGGTAGCTTGAGCAAATGTCCTTCATTGATAATGCACCTTGAAATTTACAGTAACCTTTGGTTCAAAGAGTGAGGTTGTGTTTGGCGTGCACACAACCTTGTCCAGTTGGCATTGTCCCATTAGTGGAATTTTGAAGGGTATTCCTTGCCGTCTTTCAACTGAGGGATTAGGTGATGCCTTTAATATGATGATATGAAGTGAGAGTAACTGCTTTTGACATCAAGGCAGCATTTGATCGAATATGGCATCAAGGAGACCTGGCTACACTGGAATCGATGGAAATCAGGGTGGGCACAAAGGAAGACTGGTTGGAGGTCGATCATCTTAGCCACAGGACATCTCTGCAGGTGTTCCTCAGGGTAGTATCCTAGGCCCAACCATCTTCAGTTCCTTCATCAATGACCTTCATTCACAAAGTCAGAAGTAGGGATGTTCGCTGATTGCACAATGTTAAGCATCATTTGCAACTCAAGTAATGCAGCAAGACCTGGACAATGTCCTGACCTGGTGATAGATGGCAAATCACATTTGTGCCACATAAGTGCAAGGTAATGATGAAATCCTACAAGAGAAAGTCCAGTTATCACTTCCTTGACATTAAATGGCATTACCATCACTGAATCCCCCATTATCAATACCCTGGAGAGGTTGCTATTGACTAGAAACTGAACTGGAGTGGTCACATCCACAATATGCCTACAAGGGTAGGTCAAAGACTGGGCATCCTGTGGTGAATAACTTGCCTCCTAACTCCCCAAAGCCCAGCCATCACCTGCAAGGTTCAAGTCAGGAGTGTGATGGAATACTCCCCACTTGGATGAATGCAGCTGCAACAACACTCCAAGCTCGACACCATACAGGACATAGCAGCCTGCTTGATAATTACCCCATTCACAATTATTCACTCACTCCACTGATGCACAATAGCAGCAATTTCTACCATCTGCAGGATACACTGCAGCAACTTGCCAGTACCCTGCAAACCTATTCCCTCTACCAGCTAGAAGGACGAGGGCTGCAAAAGCATGGGAGCACCACTACTTGGAAGTTGCCCTCCAAGCCACATGCCATCCTGACTGGGAAATGTATCGCTGTTCCTTCACTGCTGGGTCAAAATCCTGGAGCTCTACCTAACAGCAGTGTGGACGTACCCATACCTTGAGGACTGCACAGGTTCAAGAAGGCAGCTTGCCACCACCTTGTCAAAGGCAACCAGATGTGGACGTTGTAGGTTAACCCAGCATCCCTTGAATAAAAAGGGTAATAATATAGACACCCATTCAACAGGTCAAGAGCACTTACTAATCCCTTTCAATACCCAAGAGTTTTCAGCATGGTATACTAAAGGGGTTTTAACATGCACTTCCCAGCTGCATTGCTGCCCAGCAACAAAGTCCTTGGCTGCTGTTAATCTGGGCATTGATTTCTCCTTCCCATCAATGTGTGTGAGATCTGGCATTTTGTTCCAAAATAAGCCTGCTTGTCATAATTAAACACTTGTTCAGGCAAAAAAAACCCTCTCAAATGATTTCAGGGCTGCCTCCTAATCATCATTAGCAGCTTCACCACTTGCTTCACATTACGCAAATTCACACGAGCCTTAAACCAATAAAACCCATGACTCGCCATAAACCCCCTCTGTTTTACCCTTCTTAGCTATTTTGTCTCCAAGGCTTATTTTATAATCCTTTTGTAATCCTGCTGCAGTGTCGGCCACACCTTTCAGTACTCAGCCAGTTTAGTCGGTGTTGAAGTCCAGAGTAGATTGTGTCCTTGCTATTCCTAGTATTCTTTCCAAGGTCCCTTCAACATTGAGCAACAGCTTTCTATCAGCTTGAGGGCAGTAAATAACTGCCAGGTCTCCAGGCCCAAATTTGATCTAATGCTGAGAGACTTTGTGGGGTTTGAAGTCAATGCCAAGAACATGCAGGATTCCTCCTCCTCAAGTGTATGCCAAGTCACCATCTCTGGTGGGTTTGCCCTGACTGTGAAGCAGGGTGCATCCAGAAACCACGATGAATGAGTTGGAAAGCAAGTGAAAGGTATAGTTCTGCAGGTAATAACAGTTGCTCAGTTGCTTGATGAGTATGTAGGAGAGGTCCCATAACCTGGATACCAGTCCAGAGATGCTCAGAACTTTGAAGTCCAAAAGCAGGTTCTCCTGAGATTACGTAACACTCGACTTGCATAAATTAGACTGCGTTTTTTTTTAAATTCCCATCTGCAAATATTTTTATGGATAGATGTACATAACTGGGAACTACTGGTGGCCATGCAAGTAGGGCATGTGACAGCACTCTGACTGTTGGGCTGAAAACTCTTGCACCAGACCGAACTGTGCCTCTTCAAGTACAGCTACAACACTATCCTGAGAAACATCTTTCTGCGTAGATACCAGTGTCCAAGCCAAAATATCCACAATGCTTCATCAGTGGCCTTCTCTCCATCGTAAGGTCGGAAGTGGTAATGTGCATTGATCAATTTTATTCACAACTCTTCAGGCTCCATTCAGCAAGACTTGGACAATGGCCTTGTGTGGCAAATACTTGAATTGCACAAATGCTAGGCAATAACCAACAATAAGATTGAATGTCAATGTTATGTGATTTGACAATGTCATTGCCTTCACTATGTTCCCTACCATCAACATTCTGGGGTTACCACTGGAACTTTCCTATTGTAGGTACAAGAGTAGGTCTGTGCTGACTGACTATCCACAATATTTGCACCATCTACAAGGCACAAGTCAGGAATGTAATGGAATATTGTCCATTTACCTGGATGAATACAACTCCAACAACATGGGAAGTTTGTCATCCAGGGAAAAGCAATTGGTTTGGTGTCCTACCTACCATCCTAATCCCTCCACTGCTTTGGTAGTTATCTGCAGTGTGCACCATCTACAAAGATATGTAGCAGCTCACAAAGGTTTCAATAGAACATCTGACATAGCCTTTTATCACTTGGAAAGTGCATGGGAATGTCACCACCTGCAAGTTCTCTTCCAAGCTTCACAGCATCCTGACTTGGAAATGTATCTTAATTCTAGTTTTTAGTCCTGCAACAACAACTTCTAAAGCTATCGTGGGATTACCTCCTTGAGACTGCAGAGGTTTGGATCACCTGTCACCTCAAGTACAGTAAATCCTGACTGAACCAATGGCACTCGCATCCCCCTTTTAGTTGATAAGTAATCCCTGGATTTCTTTAAAAAGCTCTAATCTTTCACACCTTAATATTTTTCATTTGTGTATTCATTTTATTGAATCTTTATTTCACACCATTATCCTTTCTACAGAGGGGTATGCAGCATTGCATGTATGACAAATCCAGATAGTATTGAGTGCAAATATAATATGCCTCCTTTGGCATTGTAACATTGAATATAAAAGCAATTATAGATCCCATTCACCTTTGTCATGGGCTTTATATATGCATTCCTGTCTATGCTCCAGATATTCCTTAAACAAGAGAATTAGTTATTTGATCATGGTTATTTCAGAACTAAATTCAAAAGGTATGATGGTCATTCCAGAAGTGATGTATTTACTTTTCACTTCTGCTTTGCAAGGATATTATGCTTTACAAGGATTACATCTGCTAGGATATAATTCTCTTTTAAATGTTTTATTGAGCCAAATAACCTTTTTCTTTGATGTAATTTGAGAATCCAAATGATCAGCATTGGCAGTTTTTCTAAATATTGGAGATTGATCTACCTTGTAGTTGAGCTTGATGTAACATAGCTTTCATGTGGATCAGTACCAAATGGATAATTATATTTTGACCTTATTGTCCTCAACCCCAAGAATGATTGAGGTCCTTTTGAAATCCTACAGACAACAATTTTCCTGCTAAAGATCTTCTTAGACTTGAAGGCTTAATATTGCACCATGTGATGCTATACTGATCCCACTTGCCTGCATTAATTCCATATCCCTCTATGCCTTGCTCATTTCAAGTACCTATCAAGATTCTCTTAAATGTTGTTACTGTTCCTACCTCTGGCAGTTCATTCCAGATGGCTACTATTCTTTGTATGAAAAATTTACCCTTGAGATCCCCATTGAACTTTAAACCTATGCCCTCCAGGTTTAGACACCCCTACCATGGGAAAGGGACACTGGCTAACTGCCCTGTCTAAGCCTCAATCATGTCACCTCTCAACTTCCTGCGGTCCAGGGAAAACAGACACAATCTATCCAATTTCTTCTTGTAACTGAAGCCCTCTATCCAGGCCACCTCCTTGATGATCTTTTTTGTACCCTCTCTAGCTTAATTACATCCTTCATTGGTGTGGTGACCAGAACTGCACACAATACTCCAAGTGCAGCCTAACCAATGTTTTGTACAACTGTAACATGATGTCCCAACTTTTATACTCTTGACTGGATTTTCATTAGGTATTGTCTTTCTGAGATGCCTGTATTTTCACAAGTTTAAAGGAAAGCAAATCAAGAATATAGGTAGAGATTATTTGCATTTCGCCAAGATGTTTTTTTTGAGGTAATGGACCATAATAGAATTTGATCACCAAAGAGCCTGCAAGATGCACAAAATCTTATTAATTTAAAAAAGGAAAATAAATTTACTTTTAAATGGTTGCAATTATATACCTATATCTGCTTCCTTACACATTTTAAAGTATTCCCCTCAAAATAGACGATATTGGTCTCTTTACTATAAAGTTATGAAGGTGAAGAAATTGATTAAATAGTATACATCTTAAAACATTTTGTTTTGGACCAAAAAATGTTCTGTTTTCTTGAACTTCTAGAGATTCCTATACAAATTTATTTGCAATTTTCTGCCAAAAATGTGTTTCCTTTTTTGTGGGTTTCTAAATAGTTTAACTGTTTTGCATTGGAGTTTTAAAATATTGGCAAATTAAGTGTATGATATAAGATCATTAATCCCAAATAGATTAATTCTGTTGGTCTTCAAAACAGCCAGTAACCCATTATTTGGTGAAGTGGTGTTCTCTTCCATATGAAGAAAGCACCTGGGAACTGAAACTAGACACAGACCAAGTCAAGATTGAAGAATTTCAACAGCTACAGGCCATGAAACCAAGAACGGAACATACGGTAAGATCAAAATTCTGTGCTCCTGTTTCAGGCTTTAAAACAAAAACTGAAGGCTAGATTAGGGTGGCTGGTGGGGGGTATGAACAAAAGTTGGCATAATGGGCAAAGGCAGACTTGTGGAAACGGATAAGTAATGACCAATCAATAAATCATTGGTGTCATAGATTATTTGTCTTTGATGCTAAACTGTTGTTCATAACAAAGGTTGAATTTATTCAGAGCTTAAAAGGGTGAGCTAAGCAGGGTTAAATGGATTTGTAAAAGGTAGACTGTACTTAAAGATACTAATTTATTTTTTTGAAAATCAAAAATATTTACTGAATATGAATGATCACAATGTATTTCATAGGTGCTAGGTAAGACACCTTGTAACAATTAAAGCACATGGAACTGCAATTGTATACCTAAGGGATGGAATGCAAAGTATTGGAGTAAATTTATCTCGTCTAGATTGGCAGTAGATCTTGTGCAGTGAGACATTATTTAAGATTCTTGTGGTATGCTACTGTTATGCACCCATATGAATTTGAGTGACATGTTCTCCATTTCAATTAAACTCCAGTGAAAGACCAACTGTTCAAGTCAACCAGCACCCTGATACTACATGCAGTTGCCAATTCCATACTAGAATAGAGAGAGCAGGTACATATGTGGGTGGAACAGACTGGTGAAATGCAGCTGGGATGTAATACAACTGTAGTTTACAAGTCCTTTAACAGACTTTCTGACTCGAAGTAATTTCTGAAGCTGCTGTACCTTAAATTGCAAACTGCATCTATCTCCTTTCATGTTTTTGCCACTCATATCCTACTAGAGTAGCATGGGGGCATGATGCTGCTGTGTGGTTGAAAATAGCAGAATGACTTTTGTCTTTCCTATTAAATTTGGAGTTGAGGCAGTCACTTCCACTAGAAGAGATGTTAAGAGTTGAGCAAATTCAGCAGGGGTCTGGTGTTATTTTGGAGTGGAAAGCAGATAATACAGAAGCTTGCATAATAAAGAGACTTTTATTAAATTATTCTTATTCTGCATTTTTGAGCAGTATCTAGAATGCTTTTAAGTGAAGGCTTGATGAAATGTAAAGAAAAGAAAAATCCTTCCCTGTCTAGGGAAGAATATACTTGTGATTGAGGGAGTGTAAAGAAGATCTACCTGCTTAATTCCTGGCATGGAGTTCGGGGTGGGATGGTCTGTCCTTTAGAAGAGTGATTAAGTAGACTGGGCCTAGGTTTCCAATGACTGGGGTAGCTAAAATCTGTGGATGTAGTTTATCCATGAGCATCAGTCATTCAGAATTGAGAGTAGAAGATTCTTTACTTAGAAAGTGGAACACTCTGGAAGCTCAGTCATGGAATATATTCAAGATAGATTGATAAATTTTTGGAAATTAAGGGAATTGAGTGTGGGGTAAATGCAGCAGCTAATGAAAATAGACCCATGTTCTTTAAAGTTTAGAAGAATGAGAGGTGATATAAGATCCTGATGGCATATGATATGGTAGATGTTAATGATTCCATTAGCGGCAAAATCTCGAATGGAGTGACATAGTTGCGCAATTCAAGCGTTGTTACGTGAAACTGAAGTGTTTTAGGGACCACTTGCACAAGGTGATGATTCTCTAACCAGAGGATTGTGCAGGCTAAATCTTTGAGTATTTATAGAGGAAGTAGATGTCTTTTTGAAAGATCAGGGAATTTAGGAAATGGCACAGAAGAGGTGAGGCCTGAGGCATATCAGCTTTGATCATGTTGAATGGCAGGATGGGCTTGGGGTGTGCAAGGGAGCAAGTGGTCTACTCCTATGCTATCATGTTCTTGTGTTAATGATGAAAGGTGGCACAGAATTAAAAAATAGCCATGACGTTATTGATTGGCAAAGCAGGCATGAAGAGTCGAATGGCCAAACCTGCTTCCTGTTGGGCACTTAGAACAGTGGTTTTAAAAAAAGTCATTTTTTAATTTAAAAAGTAGAGGATTGAGTTTTTAAGGAAATAAAATGAGGAATTGTTATTGAATCTTTACAAGATATCGGTTAGGCTGTTTTTGAAATATTGTGTACAGTTCTAGGCACTCTATTAATGGAGGAGATATAAAACCCCTGAAAAGGATATAGTCAACATCACTCAAATGCTGGTTAGGAACACTTTTCAGTATCGAGGCTAAGTGTTGAAATAGAATCATGAAGGGTTGTGACCTAAAGAGGTTTTCAAAATTTTTAGTGGGTAAATGGTAAAAGAATGTATCCTGGTATTTAAAAAATCAGTTTCTGAATCACTAATAGAAATTAGACCGTGGAATGCTTTATCATAGGGGGCTAATGAGGAAAATAAATTGATTTTGTTATTGGATAAACATTTCAAATGATATCTTAAGAATAGAGAAGTAGGGTTAGCAAGTTCAAGTCCAGTTGAAGACCTAGCTGTGATTTGATGGAGCATATATTTGCTTGCTGTGCTTATAATTTTATTGGACTAATGTTGCATGCTCAGTTCAAATAATTTGAAGTAATGGTGATCTTAGGAAATTTGGAACGTGAACAGTAAGAAGAAATTAGATCAGTTGTCTGCAAAATTGCTATCTCAAGATAGCAAAAGGAATTGATAATACACAATGCAGGCAAGTTGCTCACTTTTGTGGAGGTTTCAGATGCAGTGAGACTCTGGTTAATGTATAAAAGAAATAAAATTTTGCTGAGGCTTTTGCCATTGAGAAAGTTAACAGGAAACCAAATGGAAAGGGTAGGTTAAGTGAGTCAGAGGCTGTGGATCCACATTTAGAAAATGAATTTAGGAATTTGGCCAGAAGATGATCAGAGAGTATTACATACTAATCAAAATGGGTCGAGCTTGTTAACGTTACATGTTTTACCCAGTTCCTTAAAAATATTGCTAATATTGGCATGTATCTGAAAGGAACGGCCACTTCCAGAATTCTGGACCAAGTTGGAACATTCTAGAGATTATAAAAACGGCAATCAACTCAGGGAATACCAGCTGGAGGGCGTAAACTGGCTACTCTTCAATTGGTACAACAGGTGGGTTATCTTGATTTTGAAATAGTGTGGAGTAAGAGATGGAACTCTTTCATCTCTTCAACTGTACAAAAAAAAATTTTTGGTACAAGTCTTAGTTCAGATTTCACAACACGGGCTTCTGTGACCTAGCTCCCTTTTGTAGCAGCTGATCTGTAGTCTCATAAAAACTAACTTCTAAGACTGCTGTCTGGATTCGTATTTGGTAGCTTAAATGCTAAAAGCTGGCAAACGTTGCTTGGCTCCAGTAACAGGGTAGAAACTTAGTAATTTGCATTTATAAAGCACTTTATTAACTTAGAAAAGATGTGACTGGGCACAAAACATGAGCATAATTGGTCAAGAGGTTAGCTCTAAAGATTGCTGCTTTAAAGGTGGGAAGAGAAGTGGGGTAGGAATTTGGACCTTAGGCCCAAAATGTAGTAATATTGTTTCTGTCTTTCCAAAAAAAACTGTTGCAGTGATTAGTAAATTGTTTCGAAGGGTGTTACTCTTGGCCATCAACTTGAGCAGAGCTTTTCCAAGAATATTTGAAATAAATAGGTGGTTTAATTACCAAAAAATTCAGTAATTCAAAATTGTTCCTGTAATTTGTTTTTTGGAGCTTGGACTGATATTCAAATTACTTGGCAGTCAGAAGCATTCAAAAACTTCCAGAATTAAACCTTGGAAGATTCTTGTTCGGTTTTAAGTGAATTTGAATAAAACATTTGCTCTACTAAATAAGTGCAGCCAAAAGCAGAAGACCAGATTGATGAAAGTAGTTTTAAAAAAAAGAATAACAGACAACACATTGCAAAATAGAGATCAACAGAGTTCTTATGTTTTCCTATTGTGTATGTACCATAGATTGGAGGTCAGCTTTTCTTACTTTTTTCCTGCTTCCCTCCATTCTCAAACTGTTTTGCACCACATAAAATTCCTCAGTGTTCAAAAATTGGAATATTAATTTAAATATAGTAAATGTGATGCGATTGATAATGTAAAATTTGTCTTCTCTCTCAAATGGAAAAGCAGGCCAAGAATCACCTGCATTGGGGAATTGCCTATATTGGCATTGTAATACCACATTATTAAAGTCATTTAAGTTTCTACACTGTGTGGGGGGGAAACTCTAAGATTATTTTTATATCAACATAATCATTTCTCTTGTTTTCAGTCAAAACTGCATTTTGGCAGATGAGATGGGATTGGGGAAGACTATCCAGTCTATTACATTTCTGTATGAAATGTACTTGAAAGGAATTCATGGCCCCTTCCTGATTATTGCACCCCTTTCTACTATCACTAATTGGGAGAGGGAGTTCCGCACTTGGACAGCAATGAATGTGGCCGTGTACCATGGCAGCCAGGCTAGCCGTCAAATGATTCAGGCATATGAGATGTATTTCCGGGATGCTGAGGTAAGGAAAGCGGGTTATAAAAATGTTCAGTATGTGTACCTTTTAAATCTGAGGTAAATACTTAAATTGTAAAGGAATTCCAGGGCATAATTGTTATTTCAAATGATCAGTCATTTTGTAAAGTTCTCATGTATTGAAATATTTAGAGTGAGGGGAAAAAACTATTTCATCATAAGTTTATTTAATTTGGTTTCTAATACATATATTCTAATTTCTGTTAAATCAATTATGTGTATTGGTAAATTAGTTAAATTATTATTGTACTACACTTGCTAGTCCCAGACAAACTGGCATTGATAACAAAAATGAAATCTGTTAACTGCTGAATTTTACTGGCTTCAACTACCCTGGTCAGCATTTTCTTTTGCATTGTTTCCTGATTATCAGTCCTGAAGTTGTGCTTTTTAAGTTTCTAGTTGTGTCCTTCTTCACCAGGAATTGTGACTCAAGTTACCAGGAATTGTGACTCAAGTTTAAAGCTCTCAATATTTACTATTTCTCCAAACTTAGTACATTGTAATTCAGTGAATTCCTCTTTGGTTCATCTGCTTTCAGGGCTGAAGACTGATATTTTCTTGCCTTTTGTTCAGCTGCCAGAACCAACAATCAACCTTCTGTCTACTCTGCATTGCTTTCAGGGCATCAATGTTTCCCTGTCCTTCATGATCAAACTGATTTTAAAGTAGTTGATCTGATCAAGAGATCTGAATAACTATGGAATCTCTCTTGCACAATTATAGGATACTATTTCCAAAACTGAGTGCTCTTGGCTCATATTCTGGCTTGGGATGAGAAAGCAGTCAACTAAGCAATGACTATACAGAAAACAAAATTGAAAACTCTATCTTGTCTATGCAAACCTGTGTAACTTCTCCAAATCTGTGTTTCCAGCAGTAACCAGGTTAGAAATGTGAGAAAACTGCAGAGCAACTAGTTTAGCCTAACTATGGTATTATATTGAAAACCATATGTTAGAATAAATCTTTGGAGTGGCTATAGAAGTGATCTACAGCAATAGTCCAGGTATGAACAGTTAGTTATTTGAAGCTATTGGAGAAACTGCAATTCACCTCAAAGTAGGGAAAGCCAGGAAGATTTAAATGCTCAAAATCATTGATTTCAGACTTAGAGGAGATATTTCTAATGACTGAATAATTGATAACCAGTGCTGAAATTTTTATCCTCTGCGTTAATCAAGAAAATTGCTTAGTCTTTTGATTTTGTTTACATTACCTCCCTCTCATTCAAGGCCTTTGATTATCCTAAATATTATTTAAACGCAAAGCCATTATTTGTCTAAAATCTGTAATTGCTTAAAAATTGTTCCTTCTACTGTTCAACCATTTATCTTGCACTGGCTCTCAACCTCATCTGTTCTGGTTTAGAAATATTTTTGCAAAAGAGTCGCTTGTGGGGTCAAATGAAATTAACTTTATCCAAAACCTTTTTTTACTTCAACTGTTAAAACAGTAATTTGTTACTTTGCATGGTGCTGCAAGTGTTTTATCAAAAGCAGGTATTACCTGTAATATTTCAAATCTTCACATTTACAATTGTTCTAATGCCTTTATTTCACATCCTTTTTGTGGCAAATTGATTTGGGCATGTATTTATAGTTTTAAAATTAAAGGACTATCCACTAGATGGATTGCAACAATTACATTGTGTTAAAGTTCTGCAAAAATATTTTACAAAGCTGTTTTCATATGTGAATGGTTTGAGTCATGTTAATACATTACACATACAGAATGCTCCGATTTTGCAATGTAATTATATGTCCCTATCACTAAAGGATGTTAACAATTCGTAGATGAAAATGGTTTCTGTTTCTGGTACCGAAGCCTTCCCAGGTCAGGGTTAGTGAATTAGTAGGAGCATCAACCTTAAATTCTATTGAACGAATGTTACATTTCAATTCCAGCAGTGATCTATTTGAATGGCCTATTCCTTCCTAATTTTCCTATGCAAGAGATGCTTCGTAATTGGAGCAGTGTGCATAGATCTAATACTGCCCTTATTTTAAATTCATGCATTATGTCTATGTATTGTAATTTTATATTGTTTCTTACAGCAAGGCATCTGGCAACTTGTAAATGAAATTTTTTTTAAAAACTGCAAATATTGGGTATCTGAAATAAACATTAACAGTTTCTCTTTTCACAGGTGCTGCTCAACCTGTGGAGTGTTTCCAGTATTTTCTGTTTTTTTTAATAGCAGTTTATAAAGTAATGCCATATGAATCTTCCTGTTATGCAGACTTAGCTGAAGATCACAATTGGATGTCTATAACATACTGTACCATAGATAGGCAGTAGATTTGTAAAATGAATATTTTGTAGAAAGTTTCCATTGCAAGTTTTGATGGAATGATGCTGTTTAGAAGGATGCTGTTTGTGTCTTTAAAAGAGCAATGTAACTATTCCCACTTTCTTTCTCCTTGGAGTACACATTTTTTCCCCTCCAAATGTATATCCAGTCCCTTTTTGGAAGTTACAATTCAATCTCGTTCCCTTCAATGCTTTCCAGATCATAGTGCCTCACTGTGTACAGTAAAATTCTCATGTTGCTGCTTCTGCTTTTTGTTCCTGTGTACTGTGGTTACTGACCCCACTGCCACTGGCAAAAATTTCTCCATTAATGTTGAAACCGACTTGAATTCATCGACTCCACAGCTACATCAGGACATCCCAAAGCACTTGCAGACAGTTAAATACTTCTGAAATATTGTCATTATAGTAATGCCAAAAATTTCCATGATTTTCCACAATGCTTACTTTACAACTTTATCCAGGTGCATTCAAAGACTTCTGTACATACCCAGATGTCTTCATTCCTGCATCTATTTAATGTATTGTATTCAGTTTATGTTCCCTCTGTTCCTTCTCCCTATAAAAATGAATTGCTTAACTCTAACAAGTATTAAGTTTTATGTGCTATGTCTTCCCATTTACATCTGTGACTTCTATTGTGATTGTGTTACTATCACTTTGCCTATCTACTGCATTTCCAGCACTAGTTTAATCTGAAAATTTTAACCCCTGAAGAAGTCTTAATGTTGACTCATAAGGGAATTACTAAATACTTTCCCTGCAATCTGGAAGATGAGGATTAAGTTCACTATGACTCCTTGCTTTCACTCCCTTAACCAATTTCATATTCAACCAGCCAATCCCTCTTTAATTCTATGGCTTTCATTGTTGATATAGGGATTTATAATGGGGATAATGACAGGATTTGTGTATGAGCTATGCTTTTTAGTATATTTCTGAAATCCCCCTGCCCCCGGTATCATTTGTGATGTTGTATATAGGAATGACAATAGCTGATGATAAGTGAATTAAAATAGTCTTTTTAATATTGTTATATACATATTAAGGGCATTTGAAAAGTTGTTGAGTTGCTGCTTACATTTCTTCAAAAATATCATCAGAAAATCTAATTTCTGTGGAATTAGGCTGGTAATTATATTTGGCCATAGAACATTCAGTGCTCTTCATGGTAGTTCATTGTATATGCAGCAATTTGGGATGTTTGAGACATGTAATAAGGAACATAAACTTTTTCCTCCAATGTCTTTAATAGATAAATGATGACCCAATAGTGGGTTTATTTGCTCAATATGTATTAATGACTTTTAAGCAATGTTTTAATATCAAAGTCTTCAATTAAGAAACGAAATTAATTGAACATTTCCTGCTTTAAGGGTCGTATAATTCAGGGTGCATACAAGTTCCATGCCATCATCACAACATTTGAAATGATTTTAACTGATTGCCCAGAACTTCGCAATATTGCATGGCGTTGTGTGATAATTGATGAAGCCCACAGACTAAAGAACAGAAACTGCAAACTTTTGGAAGGGCTAAAGCTAATGGATCTGGTCAGTATTTTTTCTGTAATGAGTTGAGTATTATTGTTGAATAGCGATATCTAGCTTATGACCTTTGAACATGGACTACATTTATAACTATATTATGATTTAGATTTCAATTATTTAACAGATTATCTTTATATCTAATGGTTTTCCTTTTGTTGCTGCAGGAACACAAGGTACTGCTGACAGGGACACCATTACAGAACACTGTAGAAGAACTTTTCAGTTTGCTGAATTTCTTGGAGCCCTCTCGATTCCCCTCGGAGACTAACTTCTTGCAAGAGTTTGGTGATTTGAAAACTGAAGAACAGGTGTGATTCATTCAGAACTATTTAATGAACCTTAAATTGATTTCTGGGAAGGTTAATTATAGTATGTTCACTATGGTATAGCCTTTTGCAATTAACAGAATAAAATGGGGCAACTGGTGATCATACCTTTAATCTTCTGTTTGCAATACAATAGGCTGGGTTGCACTAATGCTCAAACTCAGAGACGGGTCCTTCTGCCTAACTGGTCCTTGCTGGCCAAGATACCCATCTAAGCTAGTCCCATTTGCTTGCATTTGGCCCATATCCATCTAAACCTTTCCTATCCATAAAATCCTATCCTCACTATTTCTCTACAGAAGACCAGTGTTTAGATGTTCAATGCTGCATGTCCGTTTCAGCACCAGTATTTTCCACCTGCTGCTCATACTGCAGACTGCTTCAATGTTGCACCAGTGGATTTGTGTAACAAGAACTACTGCAGGCTTCCCAACTCTCAGGTTGGGAAGTCTCAGTGAACCTGAGCCAGATTTAGCTGGTGCAAATACAGGCATCCCATTTCAAATAAATAAGAGAAATCTGCTGGGGGGAAAAGGTAAGTGGAGCTTTTTATTTAGTTAAAATATTTTTGATTTAAATATGTATTTCAGTCTTTTACTTTCAAAAAATAATTATTTTGACATGTTCTTCATGATTTTGGATGCTTGAATGTCAGACATTCGTTAGCACTCAACAACAGAGGCATCATTTGCAGCTTGTGATAGGGCTTCACCTATTGTCAATACTATTTTGTCGTCTTTGAAATGGCCTCCGTGTTGTATTCTGCCACATTTGGCAGGAGGAGTTTGGTGGGAATTGTGGCCCAGTGGCTGCAAACAGGTAGTGATTTCAAGGCAACAAAAGATAAGCCCCAGAGTATTTTCAAATCTGTACAAGTTTTAAATCCTTCAAGACAATACTAAATGTTGGTAGTATACTTTGTATGGAATTATCTAAAGATCAACAGTATATTTCTGCAAACAACACTGTACTTGGAGCATTTATTTTGTTTTATCTATGGTGCATAGAATTTTAGAAATTAGATGTGGGGTAAATTGCTCAGACTTTGATTTTCTAATCATAGCAATAAACTCAAATTACAGCCTTTTTAATACCATCAGAACTGTATCTTCTGGTATGTTTTTCCCAGAACAATAAACAATGCTGGAAGAACTAAGCAGGTCAAGCAGCATCTATGGAAGCAAAAGGTTTCGGTCTCTAGGGATCACTTAATAACTCAGTCCTGGTGCAGGGTCTCAAACTGAAACATTGACTTAAACCTTTTGCTTCCACAAATACTGCTTGACTTGCTTACTTCCGGCATTCTGTTGTTTGTTTCATATCCCAACATCCACAGTCTCTTTTGTTGTCACGTTTTCACCACCCACCACCCCACCCCAGGGCCTGTTAAGTGGTATTCTGCATTTTCTGAATAATTATTACAGGTACAAAAACTTCAGGCTATTCTGAAACCAATGATGTTAAGACGCTTGAAGGAAGATGTGGAGAAGAATCTGGCTCCAAAGGAGGAAACCATCATTGAAGTAGAACTGACCAACATTCAAAAGAAATATTACCGAGCTATCTTGGAGAGAAACTTTGCCTTCCTCTCTAAAGGAGCTGGTCAAACCAATGTGCCCAACCTTCTGAATACTATGATGGAATTGAGAAAATGCTGTAATCATCCATACCTAATTAATGGTAAGCTAATTTTTACTGACCATTCTGTGAACAGCTTTATTCCTCTGGTACATCAGCTGGTTAAATGACACTAATCAGATACAATAAAATTCCAATAATGTGGTGACCGATTTATTTGGAAATCCTGGTGGTTCAGCATCTGCCTTGCTCATCTGCTCATCAGCCCAGAGCCAGGAGTGCAGTGCAGAATGTGATGTGTGGCTGCCGCCAAAGCCAGTCTTGTAATTGGTTTATTATTGTCACGTGTACTGAGATACAGTGAAAAGCTTCTGTTTGCACACCATCCAGACAGATCATTCTATATGCAAGTACATTGAGGTATTACAAAAAGGGGGGGCAGGGTGGGGGTGGAATATAGTGTTACATTACAGAGAAAGTGGAAGGGCCACAATGAGGTTGACTGAGAGATCGAGTTCATCTTTGTCATCTAAGAGGTCTGCTCAAGGGTCTTGTAGCAGTGGGATAGAAGCTGTCCTTGAGCCTAGTGTTACTTTTGTATTTTCTGCCTAATGGGATGGGGGAGAAAAGAGTGACGATAGTGGGAGGGATCCTTTTAAGTTGACTGCTTTCTGGAGGCAGCGGGAAGTGTAGACAGAGTCAATGGAGGGAAAGCTGGTTTTCATGATAGACTGGACTGCATTCACAACTCTGCGGACTTGGGCAGAGCAGTTGCCATGCCAAGTTGTGATGGATCAGGATAAGATGCTACCTATGTGCATCTGTTTTTAAAAAAAAATTGGTGAGAGTTATTGGGGAAATACCAAATTTCCTTAGCCTTCTGAGGAAGTAGAGATGCTGTATATTTCCCACTTTTAAACTCACTGGGTTTAATGGAAAATTTTATTATACTATACCATTGTGTAACAGGTTTTATTTAAAAAAAAAGTGATATAAAAGTGTTTGGGTATTAATAAGAGTAGCATCCACTGGTATGGAAAGACTGGTCTGACACTTTCAAAGCCCCAAGGTTGCCTGATTATTGGAAATTTACTGTATCAGGGACATGATTGTTTGATCTGTGCTGGAATTAAAATGTGTTCTGTTATTTGGAGGCTATTTCTTTAATAGGTAGCAATTTAAATTAACTTTACAACATTAATATATATTAATAGATTTCCAATAAAAATTAAAAGCTAATTCAAGTGATGGTTTCGCCAGTTCTAGAGAGGGCAATGTATATTCCACCTCTAGGTGAGCTAAACTAGTGTTTAATTTACAGACTGGACCTGTGGATTTTTGCATTTTTGATCTATATGGGGCAGAGGAAAATAGCAGAGAAAACTTTTCAGAAATGGTACATGTATAGTCTTACATGTATTCTTTCTCCACTGAATATCAAGATGGAAGGAGGTTCATTCATTTAGAACCTTTTATTTTCAGGACTTCCCAAAGCACTGCATAACCAATTAACTTTGAAATTTGCAGACAATTTTGAGGTATATTTCATTATTACAGAGGTGATTGTGGCAGAGAGTTTGCACACAGCTAAGATGAATGACTGGATATTTTCTGAGAGAGAATTTACTTTCTTTCCAAAAGTAGTGTCATGAGACCTTGTTTAGTTTATTAAACTGAGCAGATAATTGGGGCCTGGGCAAATGATTTGGCTGATCAAGTTTGTATGTTATACGATGCATCACTCCCAGAATGTTGTAATATTTTTGGTGTCCTGTGCAATTTCTCAAGGCAGGTAAGGAATAAGATAGGGTGGTAAAGAAGGCTTTTGGCACACTGGCCTTTATTGGTCAGGGCAGTGAATATAGAAGTTGGGATGCTATTTTGCAGCTGTACAAGATGTTGGTGAGACCACACCCAGAGTATTGTGCTCAGTTTTGGTCACCCTGCTGTAGGACAGATGCCATTAAGCTGGAAAGAGTAAAGAAAATATTTGAGGATGTTGCTAGGATTCAAGGGACTGGGTTATAGGGAGAGGTTGGGTAGGCTAGGCATTTATTCCTTGGAGCGTAGGAGACTGAGAGGTAGTCTTGTAGAGGTATATCAAATTGAGGAGCATAGGTAGGGTAAATGCACACAGTTTTTTTCCCAGGGTTGGGGAATCAAGAACGTGAGATCATTGGTTTAAGGTGAGGGAAAAATTTAATAGGAACCAGAGGGGCAACTTCACACAGGGTGGTGCGTATATGGAATGAGCTGCCAGAGAAGTGGTTGAGGCAGGTGCAATGACATTTAAAAGGCGTTTGGACAGGTACATGGATAGGAAAGATTTAGAGAGGTATGTGTCAAATGCGGGCAAATGGGACTAGCTTAGATGGGCATATTGATCGTCATGGACAAGCTGGGCTGAAGGGCCTGTTTCTGTACTCTGACTTTAAGACAATATTGTGGCAGTCCTGCATTTTAGTTTTGTTTTTAACTGTAGTTAGACATTTGAGGGAATTTGAGCATCAGTGACTTGATATTTTCTCCCTCCTAGCCTTTAGTTAATTTGCAGAAGGGAGATAAGAGTGAAAACAGAGTTGCTGCCAGAAATCATTTGAGACGAGACCATAGCAAAATGGTTCCATCGTAATTTTACTTGGTCCAACCATCACATCTGTAGGGCAGAGTCCCAGAAGCTGGGGCAAACCTCTTGTGGCAGCAGGTCACTGCAGCAGTTAAAATAATCACAACTTTTAAAAGTTAGACGTTCTTTAAAGCTTCAGGTTGATATTTTGAATTGGCTCTTCAAACTCCATTCCTATTTCACTGTTGACAGAGCCTTCTGATATATTTACCAAATTCTCAGTACGCCCTTTTAACCTCTTTAATTTCTCTATCCATTTCCACTCTAAATCCTCCTCAAAACTCATCTTTTCAACAGAATCTTCAGTCATTCTTTTTCTAAATATCTCATAAAACTGTCAAAAGAACTCGAGAATAACAATTTGCCTTTTGGAATTCTATTATTTTGAATTAGCAGTATTGATTTATGTGGTATGAAATTGACAGTGAAGTCAAATAAACCACCAGGAAAAATTGACATAAGTAGCATGAAATTTTAGATTTAGTTTCTTCAGGGCAAAAGCTGTGCTGAAGGAGCTCACTTAAATATTCCAGAAAATTTCAATGGGTTGGACTTTATCCATAAAACACAAAATGGATTTTAATAGGTTTAGTAGAGAAATAAATTTTGTCCTGTTTAGTAGCTATACCAACTTATTAGCAAGTGGTGATTGTAAATGATTAACTGCTTATTGACCAACATTCTATTTGAATTAATTTTTAAATGAGGTTGTCTGCTATTAATTCAAAATCATTCTGTGATGAACGATTTCATTTAAATTGACATAGCAAAGTGCTAACTGCTTGTATTATTCCATGCTAACATTTGAGATTGTTACGTAGTTCAATAGCAGTAAAACTGCTTGAATTTTAGGTTAAACTGGCGTTGAATTAAACAGGTAAATCACACAAGTACCTTTCGAGTTAAATTTTTGCTTCTCCTTTGCTGACAGCACTAATGTTCATTTTTCCCCCATATGTGAAACTGCCATATGTTTTAAAAACTTAATAAATATACTTAGAATTTTTAGTTCCTTTATTTCCCCCTTGTGTATTATAAATGAGGAGACTTACTAGAACTAATTGTGCACTGTTGCTTTTGTAATTGGTCTCAAGATTTTGTCTTTAGTTTTCTGATAACTCAGTTGTTCTGGTATGATTCTGGTCTGTTCTTTTGATTTTGTTTCTCATTTTTGATTTGTGTAGGTGCTGAAGAGAAGATTTTGGAAGAGTTTAAAGAAACTCACAATCCTGATGCACCAGATTTTCAGCTTCAAGCTATGATCCAAGCTGCTGGTAAGCTAGTGCTGATTGACAAGTTGCTGCCAAAACTGAAGGCTGGTGGCCACAAGGTGCTTATATTTTCCCAGATGGTGCGCTGCTTGGATATTCTTGAGGACTACCTCATTCAGCGAAGGTGAGACCAGCAGTGTTCTAAATGAAAGTTATTAATTGATACCTGTGAGTTGGTCCAATAAACTAATGTTTCAATAAGTTGTTAATTTAGAGAAGCATAGCGTTAGATCTCTGCTGTTGAAGTAAGAAATATTAAAAATAATAAACTCAGCACCTTTCATCAGTGCTGCTTCAAGAAATTAGGGGTTTAGGGTGTCTTTGGATGACTACTGGCCAATTTTGTAATTGAGCAAACCGGACATTTGAGTTGGGAAATAGGTTTGATGCTTTGAGATTAATTTTCCTTATAAGAAAGACAACCTTTGGATATTCATTACCCTAGCTTACAATCTCTACGTTCACATTTAAGAAATGATTTAAGTTCTTATAAATCTTACCAAGTATGCTATTAAAATACATCATGAAATTTTTTTTTCCCTATACAGTACACTAGGCATAATGCTAGTGAAAGATCTAAAAAAAAGTTCTCAAATTATGTCCCTTTTCTGCTTCAGTGCTCTTAAAGTTGCTCTTTGATATTGTGGGCAAAATAATTGTTCTTGGTTGCAAAACAGGAAACCACTGTGAATTGCATGAAATTGACTGATGGATGCTTATATGCAGAACAACTTGTATTTGTAGTTTCTGAGATGAAAGTAAACGTTTAATATAAGGTTATGGATAGCCAAAAACATATGGCAAAATCAATGATAAACTGTTAAGAGGTCCATACCATTTGGAGCAAAATAAACTTGAGATTTTTTTATCAAAGTAAAGGGATTGCAGAGATGAAAATGTTACTAAAGTCACAAAACCAAAATTTTAACATTGGTACAGTACAAAGTTGCACAAATGATGCTCATTTGTGACTTTACAGTTTTGTCTTTGCTATGCTGAAGGTCTGCTTTGTGGCTGGTTCAAGCGTTGTTGGCAGCTTGGAAAGTGTTTACTTTTCTCTGCCTTAGCTAGGGGATTTACACTGTACAGTTGATTGCTGAATGAGAAGTACAATTTTAAAAAAAAATTCCAAATTAATTTTTAGGGACATACACTGTTGTTGCCCTTGCCATGCATTTTTTCACTTCCCCGTCCCCATTTTTTAAAAAATAAAAGCATTTATTGACTAAGTTGTTTTAGCCAAAGAGTGTTATGGTAGAGTGGAGATATGACTCAGAGCAAAGTGTTTAAAGAACCACAATTAATTTGCTCAAAAAGAACAATTATATAAAAAGCTGAGGAAACTAAAAACCTAGCAGAGTAAATTTTGTAGAAGCAAGGAGTGGAAGATGATTACACATTTCATGCCAATCTTAATTGTTATGTAACAAGCAAATGCTGGAAAAACAGATGGTTGAGTAGCATCTGTGAAAAGAGAAACCAGTCGATGTTTAGAGGCAGTGACCCTTCCTCAGAACTTGCTCTTTCCACAGATGCTACTCGACTGGCTAAGTTCTTCCAGCATTTGTTTTTGCTTCAAATTCCAGCATCTGTTGTTTTATTTTCCATTAGTTGACAAGTGGCTTAACTGATCATCCTCACTGTGGCTTTGCATCTACCCAAAACCTAACCAAAAAAGATATTTTGGCAGAGGTTATGGAAGCTGTTATTAAGAGTGTCACGAGTTCTTATTGAACAGCACAAGATGGGTCAAGATTTTTCTAGTAGTAGATGCTAACACTGATAACACTTTTGTCCTTAAATTGGTGGATTATTAAAGACTGTAAAACTACGACATAAATCTCTACACTCCATACCAATGTGAAAACATTGGGTAAGAGAAGACCATTCCATTTTTGGTCTACTCTATACAGTTGTGATGCCTGTTAAGGTCCATAATACAGGCAATCCTCATACACGGAGCTATGCAATTCCTTCATAAATGTAAAATCAGGTAAAAATCCCATTCTAATTGGAGGGGGATATTTCAATCTCTTTTGACCCTTCAGGCAATTAAATGGCAAACTTAAGATGTTAATCAAGGGCTTATTCTTAAAACAAAATAGACACTTAAAATTGAAATTAAAGTTGAAAATGCTTAATCTCTTAAAAATGTTTAAATATTGTAATAAAGAGAGGCTAATGTTGTGTTGTAGTTGAATTTGATTATACCAAAACATCTTTGTCATCAAAATTTAACGATTAGATCATTTTTAAAAAAGTTTTTCCTTTCGTGGAAGGTTTAAATTTTGATTTTTATTCATGGGAACTGAGTGCTGCATGGGAACAACCTGCCTTGCTCATTCCAAATTGCCACTGAGGCGGGGGGGGGGGGGGGGCGAGGTGGCAAGCTGCTGCCTACACAATAAATATTAACAAAGTTTGGCACATTGCATCTTTTGAATTTTGATGCATGAAATTGGCTGAAAGTTAGAAGTATTTTTTTAAAATCCAAAAATTACTTTACAGGCACCTGTATGAGCGCATTGATGGTCGTGTGAGGGGGAATCTTCGACAGGCAGCAATAGATCGCTTCTCAAAACCTGACTCGGATCGTTTTGTTTTCCTGCTATGCACTCGTGCTGGAGGTCTGGGGATTAACCTTACTGCTGCAGACACCTGCATCATCTTTGATTCTGACTGGAACCCACAAAATGATCTCCAGGTGAGAATTGTTTGCATTGCCATTTCTGTTTTCAATTATATTTAACGATGCCATATCCTGAAGATAGATTGATGCTGTCTACTTAAGAATGTTCCACTCCAACAGGCTCAAGCTCGATGTCACAGAATTGGGCAAAGTAAAGCAGTGAAAGTGTATCGATTAATAACAAGGAACTCTTATGAAAGGGAGATGTTTGATAAAGCCAGTCTTAAGCTTGGATTGGACAAAGCTGTTCTACAATCAATGAGTGGAAGAGAAAATAGTGCCAATGGGGTATGCATTTTTGGGTAATATTTTGCTGTCTCAAACTAAGTTTCTCAAGCTATTTGGCTTATAAATGACGTACTTAATATTGAGGTCAGTATTTAACATTCAAAATATACAGGTGCAGCAACTATCCAAAAAGGAAATTGAGGATCTTCTGAGGAAAGGAGCATATGGTGCCCTGATGGATGAAGAAGATGAAGGGTCAAAATTCTGTGAGGAAGATATTGACCAGATTCTCTTAAGACGTACTCATACAATTACTATAGAGTCTGAAGGAAAAGGCTCTACTTTTGCAAAGGTGAATATATTTAACCAAGAATAAATGTGCATATATGTTACAAGTATACCAAGTGAGATAGTAAAAAGATCAAGATACTAAATTATATTGCTATGAAGTAAATTGTATAGAATTCTGCTAACAGTGAGGTTTTGTTTTATTCAGGCTAGCTTTGTGGCTTCTGGGAATAGAACAGATATTTCCCTTGACGATCCTAACTTTTGGCAAAAGTGGGCAAAGAAAGCCGAATTGGATATTGATGCAATAAATGGAAGGGTAAGCAGCATGTTATGTCCTGTGTGTCAGATTTTAAAAAAAACTGATATATTTTTACTCATATGCTGCCTCCTCTTGTAGAACAATTTGGTGATTGATACACCAAGAGTAAGAAAGCAAACAAGACACTACAATGCTATCAAGGAAGATGAACTAATGGAATTTTCAGATTTGGAAAGTGAGTCTGAAGAAAAGACTGGGAAGCCCCGTAGACCACAGGACAGGTCCCACGGTTATCCAAGGACTGAGTGCTTTAGAGTGGAAAAGAACTTATTGGTATATGGGTGAGTTGCAAAATGCATTTGTGTAAAGTGGGAACTCCCAATTTGTAAATTATTTCCTGTCCCTGAATGGCTTTTTTGAGAGGGACCTTCAGTTTAGTTTTAGTCTATTGTCATTTCCACCAGGGTACAACGAAAGTCCTTGATTGCATGAAGTTCACAGAGTAAACACTATACACGGTAATAAGTAATACAATACAACAATAAATATGATGACAAGCTCAAAACAGCAGAATGGTGCAAAGATTATAATGCAATCTGAAGTAGTGCAAAATGAAATACTGAAGTGACAATAGCAAAATAACCAAGAGAGGCAGCGTTAAGAGTACAAGAATGTGGCACCACCAGGAAGGGGATGTGAAAGAGATGATTGGTTCAGAAGTCTAATAGCACAGTTTGTTTCAAATATTGGTCCTACTCTTAACAATTTAACTAGGAAGTAAACAAACTGATTCCTGAAATTTTTATTACCTCTTTTGCAAGCATGATATCATTTCCTATCTGTATGCTGACAACAGCATAATCTAGCTACCACTGCCTCTTTAGATGCTTTCATTGTCCTTAAATTATTAGAATATTAGCCCAGCATCAAGTATTTGGAGATATTTCCTTTAGTTAACTAATCCAATCAAAGCAAATAGCCACAAACTCTATCCAATTCCATACACCTTCTAGCATCTTTAACTAAGCCAGTGTGTTTTCATTCTTGATGTTTAATCCTCTTGTGAGTTTAGAATGGGATGCAACTAGCATCACTATGCCCACTTCCTCCAGCTTAATAACATTGCCTAACTCTGCCTGTGTGTTAGCTCACCTGCTGAAACCCCAGTGCTTGCCTTTATTTCTTGGCTGGCCCCTCATCGTAATCTGGCAAAAACTCTGCTGCTCTGCTGTCAGGTCCTAACACTCATTAACTTCTGAGTTGTTTGTAGAACCATCCTGGGTGGTTTGTTAATGTACATAGGCTGCATCATTCTTTCCTTCCTCCCACCCACCCCCAACTTTCCGGTGCCCATTTCCTCCCTCTTATGATTTTACCACCGCCCCCCCACCACCCACCCCCCCCACCCTGCCATATTCCCATTTTTCACACCCTTTAGTCATTAACCGTAAACAACAAGCTGATCATCTGCATGAATTGGACAGTAAAGATTGAGAAGAGTAGCTCTGTTAACTTCAGGACCAGAGAAAAGACAACTTGTGCAGCATTCAGTTTTAGCAAGTATGGCTCTGTGCCTAAGGTAGCCAGAAATGCTCTTTTAAAATGTACCGAATAATCTTTACCATAATCTTCCTCTTGGCAATTTGTTTGAACCAAAGACCTGCCAGTTTTACTTTAGCTGATGATCAAGGGGAAGTGTTGTCTGCAAAGATACAACATCTTTATCTTTGTAGACAAGACTGCAAGGTTAAGTAAAACACTGTCTTATTGGGTTGAGCTTGTGGATTAGCATTGACAAGGGATTGGTTAAAGGACAAAATGGATTAAGAATAAGTGCTTCACAGCACTTCACCTGTGAGTCCGAGGGAGTCATTTATTGCATCTGGCGCTCCCGGTGCAGCCTCCTGTACATTGGTGAGACCCGATGCAGATTGGGTGACCGCTTCGTCAAGCACCTTCACTCCGTCTGCCACAACAGCCAGGATCTCCTGGTGGTCACCCACTTCAATTCCACATCCCATTCCCATACTGACATGTCTGTCTGTGGCCACCTCTACTGCCACGTTGAGGCCAGGCGCCGGTTGGAGGTAGCATAGTGGTTAGCATAATGCTTTACAGTGCCAGCGACCCAGGTTCAAATCCAGCCACACTCTGTAAGGAGTTTGTACGTTCTCCCCAGGTCTGTGTGGGTTTCCTCTGGGTGCTCCGGTTTCTTCCCACATTCCGAAAGACGTACAGGTTAGGAAGTTGTGGGCATGCTCCGTTGGCGCTGGAAGCATGGCGACACTTGCGGGCTGCCCCCCAAATCACTACGCAAAAAGATGTATTTCACTGTGTGTTTCGATGTACATGTGACTAATAAAGAAATCTTATCTATCTTGAGAGTCTCCAACCTGATAGCCTTAACATCAATTTCTCTAACTTCTGGTAACCCCACCCCTTTGTCTTTTTCTTTTTCCCACACCCCCTTTGTCTTCCCTTTTTTCCCATGGCTCCTTTCCTCTGCCTTGATGACCTGCCCATTTCCTCTCCTCCCCTCCCCCCATCCTTTATTCCATGGTCCACTGCCCTCTCCTACCGGATTCCTCCTTCAGCCCTCGGCCTCTTCTACCTGTCACCTCTCAGCTTATTACATCTCCTCCTCCCCCACCCACCTACCTAACCCCCTCTCGCCTGGACTCACCAATCACCTGATCTCACCTATCCCCTGCCTGCGTGTACCCCCCCCCACCTTATTCTGCCTTTTGCCCTCTTCCTTTCCAGACTTGATGAAGGGTCTCGGCCCAAAACGTCAACTGTTCACTTCCCTCCACAGATGCTGCTTGACCTGCTGAGTTCCTCCAGCACCTGATACATCCAGCATCTGCAGAATTTCTTGTCTCTGTTTAAGAACAAGTGTCCTTTACGGGTTGGCAAATTGTTATTGGAAGGATTCCACAGTCATGAGAGCTGAGCCCTCATCTATTGACAATTTATATTAATTGTTTGGCAATGCTTTTTTTTTATTGATGTTACAAGGCTAAGTGGAAAAGTGAAGTGTAAAGATATTGATAAGTTGAATGAGTTTGGGTCTTCCGCTGACTGTCAATGTACCTCACCTGACTGGTCACCTTATCTCGCAGTTGATAGAATAGATATCCAGGATGCAATCTTCGATTGGTCAGCCAAGCCCTATCTGATCAATGCACTTTCCAAGAGAAACTGCTAGGCTCTGTTTCCTGAGTTTTTTTGGGAATCACTTAACCCCTGATGCTTGGCTTATCGGTTGTCAAGGAGGTTGAATATATGTAATATTCATAAATGTCCTTAAACACCCAAACTGGTAAAAATGAAAAAAATGTTTCTTTAAGGCATAATTTTAAACTACTGATAAGTAGGTGTACACATTTTAAATCAACTTAAGTAAAAATGGCATTACCTTGTATGTGAGCTACTGTGCACTAACGTTCCTTCCAATTGAAATGATAGGCCTGTTGGACTTGTACCAGGTTAACTTTGCACATGTTGAACAGGCAGATTTCTTCACCCAAGGCTGAGAAATCTCTGAAAGTTTAGGCTTCCTCCCTTGGCTTCATGAGGAGTCCAACTGAAGTATGCATTTGCCTTGGGATCAAAGGTCAGCTGAGCAGAAGTTCAGAACTTCCACTTTCCTGTGGGAGTCCCGACATTGCATTTTGTTAACATGGATAAACGCCAGCAGTTACCAGCATAATTGCAGATTCTTAACTGTTAGATGAGGGCCATATTTTTTCCTTCACAGTAAGAAACTGGTAAATTATATGCAGAAGGATTTGGTTTATTGTTCATTATCTGCATGATAAACATGCAAGTGCAGCAAGCAGATAGGCAAATGGTATGGTGGTCTTTATTGTCAAAGGTAATGGAATCTTGATTAGATATGACATTACATTTTGGTGTACTCATTTTCATAGCTGAAAGAGAATACATGTGTCTTGTAGTTTGTGTAAGGTAAATTTACCTAGATATATTCCAGAGATCAGATTTACTCTAAAAAGAGAAATCAAGAAAGATAGGCTAAGATTCAAAGCTAAATAAAAGAAAGTAGTAGCAGCCCTTTTAAGCCACTCTGCTGTTCAGCAAGATCCTACCATTTTACCTACCTTATTTCCATATAGAATTCTATTAATTCCCGGTTGAACCAATGGCTGTGACTCCACAGCAGGGTAGAGAATTCCATGGATTTTCCACCCTCTGAGTGAAGAAATTTTTCATCTTGTTCTTAAATGATCTACCCCTTATTTAGAGAGACTGCAGTGAAAAGTGATGTCTCTTAAAAGTACATGATTTTGAGTACAGCCTTCTATCCTATCAATCCCACTCTTGGACTGAGAGGGGGTGAACTTTTTTTTTTGCTGTGAGTTGTAAACCTTTGGAATTCTTTCCCTTTGGCAGTGGATGTTCAATCAATGAATGTATTCAAGAACAAGACTTATGATCTTTTGGACACTTAGTGTTATGGGGTACAGGATCAGTCATGTTTTTATTGGGTGAACAGGTTCAAAGTCTTCTGGACTCGTATGTTGTCATTGTCTCAGGCAGAGGCAGTGATTGATGTTTTAAAGATCTGATTATAATGTAATGCTACACTATAACAGCTTTGGATATAACTGAAACAGAGCCTATGTCATTTGTGGTTTTTCTACAACACATTTGTATCCTGCTTAGCAGTACCCCAGTTTTGTAATAGCAGTGTTGGTTCTCCAGGCTGAACATGGGCACATGTAATTTTGTTTCTGAAAAGACATCCGTTCAGCTGTGCACTGCTGTCCTGGGAACTCTGTTAATCTCTGTTCTCTGTTGGCACTTCACCAGTGAATCGCCCCATGGCATGCTGTGGAGTGACTCACTTCTCAGTGAGCCTGGGGCTGATGCTTGTTGTCTGAGGAGAGTGGTGTGTCTGCTCAGAAGTATGGGGCTCGGCTATACCCTGGCTGGCACAGGTAGTGTAAGCCATTACTGGGGAATGGCAAGGGCTGCTCCATGTGTCAACAGCCCATCCAGATTCAATGGTTAGTATCAGTACCCTCCTGTTAAGGTGAGAGGAGAAAGATTTAAAGGAGACCTGAGAGACAGGTTTTTCCCACACAGAGTGGGTGGTGGATATATGGGACAAACTGCCAGAGGCAATGGTAGAGATGGATACAATTACAATATTTAAAAGATATTTGGACAGGTTCATGGATGGGAACAATTTAAAGGGATTTGGGCCAAATGGAGGCAGATGAGACTAGCTCAGGAAGACACCTCGGTCGGCATGGACAAGATGGGCCAAAGAGCCAGTCTCCATGCTGCATAACCCTGACTCAGACTCTATCGTGAGCAAGCCCCAATCCAGAGTCGGTAGCATGTGATCTAATCTTTATAAAGTACAAGTTGGGCCGTAGCAAATGCCGTGCATAAAGTTCTGGTCATCTTACAGGGAAGCTGCGATATTTCTAGAGAGAGCATAATGAAGATTTACAAAGTTTTGAGGGGTGGAGAAGTTTCATCAGGATGAAAAGTTGGCAAGGCTGGGTTTCTTTTCGTTGGTAAAAGGCTGACGGGATTTTAATTGAGATGCCTAATGTTGAGATACCCAGATAGGTCCTTCCTACTTCGTCAATAAAACGGTGTAAATTTAAAAGTAAGAGACCGAAATATTGAGTGTCTGGCAATCACTGCATGAAAAGATATTGAAGTAGAAACTGAAGTAGAATCCCAAGGCTTTTTATACATGTCTTTGAGTGGACCCTCTTGATTTTAATACGAGGGAATTTATACCTGGAGGAAGTGGACAAGGTACTAAATGAGTACTTCATATTGGTGCTCACCGCGAAGGAGGAGGATTGTGAGATCATGGAGAGGTATGCTAATATCAAGAAGGTGGTGGTGTTGGGGCTCTTGAAGAGCATTAAGGTGGACAAGTCCCCAGGGCCTGATCGGATCTATCCCAGGTTATTGAGAGAGGCAAGAGAGGAGATTACTGGGGCCTTGACAGAGATCCTTGTATCCTCTTTATCCAAAGGTAACATCCCAGAGGATTTGAGAATAGCTAATGTTGTTCCTCTGTTTAAGAAGGGCAATAGAGACAAACCAGGAATTTATAAGCTGGTGAGCCTTGCATTAGTGGTAGGGAAGTTATTGGAGAAGATTCTTAGGGATAGGATCTGCTTGCATCTGAAAAAGCATAGACTTATTGGGGATAGTCTGCAGGGAAGGTCATAGCTTATAAACGATTGACTTTTTTTTGAAGAGGTGATGAAGATGATTGACGAGGGTAAGGTTGTTGTATACATGGACTTTAGTAAAGTTTTCAACAAGGTCCCTCATGGTAGGCTGATCCAGAAGATTAAGTCACATGGATCCATGGAGACTTGATAGGTTGGATTCAAAATTGGCTTGGCCATAGAAGACAGGGTAGTAGTAGAGAGGTGTTACTCTCACTGGAGGTCTGTGACCAGTGGTGTTCGGCAAGGATCAATGCTGTGGCCTATATTGTTTGTGATGTATGTAAACAATTTGGATGAAAGTGTAGATGGCTGATTAGTGAGTTTTCAAATGTCACGAAAATTGGCAGAATTGTTGATAGTGAGGAAGGTTCAGCAGGACATAAACCAGTTGGAAATGTGGACAAAGAAATGGCAGATGAAATTTAATCCAGACAAGTGTGAGATGTTGCATTTTGGGAGGCCAAATGCAAGAGGAAAGAATTCAGTAAATGGCAGGACCTTTAGGTGCATTGATATACAGTGGGATCTTGGAGTGCAAGTCCATACATAGCTCCCTGGAAGTGGCAACACAAATAGACAGTGCTAAAGAAGGCATACGCATATTTGCCTTTATTGATTGGGGTGTTGAGTGTAAAAGTCGAAGTTATGTTGCAGCTGTATAAAACTTGGGCCTCCTTCAGATTATTGAGTGCAGTTTTGGTCGCTGTATTACTAGAGATTTTAGAGAGGGTGCAGAAGAGGTTCACCCTGATATTGCTTGGATTAAAGAGTTATTAACTGTAAGAAGAGGTTGGACAAACTTGGATTGCTTTCTCTGGAGAATTGGAGGCTGAGGGGCAACCTGATTAAAGTAAATAAAGCTATGAGAGGCATCCATGGGGTAGATAGTCTTCTTCCCAGGTTGGAAATGTCAAATATTAGAGGGCATAGCTTTAAGGTGAATGGGGGAAAGCTTAAAGGAAATTTACGAGGAAAGTTTTTGTTTTACACAGTGCTAGGTACCTCGAACGTGCTGCCAGGGGAGTTGGTAGGAGCAGATACAATAGAAACATTTGAGGCATTTAGACAGGCACATGGATAGGCAGGGAACGGAGGGATATAGACAATGTGTCCAGATGTGCAGTTTAAATTGACATCATGGCTGGCACATGCATTGTGGACCAAAGGGCCTGTTCTTGTGCTGTACTTTTCTATATTTGTGAATCAGTTTCATGTTATCAGTGCAGAAAATTACTTAGGACGATTGGTGTATGTAGAGGCATGGAATGGACTTGGGGAGCAAGACTTCAGTATCCTTCCCAAAGACAGACTTATTAGCACCACAGCTTTTTTTAATTCATGTATCAGATGTGGGAATTTATAACCCATCAATAATTCCCTTTTTGTGTTGGTGAATCATCTTGAAGCTCCCCAGTCCATCTGGTGAGGATACTCCAAGGTGCTGTTGCAACTTGATTAATTTTTGAAATGGTTCTCTGGATTTTGATACCAATCCCTGTGTGGTTCAAATGGAGGTCTTTGCAAGGTTGTCGAGATTCAGAGTGACTTTGCCATGTTTGAATCTGGGGTCTAGGTCAATTTTAGGTATTTTGTCTAGTTCAGTTCTGATTTTGATATAGCAGCTTGATACACTTGAATAACTTGTAAGGCCACTTCATGAGTGAAGGCTGAACTGGATAACACATGACAGGAGATTTGCAGAAAAGTTTTGGATAAGTTTATAGTGAGTAGAAAGAGGGAGCTGCTAAGAATGCCTTAGAATTCAATTTAGAGGTAACAGATGCGAACAAGGGATTTAGAAAGGAGCTAAAGCAGAACTGGAGTTGTGCAGTTAAGTAAATGGGGCTTTTTTTTGGGTGCTGCCTTGCATGTGTAATCTGAAGCTCCTCTTGTAGAAAGACCCACACATAATGACTTTAACCTTGTGTCCTGGCATATCTGTCCATACTATTACCATTAAACCATGAGGTGTTAATCTGTTGAAACTGTGGCAAAGGTCCCAAAACTGACAGGGCAAATGAGAGATCAGCAGTCCTGTTGCATCCAGTGGATTATTAATCAATTAATTTGAGGAAGAAGCTTCATGTGCATTCTCATCAGCTATGATGATGGAGCATGTGAAGAAAAAAAAAGCCATTCTAGCCATCTCTGACCAGATTGTTAAATCATCTCCATCTATTCCTGAAGTCTCCAGCATCAGAAAAGCCATCCAATTAGATTGACTTAATCTAATGGGTCTTTTCAAGCATTTTCCAACATTGATAAACTGCTTGCAGATACTCAGTTTGAACACTTGGCCCAAGATCTCATTCATAGCCTTAATTTAAACATGGATATATGAACATAATTCCAGAGATGAGATGGGAATAACTGACCTTGACTTAAAGGTGTTTTGGAGGTGTGGGAGTGGAGGGAGGGGTTGTTGAGTGGTGTCACCATCAACCAGAACTTGAACTGTTTCAGCCACAGAAACATTGTGTGACTTGCCACCCGACTCCCAAGAAACATTTCCATTAACTACATAGAAAAAAAATCAGGAAATGTGATGAGGAAACTTTTTCCACTTGTACAAGTGAAGCTTGAACAACATTTTGCTCAATATCCTGAGGATACTGTAGCCACCTAATTGGCATTCCACCTACCACCTTAAGTATTCATTCCTTCATCAGCATACCAAGAAAACAGTATACCATCTATGAAATGCATGCATGCAACAATTTGCTGAGGCTGCTTCAACAGGACCTCTGAAATGCACAATGGCTACCATCACCTTCTCCAAATTGGTCTTCAATTGCATGCCATTCTGACTTGGAAACGTTTTACCATTCCTTTTGTTAATGGGTCAAAATCCTGGTCTATTCTACCTAATACAACTCTAGTATCTTGCAGCAATTCAGAAGTGGCTTTCGGGGAAATAAAAGTTGGCTTTGCCTGTGGCTCTCAATCCTGAATATCATGGAAAAAAATTGTTTAACTGCAGCTGTAGCCTCTTCCTTATGGTTAATATCATCTGGTGCCAGTGGAGCAGGAATTTCTCTCAATGTCTTAATATTTAATCAATTTGCCAATAATGAATATCACTAAGCAATAAACCTTTTTTTCCAATCTGTAATGATCTAGACTGGGAGGTGCAAGTTATACCTCTAAGTTTGTGGGTCATACAAAACTTGGTGATATTGTAAACCATGAAGACCAAGGGTAAGAGGCTGGAAGTGGAACAAAATTGCACTGGTAGAAAGCTGGCACAGAAAAATAAGCCAAGAAGACTCATTCTGTGCTTATGATCATTCAATGACATAAATCTCATTTTTTTTTTGAGGAATATGCTGTGCACATGAGTTCATCTATTGCAAAAGCAACCACACTTTATATTAAAAAAATGGAACAGCTTAAGATGATAGGCATTTTGAAAATGCAAGTTCTTTTATAATGGGAATATAAGGTTGCAATGTTGATGAGGAATTCAATTGACAGTGGGACACGAGGTTTCAAATGCACCTAATCCAAATGCTATTAACTGAGGAAGCAAACAGTGTATTGGGGTAGAATGCAGAATATTTTTTTTACTGGAATTGAGCAGTCTGTCTTTTAATCTTGCTATAGCTAAATAGCTCGCTTACAAGTTGATGTTTGATTGGTAAGGACCATTTTGAGGGACATATTGTCAAAACTGACAATGGAGATATCAACATTGAAGTAGACTCCCTAATTAAGTTATGCCAGGAAGTGGGCCAGTTTTAGAATCCAGAGCATGTTATTAAAATATAAACTAGATCTTGAGACCAGTGTCAGTTCTTTGGAAGATAATCTATACTAAAAAGGTTTACCTTTAACTGAAACTTTAAGCAGATCGGGAGCAAGGCATCAAAGACTGAAACCATGGAGCAGCAGAGATGATCACAATGCCAGAGATGATGTGGTTAGTGGAAAGCTTGCTTTAAAAAATAGTTTCAAGGGTGTAATCTTTCTGAAAAGCATTGTGCAGTAAATGGGCAATGGGAAATCTATAAAGGCAGGAGGGGAATGGGGAGAGGTTTCTTCCCTTAGGGAAATGAGGCAAAATTAATGTGAGTGCGTGGAATGAGATGCAATTGGATGTTGCTTTGGTGGTTCTTGATGAATGCAGTGAATGTGTCAGACAGGTGGATGGAATCATGGAATTTCTGTGTCTACTTTGGAAGATCAGTGAGGCACATGACTAGTTATAGAAAATGATACAAAGGCTGAGGAAGGGGAAATAAGATTGGTGGGGGGGAGGTGGAATAAAGAGGAGATTATTTGAGCTGGGGTTCTACATCAAATCTCTTTTTGTTGGCATGTAAAAAGATAAAACCAAAAGAACTGCTTTGACAAATATGCTGCTCTCTTCGATTCCAACTTGAGTTCATGCCATATGTTTTGCACGTCTGCCACTTGCAGGCAACATTAATCAGAAAGTATCAACTTTTAATGTATTTACATCAACTAAATTAACTCCTAAAGGTGAGGGAATCTAGTATTCTGCTTCAAAAAGAATGCAAGAGCCCTTGGGGATCTTATGGGACAATAGTTTGAAGAGGCATCCATGTTGGCACTTGTACAATGCAATATGAATGCCTGTCTTCAAGTTTAACAATCAAGTCTAAAGAGAACTTTTTTTTCAAGTCTGAGGCTCAATGTACCTTTTGTACTTTATAAGCAAGAATCCTTGTAATTCTGTGGATGTATTTTCCAAATTATCATTTGTGTGTTACAGAATTACTAAGCTTGTTCATGTTTAGTTACTGGACTGGTGTAGAGTGAACTTTGTCAGGAAATCCTAGCATATGAATTGATCTGGTAATTTCATACTGGTACAGAAATGAAATAAGATGAGCTGTGGATTTGTGGACAACCTCATTCAGTTCAATTGAACATTGCAAAACCCAACATGACCTTTGTGATCTATTGCACAAACTGGGTTTGAGGTTGAGTTAAAATCCTCCTGTGGGCATAGTCGAAAAGGTAACACTTCTGGCATCTGCATAGGAACCATTACATTGTGAGAGATGCCATATTTTGAATTGTTAAATCAAAACTCAGTAAGGATTCCCAAGATGGCGATTGAAGGCAGGGGATGATCTGTGTGTACTGGCCAACGGTCCTCCCAAATAACACCATTTACAAATTGATGAATTGTTTGTTTATGGGATCTTGAGGAGTATAAATTGGCTGTTATATTTACTTGATCAGTCCACCCCCTGTTTCAAATTCTCCCCCACTTGCTTACACCTGTCTGTACCTCCTCCCTTCTCTCTTTTCTGATTTTTATTTACTCCTCTCCCCATCCTGATGAATATTGTCTCCACCTCCTCTCCCACTGGCTTTCACTACCTCTTCCTCGTCCACTGTCTGCTGTAGCTGCTATCCCGTGTCCCACTTCCTTTCATGCAGTCTCCTTCCTCTGCATTCTCACTCACTGCCTCCTCGTGCGCTCTCCAGCTCACTTTTGCTGCTGCCTCCTGCCCACTCCTCCCAACCTCCTCACTACCCCTGCCATTATCCCTGCCACCAAAACTTTTATTGTTCTGGATGCCCTGGTCTACCCACTTGTACTGCACCTACTTTCCCAAACCCTTCATATTTTTCCAATTGGTTCCTTGGTTCCTTGATTCCTACCCCTATCAAAATTGTATTGTGCTAGGTGCGCATGACTAAATGCAACTACCATTATATTGTTTTTTTTCCCTTAGTTGGGGCCGATGGAGTGACATACTATCACATGGTCGTTTTAAACGACAGTTGACAGAACATGATGTGGAGACCATCTGCCGTACTATCCTTGTGTATTGCTTGAACCATTACAGAGGAGATGAGAAGATCAAAGGATTTATATGGGATCTGATTACTCCTACTGAGGATGGACAGACTCGAGCGCTGCAAAACCACTCGGGTATTTTTGAATTACTTTGATGGTATCTTGAGCTTTTAGGGAAAATTTGTGAATGCCAAAGAAGAAAAATAATTGTAAGTACATTTTAGTACTAAAACCAGAAGAGAATGTTCCATAAATTTCAGAAATTTCAGCTGTAGTAATAAAAAGAAGTGCAGGGGCTAGGCCATTTGCCCCTTGAACTGATTCATCAGATAATTAAACAACTACTGATTCGTTTCTACTCCATTTGCACACCTTTGATTCACACCCCTTGATATTTTGCCGAACAAAGTTGTTGATCTTGAAATTTCTGCTGATCCAGCAAGTGAAGTTCTCACTGAGTTTTGTGCAGAAGGACAAAGTGCTTAGTTATTTAGCCTCTAAGTAACCTTACTTTAATTTTAAGATTATGGTCTCCGTACTGAATTTTCACCACAGAAATCTGAACATTTTAATGTATTTAGCATTTTAAAAATCTAGGTTAAAAAGACCCATCAATCTTTTTGACTTGGGAATACTACCAAACTTGTGCATTGTGACCTTGGGATTTAACCCTTTAAGTCCTGGAGCAATTATGATAAATCTATGGTGTCTCCTCCCATGTCCAATATAGAGTCAAAGAGTAATACAGCAGCACAGAGCAGCCCATTTGGCCCAACTCGTCCATCCAGACCAAGGTGCCCATCTAAGCAAGTTCCATTTGCCCGCATTTAGTCCATATCCCTCCTAAACCTTTTCTATCCAAGTACTATGTTGTTATTGTACATTTCTTGATCACTTCCCCTGGCAGCTCATTCCATATGCGCACCACCCTCTGTGTGAACAAGTTACCCCTCGGGTCCCTTGTCATCTTTCCCCTCTCGCCTTAAAGCTCTGCCCTCTAGTTTTTGATTTCCCTCTCCGTGGAAAAAGACTGTGTGTACATTCACCCTTTCTATGCCCCTCATGATTTTATACTCCTTTATAAGGTCACCCCTCAGTCTCCTTCACTCCAAGGAATGAAGTCCTAACCTTCCCAACCTCTTACTCAGGCCCTCAAGTCCTGGCAACATTCTCATAAATAAATATGTATTTCCTGTGCTTCAGTGGTCGAAACTGAATTCAGTTCTCCAGGTAGGGTCTGGCGAGACAAAAGCAAAGCTACCTCAACATTTAATTCCTACTCTCTTGAGAGAGGCCAACATTTAATTAGCATGTGCAGTCGCTTTTAATGATCTAGGCACATGGATATTCAATACTTCTGCTCCTACATGGTTACAGCTCACTCAACATTTCAGTAAATATTCCAATTTGTCTTTGTCTAACTCAATTCGAATTATACAGTTCAGGTCCTCATATTACAGAAAAGGTGTAGATACAGGGAAAGGTACAAAACAGATTAACTGGATTGATACCAGTAGGGGTTAAGCTGTCAAATGAAACTGTCACGAAGGACCGAACAGACTGGTGGTCAGCATTATTAAGTGATGGATGGATGTATAGAAAACTCTTGGCAATTGTGTGAAGTCCAAAACGGCGTCATTAGTAATTTATGAAATTCCATATCCAGAAGGCTACATCATAGAACTTGCATGGAGTAGTTGAGGCGAGTAGCACAGATGTACTAAGAGAGTGCAAGGATATGAGCGAAGAAGAGGAAGAAATATAAATATATTCTGACAAGGTTAGATACATGGTGGAATGAGGCTAATGCAGAGTATAACTATTGGCATTCATCAGGCCAACTTTTTTAAAAAAAATTCTTATTCCAAATTTTATACAACTCATATTCCCTTTTGTTGTGTAACAGGAGTACTTTCTCAACAGTCACATTGCTAGAGAAATGTAAGTAATTGCCTTAAGTAATAACTTCAAAATCTGATTAGTTTAGAGCAGCTGTCAAAAAACAAATATTTAATGCAAATGCATGAGCGATCAATGAAGATGTTTTCTTAACTTTATTCAAAATATCTTTTGAATTGCAAATGCCAAAAGCCACCTTTTATAAGCAGAAGTATACTGAGCTTGTTCAAATGTTCAGTTTATCTAAAATTCAAACAGCATGAGAGAGGTTGAGGTACCCCAATCAGGCCCTGTATTTCCAGTGAAAATTTGGTCTTATGGAGTGAAGTCTGGCTTTAATAACAAAAACTAAGGATAATTTAACCATAATACAGCATTACCTTTCGATTAATTAACAATTAATATCGATTAATAGTTATTGTGCATTAGTTAAATGCTAGCACACTGGCCTAATAATACATTAATCATCTAAGTATAATGAAATTCTTAGAATTTTAATGCTATATCACAAAATTTGACTTTTTTTCGAAAAGCCCCAAATCATGGCTGTGTTTAAAGTATAATGCCATAATTTACATAGTCTTTCTACTTTGTGTCTATCCATAATAGTGCTGTTTGATTTCTTTTAATTTTTCTATCTCACATTCTTGAGACCATGTTCACTGTTATCCTGCTGGGTGTACCCACACTTCGTTCTGTTCTTATCTATCTGGTTGTAGCCAGAGAATTTCCTCCATTGGTTTTTCCTACATCCACACTGTTACCCAGGAGGGAACCAAGTAGAGATTCATAGTGTCCCCCATGTTCTGTCACTACCCGTTCTGTCATGGGATGTGGGCATCGCTGATGAATCCTATCCCTAATTGTGTTCCAGAGGTGGTGGTCCGTCACCTTTTTGAAACATTGCAATCCTTGTGGTGAAGGTAATCACCTATCTGTACTAGGTAGGGAGTTCCAGAATTACAACCTGTGGCAATGAAACAGCCGTGTATTTCAAGTCAAGATGGTGTATAGTTTGGAGGGAAACTTGCAAATGGTAATTTTTTTTCCATACATCTGCTGCCTTTGCCCTTTACCTCGTGACAACTGTGATTTGGGAGATGCTTTTGAAGAATCCCTAGTGAGTTTTTTTAGTTTGTACTTAACTGAAGCCATAGACTACCAGTGGGGAGGGAATGAATATTGAAGGTAATGGCTTACAGTGCTCTATATTTCACATTGGAGGAAAGTTTTGCTTTCTGTGCAAATAATCACACCTCCAAGTGTGCTTCACCCCTATTGACTCCAGTCTCTGAATTGTCTGACTGGTTGCCGTGCAGACTCTAGTAATGCGACGAAGTTTCCTCCATCTAAGTATCCACAAGTATGAAGCCAAAATCTTTAATTCCTATTGCTGATTATGTTCTCCTGGCAGCTGTCTTACATGGTGAACTAGGCTTGGTGTCACATTTGGTACTGAGGTGAGATTCAGACCATCACTAAGGCCACTTATTTACATGTCCAAAACATCTGAAACCTTCAACCACCCACTTGTAACCTCCTCCAATGTCGTCCTTGTTGCTTCTCATTGCAAAGTGGTTTCTCAGTTAATGGCTATCAATTAAAAAGGAGCAAGAGATGCCATGATACCCATACCATAATTGATGAGAATTGATGGGAGGAGGTGAATTTTAAGAACAGGTGTGAGGGGAAATAATATGAGGAATCAACAGAACTGATGAAGATAAACAAATACAGGAAAGGGCGGGCAGGCAGGCAGCTTTCAGAGGCAGAGATCTAGATGTATAGGTACATATACTGATGGAAAGAGACCAAACAATCAAGTTATTACAATAGCCACATTGGGGAAGGAAGAAGGCGATTGAAGCAAGAACAATGCAATGATTATATTTTATTTCAGGAAGTTGAAAACTATGTAATCTTTGCACTAATTAAGTTTGTGGCTTGCTGTGTTCTGTGCCGAGATGATTGTAACTTGTACATTTGTTCTACTGATAGGTTTGTCTGCGCCAGTGCCTAGAGGGAGGAAAGGAAAGAAAGTTAAAAGTCAGTCTACTCAGCCGATCATGAAAAATGCTGATTGGCTTGTGAGCTGCAACCCAGATATCTTGCTGCATGATGATGGTTACAAGAAACACCTTAAACACCACTGCAACAAGTGAGTTTTAGTTATAGTTTACAGGCAAAGTAAATATCAACTGAAGGAACAATCTTGAATCTTAATGTTGTTATTTTAAACTTACTAGTTAAATCATTTTGGCTCGTTTGTGCAATTCATTTGTATTTGTGATTAGCATTTTAAAATGTACTTTCGTGTTGGTGTCTCCTGAAACTGCTTCAGAAATGTGCATTAAATTTCTGCTTGAAAACTCATGTTTTCAATAAAGGTGTAAAATAGGCCATTGTTTGTAGTGAGGCACTTGAAATTAGATTTTGCATATCTTTCTTTTTCAGCTACTAATGTAGCTGCTCATTATTCTAAACATGAAGCTGCTTCAGAAGATAGTAAGCAACAGCTGAGGAAATTGCATGAGATAATGGAGCAGAACGCCTACTGCAAGCCATCTGCTCAGTTGTTTACAAACTTACTTGAACACTTCAGAAGCACTGGCAACATACACGTTAAACTTCACAAACTGAATTAGGCATTACTGAATGAAATGTGTCTGGGCTGCACAGCACTGTGCTCAGTATGTTGAAAGTGGTTGCCAAGCATGGCTGTTGAAAGCCAGCAAAAGCACCACACAGAGGTGATTATATGCCACCATCTGTCATGCTTCAAGCCTACCATACAGCATAGCTAATCAGCCTTGGCAGAATGATGGATGAACAGAAGCAGCTGCCAAAAGCTAGTGTTGGCAAACAGTACTAATGTTCAAACTTTCTTCCTCTACAGAGTCCTACTGCGGGTACGGATGCTGTATTATTTGAGGCAGGAAGTGATAGGAGATGTAGCAGACAAGATATTTGATGGTGCAGATGCAAGGTCAGTGAAATGTGTCAGTGGAATCCTTATTGTGGTTTTTGGTTGGTTATGTAGATGCACAGAAAATAATTCCTTGATTTAAACCAAGTCCATGTGCTTAGTTTTATTAAAAGGAAGATTTCCTAATAGTTGAATTATTTCAATTTGTATCTGATACCCTTTCTGGCCTGAAGTTTTCAACAAATAAGAATTGTAGGTAATTGACATAATGGCTATCTTAAAGTACTTAAAGGTTTTTTTTAAAATGGCAAAATTAACAATCCTGCAAAGTTTACTTCAGTGCAATCAATTTGATGAATTTAGTGCATTATCTGTGATGAACCATGCAGATTAAGAGACTTGAATGTTTTTTTTTAAAAAGACCTAAAGACAACTAGGTTTAAACTGACTTGTCAATACACCTTTGAGATAAACAAGTGGGGAAAAGAGCAAGCAGCTTCTGTTGAAATTTCAAATTAGTAAAGCCTAATATTGTCTTTAATCACTTTTCAAATCTGATGTTTTTCTTTTGGGGAAAAAAAAACAAGAAGGTAAATGGGCAATCCACATCCAGAGCCTGTTTACCGATTTGACTAGTCTATCCATATCCTCCAATGGAACGTGCAGGCACATGATGCTGAACTTATCTGTAGCTCGATGCCTCTCCTGTTGCTCTGACTTCAGTGCTGCTGCAAACCCAACTTGCTGGATGATATCTTCCAAAATATTTTTAAAGCTTGTTTAATCCTTATCAATAGATTCATTTTAATGTTTGATAAATGTAACGTATGTAGTAAAATTAATCAGATTATGTTCATACCTAAGAGCTTCCAGGTCTTAAAATATGAATTTGATGACCAGTTATCAGGTGGAGCAGTGCCTAAGTAAAAATTGTACTTTCCACGGTTGGTAATTTTTCACGGCATTGGTGATATAGATTGAATTCAAAACTCATTTTAGTCATAGGTTTGTGAATTAAACCTTTCCCAATATGAAAATGACCAAGAGCCTTTTAGTTTTGATGTCTTTGCCCATCTTGTCCTTTAGCAAGGATGATCTAATGATGTGCGGTTCTCAGTGGTCATTATGCAGCCCTGTACTCAATAAGATGCAAATATAAAATCCTTTCCAAATTTGAAATCTTGCAGGTTTGCTTCTCACCAACTGATTTTAAGTTTGCCTACCTAATTTAAGTCAATGTGCAATATTATTGGAATTGAACTAACGTTGTCTTTATGCTTGTTTATTCCATCCAATGTTTAATCTTCCAGATCTATGTAAAAATGGGGAACCAAGTTGGCAGTGAAATGGCTTGGTTCACTCTGGAGCTTGGATGAAAAATAGTTTAGGCTTTTCATTGCCTGCCTGTCCATTTGAGGCTTGCAATGTGATTGCCATTTTAAAAAGAGGATATCCAGAGAATTATAATAGAAAAAGTATTGAAACTTGAATTTGTATTCTATCTTTCACAGTTTGGGATATCCTAAGCACTTCATAAAAGAGAGTTGAGTTGGGCTTTGGTAATCCGATAAAGATCAGGTGCTGCTAATGGAAGAGAGAAAACTGAGCCAATGTTACAGATGGATAATTTACAACAAAAGTGACCAGTTCAGAGTGGTTTCTTCCAATGTAGGGGAGACCATATTGTGAACACCAAATGCAGGACAGTAAATTGAAAAAAAATTTGCAAATGAATTACTGCTTCACTTGGACGGACTGTTTGGGTTCTGGATAGTGGGAATAGAAGATGATAGGTATGGCATCTTCTGCAGCTGCATGGCAAAGAGCTATAAGAAAGGGAATGGTTGGTGGAGGATGGAAGAATGGACCAAGAACACCGGGTCGCCAGCCTGCCGACAAGGTTGGTGCTGTTGTGCCTGGTAAACTGTCCTCTATCTCGCAGAGGCCAAGCATCAGCTCTCAAAATCGTCCTCGTACCTCCCTCTGGACCATGGCCCCACAACCAAAAGTCAGGCCATTGTCTCCCAGGCTATCAGAGCAGCTTCCAGGCTTATAGTCCTCCAGCCAGCACAGCTCACTGTCTTTTGTCAAAAATCCACAAGCAGAACTGTCTGGGCACAATTATTGTTTCTGCCTGCTCTGCCCTACCAAACTGATTTCTTCCTAGTTAACTCCACCCTTTCTCTCCTGGCTCTGTCCCTTCCAATCTATATCCATGCCCCTCTGGTGCCCTCCACACTCTGACTGCTTCTGGTTTCCTTGTCCTTGCTATGAGCGTACGATACCTCTGAACCTCTATTCCACATGAGGATAGTCTGAGAGCCCTCCACTTCCTTGAACGGAGGCCCAACCATTTCTCTTTCATTGACTCGTTCATCCGCTGAACTCATCCTCACATTGCACAACTTCTCCTTGAACATCACTCAAATCAAAGATATACAGCAACTATGGGAATTTGTGTGGGCCCAGTATATGTCCTCCTCCTTGTGGAATAGTTTTTATTTCAGTCCTGCTTGGCCCATTCCCTCAACTCTTTTTCGGGTACATCAGCTGACTGCATTGGTGCTGCTTCCTGCTCCATCAGAAATAAAAAAAATTCATTGCTTTAGCTGCCATCTTCTACCTTCATGTGGTCCATCTTTGACTTTTTCCTTCCCTTTCTGGATTTCTCCCTCTTTGGGAAATCTAGAAGAGTTATCTCATCAATACTTTCTCCCACTCTGCCTCCTCTAAGGACTCCATTCCATTCTCCCAGTTTAACCCCCTCCATCATATTTGCTCTGACCGGACCTCCTGCAGAGGTGCCTCTGAAATATATCTTTCTAAATCGTGACTTTCCCTCTACCATATTTAACAGAGCCCTTAACTGCATCTCATCTTTTGCACACACCTCTGCTCTCACTCCCCCACCCCCCCAGCACTTCTTATTAGCCTCCACAATCAACAGATCATCCTTGACAATTTCCACCAGATTCAGCAAGATTCTACCACCCATACATCTTTTCCTCCCTTTCAACATTTTGAAGGGGCTATTCCTTTCTGAATCCTGGTCCTCTCTTCGTCCCCACCAAACTCTCACCTCTTATTGAAATTCCCATGCAGCTTCAGATGATGCCACACCTGTCCTTTTTACCTCTTCCCTTCCCACCATCCATGGATCTACACAATCATTCCAAGTGAAGCAGTAATTTACTTGCAATTCTCCAAATCTATGTACGCATTCATCATTAGCAGTCTAGTCTCCCGTACATTAACAAAACCAAACACAAATGACTGTTTTGCAGAGCACCTGCATTCAGCCTGCAAGGGCAACTCCAAGCTCCCTGTTGCTTGTCAGTTTAATTGTCCATCCCACTTTCACTCTGACCTGTCTGTGGCTTCCTCATGCTCAACGTAAGCTTGAAGAAGAACACCTTGTGTACCTGAGCACTTTGCAGCCTTCCAGACCCCGTATCAAATTCTTTGACTTCGGGTAATTCGCTTTTTCTGACTGTATCAGAACTGGCCATTTTTGTAGTAAATTACCCATCTGTGATATTGGTTCAGTTTTACTCCATTAGCTCAGCCTGACCTTTGAGCTGCATTTAGCACCTTTTCACATTCCTTTGTCAAAAAAACATCAAACTGTTGGGAGAACTCAGTAGGTCGAGCAGCGTCTGTTGGGGGTGGCGGGGAGGAATTGTTGATGTTTCAAGTCACCACACTGCATCAGGATTTCCTCTTGTCTCTTTTGTAATCTCACCTTCTCACTGCCCTCATCTTTGCTTTTGTTCTCCGCCCCCCCCCCCCACTAACTGTTCACATTAACCCCATAATTGGAAAACCTCTACAACTTAACCCTATGGCATACCTAGACCTGCTTTATCAGAAATATTCCCTTCATCCTCTCCATGTCTCTCCCACCTTCTCTGCAATGTAAAACTAGTTTTTTTTCCAGTTCTGATGAAGGGTTTTCAACCTGAAATATTGCTTCTCTTTCCACGGATGCTACCAGACCAGCTGAATGTTTACAGTATTTTCTTTTATTTCAGATTTCTAACATCTGCCACTTTTATTTTCACTTGGGATTTAATTGTTGTATTTGATAAAAGTAGTGAAGCGTGTTCTGTAATTGGTGCTGGAACTGCTATTGTTTATTATTTGCATAAATGTGAGCTCTGGATTGGAAGTGCAATTTCAAAATCTGTGGATAGCTTTAAGGAGATTTGTGGATATACAGTATAGTTAATGCAGAGAAGGCCAGATTCAAAATACAGGAGAAGTTAATACACTTTAAGAATGAGCACGTAGTCAGCAAATAAAGCTTAGTGTATAAATGTGAAATGTATTTTGCTGGAGAAAAATTTGGTTACTTCTTGAAAGAGTCTGGTGAGTTAGAGAAACAATGGGATTGAATCATGCATCAGTGGCAATGTAGGTTAGCAAGGCCATACGAATGCATCAGTATATTGGGATTTATTTCTAGCGAGAGAAATTGAAAAGCAGAAAATAATTTCTATGTAACTGATTTAATCATACAGACGTGAATAGTTATTAAAAGGATACAGTTATTGGAGATTGATCAGTTAGGATCACAGATCATGTGCATTCAGAATACTACAACTTGTAAGCAAGACATTTTGCATAACTTAAGTTAAATTGTGGAAAAAAACAGATGGACTTGAAGTAGAACTTGACAGTAAGCTGTGTGCCAGGCTTCTGACACTGGAAGTGGAACTGACTTGGAGCTGGCTGGCAAGCCTCCTTTTTATTTCTTCCTGCTAGCAGAGTCCAAACTGTAACCTCCAATCAGCCTTTACCACAGTTCAGCTGACTTTAACTTATCAAATGTTTCCTTACCTTTGAGAGCAGTTTTCAATTAAATTTAATATTAAAGTTGGCTACTTGCAGTAGTTAATCTATCAGAAAGGCCCTAGATTTGATTCTAAATCTATGATAAATATATCTCAATCTCAATGGGTGGTGCTATCTTACAAGATTTTTACATTCAGGGTTTTAGATTATATACTTTAAAATGTACATTGTTTTTTGTTTTTTTTTGTAGCATGTTTTAAAATTGTTTCTTCATGAAAAGTTGAGTAGACTGGAAGTCATTTCTCTACCAAAGAGGTGATGTTATGCCTTTAAGATTAAAATGTCTGATGGGATGGTTGCAGAGAAGATCAATGTATAATCTTATCTATTTTCTCATTATTATAATCTAGGATCATTTTGTATCTAGATACCTGCAGTTAGTTTGCAGCACTTATTTTGGAATCTATTGTGATACAATAGATTCTGTGGCCCAAACACCCAACGTAATGCAGGATTTCTTCTGAAAAGAGATTTAGAATCGGTGTCCAATTTCGTAGATTTGGTAGGAATACCTTCTTGAAGAATTAGCTTAATTGTTAATTACAGCAACTTGAAATAGCTGGTTTTAAAAACGCACAAATGTTTGTAGCTTCATAATTAATTTTGGTGATAAGCTGCTGTATTCCATTAAAAGCTCTGAGAAGGAAGTGGGAATACGAAGTCAAATTACTATGGCACTAGAACTTGAAAACTAAAATTGTCCTAGATTTTAAAATTGAAGTCCTTAATTTTTTGTTTATTGAATAAATTTTTGACGTTAATGAAAATGAAATGGCATTTTTGCATATTGTTATAGAATTTCCTGTTTCAAGATTGAATAAGTGACAATTTTTGAGAAACAGCTTTCATTTACACGTGGAGACTTTTTGTTTAGTGATGTAGATATCTGGATCCCAGAAATCGATCATGGTGAACTTCCTACAGATTGGTGGGATCGGGAGGCTGATAAATGCCTTCTTATTGGAGTATTTAAGCATGGTATGTAATTGCTATTTTTTTTCTTGTATATAATTCATAAGTACCCCAATCAAAGCATAATGTGTAAATACTTAATGTGGCACACAACTATAGCTCTAAGTACAATTCTAGTTATGTTGAAAGTTAACTGATTTTACCAAATTTTCGTGAGAATGTATGGTCTTTGGCAATATGGGAGAAATGGAAGCTAGTTTCACCTTTGCAGAATGACATCCAGCGACTATTACAGAAAGGTATGCATATTGTGGATGTTGGGATGAAAAGGCAAGGCTTGGGGTTTGAAACACCATGTTGAAATAGCTTGGGTATCATAGTTGGGGTGGGAGAGGGTTGTGAGGTAGGTAATCAGATGAAAAATTGTTCATTTGTTCTGTAGGTGTAATTCATCTTGATGTATATTTTGACAAAGTTGCAAACTTAAAATGAAAAAATAATTGCAGAATAAAACAAAATGCTGGAAATACTAAGCAGGTCAGGCAGCATCCGTGGAAAGATGAAGGGGGCTAGTTTCAGGTTGAGGTTGGTTTCCGTTTGCAGAGAGGGCGATGTGAGTGGAATGGATAGGATAAAAGGTGAGACAACCAAGTGGCAGGTGACCTGAAAATCAGGAAAAACTCAGCGAGTCAAGGAGCATCTGGGGGCAGGGTGGGAAGAATTGTTGAAATTTTGGGTTGAAAATTTGCATAAGGACCAGTAGAAACCACAGAGGTAGAGCAGTGGGAGAGGGTCTCACAGAACTCCCACACACACAAATTTGTGGACTTACAGAGTTGCTTAGCAAGGCTGTTTATTTTGTCCATTATAGAGGACACAGCATCATGAACATGATCCACAATATGCTATGTTAAAAGAACTACAAGTAAATTGTTGTTTGATTAAAAAGTGTTTTGGACCCTTGAAAGGAGAAAGCATGTGGCTGCGCAGGGAAGTAACTGGGGATATTAGTGTTGGAGGAGTGAAATGGTGTGTTCCGAAAGGAGTGGTCTCTTCAAAATGCTGTATAGAGGGGAGAGGCAGATATGCTGTGATCACCAAATGCATGTTGAAGATTTCACACACTATGGTGAATGTCAGATACTTACTAAATATCGAGGCTATTAGATGAAGATGGGCAATCTTTCTTGTGGCTCTGAGGAAGGAATAGGGTTGAGAACAGTGTAAGAAATGAAACTAACAGTTAAAGGATCTGTACTCTATAGAGGAGGAGAATCTCAGTTAAGGAAAAGGAGACTAATTTGAATCAAATTGACCTCGTCTAAAGAAAATAGACAAATTCCAAATTAAGGGGTTGGTTTTTTGATTCTTGTTGAAATACTTAAATGTTTATGGTTGATTTGCTTGGATGTTGCACATTATACTTTAAGAAACTCTAATGAAGATTTTTTTTCCCAAATGTTCATTGTAAAATTATTTGCAAAATGCACCTATTTCAATAAGTGAAAACTCAGATCATGTTTATGTTACTAAACTGCAACTATCTCTGCTCCCAGCACTGCTTCTCTTGTTCCACTTCTCTGCTCTAGCCCTGCATTGGAGTGAATAGTAGCTTAACCTTCACTATTAATCTGTATAAGTGCCTCCTGGGCTTTTTTCCAAGTAGTATTTCACAAATGTCAGCACTGAGACTTTCCCATTCCCTGTTGTGGAATACTGTCTTGTTAACTCTGAACCACTGGGATGCAGAACAGCCATGATGTATACAAAGAGCAGTTCCTAATCATAATCCAAATTCACTCGAGGTCACAGTGGAATTCTCTAGTGTGTGTCCTGACTAGGGGGGTAGACTGATGGCTTATAAAACCTTTCATGATTACAATTTGGCTTGAGGCTCAAGAGTACTTAAGAACAATGTGTCACAGTGCAGAACCTAATTGAATTATGCTGTTTTTGGTTGACTGAGGCAGTATTGCTTGTGGTCCAACTGACGTGAGTCTAGCCTGACAATCATTTTCTCAGTTATTTCTGGAACGTGCAATTTTTTTAATGTTCTGTATTAATGGAAGTGCTATAACTAGCTCAAAAGATGCTGCTAATTTCCCCTCCTTTTAAGTCTCAATTCTTGGTTGACTAATTCTCCTAAAGTTTTGCAGCCAAATATCTTATTAGTGTATACAAATTTTGAAAGGGGAATTATCGTAAAGTAAAATCGTTGCTATATAATTTCACTCTTCTGTTCCCATTAAGTGATTAACTTCAGACTTAAACATCTTGCAAGTATTAAATGAGTGTTTCTATTATTAAATCATAATTTCAAAGACAAGTATATTCAAGAAAATGTCAAGCTGTAATGTAACTTTGTATTTCAGTACAGGAAATTATGATCAAGCTGGAGTAAATTAAATTATTGAAATCTGTTAACTTCTATTGAATTTCTCCAACTTCCAGGAAATGTTTTATGTGGGTACATAAGTATATAAATTGATATTTTGTGTAAAAATAAAAAATGATTTGTATACAGTTATGTTCATGGATTAAAATGTGTGGTTTAAAAATTCTTGGTTCTTTTATGTAGGCTATGAAAAGTACAATTCTATAAGGGCAGATCCTTTATTCTGTTTCCTGGAGCGGGTAGGAATGCCTGATGCAAAGGCCATGGCTGCTGAACAGAGGGGAACAGATGTGCTGGCAGATGTTAGTGATGGGTAAGCTGTGCTTTTGAGACCCTTTACAATCCAACACGCTCCCCCATCCCCAACTCACCCAGTCCAACATTCAATAAGCAGCAGCATCAAGGCTATGACTTTTAACGAAAACTGTTCTTTCAGTGTTGATTTTGACAGAGAGGAGGAAGATCCAGAATATAAACCAGGCAGAATTCCATTCAAAGATGAAATGGATGTGAGTAATGTTAATGAAGCTATAAGCTTCTCGTTGCAAAATTTGAATTAAATTATCTGATTTGCCTATTTTCGTTGATGTGAACATCACAAACTAATATTTTGAAAGTACTGCTTTGAACTTTTAAGTATTTTGCATTTCATAAACTTTTGGGAAAGATGTAACAATCCATGAGAATCTTGTGCCAAAAATCTTAATAGATAATTCTTTGCAGGAGTTTGAGAATTCTCCACAAGATGACAAGGAAGAATGTATGGATACTGTGAATACAGGTGAGGTCTTGTGATAAGGGAGAGGGAATTAGTGGACCTTTCTGGTAACCAATAACAATGATTCCAGGCTTAGACTACCTGAATTTCCAGCATGCGGTTAACTCTATACATCCAATCTAAGTGTGGAATTCACAATCATTATTTACATATGTCCTTGTCTAGTAATTTAAATTATTAAAACTGCATACAGTTATACAGAATCCATAGTTGAATGCCAGACATCCTCACAGCTTAGCTTGTTGATTGGAATTACTTTGCATTTAATTAACTGTTTGCTGTCTAATTGTGCACAAATCTAAAATACTAAAATCAGATCTTCATATTAGCTGCTTTTAGTTTTGTATTGTTGCAAGAAACAACAAGAGCGCAATGATGGAAGGTTAAAATTCTCATCTTTAATACACTACTAGTAAATTTCCTTCCTGTTATCCTGCTGGAGAGTTTAATTCTTTAAATGGGGTTAATTTCTTTTAATTCAGCAAAGAGCTGAACCTGATACAAGTGTATCAAATCTTCAAGCTGTGACATCCTGACAGTAATCTCAACCTTTTATGGCACAAAATGAATCGTGGGGGGGGGGTAATAAATGAGAGAAAAGTATCAGGTGGGGAAAAAAGACTAGGAATGAAACGAAAATGAGAAATATGAATAGGCTGTGATGTGCACAAAATAAACATTTAGGTTAAAACTGCACAATAGAGTTAACATTATCATATCAAAGTTATTGATAGAGATGTAGTACAATTTCATGTTACTTTTGTGTTCAGATACCCAAGCCAAAAGCTGAATTTGTAGGCCAAAATATATTCTTTATTTCTGGTAATAGTCAAAAAGATAATGTGGCTCTGTGGTTTAGTGGGTTTGAAATTATTTACCTACAAGTTTATAGCGATCTGATGAACAAGCTTTCATAAAAACTGCAATTCAAAGGGGATTCATTTAGACATCATGCGAGGCATTCTTTTTGTTTAAAAAATGCTCGTAATTTTCATGGCCTTCATCATTTGATTTGAAACTATAGGCCAAGGTCATCAGAGAATTGTCTGCCAGTTTTGTCCTGCAGTTAATTTAAGTAAAGCATTATATAGGTTTGAGTTGATATTTCCCAAGAAATGTACTTTTTTAAAAAGCATGAAATAATTGTGTGTATTCTCAAGGTAGTGGTATGGAAATGAACAATATACTATGAAAGCATGAAATATGAAATAAAAACAGAAAATGCTATAGTAAGATGCCAGGCAGAAACCATATGCTGGATTGTATGAATGATATGTTATAGGATTGCTGTTTGTAGCTAGTAGTGGTGATGAAAATAGCGCACGGCTAAGAAGGGATTGAAGAGTGGTGGGAGAGAAACTTGCAGGATAGTGTACTTGCTCTGGTACAAGGATTCTGTTTTATTTTTCACCATCTAATTGTTGCACACAAACATTCTGTCATTAACCAAACTTGAACAAAACGTGATCTTAAATTCACTTAGTTTTGCTGTTGGTTTGGCTTCATTTTTGTTTGAGTTAATTCATGCTAAAATACTTTAAAATGTAAATAAATTGAGTTCTTGGTATATAAGTTCATATTGTGATTGAATCATTCGTACTTTGATATTAGCACAGGTTTATGGAACATTTAAATAAGTTCCAACTAACTCAAAAGATGCAAAAATTACATGAACAGTAATAGAACGGATTTTGGATTACACAGGATTTGGTTGTACATTTTTGTGCTGATAGTGCAGGATTTAGGTGATCTAAGGATTAGGCATGAGTAGCATTACTGAATATAGCGTTTTTACAGACAAACAACCTGATCAAGATGATGAATCGGATAAACTCTACTGGCCCAGCACATCAGTCCTCACAACACGCCTGCGCCGGCTTATCACAGCTTATCAGCGCAGCTACAAGAGGGAGCAAATGAAATTAGAAGCACTGAACAAAAGTGACCGTCGCAGACGTCGGCCAAGAGACGAAGTGAGAGCTCGGGAGGCAGAGAGAAATGCAGCCATATCTGAGAAACGTCAAAGGTAATACCATGAACTGTGCACTTTTAACTGCAAGTATTTTCAATGTATGTGTTATGCTTTGGAATACTTATCTGTGGTATTGTCTTATTAAATTAAATGCATTAACAGTAAATCATTCATTCTAAAGTGCCTGCACTAGGGAAGCATTGAGGTCTCAGATCCCTTGGCTGTACAACTTTTTTTTAGGGAAGCTGTTGGATAGAGAAAATACTTTGAGAACTAATTTTCCTCTCAAAAGAACACATTTTCAGCAATCACAAAAACAAATCATGCTGAATATTTATAACATGTAATTATAATTCAAAAATAAAGTGAAACCTAATACTGAAAATAATTATAAATGTCCTTGTGGATTTAGTAGAAATTGGTTGTGTAAATCAATGTATAGCTGGGACAAAACAAAAATCCGGTATTCGTTTGTGGGAATAATAAGTTATAAAATGATAGTTGGGATTCAGCATTCTAAGAATACAAAGAATAGGTCCAATAGTAAACCATTCATTCCTTGAATTAACTCAAACATTGAGGAAAAACATTTTGAATCTTCTGCCTCAACTCCAACTTCCCACACTCTTCCCTTAGTTTTTCCATTTTGTGCACAAGTGCTTCAGCTAGCATCTCTTAGAACAGAAGCTGTAAGGTCATGTGATTTTCTTTTGGTCCATGCTATGTGCATGCAGTCTAGTCTGGAATTATTCACTCAGTTTCTAAGCGAGTAACATTCGGTTCTGTTTTAATCCTTTGTTTAAATTTTTGCACTGTTACAGGCTTTAAAAGTTTCATTGATTTCTTCACAATGAGTATTGATCCGATTTTCAGCCACTTTTTTGTATGGCGTGGAAGATGTTGCATCAGATAGTAACCTCCAAATAATTGAATTAATTTCCATAGTCGATTTTAAGCCCAAGCTATGGGGCTTGGATTTAAAATGGACCATGGAAATTAATTCAATTATCTGGAGGTTATGGAGGTCCCTATAGCACTGCAGTGAATTGCCTGTCTATGGGCAAGGGTTTGTGGTTTTACATATGTTAACTGAAAAACTCATCACTTTTGGGGGAAGCATAACAGTGGCTGGGGTGGGATATCTGGAAATAGGTTGTCTTCTACCTTGTACAGGGAAAAAAATCTAAGTTTCCTGATTTTGATGCCCCAAAGAGCTTTACTGTTTTTGTTTTTGAAGCTTAGCAACGTTGCAAGGGTTGTTTAACATTCTAACAAAAAGTGGCACCACCAACAGCTTCAATCTAGTTTAAGCCTAGATTTTATCATCTGTTCTCTGGAGTAGAAATTAAACTCACCATCTCTTGATTGGTATTATGGTTGTGTATCATTGATGTTTCAGACTTTTAAAATGTAGTGCAATTAGGGCTTCAATTTATACCATTAATATCTTGTAGCTGAGTTTCTTTTCTGCTGTTCTCAGACTCTTGAACAAATCTCTCAGACATGAAAGATGAACTCATGATCTCACAATCTACTTCGTCATGACCTTTGTATTGTTTACTTGCATTGCAATTTCTCTGCAGCTGCAGCACTATATTTCTGTATTGTTTTCTTTTTACTGCTTCTATGTACTTATCGCTTGATCTGCCTGGATAGCATGCAAGCTAAAGCTTTTCACTGTATCTCAGTGCAAGTGACGATAATATACCAATACCTGTTAGTTCTCATGAGATTTCAATGTCAAAATGTTTTTATCAACATTTTTGTTATCTAGGTGGACCAGGAGGGAGGAGGCAGACTTCTACCGTGTAGTATCAACCTTTGGTGTAGTTTTTGATCCCATGAAGAAGCAATTTGACTGGAGCCAATTCCGTGCCTTTGCTAGACTGGATAAAAAGTCTGATGATAGTTTGGAAAAGTACTTCAACTCTTTTGTGACTATGTGTAGAAAAGTGTGTCATATGCCTCCTAATCCCGATGAAGGTAAGACATTACTGTAGTGACCCATGGCAGGCAGATAGAGTTGAGGCACAATATATAATAAAAACAGAAAATACTGAAACACTCTACAGGTCAAACAGCAAATGTGGAAAGAAACAGTTAATGTTTCAGGTTGGTGACCCTTCATTAGAATTGGACGTGATCAATTTCTTTTAAGAAAAGGTAACCTTAAGTTTCAGAGGTGGTGGGAGGGATGAAATATCTAATCAGGTGAAACTCAGTTTAATGTTTTAATGGGCAGTTAGAGGGTAATTATACTCTGTTGCTGATAGCAGGGCTGTGGGGCATGCCCAGCAGATCAAGCTGTACTAATGGAGAGAGAAAAGCTGATATCATTGATGGATGACTTGGGTCAGAAATGACCAGGTCTGATACAGCCATACTGTTTGACCTGCTGAGTGTTTCCAACATTTTCTATTTCAGATTTCCAGCATCTGCAGGTTTTTTTATGATTTTTTAGAGTTGAGATACAGGCTGCAGGGGGTGAATGGCCTTGTTCCTCTGTAGCTCATAAGAAATAGTAGCAGTAGTAGGCCATGTGAGATCCTCAGGTCTGCTCTGTCATTCAACAAGATCATGGCTAATCCAACTTCTATTTCAACATCACTTTCTTGCCCTATTCCCATATCCTCAGATTTCTCTAACATCCAGAAATCCATAAACCTTGGTTTTGAACGCTGACAATGGCTAAGCCTCTTTAATGCAGCTGCCAGCCAGTTTTGTTTAATATTTTTATATGCATACTTAACATCATAATTGTACAGGATTCTTGCTTTAATGCAGGAGGAGAACAAGGTCCCTTTTTTTTCAGGCTTGTACTAATTTGGGTTTCATAAGTCACTAGTTTGTCTTTTAAATGAAAGTTCATGCTAGCCTTGTACACTGGAACCCCCAATAATCTGTGGTCATTACAAATATTTCCTTAATCAGTGACCTGATCTGAGACTGTCTGTGTTATTTTGTGTGGGAATTTATTGCATTCAGGATATTCATCAATCTATATGTGATTTGTGTAAAATCTGAATCATATGAATTGCGCAACAGGAAACAACCAATGTGGAGACTTAAATCAGTTTTTGTTTTTTTCCTTAAAGAATCTGATTCTACCATTTTCATTGAGCCAATCACAGAAGAGCGTGCTTCTAGAACCTTGTACCGAATAGAACTTCTCCGGAAGGTTCGAGAGCAGGTGTTGCTCCATGCTCAGCTCGATGAGCGACTCAAGTTATGCCAGCCAAGCATGGACCTGCCTGAATGGTGGGAGTGTGGCAAACATGACAAAGATCTATTGATTGGTGCTGCAAAGCACGGAGTTAGCAGGACAGACTATCACATACTGAATGACCCTGAACTTTCTTTCCTAGAGGCCCATAAAAATTTTGCTCAAAACAAAGGGGCCAGCCAGCGGACCAGTACGCCTTTCCAAAACCAACCTGGTGCCTGTGTGAGCCAAATACCTTCTGTTGCTCCAGCCACGCCAGTTCAAGAAGAAAAATGTACAGAACAAGCTGAATTTGATAGTAAAACTGAACTAAAAAGTCCTATACCAACAGCTCAGGGTGAGCAAAGTGCAGAGCCTTCCAAGGATGATGGAGAAACGAATTGTGCAGAGAACATACAAATTGATTCTGATTGTCGGGATACCTCAGAGCCATTGTCTGTGAAAGTTGAGCATGATGCTAATGATACTTCAGCCCTGGGTACTAAAATGCTTGCTGATTCTGAAGAAAAGGAAATCAGACCTAAATTGCCATTTGAGAAAGTGTCAGAAGATGAAGATGATGATGAGGACGACGACGACGATATTGATGATAAGTCGGAAGAATCATCCCAACCTGAAGGTACTGTTTGTAAATGGAGAATTTCTGAGTTCCTAATAAAAAGAATTTGTTTCCTTGTGTAAATACCTTCTGCTCTTGAGAGCAAGGTACTTAATTGGAACTTTTTGGTATTTCAGATAAATTAGAAAAGCAGTCTTATGAGAAATCAGAACTGTTTTCTTTATTTAAGAATGTTCAGTGTGATGTCTCGTACACAAAGTCCTGTTTAAAATTTTGTGTTGAAACATTGATTTGATTGAAATTTTAAAACGTTTATCATTGTAATTAAAATAATGCTTAATTTGGTTGAATAATAAATGCTGCATTCCATCTTGTGTACAAGTGGTAACTCTTGTTTCACCTAGTCAAGAGAAAGTGACTCCACTTCCATAATACCAGAGTATAGAATAATTCCAATATTAAAGTAATATGTAGCAGGTGGCTGTGAGCTGTCAAGTGTTTCTAACAATCCAATGATCCCTAAGTGGAACACTATTAAGTGTGCCTCAGCAGAATATTAAATTTGTTTTGTGTTAAACTGTGTATATGCTGAACTTGCTAAATAATGGTACCTAATCTTCTGCTTAATCTGGAAGTCTCAGAGTTTTTACAGTGATTCAGTAAAATCAAAGTATTAGCTTTATAAGCATTTATGTGGAGATATCTTTCCTGCTGAAGTTTAAATTGGATAATCAACACTAGTGAAAACTAGATTATAGGACTGGGTGGCAGAGTTGAATTGCTGCCTTGGATGCAGTGAAGATAGGTTCAATCCTGACCCCTCATGCTGCCTGTATAGACTTGGCACATTCTCCTTGTAACTCTGTGGATTTCCCCAGGTACTCTGATTTCTCCCCACCTTCCAAAAATGTGCAGATTGGGAGGTTAACCAGTTACTATGAATCACCAGTGAAGGGCGAGTTGTAGAATGTGGAGGAAGTTGATGGGAAGATGGAAAGGACAGGTTAAAGAGAAAATCAGTAGGCAAATGGGATTGTTCTATGAAGCAGCAATGATCAAGATAGCTGCATTCATCATTAGGAAATATGAACTGATATATAAAAAAAAATGAGAACTGCAGAATTAGCTTTCACTTCTAATATCCTTTAGTTAAATTAATATGTACACCCTAGTTAACTTCCACAAATAAGATGATTTACAGCAATCATGAGTTAAATGGCTGGTGGAATAGCAATTCCCTCTCGCCTGTTTCAGTGTGACTGCATTAGGACTTAATTCTTCATATGACATGCCAATGTAACCATCTAGTGGGAAAACCCTGATGTCAAGGTACTTTAAGTAATTGCATGGTAGATTATATTTTATTTTGCAATTGAACCACAAACTAAATAAAAGAATGTTTTTCCATTCATAATTTCATGCTTCATTCAGTAGCAGGGTTATGGAGTTAATGTTGTCGCATTCAACTTGCATAATTTTCTTCACAGCTGGCACTATTTCTCAAGGCAAACACTTTGATGAAGAAAGCAATGCTTCTTTAAGCACTGCCCGTGATGAAACTCGTGATGGCTTTTTCATGGAAGATAGTGAACCCACAGTAGCTCAACTACTTCACGAAGAACATATTCCTTCTCATTCTGGCCAAAGGCTATGTGTGGACTTGATGCATGAATTATTTTTATTTATTATTTTTGTTTTGCGATGAATGAAATGGGAACTAATTGTCTTTGGAAAGTCCATATTTGAATCCATTCAAATTTCTGTTCCTTTCAACAAAATATGAAGAGCGTGGTGCTATTTTATGTTACAATGAATACATAGCTGTAATAAAGCAAATAGCTTTAATTTTAAAATGCGCTCGTCCTTCCAATCTCCACATTGAGCTAGTACAGCATCTTTTCTCCACAGCTTTTTTGGGGGGAAGAAAGGTCCATTCAGTGCAGTCAAGCAATTGGATGACTGTACTCAGTATATCAGTTGATGCCATGTCGGAGTTATTCCCTTGGTTGGAGCCACTGTTTCTTTCCCCATTTTCCCAAACCCCTTCCCCCCCCCCATATCAACTCTCAGTAGGCCAGAACGTGGTTCCCCACGGCCAAACAAATGAGAGATTCTATTACTGAGCTTCTCATTATAGATTATGTTGCTAAGTATCCAACTGCTTGCACTCCATTGCAAGGCACTGCTGCTGAGAGCTTGAATTTTAGAATCTCTTCTGCATGGGCAGAATAAAAATATTAATGTGTACACAATTGAAATTTAATTTTGAATTAGCCCGTTGTGTTCCATGATATGATAAATTTACTAAGATGTTTTATACTTTGTAGCTTTTGTTTCAAAACTTGAACACTCTATGCCATATTAAATTTTTCCTTACCTCTTCAATCTATTTTCAAACGAAAAAGTTTTATGCATTTCTACTGTGGTTAAAATGACCAGCTTGTGAATGTTACAAGGAAGAGTATGCACGGTGAAGCATATTATTTTTAGCATTATACTTCCTGTAAAGTATTCTTAAGGTGATGAACTTGTTTATGTATTAAAAAAAACACTTAACCCATCACAGCTCATCACTACTGCCATAACTTGGAATACACCTGTATTTTGGAGGAAAAAACCCTTATTTTGTTTTTGTTACTCAGCAAACTATTCTAAACATATAGCACTCTTTTTAAATTTAATATGTTAAATTTTTCACTAACTTCCATTTATTTACACTGAACCTACTTACATTGGTTCTACAAAGTAATGTAGGATTTTAATTTTTTGTTTTGTCTATCCACAATCAATATATGTAGCTCAGTTAGTTTCACCTTCATTGCTTCCTTAATAGACCACAAAGTTTGATGTTCTGTAATAGTTCAAATTGCATCCTGGACAATGTTTTTGTCTTTTTGTGTCATATACCAGAAGAGATTATTAAGTGTAGACTAGCATTGCATTGCATTGCAGAACTCAGCATAGTGTTTATATGAATAAATTCTACTATTCTGACCATATCCACATTTCTTGATGTTTTACTTTTGTCACAGTATCTGAATATTGCCGGTGACTCAACTATCATACCCTGACTACTTGGGCCTCCTGTACTGACTCAGTTCCATGCACAAAATGCTTTACATTTTTTTATATGTTTGCAATAATTTGCATGATTTAAATTTTATTCATTTGCCTAAATGCATAGCTAGTCTCTAATAGTTTCCTGATCTAAAAGTCAGAAAATCTGATAAGCTTGCAAATAGTGAGATAATGTATGGAGTTAAGAACACTGATCCTGTGGGAATATGTCTACCACTTATTAATGTACCTATGCATTATTTATTTTTGAATGCCTCAATCTAGTCTTTATATAGCACTCTTCCCTGATACACCCATTAGAAAAAACAAATGTCTATAAATGTGTGGAGCACATATTATACTTCAAATTTGGAAAAACCATGATTTAAGTACTGCTTGCACAAAAATTCATATGTCAGTTAAGGTTTACCAAAATCCTGATGATTACATTGTGGCAAGTTTGTATATACTTAAGCAAGTATATTTTTGCTTTCCAGGATCGCGTAATGATTAATCGTTTGGACAACATTTGTGAAGCAATGATCAAGGGAAAGTGGCCTATAAATAGGCGCCAGCCATTTGATTTTCATGGTATAATCAACTATACCCCTACTTCAGTGGAAAGCCCTCTGCCAAGGAGGAGTTTTACTGAACTCTCCATGGTTGGTCAAGGGAGCTTCAGTGCCTGTGAAGATATAGCAGGTTCTCCTCAGGTGTCAAGGGTAAGTATTTAATATTGTTGTGCAATTCAAATGTATGCACTCTAACTAATAAGGAGCAAGTCTTGAGTGATGTACGAAACAAAAATCGGTTTGCAGCCCATTTATAGCAATTAAACCCCTATATTTGTGGGGGTTAAAACTTTATCTCTACCATTCTTGTCCTAGATTACACAAGTCAGCAGTTTTGTCTGGTAGGGAGAGAAGAATGGTAAAATTGAAAGTCAGACTGTGGATTATCAACTCCTGGTTGAGAGTACTTAATCAGATTGTGAACTTTATTGGTAGTGCTGCAGCCTTCAACTAGTTAATGGTTTTGAAAGATGTGATGCAGACTCTTGGTGCTAAAAACATGGGTGAGTGCCTGTTCCCTCTTGCAGTGGGCAATCATCCTGGGAAGTAAAATTCTTCTTTCCATAAGTGGAGGGAAATTAGCTTCAGCTTATTGAGAGCTTTATAAATTAGGATTTTTTTTTCATTCAATTTAACAATGTGTTCGATTCCCCTTGGCTCTGCAGAACTTTATGGCAACGTACAATGTGTTTGTTACAGGCTTTGAGTCTTTAACTCCTTAATGTTACCTGTTTAAATTTTCAGCATTTCCTCAAACTTCCAAAACAAAAACCTCTATACCAAGCACTGCTGTCCTATGAATAAATAATTATCTGATGCTCCATGAGTACTTGCAGTCTTGTATGGTGCTGTACCCAAGTCAACCAAATGAAGCCTTTCAGTTAAGAAATTAGAGGACAGAGTTAATTAGTCCAGTATATGTAGATGTAATTCAGTCCTTAGCACTTATTTTTAAATGCATTAAGCCAGCATTTATTCTAATAATGAAGTTAAGTTGGTTGAAGCACGTTTACATTGGAGGCTGAGGAGCTAGGCAAATAAAACTAATCACTAGTAAAAGGAGGTAAGGTTTCTGGCAAGTTTGTGGACAGAGTAACATAAGTGGATACAAGAATTCATACTATAAGGTTGACACCTGACAGCACAAGGTAGTAATAACAGGGCTAATGATTAAGATTTTATTCTGTTTAGAGTCATAGAGCACGGAAACAGGCCCCTCAGTCCAACTGGTCCATGCTGACCAAGATGCCCCATTTGCTAGTGTTTGGGCAATAACCTTCTGAACCTTTCCAATTTATGTACCTGTTTAACTGTCTTCTAAAAGGTGTTATTGTACCTGCCTCAACCACTTCCTGTGGCAGCTCATTCCACATAGATACAACCCTTTGTTAAAAAAACTTGCCCCTCAAGTTCCTATTAAATCTTTCCCCTCTCACCTTAAACCTATGCCCTCTAGTTCTTGATTCCTCCCACTCTGGGGGGGGGGGGGAAGAGAGACTGAGTGCATTCACCCTATCTATGCTGCTCATGATTTTGTATACCTCTATAAGATCACTTCTTAGTCTCCAAGGAAAAAAGTCCTAGCCAATCCAACCTCTCCCTATAACACAGTCCCTCAAGTCCTGGCAACATTCTTGTAAATCTTTTCTGCACTCTTTCCAGTTGAATAACATCTTTTCTATAGCAGGGTGACCAAAACTGAACATAATACTCTAAGTGCAGCCTCACAGCATCTTGTACAACCACACCGTGACCTCGCAACTTTTATAGTCAATGCCCTGACTTATGAAGGCCAGCATGCCAAAAGCTGCCTTCACTACCCTGTCTACCTGTGACTCCACTTTCAGTGAACCCTGTACTCCTCGGTCTCTCTTCTACAACACAGTGAAAGTCCTACCTGGATTTGACTTGACAAAATGCAACACCTCGCACTTATCTGAATTAAAGGCAGGGGGAATGGGAGTCTATGTTGAAAGACAGAGGGAAGCAAAGCAGAGACCAGAGCAAAAGTTAGAAAAGAGAAAAATAACAGTGGTGTACAGAGAAGTCAAACGCAAAGGACACAAAAGGTTACGAGATTCTAAAAGGACAATGAGTGTAACGGCATTTTATCTGTATGCCCGTAGTATTCGAAACAAGGTCAGTGAACTTGTGGCACAAATCATTACAAAGGGGTAATGATTTAGTGGCCGTTACAGAAACATGGTTGCAGGATGGAGATGAGTTGGAATTAAATATCCAAGGGTGTCAGGTAATACAGAAAGATAGGCAGGAAGATAAAGGAGGTGGGGTAGCGCTCTTAATTAAGAATGAGATCAGTGTGATAGTGAGAGACAATGTAAGATCGAGGGAGCAGAATGTTGAGTCCATCTGGATAGAGATTAGGAATAGTAAAGGGAAAACGTCACTGGTGGGAGTTGTCTACAGGCCACCAAATAATAACATTACAGTGGTACAGGCAATAAACCAAGAAATATCTGATATATGTAAGAATGAACCGGCAGTTGTCATGGGGGACTTTAACTTGCACATAGGGCGAATCAAGTTGGTCGAGGCATTCTTGAGGAGGACTTCATTAGAATGCATCCGTGATGGCTTCTTGAATAGCATGTTAGTGAACCTACAGGGAAAATGCTATTTTAGATCTGGTCCTGTGCAATGAGACAGGTAAAATTAACGATCTTGTAGTTAGGGATCCTCTGATCATAGCATGATTGAATTTCTCATACAAATGGAGAGTGCAATAGTTAGATCAAAAATCAGTGTATTATGCCAAAACAAGGGAGACTACAACAGGATGAGGGAGGAGTTGACTAGTGTCGACTGGAAATGCAGGCTATACGGTGGGACAGTTGAGGAACAGTGGAAGACTTCCAAAGAGATTTTTCAGGGTGCTCAACAGAGTATATTCCAGTTAAAGGCAAGGACAGTAATGGTAGGGAGAGGCAGCCTTGGATAACTAAGGAAATAAAAAGAAGGCATCAAGCTAAAAGCTCATGCATACAAAGTCACCAAGAGTAGTGGGAAACTGGAAGATTGGGAAAACTTTAAAAAGCAATAAAGAAAGGGAAGATAGATTATGCAAGTAAATGTGCACAAAATATAAAAAAAACAGTAAAAGTTTTTATTTTTATATAAAGCGGAAAAGGGTGGCTAAAGTAAACGTAGGTCCCTTGGAAGATGAGAAGGGGGAATTAATACTGGGTAATGTGGAAATGGCTGAGGCCTTGAACGACTGTTTTGTGTTGGTCTCCATGGTGGAGGACATGTTTAACATGCCAAAGAGAGATGTTATGGATGTGATGGGAGGTGAGGACCTCGATACAGTCACTGTCACTAAAAAGGTAGTGATGAGCAAACTAGTGGGCCTAAAGGTAGACAAGTCCCCTGGTCCTGATGGGATGCATCCCAGGGTACTGAAAGAAATGGCAGAAGTTATAGTAGAGACGTTTGTAATAATTTACCAAAATTCTCTGGACTCTGAGCAGGTCCCAGCAGATTGGAAGACAGCAAATGTCACGCCACTGTTTAAAAAAAGGATGTAAGCAAAAGGCAGGTAACTATAGGCCAGTTAGCTTAACGTCTGTAGTCGGGAAAATGCTCGAAGCTATCATTATGGAAGAAATCGCAAGATACCTGGATAGAAGTGGTTCCATAAGGCAAACACAACATGGGTTCAGGAAGGGCAGGTCCTATTTGACAAACTTACTGGAGTTCTTTGAGGATATAATGAGCGCAGTAGATAGAGGGGAACAGGTGGATGTCATATACTTGGATTTCCAGAAGGCTTTTGATAAGGTGCCACATAAAAGACTTATCCATAAGATAAGGATGCATGGAATTGGGGATAATGTATTAGCATGGATAGAGGATTGGTTAACCAATAGAAGGCAGAGACTTGGGATAAATGGTTGGCGATCAGTGGTGGGGAGGGTGCCGCAAGAGTCAGTGCCGGGCCCGCAACTGTTCACGATATACATTAACAATTTGGAAAAGGGGACTGAGTGTAGCGTATCTAAGTTTGATGACACTAAATTGAGTGGAAAAGCAAATTGCGCAGAGGACGCTGAGAGTCTGCAGAGAGATGTAGATAGGTTGAGTGAGTGGGCAAGGGTCTGACAGATGGAATACAGTGTTGCTAAATACGAGGTCATCCACTTTGGAAGGAAGAATAGATCAGATTATTATTTAAATGGTGAAAGATTGCAGCATGCTGTTGAGCAGAGGGACTTGGGAGTGCTTGTGCATGAATCGCAAAAGGTTGGTTTGCAGGTGCAACAGGTTATCGAGAAGGCAAATGGAATGTTGGCCTTCATTGCTAGAGTGAGTGAATTTAAGAGCAGGGATTACTGTGTGCAGTTCTCGTCTCCTCACTTGAGGAAAGATATACTGGCTTTGGAGGCAGTGCAGAGGAGGTCCCCCAGGTTGATTCTGGAGATGAGGGAGTTCACCCATGAGGAGAGATTGAGTCGCCTGGGACTATACTTGCTGGAATTCAGAAGAATAAGAAGGGATCTTATAGAAACATGTACAATTATGAAAGGGATAGACAAGATAGAGGCAGGAAAGTTGTTTCCACTGGTAGGTGAGACTAGAACTAGGGGACATAGCCTCAAGATTCAGGAGAATAGATTTAGGACGGAGATGAAGAGAAACTGCTTTTCCCAGAGAATATTGAATCTGTGGAATTCTCTGCCCAGGGAAGCAGTAGAGGCTACCTCATTAAATATATTTAAGATACAGATGGATTTTTGCTTAGTAAGGGAATTAAGGGTTATGGGGAAAAGGCAGGTGGGTGGATATGAGTCCACTGCCAGATCAGCCATGATCTTATTGAATGGCGGAGCAGGTTCAACGGGCCAGACGGCCTACTCCTGCTCCTATTTCTTAAGAACGTAAGAAATAGGAGCAGGAGTAGGCCGTCTGTAAACTCCATTTGCCGTTCCTTGGCCCACTCAGCTGATCAGGATTCCCCTGTAATTTTCCATAACCTTCTTCATTGTCCACTATACCATCTATCTTAGTGTTATCTGCAAACTTACCAACCATGCCTTGTACATTCTTATCCAAATCCTTGACATAGATGACAAACAACAATGGGCCCAGCACTGACCCCTGGGGCACACTACTAGTCACAGACCTCCAGAAGGAGGAATAACCTTTCACCACCATCTCTGCTGAGTTCCTCCAGCATCATCGTGTTCTTCATCTAGATTCCAGTATCTGCAGTCCTTTGTTTCTCTTCCACCATCACCCTCTGTTTTCTGCCATCAAGCCAATTGTGTATCCAATTAGCCAGCTCTCCCTGGATTCCATGTGATCTAACCTTTCAGAGCAGCCTACCATGTGGAATTTTATAACAAAAACCTTACTGAAATACATATAAGCCACATCTACTGCCCTGCCCTCATTGACTTTCTTGGTCATGTCATCAAAAAAACACAATCAAATTCATAAGGCATGATCTCCCACGCACAAAGCCATGCTGACTACCCCTAATCAACCCCTGTCTTTCCAGATGTATGTATATCTTATCCTTCAGAATCGTCTCCAGTAACTTACCTACATAGATGTTGGACTTGTCTATAGTTCCCAGGTTTTTCTTTGCCACCCTTCTTAAATAAAACCACAGCAGTCACTACTGTCCAGTCTACCGGCACCTCACCCATGGCTGACAATGATATCTCAGCCAGGGCTCCCACAATTTCTTCTCTGGCTTCCCACAGTGCACTTGGATATACCTGGTCAGGCCTTGGAGATTTGTCCATCTTCATACCTTTTAAGACATCCAGCACTGCTACTGTAATGTGAACTATCCCCAAGACCACCTCATTTACTTTTCCTAGTTTTGAAATCTTCATGTCTTTCTCCTTAGTGAAAACAGAGGAGAAATATTCATTGAGGACCTTGCCCATTGTCCTGTGGCTCCACACAAAGGTGTCCCCTTTGGCCTTTGGGGTCTCGATTTCCCCCTCTCTCTAGTTACTCTTTATTTCCCTTAATATACGTAGGAAAATTCAACGGGACTTTTATATCTATAGATGCTTGGCAGTTAGTGTGAACATGGCTTTATTCGAGGTGGTGTTCATTTCATTGGATACATTTAAATTAGCACTTCTTTCATGGGAGATGGTACTTTTGTTATCTAAGATATTGCCAATAGCTTATCCTGTTCTGTTTAGAATAATAATGAGCTGACTTGCATGAGTACTCTAATTCAGGACTTTTTGCTTCTATTTATTTGCCTATCTTTAAAAAGGAGAGACTTTAGTAGGGTTCTAATTTCCTAACTATTGAAATCCAAATACATAATAAATCAGAGAGCCCTTGTACTCTAAATACAATAGAACTTACTCCTGAGTGGAAGTAGTTTTGCATTTGGTATCGAAATCTGTACGTTTTCCATTACAGGATGATGCAATGAACCTATCAGTTCCAAGACAACGTAAGGAGACGACGAAGAAGATTGAAATAGAAGCTGAGCGAGCTGCAAGACGAAGAAACCTGATGGAGATGGTGGCTCAGCTTCGTGAGTCCCAGGCAGCCTCAGATAGTGGACAGGAGAGAGCTGTGGATTTATCAAAAGCCTCCAGAGAGGCGAGAAGTTCTACCTCAGTCAGTAACCCTTCTGTTAATCCCAAGTATGTTTTGCCGAATGCCTCTGTGCCAGTATCAGATGCCTATAAAGCCCATGTCGAAATGCTGCAAGCAGGCCTTTCACGAACACCACTGGACTTATGATAATGGTTCACTAGTTGATGGGGGAAATGCCAATAAAAAGGAGAAGAGGAAGGAGGAAAAATGTGGAGGGACTTGATCTCTTATTTATGAACAACAAACGGACAACATTAAATGCTGTAAGTAACACTTAAAAGGGGAAGCTCTTGGATTTTTTGAATTTCTTGTACATAATTTCTCTAACCCACCCCCATCTTGAGTGAAATCAGTTCAAAGTAATGAAGATGGTTTTCCTTTTTCATATATTGCTAGGATCTAAGCAGGATTTTTCACCTGTTATTAATGGTAAATATGAGAAGATAATATGCAGAAAATGCCTTTGGGTTGATGCTGCTCAAGAGAGCATTTGTTTGGCAGCTTGAAAGAATAAGGAAAGAAATAATCCCACAGTGCTTCATAGCCAATAAAGTACCTTAGTGTGGTTACAATGGGGTTGTAGAAAATGGCACTTTGTGGACTGCAAGTTCCCATAACAGCAACTTCAAAATAACCAAATGATCTGATTTAGTAAAGTTTTATACTAAAGATATCAGCCAGGGTACAAGATAATTTATTCTTTGAAATAGCGCCATGGCTGTTTTACCTACACCAGGGGGTATAGACAGCATCTTGGTTTAAGGTCTCATTTGAAAATGAGTGGCAGAATTAATCTATGTCCACACATTATAACTCTTGCAAGAGATTCAGAGCAGCATCAACAGCGTTGTGATGTCCATTACCAATTTCATGGTTTGCAGCTGAAAGTAAGAGCGTGCAGTTTTATGCTGTACCATCCCTCCTTTGTAAATCATTTATTTTTGTATTGGTATTCTCAGTTGTACCAATGAAGATACTCTGCTTTAGGCTATAGTTAAGATGTGAAAAACAGATGTATCCTATAAACCAAGAACTTGGGTGTTAAATGCACTGAAATTGGGCTGCTTCCTTAAACAGATCCAAAATATACAGTATGTAAAGCACATTACATTTTTTTGTTCAGATATATATTTGGGTTCAGGCATACTTTTAATTTGGCCAGGCAAATTTATTCAGGAAAATATCATTATTAATTTGTTCCCTGAGTATAGATTTTTATTCTTTTGGTCAATTTATTACTAATCCCTAATTACTCTTGAAGACACTGATGAAATGCCACCTTGAACTCTTACAGATAAGTTGTTGAATGTATTCTCACAATGCAATGGGATAGGTTTTTTCTGGATTTGGACCCAGCAATGATGATTGATGTATTTCTGTCAGGATTGAGTTGCTTGAAGGGAAATTTGGGGATGATGGTATCCCCATCCATCTGGTTCTATGTTGCAGTGATCATTGGTTTAAAGTAGGTATTTTATCAAAGATGTCAGTAAGTTAGTTCACTAAAGATGGAAGGAGTTAATGTTTTAGCTGGTAATAGATTTCACACTGTTTTGTAGTGAAAGATGCGCTTCATGAGCGTTCTAGAGTTGTACTCATCCAGGCAAGTGCAGAGTATTCCATTATGTTCTTGTGTCTTATAAAAAGTGGAAAAGATTTGAGGAGACAACAGGCAAGTCGGTCACTGCAGAATCCCACTGTTATCACAGAATTTATGTATACTATAGTGTAATTAAATGTTCAGTTTGTATTGATCCTTAAGGTCTTGATGTGATGATCGATTATCATTGAATATCAAGAGGAGGTGATTAGACTTGGGAATTTACTAGTACTTATTTGATACAATGTTACTTGCTACGTATTAGCCCAAGCCTGAATGTTGTCCAGCTTTCACTGCATGGATAAGACTGTTTAATTGTGTGAGGACTTATGAATGGATTTAAACACTTGGCATTCGTCAATGAGCATCACTGTTCAGATCCATTGATGGAGAGAAAGTTTTTGAAGATCAGAAGACATTGGTCATCAATGTTCTGACAGCCTTCCACAGTGATGTCCTGGGTCTGGGATGATTGTACTCTTAAACCATCCAAACATAGCTTTTCACTGCTAGATCAAAGGAAGATCTCCTCTTCATTCCAATTAACTTCAATTTTCCTCCAGGTCCTTGATGCTAAATTCAATGAAATATTGCCTTGATGTCACTCTCACCCAGTTTGTAGGTTTATGTTTGGTCCAAAACTATGATGAGAACTAGAGTCAACTAATGCTAGCCTGATCCAAACTCTGCATTGTTGACAAAGTTGATGGTGAAAAAGTGCTGCTTGATAGCCATGTCAGCAGTATCTATCATCGTTTTGCTGATAATTGGGAAGGATTATTGGCTCAATTTGACTTGTGGCCAGGCAAAAGTAGATAGTTTCCCATGGTGGAACAGTTTTGGTAATGGGTACAGCTAGATCTAGTTTACAGGTCTCCAACACTACAACTCGCTAAAAATTGCAAAATCCTACTCTTGTAATCACACTGTCAAGATTCCAAAGTGTTTTTTTTTCTGGTTTCTTAATGTGGTGTGAATCAGGCTGTGGACAAGTTTTGTGATGGTGAGAACCTCAGGAAGAGGCAGAGATATGTTATAAACTTGGTTATCTATGGCTGAAGATGGTCTTTTCCTGTTTGCTGGACACTGCCATTACTAAGAATACCTGTGTTCCTTGAGCTCTCTTGCTGCTTCATTGTCCTCCATCATTCATGACTGGATATGGCAGGATTGCAAAGCTTTGATCTGATCCATTAGTTGTGGGGTCAGTGGGTTTTCTCTCTAAGCATGCTGCTTCTACTATTTAATATCAGGTTGTTTTCTGTATATTTAGCAGATGTCACCAGATGTTTATGTAAACTTGGTGATGCTCCTGGAATGCTCTTCTACACCCGTTGAACCAATGTTGACCCATCTAACTTGATGGTAATGTTAGTGAAGAACATAGTAAAACATGAAGTAACAGAATACAGTAAAATATATTTTTGCTGTTTATAGTGCCTAGTGCCTCTTGGATAGCCAGTTTTGAGCTGCTAGATTAAATATGTTGTGGTACTAGTTCACCATAAATTAGAGCATAAAGTCTGTGAAAGTAGGACCTTGTATCCTCAAAGCAAAGTAGATTGAGGTTGACATCGAGCTGTTGGTTCTATCACCATAGGGTAGTGTCCTTCAGAATTAGTAATGGTGCTAACTGAACCACGATTGGTAATGTACATTGAAGTTCCTCACCAAGGGTATATTTTGTGCTGTTGCTGCCCTCAGTGCTGCTTCAAATATTGTTCAAAACGGAGGAATATTGACTCAGCAGCTGGAGGAAGATGGTAGGTAGTAATGAGCAGGTGATTTCCTTGCCCATGTTTGACATGATACCAAGAGATTTCATGGTGTCTGGAATAAATGTTGAGTACTCGTGTGCCGCTCCCTGGTGACTATTTTATTGTGCTGCCACTTCAGCTAGCCTGTCTTGCTGGTGTGATGGGCTATACTTAGGTAATGGACAAGCTTGGTATGGGCTGAAAGCTATATTGCTGCGAGTATGACTCTAGGGCAGTTGTTTGATTGTGCGGCAGCTCTCCGGAGTTTGAAAATCTGGAGTAAAAGACTTTGTAGGATTGACAGCTGAATATGCCTTTGTTATATTTGGTGCCCAAATCAACAGTGGCTGGCGTCTGCTTATTCTTTTTTATTATTCACTGCTGTAGTTTGATTCAACTGAATGGCTTACTTGGGTATTTCATGCAGCAATTAGGAGTTGGTTACATGCTGTGGTTATGAAGTTGCATGAGCCAAACTGGGAAGAGATGGCAGATTTACTTCCCTGGATTTTTGTAGTAGTTTATTTTATTTGGATAACTACTTTATTGTGCAGTAATGATACATGATTACCAGTTGTCCAGATCATTTTTGTAATTCTCTCTTTTAATAAATGGGATAGTTTGCTGCTTTTACCTGTTCTTAAGGGAAACCAAACTTAATTTTTAATAGTACCTTGATTTAAGGTTAAAATACAAACAAGGATATTTGGCAAGACGGGCAGCATCTGTGGAAAGGGAAACAAGTTAACTTTTCAAGTCAGCGACCTTCCTTCAGAACTGTTTTATTAAAAGGTCATCAACATGATCTTTGATTATCTGTCCACAGATCTGCCTAACCTGTTAAGTATTTATATCCTTTTATGTTTCTTCCACAGATGCCAAAACATAAAAGCTGCTTGATTTCAGATTTTTCTTTCCAAATTATATCTTGCAAAATGAATTCAAATTCTCAAACTGCCATGATGGGATTTGAGCTAATGTTCTCTGAAGCATAAGCCCATTACCTCAGTGATGCATGTCCTTCTGTAGATGTCTTTGCACGTCACTCCCTTGATTTGCTCCATGATCTCTGTAGTCATTTGTGTTTTAATGCACCCTCATTCCCAAACCCTAGATGCAGTAGTGACTATGTAACTGCATGCAGGAAAATCAAATCTGAATTCCCTGATTGGAAGGTACAGGATCATTTGTCAATAAAGTAAAATTCCATAGGCTGGTGAAAGCCAACAGCAGTGCACATTATCAGATATTTAAAAGACCAAATGTTCTATCCACCTTCCTGAGTTTTCATTCACAGAATCTAATAGTATAGACAAGCAATTATTTGTCGCAGTATTAGTAATGATGCATTTCTACATGCAGGATGATGCAGAAGTGACCAAAGCTTTTGAGGAGAGCATGCAGACAGCATCACAACTAAGAAACATTCCATCTCCTGGTCAGTTGGACCCAGAGGCACACATCCCTGTTGTTAACTTGGAAGATGGGACCAGGCTTGTAGGCGAAGCTGCCCCTAAAAATAAAGATTTGGTGGAATGGCTGAAAGTTCACCCAGCTTATACAGTGGATATGCCTAGTTATGTACCAGTAAGTACTGCAGTACAAATGTTGCCTGGTATAATGTTTGAAAGGCAATATCAATTTATCTTATAAAAAAAACAGCAAGCCGGTCTTCATGAAGCAAGAGCTAAAACAACATTCAGGCTTGTCCCAGCAGAATATTTTAGATTGAGTGACAAGGCACTGAAGTTTGCAAATCATAAGTAGGCTTTGTGGTTTTAATAGTTTTAATTCATTGCTGATTTTGTGACTCTTTTTGGAAAATATTATTTCCTTGCCAGTCCATTGATGGAAATCTGAAATTAAAGCAGATAAAGCTGAAAACATTCACAGGTTAGGCAACTTCTGTGAAGAAAGAAACATGGTCATGTTTCAATGACCTTTCATCAGACCTGGGAGAATTTTTGTGGAGGAGGAGGGGTGGAGAGAATAAAAGATCCATTTATGATAGACTGACACAAAAAATGATGGTGTCATCACAAAGGATGTTATGGCTTGTTAATTGCAAATGATCTGAACAGAGGAGATATAAACAGATGGAGGAGAGGTGGGGAAAATATAACTGAATGTAAAATACTGCAGTTCCTGAAAATCTGAAGTAAGTGAATGCTGGAAATACCTAGCAGGTGAGGCAACATCTGTAGAGAGAGATGGCTGCTGCCCACTTTTTGGAAAGGCTGGTTACCGGAAATTGTTGAATTCTGTGTTGTCCTGAGGACTTTCATAACAAGTCATAAGGTGAAATGAAGTTCTTCAAGCTTGCATTGGAACAGTGTCAGAGGCAAGAGTGGGATTGTGATGTAGAATTGAAGTGATAGGTGAGCAGGAACTTGGGTGGTATGCAGTTAGGATGGTTCATAAAGGGAATCTGGAAAAACTCCTTGCCAGCCATCAATAGAAACACATGCAAAAAAAAAATTGTCCTGAAATTTCTTGCAGTATCTATCTTTAGAAAAAAAGATCCCAATCTTATCCAAAAAAGGAGCTTTATTCTCACTTGTTCCTATAGACCCCAGTCTATTTAGTCTATTCCTTTCATTAACTTACAAACCTCGGTCAGGTCATTCCAAAATCTTCGCTCTAATGATGTATTGAGACTAGACACTTTTACAGGCTTTAACAACTCAAAATTCTATATTTGTGTAAATGATAATTCCACAGTACAGAACTTGCAGTCAGTTGGAATGTTTACATTTCTCATCAAATGTATGGAATAAAACAATAATTAAAATGGGATATTTAGAAATTTTGACCATATGAATTTATTTTTGCAGGGCTCCAAAACACGCATGCACCAAAATGATAAATAAGTGAATATATAACATCTTTCTCTTTCCACAGAAGAGTGGTGAAGTGCTGTTGACCCCATTTCAGAAGCCTAAACAGAAAAGGCATCGCTGCAGAAATCCTAACAAACTGGATGTTAACACTTTGACAGGAGATGAAAGAGTGCCTGTTGTTAATAAAAGAAATGGGAAAAAGGTATGGCTACTTGAAGATAAAAGTGGTAATCAGATATGCAGAAGCATTTTGCTCTAGACAATTGATGCTTAATGTCAACAATAAACTGTACTGAAGTTCCTAGACAATTAGCACACCTACCAGAACAATACAAAATCTGATGTCCTAGTATTGATATTAATACAGCCAAATTTACTGTGCAGAAATGATTTTATTAATGAATGTGCCAGGATGCTTTGCACCTAATAAATTACTTTTGACATGCTGTGCCTATTTTGCATCCACAGATGAGCCACTTTGGGCATAGCAAGATTCTGCAAGCACCAAATGCAATCAATGATCAATAACTCACTTTCTCTCCAGCTTTGCTTGAACCTGCCTCAACCACTTCCTCTGGCAGCTCATTTCACATACATACCACCCTTTTTATATATAAAAAAAAATTGCTCCTCAAGTTCTTTCCCCTCAATCTTTCCCTCTCACCTGAAACCTATGCCCTCTAGTTCTTTATTCTTTAACTCTGGGGAAAAGACTGAGTGTATTCACCCTATCTGTGCCCATCATGAATTTATACACCTATAAGATCATCTCTCAGTCTCCTACACCCCAAGGAATAAAGACCTAGCCTGTCCAACCTCTCACTATAACTCAGTCCCTCAAGTCCTGGCAACATCCTTGTAAATCTTTTCTGCACTCTTTCCAGTTTAATAATATCTTTCCTATATCAGGATGACCAGAACTGAACTCCATGCTCCAAGTGCGGCCTCACCAGGGTCTTGTACAACCATACTATGACCTTCCAACTTTTATACTCAATGTAGTTTGCATTGCTTAGATTCATGACCCTCATTTCAGATGAAACTAACATACTTCAAATCATAATACAAACCCTACGTTATGGTCACTTTTTATGCAAGGCCTTGCATGTACAAGATTTAATTACTCTTTCATTACACAATATTCGATCTGAAATTGCCCTTATTGTTATGTGTATTAACAATTTGGATATGAATGTAAGAGGTGTGATTAGTAAATTTACAGATGATGCAGATGGTAATTAAGATTCTTAGAGATAGGATCTATGAGCTTTTAGAGAATCATGGACTGATTAGGGACAGCCAGCATGGCTTTGTGAAGGGAAGATCATGTCTCACAGGCCTGATAGGATTCTTTAAGGAGGTGACCAGGCAGATTGACGAGGGTAGTGCAGTAGATGTAGTCTACGTGGATTTTAGTAAGGTGTTTGACAAGTTCCACATGGTAGGCTTCTTCAGAAAGTAAGAGGGCATGGGATCCAGGGAGGCTTGGCCGTGTGGATTCAAAATTGGCCTGCCTGTAGAAAGCAGAGGGTTGTGGTAGAAAGAGTGCATTCAGATTGGAGGGCTGTGACTAGCAGTGTCCCACAAAGATCGGTTCTAGGACCTCTACTTTTCGTAATATTTATTAATGACTTGGATGAGGGGATAGAAGGGTGGGTTGGCAAGTTTGCAGATGACACAAAGGTCAGTGGTGGTGTGGATAGTGTGGAGGACTGTTGAAGATTGCAGAGGGATATTGATAGGATGCGGAGCTGGGCTGAGAAGTGGCAGATGGAGTTCAATCCTGAGAAGTGTGAGGTGGTACACTTTGGAAGGACAAACTCCAAGGCGGAGTACAAGGTTAATGGCAGGATTCTGGGTAGTGTGGAGGAGCAGAGGGATCTGGGGGTTCATATCCACAGATCACTGAAAGTTGCCTCACAGGTGGATAGGGTAGTTAAGAAAACTTATGGGATGTTAGCTTTCATAAGTCGGGGGATCGAGTTTAAGAGCCGCGAGGTAATGATGCAGCTTTACAAAACTGGTTAGACCACACTTGGAATACTGTGTCCAGTTCTGGTCCCCTCATTATAGGAAGGATGTGGAAGTGTTGGAAAGGGTGCAGAGGAGATTTACCAGGATGTTGCCTGGTTTGGAGAGTATGGATTATGAGGAGAGACTAAGGGAGCTAGGGCTTTACTCTTTGGAGAGGAGGAGGATGAGAGGAGACATGATAGAGGTATACAAAATATTAAGAGGAATAGATAGAGTAGACAGCTAGCACCTCTTTCCCAGGGCACCAATGCTCAATACAAGAGGGCATGGCTTTAAGGTAATGGGGGGGAAGTTCAAAGGAGATATCAGAGAGAGGTTTTTTTTTACCCAGAGAGTGGTTGGTGGATGGAATGTGCTGCCTTGGGTGGTGGTGGAGGCAGGTATGTTGGTCAAATTCAAGAGATTGTTCGGTAAGCATATGGAGGAATTTAAAATGGGGGGATATGTGGGAGGAAGGGGTTAGATAGTCTTAGGAGTGGTTTAAAGGTCGGCACAACATGGTGGGCCGAAGGGCCTGTATTGTGCTGTACTGTTCTGTGGTAATTGGTGTTGATGACAGTGAGGGGCATAGTCTTAGGTTGCAAGAAAATACCAAGCAGTTGGTAAAATAGGCAGAACAATGGCAGATGGAATTTGACCCTGATAAATGAAAGATGGTCCACTTTAGGAGGACTAATGGGAGGACAAATAAGAGGACATAAGCATTGAACAGTTGGACCCGAGGAAGTATTGAGGAACAGAGGGACTTTGAAGGAGACACCACAAGTGGATAAGGTGGTAAAGAAAGCCTACAGGATAATAGCCTTCATTCACCCAGGAATTGTATATAAGAACAGTGAGGCTATGGCGCAGGTTTATGAAACCTTGGTTAGGCCACAACTGGAGTACTGTGTGCAGTTCTGGTCACCACACTATAAGGAGGACCTGGGGTACAGAGAATGTTACCTGGGGTGGAGTGTTTCAGTAATGAGGGACTAGGTTTGTTTTCCTTGGAGTGGAGGAGGCTGAGGGGTGTATCTGGTAGAGGTATGCAAAATTATGAGGGGCATAAACAGGTAGTAAGAAACTTTTTCCCCCAGAACACAGTCATCAAAATCTACAGGACATGGCTTTGGTTTAAAGGGGATCTGAGGAAGTACATTTTCAGCCAGCAATTGTTTGTAGTCTAGAATGCATTGCCTGAGTGGGTGGTGGGTGGAGGCAGGTAGACTCAATATTTAAATATTGAGACAAGCACTTGAATTGCTGAGCCATTGAAGGCTACAGACCAAGTGCTGGTAAATGGGATTAGAGCACATCAGTAATTGATGGTCACCCTGGATGTGGTGGGTAGAAGGTCTGTTTCTGTGCTCTGTGAATTTAAATATGTGAATTTGAGTTAATAACTCGAGTAATGCTTTGTGATTTATTTAATACTTTTTTTTCCATATTTATTAGATGGGTGGTGCCATGGCCCCACCAATGAAAGATTTGCCGAGATGGCTTGAAGAAAATCCTGAGTTTGCTGTTGCACCTGATTGGGCTGATGTGGTCAAGCAATCTGTAAGTGTGGCTTTTCTTGTCATGACCAGCCTTAACAAAATAAAATTATTGTGTTTGAGAATCTGTGTATAACAATGTAGAACTCGTAGGTCTGTGTATAACAATGTATTAATCATGGGCTATATGAATTGTCTTGGGGTGGACATTTGTCTTGGCCTCAAGCACTAAAGACAATACGGTGGCATTTATTGTGCTCTGCCTCATTTGGCTCCATTGAAGTTAGTGGGAAAAACTTTCAGAAGTGGAACACAACACACACACACTGTTCATTTAGTGCATGGACTAGAGGATCAATTCCTACCCTTTTGACTTTGGAATTGGAGCTTATTTCTGTTCAAGATTAATAATGGATCACCCAGTTTTTATGCCAGATCAGTTAAAGTTGTATCAAGTGATGACTGTTTTTGAATCAAGTTGTAATAGATTACAAGTGCCATAAGACCACTTTAAAAGGTCATCATTGAGTCATGTTATATGAAACATTATCATGACTTGTGTTTGGTAAAAATTGAGTGGTTTATGAATGACAATTCAACAGTGTAGTTCAGACTATTTTTCTGGAAGTTAAAGTACTGTACTGATTAGGGAATTTAGTTTTTCGCTATAAATCTCACTTTCATATGCTCTTATTTCTGTATGTGATAATGTTCCTGATGAGCCACATTTGGCAGCTATCCATCAAATCTTGACTGAAATTAGTTTTCCCTAAGTGTTGGCATTGTTGTATGTTGGCAGAATTTAGGTTTGAAATAGTACCCTTATCTTGTCACTGCAGCACTAAAGCATTTATCTCTGGGTGCACAGTATTTGGGAATTTGAATAGATAATGTAGAGGTTTTCAATATCTTGAGTGATATTAGTGTGTAATCAAAATTTGTTTTTGAAGCTGTAAATCAATGATAAGGAGTTCAGTGCAGTTTAGGGTTCATTGTAGTGACCCTGCTGTTCTTTTTCCAGGGGTTTTTACCAGAGTCCATGTTTGACCGTGTTCTCACTGGACCAGTTGTTCGAGAGGAGGGAGCAAGTAGGAGAGGAAGACGGCCTAAGAGTGAGATTGCCAAAGCTGCGGTGGCAGCTGCTGCTTCGGCTTCAGGAATAAACCCACTACTGATGAACAGTCTTTTTGCTGGAATGGATCTTGCAAGCCTCCAGAACTTACAAAACCTGCAGAGTCTTCAGTTAGCTGGATTGATGGGCTTCCCATCAGGCCTTGCTACAGCTGCTACAGGAGGAGATACAAAAAACCCTGCTTCTTTACTACCACTGATGCTCCCAGGCATGGCAGGACTGCCCAATATGTTTGGACTAGGAAGCTTGTTAAGCAACCCCTTGACTGCTACAGCTAGTACTTCTTCAGCAGCGTCGGTTCCGAGTGAAACAGAAAGTGGTATTTCATCTAAGACAGAAAATGATAAAGAAAATGATAAAGAAAATGAAGATAAAGAAATAAACAGTGCAGAATCTGCAGTTGATTCTAATAGTGCAAGTTCAAGCTCTTTCACAGCTACTGCAACCACTGGACTATCCAACAATCCTCTCGCATTCAACCCATTCTTGCTTTCCACTATGGCTCCTGGATTATTCTACCCATCTATGTTTCTTCCTCCTGGCCTGGGAATGACCTTGTCTGGGTTTCCTCATACTGCACTGGCTGGACTGCAGAGCACAGTAAGCTCAAGTGATGACAAGGAGGATAAGACAGATGGCAAAACTGAAGACAGCAGTTTTATTGAAGGAGAAGCCAACTCAGATGACAGTGATCCTGTGGGAAGCCCCAGTAAGCCAGCAGATTCTTCTCTTGTGGAAGATGAATTGGTACAGGCAACAGGGTTGGACTCAGTTGAGGGAGAAGAGGAGGAAGATGAGGATTAATTACATTTCCAGTTACTTAAGTGTTTTAAAACTCTTCAAGTCGTAGTCCTACTGTTTACATATTCATTAAATGTCCACACATAGTTTTTTAAGCTATCTCTGTAACATAGTGTAGCAAATTTCCAAGTCATGTTATGCAGATGTCAAAGATGTCTTGGTCATAAGTATTATGCAGTGCATTATTTATTATCCTAGAAGCGCTATCAAGTTCAAAATTGTGTCTGAATTTAAGGAATGAAGTTAAAATAAATGCTCTGCTTTTTGTTTTTCACCAATGGTAATTTGTGATACGCAACAAACTTCGATCATGGCATGTGATTGTTAATGACCGAAGTAGTTTCTGCTGATAAAGGAATAATGAAGATGTATATTTAACATTGCTGTGAAGAGCACAGATGGACAAAAGTCATTGTAGAACATATCTTGCCTATAGATTTGACTGTATATAAAGAGTCCACACTGACAATCCCCACGATAGTGTGAAGGTCTCACCCCGGAGGCACAGCAATAACTTGGCAGCTGTTGAATGTTTTTTTTAAAAAAAATCTGGACAATAAAAAGCCTGAAGGGTGACACAATTTCTGACATAAACTACAGTTGATTTGCATTGTCTCATGATTTTTTTTCTTGTAATGCACTGTTGTAAACAAAATTCAGGTACATTTCTCTAAAGAAAGGACTTTGTTACTTTAGCCACAAAGCTAAACAGCATTACCTCAGTTCTACTAGCATTGAAGTTTACAAACATGACTTTGTAAATGTATGTTTTCTTTGTTGTGATGTTTTTTAAAAAATTTTGAAAACTGCTATCATGTAAGATAAGATGTAAATTGCTGCCAACTGTAGTAACGATGCTTTTAATAAAAGTGACCCATGATATGCAGTGACATGTACTGTAGAAAAAGCAAAATTCTAGAGAAACCAAATTATGATTGGTGTTCACTAGTTACATTGCTTAGTAGCAATAGAAACACATACCATATTCTGGCTCCTGGAAAGTTTTTTTTTGGTTTATTGGTGAAGTAAATGTTTACAAATGGACAATACATGTACTTAAAATACAAAGAAATTTAGCTTTATTATTAAACCAATTCAGTATTAGGTATCCTGGTTTCATTATGTTCTGTTCTCTCTTGACCTATTAGAAATGCTGATGGTATACTGCACAGCATCATCGTAACCATTATGTTGGTAGCAAAACAGAAATTAAGTCTTTCTCGTTGAGCAGGTGCCACGTTGCATAGCTGGAAGAAGCAATTGTGGTGTAAACTGTAGATGAGCAAGGATTGTGAAAACAAAACGAAGTGGAGTGAGGAGAATCCACACTTCATTATGCTGTAACGCCATCCTGTTACATGACAACTGGTAGAATTATTTCAGGTAGTGAAAAAAAACTGTTATGGAATCAATGAATTTAAATTTGGTTAGCCTTGGTCTAATTTCCAACAATGCAATTCAATACCTACAGTAACCTGCTTGAAGAAATTTTGAAATTGTAATGCAGTATTTCTTGTGTGATGTGAGTTTTACCACAATCAGTGAATAATAAATCCAGTATTGCAGCTTTCAAAAGGAGTTGTTCTGTTTGGAAGTGTGAAGTTTGGGATTTTCACTCCTAGAAATCTGTCCCTTTTGTATACTGATGTTAACCATTTCTTGCAAAACTTGATCTTCAGGTATACATTAAAGGAAAACTATAGAAAATTAATTTGTTTGATATCCAGTACAATTTATGTTTCTGCCAGTGGTCAGCTTAGTTTCACAATGTCATGCCTTAAAGAACTATTGTACTTTGAAGTAACTTTCGTAAATCATTTTATTATCATCACTTATTTTTCAGTTACTGTCAATGCTTCACATCAATTTCCTTCAGTAACTTGGATTCCTAAAGATTTCTTAGCAAATATTTAAAAGTTAATTCAAACAGCATTATTTTGGTCTAAGGTGAGGGGAGAGTGCTAAATGGGCAGAGAAATATTCCACAGTTCAGCCTCAAATGTAATAAACAGCCATGAAAAGAGACGAATTAGTCACTAATTTCTATTTTCAGTATTATATGGAAATCAGCGAAAGCAATTTCTAACATTATTTTTCTGAAACTGTTTAAAATGGCAACAGTTCCAAGCAGCAAATCTAGCATTGCTCCCCTATTCATGTTGGGCTTCTCAGGAGCCATAAAACTTGATTCTCCTGGTGCTGTTGTGGCTTAGCACACTAGGGAAGATTTTCCTTTGATTTTCACAACTTGCAATTTAAAACTTTGCAACTTTTATTATTTCATAGATGTTATCATGAATGTCTTAAATAGTCATCAATGGCGGCTGATACTGAAACCCAACTTCCAATAGCATGATGCTGGTGCTTTTAATTTTCTGGATTGTATAATTTGAGTTTGTCATTATCAACAATAATTGAGTGTTATCCCTCCATCAGCGTTTGTGATTTATTTCTTTACTGGATTTCTGGTGAATAAACCATGCAGATTCTTAACATCTGCTGGATTAGTTGATGGGAAGCAAATGTGCTTGGGCAAGAAAGGCACACAATCAAAGTGCTGATTTCTGCTTGCTTTGACTTTCTGCTGGAAAATGACCATTAGGTGAGGATGGGAGCAGGTGGATCTCTGCCAGTAAAACTTTAGTTTTACAGCACAGTAACAGCCCCTTCCAGTCCAACGAGTCCGTGCTGCCCATTTAAACCCATGTTAACCTACCCGTACATCTTTGGAATGTGAGAGGAAACTGTAGCACCTGGAGGAAACCCACGCTGACGGGGAGAACATACAAACTCCTTACAGTGATGGGAATTGAACCCCGATCACCAGTGCTGTAGTAGTGTCATGCTAACTGTGCCACCTATATAATACCCTGCCCATGCTCATAAATGAAGAATGGCTATTAAGTTAGGGCAATTCTTTGTGCTGAGAATATACAAGAGTAGGCCATTTCAAGCCTGGTCACATTCAGTTAGATCACAGTTGATCTGCAAAATATTTTGTAATTTTGACTCTGTGACATCTTGAGCCTAGTTGGTCTACATTATCCAACTAGTTTCTCTATCTTATTCTGTTTCTCATCTAAGTACTTAATTTGTGTTGAATTAAGATTAAAGTCGTTAAGTTTATGCAAGTTGTCCTCTAAATGCAGCCCTTTTAACAATGGGAATGTAATGCTGGGGATGGGAGAGAGGATGGTAAGATGGTGTAAATTTTTGTGCCATGGCTTACAATATAGTCTGTATAGTATAAATTCAAGGTATTAAAATGATAATTGCACCAGGGATCAAATACCTTCAGTTAACCTTCAACCTGTCGTATTTTGCAGCAGTTTATAACACAATTGGGAGATATAATTAAATATAGCAAACTTTAAATAGTGATTATACTTGTTATCTTTCAATTTGAGAAAACAATTTTAGTCTAATTGTTAAATATTTTTTCAAAAAAGACTAGTTATTTGTTTGAATCCTTAGCCAGAAGTACATCTGAAATAGCTCTTGGTATGTAGGCTATCAGGTAATTGTAAAAGGAGATTCCCACTGAGGGACAAAAACGGAATGCTTTAGAGTTCAGCAAGTTGGGCTACATCCAAAGGGAAGCAGAATCAATGTTCAGATCGGTGACCATCAGAAGTCAAGTGGGAAATCAAGCCTGTTTTAAGGAGCAGAAAGGTGAAGGGAAAGGGACTACAGCGAATAGGATGCAGACCAAAATTATTGTGGTGATATTTACTTGAAATTTCATCAGCTAAGATGAGTGGAAAAAGAATAAATTAAAACTGAAATATCCAACATCTGTGGAGAGAAGGAAAAAAAATGATTACCTGAAATTCTTGAATTCAATAATTGAGTCCTAAAGACTGCAACAAACCCAGACGGAAGATGAGGTGCTGTTCTGCAGGCATATGTTAGACATTGTTGAAAATAGCTGACTGATGACAGGTCAGAGTGGAACAAGAATTAAAGTGACAGGTGACTGGATGCTCAGGATCATGCAGTCTGAAAGGAAGTATTCTGAAAAGTGATTACCCAACCTGTGTTTAGTTCCTCCAGGAGATCATATTGTAAGCACTGAATACAATACATTAAATTGGATGAAGTGTGAGTGAATTGCTACTACACCCTGAAGGGAAGAGGTAAAAGAGCAGAAGTTGCTTGGGAAAGTACTGTGTGAAGAGTGAACCAGGAAGTCTCAGACAGAACAGTCCCCTCAATACTGGGAGGTGGATAATATGTCTGGAAATGAGAACAAAGAAACCCTGTCCTTGTTCAGGCTGGGAGAAGAATAGGTGAGAGTAGAAGTACAAGAAACAGAAAAACTGCAGTTGAGAACCCTGTAGAAGGGAAGCCATGGTTAAGGAAAAAGACTTCTTGAAGGCATTGGTATTGAAAGTTTCTTCAATGCACATACAATGGAAATGGAGAAACTGGGATAATGGAATGGTATCCTTACAGAAAGTAGGGTGGGAGAAAGCCTTCAAGGATGCCGTGGGCTTATAATGCAAATTTGGTTGACACTTGTTTCCAGATTTGGCAAAGAAACAAAATGGGCCAAGTGAAGGTGAGACCAGGATGGAAGTGGGCAGTGAAGGCTATGAATTTTGTTTTTGAGTTCCATATAGAAGTAGTACCAATCAAGTCATCAATGTAATGGAAAAAGAGTTGAGGTAGGGCCCTGAATGTTATCCATCTAGTCTTATCTCTCCCCTCCACAAATACCCAATAGGACCAGAGCCACAAGGTTTCCTCGTCTTGTTACTCTCCAGAGAAACTAAAACTCTAACCCTCAGAAATAGGTATTTGAGAGCAGCATTTCTACACACAAGGTGAGTGTGCAACTTCAAGACAATCCAAGAAAACTGGTGGTGGAAAAAAAACAATTAAGGACGGCTGTCAGGAAGAATTATTTGGTATTAAGAGTGATCACTAAAAAAATGGCCTCCTGTTTGAATTTGTTGGTGAAGGCTCACCTAGTACTGAATAAATCCGGAATTGGGGTGGAGTACAAGCCTTTTGATTCTGCGTGAAAGTTGTAGTGTTCCAATTACTCATTCCTGGTCTTGTCTGTGGAAACAGAACCAATTGAGGGAGTGAAAGTTTGGCCCACAGCTGGGATCATAAAAGTGATCAGTAACTAGCTTTGGATTGAACAATTAATGTGTAGAAGTTGAATCTTAAGTTTAACTCGGGAATTAAATATGAAAGGAATTTGGCTGAATATTCTAAAATTCCAAATGATTGGAGTGAAGCCCCAGTTTGAAAGGACCAGATTTAACAATTAGGCATTTTAATGAATATTTAAAACTATGGAAGATCTTGGATATGAAATGAAATCACTAAATGGCATACATATATTCAGAACTTGTTTATTGTATTCATGGCCAATAACTGAACTATGGGATGATACCCAAGTCACCAGTTCAATCATGTACTTGGGCTCATAGCTTCAATGTCCAGCTGATGCTTTTGCCTGTATAAGCAGTTATTAGAACAGCACCTCAGTACCATACAAGTGAGCTACAGTTTGTGTCCCATCCAACACAGATGAGTACTATTTTGTGGGAGCTTCTGACAATTGCGCGCATATTTGGATTCTTTGGGAGGCTATGTACTTTATGAAAAAGTGAAGCATCTATTTTGCATTTGTTCATTGTTCTGTCACAATAAATAGAACTGCTATAATATAATATGAAACTTGCTGCAATGCTTAGACTAAAACAGCACAAAAATATTGCTGGAAACACTCAACTGGTCAGGCAGCATCTGTGGAAAGAGATGCAATTAATATTTCAGGTTGAAGACCCTCAGAACTTCAGAGAAAGAAATTAAAGGTAATTAGTTTGCAGAGATGGTGTGGGAGGGGTGGGATAGGACAAGGGAATGTCTGTAATTGGAGCAGTTAGGGAGTGATTGTGCTGCTTTTCTTGGCCAATAGCAGGGCTGTGGGATGTAACCAGCAGGTTAGGCTGCACTAATGGGGAGGGAAAAAAAACTGAACCAAAATCAGTGGGATGGAAAATTAAAGTGGCTAAAATAGTCATGTTCTAATAGTATTCAGAAGTTGATTTATGGTGTTTGATAGGTGCACGTAAAGTACCTCTTAGGCATTGATGTTTTCCACTGCTTGTGTTCATACAACCTCTAACTGTGTTACCTTTCCAGCCAATTTAGCTCTTGATGAAAAACAGCTTATGCGTTGAATGCCAATGGCCAACACCAATGGAGCTTCACGTTCCTTTTTCTATTGCATTACATCAACTGTATGAAATCGGGTCTAACTTTGCAATAAAACCAAATGTGATCCATTTGATGGGCCTAAGCAAAGATCTTGCAATATTCATTTTAGTCATGAAACTGTTTTCTGAAAAAGTAAACAGCTGCGAGTCAGGCATGAATTCATTCATTTCTACCTGTATAGTAGCAGAAAAGATATCGACCAAGACTAAGTCCTGGTGCAAGCAAATGTTAGAAATAAATCTGTGGATTTCTTATTTGTTCATGATTTCCTACCTCATGTACAAGTCTATTCAACTTGAGGACTCTGCAGATGGTTCAGTACTGTCCAACACACTTCATCTGGGTCTAGATACGTAGCAGTGATTTGATCACTTTATTTGCCTTGTGTTTGTCAGAGTATCTCAAATATATTAAACCATCAAATCCTAAATATATTACCTCTGTAAACTGAAGTCAAACACCTTTCTCAAGACATCCTTGACAATGTCTTACTGTGCCCTACAACCACAAGACCACTTTTCTTAAGAGGGCTCCATGTATAGGTGCAGTAAATTCATCAGCAGATTATACACACAATTCCAACATCTTCGTGCATGGTTATAATGATGTACAAGCATAACTGACCCATCTTGCACCTAGCTGATAATTGCTATGGGAACACTTTGTGCTTTATTATTTATTTACATAGCTTTGTTTTGGTTTTCTACTTATTCCATGTGAAGAGTTAAGTGCTTGTGTATTTTTTTTAAAAAGTGTATAATATGTGGCATATTCTACACACACATGGCATTTTAATAAGATTGCTGGGTAGAATTTACATGTACAGATTATCACAAACACCACTCAAACACTGCAGATGTTTGAATGGAGATGTGGGCAATCCTGGAAACATTATTTCACTCATTGAAACTTGATGAGATATCCTTTTTTGGGGGGAGAAAAAGGGATTAGCAGAAAGGCTACTGCAGATTTGTAACATGATCTGTAACTATTTTGGGAAGAATTCCCTGCCATCAATTTGAAATAAACTGGAAGCTTCAAATCTTAATGTTGCTTGAGAGAGAGACCTTGGTTCAGGTACTATCCTATCTTGTTTGCAGCAAAGGAGCGTCTTACCCCACTAAAAGTTGAAAGGATTCAATGATAAAGGCTGAACAACAGAAGACCAGATGAAGCAGTACTGTATCCCTTGCTCCTCTATAATAATGATTTTGCCTTCTGTCACTTGACTACTCAGAAACTCGGTGAGGAATTCTATTCAATGTTTTATTTTTGGACACTTTTTGCTAGGATGACATAAGGATCTGATTCCTCAAGCCATTTCTTCCTTTCCTCAGAATTGTGACTGATCCTCTACCTCGGTTCCATTTTTCCTACACTATCCCAATTTCCTGTGATTCTCTCAATATCCTGAAATCTCTTGATCTCTATTTTGAATGAACTTAGTGACTAACGCTCCATAGATCTCCAGTGTAGGGAATACCAACAACTCATTAGCTTCTAACGGAAGAAATTTCTTTTCATTTCAGTCCTAAATGGCCTACTCCTTAATGCAAGATACTGACCTCTGGTTATTGGCTCCATACTCGGGGGAATCATCTCTCCCTGCAAAGACTCCATTAGCTATTTGTAAGTTTCAGTGAGATCATCTCTTGTTCTTGTAAATTATAGAGAATACAGGTAATGTCTACCCAATCTTTCCTCATGTAGCAAACCTGCCATTGCAGGGTCCAGTCTTTTGAATCTTCACTGCACTCCTTGTGTGGCAAATATATCGTTAGGTAAGGAGATCAAAACTGTGCACAACACAATATTCCAGGTGCTCTCTCACCCAGGCCCCATGTAAATTGCAGCAAGCCTTCTTTGCTCCTGTATTCAAATTCTCTCAATAAAGGCCAACATACCAGTTACCTTGATAATTCCTTGCCACATATATACATTAATTTGTCTATAAAGGCATCCTGGTCCCTTTTGAACATTAATACTTCTAGTGTGTCACCATTTAAAAAAACATTGTATTTCTTTTTTGAGCAGCAAGATCGATGCCCCCTCATTTTTCCACATTATCTGCAATGTTCTTAGCCACTCACTCAACTTGACTAAATTGCATTGAAACCTTTTTACATTCTCCTTCCTATTCACAAAATTTGTATTATCAGTAAACTTGGAAATGTGACATTTATTCCCTTCAGCCAAGTCATTGATCTATAGATTGTGAATAATTGGGCCTCAAGGGTCAATACCCAATGACTCACTAATATGAGAAAGATACACTTATGCAAATTTTAGCTTTGGCTTTAGAATTAGTTAATAGACAATCATTCCCAATTCCTTGCTGTATCTTCTGAAAAATCTTGTGAAAACCTAAGTATGCTGCATCCACTAGATACTCTATTTTATTCTCCATTAAATATCCTTTGTAGGTATTGGACATGAAAAATGTCAGTTTGATCTCTTGGGACTGTACATCAAAATTTGTGTTTTAAGAAAGGAAGGCAGAAAATTAAGAAAAACAAAAACTTTGAACATAAGGATTAGCAGCCATTTAAAAAGGACAATACTCTGCCAGTCTTGCTGAATATTTACATGCCAGCTTCATTTCTAATTACCATGTTATTATTAAGGTGTGTTTTGGTCAATTGCTTCACCAGTAACAGAATCTGATTTAGCTGCAAGATAAGTAATAGTTATAAAGTGGATAGTGCAAGGAGCAATGGTTAAAAATATTAGAATTGGTAGCAAAACGGTCAAAACTCTGTGTCTGAAATTTTAAATAATTCTCAGCCTTTGTTTAAAAAAAAATAACCCAGCAAGTCTCAGCAGAAGTGAGCTGCTTGCACTTGAAGATTGTCTGCCTGCTCTTATGCAGATCCCCTGCCTAGAACTTCCTTGCAGAACTTGTCCTGATCTTCATTAGGGAACCATTCTGAATGTAAATCCCATCACATTGGTGGTCCAGAAAAAGCCTTGCCCACATAAATGCTGAAAAATACTATGAACACTGACTCAAACATTAAAGCAAGCAAGCTATTAAAAAATAGTAAAATTGTTTAAAAAGAATTAAACAGCAACACTTAGAACATTCAAGTAAACTCAATCAATGGAAACAAATGCAAATTGCCTTAATGAGGAAAAACTGGATTTCTACATTGGTGTGGCTGTACTGAATTACCGATATTTATCGGGGGGCATTTTGGCAAGGGAATTTTGTTGTATTTGAATGGATGTTGTCCCACCCTTCCCTAAATCATCCAATTTGTTCAGACTTCCCTATTCCTACTCTGGTGCATTGTCTGCAATACTTCAACTGGGATGGAGCAGATATAGGTGGTGGGGTAAATGCGGTGAGACAAGTTTATATAGTACATATTATAAATCTGGACAGAATGGGAAAATGTGTGAAGTAATAAAATTTTATATTTTTAGGTGATAGTCTAATGGGCACAACTTGATTTAAAAAAATAATTGAATATCTCCAAGGCAGCAAAAAAACAAACTGCTGGAGGAACTCAGCAGCTCAGGCAGCATCTGCGGAGGGAAATGGACAGTCAACATTTCAGGTCTCAACCTGGAAGGTCGACTGTCCATCTCCTTCTGCAGATGCTGCTTGACCCTTTGAGTTCCTCCGGCATCTGCAGTCCGAGACCACTAAGGCAGCATTGTCTGAAAATAACTACACATAATCCAAATAAATCCTCGTTTTCTGGAAGTATATTCCTACTATTTGGAATATTTGTAGTCGTGCTGCCTCCAAAATTACTTCTGTTAAAGTCAACAGAATGAATTTTGGAATTAAAAACTGAAAATGCCAGAGAAAGAAAATCAGCAGATTAGGCAGCATGTTTGGAGAGTGATCAGTTCAGACCTGAAATGTGATTTTTTTTTTTCTCTCCCTTTCTCCATAGACACTGTCTGATCTGGTGAATATTCCCAACATATTCTGTTTTTATTTCAGATTTGTGACAATCTGTATTTTTTTTTACTTTGATTACAAATGAATTTTGGAGGTGCAGTATGGTGCATTGATACAGCCATAAAGACATACTTAGCCTAAAGATCAAGGATACATTTCTAAGCTTGAATCCAACTGAAAACTCATTTCAGTAGCTTTCATGATCAGAATGCTTTACCGATCTGCTCATGCTTTTTTTTGTTCAAAGTACAAGATAACTCGTACTTTTAAGGTTCCAAGTAAACATCTCAAAAGCAGCTAAGCAAGAAGGAGAAGCTTTCTGCAACCTTTCCTGTGCAGGAGCAAAAAAAAAGTCAGGCTCATATGTGAATCTCCATAAGTAACCATTGATGGAAGCTTTAAGGAAATTGGTTCAATGCCAGTCTTGGAGAGATTGGCATTTTACTCCTGTTCAGCTTTTGGAATCACTGTAGATGACACCCCTACTCTTCGAGGTCCTATCTCTGATTTTACTGCTACGGAAACCTCCTTGGCTCTCCTGAGTGTCCAGCACATCATCAGAATTTGTTGCAGATGCAAGTAGTTTTCTCTTCCACTCTTCTCGTATTGCATTATTTTAACCATGTGCATGAAAATTAATCCCACTGGGTCCAGGAGATTGATTATCCCTCCTCATGCCTTATTTGAAAACTTGGATTTCCAAAGTTTGCTCAGTAAGCTTCTCCCAAGGGTTCATAAATGTTTCATTTTTCATGAAGTAACACAACTCTTTAACATATTCTTCTTCTCAACAAATTGCTGTTCTACCTGCTACAGTCCCATTATGGATCTTTGTGATTTCATTGTACCAGCAGCTATGAATTTCTCCTCTATTTGCCCTTTGAATATATTTCTGCATGCAACTGTTCTCATACCTGTAAGCTTCAATTTGTTTCTCTCTGAAGGATTGCTTTGAAATGGAGATGCCTTATCAAAGTTACTGTTGCATGGATTCCTAGTCCTTAAAGGACTTCAATTTCATAACTTATTATTGGTCCTGACAGTCAGAGACAAAACACCATTTTACCTTATGTCTCTGTTGTTGGAGCCATACTAAATTAGTACAAATTCTTCAGTCTACATATGAACTTTTCCAGGACACTCAAACCACATTTTCAAATATTCCAGTTTGCCCCTGTTGAAGTGTTTATGCAAATTCTGTTCTTATTTAATACTTTAAAATTCATCTCCCCAGCAATTATATACCCAACAACTTGTCTATCATAATTTTTAACTGCAATTGGTGTAACCTATTAGTCAACTCTTAGCTGTAACTCACTTGTCTTTTCTTAGCTGATATTTGGTTGATTTAAGTATGACTTCTCTGTACTGGTTTAGCTTTCCTACATTTTCATAGAGTGGATTCTCTTTCTGCTGGAACATTTTAACAAACCTCTTGTGTCAAAGTTATTATTGCATAGATTTCTATCCCCTATTGGATCAATTTCATAACTTATTAGTGGTCTTGACAGTCAGGGATGAACTACCATTTTACTTTCTTTCTGACCACAGATTGCAACTCCATTGCATCCACATTTTAGGCAGTAAGAATGTTGCATCGGTTCCAAAATAGCCTCCACACATTTGTTGTGAAAGTCTTGCAGAGACTGTTGCTGATGGAATTGGCAATTGTTCAGCTAAGCCACCAGAAATAAGCAAAGGAGGCAGGTCTTCATATCAGTTAGCATGCTATGCTAATTTTGATGCCAGCTCTGACGTTTTGGAGCTCAACACCACAGCTCATGTCTTTGCTCAACAGCCGAAGGTGCTACAAATGGCAGGAAGGGCCAGCTCTCCATGCTCCTGCTACCAGGTATTTGCTGATTGACCTTTACTACCAGTTGCTGTAATTTTCCAAGAGTATGATGCTTTCTAGAGATCTCCTAAAGTTGCTAAAGTCCTCAGGGAATCGTGTGAAATATGGCAAGGGACTCTTTGATTATTTTAAGCCTGCTGCCTAAAACAGTCGTTGCTAGAAATAGGTGCATTGGAGGACATTACCCTGGAGAGCAGCATGACTGGGAGAATGAATGGAGGACACACCGGGCAGGACAAGCTGCTGGAAGAGGGAGGTAAAGACCAGAATATCTCTCAACAGGCAGTCATATCTGCCCAGCATGCTTGGGGGCCATTCTCAATTAAAATTGACCAAATAAAAGTAATGAAAAGAAAAAAATATCAGGGTGACTGAAGGAGCAGTATTTCAGCGACACGGAGGTCAATACTGCAAAGTGAGCATAGTGCCACAGAGTTTGGTGTGCCTTCTAAGGGAGCTGACTTTGCCCAAGTGAGTAAGCAGCATCATTTGGGACACCTCTAGATTGGTCTCACTGAGAGCACCAGCTGCAATATGGGGCATCAGCACTCAGCATCATTTTGCTGGCTACCTGGTGTATTGCAGAAGCATTGGAGTCAAGGTTAGGAAAAAAGAGAGGATAGGAATTTTAAAACAAGTTGTTTAAGGCACCTTGCCTCACAGTGCTGGTTACATTACAGAGGTGATTCATTTAGATAGAATTTGTGGTGTATTGAGTCTGGTCCACAACTGGCCCTGTCTTCATGCATTCTTAGCACAAGTGCACTTTGAGTATGCTGTAAACCTCAGGCCTCCTTACTACTTTCTATGCAATTGATGTTTAAATTCACACTGAGAATATAATGTCAATTGTTGTAATATTCCTTCAATGATATTGTCCAAACATTGACACATTAAGTAGTTTAAATCAGTATACAATGTAACAGAACACCAATTTATTGAATTGGAGAGTTATATTGTTGGAATCTGTGTTGACTACCAAAGACAAATATTTGTCTATAGGTAATGTTTCATTACACCAGTTCCTTTGAACATGGTACGTGTTTCTGAAATATTCAGTTTCATACAGCAGAGAAAGTCCAGAGGAATGGTCTATTGTGCAGGTGTCAGTGATCCCAGCCAATGGAACAGTCTGTATAATTCTTCAACTGAGGGAAGAAAGCTAAGGATAAGACATTTCTCATTCTAGGTTGCATGTGACCCAGGTTTAGTATTTTAATACATTCAACAGATGTACATTACTCTTCACTTTACAGATTTCTTTCCTTTGTGAAGAAACTAAAATAATTTATGGTTGCTCAAGAAAAACAGTTACTCCATATTAAATTCATAGTGTTGACTTTCAATTTGGTTGTAAATATAGAGAAGAAAAACATTTGTGCCCACAGAGGTGAGAATTTGTGTAAAGCTATAGCTTTCTTTAAGTAAATACTTTGACATTCTCTGATACTGAAAGCAAAATTCAATATTTGCTCATTTCAAAATAACATTTTGAAAGATTAGCTCATGTAGCAAAAGGATTTTTAAACCCCTTTAAGCAAATATTCTGACAGCACATGAGACTGCAGATTCTGGAATCTGAACAAACAATCTGCTGGAGGACGGCAGCAGATCGAGCAGCATCTGTGGGGGGTAAAGACATTGTCGTGTTTCAGTTTGAAGAGTTCCTCCAGCAGATTGTTTGTTGCTATTGGTTAATAATTCTGCGGGATATTCAATCTGGAGTAACATCTGGTACATAACAAAAGAGATTAATATCATTGCATATTTGAAGATAAGATATCTTTATTAGTGACATTGAAACACACAGTGAAATGCATCTTCGGCGTAGAGTTTTCTGGGGACAGCCCGCAAGTGTCGCCACGCTTCCAGCGCCAACATAGCATGCCCACAATTTCCTAACCTGTACATCTTTGGAATGTGGGAGGAAACCAGAGCACCTGGAGGAAACCCACACAGACACGGGAAGAAGGTACAAACTCCTTACAAGCAGTGGTCGTAATTGAACCTGGGTCGCTGGTTCTGTAATAGCATTACGCTAACCGCTACACCACCATGCCTGCCTGTATTTTAACAGCAAATTAAGGGAGGGATATTCTTGTCAGCCTCCAGGGGCTGCTTATTTCTCAGGCAGAAAGTCAAGAGAAAAGAAATGCCTTTGTCTGGGTCTCCATCCAAGGATCTAGTCAAAATACTGGTATTTCCAACACATTCTTCTCAAGTGGGAAGGTAACAGTTCTGTTTCAGCCTCATCTGATCTCCCAAGAAATTCCAGAGTGATGTTATTGCAGTGCTAATGTTGGTTGGGTGGGGGGTGGTGCAGAAAGAGGGGAGGGTATGGCGTAGAGCTTACTTCCACTAAAGATGGTTCAAGGCTCTGGTAACACTATTTTGATCTGACACACTTGCTAGGGAAGAAGAACCTATGATTTGGTAAAATAGCCTATTGGATATGGAGATGTGGATTCTGGTGGGTAACTCTGGTCGAAGTGAGGTAGGGTGAGGTAGGGTCAGGTAGAGCAACCTGGAAGAATCATTGGGGTCTGAAAGTTATAAAACTATGGAGGCAATGGAACTATAGAAAATGATGGAGGCTAGGGAAATGAGTGGTGATGTCTTGGACCACATATGAATTTCCAGGGAGCAGGTATTTGAGACCTCAAAGCGCATTAAGGTGGATAAATCCCCAGGGCCTGACCTGGTGCATTCTCAGACCTTATGTGAAGCTAGAGAAGAAATTGCGGAGGCCCACGTTGAAATTTTTGCCTCATCTCTGACCACAGGTGAGGTTCTGGAGGACTGGAGAGTGGCTAATGGGGTACCATTGTTTAAAAAGGGTAGCAAAGACAAGCCAGGAAACTACAGGCCAGTGCGTCTGACATCGGTGGTGGGTAAGTTGCTGGAGGGGATTCTGAGGGACAGGATCTAGCAACATTTGGAGAGACAGGGTCTGATTAGGGACAGTCAGCATAGCTTTGTGCATGGGAAGTTGTGTCTGACAAATCTCTTGAAGTTCTCCAAAGAAGTAACCAACAGAGTGGATGAGGGTAGGGCAGTGGATGTTGTCTATATGGTCTTTGACAAGGTCCCTCATGGTAGGCTAGTCTAGAAGGTTAGATCACATGGGATCCAGGGGTAAATAACCAATTATGAATCCAATCAGCTCAGTGCCAGAAAGCAGAGGGTGATGGTCAAGGGTTGCTTCTCGGACTGGAGGCCTGTGTCTAGTAGTGTGCCATAGGGGTCGGTGCTGGGACCTTTGTTTGTAATTTACGTAAACGATTTGGATGTGAATGTACAAGGCACGGTTAGTAAGTTTGCAGATGATACAAAATAGGTGGTGGTGTACAGCAGATAGTGTAGAATGTTATGAAAAATTACAGGGGGATCTTGATTAGCTAGGTATGTGGGCTGAGGATTGGCAAATAGCTTTCAATCCAGATAAATGTGAGGTATTGCATTTTAGGAGATCAAACCAAGGTAGGACTTATACAGTGAATGGTAGGGCCCTGGAGAGTGCTATGGAACAGGGGGACCTAGGAGTGCAAGTGCATAGTTCTCTGAAAGCAGCATCTCAGGTAGACAGAGTGGTGAAGAAGGCATTTGTCACGCTGGCCTTCATTGGTTAGGATATTGAGTATTGAAGTTGGGAGGTTATGTTGCAGTTATATAATACGTTGGTGAGGTCTCACTTGAAGAATTGTGTACAGTTTTGGTCACCCTGTTATAGGAAAGATGTTACTAAACTAGAATGAGTGCAGAAAAGATTTACCAGGATATTGCCTGGATTTGGGGGCCTGAGTTACAAGGAGAGGTTGAGTAGACTAGGACTTTATTCCCTGGAATGTAGGAGGTATAAAAGATCATGGAGGGCATAGATAGGGTGAAAGCACATAGCACCTTTTCCCTGGAAAAAAGACTAAAACAAGAGGGCATAGGTTTAAGATCAGAGGTGAGAGATTTGAGAGGGACATCAGGAACAGCTTCTTCACACAAAAGGTGGTGAGTATTTGGTATGAGCTGCTCGAAATAGTGCTTGAAGTGGGTACATTACCAATATTTAAAAGCCATCTAGATAAGTACATGGATAGGAGAGGTTTAGAGGTCTATGGGCCAAACACAGGCAGGTAGGACGAGTTGGGCCAAAGGGCCTGTTTCCATGCTGTAAGACTCTATAAATTTAGGATGGAAGCAGAGATCTGACGAGACTGGTTTATAACATTAGGATATCTCAACCATACTACATTTGTTTTGTGACCAATTCCTGGAAACATCCACTTCATCATGGCAATAGTTAACACTTGTGGACTAGGTTAGAGGGTTTTCATGATGATTCACAACTCATGAGGAAACACAAGAGGCATATTCTATCTAATCTCTACACAGCTGGATCCAGAGGCTGTCCTTGTGAAGAACAAAGATAGAAGCACATTAACAACTCAAACAGATGTGCCATACATCATCTTCACAATATCAGAGGATGGAAGACTAACCTGAGCCCTCGTGGACTGAGTGGGCCACTTGACCCCAGGAGCCATTTAATAAAACTAAGGCTGATCTGATTGTAAGCTCGGCATCACATTCCAGTTTACCCATGGTAATCTTTAAACACCTTATTTTTCCAATATGCTTTCTAACTCTGCCTTAAAAATATTCAAGAACTCTGCTTCTATGCCTTTGAGGAAAAAGGTTACAAAGACTCAACCCTCTGAGAGAAAACATTTTGCCTCATTTGTCCCAGATGGATGAGCCCTTATTTTTAAACAGTGACTCCCATTTCAAGATATTACCACACGAGGAAACATTGTCTCTACAACCACCCCATCAAGAACCCGCATAATCTTGTACATTTCAATTAACCCTCTTCTAAATTCCAGCAGATGCAAACTATTCCTCAAAACAACCCACCCATTCCAGCTATCAGTCTGGCACACCTTTTCTGAATTGCTTCCAACATATTTGGATCCTTGCTTGAATAAGGAAACCGATTCTGCACAAAGATGATGTCTCACCAACGCCCTATAGAACTAAAGCATAACATTCCTAAATTTGTATTCAATTCCTTGGCAATAAACAATGTTGTTAATTTTCTTAATTACTTGCTACACCTGCATACTAGCATTCTGTGAATCATGCATCAGGACACCTAGATCCCTCTGTATCTCAGCTCTGCAGTCCATCATCGTTTAGATAATACTATTACTTTTTTTCTCCAAAATGGAGAATTTCACATTTTCCCCTTATTGTGCTCCATTTGCCAGATCATTAGCCCATTTATTTAACCAATCCGTATCCCTTTGTGGTCTCCTTACGTCCTCTTTCCAGCTTGCTTTCCTTCCTATCTTTGTCATCAGCAAGTTTAGCATCCATACGTTCAATGCTTTCCAAACCATTTATATAAATTTTAAAAAGTTGAGGTTGTAGCACTGATCTCTGTGGCACACCACTCATTACATCTTGTCAAATGGAAGGTGGAGATGGGATAAGTGATTGCAGGGGGGGCGGGAGCGGGGGGTGGTGAGAGCATCTAGGATACAGTGACTGAAATAGCATAGCTTAGCATAGTTGTGGAAAAGGATATAGACCTCTCCAATGGAAAATGTAGTCAACCGGGAAAAAGGTCAATTTTAACCTGACGTAAGTACAATGGAATCAAAGCTTGACAGGGAAAGCTAAATGAAGAATGGAAAGCCTTTCGAGATGTTTCGGCTGCAGTCTAGGTACATTCCCCTTAGGTAGAATGGTAAAGAAAAGTCCAGAGCTCCATGGGTGACCAAGCAAGTAGAGCAGAGAAAATAACAATTGACAGATACCAAGTTGTTGATACAAACAAGTGCTGGGTTGATAACTGAAATTCAAAGGGGAAGTGAAAAAGGAAATAAGTGAAAAAAAGAAAACCCGAGAAAAGACTGGTGACAAATGCAAAAGGGAATCCAAAAATACTCAATCACCATGTGAACAGGAAAAGGGTTGTCGGAGAAGTGGAGCTCACCAGACACTAAAGAGGAATTTACACCCAGAGGCAGAAGGCATGGCTGAGATATGGAATGAATATTTCACATCAACTTTCACCAAGGAAGATGATGCTGCTGGAGTCACAGCAAAGGAATATGTAACTGAAATTCTGGATGGGCTAAAAAAATAATAAAAAGATACCAGAATGGCTTGCTGCGCTTAAACACCATGTCCAGATGGAATACAATCAAGGCGGTTGGGTGAAGTTGGAGAGTAAACTGCTGAGGCCCTGGGCATAATCCTTTTAATATCTATAGATTCAGAGACTGTGTCTGATGACTGGAAATTCGCAATTGTTATGCTCTTATTCAACAAAAAAGAATGTAGGGGTAAACCTAGTCATTAGAGCAGTCAGTTTAACCTTAGTGGTGAGGAAACTTCCAGAAACAATAACCAGGGACAGAATTAGGAAACAGTAACAGTGAAAGGTTGTTTCTTGGACAAAATGGAGAACAACCTCGGAAGTTTGATTTCAAGAAGTTCCCATAATCTGACAGACCTAGGGCCAAGAAAAAGGTAAACCCCCTCACATTAGCAGAGGTATTTATACTGCGGGTCAGAACATGAAACTTTGTTGCAGGTAATGGAAAGTTGTTTTACGAAGATTTCAGAAATGAGTAGGTTGTAAAGCATACTTTTTTGCATGTGTCTATTTCTGTCCTGGTTAGGGAAGTGCAACCAGAACTCAAAAGACCATTTAGCTGAAAATGTTTGGAAACCACTGCATTAGAAGTTATGGAACAATGACAGACCAAGATCGGTTATGATTTAATTGAATAGGGAAACAGGTTCAAGGAGCAGAATTGCTTACTATTTTGAAAAAGAAAATTGCATACTAAGGAGAGACCTTCTCACCTTACCATACTTTCTGAAGTGTCTATTTATAATTTGAACATCAAATAGCATGTTTCATGAAAATTATACCATGCTTGCCCTTCACCCATATACACAGATATCAAAAACAATTATTTAGAATGAATGAAGATGAGGCTCTGAAAATATATCATCTGGCTTTTCTCTAATTAATTTATGTCACTTATCTGGGCAAATGCCATTGAGATTTCCTGGGAAATTATAGAGGCTGCACATACTCAAACTGTAGGCCATCAATGTGGACAAAAGTACTAAGTACAAAATACAGCTCGAAAGGGATGAAGTCTTCAAGACCTAACAATGGAAATATGTGACAATTCAATAAAAGCTAACATCAAATTGTTCTGAAATATGGAATTTAGAGGTCTTGTTTAGAACCACAATTCAAAATTTAAAAGGAGTAAGGTCCCCTGGAAAAAATGTAGACTATTTTATTTTAAATCATTTGTGGTAATTAGATTATTTCATCAATAAACTATTAGGGTCAAATGTTTACATATGGTTTTCCCATGAAAACATGTTGACGTACTGAAGCCCATTATAAACGCTTAAAGTTTCCATGACAAATGTTGACATAAGATGGATTACAGGAACTAATGTCTGTGGACACAGAGTGCACATGCAGAATTTTTAATAATATATTAGGGCAAATGCCCGTGACATTTTGCAGAGGAAGTCGATACAGTCACTGCAATAATCTTGCTACTGTTCTTTCTTTTTCTCTTTAAATCCCATTTTTTATTGAGGTTGTTCTTCCTAATCTTTCTTTAGATCCATTTACGTATCTTAATACCCCAAGATATTTTTTACCTAGATGCTATTGGTGGTCATTTATTTAATTGAAGTTTCTATACTTCACATTGTTTTGGATTTATCTGAGGGTGCATGTGTGGTCCTGATTCAATGGAGCCAACTCTGTTCCTTGCTATGCCTGTAGAATATTTTGATCCTCTTGTTCTTTGAAAGTCCCAAGTGGCTGTTGGTTATGCTTAAAGGGGAAACTTCTCCAACCTGATAAGATAGCGGAAGTAACAGGCAAATGTGAAAAGGCAACCTACCAAGACTTCCAAAAAAATTGAAGCATCTTTCATTTAAAATTGCTGGTGGTGAGATTACCGTATATGGACTACACAATGTTGCCAAAGTAAATGTCCTGATGCAGGGCCTCAACCCAGAATGTCGACTATCACTTTGTCTCACAGGTACTGCCTGACCTAGTGAATTCCTCCAGCAGCTTGTTTGTTGCTAAAGTAAATGTGCTCACACTTTGTTATTTAACAGTCTTATATGACAAGGCATTTTAATGATACTTAATTGCTCATCTCCTGTCATCCCATGTTTGCCTAGTGCACTGCTTTTCTGGCAATACATAGTACTTGCTCTCTGACCCATAAAATGTTACAAGCAACAAACGCCGAGCATGCTGTTCACTAAAGGTGAACTTCCTCCCGTCTTCCAGATGCTCAAGAGGAGACAATGTCAGAATCCAGTAACCAGCCTCAGGCAAGCATCTTAAACTATCTAGCATCCCCTAATCATACAATGGCGCAGTCCTTCCCAGGCATCAGTTAGCAAATTGTAGGAAAAGACAATAACAATGGAAGGAAATCAATGATAGGCAGAACTTGAAGAGGTGCAGCCGAGGGGGTCAGCACTTCCAGCTCAAAAAACCCTTCAAGTGTCGGCTTGCTTCTTCACAATCCCTGCTTGCAAATATTTTCATAGCACATTGTCAACATTACACAGATTCCCAGTGTGTGCCAAGTAAGCTGTGGCATTTGTGGGTCTGCTCGGAGTCCATAAATTGTACTTGTGTATTGCCTGACTAAGCGGCAGGCCGCTGTGATGACTGTATTCACTCCAGTCTCCACAGGAACACTGGCGAAAGCACAACTTTTATCTTGAATGCCCCAAATATGGACTCCAGTCAAAATCAGTCTGTCTGATCTGCTTTTACCATTGATAGTCAGAAAGCATCTGCAGCTGTCTGGTCCCACACAGGTCTTTTGTCAAGCTTTAGAAGTGTTCCATTGCAGGGAACAGCAGAAGTCAGCACAGACTGCACGGAATCACATCAAATGCACATCATAGAAAAGGGTCATATAGCCCGAGCAGTCCATGCAAGCACATATACTCCACTCAAGCCCCCTTCCTTCTTTTCTTATCTAAATATCAGCATTAACCTTAATTCCTTTTCATTCCAGTTTTGGTTAAAGATGAGTGCTTTGGTAGTGGTTCTCTGGGCATCCAGTGTATCCACGAGCAGGAGCAATAGGCCCAAGGGCATGGTCTCCTAGGAACAACTGACCTATTTGTATGTATCATAAAAACAAAATATCTGCAAGCTAATATTTTTCAGGGGAGTTGGACACTGCCACTTGTCATCTTTTCCCATGGCAGACCCATACCTGGGCCACTCTGCCTGAAGGTCCCTGTGCAAGACACTGGTTTATTACACTACAATTCTGATCCAATCAATATGTTTGAGAAAATTGTTGTATTAAGCAATTAGTACCAAGGAGAAAACAGTTTGCCCCATTAAAGTAAACATCTCACAGCCCTTTTGCTGGTGAAGATCCCTGGCAACAGCAGATACAAGAGTTATCAATAGTCCTTAATACCACCCATGTCTACATTTCAAAAGGGAAGTCGAATAAAGTGATCTAAGAAACAGGAAGTCCTCAAGCAAATCCTCATCCTCACATTCCTTCTGCTGTTCTGGACTCCTGGCAATGCAGATGTAAGAATGTCTTCTCCATTTATGGCTCTTGGTACCACTCACTATCCCAGTCCAAAGGTGAAGTCCTCCCCTCAAACAACTTCCAGTCACATGACACACCCTTCCTGTCATATGACAAATCACTATAGCAAACAAGCTATGGTTTAGCTGTTTAACACATTAACAATTACCACACCAGTGGTTATCAACAATGTTGGTTACACATATCACTAAGTGTTAATAAACTAAGTAGAATGTATAATTACACAATTCTAAACTGGTGACAAAGTTCTTGCCTTCTTCTGCGTCACACTTCAGTCGCAATAAGCCTGAGCTCTGTAACCAGTGGACCATTCCTGATACCTGCTACACAAAAAGGAGGATGGAGCGAGGTGGGCAATCTCTGTCTACCTGCAGCAAGGTCTTTACAACAACTGAAATGTGGTGGTTAATTGCAAGTTTCCATTGTGCCACACAAGAGCTTGAGAATGACCATCTCCCAATCCACTCTGCCTCTTTTATTCCACAGAAATTAATCCCACCCTAGCCTCATACCTAAAATATTCCAAATCTAACCATATCCTTGTAAATCTCCAGTGCACCTCTAACATCAGGGAGTTTCTTTTACATTGCTGCAAGTAAAAACAATCACTGAAGGAGAGCAAAAACAGAACATTTTTTGAAGACACTAACCCTCAACTGACCAGCGTCATAGTTCACTCAATTCTGAAAGGTACCCCATATATGTATATACACCACTCTGTTTCCCCTTTCAAAGGAAGTAAACTCATACAATCAGTTAAACAATTTACACAATTGAAATTATCCAACAAACTTTCCCTATATATGTACACAGTTATAAGTTCAGCCAGTTATAAACTCAAGTGATCAAATGTTAGGTCCACTTTATTGAATAGTTTTGCTCAAATTCCCTTGTCAACCAGTTTGTACGCTAATCCACCTTGTAATCTTCAATCTAATAGGTTTGAAGCTCCACCTTTTTACCAGTTTCTTCTACCTGGCCACGTTTTTGCCAGTGTTTTCTTTGATCCCTGGTTATGTGCACCAATCTTGCATCTCTTAAAAATTGCATGCCATCACGATGCAATGTCCTTCCAGGTCTGGGCTATTTCCTCATACGATACATCAGTGGTGGTTTCTGGTGCTAAATGCCTCACCAAAGTTTCACATGTATCCAACCCTACCACTAGCGGCAATTTTACCTACCTCTTCTCAGCCATCACTCTGTTTCTCTGTTCTACATCCTCAATGAAGATCTTGACTATGATGTCAATGAGGAAGAAAGCTGTAGTATCAGCAAGACAGTAATGGACTGATCAAGTGAGCAAAAAAATGGCAAATGAATTTAAATCCAGAGAATTGAACTCAGGGAATGTACTTGTGCAGGACAAACTGAGTGAAGGAATACTCAAAAAAAGGTGGCATATTGAGAAATGTGTAGATGTTGAAGTGCATGTCCAGAGATCCCTGAAGATGGTGGGACACAGATCTTGTGGTAAAAAATGCATTTGGGATGCTTGGCTCTGTTGGCAGAGGCATAAAATATAAAAGCAGGAAGGTGCTGCTGGAACTGGAGAGTACTGTGTAACCTTCTGGGCACCAAGCTTCAGAATGGGTACAGTACCATTCAAGAGTGTGCTGGGTGATATATGTGGTTTGACTGATTCATTGTCACACCCAGAAATTCTCCTGAGAGTTCTTCCATGGTTCAGCAGTCCAGGTGTATCAACTCAAATTTGGCATTAACTGGGTCACCGGTAGCAGAGCTTATGCCACCAAGCACAAGGCCTAGAAGATGCAGATGGAATGCTGAGCTCCCTGCTGGGCTGAAGGGAGGAATAGTAAAGGATAGGGCAACAGCCTAGGACAATAAGAAAAGCCTGAAACTGTTACTTAGGTAAGCGCCGGCAGGTGATTGGACCAATGTGCTGGAGGCTGTCCTCTTGTGGGGGCACTCAGGAAGAAACACTGTGTTCTCAATGGTGAGCTGCTGGCAAGGTCAAGCAGCTGGATTATTGTTGGAAGATCTGCTCCATACTGGGGGTCAGAATGTTTTCCAATTACTTGCCTACCACTGAGGTTGGGTGACTTGCCTATGGTCACTTTCTCCTCCTCAGATTAGTGAACTTCCACCACTCTGACATCATTGCTCCAGCCAAAGAGCTTGAACACTATCCTCTGGCCAAGTAAATTTGAGACAGGCAAAAGTCCCATTAACTTTATTTGCTATGGTTTTACTAATTTTCCTAATTTGTTTGCATATTTCTTTCTCCACCTCCTACTATTAGGAATTCTGTTGATTTAACTTTTATTATCTCATATCTCTCTCTGTTCCTATCTCATCAATGGATTTTTGTTGTTGCCGTTATTTATCATTAATAAACTCAAGTACCCCACTTCCCATTGTGCCTTCTCAATTTTCTTTAAATGTATCCAACAAAATTTAATTCAAAATTCAGATGTTTCTGTAGTTACAGATGACAGTGATGTCTCTCAGGACAATATTACATCATGATAACCATCTGCTCCATTCAAGTTGTATCACACAAGCAGCCACTGCCTCAATACCCGTGGCACCTGCAGTTGCACAATAATCTACCGGCCCAGAATAAGCTGCTAATGGACCTCCATCCCAGGAGACTGCCATCCACTCCACTTTCTCCTCCCATTTAGACCACTTAGCACACCCTAAGGGAAAACACAGAGCAAAATACATTGGTGTGATTGGATCACACCCTGTTAATGGAAATAAAATTTGGGTTAAGTGATGCAACAGAATAATATAAATTGTGGAAAATTGCAATGCTCTAAGTGGATCTTGATGTACAGATGTGGTCAATGCAGGCATTGGTTTGTTTGACAAATATATTGGGATGTATTGAGAACCTGTGCAGATGCCTGTTATGCATTGGATGTTTCAGCTCTTAACTAAATGTATTGCAGTCTGATGAACAACTCTCAATGAAGACCTAATTCGATGTACAGACATGTCCTTTGAGAGCAATTTTTCTCCAGATACTTCTAGTCATAAAGAACTCCCAAGATGGTAAAAGTGGGGGTTTAAGCTCAACTGCTGGTTTAGCCTGTGCTTCATGCAAGACACACTTGAAACATGTGTTAAGAGAATCATTATCTGGCTGATTGCCAATTAAATTGCCTGTTAGCAAGTTTTGTGGATGGCATTTTAGTAGAAAGCCCTTGACCTAATTATTTCTCCTAATAGTGAGTAAGCATGGGATTTTAAATGTTACTTAAATATATATCACATTGAATTGTTCATTTGCTGCTGGAGGTTTAAAGAAGATTTTGGAAACATTTTGTTGGATACATTACCATAGAACCATAGAACAATACAGCACAATACAGACCCTTCGGCCCACCATGTTGTGCCAACCTTCAAACCACTCCTCAGACTATCTAAACCCTTCCTCCCACGTATCCCTCTATCTTAAATTCCTCCATATGATACCGAACAATCTCTTGAACTTGACCAATGTATCAGCCTCCACCACCACCCCAGGCGGCGCATTCCATGCACCAACCACTCTCTAGGTGAAAAACCTCCCTCTGACGTCTCCCTTGAACTTCCCCCCCATTACCTTAAAGCCATGCCCTCTTGTATTGAGCATTGGTGCCCTGGGAAAGAGGCGCTTGCTGTCCACTCTATCTATTCCTCTTAATATTTTGTATACCTCTATCATGTCTCCCCTCATCCTCCTTCTCTCCAATGAGTAAAGCCCTGGCTCCTTTAGTCTCTCCTCATAATGCATACTCTCTAATCCAGGCAGCATCCTGGTAAATCTCCTCTGCACCCTTTCCAATGCCTCCACATCCTTCCTATAATGAGGCGAACAGAACTGGACACAGTACTCCAAGTGTGGTCTAACCAGAGTTTTGTAAAGCTGCATCATTACTTCATGACTCTCAAACTCGATCCCACAACTTATGAAAGCTAACATCCCATTAGCTTTCTTAACTAGCCTATCCACCTGTGTGGCAACTTTCAGTGATCTGTGGATATGAACCCCCAGATCCCTCTGTTCCCCTACACTGCCCAGAATCCTGCCATTTACCTTGTATTCTGCCTTGGAGTTTGTCCTTCCAAAGTGTACCACCTCACACTTCTCCGGATTGTCAGCCCAGCTCTGCATCCTATCAATATCCCTCTGTAAGCTTCGATAGCCCTCCACACTATCCACAACAACACCGATCTTTGTGTCATCTGCAAAGTTGCTAACCCACCCTTCCACCCCTTCATCTAAGTCATTAATAAATATCACAAAAAGTAGAGGTCCCAGAACCGATCCCTGTGGGACACCACTAGTCACAGCCCTCCAGTCCGAATGCACTCCCTCCAACACAACCCTCTGCTTTCTACAGGCAAGCCAATACTGAATCCACACGGCCAAGCCTCCCTGGATCCCTTGGCCTCTGACCTTCTGAAGAAGCCTACCATGTGGAACCTCGTCAAATGTCTTACTAAAATCCATGTAGACTACATCCACTGCACTACCCTCATCAATCTTCATGGTCACCTCCTCAGAGAACCCTATCAGGCTTGTGAGGCAAGATCTTCCCTTCACAAATCCATGCTGACTGTCCCTAATCAGTCCATGATTCTCTAAATGATCATAGATCCTATCTCTTAGAATCCTTTCTAGCAGCTTACCCACCACAGATGTAAGGCTCACTGGTCTGTAATTCCCTGAACTATCCCTATTACCTTTTTTGAATAAGGGGACAACATTTGCCACCCTCCAATCCTCCGGTACCATCCCCGTGGACAATGAGTACTCAAAGATCCTAGCCAATGGTTCAACAATCTCCTCCCTCGCCTCACGAAGCAGCCTGGGGAATATTCCGTCAGGTCCCGGGGACTTATCTGTCCTAACATTTTCTAACAGCTCCAACACATCCTCTCTCTTGATATCTACATACTCCAAAACATTACACTTACCAACACTGTCCTCAGAGTCATCAAAACCCCTCTCCTTGGTGAATACTGAAGAGAAGTATTCATTGAGAATGTCACCCACTTCCACAGCTTCCAGGCACATCTTCCCACCTTTGTCTTTAATCGGACCTACCTTTACTCTAGCCATCCTTCTGCTCTTCATGTACGAGTAAAAAGCCTTGGGATTCTCCTTAACCCTACTCGCCAAAGCCTTTTCATGTCCCCTTCTCACTCTCCTCAGCCCCTTCTTAAGTTCCCTCCTTGCCACTCTATATTCCTCACGAGCCCTGTCTGATCCTTGCTGCTTACACCTTATGTATGCTGCCTTCTTCTTCCTAAGTAGTTGTTCCACCTCTCTTGTCACCCACGGTTCCTTCACCCTGCCATTCCTTCTCTGCCTAACTGGGACAAATTCATCCCTAACATCCTGCAAGAGATCCCAGAACATCAACCACATCTTTATAGTACATTTCCCTTCAAAAATGTCATCCCAATTTACACTCTCAAGTTCTTGCCTTATAGCCTCATAATTTGCCTTTTCCCAATTAAATGTCTTCCCTTCCTCTTTGCTCCTATCCCTGTCCATGACAATCCTAAAGGTTATGGAGCAGTGGTCACTGTCCCCCAAATGCTCACCCACTGATAGATCTGTCACCTGACCTGGTTCATTACCTAAAACTAGATCTAATATGGCATTTCCTGCGACAGGACGTACTGTGACAGGAATCCGTCCTGGACACACTTAACAAACTTTGCCCCATCTAAACCTTTGGCACTAAGCAGGTGCCAATCAATATTTGGGAAGTTGAAGTCTCCCACTATAGTAACCCTGTTATTTTCGCATCTTTCCAAAATCTGCCTCCCAATCTGCTCCTCAGTATCCCTACTGCTACCGGAGGGCCTATAGAATACTCCCAGGAGGGTAACTGCTCCTTTCTTGTTCCTAACTTCCACCCATATTGACTCTAGAGAGGATCCACCCTTTCTGCCGCTGTAACAGTGTCCCTGACCAGTATCGCCACCCCTCCTCCTCTTCTTCCCCCACCCCCCACATCCCTTTTAAAACACTGAAAACCAGGAATATTCAATATCCATTCCTGCTCTGATGTCAGCCATGTCTCTGTGATAGCCACAATATCATAGTCCCATGTACTTATCCAAGCTCTCAGTTCATCTCCCTTATTCCTGATGCTTCTTGCATTTAAGTAAATGCACTTTAGCCCATCCGCCTTACTACTTTTATAGCCTGTACTCTGCTTCTCCTTCCTCAAAGCCTCTCTACCTTGTCAAGACTTCACCAGCCACCATTAATTGTTAATTAGCAATTACCTGAGAACTTCACCCAAATGCTCTCCTGATTGGACTCGACAGTTCATTAAGGATTAGGGAACCAGAATAGATACTGTTAAGGGATGGAAGGATGAGGTAAAGTCCTTATGCATTGCAGGTAAAGCGCAGTGGTGCAGCTAGTTGTACTGCTGTTCCATTGTTCCAGTGGCCTGGGTTCAATCCTGACCTCCGGTGCTGTGCCGAGTTTGTCTGATCTCCTGGTGACTGTGTAAGTCTGGTGCTCTGGTTTCCTCCCACATTTCAAAAGTTTGCCAATTGGTAGGTTAATTGGCCACAGTAATTGGTGACTGGTGTGTTCACGAGAGACAGGAGTGGAGGGAAATGTGGGGAGAATAAAAGGGTGGTGGAGAGGATTAGGGTAAAAACAGGTACTGTCGTTGCGGACTCTGTGGGCCGAAGGGTTTGTTTCTGTGCTGTTTGACTTTATGAACCTGTGATATTCCTCTTCCTCTTCCTCTAACTCTCCTACACTGGGATAACTATGCTGCATCAAAGAACCCCTATCTTCTCACATGGTCCTTGAGGCATCCTGAAAGATTTCCGTATGGTTCAACAAGCATATTCCACACCTTCAGTGGAAGTGAGTGATCGAAGCCCGCAAATACAGATCTATAGATCAGCACCTGATGCTAGATAGGTAGATAGATATCTTTATTAATCACATGTACATCAAAACACACAGTGAAATACATCTTTTGCGTAGAGTGTTCTGGGGGCAGCCTGCAAGTGTCACCATGTTTCTGGCGCCAATATAGCATGCCCAAAACTTCCTAACCCGTACATCTTTGGAATGTGGGAGGAAACCAGAGCACCCGGAGGAAACCCACACAGACACGGAGAGAACATACAAACTCCTTACAGACAGCGGCCGGAATTGAACCAGGGTCGCTGGTGATGTAACAGCGTTACGCTAATTGCTACATTACCGTGCCGTGCCTAAGACCATGGATCTGTATTCAAACCAATACACTCTCCAATTAGGACCAAATCTGCATGCCAAAACCAGACTTTCAACCAAATGTGGCCTCTTAGCACAGCACCCAGTCACCAGATGTTTTCACTAGTTCACTAAAAGAATGCCCTTTGTGTAGTGGTGAGAACATCTTCTAATTCTGGTGTCTGCCAGCTCCTACTTGCTCAGTGGCAAAGCCCTTTTACAGTGGACATGTTAGGCAGCAACAATTCTGAACACTGCATTCTCTGCTGCAGCCCTCATAGCAAACTATCCGGGCATCTGAACCTGTGTTTCAGAATATGATAGTCTGCTCCATCCATACATGGGCTGTCTCTCAGATGTGGAAGTGGTTCTGGGTTGAAATGTCTCAAGCAGCATTTATCTCACTAAATTGCTGCTCAGTTCAAGTCAAGTCGAGTTTATCGTCATGTGCACAAGTACAGTGAGGTACAGGTACAATGAAGACCTTGCTTGCAGCAAAATCACCGGCATGTAGGTACAGACAACACATGGAATATAGATTATACAAGACAGTAAATGAGAGTGAATAAAAGACTGCAAAACAAGACATTATTGTGAGAAAAAGGACACAATCAAAGACAAGTCCAGGGTAGTGTAAGAGGTGGTCCGTAGTGTTCGATTGCTGAGGTAGGGCAAGGGTTGTGCAGGTCGGTTCAAGAACCTGATGGCTGTAGAAAAGTAGCTGTTCCTGAACCTGGTGATGTGGGACTTCAGGCTTCTGTACCCCCTGCCTGACAGTAGAAGTGAGAAGAGGGCTTGACCCAGATGATGGGGATCCTTGATGATAGATGCTGCCTTCTTAAGGCAGCACCTCATATAGATGCTTTCAATGGTGAGGAGGGCTGTGCCTGTGACAGACTGCGCTGTGTCCACTACCCTCTGCAGACTCTTCCATTCCTGTGTGCCGGAATTGCTGTACCAGGCTATGATACCAGTCAGGATACTTACAACAGTGCATCTGTAGAAATTTGTTAGAGTATTTGGTGACACGCCAAATCTCCTTAAGCTTCTAAGAAAGTACATTTGTTGACAACTGCTCAGCAGCCCTTTATAGTTACCTGTTACTACTTCCAGACCCTTGGAATAATTGAAGGGAAATATTGAAGATATGTTATATAGCAACATGTGTGCATTCTCTTATGACTTCTCTGATCCCTTGCACCTTGTATAAATGCAGATATATATCTAATTGTATATCCACACAAAGTACAAGATAAAGGTGCCATGGAGAAATATATGGTATCCTCAGACATTCTAACATGTTGATACAAGATTCTGTGTGGCAAAGAGAACATAGGAAAAGAGTTCAAGAGCTGGAGACATTACAATAAGTAGAAGTGAACGCTGTAATACTGACTCGTCCAAAGGAATGAAGTTACCTTGACATCAAAAACCTAACAGAGGCTGAACACATCTGGAGTCCTGTTCAAATGGTCCAGTCACTCTAAGGAGTATAGTCCTAATCTATATATATTTTGGAGTCTTAATGATCCTGGCACACAACATGGAACACTGTGATGTGCACACATCAGACACACAGCATGCCTCAATGCCCAGTGCTAATGAATTATTGACTATAATACCTTAAAAAATCTATTTCCCAACTACCATTAGACTGTATACTTTGATCTGCTGGTATAATACTTCTTGCTTTCAAAGGTACTGGGAGAATGTTATGCTTATCCCATATGTTTTTCAACTAAATAACATGAAAGTAATAATTTTGTCACTTGCTCCTGAGTTTACCATCCTGAAGACTGCAGAGTGACCCCAGCGATGGCTTCTCCCTCTCCTCCTGCACATTCTCCTCAGAAATCCTCCAAGGATTAAGTTTAATCCTTTCATTTTCCTCATCTACATGCTACCCCTTGGAGGCATCACCTCCAGGTTTCCCATATTCCTTCATACTTTAACTTTCCTTACAACATAGAGGGAGGCCATTCAACCCATTGAGTCTATGCTGGCTCTCAGAGGAATCCCATCTTGATTTGGTATTGGGAAATGAACCTGGTCAGGTGTCAGATCTCTCAGTGGGAGAACATTTTGGAGATAGTGATCATAATTCTATCTCCTTTACGATAGCAATGGAGAGAGATAGGAACAGACAGACTAGAAAGATGTTTACTCCAAGTGAATTATGGGGCTTTCAGGCAGGAAATTGGAAGCTTAAATTGGGAACAGATGTTCTCAGGGAAAAGTACGGAAGAAATGTGGCAAATATTCAGGGGATATTTGTGTGGAGTTCTGCATAGGCATGTTCCAATGAGACAGGGGAGTCACGAGAGGATGTAGGAACTGTGATGTACAAAGGCTATAATAAATCTAGTCAAAAGGAAAAGAAAAGCTTACAAAAGGTGCAGAGAGCTAGGTAATGTTAGAGATCTGGAAGATTACAAGGTTAACAAGAAGGAGCTTAAGAAGGAAATTAGGAGAGCCAGAAGGGGACATGAGAAGGCCTTGGCAGGCAGGATTAAGGAAAACCCCAAGGCATTCTACAAGTATGTGAAGAGCAAGAGGATAAGGTGCGAAAGAATAGGGTCTATCAAGTGCAGCAGTGGGAAGGTGTGTATGGATCCGGAAGAAATAGCGGAGGTACTTAATGAATACTTTACATCAGTATTCACTACGGAAAAAGATCTTGGTGATTGTAGTGAGGACTTGCAGCAGGCTGAAAAGCTTGAGCATGTAGATATTAGGAAAGAGGAGGTGCTGAAACTTTTGGAGAGCATCAAGTTGGATAAGTCACCGGGACTGGATGAGATGTACCCCAGGCTGCTGTGGGAGGCGAGGAAGGAGATTGCGGAGCCTCTGACGATGATCTTTGCATCATCGATGGAGACGGGAGAGGTTCCGGAAGATTGGAGGGTTGCGGATGTTGTTCCCTTATTCAAGATAGCCCAGGAAATTACAGACCAGTGAGTCTTACCTCAGTGGTTGGTAAGCTGATGGAGAAGATCCTGAGATGCAGGATTTATGAACATTTGGAGAGGTATAACATGATTAGGAATAGTCAGCATGGCTTTGTCAAGGGGAAGTCCTGCCTTACAAGCCTGATAGAATTTTTTGAGGACGTGACTGAACACAGCAATGAAGGGAGAGCAGTAGATGTAGTGTATATGGATTTCAGCAAGGCATTTGATAAGGTACCCCATGCAAGGCTTATTGAGAAAGTAAGGAGGCATGGGATCCAAGGGGACATTGCAATGTGGATCCAGAACTGGCTGGCCCACAGAAGACAAAGAGTAGTTGTTGAAGGGTCGTATTCTGCATGGAGGTCGGTGACCAGTGGTGTACCTCAGGGATCTATTCTGGGACCCTTACTCTTTGTGATTTTTATAAATGATCTGGATGAGGAAGTGGAGGGATGGGTATGCTTGTGGATGACACAAAGGTTGGAGGTGTTGTTGATAGTATAAAGGGCTGTCAGAGGTTACAGCGGGACATAGATAGGATGCAAAGTTGGGCTGAGAAGTGGCAGGTGCAGTTCAACCCAGATAATTGTGAAGTGGTTCATTTTGGTAGGTCAAATACGATGGCAGAATATAGTATTAATGGTAGGACTCTTGGCAGTGTGAAGGATCAGAGGGATCTTGGGGTCCGAGTCCATAGGACGCTCAAAGCGGCTGTGCAGGTTGACTCTGTGGTTAAGAAGGCACATGGTGTATTGTCCTTCATCAATCGGGGAATTGAATTTAGGAGCCGAGAGGTATTGTTGCAGCTATATAGGACCCTGGTCAGACCCCACTTGGAGTACTGTGCTCAGTTCTGGCCACCTCACTACAGGAAGGATGTGGAAGCCATAGAAAGGGTGCAGAGGAGATTTACAAGGATGCTGCCTGGAATGTGGAGCATGTCTTATGAAAGCAGGTTGAGGGAACTTGGCCTTTTCTCCTTGGAGCGATGGAGGATGAGGGGGGACCTGATAGAGGTATATAAGATGATGAGAGGCATTGATCGAGTAGATAGTCAGAGGCTTTTCCCCAGGGCTGAAATGGTGGCCACAAGAGGACATAGGTTTAAGGTGCTGGGGAGTAGATATAGAGGAGATGTCAGGGGTAAGTTTTTTACTCAGAGAGTGGTGAGTGTGTGGAATGGGCTGCCGGCAATGGTGGTGGAGGCGGATACAATAGGGTCTTTTAAGAGACTGTTGGATAGGTACATGGAGCTGAGAAAAATAGAGGGCTATGGGTAAGCCTAGTAATTTCTAAGATAGGGACATGTTTGGCACAGCTTTGTGGGCCGAAGGGCCTGAATTGTGCTGTAGTTTTTCTACGTTTTATGTTTTCTATCAATCCGTTGACCCACTTACTTCTCTACACATGCTAATGAGAGCCACCTCCCCTTCTGTGTGCCAGAGTGACATTCCAACCCCCAGCCATAGGGAAAAGTCACATTTTACCAAAACGAACATTTTCCACAATCGTCATCAGTTCTGTTGCTTCTTTTGGTTGGCCCTGACAACACAGAAGCTTGGCATCCTTTTCCAGCAGATCCCTACATCAGCCACCAAAGCTGCTTATTTCCAGGTCAAATGTTGTGTATCTCCACCCACTCTCAGCCCCACTGCTTCTGGAATCCTTTCATTTGCTTTATCTATAATTACTTCAATGCCTTTCAACTTGCAGCTGCAAGTATCACTCTCAAACAGAGTGCTGCTCACCCGCCAGCAGCCACCCCACCCCACCCCACTGCCTTTATGATTCCCAGTTCCGTGCAGTGCAGTAAGTTTAACAATCTCGACCTTGCTTATTAACCCCCTTCATTCTAGTTCCAATCCATAAGTCCTCGAGCCTCATAACCCAACTCACAATCTTTCCAAGAGTGATATCTTGTGGATCTTAACCATGCAACATAATGGCAGATCCTTATGGGAGTCTGGGAGATTTCGTCTGGGAGTATCAGCATCAAGGTAAGTAGTAATGGTTGCAGCTGGAGAAGAGAGCAGGGTGCTGATTAGAGGTCCAGTAGTGCCTCACAGGTACAGGGAGCAGGAGTTTCATGTTGATCATAGGCCAAACAGTGGGTCAGGCTGAATGATTGGGGTCTCAGGGTCTGGGACCATGGGTGAGGAGGAAAGGGGTTCAGATCATTGATCATGAGCCGGGGAGAGGATCAGTGTCTAAGAGACAGGCTGTTGGTCAGACCTCAAGGGACTGGTGACCAACAGTTTGTGATCTGGAGTCAGGTGGGGGATGTGATTTGGAAATGATCAGGAATCTGGTGAAGGTGTGAGTCGGGGGATGATCGGGGAATTGGGGCTGAATGGGAGTCGGGGGCGATTGGAATTGGGGTTGTTGGGAATTGGGGGTGATCATGAGTCCAAGGTGTGATCTAGGAGTCAGGGAGTGATTGTGGAATTGGAGGAGCAAACTGGGAGTCAGAGATTGACTGGGTATCAAGGATTTGGGGTGTGATTGAACGTCAGGTAGTGATTAGGGACTTAGGGTGAGAATGGGGAGTCAGGGATTGATTGGGAATCAAAAAGTGATTATAGAGTTGGGAAGTGACTGAGCGTCAGGGAGTGGTTGGGAAGTCTCGGTATGATCAAGGAGTTAGGGAGTGAACAGGGAATAACGAAGTGATTATGGAACTGGAGAGCGATCTGGGAGACAATGATTGATCAGATGGCAGGCAGTGATTGAGGAGTCAGGTGGTGACTGGGGAGTTGGTGTGATCAAAAAGTTTGGAAAATGATTGGAGAGTCCAGGTATGATTGGGAAATGATTGGTGAGTTAAGACGACTGGGAACCCAAGGGTGATTGGGAAGGCGGGAGTGATCAGACTGTCTGTGACTGATTGGGGTGTCTGGAAATGGTCACGGAGTTGGGGTGTGGTTAAAGAGTCAGGGTTGATTGGTGATTGGGATGTGATCAGGGAGTTGGGATGGATCGGAAGTCAGGGTGTGGAGAGAGATTCGGGGAGTGATTGGGGAGTCAGGTTGATCGAGTACTCGTGGGCAATCGGAAAATAGCTACATAATTGTGGAGTTAGGGGTGATCAGGAGTCAGAGTGATGGGGATTGTGATTGGCTGGTTGGGGAGTGATGGCAATGTCAGGGGGTGATCGGAGAGTCAGGAATTGATTGTCAGGTGGTGATTGGGGAGTTGGAGGGATTGGGTGACAGAGGTGACTGGCAGTAGGGACATGTTGGTCCCATGTGAGGTCAGGCCTGCACTCAAAGGTAAATAGAGGAAATTCTCCAACTTGCAAGTGTTTTCCAGCATGACTGGAACAATATCATTCTCTTTCCCAAATCACATCAAAGTACAAGGTGATTACTAGCTGGAATACCCAACTGAATTTCTGGTATAGTGCTAAAAGTAACAAAACTTTGCTGTTATTTTGTCATTCACCAATCCATTTTAGATTTCATTGTACTAAAAAAACCTGCTTGACAGGATCTAATATTTTGACAATCAAGTTTCTTTAGAAGTGACTGACGTTGGGAACCATGCATGCAGAGGTTTGATGTCCCTGCTGGAGTATAGGTGTCACAATTAATTTTTAGTGCAGTTGTCATATTACTGCCTATTATTCAATTTAATCATCTGCTTGATTAAATATGCAAGGAAATGATGAGTCCAAGGTCCAGAGATGATTAAAGAAACTAAAGCCGATTGCTGATAGCCTCTAAAATTTCACTGCAGTTTGAAAGAATAAACAATGGCTACGATTTATAGATTTGCATTTGTGATCTTGAATAATGAACACACAGATCATAATCAATCTTGTAAAAGCTTTGGCAGTGCATTGGGCTTAGGATTCTTAGACCATTCTTAACAACTAATGACAAAGCTAGCATAATAAAAATGCCAAAGTGTGTTTCAGAATTTTTAAAAATTTGTAAATCTAGTGCTACAATGCAGTATGAGAATGACATGCAAAGCAAGTAAACCAAAGGATCTTATGGAGAGTATTACTGCACAATGGGAGTCGAGAACAAATATTTGTGCAATTCCAACTGCTGCTGGTGCTGAATTAGCCATCAGTTCCAGGTTTACATTGCAATTGTAGCACATTACGCTGATGGCAATTTCATAAAAGTACAGTCTAGGAAGTTATGGGTTAAGGCAAAGTTTCACATCAGGGCAGATTAAAGGTAAAGTGGTACACCAAACCTTTCACAGCATTGTCGAAGATGAGATCAAAATGGCCGGGAAAGCATTTAGATTTAAAGACAGTTCTAGCAGTGAACTTCAGCTCTCTGCCTGCCGTACAGACAAGCTGGATGTTCCAATCAGTATGTCCTTGGCTCACTAGTGCATGTGAAGAGGTGGCTGCCTTCGAGGGTGGGGTAGGGTTGAGGGCAGGTGGTGGTAAGTGGCAAATTCACATCATTCCTCGATAGTGTGCTCTGTCCATTTTAAATCTGCAGCCCGAAGTGTCACTGGAATGCGACAGCCCTACATTTAATGCTGAAGCAATAGGCAGGGCTTTTGTTTGTTACCACACTTGACCTTTACTGGGTGGGATTCCAGTCCCACCCAGTAAAGGTCAATTTGACTGGATCACTGCAAAGGCTTCAGGCGAAGATTTGGTGCCAGTGATGAGCAAACTGTGAATCCTTCAGTGCAGGTTGGGGAAGGGTCTGTGCTACAGCTGCAGCAGATGCAGTGGGCTGGGGCACAGTCTGATCCCAAGCCCTTTGTCAGAGTCTTGTGTGAAGAGTGTCAGAATCTTTGATGGCTCTTTAATCACCGTGATACCCAACTGGGCCAGTAAATCAGGACATTGCAAATCAGTCAGGTGAACAGTGACTGGGAGGACACTTCTCAGGAGGATTCTCTTATCTTGGATAGTGAGCCTAGAAACAATAAGTTTATACTTCACGGGAACCCTTTTTCAGGGTGTCCAAATTAAAGGATGACAAATATGCAGTGGGGATAATATACTTGATTTATGAAGGGCATTTATTGTTGAGGTTTCAAACAACTGTATGGAATTAAGGGTAAATTAACCCACTGCATTCACAGTTGGCTTAGCAAAAGAAAGTGTGAGGTAAATCATTAAAAGACTGAAAGTAAAGACCAATGTTTTTCGATAGTAGTGTGTCTTAGGTCCTCTGCAGTGTACATTGCTTCTAAACATCTGGAGAAAGGCAGTATTAGTCATATCGAATTGCAGGGGTTGTTGCTGCCTGGTCAGGTTTATAATAATTACAGGGCTCTGCACAATTTAATTAGATGACGTGAGTAATGGCAGATGGTTATTCTTCAATGACAGTGGAGAAAGAAAATGATTTAGGTGTGCCAATTAACCCTGTCCTACAAGATAAATTCAAAACTCTGGTCCTGGATTATTTTGGGACATGGGTTACAGTTACAAGGTAACGGAAATCGAAGTTGCTAGGAGGAAGGGAACATTAGGAAGGATCCCAGATATCCGTTGATAAGGTTAATCAAAGGAAATTCTGCAGGTTGATATAACGCAAGTTTTCAGTAACGGTATTGGTGAAGATACATTTGCCCACTGTTATTATGGAGCAACAAAGACATGCGGGTTAGGAAGTTGTGGGCATGCTATGTCGGCACTGGAAGCGTGGTGACACTTGCGGGCTGCCCCCAGAACACTCTACACAAAAGATGTATTTCACTGTGTGTTTCCATGTCCATGTGACTAATAAAGATATCTTATCTTATTATGGAGCAACATCCAGGGTCCACAGATGTATAGCTGGATGTGGAAACCTATTAAATTATCCTTGCTCCTCCACATGTTTCATTACGCTGGCATTCTGTCAAGAGGCCTGTTACTAATAACGGGAACGATTGTGAAGCTTGTCCATTGTGCATCTGCTAAGCCTATCAGACCCCACACAATCATATGTAAGTGAATCTTTACTAGTCTGATAAATTCTTGCAAGGGAAAACCATAAACAACAGGTACCTGTTTCCATCTGCATAGACCATTGTATAGCCACTTCATAATAGAATATCCAGGCCTGTGTACCTTATTAAGGAGGTTTTAATCTGATTAGTTGGTTTCCCTGTTCACTCACATCACAGATTCCTTGTAGAGGGTTTCTCTCTGCAAGTGATCTCAATAAAGAACACAAAAGAATGTGTCAAGCTGGAAACATAGTGAACAAAAAAGTTGATCTTTCACCACAAAATCTGGACCGTTATCGTTCATGAGGGCAGAATCCTCGTCATGTCTCCTACCTAGAGAAATGGACCTCACAAAGATGCTCATATCCATACAATGGCAGATTAGAAGTAGGTTCACAGAATCTCCAGGCCTGGCTCATGTCCTGGAAGGTCACAATTTGAGGTTTGAATCATCTTTACATCAGCCCTCCTGAACAGTATTAATAGAACAGTTCAACACAAAAGCAGACCGTTTATCGCCTCAAAACTTAGACCAAGTCATTTGAATAACTATCAAGTTAGTCTCACTCCACTGATCTTTCCCAAGTATACCTTGAAGCCTATTAAGGGTCACTGTTGACTGTATCTGGCACCCTACCAAATAATACCAAAACCCAACTACTGATTGTCTTTTTTGCTAGTTACCTTAAATCTGCGTCCTTTAATTAGTGACTCTCCAGACATAGGCAACAGTTTCTCTATTACTCAATCTAAATAGGTCATGGTCAATCAATCTACCTCCTAGTCCCCTCTACTCCTAGGGAAGGAGTCTTGACTTACCTAAATCCGTGGATTTTTACACCCCATATCAAATTGCACCATTTAGAAAGTGTTAACTCTCCTGATTCTTCCATCAGCTCATGTTTTTCTGCATTAAATTTAACTTGCCTACTCCACCAGTATGTTTATGACCTCCTGAAGATTATTGCTGTCTTCCTCACTGCTTAATGTACTTTCAAAGTTCCATATCATCAGCACATTAACCCATGTGTACCTGAAGGCCCAAATCACTAACACATATCCAAAACAGCATTTGTCCTCTTCCTCAACTTTGAGGCCCTCCAGTCCAATAAAGAGCCACTCACCATTGCGCTCTCCTTTCTATCCTTAGCTATTTTTGTCTTCATGCTGCCACTGCTGCTTTTATCCAATGGGCTTCAACTTTACTTGCAAGTTGAACTATATCAAACGTCTCTTATCAATGTACACGATATTAATTCCTCTGCTTTTTCTACTCTATTTTCTATCAGCCAAATAAAAAAAGTCAGTTCTGAAACATACTAATTACCTGCTGCATTCATAGTAGGCTCACCAATAGCAACCCATGTAGACATACATCGCCTTCTTCCTTTCTTCCCTTTCCTCTGGTGTTGCCAACAGTTCCCCATTGAATGAGATGCTGCTTATTTCAATGGGAAGTAGGTTGTCCTGTACAGCGTTGTTGCAGGATGCAGTATTTTTACATTTAACTGTTGGGTGCTGCGGCAGGAAGGAGTGAGGGAGATGGAGGGCAAGCAGTAGAGAGCAGGAGGGAGATAAAGTAAGTAGAGGGGAGGGGAGAGAGAGGGATGGAGAGGGCGTGGTAGGGAAAAACAATGAGAAAGGGGCAACTAGAAGGAGAGGGAATAATGGAGAGGGAGAGGGAGTAAGGAGAGTGTGGGATAGGGATGAAACTAACTCAGATTTCTTACTGCAGTGGTCATATTGCAAACATAGCAATGGCCACTATTTCGTCAGTACATCATATCTGTCCTGTACTGGCTAACATTCACATGAGCTGACAGGGGAGAGTCAGGCTGGGTGGGGTGTCTGAGACAGAGATCTGGAAGGAGAGAAGGGAAGTGAGAGGGACAAAGAATGTTGGGGATTGGGGGAGGGTAGAGGGAGAGAGAGGGAAATAGAGACAGGGGAAGGGAGAGGGTAAGAGAAAGAAACATTTCTTAATTTTAATCACTGCTTTTCTGTCTCTCTTTTTTGAATGTAACTTCCTCTGTCATCTTACTGACATTCTTTTGTCAAAGATTGACTCTACATTTAGACAATAATATGCACAATTTTTTTCAGTGCAGTCATATTGTATTACATTTGGATCGCCATAGCTGTTAAAGGAATGATGAAAATTTTAAGTAACTGAACAAAGAATACCAGCAAAAGGCCTTTCCAGATTTCAACTTTGCTGAGTTCTGGCTGGTGGAGACGCCATGATTATCCTCAGCACTTCTGCTTTTGTAAAGGGACAAACCAAGGTCCGGCATCCCGCGCCTGATCACTGCCCAGTGACTCCTGCTGCAAGTAGAGAAGTGAGGACAGCTTGGACTCTGCTATGAATTTCATCACCTACTTGAGCTCCATTGTCTGAGCTCACAAAAAATGAGCAGCCAATTGGACATTGTAGCACAGGATTATCAATAGGGCTGCCAACTCTGATGGAAGGCATTCCAGGAGTTCTACTTACCAGACATCTGATCATGGGGCTTTGGCAAGTTGTTGTTGTATTTGTCTAATAACAGTTGAGCCCCCTGTAGTTGAGCATTTCTGGCAGCTGCTACTGGAAAAGATGTCAAACAACCTATCACAGCAAAGTTATTAGTCAGAAGGTATCTATCCAGTGAAGTGGAAGTAAATAGATAAAGATTAAGTGAAATCTGAATGGTGTTGGAGACAGAAAAATTGTCTCCATTTTCTGTTTGTTCTGCTCTTGTTAACTTTTCCCACATGAACATTTTATTTAGATTGCCGGTTGCCTTTCTTTTAGAGCCAATGGCTTATGCTGAATGCTACTGGTGGCATTTATTTAGGCCATTCATGCCTATGGGAGAGGTTAAGAGTATCAACTGTCGGGGCCAACACCACGTGGCCAATTCACGGTTTTTAAACAGTGGTCACTGGTCAGTGAACAAGAAGTGCAAACCCTTCTGATTTCCTCCCCTGCTGAGGTCAATTCCCACTTCCCTTTGACATTCCAGGTGGGATCAACCAATTCATCCCAGAATGGGAGTCAGATCTGGGATTCCCATGGTCTTAATTGCACAATACAATTTAAGGCTATGGATTTCCTCACTGAAATAAAAAAGTCTCACAACATTGAAAGAACTAAAGTTTAAGCATCAGGTTTAGAGTAACAAGGTTTGGGTAAATAAGGGATTGAAGGAATTAACTGATTAAATAGCAGGAAGGTGAAAAATTATGGAATGTTTTTTAGATACTTCAGGAAACATTTTTGAGGGTTCTTGGCATTGTTGGGATATTTCACATTGCAAATGTGTATCAGATAATAGCAGATGCATTAGTCACAATATAGTCAGAAAGAAAGAAGGGAAGAAGTTTGGATAGAAGAAGGAAAGTAATAAATGAAAAGATAAATACCTTTCATTTGCATCGTGCTTCTCTTAGGGTTATCCAACTTGTTTTATAGCCAATGAAGTACTTTGGAAGAGTGGTCATTGTAGCAATGTAAGACATGTGCTAGCAATCTGTGGGGAACATGCTCCCATAAACAGCAGTGTGATCACGATGATAAAATCTTAGTAATATTGACAAAGGAATTAATGCTAACGAGTACAACATTGTGTTTAGTGAATTTATTCCATTGAAAACTGTGAATTTCTGATGCTGGCTGGCAGTGAAACCAGGCCATTGGTATGGAGACTTGCAAATACCCTAATACCCCATAAAATAGCAAATGTACAATTTCTTTCTTTTGGTGTCTTGTCTTAGGATCGAACATCACGACAAATGAGGAGTAAGTGGATCCTATCTCTTGGCTAAATATCATTTACTCCACAATTCTAAACCCACCTTGGGCTTAGATATGCACCAACGTCTCGCCATCTGCTGTGCTATGATTTATTTGCCAACTGTTGTATTAAAAGAAATTGAAATCTGGCCAATATTCTGCAAGGGTTTCATATGTGTCACTGGCTCACATAAACACATTTATTGGATTTAGATAATATTTTCTCAATATACTTAGTAATTTATGTGAAAATCTGGTATTTATTTGAAAATCAATCCCAAATAGCAACTACTTAATAGTTAAATTACTAACGACTGTTACAAAACTGCAGCTGTAACATGTTGGAGTATTGCAGTATTCAGATAACTGGCAAAAGGATAGCGCTAAGAATTAGGTTATTATAAAATCACAATTAGATGATCATACAAAGTGTCCATTTATTTCTAAAGACGAGAAATAAATAGTGACCTTGCAACACAGGAATTCACCTTCAGCATAATGGTCTCCTGCCTGTCAGAGAACGAGCATGGAACAAGACGAGCAAGATGCCAGATTGTCAATAATAATTGATTGAAGGAGCTGAAGACTTTAAATCATGTTAGAGCATTAACACTAGAATTTGTCCGTGAGTTCAGCATTACATGTCTTTCTGTCAGCAGTCACTGCTTTCTAAGATCAAGAGTGTGTTTTAAAATAAGCAGTATGTAGGTGAATTTAATCAGACCTGGGGATAAACAAAAAACTGTTGAATGTATTCAGATTATTAGAATATTCCACAAGTTTACCATGCTACGTGTTGATAAGTTGACAAACCCAAAGTCTGGCATTTCTGGGTTTGGTACTCAAATAGTAATTGGCAAATAAATAGAACTAAACATCCTGAAGAAGGAGACACTTAACTCTTCCTTCCCTTTCTGCACCTATCTAGTAATGGTCCCTGAGATTCCTGCATGGCACCTGAAGCCTCCAATGGAATGTAGATACCATATAAATGATGTCAGATGGCCCTACATATAGATTTCCTATAACAGCTCTGGACTGACTCCCTGAAAAGAAGAGCAAAACTGCCACTTAGATTGTAAGTGATAGCTGGATATTGTCAAGAAAGGTTTTTATTTTGAGCTTCTGAATAAAACATGATTTTGCTGCTTATTGAATACAACTTTTTGAATCCTGCTTATTGAATCCTTAGACATTTTAAGGATAGACATCATGTTTAATACTGCCCCACTCCTCTTTGCGATAGAATTACCAAATAAACAGGATGTTTATAACTGACTGGACTGGTTTGACTCATCAAGAGGATCCCATACAAAAATTTCTTCCCCCAAGTAGAGCTGTGATGTGTACTCTGGGCAAAAATACTTGGCAATAATCGATTTGCACCCTGAATTAGTCAATCTCTCCGGTGTTACGTATTTGGGTCAGTCAAGGTCACTTGAGATTGAGGGTGCTAGGATAATTAGTCCCCGGTTGCAAAGGGTTGGAGGCAGGCTGGGAGGTAGGAAGAGGGAAGAAGGAGGGAAGAGATAAGGTGAAGGGGAAAAGAGAAGAGAGAGATTTATGGAAGGTGGAGAGAATATCAGTGGGAGGTCTCAATAATAAATTTTTCAGTTTAATAAAAGCTGGATGATTATAATCCTGAGGCTACTTTAATGCTTATTGAATGAATTTCAATGCTAGGCTGATTCCACACCACTGATGGGGGAGGAATCTAAGTCCAAGCTGATTTTGATGCTGAGAGGCAGATGGGGTTTCATTCCCAGCACCGTTGAATTGATGACTGAGGAGAAGAAAGAAGATGTGCATGGACCTGTGTACCTGGCTGAGGCTGAGATTAAAATCAGTGGGGCAAATCTCCTCCTCAGTGGCTGGGTCGATGGCCTAACCTGTAGGAGCCATAGAGAAATCATCAACATAAAAGGAGAGGGGCAAAGGCCTGTTAAGTAGCATTCTACTGTGGGAAAATTAGGCAGGCTTCACACTTTATAATAACAGCACAAACATTGCAGTGGACCCACTATCACTCAGCAGCATTTATAAAACAACCTGGAAAATTAACAGTGCAGAATTGTTTTAATAAGTAGAGATACAAAAGACTGCAGATGCTGGAATCTGGAGCAACACAAAAAGTGCTGGAGGAACTCAGTGGGTCAGACAGCATCTATGGAGGGGAATGGACAGTCAATGTTTCTGGTTGAGACCCTTCATCTGGATGGGAAGGAAAGAGGGGAGATGGCCAGTATAAAAAGGTGGAGGGAAGGGGTGGAGCAAGAGCTGGCAGGTGATAGGTGGATCCAGGTGAGGGGAGGGGTGATAGGCAGATGAGGGCGGGAATGATATCAGAAGCTGGAGGTGATAGGTGGAACTGACAAAGGGCTGAAGATGATGGAATCTGACAGGAGAGGAAGGTGGGAGACTGGAATAAAGGGAGGGAGGTGGTGGAGGGAACCAGTGAGAGGATGTGTGGGTGATGGGCAAATGGAGAGCGGGAGAGGGGGAGAGGGGGGGAGGGAGAGGGAGGGAGGGAGGGGAGTGGGGGGGAGTGGGGGGGAGTGGGAGGGAGGGGAGTTGGGTGAGTTGGGGGAGGGGGGAGGGAGGGAGTGGGGGGGAGGAGGGAGGGAGAAGAAAGACATGGGGTGATGGAGACATTTGGAGAATTCGGTGTTCATGCCACCAGGTTGGAGACTGCCCAGGCAGAATATGAGGTGTTGTTCCTCTCATTTTCCTGGCACGAAGTAGACCATGGACTGACATGTCGGTGTGGGAATGTGAAGTGGAATTGAAATGGCTGGCTACCGGGAGATCCCGGCTGGTGTAGCAAATGGAGCGGAGGCGCTCGACGAAGCGTTCTCCAGATCTGTGCCAATGTCAGTGGGAGTGATGGAGAAGTAAACTGCCAGGCAACAGGGAGCCCCTGTGGACTGAATGCACATGCTATGTAGCGTAGTCACCCAATCTGTGTTTGATATCTTCATTGTAGAGGAGACCACATTGTGAACATCAAATGCAGTACACTGGATTGAAAGAAGCGTAAACGAATAACTTCTTCACTTGGAAGGATTATTATGATCCTTCATATGTTGGGAAGGGAAGAGGTAAAAGAGCAGATGTCACATCTCCTACAGTTGCATGAGAAAAAGCAATGAGAGGGAGAGGGGTGGGTGTTGATGGAAGAGTAGACCAGGTAGTTGCTTTGGGAATGGTCATTTCAAAATGCTGAAAGGGGAGGCAAGGTAAGGATGTGTCTGAGACTGGAATCTTATTCGAGCTGGTGGAAATTTATAAAGAACGATCCATTGAATCTGAAAGCTGATAGGGTGGAAAGTGAGGGCCTGGAACTTCCATCCTACCTCTAGCCAGGAGGACATAGGGTGAGAGCAGAGATGCGGGAAGTAGATGTGACGCAGTCAATGGCTCTGTCAACTGTGTCAGAAGGTAAGTCACAGTTCAGGAAGAATGAAGACGTGTCGGAGGTAACTGTGTAGGAACACTGATCATCACGGGAAGTACAACAGAGATGGAAGAACTGGTGGAAATTACTTTAACTGCACAGAATTCTAAGTAATCTTGCAGATTGGTAGGGAGTGGATAGTATGAGGGCTGCCAGGGTTGTGAGGGGTGTTGCAAGAAAAAATTGGATATGATGCATCTTTATGAAATAAATATTTTGTAGCGACTCACCGTTCTGCCAAGCGAACCAGCTCGGCAGTCAGGTCGCGCGGCGTCAGAGCGAGGCCCAAGATGGCGGCGGGCCTCGTCTTTCCTGAGCGACGGGGAGAACCCACGCGCGGGAAAGACTTGATGACGTAGTGCTTACATCATCACTGGTTGCATTGGGCGGGAACAGTCTCCCTTAAAAGGCCTGCACAAGGTGGGAAAATAAACCAGTTCTTGTTTGACAATCCTCCGACTAGCGTCTTGTTTTGTTTCGCGGCAGCAACCGCTACAATTTGAACAAAAGAGAACACAATAAAAACAGCAGAGAAACAGACCCACAAGTAAATTCACACAATTCTTCATTGATCATTCTTCATCAATGCTTCGTCGTTGGCCACTGGAGAAGTTCCTGAAGACTGGAAGATGGCTAATGTTGTTCCATTGTTTAAGAAGGGTAGCAAGGACAAGCCAGGGAACTACAAGCCAGTCGGCCTGACATCAGTAGTGGGGAATTTTACTGGGGGAGTTCTGCGGGACAGAATCGACCAGCATTTGGATTGATAGAGTCTGATTAGGAGGAGTCAGCATAGCTTTGTGCATGGAAAGTCTTGCTTGTCAAACTTTTAGAGTTTTTTGAAGAGGCGACCAAAAAGGTAGATGAGGGTAGGTATCGGTATTGGTTTATTATTGTCACTTGTACCGAGGTACAGTGAAAAATTTGTCTTGCATACCGATCGTACAGGTCAATTCATTACACAGTGCAGTTACATTGAGTTAGTACAGAGTGCATTGATGTAGTACAGGTTAAAAACAATAACAGTACAGAATGTCACAGCTACAGAGAAAGTGCAGTGCAATAAGGTGCAAGGTCACAACAAAGTAGATTGTGAGGTCATAGTCCATCTCATTGTATAAGGGAACCGTTCAGTAGACTTATCACAGTGGGGTAGAAGCTGTCCTTAAGTCTGGTGGTACGTGCCCTCAGGCTCCTGTATCTTCTACCTAATGGAAGAGGAGAGAAGAGAGAATGACCCGGGTGCGTGGGGTCTTTGATTATGCTGGCTGCTTCATCAAGACAACGAGAGGTAAAGACAGAGTCCAAGGAGGGGAGGGTGGTGTCCGTCATGCACTGGCAGTGGTTGTTGTCTATTTGGACTTTAGCAAGGCCTTCATCAAGGTCCCGCATGGTAGGCTGGAAGGTTAGGTCACATGGAATCCAGGGAGAGCTAGTTAGGTGGATTCAAAATTAGCTTGGAGGTAGGAAGCAGAGGGTGATGGTTGAAGGTTGTTTCTCAGAATGGAGGCCGGTGACTCGTGGTGTGCTGCAGGGATTGGTGTTGTTATTCGTTATTTATATAAATAATTTGGATGTGCGTGCGCAAGGCTTGATCAGTAAGTTTGAAGGTAACAGGAAATTAGGAGGTGTTGTTAATAGTGAAGAATGTTATCATAGATTATAGGGGGAATCTTGATCAGTTTGGGAAGTGTATTGATGAGTGGCAAATGGATTTCAATACAGATAAGTTTGAGGTGATGCATTTTGGAAAGTCAAACCAGCGTAGGACTTGTAGTATGTATGGTAGGGCACCAGGGAGTGTAATGGAACAGAGGGACCTAGGAGTACAAGTGCATAGTTCATTGAAAGAGGCGTCACAGGTACCATAGAAACATAGAACAATACGGCACAATACAGGCCCTTTGGCCCACCATAGACAGGGTGGTGAAAAAGGCATTTAACATGTTGGCATTCATCAGTAAGGGCACTGAGTATAGGATTTGGGACATCATGTTGTAGTTGTATAAAACATTGGTGAGGCCACACTTTGAGTATTGTGTACAGTTTTGGTCACCCTGTTATAGGAAAGACGTAGTTAAACTGGAAATAAATTCAGAGATTCACAAGGATGTTGCCAGGACTAGAGAAGTAAGAGGCTTCTGGACAAATATCCACCTTCAGATAATAACTGAGGACCCCATTTCATGACTCAGTAAATGCATTGACCAGTCTTAGGAAGGCAGAAATAATCTGTAAGGGTACAAGTTGATTAACATAACCAATCCTTAGAATAAACAAAGCAACTTAAAAACAGGGGTTAATTTCTGTAGGGAGAGCTGCTCATGACTGTGGCCTGTGACAGACAACTTGTGCCACCCTTAACATTGAAAGCTCCTATCTCTAATGACCTACAGATGTAACTAGTAATACAGACATCTGGTGGATTTTCCCAGACAGGAGGGTTTCTATGAAAATCCTCTGTGAGACCAAATGACACATGCACTGGGTTTAATAATTAGTTTAAATTTATAGAAGGGCAAACAAAATACTGTAGTCACTGGGTAGAGTATCAGACTAGAAATATCTGAAGAGTGACAGTATTTAAGATGGGCCACAGGGAATACTATAAATGAGAAATAGAAATGAGATCTATTGAACTGAATGGGTTAACCTTAAAATCCTCATTCTCATTTCACTCAACATGCTGAGTAGAGGTGCTCTGTTGCCTATTGCGTAGGAGGAATTGTTTGTATATTAGTAAATGTTGACTTGCCATAGAGCAAAGGAAAACATTAATCATTTATGTGATAATGTCACCAGTTATTTACAGTATTCATGTTGTATTAAAACACTGGTTGCTCTGTTCTCTTTAAACTAATCTTCTCAATAACTAAATGTATTTAATAACCCAAAACTAGTTTGATTTTAAGAGAACGATTAAAAAATTCTGCCCTCCGCGTTCAACCTCTTCTAACTACTTGTGTCTGAACCATTGTATTAAACTTTGCTGCTCCACGCAGCAGCTTGATTAACAACTTGTTAATTGCATCTAACAGCAGCAGGGGATCTTAAATGTCAATCAAGCTTCAATTTAAAGTTTTGCTTCAGAAGTGACCACAAAGACAATCAGACAGACAGACAGTTGATCATCTTTAAATTATTAAAGCGACCAGCATGATTCAGCATGCCATTAATATTTAGAAGGGTTGAAGGAAAATTTTACACTCATATGCTTCTTTTAGTGACCTGAGATATACCAAGGTGTTTCATATCCTCTTATTAAACAATTCCAATGTACAGTCACATTTTATTTCATAGAAAAACACAACGGCTTCTTTTAACTCAGCATTGCCTCATGGACAGCAATGAGATAAATTAGCAGGTAATCTGCTTCAGTGGTGTTCGCTGAGGTGAGGGATAAATGCTTAGCTGTATTTATTTCCTGCTCCTTTGTAAAAAGTGCCATTTTGGGGGATAAATTCCTCACATTTGTAATATAGTTTTGATGCATTATTTGTGATAGAAAACCTGCCAGAAACAGGACAGAGGCTGTGCAGCCAGTATTGCAAATTAAAATTTCACCCCCGTCCATCCGTCTCCTGCTTTTTGGTCCTTTCTGCAATAACCTGTTGTGTTTTGAATGCTGTAGGAATATCAGAACCATTAGTCTGTTCAGACTTTCAAGGATATTCTATTAAATCACGACTGTTCTGCATATTGTCTCCATTTATCTGCTTTTCCTCCACACATTTTCACACTTTACCCAGCAAAAGTCTTTCAATCTTGGTCCTGAGAATTTCAATTATTACAACCCTTCTAAATTTCCACCAAACTCCATGTGATAAATGTACTTTCCTTATTTCATTTTCCAGTCTTTCTTCCAGATACACTATTCTTCTATTGCAAATGTTACATTATGATAAGATTGAGTAAAGGTCAATTCTCTTTTGAATGATGAATCTCCTTTTATGTAAACCATTCTGCAAATTTTGCATTCGGATCTCCGGGATTTCATATGCAAAGCCTTTACTTGTTAGTTTCTTGTGGATAACAGATAATGTATCCACTTCATGATCTACATTATTCCCTTGTGCCTTGTCCAAATTGATGTTGAAGAACCTTGTGCCATCAAATTTTGCACAAATTCTTTTGCTCACAGAAGTTCACTAGGTGTAGGTACACCATTTTGTTTTTGTATTGTATCATTCACTAGTGCACTATATTCTACTGAGCATTTTGTATCACTCAGCCAACACATGGCCTGAGGTTGGAAGAATAAATCCATTGTTGAACGACAGATCTGAGTCTTGGAATCTAATTAACAACCAGTGCTCTGGAAAATGAGCTCTAACGTGGTGCCAGCAGTTAAATGAATAAGAAAAATAAAATCTGTATCACATGAGCAGTGCAAGTGCTGAATTTAAAAACAAAACCAATACTAGCTTGCGTCGATTATTGATATTCTCTGTGTCTCTATGTATAAAATGTTTTGTGCACAATTCCATCCTACAATGGACTAGGAAGCCAGTGGCATTATGAAGGCATTTAGAAAATTTAAACCAAAATGTAAACTAACATTCAATGGCTTTCTGAAGGGAATGAGTGATGAAAAAAATGTCAACTACATCCATCTGGTGGATAGGAGAGAAAGCATTGGATCTTTTCAAAAGCTGGCAAATAAGTCAGGCCAAAAATAAAAATCTTGACATGATCTTTAAAAACAAAAGCAATGCATACCTCAAGTCAAGATTAGATCATCAAGTTCACAGACACAGATTCCAATCAAGTCTGTGGCAGAAACCAAATGGACATGTTCATGATTTCTGTACACAGATTAGACATACAACCAGAGAGCACAAATTTAAGGAAATTAGATGTAAGGTTAGCGGACCGACATATTTGGGGATCAGCATATCCAGACCTGCAGAAAGCTTTAATTTGTAAGAAGGAAGTCTCTACAGCACTGGCTCTAGATACAACCAGTACAGAGGTACACAACAGGAGAAAAAGATGATACATACTGCAGTACCACTGAGGCGATAGCATGGTGTGGACACTGATTTGCTCACTTACAACCAAAAGTAGTATCTGAGAGTGTGGAGTAACATTACAAGTTTTCATTTGTTACTGATGCTCTGGAAATTAAGAAGAAGTAACACTCTGTATACCCATTTTGACATGTAACTAACTTTCATAGTGGCCAAAAACTTGATGTGTGACCAATTCTCTTTCCCAAGTACTTTTTCTTTTCAGCTTATGCATGTGGAAACCCTTTCATCTTACACATATATTGCCTGACACCTCATTCCATCTGCGAAATTCTACACTTATCCACATTACAATCTATCTTCTACCTCTCAGACTACTTACATAATTGATCCAGTCTTTGAAGATAATCTATTCATTACTGATCACAGAGTTTAGCACCAACAGCAAGATTAATTATGTAACTCCAGAAATTCTGCTTTCGATCGTCCAGAAATATTGTGAATTGTTCACACCTCTGTGAAACACTGCAGAGTGGAATTTTTCGTATTTTTTTCAATGCTCTTTGGCTGCCTAAATAATTCTCGATTCACCTAAATGAATTGATGCTCTTTCATAACCACTGACCTTATCCACTAGCCTCACATGTTAATATTTGTCTGGCATGGAACTGATGTGCCAAATGGCCTCCATGTCTGCTATAGTCATTCTATGATTCTTTTTCTTTTGAAGTCCTCATAAATGATGTCCATTGCTTACAGTTACCCAATAGTTAGTTACTTCTTTAAGGATTCTGGTTTGGTAAGACATGACCTCTTGATTAAAAAAAAGTTGGCTGTTCCCTCTATGTATTTTTTTAGACATTTGTTTATAACATCCCATTATTCTACAATGTTGAAGTAACTGGCTCACCATCAAGTATTAAAGAAGTTTAAGAAGTAACACCAAAACTATCATTCGAGAGAGAGCAAGAGAGATGAACTAACATTTCAGGTATATGACAACTCTTCCAGTGAAAAGTCATTAACCTGAAACATCAGCTTGTTCCCAGCTCCATAGATACTGACTGACCTGATGAAAATACCAGCATTTTCGGTTTTTAATTTCAGATTTTCAGCATTGCATTTTTTGTTTGCTTTTTGACAAAAGTATCATCATTTTCTTCCAGTAGGATTGAAGACTCACAGACCAGCAAAGTTAATTACAGAATTTGAGGATATAAGTACAGAAAAAAAATATTTTGTTATTTGGAAAGAAAAAGTTTGAAGGGATACAATTCAGGCCAAAGAAATGAGATATTAGAAATTATAACGTCACCATTATGCACTTGAATAGAGATACTGTCCATCCTAACAAGGTCATAAAGAGATCAAGAAACTACGGACCAACTTCCCTCAGGTATTCTGCTGTTATGTGTTCGGTGGAAGTATGTCTGAGTTACTGCCTACACACGGGACATCCAAGGAAACTTTGGCAAAAAAACATCAAAGGAAATGCAGTTCCTGTGGGTGTGTTTGCTTGAGTAAAGATCACAGGAAGATACTACAAGACTAAGATAATGAAAAGTACAAAAAAGGTAACATAAGGATGATAGGCATATTAAATCAATTGGATTAAAATGCAGACTGATTTGACAGTCTAATTTTTATTAAATGATAAGTTACCTATACTCTTAAAAATCCTTACTATCATCTAAAATTTTCTTCCTTAATGGAAAAAAGTAAAAATATCTTTAAAATATGGAGGATTGTGGTGTGACAAAGTATGTTATCAGATGATTAACCTTAATAGATGGAGAAACTGTTCTATCCATGCACATGTCTCTTGAAGACATCAATTACATTATTCATCACCAGCATGAATGCAGATGGCCTGAACCTGCTGGATGCTGATGAAACAAAACATACATGCAAAATATGTGGTGAACAGAATCACATATTTTAAAAGAAAGTGAGCTGTATTGGGGTTCAACAATTCACTTGACTTTGACAGATTACTTCCACTGGTGCAAACATATATTCACATTTACACAAAATATTCATTATGGATAGAATTAACCCTTTGTCATTTGAATGACTGAAACGACCATCAGCTGAGAGTTGATCATTTTTTTTCACCATGTTTTGAGTTGGTTTGCTTGAGTTTATCTGCCAAATCTTTAACCAATCAAATCCCCACCCATTCCATGTAAAATATATTGGCAGATAGAGCAAATGGGTGACCTTTTTCTGGTTCTCTGTCAAAATCACTATGAATGAAGCTGGAGTATGAGCACAAGATGAATACGAATAAGGAGAAGCATGTGGCTATCTTACTTATCCTTCCATAAACAGAAAAAAGAGTCTTCAAAACCAAGATTTTTGCCTCTCTACTCACCTTAGATGTGTATTCAATGTGTTGGTTTACCCTTTATTAGTCTGAATCCATGACCCCGATGTTATTACCATGTGTAAGATCCTATGAATCCTTCATCACTTTATTTGCTATCTTTTGTATTGATTGATCATGTGCATTAAAATGTTCAAGTAAAGAATAAATATGCGTATGTTTTGGTAATAGGGGAGTTATAATCCTTACTTTGCTCGGTTGTGTGTTTTGATAATATTAGAATCTGTTGGCTTTGCAGATGGCTGTTGGAGTTTTGTCTAGGAGACAGGGTGGGGAAGACAAAAAATAAAAATTAATTATAAGCCACCTGTCAGGTGAACTAAAGTGGATAAATGCACATGTAAACTAGGGTTGCTCTATTCCATTGAGTGTAAACAGAAAAGGGATAGCAGTGGTCTCCTTTCCATCAGTAGCACCAACCATAGACTAGGTAATTAGTTCACAAAGCACAAGTGCTCTGACTCCAATGGCCATCCTGAGTTACTGGTTGTATGACATTTCAACTCCCTTGCCATTCCCACATGATACTTCCATCCTCTGCCTTCTCCACTGCCAGGGTGAGGCCAAACGCAAACTTGAAAGGACAACATCTGATGTTCCACCTGCATAGGGTGGAATGAGGATGGAGTTGGGACACAGAGGACAATCTGGGTGTTACCAAACCAGAAACCATGGATGAACTGGGAGATCCACTCTCTAATGAAGCTATCAGAGATGCCGAGAGACAATATCTGTCCAAAATCAAGTCCCAGACCTGCCATCAGTTGTAGCAGGGCTTACATGCTATAATGGGCTACAAACGAACTCGGGCAGCATCGCTGACAACAGTGCATCCCTTCCCATTGAGCTTAATGCATTCTATGCACGTTTTGAACAGAAGGGAATTGGTATGTCATCACCCACCCTGACAGCTTCCAATGCACCTGAACCCATGGTCACCATTGAGGACGTAAGATCAGTCTTCCGGAGAGTGAACCTGCAGAAAGCATCTGGCCCGGATGGTGTCCCTGGCCACGTCCTCAGATCCTGTGCAGATCAGCTGGCGGGGGTATTTGCAGACATTTTTAAACTCTGCCTACTTCAATCTGAAATTCTCACCAGCTTTAAGAAGACCACTATCATCCCGGTACCTAAGTAAAACAAGGTTACATGCCTTAATGACTACCGACCGGTGGCTCTGACATCTTCCATCATGAAGTGCTTCGAGAGGCTGGTCATGGCACTCATTATCTCCAGCCTCCCAGAAAACTTCAACCCACTGCAATTTGCCTACCGTCGAAACAGATCTATGGCGGACGCCATTTCCCTGGCCCTACACTCATCTCTGGAGGATCAGGACAATAAAGACACCTATGTTAGACTATTGTTTATTGACTACAGCTCCATCTTCAATACTATAATTCCAACAAAACTCTTCACCAAACTGCGAGACCTGGGACTCAACACCTCCTTTTGCAAATGGATCTTTGACCTCCTGACCAACAGACTACAATCAGTGAGGATAGGCAGCAACACCTCCAGCACGATTATTCTCAACACCGGTGCCCCACAAGGCTGCATCCTCAGCCCTCTACTCTACTCCCTATATACTCATGACTGCGTGGCCAGATTCTGCTTTAACTCCATCTACAAGTTTGCAGATGATACCACTGTAGTGGGCCGTATCTCAAATAACGATGAATCGGAGTACAGGAAGGAGATAGAGAGCTTAGTGGAATGGTGTCATGACAACAACCTTTCCCTCAATGTCAGTAAAACAAAAGAGCTGGTCACTGACTTCAGGAAGGGGGGACAGTGCACGTGCTCCTGTCTACATCAACGGTGCTGAGGTCCAGAGGGTTGAGAGCTTCAAGTTCCGAGGAGTGAACATCACCAATAGCCTGTCCTGGTCCAACCACGTAAATGCCACGGCCAAGAAAGCTCACCAGTGCCTCTACTTCCTCAGGATGCTAAAGAAATTTGGCATGTCCCCTTTGACACTCACCAACTTTTATTGACACGCAATAGAAAGCATCCTATCTGGAAGCATCATGGCTTGGTATGGCAAATACTCTGCCCAGGACTGCAAGGAACTGCAGAGAGTTTTGGACACAGCCCAGCACATCACGGAAACCAGCCTCCCCTCCATGGACTCCGTCTATACTTCTCACTGCCTTGGGAAAGCAGGCAGCATAATCAAAGATCCCACCCACCTGGGACATTCTCTTTTATCCGCTCTCCTATCAGGCAGAAGATACAAAAGCCTGAAAGCATGTATCACCAGGCTCAAGTCAGTTTCTCTCCCACTGTTATAAGACTAATGAAAGGTTCCCTAGTACAATAAGATGGACTCTTGACCTCACAATCCACCTCATTATGGCCTTGTACCTTATTGTCTACCTGCACTGCACTTTCTCTGTAGCTGTGACACTTTACTCTGCATTCTGTATTGTTTTACCTTGTACTACCTCCATGCACTGTGTAATGAATTGATCTGTATGAGCGGTATGCAGGACAAGTTTTTCACTGTACCTCAGTACGTGACAATAATAAACCAATTATCCAATTAGTCTGCAACCCAATGGTATGAACATTGAATTTTCCAGCTTCAGGTAACCTTCACCCCTGTTTCCCGCACCCCTCCCACTTCCTTCCAATCCACTTAGATCTTCCCAGCCTCTTTTTTTCCTTACACTACCTCGCACTCACCCCCGCCAACCCCCCCCCCCCCCCCCCCCCCGCCATCCCTCATCACCCAGATTTATCTCCTCCTGCTGCTACCCGGTTCCATCCACCTATCATCCATACACTTTGTCCACAGGGTCTCCTCCCCCATCCAGTTCCAGCTGTCCATCAGTCCTCTCCTATCTGGTTCCACTTAACACCATCTTTACTTATCAGAGTCCATCAGGTGCCCCTCTTGTGCCTCCACTTATCACCTCCCCAGGCTCCACCTCTACCTTCAGCTTCTCCTCTCCCACCTTGCTCTTTCTGCACTTTTCTCCCCCTCATATGTTTCCACCTATCACCCCGAGTCTCCGTGTCCCAATTCCAAACTCCCCTCCCTCACCTGGCTTCATCTGCCCATCATCCCTCATTCCAGCTAGGTCCACCTATCACCTACCAGCCCCTGCCTCACCTCTTCCCCTCTCACCTTGCTATGTTCCTTTGTGTGTTCTGCATCAGGAAACATGACATGAGTGATAAGAATGAAATGAAGATGAAAGGGAAGGGCCGACCAACCAGAGACTGAGCTTGTCTCTGCTGTAATTGGACCACAGAAAGTTGAATGTAAGTTAATGATCAGTTTAGCTTAAAGGTTCTGAGAGAGCAGATGCTGGGAGTATGTTCCCCCTTGTGAGAAAATCCAGGACTAGGGGGCATAGTTTCAAAACAAGAGTTGGCCTCAAGGTGGAGGTGAGGAAGTATTTTATCTGCTAAATGGCTAAGAATGTTTGAATTCTACACCCCAGGGAACTAAGGAGGCAGAATCAATGAATATATTAAAGGTCATGATAGACAATCTTTTGAAATATAGGAAGTCAAGGGTTATGAGCAACAGGAGGAAAAGTGGAGCTGAGGTCAAGAACTGTTATCTTACTGAATAATCAAGCAGGTTGATGGAGACATATCATCTACTTCTGATCCTACTTTTTGTGTTCTTATGACTACATAGGCACAGCATTATTGTGGAGCTATAAGAAAGGGATGTTGGGCGAGCATAGGAAACTTCAGATAGAACTTATGGAAGACCCAACAGATGAGCTAGAAACAACAGCTAAAGGGTGTGGACACATGTAATCATGACATCTACACAGAGCATAACACAATATAGCTCTCCAGTGTAGTCTGCAAATTAATGTTGAGTCAAGTCCTGCTTGTGCTGAGAAACATCCAATCACTATCATCAGTTTTGGTCAACATAGTATATTTGAAAACATCGAAGGGTTCATTGACATAGGCCCCACAGTTGTTTCACTTTGAAATAATGGGTTTATTTTTCTACAATAATTAATGAAGAATGCAGAAAAATATACAAGGAGCAACATCGTATAGGTTAGAATGTAACACTTAATGACGTTAAAACAGAAACGTTATATTTTCGTATGTATCACAGTCTCATTTCAATGAAAAATCAAACAGAATTGAAAATCAGGACTTCTTGCAAGCTACACAAGATCCACAATTTTTGTTCTGGGTCTTCTGTGGATTCGGTGCACTAACCAACGAAGGACCAAGAGCACCTGTGGTGGTATCCATTTGGAACTAGGACCCAGTTTGGAACTAGGACCCAGTAGCCCAGTGGGATAATCAATGAGTACATTATTTCATGAAAGTTCTGGTGCCTTTTTACATTGATAGATTTTAGTGAGGAGTGTCGATTATATAAAACCTGACATCCAAATGTTACATTGATGGAGATGGCATCCAAGAATGCAAGAGTAGTTCATCTACCACAAGTAACTGTTGAAAGCTGCAGGCCACAATCAGAGAATCAAAAATGTTCAAGGCCACAAAATCAAGACTGAGGCATACTAATGAGATCAGTTCAGTCAGTTACGATCATTGCATTGGCTACCAGTCACCCTAGTCTAATTGGTTTAGGCCAATTGTTTCAGTTGCCAAAAGGTCACACTTTGGTCTGCAGATCTAAGGCCAAGACATGTAACAAAAACAATTTGAAATGACAACAAATAGAGGACTTCACAGTGAAGAACCAGGATTGTACAATATCTAAGCAGTAGCAAACAGACAGACCTTCAACTAAAAGTGTCAATTAGTAACCAGTGCTTTGACATAGAAATTGATACTGCTATGGACTGTTCGATAATAGGCTGGAACACACTGCTGGCTGGCCAGCAGTTCTGTACAGTTCTGTACAGAAAGCAGTATCATGCTGACAGCTTAGAGACACAAGGCCAAATGGGGTGCAGAGTGCAACGCAACAGCCACCCATCATTGTAGCTAAAAATGCTTTCATGGGGAAGGATTAGCTGAAACAATTCAAGCTAGGTTGGAAGAATGTTTTTAATGTTGATTCAAAGTCAAACTTTGGCATATTTTTGGAAAGTTTTGAAGATCAGGGAGCTACTTGACATGAGAAATAGAAGAAGGAGTAGGATATTCAGCCCCTTGCGTCTGCTCCATCATTCATTAAGACCATGTCTTACTTCAATGCCATTTTCCACCATTAATCCCATATCCTTTGATTTGCTCAAAACTCCAAAATCTATTTACTTTCTTGCTTATGACACAGAGGGAAGCCCTGTTCATCCTCCTTCACATTTACATCAATTGATTTGCCACCTACATACAATAAGGAGTAATTTACAGTGACCTACTATCCCAGCATTGCATCTTTGATCTCTGTCTTGAACATACTCAGCAACTGAGTCTCCACAGCTCTCTTGAACAGAGAACTCATATCATTCCTGAATCCTTATATTGAAACCTTTGGACCTTGGTTCTAGATAATCCAGCCAGGGGAAACATTATCCCTAAATCCAGCCTGTTACATGCTGTATCTTTCAATGAAATCACCTCTCATTCTGAGCTGTAGAGAGTATAGGGCCAGTCTATTTAATCTTCCCTCACAGGACAAAGGCCCCATCCTAAGAATCAATCTGAAGAACCTTTTTTATACTCTCTCTATTGCAAGTACATCATTCCTTAGGTAGGGAGAAAAACCTGTACATAATATTCCAGGTACAATTTCACTAGGGCTAGATATAATTGTAGTAATTTTTGCATTCAAATCCTCTTGTAATAAAGACCAATATACTCTTTGCCTTCCTAATTGCTCGCTGCACTTGCAAATTAACTTTTCAGTGATTCACTTTCAAGGATACCTAGTTGCCTCTGAACATCAATACCTTTAAATTCTCTTAGGAAAAAAAGTGAAAAGAAGATTTATTTTTAATCAACATGGTGACCTCATATTTTTCCACTTTTTATTCTATCTCCGAAGTCCTCATTCATTTATTTAGCTTGTCCAGAGTCATACGGCATGGGAAAAGGCCCTTCAGCCCATTGAGTCTGTGCCAACTATCAAGCACCCATTTACAACGATTCATTTTTATTGTCCCCACAATCCCATCAACTCCACCCCCCGATACTACCACTCACCTACACCACAAGGGGTAATTTACGGTGGTCAGTTTATCTACCGACACACAAGTCGTTGTGATAAGAAGCCAGAGCACCTGGAGGAAACCCATGCAGTCACAGGGAGACCATGCAAACTCCACACAGACAAAACCAGAAGTCATGGTTGAATACGTCACTGGAGCTGTGAGGCAGCAGCTCTGCTAGCTGTACCACTGTGCTGCACAAAGTCTCCATCCTTTTTGAAGCCTCTTTCCATCTTCCTCACTACCCTGCATTGTGTCATCAATAAACTTGGATATATTACACTTGGTCCTCTCATCTAAATCATTTATATTGATTATGAACACCTGGGATGCCAGCTTCAATCCCTGTGGCACCCTACTAATCACAGTCTCCCAATGTAAAAGTAGCCCATTTATTCCTACTCTCAGTTTTCTGTTTATTAACCAATCTGCACAAGTATAATATCCCATTTCCCTGTGCTCTAAATTTGTTTAATGACCTTTTGTGAAGTTACATATTGACCATCTTCTGAAGGGCCAAATACACCACTGGAGCTGAAAGCAACTGCACCTGACTCAGCTAATTATTTTGTGGTCACATTATGGTGCGATACTCAGTCAAAGACCATAATATTACCACAAAAATAACTACCTGAGTATTATGTATTTAATGCAAGTAACTGAGGATGGTTTTGTACCTCCTAATTCTTCCATATTAAACAAGAGTTTAGAATTTCAGGAGTCATTATTTCATCTGCCTTTTCCTTGCCTTGGCAGTTTTCATGCCCTTTTGCTGTTTTAATTGCTTTTCATTGCCTCATTGAGATGATATTTGCATACCATCTGCCAGTTTTCATTTCTTTCCAGCTTGTTAAAATACCTATTAACCCATTAACTCCCCATCTTGACAGAAGTCAAGTCCTGTCATGAAACTGATTTGATCAATCTTTTCTTTCACCATCTGATTCTCAGTTTGATTTCTGACGTGTTTCCATGTTGTGCATGCTCAGACACTGACTGTGTACAGTATTTGTAACATTTTCTGTCTGAATCTAAAAAAATGACGTGATGGGGTTATGTGCAGTGAGCCCCGCATTACAGCAGTTCAGGTAAGAGAAATTCGCCCTTGCAGAATTCACAAATCACTACCAGAAAAATCTGAGAAATGGAATTAAAATATGCTCTTATAAAATTTATGTGAAAAGAATAAATAAATAAACACAACATTTTCCTTCCAACTTTCATTTCTTGATGCAGGCATAGATGATGCTGCTTTGCTTTATCGAAAATCATGATACGGACCATTTTCTAGGAGCACAACCATCCATAACACAGGAGTACTGTACTGTACTGGTTTTGTATGTTCCTGCTAAGTGCTTTATATTAATCGAGTTTTGAGAGTTTAGGGTATTTGCCAAGATCTCTGGTAAGTCATTGAGTATATACAAGTATAATTTATGATTAGTTACTTGTGAAGAATTATTTATTTGCAAATAATGAGTTAATCAACACGCTATTTATGGTTATGAAAGTACTGGTAGTTAGTACAAATTTTGATTGGTTAACTATTTAGAGAATGTACCTGTGTTTGTATTCAATGTCTCTTGATGCCAAGTGTGTAGATTTGAGAAGATTAACAAAGCCAATATAACCAGGAAAGAAGCAATTTCAAGCAGTCAGCAAAATGAAAACATACTTGAGTGGGTGTGGCCTGGAATCGATGTTCTGTGTTGATCTGTCTTTAAATTTAAATCCAGTTGTTAGGACAGGATGATAGAAATGAGTGTTGTGTGAATTTTGGATGACGTGGAAGTATTTGAATGGTAAAGAGCAGCAAATATGTCTTAAAAGTCTCATTCTTATTTTCAAATCCTGACATTGAACACTTTTGACCTTTGTAACCTTCTCAAATGTTGCAACACTGAGATCCATGTGGAACTCCAGTTCTCACCTCTTGGGCATCACTCTGCCAGTGGCAGCCACACCAATCGCTGCCTGGGCTCTTGCTTCTCGAATTTCCTCTCTAAAGAAGGAGACCTCCTTCCCTTTGATCTATCCATGTTTCTGATTGTGTGCCTGCTGTCAGATTGTGTAAAATTGCTGCTGTAAAACCTTTTGGAAAATGTAGCATCATATAAATGGATCTGTTGTTGTGTGCTGAAAATTACTGATTTTGATAAACAACAGAAGTCAGATCCAGTGTTCCTGGATTGCATATCTCAGCAAACTGTTTTGAGCAGATAAAAAGAAAAAGGAAGCAAATTGACATACCATCAGTGGGAAAAGGAAGGGGTGACAGAGGACTTAGATAGTGGTGATGCAGGCAATTGTGTCTGAAGCTATCTCTTACATAGCCAACAAACAAGCTAAACAAGCAAAGGAAGGTTACGGCTCAAGCCTAGGGCCTGTGGAGAAAGTGGATGCCCAAGTGCAGAGCTGATTGCAGGCATACACTGGTAATGAGACATTTGGTTGAAGGAAGAGTACTGAGTCACAATTGTAAACATAAACTGTAATTTGTGGAAAGCACATTATGTAGTTTGGTGGACATCTGTATGGATGTGTAAACAGACTTTCTGTTGAAATTATAGCACTGGAGTAGGAACTACTTATAGGAAATTCCCAGCCATAGTAACATTTAGGACAGGGAGAGATTGTTATTCCATCAGGCTTTACTTACCAGATCTCCCAATGATTTCCTCGTCATGATTCTAGAACTGTATTATCAAGCATCACTTGCCTCAGTGATTGCATCCTTCCTTTTGAGTCTGAAGTTGATGAGTCTGAGCTCTGCATCAGGATTTGTAAAAGCTAAACTTTATTCATAAGAAATATATATATACTGGAAATACAATACAATCAGTGCATGTCTTTCTTTACAATCACTGTGCCATCAAAACAATACATTCTCTTATGATGCATCAATGTCACTCATGTTTAAACGTCTTTAAACAACACAACCATGAAGTGTCTGAGAGGCTGTTACACAGGACCCAGCCCCTCAGTGTCCACTGGCAGCTGGACCTTGGACTGGAGTCCTTCCCCAAAAAGCCTTTGTGGCGGATGCACCAAGTTTTTCCTGCACTCTGGAATGAGCCAGTCGGAAGCATTCGCCTCGGGACATCTCATTACACTGGAGGACCAACAAGTTGTGGGCAGACCAAATTGCATGCTTTACCGAATTAATGATCCTTCAGCAGCAGTTGATGTTCGTCTCAGCACGGGTCCCCAGGAACAGCCCATAGATCGTAGAGTCCTCTGTTCTGCCGCTTCTCAAGACAAACCTTGACCAGGGCCATTACATCCGTTTCCAGATCTTCTTGGCAAATGCACTGTCCACAAGGAAGTGAACAACTATCTCATCTGCACCTCAGCATCCCGAGGGCGAGCAAGGTCTTGCTGCTTGTTTGACATGATGAAGCATTCTGCCAAATGGCTTTAACAGTCTTCTCAGGGAACCATCCCATAGGATTCATTGTGCCCTACTCCCGGCAGGGCCTGCAGGATGTTCCGTGCTGACCACTGCTTGATGGACTTGTAGACAAAAATATCTTTCTGCAGAAATTTTTCTACGAAAGATGGGTAATGTAGCAAGGTTCAACCAAATGGCACAAGGCCAGACCCATCCTTCATAACAGCAAGGACAAGTAGAACCTCAGCATGCAGTGAATCATAGTCTATCTTCCAGTTTTAGTGAAGGTGTGCTCCTTTGTTCCTGTTCCCATCTGTTGAATGAAATAATACACCTTTGAATGAAATGTCATGCCTTTCAGCTTAACGTGAATGATTTGAATAACAAGACTTCACCCTACGTCCCAACTAACATTAGCATCTAACAAGAACAGTTGTGCCTTCCACTTCCAAGTACTGATTACACTTCAGTCAGTCTCTGTTGGGAAATGGTTGGAACCCAGGGAGTGAAGTTCATTTGCTTAGCTGAGCATAATAGGTAGATGAGCAATTTAAATCCAGAGCCTCTGAGTGTGGACAGCAGGACGTGGTTAGGTAAATGGAGTGGAGGAGGAGGTAGGGGGGTTGTTGCCTCAATAATTATCTGAAAAATTTGCAGAATGTGAGGCTGTGGATGCAAAGACAAATATTGCCCTGTAAAGTTGGGAGGTGTGCATGAACCCTTCCAAGCCTGGCCAAATTTAAATTACTTCATGCACAGATGATTGAAGGCCCTCATTTTTCTGATCAGGGCGGGAACATATTTAGCAATACCAGGTTTCCACTCATTCAGAAGTGCCCTTGGTTCATGCAGTATTGCTGCCTCTGGGGCACTAAAATACTGGGTGTTAAATTGGTGGGTGGGTGGGAAGAGGTATTGGGGTACAGTGGAAAACTTGCTGTGGTGCCATGGGCCACGTACAATATCAAAACTTCTGTAGGGTGTTTGTTGCAAGATCTGTGGAGGTTTGGACAATGATATCCATTGGATCTTTTATATAAAAATTTTCAAAGTATTTTCTGCTGGAACTTTGGCAATTTATTATGTTCACCACACAATCCTCACAATCTACTTAATGATCTACCCAGCTTCAGGATAAGAAAGGACAATATAACAAGATCATGTGTTAACTCAAAGGCTTGCTCATTAGTTTTCTATGCAGGTGCCAGCAATTCCAAGAAAACATTTCAGTCCATGTCCATTGTATTTGCAGTGGGCTGAAAAGACAACAGCATTGATGGCTCAGGTGAATGAGAGTTGTGGTTGAAATTGTGTACATCTGAAATTGGAATAAGGTGAAACCACTAAATAATTAATTGAGAAACAGCACAACGGTTTGTGAAGAGTAAATGCTAATCACAAACTGTTGTTATTTGTTAAAACAGCCCCAAAGGCAATAATTTAACAAATAGATGATAGCTACTTTAATAACTAAGGTGCATTATACAAATTGGTCATTGACATCAGATAGGGTGGCGGAGCACATACACTGTCGACATCAACTGTGATGAGATCAAGAGGGTCAAGAGCTTCAAGTTCCTAGGAGTGAGTGAACATCGCCAATAGCCTGTTCTATTCCAACCATGTAGACGCTACAGCCAAGAAAGCTCACCAGTGCCTCTACTTCCTCAGGAGGCTAAAGAAATTTAGTATGTCCCCTTTGACACTCACCAACTTTTATCGATGCACCATAGAAAACATGCTATCTGGATGCATCACGGCTTGGTATGGCAGCTGCTGTGCTTGGGACTGCAAGAAACTGCAGAGGGTTGTGGATACAGTCCAGTACATCACGAAAACCAGCCTCCCTTCCATGGATTCTGACTGTACTTTTCACCGCCTTTGTGAAGCAGCCAGCATAACCAAAGACCCCACCCACCTGGGACATTCTCTCTTCTCCCCTCTCCCATCAAGGCAGAAGATACAAAAGGCTGAAAGCAGGTACCGCCAGGCTCAAGGACAGCTTCTATCCCACTGTTACAAGACTAATGAATGGTTCCCTAGTATGATAAGGTGGACACTTGACCTCACAATCTACCTCGTCTTAGTCTTATTAGACCCAAAGGAGTAAAAATTCTCTGAGGCCAGCAAAAAACCTCATAATTTACCTCATTATGACCTTGCACCATATTGTCTACCTGCACTGCACTTTCTCTGTAGCTGTGAACACTTTACCCTGCATTCGGTATTGTTTTACCCTGTACTACCTCAATGCACTGTGTAATGAACTGATCTGTATGAACAGTATGGAAGACAAATTTTTCACTGTACCTCGGTACAAGTGACAATAATAAACCAATTCCAATTCACTTAGTTTACTGACCTCCAATCTCAACGTTGTGAAGATAATGGTGTGGGAACTGCCATCAGAGGAAGTCCCAGCCCAGGCCTATCACATCTGACACCAATGCCCTTGGTAGGGTGAGAAGCAATTCTGAGTTTGTTGAAATGTTTGTGGAATTTTGGATCTTGATATCTACTGAATATTTTAGTCAAAAATCAACAAAGGTATGTAGTTTTTCTGCTGCAATTTTTACAGTCTACTTGGTTTACCACAATTAATGCTATTTAACTCAACAATGTATTTAAAGACTTACTTCACATCTAAAATATCAAATGATGGTTCACTTGCAAATTCTAAGAATTTAACATGTTTATTGATTGATTAATTCAAGATGGAAGGTTGCAGGATAAGACCATTGTCACATGCGATATTTCCTTCTGGTACAAAGAACACGGTTTTCTGTGTTCTCTTTCTATGTACAAGCTCCATTTCTGAGTAACTGACCCCATCTTTCTCTTGGGTAACTATTTGTGGAAAGGCCAAACCATTCACAACATTAGTGTTGTGCTTGTCACTGAGTTGAGCATCCTACTACATATCATTGCTGTCAAAAAGTCTGCCTATTAACATTCCCCCACTCTGCCTCTTCCCCTGCCTCAGCTCACCAGTTGTACACCTATGCCTTTGTTACCTCTCTATCTGATTGTTCTAAAATTCTCCTGGCTGGTCTCCCATCTTCTGTCCTCACTGAACTTAGATCCCACATGAGCCACTCACCAATATTAGTATTATATCCTTCATTGTAAATCCATTCAAGTCCTTGCTGTTCCCTATGTTGGCAACATCCTCAGCCCTATAATCACTCATGGTCTCTGCACTCCAATTCTAGCCCTTTGCACATTCCCAATTTTAATCACCCTGCTATGTGCAGATATGGCTTGGCATCAAATTTGTATGATAATATTCCTGTTTAGTTTTTGGGGCATTTTACCATATTAAAGATGCTGCATAAATGCAAATTGTTAGTCACAAGTAGTTAAGGGGAAAGGGGGTGTGAAGGAAGAAGAAGCTGAGAGGGCAGGGACTGAGGAAGGGGGACCTCAGGAAATCATGGAAGGAGGAAATCGGGATGTGGAGGTTGTGAGGGGGAGGTCTGAAGAAGAATGTGTGAGGAAGATGTGTGTGTGTGTGTGTGTGTGTGTGTGTGTGTGTGTGTGTGTGTGTGTGTGTGTGTGTGTGTGTGTGTGTCTCCACGTACATGTGTGAACTAAATCTGTGCAACTATCAGACCACCTTGCCAATGGATCAAGTCCTCACTCTGTTAAAACCGTGTGCCGTGGCCAGCCCATTCAAAACAATTCACACACTAGTATCTTTCTCTCCTCAGAAATAGAATGAAGTATGTCCTCGATCCGAGTGACTGCCTAAGAGGAAGAGAAGAAGCAGTGTAAATTAAGAGTGACTTAACACTGAGTAATATAAATGCAGATAAACACTCAGGCACAGCTGTTCACAGCCTATAGAGACATTCCAATGGTCATGAAATGATTTTGCTTGCAGTTCAATTGAAGACTCAGCAAATCTCCCTCAAGCTGTATCTTATTTTAGTGATGATTTAGATTAAGATCTGATCATTGTGTGACTTTTAACTGGTTGAATTCACAATGGTTAATTGGTTGCTCTCCCATTGCCCAATACACCACCTCTTCCACCCAGTAATTGGCTCAATTATTTTTATTAACCCACTGATACAAAGCATTAACCACTACTGAAGCTACATTACGATCACAGACAGATTTAAGTATCACCAAACCATCTAAACTGACATTTTCTGCACAGAGATTAGCAATTTTAAAAAGGGCACCCGGCAGAATATTATCCAATATTTTAAAATTAAACATTTTGTGCTTGTTTTTGAGAGCATAAATTCCCTCCCATGCTAAAGAACTGCTAAACTAATCATTTATAGTTCTGCAGTGAATGAGAGTCACCAGGCTGCACTCAGGATGGATGTAACTGTCTCCAAGGACCATTATGAAGTTATACGATAAGGCTGCAGTCACACAAAACAGGTCAATCATGGAAAAGAAGGTGGAACAAGGGTGTCAGGGGGCTGAACAATCCTGTCAGTTGTCTCTGAGAGTGGGGGTGGGGATGGAGGGGAGGGGATTGCTGAATTCCTGTCTGCATTCCTACAAAAGCTGCGCAATAATGGGGAGAAAACAGAGTTTCTATTCTCCTCGTTTGATTTATAGGAGGACTCCGGGAGAAATAATTGTAACAGATAACTATTCTCAGTAAAAAAAATCTTTAATGAATTGAACTGACGATATCTTGTTGCAACCCTTGAGGGATTTTTATTTCTTTCCATATACATCCTGGTCTGGACAAACAGTGCAATACGTTTGTGGGAATCAATACCAATTCATAAAGGATAAACTCCTTATTTATCCCCAGATTGTGGGAACTCAATCTATCTTGAGGCAAGCAGCAATCCTTTCAAGAGACGTTTGAGGCACACAAAATCTATGAGCTGTCAATAGCTGACCAGACAAAGCCCTCTGCATCTTCCTCCCCTCCCCCACACCAATCTACATCCCTTACCATTCCAGTCTTGAAGGCAGTGACTCAAGCAGGAAAACATTTCCACTGGTGTTGGCGGCCTTCCAGGATCTTGCCACAGCAGCCACTCTTTATGTGTGAGCCCGGTGCTTTATTCATCTGCTGGCAGAGCACAGCTGGGCCTCATCCTGTCCTTCCAGGGGCAGGAATTCTCCCTCCAGGCCTCAGTGTCGCTAAAAGTGTGACAGGGCAGGACACCTACCTGCAGCTGCCTGCCTCAGGGATTATTCAATGATTTCATCCAACTTCCTGGGATGAGCTCTATTTAAAGAATTCATACGGTGAGATTCCTGCTTTAGGATAAAGTGGTAGATCACAGCAGTGGGCCTTCTCGGGTACCTACAACAGGTACAGCCCAAGGCAGGATCTCAAGCACATGGCCAGACTTCAGATTCAGATTCAGATTAGTTTGCTGCCATATACACCAATGTGCAATGAAATTCCTTGCTCGCCTGAAGCTCACAGAGTAAACAGTACACATGGTAATAATAAACACAGCAATGAGCGCAAAACAAGAGAATGGTGTAAAGAGCAACAGAATGGAGCAAAGATAGTGCAATCAGAGGTGGTGCAAAATGAAATGCTAAATTGATAATAATTCAATATTCCAGGACGATTGGATTATTTTTCAAAATTTCACCCAAGGTCAAACAACCAACAAATCCAACTGATCCTTTGGGAGGGAGTTACATTGTAGGTCTTTCTCTGCTGGATGCCGGGAGTGCACTGGTGTTCCTCCTGTCTGGTGTTAAGAGAAAACCTACATTGCATGGTATCATTACCGGCATGGCTCACTGTTTCCTGCCCTTATCTTGCAAGTCAGTGTAAAGCTAGAAGAAAGTCAGCCCGCATATAGACCCATTCCAACAGAAGTCACCTTCACATAAGACATTAGCTGCATTTTCTCCTCACTGGCTCTGGCAGTTTGAGTCCAACTGTAACTGCTCCATTGGCTCCTTGAGCTAAGGTTGGCTAATTTAGAGCAGACCAGAGGTCAACTGTGAGACTTCCTTGTTCCATGTGTCTCAGTGCACTTGTACACGGGGACGCTTTTAACACTGTCTAGCACCTACAAGAATTTCTTAACAACTGTGCAGCACATTTAGAATGACTAGAGAAAAATCGATCTTGTGGTCCAGCTTCTGTGAGATTTTTGTATCTTAGGATATTTTAGCTTCTTATCAGTATTCACTGTCATAACTGAAGGCTGCTGGTAAATGCAAGAACAGATAACTCAGGAAATTGATCCTAACGTTTGTTCCAAGCCAGCAAAATGTCCAAAGAAGAGTAAAATATTTTCACAGCGAGTTCAAGAAATTACATGATTCAAAACTTGGAAATATCGAAAAGTAGTTGTTTACAATTTGAAGTAAGAATAGTACCTACAAGAGGGAGATCAGAACCAACAAGTTTTGAAAATATAACCCTCTCTCAGAGGGTTATATCTCTCAGAGGGTTTCTTTCTTTCAAATTGACAGTTCACAGCACACTGTGACACTAATCTGCTTTCCAAAGAGAGGAACAAAAACAAGCTTCGTCACCCTGTTCCTTGACCTAAGGTATACTTTCACCTTTTGACCTCTCAAGGAACCCTTCAACAACGAGCTACTTGAAAACACAATTATTAATAATGCATCTGGCACTTACTGTGCTGCTGCAGGACCCATAATGCAATAGCTTCGTGGCTCTTGTTTGTGACGGTCAAAGTCAAAATTTATGACGTTAACATTTTCATTGCTGGTTAAAAATTCAGTTGCAGAATGAGGTTTTTTTTTCAATAGGAATAGAAGATTATGGTCCAAGACTGTTGTACAGGCTTTATAGTCACAGCTGTGCTCTTTGTTCTGCTGAAATTAATCCTAGAGCCACATCACAGCTGTTGAAACCTCTCCCCCCTCAGTGGACAGTAATCCCTGCTTTGTAATGTGCACCATTTTGCACAGTTTAGAATTGGGCTGCCCGTTCTGGACCTGTGATTTTGAATACATTAGCACATAATTAAAAAGAAGTTTGTACTGCCTCATGATGAATTATACTGCATCAATAATGTTGAAATGCATTTTATATCAACATCCACATCAAAATGTAATGAGTCATGCAATAATAAAGCCAGCTTGGATCATGAAATATATGCAGCATTAGACCTTCCCTTTAATATACAATATTAATGAAATAAAGAAAATGTTTTGCTTTTGAGAATACAAATTTAGAGTAAAATTAATTCTAAACTTATGCATGCATTTTTGTTTTGCAAAATTTACAATAAATTTGTAGTTAGGTGCTAGAAAATCCATTGCCAGAAGTTATCTGCCTAGGGGAACCCTGTGGATCTTGTTATGAAGTCAATTTACAGAAGACATTTGATAAGGTTTCATAGCATGAAGTTATTAGCAAAATTGAAAATGCATGGAATTGGAGGTAACCTTTTTAGACTGTTGGGAGTTAAGATATAGTGTGCAGGGACAAAGGGAATGTTTTCTGATTGGCAAGATGTGATAAGTCATATTCCCAAGAGATCTGTATGGCAACTTAAGGTTTTCACCTTATATGTGTTGCAAGGGAACATGCTGGCTGATAGCTGACTGTTCCGTAGAGAACTACCAGCTGTTGGCTGTTCATTCCTCTGTCTGTGACTTCCATGCATCATGTGATAAAATATGGACGTGCTAGACAAGCTGGATGTCAGTACATTTAACTGGGCCCAAATAACAGCCTAGTAGTAATGCTGTGATCTCTGAAGAGACCTGATGGAATTTGTATCCTGCCTTCAGCTTCACACCAACGAGGGCTAGCATAGGATCCAAGAAAGTAGCTGCGGTTGGGCAGGATCCATGGACAGCAGGCACGGGAAGTGTGTTGCATCTGTAATGACGGGTGCTATGATTTGGATGATGGAATAGACCTCCATCAGTAGAAGACTTGAAGCAATATGTGGCAAGGCACACCACACACTGCCAAGCTATGATCAGAGGAGATAGATTTTAATTACCCTACTTTGGGTCAGGATTAAGAATCTTGCAACTGACAATAAAATTGGCAGAGTGTTTGACAGTGCGGAAGAAAGTTTGTAAGGTGCAGGAATTTATCGAAAGGCTTCTACATTGGTGAAAACAAGCAAAGAGTAGGTGACCATTTTGCAGAGCACCTGCACATTGTCTGCAATGGCCATCTCGAGATTCTGGTTGCATGTCACTTTAATTCTCCTTCCAACTCCCACACGGACCTGTCCGTCCTCAGCCTGCTTCATTGTTATGGAGAGACCAAACACAAACGGGAAGAACAACATCTCCTATTCCTCTTGGGTAGCTTACAACCCATGGACATGAACATCGAATTTTCCACTTTTAGGTATCCCACACCCCCAGTGTTCTCCTGCCACACACATACACCTGTCCAGCTAATTTTCTTCTCCGTTTGTTCACTTCTCCCTTCCTGCTCCCACCTGGTTCCATCTGTCCATCATCCCCTCCTCATCTGGTTCCACCTGTTACTTACCAGCCTCTATTCCACCTCTGCCCTCTTGCTATGTTGGTATTGGTCTATTATTGTCACATGTACTGAGATACAGTGAAAAGCTTTTGTTTTGTGTGCCATCCAGCCAGATCACGCTGTACATATTTACATCAAGGTAGTAAAAGGAAAACAGAATTCAGAATATAGTGTTGCAGTTACAGAGAAAGTACAGTGCAGGAAGATAAATAAAGTGCAAGGGCCATTAATGACAATCTTTCTTCTTCACTATCAGTGCTGATGCATGGTCTTGACCTGAAACACCAACTTACACCTTTTGCCTCCACAGATGATGCTTGAGCCACTGAACTCTTCCAGAGTTCTGTTTTTTTTGTTCCAGATTCCAGTATCTGCAGTTTTTTATGTCTTCATCACTAGGCTGGTCAGGAGGGCTAAAAGTTCGATCCAGAGAAATATGAGGCAATGCATTTGTGTGTATGTGGGATGGGAGGGTAAAACACAGCAATGGAATACATACTATAGTGTCAAATCCTAAGATGTCTGGAGAAAAGGTAAGTACTTCAGGTGAAGAATCCACTGCACACACATGCTTTCTGGAGAGGTTAGAGCACAGATTAATCTAAGGATTGCATTATGAGGTTAGATTCCGTGAGCATTGCAATCAGCAGCCTCATTCCTCAGTCCCACATAACAGAAAATCACAAGTACACTACCCATAAATGTCAGTGCAATAAATGGATTAAAAAAGGAAAGAAAATGCTGGGCAATATCCTAATCCTAATGGAACAAAATTGTGCTCATTTCTGGGTGTCCTGGCACAATTGGGAAATTTGACTCCTAACTTGTTGTTGTGATTTCTGTGAACATGACACCTTTATCCAGTGTAAAATTCCCCCACATGAATTTAATAGTACTATAATGTGCAAAGTTTATCTCCAGGTTGACTTTCAACCATACTAGTCTGACACATTCCCAACTCCCTCCCATCATTTACTCACAGAACAACCAGCTTTTACTAACACCACTTACTATGAGACTGTGCTACTCAAATACACAATACAGGAAGTCCCCAGATTACGAACGAGTTCCGTTTTTGAGTCTGTTTGTAAGTCGAATTTGTATGTAAGTCAGAACAGTTACGTAGTTCACATCTAGCGTCAATTAGTCAAATGTTTGTCTTAGTATATAGTATATATTTTACCTGAAACATCATAAATATAATAATGCAGTAATAATAATAATAATAAATGTAACTTCGATGCATCACCATCACTTGCATCAGATTTATGCTTTGAAGCCATGATTACAGCATGGCGTTGTTCTCCCTCGGGCCGACGAACCGCTTAAAACCCGTAGTGTTTTGAGCATCTGGCAAAGTAATCCGCCCATTCGTTAGTACGAACCATTGTGTGTAACTCGATTTTTTAAAATAATAGGCTTTACGGAGGTCGGTTCGTATGTACGGGCGTTCGTAACCCAGAGACTTCCTGTACTCAAATTGCATTCTTTGTCCTCGCTGAGATCTGTGACCTTCTATGACCTCAAATGCAACCTCATATGCACGTCCATGACTGCTTTGCCTCATTCCCAGTTTCCTAGCCTCAGGGACATTCCAGGCTGCTGCTGCTGACCCCTGCCAGGCCTTACAGTTTGCTGCTCACTGCTGCGTTAAGGAGGTCAATCAAACTCCACACTGAAGGAGAGGAGGCTTCATCTACTTTTCCTTCAGCCCACAGGAGCAGGAAAAGGGGTCGAAAGGACTTGCTTGCATTGTAGGGTTCCCCAAATTGTAGAAATTTAATGAGCTGCACTCATGTCCTCAAAACCTTCTTGGCAATATCCAACCAGGAGCACGGTTGTAATACTGCTCCCCTTTCACAGAGAGCATTTCTCCGAGGGGAAGATCTTCATCAGCCTGTCCCCGTCACCCTGAACCTCTAAGAAGCCTCTCCCAACTACCCACCTCATTGCAGCACCCAACTAAGCTTCAGTAGTTGAGCTGCAGAATGTAGAGGACACTAGTTACAGTTTGCACACACTTGGAAGCCAAGCTCCAAGCCACCATCGACTCGTTCACTGAAGCATACAAGAGGATGGGGCTTACACTTGACATGTATGAGACAAAAGTCCTCTACCATGCTCACCCCACCGCAGCACACTGCCCTCTGAGGACAAAGATTAACAGCAAGCTCCTGGAAAATGTGGACTACTTCTCATATCCTGGGAGCCATCTATTAGCAAAGGCAAACATTAATGATAAAATTCACCAGTGTCTTCACAATTTGTGATCGATTGAGGAAAAGGGTGTTTGAAGATAAAGACTTCCTGGCACAACTCATGATCTACCCTACAGCAGTGATTCCTGCCCTCCTCTATGCTGCTGAGACCTGGGCTATCTATAGCAGGAACCTCAAGGCAATAGGACAATGCCATCATTGACACCTCCATATAATCCTCCAAATTCACTGGATGGATAAGCAAACCAATGTTAGCGTTCTCTTGAAAGGAGCCCTAACACCTTGATGATTCTGTTGGGCAGACCATGTCATCTGCATGCCTGACAACAGGTTCCTAGACACTCTATTCCAAGCTCCGTCATGGGAAGAGATTACCAAGAATACAGAGGAAAAGATTTAAGAATGTGCTCAAAGTCTCCTTGAAACTATGCAGCTTCCACATTGACTCTTGGGAATCCCTGAACACTAAAAGTGGAGAACCTCGAACCTCGAGATCTCACATCAGAAGCACACAGAAGTTCTCTGTAAGTGGCAGAAGGAGCTCACCATCTCAGAAACTACCCACCTGGCGCATTGTCAGGGAACCGCTGTCCCGTCTATGGAGAAACCAACGGTTGCCACAATGGCTTCATCAGTCACTTCAGAACCCACAGCATCAGAGTGGAACAAGTCATCCACAGTCCCAAGGGACTGCCTAAGAAGATGAAAGAGACCCATTCACTAAATAGCAACGTTCTGCTGTTGCTTGAAGAGTGTTGCCTGTATTGTGGAGTGTCCCTTTAAGAGCTGGCTGCAACAATCACACCAGCTAGGTAAATGCCAGTAGCTGCAAGAACATGCAACAGTTCGATAGAGAAGTTCACACTGTAACGGATACAGTGTGATGTTCTGGAAACCCGGTAACTCTGTTCTACTGTTCTTGCAATTGAAGATCCTGATCTTTATGGGACTTTTGCAAGAGCTGTACAGTGAACCACGATGCTGTTTTAACACCATCAGAAGGCAGTAACACGGTTCTTTGGCCCATGTCTCTAATTTCCTGATGTGGATATTTGGCGTAGTGATGCTTTCTACTGTCCAACCTGACCCATTGCTGCACACTGCCCTCTGACAGTAAAGGTTAACAGCAACTTACAAAATTGCCCCAGTGGCACTGACTCCACCCTTCTGTGTTTGATACCACCTGGTGCATCTAGAGCTCTTTTTATAGCAGTCTTACATTTTGTGCTGCATTTTTTCCCCAACTTCTTCCCTTCTCTCCTGCATAGATTCACTGACATATGCTTCCATTACTGCTGGTCAGACAGAGACTGCATCAGCAAAGTGCCTTATCTCAAGTGTTCGCCATATCAGTGAATCTTCATGGGGAGCATCACAATGGCTGCCCACACTCTCTGCATCTCATCACTAAAACACAGCTTTTCCATTCATACTGCTATTGGACAGAGGTTTGCAAAGATTCATGATCCCCCTCCTCATCTCTATCCTGAATGGGTGTCTGTTATTCTAAAGCTTGGACCCAGTTCTAAATTCCACTATGAAGGGAAACATCCTCTCAGCATCTAAAATCTTTGATATTTCAATATCAGTTTACATTCCCTTGAACTGCCTTTAGTGTAGACCCAACCAGCTTAGTCCTTCCTCAAAAGGCAACCCTTACACTCCAATAATTCGTTTAGTGAACCTTCTCTGAAATGCCTTCAAAGCAAAGTGTATCTCTCTTTAAATAAGGAGACCAGAACTGTATGCAGTCCGTGAGGTGTGATGTCCCTAATGCCCTATACAGTTACAATGAGATTACCCAAACTTTTGTGCACCATTCACCTTGCAGTTAAGGCCAACATTCCTTCCCAATCACTTGCAAACCTTCTGTTTTATACATGTGTGGAGCCAGGCCCTCTGTACAGCAGCATTCTGTAATCTCCCTCAACTTCTCATTTTTAATCTTCCCAGCAAAGTGGACATCCTCACATTTCCCCATTTTATACTCCATCTGCCAAATTTTACCCATTCACTCTCCCTGCACACCCTTTGTTTCCCACCTGCTTGTGTGCTATCAGCAAGTTCTCACCCTGAGAGTCTGAAATTAGTTTTTTTCAAAATTGAATAACACAGTAAATGATGTTTTTAAAACTTTGATCATCCAGCACGCTCAGGATTCTGGTGGTGCCAGACTAGCAGATTTTCTGGACAATTGGATGCCATTCCTCTTAATGTCCCTACACACTTTTAATTAATTTTATTTCAGATGTAACACAGCATATTAATACATTCTTCAGTGGACTTGATAAGTTTGAAGAGCGCACAGAAACTGGGGACAGAGTGAGTCATGGCGGAGCACAGGAACAGATGAATCTCAGAGGAACACGGAAACCCGGGCCCAAGTGAGTTTCAGGGGAGCTCTGAGAACATCAGTAACTGCTGAAAGAACTCAGTGGGTTGAGCAGCTTCTGTGGAGGCAAAGGAATAGGTGACGTTTCGAGTCGTGACCCTGCATCAGGACTGAAAATGCAGAGGGGAGACAGCCAGTATAAAGAGGTGAGAGGGAGGGGTGAGACAGGGGCTGGTGGGTGATAGATGCAAACACCTGCTCATCATCCTTCCCTTATCTCATCCCACTTATCACCTTCCAGCTTCCGTCTCTACTTTCCCCCTTTCCTCCCTTCCCCTCCCCTCCCCTCCCCTCCGTCCTCCTGGCTCCATCTGCCAATCATCCCCCACCTTACCTGGTTCCACCTATCACACCTCCCTCTCTCCTCTTCATACAGGATATCTTCCCTTCACACTCTCTGTCCAGATGCAGGGTCACAGCCCGAAATGTCGACTATCCCTTCGCCTCCACAAATGCGCTCAACCCACTGAGTACTTACAGCAGTTTGTTCTTTGCTCCAAATTCCAGCACCTGTAGTCTCTTGTGCCTCCAGCAGAGTTTCACTGTAGTTCATAACCTTCTTTTAGAGAAGGAATCTAATACCTTTGTATGCTTTGGTCTTTAATTCCTGTTCAATGTCAACATTCAAAGTCTTTTAAAGTGGACAATTTCAACCTGGAAGTCCATGATTACCATCTCAAAGCAATTAAATATGGTCAATTAATGTCAATCCAGCCATCACTACAAGAAAGAATAAAACCACAATGTATCAGTGCATCTGAGATGAGAAAATTATAGTTTTGTTTGTTCATGTGGAAACAACATGAGGCAAAGTCCCACATATTTTTCTTTCCTATTTTACGATTGCTTTGTGTATCTAACATTTTAGGGATTTTCTTTAGTTTGGATTTCCAGAAGGTGCTATTGTACCATTCTTGTAACATTTACCAAAATGTCAACATTTCACTATCAGTATTGTTATTGCTATCATCAATCTTAATGCTAAGATAACATAAAATATGGAAAAATATATACAATTCACCACTTAAAATGAAATACAGAAAAGAATAATAAAGCAGATTATAGTATGGAGGTTGTGAGTATTTCATAATCTACTTGAGGTCCTGTCACACATAGCTAGTAAGTATTAAATCTTCCAGGGAGTGTGGGGTGGGTCAGGAGTATTGTGGTGGGGAAGGATGGAGTGGGGTTGTGGTGGGATGGAGAAACCAAGGTGGTGAAAGAAAAAAAATTGAAGCAACTAATTGGACTCCACCTTGATGTAAAGGTGCTTGATGTCCTTTTTTCCCCTTTCTGGGGGGAAAAGAACGATTAGAGCTGTGTTGCTAATTAAAATCAACAAATAGATCTGTCACATTTTTGTGAAGATTGCCTCTTTATGACCTCTGCTAGTCACAACATACTGTAACAAGAAGATTGAAATAATGCTACAACTCCATTCTGCCTCATACAAATTGACTTTTCTTTAGTTATAACTTCAGTATTCAGTTTAATTGTCTATTTATACAGGCATCAATTTAATGTAAGAAAATTTCTTAACCCCCAGAAGGACATTATAATAACCTTGAATGACTGCAATTGAAATATAGATTAATAGGCCAATGTATATTGATTAATTAATAGATTTTAATAATTGATCTAACAAAATGCTTCAGGAAAACCAACAGTGGTATTTGTAGAGATTGATTACTTAATTAAAGAAATCTCAATCGCAAAAGATGAAAAGGACAACAATTTCCATTTATGTATTGACTTTAAAGAAGCAAAATAGTCCAACGTGTTTCACAGGAAGGTTAGCTACAAAAGTTGGCACTGAGCCAGTTAGAACAGATGATTATGATTTTGTCAAATGCTGGGCTCTAAGGAGGCTCTGAAAGGAGGAAAGCAAGGTAGGCAGGTAGACTGGTTAAGCATGGGAATTCCAAAGCTTAGGGGTTGGCATTTGAAGGCATAGTCAAGAGTGGAGCAATTAAATATAGATTATTATCCCAGAATTTGAGAACATGGGGATCTCAGAAGCTAATGAGACAGGAGAACAATATAGATATATGTAGGGAAGACTCCATGGGGATTTTGAAAATGAAGATGAAATTTAATGAAAATAACTTTGGGCCAAAAATTCTGAAATGCATTTTGTATCACACAATATAAATTTAGGTCTAGTTTATGAAGCTAGAACTTAAGGTAAGATGTGCCTTTATAGTGTTGATTTATTATAGAACTAGGTGCCAGTAGAGATAACAGCAAGATGATGCATAAAAAATGCAGAGGACTTAAAATGTGGAAACAGACAATTTGGGTCAGACAAGTCTGTGTTAGTATTTAGCAAGCAAATACATTTCCCTGTCCTGGTTTTATAACCAATCAATTTGTTTTTCATATTTGTCATATTTACAAATGACAAAATTATGGTGGATAAAACCTACTATCCCAGGAAGTTCATCATTTACTCCAGAATCAGCTCTGACCTAATGTAAGCATAGATAGAAAAAGGACAAATTACAGTACAACCTGTTAAGCCAGAAATTCACCATATTCAGGGTTTTTTTCTGTTGACACACTATGACTAAAATAACAGGGTCTGACTGCGACAATTAAAAAAAACTTTTCTCACCCATACTGCCAGGAGAAGATTCTGTAAAATGATTTTCAGCAGCTTCAGGGAGGCAATTATATTTCTTCCCACTTTTCTGCAATGAGGCTTTACTACAGGAAGCAACGTTGTCCTCCTATAAATGATGAAAGGCAGAACATGATCAGGAACTTCAGGAAAGCAGTATGGGTGAGCAAAGAAAGCAGCACAGGGCAACCAAAGCATATGTCACCTCACCTGGGTCCACAAACTGTAATATTCCACTGACAATGTATCAGAAGAAACCTGGTACACTGCGGAAGTGTGTATCCTCATAACCTCCAATGATCATGTTGAACATAAATGTGTATTTTTTTAATGGTGTACTTACATATTTTACATGTCAAATAGGCATATGTAGGTTCTGCTACCAGTATATGCAAAGGAGTTAGGTTGTCAGATCTAATTTAAAACTAAAAATATTGGAAATACTCAAAAGGTCAGGCAGCGACTGAGGAGAGAGGGAAAGAGTTAACATTTTTAGTTGATTGCCTTTCATCAGAGATAGGAAAAACTAGGTGAAGAAGTTTCAATTGGCAGAGAAAGGGGCAGGGAAGGAAGTTACAAGCAGGAAGGTCTGTGATAGAGTTTAAGGCAGGAGAGATGAGAGGTGAGAGAGCAGGCTGATAGAGGATAGTGATGAGATTGGGGAATGTCAAGATGGAGTGTTGGAAAAGGTATAAATGGGAGAAAATGATTGAAAATATTTGAAATCACCAGATGGAAAAGCTGCAGATGCTGAACATGGAGTGTTTTGCTGGGATTAATGATTATTAGGAAGTTTTCAAGAAGTTGAGTCCTAAAGCCTGCTATATTTCAGATTTCTAGCATCTGGAAAATAGTTGCTTTTGCCAAATTTGCTTCATTTTCTCATAAAAGCACAAATGCCTCGAATGGTTTGATCCTCTATATTGTACGAGAGATAGGCATATTTCTAAAGATCATTTGCTAGGACAACTTGTAGATGCTTCAAGGCTGCTTAGCTAACCTCTGCTCGGTTTTAAAGAAATTCAAAAAAAGAACATGAAAATATTAACATGGATACGGCAAGCTGCAAAGGTCTGTTATCAGTAAGCCACAGAGGAGAGCTGAATTGCATTGGGAGCCAAAGAGGTTGAAGAGAAAAAAATAAAGAGCAAAGAGGAAAGTGCGTCAGATCTCAGGGTGAAACTGCATGAACTTCATTATATGGCCCTGTGATTTATGCCTGGATAACCAGTGCTACTGACTGTTGTCCAAGAATTGAATTCATGATTGCCCAGAATATTGCTTTAAGTGTTATATGTCTTTTAAATATACTTACAAAAGTATATTGTTTCTTATTGACCCTTTGCACTGCTCTTAAATTTATCCTGGTGCCATGGGTGTTTGACAGCACAGTGTTGTCATGAGATGGATCAAGGAAGCTCTTGTTTCAGAGCTCCGGAGTCTCAGGAGGACTTGACATAAGACTGGGTTTCTACTAAAGTGGAATCTTATAACCTGACACCAATATGAAGCGGCGTCTGAGAAGGCCAACTGGAGAAGTAATCTGAGTTGTTATTACTGATATAGGGACAAGTCAGTCCATGACAGTATCTGAAAAACCTCAACCATTTTCTTTGGAAATGGAGCAAAACCATATTGGGTTCATATGCAGGAGTGAAAAGGGGACGGAGGGAGTGATCTGTTAGATTGCTAGAAGACAAGGGTGAATCCAATTACATATCATAGTTATGGGCTATGAAAATACATCAATGAACATGGGAACAGACTAAATTGAGGCTGTTGTTTTGAAATAACCACAGCACTAGGCGTTGCGAAGATCTGGGAGCTATTTACACATCAGTGTGCACTGGCCTCACTCAAGCAGACCACTGCTCACTCAGGCTTGGCAGTCACTGACAGGTCTTCAGCCTACAGACAGGGTTATAGTCTGCAGCACCAATGAGAGTGTGATTGAAAACCATAGACTGATGGCTACTGTGCAGTTACCTGGAACAGTGAGAGAAAGTCCAACGAGGGATGGGAGTGCAGTGACTACGGATGAGAGCTTCCATGCAGGCAGGTGTGCTGCTCAGTGCACATAGCGATGCCATGGCACTGATACAGGTAGAAGTTGATGACAGTTGACCTGATGATGACTGTGAACCTTGAGCTGAAAGAAGAGCTGAGCAGTTACAGTAAATACAAGAGCTTCTAAGAGGGAGGTCAGAAGCGAATATCACATATTAAGAAATTCAAAGGAAAATTTTCCTTCATTGAGCCAAAGACGATGGGGAAGCAGCGTGGCAGTGAATGGGCATGTGATATCTCCAGAAGCAGGTTTGCAAAGAGGGTGGATAATATTAACAACAAATATTCCTTCAGAGGCATAAAAAGCACACTTTAATGGCATTCTTTAAGAGGCATGTATTTGTAGTATTGACTGGGTGTCTGCCAGTCAGAGCTGGATATATATTTGTTTCATCGCAGGCCAACAGGTGAAGTAGGCACTGCATCACACTTGGACAGAAGGTGTCAAATACAGAAGTACCTGTGATGGCCACTGGGAGGTTGATAAACGGATCTGCAAAGCAAAGTAACAAGCTGGTCAGTGAATTAGTCCAAGATGAAGTGTCCCAAAGGGATAGACACTCTGAATCCAAGGCCAGCTGAATATAATCCATTATGGGTAGCCTGAGTCAAACGAATGACTGGCACAGTGACGCAGTTATCTCAGGATAATGGGACTGTTATGCAAACCCCAATGGTAAGCAGCTTAGGGGAAGAGTAAGTAATCTGTTTGAATGGTATGAGAAAGCCTGTTCACCAAAATTTCAGGACCATTACTGGACCACTACAAGAACTAAAAAACAAGGTGAAGGCCAAAGGCTTGGCATGAGGTGATGTAGTGAGGTGATGCTGATTGAGTCTGGCACAGATGGAAGATGACAAAGATGAGAACATGTAAGTTCTAGGGAAAAACTCAGTGTCTACAAGCTGCTTGATATTTACAAAAATGACTGAATGAACTGAATCAAATGCTGATCAAGCTGGGTGTTTTAAAAGAGGACTGTAGTGCAATGAACAGGCAGTTTCAACTCTGAATGTTCTATGTGGGATGTTGCAGAAGGTATAGACTTTCTAATGTCAATTCAGTACAGCATAGTCAGAGTGCAATGATGCAAAGTGAGAACAATCTTATCAGAGCTGAAAGCCATGTAGACAATAAAAGACAGGAAAGGCAGGGGAGATAAGTTTTGACTTCAAAAGGGACAGTAAGAGAGGGGAAAGGTTTGACATCAACAGTGAGTCAAGGGTATGAGTCGTGATGCAAGGTGATGTGAAAGCACAGGACAAATATGGAAAGCTCAGTAAGCAACCAAGACAGTGTTTATGGCACTTGGTAATGTACCAAATGCAATTTAAAATTTCAACATCTATAGTTATTGATAAGGGTTATTCACCTCTGTGTTGTTCTGTGCATACAGTTTGGTGTATTTAGATCACACCAGAACTTGCATACTCAGTTGTTCATAGGTTACACTCTGTAATAAATATGATCTTGTTGCAATATGAACTTACAACTATATATTGATGCAAATAATTAACTGATTATTGAATTTAAACATGTAACAGCTGAAGTTTTTTTGGCTTTATTTTTTGAAAGGGAAGAAATGTGTATGTGTACTTTTTAAGAACTGTGTGTACCATGCGACATGACTGCGGTTTTTTATACCAGACAATCCACCAGACACTCACTTGATCTCTCAGTATCTCCGTTCTCTGAATTCTTCATTGCAGATTGCACTTGATATCATTGGTGTACATTGGATTATTTCTTCAGATGAGCGGATGACACAAAGATTGGTGGAGCTGGGACAGGGAAGGAGACAGCAGGATATAGATCAGTTACAGATTTGGGTATAGAATTGGCGGATGGAGTTTAATCCAGGCAAGAGTGAGGCATTGCACTTTAGTGCAGGATGTGCTAGATTGAGCTCACAACATCTCATGGATCCAAAACACAACACAGGATTCTATCTGAAATGCAACAGTTTTACTCCCTCAAGGTGCAAGTCATCTGTTACCAGCATATCCCAATGGTGAATGACAGAAACTTGTGGGGCTTACATAAACCATTCACTTCGCACCAGACAATTATGCCACGATAAAGAAGTGACTATGCCGGACAATGATGTCTGCTGGGGAGCAAAGGTCATTCCTCATTCTCCTGGATCCTCAATCCGGTTAAGGCTCCACAATCATGAAGATAACGTTTTTTATAATAACAACTATGCAGACACCAGTAATATTGTGGAGACGTACATAAGAACTTAAGAAATATAAGGAAGAGAGTAGGATGTTCAACCCCCTGTTCCTGCTCTGCCATTTAGTAATATCATGGCTGATCTTTTAACTTTGGTGTTACTTTCCTACACCAACACGGTATCCCTTAATTCCCTTGATATCTAAAAGTCCATCACTCTCCAACAGTGGGATGAAGCAATGCTGGATGTGCACTCCAAAGCAATCCAGAGACCGTCCCTTGCTTCATGGTGGCCTGTGGGTCCTCAACAGACTTGCCATCTTTTGAATGCTACCCTGGAGGAGGAGGAGGAAGTGACAACAGGAGGCCCTTTCTGACCATGGTGTGAGGAACTGACTTGTAATTTCAGTAAGGAGCCTGAGGCTCAGGTAAAGCAGCAATCAGTGCCTGCATGCAGCAGGACCTGGGCAACATGCAGATTGGAACTGACGAGTAACAAGTAACATGCACCTCACATGGATTGAACTATGTCTACCTTCAGTAAGAAGGAGTCTAACCACCCCCATTGACCTATAAAGGCATTGCCATTGCTGATATCTTGCCATCAACATCCTGGGATTCACCATGAACCAGACACCTAGTTGGACCAGCCATGTAAATACTGTCGCTGCAAGAGCAAGTCAATGGCTGGGTATCCAGTATCAAGAAACTCTAACCTTGGCTTTGCAAAACCTTTCCACCATCTACAAGACACAAGTCAGAAGAATTATGGAACACACAATATCTGCTTGGATGAATGCAGTCTCAATGATGCTTAAGATCTTCAACATCATCCAGGACAAAGCAACTCACTTGACTGGTACTCCATCTACCACTCTAAAATGTGCTCCCTCCACCACCAGCACAGTGGCTTGCTGTAGGATGTAGCATCTGCACCGACTCATTGTAATATCTGGCATATGGCTGCTCAAAATAGAGACGTATCTGGAAAGGTACTAAACACCTCACGTCTCTACGAAAGCAGCACCAGGAAGTCCAGAGAAAATGGAGGAAGGAGCGTAATATCTTCCATACCACCCACCACTTGTTTTTATTTATTCAGGATCAGGGCCAGACCAACACTCATTGCCCATCCATAAATTCCTTGAGCTAAGTTGATTGTTCGGCCATTTCACGGGGACCCCTCCTGATCCCACTGTGGCAGTCTTCTGAGTTCAGATTGACCTCGTCAGCCACCTCAAAGACCACAGAACTAAAATGGAAGCAAATCACCCTTGTCCCTGAGCAATTGTGTAAGAAGAGGAGAAGACACTGTACACAAAATTCAATGCTTTCTAAGGCTTCTTAACAGAACCTATCAAGTCTACAAATTGCCTAGAAGGATACGGCAGCAATTGCATGGGTACTCCATCACCTGTAGGCTCACTTCCAAGTCACAGACTGTCATGATTTGAAAATATACTTATGCTTCTCTGTCAACTTTCTATCTGATTGTACTTCTCAGGACTTTTATCATATACCCTGCCATGGATCAAGAATGTGGTTCCCCAATAATCTCCAAGGTAATTAAGGATCACTATTAAATGTGAACCTCTCAGCAACACCAGGAACCCATGATTGAATTAACATTAAAAAAATATATATTTTTGCACAGTAAATGTAACTTCAGCAGGATCCTGGACTTGAAACATCAACTCTGTTTCTCTTTCCACAGATGCTGCCTGATCTGCTAAGTGTTTCCAGCATTTCCTGTTTTGATCACTTGGTAGTTCCCATCTGTGGGAATTGGGAAATATATCAGGGAGCAGAGCAGGTCTCTTAGAGTAAGATTTATAATTTAGTAGCATGATAGTACTTCTGTTACTGGGGCTGAAACTATAATCAACTTCATTCTTAATATGATATCAATATAACTTTATTTTTTAAGAGTGTAGAACAACATAAGCTACATTTGTGGGAGGCTGCTGGGGATATCTGGAACTTTAAAGGAAAAAATTTAAGGCATGTTAATTTTTTAATTCATGTCTCCTACTTCTGCCCACTAAGTAAGGTTGCTTTATGTAACCTGTTTTATAGCCAGGCTGCTATTTTAAAGACAAGTCACGTGTAATATTTTTTCCCACTGAAGACTTTTTTTGTTCCACATGATTCTCCACATAATTAAAGCTCTGTGAGCCATTTTTACTAATCTTGTCCTATATGCCAATGCAGTAAGTAAAATATTGTTAATAATATTCTAAATGAGTTTGTAGATTTAAAGTAATTTGTTTTCTGTTTTATTTAAATCCCTCTAGACGCATTTCCACACTTGAAAAGCCTTGATGGCAACAGCTTTGAATTCATTAGACCCAATAAATAACTAAATAATCTCTTCCCAAATCATTTCTTGTCAAAGCTGAAAACAATTCACAGCTTACAATGCCTCATACTGCTACAGTGTGCATTATCTCACAGTTAGCCACACTGCTTTGGCCTAACTGCTGAATTTGTAGAGATCCTTTTGAATGCTAGCACACTACACCAGTTATTTGGTTACATAACTTGATATCGCCTTTATGTATCATTGATGACTAATGTAACCAAGGGGACACATTAAGAACCAGAACACATTTGACAGAATCCATCATTGTTGTGCCATCAAAGTCTAATGAATTCAAATATCTTTTATTGATAAAATTACATTCAACAGTTGCTGATGAAATCCTACTGGAGTATGGACACATTTTACATACTGCTTTTCACTGTCACCAAATTAAGCTGCAGGTTTCTTGAAAAAATGTTTCATTTATGTAAGTCAAGATTGTAAATGTCTGAATGTTATAAGAGTAAAAGTTAGTAGGATACAGCAATCGGATTTTGGATAAAAAATAAATAATTCTGAGAAAATGATTTCAAAATCTCGTCTTACCTTCTTTCCTTTGATCTCTTTACCACCTCTGCTTCTTCTTTCCCATGTATCCACTTCTTGCTGAGACTTAATTAATCAAATGGACTAATGTTGGTGTGTAGTGAAACTTTAGCCAAAAAAGCAACGATTAGGAGTCAGGAAATATTTATGATGTTGGAGCTAATTGCCCAGATATCATTTAATTTGTTTTACTTAACAATACTTTTTGTTGTTAATTTGTAAGTAGTTAATTAGGTTTTTACGTAAACCAGAATGGCTGAAAAAGATGGTAAGGATGACTGTTTCTTGAATGAAAAATATATACCTGTTGATTTAAGCAAGCTTTTGCGGTCCTTATGTAAACAGTACAGCATTCTTCTGTGTTTAAGGAAATTATCTAACATACTACGTTATGTATTACATGCATTATACACATTTTAGGCTAAATAATTAGCCACAGCATAATTTTTAATTCTAACCATTAGAGCTAATTTACTAGAGAGTTACATACAGAAGAAATCATTTTAACTAAAAACAATGGTTGAAAATAAATTGGCGTACCATTCTACTCATATGCTCATCTTTTCCTTCCATTTATATCATCAGGAAGTTAAATGTGATGTTTAATGAGGAGCTAATTGGACACTGCCTGTTTTATATTATCATCCAAAACTAAGATAGCTGCTGAGGAAATGACAGTGAGAAGGGCTTGATGTTGCAGAATAATGGACAAAGGAAAGGGGTACACATGAAGTAGGTGAAGAAAAGGAGTAGAAATGTCTTGTGATGGTGGGGTGGGAAGGCATTTCAGAGAGCCCATTGATGTCCAATAATGCAAATTCTCACAAGATTGCTGGTAGCGTCAATGTAGGGAAGCTTAGAGTGTAATGGGATCCAAGCAAGGTTGGCGCTAATGGGATGCTCCCAGTATGGTGCTGTAAAATGAGAACTTAACTGATACATTTAGTGCAGTGAGGGAGAATGATGGGGTGGAAGTGGGTTGGGGGGGAGGGGTAGAAACTTTGGTATATATATGTATAACTTACCTATTTAAATACCAGTTTGAATGTTAGGTGGGCTTTATTCCTTCCTTTTGCAGAGGGCTGCCAAAGATTTGTAGTAGGTCTGGCTTAGGCTTGTGCAAAGGTTCAAAAGCCAGTTGCCCAAGTTCCTGAAACTGGATGCTGTTGCAGTCCAAGAGATGGTTGGATGTTGGGTCATGGATCTCATGGTCACAGTGGTCTCCTGGAACTCAGTTTGGTTAACTTGGCCATTTGAAGCTGAACTATCCCAAATGGTTTCCCTGAACTGGCTCAGAGTTTTTTAAAATGTTCCTTTTGCTACTCTTTTGGTGTTGGTGGTTCATTCAAAAGAACATAAGAGACAGGAGCAGGAATACACCAACTGGCTCTTTGAGCCTGTTCTGCCATTCAGTAGGATCATGACTGATCAAACCTTGCTCTCAAGACCACTTCCCTGCTCTCTCCCCATACCTCTCAACACCCTTGTAATTTAATTGTCTGTCAATCTCCACCTTAAACATATTTAATGATCCCACCCTCACAGCTGTCTAGCATAGAGAATTACAAACATTCATAAGTCTGTAAAAGACAAAATTTCTCTTTTGAGATAAGCGACTCCCTATTCTGAAATTATGGCCCCTAGTTTCTATAACCGTATTAGGGGAAATCCTGTCAATCTACCTTAAGACCTTTTATATTTCAGACCAAAACTGTACACAATACTCCAAATGTGGTGTAGTCATCATCAGCACCCTGTAAAATTGCATCAAAACTTCCCCACTTCTTTAGTCCATAGTCCTTGCAATGAAGTCCTTACTAAATTTTTATGTTGCAATAAGATCATCATTTGCTAGCCTTGGGAATCATGATATTTCTCTGGTATGACTGGATGGGATAGGATTGATTAAGGGTTGCATGCAGTCCAAAATGTTAATGTTCATCCTGTATCTAAAAGAAAATTGGTCGTCTTGCAGGACTTGTATAACTCAGTCTCTTTTCATTGGTCAATCCCTCATCACTGAATACGACAGAGAATGTGGGAAAATGTGAGGTAATCCACTTTGGAAAGAAGACTGAAAAAGCGAATTGCTATTTAAGTGGAGTGAGACTATAAAATGTTGCCTCACAAAGGGATCTGGGGTCCCTAGTACATTGGTACTGGTACTGGTATTGGTTTATTATTGTCACTTGTACTGAGGTACAGTGAAAAACTTGTCTTGCATACCAATTGTACACAGTGCAGCTACATTGAGTTAGTACAGAGTGCATTGATGTGGTACAGGTAAAATCAATAACAGTACAGAGTAAAGTGTCACAGCTACAGAGAAAGTGCAGTGCAATAAGGTGCAAGGTCGCAACAAGTAGATTGTGAGGTCATAGTCCATCTCATTGGTATAAGGGAACCTTTCAATAGTCTTCTCAACAATGGGGGATCCCTGGGGATGTCTCCTCGCCCTGCTGAGGCTTCCACGTGGACGGGCCCATCCTAGGCTGCACTGGTCATTTCCCCCATGGGTCCGGGAGTCGGGTCTGCTTCATTGTCATTCCTGGAGGTCAGAAGATCGCCAGCCCTGTAAGAAGACTTAAAAGAAGATAATACCAATACCAATACCAATACATAAAACACAGAAAATTAGCATGTAGCTAACATGCATGGAAAAAGCAGGAAAGTGGTGTTGAGGCCAAGGCTGAATCAACCATGATTTTATTGAATGCCAGAGCAGGAAAGAAGGGTGAACTGACCTATCACAGCTCTGGATTCTTATGTTCTTGTAAGTATCCAAAATCTACACAAACAACACCAGAACATTTTGTAAGGTTGAAGAGAATTCAAACTCCAGTAAAATGGTTAAACTTTTAACTTTATAAATATCATTAATGTAGTTTCACTTTCTTTTCTTTTAAAGGGAGAAAGCAGTGTGGCATATGTAAATAAGTGTGACATTGCTGCATGGCGTATTTGACCATGCGTAAATGTGTAGTGAGAAAACCTCATATAAACCAAATACGTTCTAGGGCTCTCCATGCTTCCTGTATTACTCTGCACACTCCACATGTTTCTTCACCAGAGACTTGGAACCCACAGAGGCATATACATTACAACCTTCTGACTCCAAAGTTAAAGTGCTGGCACTGAGCCAAAACGGACTGCATTCCAAATAGTACATCAATTGCAGTATTTCAAATTACAAGACTTACACTGTGGTGGTCATTTTAACTTAGTTTACACAGTGGGAAATTGGCACAATCTGATCAGCTATCCATTGTAAAAGCAGCCTGTTTATAAAGGTGGGGAATTTGAATCATTGGTTAAAATAGAAATTTGCAGTATCATAGCAATAAACAAAGTATGGCAGGAGCTGTGGCATCATTGGTAATTAATTTTACCTGAATGTAAAACATACAAGAATGGAATACTGAAGGGCAGAAAAAATCAGTAGTAATTAGCACATTATCAAATTTCTGAGGGATTAAGTATTAAATAGGGAAGTGGCCCAAATAGAATTCTTTCAGGTCTGTAGTGTACATATTAACCCCATATCCCTTGATTCCATTAATATCCAAAAATATATTGATTTCCATCTTGAAATTATGTTGTAACTGAGCCTCCACATTTCTTGGGTAGAGAAATCCATTGATTCACTGCCCTCTGGATTAAGAAATTTCTCCTCATCCTGCATGGTTTACCAATTAATATGAGATGCTGACCCCTGATGCTATACATCCCAGCCAGCAAAACCCTCTCTCAATCTCCATAAGAATTTTATCCGATTTAATGACATCATACCTCATTCTTCTAAACCACTCTGGTTAACCTCCCCGACAAGACAATTTCCCCCCATTCCAGAAATCAAATGATAAATCATATGTGTTTAATAATTTAGGTTGAATATGACCATCTACTCAACCACACGTGAACTTATCCTAGAGCTCTAGATTCAGAATGGTGCCAAAATTACAGCATTGAGATAGATTTTTTACACAACCATATAATCACTAAAGGTCTCACTTAACCTTTGGTTTCAGGTTCTGAATTTATAGCTTTCTCTGACTACCAAAGCTGCGAAATTAAAGTTATTCTGCAATCCCTCCACCACCTCAGCGGATGAAACATCTTTTCTCTTGAGTGGTGCCAGTGTGTGCAAAAATGACAAATGTATCTGAGTCCACACCCATTAATAACATTACTTTCTTAGGCTTTTATATGCTTTGTTACAAGTGCAAGGACACAAGAAAATAGGAGTTTTCCCCTCAAATTTGCAAAGGCATTGGATCACGGTTGTTCCTGCCCCAGGCCCCATCTCCGCTTCTGTCCCAGTTCCACATTGCCTGATCCTTCAAAAACGGATCCATCTTCTCTTTAAATACCTCCAGTGATCTAGCCTCCACTGCCCTTCAGAGCAGAGAACTCCAGTGATTCACCACTGTCTGCGAGAAGATATTCCTGTGCACCTCAGTTTTAAATGACTGCCCACTAATCTTGTAGCTGTGTCCCTTTGTTCAAGACTCTCCCATTTGTGAAGACATCTTAACATCAAGCCTGTCATGGCTCCTAAGGATCTTACGTGTTTCGGTAAGATCACCCTTCATTCATCTAAACTCCAAAGAATTTAGATCTTACTTTTTTAGCCATTTGTAATAGGATAAACATTTCTTCTCAGCAATTACCTTTGTAAATCTTTTTTTGACTGCCTCCAATGCTAGTATATCCATCCTTAAATAAAGGGACCAATGCTGTGCACAGTAGTCCAGGTGCAGCCTCACCAACACCCTGTACAATAGTAACAATACTTCTCTATTTCTAAACACTGAGGGGCTGAAAGCCATGTAAAAATTCACTCCAACTGGAGTTTAGAAATAGAGAAGTATTGTTACTATTGTACAGGGTGTTGCACAGGGTATTGGCCTTGCAATAAAGGCCAATAGCCAGTTTCCTTCCGAACTACTTGCATGATAACTTTTTGCATTTCATGCTCAAGAACAGTGAGATCCTTCTGCACTCCGCTCATTTGCAGTCACTTTCCATTTAGCTGGTGATCTATCTTTTGATTCTGGCACACATTTGCTCTTGTCCTCAACATCATTTGCTCTGAAGGACATCTTCACCTGAAGGGTCAGATTGGATCTGATCTGTCATCTTACTACATTCTCACTTTTAACAGTTACAAGGATTTTTTTCAAAAATAGTATATTTTCATTAAATCTTCAAACATATAATGCAATACATTCACGTGTTGTTACTTTCGGTATACTAACATCAGCATCCTATCAATTTTCCATGACATAGGCTCCTTCAGCAAACAGTTGGAAGGGCTTTTACATGGCTTCCAGCCCCTCAGTATTCAAAGGCAGCAGGGCCTTGAACTCGTCTCTTCTTTACAGAGACTCTGTGGCAAGCTGCATTAAACATCAGTGCACACCTGAGCATGTGATCTAGGGCCATGGAGTGTGTCAGTCCACAACATTCTGTCTAGGGTAGTTAGCTACATTGGAAGCCATTGAATTTTAGACAGATCAGGGGCATCATTCACTGAGTTGGTAATCATCCAGCAGTAGCCTTTGTTTGTCTCAGTGTGTGTCCCTGGGAACAGCCCAGAGTCTGCTGTTCCTCAGCTAGAAAGCATGAATATCGGCAAAGACCACTCCATCCCTTTCCTGGACCACTCCATTCCTGCCTTGGCAGGATCTCATACCAGAAGTAGATGGATGACGATCTCTTCCCCAGCACAGCTTCCTCGATCGAGGGCATCTTGTGGTGGTGTTGAGATTCTTGTGGTGGTGTTGCAAGAAGGAGCTGATAGGTGTGACCTTCTCAACACCAGCCAGGCCAGTTCTGGTGATGAAAAACACTATGATGCTGGAGGAACTCAGCAGACCAGGCAGTATCCATGGAGAAAAACAAGCGGTCAACGTTTCGGGTCAGGACCCTTCTTCAGGACTTCTGGTGATGAGTCGGTTGTCCAAGTGGCCTTGTCAATTTGCTCATGGAATCATCTGACAGGATCTGCCTTCTCCTTATCCCATAGAGCCTCGAGGATATTGCTTGCAGACCATTGCCTGATTGACATATGGTCAAAATTGCCTTTCTGTACAAATTTTTCCCTGAAGGACAGATGGTACAGTATAGTCCAGATGGAAGAAACATCCTGCTACAATGTGGACAGGCCCATCACTTGCAACATTGTGGAAGATAGAACTTCACCACGTGGTGATTCTTGGCACTTGAGTATCCAGGTTCTATACACAGCTTGGTGTAGCCACACACAAGTGAAACCATTAGCCAGAGGGACATTGAGTACAATTATCCTCACTCCTTGAGACATTTGTACAGTATATCTCTGTGGATATGGTCTATTTTTGATCTCCAGATAAAGTGGAAGATTTTTGGATGACTCCCTACCCTATCACTGATATTTACTTTATCTCTCTACCTCTCCCTTTCACTGCAGTTTCAGATGCCTTTGATTTCTAACTTTTTTCTAGTTCTAATGAAAGGTTATATTTCTCTCCCCACAGATGCTGCCCGACCTGTTGAGTATTTCCAACATTTTCTGTTTTAATCTCTGCTTAATTTTGCCTGACTCCCATGAGTCACCTACCTGGTGACATGATTCAAGACTGTAATTTTATGTAATTTATTTTACTTGGAACAGGGTGGTCCTGGTTAAGTAAGAAAAATCAGATAAAATCGCTCCTCCCTCCCCACCCATCCCACTCCCACCCCGGAGACTTTCCACTGCCCCCGCCATAGGTGCAACACCTGCCCCTACACCACCTCCATCTGGGGACCCAAACAGTCCTTTCAGGTGAGACAGAGATTCACCTGCACCTTCCTTAATATCATCTACTGCATTCGGTGCTCTAAGTGTGGCGTCCTCTACATTGGCGAAACCAAACGCTGACTAGGTGACTGTTTCGCAGAACACCTGCGCTCTGTCCGTAACCGCAATCTGCATCTCCCCTTTGCCAGTCACTTCAACTCCCCCTCCCACGCTATCACTGACGTGTCAGTCCTTGGCCTCCTCCACTGCCAGGAGAAGTCCAAGCGCAAACTGGAGGAACAGCACCTCATTTTCCATCTTGGAACCTTGCAGCCTAATGGCATGAACATTGAATTCTCCCACTTTGAGTAATCCCCTCAACCAACATCCCCCCCCCCCCCGCCACACCCCCCCTTCCCAACCATGCCTCTTCTTTTCTTCCCTTTCTTAGCCTATCTCTTTTTTCTATCTTTTTTCCTCCTTACCTTTGACCATCCCCCAGTGTATCTGGTCTCCCCTCCTCCCCCGCACCTGCCTATCACTATCTCTTACCTGTATCTACTTACTACCACCTTGTGCCCACCCCACCTCCCCTCTTTTATCCAACTATCACTGCTCTGCTTTTCCCTCCTATATATTGGAACTCTTTTCTTAAATACATATGAATAATAGAGAAATGGGGGGGGGCTATGTGGAAGGGAAGGGTTAGATAGATCTTAGCGCAGGATAAAACGTTGGCACAACATTGTGAGCCGAAAGGCCTGTACTGTGCTGTGGTGTTCTATGTTCTATGTTCTATGTTCTATGTTCTGTTGGGCTTCCCCTTTTCCTATCTTCAGTCCCGAAGAATGGTTCTGACCCGAAACATTGACCGCCTGCTTTTCTCCATGGATGCTGCCTGGCCTGCTGAGTTCCTCCAGCATCATAGCGTTTTTCATCTAGATATTCCAGCATCTGCAGTCCTTTGTTTCTCAGTTAAAATCTTGCAGGAAAAAGGTTTACATTCTTTTGTATATTACTTTTTATTTATTTACACAAACCATGATTTCCTTCTGGGTGCAGATAAGATTATGTTTGCTTTGCTTTAAACTCTGCAGGTTACTGTGCTAAAAAACTGGAGACGTATCCGTTTTTTCCCCCTTCCCACAATATTTGATAATATCAAAGATCATTTTGCATTTCCCACCGTAAAATGAAAAATAATTCTTTTTAAGTCCAGTCATGGTTGTAAATTTGATCATGGAGGCAACATTTCAGTATCTAACATCATAGGAGATCGAGTGAAGTTGAGAATTGTGGCCAAGTTTTATAGAAGTGTGCTTTGATACTTGTCAGCTCTGGAAGCATCTCCCAGAGTGGGGGGTAGGCAATCTGTGTGCTCAGAAACCTGTATAATGCATGTCTATACTGACAGCCTGTTTGATCATTTATGTTACAGTTCATTATTTAGGTCAGCCTCTCTTCAGATTTGCTGTCCATTGTTTTTTGTTAACTTTAAATAGACTATTGCCAATGTAACATCAAAGATATTATTGCTAAAGTGTGACTGATTGATATTGTAAATAAAATTCAGCTAAAATATACAAATTCTTAAATATTTAATAATCAGTGATAATATTGAGGAATAATACTTTCTTGCCTTTGTCATCTAAACTGCTCCCAATTGCTACTACATAAAGTGTCACCTGTGGTTCAGTTGGTAGCACTCCAAGTCATTTCTGATAAAAGGCCACCCATCTGAAGTATTAACTCTGTTTCTCTCTCCAAAGGTGCTGTCTGCTATGCAGATTATCTTCATTGCTTGCTAGTTTTATCTCAGATTTCTCGCAGTTTTTCTTTAGTTTTGAATCAAGTCAGTACATTGTGGATTCTTGTCCCATATTGGACATTGAAGTGTGACAATCGAGTCTGATGCTGCAGTGAAGTGCTGAAAAGCACAATAGCTGTTGGTTATCTTGTCTTTTGAGTGAGATGTAAAGCTTGCTTGCTAAATAGAAAATTCAGAGGGAAAGTTACGAAGGAAATAAGAGAGACAAATGTAAAACTGTGAAAAGACTCGGAGCAAACATAAAAGGAAATCCAGAAATAGTCTATGATCATGTAAACAGGAAAAGTGCTGCAAGAGGGCAGTTGGGGCTTAAAGAAGACCAAAAAGAAAATTTACTGAGATGCTGAATGAGTACTTTAAATTAGTTATCACTCAGAAAGAAGATGCTGCTGGATTCTCAGCAATGGAAGATGTGATATAGATCCTGGATGGGCTAAAAATAAATAAAAAGTTACACTTGCTGCACTTAAAGTGGATAGATCCCCGGTCAAATGGGATACATTTGGGTTGTTGATGGAAGTAAGAGAGGAAACTGCAGAGGTCCTGGCCTTAATCATTCAAACATCTATGGATCCAGGGGTGGTGCCTAGGGAGTGGAAAATTGGCAATGTTACACCTATTTTAAAAATGGTGTGAGGACAAATCCAGTAACTGCAGAGCAGTCAGTTTAGTCTTGGTGGCAGGAAAAGTTCTGAAACAATAGTCAGGAGCAAAATTAGCAGTCACTTGGATCAGTGTGGATTGATTAGCGAAAGCAAGCATGGATTAGCTAAAGTAACAGAAAGGATTAATGAGGGAAATGTGGTTGAAGTGGAATATATGAACTTCCAAAAAGCCTTTGATGAGATGCTACGTAATCTGCTTGTCATGAAGACTGGGAGCCATGGAACGAAAGGAGCTGTAGCACCAGGAATAGGGAACAGGGGGTGGAAGTGCAAGTTTTTTTGTAATGAAGGAAAGTTTACAATGGAGTTTCTCAGGGGCCAGTACCAGCAGCACAGGACTTCTTCATATATATTAACAACTTGGACTTGGGTGTACATGATTTTAATTACCAAATTTTCCAAATCTGCAGATGATGCAAAAGTTGGAGGCATAGAGAACCGTGAGGAGGATAGTAGTAGACTTTGCGAAATATAAACAAATTGGTGGAATGAGTGGATAGGTGGAAGATGAAATGCTAAAAAATGTGAAGTTTTATAATTTATAAAAAAAAGCACAGAGAATCTTGGGTATTATAAAGACATGGAATACAAGAGCAAGGAAGTCATGATGAATCTTTACAAAATATTGATTTGGCCACAAACAGACTATTCTGTCTAATTCTGGTCACCTTTCAGCAGGAAATATGTGAATACTTTTGAAAGCATGTAGAAGAGATTACCAACTTATTCCAGGGGTAAGAGAGTTCAGTTATGTGGACAGACTAGAGGAGCTGGTATTCTCCTTGGAACAGAGGAGGTTATGAAGAGATCAGAGAGAGGTAAATAAAATCATGAAGAGTATAGACAGAGAAGATGATGAGAAACTGTTCCCATTGACAGAGGATCACAAACTAGGAGACCAAGAATAACAGTGATTGACAAAAGGACCAAAATAATATGAAAACATTTTTTTCAACAGTGAATGGTTATGGTCTAGAATTGACTGCAAGGACAGATTCACTGGCTTTGAAAGCAGATTCAGTTGTAGTATTCAAGAGGGATCTGAATGAATTTGCAGAGCTGTAGGGAGAAGGTGGGACAGTGGGATCAGCTGGTTTGCTCTTACATGAGCCAGAATGAACTCAAAGGGCCACATCTTTCTCTTCAGTACTGTAAAATATACCATTGTGTTATTTTTAAAAAGAGGCTAAAGTTCCCTAGCTAATATTAATTCCTCAATCAACATCATTAAAGCAGGCTAGCTATTACATTCCTGTTTGGGATCTAGCTGTGTCTAAACTGGTTGGCCTGATTCCTACATTACTGTAGTGACCATACTTGGAAAAGCTCTTCTGGCTGTAAAGTGTTTTGGAACATGCTGAAGCTGTGGAAGTGCTGTATATATTCACAGTCTTGCTGCTCACAACATGCTGACTTCCTTTCAGTAAAAATTATTTCAACAATCCTTCCTAAAAATACGATCAATTGAGGTTATATAATCACTGCTTCATATTGTACTGAGCTTCAGTCAATTTTTTGTCAATCCAGATTAGGGTAACAACATACTACAAGCAACCATGAAATGGCATTCATGGTGATGTTTTGAGTCACAGTGAGTTATCATTGGTAGAGGTGTTTAGCTGAGACATTGTGTCCTTAGGAATGAGAATGAGAAAAATTGGTGAACTTACCTACAGTCTCACCCTTATCTCAAGGATGCCCCTACTTGCATATCAACTTTCTGAAGAATCACCTACATTTTATCAAAGAAATCTTCCCAGTAATTTGGAAGATTTTGTATCAAATACATACAAGAGGTGATGAACAGTTCAATAATTCTGAGGGGAATGAAACCTTTCAGCACTTGAGTGATTCTTCAACTTAATAAAAAATATTCCTTGGATTCAAAACTCACTCACCCGGTTTTATAGTGGTGTTACCTGAGAACCAGAGGATTCAATTGATCCACTGAGAGCAAAGATGAGATATCAGGGACATTCGGAGTCTATAAGGTATTTTTTTAGGAAAATAATAATAATGAATGGAAAAGTTACTTCTCTACATTTGTTACTATCCCTTGTTTGAAATGGTTTGTGTTCCTCCCTTATAATCATTTACCATCACTTTCTGTCACCATCTCCTTCAAGAGCAGTTGGCTGATTTGTGGTTTGATATTCAAGGTCACCTCCCAGCCGATAGGATTGGGCACGTGTCAGCTCTATCGTCCCACTCATTATGGAGTTGTATCCTGGAGCTTCAGTGAAAGGTTATTAACCTTTCTCAGACTTCTTCTCGACTGATCCACAACGAATTATAACCTTGAATCTGCTTTCTTTCATTTTAAATTTGAGTTTGTAATTAGTTTATCTAAAACAGAGACCATTTAAATTCAGTTTTCTATTTTGTTTCCCGACTAGAAGGGCATTGCTAACCATTTCTTTGATGTAAACTTACACTTCCTCCAAGGATTATCAATTTTGTGAGTGTGTAAATAGCATCAAGTCAATGAGGTAATGAAGGTCAGTGGATAAAACACAGGAAAGCTGCTGCTATGAACTTGCAGGGATTGATTAATGACTTTCAGTTTTTCTCACTGTACTATCTACATCAAAGCATCCAGCAGCAACGCTAAGAATTCACAGAGAAGAACAAAGCATAAAAGAACACATACATCATGCTGACATACATAAAGCTGTATGAGAAAGAGTAAAAATAGAGACCTCTATTGTATATCCGGTAAAGTACAAAAAACTATGAGCCTTGTGGGTCAGAATTAACCTTATGCATCATAATTTATTCCATTTTGCATCTAGTTTAGCAGCTGAGTTCATTACAGACAATACTGTCTAAAGAAATATCCCAGATGGTTTCTATTAATTATCTTCATAATTGAATAGATTAGTTATACATGAATATATTATAATGAGGCATTTTCACTCTCAGAGGAAAACCAGTTGTCTTTTATCGGTTATGAATTATAACTGATTGTGTAAACGTGCATTGAGTATTGGACTGCAGTGAATTAATTCAGAAATAGGTAGTATTTTTGATTCCCAAATAATATAGCTCAACAAGCAATAATGCATTTATGTTTTCACTGCATTATGTAACGCCACGTTCAGGGCCAGCTTGATACCCTCGACTAAGGAGGTCTGAAAACAGTTTTTCTGATTTTACCCCCAAAAGTCTCAGTCTCTTCAATTGGCTTGGGTTTTAAATCCCAAGATATTCCAAATGCTAATGGGATTTTTATCAAGTTTTTCACCTTTATTGGGCTATTACATGGCTAGGTAGAGCGGTGAGTCGATCTATATTTTGATGCAGAAGATATCACAATTATATTATGTGAATGGTCCCATCCCTACTCCTGTAATTTTTTTTATGTTGAATCCTGGTTACCTTTTAACCAGAATTTTTGCCTGAGAAGTTTTTTTTGCTATACCATCAAATTATACATTGGCTTATTATTAGTAAAAGTTATATTGATGAGAACTTTCTGTGAACTTTTTTTCACAGCCCCAAGATTTTACCAGTGTGATGGACTGTAAGCCCAATGGGTTTAACTGTGATGAAGATGTGAAGGACTTAGTAATGAGAATCGTGGATCAATCCTGCCTCTTCAGGTTCACTAGATTAAGATTGAACTTAAATTCTTCCAGAAGTGGATGTACCTACTCTAACAAGTGTCCAATATTATAGCTTAGCCCTTAGGCCAAGAAGATATTTTAAATTAAATATTCCATTTTTTACAATGTTAAACCTGTTTCAAAAAGGAGCAAGCCTGATGCAGAAATTGTAAAGGTGATTTGTTGTGTTTCATTGTGAAATTGGAACTATCAGAGTCTATGAATATACAATATTCACACAGACTAATCTTCTTTCACCCTAAGCTCTTGAATTCCGTTACCTGTTGACAGAACAGGAAACTGTTCACCTTGCAACAAGCAGTTCTTTTCCTTGACCGTTAGTTTCCACAGTACAAATTGGTGTGTGGTTTTGATCTTTAAAAGATAACTTTAAAATTACATCATATGGTACAAGACAAAAATGATTTAGCCCAGAATTTGATTATTTTTGGGTAGAAGTTTTATTTCCCAAACATCTAGATGATAATGTGGTAAATTGGATCAGCAAATTTGCTGATGATACTAAGATTGGAGGTGTTGTGGACAGCAAGGAAGGCTTTCAAAGCTTACAGAGGGATCTGGACCAACTGGAAAAATGGGCCAGAAAATGGCAGATGGAACTTAATGCAGACAAGTGTGAGGTGTTGCATTTTGGAAGGACAAATCAAGGTAGGACATACACAGTAAATGATAGGGTACTGAGGAGTGTAGAGGAGCAAAGGGATCTGGGAGTTCAGATACATAATTCCCTGAAAGTGGTGTCACAGGTAGACAGGGTTTAAAGAAGGCTTTTGGCATCCTGGCATTCATAAATCAAAGTATTGATTATAGGAGTTAGGATGTTATGGTGAGGTTGTATGAGATTTTGGTGAGGCCAAATTTGGAGTATTGTGCGCAGTTCTGTTCACCTAACTATAGGAAGGATGTCAGTAAGATTGAAAGAATGCAGAGAAGATTTACTAGAATGTTGCTGGGTCTTCAGGAGTTGAGTTACAGGGAAAGACTGAACAGGTTAGGACTTTATTCCTTGGAACGTAGAAGAATGAGGGGAAATTTGATAGAGGTTTACAAAATTATGAGGGGTATAGACAGAGTAAATGCGAGTAGGCTCTTTCCACCTAGATCAGGAGAGATAAGGATGAGAGGACATGGCTTTAGGGTGAAAGGGGAAAGGTTTAGGGGGAACATTAGGGGGAACTTCTTCACTCAGAGTGGTGGGAGTGTGGAACGAGCTGCCATCTGACATGGTAAATGCGGGCTCACTCTTAAGTTTTAAGAATAAATTGGATAGATATATGGAGAGGAGAGGTTTGGGGGATTATGGACCGAGTGCAGGTCAATGAGACTAACAGAATAAAGTTTCGGCACAGACTAGAAGGGCCAAATGGCCTGTTTTCTGTGCTGTAATGTTCTATGGTTTTATAAAGAACTTTTATTTCAGAAATTTCAACTTGTTTCTGAATAACACAACAGCATACCATCTGTTTTGGTTTTGAAAAACTAACACCTTTGCACGCCTGAGTAAAGAATGCTTGTAAAACTCACAGGACATAGGAGTATGGATTTAATAATCATTTATTTCCAGTTCAGTGGAAGAGTCAATAAACTGACTGTCTTTTTTTTACAATAGCCTTGATAAATGGATTTACAGGTCTTTCCTGATTTCTCTTCTATTGCCAGTGAGGGAAGTATATCATTGCCAGGTACGTTGGTTGAATAATCAGTGGGTGATATTAACTGTCATCTCCAGGATATGTATGTATAATGTGAAGTAACTACTAAACTTATGCAGCTAAATGTAAGAATACATGAAGGACATACTAAACTGCATTGCTGGAGTCCACCTTTTGCTCAGGTGTGCTGTTTCTTCTTTTGAACTTTTCATTTGTCTTATCTTAAACACCTTTTAGCATGAACATTCTAACTAGTAATGCAGACTCCTCATTTGCCATTCTGTAAATTACAGGACTTGTTGAACATACTGCTCAGGTGTCACATTTATTGCTTTAACACCACATCACATTAGCATAAGCATCCTTTTAGCTTGTACTTAACTATTTTAGGTATGGTCAATCATGTATTCCTTTATGGGATATAACAGGATATATTTTCCACTGACCAATATCCCTACTAACAGTGGAGTTTGAAGATAAGTCCTCCTGAATGTAAAGCACAGAGCTGCCCACCTCTGCACATATCATTATTTTAACTTGTGTGTTGGTGGGACTCACTTCTTAATAGAAGCTCTCTTAGGCATGTGTATGGGATGCAGTTAAGGGCTGTGGGCAAGAGCAGTTCACTTTCTAAGGTTTGGACAGAGGTCCCACTCAATATGGTTTCACCGTTACGACCACGTATTAAAGGCAATCGGTCTCAAGTTTAAAGTTAAAAGGATTGAAGGAATAAAATATTGAAAACATTGCTAAAGGGAGACTTGCAGCCAATCAGCACCCCAGTGTTGAGGTTTTTATTGTCTTACCTTTAGGATAATGTGTATAATGCAGCAGAGTGTGCCGCAATGTGTGTATATAGGAATTCCACTGAAACTTGTTATGATCTCCTGTTGGAATGAGTGACTTGTGGAGAATCAATGATGAAAATGCTGTAAGACCATAAAGAGATCATCAGGACAGTGTCCTAGGCCCAGCCATGTTCAGTAGCTCCAGCAATGATTTTCCTTCCATCATAAGGTCAGAGTGCAAATATTCTCTCGTGATTGCACGATGTTTAGTTCCATTCACGTTATCAAGTAGTCCCTTGGTATTGAATACAACTTGTCTCCACTCTGGTTTTGTGCTTTCTCAGGTGACTAATGAGGCTAATGTGGGAATCACAGACTGTTCCACAGATTGGGCAGATCTAGCTGACATCGTGAACACTTGGGTAGTTTGTGTCTACTCCTTCCACAACCTGCATTCTTCTCACAGCATTTTCATCATTGATTCTCCACAAGTCACTCATTCCAACAGGAGATTATAACAAGTTTCAGTGGAATTCAGTGGCTTCTATTTGCTCCAAGTGGATGCCCTCTAAGTCCTTAATACCATTCTGAAAGCTCCTGCTCCACTTTGAGTGGTAATGAGTCAGAGGTTCCCAGCAGTATGTGGAGATGTTGCACCTCCAGGAAGCTTTAAGCATATGCTTGAAGGTCTCCCAAGACAGAGCTTGGAATAGAGTGTCTGTTTCAGTAATAAGGTGATGTGGCTTGCCCAATGTAGACAACTGACTATAACTAGGGCTCAGTGTTGGGGATGTTGGCCTGGGAGAGGACTGTGACATTGTTTTGCTTATCCTTCCTGTGGATTTGAAGGATTTTGTGGAGATAATGTTGGTGATTTTCTCCAGTGCCTTGAGATGTCTGCTGCAGAGTCCAAAACCTGGGAACATACAGGAAGGCTGCCTGGTAGATCATGAGTTTTGTGCCAGGTTTGAGGTCTTGATCTTCAAGTACCATTTCTCCTCAATTGACCAAAGGCACATTGAAGGCAATGATGAATTTCATCATTAATATCTGCCTTCACCAGGAGGTGGTCCACAATTTTGCTGTGAACATTTATCATTGGCGGGTAGTGTAGCATAGTGGGAGAGGTTGGTGAAGGATCTTGTTTTGTGGATGTTAGGTGTAAGGACAATCCTCCTGTATGCTTTGGTGAATGTTGATGATGTCTTAGAGCTTAGCCTCTGACTCTGCACAAACACAATATCTTGTCATGGACTAACAAATAGGAAATATTATTTGGATTGCACAATGCCAGACAGTGACCATCTCTAATTAGAGAAAGTCTAACCATCCCTCATTAATATTTAAATGCTTTACTTGGATGAGTGAAGCTCCAATTCCAGAATACTATCTAGGAGAAACCAACAGGCTCGATTGGCTGTGCATTTACCTCCTAAACATTCACCCTCTTCACCATGTGCAGCAACAACTTCACAGGGTTCCTCCCAAAACTTTCCCAGCCACGCAGAAAGGGGCAACAGGTACATAGAAATCCTGCCATCTGCATCTTACCCTGCAAGTTGCACACCACCCTGACTTGCAGGTACATCACCGCTCCATCATGTCGCTGGGCCTAAATCCTGGAGCTTCTCACTCAACAGCACTGTGGAAGTAACTTTATCAGACAAACCGGGAGAAGATGGCTCACCACCGCTTTTTCACGAGCAGTGAGTAGTGGGAAATAAATGCTGGAATTGTCAATGATGTCCACAGCCCATAAATGAAAACAAATCTATGACATCATATGAAGATGTCGAAAGAACCTGCAGTAAGTACATGTGCAGAATATCAGAATTCGCTTCTTGTTCCTAGTTATAGCATCATATTACTCACTCAAAGCAGGAAGGGAGGGAAACAATTTTTTCCCTAAAAATATACTTAACTCTTAAAATATACAGTTATACAAGTCATTGCATTGCCTTCATTCACTGAACCAAGCATATATTTACATTTGCTTATGTCAATGTTGCATCACTTTTTCAATCCCAAGCATTCTATCAGCGATTATTGCACAGGACTCAGCCCCTCGGTGTCCAGTAGCAGGAGGACCCTACACTGCAGTCTTCCTCAATGGATCCTATGTGGTGGCTGCACCAACCTTCAATGCATCCCTCAGCATGCAGGCTGGCACATTTGGAGTGTGCCAGTCTGCTCTGTTTGGTTGCAGACAGACAGCTCCTTGGACTGGAAGACCATCAAGTTTCAGGCAGACCAAAGTGTGCTTTTTGCCACGTTGATGATCTTCCGGCAGCAGTCACATTTGTCTCAGTATGTGTTCCTGAGAGCAATCGATAGCACACAAAGGAAACTTTTAGTTCACGTGATTGTCAGGTCTTCACCTGAAACAATAAGCACTGTACAACAATGTTGCAATAATCACCAAGTGATAGATCCTTAAGGTAATAGCGACCCACAAATCTTAAAGTACAGTTACCTCAGTAGTTAGTGTTACAATCGAATAAACCATATGGTTGCCTGAGGAAACGCATTGGCAAGTGTACATGGGTCATGAACACTTCTCACACTTCTATTGTGTGTCAGAGCTTTTTCCTCTGCTCTCACACACAATATTAAGTCTGTCTGACCATTTTTAGTAGCACAGAAGGAAGCCTTTTGGCCCATTGGGTTTGTGCCAGCTCCTGCAGAACAATTCTGTCAGACCCACTCCTTCCCCTCAAAACACCTTCCCTCAGGTGCTTATCCAGTTTATTTCTGAACACCTTAAATGACTCTATTTCCACCACCCCTACAGGTCAAAAACACTTTCCTCACACCTTTTCCTCACACACTCCCTGAATCTTCTGCCCATTACTCTGAATCAGCATTCCAGTCCTTGATCCATCCGCCAATGGTATCCGCTTGTTTCTATTTATCCTATCAATTGGATTAGGGGGCTTGAGTTATAAGGAGAGATTGATAGGCTGTGTTTGTTTTCCCAAGAGCAAAGGGGGCTGAGAGGTGACATGATAGAGATGTATAAAATTATGAGAGGCATAGATAGGGTAAATAGTCAGCGCCTGCTTCTCATGACAGAGCATAGGTTTAAGGTGAGAGGGAGGAGGGTTAAAGGGGAGCTGAAGGGGTACATTTTTCACATAAAGACCAGTTGGTAGCTGCTGGAAGAGGTGTTAGAGACAGGAATAGTAACAACATTAAAGAGGCACCTGGACAGGTACTTGAATGATCAGGGCATAGAGGGATATGAATTAATGCAGGCAAATGTGATTAGTATAGATAGGTATAATGGTCAGCAGAGATGTGGTGGGCCGAAAGGACTTTTTCTATACTGTACAACTATTTGACTTTAACTCTGAAAGCTATTATGGCCTTGTACACCTCTAGCAAGTATTCCTTTAACCTTCTTTGATCCAAAGAGAATAATAACAGTTTCTCCAGTCAAACCTTGAAGCTGCTGTTTCTCTCCCCCAGAACCATTCCAGTAAATCTTTTCTGTATCCTCTCTAGGATCTTCCCATCATTCCCACAGTGTAGTGGCCAGAACTAGATGCAATTTTTCAGCTACGACCTAGACAATGTTTTATAAAGGTCCAATGTAACCTCTAGTCTTCTGTACTCTCTAAATCTTTTTATAAAACCCAAGATCCCATTTCCTTTGTTAAAAGCTGTCCTTTCACATCCTGCCACTTTCAAAGATTTGTGCATTTAACTTAAAAGTAAAAAAAACAATTAAAAGCAGTAAAGCAACTCAATGAATTAAAAAAAAATTAAATTACCTTATATACTTATCCTCACTTGCTCTGCATTCGGTGCCGTTGTGCCCGGTCTAACCTAGCACAGGTTCAGCAGGCAGGTTTACAATAGGTTTATGCTCTGGTGCTGGGGTACACTGGGAGTCCAACATCAAAGAGCAGCAGGGAAATCACTGGCAGAGCTCGACTTACATGCTCTGATTATTATGGGGAGGGTAAATGCTGGTAGCTCAATAGAACAGAATGTTGGATTCTTATGCCTTTAAGTTACCCCACTTTAACTACAGGGGTTCCTCTCTATACGTCAGAGATAAGGACTAGAAAGTTGCAACATATAGTGTCAAGAAGTAGAGCGTGGTATTTTCACCCATAGGAATACATGTAAATATATAAAGTTAGGGACAAGAAGAGCTCTAAAGTCACCTAAAAGACTTATAAAAACAAGGGATGGAGACCAAGTCTATAAGTTGTTTTCTACTTTATACTCGCAAATGTTGTAACTTTTTTAAAATCTTAATAAATAATGTTATATTACCTTGAGGACCAGATGGTCTGTGTTTGTTTGGCTTGACTGGAGAAGTATGTTGGGGAGAGGATTATGTGAAGGAAGGAGGTGAAGCTGGGGATGAAGGTTCATTGACTTCCAGCTCATCATCCACATGGGCAGAAATGTTAGAAGCAGGAAGTGCTGGTCAGACAGCATCTACCTCCTTCTACTTGCAATCCCTCCCTGCAATTAACAACCCTACCACCACCCTCACTTGATGGCCACAGGGTCCTGGTTGTGGCTGTCAGCATGGCTGCTGTTGTGTTATTTTTCTCGTTTGCTGCTTTTCTCTCAATATTTCTTGGTAGCAAACTGTAGAATTCCTAATGCTCCTGATGACCATTGTTGAGCAGTCACAAAGACTGTCACACCTTTGCATGGTGTCACAGCATTCTTGACATAATAAACCATTTCCTGAAGATTTGGAATTGTGAAGACATTTTTCAATTCAGAATCCTCTTCTTCATCACTATCTGATGTTTCTCCTTCGTGGAGTGTTTGTCTGTTCAATCCTGCCAGATCTTCATTAGTGAGATGCAAACCGTGTGTCTCCAATGACCCATGAACATCATTCTCTTCAACTTCATTGAAGCCTGCTTCCCTTGCCAGTTGTACAACGCTTTCTTGAACTGTGGCTGAATGAGAATCAACTTTGTTGAAGCCAGTTAAATAATGCATCAGTGTAAACTTTTTTTCCAGCAACCATTCACTAGCCAACTAGATAAGATAAAATAAGATAAGATATCTTTATTAGTCACATGTACATCGAAACACACAGTGAAATGCATCTTTTGCGCAGAGTGTTCTGGGGGCAGCCCACAAGTGTTGCCACGCTTCCGGTGCCAACATAGCATGCCCACAACTTCCTAACCCATACATCTTTGGAATGTGGGAGGAAACTGGAGCACCTGGAGGAAACCCACGCAGACACGGGGAGAATGTACCAACTCTTTACAGACAGCGGCCAGAATTGAACCTGGGTCGCTGGTGCTATAATAGCGTTATGCTAACCACCACACTACCTAGAGACTTCATCTCAGGAATAACCAAGCAACGTAACAGTTTTGTAAATGTTGAACTGTTTCCAAAATTCCTGGACTGCAGGTTTTCGGGAACAATCTGTGTCCATACTTAACACAGAATGCCCTTCTTGAATAATATGCCTTGAATGTGGCAATAACACCCTGGTCCATAGGTTTCAAAAGAGATGTTGTCTATAGTGGCATAAAAGTAGTTTTTACTTTGGGACCAAGGTTTCAAAATCAACATCATGGGATGTAGAATTGTTTAATATGAGAAGAATCTTGAAGGTTAAATTATTGTAATTTCCAGCACAAAATAATCCACAAATCACTCATGGAAATTTGTTTCATTACCCAAGCCTTTGGATGGGATCTCCAAGTTACAGGATTACAGGAAGATGAGATTTCACAACGTCCACAGATTCTCACTCCAATACACAACCAGCTGCTTCAGTTTTTTATCACCATTAGTGTTGCCTCCCAGCATGTGAGTTAACCTATCCTTCAAAGCTTTAAAACCAGGAGTACTTTTCTCTCTCATGAAAATATGTGCAAAAAGGTATACGTTTCTGATATTCATCAATATTGAAAACTTTTCTTGGATTGTAGCTGCCACTTGCTATGATGTTTTAAAGTTAATCGGGAAACATCTCATCAGCATCCACATCGACACTGGAGGACTTGCCCAGAATTTTCATTTTCTTTAATGAATATCTAGTTTCGAGTCAGTAGATTCAACCATGGGAAACCTTAAAGTCATTCTTTTTCTTCACTTCTTTCTCTCCTCACTCCTTCAATAGGTCTTTATGTAGGCTTTCTCCTGAATATGGGCTAAGTTGTGTTTTGGTTGTTGAAATCCTCAGATCCACACTGCAAGCATATGTTCCATTTTGTCCATCATCACACTTCTTTGTCTTGTTATTTTCACTTCAGAATGTTTTAATGCAAAATTATCACTATCTTGTATCTTATCAGCCTTCTTCACTGTGGAATGCAGTCATTGGGGGCATGTTCAATGCATGGCTTTCACTTATCGGATATTTGCCTCTCTTATGGCAATTTATAAATAGGATTTTAATATCCAATGAATGACTCACATGCTGTTTCTTGGGTTTATCTGCTTTTCCTTTACCTCTTGCACTAAAATAACTTGCCAACCATTGTTGCAATACAAGGAATACATTTATATAAGGTGAGTGAAACACACAATGAATGAATGTGTGTGAGCACTTCAATAGTCAACATTTGAGAGATATAAAGGTTGGTTCTCTACCCAAGATGGTGCCTGTTCTGATTTCCATTTGAACTGAAACATTAGTTCCATGTTGGGGCCCTTTAAAAAGGAATGGATAAATTTTTGAAGGAAAATAATTTTGAAGAGAAATGGCTATGATTGGATTGTTTTCTCAAAGGAGAAGCAGAGCAGTGAAGAGTTTGGTGATATTCTACAGACTAGAAATTCTTTTAGAAAAGTCTAACAAAGATGAAAATTAGCTTAATACAGGGTAGAGCAATTTTGCATGTTTCTGGGTGTATGAGCATCTGTCAGGAAATTCTTCTTATTTTCCCACTAGGTTTTTCATATGTTTCAGTATCTTTTTACTGGCATAAAGCTACCCTAAATACTATCAAAAGTAAAGCAACATTGTAAATTCATCTGCAATGTGATTTTCAACATCACTGGTCTGGAAAACAATAGTTGTTAACCACTCACAGAGTAACCTTGAGATGGTGCTATTTAAAGGACCGACAGACATACAGCATTCTTTATTGTCAATGAGGTCTGTGACCTTCTACAACATTAAATATAAACTGAGACATGTGTCTGGAAAATTTTACCGGTGGAGATCAATGCTATGCTCTCAGATCCCTAGCCTCAGGATTATTCCAGGTTCCTGCTGCTGATTTCTTCCAACTCTTACAGTTTGCTTCTCACTGCTACTTAGCTGTTAGCCAAAACCATACTCATGGAGAAAAGAGTTCATTTACTTATCCTTCAGACCACAAGAGCATGTTGATTGACAGGAACAGTTTCCTGCATTGTAGGCTTCCACAGGCATTGATGAACATTGTTATGAAGACCTCCCTGGCAAATCTTTGCCAGTCACGCCAGGTTCTAGTTCTGGAGGATGTCCATGGCCCCCATGTACAAATGATATGGCTTTATGGGCACTGTTATTTATCAGCCTGCCCAGGATCCGTTGGGAGCATTCTCCCACTCTCCTCCCATTATAACCATTTCTATTCATTTAGTAGCATCACTTTCCTGTGGCTGGAAGAGTGTTGTTCTTATAAGGGTATGCTCCTCTAAGAGCTGGCCGCAAAGATTCTGTTAGCTGAGTTAAATGATGACGACTCCAAGGACTTATAATAATAGTCAATGGGGAACACCTCAATGAAATGACAGCATCAGTTTCAGCACAATGTTACACAGGAGAGTTGACAATTCTCTGCTATGAATCTTGATATTGAAGTTTTCTCTCTCTATGTTGCTTTTACAAACAGTTTTAATGTGACCCATGACACTGCTTTAACACCAAAAAAGTGTGGTGTAATTACTAGAATTATGATTCTATTCTCCCTATCCACCTCCCTGTTTTAGCGCGTTATCTCCCTTACATCTTGGGCTGCTTAGCAAAAGGAAAATTACGGTTGACAAGCAACCTTTTCTTAATTGTCTAAACTTTGACCAGGGGATGGGGGAGGCAATGTGTTCCAAAGGAAGTGAGAATATTTAAGTTCTTAGACTGAAGATTTGGGCTCTTCTTTTACATTTTTTCCCCTCAGTTTCTGTCCTGAAATTTGCTGCATATTTCTTGCTTAGAACAGTTCTTGAAGAAGTTATGTCCATTCTGCTCTGCCTGATCTTCCAATAGCAGCTACTTGCTTTCTGAGAGGTACATGAATATGCTAATACATGTATGGTCATAGATAGTATACTATACTAATCTTGGCTATTAATTCTCTTATAATGCATATGATCATTGTTTAATTAATTAACACAAGCTATTACTTTCTTTTAGCTTATTAATATTCACCTAAATACACAGCCAATGACATCCTTATAGCACGCAAGGGACCTCTCTGCTGCATGTAGAACATGTCATTATGCTTGTTCAATGCATAATGCATTAATCTTTATTTATTATAACTTTGCACTGACATTGGTGCCAGCTCAACGGCATTGATTTAATCCTTTTGTGTCTTGCTGGTACTGAAATCTATTCCATTTATCTTCAGTAGTTGTGTTGAAATTAACTTTGGATTCCACCTGTACAGCCTGTTCAGGCCCTGGCTGTAATCTGGCAATGAAACTAATGGAGACTTATTTGCTGTTGTAAAGCATTAACTGCAACTTTACAACAGACATGTGTCCAAAGGCTGGTCCAGTGATTACCATTTGCGCTCCTGTCAACAGAAGATGCTCTTGGTGGGCTCCAGATTTTGTGTAAAACCATGTTCAGGATTTGTGCTGGACTGCTGCATGCTCCTTGTCATTGCCTGCAGGTGTTCTGGCAGGCCTGACAATTCACCAGGTATCTCATTCTGTACACCCATCAGGCTTCTGCTGTAAGTGACACTGAGGCCCTCATCTCTACTGGCTACAGCAGAACTCATATCAGGTCCTGCCCTCCAGGAACTGAAACCTGCACTATCCTTTCCCCTACCTTTGCTGATGCCCAATGGTTCACCATGTGTGTATGATATACCTCTGAGCTAGTTTGTAAAGTACACAGAATGTTAGTATCTGAGCAGATGAATGGAAGTGTTGGAACGAGTGATGGTGTGACTTTAACTTTATTCCCTTTTCAATTTCCTGTCACTGTGAGACCAGCTGGCAGTTTGTGGCTGTCTGAAAGGCGAAAGAAAACAATGAGTGCATGGTGGTGAGGGGAGCAGCTAAAATTGGGCATGCATGTTTACACCACCTGCAGCTTGCAAATTGGAAGAGACAGTGGGATGAGCCGGGGGCGGGGGAGCATAGGCCCTGAGATGGAAGATCCAGTATGGGAATAAGATCAGCTTCTATGCTTTCTGTTCTGAATTCTGTGATGTCCAGGCCAAAAGGAATAATACAAAGGCACTCTCATGTCCCCAAGCATTGGCATCGACATCGATGGGAGTCTGACTCAGAGGTGTTCATCCATAATCCATGGACAGTAGCTTCACACCATTGACTCCTCAACCAAGTACCTACCTCAAATGGCTGATCCAGCAGTTCCTGTCATATTGAGCAGGATTACTGTTCAGCAACATCTCCTCCAGGTGGGCTAAGATGGTATGTCACCGTTGTCCCTTGCCTCTGTTTATGGAGCGCCTTGTCCAGCAACCAAGAGGGAAACGTCTCAATGAGTGCAACCTATCGGGTGATGTGCTTGACATGGTTGAGTAGTTGGCATTGTGTACAAGCCTTGCAATGTGTAGATGAGATTGCAGTCCCAGCGGCGGTCCCTCAGAATCGAGGGATGATGATCATCAGGCTTGGGGAGTCTTCGGGTGACTGAGGAGTCTGATCCTGGATGCACACATTCTTCAGCAGTGGGGGTACATTATTGCTGGGGGTGGGATTTGCAGCCGCATTTGGTCATCTTCTCCTTCTTGCACTGCTGTTTTTCTGCCACAGCATTGAGTCATTGGGCCTTGAAATGGCATTTGCCTTGATAAATCAGGTGGCGCCATGTCAAGCAGTTAGCAGCTTGTTCCTCTCAGTCATTGCTGTCAGGCTTGAGGGCGACCTTGGGTGTGTCTTTGAATCACTTTCTCTGGCTGGAATGTGGTGTGGGGGTTTGCTTCTTGAGCATCCAGACAGAGCAACCTTTCCATTGGAGCTTATTCCTTGATAGCAAGCCTTCCGGGCTGGCGGAAGCAGCTTCATGGAGGATGCTCTCGTTGGTCTGGTGTTCCTCCTATTTGACCCCCTGGATCTGACACAAGCATCGCTGGCAGAAACCCAAGGGTGTTAATATGGTGTTGATGGATGGTTCAGGGTTGGCTGCAGTGGAGGAGAGTAGTCAGCAGGACAGCCCTAAAAACCAGGACTTGGTCAACTTCCAAATGTTTGTGTTTTCAAAGGCACAGCTGTCACAGCTGTCACAGCTTGGAAGAAGCAGCACTGGCTTAATTAACGAGGAAATGGACTTCCTCATGGATGGTGGGCTGTCAGAAGAGTTGACTGCTGACATACAGTAAGGGCTCCACATAATCCAATGCCACCCAATGGATGGGGCCCAGGATGTTCAGCTGGGTTGGGGAAGGTCGGTGAAACCCTGTTGTCTTGGTGACATTCAATGACAGGCCATGTTTCTTATACAAAGCACTGAAGAGATCTAACGTCACTCGCAGGTACTGTGCAGACTGAGCCATCATGAACCGGCCTTCTGCAGACTAAAGATCACGGACATCTTTGGGGATTAGTTTTATTTCAGCTGGGAAGTGACCAAGGTTAAACGATTTCCCGCCCAGTTGATACTGGGTGGTGGTGAATTGACTTGGCTGAGATGGACGATGACAGTCAGGTACATGGTGAACAAGGGGGGACTGATCACACAGCCTTGCTCGACCCCAGTCTGGATACAGAAGACATCATTCTCTCATCATTGGTGATCATATCATCGTGCAAAAGTCTCAGCACGGTGACAAGCTTCAGCTGTCACCAGACGATAATCCATAGAGCCTCACATTTTAAGGAATTGATTTCCTTGGTCAGGTCAATGAACAGTTCTTAATTTTGATTCTAACTATTCTGAGATCTGCCTGGCATAGAAGATCATGTCCATAGTGCCCCAGAGTGAATGGAATCCACACCGTGTTTCCAAGAGGATCTTCTCAGCAACAGGACAAAAGTCATTGAGAAAGATATAGGCCAGAGTCTTATCCACAATAGACAGGCAGGTAATCCCCCTGCAGATTTGTTCCCCTTCCCATATATCGTCATGGTGTTCAGGTTCTTGAGGTCACTGGGAATATCTTCTTCTTCCAGAGACAGAAAATGAACATGAGTTAGAACCCACCAGCATGGGAGGTATACCAGTCACAAGCTTTATTGGTTTCATCTGCTGGATGACCTACTTGAGCTCTCCAATGGTTGATGGGACACCAATGAAATCCTCCACAGGGTTTTGTTGATGGTGTGAAGGGCCTTCTTTGATAGGATGGACTCATGGTTGAGGATAAGTTTGAAATGCTCCTTTGAACATGGTTGAATAATGTCATCTCTCCTGAGAAACAATGAGCTATCCTGTGATTAGAGGGGGTTTTGTTCAATGGAACGTGTTCCATAGAGTGTCCCAGCAGCCTGAGAGAAGTTATGCAGGTCGTGTTGGTCTGTGTAGCCCTGGACTTCTTCTCCACCCATCAGTTGCTTTTAATGTTCTTCTCTGGATCTCGACCCTCAGATGATGGTGTACTGCTGCCTCTAAGTGGGTGCATGGACAGCTTTGCCAGTCAATGAAGGATGCTCACTTCTGCTTAAGGGGATCAGGAATCTGAGTGTCATTGATTTTGAAGCAATCCTGGTCCTGTCACAATGAGAACCCAATGGTCTGGGTGCAGACCTCCTGAAAAGCTGATTTGAGTTGTTCCCAGTGGGCCTGGATGAAGGTGTCATCAGAGTCACAAGGGTTCTGTCCAACTGGGCCTGAAACCTGCCCCTTTGTCCCAGATCTTTTAGGGTTTCAATGTTTTGATAACATGGGACTATCATTTTGGTGCCAGGCAGATGTTCATCACTAAGTGTACAGTTGATGGTTCTTCCAGCAGTCTTCAGATCACCTCACGGCCATCATGATGACATGGGTCAGTGTTTAGCAGTGCCCCAGATGTCTCTTGGCAAAAAACTGTGTTCAGCACAACCCACCATGTTGCATGTGCTTAGTCAAGAGCAGGATGACATTAACATTGGCCTTCCCCATCCCATTCTTATTAATAATTCCATTCCAGACTTTGTTGTCACTTCCAAACTGGGTATTGAAATTGTCCGGGGAATGACCTTGTCCCTGGAGGAGAAGGCAAAGACTCTGTCAAGATCAGAGTTGAATCATGCCCTGACCCCATCAACAGAAATTGATGTACCGATGACGGTGGTACATTGGCTTCACCTAAGGTGTGAGTGGAGGTGTATCCTCACTGAACTCCCAGCAATTCAGCTTTTTCTGACAGCAGGGATGTTGATGTTGTGCCTCGCCCGCTCCTGAAACACGAAACTCCTCGTCTCTCTCGATAATCCTTCTTTTGGTTGTCAGCTAACATTCTTGCATTCCAGGTTCTGAAGTTTAGCTTATTCATGTTTGGACTGCACCAGTGATGACCCTGCTGGGTGTAGTTTCCCAGCCAAGAGAGCTGAGGCAGCCTATCCTTGAAGCATCTTTTCTAGCCCTCTCTCCATTCAGGATGAGCAGCGAGTATCCTGTAGAGGGCTGATCAGTCGCAGATGCAGCTGGCAAAGGACATTCCTGCCCTAACATGGCTGCCTGCTGGCCATGATATGCATATTATTGGCTAGGCAAGTTATCACGGCCCTGACCCCTTCTCCAATCTTCTATTGCCACAGGGCGTTTGAATCTGTGATGAGCCTGTGCTTGTCTTGTCATTTCAGTGCATTTGGGTCCATGGAGGTTGGTTGGTGGCTGGGCGCAGTGTCCTGGTGGATTGTGACAACCGGGGCCACTTTTTCCATCTTCACAGCTGCGGGGACCTCAGCATTTCTCTGCCTGTTTCACCGTTGAGAACCTTTTGGATCATTCATTGCCTGGGACTGACGGGAGCATAAGTTGCAGAAGGGGTCTCTGGAACGATGACCCTTTCTGCAGGCGATGACCCCCGGAGCGGGATTAGTGTGTGAAGCTGAGGAGAACCTATGCTTGTTAGGTTGATTGAAGGAGATTTTGAGTCATTGAGTGATGAGTGGGTAATGCAAGAAACAGAATATAAGGTAGAGTGAGCAGGATGTGGTACTTGATGCTGCACTCTCTGACCTTGATAGTGTGTGCGAGGTCATTGACCTTCCTTAGCACTGGCCCTGAGCCATGGGGATTGACACCTGGCTTTGGCTGCCACAGCTGCCTACTCCCACTGCTTTCAGTGGGTCTCCTGGCCCCCAGCAGATGCAGGACGTCTCTCCTACTCTCCATCTCTTACACCATCAGTGCCACTTTCCCCTATAATGCCATTACTGAATGTCTCCCACATAAGTTTCATCCCCAGAAGCATTGCAGGCACAATGCATTTGAGCTGCAGGTTGTGTTTAAGCAGTGCCAGGCAGCATTAAGTCACTCATGAATCTGGCCCTTCTGTTGAAGTGATAGACTACACACTAAAATCAACAAAGTCAGTGCACTGCCCACACAGGCTAATCCCACATCATGATCTTCACATCTTTCTCTGGGGGCTTCCCAGTTTAGCTTCCCAGCAGTTAGCAGCAGTATTTGTATTTCACTCTACAGTGACTTCACATTTTAGATTTAAGGAGCAGTGGGCAATCTTGATAAAGATAACCTTTTAAAATGTTTTCAGGTTCCGGCACACTTACATCAGCAGTCATTCGCAGGCCAGTACAATTTCTTCCTCACCTCCTGGATGTATATGGCCAACCCTTTCAAGCTGCTCTTTATTGCAAACTGGTTTTTCCATCCAAGGAACCTGAAACTCCAGCTGCTGAATGGACCCACTCTGCCTCCAACCATTTTGGTAGCATCAAAGGTTGTGCAATTAGAAACTGGCAACTGGCAGTGGTGGAAGTGCTGCTAACGAGTGACAAAATGCTCTACACCACTCCTAAAATTCAGTGCCGCAGACGTCAATGGAACCGAGTTTTAGAGGCAGCACAGGACACTTTTTGTTCTCAGTTCTCCTGGGTCTGAGGTGGCTGTTATGTGCCCTGTGGACTCTGTCATGAACAGACCAGGAGGTGGAGAATGGGCAAGAGGATAGCTTGGGAAGTGTTGTAGTGTTTTCGCTGGACTTCTGTGTGCTCCCAACAAAGAGACATGAGATGCGAGGTGTCTTACTGGTTGCTGAGTGGCCCAGAGATTCCCAGGTGCCAGTGAGAAGAGTTTGAGAAGGATATCCTTGAAGGATTTCCTCTATCTACCTGGTAATCTCATGCTGGAGCTTGGAGTAGAGTGTCTGTTTTGGGAGTCTGGTATTAGGTGTGGCCTGTCCAGCAGAGCCAGCTGAGTATAAGCAGGACCTCAATGTGGAAATGTTGACATGTAAGAAGATCCGAGTGTTGGTTCATTTATCCTGCCAGTGGATTGAGAGGGTTTTGCAGAATTGGCTTTGATGGTGTCTTTCAGTGCTTTGAGGTGCCCACTGAAGGTGGTCCATGTCTTTGAGACATTAACGAAGGTAGGATAATTGCTGCCTGAAGGAGCCATGAGCCTTGACCAAAGGTGAATCTCTAGGCAATTGATCTTTAAGGGGATGGTAGGTGAAGGAAATTCTGTCTAACAATCTCAGCATTTAATGATCTGGGGATATGCTAAGGCTGGTGTGCATTAGTAAAACAGTTAATGATCTAACCCTGCTTAATTTGATGAGGTCAGTTTCTCAGTGTAGAGGCACCACTGAGATCACATTATAAGCCCCAATTCTATTGAAGAGACTGCATTTCAAAACGTAATTTCCTACTAATTTGCTTTTCTATGGTTTTGTAAACTTTTATTCCTTACATATGAATGCAGCATTAAAACATTTCTCCATTTAAACTGCATCCAGTCACAGTGTTATCTCTGAACAAGTGAGAGGGCTGAGACATCTGCTTCTAAGTGTTGCTAATAAGTTTATTTTTATTTCAAATTTCAGGAGAGCAACTATATTGGATAAACAGATTGAAATCGAAATGTGAAAATCATGGGCATTGCAGCTTTAAAAAGAAGACATTTGTTGCACAGTCAAACACTGGAAACCATGGAGACTAACAGACTGAAGTGACTTGAAAAGCCCAGTGGGAGCTTGACAGTGACAAATGAATCATTAACAATACCTACAATAACCGAAAAAGAGTCAGTAGATCCATATGGGAGCTAGACACAGCATGCCTCATCAGCCTCTCAACAATTTCCCCACAACTGATGTCCAGATATTCTCTGACAGCCATTTTTCATGTCTGTCCCCTTTTAGTTGCCTCACTGCACTTCCTCCTTCAGCCAGAAAGCCAGGATGGTTGTAAGCGTGACTTTCTCCACAGCTGCCATCAATAAAGCTTTTTAATTGACCAACAAGAAATACACTCTTAAGGTCAGTAGCAGAAATGGGCAGTTTTTCTTTCTGGTTGACATCTGTGCAGCGGCTGTTGCTGCTGAGTGACCCATCCAATGGCCTTGATGAAAGTTATGAAACTCACTAAAACAGGGTTATTGACTCTGAGTATCAGTTTAATTTGGGAATTGAACTTTAGCCTTCTGGAAGGGAATCTAACGCTTTGCCATTGGACCAACTAATAGTTTGGTAAATGGAGTCCTGATAAAACAAATATAGTCTGGAAATGAAATGTACAATAGCAACGAATAGGCAGAAGTTACAGCAAATATTTATTCTGGGTTAAGGATTTCTAGCTTGCTCCCTTTGCAATTAAAACTTTAATTTCTGAGATTTTTAGTTTCATGGTAAAACGGCTACTGGAGCTGAGATTTCATTTAACTTAATTTTATGACTACCAGAAGGTTGTTTTACTGGTATGATTATTTATTATTTCTGAATATCTCCTGATCAGCAGAATAAAAACATTTCTTGGTTGTTGATATCTTTATTTATTCCATCCTTACATTAAAACAAAAATCAACAATAAAAATCACAATAATTCCAAGGGACACAAAACTGGCTAATGTATCCATTTTATGAAGATAGGACAGTTGAAATAAGGCCCAGTTTTGGTGACAACTCTCTTGTTGCCGCACTACCCTTGAAAAATGTCTGAACCCATATTGCATTATGTTATTAATCAGGCGTCCAAAAGCACATGGATGCTGCCTGACTCATTGAGTATTTCTAAGGTTTGTTTTATTTCATTAATTAAGTGTCCTTGACAGTCACTCAGAACAGGGGATGACTCCTGTAACTCAGTGAATCGGTCTGTGATGCCCATGTTGAAGTGTCAGGTGCTGTCCCACAGAGGATTCCACTCTTTTGGGTACTTAAAACAAAATTCATTTTAAATATTCTTGTGAGACCAGGAACAAAAGTACTTATTCCAGTTCCACAGCTATTCTGTGGGCACTGCTGACTGTGATTAGTACCATCTCCACTGCCCCTACCGCCCAAACCATCAACACTCACCACCCCACCAGCCCCACTCTGGTTCTTCTCGCCTCCCCTGATCAGCTGGCCTGAACCTTGAACCAGCAAAGGGTGAATTGCTAATGGAGGTGTGGCATGCATCTAAACCTCACTCAACTTATGTGGATGAGGCCAACGGCCCAACCCAGTTCACATTTGTGCCCTGTTGATCCTGGCTTGATTCCATCATTGCTTTTGCATTTGGAATTGGACAGTGAGAAGTATCACTTGGCATGTCCCTTCACACATTTGTTAAATTGACTTCCTTAGGGGAAGATTTCTAACTCAATTCCCTATTTAGTATAATTCTTATATAGAATATGGATGTTGCTGGCAAGACTAGCACTTACTGTGCATCTTTAAATGCCCTTAAGAAAGTAAGTGAATTTTTTGGCCCATTTCATGTGGTGAAGAAAGTTCCAGGCAATGGCATTATCATGGATCAGCTGCCTTTGTCTTTCTAGGTAGGATGCACTGTTGCAGAAAACTTGGCAAGATCTGCAGTGTTTCTTGTAGATGATACACAATGTGGGCCAGGAGAGTTGAGTGTGACTGTTGAAGGTGTGAATGGTGTGTCAATGGTGCTTTTTCCTGGATGGTGTCAAACTTCTTGAGTGTTGTTGGAGCTACACATCCGGGCATATGGAAAGTATTTCATCTGAAGTCAGGAAGTGAGCACTCACTGCAGCCTCAGACCTGTTCTTACATAAGTTATTTAAATAATTCAACCCAATGTGTTGATTTTGGAGTAATATACAATGGTAATGAAATTGAATGTCAAGGAGGGAGGAGTGCTTAGAGTCTGCATTTTGGAGATGTTCATTACCTCCACTGACTGTGGAGTTTGAACCTTGAATGGGCCTTAGCTCATGCAGGGATGGACAGTTTCAGTGCCTGAGGAGTTGTGAGTGGGACTGTACACTATGCAGTAGAGGAACACAACCACACTTTTGATCCTGTGATGGAGGGAACATCATTGATGTGGCAGCTAAAGATGCCTAGATCCAGGATTGCCCTAAGGAACTTTTCAATGATATCCTGGGGCTGATATATGTTTTCTAAGCATTTTACATTGTGCTCGGTGTGACTCAAGGTGGTGAAGAACTTTAATCATCTGATTCCCACTTAAATAATATGAGTCCTGATGAAGGGCCTCGACCCAAAACGTCGACTGTTTATTTTCCTCCATAAATGCTGCCTGACCTGCTGAGTTCCTCCAGCATTTTGTGTGTGTCGCTCCAGATTCCAGCATCTACAGAATCTCTTGTGTCTAAATAATATTACTATTGAGTACAAGAGTTGGGGTGTCATGTTGCAGTTGTACATAATGTTGGTTAGGCAGCAATTGGAATATTGTGTGCAGTTCTAGTCGCCACATTATAGGAAGGATGTGATTAAGTTGGAGAGGGTGCAGAAAAGATTCACAAGGATATTGCTGGGACTGGAGGGCTTGAGTTATGAGGAGAGTCTGGAGAGGCTGGGACTGTTTTCTCTGGAGTGAAGGAAGCTGAGGGGTGACCTGATAGAGGTTTACAAAATGATGAGAGGCATAGATAGGGTAGATAGTCACGGTCTTTTTCCCAGGGTAGGGGAATCTAAAACTAGAGGGCACAGGTTTAAGGTGAGAGGGGAAAGATTTAAAGGGGATCTGAGGGGAAAGGTTTTCACACAGAGGGTGGTGGGTTTATGGAACGAGCTGCCGGATGATGTGATAGAGACAGGTACAACTACAACATTTAAAAAACATTTGGACAAGTATATGTATAGGAAACGTTTAGAGAGATATGGACCAAATATAGGCAAATGGGATTTGTTGAGATAGGCATTTTAGTCAGCATGGATGAGTTGGGCAGAAGGGCCAGTTTCCGTGCTGTATACCTCTATGAATTCGTATGGTTCTATGACCCTTGTAGGGATTGTAAATAGTGCATGCAGTGAATGTGGTATCGATGTCAAGTGCTGTCAACTTCACCTCATTTCTGGAATTCAGCTTTTTTGAACATGCTTGAACCAAGGTTGTGATTGGGTGACACAGAGAAAACCCAAAATGGACAGTGGTGAATTAATAATTGGCAAGTTAATGCTGTTGGACAGTACTGTCAGTAAAATGTTCCAGTACTCTTTGATCACTGAGAATCTACTGATGGAATGAATGATACCCCGGTCTTTGTGCATACATGATACTTAGAAATTGTCCACTTTACTGGGTAGCTTTCAGTGTCATAGCTAGAGGCAGAGGTGCTCTTGCTGGGACCCCAGGCGTTTGCATTATGCACTGCTCTCCGCCATGTTTTGACAGTGTGTGGAGTGAAGTGAATTACTGAAAGGAAGAACGAGGAGTCAGCCATTAAAAATTAGCATTTGCAGTCAGAGCATCTGCAGCCATGTTTTTTTCTCCCCATATCTCTGGAATCTTATACAGATCCATCATTGTCACCTTTCCATTTCTTGTCCACCTCGGTAACGTCATCTGTTGACTGGGATTCATCTTTCACTTTTAACCTAATGATGCCCCACTTTATCTCTTGAGCTCCTCTTTCAGCTCTTCTACCACCACTGGGACCAAGCTGAAGTAAGTCCTGGATGAGTTGATCCTTTCTCCAGCTAACATTGGATAAACCAAATCTATGTCTTTGGTCCAGCCACAAGCTCTGTACATTTACACTGATTTCATCCCCTTTTAGAATGAATGCTGATGTTCAATTGATTGGAAGCTTCCATATCCTCTCTAGCACAACCTTCAACTGCCCTATTCTCTCCAGCACATAGCTGCCTACTTCTGCTGCCATTTATAAGTGGTTTTACAGGATTTCAGTGTTACCGGCAAGGCCAACATTTACTCCATCCCATATTACCCTGCAGAAGGTGGTGATGTGTTACTCTTTGCAACCACCTTAGCACATGAGATAAAGGTACTTCCATAGCACTGCTGGGTAGGAATGGCACAATCTGACCAGCAGAGATGAAGAAATGGTAGCATGAGCAAATCAGAATGGGGTGTGACTTGTGGGACCCATCTATTCCAATTGCTGATTGCTGCACCCTCTGTCAATGATTTCCTAATCAGTTCTGATCCTTTTCCCTCTGACAACCCCCACACAATAAACCTCTTTCCACTAAGATGACCCACCACAATCCATGACTTACTTGAGTTCCACTGCTCACTTTGCAATAGGCAAAGAAGATGCAATTGGACCCAAAAATCTATGTGGCGTGTGAGAGAACAGGTTACAAGGTAATCAGGTGAATGGGATTGCTCTGAGAGCTGCAGAGATTTTATGAGTTGAATGGCCTCCTTCTATATCGTAAGAAAATATGAAACAAAATTTGAAAGCCTCTTCCACTGTGCACAATACTTTGGGCCCTCATGTACAACTGAATTTGACAGGAACAGGCACATGCATGAATCACACGTTGGCCTTGTCAGTTTAACATAGCTTTCTTGCTGCAGAAGAACTTCTAGGTTAATTTCTTTGATCAGAAAATTATATAAATATTTGAATTTGTAGAAGCTACAGAGCTACAGGGAATGAACTGAGTAATTGATTTGCTTTAGATTGGCTGATCAGAGCACCAACTTACATGTGATTAGCTGAATGGCTTTCATTGTAAATTCCTATCATTCTAAATAATTAATAATTCAAGCTGGTGTAATTTAGGTCACAATCCTTCCAGCGTTTTGAGCAACATGATAAAAAATGGATCACCTGATCATTTATCCCACTACTATTTGCAGAAGCTTACTGTATGCAGATTAGCCACCATGTTTTTCTACATTACAACTGTACTTAATTGATTGGATAGTCTTTGTGATGTCCTGAGGCTTAAAAGGCACTACATAAATGGAAGTACTTTTTAAGATGTCCTTGCCGTTGGGCTGTCTCTTTAACTTCCTTTTGATGGTGTGAAATACTGGTATGGGTTTAGTGATCAAACATCACCACCACCTCCACTTTAATTATTAAAGCTGCTCACTTAGAAAACTGCAATTAAAATCATATATGCAGCCTCACAGACTGCCCCCCCCCCCCACCTACTCCTTCAATGCAGCGCACGACTTCTGTCCTCCAGACATCTACCGTTTTCTTGGAGACATACCTAGGAATACAAACAGTTCATTAAACCGCTCAAATAGTTGCAAGTTAAATAAAGTGAAGCAAAACAGACAAAGGCTTCCTCCATCTTCCAGACGTCTGCAGTCTACAGTAATTAAACTAATAATATCGACACTTCCTCTCAATTGTCGTTGGGACCATGTTACATGAGAGCCCAGCTAAGCTTATCTAATGGGGCAAGTGAAGTCAGGTGTTTTTCTTCCATAAACATTAATGCATTGGTCTGACTGTGTTTTAATAAGATAATTTGAGTCAAAATTGCATCTCACTACCACAAAACCCTTGTGTCTCTTGTTTCTGAATAGGGTGCAAAGCTTTTCAAGACTCTTCTTCCCCCAAAATCCAACAGCATCAAACATGCTGTAGAAGGTTTAAAAGGGATTCTAATGCATGTAACTCCAAAACAAGTGGTATTATAAGAAAGTAAAAGAAAAGGAAAAGTCACTGCAGCCACTGTTAATCTAGATGAGCCAAAAGTAGTTTGCAGTATATGACCCTTCCAACATACTTAATCTGGATAATCATAGATAAAACAAAGAGGTTTGATCTGACAGCACTTCCCTCACCATCAAAAAAATTGAACAGAACTCTAAAATATAGGGATATGTAGCATACATTATCCAATCTGACTAAGAGTGAAATTCAATAGTTTTGGTGCAACAAACAATCTGTTGGAAGAACTCAGAGGGTCAAACAGCAGCTGTGGAAGGAAAGAAACTGTCGATGTTTCGAGTCGAGATCCTGATGCAGGGTTTTGACCCGAAACATCGACAGTTCCTTTTCCTCCCACAGCTGCTGCTTGACCTGCTGCGTTCTTCCAGCAGATTGTTTGTTGCTCCACATTGCAGCATCTGCAGTCTCTTGTGTCTCAATAGTTCTGGTTGGGCTGAAGCTACTGTTGGAAAGTTTCCCTTCTCACTATCTCTCTCTATAAAAATGGCAAGCAATGCACACTGAGGAAGGCTTTCTCTTCCATATACTTTCTAACCACCTGTACTATACTTATACTTATAACCTATAATGACTTCTTGTGATTTTCTGGTCACGAACAAAGATTTGCTCATGTACACTTTTGGAATTTGCAAATCTGGTTACACCACATCCCAGTCTTAAAGGATGATTTTATTACCACTCTTTGAATGGCTCCATACCCAGGACATAATTTTTTAATTATGCACTTAAATAATAAGCAACTATTTAAGTTCGTTTCCCTGTAGTTATTTTGTGGAAGTAGGGGAGGCCATTAGTAAACTATTTCAATGAGATATGAGTAAACCAGTCTAAATTTCACACAGTACCCTTAAAGAATGTTGAATTCTTTGCTAAAAGTAAACAAAGGAAAATGGATGCAACAGAACAGAACAATCATGGTTCCTACACTGTTTAAGGGAAAGCACATCCAACCGTGCCACCTGATTTACACTCCACTGATTTATATGTCTCCCCATGTACATCCCACATGATTTGCACCCTATCATATTTACAATCCATTTTGTACTTCCCCATTTGCACCCAGCTTAATTTACAATCATCCCACTTACACCCTACTTGATTTATCCTCCACACTATTTTGACACCCCACCCTATTTATACCTACCTCATATACACACAACTACATTTGCATCCAATTCCACTTACACCTTGTCCACATTTATGTATTTGAGAGAAAGTTGGAAATTAGACGAGAAAGAAATGAGTAAAAAACTACATTGATGAAGTCTGATTAACAAAGGGGTGGGAAGAGGCTTGTGTGAAGAATAAAGCTGATCATAGACCTGTTGGCCCAGAGGACCTGTTTTTGATATGTAAATGAAATGTAGCACTGATCAGATTCCCGGTCCCAGCTCACCACCTGGACACTTGGCTTGCAGTCCCTGATATCACTGGGTCTCTGTACCCTGGGGTGGTGAGGTCTCACCAGCATGTAGACCTCCTGTGATGTCATGCTGGGGCTCTGTCCATGACCAGCTTGAATAGAAGGCAAAGCTGAAACAAGTTGTGTTCTGTAAAACTCTGAAAGACTCTAATGTTTTTTAATGCCTCTGACATTAAAATTTTGCAGTGTATGGGGTGGGACTAGGCATAGAGATTCTAAGGACCCTGGAGCCTCCACCCCCTCCCCCCAAAAATGATCTAATTTAATTAAATTAAAATAATTCAGAAACAACTTTACTTTCCTCTTTCTGCAAATCAAAGGTCCACACTGGAATGAATGGGATCTCCAATCCTACACCACATCAGAGTGACAATTCCCACCAAAAGCAGAATCCAGCTTCAGAGCATGGCAACAGATGTGGCCGCATCTCACAGTAAGTCTCAGACTCAGAGCCAGTCTGTAAAAGTCCAGTACTTGCATCCGACTGAATAACTCATTGCTACATTTTCCCTTTAGAACCACTGCCCAGAGCCAGGAAGATTTTTCCCTTTATGTTTTATTGTTCAGACTGTTTTTTTCCACCAATTTCTATCCTCTTCCTCTTCAGAAATCTTGTTGGAGTGTAGTTCTTTGGATGCCAGTTCTCCTCTCTTTATAATCTTCCCTTCTTAACTGGGAGCGTTGGGAAGCTATAATATTGTCAGGGTAACACAACTTGGCCTAATTCGATCTTGTGTGATACACATATACATTAGCAGGGTATTGCGTTCAGGACTGGGAACAACTGGCCAAATTTCTCCTCCCTACCTACTTTATCAATATTAATGCTGAGTAGCCCACTTCAGAAGTAATTATTTGACTATGAAATGCTTCACTTCTTGGCAACATATAAAGTACCACAGAAATGCAACAGCTTTCTTTCCTCAACCTGAGATAGAAAAGTCAATTTCAACCAGTGCACATAGGTTCAGTTAGATTTGGGGTCAAACTTGGTACTTTTCCTGTCTTGTGTGTGTTGTCCAATTCCTAACTGCCAGAGACAGCCACATTATCAGAGGAGCATGAAGTCTGCTTATCACCATCTTATTACCACTTCCCTTACAGTCACAGAAAGATCTAATCTTAGTCTATAAACTGCTGGCTAAATAAGCTTCATGTTCAATCATTGACTATCATGCTGTTCAATTAGCCACCATTGTCTGCTGAGTAGAGGAATGCAAACAGTTAAAGTTCCTTTAAATTTAGTGCAGGCGATTGGGAGAATAACCTTTAAGTGGCACTGTTGAAGTGTCATGTTCCTCTGGGGCTGGCTCTGTGGAAGGAACGCTTTTAATATACTATGTGGTAGGGAAGTCAATTACTATGCTTTTTTTCCTCACCGCTAGAATGTGAAATCAAATTGATGTAATTTATTTTAAATTCTTATCATTAAAGAACTTAAATATAAAGTACAATTTATCTTTTACTTTTCATACCTCTGGGCATTGTGTGAATCAGTGAAGGTAACCATAATGAACTGGTGATGTAGTGAGAATTACTGGGTAGCACATGCAGAACAGATTCTTTTCCCTCCCCATTCCAGTCCAACACTTTCAAATTCTGGAATGTTTGGACAGATGTTCTGCTATTTTATCCTTTGCTTCTGATTTACCAAATCTGTGACTTATTTAGTGCCAGTAAACTAATTGAGGTTATGTATTTCTATTTTAAAAATGAAAATCATGATTGCTATTTTCAGTCATATTGGTGTAGTATGTTAAGGAGTATTGAATCTACTAATTTGACTTAGATAGCACACTTAAACAGTAAAAAGTAGATTAATTCTTCAACTACTGGATTACATGTTGTTATAACCATAATAAATGTGCAGTAACATTTCCTTTCAGAAGCTGTGTCTTATCAATGTGTTGCCCTTTGAAAAACATTGGATGATTTAATGACTCAAATCAGCTTCTAACTTTGACAATTACAGTCAAGGAACATCTGTTATTTACAATATCATTACATGCATATAGTTAATACTGCAATATTAATTCTGAAACAAGATTATTTTTTAATAATCTTTCTTTTTCATGTTGTGGCCTTTGTTGGAAGAGAGTTTCACAGGCTGTGGACGTTGTCTGATAACTTAGTCATAAATGCCCATTCTACATATGTTAGCATTTGTTGGCTATAGTGTCATGAAGGGCTACATAGATGACCCCAATCTTGCTTTCATCCAATGTTCAGTTTCCTGCAGCATTTGTGCAATAGTAATTAGGAGCAGAGACTCTGACTGATTTTTCCCTCACTTCCTGGCCAGGCAAGCTGAGGCTAATTGAAACACATAACATGAGGGGACCAGCCAAAAACAACAAACATCACACAGATTTGTAATAGATTCCTTCAAAGTTTGGTATGTTTTTGACTTAGTATTCCTCTAGCCTGTCTCGTTCACTACTAAGCTAAGTGGACTACTTTTAAGTTGCAAGTTCCCCTTCGCAAACCACCAGTGCTGGCTTTCAGGATTGCTACAATTATTTTCTACCCTATATATTTCATTATATTCAATGCCTTTCTTAAACATGTCCTCTACTTTTAGAATTCATTTATGTGCCTCATAATGTACTGATTGCTTGGATTTCACTGATGTAGGTTTAAAGTTTCCTACAACTAATAATTGGTTAAGGGTTGTATATAATAATCCTTGCATGTAGCAATAAATCTAACCTTTGGATCTGATACAATTAAACTCAGGTCTGCTAAACATATAGAAATTGTTTTAAATCAATTTTGTTCACTACAAATTCAGTATCCCATAAAAGGATGTGTTAAGATAGCACTGTGGACATGACCTAAGCTGATCTGTTCAGTTCCCATGAATTAGTGCACAGTACACCGGAGTAATTTCTGGAGTTTTGCACACTTACTGAAACTGCTATCATGCCAGTGCCTCTTAAAGGGGAGGGCACCACAGGCATGGGAAGAGGCACCTCATTTCACAAATGTTGTCCTGAAGAGCTTAGTGGAAAAGAGGAACACCCAGTTGGAGGTGTCCCCATGCTAGGAGACAAGGAGGGCAACAAGGTCAAAACTGAAATGGGGAGGTATGACTAGAGAGACTGATGTTTGCATTGGAGTCCTGAGGACCTGGTCCCAATGCTGCACCATTCAATGACCAGGTTAAGGTTAGTAGAAACAGCAACATGTCCCACCTGTCATCATGTGCACATTACACTTATGCTTGATACTACCACAACCCTAGCAAATGTGTCTCAGACCTTATGCACTCTTAACAGCCATTCAACCTGGAGCAGGTTCAGCAGGCAGACATTGTCCCCAGTGCAATAGCTGGGGCATCAAGAAGGTTGCACCTTCCCACAATCCCATTGATTGTTGATGAAAGCCCAGTAAGCTCTTGTCAGGAAGTTTGGGAATTGCCAGTTCGAAATGCCAGCAATTCAGTATGGAACTGGCATCCAAAGAGAGCCACCCCATGTTGCTCTCAGCTGCAATGAGCTCTCCTCTAACTTAGTCTTCTCAAAATGTCAGGTAATTAATGGTCCCTTCAATTAGTTCAGGTGCATGATTTTCCTGCTATTTATACCCGCTTCCCTGTGCATGTTCTATACTGAGTATTAGTTGTGGTTTTTGATTCATTTTCACAGGAGAGGTACCAATTGAACATTGCTTTTGGATGAATGGCACTCATGCATATTCTATGTGTTATCAAAACTCTTATTAAATGCAATGAGCTAAAGTTGCAATCATGTTTTGCTACCAATTTTGATGGTTTGCAAGGTCCTTCTACATTGTGTGTTTATAAATATAAATTGTTTTATCAGATTTTGATCTAATGCTTATGAAACTTGTCAAAACCTGTACAATGCAAATAAATGTGGGCATGATCAATTGCTTAGTACTCAAAATAAAACTGACTGAATGCATCCCTGGTCCTGGATATTACAATTCTTCGCAGCCTCAATGCACTTTATTGTTTAGTTTAGATTTTCATAGGATAATTAGTCTAGTGTTTACAAAGCAGAGACACAAATGTGTAATGTCTATGAAAACACAGAAAATTGCTTGTTTATAAAATAAATATTGAAGAGCTGTGTGCCTAACAGAGTAAAGTAGTGACTGATATATTATGACTGATGTTAGCTACATCAGAAATCATTGTCCATGAGCCAACACTTCTGTGTAGTAGATCCTGCCAATGAACAAGAAACATAGGAACTCAACACATTTTTATGATACTCCCCACTCTGCTGCTCAATCTGGCAGTCACCACTTGTTTTGCTCTTTTGAAATATCATTCAAAATAAATGTATCTGAATGGGCTGACCATTAAGCTGTCAGTATTCCCAAGTGTAATTTCTGGATTTAATTTATCAAGTCCATTCTAATCCTGTTGGCAAGTAGGACAAAAAAATCCCTGGGTGGCTTCTGCTCTGCTTTCCTTTCACCTCAGTGGAAAGCAACTGCTTTTATGTTTTGACTCCCTACGGTGATTTGAGAGGGGCAGTGTCATGGCAACTATCAAAGGAAGTGCAAACAACTTTTTCCTACTTTCTTACAATCAGATCAGCCGTGATTGTAACTTTGAAGTTACAGTCACCTCAACCATGATCTTATTAAATGGTGGAGCAGGCTTGAGGGCTGAATGGCCTCCTCCTGCTGCTAATTTGTATGTCCCTGGGGCGGATTTTGACTTGTTGGTAGATGATTGATTGCCTGCATTTGAAGTGAAAGGGCCATGATCCTGAAGCTCCAGTCTCATTTACACTAAGCCAGTGAAAAGCTGAATACAAGTTGGTGCACTGATGTAGGCCAACAGTTTGAGACCTGTCATCAGTGGGCCACTCCAGCCACCAGTAGAGGAAGTTTACAAGAGAAATGATTTGGGTTGGACATGTCCTGGGACATTGGACAATTTTTTTGGAATTGGAATTGGAATTGGTTTATTATAGATAGATATCTTTATTAGTCAAATGTACATTGAAGCACACAGTGAAATACATCTTTTTGCGTAGTGTTCTGGGGGCAGCCCGCAAGTGTCGCCACGCTTCTGGCACCAACATAGTATGTTCACAACTTCCTAACCTGTACGTCTTTGGAATGTGGGAAGAAACTGGAGCACCCAGAGGAAACACATGTCAACACGAGGAGAACATGCAAACTCCTTACAGACAGTGGCATGTACCACATGTACCAAGGTATTGTCACATGTACCGAGGTATAGTGAAAAATTTGTCTTGCATACCGTTCATACAGATCAATTCATTACACAGTGCTTTGAGATAGTGCAAGATAAAACAATAACAGAATGCAGAATGAAGTGTAACAGCTACAGAGAATGTGCAGTGTAGGTAGACAATAAGGTGCAAGGTCATAATGAGGTAGATTATAAGGTTTTTTTTGTTAGCCTCAGATAACTTTTACTCCTTTGGGTCTCATAAGACTAATTTCAAACTTAATTGTGAATGGAAATCAAATTACCACAGATGCAAGAAGCGTTAAATAAAAACAGAAAATACTGGAAACACTCAGCAAGCCGGCAGTGTCTGTGAAAAGAGAAACAAAGTTCCTTTTCAGGTCAAAGACCTTTTGCCAGAACTGGCAAGGGGAGATGTTAGTTGTAAGTTGCAGATAAGGTTGGGGAGGGACGGATGGGGCAAAGGAAATTGGGTTTTCATGGGGATAAGTTGTGAGGTTAATAGGGATGGTTAGAGGGTGATAATACAAACAAAGGAGCATAATGTGTTGCATATACTTGTGCAGATTTGTAGTGAGGGGATCACCTGCGACGCCTTTTCCTCCCATTCCAGTACTGATTTTCTTGGCATCCTGGTAAAGATCTGTCCAATGGCCCCTCCTTTCTCTTTTCCATGTGTTGTCCAAAAGTCATAAACTTAAAGTCAGCTTCCACATTTTGTGCTTAACACCCATCCTAGTTCACAACTACCTCTCTTGATCATTTCACCAACTCAGATTGTCACACTGTTTGCACTGTGTGAGCATAAATTCCTTTCAATGAATTGGTAGTAAAATTGAAACTAGGTTGGCCCTGGTCTTTCACCTGAAGGACACTCAAAGATTTCTCTGGTCTTCCTGCACATCCCAATTTTATTTATATCACCGCAGGTAACCATACTTTCAACTCCCTAAACCTTAAGCTCTGGAATTCTCTCTCTGAAGGTCTCTACTTTTTTTTACCCCTTTTAAGAAACTCCTTAAAATTTAAAAATTAACAAACTACAGATTTTGGAAATATGAAACAAAAGAGAGTCTTACTTTAGGAAAGAGAGAGGTACAGGGGCTCTCTGGGTTACAGGGCAAGGTTTTGCATGAATTTTTAAAGCAAGTATATGCAACACATTATGCTTCTTTGTTTGTATTACTACTCTCTAACCACCCCTATTAACCCTGTATGGTAGACAAAGATTAGATTCCTTTCCCTGGAAACTGTCTGAGGATGAGCCTCACCTTGGTGTTGTAGTTCATCATGAATGAACTTTGAACCCCATATTCACTCCTTTCTCAATTCAGTCTCCTTCCACCTCTGGTACAATGCACTGCTTCTTCATCTGCCAAATCCCTGCTCCATGCTTTAATTACCTAAAACTTGACTATTGCATTTCCTCCTGGCCTTCCTCGCATCTTCCACCATTCACTAAAGTTCATCTAAAACTCTTGCTGCCATATCGAGCCATTTGGCCATTCCCCCTCTGCTTTGACCCACACAGGCTTCCTACATGATAATGCTTCAAGCTTGAAATTCTCATCTACAATCTTATTTGCAAACCTATCCGCAACCACAGTCCTCCTTATCTCCTTCACCCTAAGAAAACTCAGAGACTTCTCTGGTCTTCCTGCATATCCCAATTTTATTTATATCATCACTGGCAAGCATACTTTCTACTTCCTAAGCCTTAAGCTCTGGAATTCTCCCTCTGAAGGTCTCTGCTTTTCTACTGCTTTTAAAAGAAACTCCTTCAAATTTAAAAATCAACAAACTACAGATTTTAGAAATCTGAAACAAAAGAGAGTCTTATTTTAGGAAAGAGAGAAGCACAGGGGCTCTCTGGGTTACAGAAGACCTGACTTATGGAAATCCAACTATATGCAAGATTTTTCATAAATTTTTAAAGTATTTCCAAGACAGGAAAGTGACTTACCAAAATGTAAACACCTTCAGGAGTTGTGGAATAGGTGTAGCAGCTAGTTAATTCAAAAGACAACAAGTTTTTTAAAAAACTGCTATTCGTAACCTCTCTGGAGTAATCAAACAGATACATTGTCTTTAAGAAGCTGGAGGCCACTTAAGAGATTTGCTTTGGAAACTGACAAGACAAATCTCCTCTATTGACACTTGAAAAATACTTTCTCAAACAATGTACTTTACTTTATGGCCATTGAAACTAGCCATTTGATGTGGGACATTCTGATTCTGTGCTACTGTAACTACACGGGAAGACAATAAATGAATGTTCATGTAAATTAACCCTCATTAAAGTTGTTTGTTTCTGACTTATGGAAAAATTGGTTTACAAACAGTTCTCAGGAATGGGACCTTTATGTAACCCAGGGACTGCCTGTACAAATTAGTTTTGAACAGCAGGAAATGTGGGGAGAGGGATGGATAAGACAAAAGGATTATCTCTGATAGGGTGAGACCAGGGTTGCTGTGGGGATAAATTGTAGAGGTCCTCTGGTCAATGGCTAAATGCAGACAGTTAGAGGGTGATAATATAAATGAAGAAGTAAACATGTTGTGAATGGATGGTTGTAGGCATGCTCAGCAGGTCAGCCTGTACTGATGGAGAGAGAAAAACTGAGTTAAAATCACAGATGGAAACAGCTAGTTCTAATACAGACAGGGAAAGCAAGTTATCTATAGTTATAGAACTTGATTTTAAGTCTGGAAGGCTGCAACATACCCAGATGTTCCTCAACAGTGCAGGAGCCCACAGACAGATAGGTCAGAGTGGGAGTGGGATGGAAAGTTAAAGTGGCAGGCAACAACAAACTCAGGGTCGCTCTTGTAGACTGAAAACAGGTGCTCTGCAAAATGATAACTCCAATCTGAATTTAGTTTCCCCGACATAGAGGTGGCCACATTGTGAACACCGAATACAGTACGGTAGATTGAAAGTGGACTTCTGCTTCATCTGGAAAGAGTGGGCGGTGGAAAGAGGTGAAAGAGCAGATGTTACATCTCTTGCTGTTGCATGCGAATGAAGCAGTGTTACTGTTATCATGCCAGAAATTTGGCTGCCAATTTGTACATAACAAGATCTTACTTGTCCCACTGTAACAATAACCCAACAGTCTGGATTTGGGGATGGTGATGGGGTTATTTTGAGGATTAAATGAAATAGAATCTAGAATCTTTGACATCTAGCTGAAAGAACTGACACCATTTTGGTTTGAGGTCCCATCTGAAAAACAACATTTCTTTACTACAATACAAGAGCATCAGCCTAGATTTAATGTTCATACTTTTAGAGTGGGACATAGACTCACATCTTTCATAGCTTCACCTTATCTATAAAAGTTAAGTGTTCAAGTCCCACTGAACCAAACTTGGCGTCTAAAAGGAACAATAAATAACAAAGCAAGTCAGACCACGTATCTCTCAAATGTCTCAAATGACAAGTACATTTTCTTTGCTGAAATTCTGTGTGGATGCCTGCTTTCAACTCACTTTTATGTGCTGGGCAACCACTTTACATCCCTTCTCTTGAAATGCTTGCACTTGCATTCATTTCTAGTTAACCAATCTGTCTTTGAGTTTTCCTGGGCAATGTGTTCTGCAATCCCCATGCAAGGAAACTTCAGTCACATATTAAATACTGTTCTCAGATAAAGCTTGCCATGATATTGGAGAGTCTCCATTCATGAAACAATAATTACTCCATTGCAAGCATGGATCTCTTTTACATTGGAGGGAAGATTGCAATAGTCCCATATTCCAGTGGCATTATTGGTATTGGTATTGGTTTATTATTGTCACTTGTACCGAGGTACAGTGAAAAACTTGTCTTGCATACCGTTCGTACAGATCAATTCATGCAGATACATTGAGTTAGTACAGAGTGCACTGAGGTAGTACAGGGTAAAAACAATAACAGAGTACAGAGTAAAGTGTCACAGCTACAGCGAAATGTATTGCAGGTAGACAATAAGGTGCAAGGTCAAAACAATGTAGATTGTGTGGTCAAGAGTCCATCTCATCGTATAAGGGAACTGTTTAATTGACTTATCACAGTGGGATAGAAGCTGTCCTCAAGCCTGATGGTATGTGCTCTCAGGCTCCTGTATCTTCTACCTGATGGAAGAGGAGAGAAGAGAGAATGACCCGGGTGGGTGGGGTCTTTGATTATGCTGGCTGCTTCACCAAGGCGGCGAGAGGTATAGACAGAGTCCATGGAGGGGAGGCTGGTTACTGTGACACGCTGGGCTGTGTCCACAACTCTTTGCAGTTCCTTGCGGTCCTGGGCCATGATGCATCCAGATAGGATGCTTTCTATGGTGCATCAATAAAAATTGGTGAGTGTCAAAGGGGACATGCCAAATTTCTTTAGCCTCCTGAGGAAGTAGAGGCACTGGTGAGCTTTCTTGACCGTGGCATTAAGAACAGAAAGTGAAAGAAAAGCTCAGCAGGCCAGGCAGCATCTGTGGAAAGAGAAACAGTTAATGCTGCAGGTCTAAGACCCTTGTGCCAATGAAGTTCTGTTTTTATTTGAGGTTTCCATCACCTGCAGTTTTTTTAATTCCCAATGGCATTACATGAGTTATACTGAGAGATGGGGGACTGGGGGGTTGGGATTTGGGGAAAGGGAAGGGCGTGGCAATGTCTGGTGGTGGTACAGCATAGTGGGCAGTAATATTTCACAGGAAGACTTGTGAGTGACTGGGATAAGGGCTTCTTCGCACTAGATTCAATCAGAGGTGTTGGAGCAGCTCCAAAGGTAAGTAATAAGGCAAATATAGTAGTCTGCAAACTATAAGTAAGTGAAAATACTGACTTTTTTATATTAGCAACCATTTAAAGAAATTAACATTGTGTAAATAAAACTTTAGTCTAATTTGTAATGCATGAAACAAACCATGATGTTTTGCTGACCAGTAACTGCTCTTAGAAAAACATCGGCTCAAATGTGTTAACAAGGCAAGGTAGCACACAGTAATGAAAGACTGAAAAGATGTTGATAAAATGACAGTGACAGGGCTTACAAAAGGACTGAGTAACTGGATGAGGGAATATGCCAATAGCTGAGCATAATGACACAAGCCATATGGCTTAGGGAGAAGAGGCACAGAAGGGATGTAGCACAGCTGGACTATCACAGCAGGAAGAGCCAAGGGGAATATCAGCCACACAGTAAAACATCTGGAATAGCAAAGAAGAGCCATAAAGGAGCACTCTCCAAATGGAGCTGTCAGGCTGCTCTTCAGCTCAAAATAATGAAGGTTCTAGGGACCGAACAGGATTAGGTTTTTAAAAAGGCAATGTTTTCGCAGAATTTTGCATATTATAATAGAGCAAATCAATTAATAATGGACCAAATAATTAGCTTTTTGCTAACCAATGAAAAGACACAAATTTCAAGTCCGTGGGGTAGACCTGGACTTTTGTGCGATAGTGTATAATGAGTCAGCAGCTAATTTCATATCTTTCTCAATTTTTATTTAGGTTGGTTTGAATAGACATAAAAATCAGGAGAGATGGGAAGCAGGCTGTTGACTCATTTCACTTTACACTTGCACAAAGTCAAAAACCATAGAACCATACAGCACAAAACTACCCTCATCTTTGTCACAAAAATTTTCTTAAGATAGGATTGGTCTCTCATCTAAACCAGCTAAAATTAAACACAGTCGTCAACACCAATCTAATTTTCCTCAAGGCAAGCTATAATAAAATGTCATCAGATTCTGTTCACACCCAAAGAAGTGTTTCAACTTCACTATAAACTAAAACTCACGATTATGCTTAACTAACTGCATCATTTTTCCACAGAAACCTTTGAATATTCATAAACATTCTCTTGGCCTTTGCCATAAATTCACTGCATTCTGCCCGGATCCTCTGGAGGAGAGGTCTAGGCTGTATTTTTATCTATTTGCCTTGTTTCCCTGGGGCTCTGAGTCCAGATTTCTGCTGTGGTTATGATGGCCAGCCAGGAGAACATCAGGACTAATGTGAAATTCTGTGCAGAGGAACCTAAATGTAGGCCACCATTTTCCATTTCAGCACACAACGAGAGTATGAATTGGGAAATGATGCATCCCCAGACATTAGTTGCTTGAAAGTATCTGTTTCCCATTCTGCATGATATACATCAAGAATCCTGCAATGTTTCAACCCTAGGAGAGTCCAGTATCACAGACAATAATAAACCTAATATTGCTTTAAAACTGCAGCTTGCTGATTTGAACACCATACACTTCAGTAGAGACTGTGCTGAGAGTCTACATCCCTTTACCCCTGGGCCACTGAAGCTCTAATCATGCTTCTGATGTATAATAGTGTCCTCTTGCTGATTAAATATCAAAGGCCTGAGGCTATAAGTCTGATTTGGGTCCAAGCTGGGAGAGTGGCCTGCAGCTGAAATTTAAGGTGGATTCAGGTAGGATTCTGCCCTGTTTTTGAGCTTCAGCCATTTTGTGGTAGGGGGAGCTGAGAGTAGACCTTCCAGTGTGGTCAGATGGGGTTCAGCAGACCATGAGCTTCATCCCCTGCATCATTATAAGGCCTCAGCAGAATTGTCACCAGTTGGCAGCTGGTGTGAGTCCTATGGAGGCCTTGTAGACAATCCCAACTGAAAATGATTATAGCACATTAAATTTGTTTCCTTAAAGTTCCCATCAAAGCTGAAAGTCTTCAAATTTTTTTTTAAATTTTCAGACCTTAGTAGGGCCTCAGACATACCCCAAGGAGGCACTTTTGGCTATTCTGCTGTTGGCAAGCTTGGTTTTGCAACCTTGCTGGTTTCATTCTAAGACCATTGACTGGAAAGAATGCCTGGTGCATGCTAAGTTTGGAGTGGCATCCTAACAAAGGGATATTGTTCCTCCTTTGCATTATTTACAGGCTTGATGCTAGTTTAAGATTTAAATTTTTTACAACCTTGAACCTGTTTTTGAGGTAGAAAGTTCCAAACATCTCATATTCTTTGTGTGAAGAATTATTTCTAAAATTCTCAATTAAATGTCTGGCTCTGATTTTTGGATATTATCTAGTAACAAAATACTGGAAATCTGAAACTGAAATAGAAAATGCTGGAAATACTCAGCAGATCAGGCAGCACTGGTGGCACTGAAAGAGGGAAAACTTTTCAGGTCAATGACCCTTTATCAGAACCAGAAGAAGTTAGAAATCAAACATGCTTTATGTTGTAGAATTCTGGTGGATCTGCACTACACTCAAATATAAAGCTTTTGGAAGAAAGAAGGAGATTGTAGTTCACAACCTCAGGATGTTGTGATGCATAGAACATACGGCAGTATCCCAAATGGAGTCTGTGCATGGCTCTGTACAGCTGTGGCAAAACTCCCTTTTCTATTCTAACCCTCTGATCATAAAGGCTAACATATCATTAGTTTTTACACCTGATTATAAAAGTTTAGTAGTCTGTATACATAGATTCCCAGACCTCTTTGGATCTCTTCAATTCCTAACTTTCCACCATCCAGATTAGCCCAAAATGGATGACCTCATACTTACCACTGAAAGTCATCCCACTGCAGTGGCATTCACACTTTGTAAGTTTATGCTTCCACACTGTGTTACTTACTGCACCACGGAGTAGCAGCCTGTGTCCAGTGGCAGTGAGATATTTGATTAGAAAGCAATGAAATATTGCTGCTGGTAGATGGGAATGCAGGGTGGAGGTTACAGTCAGATCAGCCATGATCTTATTAAATGGAGGAGTAAGCCTGAGGGGCTGAGTTGTGTTCCTAATCCACAAGTTCAGAATCAGAATCAGATTTATTATCATTGATTTAGATGACGTGAAATGTATTGTTTTGCAGATCAGTACAGTGCAAAAACATAAAATTACTATAACTTACAAAAATAAGTAAGAATAACAAGGTAGTGTTCATGAGTTCATGGACCGTTCAGAAATCTGATGGTGGAGGGAAGAAGGGGAGGAGGAAGTTCGTAGGGGTTGTGAGTTACGCTTGAGTTTCTTTTTATCCCAAGCCTTGCATCTTAAGACGTGTTGCAATTAGACTAATTTAAAGGTACAAAGTTTTCAGTTTTACCATATAAAATTGCTATCAAACCTTTTTAGATACATGCACCTCACACATTCAATATATATACTGTAAATATTATATTGTACAACTTCTAATCCTAATAATAAAAATGAATCATATGACTGATAGCCACCAACTTAAGGTAACGTTTTACTGCAATATTTAGCGCCAGTACAAAAATTCAGTATTTCTGTTGCAGAAATCAATTTTACACATTTTAAAGACATTTTGTACTGACAAGATACAAGGCAAAAGTTTCTCTGAGTTGCAACATTTCCCAGGTAAGTCTAAAATATAAATAAATGCTGTAGAATGTTTCCTTTGTAGTGACCCATCGTCTGAGCAAGCGAACTGGCTCGGCGGTTGGGTCACGCGTCGTCGGAGCGGCGAGGCCCAAGATGGCGCTGGGCCTTCGTCTTCCCCGAGCGACGGGGAGAACCCGCACATGGGAAAAGTTTGATGACGTAGCACGTATGTTATTTCCATTTTCGGTGGGCGGAAACCATTCCTCTTAAAAGGCCCACGCAAGGCTGGAAAATAAATCAGTTTTGTTCTGGAACTCATCGACTAGTGTCTTACTTTCACACCGCGGTAGCAGCCACTACACCTTGTTTATTTTGAATGGTTAAAATATTAAGAAATTGCAGTAGTTTATGATGGTTGACAGGGAGAAAAGGATATAATTTAATTGATTTTATGATGCATCCATATGTGAAACTTGCCACTATATTTCTATTCTTCTTTCAGAAAGAAAATGGTGCTGTCATTCTTCTTCGATGCTAACAAGTTTTTCATATTCTAACAATCAATTGGACCTGATCGTGCTGACCCAGTCTCCCAGACTGGAACTGAAGCTAACAGTCCACTCAAGTCTACAGTGCCTGGCTCAGTGGATTATCTCCCTGGAGTCCAGAGGCCTGGTCCAGATGGCAATTGGGCCACGAGGGCAAGAGGCAGGGGGTGGAGGCAGTGTGCCGAGTGCAGGCCCCCAGATCACCCTGATAGCCTTTGACAGCTGGCAAAACTGAGGGGAGGGGGTTTGGCTTTGCCACCTGTCAAAGTTGTCATTGATTTTAACAATTCTTAAATGGCTTCTGAATGTCAGGGGCACTTAAAGTTGAAATAAGTACTTTTTTAAAAAATTAAAAACAAAATAACAGTTAACTAAAAACACAGAAAGCACTGAAATAAAATATTTTAAAATATCAGTCATCTCTGCAAGTAGGCCTATGTTCTACAATCCTCATTAAAATTAATGGGATCTCAGATCCTGCATGGGATTCAAGAGACAATTCCTCAGCTTAAAGTTGGGGGGTGGTGGGGGGGAAGGTACCACAAGAACTGGGTTCCACTTCTAGATTCCTGTTAGAGTCTAGCAGTAGAGTATACTGACGATCTATCTGAGTCTGTTATTAAGCCCTGGACTGCCTGGGTTTCATAATACATGCAACCAAGTCTCAGTTTTAATGGTTGAATGCAGGCAGTTTGGATTTTTTCTTATATTTCCCACTTTGGTAGTTCACTGTAAATATTGCCAGGACATTGCAAACTTTAATTCTGAAACATTGCCCAATGTGTTTGGTATGAAGTGACAAAGCAAAACAGTTCTAGCAGACATCCTATGCACTGCAGAAGTTGCAGCAGGAGTGTGAGTAATTAAGTGGGCTGAAGTTCAGAAATTACAATGTCAGCACTTTTATAAATTAAGTAATGAAGAGAAATCCTGATCCAAGCATTAAATTTCTTGGCAAATTAATTTCTGCATTTGTCAGGTTTCAAGTGCCGCAGATAATTAGAGGTCAAACTATCCCAGAGGTTCCATTTCTTACCTGCCTCTATTAAATAAAGAGAACACAAAAGGACATTGAAGTACTGTCATATGTTCTATGAAGGTTGCTTTATTCACTCTACACCCTCTGTACATAATGGACAAAAAGGAGTGGGAATGCCACTTCATCGTCTCATTTTACGGACAGAAAACAGGTGCAATTGGGCAATTTCATGGATCAATGTCCTGCCCACCAATGACGCCTAAAAGACATCTGACCCGAACAGGTCCACAACAGGTAATCATCCTCCTGCCTAATGCCTGCTCTTGCATCGTAGTTCAGGGAATGCAGCTGCCTGAGCAAAGCAGGCTTCCAATTGAATCCACTCATCTTCCAGACGTGGGTGGATCCTATGAATCAGCGTAAGCCTTGGTTCTTGTTCCCGAGTCAAGAGTTTTGAGTAATGTTCAGGAAGCATAAACCCAAAAGTCTAGGCTGATACATCACTGCAGGACTAAGGAAGTGCTAGACTGCTGGAGGTGCTGTCCTTTGGATGCAATGTTAAATTGATTGCTCTGTCAGGTGCATGCAAAGATCCCAAGTATTCTTGTCAATATTTCTCCATCAATCAACATTACAAACACAGATTATCTGGTTGTCATTATATTCCTGTTTATGGGAGCCAACCATGCTCAAATTTGCAACTTCCTTTCCTACATCATAACTTGATTCATTTGCCTTTTCATCTATTGGTTCATTGATTGAACAATGACTAATGGAGAATCCCTCTGCTCCATTAGGAATGAACTGTGCGTAATGTATGGGTCTGTGAATGTTAAGGAAAATACATCAATGGAGGTGGCATCTATGCTGTGATCATTCTCCTGGTTCCTACCCAGTCTGTGCTGGTCTAACACACTGTAAGAACAATAACAATGTTGTGTTTATTTATCATCATTAATGTAGCATTGCCTCTTAAGGCAAATGCAGCACCTGAACAGAGACATGAACCTTAGACTACAGGTCCGATTCTCCACTGCCTCAACTACCAAGGTAACAACATTGTTGTTATTCTCATCACTCCTGGGCTGGGGAGAAGAAATTCCAGAACGACCACCATTCCTGATTCTAATTGGTTTTCTGTGACCCTGAAAACAGTGTATATTGTGTGGGTGCTGAATGAAATTAGGAAGGGGCCCAACTGATTTGATCATTTTCTGGGCTCATTCATGAAGAATCTGTGTTTAAATGTTATAGTGGAGTAGTGATCTTCACTGTTTTTCAAGTGGGGGCAAGGAACCTATGTGAGAGCCATGTTACTATTAAATTAACACATGACTCCTTAATAATGCAATTTTACAGAACAACTTATGTAACTAAAGTATGCTTCTAGAATGAGACATTACTGCTTTTATGAAGGAAAACCAGGAAAACTTGTGGAACCAATAAGATTGTAAGCCGAATATAATTTGTAAGAGCAGAATAATGCTAACACAGATACAGACACAAACACTGAAACACACATACACACAACACATGCTCACCCACTCTCACACACACACACACACACACACACACACACACACACACACACACAACCTATACACATACACACCCACACCCACCCACACCCACACACCCACACACACCGACACACACACACACCCCACCCACACACGCGCGCATGCACACAAACACACACACCCATACACACATACACACACACACACACGCACACACACGCGCGCGCGTGCGCGGTCCTTGTTACTGCTTCCTTCCTCAATTCTTAGCCCCTTCACTTACCCTTTCCTTGATCCCTCACACCTGCCGTCCTCCTTGCCCATTGCTCTCTGGCTGTCTGAACCCCTCCTGCCCTTCCCCAGACACCCTCCATTTGACCCTTACATCCCTTCCCTCCATTTGCTCACCTGCTCATGTCCCCAACCACACTTTGGTCTCCAGCTCCTTCTTCCAGCCACACTTTGGCTCTGGCTCTTCACCACATATTTGACCCAGTTCCCAGCAACACTCCGTTCACAGAAAATGGAATAGATGTAATGAGTCGGGGACAGCCACGCTTAGGTTGGGTGGGAGTTGCCACTGGCTGGCAGGCCTTGCAATGAAGGATGCTGAAAGGAGGATTAACTGCACACTAAGAATCTTATGGCATTCAATGGGTCCAGGACAGGAGAAAATGGAAAATATCAGGCTAATTTAACTGCATGTTTTATTTTCAATATGATATGATTGATAATTGATTAGACCTGGAGTGAAAATCAATAATGGTCATTTCTGGGTCATCTCTGAGTTCTTCTGGAAGTTTGACCCAGTACCACCCATAGCCATTCATCCTCACACCACCAGCATGTTTTCCATGCCAGGTCACATGGACACGTCATCATTCCCTGTGCAACAGGAGCAGCCATCATTGGGTGTTTTGGACATTTCCAGGATAACTAGATTTTTAAATTGCAGGGCTGGAGTGGGAGCCTTGTAGCATGTTCCATGGTTTCATTTGATCATCTGGCTAGCCCATCATATGGCACTGACATAACCTTCCCCAACCACTGCTCTCTACTTAACTTTCTGATCTCGAGACCCCAAACCAGCAATGTTTCAGGCCCCCTGAGCTCCAAAGCCTCTGATATTCTAGGCTATCAATCCCCAATCCACTGATGATCCCTAACACTGCAACATTGCAGATCCCTGACCCACCACCCTCTGAGTTTCTCCATCCCTGATATCGTGATCCTATGATTTTTAGGTCTCCCACCCCTGATCTTCCAATCACCTTGAGTTTCTCCGATAGTTTAGTCAAAGTCGAGTTTATTATCATATGCACAAGTACATGCATGCACAGGGGCAATGAAAAACTTACTTGCAGCAGCATCACAGGAACATAGATACACAATGTTCAGAAGAAAAGCATAAAATAATAAATTATACAAAATTATACAAGAAAGAACACAAGTAGAACAAAAAAAAGAAAAAAAAGTCCACTGTAGGCCTCTCGTGCCCCAATGTTGCCCGCCAACTGTCCGACCCCCTAATCATCCGAGACACCTGATCATGAGTCACTTAACCGATCATTACTCCTGATCCCTCACCATTCTCCCTGTCCCAAAATGCTAAACCCCTCTCGCCTTTTGCTCACTTACCTTGCTCATCAATCTCCCCCCAAGGCCCAGTCTCCAGCCTGCTGCCATAGGTCCTCTCCCAACCTCCATACCATGGGCCTTCATGCCCCAATATGATCCAGGACAGCATACTTCCCATTACAGAGATGTGCAGCACCCTTTCAGTATACCCGAGGTCTTGAAATTTGTGGTAGCAAGCTCTAAACCAAGACAGTTGCTGGCCCATTTGGGTGCACTACCATCTCTAGGTAATATTCCCTAAAACATATCCACTGTGATAAAATTGGAAGGCAGAGTACAATGTGCTGATGTGACTATATAAGACAATTAGCATAACTGACTCAGGATGAATTTCCAGGCACATGAATTCTCCTAACCCAAGTTATCTTGTTTTGTGCAATGAATCTGCTAAGGGCATTATCTTATTTAAATCTACTAACATACAAATCTTTGTATTACATACAATAGCTGTGATGTTAAACTTGAGAGGTTAAGAAATACAATGGTATCATAGAACTTGCCTGAAACATGGGCTGGATCAGATAATAGTTATAATTATTATTTACATCACATGTTACAGAAATGCTTCAAACATTTCATATCCTCATCATCTTTGTGTTGTAACATAAGGCTGAAGTTCAGTCCAAAGCTAAAAGCATGAGCTTTTACATCCTTTTTCCCCAAAAGAACACAACTGAGTGTAATTTTGCTAAATTCGCAATTAATGTTTTCACTTTAAATTAAAATGTAACTCAATTTTAAATTATGGGAAAACACAAAACTGCTGCTTTTAAAAATAAATATAACTTAAAATATTAATGTCAGCAAAACCGAACTATATATTCTTTCAAAAATAGAAATGTGTGTTTTAAATTTGTTATTGCTTATGTATATCTGAAAATAAAATGGAATAGAAACTTCTCTTACAATCATTTACTTCACTGACTAAAAATGTGGTTGTGCTAATAGTTTAGTGTTGCTATAAAATAGGCTACAGTCAAAGAAGTGAAAGGCTGTTAGTATAACTCTGGAGGCAGGTGTGAAGAAAGTCAGTGTGACACCAGTTCAGGGAGGCCATCTCACACAGTTTGATTCTGTGACACTCCTAATTTAGAAAGTGGTTGGTGGGTGAGGGATAGGATCAAAACTTGTTTAAATATTTTAAGAATGCAGATTTTCCTTCTGTGCGCCCACTACACTTTAAATTTATTACCTGAGGGAAGGAGATTACTGTCATTAACAGAGCAGGTGGGGGCAGGAAGGAATTGGAGGAAAGAGGGTGAAGTCTTAGGTTGAACTGAGGAGGAAAGCAAAATGGCTGGGTTGGTTGGAGAGGGCAGAGTTCCTCTGTGAATTGGTTCTTAAATATTTGTGATCTACAGTGATGCAGAATGTTGCAGGGAAAAACAGTTGTGAAGGGAAAGAGTGTCTGTTGAGATACCTTTTGGGGAAACTTGGACAGATTTGTCTATTGCAAAATCAAAGGCCACTTTATTGGCCCATTATTTCATAAATTAAAATTTAATAAGCTGTAAAGAACAAAAACTATTCAAAATGAGGTAGATTTCATGATTTTTATTTTAAATCTGCTCTAGATTTCTAAGCAAAATGTTTCACCAATTTGCAGTTGCAAGAAATGTGCATCCTTTTAAATTTCTGTAACCTCACCTGCAATGACCCAGGGTGAACAAAATTAGGTGAAAATTCTATATTTGCATTTAGGTATTTCTTTTTCAAAAAAGATAACAAATTAGAACATAATCTTCTCTGTAATATCTACCTGATTCCACAAAAGGAAGCAAGCAACAGACTTCCAAATTACAAATAATTTCCAGTAAATGTATTTTGACTATTAAACATGGTGGGCCAAAGGGCCTGTTTTGTGCTGTATGGTTCTAAAAATATCCTTACTTCTAAAATTTTAAAAATATTGAATGTCCTCATTTCTTTTATATTTTTAAATGCCAACAAAAATACGAGCATGCCTGATAATTTAACAGGAAATAAATCACGTGCTGTGAAGTCTCATGTCCTCTTCAGGCTATCAAATCTTTCTCCTTTAAATTTGGAGTCAGAATTGGTGTCGGAGGGTCCCTCTACTCTCACACTCATGAAAACCAGGATGATCTACATCTTGCTCGTATCAGGCCCGAATACCACCCCATAGGAATTCAGCTTCAATAAATCACACCAATTTACCCTCAATAAATTGCACGATGTATTTCCTCATTTTTTCCCCATCTAATGAGTATATATGAATGTTTCATTTAATCAAAGCTTGAATTTCCATCTTGTGACCCACAGCACAGGCAGTATCATTACTTGTTTACTTATTTGATAGGTTTATATTCAAGAATTTTATTGGACTGTCAAGCTTTCAATAATATGGTCAGATCTTGCTAGCATTTTTGCATGGTTTTGAATCAGTTTTATCAAAAGGGTCAAGAAAAACTGAAAATTGCTGTTCTGTGAAATACTTTTTTACATGCAAACTTCAGAAGCCAGTTAAGCTTGTCATCATTTTACTGCTGTTTGGTAAGACTCAGGTGGCCTTCTCATGTCACTTTGATTCAAATCACAGAAGCCCAGAGATCGTACATCCTCTGCAGATCTCAGTGGATCTGGAGAGGCAGACAATTATGTAGATTTCAGATTATCCTTTGGAATCTCTGCGGATGATTGGGAAAGGCATGTGGAATCCCTCTGTTTGTGGTGGAGTTGGCTTGCTGACAGAGTGTAGCCCAGTAAGGTAGCCTGGATCAAGTTTTCCAATGACCATTATCAGATCCTGCTGAACAGATTCAGGGCTGCTACTGTGTGCATGTGCCATACCTGTGGATGAGACTTTTCCTCCCACATAGGTTTCAGTGCACTTACAGTAGCATTGTTAGGAGTGACAGTGCCCCTGACTTTAATCTACCAAGTGTTCAAAAACCATTCCCTTTTGGATGTGTGAAAAATCTTTCTAATTCACATGTGCAAAATTTTGGAATGCTGGATTTCTCAAAGTGTATTGGAAGAAAATAATATTTAGTTGATAACGTAATTTGACAGACTGAAAGAAAGTTTAATTATTCCTGTTGCTTCTCCTCATACAACTGCCACCAACCACCACCAAGCCCCACAACCCCTTACACTTGTCCATATGACCGCAGAAAGTGCTTTTGATTGTAGCTTTCATACTGTGGGAGATCTGGGCCACAGGATTCTCAAGCCTATTCTGATGTGATAGGTGACTTCTGTCATTATATGTGCACTTTTTCTCTAGTGTGGGCAGTAGAACTTCAATTAGTCATCTGGAAGAAGGTAGATGTCAGCCACATTAGGCATTCCATTCAGCTAAAATATAAAGCAACGAGTTGCATGTTGCTCCAGCATGTAAGTCAACTACCAGTTCACAAAATTCCACATATCCTTCCAGTTCAAAACCAAACGTGGCAGGCAGGCATGCTCAAGGGACAGGTGGACAAAGTGAATATGAAGCACGTGCTGTACTTCTAAACTGTAACATTTTAACTTTGATCTTGATTCAGTCAGACTAAACTACATTGTACTTTCCCTTTTTGATTTAAGAATAGGAGCGTAAGCATTTGAAAGATTAAAAGTGCCTCAAACTGTGACAACCAGTGTTACAAAATGCAAATGAGCACCTAGACTTGAGAAGAGACAAGGAGGTCACATGGCTGTCTGTGCACCTATAAAAGTTAACTGTGCAATGGTCTTTGACAGACTTTTAGGCTTCTTGTTTCAGCCTTTCATTCGACCGTTCCCTGCAGCTAGCCTTAGGAGTTTTCAGTCATATTTTATCAGTGAATAAACCTGAAGTGCTGAAAATGACATCCAGCATCTACTGGGAGGGCAGAGTTTCAATCCATAAATACTTCACGCAGTTTAAGCCTCCAAGGAATTCTTTCACAGTAGATTTGTGAGACAATGACATGGATATAAAGCTTGGTTTCAAGGTTTTGTATAAGGTAACTGCCAAGGAGGAAAATTAAATACAAAAGGGCAAGGAGGGGGAAGGGGTAGGGAGCGCCAGGATTATCACACTGTTCCCAGATCACAAACTTGCTTTTCCTCTGGAGTACAATTTTTCCCTTGAATTTTTTCCAGTGAAGCCCTGACCGTTTTCTATCTGTGACTTAAAATGCAGTAGAAAAATGTCTTCTAATTGCTGGTTTTGGTTTGAAATCTATAAATGAATCGAAATCTGTTAAATCATTTAATTACCTTACGACACCATTTGATCTGAACGATTCATAGAAAGGAAGAGTAATCCACATTAATTTTGCTTCAGCCTAAAAAAAAGTTGGCTTAAGAAAATCATTTGCTCTTAAATAGGAGCATTAAAACAGCTTTATACTTTGCCATAGTGCTGACTTCATTTGCACCATAATGAAAATCTCCAACTGAATTCCGTACAGCTGCCAGTACTTATCCTGAAGTGTGTATATGTGCACTTAAATATTGCTACAATGTCATCAAGTGTATGTTGCATGTTGATTGATGATTCTGTTGCAAGCCCAGCAGCTTCCATGTGTAATTTCCCATTAAGTGGATTTTTAGCTTCAAAGCTATCACCATGAAATAAAAACATGCTCTACAAGATTGAACATCTTGTCTAGTATTTTTGATAGTGCAGTATCAGACCAAAGTTTCAACTTGGACACCAACACACAGAAAATAACCACGTCGTCAACAGTGCCAATCCTGTCTTGATATGATGTAACAAACACACACTATCATCTCCACTCCCCTAACTACTGCCAAAGCACCAACCCCCACCTCCCAAACACACCTCCCTCAACAACTCCCCTGAGATGTGGGGAATAACATACAGGAAGAACCATGGGAATTTCCTCTTGAATCACATAAGCACCAGGAAACCACAATGACTGACTGACACCACCCCTAGTGACCGATTTACCTCCTGTACGTAGAGAGGTCAACCATGTTCATCTCCCTGATGAATACTTACAGCAAATCCATGCTCAGATATTGGAAGCTTATTCTATAGTAAATTGCCAGATCTGTAATGAGGCTCTCCCCAGTCATCTCAACAACCTGCAGGCCTTACTATCGTAATCTCTGTTGCTTTATCTTCCACAGACCTAAACTCTATTACTTTCCAGTGGATATTAAAACATAGCCAGCCCATTCTTTCTACAGGAAGTACCTGCAAAGGAAATATCGTTTCCAAACTATTCTGAAACCCACAATGACATTTGTAATCCAGACAGTATAAATATGACACATGACAGCTTTGTGTCTCATTGAAAAATAAATCAGAAAGTCAGCACCTCACATATCTCTCAGAATATCCAGCACCATGGGTTAAACAACCCAATGAGTTAGTAATTTTATTCCAACCAACCCATCAAGTTTTATTCTGTATCCTAAATTTAACTTTGGCATTTAAAATCTGTCATTTTACCTGGACCTCACCATAAATAGAGTCATTCAATATAAAATTAGTATTCTTAGCTGTTCTTCAAGGGACAGCTTGAGCTCCATTTTATAGTATCTCGCTCCAGTCATAGGTCAAATTATAAGTTGCCTTAGAATAGGATTTCAACATTTACAGCTGACTTCACAAACACAAAATAATATATTTTATAAGAACATAAGAACAACAGAAGTATTTGGATTGGGCAATATGTCCCTATCAGCCTTCTCTGTCATTCAGTGGGATCATGGCTGATCCAATTTCGCCTCTGTTCTACTTTCCTGTCAGTTCTTCACAACTGTTGTCTCTCCTATGGATCAAAAGTCTGTTTGTCCTGGCCTTGATTATATTCAGTAATTCAGTCTCCATGGCTCTCGGGGGTTGGGAATTGCAGATTCATGATGAGTTAGAGGAAGAAATTCCTCCTTACTTTCATTTTTTATGGGCAACCACTTAATGTAGCAGTTAGCGTAATGTTATTACAGCGCCAGTGACCTGGGTTCAATTCCGGCTGCTGTCTTTAAGGAGTTTGTATGTTCTCCTCGTGTCTGTGTGGGTTTCCTCTGGGTGCTCTGGTTTCCTCCCACATTCCAAAGACGTACGGGTTAGGAAGATGTGGGCATGCTATGTTGGCACCGGAAGCGTGGCAACACTTGCTGGCTGCCCCCAGAACACTCTACGCAAAAGATGCATTTCACTGTGTGTTTCGATGTACATGTGACTAATAAAGATATCCTATCCTATATGATGTGAAACTGCCCCTGGTTTTAGATTGCCTCATGAAGGAAAACATCCTATCAGCATCAACCTGTTTCAATAAGAACACCTCTCAAAGGAGTTCAAATCGCCAGAAAGTATAGCTCCAATCTGCTCAATGTTTCTTCATAAGACAACCACTTCCTGCCAGGAATTCACCTAATAAACTTTCCCTGAACTGCCTCCAATGCAAATATATTCCTCCTTCAATAAGCAGACCAAAATTGTACAAGTACTTCAGATGTGGTATTACTCATGCCTTACACAGATATGGCAAGTCTTCTGTACTTTTATACTCCATAACCTTTGCAATAAAGACCAATGTTCTATTTTCCTTCCTAGTTTCTCGGTGTACCTGCATGCTAACTTCCTGTGTTTCATGTATGAGGACACCTACGTCCTTCTGTGAAGGAGCATTGTGTTTTCTCTATCCATGCAAACATGTACTGCTTTAGTGTTCTTTCCAGTAAAGTAGATAATCTCATACTTCACCAAATTATAAAGTCACAGAGACACTGAGGTGTAAAGCACAGAAACAGGCCCGAGGGCCCAACATGTCCATGCCAACTTTTATACCCATGTACACTAATCCCATTTGCCCACATTAGGATCATTTCCTTCCATGCCTCGTCTACTTAAGAGTCGGTCTAAATGCCTCTTTAAACATAATAATTGTACCTGATTCCACCACCTCCTCTGGCAGTGTGTTTCAGATATCAACCACTCTCTGTGTAAAAAACCTACCCCTCAGATTTCCTTTAAAACTCCTTTCTATCCCCTTAAACCTGTACCCTCTTGTTTGTGATGCTCTTGCCATGGGTAAAAGACTCTTACTATCTACCCTATCTGGGCCCTTCATAATCTTATATACTTCAGGCACAGTAGTGTAGCAGTTAGTGTAACGCTATTACAGCGCCAACAACCAGGCTTCAATTCTGGCCGCTGTCTATAAGGAGTTTGAACGTTTTCCCCATGACTGTGTGGGTTTCCTCCGGGTGTTCCGGTTTCCTCCCACATTCCAAAGATGTACGGGTTATGAAGTTGTGGGTATACTATATTGGCGCCGGAAGTGTGGCGATACTTGTGGGCTGTCCCCAGAACACTCTACGCAAAAAGATGCATTTCACTGTGTGTTTTGATGTACATGTGACTAATAAAGATATCTTATTTTATCTTATCTTCTATCAAGTTACCCTTCAGCCCCCTTCGCTCCAGAGAAAACAAACCCAGCCTATCCAATCTCTTCTAGTAATTAAAGTCTTCCACTGCACTCTCTCCAGTACAACCTTCCTACAGTGTGATGACCAGAACTGCACACCAAGATCATTCATTGTCCGAGGCCAATTCTGCCTTCGAACATCATGATTGGATTTACTTAATAATTTCAATACAGATGGAGGCCATTCGGCCCATTAGGTGCATGCCAGCTCCCAAAACAGCAGTCTTATTGCCAACAGTCTCAAAAGAGCAGTCTCCTTATTTTCCTGTGGCTCTGCACATTATCCTCCCTCTCACATGCCCATCAGCTCCCCTTTGATTCTTTTGCCACTTGCTCACAGCCAAATCCACCAATACGTCTTAGGGATGCCATTTTTTTGCCTATTTACTTAAATTATATATAGTTCTTCACAACTTGCTCTCCTGCCTTTATTTGAATCATCAGCAAATTTGACTGCATTACATTAAGTCTCTTCATCTAAGTCATTAATTATTGAGGCCAAAGCACAGATCCCTGTCTCGCCCTATTAGTTACAGATTATTTATCTAGCCTTGCTTTCTCTTAATTATCCAATCCCCTGTCCATGCTAATATATTACTACCAATGCCGTGGGCTTTTACATTGTACGGGATGCTGCCTGGATTAGAGGGCATATGCTATAAAGAGAGGTTGGACAAACTTAGGTTGTTTTCTCTGGACCGGCGGAGGATGAGGGGAGACCCGATAGAAGTTTATAAGGTTATGAGATACATAGATAGAGTAGGCAGCCAGTGTCTTTTTCCCAGGGTTGAAATGTCTAATACTCAAGGGCATGTATTTGAAATGAGGGGGGGAAAGTTCAAAGGAGACGTGTGGGGCAAGTATTTTACACAGAGAGTGGTGGGTGCCTGGGATGCACTTCCAAAGACAATGGTGGAAGCATATATGGTCATGGTGTTTAAGAGGATCTTAGATAGGCACATGAATATACAGAGAATTGGGGGATATGGACCACGTGCAGGCAGAAAGGATGAGGTGTCATTAGCTTAATTAGTTCGGACAACATCGTGGGCCGAATTATCTGTTCCTGTTTTGTACTGTTCTATGTTCTATGTAATCTTCCATGTGGTATCATAATGAATGTCTTCTGGAAATCCAAATACACCACATCTACTGGTTCCCTTTTCTCCATCCTGCTTGTTAAGAAGTCTGATAAATTTGCCAAATCCTATTTCCCTTTCAGAAACCATGTTGACTTTGCTTGATTGCATTATGATTTTCCAAATGTAGTGCTATTATTCCCTTAATAATGATTCCAGCATTTTCCCAATGATAAATGTCAGTTTAACTGGCCTATAGTTTTCCATTTTCTATCTCTCTCATTGCTTGAATCACAATTTTACTTTCACAGTTTTCCAAGCTTCAGGGGCTTTTCCAGAGCTTGGGAAATTTTGCAAGATCACCACCAATGGATTTGGTATCTCTGCAACTACTTCTTTTAACACTCCAGTATGCCGGCTATCAGGTCCAGGAGATCTGTCGCTTTCAGACCCATTACTCTGTCTACTGCCTTTCCTCTAGTGATTGTGATTGTTTTTATTTCCTCCCTTCCTTTTACACCCTGGATTTTCTACATTTATTGTTGGGATGCTTTTGATGTTTTCTACAGTGAAAACAGTTACAAAATATTTATTCAAAATCTGCCATTTTCTTATTTCCCATTATTAATTCCCATTCTCTTCCTCAAAGGGATCAAGGTTTACCTTGGCTGCTCTCTTCCTTATATACTTACAGAAGCTCTTATTGTTTGTTTTTATATTTCCTGCTAGCTTACCCTCATAATCTTTTTTCTCCATCATTATCATTTTCTTGTCATTCTTTAATGATTTCTGAAAGTTTCCCAGTATTCTGTTCTACAACTAATCTTTGGAACATTATATGCCTTTTCTTTCAGTTTGAAATGCTCCTTAACTTTCTTATTGAGCCATGGATTGTATCCCTTTCAGAGTATTTAATTCTCAGTGGAATACGTTTGATAATTTATATTTGTAATTTTTAGATATGAACTGAACGGGCTCAGAAACCACTTTTTTGGAGCACTATTAGGCCCCTTAAGCATTCAAAATGACTTCTGCCATGCATGAGCTTCCAACAAATGCATCAGATGTCATATTCAGAGAAAATTAGAGTGTATGGCGCAGGTGGTTTCTGCAAAAAAGCAGAGCCATCTTGGAGTCCAATGCTCAGCCCCTTGTCCTCTTAACCTTGGTGTGGATAACCACAATGTAGTACCATCCAGAGGTCAACAACTGCTAAGAGGATAGTTGCTAGTGTGGCGACTCACCGTCTAGTCGGGCGAACCGGCTCGGCAGTCGGGTCGCGCGGCGTCGGAGCGATGAGGCCCAAGATGGCGGCGGGCCTCGTCTTTCTGAGCGACGGGGAGAACCCGCGCACGGGAAGATCCTGATGACGTAGGACTTACGTCATTGCCGGTTGTTTTTGGGCGGGAACATTCTCCCTTAAAGGGCCCGCGCAAGGCGGGAAAATAAACCAGTTCTGTTTGGCAATCCTCCGAGTAGAGTCTTGTTTTATTCCGTGGTAGCAACCGCTACATTGGTGACCCCGATGGTCCAAACGGCTTTTGGACCTGCGAAATGAACGACAGCGCAGCAGCCAACGCATTGGCCCTCAAGCTGCCCACCTTTTGGACACTTCGGCCCAGCGTCTGGTTTGACCAGGCCGAAGCGCAATTCCACCTTCGGCAGATCACCTCCGACTCCACGAAGTACTACCATGTGGTTAGCTCTCTGGACCAGGAGACAGCCGCCCAGGTTGGAGACTTCATCCAGTCGCCTCCGGAGGAAGATAAGTACGCGGCTTTCAAAGACCTTTTGATTCGGACCTTCGGCCTCTCCCGTCGTGAGCGCGCTGCACGCCTGCTTCATCTGGACGGCCTGGGGGACAGATCCCCATCCGCCCTAATGAATGAGATGCTGGCATTGGCCCAGGGACACAAGCCATGCCTGATGTTCGAACAGGCCTTCCTCGAACAGCTCCCCGATGACATCCACTTGTTGTTAGCTGACGCCGACTTCAGCAACCCCCGTGAGGTGGCTGCCTGGGTAGATGTCCTGTGGAGGGCCAAGCGTGAGAGCGGCTCGTCCGTCAATCAAATCACCAGGCCGCGAGCCCAACGCCCGCCTCGCCCGGCCCCAGCAACCGAGCAGCCACGCCCCAGGAATGCAGACGACGACACGGGTGACCAGCTGTGCTTCTACCATCAGAGGTGGGGTGCGGAGGCCAGTTGATGCCACCCACCTTGCAAGTTTCAGGGAAACGCCAGGGCGAGCCGCCGCTGATGGCTACGGCGGCTGGCCGCCGACAGAGCCTCCTATTCGTTCAGGACAAGAAATCTGGACGGCGTTTCCTCGTTGATACTGGAGCGGAGGTCAGTATTTTGCCCACGACAGGCCGCGACACTCGTGACAGGCCACCAGGTCCTCTACTCAATGCCGCCAACGGTACAACGATACGGTCTTTCGGCACCCGTACGCTTCAATTACACTTTGGCGGCAGCCGTTTTACCTGGACCTTTACCCTTGCCACCGTCGCCCGACCACTCCTAGGAGCCGATTTCCTTCGGGCCCACAACCTGTTAGTCGACCTGCGAAGGAAGCGGTTAGTCCACTCTAGCACTCTCCGGACCTATCCCCTGGGAGAAATCAGCCCACCAGCCCCGCGCCTGGACTCCATTTCCCTTTCTGGCGACGATTTCGCCAAGCTCCTAGCCGAATTCCCATCGATTTTGGCACCTTCGTTTACAAATTCTAGGCCCACACACGGGGTACGACACCACATCATTACCACAGGGCCACCCCTTCATGCCCGAGCACGACGATTACCTCCAGACAAGCTCCGCCTGGCAAAGGAAGAGTTCCGTCACATGGAGGAGCTGGGGATTGTTCGCAGGTCAGACAGCCCCTGGGCCTCCCCCTTGCACATGGTCCCCAAAGCCACCGGAGGGTGGAGGCCCTGCAGCGACTACCGCAGGCTGAATGACGCCACCACCCCGGACCGCTATCCCATCCCTCACATCCAGGACTTCGCAGCGAACTTACACGGGGCCCGCATCTTTTCCAAAGTGGACCTCGTTAGGGGATACAACCAAATCCCGGTCCATCCGGATGACGTCCCCAAAACTGCGATTATCACCCCATTCAGCCTGTTCGAATTCCTTCGGATGCCGTTCGGCCTTAAGAACGCCGCGCAGACCTTCCAGCGGCTGATGGACGCGGTAGGCCGAGACCTGGACTTTGTGTTCATTTACTTGGATGACATACTGATCGCCAGCCGTAACCGCCAGGAACACCTTTCCCACCTCCGCCAGCTGTATTCCCGCCTCCGCGATTTCGGCCTCACGATCAACCCGTCCAAGTGCCAATTCGGACTTGACTCTATCGATTTCCTCGGCCATAAAATCACCAGCGACGGGGCAACACCCCTACCCGCCAAGGTGGTTGCTATCCGCCATTTTGCCCACCCTGACACAGTCAAAGGCCTACAGGAATTCCTTGGGATGGTCAACTTTTACCATCGTTTCATCCCTGCAACAGCCCGTATCATGCGCCCTCTGTTCTCGCTGCTGGCTGGTAAGGGCAAGGACATCACCTGGACTGACGAGGCTGCGGCTGCTTTCGTTAAGGCCAAAGACGCCCTGGCAGACGCCACGATGCTGGTACACCCCAGGACTGACGTCCCGACTGCCCTCACGGTAGACGCATCCAACACCGCGGTGGGTGGGGTACTGGAACAGCTACTCGAAGGCCGCTGGCAACCCTTGGCATTTTTCAGCAAGCACCTTAGACCGCCCGAACTGAAGTACAGCGCTTTTGATCGGGAACTTCTAGCACTGTATCTGGCGGTCCGGCATTTCCGATACTTTCTAGAAGGCAGGCCTTTCACCGCTTTCACCGATCATAAGCCTCTGTCCTTTGCCTTCTCCAAAGTCTCCGATCCCTGGTCAGCTCGTCAGCAGAGACATTTATCCTACATTTCTGAGTTCACAACTGACATCCAACATGTCTCCGGAAAGGATAATGTCGTTGCTGATGCACTTTCCAGACCAACCATCCACAACCTATCCTTGGGTGTCGACTACACGGCCCTAGCTGACGCACAGCAAGCCGACGACGAACTGCCCAGCTACAGAACCGCAGTCTTGAGTCTGCAGCTCCGAGATTTCTTGGTTGGTCCAGGTCAGCGGACCCTACTTTGCGACGTTGCGACTGGTCAGCCCCGCCCTATAGTCCCTGCAGCCTGGCGGAGACGCGTTTTTGACTCGGTACATGGGTTGGCGCACCCGTCCATCAGATCTACTGTCCGACTGGTCGCCAGCAAGTTTGTCTGGCATGGCCTGCGCAAACAGGTCAGTGAGTGGGCCAGGACTTGTCCGCACTGCCAGACGTCAAAAATCCAGCGGACACACCAAGGTCCCACCACAGCAGTTCGAGCCTACCCGTAGGAGGTTCGACCACATACACGTCGACCTCGTGGGCCCTCTGCCGGTTTCAAGAGGAGCCCGGTACCTCCTTACCATCGTGGACTGGTTCACGAGGTGGCCTGAGGCAACCCCCCTGACTGACATCACCACTGATTCCTGCGCCCGGGCACTGCTCACAACTTGGGTCTCACGTTTTGGCGTTCCGGCCCACATCACTTCAGACAGAGGCACCCAATTCACTTCCAGTCTCTGGGCTGCGTTAGCGAACCTGCTAGGGACGCAGCTGCACACCACCATGGCCTACCATCCTCAATCAAACGGGTTGGTGGAACGTTTTCACCGCCATCTGAAATCGGCCTTGATGGCCCGCCTGAAGGGTCCTAACTGGGTTGACGAGCTGCCTTGGGTCCTGCTCGGCATACGCACTGCCCCCAAAGAAGACCTCCGCACTTCGTCAGCTGAGCTTGTATACGGGGCGCCACTAGTTGTCCCCGGGGATTTCATACCTGCCCTTCGGGACCAAGGGGAACAACCCCCAGCAGTCCTACAAAGACTGCGCGAGAAGCTTGGCGACTTGACCCCGATTCCCACCTCACGGCACAGTCAAGCCCCATCCTGCCAGCCCAAGGAACTACGGGACTGTAAGTTTGTTTTCGTTCGCAGGGGCACACCTTGCGCGCCATTGCAACCACCATATGAGGGACCGTTCCGAGTCATACGCAATAACGGATCCACTTTTATTTTGGACATTGGAGGCAGGGAACAGGTTTTCACGGCGGACCGCCTCAAACCGGCCCATTTGGATCTGCAACAGCCTGTCGAGGTTGCCACGCCGCGACGCAGAGGCCGCCCCCCTAAGCGGCAGCTGGCACAGCCCACGGACCTTGGGGACTGTGTCGCCGGTTCTGGGGGGGGGTTGTGTGGCGACTCACCGTCTAGTCGGGCGAACCGGCTCGGCAGTCGGGTCGCGCGGCGTCGGAGCGACGAGGCCCAAGATGGCGGCGGGCCTCGTCTTTCTGAGCGACGGGGAGAACCCGCGCGCGGGAAAGTCCTGATGACGTAGGACTTACGTCATTGCCGGTTGTTTTGGGCGGGAACATTCTCCCTTAAAGGGCCCGCGCAAGGCGGGAAAATAAACCAGTTCTGTTTGGCAATCCTCCGAGTAGAGTCTTGTTTTATTCCGCGGTAGCAACCGCTACACTAGTTACATTTTCCAGTAGTTGTTGTAATCCCATGAGCTTTGGGTGCTTTCTATGCCCTCTCGTGCTCCCTAAGCCCTCTAGTTTTAGACACTCCTACCCTGGGAAAAAGACTGTGACCATCCATGATTTTATAAATTTTTATAAGGTCACCCGCTGCCTCCTTTGCTTCAGGGAAAACAGTCCCAGCCTATCCAGTCTCTCCTTATAACTCAAGCCCTCGTCTCCTGGCAACATACTTGTGGATACTTTCTACACCTTCTTTAAATTAATCACATCCTTCCTATAGTGTGATGACCAGATCTGCATACAATAATCCACGTGCCATCTAACCAATATCCTAAACAGCTGAAACATAACATCCAACTTTTGTACTCAAAGTCCCACCTGATGAAGGCAAGTATGCCTTACGCCTTCTTCACCACCTTTTCTAACTGTGTTGCCACATTCAGGGAATTATATACTTGCACCTGAGGTCTCTCTGTTCTGCAACACTCCCCAGGGCCCGTTCACTTACTGTGTAAGTCCTGCCCTGGTTTAACTTCCCAAAATGCATCACTTCGCACTTGTCTGAGTTAATTGACCAACTCAACACTGGCCTACAACACCCCAACTCCCTGCATCTTCTGAGGATCCAGGGGATCTCCTTCTAACCTCCAGTTAAAACCTCCACTACAATGTCCAAAACCCAAGGTGCAAGCTCTCTCCCATGACCTACTGTTCTTCACTCTATCCTGCACAATTAACCTGTACAACATCTATCAGCACCTGTCTGGTTACCGTAAACTTTTCCTGTGCAAGGTACAGACCAACTTTAAGTAGTGCTGGCTTGTCTTCACCATTAGTGATATGGATTCTTTGCTGATACATGGAACCAATGAAGAGCTCAGGGTATTCTGGCTGAGAACAGCAATCATGATAATGCGAATACATCACAAAGCTTGGGGACGACCAAATTAACCATCACTGACACTAAAAGACTAAGAAACTAATTTTTACCCCATATGGGCTTCAAAGGGTGGAGTAGGGTGAGTGTAAAATTGAAAAGCATTTGAGACCTTGTGTCTTTTAACTCCTGGCCCTATCTATATGTGTGAGTGAGGAAGTTTGGGGCACTCGAGGACTGAAGCAAGTACGGATGCTACTCCTGACTCATTGGAGTAGAATGCCTGTGACAGGGGAGGCTGCAGTTAAACTGTGCAGCCTGGAAGAGCAAATCTCCTCCTCCAAGCCCCACAGAGGAAAATTTTACACTTACACAGAATGATGGAGAGTTTCTTCTGATTGCAATCAGGTTGAAGACTTACATTAGACTAGCAGGGAAGGCCAGATAAGACAACCCCAATTTACATAAACCCATACAGCCCCTACCTGTTTTAACCAGATGGCAAATCTGTTTGTACAAATATGTGCCTAGAAATTGATTTGTGTAATACTGATCTCTCTTAGCAATATGCGATTGAATATCAGTCTTTTCCACACTGAAACTTGATAGCAACCAATTCTGGGTTGTATCGCACCATTGTGGAAATTTGGCCAGGCACATTTCGGATCAGACATCCTTCACTGTGACGTCATTCATCATGATGTCACCTTTCACTATGTGCACTGTGGATGACATCATTCACTGTGGATGACATCATTCACTCTGTGCAGTGTCCCTCTTGGAGCAGAGCACAGAAACTTGGATCACATTGTCCTGGTTGCCCATTGTTCAGCAATCCTTGGGCAACATGAGCTTACCAGCACAGCACTGGTCTGGAAGCCTGTCACATCAATTGAATACTTACCTGCATTGTATGACCCCCTCCTGCAACGAACTGAACCCCCCCCCCCAACCATAACCCCTATCTTCAGCTCATCACCTTGACCTCTCCCCTCCATGGACTCTGTCTTTACCTCTCACTGCCTTGGTGAAGCAACCAGCATAATCAAAGACCCCACCCACCCGGGTCATTCACTCTTCTCTCCTCTCCCATCAGGCAGAAGATACAGGAGCCTGAAGGCACATACCACCAGGCTCAAGGACAGCTTCTATCCCATGGTGTTAAGACTATTGAACTGTTCCCTTATACGATGAGATGGACTCTTGACCTCACAATCTACCTTGTATGACCTTGCACCTTATCGTCCACCTGCAGTGCACTTCCCTGTAGCTGTGCACTTTGTATTCTGTTATTGTTTTTACCCTGTACTACCTCAATGCACTCTGTACTACCTCAATGCACTGTGTAATGAATAGATCTGTACGAACGGTATGCGAGACAAGTTTTTCACTGTACCTCGGTACAAGTGACAATAATAAAACAATACCAGTACCAATATCAATACCCCTGGTTCCACCTCACTAACACTATGATGCCCCTGATGTACTGGCACCCTCTGATTCCAATCCTCCTCCAAACAATTCTCCCATGATTCCTAATCACATTGCCCAGCTTAACATACTGCCAGCCTCGATTGTCCCACCACCCCACACTTCCATTCCAGTCCCTGACTCAGACAGGAAGGGCTTTCTGCCATGCAATCCAAAGGGACCGTTGAGTTACTGTCATGATTCTGAGCGCTGGCCCTCGATTCGGCTCCATTGATGGTGCCTCATTGTGCAGCACATGGAGTCCATGCACTACTAATCACATAACAATACACACCTGAGCCCCATCAGGAGACTAGCATAAGAGCCCTGGTTTCACTCGCACTAGTTGCCAGAGTATTGGTCAACCTTTGGGTATACTTTGTCTCCTGGCTGCTTAGAGTTGTCAACTCTAGAGCAGTCCTGGTTTCACTGTTCCTCTTAGGATATCCAGTTTTTGTGTTGGGACCCCACCTCAGAGCCCTGAGGCAAGATTCCTTCTGATTGCTGCCTGTGTTTGGTTCTAAGGAAGCATCCTGACTCCAGTCTTGTACCAGTGTGCTGCATTTGGGTTCTCTGTAAGCTTGCTCTTTGCTTGACATTGTGACAGAATACTCTGTCCTCCATGAACCCAGTGGACATGAATCCCCTGTATGAAGCCCTCACCAGCCAGGGCTCACTTCTGGGCTGGCATGACCAGCAGCTCTGGGAGGTTATGGCAGACTGCTGTACCCTAGCAGTGAATGTTGGGCAGATCAGTGAACCGATCAGCTGAGTCTCTGCTCTTCTTACCTCCTCCACTCTGAGAACTCTGTCTGACCAGCCTGGACAATTTGTAGGAGCATCACCCTACAGTTTAATGACCTGACCACCCAAGGAAATGCATGTACCTGACCCAGAACCCTACACTGGGGATCTGGGAAAATGCCGGTCCTTCCTACTACAATGCTTGTTGGTATTTGAGCAATGGCCCTCCATGTACACCACTAAGAGATCCAAGATCTCATTTATCGTGGGGTTGTTGTGAGGAGGTGTGCTGGAATGGGCCACTGCCATCTGGGACAATCAGCCAGAGACCTGCTCCTCATTTCACACCTTCATTGAGGAAATGAGAAAGGTCTTTGACCATCCCATCAGGGGTAAGGAGGCAGCTAAATGACTACTCTCCCTCCATCAGGGCTCCTGCAGCGTCGCGGAATACTCCGTGGAGTTCTGGATGTTGGCGGCTGACTCGGGGTGGAATAAGGAGGCTCTCCAGGGGTTTTCTCGGCAAGGCCTCTGCAACAGGATAAAGGATGAGTTGATGACATGAGATGGGGCAACCAACCTGGATGCGCTGATCTCCCTAGCTACCAGACTGGACAACTGACTCCGGGAACGGCAGAGAGAGAGGACTGTTCATCCAACATCTCCATTCACCCCACGGATCACCTACCCAGCCTCTCCTGACCCAAGCCTCTCTGCTCCTTCTCCTTCCACCCCTAGAGGCGCTCCCAACCCAGCTGATTGCTCTACCCCATAAAAGCAACCAATGCAACTGGGACAGAACCACCTTTCTCCCTCTGAATGATGTCAGAGGTTAAGAGCTGGCCATTTTCATGCCACTTGTGCCCTTTGGCCAAGAGGAGAGGGCTCACCAGTAGAGAGGGGGTTCCTGGTGACCCAGGACTCTTTCCCTGTGGTCTCCCAGAACCAGATACTGATCCCCGCTACCATAAGACACCTCCAACAGTCCCTGTCCCTTTCTGCCTTGGTGGACTCCGGCACCAAGGGAAATCTGTTGCATGAAGACGTAGCCTCCCGGGCTGGGATTCCTCAGGAGCCACTGAGTACCCCTCTGGAAGTTCAGGCACTAAATGGTAGACTGTTGACCCATGTCATGCACCGTACACCTCCGCTGTCATTGCTGATCTCTAGAAACTATCAGGAACAGGTCCAATTTCACCTGATAAACTCCCCGCAGACACTGATGGTCCTTGGGTACCCCTGGTTGAGCCACCACAATCCCCACCTCAATTGGGCCACAGACAGTATAGTCAGTTGGAGTCTGTTCTGCCATTCCACTTGTCTCCAGTCAGCCCTTTCTCCAGTACAGGTCACCGCTAGTTCGTCGGCCGCCAAAACCCCAGACTTGTCCAGGGTCCCAGCGGAGTATCATGACCTGGGGCAAGTATTTAGCAAACAAAGGGCTCTTTCCCTGCCCCCACGCCGGCCATATGATTGCGCAATCGACATTCTCCTCAGAGCTCTGCTATCTACCAGTTGACTATATAACCTGTCCTGACCAGAGAGGGAAGTAATGGAGGAGTATATCAATGAATCTTTCTTGGTAGGCATTATTCGTCCCTCATCCTCCCTGGTAGGTGCAGTGTTCTTCTTTGTGGGGAAGAAGGATGGCTCACTGCGTCTGTGTATTGACTACCAGGGCCTAAATAACATAACTGTCAAGAATGAGTACCCACTGCCGCTCATCAATTCCATGTTTGAACTTCTTCATGGGGCCACCATATTCTCTAAACTTGATTTACGAAGCGCTTACCATCTGGTCGGGATAAGGGAGGGAGACAAGTGGAAGACAGCGTTTAATACCCCTCCCGGCCACTTCCAATACCTAGTAATGCCATTCAGCCTCCCCAATGCTCCTGCCGTCTTCCAAGCGCTGATCAATGATGTCCTATGGGACTTCATAAATCGATTTGTGTTTATCTATCTGGATGACATCCTGATCTTCTCCAGGAACACACCCAGCATATCCGTCAGGTTCTCCAGAGGCTTTGGGAGAACAAGCTCTTCATCAAGGCCAAGAAATGTGAATTCCATGTCCCCTCCGTCAGCTTCTTAGGTTACATCACTGAGAGTGGATGAGTAAGGGCAGATCCTGAGAAGATCTGGGTGGTGGCGGAATGGCCTCGACCCACGACACGCAAGCAACTCCAGCAGTTTCTGGGGTTTGCAAATTTCTGTTGCTGTTTCATTAGGGATTATAGTCGGGTGATGGCGCCCCTTACTCAACTCACTTCACCTAAGACCCCTTTTCTGTGGAACCCTGAAGCTGACTCAGTGTTCACGGACCTGAAGAAAAGCTTCACGTCCTCCCCCGCCCCCCCCCCCATCCTGGTCCAACCAGACCCCTCCAGCCAATTTGTTGTGGAGGTCGAGTCCTCTGACTCCAGGGTGGGTGTGGTCGTCTCTCAACGCTCCGGTTTGGATCAGAAACTACACCCCTGTGCTTTTTTTTTCTCACCAGTTGTCCCCCGCCCGAATGTAATTTATGATGTGGGAACCAGGAGCTACTGGCAGTCAAGCTTGCATTAGAGGAGTGGAGGTACTGGCTAGAGGGAGCGGAACATCCATTTATTGTTTGGACAGACCACAAGAACTTGGAATATATACAAACCGCAAAACTCCTGAATTCCCATTAAGCCTGGTGGGCATTATTCTTTGGCAGGTTCCAGTTTATGCTAACATATCGTCCAAGAACAGGAAGCCCAATGCTCTCTCCCGGCAATAGACTACCAAGGAGGATACATCCCACTTTCCACGTGTCTCAGGTGAAGCCAGTGGCTAGCAGTCCATTGTGCCCTCCAGCCAAGCCCCCCCCTGCGACGAACCCCTCCCCCCCCCCGATTGTTGATGACCACCCAGCATACACCGTCCGGTGTTTACTGGATGTATGCTGCCGGGGTAGGGGCCTGCAGTACTTAGTGGGTTGGGAGGGATACGGTCCGGAGGAACGTTCCTGGGTTCCTCGCTCCTTCATTTTGGACCCCTCCCTCATTCAGGAATGAGGGAGGGGTCATTCAGAACCATCTAGATAAGCCCAGTGGGTCACCAGGAGGCTCCTGTTTGGTGGGGAGGGGTGGTTGCTGTCATGATCCCGAGTGCTGGCCCTCGATTCGGCTCCACTGATGGTGCCTCATTGTGCAGCACATGGAGTCCATGCACTACTAATCGCATAACAACACACACCCGAGCCCTGGTTTCACTAGCACTAGTTGCCAGAGTATTGGTCAACCTTTGGGTATACTTTGTCTCCTGGCTGCTTAGAGTTGTCAACTCCAGAGCAGTCCCAGTTTTGCTGTTCCTCTTAGGACATCCATAGAGCCCCAAGACAATATTCCTTCCGGTTGCTGCCTGTGTTTGGTTCTGAGGAGGCATCCCGACTCCAGTCTCGTACCAGTGTGCCGCATTTGGGTTCTCTGCGAGCTCACTCTTCGCTTTGACATTGTGACAGTTACTGTTTTTTGTAGCATCTATTTCCCTCTGACAAATGATAAGATTAACTTTATATGTTTATCAGCTAATCTTAAATTCTAAATTACTCACCAATGCAGTTCTTTGTTACACAACTCTCAACCCATATTGTTTTGTTCAGCTTTTTGCACTTCACTATTTACTAATCCTGGACTGCTTGCACCAACATTCTTGGTTATCAGTTTGTGATATATGTCCCTTTAATTACTTTTTAAAAATTAAATGGCAGGAAACATAAGACCTATTCTGTTCTGGCTTAATCAGGAACTGTACGTTTTTAGAACCCATTTCATTTTTTTCATCTTCCCAAGGCAGTTAGACTTCATCCATAATTAATATGGATGTAGATGAGCTGCATGACAGAAGCAGCAGGCAAGGGTAGAGTCAGCTCAGAGGTCACTCCAGTCATATCCACCGGCTTCTTTTGAGCATCAAGGATTTAACTGATTCCTTCCTGTCATTCGGCAGCATTGCAGTGTGCTGGATTATGTCAGTACATCGGATTCTATTACAATGAATTACCACACACTTTAAAAATTGAACGTAAGCAAAATCTTGAACTGCTTGACAGAGGAAGCTGATTTTGAATGTCATATATATTCATCTACCTGATGACCTCTTAGGAAAAGTCAGGTCAGTTGTGTTCTGAACTTATATTTTGTAATCAAATTCTTAACCAGTTTTAACATTTCCTGTCAAGGAGTCAATAGGTGACAGTAATTTCACTGTCTGTTCTACACTTGCCCTTTTATTTCCTTTGCATTAAAGTCAAGTATCTTGCTCAGTGGGAACAGTTCAGATCAATTCCATTGTTTAGGAAGTTCCAGGTTTGTTTACTGGTTTGTGCTGGTCAGCTAATCTCAGCCAGGGTAGCAGTTTTATCATGCACTTGTCCTCAGTACTTCTTGGTAGATTGCAATTTATTATGATCTAGTCTTGTGCATGAAGAATAACCACATGGGCAAAGTTCCAGAGAGTGACCTGTGGTCTCTCAACCATACTCAAACATGTGTCATTAGTTACAGAGGCACTGTGTGAACACAGAAAGAATGTGAAATATAGAGAAGGAAAATAGATGATCCTCAAATTCACCAGGACTTGGCAAATCCCATACACAAGACTGGTTAGCAGTACAGAAGCCTGTGGAGTAAAAAGGTCAAAGGCAGCATTGGTTTTAGGATTGAAAGCAGAGAATCATGATGAATGGTTGGTATACAAATTGGAACATGTAGAGAGTCGTACAGCAAGCAAATGGGTCCTTCAGCCCTTCATATCCATGGCAACCCTATTGCACATCTACTCTACTCCCATTTTCCAACATTAAGGCATTCATGTCCCTAGGGGTCAGTGCTAGAACTACTGTTTTATTTTAAACGTGTATTAATAAAATAGGTAACCATGACAAAATTTCAATGTGAACAGAGGTGAATAGAAATATATTGCAAGGGAAAATAGATAAATAGGCTGATAGAATGACAGGAAAGATGCTGGTGAAATTTAATACAGAAAATTGTAATTGATGCATCTTGGCAGAAAGAAACTGGAGTGATGATATGGAACAAATGACACCACTCTAAAGGGTCCTGGACGTATACACTCTTTGAAAGTGATAGTTAATAAAACTTTTGGGTTTCTAGGCTTGATAAATAGAGCCTAGAGTTCAAAAGCAAGGAGGTTATCTTAAACCTTTAGGTAAAGGTGCAACTAGAACTTTGCAGTCTCATCTGGTCAGTGTACTTTAGAAAGGATGTGAAGGTCCCAGAGGAAAATGTTTTCTCGACTGGTTCCAGCAATGAAGGATTTCAGTAGTAAAGTTAGACCAGAGAAGCTGGAGTTGTTCTCTTTGGAGGTTAAGGGGGCATTCAATGGAGATGCACAAGATCATGACAGAGTAAACAGGGAGAAGCTATTCCCATTAGCAGATAATTCAATGAACAGAAGGCACAGTTTCAAAGTGATGGACAGAAGATAGAGGGGAATGTGAGGAAGATCCTTTTTTTTTACAGAGAGAGAGATTATGATCTGGAACTCCCTATGAACAGCAGTAGAAATGTGTAGAGCTTTTGAAAGGAAACTGGATTGGCACATCATAGTTAGTGAGTTCTCCATTTTCTCTGGTCTAACTTTATGGCTGAAACCCTTCATCTCTGGAAGCAATGTAGAAAATCTTTTTTTGCACTTGCTCTGGGATTTTCACATTGTTTCTACAATGCATTGAACAAAACTTGATGCAAAGATCCAGCTGAAGACCTAAAGGTAAAATCATTTGCAGGGGAATAACAGGGGAATGGGACAGGCTGAACTACTCTACAAGAAGCCAACCTCAATTCAGTTCTGTGTTGTAACTAATGTATGATTCTAGAGCTGCTGTGGATGCTGAATTCTGGCAGTATCTGGGGTAACAGAATCTGACACCTAAAGGAGGAGAAGAACTCCAGGATACTTTCTTTCAAACATCAGGTGCTGACCTACTGTGTTCCAGCTCAGATAACCCCAACATCATTTCCCCATCATCAGCTACTTCACACCTTTATGTACTTCCTCCAAGGATTTCAGCGTAAACATTCTGTTTGTTAAAATGAATGCGTCATGGGTTAAGGGTGAACCATTATTGATATACACTTCTGATTTACACTATCCTGATTGTTTTCTTTATCTTGACTCATTTTGGGTCTTTGTCCAGTTCTTGCTGATCATTCCCCCATGAGGCGAATGTGCTATGGGTTTGCTGGTGGACCATACAGGCAGGCACATTTGTAGTTACCCAGAACTTGACTTGGTAACATCACTTTCCCTATCATCAGCTGTTTTATGTTCTTCTTCCAAGGATTTCAGTGTAAACAGTGGCATATTTCAGTTTCTAGGGCAACATTTTAAGCAAACTTTGATGCCTGACTCTCTGAAATTATTGTGGTGATAGATAATTGCCAATGATCTGATTAGATTTTGCTCATCGCCAAGTTATCAATTTGGTAGAAGGAACAGAAAGGCAGAGCATTTTTTAAGCAGTGATAGACTGAAAGGTGTTCAGAAGGTATCCTTGTACAAGAATCACTGAAAGTTAATGTCCAAGTTCAGCAATCAATTAAGAAGGCAAACAATGTGTTGATTTTTACTAGAGGAGGGTTTGAGTACAAGAGTAAATATGTCCTACTGCAGTTATACAGTGTCCTGGTGAAACCCACAATATTGTAAACAGGTTTGGAATCCCTCCTTGAGGAAGGATAAAGATACAAAAGAGGGAGGGCAATGAAGGTTTACTAAGCTAATTGCTGGGATGGGGGATTGGCCTATGAGGAGAAATTAAGGAGCCTGGGCTTATACTCTAAAGTTTAGAAGAATGAGAGGTGATCTTACTAAAACTGCTTCAGGTGCTTGACATGGTAGATGGAGGGATGGTCTTTCCCTTAATTGGACTATCTAGAAGCAGGGATCTGTCTCAAGGTAAGTCAGCCATTCAGCATTGAGATGAGAAGGGATTTCTTCACCAATTGGGTAGTGAATCTTTGGAATTATCTACCCAAGAGGGCAGTAGGTCTCAGGATATTAAGGGAATCAGGGGATATGGGGTTAGTGCAGGAAAGTGTCGTTGAAGTGAAAAATTAGCTATGATTTTATTGAATGTCAGAGCAGTCACAAGGTCTGAAAGGGCTCTTCCTGCTTCTATTTCTTATGTCCTGTCAAAATCCCAGGCTATTCTGTTGAAATGACCCTCGGTCTTTCCTCTATCACTACAAAACCACGAGCAGCTGCTATCATTCCCCTGTGTATTTTCTGTGAGGAGCTTGTATTAGCAAAACTCAGTGGTGATATATTTACATAACTACACCACCTGGCTGAAAAAAACAATCTCTAGTTTCTTTTATAGTCTTATGAATAAAGAAAAATAATTCAGATCCTCACAGGATGAAGTTATACGCCTTTACCCTTCAAGTCCTGCTATTGAAATATCATAGAAATGAAAGTTCTGGGAATTATAAAACATGAATATACTCAGAATGGACAGATGTAATTGAAAACGCTCTCTAGATCTTCCACTTAGACTGTTACCAAAAAAACACAGAAGATAAATCAACAGATAACTGTAATCATATTGTTTTGAAATATTTATTTACTTTAATATTTTTCTTCAAATCATTCTTTAAAAACTTAAAATTGCCAGACAAAAACGAAGCTTGACAAACCTTCTCCACATCACCCAGTGCCACAGGTTGCTACAGTAAAAGAGAAGTACCGTTAAAATAGGGCAAGAGAGGAGTCACTGCATGGGGACAATATGGAAGAGCTGATAGACACTGTTGCCATCAGCATTTTGAAATGCAACATGAAAAGAAAATATATTTTAATGATATATAAAAATCATCTGGGGCAATTGTCTGTATGTATTAGCCTCTGTTCTCTGTGCATGACAGAGAAGCTGTTTCTTCAAAAAAATTCACTACTAATTTTCTCATTTCAACTCCAGATGTCTATTTGCAGCACAGAATCAGGAAAATTATGGGTTCAAGCCTCTTTCTGCACCTAATCCAGGCTGACACTTCAGTGCATTACTGTGGGAGTGCTGCAGTATTGGAGGAGTTGGGAATCTAAATTCAACAGTACAACATGAAAGAACTCTGCACCAAACTGATGTGCCGGGGAGAGAGGCCAGAGGACAAGGCTGATGTTGACTTTGCTTATTACTGCAATAAATCTTGGCAAGTTGTGACCTCCAGTTGGGAATCCTGATGTAGAGAACCAGTCTGTCTCCTTCAACTGATGACTGATTCAAATCCTCAACCCACCCACAGTTATGTCCAGGTAGAGGGGAGCCAGATGGGAAGGGAATTCCCTCTCCTCCTGCCACGACTACAAGTATTACTGTGGGACCAGAGGAGCAGTCCTGCTGCATCCGGCCCTAAAATAAAACAATTTATAGGACTCAAGCTGGGGCACAAATCATTTTCTAGTAGAAGTCACTGAATGGTTGTCAAGAGCTGGAATCGATGATTATTTTTCCTCTTATGCAGCTCAGTCTTGTTGGGGATAGCAGCATTGATGCCACTGCCTTGGCTAAAGTCTGCTAGCCCAGGCCTGTATAGGTTCCAGTTCAGCAATACTGCTTATAGCTTTACGTTGGTCCTGGGTCACAGAGGGAGAAGCCTAATGTTATTCTGAACAAAGAGCAAATTGGTATTTAACCTGCATAAATATCTCTAACACTAGACCAGTCACACACCTAAATAAATGCTGCAGGGTGCAAACTGTACAGGTAGCATATGTGGTTTAGATGCTGGAGATAAAGTTGATGCTTTAAAGTTAGCAGGCACTTACGACAGTCTGTATTTATGGGTGGGAGTGGTTATAGTCGGAGGAGAAGTGGCCAGGCTGCCCTGAAGAACGGGTTGACGAGCTGTTGCGTTGTCTGCTCAGGAATGGTGTGAGAAAGAAGTCTTGTATGAATGAGGTGCATTGAACTGAAACAGCAGTCAGCTGAAGGGCACTGGGAAAGCACTGAGCTGCGCAGTGCCGAACAGATGTAGTCTATAGATCTTTAGGCTTTAGTTGGTACAAAAGGAATGTTATCAGGTTCACTTATCAGGAAAGAAAAATATTAGCAAAGGAAACCCTAAGAAGGAAGTGAGCAGCAACTCACATGCACTTTGCAGCTGTTGTTCGAAACAACCCCCACCACCCCCACCCCACCAACTGTGCTGGTCTGCGATTAATTCACTAATTGAATTTACTAATCTTTTAACATTTGTCGCTTCTTTGGAACACCAGTGTTAGCACGTACTGTACCAGAAAATATCCTGACAGAGGAAAGTTCTATTAATCAACATAAAACATTTTAACATCCTTTTGTTAACATCACAAGGGATCTATTGTGAATGTGTGCTGTCAGTCTGCAAAAAGAAAAATGTGGTTCCACTGTGGAATCAAAAGGCCAAAGACAAAACGTCTAAAAATTAACATTAGCCAGAGAGTAATTCAAAACTGTAATTTAATCTTGTAGTTCAAATGACAATAATCAGCTTTGCTCTTGAGGTCTATGACATCATTTGAGCCCTTGACTTACATTACAAGCTTGCTGCTCATTATTATTTTCTATTTATAAAACAAAGATCATTTCAACATGCTGGAAAACACAAGCCCAATCTTTTTGACCTTTACCTCCCCCCAAAATGCCTGGTCTTTGGTTCTAAATATCAGGGAAAAGTGAGGGCAGAGAGCAGCATGTTAAGCAAGGTCTGTGTCTCTTTACGTAGCTTAGGGTTTCTGAAACTACCCTCAAGTGGTGGAGCAGGGTCAGCAGAGCAGTGTTAATGAGGTTGGTGGAAATGTCCCCTGTGCACTGCCTCTGTTTCCTGTGATTGCACTTCGAGGGCACCCAAGAATAGGGAAAAGGACCGGAGGCCTGAACATAGTTCTTGGGCAACATTTCCTGGCTGGAGGGCAGATCCTACATTGAGACATGACTGTTTAATCGTAATGGTCTATCAAATTTGAGTGAAGCTTAGTTTGGACAGGAGCAGGATTTTTAAAGCAGCTGTGTTTACACGTCAGGACAAAGAGGTGGAGACTAGCCAGCAGAATGTAAGGACTGTTATGTGTGAAAGAAGAAAGACTTGCACTTGCATAGTGTCCTTTAAAAATTCGGAGCTTCACAGAGAGGCTCCAACAAACAATGTTGTGAGAATGAGCAGATTTTTTGTATTTCTAGTTACATTCAGTGAGGGATAGACATTGCCTTGGTTACTCAGGAGAACTCTGCTTTTCTTCAAAATCATGCCATGGGATTTTTTGCCAGAAGATGGAACCCCAGACAGTGCATCATTCTCTTAGTACTGCATTGGAGTGTCGTCCAACATTACATGCTCGGATAAGAATGCACCCACTGAATCTAATTAATGTACAGCAGAATGGTGGCAAGGGCACCCCAGCTTAGGTAACATAGAAGTTGTGTTATTCTTCATTGTATGTGGGACTCAAGATCCAGTGTATTTTTTCAAACAAAATAGAGTTGTTCCTTGTCTGTCAATGCCTGACTACAGCCTTTGACATCTTTAAGTACAGCAACCTCCAACTCCCTCCACAGGTTGAGACAAAACTCGCCAAATTCCATTCCTATCCATCCATTCATGGCCAGTGAATCACCTAGAACGTCTTACATTCTACTGTTTTAATAGTTCTCTAAGGATCTATCCTTGCCTACCCCCATTTCTCATCTATGTGCTGTTCTGAGGTAACGTCACCTGAAAATATGCTATCACTTTCTACCTGCACACTGCTGCCACCCAGCTTTAACCCACCACTGCCACCTGTCAACCCTTCCTCTATCTCTTAACTGGCACACTGCTTGTCCAACATCTGGTACTGGATGAGAAAAACTGTCCTGCGACATTGGGAAGACCAACACCATTGCTTTCTGCCTTGTTCACATCTCTGTTTTCCTGCTACTAATTTTATCTCTCTCTTTGGTAACTCTCTGAGTTGGAACTAGAATGTTTACAACCTCAGATCACTGTTTAACCCCGAGGTGAAATTCTGACCACATGTTTGCGCCGTTAAACTCATGGTTTACAAAACTGTTAACAGGTAGTTTCTTTGCTTGTCTCTTGATTCTCTTCTCTCATTCACTGCATCTCTCTTTCTCTACTCCCCAGTTAGTGCACTCTCTAGAGTTTATAGAACTGCGAAGCAAACATTTGAACTAATATGCTTTCAAAACTAGAGAAACAAAGGACTGCAGATGCTGGAATCTAAATGAAAAACACGATGATGCTGGAGGAAATCAGCAGGCCAGGCAGCATCCATGGAGAAAAGCAGACGGTAAATGTTTCGGGTCAGGACCCTTCTTCAGGACTGAAGATAGTAAAAGGGGAAGCCCAGCACATAGGAGAGAAAAGCAGAGCAGTGATAGGTGGACAAAAGAGGGGAGGTGGGATGGACACAAGGTGGTGATAGGTAGATGCAGGTAAGAGATAGTGATAGGCAGGTGCTGGGGAGGAGGGGAGAGCAAATGCACTGGGGGATGGGTCAACGTAAGGAGAGAAAACAAAAGGAGGGAATAGGAAAAAAGAGAGGGGCTAGAAGAGGGAAGAAAAGAAGAAGCATTGTTGAGGGGGTTGCGGGGTCGGGGGAAGGGGTGTGGAGATAACTTGAAGTGGGAGAATTCAATGTTCATGCCGTTAGGCTGCAAGGTTCCAAGATGGAAAATGAGGTGCTGTTCCTCCAGTCTGCGCCTGGAATTCTCCTGGCAGGGGAGGAGGCTGAGGACTGACATACCTGTGATAGTGTGGGAGGGGGGGTTGAAGTGACTGGCAATGGGGAGATGCAGATCGTGGTTACGGACAGAGTGCAGGTGTTCTGCAAAATGGTCACCTAGTCTTCGTTTGGTCTCACCAATGTAGAAGAGGCCACACTTAGAGCACCGAATGCAGTAGATGATATTTAAGGAAGGTGCAGGTAAATCTCTGTCTCACTTGAAAGGGCTGCTTGGGTCCCTGAATGGAGGTGGTGTAGGGGCAGGTGTTTCACCTATGGCGGGGGCAGTGGAAATTCCCCGGGGTGGGAGCGGGATGAGTGGGGGGGAGGAGTGAACTAGAGAGTCAAGGAGAGAGCAGTCCATGCGAAAGGCAGAAAGGGGTGGGGAGGGAAAGATATGCTTGGTGGTGGGGTCCCATTGGAGATGGCAGAAGTGGCGGAGAATGATGTGTTGGATACGTAGGCTGGTAGGATGAAATGTGAGGACAAGGGGGACCCTATGGCTGTTGGGTCTGGGAGGGGTGGGGGTGAGAGCCGAGGTGCGGGAAATGGCAGACATACGGGTGCGAGCTCTCTCGATCACAGTTGGGGGGAAGCCACGGTTAGAAAAGAAGTTGGACATCTTGGATGTCCTGGAGTGGAAAGCCTCATCATGGGAGCAGTTGCGGCGGAGGTGGAGAAATTGAGAAAAAGGGATAGCGTCCTTGCAAGAGACAGGGTGGGAGGAGCTATAACTGAGACACAGTCATTTTTTCTCTTTCTCTGTCTGACTTATTTGGACAAATTTTCATGTACAGTCTCCTGTTTTTATAAAAGTTCATCAACATGCATTTTACATGTATAACCTTTTGAAGTCCTATCCTAAATTATTTGAAGAATGGTTACTATGCAGAAGGTACCAGAAAGATATTTTATTTGCTGACTCAATGGTTCTGGTATGCACTGGGAAATTAGACACTGCACATGCTCAAAATGCACAACAAAAATACAAAAATACACAAGGCTATATCTCTGGGCAAATTGATGCATCACATTGATGCAATCATGAAGAAGGCACGCCAGTGGCTCTACTTCTTTAGGAGTTTCAGGAGACTTGGTATATCACCAAATACTCTTACAAACTTCTATAGATGTATGGTGGAGAGCATTCTGACTGGTTGCATCACTGGCTGGTATGGAGGCTCCAATGCACAGGATCGCAAGAGGCTGCATAGGGTTGTGGCTCAGTCAACTCCATCACGAGCACAACCCACTCCACCATTAGGAATATCTTCAGAAGCCGGTGCTGCAAGAAGGGGGCTTACATCATGAAGGACCCTCACCACCCGGGACATGCCCTCTGCTCATTACTACCATCGGGGAGGAGGCGCTCAATGATTCAGAAACAGGTTCTTCCCCTTTGCCATCAGATTTCTGAATGGTCCATGAACCCATGATCACTACTTCGTTATTCCTCTTTTATTGCACTATTTATTTAGTTTTGTAATTTATGGTAATTTTTATGTCTTTGCACTGTACTGTTGCTGCAAAACAACAAATTTCACGTCATGTAAGTCAGTGATAATAAATCTGGTTCTGATTCTGATTCTGAAAATAAGATAACTAAGCCCAAATTTTTGGGTAACTGGGAGTCCCTTGTTGCTGGTTTCACCATAAACAAATAAAATAAATAATGTTATGTAACATCAGTTGGGGTGTCTTCTCCACGAGTTAAAAGTTCGACCAGGTTGAGAAATCCAGTTGTTCCCCTGATCCACTCACCATCTACAGTTCTGGGAGAGGATCCACTACATTCCTGGTGGGAATCCTATTGTCAAGAAAAGCAGTGCTGCAACAGGGATGTCAAGGCTGCACCTCTTTGGGAAAACCATTAAAGGGCAGATGGACCACAAAGATTCAAGCAAGGTCAGCTTCATTAATCCACATGGAGTACAAAGCAGGAGACAATACAATGTCCTTCACTCCATGGGGCAGTATCACAATATACCAAACCCAGCTTTTTAGCTGATGTATCTCGGCTGGGTGTTTTATCTTATTTTTAGATATTTCTGTAATGCATTGAACTATCTTGTGCCTCAATGTACACAGTTTAAGTTTACAGAAGCGTAGCGCTGTTGTTGAAATAAAAAAGGATCAGTTTAGACACAAATTTGTCGCATGTGTCTTTTATTTCTTTGACTTCTCTTATTTATGCTGCTTTTGTCTCCTGCTAATATCATATCTGCCATTTAGTCACCTCCTGTTCTCCACCCAGGCACGTCACAGGTCATTCTATTTCTTTTCTCCTCTGTCAGTGCTACTCCCCTCCCCCTGCCCTGGTTGTGTTCCTTTTTAAATGCTGTGCATCTGTAACATCCACCAGTCAAGGCAAGGCCAAAAGCCTGAAATGGATTTTGCTTGACCTGCTGAGTATTTCCAGTTTTTTATACTGTTAGTTTCAGATTCCAAGTACCTGCAGGATTTTCTTAATGTTTCCATCGTTATGTCATAGTATTACATTTGCTTTCTTTCATTTATGATGGAAAAATTTAAATGTCACTCTCTCCCGTCCCATCTTGGGGGGAGGGGTGTGTGGAATGGGGCTGAGACTTCAGTATTACATCTCAGCTGACACAGGAAGTACAGGAAGTCTTTTTCTCCAGCTTTATTTTTCTGTTTGTTCAATTGTTGCAAGTTTTACTGCTTAAGTTCAGCCAGGTAGCCTGCTTGGAATGAGGTTGGAAGGAGTAAGTCTGGTTGCCAGCTAGTAAAGATCAGCCATTCCTTGGCCAGTTGCTGCCCTTCAGGTACAGAGCCAGGACAACACTACGGAAAGCTTCTTGAGAAATGGATGACAGAGGTATAGGTCAAGGGAAGCAGAGACTTTCCTGCCCCACAGTGGAGAGATCTTTCTCTGATCTGAAGGTGCCTATTGTCTGCAGATCAGAAGCAAACCTACTAAGTTCAACAGGAGAGTTGGATTAGCTTAGGTTGCAGTTAAACTGCCAACAGGCGTCTAACTCTAGCTTCTCTTCATTTGTATTCCTCAGTCCATGCACTACCCTAGTGAATCCCTGTCCCCTATGTTGGTTCAGCATCCTATCCCTGATGTGAAATCCAAAGCTGCCCACAGTCCTCCAGGTGTTATCTTTTTATGTGCCTTTCATCATACAAATCAATATTCAAGGAAGAAGTGAGAAAGAAAACAGCAAGTTGGTGAAACATCAGTAGCAGGATGGATGCTCAGATCTATTATCAGTAATGTGCTAACAGAGCATATAGAAAATCAGAATATGATTGAGCTTGGACTTCACCAATGAACTTTATTGCTAGTTAGTCATGTTAAACACGTTGTACATGCTGAAAGCTAAGCCATTACAGATTCAGTTCCTTATTAAACAGCATATTCTACAAATGCCTGTGTGCACCAGGGGTGACCATTATATTCAAAACACAAAAAATGGAGAGGATTTGATTTGTTCAATTTACATCAAAGACTGCTTACGGCTATTGGATGAAAAGGAAAACAAGGGCAGGGAATTCATCTAAAAATGACTACCTTTTAACGAATTAAGCTGAATGACAGTGGCATTCTGATTACAAGTGAGCTCTCTTTATCCTGCTCTCTGTGAATGATTATTGTGTGTGTGTGCGTGTGTGTGTGTGTGTGTGTGTGCGTGTGTGTGTGTGTGTGTGTGTGCATTCTGTTCCTGATGTTCTTGATCTCATTCACTCCCTCAGTTAGTGGGTCTCAACAGGTTGCTCCCTTTCTGGCAATCTCCATAATTCTCCTGATAATTTTTTTCTCCACTCACTCACTCACTCACTCACTCACTCACTCACTCACTCACTCACTCACTCACAGACTTCCACATACAAGTACATAGACTCATTCGCGCACACATGGAACGGAATTTCACCATTTTTTGTTCTGCCAAGCTGTTGTTCCAGTTAGCACTACTGCATATTCCGCAAAAAAAATCATGAAATAGCCTGAAAGCCCTTTGAAACAGTTCCTGGATGATTTATATTAAGAAACCTGCTCTAAAATGGGACCTGTGCTTTTCCTGATGGGACCACATTGAATAAGCACTATTCAGATACTTTGCTGCACACCACTCAGTGAAGGCACACTCATCACAGCAGCCAGACAGCAACAACATATATATGGATATTGTGAAGGAGAGAGGGGCTGCAAGGGAGAGCGAGAAAGCTCCTAGGTTTAGTGAAAGTGACCTAGATAATCTCTTCAATGAGATAAATCTCAGGAGGGTGTTACTATGCAGTAGGAGGTCAGGGACCAACATTAGAAAAGACTGGCTGGAGGCAGCTACTGTTTCATCCCCATTCAATCAAACAATGCAGAACTAAATTTCATGTCCTCACAAAGAATACAGGTAGAATTACAGATCACGAAGGACAGTTGTAGCAAGCCATTTCAGGAGTTGAACCAGGGATTCATTGATGTCCTATAATCCGTGCAGGTAGACTTGCAAAGCAACAAGTGAAGGATGTCATTTAGACTCCCCATTCTGATTATTAGTGCACCGTTATTATTAACATCAGGATGTGGAGAAAATCATTGTGTCAAACGCCATCTTTAAATTCACTGATGACACCACTGTTGTTGGCAAAATCTCAGATGGCGATGAGGAGGTGTACAGGAGTGAGATAGATCGGCTGGTTGAGTGGTGTCGCAAACAACAACCTCACAATTAATGTCAGCAAGACCAAGGAATTGATTGTGGACTTCAGGAAGGGGAAGTTGGGAGAACACACACCAGCCTTCATTGAGGGGTCAACGATGGAAAGGGGGAGTAGCTTCAAGTTCCTGGGCGTCAACGTTTCAGAGGAACTATCCTGGGCCCAACACATTGATGCGAACACGAAGAAGGCATGCCAGCGGCTCTAATTCATTAGGATTTTGACGAGATTTGGTATGTCACCAAAGACTCTTGCAACTTTCTACAGATGTACAGTGCAGAGCCTTCTGGCAGATTGCATCACCGCCTGGTATGGAGGCTCTAATGTACAGGATCAAAAGAGGCTGCAGAGGGTTGTAGACTCAGCCACCTCCATCACGGACACAACCCACCCCGCCATCGAGGACATCTTCAAGAGGCAGTGCCTCAAGGAGATGGCATCCATCACTAAGGACAATCACCACCCAGGACATGCCCTCTTCACGTTACTACCATTGGGGAGGAGGTACAGGAGCTTGAAGACCCACACTCAACGTTTCAGGAACAGTTTCTTCCCCTCCACCATCAGATTTCTGAACGGTCCATGAATCCATGAACACTACTTCATTATTCCTCTTTTGCACTATTTATTTATTTTTATAGCTTATAGTAATTTTTATGTCTTTATGTCTTGGACTATACTGCTGCCGCAAAAACAACAAATTTCACTTCATGACATACGTCAGTGATAATAAACCTGATTCCAATTCTGATTCTGTGTTTGTTTTGGGGACTTTATCATTGGACATCATAATGTTTTGTGTGAGCAATGGCTACTTCCTCCTCTAAGCTGGGAGATAAGGTTGTGAATGCTGAGCTGGGACATTCTCTCGGTAGCCTTCCTCTTCCTCTTGCTCTTTTTGCTCTTTGGTTCCTGAGTCCTTGTTCCTTTCTCCAGCACTGGCTGTTGTCTTCTGTTTGCTAGTCTGTGCAAACTCAGCTAACCATAATGAAGCCTCTGTACCTGATCAGTGTGTACTGCAGGGAGCACCCAGAATGAAGCAGGAAATGGAATCTCATTTTCAGACTAAAGACCAAAGATTTTGATTCTGGCTCTCATTGTGTCTGCAATTGTTTGTAATGGTGCAAGCAGTCAGGGAAATGTGCCTCAGGATCCAACATTCTGGGCATTACTGTCTGTTCAAACTGCCTGGTAGTGCAGTCTCCCTCAAGATGAAGGGGTCATGTGTGCTTTCTAGAAACATGGCAAACAGCATGAAGGAATTTCTCTGATGATCCATATATAATCTGCACGTTAAAGGAATGGAAATCTTTTCAATTCTTGAACAGGTCTAGGTTATTTAGAGGAGATATTATGGGCACATGAGTGCAGTCAGAGGTTACCTGCACTGGTGGTAAGCCAACAATACTGGCAGATCCAGTACCTGTGGTACCACTTGTTTCTCACTGAAATCAAAGTGGAGGAAATCATTTCATTGTGAATACAACATGGGGGTGTCCTTTCTGATGCAGTGGTAAGCAGCAGACTGAGAGAGATGGTAGAGACCTGCTGCTGCCAATTAGAAAGCTCCTGTGGCAAGGAAGTTCAGTCAATGTGACATCGATCTCCACAGAGCAAGCAGTCCCTGCATGAGAGCATGGCTGAAGGTCTTCCTGTAGAAGAGTACTTATCTGAACCTGCAAATACATTTTTCATTGGAGAAGGCCAAGTAGGATATGATATCTCCAAAGACTCTGTGCAAGTGTGGAAGTGAACTTCCATCAGAAAATTAAAAATTAGTGTTAAGGTTACATTGATATGCAATTTGCACATTTAAAAAAGGCACTAATCAATCCAGTTTCTGGTCTATGGATTTTCACTAACATGCTTGCATGCCTATCCATACACAAACACACACACACACACACACGCACACACTTATTCCTCTTTCTCTTCTTCTCTCTTAGGCACTTCCAAACATACAAGTGGGTGAGCCTTACATGCAACATTTACAAAACATGCAAAACAGGGGTCCTCTATCAAACTGTCCTCACTGTGCAACTCCACCCACCCACTACAAAGGTCACGGCAAGACGCTGGAAAAGAAAGACCACTTCCCCATCCTCAGGAGCCACCTCCCAGGAGGCAAACGTCAATCATGAAAGTCACAGTCACCTCCAGTATGCCAGCACAGACTTTGGCCAATTGAAGAAATGTGTGTTTGAAGATCAATACATCAAACCTGGCACAAAGGACGTGTTCTACCAGGCAGCCAGGCAGCAGTGAATTGTGTTCTACGTGCCTCTGAGATTTGGAGAACCTACAGCAGGCAACTCAAAGCACTGGACACACACACACAGGCACGCACGCACGCACGCGCACGCACGCACGCGCACGCACGTGCATGCGCGCGCACACACATATACACACGTGCACACACACGGAGAAAGAAAAAAAGGCTTACTTGCATTGAATGTACTTATGAAGTGTGAGACAAATGTAAATAATGAAAGCCAACCCTGTGATAATCAAGAAAAAATGTATGTGCTGAAAAGCTGACACAAAATAGAAAAAGATGTTGGAAACACACAGTTGGTCAGACAGCACCTGTGGAAAAAAAAACTGAGCTAACATTTCAGGTCCAGGATCTTTAGTTAGAATGGGGAAAGAGAGATTAAAAGCAGGTGGTGGGAGGAATAGATAGGACAAAGGGAATGGATAGGATGAGGCCAGTTCAAATGGAGTAATGGGGCAGCTAGATGGTGATTATGCTTCTTTGTCTGTGTCATGTGTTGCTAATAGCAGGGCAGTGGGACATGCCCAGCAGATCAGGCCATATTAATCTAGCGAGAAAAACTGAGGCAAAATTGCAGATGGATGGTTAGCAGAAATGGCCAGTTCTGATACAGATAAAAGAGCAAGTTATCTCAAGTTGAAGAACTCAGTATTGAGTCTAAAAGGCTGCGATGTGCCCAGAAAGAAGATGAGGTGCTCTTCGTTAAGCTTGCTTTGGACCTTGCTGTAACAGTACACAAGTCACAGACAGATAGGTCAAAGTGGGAGAGGGATGGAGAATTAAAGTGGCAGACAACCATGAACTCAGAGTCGCTCTTGGGGACTGAACGCAATTGCTCTGTAAAGCAGCACCTATTTCCTTGTACCATTCTGTCTGGCAGAGCTGAATTGTAGAGTTGCTGGTTTAGTGTCCAGCTTGCTGAGATCCACCATCATTTCATCCTGGTAACGGTTTTCATCCAATGGGAAAATTCAGGAACCTTCGATGTAGTAAGAAGCAGTGACTGGTTCTTGGGCATGTGAAATGTTTTTTTTAATTACTAGTCTCATCACTAGACAATCAATATTGGCATTTTATCAGGTAACTGTCATTGCTGTTTTTTTCTTTGAGTCTAAGCTGTATTTAGGATTGCTTGTCCAATGAAGTAGAAGATGATGCAGAAAGGACAGGCTGCCTGAAAGCAGACACTTCACTCAATGCAGCACTTTGTCAAACCAAGGAGAAGTTTCAGAACTTCATACCCTCCAAGGACTTTATACAAGTACACTAGTCTCGTGGTGAATATTATGTTGCCGTGAAATGTAGACTGTGGGCTAGATTGTGTGACACACTGGGAATCTTCAGTTGCTGCTATTCCGCAGCTATTTGGAAAACTCTTATTGACTATTGCTTTCTAATCTTTAAAGATCCTTCTGCCACCTTTGTAATGTTGGACTCGCTAAACATGGCATTTCAAAGGCACTGATTACAGGAAATATATTGATGTTGTATACATGTTGTTAACTTATTATTTACATATGCAAACCTAAGGTACTCAGCCAACAATGCAGACTCTTAGGGGGTAAAACTTGGGGGAAAGTGAGTCCTGGGATTGTAATACATTATTAACCCCTGTCTGTTTGACCCGGTGTGAACAAGATTCATTTTACAACCTCATTACCACAAGTTTAGCATTCAGCAACACTGTTTATTGTATGAACAAATCACCTTAAGGCCTTATTTCTTGAGAAAATAGCACCAGTCAATTAGCTGTGCTGGTAATCCATACCTGCATCTCTTACAGAGAAGATTCTTGTGGCTGGAACTGGTGCTAGAAGTTGTTCCACACCTCTTTGGGGTTTGATGGATGCCTGGAAACTATGGCAGGTCATAACTATGGCATCCAGGTTCTCCAACATGGGACTGGAGGCTCTGGTAGGCAAGGTATGGAGGGGGAGAGGTCCTCCAGTGACAGGAGAGCAGGTAACCCACAGGCAGGTTTTTAAATGGCAGTGGGAGGAAAAAGCAATTGAGGTCAACACAAGAAATCAAGCACAAATGCATGACTTTACAGTCAAGGTCATGGTCAGGGAATAAACCATGAAGTTCCACTTCCTACTAACCATACCACTAGTGTCAAACACTGGTCAATGAAATGCACACCCATCATTCACCTGCCAACAATCTCTTTTACAATTAGGACTTGCACCTAATTTCTTAAGCCCACCCCCAAAAAAACACTCATACAAACCACCACTCCAAGCCTAATACCTATTTATGAGTTCTTGCACAAGCTCTCTGCTGTGCATGACCCACACCGATGCACTTCCCTCTCTTTCTTGCAGCAGATATCACATAACTGGCACCAGCCATTGCAAACTGTTGGGGGTGGGTGAATTATCAACAGTTCATTTCCCCTGGGAGACAGAGTAGTGATTATTATTGAAGTAACCATCACATGAGTCCACAGCCAACAGCAGTGCATTGAAGATGATGGTATGTTCATTATTAAGCCTCCTACTCATAATCCAATTCTCTCTCTCTTCCCACGAGCTCTTACTATTACAAGTTGTGGGAAGTGCAAACACCCACCTCTTGCTCTACCTCCTCACTGTAAGCTAAGACATGTGCCTTGCTCCTTTCAATAGCCCGGAACTCCCACCTGAATAGGTAGCAATAGTCCAGCAGAAAAATCTTGATTAATTGAGTAACTCAGTCACTTGGTCTGATACTCACAACCTGCATCAGCAGGGGTTAATGTAGAGGTAGGATCTGCATGTGGTGAGTAACCGGGTTCAAGTTCAGTACAGACATGCCAGGGGGAATGGGTAGCCTAAGGGACAGCTCCTCAGAGGTTAAGGTCTGAGTCCTGGACTTGAGTTCCACTGCAGAGGAATCAAGTTAAAACTTTGATGGGGGAGCCTATGGAAGAAGTATGCTGAGTGTTGGCAATGAAATGCTGATGCATTGACAGGCTGGCCAGAAAATATGCATTCAATGCTGAGGGACAATGACTACTTCAACCTTGCTCAGGGTGGCATTGAACTTGGAACCCATGCCTTCCAGCATGCTCCATTACACATGCAGATCCAACCATCGTGCAGTGGCTTACAGCCAATAGTTCGGGTTCCAGTGCAGCACATGCAGAACTTTATTATGTAGGCTCAGAATGCTGCCATCAAACCCCTTGGTACAAGCACTCAGGATTTCACAGTGCTCTGGCAATCTTTCCACTGGTGGATTACTTGAATTTAATCCCAACAAGTGCAAGGTGATGGATTTCAAGATGTCAGGTAGGGGTAGGACATATACAGTAAATGATAGGGCACCAAAAAAAGTATTGATGAACAGAGTTACCGAGGGATTCAAGTCCATAATCACCTGAAAGTGGCAATACAGGTAGATAGGACGGCGAAGAAGACATATGGCATGCATGGGTGAGGGCATAGGTGGGGGCATAGAATATATATCTCATTCCTAGGTGAGGGCAGAGAATACAGGAGATGGGATATTATCTTGCAACTTTACAAAACGCTGGTTAGGCCACAATATTGTGGGCTGTTCTGGTCAGCACATTATAGGAAGGATGTGGTTGCACGGGAGAGAGCGCAGAAGAGATTCACCAGGATGTTGCCTGGAATGGAAGACTTCAATTATGGGGAGCGATTAGATAGGTCGGGCTTCTTTAACCCTAACCAAAAGAGGCTAAGGGGTGACCTAATAGAAGTATATATGATTATGAGAGGCATAGATAGGGTAGTCAAAATATTTTTTCCATGGGAGGGGTATCAAAAACAAGAGGGCAGATGTTTAAGGTGAGACGTAGGAGTTGTAACAAACATCTGAGGAGTAAGATTTTTACACAGAGACTGGTTGATATCTGGAACATGCTGCCAGAGGAGGTGGTGGAATCAAATACAATTACTAAGTTTAAAAGACATTTAGGTAGACATTTAAATGGGCGAGGCATGAAAAGATACAGACCTAATGCGGGCAAATGGAATTACTGTAGATGGGCATAAAGGTCAGCATCGCATGGACGAAGAGCCCATTTCTGTGCCCTACAGCTCTATGAGAATGACTCTATAACTGCACTGGGAGGACATTTACTTCACGAGGCTGTTGCCCTCTCTCGGGATGATGAAATTTCTGCTCCCACTCTTCCCTCTCCACCAGTGTCCCTGCTGTTCCCTGAGAGCTACCTGGCCAGATCGTGCTACTTATGGTGAGACGGCACAGGCCAAAGCCAGGTCTTCTAGGCCCACGGCAGCTGGAGGTCATCCTCCAAGGCCATCTGCAACCTCCTCCACCAAAACTCAGCAGCCTTCCATGAACCATTCTGCAATCACTTGTGGGGAACGGTGTTCAATCTCCAGGACAGGAAGAGGTTCTTGGGCCAGACTCAAAGGGGATGCACAAGAATGATTAGCTGATGTTTGAGTGGTTTTAGCATGGTTGGCTGTTTATGTATGGTTTGGAATGTTGACTTGGTGCCACCTTTTACTCAATCACTGTGTGCAAACCAGCATTTAATAATCAGAATCAGAATTAGGTTTACGATCACTGACATATGTTGTGATTGTTTTGCGGCAGCAGTTCAGTGTAAGGCATAAAGACATAAAAATTACTATAAGTTACAAAAATAAATAAATAGTGCAAAAGAGGAATTATGAGGTAGTGTTCATGGGTTCATGGTCCGTTCAGAAATCTGATTGTCGTCCATGAACCCATGAACACTACCTCATTATTCCTCTTTTGCACTATTTATTTATTTTTGTAACATAGTAATTTTTATGTCTTTATGTCTTGCACTGTACTGCTGCCGCAAAACAACAAATTTCACCACATATATCAATGATACTAAATCTGATTCTGATTCTATTAAACGCTGCAGATCAAGGTCATGGTGGTTCAATTCCTATGAATCTCTGCATCCTCACAGGCTGGTGTAGGAGATATTTGCATCTCCCAGTTGGAGCCACAATATTGCATTAAGACTACAGGCCCACTCCATTCTAAGAGAGCTGAAGTCGAGTCAATCACAAAGTCTGAGAGGGGGGATTCTTGAGAACGGTCGGCCTTCCAGTGTCTAGTATGTCATCAACTGTACCCATGTCACCTTCAGGACGTTTCATTCTATTAGTCAGCATCAGAGCAAAGGTAAATTATAATCGGATCAGTTGATCTCACGCAACCTGGCCAGAATGGTACTCCTGATGTTGTCACCTCTCCTTTTCTTCTCCTCTTTCTCCTGCTGTTCCACAGTTGCTGATGAGGAATGAACCTATGTTATATCCAACTTGTGGAGCCTTCAACAAGTGACCATAATTCAGTGACCTGCTCTGTTGATTACAACAAGGTTCCTCCAGTGTGATCCAAGCAGTTGAAGTACTGTGCAATGATATTGGTTTGGCAGCCTGATTCTCATGATGGCACATTCTACTATGATGCACATACTTCAGAGGGTAAGGCGATGACTCTGGTTAAGGATTAACCCTTTAGCCAACTGTGGTGGTTCAAAGAGGGAGGCCACAAATGAAAGCACTTGAGACTGCTCCCCAGCATCTTCAAGGTGTGAAATCCCTTACATGTGTTGAACATTACAGGATTCAGATGAAATGACTTGAAGGTGACATGGGTACAGTTGATGACATACTAGACATTGTCAGGCCCACCGTTCTCAAGAGGCCCTCTCTCAAACTTTGTGCTTCACTTGAATTCAGCTCTCTTAGAATGGAGTGGGCCTGTAGTCTTAATGCAGTGATGTACCTCCAACCGGGAGATGCAAATATCTCCTACACCAACCTGTAAGGATGCAGAGATCCATAAGAATTGAACTATTATGACTATCATTGCCACTGTTAATGTCCTGACCTTGATTTGCAGCCACAGGTGTAACTGAAACCTGAGCGATGTCTCTATTATCCCTTTCTGAGAGAAGCAGCTCCACCTTAAATATTTCGCATTAGTGAGATCCAATGAGGAAAGCTGTTCCAAGAAAACCCTTTATGGATTGGGCTTCCTGCTTGGGATCCATTACTCTTCCTCCTCTTACCACTTCTAGATTTCACCATTCTCCCCTCATTCTTTCTGACATCCTGAAGACTAAGAGAAATGGTTAGCAAAGGCCAGCATTTGGAAAACAGGGTGTTGCTGAAGCCTGGCAGATCCCTGCAGACTTTAGAAAGTGTTGTCTCCAGCACTGAGGTCGAATCTGCTAGACCAGATATCAAACCAGCATTGTACAAGCACTGGTGCCATAACTTGTGGATTCTGCATGTCTTTGTGTGTGCAAATTCACACCCATCTACAGCAGCTAAGGGTGTATTTCACAGCCTTGTGGTATTTTACAACAATATTATGCTGTCAAATTTCTTTCCTGAAAGATTTATTGCAAATCTTCAATATTTTTATTGTGTTACAAGAACTATAGGCAATCATCTTTGATCTACCTGGCAGGCTGTTGTGCAATTCCCAAAGCTGGCCAAATCTACATGCTGTACTATTTTCCTGTCATATTTGTAGGCAGCCAACTCTTTGATGGCCAATTTCGGGGCTTAAAGTAAGAGCACGGGCAGGCACAGTGTCATTTTAGTTTGGTATTTCATTAAAAGTCCTCTTCCAACTTCCATCATCCCTTCATTCAAGGCCTTGTCATGAGTGGGTACCTCATCTTAAAAATGAGATGAAACTTTTTAAAGCAAAATGCTGATTTCCATTTGGAGGTTCTTTTTTTGGGGTGGGGGGGGGATGGTGGTAGGGTTTGGTTGTATCTTCTTGTCTTTGCTACAGCATTTATATTCCAAGCTTGAGGTGTTTTTACTAGTTAATTCTTCACTTGATATTTTCGATTCACAGCCTGCAACATCATGTTTGGTTGCTGCTACCACTGAAATTGCATCATGCGCAGAAATGCAAAGTCCAGTCTTGAGGGATTGTTTACAAATCGAGGGCACTATGAAGCAAAGAAGAGGAGAGAAAAAACCAACAAATCCAGCAACAGGCGATGACAGAAGGTATTTTGGTCACAATACACTTCCATGATATCTTTTCTCATAGCCCTTGCAAAACAGGAGTGTTCCAATGGTACCTGAACACAGAAGCACCATCATGAATGTCAATGACTTAGTTAGCCATCATGCATCATGCAGCAGCTCATTGTACCCTCATTATTTGATGGAGGTATAACACTGGGTGCATGAGTTTTCAGAGTACAGGACTATTTTTAGTTAACACATGCATTAAGGAAAAGTGTGCCACATAGTTTAGTCACAATGGAAATATATACAATGGTTGTATGCGTTATTTCAAGTGATAAATCCAAAATGCAGCCATTCTTAATTTAACATCATGGTTGATTAGCCCCTTAAAAAATGAGCAGGTTTATCTTTCTCCTGAGATAAGCACACTTCTTCACATAACTTAATATCCAGGTGGTGATTTTTCACTTGTTTTTTCACTGGAGGGTAGCTTTTACCCCAGAGAGAGCCACCCTCCCTCATTGCATCTCCCACAGCAGCATCCTCAACTCTACAGCATTAAATAAGCAGAGTCACACACTTCTCTCCACTAAGTAATTTCCTGCCACCCATCGCAACTTCCTGCTTAAGAATCGATGCCCCAGCAGAAAATGAGCTCCCAGCCTAGCTGGCAAGCTCTCTGAGCAAGCTTGTACTTGTCGGTGACATATTCAAATTAGGAGAGGCCCCCATCATGTAATGCAGCAAAGCCAGCCTTCTATGCGTACACCATTGATTAAAGTCAGTACTATTTTTCCTGCCTTGCAAAAGTACAACTAAAACCAACAAACAAGAAAACCAAAAAAGCAAGGCTAAAAAATGAAGTTGCGTGAGGGTGTTTGCTGATCTCAGGTGTGAAATGAGTAGATAGTAAAGAATACAGATCAGTGGAAAAGTATACAGGAAATCTTTATCTATCAACAACAAAGTTTACTTTGAAGGTTGGAATTGCCACCACTCACTTAAGTATTAGAAATTCTAAACCACAACCACAACAACGAGCATTCGTACTTTGTCTTTTACTTAATAAGAAACACTCTAAGATGTTTCAAAGAGTGCTCAGAGAGAAAAAAATTAACACCAAGGTATGTAAAGAGCTGTGAGGCCTGATAACCTTTAAGATTCAACATAAATGAGATGGAGAGATGATGAGGTCTAGGAGGGAATTCCACAGCGTAGGGCCTGTGTGGATGTAGGTGCAACTGGTAGATTGGTGAAAATCAGGGATGTGTGAGGGACCAGAATTGGAGAAGTACAGGGATCTCCTCTGAAGACACTATCCCCAGTTGCCTGCCATAACTTTGTAGGAGACAAGTGGAACCCCGGCATAAATGACTACTATTAGCTGTTCAGAGCCCTCCTCAGGGATTCTGCTCATCTCCCACTGAATATATAACAGGAGATTAGGAGAAACCCTGATGAAGTATTAGCAACACTGGTTATGCTGGGACAAGATTCAGTCAGGCACAGTCTAACTCTGGTACTTAGAGTCATTGAGTCATAGAATCACTCAGCATGATAACAGACTCTTCAGCCTACCATCTCTGTGCCAGCCATCAAATACTTATCCATACTAACCCCATTGCCCAGCGCTCAGCCCATTGCTTTCTATGCTGTGGCATCAAGTGTTTATGGCTGTGAAAGTCTTTGCTTCCACCACCATCTCAGGCACTGGTTTCCAAGTTTCAAATAACTCATGGGCGAAGAAACCTTTGTCAAATCCCTTATCTCTTATCTTTTACTTAAACCCATGCCCTCTGGTCATAAACACCTCTGCTAAGAGCTTCCCGCTAAATTTCCCACTATCCCTATCTAAGTTTTACAATATTTTGTATAACTCTGTCAGGTCGCCACTCAGCCTTCTCCACTCCAAAGAAAACCTATTAAGTCTCTCCTCATGGCTGAAATGCTTCATCCCAGACAACATCCTGATGAATCCTCTCTGCATCCTCTCCAGTGCAATCACATCCTTCCCATAATGTGGTGACCAGAATTGCACATAGCTCTGCAGCTAAGGCCCAACTAATGTTTTATATACAGGAAGTCCCCGACTTATGAACGCTCGACTTACGAACATCTGTACTTACGAACCGACCTTCATGGTCCCCGGGCCAAGTGCGCATGTGCGGCTGGGGCCATGAGCGGCCGCGATCCCCAGCCCAAGTGCGCGTGCGCGGCCATGATCCCCGGGCCAAGTGCACATGTGCGGCCGGGGACATGTGCAGCCATGATCCCCGGCCCAAGTGTGCATGCACAGCCACAATCCACGGGCCAAGTGTGCATGCGCGGACACTGTTCCGAGTTACACACAAAATCGGGTTACGAACAGTCTCAAAAACGGAACCCATTTGTAACCCGGGGACTTCCTGTAGTTGTATCATAACCTCGCTGTGTGTATAATCTATGCCCCAGCTAATGAAGACAAACATCCGTATGCTTCCTTAATCATCTTATTTACTTGTGCTGCTGCCCAAGACTCTTATACATCAAGATCCCTCTGTTCCTCTGTACTTTCTATATTCCTACCATTCATTGTAATATCCTAGCCTTACTTGTCCTCCTAAAACTTAACATCCCCCACTTTTCACAATTAAATTCTATCTGCCATTTCTCTGCCCAACTCACCAACTGATAAATATTATTCTACAGCCAAAGACTACTCTCCTCACTATCCACAACATCACTAATTTTTGTGTCATCTGTGAATGCGCTAATCAGATGTCCATGATAACATCCAAATTGTTAATGTATGTAGGATGAACAGAGAGATCTTGGTGTTCAAGTCCACAATAGGTTCCTGAAAGTGGCAGCACAGTCAAAGTCAAAGTTAAATGTCAAAGTTGAGTTTATCGTCATATGCACAAGTACATGTATGCACAGGTGCAATGGAAAACTTACTTGCCGCAGCATCACAGGCTCATAGCATCATATATAAGCAGGATTCACAAGAAAAACATAAATTAAACATAAATTATACACAATTTTTATAAGAACACAATTAGAACAAAAAAAAACAAAAGTCCTTGTTAGTGCAAAGTTATCAAACTGGTCATGGTGTTGCTAAACTATAGTGATTAGGGTTCTGCTGGTTGGTGCAAGAACCAAATGGTTGAAGGGAAGTAGCTGTTCTTGAATCTGGTGGTGTGGGACTTCAGGCTTCTGTACTTCCTGCCCGATGGTAGCTGCAAAAAGATAGCATGGCCCAGATGGTGGGGATCTTTGATGATAGGTGTTGCCTTCTTGAGGCAGTGCCTCCTGTGGATACTACTAATGGTGGGGAGGGATGTGCCCATGACATATTGGGCAGAGTCCACTACTCTCTGCAGCTTCTTTTGTTTCTGTGCATTCAAATTGCAGTACCAGACCATGAGGCAACCAGTCAGGATACTTTCAACAATACACCTGCAGATGTTTGTTAGTGTTCAGTGGCAAGCTGAACCTCCTTAACCTCCAAAGAATGTAAAGATGCTGGCACATCTTCCTTGTGATTGCATCTATGTGCTGGGCCCAGAACAGGTCATCTGATATGTTAAAGCTGCTGATTCTCTCCACCCCTGATCCCCCAACATAGACTGGCACATGTTCGCCCTCCTTCCCCTTCCTGACATCAGTAATCAGCTCTTTAGTTTTGCTGATGTTGAGCGAGAGGTTGTTGTTGCAGCACCACTCAACCAGGTGTCCTATCGCTTCGGTAAACTGGTTCATCGCCACCTGTGATTCGTCCAACAACAGTAGTGTCATCGGTGAATTTGAAGATGGCATTGGAGCTGTGCTTAGCCGACAGTCATGTGTGTATAGAGAGTTTAGCAGGGGCAAAGCACACAGCCTTGAGGTGCACTTGTGTTAATGATCAGCGAGGAGGAGATGTTGTTACTAATCCTCTCTGATTGAGGTCTGCCGATGAGGAAGTTGAGTATCCAGTTGCAGAGGGAGGTACAGGGGCCCAGATCTTGAAGTCTGATAATGAGTTTGGATGGAATGATTGTGTTCAACGCTGACCTATAGTCGATGAACAGCGGCAGAGTTCCTGTTGTCCAGATGGTCCAGAGCAGAGTGAGGAGCCAGAGGTAGAAAGGGTGATAAGGGAGGCATATGGCATGCTTGCCTTCAGGGATCAGGGCAGATAAAAGTTGGAAGGATTTTTTGCAACTTTACAAAGCACTGATTAGACCATTCTTGGAGCATCGTGTGCACTTCTTATGGAGCACCACATCATAAGAAGGAGTGAATGCACTGAAGAGAGTGCAGAGGAGGTTCACCAGGATGTTGCCTGGATTGGAGGACTTTAGTAATCAGAAGAAACCAGTCAGCATGTAGGATTCATTCAAAGACCTGACTGAAGTCCATGTAGACCACATCAATTGCACTACCCTCATGATAAATGTAATTACCTACTTGATAAATTCAACAAAATTAGTCAGAAAGGACTTGTCCTTTTCAAAGCCATGCTGACTATCCCTGATTATGAGTACAGATTAATCCTTAACCTGAGAATTAATTTCCCTGTTAGACTCACTGGTTTATTCCTGCTGCACTTCTTGAAAAGAAGCACCACATGTGCTCTCCCACAGTCATCTGACACCTCATCTGTGGCCAGCGAAGATTTGAACATTGTTGTCAGAGCCTTAGCAATCTCCTTCCATGCCTCCCACAACAGCCTAGGGTACATCTCGTCAGACCCTGGAGATATATCCACCTTTAAAACCATTAAAATATCTAATCCTTTTTGATGGTGATATATTCTAGGATTCCACTATTCCCCTCCTTGAATTCTCCAACACAAATGCCCTTCTCTTATTTATGAATACAGATGAGAAGTATTCATTTAATACCTCACCAATGTCCTTCCCTCCAAATACAGATTGCTACTTTATTCCCTAATGGACCCTACTCATTCCCTGGCTACACTCTTACCCCTAATATACTTAATAAATGCTTGGGATTTTTCTTAATCTGGTAAGCAGTTCCATTTGTGACCCCTCTTCACTCTCCTAATTACTTTTTTTTAACAACCTCCCTACACAGTCCCTTGACATCCAGGGTTCCTTGGGCATGTTGACCTTATCCTTCACCATTGCAGGAACATGCTGACCTGAATTCTCACTATTTCATTTTTGAATGCTTTCTGCTGACTGCCTGCAGACTTACCAGTAAGAAGTTGCTTCCAGTCCACTTTTGCCAGATCCTGTCTTATCATATTGAAATCACCTTTGCCCTAATTCTGGACTGTAATTTCCAGTATCTCCTTGACTTTCACCCTAACAACCTTTAAAATGTACATACTTATGATCACTATCTCTAACAGGTACTCCCACAGACACTTCCTCCACTTGCCAAAATATGTTTCTAAAGATTAGATCCAGTACCACCCTCTTTCTAGTAGGACTATCTGCAGATTGATTCAAAAAGCTCTTAAAAACCTGCCCCCTCTAAGTCTTTTACACTAAAACAATCCTGGTTAATATAGGGAAATTGAAATCACTTATTATTCTCACACTACTCTGTGATTTTCCTTCATTTCTGCAGCTCTACCTCCTGTTCTCAGCTTGGACGTGTGTGGTACAGACCCAGCAGAGTGATTGATCTACTTTTGTTTCTAAACTCCATCCACATGACCTCATTTAAAGAACCTTCTAGGATATTTCCCCTCAGCCTCTCACCACCACCCCCCACCCCCACCCACCTTTCTACAGTAATGGGCGCCTTGATTGATATTAACGTTCTCCAAAGTGGCCATGCTTTGACTGTATCTGTATACATGTTTACCTTTTACAAGAGTCACCGGACAAGAAGCAGAAGGAAAGGTATTAACTATCCTTACCTGCCCCTGTCTGTGGTACATTTCCATACTACACCAGGTATGTATCAGAGGAAAAGTAGAATAAAATCATCCTTTGATTCTTCATGGCCTCTAAACCCCAGCTCCATGACGCACTTAGCAAAATTATTAAAACTGGCTCCTTGCCAATTTGGACAAGCTTGACTGGAGCAGCCTATTATTGATCTCAGTAAACTAAGGAAGGGAGAAATTGACCACCATAGCTACTTTCGGTAACTACTCTGTTAGGACTACTGAAAACTACCTGCAGGAACCTTAAGGGTGAGAAAGCATTGGCGTAACTAAGAAGCTCCATGGTTGAATAATTAACTGATGCTCAGCGTCCATGATCACACATTAATGAAGGCTATTCGACTGAGGCGCTGGAAGATTGACAACGTTTGTAGAACTGTGCTCCAGCATGAATAATTTGCTTCGATGGAGGACTTGTAAGAGAAGAAAGCAAGGGATAAGGGAACAGCTTCCCTAAGTTACGTGAACCTCATAATATATCTTATGGTCTCAGTTTAGCTATAGTAGCATGGGTGTTGTGAGATATATCTACATGGCTCTAGCCTATCCTATAACAACAAAGTGAAAATAAATTAACTGACTTGTCAAAAAGCTTTTTGTTACCAATCAATCAAGTGCTGAGAAACCCGGATGGATGAAACCATTTTACATTGTTTGGGATTAATAGTTGGCAGATAGTGAATAGGTTCTGACTGCACAGCTGCAAGTGTGATGGTCATTTTGAATATTGTTGGCTCTGCATGGTATTGATATGTAAATTGCTTGATAGTGTGGTTTTCTATGGGTGAATGTGGTGTGCAAAGATTAACCCTTGGAGGAATGCAGGGGAATTCGCCCACTAAATATAAAATAGAAACCAGGAGATAAAACATCAGACAACCAGAAACCCAATTAAAACTCTAGTTTTAAAGCACAGAACTGAAATGTAGAAAATCATTTGCCTGTATTGGCTAGCATTTCTCTCAGCAGGAAAACAAAGATTGAACCAAAGACAATGCTCTGCTGTTAGTATTTTAAAGCTGGTGCACATAAAAGGTCTGATTTTAATCCCACTTGCCTGACAGGAACAGAGTGGACAGACCAGGGGCTACATTGGAGGATGAGCATTTCCCTCTTCAATAATGATGCTTTTGTAAATCAAAAAATCTGCAGATGCCTTTGTGCCCAGCCTAATTTTAACTCCCAGGTCTCATTAATATTTAAATTTCAAGGTTCAGTGATGCCATCCAGACCTGCTGGTTGGCAGCTTTGATGTCTGGTGCCAAGGCCAGCAGTGAAAGCTGGCAGGAGACATGATCAGGAACGCTCCACCTGGCCCCACAAAGAAACTAGGCCCTTCCGCCCAACTGAAATCTTCCCTTAAGTGCTGGTTGCTATTCAATCCATTGGCTAGAATCTCTTACAGCTGGTAAGATATTAGCTTAATCACTTTGTTTGCGGTGTGTTAATGATTTTGCTTTGTTTACATTCTGAGTTGTTGACTGATTAAATTGACTGTGATTTTAAGAAACCTGCAAATTAGTCTGGAATTAATGACTCAAATATAATGTTTATTGGCTGAATATGCACTTGTCAGGACTCAAGAGAGCACCCAAGAAATAGCATAAGTAAGGAAGATGCAACACTTAGTATTTTCGTACAAGATTTGTTGGATCTTTCATCTGAAGGTTGTATTAAATCATAGAATAGATCTTATTAAACTATATATTAGGGGACATGTATGTTTTTTTTATATGCTCATACCTCAGTGTCCAAACAGTACAACGTGCTTTCAGTAAAACAAATATGAAACAAGTATTGTTCAAATGGCAGTTTTCCTGGCTGTAGATTGGTAAATTATGAATCCAAGCCTCCGTCTATACAACCTCAGTAAGCAGAAAACTGACCTGATCTCTGAATACCATGCTGAATTCCAGCAGGGCAATTACGTTGGTTGGGAGATGAGTTGTGGCCCTCCCCCATCCACGTATCTAGCTGGACTGCCTGGTAGAGAGTTATGAGTCAGGCTAATGAGCTGACCACATTAAAAAAGGCCTTTGTTATGGAAATGACCTAGAGCACGATCTGCTGGATGTGGAAGGAATTGGTTGCCTCATGTGCCACCAGGCGAAGAGCAGAGTCACACAAACGTAAAAGGCTATTAAAGGGAAACTAATCTTTGTCAGGTATGTATGTGCATGTTTAGCTGCAGTTCTATGTTGCTTTGTTGTGTGATACAATCAGTGACCTTAGAATTGCTTCCATGAATCTGTGAGCATCAATTGAAATAGAACAGATGTGCTGAGATTGAAATGGACTAAAGTGTTGAGAAAACCATGCTCTTTTTGGTTTCTTTTTTTTCTGAATTTGCCCCAGAATTTTCAATCACACTTGCTTGATAAGAACAGGGATAAAAAAAGGTGGGGATAGTTATTTTCTCCCTACCACTTTTCAAGGTACTCTATTAGAGAAACCAAAATATCATGAATGAATGAAGTGCCAGCATAGCTTAGTGTTGATTTCGGGACAGGTTGCAATCAGATTCCTGCTGGGATCATGTGGTCCCAGCCTCATTCATTTTTGTACCCGCTATAGCTCTGGTTTTAATGTACAAAGTCACGTTACTCCAGAGATCTGTCGATTCTGAGTCACTAAGTATATTCAAGTCTCCCTTGAAAAGATTTTTGGACTGCAGGGAAATCAAGAGTTATGAGAAATAGACAGGTAAATGGATCTGAGGCCAAAGTTCAGATCAATCATGGTTATAAAGTATAGTGGAGCAGATTTGAGGGACTGTGTGACCTATTTCTGTTCTTAGCTCTTAAGTTATTATGTCTACTGTATATACTTGGAAGATGGCAAACTGTTTGGAATGATGAAAAACACTATGATGCTGGAGGAACACAGCAGGCCAAGCAGCATCCGTGGAGAAAAGCAAGCGGTCAACATTTTGGGTCAGGACCCTTCTTCAGGACTGAAGAAAGGAAAAGGGGAAGCAGAGTGTTTTGCATCTAGATATTCCAGCATCTGCAGTCCTTTGTGTCTCTTGTTTGGAATGATCTTCTGTACAGAGTTTCAGCAATAGCTAATTTGAAGTCCCTGTTCTTGAGATTCTGTATATTCCAAATTTATGAATAACACTATTTGGGGATGAAAACTTCCTAAGTAGTCAATCAGGATCGAGAATAACCTGCTTTCACTCCAGTTCTGTGGGTTCTGAGTGACTGATAAAAACAATATTGGAACCACTGACTTCCACAAATGGGACAGGAGGAAATTCCTGAGTTAAGTATATTGTGAGGCGATGTGTGCCTTCCATTGTTTATGCAGGTTTCTGTGTCCTACTAGTGCATGGACTCAAGAGTCTATTTTGAGCAGTGATGGGCCAGAGGTTCTCAGGAGTCTATGGGGATGTTGCACTTGTTCAAGAAGCTTTGAACACATCGTTGAAGCTTTTCCTCTCTCTGCCTGGTCATCTCCTCCCACGACAGAGCTTGGAATTGATTGTCTAGTTTGGGAGTCTGGTGTTGGGAATGCGGGTGCTGTAGCCTGTCCAGCCTAGCCACTGAGTGTAACTAGAGTCTCAAATCTAGGGATGCTGGCTTGGGAGAGGAGATTCAGGTTGATTTGCTTGTCTTTGCATTGAATTTGGAGGATTTTGCAAAGATAGTGTTGATGGAATCTTTCCAGTGCCTTGATATGACTGCTGTAGGTAGTCCAGGTCTCAGAAGCGGATACAATGCAGAGATTACTGTTGCCCAGTAGACTACAAGTTTTGTGCCAGGTCTGAGGTCTTGATTTTTAAATTTCCTTAATCATCAAAGGCTCTGCCAGTGATTGAAGACGATGGTGAATTTCATCATTATTATCTGCCTTTGCCAGGAGGTGTCTCCTGAGAGAAGGGAAATGCTTCCCATTTCCAAGCTTTTGCTGTGAAGCATTATGGTTGGAGGGCAGTGTAGTACAGCAGGGACAGGTGGGTAGAGGATGTTTGTCTTGCAGATGTGCAGTGTAAGGCTTATCCCCACATATGCTTCAGTGAATGGGCCATTGAAGGATTGGGGTTTGCTTTCCCAGAGTGCACAAAAGCAACACTGTCTGCATACTGCAGCTCGATCATTTATCTTGGGTGATGTTGATTCTGGACTATGGTCACCACATGTCGGAGAGTTTCCCATTATTTCTGAAGATTAGCTCCATTCCAATGGGAAGTTTGTTGGAAATGAAGTGCAACATTGCGGTGAGAAAGATAGAAAGAAGTGTCAGTTCAATGACATATTTACTTGACACCGGTCTTTAATGAGTTTGATTCTGTTGTAGACCCACTGGTTAGGATCATGACTTGCATGCTATCATGAAGCAAACACAAGACTGAGATGAATTTCCATGGGCAGCTGACTTTGTGGTGAGTACTCCACTACCCATGCTGGTTGATGAAGAGTTTTTAGTGAGGTCAAAAAAGCCCATGTGTATGAGCTGGTGCTGCTCCCTGCATTTCTCTTGAAGTTGTAACCTGGTAAAAATGTGTCCACAGTTCCTCTCTGAAAGAATCTACACTACAACCTGGGGGAGCAGCTCAGATCATACAGTTTTGATTCCCAAAGCTATTTTAATGAGCTCCCACACATTGCTGTCAGCTCAGCTCCCATCCATCTAGCATTGGCATTTAAGGGTAGAAACTCTTAACATAGTTAAGAGAGATCTGGAGGTGGCCATTTCATAAGCCCTTCAAGGAGACCTTCAGCTGCAATCCTGGAACGCTAAGTGCAGATTTGGCACACTCAATACCAACCACATGTGAATTCTGAAACTTCCACATTTAGGAGAAGAATTTTTTCTGCGGCTTTATGCACTGTGTGTGCAATATAGTAATATACATGCTGAAGCCCAATTCTAAAATTCAGTTGTATTGACTACAAAACTGAATTTCAGATGCAAAGTTCAGTACTGATGTATGATGACATCAGTACTGAACTTTGCATGTACGTTGTTGTTATTCTTTGTCTTGCAAATTTTTTGCCCAGTTGGTAAAAGTGGCTATTCCTTTCACTCTGATGCTTGTTGCTACTCCATTAAAGTGCTGCAGCAGGCTCTTTAGAGTAAGCAAGATCATTACTTTTCCCGGCGCTAGAACACAAGCTGTCTGTAGGGCGGGTGCCAACACTGGCAGGTCACCAAATTGATCAGCAGAAAATGGCTGTCATGTTTCCTGCATTATAACAAAGACTACATTTTATTTCATTGGATGCTTGGTGCTTTGGCATGTCCTGCAAGCATGGAAAATGTTACATCAAAAAAGTTTTTTTTATTTTTCAGGTGTGAATCTTCTAGGAGTCTAGCTGTTTTTGCTTTCTTGTCTAAAGATATTGTGATTAGGATCTTCACTTTAACCTTTCATTTGAAAAATATTAATGCAGAATTTCCAGTCCTTTTATTACCCATCTCTCTATATTTTGTTACACACTCGAGAAATGTTTCATACTCGAGAAGGAATATTTAAAGCAAAGCCATGCATTGGCAATCAATGTTGCAAAACCAAAATAATGATCAGATTCAAATAAGATGATTCTACTGAGACCCATTTAGTGCTTTATGATTGAATATAACATTTTTCAGACACAGTTTACAAAATTATTGATTGTGGCTTTGCTGTTGAGTGCCTTTCAAGAAGGAAGAACAATTCATGGTCCTGATGCAGGGTTTCGACCCAAAACATTGACAATTCCCTTCCCTCCATAGATGCTGCTCAACCCGTTGAGTGCATCCAGCAACTTGTTTGTTGCTCATAGATATTTGTTGGGAATGGTTCTACATTATCTTATTTTACTTACTTTAACCTATTCTATCTATAATAGAATAAACATTGTTAATGTCTGCTGAGGAATAGTTTAAGCTGAAATAATTTAGGTGTAAAAATCCACCTGTTAGGGGCATGAAGAAATAGGATAGGATAGGATATCTTTATTAGCTACATGTACATCGAAACACACAGTGAAATGCATCTTTTGCGTAGAGTGTTCTGGGGACAGCCCGCAAATGTCACCATGCTGCCGGTGCCAACATAGCATGCCCACAACTTCCTAACGCGTACGTCTTTGGAATGTGGGAGGAAACCGGAGCACCCGGAGGAAACCCACGCAGATATAGGGAGAACGCACAAACTCCTTACAGACAGTGTCAGGAATTGAACCTGGGTCGCTGGCACTGTAATAGCATTGTGCTAACCACTACACTACTGTGCAAAACTGCACCACCATAGCTGCACTGAAGAATTCAAAGGCAAAAGAGACATTTATAAATGCAAGTTCAGAGAGTAGGATTGGAAATAAAAATTGGGATGACAAGTGGTTCTGGTACCAACAGTGAGGCAGAGGGACAGTGGGATATGTGAAAGACAAGATTCAGACAAAGGGCTATTAGTGCATCTGTGGACGAGTCTCCAGTTCCCACAATTACCTCATTAGCCACCTCAGTATTAACAAAGCAGAATTGGAAGTAGATTATCCTTGATCCCAATAGACTGCTTAAGAAGAACTATTGTGTACCAGCCTCTCTCCGACATGACCCAACTCTACAAGACCCTCTCCTTCATAACTCTATTTCATGGTTCCAGTCCTTTTTTCTAATATATACAGCCTATTGTCAATGGATTCTAGGAAGGTGTCCATCTATTCATCTCTGACTTGCTTCAATTTTTTTTCCTTAGTGTGCATGGGGCCTCTCAACAACATGAAGATTTCAGGCCTGAATTTGTTAGAATTTTTCACGTGAAGGAATAAATAGCAAGGTTGAGGTCATAGTCCAGAGATTAAGTTCAAGAGGTTAAATATCCTACACCCATGTTTGTAAGTACCAAAAAAGATTAACATATTTTACTCTTCACCCTTTTATGGAAACGATCACGTGGAGTACATTGAAGAAATTTGGGAAGGAGAAATTGCCCACTTGCAACGGAGGCAGACAAATTTTCTGTCCAATGTATTTATCTGACTCAATGTTTCATTTTCTGTTGCTGATCGCGACCCATTTCTGAGAAGTAAGCACGTTAATTCTTTTCAATGTTAAGTCTGTCTTGCCAACTGAACACAGGAAACAGAAGCGATCTCATTATTAGAGTATTATCCACCAGCATAACACACAATAAAGGCTGTTATTATAGTTCAGGCACTCACCTGTTAAAAGATTTCACTCTGAAAGCTGCTCTGTGGGGAGGGAAAAAACAAATGTTCTGTGAAGGTACAACACTCTTGGGAATTTTCAGCTGAGTTCTTTGGGAAAGAAGGCATTTTGATGACATTAACACAACTGTTAATAGAGCTGCAGGCAGAGCATAACTAACACTCAGTTACCTTCAGATAAATCCTTCCCGATACAAGGACTGAATCCTAATGTGTCAATCTGCCACTTAATCACATACATTAAAATTTCCCATCAAAGCACATTTAATTCAAAGATATGTTACATAATAGAGAGATATTTCACAATAGCCACTATATTGACTATTCATTTAGGCTTCTATTTTGAAACAGTGAGGCATAAAAATACTTAGAATAAGTTTACCCCAGTCAGGGATATTGTCAAATAAGCCAATAGTACCCACTTTCAGTTCGAACTTCACAATTTTGACCCCTCCTTACTGAAAATGCTGACTCATACCAAGGCATGGAGAGCCAGCGCCCTCTAGTATCTTAGACAAGGTTCCTTTCTTGTGAAGGGTCACAATTTTTGACTTGGGTGTAATTCTAAGCAAAAGTACGATGGAATGTGACTCACATCCACCAAGTAAAAATTTGCGGACTCCGCAATTATTCACAGAGTATTTCCAATTCCAGTACGTGTGGTGCAATCCAACCTTTGGAAATGGCTCTGTTTTGAAACATATCTAATAAAAATGGAAAACCATGTGCTGCTTTAGGATTTAAAGGGGCTGGCAAGCTTGCAGAAGAGAACAGAGCATCTAAGACCCCTTAATCAAACGTGGAAGAGATATAAAAGAAATCAGGTAGAGAAGGAAGGAACTGAGATTGTGAGGGTGGGAGAGGAAGAAGGCGGCTCTGTTTTTTGCCTCCAATATTTGTAGAGATTTGTGTAAGAAAGAGGCAGTAAGTATTTATGATTTTTCCCACTATTTCAGTGCTTAATGCATATTAGAATGTTTAACTAAAAAGTGGATTTCTACACCTTAAAAAGTAAATCTAAACAATATAAACTGGGATATAGTGGAGCAAGTTGAGAGTCTGAGCTGCAATATGTAAGAGTTTGTGGATTCATGTGGAGAGGTTGCCTCTGTCTGGAACCTCTCCAGCTGCGAATACTGAGCTAAAGTGTTCGTCAGAGGCATTCTGGGAGAAGATAGTCCCTGGTCATTTACTAAATACAGTGCAGTGACTTCACGTTTTGTTCCATTTCTAAATTTTGGTTCCATTAAGGAGGATAGAATAGAACTTGTGAAACAGAATAGAACACGCAGCTGCCTCTCTGAGCCAGAATGTGCAAATTGTCAATCATCGCTGTAACTGCCAGTATTTAATCCCAAGTGGAAGATCAGCAGGGTTCATCGCAGAACCATTGACTCACCAACCTTCTGACCAGCTGCTCACCAGTGAACCTCCACTGGAAAGTGGAATCTCCCAGCCTTTGTGCAGACGACCTCTGCTACCAGTGATCTAGGCCCCACCAAGATTTTGTGATGAACATACAACTGGCCTATTTGAGACCTCAGAAAAGAATGGGTCTCTGGTTCAGCCTGGGACTCTGTGTAAGATGCCACCCCATGTCCCTCTGCAGAAGGACATGGGGTGGCACCTATACCACAAGGTCTGGTACGTCAAACTACACAATGGGAAAATTGACAATAAATGTCACATCTTGAAAAATAAATGTGACAAAGGAAAAGAAATGTGATACCTCCTGTTGGTTTCTTCTGACTTTATAACCTAAACATTTCCCAAAGCAAAGAGGGAAGCTCTAAACTGGGGATTACATTTCTTTGAACAAAAATAATTAGGTTCCAAATGGCCTTGGTATCTATCTAACGCACTTCAACAAATGGAGAAGGTAGACATGCACATAATCAGTTTTCAGCTCTGGCTTATTTAATGTACTAACTATTTCTCATGTGTCTTCATTTTGGTAATAGCTGCTTTGTTGTTTTTGCCAAACGTAAACAAAAATGAGACAAATCAGATAGGGAGGATCCTATCCCACTAAGGGAAAGCATAACTGAATTTCTGTCTCCTTAAGTGGAGGTAGAATTGGATGGGATGATTAACATGTCCACAATAGGGATTCAATAAGTACACAACATGAGCGTTATCCCAGCAGCTGCATACTTTACAAGAAGAAAGATGTTCTATTTACTGTGGGGAAGAGGCAAAGAATGGGAAGTGTGTCATGAAGAAGAGTGAAGAGCAATGGGTTCAGTGAGCAGAGCTGTGTGAACAGATGATCAAGGAAGGAAGTTGGAGTTGGCTAGGTCACTGAAGACCTTGGTCAGGCAGATGATGCAGGATCAGATTTGGGATGACCCTGGTTGGGTGGAATCAAATGGAGGAACAGGGTCCCTGGCTCAGTTTGGGACTTGGTAAAGAGGTGATGGGAGAGTGTGAAGAGGAACAATGTATAGAACAGGAGAGCAGGAGCTGTTACAGCTTGAGAAACCTGTCACATACTTACAAAATAGTAATGGATGTGAGTGAGTTTCTTGAAACCAGCAACAGGTCTACAAACTTATTCAACCAAGAAAGCAACCACAAAGGCTTAATTTCAGCCTGGCTACTATTCCTAGTGATGTGCAGCTGACAAGCTGAGGACTTTAAATGAAGTGGTGACAATGTGGGTACCAATCTTTGCCCAGTCCTCTCCATCTCCAGCTACAATGCACCCCCTCAGCAACACTCCCTCGCTCCCTTTTTAGACAATGCAGAGACAAAACAAATCAAGGCCCACCTCACCACCCACCCAGTACTGATGCTGAACATATCAAAGGTGTTCTTATCAGTCATCATTGAGCTAACCTTGTTTTATTGCAGAATTAATTGTGCAGAAATGCCCTGCAAGGATCTTAAATCTACAGCCCTAGTTGCAATGTACACAGAAGTATATATTTGATAGGTTATACACTTTTGAAGGAGGTTCTATGTTGCCACCTTTCAACAATTGGACTAAAGTTTGAATTCCTGAATCTGTTTTGCAACATAATTTGTTGTTGTTGTCCAATTTCCAAACCACTAGTTAATTAAACTACCGTCTCGTTTAACCCTGGTACATTTATATTCCCACATTGCTCAAAGTAAAGGGAATTCAGGTGTCAGGCATTGCCTGTGAGGTTGAGAAACCAGCTTTTGCAAGGTGTACTTTGAAAGCAGGTGTCATCCGCATGTGTGAGGACTGGTCATATGAACTTGCATGTATGAGACCGTTCTGGAATAGTGTTTGCCAGTGAGAGGAATTGCTAACCTCCATTGGGAATTGGGTAGGGTTTGTCACATGGTGCACTTTGCGGCCATTGTTGTCCGGTAAAAATTTGCTGAATGGAGGCTCAAGGATTCCATTTGAGATGGATTAAGCTGTATTGGGGCCACTGCAAACAGAAAATTGGAGGTTCCCCCTCAACCCCAACATCTCATGTTTTTACATGATTGTATTAAAAATATTAATGCATAAATACAATAAATATTTTACATGACACACGAGTAAATAAAGCACAACATGCAATATCAAAACTAACTTCTTATTGCTGCCACACAAAACTGAATAAAATAATTGTCTCAGAAAATGTTTAATAAGCCCGATTTAAAATACACATTTTACTTTGTACCTACAGCACACAAGTTACAACAAAAAAAAATACAGCTCAAACTGATGGCGTCAAGCACAAGCCTAAGAGTGATGACTGGTGATTCTTGTGGCTAAAAAAGCCTGCACAATACATCTTAATGCTTTTTTACTCATTCCTGAAACACCAAATGTGTGCAAAACTTTATACTTTGTAAAATTCTCTTTCATGCACTCATTTATGCATAATTATGAAAGCAAAGTGTGAAAAAATACAAACATATAAAATCTCATGAGGTTTTGTGTCATGCCTTTTAAATGATCAGTTTCTTGCAAGCTGTGAGAGAGGAAATGTCTTGTACAATGTCACTGAAGACAATTTGTTGCTCCAGTTTCAATTCAACTGCCATCAGAGACATGGAATTCAGGCGCCTCTGATGCATTTTGATCTCAGTTCAATTATTTATCCCTGCCATCCTTAAGAATGTATGTTCTCCTTCGCAATTTGTAACTGGCAGGGTCAGGAAGCATCTCCATGCAATGCACACATTAGGGAATGCTGAATGAAGGCCTCTTTGTTTTAAAACTTGCAACAGCTTTGCAGGATATTTATCCGGCTTTTTCTGTACATGGAATCTATATTGTAGGAATTCAGCAAAATTCTGTTCCAGTCGTTGGGTTCAAATGCAGCAAATTTAGTGGCATATTTCTGAATGTCAGTGGTATCCAACATGCTGTGTTCAAACAGTACTCTAAACTGATGGTTCTGTATCATATGCACATCCTGTCAGCAATAAAAACAGTCTAATAACTGGTCAAGTACAACATAGAAGATTTCAGTACAAAATCTCTGGCTTGCCTCTAGTCAAGTCCTAGGTTCTCATGATTCATTTGCAAAATTTCTTAGATCACTTTTAAAATTTCGTGAAATAACCTTGCATGCTTTTTAAGCAACTTTTTCAAAATTCTGGAACTGATCTCGCAGGAAGGCTACAACGGTTTCAATTGATTGCAGTAATTGAATGCCTTACTCAGGAAAATGTCACTTCTCTGTAGCTGCAAACTGATCATTTTATACTGTTGAAGAATGCTATCCCAAAATTGTGCCATCAAATAGTTTTCAATACCCTCATCTTGTTCTGAATGGAAGCAACTTCTGGTTGGATGTCATGTGAACAATTCATATCTTTTGACAGGTCTTCTAAGGCACACTAAATTTTACAGTAGTTTTGAGATGGGGATTTCATGGAAAGTCTGTGTTGTATCTGACAGATTTTTGAACGTCAAGAATGACAAGCTGCATTCATTATGGAAAAACTATTCACAGCTATATGTGGACGCTGAGCAGAAATGTTCAGTGACAGAAGAAAACAAGAAATAAAAACATTTGAACAAATCTGGTGTTGAATTCATGATTTTGTTTGTCTTCTGCTACAAATGTGCGTTTAACTTTCTGCCCCTTCATATTATTGAGTTCTATACAAGCACTTGATGATGGAAATGATTACTGTTGTCCTTCATAGCCATATGCTGCTATAAAATTGCAGTAATTAATTCCAAAATCCCCAAATAGTTTCAATATGTGATGATCTTAACTGCTCATTGTGCACACAGAATGCAAATCCACATTTATTTAAGAATTTGGTAATTGCAATAAAGTGCTTGAGAAAATTTCCCTAGAAGTGACACCATTGAGTGCATCTTCACCCTACATCTACATCTGTGGTTGACTCTTTATGTTCGTAATGCAACTGAAAAATCCAACAGCCAATAAACAACTGGAGGAGGGTTCCTGATGTTCAACACCAGCAGAGGAGGGGAGTGGGGGGCTACTTTGCGTGAAGAAAATTAAACATGCTGTTAAACTGAGGTAGGAAGAATCTGACAAAGGTTATTCGACCTGAAATGTCTCCTCCTGCAAATGGTGCCTGACCTGCTGAGTGTATCCATTATTTTAGGTTTTTATTGTAAAAACTAGCTTTTTTCTTCCCCAAAATGTACATTAATTTCCTTTATTGGTTTTCTATCCACTGTCATTGTTGGGCCCAAGTGTACAAAGCTCCAATCCTATAGCCTATTCCTGACCAGGCAGAGTTTTGAAACAGATTGCCTATCTGTATTACTCAAACATTTTTAGTGCTGGCAAAGACCATACTGTGTTGTCTTGTAGTATTGACATGAGTTATCCTTCACATGTTGTAAAATGAATATTACAGTCAATGTTAGAGCACCTAACAATAGAAGTGACTTTAAATCAAGTATAATCTAAGTGATCATACTAGAGAACTTCACATTATCAGATACAAGCTCCCACGGAAGTCCTATCACTGTAACTCTGTCAGAAGTGTATCAGAAACTCTGTTTAGGGGAATTTTGCCCTCCTCCAGTGAAACCATGATGGTGCAGTGGGAGAAATTCCAATATAATCCAGGGCCTTTTTTATATAACTTAGCTTATTTTGATTTCAGATCATGTGCCTGATGCCATAATTATCCCTGTTCTCCTGTAAATCGCTCCAGTCATTATGATGGATGGGGTTACTTTCATATAGCAGAGGACACAATAACGAAAGGTACTGCTACCAAATAATATTTTATTGAAAATTGAATTTTTTAATAATTCTTTTAGCTATTGACCCACACATTATGTCAAATGATTTAGCTGCAGATGGGGTCTCCATTTTGTTTTAATGTGTTGACTGTTTGTGGTCTGCCAGTGAAAAGCAAAATAGTAGTCCATTTTCAATGGCTTTTCCATATTGCAGACAGCAACTACCCTTTTAAATGATCCCCATGAGTGAGCAGTTACTCCTCTACTAGGGTGAAATGACAGGAAGTGTGGCCTATGATATATTATCTTCTTTTGCATAGTATTGTAATAGGGGTGGAATTGGCAGAAGTAATTCCCACTCCAAACTCTGAACTCATCTACCCACAATATGTTGTTTCAGTAGCCCCAGGGCCATGAATTACTATGTTTTGGAAACTGCTGTTTGTGTAATGTGCCAGAAGGCTACTGATACCTGTGGAACAGTATCCCACTGACAATTGTTGCCTTCCATGGAGGGCGGTCATTTAAAGGAATGAAAATATCCGACTCTTGCTGTCCCATTCTACTTCAGCCTTCCTAGAACTATCTCATAGTTGATTTAACATTGCTATTTTCAGCCTTGAACCCTAATATTAAATTGAACCACATTTTAATTACCAGAAACCAAATGTTCAGCCGTTTCCAGGTTACCAACCAGCACTGATAAACAACTGACTGCTTCATAAAGCATCTGTCCAGGCTCTATGCGTCATATTTTTTGTCAAGAGGCAGTTACTGAATATATCTGTGAAATTCTATCTTCACTCCAATTCTTTGTTGTAAATTAAAATTATATAATTGCCACATTCTGATATTCTGCATCCTTTCTATTGTACCTGACAGCCTTCTGTCCTGGGCAAGCTATTATACCACCTACATTTGTGTATTTTCCATGTATTACCTACTTGTTTGTCTTGATCACAACGATTTGCTTGCCTGTGCTTTCCAAAACATTACGTCCTGTTTCTTCTAAATCTACTTTAAATATCACTCAATTACAAAGCCCACCTGCTAATTGCCTTCATTTGCTCTCTTACCTGCTATACGGCACATTATCTTTCCATATTTATAATAGTACGATATAAGCCTTTGCTGTGTTTTTTTTCATACTGTGAGTTTCTGTTCTTAATCACTTTGTGTCTGAAAAACGCTGATCTATTAGAGATTAAATCATCTTAGTTTCTGCTACACACCAGATCAGTTTGCTTTTCCATATCAGGAGCCTGAGAGGGTAACGTTAAAACGAAGAAATGAATTCCAAAAAGATAAAAAGATGTGCACATAAGAATGTGAAAAATGTAACATATAAAATCATATTAGTCTGGTGCAACTAAAGTTGAAAAACCAAGAAAATGCATCATATTGTGAAGTGCACTGTGAAATGCCAGATACCTATTGGGTTGAGCAGTTTAGTAACTTTTCTCCAGAAATTTGGACATTGAGACTTGAGATCTACAGTGTATCAAACACAGTCTCATTGTGGATGTCTAGAGTGAAGGGTTGTGTACGTTGTACAAGGTTTATTTTGCCTCTTGACTCTAAAGAAAGTTAGCACCAACACATGCCATGCATCAGCATGTGTGCTCCTGACTCTCTCTGCAACAACACCAAGTCACCTATCTCAAAGCTGTTGTGATCCATAGGTCCACTTTATTTTTCACCACATTTGGTGCTGCATTAGATAACTTCTCTCCTTCCTTTCAGATGTCAAAGAGCATACACTCCACCAGCTCTTACATTCTAATAACTCTCCCGATCTTTCTCCCCCTTCACTTTCCTCAGACTATATTATCCCACCTCCCACTGCCCCCCCAACCATCATGTTTTCATCATACCTTCTGATCTTCCTCTCCCTGATCCTGCATAATCATTCCTCAATAGAGACAACAGCCTTGTCCCACTATGACCCAATGTCAATGAAATTTGAACTCAACATGATGTTGAACTCTTTTTGCTTCGCTTCCACCTCTGTGCTCATTTATTTGGCCACGAGCATTCACCCCCAACGGTGGACCTTTCAACCATCTTCAGTACTCTTGATCCACCTGGACACCTCCCTCTGTCCATCTACCTTCTCCAGATTCATTCCTTGCTAACAGCTAACATGACATTGACTGTCTTGATCTTCCTGCTCCACTTTCATGCTCTAACCTATCGCCTTCTGAATACGCAGCACTCCATTTGCAAACAACCAATCTTGATATCATCATCAAACCCTCTGACCAGGTTGTGCCATTGTGGTTTGGTGAAATGACTTCTATCTTGTAGAGGCCCGAGGTCAGATCTTGGGCATCTCCTATACCTCCCTTTGGATCATAACCCCACCATCGAACATCAGGCCGTGGTCACCCAGACAGACATGGACCTCATTTCCTCATGAGATCTTCCCTCCACAGCTTGCAGAATCATAGAGTCCTAGCCCAACACAGCCCGCTTCTATCTCCTGCCCAAAATCCACAAGCAGGACACACCTGGCAGACCCATTATTTCAACTTGTTCTTGCCCCACCAAACTTATTTCTTCTTACCTTGATTCTATCCTTTTTCCATGGGCCCAAGATATCCTGCCTTTCTGCGGGATATGTGGAACAGTCCTTGTTTCAGTCATACCCGGGCCCACTCTCTCAACTCTTTTTCCAGTACATTAATGACTGCATTGGTGCTCCCTGCTGCACTCATGTAGAAGTCAACAGTTTCATTACTTATGTTGCCAATTTCCACCCTGCCCTCGCCTTCTCATGGTCAATCTGTGACTCTTCCCTTCTCTTTCTGGATCTCTGCCTCCATCTCAGGAGATAAGCTGGCCACTAATACCCATTACAAGCCTACTGACTCTCACAGCTATCTTGACTACTCTTCATCCCATTTCTTTATATGCTTCTTCCCCGCTGCTATCAGGTTCTTGAACCAAGCTGAAAAACCCTAATTCTACCTCAGACTATATTCTCCTCAACTTTCACTCTTGTTGTTGGGTTTATTTTTGTTAATTTTGCCATTTAAGTTATGCATAATTTATGTTAATTTAAGTTCATGTGTATTATATATGTCATGTTTGTAATGTACTGTGCTGCTGCTGCAAAAAGCTAATTTTCATGGCATTTATACCCTGGGTATGTATGCCCATGACAAACTTGATAGCTGCCTTCTGTAAGGACCCTACTCCATCCTCCCAATTCCGCTGTCTCTGTCGTATTTGCTCCAAAGATGAGACTTTCCAAACAGGTCCCTCTGAAATTTTTTTTTATTTTTCAACCGCAGCTTCCCTTCTACCATTGTTAACAAAGCCCTTGACTGCATCATTCATTTCCCGTGTCTCAGCTCTCACCCCATCTCCTCAGGGACAGAACAAGGAATGAGTTTCCCTGGTCCTTACCTTCCACCCCACCAGCCTCCACGTTCAACAGATCATTCTCCGCAACTTCTGCCACCTTCAAAGAGATTCCACCACCAGACACATCTTCCCCTCTCCTCCCCTTTCAGCATTTCACAGGGACTCTTCCCTTTGCGAACCCCTGGTCAACTCTTGCATTCCCACCAACCAGCACCCTTCTTATGGCACTTTCCCATGCAAGCGTAGGTGATGCAACACTTCTCATTTCCACTCTTTCCTTCCCATTGTCCAGGGACCCAAACATCTTTCCAGATGAAGCAGCGATTCACTTGCACTTCTTCCAATCTAGTGTACTACATTCAGTGATCACAACGTGGTCTCCTCTACATTGGAGAAACCAAACTCAGGCCAGGTAATCCTGACCTGCTGGGCTTGTCTCTGTCCTCTGCATTTCACAACTCCCACATTCTTTTGTTGTATCCTATGAAGGGTCTCAACTCAAAACATCGACTGTCCATTTCCCTCCACAAATGCTGCCTGACCCGTTGAGTTCCTCCAACATTTTGTGTTTTGCTCCAGATTCCAGCAGCTGCAGTCTCTTATGTCTTCTTTTGTCAAGGTTCTTTTGTCTAGGTTCTTGCCCTTTAACTGCCCCCATTCACGAAATGACCAGATAACCTGCTTTACAAGTTATCCCCATGGTCACTCCAGTTTTACCCTATCAGGACAGCCCCTCCTCCACCCTCCCTGCAGTTTTTCAAGCTTCTTTTGACTCCTTTTCAGTTCTGACAAAGACTCTGTTTCTCTTCCCAAAGATGCGGCTTGACTTGCTGAATATTTCCAGCATTTTCCGTTTTTGTTTTAAAGTTAGCACCATTCCAACCACAGATCTCCTAAGGAAGTGCCATGGTGTGGTAAAGCATTATCATGCTTTAATGAAACATATCCCTATCAGTTAAATTACCTTTGTTCCTTGTGACGCTTAAACAGAGAGACGCCACCCTCTGTAAAATACCAATTGTGTAGGGGATGAAAAAAATACAATCCAACTGAGGATTTATATGTGGTCCATAAATTCTTTCTTTTGAGTGCTTGCAAAGCCTTCACATTCATTTATTGCTCACGTGATCAAAAATGCGGATACTAAAGAATCATTAAAATGCTCCTTCCTCTGCTCAGAATGACACGGACCTTTACTGCCATAGGTCATGTATTGATGACACTGTCCTGTAGTATTAGCTCATTCCTTCCACTTGGTGTCAGTGTGCTTTGGATTTCAGTACAACACCTGTGCTGAGAGATAACAAATTTTGTTTTCATATAGTTGACCTCTTAATTAATATTTAACAATACTGAAAAGAATGCTGTAGACATCTCATTATTTTAAATATTTTTTCCAGTCTACAATATTCTTGGTTACTGGTTACAGTATTGGCCCTATTCCCAGTTTGCTAATGTATTGACAAGGACAAATTTTAACCTATTATCGTGTGTGATCATTTTAGATCTGATCCACATACCTTACTTTTCAGGTCAATGTCAAGGCTTTATCTATTTTCATCATTATGGTCATTTAGTGCTAGATAAATGTTAAATAGAAAGATACATCTTTTAGAAGTTGGTCATTCTCTCTCCAGCCCTCATTTTACTCATTGCCTTTAAATCTAATTTTTAAGTGTAATGTAGTCAATACAGTACACTGACAAATAGGCCTCAAATCACATCATTCAAGTGGTAATTCTGGTTTCACTATGCTAGGCTGAATCTACTTCAGTTGTGGCAACATAGTAAGTATCACACAGACTCAAGCCATTTACTGCACAGGCCACAACTATGTAAAATGTTAGTAGAGCACCTTCTAGCCAGTTGCAGTAGGATCCTAAGAAAATTACAACATGGAAGGGAGACATCAATTATTTGGCCAGTTGAGAAAAAGCAACCCAACTTAACTTACTGCAGAATATTGCCAAACTCATTACTTACATGCAAACTCTCCACCAGTTGCCAAGCAATCATGAGCTGTGCCTCTGTACTTGGTGTGAATGACCAATCCACCCACAACAAAATATCACTTGACTACATTAGTCCCATTCATGACCTCTTTTGTCAAGGGCTGCCCTTCACTGCGATGTGTCTCAGAAAGTTCAGGCAACTTATAGTTGGGACATTATCCAGGGGGCAGGGACTAGGCTTTCTCTCCAAAAGCAATCTATTAAAATAATTTTCTACCTTATAAAGGTCAGGAAGGATCACATTCCAAGCATGAATGCACAATGACAATCTCCAGCAAACCTTGCAATGAACTGCTGAATCATTTCCATGTTGTCATGCACAATGATCATACGAGAGAAAACTTCATCCACTGGGAAGTGTTACTGCAAGGAACTTAGCAAGTAAAATGTGTCCCATCAATTGCACCCTGGAGCTCAGGAAAACTAGAAACTCCATGAAACTGGGTGGTCCTGTCTCACTGTTGTCCAATGTGATGTCAAGTTGAATGGATTTACAGCTCTCCTGTAAGTGTCTGAGCCAACTGCACGGCATTGCTGTTGAGCACAGAGACATGCCCCTATTGATCTGGAGATTTGATATTCTAGTAATAATCTTAAATTAAAACCAAAGCATACTAGATCCATACCCTGAAGCTCCTTAGCCATGGTCTAGTGGTGCTGAGCCCTCTCTTTAGGGATATCATTCTTCTGGGCAATTGGTCCCTTTTCTGCTGATCAGATATACCCTTCTCCCTTCTCCATCAGATATACCCTTCTCTCGAACCCCATGGGCTCACATCTCAAAAGTCAAAAGTCGAAAAGTCAAATGTCAAGTTTATTGTCATATGCACAAATACATGTTATGTACAGGAACAATAAAAAACTTACTTGCAGCGGCATCAGATTTATTATCACTGACTTATACGTATGTCATGAAATTTGTTGTTTTGCAGCGGCAGTGCAGTGCAAAGGCATAAACATTACCATAAATTACAAAATAAATAAATAGTGCCAAAAACATGTACCCAGTCAGGTACACTGTCGGGGGTCTGATGCATCAAAGGAACATAGTATTAGAGACGTAGCATTCACAAGAAAAACAAATTATACAAAATTATATGAGAAAGAACACAATTAGAACAAAAAAGAAACAAAGTCCATTGTAGTGCAAATTAGTTAAAGTGGTCATAAGGTTACTATACTGAGGTAGTGATTAGGTTGGTGCAGGCTGGTTCAAGAACTGAATGATTGAAGGGAAGTAGCTGTTCTTGAACCTGGTGGTGTGGACTTCAAACTTCTGTACCTCCTCCCCGATGGTAGCTGCAAGAAGCTAAAATCTGTCTCTGGTGCTTCGGAATAATGGAGTAAGTGGCATTTTGGGTAGGGGTAAGCAAGCAGAGTGGCATTTGGAGTTTGAACCCTCTTATAACCAAATGGAAAGTGTTGGAAATACTCAGCAGTTCAGGTAGTGGGGAAAGAAAGAGTTAATGTTTCAGGTTAATGAGCCTTTATCAGAACTGGAAATGTAAAAAAAGCAAGTTTGTCAATTGTAATTATTCTGTTCAGTGGCAATAAATTAGGTTGGGGAGCTCAACAGGCCACATGGGTTTCTTCCACGTTGTAACCTTTTTAGGATTCCACTAGTTGGAAGTTAATTGATGAATGAGGGTATTTGATAAAAATAAACATAAGAACATGCTGGAACTTTGAGCGGAAGAGCGCAGCACTTGCTGAAAATCTGAAACTAAAGAGAATGGTGGAAATGCCCAGCAGATCAGGCAGCATCTGTGAAGCAAGAAAAACCAAGTTAATATTGCACATGGAGAACCTTGCAACTAAACTGGCCAATAATGACACAAACGAGAAAAGCTGGTTGTCTGAAATAATGGAATTGAATATTGAGTCCCGAGAGCTACAACGTGCCCAGATGGAAGATTGTGTGCTATTCTGTGAGCTTATGTGGGCTTCACTGGAATCTTTGTTGGCTCCTCTTATTTGTTTCATCAGGCATACCTAGCTGGGTTTTGCTATTTGAGGGGAAAGCAACTGAAATTAATTTGTAGTTATTTTTCAGTGAGTTGTAATGAAACACACAGGGATGAAGCCTTAAATCTATAATTATAATTTTTTTTTAATTTTAAAAAAAGATTTGGAGCGGGAGCTTTGAAAGGAGGTGAGTCTATGTGTGTGTGTTTTGTGAGTTTCGTCCTGCAAGAGTCTAAAGGAGGCACATTTGCAAATTGTTAATAGTTGATTGGCTAATTAACTTCAGTGAATAGAAGGTAGGCATAAGCAGAGCAGCCATTGTTGGAGTGGCCAGGGTTAGAGTGGAGAACTTGAGGCTCTGGTGAGAGGAGGCGGAGGCTAAGGTAAGTCTTTGGTAAGTTTCGTTCATTCTTTCTTTGACTCTTCCTTTAGTGCCAGGCTAGAATAGTTAGAATGGTTCCAGGGTCAGTGGTGTTTTCATTTTGTGAGGTGTGGGAGTTCTGGGAGACCTCCAGTGTCCCTGACAGCTACATTGCATCCAACTGTGGCTCCTTACAGACTGTTAGGGAACTGGAGCTGCAGCTGGATGACCTTCAGCTCCTATGGGAGAATGATGGGTTCATAGCTAAGAGCTACATGGAGGCAGTCACTCCTAAGCTACAGGAGGCAGGTAGCTGGGTGACTTGTCAGGAGAAAGAAGGAGAATAGGGAGGTAGTGCAGAGTAACCCTTTGGCAGCTCCCCTGAATAACAGGTATACTGCTTTGGATTCTGTTGGAGGGGGTGGGGAGACGACCTACCTGGGGAAAGCTGCAGTGACCAGATCTCTGGCACTGAACCTGGTTGCGTGGCACAGGAGGGAAGGGGGGGGGGGAAGAGGAGGAGAGTGGTAGTGATAGGGGATTCAATAGTAAGGGGGGCAGACAGGAGATTCTGTGGACATGAAAGAGACTCCTGGATGGTATGTTGCCTCCTGGGTGCCAGGGTCAGGAACATCTCAGATCGGGTCCACAGCATTCTGAAGGGGAAGGGCAAACAGCCAGAAGTCGTGGTACATATTGATACCAATGACATAGGTAGGAAAAGAGATAAGGTCCTGAAGAGGGAATACAGGGAACTTGGTAGGAAGCTGAAAAGCAGGGCCTCAAGGGTAGGGTAGTAATCTCTGGATTGCTGCCTGTGCCACACGCCAGTGAGGGTAAGAATAGGTTGATTTAGCAGATGAACATGTGGCTGAGGAATTGGTGCAGGGGGCAGGGTTTCAGATTTGTTGATCATTGGGATCTCTTCTGGGGAAGATACGACCTGTACAAAAGGGATGGGTTACACCTGAACTGGAGGGGGACCAATATTCTTGCAGGCAAGTTTGCTAGAACTGTTGGGGAGGGTCTAAACTAGTTTGGCAGGGGGATAGGAACCCAAGTGATAGGTCAGAGGTTGGTGCATTTAGTGTACAAATAGATGCAACGTGTAGAAAGACTGAGGAAGGATAGGCTGTTGAAAGGGCAAAATTGCAAAGTTGAAAGGGCAAAAGGGCAAAAAAAGAGGTGGGGGAGTGCCTTTGCTGATCAGGGACACTATCACAGCTGTAGAAAGGGAGGATGTCCTGGAGGGATTGTCGACTGAGTCAGTGCAGGTGGAAGTCAGAAATAGGAAGGGAGCAATCACTCTATTGGGAGTATTCTACAGACCCCCACAATAGCAGCAGAGACACTGAGGAGTATAACGGGAGGCAGATTTTGGAAAGGTGCAAAAATAACAGGGTTATTGTCATGGGTGACTTCAACTTCCCTAATATTGATTTGCACCTACTATTGATAGATCAGGCAGACTTTGTTAGGTGTTTCCAGGAGGGACTCCTGACAGTATGTGGACAGGCCGACTAGAGGAGAGGCCATATTGGACCTGGTACTAGGCAATGAGCCTGATCAGGTTTCAGATCTCTCGGTGAGAGAGCATTTTGGAGATAATGACCATCACTCCTTCACCTTTAACATAGTCTTGGAGAGGGATAGGAGCAGACGATATGGGAAAGTATTTAATTGGGGGAGGGGGAATTATGATGCTGTTAGGCAGGAACTTGGGAGCGTAAATTGGGAAGAGATGTTCTTGGGGAAGTACACAATGGAAATGTGGAGATTGTTTAGGGAGTACTTTCATGGGGCTCTGGACAGGTTTATCCCATTGAGGCAGGGTAAGGATGGTAGAGTGAAGGAACCATGGTTGACAAGAGACGTAGAATATTTTGTTAAGACGAAGAAAGAAGCTTTCCTAAGATTTAGAAAGCAAGGATCAGACAGGGCCCTGGAGAGTTACAAGGTAGCCAGGAGGGAGCTTATGAATGGAGTTAAGAGAGCTAGAAGGGGGCATGAGAAGCCCTTGGATTGCTGCACCTTTGGTGATGATCTTTGCATCCTCACTGGCCACAGGAGTAGTGCCAGATGATTGGAGGGTGGCAAATGTGCCTTTATTCAATAAAGGGTGTAGGGATAATCCTGGGAATTACAGGCCAATGAGTCTTACTTCAGTGGTGGGCAATTTACTGGAGAAGATTCTTGGAGATGAGATTTATGGGCATTTGGAGAAGCATAGGCTGATTAGGGACAGTCAGCACAGCTTTGTGAGGGGCAGGTCATGCCTCACAATCCTGACTGAATTCTTTGAAGATGTGACAATGTACATTAATGAAGGTAGAGCAGTGGATGTGGTGTACATGGATTTTAGTAAGGTGTTTGATTCAGAAGACAGCGGGTGGTTGTAGTTGGAGAGTATTCTGCCTAGAAGTCGGTGACCAGTGGTGTTCTGCAGAGATCTGTTCTGGGACCCCTGGTCTTTGTGATATTTATAAATAACTTGGATGAGGATGTGGAAGGGTGGGTTAGTAATTTTGCAGATGACACAGAGGTTGGTGGTGCTGTGGATAGTGTAAAAGGTTGCTGTACGTTACAACAGGACATTGATAAGATGCAGAGCTGGGCTGAGAAGTGGCAGATGGAGATGAACCAGGAAAAGTGTGAAGTAATACACTTTGGAAGATTGAATTTGAAGGCAGAATACAAGGTTAATGGCAGGAATCTTAGCAGTGTGGAAGATCAGAGGGATCTTGGGGTCCACGTCCATAGATCCTCAAGGTTGCTGCAAAGGTTGATAGGGTTGTTAAGAAGGCATATAGTATGTTGGCCTTCATTAGTCATGATATTGAGTTCAAGAGCTGCGAGGTAATGTTGCAGCTCTATGAAACTCTGGTTAGACCACACTTGGAGTATTGTGTTCAGTTCTGGTTGCTTCATTATAGGAAGGATGTGGAAGCTTTAGAGAGGGTGCAGAGGAGTTTCACCAGGGTGCTGCCTGGATTGGAGAGCATGTCTAATGAGGATAGGTTTGAGCGAGCTAGGGCTTTTTCTCTTTGGAGAGAAGGAGGATGAGAGGAAACTGATAAAGGTGTACAAGATAATAAGAAGCATAGATTGAGTGGACAGTCAGACTTTTTTCCCAGGGCGAAAATGGCTAGCATGAGGGGGCATAATTTTAAGGTGATTGGAGGAAGGCATAGTGGAGGGGGGTTGGGGGGAATGTCAGAGGTAAGTAATTTTAATTATATTTATTTATTTATTTACTTACTTACTTACTTACACAGAGAGTGGTGGGTGCATGGAACGCACTGCCAGCAGAGTTGGTGGAGGCAGATACATTAGGGACATTTAAGAGACTCTTAGATAGCCCTCCATTTTTCTATCATTCATGTGGCTATATGGGAGGGAAGGGTTAGATAGATCTTGGAACAGGGTAAAATGTCGGCACAACATTGTGGGCCGAAGGGCCTGTACTGTGCTGTAATGTTCTGTATAATGCATTGTCAATAATATTTCTATGGACTTATTTTCTCTGCTGAAACATCAGATACTAGAAATACATCATCTGGATGCATATCTGCTCCTACCATCTGTCAATTAATCACTATCTCCACTAAGCATATTCCAATTCATAGCATTGCCCTCCTTATAGTAGATCACCTCATGAATTTGACAGTCTCCACTTGTGGACTTTCTTTACGTGCTAGGAGCCCAGAGGCCCTTGTCTATAGAAAGCTTTCTCAAGGGAGAAAATGTTTGATGTTTCAGCCATAAATAAGTCATATTCTCTCTCTGTGACTTAGGTGATTAATACAATATCACTACTAGGTTTTACAACTGACCTATTATTTTCTGCCTTTGCACTGCCATGCAGAGTCTTGCTGGCTGAACACAGATCTTAGAAACGTTAACTATTTTCTCCACCATTTGCTGACTTGCAGACAGAAAGTATAAATTAGGACCAATTGAATGAAAGGTGAGTAATTAATTGGTTTCAAAATAAACATTGAATCAAGTGGATTATGTTACCATCAGTAGGATTTTTGGATTGGAACCAAAGGTATTGTTTATTGACATTTCACGCTGTATTAGGGTTGACTTATTGCTCAAGAATTTCCTGTCCAAATACCCATAAAGACCGTACTTCACCTAATACAACCTTAAGTAACATGTTTACTCACAAATTTGTGGGAGAGGGTATTTTAACAAGGTCACCAAAAATTTGATTGAAATTGATTATATGATCAGAGAAATCCTCTGATATCTTAATGCCACAGCTTCTTGTCCTTCTTGGATTTAGTCTGCTTGCACAGAGATACGAATGTTCAAGCCTTTAGTTCACCTTTCCTTTGCCATTCCTGGGACAAGGGTAACTAAAGTCTCCACCTCTTTAATAAGGACATAACCGGGCACTTAAATCTTGATTTTATAACTTTCTAATGGTGTCTGAATCACAGCTGAATGAATGATGATCTCCTGAGGGACCTTGAGCTGTTCTGTGAAAGTAAATTAAAAAATGCTCAGTGAAGCATAAGATTGAATACATTATGATTTTTGTCCTTTAACAACTTTGAGCTTTTAGAAGATAATCAGACAGAGTAAAAGACTCCCAGGAAGGATTTTATGAAATCCTTAAATGAGTCTATTAATCTATTAATGAGTTATCAGTTCTACAGCAGGAAGCAGTTCAACAAGTTCAGAATTGATATTGAGTTATGCTTGCTACAGTCACCAATGTCTAATGTGGTTATTCACTGATGTACCTTCAATGCAAAAAAAAATTCAAAATGTTGTGGCGACTCACCTTACCAGTATCGAACTGGCTCCCGAGATCGCGAGCGTCGTCGGAGGCCCCGACCCAAGATGGCGCAGGGCCCCCTTTCTTCTCCATGGTTGGGCTAGGAAAGCCCGTGCACGGGAAGATCAGGTGACCTGCGCGTGACATCAGCGCGGGAACTGAAGCGCAGGAAGAGTTTCGGTATTAAAAGGCGCACCGCGCCCCTGTCGAGCAATTGACTTCTGACTCCAAGCAACAGACTCCATGTCTTTATTCTATAGTAGTGTAGCTAGCTGCTATATTGGTGACCCCGATGGGCCCAAACGTTTTTGGTCCCATGATGTCTGCGCAACAAGAGGTACAGGCAGTAGACCTTAAACTGCCCACCTTTTGGACCCCCCGCCCACATTGTCTGGTTCGACTAGGCCGAGGCCCAGTTTCAGATTCGCCAGATCACCAGGGACGACACCAAGTACTACTACGTGGTGAGCGCCCTTGACCAAGACACCGCAGCCCAGGTCAAGGACTTCATCCAGGCGCCCCCAGAGGAGGAGAAGTATGATGTTCAAGACCCTCCTTCTTGACACTTTCGGCCTTTTCCGACGCGAACGGGCCTTCCGCCTCCTCCACCTCGATGGGTTGGGTGACAGACCTCCCTCTGCGCTCATGAACAAGATGTTGGCCCTGGCAGACAGCCACAAACCCTGCCTGATGTTCAAGCAGGCCTTTCTGGAGCAGTTACCCGATAACATCCACCTGCTCCTGGCGGATACCGACTTCAGCGACACCCGGAAGGTGGCCGCCCATGCTGATGTCCTTTGGCGGGCAAAGGAGAGCGGGGTGGCTGTCGAGTGCATTGCCACGCCACGTACCCAGCGGCCCAGGAGGCCAGACCTGGCAATCGACCGCACCCCACCTGCCACCAGGTCTGCGACATCGACTGACCAGTGGTGTTTCTACCACCAGCGGTGGGGCGCAGACGCCCGCAGGTGCCGGCCACCATGCAGGTTTCTGGGAAATGCCAGGGCCAGCCGCCGCTGATGGCTATGGCGGCTGGCCACCCAGATAGCCTTTTGTATGTGTGGGACAGGCGTTCCGGCCATCGTTTCCTGGTAGATACCGGGGCCGAGGTCGGCGTCATGCCTCCCAACAGCTACAAGACTCACAACCGCACACCAGGACCCGCCCTCAGAGCCGCCAACGGCAGTGTCATCCAGACCTTTGGCACCTGTTCGGTGCAGGTCCAGTTCGGCACCAGCAACTTTACCTGGAAATTCACCCCAGCCGCTGTTGCGCAACCACTCCTCGGGGCAGATTTCCTTCGCGCCAACAGTCTGCTGGTTGACCTGCAGAGTAAGCGTTTGGTACATGCCAGGACCTTCCAAACGTTCTCGTTGGGTGAGGCCAACTACCGGCCCCACACCTCGACTCCGTCACCATGTCAACCAATGAGTTTGCCAGGGTCCTGGCAGAGTTCCCGTCTGTACTAACGCCCCAGTTCTCCACCACCTTGCCCAAGCACGGTGTCCAGCATCACATCCCCATCCAGGGCCCACCCCTCCACGCCCGTGCCCGATGGCTACCCCCGGACAAGCTCCGCCTCGCGAAGAAGGAATTCAAGAAGATGGAGTTGGGGATCATCCACAGGTCGGACAGCCCATGGGCATCTCCGCTGCACATGGTCCCCAAGGCAGCCAGAGGCTGGCGACACTGCGGCGATTACCGATGCCTGAACGACATAACTACCCCGGACCGGTACCCTGTGCCACATATTCAGGACTTCGCTGCCAACCTGCACGGGCGGTCCATTTTTTCCAAGGTCGACCTCGTCCACGGCTATCACCAGATCCCAGTGCATCTGGAAGACATTCCAAAGACTGCGCTGATCACACCTTCCGGCCTCTTTGAATTCGTCCGAATGCCCTTTGGCCTCAAGAGCACTGCTCAGTCCAACGACTGATGGATGCGGTTGGGCGTGACCTTAACTTCATCTTCATATACCTCGATGACATCTTGATCGCCAGCAGCAGCCGCCACGAACATCTCACGCACTTGTGCCAAATCTGTTCTCGCCTGAGGGATTTTGGACTGACCATCAACCCAGCCAAATGCCAGTTTGGGCTCAAGACAATCGATTTCCTGGGCCATCATATCGACAAATATGGCGCCTCACCCCTGCCTGCAAATGTCGACTCCATCCGCCACTTTGCCAGACCCACCTCCATCAAGGGCCTGCAGGTATGGTAAACCTTTATCACCAATTCATACCATCCACGGCCCGCATCATGCACCCGTTGTTTGCACTCCTGTTGGGCGGAATCAAGGACATTGTTTGGTCAAAGGAGGCTGACACCGCATTCGTCAAGACCAAGCAGGCCTTGGCGGACGCAGTCATGTTGGTGCATCCTCGTATGGATGTCCCGACTGCCCTCACAGTAGACGCCTCCGGCACCGCGGTTGGAGGCGTTCTAGAGCAGCTCATCAAAGGGCGTTGGCAACCGCTGGCGTTCTCCAGCAGACACCTTCGACCACCAGAGCTTAAATATAGCGCCTTCAACCGCGAGCTGTTGGCGTTGTACCTGGCCATCAGACACTACCGATACTTCTTAGAGGGCAGCCCGTTTACAGCTTTCACTGACCACAAGCCGTTGACCTTCACTTTCAACAAGGTCTCAGATCCCTGGTCAGCACGGCAGCAGTGGCACTTGTCGTACATCTCAGAGCACACCACTGACGTCCGCCATCTGTCCGGGAAAAAGAATGTGGTCACGGATGCATTTTCACGGCCCACCATCCAAGTTTTGTCCCGGGGGTGGATTTTGGCACCTTGGCGGAGGCACGACAAACGGACATGGAGATGCCCAGCTATCGCACCGCAGTCTCGGGCCTGCAACTGCAAGACCTACTGGTAGGCCCCGATGAGTGCACCCTGCTCTGCGATATCTCCACCGGTAAACCCTGCCCCATCCTTCCAGCTGCCTGGCATCGACGGGTGTTTGATTCCATTTCGTCTGGCATGGCCTGCATAAACAGGTTTCTGAATGGGCCCGGTCCTGCACACACTGCCAAACCTTGAAAGTACACCAGCATGTCAAGGTCCCCCTGCAGGACTTTCAACCTACCCACTGGAGGTTCGACCATATCCATGTCAACATTATCGGTCCCCTCCCAGTCTTCCAAGGAGCGTGGTCCCTCCTCACGACTGTCAACCACGTTACCCGCTGGCCCGAAGCCATTCCCCTCATGGACACCTCCACCCAGTCCTGCGCACGGGCCCTTTTGTCAACTTGGGTGGCCCGTTTCAGTGTCCCGGCCCATATCACCTCAGACAGGGGAGCTCAATTCACCTCTGGCCTGTGGTCTGCCGTCACCGACTTGTGGGGTTCCCAGATCCACCTCACCACTGCCTATCATCCGCAATCCAATAGGCTGGTGGAGAGGTTCCATCGACACCTGAAGTCGGCACTCATGGCCTGCCTTAAGGGGCCCAACTCTCCTGGGTCCTGCTGGGGATACGCACCGCGCCAAAAGAGGACCTGCATGCCTCATCCGTGGAGATGGTCTACGGAACACCCTTGGTCATCCCAGGCGAGTTCCTACCAGTCCCTCTGGGGCCAGAGGAAGAACCTGCTGCGATGCTCGACCGGCTGTGCAAGCGGCTTGGCAACCTGGCCCTGATACCCACCTCGCAACACGGACAGGCCCTGACCCGTATGCCGAAGTCCCTCCAAGACTGTAAGTTTGTGTTTGTCAGGAGGGACGCACACCGAACACCGCTGTAGCAGCCGTACGAGGGGCCATTCCGGGTCATCAAGAACAATGGGTCTACATTTGTGCTGGACATTGGAGGGGCGTGCGAGAAGGTTTTTACAATTGACCGGCTGAAGCCGGCTCATTTAGACCTGGACCAACTGGTAGTGGTCCAGCGAGCGCGGCGCAGGGGCAGGCCACCCAAGTCTTAGTTTATTTAATTCTGGCTTTCGCAACAGTATCGCAGGTTCTGTGGGGGTGTTATGTGGCGACTCACCTCACCAGTATCGAACCGGCTCCTGAGATCGCGAGCATCATCAGAGGCCCCGACCCAAGATGGCGCAGGGCCCTCTTTCTTCTCCATCGTTGGGCTAGGAAAGCCTGCACGCGGGAAGGTCAGGTGACCTGCCCGTGACGTCAGCGCGGGAACTGAAGCGCGGGAAGAGTTTCGGGATAAAAAATTGCACCACGCTCCTGTCGAGCAATTGACTTCTGACTCCAAGCAACAGACTCCATGTCTTTATTCTATGGTAGTGTAGCTAGCCGCTACAATGTATTACATTATCACTTTCAATAGGTCTCTTTCATATATCATGTTCCTGCCAGCCTGCAGTTTGTGTTCACCCCCTGCATGATCCCCGTGATTACATTAACTTTCTTCAGCCCCACGAGTCTAATCAAACTCCAGGCCTCTTCATTATGGCTGTTCCACAAGCGCCCAACAATGGTTGCTCCTCGGACAGTAAAAGGAGCTGGACCATAGGACATCAGACACAGACCCTGCAGTCCGATCACTGATCCTGCGAGTGCCTGGGGAAGAGGGGTTGGTCATCAGGAAAACCTATGGATGGAGGGTGGGGTTTGAGGATAGTGGGCAGGTAAGTGGGTAAGTGGAGATTGGGGACTGCATTGGGGCACTTGTTGATTCACTGCAACATTTTAGGCCTGGGTGGAGACCAATGGCTTGAAAGGAACACGTAAAGGATTACCTAAGCGAAGTGTCGGACACAGACCTAACAGGGGCAAATGGGATTAATGTAGATAGGGAGAAAAGGTCAGCATGAATGTGATGGGCCGAAGGGTCCATTCCTGTGCTGTACAACTCTATGACTCTGAGGCGTCAGTCCAGCGCTTCACAAGTTGCCCCAGGTGTGCCCAATGATGGTCACTCCTAGTAAGTAAAAGGGGCAATGTCTGGAGACATGGTAATTTGACTCGTGCCTGTGTCAAAATCACACCAGATTTTTTGTTTTCCAAAATATACTTAAAATATGCAGTTACACAAATGCGTCATGGCATTGCCTTCATTCACTGTACCAAGCACATGTCAATATGTCAACATCTCACCAATGCTTCAATCCAAAATATTCCATCGGCAAAATGTTTGAGAAGTTATTGCACAGGGCCCAGTCCCTCAGTGACCAGTGGGGTAAGGACCCTTTACTGTGGTCTTGCTCCATAGAGCCTTTGCAGTGGCTACACCGAGTGTCAGTGCACACTCAGCACATAGTCCTGCAGCTTACAATGTGTCAGTCAGCACCATTTGCCTTCAGACCTCTCATTGCACTGGAAGGCCAACAGTTTTGGGCAGACCAATGTGCATCTTTCACTGAGAGATTTTCACAGCCAATCTTTATCTCATTATATGTCCTTGGAGACAGTCTGTAGAACAGTTCTTGGCAAATATACCACCTACAATGGTAAATGACCATCTCATCCACGCCTCAACCAACTCGAGAGCAGAGTGCGGTGGGATTGATGCTCTAACTGTGCATGAAGAATCTGATGGGGAGGGCCCTTCTCATCACCAGACAAGCAGTCGTTGTCCTTTTTTGAGAGTTCTGATGGTGAGCCATTCTTTGAGAATTTATTCAGGAAATCATTCCACAGGATCCACTATCTCCTTCTCCCACAGGGCCCCCAGGACATTCCATGCAGTGCACTGCCGAAATGACCTGTGGTCAAAGATATTTTTCAGCAGAAACTTTTTTTACAAGGGACAGGTGGTGTGAAATTTCTCAACTAAATGGGACACTGTGTGGTAACAAGGCCAGGCCACCCTTTGCAACACTGGCAGGTAATGAGACTTGGTGTCTGCATACCAAGGCTCTGCACACAGCTTGATGCAGCCACACATAAAGGTGGTCATCAGGATGAGGACTACATTTGGTCCTAACTTCCCACCTTTTTCTGGAACTCCATACATCACATCCCCATGAACATGATCCATTTTGGATCTTCAGATGAAGTGGAAGATGACTCGGGTGTTCACCAGGTGTGAAAGCGCAACACATGCTGGGAAATTCCAGGTTAAATTCCAGAGTGACATGAAACAGTCTGGAAATGTTTGTTATCATGGTTCACTTAATTCCATTTTTAATTGCATAGTGTTTAAATAAACGCAATAATTTGCACAATATAATTTATGAGCAATGAAAATCATTCAAAAGACATATTGATGTTTTCTGTGGCACATTGGACCCAAAGATCCTTTAGACTTGTTTTAAATTCCTTGTTTCCTCTACTTGCACCAATAGATCTCTCAAGAAGGATCTCCTATGGAAAAGGATAAACAAAGGAATATTGGGTGGGTGAAGCTGCAAAAGAGATGCTTTATTCCCACCATCAACATCAAAAGGCAGAGGGGAACACTTCTCACTCAGGTACGGGGGACCAGGATACAGTTTAGAAGACATGACAAGTTGAGCAATGATAATCAAACAAGAGACTAACAAATAAAGGCTACTGTAACAAGGGAGCTTGATATCTTCATACACAAAACACAAAGTCAGCATTCAGGCACAGCAACAAATCAGAAGGACAAAAAGAATGTGGACTTTTATCGCAAATGGGATGGAGCAGAAAAGCAGGAAGTTTTACTACAATTGGACAGGATGTTGGTGAGACCACAGCTGGAGTACTGCATACAGCTTTTTCCCTGCTTCTTGAAAGAGCGATATGCTTGCTTTGGAGGTAGTTCAGGGAGGATTCACATGGTTGATCCCTGGGATGAATGCATTATTTTGTGAAGAAAGGTTGACCACGTTGGGCCTGTGCTCATTGGAGTTTGGAGAGTTGATCTTACTGGAATACATCATCTTAGTGTCTAAGATGATGTATTCCTCTTGGACAGCCTACATATTCACCTATAGGCTTGTGAATCTTTTAAATTATCTCCCCTAGATCATGATTGTGATACTGACTAGATAGTATATTTAAGTGAAGGTGGATGAAGGATAAATAAGAACTTGCTGCTCCTTACTGAAAGAGCGCTATGGGATATTTTACATTCACCTGGGACGGTGAACTCATATTAATGTCTCATCCAAAACTGCACCACTTGCTCAGTCCTGCATTGTGTGATAATGTAAGGTTATTTTACCTCAGGACATCAGCTTCTAATTTTTGGTCTCGCTCATTCTGCTACTTTCCTTGAAATCAATACCAATATTAAAACACAAAATTATATTTGCTTAAGTTGTTCAGTTGTGTGCATCAGAAAGGTATATTATCCACACATTGCATTAACCATCTCACTAGTTAATATCAGTGGTAGGAAAAATAACAGGATAAAGGAAAGAATTAAAGTAAACCTGCAATGATGAAAATAATGAATAGTCAGAAAAAGAGAAAATTATTGAATTTTTCTGAGAAAACAGAGAGAGAGTAGACAATGGTAACAGAGTAAATTAACTTACCTAGATTTTCTAAAGCCCTTCAATAAAGTCCTCCATAATAGATTAATGAATAAGGAGAGAGAGTACGGTGTCAGGGGAAAATTAACAGAAAGGAATGCTAAGCTGCATAAAGTAATACAGCATGGAAACAGGCCCTTCGGCCCAACTCATCTATACCGACCGTGGTGCCCACCAAGCAAGTCCCATTTGCTCACCTTTGGACCATATCCCTCTGAACTCCTCCTATCCACATATTTATCCAAATGTCTTTTAAATGATGTTATTGCACCTGCCTCAACCACTTCCTCTGGCACCTCATTTCGTATACCCACCACCCTCTGCATGAAGAAGTTGCCCCTCAGGTTCCTGTTAATTCTTTCACCTCTCACCTTAAACCTATACCCTCTAGTTTTTAGTTCCCCTTCCCTGGGAAAAACACTGTGTGTAAAAAGACTATCTATACCCCTCATGATATTATACACTTCTGTAAGGTCACCCCTCAATCTCCTACATTTCAAGGAATAAAGTCCTAGCCTGCCCAACCTCCCCCAAAACTCAGGCCCTCGAGTCATGGCAGCATCCTCGTATATCTTCTCTGCACCACTACCAGTTTAATGATGTCTTTCCTATAACTGTGTGACCAAAACTGTACACAATACTCCAAGTGCAGTATCACCAATGTCTGGTACAACTGCAACATAATGTTCCAACTCCATTGAAAGCCATTTGCCAATCATCAACCCACTTACCTAGCTAACTAAGATACCCCTGTAATTTTTGATAACTTTCTTCTACAATACCACCTATTTAGTATTATCTGTAAACCTTCCTTGAACATTCACATCTAAGTAGTTTATATAAATAATGAACAACAAAGGTCCCAGCACCAACCCCTGTGGCACACCACTAGTCACAGGCCTCCAGTCTGAGAAACAACCTTCAACCATCAAGCTAATTACGAATCCATTGGTTATCTCTCCCTGGATCCCATCCAGTTTGTCTCTACTTCCTCTCAGCTTGCTTCCTGTCAGGACTCCATTCCATTCTCTCAGTTTCTCTGCCTCAGTCACATCTGCTTTGCAGTGCCACCTTTTACGTCAATGCATCCAATATGCCTTCCTTTTTTGTCAACTATGGCTTTCGCTTCTCCACAGTTGACAGGGCTCTCAACTGCAACCGCTCCACTTTCTCACATTCCTGCTCTCATCTCCTCTCCTCCCAACCAGAGCAGGAGTAGCATTGCACATGTCTTCACTTCCACCCCACTGGTCTCCCATGCTCTGAGCTTTCTGACATGTCCAATACGATGCCACCGCCTACACACCTTCCCCCCCCCCCTTCCTTTCCAGCATTCCACAAGGACCATTTGCTCATTCTATATCCCTCTGTGCCCTGCTTGTTCAAGTACCTGTCCAGAAGTCTGTTAAATGCTGTTACTGTTCCTGCCTCCACCACCTCTTCCAGCAGCTCATTCCAGATACCAACTATTCTTTGTGTGAAAGATTTACCCCCTCCTTCTCATCTTTAACCTATGCCCACTTGTTATAAACTCCCCTACCATGGAAAACAGACTCTGGTTATCTACCCTACCTGTGCCCCTCATAATTTTATATACCTACGTATGTCACATCAACACTCAGCCTCCTTTGCTCCAGGGAAAACAGATCCAGCCTATCAAATCTCTGTTTCTAACTGAACCCTTCCAATCCATGCAACATCCTTGTGAATCTTTTCTGCATCCTTTCTAGCTTAATCACATCCTCTCTATAGTATGGTGACCAGAACTGAGTACAATACTCCAAGTGCGGCCTAACCAACATTTTGTACAACTGCTCCGTGATGTCCCCACTCTTAAACTCAGTGCCTCAGCGGATGCCGGCAAGCCTGCCATGCACCTTCCTCACCACCCTATCTACCCATTTTGCTACTTTCATGGAAGTATGTACTTGTACCCCAAGGTGTCTCTGCTCAACAACACATTTGTTAATGAACAATCAGCACAGATTCAGAAAAGGAAGATCATATTTAATCAATTTGAGGATTTTTTTGTGACATTCTGGATACAGTAGACAGAAAAACGCTGCTGATACCAAGACTTTAAGCTTCAAACTTTGGCAAGTTTGCCTAAAGTAGAGTTATGGAATAAAAACTAAAGGATGGCTCTGGATGGAAAATTTCTCTAAAAACTGGAAACTCAGGTGAGACTTAAACAATAATATTTCAAGCTGGAAAACAAAACTTGAGAGAAGAGAATACTGCACTCTGAGACGTCCATTCACATGTCCTCAGACTGGAGAGGGCGTGGCAATGGAGGGATTCGGCTGTGACTGCCAACCAAATACATACAGTGATGTCATATCCATGTCTTATTGCCTCACAGTATTACTAAAAGGGTAAAAAATTGACAAAATTTATTCTTCTTTCACATTTTCTATTTATTTATTTCCCCTGACATAAATTCTGTAAGAGTGAATTTTATTCCATATCTTAAATTTTTGATTGTGATTTGTAAATTCCATAAAGGCCAATTTCTGTAACCCGAACAGCCGTTACACGCGGGTTGCCTGTATCCTGTTGTAACCTTAGACAAGCTTCTTCACTGTCCACCACACCACCAACGTTGGTGTCATCTGCAAACTTACTAATCATGCCATCTACATTCTCATCCAAATCATTAACATGTATGACAACCAACAGTGGACCCAGCACCGATTCCTGCAGCACACCACTGGTCACAGGCCTCCAATCTGAAAAACAACCCTTCAGTACCACCCTCTGACTCCTTCCAACAAGCCAGTTTTGTCTGGAAGATCAGCAACTTGGATACAAGCCTACCATGTGGGAATGTGGGACCTTGTCAAAAGCCTTGCTAAGGTCCATGTAGATAACGTCTATCACTCTGCCTTCATCCTCTCGGTCACCTCTCAAATTTGACACCTCTCAAGCTCAAATTTGTGAGACATGATTTCCCACACACAAAACCATTGCTGACTATCCATGATCAGTCCTTGTCTTTCCAAATGCAAATAAATCCTCTCCTTCAGAATCCCTTCCATTAAGTTTCCCACCACAAATGCAAGGCTCACCTGTCCGCAGTTCCATGGCTTATCCCTGCTGCCCTTCTTAAATAAAGGCATATTAGCTCTCCTTGAGTCTTCAGGTACCTCACTTGTGGCTAATGAAGATACAAAAATTTCTGACAAGTCCTCAGCAATCTTCACCCGTGCTTCACAATGTGCTAGGATACAAGGTAGGTCTGGTTGGTTCCTGGAATTTATCCACCTTTATGTCTTTCAAGACCTTCAACACCACCTCCTTCATGAAATTGATCTGCTCCAGGATATCACTGTTCCCTCCCCTGAACTCACTAGCTTCCATGTCCATCTCCATGGTAAATGTAGATGAGAAATATTCATTTAAGACCTTGCCCATTTCCTGTGGCTCTGCACATAGATTACTACACTGATCCATAAGGGCACCTACTCTCTCCCAAGCTACTCGTAATATACTTGCTGGATGTCCCTTTATCTACAAATAGCCTCTCACAATAAACTTTTGCAGGTTCCTGTCTGATGCCGTCAAAATTAGCCTTCCCCCAATTTAGGACCTGTGGACCAGTCCTATCTTTTTCCATAACTATCCTAAAGCTAATAGAATTATGGTCACTGGTCCCAAAGTGCTCCCCCAGTGACACATCAGTCACTTGCCCAGCTTCATTTCCTAAGATGAGGTTGAGTGTAGCCCCTTCTCTCATAGGGCCATCCTCACATTGCTTCAGAAAAACCTCTTGGACACACTTAATAAGTTCTGCCCCATCTAATTCCTTAGAACTAAGGCAGTCCCAGTCAACATTAGGAAGTTAAAATCACCTACTATTACAACTCCATTATTTCGGCACTTATCAGTGATTTTCCAACATGTTTGCTTTCTAATTCCCACTGACTACTGGGGGGGGGGGGGGGGGCGCAGAGTATAGTCCCATCAAAGTGATTACCTTTTTTTTATTTCTAAGGTCTACCCATTTGGACTTGCTGGATATTCCCCTGGGATATCCTCTCCAAGTACTGCTGTGATGTTCTCCCTAACCAATAGTTCAACTCCCCCTCCTCTCTTACCTCCACCTCTGTCACACCAGGAGCATTGATACCCAATTAAATTCGAAATGAAGTCTTTAAAATTATGATTTTTTAATGAAATTATAAATATACAGATTGGATACAGAGAGAGTGTTTCCACTTGTGAAGAAGCAACATGTGTCCTGTTCCCTCTCAGTTCTAATACTGGGTATCAACTCCAGAATGTCGACATATATTTTTTTTGCCTCCACAGATGCTGCTGAGTTCTCCCAGTGCTCTGTTGTTTGCTCCAGATTCCAGCATCTGCAGTCTCTTTTGTCTTCATAAGTAACATAGGCTGTCAGTAAATGAGAGCCAGTGGATGTATTATACTTAGATTTCCAGAAGGCATTTAATAAAGTGCCTCATCAAAGGTTATTGTGGAAAATGAAAACTTACAGTGTAGGAGGTCAAATGCTGATGTAGATAGAAGATTGGTTGGCTAACAGAAACAGTAGGAATAAATGGGTCTTTCTAGTTGGCAAGACATACTGGGTGGTGTGTCAAAGGGATTGGTGCTGGGGCCTCAAGTGTTTATAATTTATATAAGTGACAGATGAAGGCACTGAGGTATGGTTGCTAAGATCGATAGAAAATTAAGTTATGAAGGGGACTTAAGGATGTTACAAAGGGTTACAGAGTTAAAAGTGAGTGGGTAAAGATCTGGCAAATATGAGAAAATATAAAATTGTCAATTTTGGTAAGAAAAATGGGGGAAAAAGAGCATATCATTTAAATGTTGAGAGATAGCTCTGAAATGCAGAGGGGATGGGGTGTCCTAGTGCATGATTCACAAGAGGCTACTAGGCAGATACTGCAAGTAATTAGGAAAACTAACAAAATGTTTATTGCTAGGAGAACTGAATACAAAAGCAGGGAGTTTATGCTGCAGTGATACAAGGCATTGGTGAGACCACATCTAGAGCTCAGTGTACAGCATTGGTCTCCTTATTTAAGGAGGGATGTAAATCTGTTGAATACAGTTCAGAATAGGTTGGCCTGAGTGATACTTGGAATGGGCAGATTACCTCACAAGGAACTGTTGGACAGACTAGGCTTGTTTCTGCAGGAGTTCAGAAGAGTGAGGGGGGAATTGATTAAAACATACAAGATCCTAAAGAGTCTTGACAGGGTAGATGTGGAGAGGATGTTTTCTCTTGGGGGAGAATCTAGAACTAGGGGTCACTGTGTAACAATACGGGGCTGTCCATTTAAGACAGATGGAGTGAATTTTTTTGCGCAGCAAATCATGGATATTTGGAACTCTCTTCCTCAAAGGACAGAGGAAGCAGAATCTTTGAATTTTTTTTAAGGCAGATGTAGGTAGATTCTTGATAAGCAAGAGGCTGAAAGGTTACTGTGGGTCGTCGGAATTGGAGAGTTGAGATTACAATCAGATCAGCTCCGATCATATTAAATGGTAGACCAGGATCAAGGAGCTCATGATTTGTATATTCTTACATTTCTGCCTACTATTTTTAAATTTTGCTTTACCTTATTCTTTGCCTCCATCTGTGCATTTGCTTGTTTCTCCCTTACTTCTTTGCTCCAACTCTCTCTAAAGCGGCATTCTATTTTGTATATCGAGCCCCACGTCCCCACCATCGCCACATGTTTCTAAAATCTAAATACTGGTGAAAATCCTGTGCAAATATTCGGTTTGAAAACTTGTAGATCACTGTGTCAACTGATATGGTTAATAAACCTACGATAGTTTAAAAAATAACATGGAGCAGCTAAATTTACATTTGGCATTAGTAATAGCCTAGAGGCTCCTAATTGTATCACATAATAAGATAGAAACAGGCCACGTAGATTAACCAGTCTACCTGAGCCTCCTCATGTCCTTCCTTAGCTAAATCTTTCACCATAACCCTCTATTCCCTTCTCCTTCGTTTCTTTGTTCAGCCTCCTTTTAAAGGTATCTATTCAATAGGGATTTTATAAGTTTCTATTGAAATCCCTTTAGGATTTCTTGGTGACTATCTTATAATTTATAGGAACATACAAACTGGGTGCAGGAGGAGGCCACTCAACCCCTCAAGCCTTCTTCATCATTTAATAAGGTCATGGCTTATCAGAGCATACGGTAATAGGTTTAGCTAAGGAAGGAGAGGAGGAGGCTCAAGTGGACTGGTTAAGCTACGTGGCCTGTTTTTGTGCATTCCTGTCTGCCTGTCATAACCCCTCACTGCCTTGCTGATCAAGTACCCCACCATCTCTGCCTTCCCTATGTTCAAGGATTTGGTTTCTTCACAGCTTTGGTGAAGAGAGTTCCAGATACTCACAATCCTCTGAGAGAAACAATTTTGTTTTGTTTCTGTCTCAAATGAGTGGCCCCTTATTTTCTCCCACAAAAGGAATCGTGCCTTTTACATCCAACCTGTCAAGATCCATCAGGGTTTTATATGTTTCATTCAAGTCCCCACCACTCTTCCAAACACGAGCAGATACACGCCTTTCTTCTGCCCATTCCAGGTATCAGTCAAGTAAACCTTCTCTGAATTGCTTTTAATACATTAACAAACTTCCTTGAATAAAGAGAAACGGTTAGCGTAACGCTATTACAGTGCCAGCGACCCGGGTTCAATTCCCGCTGCTGTCTGTAAGGAGTTTGTATGTTCTCCCTGTGTCTGCATGGGTTTCCTCCGGGTGCTCTGGTTTCCTCCCACATTCCAAAGAAGTACGGGTTAGGAGCTATGGGCATGCTATGTTGGGGCCAGAAGGGTGGCGACACTTGTGGGCTGCCCCCAGCACATTCTCAGTAACACAAAAAGACGAATTTCACTGTGTGTTTCGATGTAGATGTGACTAATAAATATCTTATCTTATATCAATACATGGTCAATTTCACACTTTCCCCCATTACGCTCCATTTGCCAGATCTTTGCAGACCTAGATCCCTTTGTAGCATTCTTACATCCCTGTTACAATTTACTTTTTTTGAATAATCAACAAAATTAGCAGCCGTGTGGTGTTTTTAATCCAAGTCATTTTTATAATTTGCAAACACTGAGCACCAGCACTTATCCCTGTGGCACACCATCTTGCCAATTAGAGAAAGGTCCATTTGTCCCTGTTCTGTTTTCTGTTAGCCAGCCTGCCTTCTGTCCATGCTAATACGTTACCTACAAACCACAGATTTCCAAAAGGAAGAAAGTAGAAATCATACCCACAAGTTCATATAAAGAGTGACAGCATAAACTGCTTGTCGATTGTACAATGTAAAAAAAACCTCAAACACAGATCTAGAACTGTGTCTAAGAATTTGTGCAGAGAGCAGAGTGGATGATCATTTACATGCATTTCCAAGATTGACTTAGTTATCATCAGATCACTAATATAGATATCAAAGTGAACTTATATTGCTCGAGTTTCAAAAGTTTATTTCTCTAACCGTATTAGATGCTCCCCCTACTGCTCATGGACAGTTCAACTGGAGGAAAAAAAGACTTGGTTCAGAATAAACTCAGGCTCTTATTAATTTTACCCCACATTGAAAATACTACCCATTTAAAATACTTGAAGTAAGACTCACTAAATCATAATCTCATGTTTTATCCCGCCCTTTAATGAAGGGTGGGGTCACAATTGCCGTCTTTCAATCCTCTGGCACAATTTCCCTCTATATACTAAGGAAAAATACTCCCTTAGCAGCTGTCACACCTCTATCCTTCATAACAAGCTTATTTCCTTATTTACTTATACTGTCTTGCCATTGCTCAGTACAAATATATTTGCTATGCTTTCTATTTTTTTTTATATTGTTTGTTGATTGTCTTACATTTGCCTAGATGTTGGATTGCAGCCTTTTCAGTGCATTTAGTATAAACACACAATTTCAAAGTTGTTCAAAAAGATGTTTGAAACAATGTTAGTTTTTTTTACACTCAGAAACTAGGGACTTGTACACTTCCTGCTGGGAGCAAATGCAATTAAGTGCTGCTCTGATATTTTTCTGCACAGAATCAGAGAGTTGTTAGCCTTTAAAGTACACTCCTATTGCAGCCAGCAGCCAACATGCACTATGGTTGCGATATAAGAGAGAGAGGCTGCAGGAGAGAGGGAAAGAGATCCAAGATTTAGTAAAGGGAAGTCTTAATATGTGAGATACATTCCAGCAGAGTCCAGGGGCAAGAGGAGGGGTTGGTAACGAATGGGTCATAATGGTAGTGGGAGTGGGCAGGGAATGACAGAAGAAGGAGGCAGGAATCCTGCCAGGGCTATACTTAGAAACGCCTGGCAGGAGGAGGCTAGAGTGGTCTCCTCCAGGAGAGAGAATCCCAATAGAATGCAGCAATGTTACAAGAAATTTCAGGTCACGTCAAAGTGAGTTGCTCACTGACAAATACTGCCCTCTGTCTCACACACAGCAGAGAGATAATCACAAAATTTTTTTCTACATCCATAGCCCAATCTCTTTTAAATCACTCCCCACCCTGACTTTACCATTTATGTTCTACCCAAAGGTCAAGCCACCCAAGGCAAGATAATGAAAAGATAATTCCATGCCCTTTATCTTCTGCATTCAAGCTCTGGTGGTGAGAGTGCAGCTCACAAGTGTAACTGTTTTGTGTTTTGTGTTTGCAGGATATTGAGAGGGGTCTCCTGCTTCCCTCTCTCCAGAACAACTAACAGAGGAAACAGGGAGGAGGGCAGGAGGGAGAGGAAGGGGCCGATGATAGTGATGAAGACCATATTGCATCTTTGGCCTGACACCTCACAACATCATCCTGACACTCACACCACAGGGGTGAGCAGGTTAGTTTGGAGGGAATGCTTCTCACAGGAAAATTAGCCGGGCACTAACGGGCAGAAAAATTAATTGGTCCACATTTGGAAATGGACCCCTGCTTTATTCAGCTTCCACACTTTATCCTACAATAGGAGATCCATCCTTTCCCTGTTCGTGCATTCGATTTATTTCTACATCACCGGGCCTACGTAACTGCTTTGTGTTCATTTATTTGAAAATTTTGGTTGCCACTCTGGACTTGATCCCATCACAACAATGATATTATTTCTACTCATCCTTTGCTTTCTTTTTCTACACCCTTTCTGGAACCCTCTTCTTTCACAGTAACCCTGCCCCCTTCCTTTATTTCATTAAAAGGACTCAGGCCTCTCAAATCTCTCCATGTTCAGTTCTCCTCAACACTTCCAAACTGCTCCCACTCCCTCAAGTTTGATCCCCTCTCAGATATGGCTTTGCTCTTTGTCCCTCTTACATTCTCCAAAAAAGGATCTTTGATTCACTTTTTGGGGCCTCTTTATGATCAACAACCCCACCTATCCTAAGCTGCTCTCTTACCAACCTACCCTTCTCTCTCACTAGTTTCCCCTTACCTAGCTCAGCAAATCCTGGCAATCCCCTTCTCATCCCACCTAGTTCAACTCATCAGTTTTTCCAGTAAAACAGCTATCACTGACTTACTCCGAATCCTCCTACAAAAGGTCCTTTTGCCAGAACTACGTTTACTCCTCTACTCTGCAGGATGATTCCATGATCATCCTGCAGAGGAAAGATAAATTCTGGACTCTTTTTCTCTACTCTAAACCATCTTCTTAAACACTCGTCTCTTCCACCCTCATGCCCAATAACAAGTAAAAAGAACTCAGAAACCTATTTACCATGAAGATTGTGTCCATCCATTCTACTGGTCCTGCCCATTGCCTTCCTTGCCCTACCTCACAGGCCAAACTTCTAACATTCCCTCAGTCCTGGACTGATTATCTTTGGCTTCTCTCCTATTTCCTATCATGTCCACTGAGAATTCACCTTGCCCGTGAGACCCACCTGCTTCTCTCAATCCTCTTTCCATTAAATTACTGAGCACCCATCCTCCTTTCTTGGTCCCTAAGATGCTGATAACAGTTCCTTCTCCTAGGTTCCTGGCCTCTTCACTCTCCAAGCTGCAATCAGCTCCCCTCTTCACAAGTAAACAGTCAACTCCATTCTCCATTTTCCTGCCCCAGATACTTTAATGCATTGTAATTTCCCAAACTCATGCCCACCCTGCTTGTGATCCCTTGATTGAATTCCTCTAAATTGGCAGCACGGAAATCATAATGGTCAAGGTCACAAAGGACATCTTATATGAAGGCAACAAAGTTATTCTCTCCATTCTTATCATTAAGCTGTCAGAAACCTTTTCGCACAACTGACTGCACCCATCTCTGCCATCCTCCAGGCCAATGGGAGCATGTTCACCTGGAATTGTCCCTTATGATTCCGTCACAGCTGGAATTTCATCAGCAACATCTTCTCTTCCTGCACTCACATCATTATCTCTGATATCCTCCTAGGATTTGGACTTGCCCCTTTCTTATTTCGATTTTCTACTTGGTGTTCCTTTGCAAGATCATCCAAAAATACTGTCCACATAATGATACCCAACTGTAACTCACTCATAATCTTCTTTGCTATTCTCCTAGGAATAAAGCAATTGAAGTCGGTGGTTTACCAATCTTCTTGAGATAATCTCTGAAACCATATCCCTCAATTATGTAATGAATATGAAAGTGGCAGCTAGAGAATTTGTCTACTGACCTGACATAAACAAAGATGTCGAAGACCCTGACTTCAGATGTACATTAGATACAATATGTTAGGACTGCAGAGCACAATCGCCTATAATTCCACTTTGGATGTGGAAACAGCTCACAAGACTATTCCACTGCGTCCATGTAGATTATTGTGAAGAAGGGAGTGGACAACATAGTGAGAAACACACATGGGAGCTGAGCTGAAGAAAAAAAGTTTTCATCTCTGAAATGATGGAAAAGCTAGCCAATGAAGAAGACAATACACAAAACGATTTCAACATAACCAGCATGTAGGAAGCTGAGTCAGATGCAATGCCAAATTTACATATCCTTACATAAACATCCATTCGGTGTTTTAAGAGGGATAGGGAAGGGGGGAGAAGAGGTGGAGGGGTGGCGATACTGGTCAGGGACACTGTTACGGCTGTGGAAAAGATGGATGTTGTAGAAGGATCATCTCTAGAGTCCATATGGGTGGAGTTAAGGAACAAGAAAGGAGCAGTTACTCTACTAGGAGTATTCTATAGGGCCCCCGGTAGCAGTAGAGATATAGAGGAGCAGATTGGCAGGCAGTGTTTGGAGAGAAGCAGAAATAACAGGGTTGTTATAATGGGAGACTTCAACTTCCCAAATATAGACTGGAACCTGCTTAGTGCCAAAGGTTTAGATGGGACAGAATTTGTTAAATGTGTCCAGGAGGGATTCCTGACGCAGTATGTTGATAGGCCGACTAGAGGGAATGCCATGTTAGATCCAGTTTTGGGAAATGAACCGGGACAGGTGAAGGATCTATTGGTAGGTGAGCATTTGGGGGACAGTGACCATTGCTCCATAACCTTTAAAATTGTCACGGACAGGGACAGGTGCAGAGAGGACAAGAAGTTTTTCAGTTGGGGAAGGGCTAACTATGAGGCTATAAGGAGAGAACTTGGGAGTGTAAATTGGGATGTCCTTTTTGAAGGAAAATGTACCATGGGGATGTGGTCGATATTCAAGGATCTTATGCAGGATGTTAGGGATAAATATGTTCCGGTGAGGCAGAGAAGAAATGGCAGGGTGAAGGTACCGTGGGTGACGAGAGAGGTGGAACGACTTGTTAGGGAGAAGAAGGTAACATACGTGAGGTATAAGCAGCAAGGTTCAGACAGGGCAAGTGAGGAATATAGGGTAGCGAGGAAGGAACTTAAGAAAGGGCTGAGGAGAGCTAGAAGGGGACATGAAAAGGCTTTGGCTAGTAGGGTTAAGGAAAATCCCAAGGCCTTTTTCAAGTACGTGAAGGGTAGGAGGACGGCTAGGGTGAAGGTAGGTCCGATTAAGGACAAAGGTGGGAGAATTTGCCTGGAGGCGGCGGAAGTGGGAGAAGGTCTCAATGAGTACTTCTCTTCGGTATTCACCAGGGAGAGGGGTCTTGATGATGCGGAAGGGAGTGCTGGTAGGGGTAATGTTCTTGAGGTTGTTGATATCAAGAGAGAGGATGTGTTGAAGTTATTAAATAATATTAAGACAGATAACTCTCCGGGGCCTGACGGGATTTTCCCCAGGCTGCTTCGAGAGGCTAGGGAGGAGATTGTTGAACCGCTGGTAAGGATCTTTGAGTCCTGGTTGTCTACGGGGGTGGTGCCGGAGGATTGGAGGATTGCGAATGTGGTCCCCTTGTTCAAAAAAGGTAATAGGGATAGGCCAGGGAATTATAGACCGGTGAGTCTCACGTCTGTGGTGGGTAAGCTGTTAGAAAGGATTCTAAGGGATAGGATTTATGAACACCTAGAGAATCATGGACTGATTAGGGACAGCCAGCATGGCTTTGTGAAGGGAAGATCTTGCCTCACAAGCCTGATAGAGTTCTTTGAGGAGGTGACCAGGAAGATTGATGAGGGCAGTGTGGTGGATGTGGTTTACATGGATTTTAGTAAGGCATTTGATAAGGTTCCTCATGGTAGGCTTCTTCAGAAGGTCAGAGGCCGAGGGATCCAAGGAAGCTTGGCTGTGTGGATTAGGAATTGGCTTGCATGTAGAAAGCAGAGGGTTGTGGTGGAAGGAGTGCCCTCGGATTGGAAGGCAGTGACTAGTGGTGTCCCGCAGGGATCGGTTCTGGGACCTCTACTTTTTGTGATATTTATAGATGACTTAGATGAGGGGGTGGAGGGCTGGGTTAGTAAGTTTGCGGACGACACTAAGATAGGCGGTGTTGTGGATAGTGTGGGGGGCTGTCGGAGCTTACAGAGGGATATTGATAGGATGCAGAGCTGGGCTGACAAGTGGCAGATGGAGTTCAATCCGGAGAAGTGTGAGGTGGTACACTTTGGAAGGACAAACTCCAGGGCAGAGTACAGGGTAAACGGCAAGGTACTTGGCAGTGTGGAGGAGCAGAGGGATCTGGGGGTTCATATTCACAGTTCGTTGAAAGTTGTCTCACAGGTGGAAAGAGCAGTTAAGAAGGCCAATGGGATGTTGGCTTTCATAAGTCATGGGATTGAGTTTAAGAGCCACGAGGTTATGATGCAGCTTTACAAAACTCTAGTTAGGCCACATTTAGAGTACTGTGTTCAGTTCTGGTCGCCTCATTATAGGAAGGATGTGGAGGCGTTGGAGAGGGTGCAGAGGAGATTTACCAGGATGCTGCCTGGATTAGAGAGTATTGAATATGAGGAGAGGCTTAAGGTGCTAGGGCTTTATTCACTGGAAAGGAGGAGGATGAGAGGAGACATGATAGAGGTATATAAAATATTGAGAGGAATAGATAGAGTAGACAGTCAGTGCCTCCTTCCCAGGGCACCAATGCTCAAGACGAGAGGTCATGGCTTTAAGGTTATGGGTGGGAGGTTCAGGGGAGATGTCAGGGGGAGGTTTTTCACCCGAAGAGTGGTTGGTGCATGGAATGCACTGCCTGGGGTGGTGGTGGAGGCAGATACATTGAACAGGTTCAAGAGCTTGCTGGATAAGCATATGGAGGAACGTGAGATAGAGGGATATGTGGGAGGAAGGGGTTAGGTAGTGTGAGGGTGGTCTGATGGACGGCACGACACGGTGGGCCGAAGGGCCTGTTTTGTGCTGTATGGTTCTATGGTTCTATGGTTCTACTAAAGCCAATGGGAGTAAAACTAGTATTCCACCTGATCCTGTGTCCTTCATGTCAACAAGTTGACTTAAAATTACATCAACAATCAGAATCATTCCAGTTGAGGTGACTTTTTATAAGACCATTCAGCCATGTCACAAAAAGACACATTGGATTTTTTTTTCTCAAAATTAAAGCAAATTTGGAACATGTTCCCCAATTTCTCTCATTGGTGTGAAATTACTTAACACTACAGCATTAATGTTTTACATTGGTAGGTAAATATAATAAAAAAAAGTAGTCAGTGCTGTCTTTGATATCAGTGATGCAACTGTGTGGGCCCATTGTTATGTAAATCCAAGAATTATAAATGGCTGCTTGCAGAGGATAATATTTGATCCAGCAATAAAAGACTGACAGCTGTCAATAGAATGACATTCCTTCTCATATTGAAGGAAGGGATGGATCTATTTTATTGATAATCACTCATTTACATTTTAGGCTTACTTCTAGTTCTGATTTTTATCAGCTCAGAGCTGATTGAATGTTCCTCATTCGAGGAAATCAGCTTGAAAAGCCACCCATCTAGAAAATCTCCTTAGTAAATTATGCGTGCCAAAAGAGTACATTTTGTATGCAATAAAGCTGTACTTCTGTGCTGCAATATAACGAGAACCAGCTGTAAGGAAGTTTCAGTTTCACCCAGTAAAGAGTGAACCATGTTGGTGTTTCAGTTCCATCCAGCTGTCCAAAATCCCTTTAAAATTAAATACTGTTTTTCTTGATACCAAATCATTCATTCAAAACATCATTCTACTTCCACAATTCACTCCACCAGCATCAAGTTTGGGTGGGACACCCTCAAGACTTTATCGTCAAGGGGGATTTTGAGATCACTGGTGATAGACCTGCTATGAATGAATTTGGAAGCTATGTACCTGTGTACTTTTTCAACAGATAAAGTTGAGTTCATGAGGGGTGGGAGGCTGGAAGGCCACAGGTAACACTGATTATGGTGCTGTTGTAGGGAACAATTAAGTAATTTCTTTTAAGGAATATTCTGCCCAGAAACTCTGCCAAACACCATCTACAGTCAGGAGTCAGGATGGACATACATTGGATAAGGAGTGAGAGAGATTGTATTATTTCCAAAAGCACAACACCCCTCCCCTGCCCCCCCCCCCCCCCGGTGTCTCTTCCTGTGATTCCACTACCTCTCTCCAACCACACCCCTAGCCTGCAAACCTTCTCCCCAACTCTGCAAACCCACCACACCAATTATCCAACTTTGGAATTGTGAAAAATGGATACTGTGCTACAATTCCATGATCATACTGGAAAGTAAAGAAAAATTCTGGCTTCTTTTCTCTGAATCATCTTCTTGAACTCTCCCCTCTTGTCTCTTTCACTCTCATTTCCATTAACAAGTGCAAGGAACTCAGAAACCTCTTTGCCACAAAGATTGAGCCCATTCATTCTACTGGAATGGCAAATCCATTTTTCACTGTCCATTTTTTAATAATTCCACATTCACCCTTTCCACAGACAAGTATTTTAACCACCTTGTGCCATCCACAGGGAGAACACCTCCATATTCCACATACTGAAAGGACACCTGTAAAGAGCAAATTTGAATGCATAAATATATAAAAATAGAAACATTATTAATTTTGTATTTATGTCATTGAAAGCACTAGCACTAGAAATATGTTCCTTTTCAACTGTTCAAAAAATCAGATAATATTTTTTCCAGATATTGATCTTATGCAAATTGAAGTTTCATGGGAGGTCCTGGTTCTTTGATTTGTTGCCACTAATTTGCATGTTTTTTTCCAAAGGCCACAGAGGCGGATGATAATTGATCCTATGAAATCAATTGATCAGCTGCTGTGGAAGGAAACTACCACAGGCTCAGATGAGTCAATAGTCAAAAGGTCAGGAGTTTTCACAATTGTGACCTGTGTTCATTAGGAAACACAGATGTCACAATTACATCTCATTATTAATATTCATTATCAAAACTTATATTGTAAACAGTCTTTAAAATATCAACTACAATAGGAGGGCACATTCAAAAGTTCAGAAATTTTGGAAACATCTGTGAATCCTGGAAATCTGGGAAAAGAATGTTAAATGCAAAGGAATATTTTAAGAGTTCTTTCCCAGTGTTGACTAGCATTCTTTGTTCTCCAAGCACTTGTTAAGCAGGAGACTTGACAATCCAAGATTTGTTGTTTTACTCAGGTGCATTGCCAGATTGCACTTTGTACTCCAACTTCACTAGAACGACATCATCTTCATCAGACCAAAACTGGGGAGGTGGAGTGGAATGATAGTGGGTCTCATCACCCCATGTTTTAAATGCAAAGTGAGAAGGAACAACAAGGTAGAATTTCAGAAGTTCCCACAGCACAATTTTGGCTTGAACAAATTTCCAGCATCTCTGCCTGTTGTTTTGAACAGCCATTAGTTTTAGCTCGAAAGATGAGGTGATTAAAGCCAGTTTCATCTTCGTGTTGGATAATAAACCACTGAAAGACCTAACCCTGAGTCATTGAAGAAAGAAATAAAAATATATAAAAAATTGATTAAAAATAAGAGTTTCAATTTTAACAACAGGAACACCATATGGAAAGCAAAATAGCAGTGGGATAAAGAGACAAAATAAGCAGGATCCCCCATGCCTGAGTGGGTACAGACAGTGTGCCTCTAATTTATTTAGAACAGAAGGCTCCCTGGTTTTATTCCCAGTGTTTGCTAAATTAGCTAACCTCAGCACGAGAGATAGTAGGGAGGCTACATTTCACCTCAAAGCTATAGGATAAAAAAGAATAATCAGTCCTGGCTCCTCTCAAGTCTTATTGTGGCCTCGGCAGGAGAGGATACAAATGTAAAAAGAGCCCATCAGACGATCTTCTTCAGATGTGATGCCCCCTATGGTTAAATAGGCTGCCAACACTCACTGTCAGGGCTGATAAATAAAGGAAGGTCATTCAGGTCAGGTACTGGAGGACTACTGGCACCTGTGGCCCCGTCAATCAAAGCAGATCAGGAAGATAAACAGAAAACAGAATAGATAGAAACCATTGGAATGCACTTCCTCATTTAAGTTGAAATCTTGTATTCACACCAACTCAGAATATCCACGGCCACTACAATTTATACTTTCCATGCCAACAATTACAATCTGTCACACACGTTTAATCAGGCAAAAGTGCAGAATGTTTAACAAGACTTACAATGTGACTACTCAGGTTTGTTTCCCCTAGTTTCCTGTCTGTCAAGTATTTTACTTATGGTTACATTTTTTTGACTTAACACTTTAGTTTTGTTTTTGTTTCCAAAAATACGGATGGAGCTTTACAAGTTTTCCCTCATAAATAGGAGTCTAAGTGTTGGAATCAATAGGAGAATATTCAAGTCATTGAATATTTTATTTTACTGTTTTTCAGAATCACATCTGACACTACAAAAAATACATGCATAAATACAGGGGTGTATTCAAGGTCAAAGTAAGTTCTGTAAACTTACAGTTAAATGCCTCTGGGGTGTCCCCTGGTATTTGATCAGCTTTCACTTGGTAATTCTTTTAACAAGCAAATCAATCTTTTATGTGTTTCCATTTTGCCTTTTTCCAGCTGTTGCTGTCCAAATCTATCAGATCTCTCTCTCTCTCTGAGGGTTGTATTGTCTTCTTTCGTTATAAAAAACAAGACTAAATACTCATTTTTCATTGTATTTTATAGCCTATTTGTAAAATCCCAAGGACATACTATTTTGAAATGTGGATCACTGAGAAACTTGTTTCATTACTGTTAATTAAACACTGACAGTGAATCACAATAAATCTTCAGTGATCTTTTAATGTTGTTACATATTCTTTCCAAAAGTGACTCAACACTAAAAAGCCTGATTTAATGACCTGTATGTAATGGTGAAGAGTGTTGTTAGAATCAGAAGCAGAGACATTCATAATTGAGGAACAGAATGATATTGTTGTGTGGAACTTTTAAGTTAACAACTTGGAAAATCTGGAGTCAGGCCGGTTATAGGTAGCAACAGAGAAACAGCATAAATCAAATTCAGATGTGTAAATTAAGGAGCTGTCAAATAGTGCTCTCAATCTTATCCTATTTTTTCATTGCAATTAACAAAGGTAGGAGGGTATTGCAATCGCTTCAATGCATACTGTTCTTATGTTGGAAAAGCAAAACTCACTGAAGAGCCTTGCATAACATTCATGTGCAAATTATTTCTGACAACCTGGTGGGCAGAGGTCCATACCATCAGTATCGAAACAAAGCTACTGAGTTATCTATGCAGTTTCTCCTCACATTACTTAAAGTCCATTTTCTGTGAAGTCATGTCCTATTTACCAAAGAGACATGAACTTATGCACAGGTTGGTAAAATGTCAAGACTCAGGGAACCTGTATGTGCCTTAGGATACTTGTGGAAACTGGCAATTAGGACATTGATTCGCTGAATTATAAACTTTATGCTCACAATGTTACAATTATATAATCTTAGATTGACATCTCCAATATGGTATTGATGAATGAGCACACAGATGTATAAACTCATCACTCATTTTGTGTTATTCAATACAGTGCTCTAGAGAATAGCAGAATGCAAATCCAGCAAACAGTATACCCGTCATCTTTGGTGTGGAGTTTATCTTCTACAACTCAATATTGACAGACATTGAATTCTGGATGTGTGAGCACACACTCTCAAGTAAGAGCATCCAGTAGCTTTCATTTTAAGACTGAGAGGTTCCTCATCAAGAGACATCCTCTGGCAAAATAGCTGAAGGACCAGTGAAATACAACTTGTGACCTTCCAGTTATCTTGTTGATTTGAGCTTCCTGGATCAATGTTTCACACCAGGCTTGCTCATCATTAAGTATTGGGGCAGGGAAAAGTGATTACCACATGGTTTAGTGACAAGGTATTGTAGGCAGCAGTCATTCCTTCCTGCAACAATTGTTGCCACAGGTTCATCTTGCAACTTGATTCGTGATTCTTTTTGAAGTTCTTCCAAGTTCTTCCTTGGATGTTGAATAATTCTGAATGGTGAAGGAATCGTGCTTCAGCACGTGGGAACAATATTTACATTAGGTAGCCTTTGTCATATCCTACATACTTTGTTTGACTCTCATATCAGAATGCCACAAACATAAGCTGTGTTGAAACTTTGTTGATAATTGAAGAAAGACTGAAGTCTAGACCTCGAGAACTGGCAATGCTGGATTGAGTGTGATCCTGGAGAACTGCATCCATCAGCACTTTGCCCTCAGAGAGACTTCCATCTTTAAATTAAATTAGGATCATTTCTTGAGCTGTATAAAACAAATATTCTACATTTTGGAAGCATGAGTTTGTATCTCAAAAGTACAGCATTGTTCAAGATGGTGAGTAAAATCCATTAGATCCTTAGATGCAATTACTAACCATACAGTGTCATCCTTAAAATGTGTTGCAATTCTTTCAGTAATCCATGCCAGACCAGAAACTGGAAATATATACACTACATCACATTACTGATGAATTGGTGGAGTTGGAGCTGATACGACGTCCTTTATCACCTCTTTCAAGAGTCTAGTGAGTCTGTATCCAATATTATAATGACCATGAAGTTGACACATCTAGTACAGTCAATGCTCACAATGAATACCAATTTTTTCACAATAATCCCATGAGGCAACAATTCAAAGCCTAGTGTAAATAATGTGAGGTTTCTCTGAGACTTAGTCTTCTGTAATCTTGTATAAAACAACTATAAAGACTGGAAGCTAGTCTATTCCTTTCTGATTGTTCTATGGAGCTCCAATGCATTCAGTACCATTCTGCAATAATCCAAAGAAAACCTTAATAGCCATATATATTGCTGACCTTACTCATTATTTTGAGATAAAACTTTGCAAGGAGGTGGAAGTACAGTTTCACACACATAGAGGCTGAAATAGTATCAGTCGTGGAGAAGATGCAGCACTTGAGTTCCCCTCCTGTGTTATGGGGTCTACTCTACAATGGAAAATGCATAAATGATGCAGACACCTGACTCTGTGAACCCATCTGGGGTTGTATCAAAGATTCATTGTGTCATTGAGTTTGTGACAATACAGAAGGATGCATAGTTGAGATCTCAGTAAATTCTTGCTTTGATTTTCATTGTTTCCAATTTTATGAGGAGTCCATGATGTCACACTCAATCAAATGTTCCCTCCATGTCATGGGCAGCTACTTTCACCTCATTTTTGAACTTCAGTGCAAAGAGTTCAGAAATTGAGTGGTCCTGATGAAACCCAAGATAAATATCAGTGAGCTCACTGCTGGTAAATGCTGCTTAATTGACAATGTCCTCGATCACTTTGCAGAGGATTAACAGCAGACCTATAGGGCAATAATTGGTCAGAAGAATTTAGAACATAGACATAGAACGTTACAGCACAGAACTGGCCTTTCAGCCCATAATGTTGTACCAACATTTTATCTTGCTCTAAGATCTACCTAGCCCTTCCCTCCCTCATAGCCCTCCATTTTTCTATCATTCCTGTGGCTTTCTAAGAATTTCTCAAATGTCCCTAATGTATCTGCCTCCACCAGCTCTGTCGGCAGTACATTCCACGCACCGACCACTCTCTGTGTAAGAAACTTACCTCTGACATCTCCCCTATACCTTCCTCCAATCACCTTAAAATTATGCCCCCTCATGTTAGCCATTTTCGCCCTGGGAAAAATTCTCTGATTGTCCACTCGATCCATGCCTCTTATCATCTTGTACACCTCTATCAGGTCACCTCTCATCCTCCTTCTCTCCAAAGAGGAAAGCCATGGCTTGCTCAACCTATCCTCATAAGACATTCTCTCCAATCCAGGCAGCATCCTGGTAAATCTCCTCTGCACCCTCTCTAAAGCTTCCACATCCTTCCTATAATGAGGCAACCAGAACTGAACACAGTACTCCAAGTGTGGTCTAACCAGAGTTTCATAGAGCTGCAGCATTACCTCATGGCTCTTGAACTCAGTACCCCAACTAATGGCCAACACCCCATATGCCTTCTTAACAACCCTATCAACTTGTGCAGCAACCTTGAGGAATCTATAGACGTGGACCCCAAGATCCCTCCGTTCCTCTGCACTGCTAAGAGTCCTGCCATTAACCTTGTATGTTGCCTTCAAATTCAATCTTCCAAAGTGTATCACTTCAAATTTTTCCAGGTTGAATTTTATCTGCCGCTTCTTAGCCCAGCTCTGCATCCTATCAATGTCCTTTCATAATCTACAGCAATCTTCTACACTATCCACTACACCACCAACCTTTGTGTCATCTGCAAACTTACTAACACAGCCTTCCACATCCTCATCCAAGTTATTTATCAAAATCACAAAGAGCAGGGGTCCCAGAACAGGTCGCTGCGGAACACCACTGGTCACCGACCTCCAGGCAGAATACGCTCCATCTATCACCACCCTCTATGAACGATCCAATTCTGAATCCACACAGCCAAGTTTCTCTGGATTCCATGCCTCCTGACTTTCTGAAGGAACCTTCCATGAGGAACCTTATCAAATGCCTTACTAAAATCCATGTACACCACATCCATTGCTCTACCTTCATCAATGTGCTTTGTCACATCCTCAAAGAATTCAATCAGGCTCGTGAGGCACGACCTGCCCCTCACAAAGCCAATGCTGACTGTCCCTAATCACCCTATGCTTCTCCAAATGCCCATAAATCCTGTCTCTAAGAATCTTCTCCAGTAATTTGCCCACCACTGAAGTAAGACTCACTGCCCTGTAATTCCCAGGGTTATCCCTACTCCCTTTCTTCAACAAAGGAACAACATTTGCCACCCTCCAATCATCCGACACTACTCCTGTGGCCAGTGAGGATGCAAAGGCGCAGCAATCTCTTCCCTCGTTTCCCGTAATAACCTTGGATATATCCTGTCCGGCCTCAGTGACTTATCTATCCTAATGTTTTTCAAAAGTTTCAGCACATCCTCTATCCTCACATCGACATGCCCTAGCATATCAGCCTGTTGTATGCCATCCTCACAAACGTCAATGTCTCTGTCTCTGGTGAATACTGAAGCAAAGTATTCATTAAGGACCTCCCCTACCTCTTTCGACTCCAGGCACATGGTTCCTCTTTTATCCCTGATCAGTCCCACCATCACACCAGTCATCCTCCTGTTCTTCACATATGTGTAGTACACCTTGGGGTTTTCATTAATCCTACTGGCCAAGGGCTTCTCATGCCCCCTTCTAGCTCTTCTAAGTCCATTCTTAAGCTCCCTCCTGGCTACCATGTAACTCTCCAGAGCCCTGTCTGATCCTTGCTTTCTAAACCTTAGGTAAGCTTCTTTCTTCCTCTTGACAAGACATTCTACATCTCTTGTCAACCACGGTCCCTTCACTCTACCATCCTTATCCTGCCTCAATGGGACAAATCTATCCAGAACCCCATACAAGTACTCCCTAAACAACCTCCACATTTCCATTGTGCACTTCCCCAAGAACATCTGTTCCAAGTTTACACAAAGGAAGCTTTGTCTTGCTTCCTGTGGATGGAGCATAACTGGGCAACCTCCCATTGTCAGATTGTTGCCTATGTCACATGTTGGTTAGATGTGCAGCTTCAATGTTAGTGCTGTAGTGGCATAGACATTGCCCATTAATAAAAAGTCAAAAGGTTCACAAACATAACGTCACCCCTTGAGGAATAAATTCATTTTTAATGCCTGAATTGACTCCCAAAGGAAGTGAGACTCCCTGCATAACTTTGCTTTGTTCCATTATCCATTGGTTAGAAACAGAACATCAATACCCAGTGCAACCATGATACACAGAGGCCATAGTTGTACAACAGTTTGCATCTATTCAGTGCCTTTAAGCATGGTAAGATGTTTTCCAACTCAAAAATAACAAGGCCTCAGGAGCAGACGGTATCCCTGCTGAAGTCCTGAAATTTGGTGGTGAAGAGCTTCAAATTGACAGCCTCATTGCCCACATTGGTAAAATAAATTGGTAAATCAGTAAACTGGTCAATTGGTTTATTATTGTCACATGTACCAAGGTACAGTGAAAAACTTTGTTTCGCCTGCCATTCACACAGATCATTTCATCACATCAGGGCGTTGATGTAGTTCAAGGGAAAACAATAACAGAATGCAGAATAAAGTATTACAGTTACAGAGAAAGTGCAGTGCAGGCAGAGAAAAAGGTGCAATAAAGCAGACAATCAGGGAAAAGGAGGATATTCCAGGGAACTTGAGAGGTGCTATAATCATGACCATCTTCAAGACAGGAGACAAGATTGACAACAGTGATTATAGAGATAACTCCCTCCTCTCTGTCACAGGGAAAGTCATCACTAGGATCCTCCTCACTGTCTCCTTCCAATAGCCGAACCACTGCTCCCTGAATTACAGTGTGGATTCCATCCATCTGGAGGCAGCAAATAGTTTGCTTAGGCACCATAGTGTGGGGCAGGCACGGTAATGTAGCAGTTAGCATAACATTATTACAGCGCCAGCAACCCGGGTCCAATTCCAGCCGCTGTCTGTAAGGAGTTTGTACGTTCTTCCCATGTCTGCGTGGGTTTCCTCTGGGTGCTCCAGTTTCCTCCCACATTCCAAAGATATACAGGTTAGGAAGTTGTGGGCATGCTGTGTTGGCGTCGGAAGCGTGGCAACACTTGTGGGCTTCAATGTACATGTGACTAATAAAGAAATTTTATCTTATCTTTAAGGGGACCTATTTCTCTCATTATTCTTTTGCTCATAATATACACATAGAGTCTTTTAAGATGCTCCTTTACATTATCCGTCAAGGATATCTTGTGTCCCCTTTTTGCCCTCCTGTTTTTCTTCTTAAGTGCACCCCTACATCCCTTATACTCCTCAAGTACTTGCTTGATCCCAGCTGCCTATACCTGACATATGCCACCTTTTTTTATAACATTAGTTCATTGAAATATTTGAAATGTGATTAGCTGTGGATATTGTATGATAGCTATAAATGTTTGCGAAACAAAAAATCTGATGGTATCTATCACAGTGTCTGCAGCCACCAAAACAACTAGAAAATATCAGTGGAACAACTGCAGAGCATCTATATCCAATTTCACAATTAGACTGTAATTTATATTGCTCTTCTTCTAAAACGTATTTATTTATTTATTTATTTATTTATTTATTTATTTATTTATTTATTGGGGTCTGGTCATTGCTGGAACGACTAGCATTTATTGCCCATCCCTAATTGCCCTTGAACTGAGTGGTTTGCTGGGCCATTTCAGAGTCAAGCACTTCAATGGGGTTGGAGTCACAAGTAGGCCAGATCTCATAAAGAAGGCAAGTATCCTCCCCTGAAGGACAATGGTGAACCAGATGCACTTTTCTGGTAATCCAGTAGTTTTGTTTTGTTTATCATTACTAAAACTAATTCATTTAAAAAATTCAGATTATTAACTAATGTTAAATTCCACATCTGCTGTGGTGGGATTGGGATTCGGGTCTCTGGATAGTTAGTCCAGCTCTCTGGACTAACAATCTGATGGTTTAAACACCTCAGCATCACAGTACCCCTGGAAAACAACCTCCCTGTGATTTAAAATTGACAAACTCAGTGAAATAAGTTAGATCCTAAGTGAAAAAAATTAAGGTAATTTTACAGTTATCGTGATGTATTTTTATACAAAGAAGATTTGCTCTGAGGTTGTCCAGCAAGCTGCTTGGAATTATGAAGAGTATCACAACGGGCATTGGGACCCGGCCGCTCTTCTCAGTGTGTTGCAGACGAGTCAGGACGAACACGCCCATTGCTGGCATCATATTGGGTCCGGGGGCTTTATTCAAAACACTCAGGAGAAATCGGTTGATGGCAAATACATCATTCCGCCGTCCAGCTGAGGATACGACATTAGAGGAAGGAAGAATAAAAAAAACACAAAAACCAAACAAAAAACTCCCGCACCAAGGTGAGGTTCCATTCTTAAAGCGGTGGCATTCATTGCCCTTCATTGCAGCATCCCAAGTCTTTTTCTCAATGGCTGCTCACCAGCACCTCCCTGCATGAACAGCTCCTCCATCTGCAATTCATCCGCATGCACCTGTTCAGCTGGTCCCGGCTGCACCAGCTCCCCAGTAGCACTCTCTGCGGTTTCTGCACACTCTCCATGGCGGGGTGCAGGCATCAACTAGCTGGCTAGCAGCAATTCACCATCTAAGTTACCTCAGAAAATAGCAATTGAAACATGTTCATTTACTATTTTGTTTTCATTTCTTAGGTTTTACAATCCAATATTATTTAAATGCATGTCAGTGGGTTAAATGACGATATGTGCAAATCTTTCGAGGTTAAACGTGTTAAACGTGTCAGAAGGGCTTTGGTCTCATTTGTTAGATCAGTTGATCTAATCCATTTCGAATGCAGCTTTGCTTCCGATGAGCAACGCATATAATAAATTGGTAACTGAGCCTGGAATTTCTGATCGGTGGTGTAAATGTAAATTTAAGAATACTGCATCTTCTCCTGGCTATCTGCAGTGCTCCAGTTTATTCCCAGCTCCACATTTGGAGGCTGGCTGTGTTTATCCAGACCGATCATACGGCGGGCTCACGGGCACAGGCCGTTTTATAAAGTATTCTCAGATTACACAGTTTAACAAAATTGATCCTTGACACAAAACTGAGGAAAATCAAGAGAATTCTACACAAATGAAACCAAAGAACATAGGACAAGATTTTCTTTTTAGCGACAAAGATTAGGAGGCTCTGCAGAAAACTAATGTAAGTGTAACTATTTATTTCCGTTACCTGGATACAACTAAAAGGCAGATCCATATTCAGGGACATTCTGTTAACAAAAAAACAAATCACGTTTTTGTAATCCACTGGATTGCACATATTTTAATCAATGTTTAGGACATACCTTTTCACAAGATGCTTGCAATTAGTGTGACTGCTTTACAGTAACCGAATAAATCAACTCTGCTTTTATTTTACGGGATTGCAGGATTTTTTTTACTGAATTTGGAATTGAAATTCCATGATTTTATCTTTTGTTTAAGCATTCATAAATCCATGACCTTCAAACCATCTTTCATACCCGGGCCCTTTTAAGGATTTTTTGTTTTTGAGCAGAGATTTGAAACAAAATCATTAAAGTTCGTGTGTGTGAAGGATACCCCGTTAGCAATAGACACTGGAATTAGCTGACTCCGGTTTTAACATTATCCTCTTCAGCAGAAGCGTCAGAGATGATAGCATTTCATCAAAATACATTATTTTTAACAAAGGCTTTTAATGCACTTTTGCTTTTCCATCCCCATGTAAATAAAGACCAAGTAGAGAGTAGCTGTTCACTAAGGGAAAGTTCGTGGTTGTATGGTATTGAATAGACTGGGAGAGCTGGATCGCAGTGAAACGCTTCGAACATGGCCCCTGTATCGTTATGTAGCAATGAGTACAATATCTCACTCATGCATGCACATGTATGTTGCAGAAAGTCCGGCCATGTGGCTTCCCTTCAGCAACATGTTTAGTCAACAGATGGAAGAGACTGTTCAATAAGCAAAGCCTATTGACGAACCCAGCGGCTGCGAGAAGGGACAATGGACACAACGCTGGTGGTGTCGGGGATGTGTGATCACTGATAGTCCTATCGCCAAAAAATAAGAGCAAGATCGTGGTTTTAGTCGTTGTTAAAATGACTCATCTGCAGGCTGGGCTCCGCGCTGAAACCATCGAGAAATCTCGGTTGGAGCTGAATGAGAACGCGGATGCCTTACACCAGGACATCCAGCAGGTCAGAGACATGATCATAACCCGTCCGGATATCGGCTTCCTACGCACGGACGATGCATTCATCCTGCGCTTTCTGAGAGCCAGGAAGTTTAACCACTTCGAGGCCTTCAAACTGCTTGCTCAGTATTTCCAGTATCGGCAACAGAACCTAGACATGTTCAAAAACTTCAAAGCAGACGACCCTGGCATCAAACGGGCACTGATGGATGGCTTTCCGGGAGTCCTCCAACAGGCGGATCACGACGGGAGGAAGATTCTGGTGCTGTTCGCTGCCAACTGGGACCAGAGTAGGTAAATGTAAAGGTTCTACTTTTCCTCAATTCATGTTTGACAATGCACGATGGATTAAAGTGCTTTAGAAACGCTCTCCCACTGGTAGTGCACAGATACTGCAATAAAAAATATAGAACCATTATACACTGCTATTTCCCTGTTATTGCGGGATGATTATCTTAAGATTCTGTCTCCCAATGTTTGGTCTTGTCAATGCTTGCAAAGTCCAGGATTGCAGGAATGGTGATTTAAAAATGTCCTTGTTCTTCCTGAGCACGTTTTACACAACACTGCAAATCACAAGCTAATTACAGGTGAAGAACAATGAACTAATTTAGAAAATTCCTCCAATCCTAAGTAACATTAAAAACTTCATTTTTGATCCCACTCCTCTGTCAGAACTGTAATGCATTGATTGATCACTCTCTGGTGCAAAGAAATCCTTTGCAACATAGATCAATTTAAAATGCTACATTTTTCAACATTGGTTCCTAGCCCCTTATTGTCCTATTACAAATCAGTTTAAGTTAACAGTCTGCATTTACTATTTGCTATTTTTTACAGTTCACTTAGATTAGTCACATCATACTTCAGTCCTTTAACGCTGGAGATCAGCCCTGTAACCCTGTTTTGTAATTCATCTAGAACTTGAAGGTATCCTTGCATTCTGTTGATGAAAACAAGTTGCAGACTGACCAGAGCACTATAGAGTTTGAGTAAGAGTTGTTCTGACTTGTACTCTGCCATTTTGGGTGCTTTGGTTGGTACTTTTACTCTGTTGAGTTATGTTGAGGTAGGTCCCTCCGTGTATGGATTGTGGGTTTCGAGCTGATGAAGGACACCAAGTGACCACCCAATGATGCCGAGAGAAGGCCTCACCACTGTTGTGAACAAGGCCTGGCATTATTAATGCCAACAGTCATCAAATGAATGTCCCAGACACTTGGCCAGCTCTGAAAGTGAGGAGGTTTAGTCACTTTATCTTTTTTTGGGTGGGAATATTATTGTTGTTTGGTTCCCATGGGCTACAAGACTCCCTCACTGTCCACAAGGACTTTAGTTCTCTTAGATTGGAAATTTCAGTCCTCTTTACAGAGAAGACAAGGGGTATAGTTTCCTTCCTATATCACTGTGTCCAGTAAGCCTTAACTTTCATGAACAGTGTTTTGACCCTTACGCATGGTGTCTAATTTATTCTATGCTTCTGAACTGACTCTTCAATCTCAGTGCCCTCTCCCAAATCGCAATCATCTACAAAGGTAGCGAATCATATTGAGTTTTGGAATCCAACCTTCCACTCTACAAATGCTCTTTGAAGCCTGTGTGCACTGTTTTGTAGGCTTTTCCATAAAACATTTGAGACATCACTTCCTCAAAGTTTTATCAGGCAGTATGTTCCCTTCTGAATCTTTGTTGACTATTTTTTGCCAGGTCATTATTACCTACTCAAAAAAGTTTCATTCTATTACATGTGAAATTAAATTGACTACTTAGTTCTTGTTGAAAATGACCATTGCATTAGCCAGTTTAATATGGTCTAGTACCTTCTCTGTTCCTTTTATTGATTTGAAGTAAATAATATCTTTCCCTGGAAATGTATTTGTTTCATTAGACCACTAGGGCTTCCATCTCATTAGTTGTATTTATGTATTATTACTGCTTAGGGAAGATGTGTTATTTATTTCAACTCTTGCAACTGTTTTAAGGAGGTAATCATTCATAGTATTAACCAGTTGGCCTTTTGTATCCTTTGTTTTCTTGTCTTCTGCCTGCTTATTACTCCTGCACACTCAGTTAGTTAAGTCTTAAAGCTCTTCTAAGTGCACACAACTTTAGGTCCATAGATATTATCCATATGGTACACATGGCTATGCACTGAGATTAAGCCTGGTTACCTGATCTGAATGTGTACCCAGCTACCTGTGCTGAGTTCAGCTTGGGTCGGTGGTGTACCCTGACACAACATTTCAGTCTGGGATAAGCCAGGCCGTGGCACCCCATGCTGTGCACTCATTACTTGATGCAGGATGATTTGCTTATGTGTGCTCTGTTCTGTCACAGAGTATGTGTAACATCACCAGTCTTCCATCTGCCATTGTGCAAACGTCTTGAGGCCAGGTCAAATATGGCAAAATTATAGGGGCTCAGGTTAGGTTCACATTGGCTGTGGTCAGATTGGATTATAATTTTATGCCTGAACAGACCTTTAATGGAAATGTTCCTTATGCTTTGTATCTGTAATCTAGTACCTTTTTGAATTTTTGCCTGCTAGGTTTTTAAAATATGAATATTCTGGGCCCTTTTGTCAGAGATTTATGTTTGGAATGTCCATTGGGATTGTCCTAAATTCATACCTTGACTTCAGGGGAAATGGCAGGATTTCTGCCAACCTCCCACTGAATCTGAGGAACCCTCTAAAATTTCAGCCCCTTAAAATCTGAATGGTATTTGGAGGATCTGTGTGTGTGCATAAAAGCCTGGTCCTGTGAATTCAATTAGCCCCCAGGGAGTAAGGTTATACCAGGCCAGAATCAATCTGCAGCTACTGGTTTCATTTTAATACCCCTCACACAAGTTTAATGTCCTTGATAGTGCTGTCAGCCAGTGAGTTGAAGGCAGGATCTGTGACAGGACTTAATACCAAACAGTTTATTTTACAGTTTAGCAGCAAAGCAAAGATTATTTATTCAGTAAACATTGTGAACAAAATCATATTTACTATCCATTTACAGTCTAAGCAAACAGAACCCCTGATAGAAGCAGGATGATTTCAAGAAATGCCTCTTTCTAATCATGCATTTAAGTTGTAACAAAATTCATTTTCAACACTAGTTATTAATGTATGATTTTACCAAATATGTATTTGCACCCCTGCTTATTTGGTTAATAATATTATATTTCTTAATTTTGGAGTAAGAACCTTGGCAGAATGTTTAATATTTACTTGTGCTTCTTTTGTTTTCAGTTCATAACGCCTTGCAATTTTCTCACTGGAGTGAAATGAACCAAGAAAATATTTTTTAAAATAGCATCATCAGTTTCTTTTGGTTATACTTTTCTTGCACTTTCTAAAAAAAAAGTTCAAGCAATTGCATCAATATTTCTTAAATGTGATAATTATTTTTATTTCAGTTGAAATGATGATATTTATGGAACATTGCTCACTGTTCAATAGCTGGTCAAAATTTTCTTTACATTATTAAAACATTGTAAATAAAACAAAACATTCTAAAACTGTTATTTTAAAAGACTGAAATAAAATCATAAAAATATTTTGGACTTTAAGATAAAATCAAAACCAGTTCTTAGTACAGTTCAAAACAGACCAGGTTGGAAGTATGTGGCAGGTTAACTAACATCTGCAAGAGTAAAATAGTTTGCTGTTGTAGAGAAGAATTCCATCTGAAATACTACCATGTCTTTCCTATCCAGATGTCAAACCTCAATTAAGGTCTCTCTGTAATTATAGATGAACTTTATGGTCAATAAATGTTACAATCTGTAATGAATATTATTTAAAATAATTTTTAAAAATTGTCAATGATTTTAAATAGATTCCGCAATATGTAACATATTGAAATTACATTTGAATGAATGGCCAACTATCATTCCGTATGTTTAAGTGAAACAGATCCCTCTGTTACTGGCTAAAAAAAAATTCCAGGAGAAATTGGTTGACTGTCAATTCTATTCATTGCTCTGTAGATAATGAAGCACCCTATACCTGTAGATTGCCTGGAAAGACCCAGCCAACATCCGGGCATGGGCTGATGAAGGACAAATAATGTCCATGCCACACATTTCTAAACAGAGAGAGAATTAAACTACCAAGACTTGACATTCAACCATCCCTGAGTTTCCCACCATCAGTATACGGGGGATCACCTTTGACCAAGAACTTAGTTCACTCAACTTGGACCAGTCAACTTAAATACAGATCAGAGTTCCCTGCAGCAAGTGATTCACATCCTGATAGCCCAAAGTCTCTTTATCATGCATAAGGAAAGTCAGAAGCATGAATGGAATGTCCTCCACTTGCCTGCAGCTTTAACATCTCTCAAGAAGATTGACAACATCCAGGAGAAAGCTACCTGCTTGATTGGCACCCTGTTCACCTACTACACCTTCATTCCCTCCACCTCCAGTCACCATGGTTGTAGTGTCAAATACACTGTAACAGCTGCGCATGACTTTTTTAGCACCTTCCAAATGCATGACTGCCACCACAAAGAAGGACAAAGGCAATATGGACATAGAAATGCCACAGGTTCCCTTTCAAGTCATATACCATCCTAATTTGGGAATATATTGCCATTCTTCCATTATCAGTGGAACTAAATTTTGAAACTCCCTCCCCACAATATCATTAGTGTATCATCACCAAAAAGATTGCAGCTGTTCAAGAAGTTGGCTCACCACTATCTTCTAAAGGGCAAGTATGAATGGCAATACATATTGGCCTTGCTAGCAATGTCCTGATCTTGTAAATGACTTAAAAATGATGCAACATCAAGATTTCTCCATAGTGACAGTAAATTGAGCATGTAAACTGGCAGACAAAGCCCAACATGTATCTGAAGTGAACAAGGGGAAAACCCTATCTTTCTCTGTCAGGTGACGTTTGTCACTGGATTCTGACTGGGTTTGCACAATGATTTAGATTGTGCTGTTAGGAGTGCAGGAATGTCATCCAGTTATCAGGAGACTGCTTTCTAGCTTGTCAGAGGAGATTTCTACTAATCTCACTTTTGAACCAATGCAGTGGCCTCTACATCCTCTCCAGAGAATCAGTAATGGCAAAGTCCGAGAAGCTTTTTAACCATTCAGATGAAAAAATAGTCAGCGAAACGTGCAAACTGCAAAACACAAAATTTAAGAAAAAATGAGAAATAAAAATTAGCCTTAAATCTCCACACTAGATCTTAATAATCATTAATATTAATTAATTTATTAATATCAACAACAACAATAATAATAATAAAACTGCAATAGATTGACTCAGATAAATGAATTAAGGAAGAAATGCAAAGGAGAGAGACAAACTAATGAAAAATACTATTTTTTAAAAGTCAGGAAGTTTTCTCAGGGAAGAATACTCCACTCCAAGGTGAGATTTAAAGAGGATCTGAGAGGCAAGTTTTTCACTCAGAGAGCGGTGGGTATATGGAATGAGCTGCCAAAGGAGCTGTTAGAGGCAGGAACAATTACAACATTTAAAAAAAAGTTGGACAAATATGTGGATAGGAAAGATTTAGAGGGATAGGAGCCAAATGCAGGCAGATGGGATTAGAATAGATAGGCATCTTGGTCAGCATAGACGTTGGGCCGAAGGACCTATTTCTGTGCTCTTTGAAAACTAATGAAATCTATTTATGAAATTAATTTTGCTATGCCCAGAGAGATTATTTGGTAGTTAGCACTTTATAAATTGTTAAAATCTCACAGACTCCTGACTGCACTAGATCTAAAGTTTCCATGGCCATTCATCTTGGACTAAATTTATGCCATTACAATATCAAAAATTGCAACAATGCAGCTAGTGGAGATACAGTGTATCACCAACAATAACTTCAAGATTTCCATACTTGACATCTGTGGACTCTGGAAATGGCTGTCTGTTTCACCCAGTGGCATATAGTGGAGTGTTGACAACCTCAGAGTTATTAGTACTATAAAACCTGAGACATGAACTTTAGCATTGAACCAAAATTGTTTTGCAGTGCAATTGCTTAGATTGTTTTGCTTTAACTTTTGATTTACAGTGTGAATTGGATGAGAAGTATCATAACACATGTTGCTAGCATGTTTTGAAAGTTGTCTAATTTTTAGTGTAGATTATTATTTGTCTCTTTTGGCAGGTTACCTCTATTTTGATTTGAACATTTAAGAGTAGAAAATAATATTGTGTAACATGCAGGTCAGGCAGCAAATGTTCTGTTGAAAAGTCATTGAGCTGAGATGTAACTCTATTTTTCTCTCTCCACATATGCTGCCTGAGCTGCTGAATATTTTCTGTTTTTATTTCAGATTTCTAATACCTGCAGTTTTTTTGCTTTTTGATCATATCATATGTAGTATGGGTTTATAAATCTGCTCCCAAGCTACCACAAATAGGTGAAGCAGACATGAGAATGGTATGTAATAAAAATATACAGCAGGTCAACCAGCATAAGTGGAGGCAAAAACAGGGTTAATGTTTCTTCCATGACCTTTCATCAGAAATGCATGTTCTTCATAATTATAAGATAGGTTTCAAACGTCTGAAGCTTGTTTCCCTTTTCAAAGGAATGAATGATTATTTTCAGATCCATCTTTTAAACCCAGGTTTCTTTATGTACATGGACTGATCCAAATTCTGCACCACCAAAATAAAACAGCTGAAATAAAGGAACTGAAACAATTTTAATTGAGACCTAATACTTAATAAGAACTTCACAGTCAGGCTTTGGCAGTTATTTGGAAGTACCCTCACTTCCTTTGATACTTTGAATCCAAGGGGTGAATAAAGAGAAAAACATAGATGTAATGTATGTGGATTTGCAGAAGGTATTTGATAAGGTGTCACATAATAGGTTCCTGCAGAAGATAAGAGGGCATAGGGTTGGGGGTAATATATTGGCATGGATAAGAGATTGACTAACTAACAGAAAATAGAGGGTCGGGATAAATAAGTTATTTTTGGTTTGGAAATCAGTGACTAGAGGAGTGCCACAGTGATCAGTGCTGGGGCCTCAGCTATTTACAATCTATATTAATGACTAGAATGAAGGAAGTAAATGTACTGTCACCAAATTTACTCATGATATAAAGAGAGGCCAGTTCACAAGTTGTGAAGTGGACACAAAGAGTCTACAAAGGGTTAGAGACAGGTGAAGTAAATGGGAAAGAAATTCGCAGATGGAGTATAATGTGGGAAAATGTGAGATTATGCACTTTGGAAGGAAGAATGAAAAAGCAAATTATTGTTTAAATTGAACAAGAATACAAAACATTGCAGTACAAAGGAATCTGGGGATCCTAGTGCACGAAGCACAAAAGGTTGGCGTATAGATAGCTACAGCAAGCAATTACGAAGGCTTAAGGAATGTTGACCTTTATTGCAAAGAGCATGGAGTATAAAATGAGGACCGTTTTGATACATCTCTATTCACATTTGTGAAACCGTGCCTGGAGTACTGTGTGTAATTCTGGTCTCCATATTTAAGGAAGGACATACTTGCATTTGAGACAATATAGACAATATTCATCAGGTTGATTCCCAGGATGAAGAGATTGGCATATGAAGAAAGTTTGAGCAGATTGGGTCTATGCACATTGGAGTTTAGAAGAATGAAATTTTTTTTTGAATCATGCAAGATTCCGAGGGGATTGACAGTGTGGATGCTAGGAAGATGTTTTCCTCATAGTAATATCTGGAACTATAGGGTATTGTTTCAGAAAAGATGTTGCCCGTGTAAAGTGGAGATGAGGGGGAATTTCTTCTCCCAGAGTGTTGTGACTCCTTGGAATTCTCTGTGTCAGGGAACCGAGAAAATGGAATAATTGAATATATTCAAGGCAGAGGTTGGAAGATATTGAAATTGCAAGGAAGATAAGGGATATGAAGAGAGAGTGGGAAAATGGTGCTGAGGCCAAGATGTAATCAGCCATGATCTTACTGAATAGCAGAGCAAGCTGAAGGGCATTTCACCTACTCCTGCTCCCATGTCTTATATACTTTTAATATAAGTATAGTTGACATGTTTATTGGTGAAGCAAAGATAATTACCAATTAATTGTATAAGCATCTTATTTAGGCATGTCGTCCCTTCCTCTCTCGTTTCTGTTACTTTCCAAGTCAAAAAGTAAGTAATATAATTGAAAAGCAGCATTAATTTTCCTCTAATAAGATAAACTGTGCCTGTTTAGATTAAGACCCACCTGCAATACTTGAACAGAGACCTTAAGGGCACAGGCCAGGTGAGTCATCAAATATGACTCCATGCTCCAAACTCTCACCATCTGCGTAGTGGCAGGGGGGTAAGAACTTTGAAAATGAACAACTAAAATTCATTCCATTAGCTTTGTAACTTGACTAAATCAACAGATTGTGATGCAGAAGAAGTGCCAGAGTATATGCACTTAATCAAAGTGAAGCTGGTTTAGGGTGACCTCATACAGCAGGAGTCATGAGTGAATGAGTCATCTAGGACATCAACAAGGAAATCTAAAATGGTTATTTTGCTGTGGTGATCCAATGTGGCATTTACACTATCACTTGTATAAAAATAAAATATGATCAAATTTGTTTTAAAGTATTAATTTTGGAGCTATATGTTCATATTGATGATTAGCAAAAAATAAATACGTTGAAAGGTGGGAATGAGAAAAAGCCTTTCAACCCTCTAGCTTATTCACTTCACTTCCATTTTAACCTTAGCCCTGAATTCATTGCTCTGATCTCAGATTGACAATTTCCTTTGAAACGCACATCAGAGTCCACATCCTCTGTGCTCTGTGACAGTCTGCTCGTACTTTGCAATCTATTTACTTTTGATTTGCTGTTGTGCCTCCTGGCTCTTTTAGTGATGTTAAAAGCTTGGATCATGTTCCCCTTGCCCATCTTTTTCTCCAGAGAGAACAGCTGCTTCTCTTGCAGCTCAGTGATTTAAAGTCCAGACCGTCTTTGTTGCTGTTCTTTGTATGTTTTCCAGTGCCACTAAATAGAAATACCTCTTTAGCAATGCAGGAATACAGAACAAAACTCATGTGGATTCAGGGTCTTTTGTTGGAGCATTTAAAAGAACCTCCAAGTAGAGCATAAAAACTATGAGGGACCATAATAAGGATGTTTTCGATGTGGTATTATTATTTTCTAATTCATTGCCAAACTAGCATGATATAAAATGGATATTTTAATGACATCAGCCTACATTAAAAAAATCAATACAGCTCTATTCAAAACTGCGGTACAGTTTTATGAAGTAAATACTGTTTAAATTGTATATTTTCATGAATCTATTTCATGCAGCATTGTTAGTAGACAGATTACATTTTTGTTATTATAAGACCATAAGAATAAATGTATAACTTCCATATAAACTGACATTGAAGTAAATCTTTTGTTCTCAGGCACTGCACTCAGTGGTTAGGTGGTGCTGTGGTTAGCATGTTCCTTTTCATATCTGGGACCCAGGTTCAAGTCAAGATCAAGCTGATGCGATAGAAGTCTCTTTGCTTTTCCTGCTGTAAGGCAAAGCAGAGCAACAATTCCATTCAGAAAAAGAACACATTCTAGCAGTAACAGAAAGGTAAAAGAGAAATACAAGGCTTGTGCCTATCCTGGCCTGAAACCAATCATGAGGAGATGTGCTAAATTAATACATGGTACTTTTTGTCCCCCTACCACCCCACCCCTGCAAAGACATGCTTGGCTTCCCTTTGTTTTCTTTCTATAGAGTAGAGCTATGATGAGAAACTATTACATGAAGATTTCACAAACAACCCATGGCTTTGTGTTTAAAGTCAAGTCGTCGAGTTTATTGACATGTGTACAAGTTTGGTGAGGTACAATACAATGAAAATCCTGTTTGCAGCAGCATCACAGTCACATAGGTACAGACAATGCACAGAATATACCTCTGTTCCTGTGATGCTAGAATTGCATAGTAAAAGGATTTGGATTTCAAGAGTAAATCAGTGGCTGTAAAGCATTTTTAGGAAATTCTAAGGTCATAATTAGTTTCTAAGTGAAATATCTTAATTTGAGTCAGACAATATGACAATATTATCATATTCATACCTGAAAGAGCTTAATTTATTCAGGTATGTTATTGGTTAACATGTTCACCTTTCAATAGAATTGTTAATCCATTTATTTTAAGCAACTGGCAACTGTGCCAAATGAATACACAGAATATTTATGCAAACACATTAGGCAGTTCACTCCCAGAGTAACTTAGATCATGCGTAGTGCTGTCGGCATGACACAAGATGACTCAAAAGAAAGCTTTTCAATTATATATCACAGATTGCTTGCCTTTTCTGTTGTTGTTCTGCTCTGGGGTATTTACATCACAGCTCTGTGATGGTGGTTGAGTTGGTAATTTAGTCCATTTACCAATCAGTGTGGGTCTTTCACACAAATCAAAATATACACTGAATAATCAAGCCACTAAAGATGCTCGCCAACCATGCGATAAAGCAAGTTTGTCAGGCAATGGGAGAACTGAATTACTGTAAGATCATGACAAGCTGGAAAGTAGTTTGGGTGTCAGTAATTACCTGAGGGGAAGAGACTGGCTACAACAGGGCAGTTCTTTCAAGATGAGGATACTTATCTAACATGTGAGAAGACAAGAATTCAGGAAAATAGGAACAGGAGTAGGCCACTCAGCCCCTTGAGTCTGCCCCGCTACTCAATATGTTCAGGTTGATCTATCCCACGTCTCTTTCTCTGTGCCAGATCCCCATAGCTATTAATCCCCCAAGCTTTCAAAAATCTATCTACCTCCACTTTAAAAACTTCCAATGAGCGAGCGTCCACAACTCTCAGGGTGGAGAATTCCAGAGGTTCACCACTCTCTGTATCTGTGATCTCCCAGGAGCCATACCAAGGAGGGTTAGTCAACCACCAGGGCATGGGGTGTGGAACCCCACCAATATAGCAGGAAGGAGGGCCACCAGACACTTGACTCCTGGCAGGACAATGGAGTGAGAAGGTGGGTCACCTCTACAAAGCCTGCCCGAAACATAAGTGCAACCAGCTGACAGGAGACACAGAGACAGAAGGCAGAATTCACAGCTACTCCAAAGGTCACCAGAACTCTGGCCTGAACCATCACCTCAGGTGGTAAGAACTATGTCAAGGAGGGAGAAGATGGGGGAAGGGGAGGAAGAGGAGGAGGAGTAGTATATTGATCAACAGCACAGTGTGGAGGTCAAAACTACATAGTGTATTACAACCTCACAATACCTCACCAAGGTCAAGGCCGACCTATTTTTACAGAAGTGCAGCTCACCACACCTTTGCAGCTACGGCAGTGTTCTTAATGGTGGTTCTTCAAGCGATCAATCTGTGGAGGCAACAGTGATCACTTCTTTATGGCCTGGGCAATCTGCTGCAGGTAGACAATTGCACCATCACGGAGAGGTGGGTGGCAGCCTTGTGGAGGACAAAATGTACAAAGGCATCTGCTCTGGCTTGGTGATATGTGATTCTGCTCTAAGTCCATGGCTGGCCATCTTCTAGCAGCTCACACTGTTGCTGCTGACATTCCTGTCAGTTGTTCTGGGCAGTGACTTCAAGAACATTGTTGATATGATTGGGCGATCCGGCAGGAGACATTTCCAAACTGGATACTACATTCAGGCTCCTGAGTGAAGTAGTAAAAGTTGCCAAGCTGTGCAGACAGAGTATCACGGTTATCCATTTGTTTCAGACCAGGCGACTCAGTCCAATTATGGATGGACATCTTGTTTGTGTTCCAAAAGCCAAACTCGAGTTTATTGCCATATGCACAAGTACATGTACGCACAGGTGCAATGAAAAACTTACTTGCAGCAGCATCACAGGCACACAGCATCAGATAAGCAGCATTCACAAGAAAAACATAAATTAAACATAAATTATACATCTTTTTATAAGAATAAAAACACAATTAGAACAAAACAAAGTCCATTTTAGTGCAAAGTTATCAGAATGGTCATAGTGTTGCTAAACTGTAGTGATTAGGATTTTGCCAGTTGATTCAAGAACTAAATGGTTGAAGAGAAGTAGCTGTTCTTGAACCTGGTGGTGTGGGACTTCAGGCTTCTGTAGCTCCTGCCCGATGGTATCTGTGAGAAGATGGCATGGTCTGGATGGTGGGGATCTTTGATGATGGATGTTGCCTGCTTGAGGCAGCACCTCCTGTAGATTCTACCGGTGGTGGGGAGGGATGTGCCCATGATGTAGTGGGCAGAGTCCACTACCCCCTGCAGCTTCTTACGTTCCTGTGCATTTGAATTGCCATACCAGACCATGATGCAACCAGTCAGGATACTTTCAACAGTACACCTGTAGAAGTTTGTTAGAGTGTTCAGTGACAAGCTGAACCTCCTAAGAAAGTAAAGGTGCTGGCATGCTTTTCTTATGATTGCATCCAGATGCTCATGGTCAGATCCACAAAGTCACACCAGTGTTTTTCTGACCACTGCCTTCTTCTGGTTGACTGTCACCTACAGAAAGACCAGAAGGCTGGCAGGGGGATATGGAAGCTAAGAGTAAAACTGATGTCCAGAGAAAACATCAAGGAACTTAAAAGAGATTACACAAATTGGAGAACTGTGAAGCTTCTCTTTGATTCTCTGGTGCGCTGGTGGGAATCAATCAAAGAAAACATCAAAAGATTCTTCATCCTCAAAGGTGTTTAGAAGGCAAGAAAGAGTCAGAGGGAAATTCGCCAATGCCAGAAAAGCTTGCTGGATCTGCTCCTTCTATGGTCAGTGGAGTCAGTGTTGAGGAAGAGCCACAAGCCTCACTCTTTACCTTGGAGTACTCCAAGATTATCTTTCAATCCAGGGTCTTCTCTGTGAAGTGGGATACATTTCTTCTTCCTAAGGCCTTGTAGAGGGAGCAGCAGTCTTAAGGAAGAGGATGGCTCTGCAACATCCCAGCAACCTAACGTTATGAGGATCTGCAAATCCTTCTATGTCAGGCTATACAGTTTGAAAACCACAGACAGCACAGTCTCCCAGAACTTCCTGTCCTCTTTCTTGGAGATGACATCAAGAGGGAGAGTCTGGACCAGCTATTAACTCTGGATGAACTTGTGGAATAGGGAATCAACAAATTATAATTGTTCTTTCTATTTGTAGATATAATAGTATATCAGAAGCAATGACATGTTATCACATGCTATTTTCAACACGTGCAATCTTCATTTAAAATGTTTGCGACGAAAGGCTATAATGCAAAACTGCAAGGTCAAAAAATAGAATAATAAACAGGTTGAGAAGTGGCAAAGAGAGAGAACAAGCTAAGATTTTAAAAGTCTTTTACTTATGTGGGTAAAGGGAAATAAAGAGCATTATAGTTTTAATATCACAATTCAATAACAATACATTTATATCTAATATTACGTGAACCCAATGGCAGGTTTTGGCTTGGTAATTTGACTGGATCCCGATGTACCAAGGATGAGCACAACAGATCAGTTAAGTTGCAAAGATTGCAAAACAACTAACCTCCAACAAACACTAAATATTACTCCTTTACTTCCTTAAAGTACTTCAGGAGACAAAAATGGGTTTTACATAAATTTCAGAATCAAAATCAGGTCTATTATCACTGACATATGTCATGAAATTTGTTGTTTTGCAGCAGCACTACAGTGCAAAGACATAAAATTACTATAAATTACAAAATAAATTAATAGTTAACCGTTCAAAAATCTAATGGTGGAGGGGAAGAAGCTGTTCCTAAATCACTGAGTTTGGGTCTTCAGGCTCCTGTACCTCCTCCCTGATGGTAGTAACAAGAAGAGGGTATGTCCCGGATGGTGAGGGTCCTTAGTAATGGATGTCACCTTCTTGAGGCAAGGCCTCTTGAAGATGTCGTCAATGGTGGGGAGGGTTGTGCCCGTGATGGAGCTGGCTGAGCCTACAACCCTCTGCAGTCTCTTGCAATCCTGTGCATTGGAGACTCCATACCAGGCTGTGATGCAGCCAATCAGAATGTTCTCCACTGTACATCTATATAAATTTGCAAGAGTCTTTAGTGACATACCAAATCTCCTCAAACTCCTGACAAAGTAGTGCTGCTGGTGTGCCTTCTTCGTGATTGCATCAATGTGTTGGGCCCAGGATAGATCCTCTGAGATATTGACCCCCAGGAACTTGAAGCTGCTCACCCTTTCCACCACTGACTTAAAACAGCTATTAAATATAACCTTGAAATATGAGATTGTTTGGAAGTTCCAATACATTCCATCTACATGTCCGATCATCACTCATTTAAATATTGCTTGCACTTAATTTGTTGTGTTAAAAGAAGATCCCACCCAAATATTATGTCATAATAACCTCAATTAATTGTTAAAGCATGCTGCATATTTTAAACAGCTTCTCTGATCAGTAGCTGAGTTTTTAACTTCAGAGTGTGGGTGTGCTTCATACAAATGCATGGGAAAAATTTGCTTAAAATGGCTACTCATAAAGATTCAGAAGCCCTGGAAGCTAATTGTTTAGGGTGTCCAATTTTAGCCCACTTTTGGCTGTATTCCAGTTCCAAAGTTACAGGTTTAGATATATTGAAATATTTTGTTCCACAACAGACACTTGGATAAATTTGTCTTTGGCTAACAGTTCTAAATAGATATGAGAGTATTGGCCACTGAAAGTCTTCACCTCCTGCTCAATTGGTTCTGTTAAAGTCAGTGGAATAGAACGTCAGGAGCTGAGTATAGCTGGCAGCTGATCCTTCCATACACAAGCAATCAAACTCCAATAATACAAATTCATTTCTTGTTTCTGATTACTTTTTTTTCTGAAATGGCATTTTAACAATTTTTGATGCTAATTCTATCTGTTAAGAATAGGAGGAATAGGATTATGATTTATGTGGCTCATTTGTAAAAGCAATCTGCATTATTTGTGTGCAATCTATTGAGGTATGGGATATTCAATGAACAAAAGTTAAAATTCTAACTATTCCATTTTCAAAAGATTAATCTTCATTCCTACTGTAGCTGAAGCCAGTAGTTAAGAAGTCATATCTAGCCTGGCAAAATTTGATTTACACTGCTTGGCTGCAGGCTGAGGTCTTAAGAAGCAGGAGTTGGCTCTGTGCACATGTACCTATAAATTTCACTCTCACCATTAAATTTTAAATGCATTGTGAGTTCAGCCAGGAGCAACTCATAGCGACAGCATAACTACACCCTTGATAAAAGGTTATTTTACAAGAAGCTGCTAATGTGTAAAACATGGACACTGTTATATTAAATATACTAGTCCAAGATTGGCATTTATAGATATTTATACAAGACCACCCACACTGAGTTATGCCAAGTTGGCATTCTATGGTTGTCGTACTGTATTATCATGTCAATTTTAATGTCAACGCTGAAAGATTTAAAAAAATCTTTAAAAGTTCTTTCAGTATCTTGCTTTGCACTGATTACAGCTATACTGCTCAAGACATACTGTTATAATACAGGGACACTACCTTCCACAGTTATTCTGTTTCACACCTCTTGCCAAAATTGGACCTGGGTCTATATTAGGCCGAAACTGCTTTCCATTAATACAAAAGTACTACCAAATGTCCTTATAACAAGCTTTTCAATACTTATGGGACTGAATGAAATACAGGTCCTCTCCAGATTACAAACGTCTGACTTATGTACGGCCTGTACATATGACTGAGTGTTTGGGAGAGCAGTGGGATGGATCTGTTGGTTGCTGTGATGCTGCAGGCATCTTGTGCCTCTTGGGAACTCGGTTCACAGCCACATTTTTGACTTGCAAACTGTCCAGATTACAAACAGTTCACTGGAATGGAACCCTGCCCTAAACTGGGGAGGACCTGTAACTGTAAGAAGTACCAAACATTCTAATTTAATCAGATTGCACATTATAAATTGATCCAAAAAATATCAGAGTCTGAATTATTGTAAATTTGAACTTAGAAAAAATAATTTAGAATTTTAGCATCTGGTTTGGAACCTGTAAAGTCTTATGCATAGATAAGAAGAAATGAGCCATAGGTTAAAATAAATTCTTTCACCAGTGAAATTCCAAAATTGTAATCTTGTTTCAAAATCAGATATCTGTGGATTCTTTCATGCTCCACAGACCATGGAGAAGAATTCTAATCCCTTTGTTCTTGTATGGCACTCTCTTTCAGGAATACCTTTGTGGACATTCTCCGAGCTATTCTTCTGTCCTTGGAAATTCTTATTGAAGATCCAGAGTTACAGATAAATGGATTTGTGCTAATTATAGACTGGAGTAACTTCACATTCAAACAAGCTTCCAAGCTGACTCCCACTATACTAAGACTAGCCATAGAGGGATTGCAGGTTAGTGATTCTGCATGCTTATTTTCCTTCTGGACTTTGGAATGAAAAGCTTCATTGTTTTACAATCTATAACCTCCATGATTTGAGAAAATATAGTACATGACTCATTGGTTCATTACCTAAATAAGGCACAATAATAGGATGTAGCTTCTTGAAAGGTGACTTCCACATCAGTAAGGGGCACTGTGCAGATGTTAGACACTTCCCAATTATGAGGGAAAGAAACTGGAAGTCCAGTTGTTCAGAGCCATTACATTCTTCTCTCAAGAGTATTCTTTTTAGAACAGACCTGGTTGACTTTAAGCTCGGGAAAGCTGTTCAGCCTCAGTGAGGTACAGTAGGGTTAATGAGTAAAATATAATTAAATTGAAAAGTATAGATAAGGATCAGTAAGATATTTAAAGACATCAGGGTGGAAGAGCTAAGTAGGGTGTCACAAAGTGAAAGGGAGTGAGGCAAATAAAAAAGGAAAACATTGAAAAGACATCAAATTTGAGTTTTAAAACCTCAATGATTTAGCAAGAAGGAGGTGCATGCAGTGGTAAGGAATTCCACACTTCTGTGGCCCATTGGAACATTATTAGAGTGAGAAGCAGCCTAATTGGCACATTTTCAATAGACCAAGAGTTTTGTATATTTTCAGCTAAGGTACTGGGGAAAACTGGACAGCCATTGTCTGCTGTGTGGTCCTGGGAAAAATAGAAAAAGAGAGAGGTTAGACCTAGAGGAAAGCAAAAGGTCCAATATCAGCAAGGCTTTTTCTTGTATTCATGAGTGCAACATCCAGACTGATAAGGGAAGACAATAATATCCCAAAGGAAACAGTAATGGATAAAGGGGTGCTTCTTGTTGGGGTCATCTTGTAGAAGTGGTCGGAGACAATCTGCAAAAAAAAAATCAGCTTGGTAGGATGGAAGGCAGGGACCAGAGAAACCTTGTTACTATAAACAAAGAGTAACAAACTACTGTTGTCAGAGGAAAATAAATGTTTGGCAAGGAGGAGCAAACATTCATAGGTCTTTTTTTTTCCCTTTTCCCTGCACCCGAGGAATGTTAGTGAAGGGAAAAAGGTGATGAGCACCATTGCTCTACCCAACCAATGCTATGCTTGGACTGCCTCAGCACTCCCAAATGACGGAGCTGGGCTTGTGTCTGGAGTAGACAATGGGAGAGTACAGACATATCCATCATTTCGAGGGGTGATTACAGCCCTTTATATCCAGCCTGTCCCACAATCCAAACTCTAGAAGACAAATGGAATAAGGCAATAGTATTGCTATATGGATCCCTGTAAACTCAGTAGCTTGCAGGTGTCCTGAGAGAATCCAAGTAGTTGCAAACACATCTGCTTTTACTAGCTTCAACTCTTCATGGGCTGGTGCTCTGAATTATTTAGAAGATTCTGGTGCCATTGGGTGAGGAATGATTCCACATTAAGAGGAGGCAGACTGATAGAAGTAAATTTGTTGATACCTTTTTGGTCGCAGGTGCTGGGCACTGAGGAGATATTGTTTCTCCTTAGTGAGATGCCCCAGAGGAAAATCTATGCTAGTGAGAATAAAAGAATGCTAATAGCCGAAGAAGAATTAAAGGTGGAGTAATCAATCCCAGGTGATCATCACTGTTCATGGAACTACAGAAAATGTAACAAAGTCAAAGAATCGAAGTTACCTTGGGGAGAAAGTTTTCCACTTTATTTCTGCTGTATCACCTGGCACAAAAGAACCACAGATGAGGGAATGTTGTAGAAAATCTGTGCATCCAGTTCACGTGCTGCTCAGGTTACAGTCAGTCCATTTTTTAATGACCAGATGTTTGAACCGTTGAGAACTGACCTTGCCAGCCTCCAATTTAAATTCCTTGTTTTGTGTTCTTACCAAGTAAGGACCCATCAGGTGAAACACGCACAGCATTTCTTCACCTCAAACATTCAGCATTTTCAAATGGGTGGAGCTTGAAATTTGATGATGATATGCTTCAAGATAATTGCTAAGTGGGGTTGAACAGAGGGAGAGGAAGTTCATCCCTTATCTGTGAAGAGATATGTGCCATACAGTCTTTGTATGGTCCAACTAAGGTCTCCAATTTGAAGAATCCATGAATACATTAAAATGGGTACTGGTATTGGTTTATTATTGTCACTTGTACCGAGGTACAGTGAAAAACTTTTCTTGCATACGGTTCCTACAGATCAATTCATTACACAGTGCATTGAGGTAGTAAAGAGTGCATTGAGGTAATACAGGGTAAAACAATAACAGAATGCTGAGTAAAGTGTAATTTAAATTTAAAAGTGTAGAATGATTATAGTAAAAGTAATGAGTAGATTTGCAGAGAGCAGCTTGCAACAAGTCAACACGCTCTGGCACCATCTTGTTATTCTTGATATAAATCAAACGATATCTGAGGTTAATAGGCTGTGGGGGATGATCCCAACTTTCTTCGGTTGGCTCCATGTAGTTGATGCCTAAGCAAATTGCCCTCTTTTAAAAATTCCTACACCTGTTTTGGATATCACTCACATTGGCGGTGGTTTGTTCCAGCAAACAGGCCGCCTAACCAGGTCTCTGTGCAGAGTCAAGCTAGTAAATGGCAGTGGTCCACAAGCCAATATTGAACAGGGATCCTGCAGTGATATTTTGCATTGCGGTTCAAAGTTTGTCATCAAAATGATATGGAGAAAAGCCATTGTGTTAATTCTACAGTATCTGACTATTTAAAAACTCTTGTGCAGAAAATCCTGAAATGTCAGAAATATTTTCGAAATCATCAGTGTTAAATTAAATCTTTATCAATGCAGAACCATTCAGTAAAACATTACAGTTATTATGAAACTATTAAAGGTGTTAGAAACACATCCATCTGCTATGTGAATGTGTTAACTTGTGCCATCAACTGTTAAAAACATCTCTTATAATCTAGTTTTTAAACATCACACTAATTAGAGCTAATAGCAACTACAATGTGTATGTTTATATTACCTATGACATAAATAGAATTTTTAAGAGCTTTGCAGGGAGGGTGCGCCAATGAATATTTTTGGACCTGGAAACCCACAGTGGGTCAATCAGCATCTGTGTAGAGAAGTTGTTTGTGCTTGGGAAATGTAAACTTCCTGTAATATTTTCAAAGGGATGGTTGGTATAGACAGGGAAAGAAGAAAATAAAATGTCTTTGAACAGGATTATAAAACAAAGAGAGTAGGAAACAAACAATATTCCACAATCAAAAGAACAAATATGCTCACAGGTTATGGCTGAAAAATAGTGCTAGGATAAAATGGAGAGATTTGAAGATGAAGATGAGAATCATGAAGCCAATTTCCTAGGGTACAGAAAGCCAACAATGCCTGATAGAAATGCTGAAGACATACTTAGATATTTATTTATTAGTCACATGTACATCGAAACACACAATGAAATGCGTCTTTTTGAGTTACTGAGAATGTGCCGAGAGCAGCCCACAAGTGTCGCCACTCTTCCAGCGCCAAAATAGCATGCCCACAGCTCCTAACCTGTATGTCTTTGGAACGTGGGAGGAAATCGGAGCACCCGGAGGAAACCCACGCAGACATGGGGAAAACGTACAAACTCCTTACAGACAGCAACGGAATTGATCCCGGGTAGTTGGTGCTGTAATAGTGTTACGCTAACCTCTACACTGCTGTATTTACCATATATATTGTATTTAACATATCATGCATAATACATAAAACCACATGTATAGTATTACCAAACTAAGATTCTATCTTCTTCTCTTCACTAACTTTAATGATAGTCACATGCAGGTATCAACAGAGGGTGACAGAGGAACTGAAGTGGATTGACATTAGGAAAGAAATGGTGATGGGTAGACTAATGGGGCTGAAGACTGACAAATCCCCAGGTCCAGATGGTCTGCATCCCAGGGATGCTCTAAAGGAGGTGGCTCTAGAAATTGTGGGTGCATTGGTGATCATTTTCCCATGTTCCTTAGATTCGGGGACAGTTCCTGAGGATTGGAGAATGGCTAATGTTATCCCACTTTTTAAGAAAGGAGGAAGGGAGAAAACGGGGAACTATCGTCCAGTTAGCCTAACATCTGTGGTGGGGAAGATGCTAGAGTCCATTATTAAGGATGAAATAGCGGCTTATTTGGATAGCAATGATAGGATTGGGTCGAGTCAACATAGATTTACCAAGGGCAAATCATGCTTGACTAATCTACTGGAGTTTTTTGAGGATGTAACCAGGAAAATAGACGAGGGAGATTCAGTGGATGTTGTATACCTCGACTTTCAGAAGGCATTTGATAAAAGTGCCGCACAGGAGATTGGTGGGTAAAATTAGGGCTCATGGAATTGGGGGGCGGGTATTAACATGGATAGAAAACTGGTTGGCAGATAGGAAACAAAGGGTAGGGGTGAATGGATGTTTCTCAGAATGGCAGGCCGTGACTAGTGGGGTGCCACAGGGCTCGGTGCTGGGACCGCTGCTGTTTACGATCTATGTTGATGATTTAGATGAAGGCATTGTGAATAACATTAGCAAGTTTGCTGATGATACAAAGTTGGGTGGCAGTGCGACATGTGTAGAGGAAGTTAGGAGAATTCAAGGTGATTTGGATAGGTTGGGTAAGTGGGCAAATACTTGGCAGATGAAGTTTAATGTGGATAAGTGTGAGGTTATCCACTTTGGGAGCAGGAACAGGAAGGCAGATTATTATCTGAATGGTGTGGAGTTAGGTAAGGGGGAAATACAAATGGATCTAGGAGTCCTTGTTCATCAGTCACTGAAAGTGAATGAGCAAGTGCAGCAGGCAGTGATGAAGGCTAATGGAATGTTGGCCTGTATTACAAGGGGAATTGAGTACAAAAGCAAAGAGATTCTTTTGCATTTGTACAGGGCCCTGGTGAGACCACTCCTGGAGTATTGTGTACAGTTTTGGTCTCCAGGGTTAAGGAAGGATATCCTGGCTATAGAGGGCGTGCAGCGTAGGTTTACGAGGTTAATTCCGGGGATGTCGGGACTGTCTTATGCTGAGAGGTTGGAGAGACTGGGATTGTACACACTGGAATTGAGAAGATTGAGAGGGGATCTGATTGAAACATACAGGATTATTAAGGGATTGGACAAGATAGAGACGGGAAATATGTTCCAGATGTTGGGGAAGTCCAGGACCAGGGGGCATGGTTTAAGAATAAGGGCTAGGCCATTTAGGACAGAGGTGAGGAAAAATTTCTTCTCCCAGAGGGTTGTGAATTTGTGGAATGCACTGCCTCAGAGGGCAGTGGAGGCCAATTCTCTGGGCACTTTCAAGAAGGAGCTGGATAGGTTTCTTATAGATAGGGGAATCAAGGGATATGGGGACAAGGCAGGAACAGGATATTGATTGTTGAGGATCAGCCATGATCTCAAAATGGCGGTGCAGACTCGAAGGGCCGAATGGTCTACTTCTGCTCCTATTGTCTATTGTCTATTGAATACCAATTTATACTCACTTTTACTCTTATGCCCATATCAACAGAAGAAGTATGTTTCGGGATGATTTGACCTATCAATTCCTAAGAATATATGAAATAGGAGCAGGAGTAAGCTGTCTGGCCCTTCAAGCCGGCTCCACCATTTATCAAGATTATGGCTGAAGTTTTACCTTTCCTACCACTATCATCATATTCCTTGATTCCCAACATGCCAAAAATCTAATAACTCCATCTTGAATGAAGCCAGCGAGCTTCCACACCCCACTGGGACAGAGGATTCCAAAGGTACACCACCCTCTGAGTGAGGAAAGTTCTCCTCATCTCTGTCTTAAATGGCTTGATCCATTTTCGCAAAATGTGCCCCATGATCTTGGACTCCTCAGTCAGGAGAAAACATCCTCCCTACATCTAACCTGACAAGCTCTTTAAGAATTTTATTTTTCAGTAAGATCTCCTCATATTCTTCTAAACTCTAGTGAATACAGTACCAGTTGGTTCAACTTCTTATAGCAAACCCACAAGATTTGGAACCAGCCTAGTAAACCTTGGCTGTATTCCTTATATGGCAAGTATTCTTTCTCAGGTAAGGTGACCAAAACTGCACAGAATACTCCAGGTCCTATAGAATTGCAATAGGACTTCCTTACTCCTGTAATCAAACCCTATCATAATAACATACCATTTGCTCTCCCAGTCATTTGCTGTACTTGCAAGGTGGCCTTCAAGCACACCGTTGAACAGCAATGCTACCCAATTTCTCAACATTAAACAAATACTCTGCTTTTCTATTTTATGTTCCAAGTGGATAACCTCACATTTTTCCCACATTATATTCCAATTCTTTTTCCTGCATTAAGTTCTTCCTCAAAATAGCCAATGTGTGAATAGATAACAGTAGTTCATGGGGTTTAGATTAATGAGTGTAAGAAAGTAAATACAAGGGTTATTATATGAGTGAGGCAATAAAAGTTACACAACAGCACTGATGAGGTCTGCCATTGCACCTGGGACCCTTGGAACAGTTTCAGTGGAATGAAACCAGCTAATGATGGAAAGTGGTTTAACAAAAATATAGGGTAAATTTCATAAAGTAACATTCACATCCCAAGAAATTCTGGACTATGGGCAGTAATTTTTAAGATTTCATTCACAAAGGTAAACCTTAGTACAATTAAGCTAGGTGATAGAGCAGAAATCATAAAGGAGAAATATCCATTAAAATGGGATATTTGGAGGATTAAGAGAGATTGTGAATAAAAAAGGGACCAAGAGTCAACATAAAAGGATAAATTTTACTAGATTTCATTCTTCAAACATGTTTGAGTCAGGAGTTAGATGTGGAAGTCAGTATGCCCTGAAAATACTCACAAATATACAATGATGCTCAGAAAATTTATTCTTCCTGTTATCAGTAAAAATCTTTATTAATATATTGATGCCGAGTTGTGGTCAAAGAAGATGTTGGACTGTTGGAGATGATGAACTGGTGGAGAATGAAGGGGAAGTTTAGCAAGTAATTTGCTGCTATATTTATAAATGAGAATGAAAGAAGGTTAAGAACATAGAACACAGGTTATATGGAAGGTTATATAGAAGGTTATATATTTTATATATAGGTTATATAGAAGGTTATATGAATACCAGAAGTAAAGTTACAATAAAAAGCAATGGGCTTCAGTTTTCCCACATTTTTTACCTGGAATGTACTGACTGTTTTACTCGGTCACATCAAATTGGCTTTGGAGGGAAGGTTCATTTCTCAACCACCACTGCAAACATTTATCTCGATCCATGCTTTAAGGTGAAGGGTTGACCAAAGGAATAATGATAGAAAGCAGAATAGAAGTACATGAATATTTCTCCAATCAGGTGGCAAATTAGGATCAGTTACATGCTCCAGTTACAGAACCTTTATTGATGATACTAAATTACAAGACATTGGGAAGGTTGCAAGCAACAAAGGGCAGATGCTTGGAAAACACAGTTTCTTCAAGATCACTGTCAACTGACAAATTTTGATAAAACAAACAGAAAATGGACAATAGAGTGGAGGAGTAAAGGGATAGATCCAGGAGTGGAGAAATACAAACTTTTAAAGGCAGGATTTAATGTGCAAAAGTACATTAAATATCAAATTTGAATGTTAGTTATTTTTCTAAGAGTCATTAAATGTGGAACAAGGAAATCATGATGAATCTGTGAATGACGTTAGTTAAGATACAGATGGAGAACTGGACACAAAGCTTGGGAAGCTCAATTATATTCAGGACATGAGAACCATGAGAAACGTGCAAGATGCTGGAGTTTTAATCCTTCATTTGCCGAGAATTTATATCTGTTTCGTTGCACCTCCATTCATTGAGGTGATTTCCTACATGTTGTTTTTGAGTGCAATACAAACCATCTGAACTTTTACATTCATCTGTTCCTGGGATGTTTAAGACTGCCGGTTCCAGCTACAGTATCAACAGTTTTGGGCAGCACGGTGGTGCGGTTAGTAGAGCCTCTGCCTCATAGTGTCAGTGACCCAGGTTCAATTCTGACCTCGGGTTCCATCTGCGTGGAATTTGCATGTATTTCCTGTGACCGTGTTGGTTTCCTTCAGGTGCTCTGGTTTCCTCCCACAACCCAAAGACATGCAGATTGGTAGCTAATTGGCTACTGTAAATTGGCCCTACTGTGTAGGTGAGTGGTAGAATCTGGGAAGAGTTGAGGGGAATGTGGGGAGAATAAAATGGGCATAAATGTAGGATTGGTGTAAATAGGTGCTGGATGGATGGCACAGACTCAATGGGCCAAAAAGCCTGTTTCTGTGCTTTAGGACGTTATGACTCTAAGGGACAGTGACCATTGCTTGGGGGACAGTGACCATTGCTCCATAACCTTTAAAATTGTCACGGACAGGGACAGGTGCAGAGAGGACAAGAGGATTTTTAATTGGGGAAAGGCGAACTATGAAGCTATAAGGAGAGAACTTGGGAGTGTAAATTGGGATGTCCTTTTTGAAGGAAAATGTACCATGGAGATGTGGTTGATGTTCAGGGATCTTATGCAGGATGTTGGGGATAAATATGTCCCGGTGAGGCAGAGAAGGAATGGCAGGGTGAAGGAACCGTGGGTGACGAGAGAGGTGGAACGACTTGTTAGGGAGAAGAAGGTAGCGTACATGAGGTATAAGCAGCAAGGTTCAGACAGGGCCCGTGAGGAACATAGGGTAGCGAGGAAGGAACTTAAGAAAGGGCTGAGGAGAGCTAGAAGGGGACATGAAAAGGCGTTGGCTAGTAGGGTTAAGGAAAATCCCAAGGCCTTTTTCAAGTACGTGAAGGGTAGGAGGATGGCTAGGGTAAAGGTAGGTCCGATTAAGGACAAAGGTGGGAGAATTTGCCTGGAGGCGGCGGAAGTGGGAGAAGTTCTCAATGAGTGCTTCTCTTCGGTATTCACCAGGGAGAGGGGTCTTGATGATGCGGAAGGGAGTGCTGGTAGGGGTAATGTTCTCGAGGTTGTAGATATCAAGAGAGAGGATGTGTTGAAGTTGTTAAATAATATTAAGACAGATAAATCTCCGGGGCCTGACGGGATTTTCCCCAGGCTGTTTCGAGAGGCTAGGGAGGAGATTGTTGAACCGCTGGTTAGGATCTTTGAGTCCTCGTTGTCCACGGGGATGGTGCCGGAGGATTGGAGGGTTGCGAATGTTGTCCCTTTGTTCAAAAAAGGTAATAGGGATAGGCCAGGGAATTATAGACCGGTGAGTCTCATGTCTGTGGTGGGTAAACTGTTAGAAAGGATTCTAAGGGATAGGATTTATGAACACCTAGAGAATTATGGACTGATTAGGGACAGCCAGCATGGCTTTGTGAAGGGAAGATCTTGCCTCACAAGCCTGATAGAGTTCTTTGAGGAGGTGACCAGGGAGATTGATGAGGGCAGTGCGGCGGATGTGGTTTACATGGATTTTAGTAAGGCGTTTGATAAGGTTCCTCATGGTAGGCTTCTTCAGAAGGTCAGAGGCCGAGGGATCCAAGGAAGCTTGGCTGTGTGGATTAGGAATTGGCTTGCATGTAGAAAGCAGAGGGTTGTGGTGGAAGGAGTGCCCTCGGATTGGAAGGCAGTGACTAGTGGTGTCCCGCAGGGATCGGTTCTGGGACCTCTACTTTTTGTGATATTTATAGATGACTTAGATGAGGGGGTGGAGGGCTGGGTTAGTAAGTTTGCGGACGACACTAAGATAGGCGGTGTTGTGGATAGTGTGGAGGGCTGTCGGAGCTTACAGAGGGATATTGATAGGATGCAGAGCTGGGCTGACAAGTGGCAGATGGAGTTCAATCCGGAGAAGTGTGAGGTGGTACACTTTGGAAGGACAAACTCCAGGGCAGAGTACTGGGTAAATGGCAAGGTACTTGGCAGTGTGGAGCAGCAGAGGGATCTGGGGGTTCATATTCACAGTTCATTGAAAGTTGCCTCACAGGTGGAAAGAGCAGTTAAGAAGGCCAATAGGATGTTGGCTTTCATAAGTCGTGGGATCGAGTTTAAGAGCCGCAAGGTGATGATGCAGTTTTACAAAACTCTAGTTAGGCCACACTTAGAATATTGTGTTCAGTTCTGGCCGCCTCATTATAGGAAGGATGTGGAGGCGTTGGAGAGGGTGCAGAGGAGATTTACCAGGATGCTGCCTGGATTAGAGAGTATTGAATATGAGGAGAGGCTTAAGGTGCTAGGGCTTTATTCACTGGAAAGGAGGAGGATGAGAGGAGACATGATAGAGGTATATAAAATACTGAGAGGAATAGATAGAGTAGACAGTCAGCGCCTCCTTCCCAGGGCACCAATGCTCAAGACGAGAGGGCATGGCTTTAAGGTTATGGGTGGGAGGTTCAGGGGAGATGTCAGGGGGAGGTTTTTCACCCAGAGAATGGTTAGTGCATGGAATGCACTGCCTGGGGTGGTGGTGGAGGCAGATACATTGGACAGGTTCAAGAGCTTGTTGGATAGGCATATGGAGGAGTGTGGGATGGGGGGATATGCGGGAGGAAGGGGTTAGGTAGTGTGAGGGTGGTTTGATGGATGGCACAAGATGGTGGGCCGAAGGGCCTGTTTTGTGCTGTATGGTTCTATGGTTCAATAGTTCATTTATGAAATGCCTTTAACAACCCAGGGGTAAGTCCAGAGTGACCAAGTATATTTCAAGGAGAGCACAAAAATATGAGTCCTAGGGCCAATTTTGTTTTAGTTTGGATTGTTCTGACCTGTTTTTTTGCCACAGAGTTATCTAAATCACACCCAATAATTTCATAACTCAAAATGGAATATTAAAAGGCTCCACCCTCCCACAGTTACACCGTTCTGCATGGCTGCTAGACTAACTCAGTGATGTGCAGGTGCATTTTGGTTTTAGCTACTGATACATCATCCAATTGCAAAAAGAATCAAAATACTTTTTCGGTATTCCACAGTAGAAAATTTTAGAACAATGATATTTGCAAGCTCACTTCTTAGCATGAAATGTATCTACCTACTTAAATCATACACAGTATTTTTTACATGTGAACCATTCACGAGGATCTGTTGTCTCTGCCTCAGTCTATTGAATAAAATAGGATTAAACTGCATGTCATTTTAAATCATTATGCATTTTCCCCAAGCAAGGCTATTTATTGCTTTTATATCAAGGATGTGTAGACTTTGATGTGAAGATAATGCTGTTCAGTTACTAACTGAGTTTAGGATGTTTTATGAACCAGATCGAGGGAACACTGTATCACATTAATGCATGTAACATGTAACTGTGTGCCTCTAATAAACCAGCTTGTTAGACACAAACTATCCAAAGAAACATTTCCCTTGGTGTTCATTCCTCCATCTTTACAAATACCCATGCCACCCTCTGCTGCACCTTCCAGGAGATACTTTGATGAAATCTTCCTCTCCATCTTCTGGGCCCCACAAGTCGATGGAAGCTGTTCCATCAGCAAAGAAATCAAGAATGTGAGGAGACAGGTTTGACATAATGGGCAAAAGATAGATGGATATGTGGAAAAAAGAGTTTAATCCCAGAGAGTGTTATGATCAGGAACTCTGAGCCTATAATGGTAGTGGAAATAAAGCCAATCAGAAGAGAAATAAGTAGGCATGGGGGAAGTCCTGACAGATCTGGGTGGTTTGTAGGTTGTAACCAGCAGAAAAGTTAATGGTGAACCAGAGGATATCAGAAAATTAATAATCTTTTGTGGCACCTTCTCCAAGAAGTTGGGGATAACATACTAGTATGCTTTGACTATTAGTTTATGGGCAGAAAACAGGGTGTAAAATAAACAAGTTATTTTTGGGTTGGGAGACTGGGACTAATGATGTACTGCAGGAGCTGGTGGTGTGTCCGAGCTGTTCACAATCTATATCAGTGACTTGGATGAGGTGATCAAGGGTATTATATCCAAATTTACTGATGATATGAAACTGGGTGGCATTTGGGCTGTGAGGAGAATGCAGTGAAGCTTCAGGGGGCTATTGACAGGTTAAGTGAGTGGGTAAGGACGTGGCCAATGGAATATAATGTGGGAAAATTTGAGGTATTCCACTTTGGTCGAAAAAATAGAGGGACCTGGATGACCTGACACGTGAATCACTGAAAATACATGCAGGTACAATCAATTATTGGTATTTTGGCCTTTATTGCAAGAATAGGGATGGCATTCTCCAATTATATCAGGCATCTCTATGGGTAAGTAGCCATATAGAGGCTGCATCTACATTCTTGCCTCCCTACCCAAGGGTCCATAAATACAGCAGAGTGAGTGCAGCAAAAATTCACCACATTCCTGGGATGGAGTGTGGGCTGAATGAGGAGAGAATAAGCAGACTGGGCCTATACAATCTAGAGTTCAGAAGATTAAGGGGTGACCTCATTGAAACATGCTAAATTCTTACAGCGCTTGAGAGGATAGATGCAGGATTGATGTTACCCTGAGCTGCAGTGTCTAAAACCAGAGATCTCTAAATAAGGGCTTAGCTATTCAGACAAGAGATGAGAAGGAATTTCTTCACCCAGAAGTTCATGAACGTTTGGAATTCTCTACCAAAGATGGAGTGGAGACTGAGTCACTAAGTGCGTTTAAGACAGAGATCGTTAGGTTTTTAACAATGAAGGGAATCAAGGGATATGTGTTAGTGCAAATTAGTCGCACTGAGATCAAACAGCAGCTGTGATCTTATTGCATGGTGAAGACATGAGGGGCCCAATGGTCTAATCCTGCTTCTATTTCTTCTGTTCTTGTGTACATAAATTGATGGGCTACAAGGAATGGAACTAATCGGATTGTTGGATAAAGAGCCAAAATGGGACCAATGGGCTGAAGGGCCTCCTTCTGTGTCAAAATGATCCTATGATTCTCTGGAGTGAGCTTCAAACCCATGACCTTTGACTCAGAGGCACTGAACCAAAATTAATGCTGGTTCTAATCTTATAAATTATCTGGATTTGGGAGATTAAGAAGCAAAACACTAAAATGTTGGAAATTTGAAATAAAAACATTAAATGAACGCTGATGTAAAGTCATTGACCTGAAACGTCAATTCTGTTTCTCTCTCTGCAGATACTGCCTGACCTACTGAGTATTTCCAGAGTTCCCTGCTTTTATTTTAGGTTTGGAGGACAGGTACCAGAAGATTGTAGGCTAAGAAAAGACTCACCCATGTTCAAAAAAAACAGGAATAATTTAAAAATATATACATATTGCAGGCTGATAAGTTTAGCTTCGAAAGGCAAGGTTTACTAAAAATCCATCATGGGAGCAAAGAAAGCAAACATACAGAAAACTATAGAGTTAAGGAAAGTCAGCAAAACTATCTGCAAAGTGAGTCATTTCTGAAGAGTTAAAAAGGTGCTGAGGATAGAAGACACAACAACAGATTTGATTTCAATCAGCAGGTTGCCAGATATCATACAATTAGTAAGCCCTTCTTACAGCAAATCAAAAAAGAAGCCTCAGAATAGCTGTTGATAATGTTGGAAGCTTTCATTTTCTCCTTGCTTTAATTAATCTCCACCTGTGAGGTCAAGGATTTTCAGCAACTTACTATCAGATCTCCTTCGATATGCTCAGTATAATTTTGCACACTGATGATGCCAGGATCTTCACCATAACTGCAAATGCAGACACTTCAAAGGCAGGACTGCACTTGCCAAACGTTTATTGGAGAACAGTACTTGGTTTTGTTGTTTGCTTTAACTGAATGTGCAAGAAAACTTCATCCCATAGTCATTATTACAAGAGGTTGAATCTCAAACCAAAGGCATGTGAGAGCATAAATCTAATTTTTCAAGTCATTGCTTAGCATTTCAATTTCTTGATTTTCCAGGATGAATTGCAGCTAATCTGCTGCCCGAAGTTCATTCTCAATCATCCTTTTACGATGGCACTTCCTCAGATTTCCCCCTCAACACACCTGCCCATCTACACCTCTCCAGTTCAGGCAGTGTCTGCCTTCTGCAACACAAATGCCCTTCATCACAATTGGAAAAGAAATCACAGACCAGGCCCTACACCACACCACTCTGCGCTGGTGTCTGCGCCACTTCTAGTGATCATCATCTGCTTTAAGAGGGTGGGTAAATCCACATAAATCAAAACAAGTCCCAGGAAGCACAGGTTCCTGTACTACTAGAGCTGCATAATGTAAGAGGGTAAACTGGAGGACCCTGAAAAGTAAAGGTGGAAAATAAGCAGTGCCTATTCCTTTCATTGTAGTTTGAGGATTGAGAAATGTGCAAGTAAAAGCAAAAAAAAAATCAGATTTAAAGAGGTAGTATTCCCTTCCAGCAGCTCTAACAGTCATTATGGCTGACTTTCTGTGACTATGAGTTACTAATCACTTGATTCTGTGCTCTGATCTCTGCAGGACAGCTTCCCTGCGCGCTTTGGGGGCATCCATTTTGTGAACCAGCCTTGGTACATCCACGCTTTATACACGATAATAAAGCCATTCCTGAAAGACAAGACCAGGAAAAGGGTAATTAAAATTTCAGGCAGATGGGAAACATGATTCAGCATGGCAATTAACAATTAGTTTACAAGCATGGTTCAGAATAATAAAACTCTCCTGTGCCTGGTTGAATGGGAGAGGAGGACAAAGTTACAGAGGAGAGAGGAATCTATTAGTCTGCGTGTGTTTGTGAGCGTAAGTGATTTATTGACTCAGACACTGTTCTGATCGGTGCTCATTCTGTGCTGCAATCCAAGGTGAGTTATGGGAAGACTCCATTTTAATCTTCTGAAAGATGAATTAATTTTTGTATTTACGTACCATTAACTAACAAGCGAGTCAATAAACTCAAAGCGAATTAGTTTTGAACATTTGGTGAAAGACAGATGTTAACAGAAACCTTTGCAGGAGAATTTTATTTTTGGCTTTGATGCCCCTCTCTTCAAATCAGGCCACATCTGGTTAACAACTGAGAAGCAGTCAGCTGGCCAGTGCTAAAACCTACAACAATGATGGAGTGCAATTTAGCACTCAGTAGCACATGAAAGCACCTGGTGCCTAATTGGGTAAATACACTGAAAAAATCATCTCCTGATAGCATATGATGTCGGAAGTTCAGTCTCATGGGATTTTTGGGAAGCTATCTAAATCCACATTCAATTTACAGCCAAAGTTATTGTCATTACCTTCAAAGACTTATTTAAACCTGGAGCATGATAGGATATCCACCATACACCTGATTGGTGTAGCTGTAACAGGTCAACTGCACGTGCAACAGAGCAGGTAACATGATTAGCACTCTTGACACTGGACCTAACAGCCACCTCTCCATCAGTGGTGTTCTCTGGCTGCATTAGATACTACCCATTATTATTACAGGGAAAGCTTTGCAGAACCAATTGTGTTACAGCTTAGTCACTAAAACAACTCTTCCACAGTTTCAACAATGACTAATGATTCAGTTAATTTTTTGATCGACCTTAACAATGTTTCAAATCAAATTTATTGATATACTATCTGTCTTATAGATACACATGGGAAATGTTAAACTCCCAGCGTTAGCATTTCATTTTCTTAGATACTTTGTTTTAATATCTTAATTTTATAACATTCATTGTTATGTGTCAAATGATCATTCTATGTGAAGCAATACCTTTCATGAATCCACTTCACTAAGCTTCAGTGCACTTTTTTTCTTGTGATATTAGTGTTGCTGGCAAGGACACATCTATCGTCAATACTTGGCTTTTCTGGGGAGGTTGTGGTGGACCTTCTCTTTGAACCACTCTTGCCATCCTGACAACGGTATTCTCATGATCGGGATTTCGGAATATTAACTCAGTGATAATGTCCAAGTCAGGATCCTGGCGTGGAGACTTTGGGTTTGTGGGGTATTGATGTAAGCAATGAATTGTTGTAGTGTTTCCAGTGGGTAGTATCTAATGTGGTCAAAGAACATCACTGATGGAGAGGTGGCTGCTGGGTCTGGTATCGTGGATGCTAATCAGGTGACCTGCTTTGTTCCATATGCAGTTGACCTGTTGTTGTCGCTACAACAATCAGGTGTAGGGTAGATAGCCCATCATGCTTCTGGTTTAATCTTGCTGATGGTGCCAAGCAAGGAGGTGAGCCACTGATCACAGAACATCCAGCCTTTGGTCTGGTCTTGACAGGTCTAACCAAAGGTTTTGTCAATAGCAATTTGCAAAATCTTAATGGTAGAGGATGCAGTATTGGTCTTGCTGTCGAAGGTTAGAAGTTGAAGCCTGAGCATTTACTTGTTTGAGTTGACTAGCATCTGGCATTTTTGAAACCTGATTGCTAACTAACATTTGTCAGCCAAAGCCAAGATACTGTCCAAGTCCTCCTGCAAGTTCAATATCCAAAGAAGTCAGAATGGAGCTGGACAATGATTCAATGACCACATCCAATATTTGCATTCAGATAAACACAGATCTTTGATGAATTAGCTGAAGATGGTCAGGTTAAAGACACTTGTCTGACAATCTGCTTGAGTGATTTCTCATTGTTTCTCTCTGACGCTGTTCAGAGAATTGTTCCCTGAACACTCCACTTGAATCTGGCCTCTTACTGTGAATTCTTCTCCACACCCTCCTGCCCATTGCTCTTGGTAGCTTGTCCCGCTCCATTTGGCTGCTGCCAATTCTCCCAGTCATTCTGCAGGAACGTCCACTACTGCGACCATGTCTGGGCTCAGTTGCTTTCTCCAGAACTTAGAAATGAAGACAATCCTCTTCAGCTTCTGACACAGCACTCCCTGTAGACTAGTAACTCAATAGCTTAAGAATAAATGCAAGAAAGCACCGGATCTTGCAGAATCATTTCTACAGCAAGAATAAATCAGTCAAAACTAATGCAGATATAATGATCTACTTAAATTAGGTCGGTCGTGGATGCTTCCTGGATGCTGAATGCATATCCAGAAATATCTCATCTGGAGCATTAGGCTGGTGATTGATGTCATACTTTGGCCACTCAGCATGTTTCCAGCAGTGTTAAATTCACCCAAACAACAGGCAACACAGGGTTGAATGTTGCAGCTATGATGGTTTGGGTATGGACTGTTCTGTATCAATCCACAGAACGTTTTTAATGGTTAACAAAACTACGCAAAGGAAAGGAAAATCAAGGTCTGTTCAAGGCACCATCTGTGGGCCAGATTTAACAACTGACAAAAGAATCAAAGTAAAACTGATAATCTGGCGTCCTCAGGACTTTGTGGTGCTGGGTCAGCACATTTCCCGGACCACTGGATGTTATCCTTATTTCTCCAACACACTTTTATTTCACTATTTTTTACATTTTACACTGTGGTATAATAAATTTTACTGTGAACCCAGTGAGTTTAAAGGGAGCGTGAGAAGTAGAACCCAGTGTGTTACTTTCAGACATACAAGCACCCTAGGCCCCCAGTGTTCTAGATCCCAACCCCAACCACCTCTGCACACTTGGCCCACAATCCCAGAAATATATGGCCAACCCAAGCTGTGGATCTGTGGATAGTGGTTCCACAGATAATAAGGACTTAGTGAGCTAGATGATGAAGCATCAGGATTTCTGAACAACTGGATACCAGATTATCAGAGTTTTACTGTAGTCTGTTTACTTACAGCCACAAGATGTCACTGTTGAGCTTAGTAATAATGTATTGTTGAGGACTTCAAAAAATACCGTGCGGTGATAGCAAGAACATTCTTAAAATACTTAATATTTAACAAAATAGTTGTATGAATTAGAATTTTGATGAATTCACTTCCACTCTTTGTTCCTTGATTTTAACTTTTGGTGAGTATATGTTTAAGGGTTAGAAACAACCAGATAATAGATATACTCACCTCAAGATTTAGTCCAGCATTCCAAATGGTTAACTGTTCATGGGTTGGCTTTGAATAGACCTGGCTTTTCCAGCTCTGCCTGTGGACTAGGTAATTATATTTATTCCAACAGTGCAGTACAGCAAGGGCTGAAGCTGTTCTGTTCACCCCCAGTATCAAAACGAAACCCTTTATGTTTCAGCAGTTCTTTACATATATAATAAGTAGAGTCACAAATTCATAGAAATTAGGGCATTGAAACAGGCCCTTTGGCCGATCATGTCCATGCCAGCCAAAATAGCTTTAGGGTTACTTTCACTTCCTGCTCTTTGCCTGAAGACTTGTAGATTATAGCTCTTCAAGTGTTCATTCAGATACAATGTGATGAGGCTTTCTGCCACCACCAGCCTTTCAGGCTATTATTTCCAGATCTTCTGTATTCTTTAGGTGAAAATGCTATTCCTCAAGACTTCTTTAATCCTTCCACAAATTAACTAAAAACATTGCCTCTTGCATCAACCTTGCTGTCAAGGAAATAGCTGCTGAATAGGCTTCTCATAATGTTCAGCATTGTAAACTAAAGGAAAAAAATATTAGCAACCAGTAAGTGCTTTAGAAATAACTGAGGGAAAAATCTGCCTTGGTAGATTTTATTTTGATTATTCAGTTAATTGTAGTTTTGAGAAAGGTGATATCAATTTAACTACTTTTGAAAGTTAATCTTTAAGTGTAATCCTTAGTCTTAGATGACAAATCTTTTGGAAAGTTTAATTTAGCTTAATTGCAGTTTAATTTTAAAATTACTGACATTGGTCTTTGCCAGTGTTACAAAATGGGTCATAGCAGGCTGCTTTACACAAAGCCTTATCTTTTTCATTGAAGTTAATGTTTAAAAGAAGTACAAAGTCTTTTGATAAATTTCTCTGTCGAAACATAGGTCACTTAAGGAAAAACATTACTTTGATCTGCTGAAGAAGGGTTGCCACTCATAACAAATTGATACCCTAATAGGAAATGATTGTTAAAGTCTTGTTGAGTTTCCAGGAATGGGTGGATGAAGATGGACTAATTGTTCTCATTCATCCTCATTTGTAGTCTTGTGATAAGCAATGTGTCTTATTTGAGAAATGGAATATTTTAAACTGAGAATCTTAACACAATTAGCAGAATCGATGTTCTCCAGCTGGAGCAGTTGGAACTTCCACTTTGGCTGTGAACAGCCTTAAAAATTATGAAGGCTGAATTCCAAAAGAAATCAGTCAGCAAGGTGACATCACAAAGCCTGGAGAAATTCAGCTCCATTTAACAGTGCACCGTGTATTACAACTCTAAATAACTTTAGTTACAACCTCATCTTAACAGGGATGATTTGCTACTAAAAATAATGAGATTTCTTTCTATCTATCTATCTACAAATACTTATTAGCAAAAACATTTCTGCATTTCACAAATGTGAATATTGGTAGATTTAAGGTCTGAATTAAACTAAGACTAAATTAATTGAAAATGTTTGTTTTTGTAGCCCAAATTAAATTCAATTTGACATGACTGATTTTAATTTACCAGAATTTTGTGATTGTTCTTTTAAATTTCATTCTTTTTGTCCCAGATTTTTCTTCATGGCAACAACCTAAACAGTCTGCATCAGCTTATCCATCCAGAGTATCTCCCATCTGAATTTGGAGGTACCCTACCCCCGTATGATATGGGAACCTGGGCACGAACATTGCTTGGTCCAGAGTACAATGATGATACTGAATATACTTACAATTCGTACAACTTGGTGCACGTGAAGGACGTGCTGGATGATCTTGAAAGCAATTGCTCTCCCAAGCATATGAAGAGGTTTGTACAGTCCTGTTACGTAAACTATTTTATTAAATTTCTATTGCAGCTCTCAAAATCTGCATATATTTCTGACTGTTTTTCAATACATGCTATTGTAATGTCAAATTAAATGTCACCAGTAATTTATTGGCAAATATATTCTGTGAAATAATCCTGAGGCAGCCCGAGCAGATTTGTGCACAGAGCCCTGATCTCAACCAGACAGAGCCGTAAGGCCTCTGCATCTGTTGCCAGCCAATCATTCTCCTGCTGAACCTGAATGTGGGTAGGTGAGGACAAGGTCAACCTTGTGTGTGAAGCCCTGGAGTCACTTTTGAGGCTTAAGCCTAGAACATTGAGCAAGCTCAGCTTACGTGATCGGTGTCTCAGCATTGAATCACCACCTTCAGGAGAGAAAATGCAAATGAAATTGTAAAAACGCAGGTGGTCACAGAGACTCGACGTGTATTTAAGTAGAGTATTACTGCTGTAATTAGCAGCCCAACCCTGCATCGGTAACCCTTCTGGCCACACACCCTCCTCTGATATCTGGACATCTCCAATTCTGGCTTCTTACAAATCTCCAAGTTTAATTGTTCCACCTTCCTTCTACTGCCAAGGCTCTCAAAGCCTCCTTCCTTGCTAACTGTTTATTCTCCTTTAAAACACTTCTTAATGCCTCTCCATCTGCTCAAGCATCTCCTTAACTGGCTCAGCGTCTGATTTTTTTTTTGGGTGCACTCCTTTGTAACATCCTATAAGCAAAGAAATCCTGTTATAGCAAAGAAAGGTCTGCCATATGCATAAGGCACATACACTCCAAGGTCATCGGGCATGGACAGTGGCATCAGAAGATATACAACATTCTTTCTGATGTCGCTTGCAATGAATTGCTATTAAGTACAAGGCATGTGGACAATTAACACTGAAGCAGTTCATAACCAAAGGATTGAGGGATTCTTCAAGAGTTAAATTGCTTGACCTACTTAGCTGCTGCTGGGCATGAAAGGCATTCAACTCTCTGTTGATAGTTTTCTTTCCATCATTAGTGTCGCCTCATAAGATTTTCAGTGCTGGAGGTCATGGGGAAAAGGCCTTTTCACAGATTTATTCATGCAGTGTATTTTACTCTGCCTGGTCTTGGACTCTGTGTGTAGTTGAATATCATGGCCCAGGGAACTGCAGCAAACTGGCAATGGGCCCTCTCCATATGTCCACTTGAGTGCTGGATTTGGATGTATCACCATTTCTGGGCTTGGGTCTTTATATGATGTTACTGTCCAAATGCATGTTGTTGTTGTACTAATTCCTATTCTGGAGGTGAAAAGTCTGGATTACAATATAGGTTAGAAATTCAGCACGTTAATACAAATGGTTAGTGCTACCACCTTGGGGATTATGAAGTCAAATTCTGGATGGCTTAGAATCAATTTGGAACAGCTGAAGCTGTCAGTGAGTTATTTTGATTACAGTAGAAATATGATCTGGACAGATATGAAATGTGCTGGCAAATCACTATTGTCTAAAGTAAAAAATGATGCCCCTCCTTGTTTTTTGGTGGAAGCTCCTTATCTCTACATTGCCTGTTTTTGAACTAGTACATAAACAGGAAATGAGTCTTTGAGAAAATCTTACATCCAGGGCAGTGCATTAAAAAATACGAGGTCCATTTCATGATCATCTGTCAATTACATCATCACATGCATCTCAGTTTACCACCTTACTGATTACTGGATGTGATTCTCTAAATTGGCAGTTCATGTTTCAGCTTATTGATCACTGCACTGCATAAGCAATGTCAAATTTTAATTCAACCCAAGCAGATCGGACCACATTTCCTTTCCCCAGTGGTGATTGCACCAGATCTGTCTCTGGCACTCAGAGAAGAATCAAAAATCAACACTTGCATTTCAGTTGCACCTTTTATGACCTCAGGCCAGTTTTAACCAAGAAGTATAATCAATGTTGTAATGCAGTAAGTACAGCAGCCAATGTGCACACGAGTGACTCCCACAAGCAGTAATGTGAATTATTGATACAGGCTGACTTTTTCTTTCCCTGCTAATCACAATACTTATATTGTAAATAGAAATGTATCCTAAATCTGGTTCTGGACAAATGCAAAATAATATATTTATTGCAAAGATATGTGCTTTTGAAGGCATACAGGTGAAAAATGTTATCATTTATAGATTAGGATGAAACTCAGTTCATTGGAGACAAGTCCATGAGCCAATATGTTAGGTAACTGAAGGAGAGGAATGTTATGTGGAAATGTGTTGCAAATTTGTAAAGACAGTTTGGTTATCCCGATGAAAGGTAATTGATCTGAAACATTAACTCTTTCCCTCTCCATAGTTTCTGCTTATTCTGCTAAGAACTTTCACCATGTTCTGTTTTGATTTTACATTGTATGCCTAGCAGCCTTAAGCAAGGTGGAACTAATGCACTCAAGCTTGCCTGAGTACCAGTTTGAATATACATTAGCCAGCATATCATTTCTGTAGACCCTGGTGAGCAATTGAATTATCAGTCATAACTATGCAGACTTTTGCAGTGTGGTGAAAACTATAATGTGTAATTTAACATCATTTTCAGGACCTTTACTGGGCCATTTTCATAAATTACACTAATATTCCCATTCATATCTCCAAATCCAATGTATTTACTTAAAAATAGCACTAACTGTGAGAATAGATAATAAAGTAATTTGCATTTTATGTATTAGGCATTTACTCACTTCATTGTAGTTGAATTTAAAAGTAAGAGAGACATTATTTCACTTTTAGATATTTGTTTTTTTCTCCCCAGTAACACAATAATATTTTTGTTTTAGTATTCAGAATTTAGCAAAAAAACATGCTTAGTTAGTTGAAGGTAATTGTCTGCTTAAATTTTTTAAGAATCTCAAGTGTTGCACTTTGTGGAAAACAGATTGTTTTCTGGATACTGCAGTGAATTGATGGAACATGATTTCTAACTGCTGCTTCACTCTGGATGCCTTTTTACTTAATTAGGTCAACAGGAGGCTAGTGGTATTTTGATTAAATAGCACAGCCGGTATTGTTTGATTGTTGACTGTGTATTTGCCAGGAGGGCCCTGGGGTTTCTTTTATTCAAATTTAGAAGAGGCACAGATATGATTTATTATCTCATAAACAAACTTAGAAAGGAAATCAGCCTAGAAATTGGATCCATTTGTGCATGTTTTGTATGTGGAACTTGAAAATAAAAGTCATTTTTCAATTCTTAGGTCATGCCAGTAATCAGTTCTGGGTCAGTTAGTGACTGTTGGGAAATTGGCCTGGGCATTTCCAGGCATGATCCACACTGACACATCTGCCATTTGCCCAGCATCAAAATATACTTTCCTCAGATTAGTTGATGCTGGCTGGACTGAGCTTTGTTCCAAATCCTGAACCCTCTGGGCTACTGCTGAAAGTTGATGGTGGCAAGTCAACATTGTGGCCACCGTCAATAAAGTGTATAACAAATAGTCGAATCAGATTAGCTTGCAATGGGCATGGAGCTGCTTTGAAGGGCTAGCATTTCAAGCCAATTAAGTCTATAATCATACAGGATTGAAGCATCTCTCATGAGCCCCCAGCTGAGGTTCCTTTTATGCCGTGGCACCAACTGACCATTTCAGGAGCACCTCAGATTTTCACTCATATCTTAACAATCTGATCTGGGCAATGTCATGTGATGATTCCCTGCACAAGCTGTCACTCCTCCCCTTATCCTGCCCCTCTCAGAGTCCTGCATAATGGAGGGCTCCTCAAGAATGGACACAATGGTGCATATTTTCCATCTTGCCATACAACCTCCCTCATATTTCTCTGCCTCCTCTGGATATCCATCTCCACAGATTCAGAGGGGAAGGGAGGGTAAGTTCTCACCATAGAAGGGCTGGCCTGCTATCCTTCAATTCCCTTAATATTGAAATTGAACAAGGGAAGTGAAAGATAATAAATGACACAGTGTAAAGAAATTGAAGTGGGGTTAACATCCTGGAAGGTACAACTATCTAAATGGAGAAATAATAATACAGATAGAAAATCAAGGAGATCTAGCAGTTCTAATTAACAATACATTGAAACTACCTTAAGAGTGCTCCAAGTTACTAAGTAAATGCAAATCAATGAGGAAATGATTGGCCAGATTGCGCGGATGGTTTCTTTATGATGCTTCCATAGGGAAACGCTGGCTGCCTGCCACATGTGCGTCAGCGTGTTCTGGACTTCCGTGCCTGTACAATGCTGTATGCTGGTAGGAAATGTTCTGCAGGTCAAATATCAGCACGACTGACCTCTTGCTTTGAGCTAGGACTCATCACCGAGTCCAAAGGCAGTTCTTAATCCTACAGAGTTGAAGGGTTGAATACACTATGTATCCAGTCCCTCACCTTTATGTCAGTCATCACTGGAGCATCCTTGTGACTGACCCCATTCATTGGAATATAGTTGCCGACTGTCATCGTGAAGGTAAAAGGTGTCGTAAAAATATTATTTAATTAATATTAATATTTTCAATTAACTTACTTAATAGGAATATGTTTACTGTGGAAAACGCCTTCTGTCAGCAGGCCATTGGAGGAGGGCCTCCGTCTGTGCTGCTGAGGCTTGTTTGCCACATTGTCTCAAGAGACAGCTACAGTGATGAAGCTGCCAGATCAACGGGAGCCGCACAGTTGCACAAGTGCCACTGCAGTAATCCCATGGGCTGGGTGGGGGTGGCAAAAGGCATGGGCTGGATCTAGGGCAACCTGGTCCTTTAAATATCAATAATGAATCAAGATAGTCTTGTCACCTTGTCTGGTAGAGGAGCGGACTCATTTCTGGAGTTGACCACAATGATTCGTCAACAACGCCATTTCCATTTTATTGGGTTATTACCAGCTCAGAAGAGGTGAATTAAATGGACCTTGTTGTTTTTGTCTAGCAGTCCCTATTTCATGTGGAGCAAGATAGCACGGCATGTATATTCAGTAACAGAATACTTGGTTATCATAAGCTATTTAGAATAAGCCACCAAATTTAATCAGCTGTCCCATTTAGGTGGACATCTGTAGAACTGCTCCCAGGTGAAAATAATCTTATTTACTTGTTTTGCTAAATGCAAATTACCTATGCTTGATACATCTTGTCAGACTACATGGAGATTTTGTTTACACTCGACAGATGGAACAAAACCTTCTATTCAGAAGCAGCAACTACTACTCTTTCATTAGACGAACTGCTAAGTGTGTATTCCTATCAATAGTGCAGATATATATTATCACAGAAATAACTAGCAGGGTCTCCAAGGATTGGTGGAGAGGTAGAGTCAGTAGCCTGCACCTACAATTGTAAGCTTCTTGGTCTTTTTTGGATGATTTCATCAAGGGACAGTAAGGAGAGGGTGAGGCCAGGGATGGATCAAGTCCAGCGGTAATGGTGTGGAGCTTGGGTGAGGAGATATTGCAGGAGATAATTAGACTATGGAAACAGGTGGTGTGGTCATCTTTAAATACTGTTGTGAACATTAGAGAACAAGGAAGGAAATGCACTCATGTGATTTTAATTCGGATTGTTTCAATATTGGGTGTGGCCGAGAGTGAAACTTGATTAGGAAGAGTCATACTTGAAATTCTGCTAAAGATGGGCATAGATTTGGTGTTCAAAGACTTAAAAGGAAAGGTAGGTTGGAAACTGGAATAATAACAACATTGAGGAAAATAGCATGTCCAGAATTTTATGCTTTCCGTTCTACCGTATTAAAAGGTAGGAAGGAACTGTGGATGCTTTAGACATAGTCTCCGAGAGATCTACTGATTCAGGAATTCTATCTTTGGATCAGATCATTGCCAAGGTCATTGAATGATTTGAGGCAAGAAAGAAAATAGCAAGAACTTGTTGACCTGTTAGACTTCCCCTTGGGAGTAAATTCCTGGGCTCTGTCATTATGGGATAGGGTGAATGAGGACTTGCATACATATGGACTTATCAAAGAGAGCCAGTGTAGGTTAATAATGTGTTAAGTCATGCCCAACTAACCCTGCTAAAAATTTTAAGAGGTAATGCTGTACTTGAATGTGCAATGTGAGCAACTTAGGAGTTTCTTTTCCAGGGCTGGATACAGAGAAAGCGGTTAGGATATGTTGATGTGCAGAGACAGAATTGGTCTGAAATGGCCACGTTATGAATGATACCACAAGAGCAGAGAAGCTGCAGTGGGATCAAAGGGGTAGTGGTGAATGGAGGGAGAAGAATAACAGAAACAATTGGTAATAAAAAGAGAGAGGGCAAGGCGAGCTGTGTGCTCAGTGCAGAGGCTGAGGAAAGGAGAGAGAATCGATTTTGGACGAGTGGAGTGGGTTGCTAATAAGCATGTAAAGGATTATTTCAAGAATTCACTAAGTATTGGACTGACATTATATTTATAGCTTTGTAAAACTTATCAGGAACCCTGATGTGCTTAAATATGATTATAGTTTAGTGAAACAAATACTATGAACAGATTTTCTGAGAAACTTATTACAGATGTTAAATAGGCTATGAATATTACACAAAATAAGCAGCATAGATTTAAGTCATTTGGCCCAACCAGTCTGTTCGAATGTTTATGCTCCACACATCCCTCTCATTCTTCCAGCCCATCTCAGGGTCTCGGTGTATCTTTTTTGTCCTTTCTCCTCATATAACTCTCCAATTTCCATTTAAAAGCATCCAAGTTATTTGTTCAAGCATTTCCTCTGGTAGTGAACTATGTTCTGAGTAAAAAAAAGTTTCTTCTTACTTCCTGGTTCCAAATCTGCTCAGTACAATGCATTCATAATTTTAAAAAAACTTTATCAGATCTCCACCCAAATCTCCTTTCTAAATTGCCATAAAGTTTCTATTGTAGAATTACACATGAAAAGATTTTTTGGGCTTTCTTTGGTAACATTTATTCTCCTTTGTATAGTCTGAGGACCACTAAGCACATTATTTCAGAGACAATTTGAACCAGGTCTTATAAAAGTTAACCCAACCTAAAAGTTAACATTTTCAACTCTATACCAGTGGAAGTAAATCCCAGTTTCTTGTCAGCTTTGCTGACCTGTGGTAATACTGTTAATGATTTTCCTCATCTGCACCCCTAAATCCCTTTGCTATTTTATTCTTATCACTTTTTAAAATTTTCTATTGAACAAGCGGCACGGGAGCATAGCGGTTAGTGCGACGCTATTACAGTGCCAGCGATTGGGGTTCGATTCCCGTCGCTGTCTGTAAGAGGTTGTACGTTCTCCCGTGTCTGTGTGGGTTTCCTCCGGGTGCTCCGGTTTCCTCCCACATTGCAAAGACGTACGGGTAGGTTAGTTGGGTTTAAAATGGGTGGCGCGGACTCGTTGGGCGGGAAGGCCCTGTTACCACGCTGTAAATAAAATTTTTTTAAAAATTTAAGTGCCTCACCTTTTTACTTCATTATAATTAATTTCCCACCCAACAATATGAACTTCTCAGTCTGTCTGCTTTCAAATGGTCAGATGCAGTTACATGGTGAAGCCTCGGTACTTACTCAAGTAAATGCTAGCATTTGAAACTTTGATCCATGCATATCCAAATGAAGAAATGCCCACAGCTGAGATGCCCAAATTTCAGCACCCTTTCAACAGAGCCATGCTGGATTTTGGACTGTGTAAAAATAAAGTTTGACAAAACTACTTATTGAATATTCTTCCTGTTATCCGCTACCAAAACAAGGTCAGGTGTTTTAGGGGCAACTCAGCATGGGAACTGGATCAGCATGCCACTGCAAACAAAACAAAGTCAGAGAGCTAGCAGCTGGTTGAACTTCCAGAAGAGTCCAATTTTCAGACAATTCTGGTACTCAGACAACAGATTTTGGACATTGTACCTGTCATGAGGAAAAGGAAAGAAGAGGAATAACTATTCAAAGCACTGAATTTCCTTTACAATACAGAAAATATGAACCCAATTTCTAAAATACTTTTTCACAGTATAGAATTAGGTGACAGTAAAGAACCAAACCAGTAGTACAATCGGATGTGGCTAAGCAAAATGGTGTTAGTGTCTCTGTTCCAGTCAATGCAATTGCTGTTGGAATTCCTTATAACAGTCATGAATAATCCCCTGGTTACCATCAGTAATTATTACCATTTCCAAGTGATTGTTCACAGTTCAATGAAAGGTCACCCCATGCATTAGTTGCAGGAGAGAAAAAAAGATCATTGGTTGATTGGCAGATAAAGAAAGAAAGAAGAAAGATTTAAGCTACCATATTCCAATAGGTTAGTAGAGAGGCTTCATATTACAATGGGTGATGCACTCTTTGAACTCATTAAAGCTCTAATTTCCCTGCCTCCAACTCCATTCCCTCTCACACCACCTCTACCACCATAAATATCTATTTAGAAATTGCTGAATCTCCATGATGTTGGTAATTATTTGAAAGAGAACAATGCTGCAGAGGTGCCTGAAATAGAAACATGTTTTCCCCTTACATACTGACTAAGCCATTTATGAATTTCAGATTTTCAGCAGTAGTGATTAATTTCTTTATTTAATTCCAATTTTATCTTCTCCAATTATCCGCTCTCCTGAAGGCAATGACTTCCATGAGTCCCACGGGCAGTTGTTCTACTCATTATCACATTACATTCAAAATGCTGTTAGTACTGTTAAGAATATGTATAAATATGTGGGCATTTGGCATTCAGCCAAACACTAGGTTGAAACCGATCGGGACGGTATCCTTAATCATTCAGAAAGAAAATTGCAATCTGCTATTTCAATAGTCAACTGTTAAAACAAACAATAATAATTGTTGTTTCTTGCTGTCATGGTTCAGTCAAATAATGAACCTTCTTTAAAATCAAAAACCCATCAAGCTTGGTCCCAAATTAAAACAAAAGTGTGGCAACTCACCATAAATTTGAGTTCCATTTTTAAAATTTTCTACAGTGTTGTCTCTCACTTTCATCTATGAGACATCCTCTTACATGACTCGCAGACGAGGCTTCTCTTCCTTATAATTCCATTCTTTGATGCCAGGTCTCAACTTCACCTACCTGTAGCCAAATCGTTTAGGTTCATTAACAGAAATCATTTTGATCTTGCCCCTGATTCAACCTTAAAGAGTTAATGCTCTTTAGCTGGTTTTCACTAATCTGTCACTCTGCTGGTCTTTTGACAGCAATAAATGATGCAGATTTCCTGCTTAATATGACTCCTTTTCCACTGTGGATTACCGTTTGCTAATTTTTCCATCTGCATCACAATCTCAGCCCAAAACCTCACAAATGTTTTATCCTTCTACTAATGCAAAAGGTTAAAATGGATTAATAAAAGCACAGAAGGATATAAAGGTCAAAATTATTCCCTTTCTCCAGAGGTATTTCAGGATAAAGACAATAGGAGTGAGGGATCCTTTGCAAATTGTTGTACTGTAATAGTTAAATCTGAGGGTACTTTGTTAATTATTTTAAGAGTGCAGTAGATTGAGCCCGTCACTCTACAGGCATAATACATGTGCACTCTAGCATGGGTCCATTAATTCATCTTTTTGAAAGAGTGACTGGCAATTAAGATAGTAGCACTTCTGTTTTCAAGCATGCCAATACATATAGTTTTTTAAAACTACAAAATGCTTCCATTTTTCTTAGTTTCAGTTAATAATTGTGATAGATGGCAGCAGGATATGCAAAGCCTACAATTCTCTTGGATTAAATTTGTTAAGCGCAGTCTTACTGATTGATTAGTTAGCCTTATCCAATGAATGATTTGCAATACATCTTACAATTATATTTGGAAGTCTTTATCACGGATGTTTGCAGTGGACACCACCAATACATTACTACAGAAGGTGGTAATTTGGAGGTTTGCATTTGTGATTCCAGCTCTTCGGCCTTCTATTGTAATTTTCTTCAGGTTGTTACATACAATTTTCTTGTTCATGAGAACCATCTAGTAGAATTTATTTACTTTGCCAAAATCTACTGTGGAGTTTTGCAAAAATAAAACCAAAAACCTATGTACCTGTCTGAAAAAAGGGCAACATCCATACAGACTCGAGGGATTGCAGATGCTGGAATCTGGAGCAAAAAACAAGCTGCTGGAGGAACTCAATAGGTCAGGCAGCATCTGTGGAGGCAAAGGTGTTGTTGACACTTCATGTTGAGATCCTGCATCAGCACCCTACCATTTACTGTATACGTCCTATCACTCTTTCACATTTAAGAATCCATCACCTTGCACTTGTTGGGGTTAAATTTCATCCAGTCGCCACCCAATTTTCAAATTGATCTATATCCTGCAGTAGCTTTAGACAACCTTCCTTGCTATTGATAATACCACCAAGTTCTGTCATCCACAAACTTACTAATTATATCTCCTACATTCGCATTCAAGTTGTTAATATATATCAGAAACAGTACTGATCCCTGGTGTACACCACTAGTCATAGACTTGCAGTAAGAGGAAAAGCCCTTCCACCTCCTATCACCAGGCCAATTTTGGATCCAGTTAGCCAGCCCGCTTTGGATCCCATGTGTCTTAACCTTGTGGACCAGCCTACCAAAATGTAAATTCTGCTTAGTTGATACTTATTGCTGAAAAAAATATTTATTGCTGTAAAAAATTCCAGGTATGCTTTGGGGTCTTTTTCTTTCAGTTTTTTTAATTTATTAAAGCTCTCAAAATCCATTTTCTTCCTTCTTTATGAACTTCTTTGTCTTTTGTTGTTGGTTCCTGAAAAATTCCCAATCCTTTGGTCGATCACTGTATGTCTGTGTCAGGAAAAGTTGAAAGAGCCTAATGGGGTTAATTATCCGCACAAAGAACAAACTGCTGGAGAAACAAGCAGCATCTGTGGTGGCGAAGGGATGGTTGACTTTTTGGGTCTCAATCCGAAATGTCAGCCAACCCTTTGATGCCGCCTGACCTGCTGCGTTCCTCCAGCAGTTTGTTTTTTGCTCTGGATTCCAGCATCTGCGGTCTCTTACATCTCCAGTTATCAGTGCGTTAACCTTCTAGATCTGTGTACTGAGCTTTTAATAGCAGGTGGTGTTACCTACATGGCAGGCTAGACTTGTGCATGTAGGATAAGGAAAACTGAGCCAACCGTGATATAAAAACAGAAAATCAAAAATGCTGGAAGTCAAGCTGGAAGGAAAACTAAGTCAAGTAGTATCTGTGGAAAGAGAAACAGTTAACTTTTCAGATGAGGGAGAGATAAGTTCGTCTCGGTGAAATTTGGGTGAAACCAAAGGAATTCCACAAAGCAATCACCCAATCTGCATTTGGTTTCCCCGGTATAGGGAGGCCACATTGTGAACACTGAATGCAGTACACTAGGTTGAAGAAGTGCAAGTGAATCACTGCTTCACCTGGAAAGAATTTTTGGGGTCCCAAGATGGTGGGGAAGGGAAGAGGTAAGAGGACAGGTGTTTCATCTCCTGTAGTTGCACCGGAGAGTGCCACAGGACAGGGAGTGCTAGCTTCAGGATGGAAGAGTAGACGAGGAGTTGTGAATGGAGTGATCCTTATGAAATACTGAAAGGGGAGGAGAATACATGTTTAGTGGTGGAATCTTGTTGGAGCTGGTGGAACTTGCAAAGGATATGTTAAATGCGGAGGCTGATGGGGTGGAAGGTGAGGACCAGAGGAACTCTGTTAGAGTTCTGTCCGGGGGAGAAGGGAGGAGAGCAGAGATGTGGGAAACAGCTGAGATGTGGTTAAGGGCTCTGTCCACTATGATAGAGGGGAAGTCACCGTTAAGGAAAAAGGAAGACATTTCGGAGGCACCTGTTGAGACTGTCTTATCATTGGAACAAATGCAAACAGAGAAGGAATTGAGAGAAGACCTGGAGTTCTTCCAGGAGGTAGGGTGGGAAGAAGTTTAATCAAGGTAGCCGTGAGAGTCTGTGGGCTTGTAGTGGACGTTGGTGGTATCTTATCCTGAGGTGGAGATGGAGAGGTCTAGAAAGAGAAGTTTTTTCTAGCATTTTGTTGTGCCCAGGAAGGAGCTGGGGCCATGAGGATGAACATGTTAAACAACCAATGGCAATGTGTGGGCTGGGGAGGTTGGACGTTATGTGATGAGACTTCCTGGAATATATCCAATCAAAGTCGGTATCCTGGAAAAAGCAGGCTTGTGTTAGCTTTCTATTTTGCTGCTGGCAAGAAAGAACTGGGCTGTAGACAATAAACATTATTGGTGCACTTGTTGTAACACTATCCAGGAAACACCTAGTTAGTTGTCCACTGCCTAATTTATATAATGCTAAAGATCGCCTTGATTTTCCACTCCCCTTACCCACTCCAACCTTATTCCCTTCTGAGTGTGCAGCACTCCACTCATTTCACACCAATCCTGACACTTGTCATCAAACCCGCAGACAAGAGGGTGCTGTTGTGGTATGGCGCACTGACCTCTACCTTTCAGATGCAGATGTTAGCTTTCTAACACATCCTCATACTTCCTCTGGACCATGACCCCACTAATGAACACCAGGCTACTGTCTCCTAGACCATTACAGATCATCACAACAGGAGATCTCCCCTCCACAGCTTCCAACCTCATAATGCCCCCAGTCCCCACTGCCTGCTTCTATCTCTTACCCAAGATCCATAAACAGGATTGATCTAGTAGGTCCATTGTTTCTGACTGCTCTTGCCGCACCACTCATTTCTTCATACACGGACTCCATCCCGTCTCCCTTTTCCAATCTCTTCCTACTTGTATCTGGGGCACTTGTCATGCCCTCCAGCATTTAGATGACTTCCAATTCCTAGGTCCCAATTGGCTCATCATTACTATGGGATGTCCAGTCTCCATACACCCTATGTCCAATCAGGAAGGTCTTAGGACCTTCCACTTCTTTCTTGAACAAAAACCCAACCAGTTCTCCTTCAGCAGTACTCTCATCCACCTATCAGAACTTGTTTTTATCCTCAACAACTTCTCTTTTGATTCCTCCCACTTTCTGCCAAGATGTGTCCCTTCAGCTCCTCTCTTACCACCAACCAAGGACCTAAGCAGCCCTTCCAAGTGAGGCAGAAATTCACCCTCACCTCGTTCAACCTGGTCTACTGCCTTTGGTGCTCACAATGTGGCCTCCTCTGCACTGGTGAAACCAAGCATAGACCAGGCAACTGTTTTGTGAAGCACCTGCACTGTGTCCATAAAGGCCATCTCGAACTTCCAGTTGCATGTCAATTTAACTCTCCTTCCCTCTCCCACACCGACTTGTCTGTCCTTGGCCTTCTCTGTTCCTGTGGTGAACACAACGCAAATTGTCAGAACACTATCTCATATTCCACTTGACAGCTTACAACCCAATGGTATGAACATTGAATTTTCCAATTTCAGGTAATCCACACCCCTGGTGTTCTCCCTTCACACTCATCTGTTCACCCAGGTTTCTTCTCTCTTTGCTTACCTTTACAATCCCCTCCCCCACCTAGTTCCATCTGTCCATCATTCCTTTCCCATCTGGTTCCACCTATCAGCCTCTATCCCATCCCTCTCTCATACTGCTATATACTGGCAACCTTTCCTCTTCCCTCTCAGTCTTGATGTAGGTCTTGAACCAAAATGTTGACATACATAGAACAGTACAACATTGTATGGGCCCTTTAGGCCACAATGTTGTGCCGACCTATATAAACCTTATCCCCATTCAAGCTATCACCTACTCTACTTCACCTCCCTTAACCCTCTATTTTTCTTTTGTCCATGTGCCTATCTAATAGTTTCTTAAATGACCCTATTGTATTGACCCCTACCACCACACCCACCAGTGCATTCCAGGCACCCATCACTCCGTGTAAAAAAAACCTACCTCTGACACCTCCCCTGAAATTTCCTCCATGCACTTTAAACGGGTGACCTCTGATATTGGCCATTGCCACCCTGGGGAAAAGATGCTGGCTGTCCACTCTGTCTATGCCTCTCATAATCTTATACTGTATACCTCTATCAAGTCTCCTCTTATCGTCTGTCACTCCAAAAAGAAAAGCCCTAACTTGCTCAACCTCTCCTCATAAGACATGCTCTCCAACTCAGGTAGCATCCTTGTAAATCTCCTCTGCACCCTCTCCAAAGCTTGCACATCTTTCCTATAATGTGGTGACCAGAACTGAACATAATATTCCAAGTGTGTCTAACCAGAGTCTTATAGAGCTGCAACATTACCTCTCGGCTCTTGAACTCAATCCCCCACCTAATGAAGGCCAGCACACCATACGCCTTCTTAACAACCCTATCCACTTGTGCGGCAACTTTGAGGGATCTATGTACTTGGACCCCAAGATCCCTCTGTTCCTCCACACTGCTAAGACTCCTGCCATTAACCATGTACTCTGCCTTCAAGTTCGTTCTTCCAAAGTGAATCACTTCACACTTCTCCGGATTGAACTCCATCTGCCACTTCTCCGCCCAGCTTTGCATCCTGTCTAAATCCTGTTGTAACCTACAGCAACCTTCTACACTATCCACACCACCACAAACCTTCATATCATCTGCAAACTTACCAACCCATCTTTCCACTTCCTCATCCAAATCATTTCTAGAAATCACAAAGAGCAGTGGTCCCGGAGCAGATCCCTGCAGAACACCACCGGTCACCGACCTCCAGGTTGAATATTCCCCTTCTACTACCACACTCTGCAAGCCAATTTTGAATCCACACAGCCAAGTCTCCATGGATCCCATACCTCATGACTTTCTGAATGAGCCTTCCATGGGGAACCTTGTCAAACGCCTTGCTAAAATCCACATATACCACATCCATCGCCCTACCTTCATCAATTTGTCTTGTCACTTCCTCAAAAAACTCTATTAGGGATAGTCAACAGCTTTGTGAAGGGCATGACCTGCCCTTCACAAAGCCATATTGACTATCCCTAATAAGACTATGCTTCTCCAAATGCTCATAAATCCTGTCCCTAAGAATCCTCTCCAATAGTTTGCCCACCACTGATGTAAGTCTCACTGGCCTATAATTCCCAGGATTATCCCTTTTACCTTTCTTGAACAATGGAACAATGTTTGCCATCTTCCAGTCCTCTGATACCACTCCAGTGGCTAGGGAGGACTCAAAGATCATCATTAACGCTCCAGCAATCTCTTCCCTTGCTTCCCACAGTAACCTGGGGTATATCCTGTCTGACCCCGGGGACTTATCTATCCTAATGCTTTTTAGTAGCTCCAACACTGCTTCTTTCTTAACCTCGACATGTTCCAACACACTTGCCTGTTCTACGCTAACCTCACATTTGTCTAAGTCCCTCTGCCTGGTGAACATTGAATCAAAATATTCATTTAGGACCTCCCCTATCTCCTTCGCCTCCAGACACATTTTTACCCCCTTATCCCCGAGCGGTCCGAGTCATCCTCTTGTTCCTCACATATGCCTTGTGGTTATCCTTAACCCTACTTGCCAACGCCTTCTCATGTCCCCTTCGAACTCTCCTACAGCCCTTCTTAAGCTCCTTCCTGGCTACCTTATAACTCTCAAGAGCCCTATCTGATTTTTGCTTCCTAAACCTTAAATATGCTTCCTTCTTCCTCTTGACTAAACCTTCCACATCTCTTGTTAACCATGGTTCCTTCACCTTACCATCCTTTCCTTGTCTCAGCAGGACAAACCTATCTAGAACCCCATGTAAGTGGTCCCTAAACAGCCTCCACATTTCTGCTGTGCATTTACCAGAGAACATCTGTTCCCAGTTTATGCTCCCAAGTTCTTGTCTAATAGCATCGTAATTTGCTCTCCCCCAATTAAATACGTTCCCACAATGTCTGCTCATATCTTCATCCATGGCTATGCTAAAGATCAGGGAGTTGTGGTCACTATCCCCCAAATGCTCACCCACCAAAGGATCTTTCACCTGACCAGGTTTATTGCCTAATACCAGATCCAGCATGGCCTATCCTTCAGTCGGCCTGTCCACATACTGTGTCAGGAATCCTTCCTGTACACACCTAACAAATTCTGCCCTATCTAAACCTTTTGCACTAAGGAGGTGCCAATCAATATTTAGGGAAGTTGAAGTCACCCATGACAATAACCCTGTTATTTTTGCACCTTTCCAAAATCTGCCTACTTATCTGCTCCTCAGTGTCCAGGTGGCTATTTGGGGGCTTATAGAATATTCCCAATAGAGTAACTTCTCCCTTTCTGTTTCTGACTTCCACCCACACTGAGTCAATGGATGATCTTTCTATGATGTCCTCCCTTCCTACAGCTGTGATATTATCCCTGATTAGCAAAGCCACCCTCCAATCCCTTCTGTCCCCTTCCCTATCCCTTTTGAAACATCTTAACCCCAGAACCTCAAGCAGCCCCTCCTGCCCTTGCAACAGCCAAGTCTCTGTAATGGCCACAACATCGTAATTCCATGTACTGATCCGTGCTCTGAGTTCATCACCCTATTCTTAACACTTCTCGCATTAAGGTAAACACATTTCAACCCATTTAACTGATTGCATTTATGCCCCATTCCCTGCCTATCCTTCTCCACCTTTTCTGTACACATCACACCTACTTCGAGACCAACTGATCCATCTTCTAATCGAACACCTTTGCCTCCACAGATGCTGCTTGACCCGGTGAGTTCTTCCAGTGTTCTGTGTTTTTTTTGTTAAGGATCAAATTAGTCGGTTGAGCTGAATTTTGGGAATTTTATTTTAGTTTAGGATTGCCAATAAGTTCTTGATCTGTGTTCTGGAGTCTGAGAAACAGCTTTAGATTAATTAATGTTTTAGAAAACTAGCCAAAAACTTTGTAACATTCAATTAACATCTCAAGTTATGTTGTTTAAAGTTACTGTCACCTAAACTTAAAGAAAAAAAATCAGAAAATTCAGCTTAACCAACGAGTTTTTATCTTTAGCATTGTATAATTTATGCAGTTTTTCTGCCTTTGGAGTAGTGGACAACTGGAGTAGTGTCTCCTGGATAGCATTAAAACAAGCACTGTGATAATGTAAGTACCCACAATGGCTACATTACTATCATTATATTTTCTCTGGTTGAAGGCAGGTTCAGCATTGTGCAACTATACAGACAGAATTTATTTTTTTATTGAATAGAGTCCATAGCACCAAGTTGAGAGTGGCACAGTCGTGCAGCTAGTGGAACTGCAGCTTCACATCTTCCGTGACCCAGGTTCAATCATGACCTCTGGTGATGTCTGTGTAGAGTTTGCATGTTTTCCCTGTGAATGTGTGGGTTTCCTCACTGTAAATTGCCCTGGGTATGCAGATGAGTGGTAGAATTTGGGTGGAGTTGACAGGAATTTTTGGGATTAGTGTAGAATTAGGGTAGATAGGTGCTTGATAGTCGGTGTGGATTTGTAGGGCCAAAGAGCCTCTTTCTGCACTGTATGATTATGTAACTCCAATAGAAAACTAAAGCAATACGTGTGTGGTCACGAAAGCACCACCTGTATATTTTCATTTATGGTTATTGAACATTATGAAGTAACAGGCTATGAGCATTGTTTTTATCCTTGTTGGTCTGGACCCTACCATCCAATGTCAATGGACAGGTTTTACAACACCAGGATTGGGGTACATGATAGAACTCACTTTGCTCTCAAGATTTCTGTAATTAAATCCACCATTATTTGGTTTTCTATTTAGTTACTGTTCTAAATATTGATGACAAACTAACCTTAATTTAACGTCCATCTCCCAAACTCTCATGCATCCCAGTCAATTGATTCCCAAAATATTGTGACAAACCAGATTTGATGACACCTTGCCTTTGTTGTTTGTGTAACACAGAGATCCACGCAGCTTTCCTAGATTTAAGTGAACTATTTTTTTGTATCACTGAAGTGTACTGACACTTAATGAAGCTTCAGTTATAAACTGGAGGAAATCTAAATCACGTTCTCTTACTCACTCTGCTGCATTTCCCTCTCCCTTCCACCCCACCTCCAGCAGCTTTGATCATGTCAATAGTTTATTCTTTCATCCTCCTGGCAGTTCTGCTCTCTGGCTGACCTTTCATCCAGTGGCTCCAGTTTTTATTGGAGAGCTTTCTATCTTCCCCTGGGAGTTCTAATCATTATTGTTGCAGCTTGGACTGTAACACTAACCCCTCCTTTCTTCCCTTGTGTTGCCATGTATCAGCTCCTCCCAACATGGTCAATTCTTTACCACAGCGACTATATTTTCCCCTCTCGACAAAAACCCTCCATGTAATTAGAAATGAAGGAAGAAGGACAAACTGAAAGCTGGAGGTGAAAGTAGTTGAGATAAATCACACATGGAGAAAAAGAGCTAATGGATTGAAAAGGCACAAACACAAGATATTTCTTCAATTCTACAGAGTCACAGATGCACTAGCGAGTGGGGATAAAATAGTCCTTTTTTAACCCTGCTGGTGAAACATCTAATAATGATTTCAATAAGAAAATAAAGGCAAGGCCACTGAAGGGATAACCTCACTATAATTCAAATTGAAAAGATGAGAATTACTTTGTCAGAAATCTGTTTGAAAATTTGAACCAAGGATAAACCAATATCAACAGACCCAAAAACCTCTCTCTGGAAAAGGATGCTGGATCCGTCACAGAATCTGATATTTTTGTTATCATGTTTGAAGTTGCTATGAATAGGCTTAGGCAAAGGCCACGAAATTACGATGACCAAAGGGTTCAACCTTGAAAATGCTAAATGGTTTCAAACCCAGCTAAGTCCTGACTAATTCAGATAAATTATGGACCCTGTCAGAATTTTATAAGAAAAATATTAACTTGCTGAATCTTTGCTGCTCCCTTTCACTGATATTTTCAGATCCAGATGCATTATATTATTTCAAAATCTGATAAATCATGGAACAATAGTATATCCATGCCACATCTGTAAAGAATGGCTATATTTCAAATATTTCCTCCTCCCCCCACCCCAAGTATTAACCACTGCAGAATGAAATCACATGGAAATGTTAAGGAAAACCTACAATATGCAGATTGGAGAGGGAGAAATTAAGGCCATTTCTCCGCCCTGGACTGCTTTATTGTCCAGCTTGATCCTGGGCAGTCTTCATGCATGGCCCAGTGCAGCACTGGGACCCTCTGTCTGCAACTGGCCAGCGGCACTCCCAGAATGGATTTCACAGCTGGTGAGGTCCTATCCACTGACTCATCAGCTGTTCATAGTGTCACTATTATTGAATCTTTCTGCAATGTCTTTGACATTCACAAATGTTCAAAAAGGTCAGGCAGGCACGGTAGTGTAGCAGTTAGCGTAATGCTATTACAGCGCCAGCGACCCAGGTTCAAATCTGGCCACAGTCTGTAAGGATTTTGTACATTCTCCCTGTGTCTGCATGGGTTTCCTCCAGGTGCTCTAGTTTCCTCCCACATTCCAAAAACGTACAGGTTAGGAAGTTGTGGGCATGCTATGTTGGCGCCGAAAGTGTGGCAACACTTGTGGGCTGCCCCCAGAACACTCTACGCAAAAAGGAAGCATTTCACTGTGTTTCGATGTACATGTGACTAATAAAGATATCCTATCTTATCTTAAACACTGACCATATAGAAATAAATATACTAAAAATAAATTGAACTATGTTAAAATACCAAACACAGTCTTACACCCTTCACAATTAAATACACTTTAGCTAAATTAAATCAAATAAGAAAGGATTATTTACCATTCTCCTTGTAGTCATTTCTTTCCATTTACTTCATTCTGTTCAGCAGGCAGGTTTCCCACTCTAGTAAGGGCTGGGAATCTGAAGAAACCCATTTGACTCCATGAGAAGTCCACCAACAGCTTGTGCTTGGGAATCCTAAGCTTCCACCCAGCTATGAGCTTAGAAGCTGGTAGATCCAAGGGGATTCAATAGTTTCAGAATTAATACTGTAGCTCATGCATTGGCAACTAGGATATTTACACAAGTGCATTTTACGCAAATTAGGTCGAGACTAAATAAATTTATTTTACATGGCAAAAAGATTTGCATGCACAAATGTCAAGAAACCAGTGTCAAATCCAATGCAGTACCTCTTCTACATTATTCCAATTCACTGAACATGTTCCAGTTTAGATGAAGGTTCATAGATCTGCAAGCTACTGCCAGATCTGCTATTTCCATTACTTTGATACTCAGCATTTGCGTTATTTTGCTTCAGGAAGTGCTTTTGAAACAATCCCCATTCCCACCAGCTCACTCGTTACATTTTCATCTAATTGAACTTGAATTTATTTACTTTTGATTTTATCTTGAAATTTGACTTTCCATTTTGAAATTGCAACCCAACATTGTGGATGAAAATATATCCTAAAATATTCCTTTATGCTTCTTCTGCACTTTTCAGTTAGGAGGCAGGTAGAATTCAAACTGTGTACACATACAGAAATATGTGAGTCCTATGTGTATGTAACTAATACTTCCAATAGGGGTCTTTGAAAACAGCGGTAAAATATTTGGTTAATGTTGGTAAATTGTACCTTAGTGGGTTAAAAAGCTGGTTGTATCTCTGTCATTGGGCCATTGATCACATTTCCCTCAAATGTGTGAAAGACATAAATAAATTGTCCCAACCTTCTGCTATTTCCACTCTAAGGAAGCTACTGACTTGGTAGGGAGCATACACAGTACATAGCAAATGCTACTGCATGTTCCCATTCTTAATGTCCACATTGCATAGGCATTCAACTGAAAATAAACATTCTTTAGTAAGACAGCTAAAAATTTGCCATTTGGATTTCCTTACCCCAGAGAGCAGTGAATGTCAGTCATTAAGCTGCATCTATTCAAGATGAGGATAAATATTTGGAGTACATGCAAATCAGGGTTTATAGGGATCAAGAGTTGAGGCCAAAGTTCAAATTCAGCCATGATATTAGTAAATTGTGGAGTAGCCTCAAGGGGTTGAAAGACTGATTCCCATTTCCACGCCTTGGGACTCTTCTTTCTATCTAAAATTGAACATAGAACAGTACAGCATAGGAAGAGGCCCTTCGGCCCACAATGTTGTACCAAACTAATTAACCTAGTAATTAAATGCCTAACTGAACTAATCCCTTTTGCCTACATAACGTCAATATCCCTCCATTCTCTACATATTCATGTGCCTATCTAAGAGCCTCTTAAACACTATTTTACCTGCCTCCACTACACCCCTGCAGCGCATTCCAAGCACCCACCATTCTCTGTGTGGGGGGAAAAACTTACCCCCTCTCACCTTAAGTACATGCCTTTAGTATTAGACATTTCGAACCTGGGAGAAAGATACCAGCTGTCTACTCTAGCTATGCCTCTTCATAATCTTATAAACCTCTTATCAGGTCTCCCCTCAGCCTCCACTGTTCCAGAGAAAACAACCCAAGTTTGTCTAACCTCTCCTCATAGCACATGCCCTCTAATTCAGGCATCATCCTGGTAAACCTCTTCTGCACCCTCTCCAAAGCCTCCACATCCTTCCTATAATGGGGCGACCAGATTGAATGCAATACTCCAGATGCGGCCTGAATAGAGTTTTACAAAGCTGCAACATAACCTTGCGACTCTTGAACTCAATGCCTCGATTAATAAAGGCAAGCATGCCATATGCCTTCTTTACCACTCTATCAACCTGTGCAGCCACTTTCAGGGAGCTATAGACTTGGACCCCGAGATTCCTCTGTACATCGACACTGTTAAAGGTCTTGCCATTAACTGTGCACTGTTCCATTACACTTGATCTCCCAAAGTGCAAACACCTCTCACATTTGGCGAGATTAAACTCTGCCATTTCTCTGCCATATCTGCAACTGATCTATATCCTGCTGTATCCTTTGGCAATCTTCTACACACTTCACAACACCACCAATCTTTGATGGTGTTGTGGATAGTGAAATCAATATTATTCTGTCTTTGCATCAATATACAGTATGCACAATTCCAGATAACTGGTGTTAATGGACAACTCTGAGAAAAAGTCAATGTCCCTGTAATTTACCAGGGATTTCCAATATTTTGTTTCAATGTAAGACTCATCAGTAGGACACATACCTAGAAATTGTACTGTGTTTGGAGATGCAGCAGTTGGACAGGACAATAGACATTTTGTCTGAGGCCTGCTGCTTGGAAATTCAATGGCACTCGAGGCCTGAACCATCCTTGCACTCTGCTGAACCATGCTTGCACAGTCAAGGCCTTCTCTTTCTCATATGTTGCACCATTGTGCAGCTCAGAAATCGTAATGAGCCAAGTTGCTAGGGCATGGGGTCCAGAGATTGAAAGGATAACAGTTGGCACCTTGAATAGGGTTTTTTTATGCCATCCCTCAGCATTGAGGACGACTTGTTTCTACTCTAATTCTGTGGCTTCATCTGCCATCCCAGAACCCAATGTGGGACCTGCAGATTCTGCTTCAGGTGGGGCAGGAGGTGCTTTATGGGGTAGGTAGGTAGTTTGGTAATTGATGTACTCCTTCTACTATTTACCCTGGGTTTTACATGCTCTGAACAAAAGAAAAAATCTTAATACCATCCCAAATACTCCTTCCCTAAGTGGTCATGTGCCAGAGTTTTCCATGAGCCTGTGGAGATGTTACACGTTTTCTAAGGAGGCTCTGAGAACATCCTTTTAAATTGTTTCCTCTCACCACCAGGTCATCTCTTACCCCAACAGATGTCAGAGTAGAAGGCCCATTCTATTCATTCCAATGGATAGTAGGGTGAGAGTCAACTGTCACCAATCATCTCTGCTCCAAGGCAGGAAAGATGAAGGTCCCAGGCTGGAGTTGTTAGCTGTTTCTCTTTCCACAGATGCTGCCTGACATGCAGAGTGTTTCCAGCATGTTGTGCTTTATTTCAGCTGTCACCCACAAGTTGGGAACACTATCAGTAGTAAGGTGATAGATATGCCTTGGCAGCCAAGATATCCAATCAGATCAGGTGAGCACACCTTAGAGAGGACCTCCTGAGTAAGGTTCCCTGAAATGGCCTGGAACCAACACAGGCACATCCCCGTAAATTCCCTAATTTTCCAACAAGGTGCATTACAACCTGAATTCAGCCCTTTCAGCTGAATGGCCATTCTAGTCTTGTATCTTACAATTCTAGCACTAAATTTTTTCTTTCTCTTCATTAATTTCCTCCATTTATACTTTACCCAGAGGCATCTTCTATTATCCAGAAGCCTTTAGTACTCTCCTTCAGCTGGCATCACCCCACTTGTTTCAGTGCCTCCCAGTCTCCACTCTGTCACAGCTCCTCCCTTTTGTTCTCTCCAGGCCTCCCCCCTTTTCTCTGCAGATAACAACTTTTTCAAGTTCTGCTGAAAGATCATCAACCTGAAGTGTTAACTTGGCTTTGATCTCCACATGCTGCTTGACCAACATTTTTCTTTTTATTTCTAATCCCCTCAAGTTGCAAGCATCACTGCTGATGCAAACCCTCTATGTTATCAAAGTGGCATCCAAGTACAGGTATCAGGGTGTTGATAAGAACACGTGTCTGATGAAAATTGCACAGTTCCTGATTTCAATTATGTTTAATTTTCATTAAAATTGGATAGTTGTGTATAAAACTGTAGTATATGGTATCCAATTTCAGGGCCACTGAAATGATTTCGAACAATCTAATAATTACTTGTTTTGCTTCTAGCAATTATGTACCAAAAGTAATGGTTGTTATGACCTATAGTATCAGACATGCATGGGCTCTGGGTGTGTAACAGCTGGCTACTTGATACATTTCTAATAATGTATCTATTTAAAGAAAATGCAAACAAACCTTGAAGTGATTAAAATATTACTGCATCTCAAAATGATTAATGGACTCTGCTGAAATCCCTTGGAGAGATGCACAAAGAGTAACAGGGCTGCAATAGTACAAGTTCTTAGCAAAATAAATCAGCTTGGTCTCCCACTCTCAATAGAAAACCAGTGACGTTTATCAAAAAATGTATACACCCAATCATGGGGTGTGAACAGAGCCAGGTCTAGCTGTGATGCCCATCATAGTTGAAATAACCACCCAAGATTTTGCCAAAACTTGCACAAGAATGACCATTGAAAGAGGCAGGGGAGTGATGTTTGGTTTATAAGGAATCATGCTGTAGCTAGAATTAGTGCTGTGAAAGGAGAATAAATCTGAAGAGAGGCCGATAAATTGTTTTTATAGTTGTGAACCATCATTTAATCGTAAATATGCTACCCTTTTGCATACTATCAAATCAGCAGCAAGTAATTTCAGAATGCTCACGCAGTTTTTGGAGCATCCTGCAGTTTAAAGGGACCTCTAGAGGCCACCAAAGAACATGCAAGTTCTTTTTTGATTTTTCACTATCTTGGTATTGGTTTATTATTGTCACTTGCACCAAGGTACAGTGAAAAGCTTGTCTTACAAACCGATTGTACAGGTCAATTCATTACACAGTGCAGTTACATTGAGTTAGTACAAAGTACATTGATGTAGTACAGGTAACAACAGTAACAGTACAGAGTAAAGTGTCACAGCTACAGAGAAAGTGCAGTGCAATAGGGTGCGAGGTCACAACAAGGTAGATCGTGAGGTCATAGTCCATCTCATTGTATAAGGGAACCATTCAATAGTCTTATCACAGTGGGGTAGAAGCTGTCCTTAAGTCTGGTGGTACTTGCCCTCAGGCACCTGTATCTTCTACCCGATGGAAGAGAGAAAATGTCCTGGGTGGGTGGGGTCTTTGATTATGCTGGCTGCTACACCAAGACGAGAGGTAAAGACAGAGTCCAAGGAGGGGAGGCTGGTGTCCATGATGCACTGGGCTGTGTCCATAACTCTCTGCAGCTTCTTGCGGTCCTGGGCAGAGCAGTTCCTGTGCCAAGCCGTGATACATCCAGATAGGATGCTTTCTGTGGTGCATCGGTAAAAGTTGGTGAGAGTCAACGGGGATAAACCAAATTTCTTTAGCCTCCTGAGGAAGTAGACGCACTGGTGAGCTTTCTCGGCCGTGGCATCTGTGTGATTTGACCAGGACAGGCTGTTGGTGATGTTCACTCCCAGGAACTTGAAGCTCTCAACCCTCTTGACCTCAGCACCATTGATGTAGACAGGTGCACGTACACCACCCCCTTTCCTGAAGTCAATGACCAGGTCTTTTGTTTTGTTGACATTGAGGGAACGGTTGTCGTCATGACACCATTCCACTAAGCTCTCTATCTCCTTCCTTTACTCCGACTCATCGCTGTTTGAGATACAGCCTACAATGGTGATATCATCTGCAAACTTGTAGATGGAGTTAGAGCAGAATCTGGCCACACAGCCATGTGGGGATAAGTGGATGCTTCCTTCCCCTGGCTCTACACATCAATAATCCAATCTGCTGGTGTCAGCCCATGATCCTGCCCCTTCAGTCACTTTCCTATTCCCTAGGACTTGCTCTGCAGATAGATTTTTAGGAACCCCCCCCACCCCATAAGCATCAATATAAGCAATTGTTGTTTTCCCTTGCTGGTATGGAGGTAAATTTGATTAGGCCTTAAGCCTGTTTTTAAACTGGTTTGCACAGAAGTTCCTGGTGATTTGAGTGTGGGAGGACCAGGAGAGAGTTGCACTAATTTTCACAGATGATGCAATATTTTTGATTAACTGATTACTATATATGGTCTATAAGCAAGAAATACCAAAAGCAACTGTTACAAGATGTAGATAATGCATTATGTTATTTGGGATCATGCTTACTATCTGACACATCTTCGTATTGAAAGAATTAAATTTATGATGCAACTTGATTATCAAGGAATGTATCTCATTTAGTGCCCAGACCCATTTAGCACTTATGACTAGGTTGTGATTATCAATGGAAATATGGTTGACTGTTCTTCCTAACACATTTTGCATACCCTTTCAGCATGGCATCAACTTACTCAGCACAGACCTAGAACCAAATCTCTTGGAATTTAAAAACTTCAGTGCTGTGATAAACCTAGTAGGCTCCTAGAGAGCTGCCTACAGTTATTTTCAGAGAGAGCTCACTTTAGAGTTGCTGGGCTCCCAAGTTTTGCAAACTAAGACGATCAGAAAACTTAAATAAGAAAAAGAAATTTGGTGAGAAAACCCGCATTTAAAATATTGCTATTACTTCCAATTCCATGCCTTTATACCAGCCTCTTGCAACACAAATTTGAAACTAACCTGGACCCAGCATATTTGTATTTTATGTGCTTACTATGAAGCAGGTATTAAACTATAATGGAACAAAGTTTGCAACAGAACATTGTTATTGGCCAGTGAAATGGTAATATAATATTTTATTGGCTTGGCCATAAAAGTAGAGGGTAGTGCTGGAGATGTGTTATTCTGATTGGAAGTCTCTGATAAGTAGTGGTCCACAAGGATTAGAGCTGGGACCTTGGTTTGTGATTTTAGATGTTTAGATGAAAATGTAGGTGGGCTTATTAGTAACTTTGCAGACAACATAAAAATTGTTGTGGATAATGAGGAAGATTGTCAAAGGATTCAGCAGGATATAGACCAGTTGGAAATTTCGGCAGAGAAGTGGCAGATGAAGTTTAATCCAGACAAGTATGTGGTTTTGCACTTTTGGAAGTCTCATTAAGAGGAAAGTATACAATAAATGGCAGTACCTTTACAGCATTGACATACTGAGGGATCTTGGGGCACATGTCCATAGATCCCTGAAAGTGGCAAAACAAATAGATAAGGTGGTAAAGAAGACATACAGCATGCTTGCCTTCAATCAGGATGTTGAGTATAAAAGTCAGGAAGTCATATTACAGCTGTGCAAAACTTTGGTTAGGCCACATTTGGAGTATTGTGCGCAGTTTTGTTTGCTGCATTACAGGAAGGATGTAGACGTTTTGGAGAGGGTGCCAGAGAGGTTTCACCAGGATGTTGCCTGGATTAGAGATCATCAGCTATAAGGAGAGGTTGGATGAACTTGGATTGTTTTCTCTGGAGCATCGATGGCTGAGGAGCAACCTGATAGAAGTATCTCAAATTATGGGAGGCATAAATAGGAAAAGTAATCAGTCTATCTTCTGTTTTCTCCCCGGGGTAGAAATGTCAAATACAAGAGGGCATAGCTTTCAGATGAGAGGGAGAAGGTTGGAAGGAGATTTACATGGCAAGTTTTTTTTACACACACAGTGGTAGATGCCTGAAATACATTGCCAGGAGTGGTGGTGGTGGTTTAAGGGCATGTTCCTGTGCTGTACTGTTCTATGTAAAGTTTGATAAAACTTGAATAGCTTTCCAGTTGCTGGACTGATGAATCAATCATTGAGATAAATCTTAATTTCCATTTTTTTCACAGTTTGCAGTAGTAATAACACCAATTTATAACAATAAGCAGCATCGTTCTTTCTTAAATAGAAGTTGAATTACAGGTACTTATCATTCTAAGCTTTGTTTACATTCAACCCAATTTGCCTGCCTTGCAGGTCACAGTCAGTGGTGGAACCAGGTGTGCTGAAGCATGAAGACAGGGATGATGATAACACCCAACCACTACTGGCTCTGGATTGAACAAAGCGTTGACTACGTGGCTGGGTCACAGAGGTGCAAACATTCGTGGAGCATTTACTTAAATCAAGTCACTTTCAGTTACATTTTCTTTCATCAAAATGGCAAAATTCAGGTACCACCAGCTTTCTTGTCAGAACTGCCAGAAGTTGATTTAAAATTGAGAGATCATTTAAAATAAGATACCTGAAGGATTTTCTATCTGTGGTGGGCAACCTGACAGTAATCTTGGAAGGATTACAGGTAGTGGTACTTTGCCTACAGAAGAAAGAATGGAAAAATCCAGTTATGCAGAACTATTTAGGTCTTGATAACAGGCATGTAACTTTCAGACATATTTGTGCCTTCCCAAGAAAGGCCGTGCTTTTATATTTCAATATCAGATTGGAAAACTCAAATACAAGTTTCAAACAGAAGGCAGGATGAAAAACCATTTATTAATGTGCCAAAGATCCAATAGATCCATTCCTATTTATTTTCTGAATGAACACCAAACATCAATGTATTTTAGTTAAATTCAGTAAATGAAGCTAACTTTACCAACCACAATGCTGTTTAGTTAACTGGACAAATAAAAAAAGAATTACTCAAGTTCTTCAGTATTTTATTTTGGGAAATATCAAGATCAATGTCTTATACAGCATGTTATAAAGTTTGTGTGTTCATTAATAGGTCACAGACATTCCACCCAGCATTCTTTACTGTAATTAAATGTTTACTAATGCAATGAAGGCTTTTAATACAAGTTGCATTAAAACTTAAAGCATAACTTATGTGAGAAGCATAAAATCTTTAATTTCAAATAACTATTTACAATTGGAGATACAATATTGATATTTTTAACAAGCAGTGATAGTTGCAAAAGCAGAAAATGCCAAATACACTCAGCAGCATCAAAACTAATGAAAAGTCACTGGTCTGGAATGTTAACTGTTTCATTCTCCACAGATGCTGCTTAACATGGTAAAATTTTCTGACATTTTCTGGTTTTGTTTCAGATTTTTTGCTTCAAAAGTGGTGGTTGCATTTTGTTCAAAGCATACTAGGCTTATACTCTCTTCAAAAATGTATATTCCATTTGTTCCAAAACTAAAAAGGTATTTAACACAAAAACTAGGCTGGGCTTTGTATAACTCAGTAAGGTGATCTGTGAAGGAGACAAGAAGACTCGCTTATATAAAAATTTCTCAAACTCTGAAACGCAGACTATGAGCCTCCCTCAAAGCTGCAGTATTCACAGTTAAAAATCCATGTCTACTTCCATGAAACCACTTCAACAAAAAAATCAATTTGACATCATACCAGTACTTATAATACATACACATAATACTCAGAGCAAATTCATTTTATCCAATGATATACAGTAGTGTTGACTTCAGAATTAAAATCCCAGCATTCAATGACAGCATCAAAAAGAATTGCAGTGCAGTTACTGGTGGACTCAAAAAGAAAACAAACTGTTCTTTTAAAAAAAAGTCAAAAATAAAAATCTAATCTACTTGTTCCCAGCTAACGAAATAGAAGGTAGAGTCTCCTACAACATTTAAAAAAAACTTATACCAAGTATTCTTCCCAAAACTGAGCTTGACCTCTGATCATATTTTTTGGATTTGCTAAATTAGAATTTATTTGAAGATTGGGCCAGGAAAGGAAAACAACCACCTGCTTAATGTCAGCTCTCACCAGAAATACAACATCTTATGATAGCTAATACAGGCACTTTAAACGTCCATGCACAATATTTCAATAGGCAAAACATCTTATCATCATAAATATTTTTGAGTAACAGTTTACCAAATGTTACAATATCTTTGAAGTCATTCACCATCATTTTATTTATGGCTACAAAAAGGCTTTTAGCTTTTGTAACATGAAAAACTAGATCACCGAAGAGAAAATTGCTTTAAATCTCACTGAAGATCACTCTGATGTTTCAATTTTTGACTATGCCCTGACAATAAACAGATGTCAATTTTTATCAGACTCAATGTCACTGGAAGGCTGGGTACTATGCAGCTTTAGCTATTACTACAAGCATATTGACTTCAGTGCATCAGAAGAGGTAAATAAAACAAAGCCACAATACACAGGGATACCATAGTAATATAAAGTTAGGAGATTCAATTACATTATACAGGTCTCCAATAAAAATCATTATGGAGGTGATAGACAACAATAAACCAGATTAACAGAAACAAAGCTCCTCCTGCCTGTGCAGCCAATCCAATTCCTCTGGGTGGTTCAGTCAATAAATCCATCAAAACTGGCATTCACAGAATTAGTCCAACAGAATTATATATGCAACAAAAAGTAAGATATTTTAAAATCACAGTGTCACTAAACATTTTAAATTAAGGTACCGCTTTCCCCTGAGTCTGTTCCCAAATGTTTTGCTGTTTGAATGGTATGCCAAAATATATGAATAAATAATTGGAAATTGCCTTTTCCCACTTTCTGGACTAGCTCGTAATCCTCATCCCTCTATAGGGATCTGACTGCTCACAAAACTGCTCTGAGACAAAATTATCTTCATTATTCCTACATGGTGAATTTAGTCCTCCTTGTCTTGCCCCTGCAACATAAAGTCTGTCATTTATACTTAGCATAATAAATTTGAATGTAAAAACATATGGTCATTTTATTGTAGATGTATTATGGTTGTCACAAGCCATCTGCTTTCTGGCATTTGCACAGATGCATCAGCCGTCTATTGATGACTGTGCCTCTCACATTGGCATTTGTTCATTTTTGTCACACTAAAAATGTTCAACATTGGCATCTACATCAGTTATATCTTATGGGAATGCGGTACGACTTCTTTTCACAGAACACAATTTTATACTCAAAAGGATACCACTTTTATAAGTGCAGTTGGCAACACTGAAAAGAAACTTACTCTAACTACTTACACGATGTACGTTAATTTCAACTCCTCAAACAGTGAGCACTTGTAATACTGCTGGGGAAATGACTTTGGATGAGTTACTAAGCGCAGTGTGGGGGAAGCTAAGTATAAGCACAGATACATCTGTTAACTCAGGATGCTTCAGTGATCATGTCATTTCAACTCTGTGTGTTAATCAATCTCGCTCATACTGTCAGGCTTAGTAACTTCTCAAAGGCAGCTCTCCCATTGAGGGCAGTAGCACTCATTGTGTAAACAAAAAAAAATTCAAAATTGGAAAATAGGCCAAAACAATCTAAATTAATATTTCTTGGAAATGATGAGAAAGTGCACTGGTACATCAAGCATTAATTGTCAGTGTAAGCCAAAAAAAAATGCTGATTTCAGGTAAAATTTGTAATAGAATACACACATTGTGACTAAATACAATTATGAGAGGCATGGATTGTCCTTTATAAAAAATGGTCAATATCTAAGATTAAGAAATGCATGAATATCTGTACAGTAAAAATAATCAAAATATATACAGATTGATTCCATATGTAAATACCAAAGACCAGTTGTGTGGATGTAACAGTTTGAGTGCCTTATAGAAATTAGACAAGGCTATAATCAGCATATGTAATATAGTGAAAAATCATATAATCCACTTTGATTTTAACAATGAAGAGACTGCTTGAGACAAAGTGTTGTGTATATTGAAACTGTTCTAATCCCAATCGAAAAAGAGGCCATGTTAATCTCATCCACCTTTTGTCATTGTGTTTTTTCTTATTGCAAAGAGGACAGAGCTCAAGTTTGCATTAATTAATATAAAAAATGTCCTCTTAAAAAAATACTCCTGGAGACTTCTTATTTAATCAATTTTTTTTCCCCCCAAATAGATCATCCCTCAACAGTGGAAAACTCCCCTGTACTAAGAGTTTAAAAAAATATCATTGAACTCACTACACTTCATTACATAATCATTTCTTCATGTTAGCTCAACTCCTAATATTTCCTCCTTCACTTTATGTCCCAAACATGTGATTAAATTGGTGAAAGTGTTCTTCGTTGGTGGGCTGTAAGCTCTGGGTGCCATACATCCACTATGAAGATAAGCCTATAGCTGACAGCGTCTTGCCAAACCTCATGCTCAAAAGAATTCATCAAAGATGAGCACTTTTCCCTCCTTCCATTCTCTGCAAAAACGAGACAACATTGAATGTGAATCAACATCTGTTGAAAAGTAGTACTGAAAATTACAGCAATACATAACAACGTTGATTTGTTTTAAGGCAATTTGAAAAAGAAAACTAAGACATCATTAGATATGATACAATAATCATGCATCTAATCTGGGTAAAATACCCATTGACATTCTAGATTTTCTTGTATTTAAGTACATACTGGGTGCATACTTCATTAACCTTGAAGTTTTGAAAATTATCCAAAACTGAGGCTGGCCCTAAATAAGAATAGGGCAGATTGAGCGTTGTCCTGAAATTCACTGGCCACCTGCTTCTGGGCCATGCAGTTTGTTCCACTGTGGTCTCAGATGCAGACTTCTGGGATCCCAGTTCCCAGCACTTCAAAGTGCAGACTGCCTCCTGCATTCACAGAATGGCTTTGTCTCCAGTTGAGACCCGCCAACCAAGCTATTCAGCTATCAATGCTGTCACAGTTACAGGGCTACTGTATGGTTTTGGTGGATGTCATTGAACATTCAGTAATACTGCAATTTGATTTAAAAAAAATATATTCACATTAACACACTAATAAAGACTTCACACTTTAAAATAAACTATTTGTAACATTAAAACTAACTAAAATCAGTAATAAAAAATTAACCCTGCGTACCTTTCTGCAAGCAATTTCTCCCATTCATTTTAATTGGTGCTGCTGTTAGTTAAATTGGTGCAGGCTCTGCCCTACCAAGCCAAGAAGTATTCCTGGATGGCAGTTGTGTGTCCAGGCTTTGTGTTTACGTGTTACACTCCACCAGCGCAGTGCAGGCTTTTAGCACCTGCCCAGCTGGGATACGTGCTGAGAAAAGTGGGTCAGTCCAGCATTAGTTCTGGTATCAAGTTGGAAGTTCTGGGCTAATACTTTGGTTTAGAAACTTATAAGTAGGACAGGAAGAGGGTGGTGGTAAATGGAATACCTTTCACAACTAATCCGGTCGCCTCATTATAGTAAGGATGTGGAAGCGTTGGAGAGGGTGCAGAGGAGATTTACCAGGATGCTACCTGGTTAGAGAGTATGCATTATGAGGAGAGACCTAAGGGAGCTAGGGCTTTATTCTTTGGAGAGGAGGAGGATGAGAGATAGAGATATACAAAATATTAAGAGGAATATATAGAGCAGACAGCCAGCGCCTCTTTCCAGGGCACCAATGCTCAATACAAGAAGGCATGGCTTTAAAGTAATGGGTGGGAAGTTCAAGGGAATATCAGAGGAAGGTTTTTTACCCAGAGCGTGGTTGGGGCATGGAATGTGCTGCCTGGGTGGTGGTGGAGGCAGGTACATTGGTCAAATTCAAGAGATTGCTAGATAAGCATATGGAGGAATTTAAAATAGAGGGATATGTGGGAGGAAGGGGTTAGATAGTCTTAGGGCGAGGTCAGCACAACATTGTGGGCTGAAGGGCCTGTATTGTGCTGTACTGTTCTATGATCCTGTGTTTGGGGAAATGGCCAGATGCAGCAATGCACCTGCATTCCAACATCTGGCAGGTGCCACATTCCGGCAATGGAAACATTTCCACTTTCAGTGGAAAAGGGCTACTATTAATGTAAATGGAAAAATTAGCATTCCATTTGGAAAATGTTAATTGGTTATTTGGGTGCAGGTCTGACACATTACTGTTCAAGTCCTATAAAAGCACATTCAAAACAGAATCTAATCAATTGGGATCTGCTGATGGTCTTGAAAGGAAAAAGAAGTTACTTAAAATGTAAATGTAAAGGAAGTTTAGGGGAATGGAATTTTATGCTGAAGTGGAATTTCCACAGCTATTCTGCCAGCTTCTCGAAGGAAACCCCAGAGTTACAGAAGTAACTTGGGAAAAGCTATACAAAAATCAGTCCTAATATGTATAATTGCAGTAATTCATGGCGTGTCATTTTTTTGCCACTGATTACACTTGCCTGAGACAACAAAACATTAAAATGTTCTTATGACTTGTTGGTTTGATTCTAGAGATATTCAATAAACATGAAGCAATTTCTCACCTGGTGTCATTAGCACAACGTATTCTACATCCCTGTTTAGGAATAACTAGGCCAAGATGCATTCGTAAACGGCAGTTTGTTGGTCCAGTGTGAGGCCACACATGAGTCCCTGGCTGCATAACTGAATACTTAATCTAAAAAGAATGCACAGTAATAAATGAAATACTGGGTTCCCAAATTTACAAGCTATTACTGATTTTGATTAGCTCAGAATGACAATTTTACATTGGTAGACTAAAATGGTCTTGACATTTTTATTATTATTAACAGTCCCTACTACAGCAAGGTTTGCCAGGTATGAAAAAAACAACTCCAGTGAAGTCAGTAAATGAATACCTAGATTAAAAGGTTAACAAAACTTTCAAGTACAGGCTACTTGCATATTAAGATCAGAAAGGGATCGGAGGACTGAAACTGCTATTGCCTGTATATTGTCAGATTCAGGACAGATTAGAGAGGGTTAGAAAGTGGGTGACATCTGGAAACATATTAGCATCTGTTGTAGGGAAGGTCTTTGAAATGATTTTGAGAGATTGATTGGGTGATTTATTTGGATAATAAGAATTTGATAATGAACAATCAGCACAGATTCAACAAAGGAAGGTCATGTTTAATTAACCTGAGGAATTTTTTTTTGAGACATTCTGGACATAGTAGACAGAAAAATTCTACTGATACCAAGAACTTAAGTTCAAAACTTTGGTAAATTAATGCATAAGGTAGAGTTATGGAACAAAAACTGAAGTAAGGCTCTGGATGGAAAATTTTATAAAAACTGGAAATTGACGCTATACTTAACAATAACATCTCAAGCAGGAAAACAAAACTTGAGAAGAGAATGCAGGACACCAATTTTGGGACCATAGCTATTTTTAACATAAGTAGTGATCTCCACTTATAGCAGTCTGTCTAGAACTAATGTAAATTGTGTAAATTGTTGGCTCCATACCCAATGCATTGAAAGTAAGAGACATGAAATTAACTTTCCTGGAGATATTGACAGTATGTAGATTACTTTCATCCACAAATGCTATAAATCCTCCTGGTTTTCAAACAACAGCCCTCAATTATCAGCTCTGTAATCTCCATGAGGTACATTTAGGAGCAGATAGTTAGCCACTTGTAAGTGAACAATTAACAGGTCCTACTGTTGTTAATAGTCTTATGAATAATAATGCAAGATGGTGAAGATCTCAAATCAAGAACCAAGGCAAAGAAAAGGGATTGTGTAAGTAGAAACAGGAGGAGCTATATCTTTTTAGATAACTGACCAATAGTTTGATATAGAAAATTACACATCAATGTGAATTGGAGAAAAAACCTGAAAGCCGGAGTACTTGAATAAGTTTGCTGATCAGTAATATAGAGAATTTAGTGACTAAAATCATGAAACAACAAAACAAACACTTCATTGCTGTAAAATGGACAATCTGTGTACAAGGACAGTGTAATTCAGAAGATCGGCAGAATTAACTGACATTCTCATAACTTTGAGGGGCAAATAAATACAATTTTTTGAAAAAAGGTCAAGTAGACAGGCATTTGGGGGGATTAAGTAGAAAATTCAAGCTAATCGAATTTGAAATTTTGGGGAGATCTGACAAAATTGATCAGTCAATTTATTAACTATATCAAAAGATTTAAATACACTCAAAAATGGAGGAAATTAGGCAGGAGAATGGAAGATGGGCAGAATGTTTGCAGCCAACTTTTTAAAGTTATGGAACAAGAAAACATCAAACCGCTTTTCCTTGACGTTAAACAACATACTATAGTCCCAAGAGGAGGCCGGAGTTTGGATAGTCTGTAGCAGGTGTTTGTCCTTCTTACTCACAAATCTTTTGCAGTATTTATAAGGTTCAGAAATGTGATGGAATACACTGCCCTTACCTGGATGAATGCAGCTGCAACAAATTCAAAAATCTGATCAAGTTTGATCCTGACCTGGAGTTTGCATGTTCTCTCCGTGACTTCATGGGTTTTGCCCAGGTATCTCACATCCCAAAGATGTGCTATTATAAATTACTGGTTAGTGCAGGTTAATGGCAAAATGTGATGGCCATATGTGAGAAAGAATATATTGCAGAAATATGAGGAATTGAGAAAGAAAATTGTACTAATAAGCTTGGCCCATTGCAAGCTGGCATGGATCTGATGGGCAAATAGCAGTTTCCTGTGTTGTTATAACGTACAAGAACAAAGTAGCCTGCTTAATTGCTACCTTATTCATCGCTTTAAGCATCTAATTCCTCTCACACTGGCCCATTGGGCTGCAATGTGCATCACTTTTATTTTCTACTCAGCAATTTATCAGAGTCATCAGCTGACCAGTAAACTGAGGCACACTACAAGCTGGATAGAAATACTGCCTCCTTTAAGTTTCTTCCACAAGGTACATTGACTTGAAAAACACATCAACATTTTTCATTGTTGCTGGCTAAAAATCTTGGAACTCCCTTCTTAACAGCACTGTGGGAAATCCTTTATCATATGGATCGTAATGGTCCAACAGGCAACTTACTGCCTCATTCTTAAGGGGAATTAGGACTAGATGTTACATTACCAGCTATACCCACATTGTACAAAGCATTGCATCACTAAGCAGATGTTACATATTTTGTCAATTGTTGAAGAGAAAAGGTGGATTGAAGGATGTAGTGAGTAGAGTGTGGTGAACCTCTGGGGGATAAAAAAAATCATGCATATGCGTATTAACCTATTGACCTTCACCTGGACTTAAAAATGCTTATGACCTTTAGTCCTTGCCAATCTACTTGATCTTGGAGAAAAAAATGACACCTTTTCAGAAAAAAATGTCTCCATCCAGTGACTATAAAGGTTCAACCATCAAGTCTTTTTCCACAACAACCATTCTCAGCCATCTTTCTGGGACACGGTGTCCTTGTTCAAAACTGCCTAAAATTGAGCTGACCTAGACATGCTATTGATTCATTTGCTTTTCCAAATGAACCACTAAGTGCATCTTATTGATTCACAGGCAAAGTATTAAATGGAGAAGGTAGGGCAGGGTTATAGGTCAAAAGCATGCTATCAACCTTGAAACTACCTTAAGGAATAGCAGTTTTACTGCTACTAATTGATAACTGCTCACCACAAGGCTCAGGATACAGAGCTTCAACAATCTTTAACATATCCCCACTTCTGTTGCTCTCCTTTCCAATGTTCCAAACATATATAATTTTACTCATCAGTTAGTATTGCTAAGGAATGCATTAACTGGTTCCTGTGCAACTGTTCTGTTTGCCACTTTAGGTAGGGCAATCTGTCAGTGTTTGCCTTGGGACTTGCATGCATAGCTCATTTTAATAAGTTGGCCATTTGACCTTTGCTGACCAAGGACCATTAATAAAATGCACAGGCGACCCCCCACATTATGGAGGTGTTGTGTTCCTAGAAAACTGCCTGTATCGTGATTTTCTGTTCCTTAAACCCAGTTTTCCCATTGAATCCCATGTTAGAAGCAGAGATGCTTTCTTACAGGATGTTTTTCTCCCATATTAAGCCATTTCATTGACGATGACCAAGTGACCCACTGTTTATTTAATTTTTGAGGCTGATATGATAAGGGGATGGTTGGGTGGGGCGGGGATTGTTGTTTTTTACTGGGCAAGGGCTTTATTTACATGCAAGCTCATCCTTATGTGTTTGAGAGTACATACATGCCAACATGTGCTGTGTGTGGCGCGTGAGCGTGCGTGTTAATGGACCTGCAGTAAAGCCTGATCAATTATCATTGGTTGTTTGCCACTGGACTAAGACCTCACCCCTGTTAAGTCCATGTGGTAACTGGTGTGTAATTGCTATGTTTTATCTGCTAATTTTCTGGGATTTGGGCATCACTGGCCAGCTAGTATTTCATCATGTTCCTAATGTATACTTTCTAGATGGTGGAAAGCCTTTGGGGCGTTGGTGAACGAATCACTTGTCAGTCTGGGGTCTCAGCATCTACCACTGTGGGATAAGTGATCATCTCTTGACCCTATTTACTCAATCCAACATTCAACCAGCACCCTACAGTCATCAGATCCCCAACCTTGGAAGCTTCTGCTGAAGCCCAGATTTACTTCTTTGAGTAAATCCTGGCCCGCATCCCAGAGATAGATAACAGGATCCTCCTGGGCAACTCAATTGCTTGAGTTGGAAAAGATGCAATTCTCTTGCAAGAGATGAATGGCAAGGGAGGGAGCAGAAAAGGACACTGCTTCAGAGAGATGAGTTGAAGATATCAAGGCAACCCACCTGATCCAGGCTCTGGCACTTGTTTATTATGTCGTTGCCTGAACGAAAAACCACACGGACATTGGCATCGCCCATGAAATGACAGATACAGATGACTGTTGGACTGACCACCATCTCATTCACTCTTATCTCCATTAGCCTGGCCCCAAAACAATAAAATCACTGCTGCAAGAAAATCAAGGATCTCCTCAGATGGTGTCGCACTGAGTCACAGAGTGTCCACAGTATCTGGACTGCCATGGTGAAGACACACTAGTCTTCTCTATCAAAATAACAGATTTGATGAAAATGACCAGGAGGTACAGGAGATAATTAATCATAAAAGCAAGGCAGTCCTGGATTGGAAATTCCATCACTCTTCAAGAGCAATTGAAGTAGATTCTTTGAATATTTTTAAGGCACAGGTAGATATGTATTTGATAAACAAAGAGGTAAAGGTTACTGCAGGTAGGTGGGAATGTGGAGTTGAGGTTAACTGGAACAGCCAAGATCTTATTAAATATTGGAGCATGGAGCAGTGTGCCCTAACAGATGTGTTTGAATGTATGCACGTAAACAGTTCTACAGGCATCTGAAGGCCTAGGTGCAGCAGAAAGCCTGAGACAAAGTGCATGTGGTGGGTGGATAGATTGCAAAAGGTCCGGCAACACTGATAACATGACACTTAAAGATTCACCAGCACTGTCAAGGCCACTTATGGCCCAAATGCCCAAGGACCGACCCTGCTGACAGCCAGGAATGAGGTGTACTTACTACCAAAATGTTCACTTGTGCTGATTGTCAAGCTTCTCGCTGGAGTGAAGCTAATTGACAGTTCAAATGGGGAAACACTTCAGGGTTTGTCATCTCTACTCCAGAAGCAGTCAATGCTACAAGTCTGCATGTTCAAAAGCTAACAGCTGACCTCCAAGTCATCTTCAGCTCATTCACCGAAGCATATAAGAGAGTGGGTCCAAACTTAACATCCACAAAACAAAGGCCATCTACCAATCCATCCCCCTGTACAACATTGCTCTCCAACAAAAAAAAATCCACCCTGGAAAATGCAGACCACTGGGACATCTGAGAATCCATCTCTTGACAAATACCAATGATGAAATTCACCATCACTTCCAGTAGGCCAACACAGCCTTTGGTCTCGTGAGGAAAAGTGTTTTTGATGATCAAGACCTCCAACCAGGCACAAAGCTCATGGTATATCAGATGTCTGAGCCAAGGAGTACCTAAGGCAGGTATCTCAAAGAAAGGAATACATAACAGCAACACTGTCTCTGTAAAAGCCTCCAAATCCATTGGAAGGATAAGTAAATCACTATCAGTATCCTCTCCTGGGCCAACATCCCTGCACTGAGGCTCTATTTGCATTCAGTTGACTCTGCTGGGTAGACCATGTTATTCACATGCCTGACAGTCTTTATTCCAACCATGATGAGAAATTACCAAGTGGGCTGAAGAAATGATCCAAGGATATTCTCAAATCTCCTTGCAAAAAATGTACTGTCCTAACTGACTTACAGGAAGCCCTGGCCCTTGACCACTCAAAATGCAGAAGGAGAATTCTAGGTGGCACTGAGAACCTAGAGTCCCATTTGTCAGGCACACACAGAAACCCAATATAAATGAGTTTCTAGAAGCACAAGGAAGAAACACAACAGCTCCCAAAACTCCTTGCTCACTCACCCCATCAAGCACCTCCTACCCCACCTATAGCAGAGTCCGAGTCCCAGATTGGCCTCATCAGCCACCTCAGAACTCCATGAAAAAAGTTATTCTTGACTGAAGAGGAGGAAAGGACAGCAAATACCTGATTTTTGCATTTGATTGTCAATGTACAAATACTACTTCACTGTCTGAGTTAATTCATGAGAAAAATTACCATTTTTTTCTTTGAGATTCAGGCCATAAATATGTGCTGAAGGAAGTGTCAAATCAATGCTGGATGCTCAAGATTAGAACTAGTAAGTGAGACTTGCCAATCATAGATGGCTGATGTTATGAAACATTGAAGACATTACACATTTTGGTCAGGAACCAGTCTAAATCACTCTCAGCAGCTGAGCAGCACTTACAAAGAATCAGAGTTAACACCCTCATGCAGTATGACAGGTGAAAGCACATAGGGAATGTAATTCCATTTAAGAATATTAAATTCAGAATATTAAAATTTACTTTTCTTACAAGTGGTTAACATTTTGTGTTAAACTGAAGACTTTAATGCTGGACCCATCCTTCATGAATAACAAGGCATTCTAAATGATACATCCTAATTTTGAATTTCTGAGGAGCCTCTGTAGATTGAGTCTGCTGATAGTGATTGAGACTGGTTCCTGACCAAAATGTGTAATGTGTCTTCGATGTTTCGTAACATTGAGTCATAGAAGAACTATGCTGCTTCTCATTTCACCTTACAATTGCAGGCAGATGCACTCTGGAAATCAAGCTAATTACTAATGTCATATGTGTCAAGATTCAGTTAGGATCTTAATGATTTGTTTCATAAAGTGAATGACATTTTCATTGATATGAAAGAACAGTGCAGTAAACATTATTTCTGAAGGCTGTAGCTATATGTCTATGAGCTGAGTGGATTTTCAACCAAACATTCACATTCGAATCAAACTGGAATTTATTTGGAATAGTTTGAGTTATGTTTGTGCCTACCCCAGTTCAAAATTCACAGATCACATCACTAATTTTATAATAAAAGCTGTAACATCTTTTTAAAGATTCATACAGCACGGTGCACTGAATATATACATTATTTCCACAATAAAAGTGCATACCTGTCCACGTTTACACCCAGTTGTCTCAGGAAATCTCTCCAGCAAGGCACATGTTTTTGGAACCTGTTTACAGGAATTCTCAATCCTACGGCCTAGTATGGAAAAGTAAAACATACATAACAAGGCACAAACACATCACAATTTTTGAAAGTCATAATTAAATGCAAGATGATTTTTTAAAATCTTACAGATTTTCCTGGTCAAACCATAATGGAAATTATACATCAGTGAAAACGATTATAACATATATAAAATGGCTGTCCAGTACCTATTGCTTTTTCACAAATACACTGACCTAGCTGTATGTTCTCAAACACACGTAAAAAGACCTCGTTGTAATTTTCTGACATCTCTTTTCCCCTGTTACAGTATAAACATATTAACATAGCAAGAATGGAAGAAGCTCTTTTCACAAAATCACAGAAGAGTTACAAGGAAAGAGGTCATTCAGCATGTCTCATCCATCACTAGCTCTACCCAAGAGGAATCAAGCTCCCTCATCCTCTCATTGTAGCCCTGCAAATTCTTTCTTTCAGACATCTATCCAGCTCCTATTTGATTTTGCTGAACCACTGCCCCGACAGTACAGTCCAGCCGCTAAGCTCTAACTACTTAGTTTTTCTCATGTCCTTTTGCTAACTATCTATATTTTGTCTCCCTCAGTTAAAAGGAACAGTTTTACTTTACCTCCTCTGTCATTACGCTTCATGATTATAAACACTTCCATCAAATGCCCTTGTATTCTCCTCCGTTCCAAGAAAAAACACCCGATTCTCCAGTCTATCCACATCACTAAAGTCCCTCATCCTTGGAACCATTTTAGGTAATCTCATCTCCACCTCTCTAAAGACAATACATCATTCCTAAAGTGTTATGCTCAGAACTGGATACAATACTCTAACTGTGGCTGAACCAGGGCTTTATAAAATGTTTATTGCAACTTCCTTGCTCTTGCATTCTATGCCTCGATTTATAATGTTTTTAACCCCTTTCTCAATCTGCTCTACTACTTTCAATAAATCATAACATACTGTACATACCAAAACTCTGTGCCTGTACCCTTCACTTTTCAGATGATTCTGATTTTTTTTAGCCAGGGTTTAAAGTAATAGAGTTAAGAATGAGGAGAATAAATCAATTTATTTTGTGGCTTCGAACAATCTGATTTAAGGATACCATACCCTATCCCATAACCCTTGCCAATTCTGAAAACTGTATCAATTTGTATGACACTTCTGGTTAAAAAATGAACAGCTTTTCAATTGGTTGTAGTTCTCTTCTACTAACAATATTTCCTTGCATAATAGACCTTTGAGAATTTATATTTTACATTAAGCTTTCATATCTAATTCATTCAACTAACCTACACTAAGTGGTTAAAAAAAATCCCCTTTTCCATAGGTATAATTTTACCTCAGCAATAACAGGGACTTAACAGTGCATGTGCCTCAGATTCACTGACAGCGATGCATACTACCTCATCTCTTTTCATGTAAGAGCCCTCCAAGGACTGTAATTGAATGTTCAATGCCTGCATATTCAAGTGCTTTGAAAGCTTTGATGCTCACTTCCACTGGGAGATGACACACATTTCAATGTGCAAGGCTACTTTAAGATTTGCTATTCTATCATCTGCAAAACAGGTTTTTATAATCCTTTAATTTTTTTTTAACATCATTTTAAACACAAAATTAATTGAAGGTCATTTCCCTCACTATAATCTGTATTTAAATTATCAAATAATTTCAGAACCGTGAATAATTGAAGAATAACATTTTACATTAGCTATTTTAAGAGCATTAACCCTTGTTGATTTTTTTGACAGAATATGTACCCCAATTTTAACTGGACTGAAAAGGTAGAATATAAACAGTGAATATCGGAAATACTCAGCAGACCCGACAGCATCTGTGGAACGAGAAATGGTCACTGAACTTTCATAACAGGGAAAAGTTAGAAATTAATCATTCTTTAACTTGCAGAGAAGGGGAGAGTCATGGAGATAACAAAGTTGAATGCCTATGACAGGGAGAGCCTGAGTGGTGTTGGTGACGACTGACAGAATGTGATGAAACTATTATGATTTACCTGGAGGATACACAAATAGAAGGAGGTGAATGAAAACCCAGATGTAGAGAGAAAATAAAATAAAACAATGCTGGAAATAAGAGGAAAAACTGGAGAAGCAAAACACTACAGATGCTGGAAATCTGGGAAAACAGAGAATGCTGGAAATACTCAGTTGGTCAGGCAACATCCGTGGAGAGAGAAACACAGTTAAACTTTCAAAGATGATATTTCATCAGAGCTGGCCAACTCTGATAGAAAATGGAAAGGCTGGTTACCCGAAGTTGTTGCATTCAAGGTTAGGTCTTGAGGGCTGCGAGAAGATGAGATGTTGTTACCCAAAGCTGCACTGGACAGCATTGGACAGTCTAAGAGGCCTAAGACAGAGAGATCTGAATGAGAGTAGGATGAAGAATTAAAGTGACAGGCAACTGGAAGCTTAAAGTCACCCTTGAGGACAGAATGGAGATGTTCTGCAAAGCAGTCACCCAATCTATTTGTTTTCTTCAATGTAGGGACACCACATTGTGAGCACTAAATCAAAAGAGATGAATAGGTAAAGAGGTTAAGGGAATGGAGTTCCTTCAATGTTTACAGAGGTCCTTTCTAACCCTAAACGTAAAATGCCTTACATGGAAGAATTTGGTAATTGGATCTGATAACTGCTCTGGTTCACTGCCTGTTAAAGGAAATAAGAGGGACATCTAGCAAATAATGACCATAATAATTCAGATGATACCAGAGGAGACAAAGTATGATTAAAAAAAACAGATCAACAGATTGGAGAAATGCTCTCCCTGCGAGGCCTGAGAAAAATTGGGAACATAAAACAGCCAGCAAAACTGGCAGAGGATGACGTGGGACAACAATGGGAAACATTTGAAACAATGCTCCACAGAGTGCTATAAAAATAGCACTTCAGTCCTGAAGGGTCCTGACCTGAAATGTTGACCGCCTGCTTTTCTCCATTCATGGAAATTCTATGGATCAGTAAACACACAAGAGAATAAGCAAGCATACGTTAAGCACATAGATGGCAAGAATATTACAGGATTAGGAAAGGTTAAAAAAATTAGGAAGGCAGGAGGAACTATGAAATTAAATGATTAAGAATCACAAAAAGTAAAATATTTAATAGACAAATCAATAAAAAGCAAGGCTGAGATAGGAGTAGCACTATTATGAGACAGACAAGAAAATACCACAGGTATTCAGATAGGGAAATGGCAAGAAGATTGACTAATTATTTCACTTCAGAGAAATGAAACAGGTGACAAGGCATTGCATAAATAAGATAATGAAATAAGTGCATTTAAAATAGAAATAGGGCATACAATAAATAATCTAATCAAATTCAGAGGATAAAATCATGATCCAGTTGGACTGCATACATAAAAGATCATTTAGTGAAGCAGTAACATAGGCCTTACTACACATATTTAATTATCCGTTAGCAAAAGATCTGGTGCCAGAGGGCTGGTAAAAGATGCCTGGATAGACAATGTCCAGGGAATATCAATGATAGGAAAAATAATGAAATCACTTCTAATGGGGTGAACAAAAGAACTTGGAGAAATTAAAACTATAATAATGAATAGTCAACATGGAATACAGAAGGGAAAATCTTGATTGACCAAATATACCAATTGGGAAAAGTTATGCCGCAGGTTAACAAGGCTATAAAAGCAGAACCATGCAACAGAATTGAAAAGTAGCGATGTTCTGCTAAACCTGTATCAAACCATGACTGGACCACACTTGAGTATTGTGTACCTTTTTGGTCACCATTTTATAAAAAAAGATAGAGGTACAAGAGAGGGAACACAAAGGACTTACAGGGATGTGAGTGTATACGTATCTGAAAAGAAGGCTGTACAAGCATACGAGAGTTATACTGAAAGATTTACATGAGGAATGACAGAAAGCGGCTCAAATGGGACATGGTAGGCAACCTGGGTTGGCATGGATGAGTTAGGCTGAAGGGCCTGTTTCCATGCTGTATAACACTAGAACTCTGACATTATAAACGCTAGCATGCACTGGTTGGAGCAGATACTTTGATTCTGTGCCACCTATCCTATGTAATTCTATGCAAGAGGCCAGCAGGCTATTGGTATAGGGCAGGGGAAACCACGTCTGAGCCCTGTTTTATTCTCACGAGACATCTAAAATGTGCTGTTTCCAGAAAAAGGCCCTAAATAGTAAATCTGGAACAGGCTTTTTACCTGGCAACAATCATGTCTCGTAATCCATACTGTTAAGCTGATGACAAGAGTTTGTACATTTAGCAAAATTGTTCAAAAAAAAAAATCACAAAACCTACAAAGGCATCTAATTTTACAGAATTTGAACTTCCTCCTTCCTATGGTCCATTAATATCATATTTGGGGAGATCTACCCAAAGTGCTTTATTGTTAATCATTGCATCATTTTAAGAAAGTCTTTGCTAATACCTCAAATTTAAAAAGGCATGTTGTACATAACTGCCAGCAAAAAAAATCATTTGATGCCACAAAAAAAGTCTTCAACTCAACCATCTGACAATATTCGTACAGAAACTCATACAGCCCCTTTGAATCATCAGGAAAATCTCAAAGTTCTCAGCACATTAAACATCAGGCCATAGATATTTTATAATAGTTTAATAATTCCTCAATGTGCACCAACATTTCTTTAAACAGGAGTAGAGGTAATTCTGCAAAGCCCTTTATTGAATTATTTAATTTTATCACCCAGGAGTTTTGCTTTTATACCATACAAATCAATTTTTCCTGGTTGCCAAGTAATAGCAGTCTATTCATGAATCAGAGGTCTCAGCTTTAAGTTCTGGTCTACCCTAAATGTCCTGATCTTGACCTAAAGCACAGAACAACTGATCTCAATGGATGATAAATGGGACAAAAATAGAACCAGCAAGAGCTCTTGCTGGAAATGTAGCACTGCATGGGGATAAGACAGGAAAATGATGAGCTACATCATTCTGTGCTAAGAATCAATGAAAAACAGAAGGGTTGCTGATAACCGTGGAACTATACTGCACCTTAAGGAGGAGAGGGTTTTAAAAATAAAGTTTAATTTTAGAAATTCCATTGTAACTAGACTCATCTCACAAACATCTTGCACGATAAAATCTCAGGTTACCATCAGAAAACAAGTAGTCTGTTTTACGATCAATCTTAACAGCCTGAATTATCAACTTGGAAAGAACAGCAATATTACAAAATATTAACAGACATTAAAGAGCTTTTGCTTGGTTTTCAAAGCTTATTATCATGTCCTTTGTCAGGATATTTGCAATGTGAACATACAGCATTTGCCCCACCTCTAAACAACAGTTGATCACATTATTTTGCTGCTCAAGCTATTTGAAGTTGACAGTGTGCTGCTTTCATCAAAAGCTTCCAAACAAATTAAAGGATGAAGATCATGTTAATCATATGATTAGTTATTCTATTCTTTACCTCTAATGTACAACATAATTAAAATGCAGATTCAATATGGAAGCAATTTATAGCTGTACTTTTTATTTGTATATTATTTATACATACATACACACACCATATATATATATACACACACACACCACACATATCAATAGGTGTGGTGACTTGGCTGTCAACATTTTTTATGGCAATTTCCACATGAACCAGTTCACATCCATTATAGTTGCAATATCCTCTAAGTATTTCATTTATAATAGTCAATCCTTTGTTATACTTTCCAGTTGTGAATATGTATACTTCCTGATCAGAATGATTCTGTTGTGTCTGTTATGTTATGGATCTGTAACTGCATTGCATTAGTTCAGAATTCTAAACTAATCTCTTTCAGATAAGCTTAGGGATTTTAAATCATGAAAATATTAACACTTTAAAAGTTCCTCTTTATTCTTAATGTGATTCAAAAACCCACAACATACGTAACATGAAAACTTCTATTCCCTCAATAGGGTAACAGAAAATTTATTCTACCAGATTAGATTCCTCTCCTTCTGACTCAATCAACCTGCCTCCTCATGACCTGAAGACTTCTACTCCAGCACACAGCGAGTTCTCCTTTCTAATTATAACTTCAACAACTCTGCAGTGTAATATCCTTACCTTAAAAGAAACAATTGTGAACACAATGCATTCTTCCATCCTCTCCCTGTCCTTCTACTACTCCTCTCCTCATATTCCTCTATCACATCTGGCCCTGTTTACTTTCTCCTTGCCCTCTAACCCTTGTTGACCAATTTTTCATCACCGACTGTCCAAATGCAATGCCATGGCAGAAAAAATGATAAAAATGAATAAACTATTTATATAAATAAGTGTATGAGACATCATTTCTATCTCTTGAGAATTAATTAATGCTGACATTTAGGAAAATAATAGTGTATTTTAATGTTTCAGCTATCCTGTATTAGGCATTAAATTATAATGCTGAATAATCTAGACAATATAAATTAGATCATCATTAAATTTCATCAAATTATGTCAAAGATGATAACTTTGCTTCATCTAGGTTTATTGAAATGGCTGGAATTAATTTTAATAATGTGTTGTTCACCAATCCCTCCACATCTCCACCCCCCTCCCATTAAAACAGTCAAATAAATGTAGAGTATTATTAATCACGATGAATAAAACCTCTGTTACAGCAAGATAATTCAGTAACCAAAGAATTATGCAGGCTTGGAATATTAAGTTCAGTTTAGATCTCCATCCTTTGTTAGCTTTAAGAGGTACACTAGAGCATTGGGTTAGAGAAGGAATGAGGCAATTCAGGTTCCTACTCTTGATTGCTATCCTAATGGCTACTGTTGAAAATATGTACAGAGATAGGTGTCAGATGTGGTCAAGGTTTAATTCAAAAGTGATGCCCCCCACCCTTAGAGCTAAGAGAAAACTGCAGGAGAGCAGGACTAATTAGATACTTCCACCCAACTGCCAGCACACACACACAAAATGGTATGTACAGATAATTTTATGATCCTAATCTTTAGATAGGCTGCTGTCAAACCTGTATTTGAATATCTCACTTGAATCTGGACCCTCAGCACAAAATTAATGCTCTGTGGGCATAGTGAAAGAAAGCTACTAGAACGAGGATGGGGCGGCTAAATCTAGAGCTCCCTGGATGACAAGGTGGACAGACAATAGGATAAGGCAAAAAAAAGGATTAAATTATGTCACAAAGTTTAAAACCAGCAGAATGTATGGATGTGTATTGAAAGTAAAGGGATGAAATAAAAGGGGATATTAGGAAAGCAAATAGAGGATATGAAAATATCCTGGCAAGTAGAATCAAAGAAATCCAAAGATATTAACAAATACAAAAAGAGCAAGAGGATAAAAAGATCATGTCTATTAGGAACTAAGCAGGAACCTGTCAATCGAAGCAGAGGATATGAATAAAGTTCTTACTGAATATTTTGAGATTACCTTCACAATAAGGGTGGTGATGCTATGTGGCAGTTAAGATAAACAGGTGTGAAATGTTAAATGGAATAAACAGACTAAACGAGGAAGTATTAAGGGTTTATCATCTTTGAAAATGGATAAGTTGACAGGTTCAGGTGAAATATACCCCAGGCTGTTAAAAGTTGCAAGGGAGGAGATTGGAAAGGCTCTACAATTTGTCACCTTCTCTGTACCCACAGAAATGGTACCAGAGGACTGGAGAATGTCTAACATTGTAGTCAAACTCATGACATCCTCCACCAAGATGGACAAGGGCTGGAGGCACACCACTACCTGCAGGTTCTCCTCCAAGTTGCACACCATTCTGTCTTGGTATAATATCACCTATCCTTCATCATGGGACTGCTATGAATTCACTGGAGAGGCTGCAGGGGCGGTTTACAAAAACATTCCCAGAAATGGAAAATTGTTGTTTTGAAGACAGACAAGATAAGCCAGGATTGTTTTCTTTGGAACAGAAGAGACTGAGGGGGCACATAATTGAGGTATTTAAATTGAGGAGGCATAGATTTAAGGTAATTGGTTAAAGTAAATGGATTTCAACATAGAACATTACAGCACAGAAACAGGCCCTTCGCTCACGATGTTGTGCCGAACTAATTAAGTTAATGGTGTCTAATTACACTAATCCCTTCTGCCTGCACATGGTCCATTCTCTTCATATTCTTGAGCCTATCTAAGAGCCTCTTAAAAGCCTCTATCGTATCTGCCTCCACTATATTCCATGTACCCACCACTGTGTAAAAAAAAAACTTGCCCTGCACATTCTCAAATGAAGTGATTGGGGTCTGAAACTCACTGCATGAAAGAGTAGCAGAAGCAGCACAACCCCCCCCCATACATAAGCAAAATTTGGATTCTACTTGAAGAGCCAGGATTGATAGGGTTATAGATCTCCTACTGGAATATGGAATTAGGTTGTGTAGGTCTATCAATTGGCATAGACAGGATGGGCTGAATGACCTCCTTCTGTATCACAGAAGTTTCATGATTCTTTTAAATTAGCCACAAAAACATTCCACCTTTTCCTGTATTCAGAAGAATTTTCCCAGATATTTAATTAAAAATTACAGGAAAAATAAACAATTAATGTTAAAAGAAAACATGAGCAAAATGAATCCAAATTCAATCACCAATGTTGTATATGTACATACAATACAGGAGTCAATCTTTTTTTTTGATCAGACACCTGCTGCTAAAATACCCGTCCTAATAAATCAATGAAATGCAACATCAACACTACTGAAAGTCATTCAATAGAACATATTAATTACATTCACTGTATGATGAAGCATCATAATAATCTGATGTTACAAAAACCTGAGATGGCAAAAATTGCACTGGTAGGTTAATTAGCTACCGATTAGTACAGATCTTGGTTAATTTTAGAACTTAGATAGTATTAGTTAAAAGATCTGTACTACAGATTCAAAACATGCCAGACCACAGGAGTTGCCAGACCACAGAATGCCGAATCAAGAGTTTCAACCTGCATTTAGGTTATTCCTCACTTCTTGGTCTGTAAGCCTGATCGAGTATTTCCCACAATTTCTCTTTTTATTTTAGGTTCAGATATTACAACATCTGCAGTCTTTTACTTTTCAATTATTATCACTTTGGTGCATTCTAAGGCACTGTAATTGTCAAAGCACCAAAAGATATCAATTCATCGGTTTGCATGTCATTTTTTTTTGTCATAGTACCATTTATTGTCTATTGGAAATTTCCATGTCCAGGTCAACAAAGGGTTTGCTCCAATAGTCTTAATCAATTTTTGCACTGATTAACAGGCCTCATTATGATTTTGTTTAACTGGAGATGCAGGGTTTAAACATTTCAATATATTGACAAAGGTGATCAATATATTATAACATCATACATGTCATGGTGTTGTCCTCACAATTAGACATTACCTTGCTGCCAAATTGTAAACTGGCCCCAGTCTCCTTTCTCTCTCAAATTTTCATCTTCAGGCAAGAAAAAACCGCTTTCTTTATCCATAACATTCAGACCCTCTTCACGGATTAACTTCCAATTTTTCTCAAGGGTCTACAACAAAGAAAAAAAATACTAATTAGGATCTCACAACTAAACAACTTCATGGTCTAAATGGACCATTATGTTTTCTCAACAGCAGAACAAAGAACAGATCTTTCCGTTGTCTCAAATAAACAAACTGCAGCATTCACCTAGAATAACCACCGCAATACTTCAATCTAATGAGGGAAAGAATAATCCTGATAATTATACTTTGGTTTGTCCAATGTCACTTGTGGGCAAATTCTTAGAATCTATAGACAAATTATTTAGAAATGCACATGCTATTAAGGAAACAAGAAAGAAAAATAAACTTGCATCTTTATAGCACCTTCTAAAATTTCATGAATTCCAAGGCCAGTTACTATTGAAATCAAGTCATGACTATAGTTAATGACTATCAACATGGAATTGTTAACATCACATAAATAAACAATAGCTCCCTTCTAAATACTAGCTAATTGAATAGATAGTAGAAATGTAGATAGTAGATAGTAGAAATGAAGAAAGAACACCAATACCAGCTAGCATTGTCAAACAGTCAATTCCTGCATCAAAATTTCTATACAATGTCCAGAGACCTCCACAGCACATTTGATATGTTGTCCCAGCAAGAATCTCATTAGAAAGTTCAAGCCCATGATACAAGAGGAAGGGAGAGAGATGACTAAAAGGTTGGCTGGAAATATCATGTCACAAAATTATTTACATTTAAGATACCATGCATATGTAAACAGGTATTGTTGTTGATGAACTACTCTATACACAGGACTCTAGGATACTACATAGGAGTGTATATACCTTCACCAGTTCAGTATACCCTGTTTCTTTAGCCGTCCACCAAGGCTGAGCCTTAAGTCCATTCACATTGTAGAGCGAACGCTGCCACACTGATGCAAAGTGACCCCTTTTGTGTCCCAGTTCATACCATGTGTACGCCTGTAGATAAGATGAACCAACAAAACTATTTGTACTGTAAATCATACCATCTATTGCTTCCTTTGACTACCAACTCTTCTGCTAACTGCATTGATGACGCTCAGTAACATGCTACAGAGAAGTTTGATAATATTTAAAATATTTTTTTAAATGTTCCTTTATTCCCGGTAATAGATTCAATCACTTGGCAAGTCAAATTAACAATCATAATATGATGATTTAAAAGAGAATGTGCTCTGTCAAAAGCATCAGAAAATTACCTTTCCAATTGCTTTATTAAACTAGTCTTATTATCTGGAGATAAGTCATTAATTGGCATTCATGTCATTAAGTTCTCTCTCTAATCAGTCTGGTTGAAAGTCAGATTTTTCTTTGCAGTATCTGATGTTAACATCACTGTAGATGGAAGAAAGAGGCCAAGGAAAGGAAAACATGTAAGTACATCAAAGGATGAGGTAGGAAGTGCTGATATTAAAAAATCTAATTTAGAGACATATTTGGGTGAGCTTTAACTGTACTTGTAGGTCAGAGCACTGTAATTGAAAAATCAATTAACTATTTCATGTAGTAGTCGATTACAACAAAGTAATGAAAGCAGGATTTCTAATCTTTTATTATGTAGAATTCCCATTCACTTATTACCACTGCTAGCTTAGCATGTATACGAGATGTTACTTTGGTATAAATGCATCATTGAAATGAGTCTTAACTGAATATTTAATGAATGAATTCTATTAAACCATGCATATTCACTCACCTCTTGATCACCCACTCTCTGCAATGCATCTCCCAAATGGAAGTAAAAACGTCCATCATCAGTGCCTGGGTCTCCAGACAATAATCCTTCCTGCAGAAATTATATTTTAAAAAAAAAAATTCTGTTTATATTACATGATTACTAAACAAGAAACACATTCCACAATACACAAATGATATACACTAGACTTTACACTGATTTTGTTGTAACCTTTGTGTTTCATGAATTAACCACTTCCAAACATGCCAAAATACACTCAAATCTCATGTCTGCCAGTCATATACACTACTTACAGCATAAATTGAGAGACATTGTGGTTTTACAATCACTTAGGTCATGAGAATTAAATCTTATTCTAGATTTAATTAAGCTCTTCACATGGGGATTGAATGGTGTTTGTCCCATAATGACATGTTAATGGAGCACTCCAACCAACAGAGCACCATCCCAATACCTCCTTTAATTTCAACTCAACTTCGTCTAATCAAGACTCAAGAGACTGCAGATGCTGGAATCTGGAGCAACAAACAATTTGCTGTAGAAACTCAGTGGGTCGAGCAGCATCTGTGGGAGGAAAGGAACTGTCAACATTTCAGGTCCTTATGTAGGGTTTGAACCCGAAAAGTTGACAATTCTTTTCCTCCCGCAGATACTGCTTGACCTGTTGAGTTCCTACAGCAGATTGTTTCTTAGTGTAATCGAGTGCAACCCTATTCATATCAAGCCTGATTTCATATTTCTTACGATGCAGCTGGAGGCTATTGGGCCCATTGAGTCTGTGCTGGCTCTGAGCAATCCCAGTCCATTATGCATTTCCCCATCACCCATTTTCTCACAAAGTCCACACAGACAGCACCAAAGGTCAGAATCAAACCTAGGCTGCTTGAACTACTCGCACTGCCACTATGCCACCTCTCTACATGAAGCAATAATTAAAAATTTACCTAATTGCCAGTTGACTAAGGGCTAAAAGACTTTTCCTTAATATTGTCAACAAAAAACAACATGAAAATGGATTGAATATTCCACACAAGCCTGTGAAAATGGCTACTGACTCAGTATGACATAAGGAAACATATCAGTTTTCATGGATTGAAATACTGTGACAGTAGTTGCATAAAATAGTCAGCTGAAATGGACCTTCAAAATTTGAAACCCAGGCATTCAACAAGGCAAAGGAATGCAAAGCAGGATTTGATGCTGAATTAGTGATGGCGTTCGAATGCAAACTGATTTAGTTCTAACTTAGTTGCCAATGTTATCTGTCGTACTATTTCATTCACCCAACTTCATTCAATATTCAAACACATTGTCATAGCCAACTCTGTAAAAATTACTATAACATTCAACTTTGAATGAGTTAACAAAGAGGTTGTGTTTACCTTGAGATATGGAATGCTCTCAGCTATCTGATTTGCAGCTTTGAGGATGAAGCCATAATGAACTTTAGCAAATCCATCATTTGGAGCCATGGCCAAAACCTGAAACAACACATAAATGTAGCTATTATTTCCTTTCTCACCAGCAGAAATTCTTCACTGCCCTTGGTTAAAAAGTAAAATAAAAGTGAACCATATATTCAAACAAATTAATCTTGATAATTTCCTATGAAGAGTTTGCTAACTGTCCAATTACTGGCTCATTGTGACTTAATAACAGGCAGATCACTGAAAGACAGATTACTTGAAAAGACATCATCACACAAGCCTCAATGCTATTCTGCTTCCTTTTCTCATATTAATACTACTCTTTGTTAAGGGAGGTTTTTGTTATTTTCCTTGTGGTCACTAACATCAGTTCATTAAAGGTCAGGTAAAACATTAAGGAAGGTTTCCCCCATTAATCTAAAATAGCTCGGCATTTATTTCATATTCATGTAATTTCTTAGGGAATATAAGCTGACAAGCTGAAGAATGTGAGATAGGGGCACCAGTATTGTTACAGAGGAGAAGTATCCTCAACCCCCTATACACTCACAACTGTGTGGGCAGATTCTGCTCTAATTCCATCTACAAGTTTGTAGATGACACCACTGTAGTGGGCCCTATCACAAATAGCAATGATTTGGAGTACAGGAAGGAGATAGCCTAGTGACATGATGTAATGACAACAACCTTTCCCTCAGTGTCAGCAAAACAAAAGAGCTGGTCATTGACTTCGGTGGTGGGGGGGGGGGGGGGAAGATGTGGTGGGTGGAGGTGGAAGCAAGTGCACACGCTCCTGCTTACATCAACAGTGCTGAGGTTGAGAACTTCAGGTTCCTAGGAGTGAACATCACCAATAGCCTGTCTGGTCCAACCACGTAGACACCACAACCAAGAAAGCACACCAACGCTTCTACTTCCTCAGGTGGCTAAAGAAATTTGCCATGTCCCTGTTGACCCTCACCAATTTTTACTGATGCACCACAGAAAGCATCCTATCAGGATGCATCGTGGCTTGGTATGGCAACTGCCCTGCCTGTGACCACAAGGAACTGCAAAGAGTTTTGGCACAGCTCAGCACATCACGGAAACTAGCCTCCCCTCCAGGGACTCTGTCTATACTCACTGCTTGATAAAGCAGCCAACATAATTAAAGACCCCCACCCACCCAGGACACTCTCTCTTCTCTCCCCTCCCATTGGGCAGAGGATTCAAAAGCCCAAAAGCATGTACCACCAGGCACAAGGACAGCTTATATCCCACTGATACAAGACTGTTGAATGGTCATCTGGCATAATAAGATGGACTCTTGACCTCACTATCTTCGTCATTATGACCTTGCACCTTACTGTCTACCTGCACTGCGCCTTCTCTGTAACTGAAACACTTTATTCTGCGTTTTGTTATCATGTTACCTTGTACTACCTCAATGCACTGTTGTAATGAATTGACCTGTATGAACAGTATTCAGGACAAGTTTTTCCACTGTACCTCAGTACATGTGAAAATAATAAACTAATTTACCAATTGAAGTTGTGAAAGAAATTCAATTGTCATAAAACATATGATTTGGAAAGTTTAATTTTGGTCACACATTGAGAACAGCATCATCTTTGTCAAGGTACTGCTTTGAATGTAAATACAAAGATTATAAGGACAATAGAGGTGCAACATTCACATTAACCACTGCACTGGTAATTCTGATACTAAAAAGCTACTGCATTTCCATAAGGTTAAAAGCTAAGGTTACAGAAAGCCATGGGTTAATTCTAATTCCAGTTTGACCTCTGTATTCAGGATCACCATGCAATTATGTTAATACCATTATGACTATAGGTCAGTGGGAACAAAGAACAGGCATGGTTCTGGTCCTGATGAGAACCATGGCAATGGAACTTTTGAAAACTAACAGCTGAAAACGTCTTGTTTGTGACACTGATCTGGCACAATTTGATTGGCAGTCTAGACAGAGGTGCAGACTTTGTTTCCAGGCAACACTGTCTAGAAGAATTTGAAAGAATTGAAATGGACTTACTTTCTTTACTTGCTGGAGTCTGATCTGTACAATCTCTTTTTGCTAGCTCCATTCATTCTGTGTTAAATGGCTTTGTGCCTGACACCAGGTCATAAATAAAAGGGCAATATCTCACATCAGGTAAACAGTTTCTTCATTTGGGAAGGGGAAAGCCAACATCTCTTTATAATCTTGTTCAATACAAAGAATGTAATAATACATTCCAACTTTCATTCTTAAATTAAATATTTGTCAAGAGCCTTAGGTCACTGTGGGAACTACAGCCTCTTCCTCAGATATGGCAGGTGGTGGCTGATGGTGCAAGTGAGTGTATAGTTTGTGACATGGTGCACTCTTTCCAGCACTCAAGCAGAGTGTCTGTGTACTCTTGAAGCATAGCTTCATGGTTTTCAATTCCATACCTGAATGCTCCTTCTCCACTTTGAACAGTCATTGAATAAATGCAACAAACCCACTAATTCCCAGGAGTCAGTGAGTTTGTTGCATTTATTCAATGATGTTTTGAGCACATCCTTGAATCTTTGCCGTTGTCCACCTGGTAATCTCTTGCCATGACACAGCTCAGAATAGATTGTTTTGGGGGCTCCGGCATCTGGTATGAAACTATGCCACTTCTCCAACATAGCTAAGTGTAACTAAGGCCTCAATACTAGGGATGTTGTCCTAGGAGAAGATAAGATGTTGGTTCACTTATCCTTTCAGGGAGTCTGAAGGATTTTGGACAGACAGCAAAGGTGTCATTTTTACAGTGTTTTGTAGTCCAGGTCATTTAGATGGGCAGGAATCACTGTTGCCCGATAGAGTTTTGTGCCAAGTCTGAGGTCCTTTTTTTTTTAAATACCCTGTTCCTCAATTGACCAATGACTGTACTAGTGTATTGGTGAACTACATCATCAATGTTTGCCATTGCCCAAGAATTGGCTCCTGAGATATGGGAGGTAGACCACTTTATCCAGGATATTGTGGTGAGTCTTTATGTTGGAAGATCTTGTAGTGTGGAGGGGGCAGTTGTTACAGGACACTGATCCTGTGGATATTGAATACAAGGACCATCTTCTCAACTGCTTCAATGAAAGTGTTGATGATGGCTTGGAGCTCAGCCTCTGAGCATATACAAACACAAGTGTTGTCTGCATGCTATGGGTTCTGGATTGTAATCACTATAGATTGAATAGCTTCCATGAGTTCTGAAGATTAGCTTCACTAATGGGAAGTCTGTTGGAAATGAGGTATCACATTACAGTGAGATAGATTGACAATGACGTAGTCTCGCGATAGAGTGAATATAGTGAATATGATCCACTGCATGCATCTTTGCCAGACTTAACATTACGTATTTTTTCCTAACAAATCATACACAAATTAACAGCCCAATTATATATACATTCCAGAGTTGGTATCAAGGCAATTGGTTACATTGCATAGGTCATCACCACTGAATTCAAAGCACTTTACAAATTTGGCAGTGAGTAAATATATGTGTTTCCATGGAATACATCACCATATTTTATAGGATGGTTACTACAGAATTCAGGGTTTCTACAGTAGCATGAAGAAATCTTTGTAATAGTACCACATCAATGCCATCAACACTATGTATAATGGATGATCTTTTTTCCTCATCCTCCCAATTTGCTTTCCTAAAGGCAGGATACAATCACCCTTTTGCATCTTATCTACTGGCCACCCTCCATGTGTAAATCTGGACAGTGGATAACAATTGAGAAATCAACTGAATTTGACCATATCCTTTGCCTACTGCCCATGTACACACAGTATATTTCACACACACTCCCCCGCCCCAATTCTTAAAGCATAGCACTTGTAGCAATAGGTCAGATAAGATTAGCATAAAATAATGACTAAACAGTTTTTTCATAGTCAAAATGGCTTAGTTTCAAGATTGGTAATTCATAAACCAAATGAAGTATTTGTGAGTACATAACCTAAAGAATATGCTCTCTTTGAATATGAAGTTCAAACATGGGGAACAAAAATCCACTTCTGAAATATGATGCTAAGAAGAAATTCTGACATCTTTCTATATTAATTCTTTATAACATACCTCTTCATACACTTTCTTGGCATTACTGTTGTCTCCCAATAACAGATAACTCACTCCAAGCTCATTCCTAGTTGAGATATCATCTGGGTAAAGGGATACCAGCTTCTTAAGAGTCACCACAGAACGTTTAATGTGACCTGTACATACACAATAGGATAAAAGACGACAAACTGTTTCAACAGACAAATCAGATCACCTTAAACAACTTATGTGGTATCGCAGGTAAATGTTAAGCAACTGTTTAACAAAGGTACAGCCGTTCATTCTCCTGGACTAGGATCTGAAGACACAGGCCGAAATCCCAAAGTAGATGAAGCATACAACTTCAATAGATAAGTCTGGAATAAAAGGCTGGCTTCTGGTGGTGGAATTACTACTTTTAAGAGGCATTTAAACAAACACTTAAATAGGCAAGGCCTAGAAGGATATGGTCCAAGTGTGGGCAAATGGATTAGTGTGGATAGGCAAAAAGGTTAGCATAGACATGATGGGCCAAAGAGCCTGTTTCTATGCTGTACAATTCCGTGACCTTATGACTCTACAAGTAAGGGGATAGAAAGGCAGACAACTGGGAACAGAGGGGAGACAGGCAGATTTAGGGTCAGAGAAAGAGACACAGACAGTCAAACAAGAGACATGGAAAGTGAAAGGGAAACAGACAGTTGGGACAGATAGTTAGCGAGAGAGAGAAAAAGAGACAGATGGACAGATAATTAGGGACAGACAGAAAGAGGGGAAAAAAGAATGAAAAAGAGAGAGGGCAAGGGAGCAATACACAGGTGCAGAGAGAGAAAAAGAGCTAGCTCATAATGGAAGCTTATGAGGCGAGTATATGTGGGGATGAGGGAAGTGCATCCCAGAGTGCACAGTGAAGCGATCAAAGGTTCTAAGTTTGGACTTTATGCCTGGAAGACATTGGGCCTTCCCTGGATCTCCCCTCCCTCTGTGCATCTCCCTACCTCTTCCTCTACCCAAAATCTCCTCAGTCAATAACCTCACTTTCTTTGTGTCTTCCTCCTAGCAGCAGGAGGTCGAGTCTATGATTTGCAGTCCTAGACATAAACAAGTCAGAGCTGGGTAGTTTCTTCCTCACTCTCACACAAAGGATTTATTTCGTTTGGGGAATGGGAGTCATGATAGGAGTCTGATATTTGAGCAATATGCCACATGTAGTCTGTGGAAGCATTGTACAAGACACTGCTTTTTGAAAACTCTAAAGTAACACTTCCCCCACTGGTGTTAATTTGTGATTACTTAAAGGCTGTGTTAATGATGATTAATTGATAAGCATAAAAATCCTTGACCATTTTTAAGGTAACAACGTATTTTTAATTTTCATACCCTACAACTATTTTATCTTTGAATTATTTTGTGAAGCATCGAACAGCTCTATTTGAAGAGAAGAGGTGAAATTCATCCTGTGTTCTGGTCTTGTATCCCTCAACCACCTCAAAAAGATTATCAACTCATTTATTTCACTGCTATTTGTGGGACTTGGCTGTGCATAAACTAGTTACTATATTTTCAACTCAAGGTCACAGAATATTCAGAGTAAAGATGGAGGCTACTTGGTCTGTCATCCATAATAACTCCATGGAGAAGCAATCCAGCTAGTCCCAGACCCCCAAAGCCCTGCAAATCCCTATCAGGGAGATAATTAATATTATTGTAACTACCTCATTCTACACTTCTAATCAGCTAAAGATAGGTTTACTAAAAGGTGCCAGCTTTTGCCTGCTTAACCTTTCAATAGCTACTCCTCCTCATGGTTTGCTAAAATGGTCTTGCATCCTCTATGCAATCCCATTTTCACCTCTTCTATTCTCATCACCTTTTAGTCTCATGTTTGCTGTCACTTTCTCTTAACCTTTCAGGCACTTGGCCTTCTCCACTGCCAAGGTGAGGCCAAGCACAAACTAGAAGAACAATACATCATATTCCACCTGGATAGTCTACAACCCAATGGTAGGAACAATGAACTTTCTTATTTCAAGTAATCCACATTTCTTCTGATCCACCCAGGTTCTCTTACCCCCCTCTTTCCAATGTACAGCCCCCAGACCCTCGTTACCCAGTTTCATGCCCATCTCCCACCAGGTTCCATTTGTCTATATCCACGCTTTTTACCTACTGGATCTCCTATCCCCTCCCCCAACTCATTCCACCTGCCCATCATTCCTCCCTTATTTGGTTCCATATTACCTTCCTTATTTATCAGATTCCACCATCTGCAGCCGCTTGCAACTCCTCTTATCACCCTTCAGCCTGTCTCTACCTCTACCCTCCTCTCCCTGCACCAGGTTCCATCTGCCCCCCACTTTCTTTATTCTCCTTATCTGTCTCTACCTATCACCCACCAGTCACCGTCTCCTATCTCCACCACTCGCTCACCTGGCTTCATCCGCCCATCATCACCCTCCTCATTTGGTTTCACCTATCGCCACTACCTCATCCTTCTTTCACATTTCATACTGGCCCTCTCCCCTCTACACACTCAGTCCTGATGCAGGGTCTCAGCCTGAGATATCAGCCATCCCTCCACCTCCACAGATGCTGCCTGACCCACTGAGTTCCTCCAGCAGTTTGTTTTTTTTTTGCTCCAGGTTACAACATCAGCATCTCGCGGTTCTCTTAACTATTACCATTGCCTCTTCGAATTGTTCATCCTTTTTGCCTCAAATCATCAAATTACATCACCTTACGTGTTCATGCACTTACATTCAGACTACATTGAAGGGCTCAGATTGACTATGGTACAACCATCTCTTCCCTCTTTTCATTTAGTCTTCCGAATCAACTACTTTCCTGTCATTATATTCTGTGAATGCAATGAAATGCTTGCAAGGCCCAACCATTTTTATTCCTGCATTTGCAAAAATCAGTATCCACAGCAGCTCCTTCATTCCTAGATTTCCTTACTTAAGAAACTAAACAAAGATTTACTCCCTTTCTCTCTCTGCAACTCTGTGATCACTCCAGAAATTTTATAAGCTTGTTCTGGATGCTATTTCCACTTGGATTCCTTTCATGTCCCTCAACTGCCTCACTTCACATTCTCTTGTGTCTAGCTCTTTTTCTTACTGTATGGCACTGATCTATGGAAGAGATAAATAGCAAACTGATAATTTGAAAGCATGGAGGTTTAACTAAATAAAGAGGTATGGACAAGTTACTATAACTAAGGCAAGCTACACTAAGCACATTCTTCACCTAAGAACTGTTGTCTGTTTGCCTGTCGCTTCAATGCCAGCTTCACCAGATCAGCAGTTGGATTTGGCAAGTCAACCACTTCTCCATAGGTAGTGATTGCTCTTTGAAGGATCTCATTGCTTCGCATCTTCTCTGCCAAATCATCCTCTGACTACATAAAACCATATGAAATAATTAATATACACATGATACAGTATTAAGTTCAATACAAGGTACTTTACAAAACAGCAATGCTCAAAGATATTAACTTTCTGCAGTTGGATAACAATGCACTACCTAGGAGGTGAGAGATAAATGTCAAGTGCATAGAAGAGTCTTTGAACAATTTTCCTGCTCCATTTTCATATTTTCTTTAAAAAGATCTACATTGACTGTTCCTACAGCATATTGCTCATTAACAGGCAGCACTCTTCAGCTACCCACAATGGCATGGTTTAGATAATTAACAAAGAGCATAGAAATAACTGAAAGATATTGAACAAAATCACGGGTCTTTGCAATTATACTGACAGTGAGATTCCTTCTTAAACAATTTTTCACCTTTTACAATACTAAACAAACTTTCAAATAAACTGTAGATATACAATAGGGCCATTCTTACCTAGCACACCAAATACATGCTACATGTAGTGCTAATGCTGAATTGGATCTCCCATTAAAAAATGCTTAAGCATTTTATGAACAGCGTTATGATTGTTGGCATAATGAAGCATATGCTTAAACAGGCCATGTGTGATCACTATCAAGAACTTTATCCCTCTCCACGGCACCCACAGCTGATGAAACGTACTCCACATTCAACATCCTAGTGTACTTGCCTGTGCTTTTCCATATTTAGCTCGAGGACTCTGGGGATATCTTCTGAGAAGTTCAGTAAATGCCTGGAGTGCTTCTTCAGATTTACCCTAAAGGGTAAAGAGAAAGTTTTAATACTTGGAAATGTTTGTACATCCTTGTAAATAACTCAAAGAATCCATTCTAAATGTTGATCAAAGATGAATTTCCTGATATCAGGTCTAATGGGTCCTTCTGTCCTAATTTATCTGGCTCTTTGATTTCATCATTATCAAATATTATGAGCGATCCAAAGTGAAGGCAAAATGGGACAGAAGCATCTGCCATCCTCTTCAACCAGAAATACCAAGTGGAGATCCATCTCTGAATCTTTGAGGTCACTACCATGACAGAAGTCAATTTTCAGCCAATTTGAAGCACTCCATGTAATACCAAGAAACAGGTGATCACACAAATGTGTGACAAATCCCAGCCAACTAATTACTGCCCTATTTGTCTACTCTCCATCAAAAGCAAAGTGGTGATATGGATCATTGACAGTGTTATGAGGTGGTACTCATTAGCAACCTATTCAGTGATATTCAGATTGATTTCTCCAGGACCATCAAGTTCTAGACCTACACACGTGTCCCAAATGTGAATAAAGCACTAAATTCCAGAGGGAAGATGAGAATGACTGTCCTTGACATCAAGGCAGCACTTGACTAAGTGGAGCACCACGTAGCCCTGTAAACTGTAGGTAATGGGAAACAAGGGGAAAACTTTACATTGGCTGAAGCCATGCTCTGCACAAAGGAAGATAAATGAAGAGACTGGAGGTCAATCATCTTAGTCACAGGAGTTATGCAGGCAACGTCCTTAGCTCATCTACAAGACATCTACAAGAGGACCCCCATCATCTGGGCTCTGTCCTCTTCTCGATGCCACCATCAGGCACGAGGTTCAGGAGCCTGAAGAGCCACACCTCAAGATTCAACAACAGCTCCTTCCCCACTATCAGCAGGTTCTTGAACCAACCTGAAAAACCGTAACACTAGCTCAGACTATATTTTCTTTCTCTCTCTCAATTTTGCACTAGTGTCATTATGTTTATTTTGTTGTTTATTTTGCACACATGCAAGTTATGTACAATTTATGTTAATTTGTGTTAACTTGCATTTATCCTCATCTTGTAATGTACTGTGGTGCTACTGCAAAATGCTAATTTTCCTGGCATTTATATACTGTGTAACAATACAACAACAACGATAAACTTGAACTCAAACATCTTCACTGGCTTCATCAATGACTTTGTCTATCGTGAGTGGGGATATTTGATGATGACTGAACAATGTTCAGTTCCATTCTTGACTCCACACATTCCCACATGCAGCAAGACCTGGACAACATTTAGGCATAGGCTAATGTAGTGAGTAAAGTGTACACTCTACCATAATTATTTTCTATAAGAGTGATACAAGAAGAGCTCAAAGTCTGGGTATTCAGTGGTGAGTGACTTATCATCTGTTCTTCATAAAAAAAAATTTCCACAGAAGAATACTTTTCATTAGGAATAAAAACAGAAAATGCTGTAAACACTCAGTAGGTCAGGGAGCTTCTGCGGAAAGAGCAACAGAGTTAATGTTTCAGGTCCAAGGCCCTCCATCAGAACCGGAAAAGAGAGAAAACAAGTTAGGACTGAGATGACATTTTTGGTTGTCTACTTATCACTGGTCAAGTCTTGTAGCAGAGCAGCGACTTCCTAAAGAGAAGGTATGTCATGAAAATGACAATCCATTTCATTTGAAAGCATTTGCCAGCTTAGTGGAAAAAGGTAAAAGCAGATAATGGCTTTACTTATTTTATTTTACTATTTTCAATTCTTTGTTAGAATTTTAATAACAAAAAAAATTCTCTTTGAATTATTTAAATCTAAACTTGCACTGTTTTATTTAAGACTATTGTTGCTAGCTGCAGAGCCATGAAAACTCTGGAAAATCCTCAAGAACCTTGATAGTAATTTGGCACTCAGAACTTCTGGAGTTTAATCATCAATCCTTGGTTTACAATTATTTTCCCAAGTCATTTAAAGATCACAGTCACTTTGGCGGATCATCCTTATAAAAGCTACTTCATACAAGGAAATCCCATTAAGGTTATGTATTTGAAAGTACATTGCACTTAGCAATGTATCATCTGGTATTGTTAAAATTTGCAGGCATCAGCCAAAGTAGAATCACAGTCCATGCTGCATCAGAGGCAAGGTACAGAATTTTACAGTTCACCTTTTTGCGCAGTTTTTCAGCAGCATCCAATTCGGGTTTAATGGTCTTGTCAAACTTATTCAAGAGTTTTGGTTTCTTCTTCTTAGCTGGAACTAATGAAACAAACATTAATAGCTATATGATGCAAATAACCCAAAAGGTAACGAATACATTTCTCAAAAGTAGTTATAAATTTCCATAGAAATCCTATCAATATCCTGTCAAAACTTATGTAATTGACTGTATTCCTGTTCTCAATATCTGTTTATGCTTTCCTCTGGTATTTTCCACTAATTTCCATCCCAAATTTTATTGGGACAATCGTCATGGAAAATTAGGGTCCTCATTAAAGATTAATACCACATAGAAAGGAGCCATTTGGCCTATCACGAATATGCTGGCTCTTTAAAAGAGATTTTAATTATTTCCACTTGACTGTCATTTCGCCACAGCTCTTTAGCCAATTATTGAATAATTTATCCAGTTCTCTTTTGAAAGTAACAATTGATTAACTTTCCACTATTTTCATTGAAGGCATATTCCAGATCAGAACAACTCACTGCATTAAAAAACTGTACTCATCTCACGCTTTTTTTTTGCCAGTTAGTTTAACTTTGTGCCTTGAGCTACCAACCCTCTGCCTCTGTAAAGCAGATTCTTGTTTACCCTAGCAAAACCATTCATGATTTGGAACAATCTCCTCCGTTCTGGAAGAAACTACCAGCCTCCCAGGTCTTTCCACATTCCGCATTCCTGGTAACTTTAAAACTTTATTTATACAGCATGGTAACAAGCCCTTCCGGTCCAATGAGCACGCGCCACCCAATTACACCCATGTTAACCTACCTACCCGTACATCTTTGGAATGTGGGAGGAAACCCACGAAGTCACGGGGAGAATGTACAAACTCCTTACAGACAGTGACAGGACTGCTATAGTACCATGCTGTATCATTCCAAAAACAAAATTTCTGCACCCTCTCCAAGGCATATGTAACTTTCCTGAAGTGTGATGGCCATCAGTAGCGATGGAATGTGGGAAGCAGCTGACAAATGATCTCAAAAAGTTCTGCGTAACTTTGCCATGTACTCTATGCCTAAGATACCAAACTTTTGTTTACATCAAAAGCGTTCTCAACTTGACTGATCATCTTTAAATATGTGTGCACTAGAGTGTTCTTATCCTTGCATCACCTTTACAAGTATTCAGTTTCATTTATTTTACTTCTTTTCATTCCTTCTTTAAAAAAATGCTTCACTTCACAATCTCTCGAATTAAAATTCATTCCTTGTTTATTTGTCCATTTCACCAGCCTCTTTTTGTCAGCTACTATCCTTAATGTTTACTACTGTTCCAAATTTATCATTGGCTATAAACTTTGAAAATGGGTCTTGCTCATCCAAGATAAAGCCAAAAAAGTTGAAAAACAAACTGTTCATAACTTGCAACAAAGATAATAATGTTTGAATCTAAATATTTAATTCTTTCACTCACAATTTAGACAACAACTCTTCACTATCATTAAGGGAATTGAATACTTGTTTACATACATGTTTTTGGTTTATTGATAATTTATTGTAATTTAGCATTTGGAGAAACCAATCTGAAAAATAGCAGGCGTTGATGTAATTTGCATAAAAATCGACCTTGCTTTCAATGAATAAAGGATTAAATTTGTGAAATGTTCTAATCCATACTGTGAAATATAGAAACACATTTTCGGCCTCTCCTCAGTGGGGTGTAAAATACAGTTTTAACATTTATATATGCAATGAATTATTTAGAAATGTCTAGTCCTGGAACAAATTATGTTGCTATATACAATTATTGCTCTTATGGCAGACACTGCCATGGTGGTGTTGATAAGATTTGGAGACCAAATCTTGTACCTCATGCATTACTTGAATACATGAATACAGATGACGAGCACCAAGTCCCTCTGGATGGCTGAGTCATATTAATTTCTGTCCAATAATTAAAACCGAATTGTATTGGAGATGCTTTTTAAAATCACAGCAGCTTGATACCGCATTGGCATGTGCGGTAATTCTCATTTATTTTGACATGAGAATTAACCAACTCTGAAAATCAAAGCTTTATGCAAATAAAAGTTTAATTTGGTGGTACAATAAATTAGTTTGGTCTTATATCAAGTGTATTTAATTGATAAAATGCTACCGATGGTTAACCTCTTCAATGCTGGATTTCTAACTCAGCATGTTTTAGCTACTACAATGCACAGAAATTACAGGATGGGTGTGTGTGTGTGTGTGTATTTTTATAGATATATATATATTATATTTTACATACATACATGTCTAAATTGCATACAACTTATTTAATTAAATAGCTTAATTAAGAAAAAGATGCACTCTCTCTCCCTGGGATTTCAACTTAGATGAGCATGCAGCCTGCAAAGAAAGACATTGTTAAAATTATAACTAATATAGTTTTAAAAAAATCTTGGTCTAGAAGAAATTTGCAATTTTACTTAGAGAAGAATGTACCCAGTAGACAAAATCTTGATTTTTTTTTGTTAATTGTCAGACTTTTCTGCCTCAACAATAACAAATTTTCCCTCAATAGATAACGTTACCACAACTCTTAATATTTATATTTATTCACAGCTTCATTTAGATTCAGGAGATTCTTTTTTGAAAATATATAAACTCCCCCTTTTTGGGGTACTCTACTGAGGACAATGCCAGGAAGTAGCTCCTCATGTCAATAAAGCCATATTGCCTCAAAATTTTGATGGTGCCTCTGGGATAGAGAAATTGGGAATATTTACAACATAGGATGCATTCAACAAATGAAAGCCATATTTACCTCTGCAGTGTGCCCTCAAAATGAAAGATAATTTATGATGAGTTACACATACTATGTTCACATTTGTCAGGTAATGAATTGATACTGTACATTTGGCATTTCATTATATAGATGTAAATTTCAGAACAAATGTGAAAAATCTGTTAACTCAGGGATATAATGGATGTGGCTGGTCTACATAGATCACACAAAACAAGTTCATTTGAACACCACTGGAAGCAAAACAGTTGAAAAAAACCTAGGTGCATATACAAAACCTTCCAACTTTACAAGTCCAGATGGCTTATTCTTTGTGGCAAGTTTACCATACAAATAATGGCAGCAGACTGATTGGGAGAATAGGTGGAACTCTCATGATGATACCAACAGAGGCAATTGCAGATAATTGAAAACATCCCATCCACAGGTAGTTGTCCAATGAGTCTTCAGTAAAATTAAAATGATTGTATGATAAAGGAATGCTTCTAAAGCAGGTTCGAGTATTGAAAGAAAAAATGTGCATCTCTTCAACTAAACCCATCAATATTGTGATCTAAACTCAAACTACTAAGTTTTCTGCCAGAAAAGGTGCAAAATTGCTAGAAACATCTTGTTCATAAAATGCAGAAACATATCCCATCCAGCTAATTACAAGCCAAACAGTCTACTCTCAATGGTCTGCAAGGTCATGGAAGGTGTCATTGAAGGTGCAGTTAAGTGGCACTTATCAATAACCTTTGCACTGAGGTCCAGTTGGGGTTTTGTCAGGACCACTCAGCACCAATCACATTGCAGACGTGGTCCAAATGTGAGCCAAAGAGCTGAATTCCAGAAGGGAGGCGAGAGTGACTGCCCTTGACATCAAGGCAGCAATCGAACAAGTGTGGCATCTAGGAACTCTAATAAAAGTAAAGATAATGGGCTCTGTGGAAAAGACTCTGATGGTTGGAGCCATATTTTGCAAAAAGATGATTGTGACCATTGGAGGTCAGTCACCCCAACCGTAGGTCATCACTACAGAAGATCTGCAGGGTAGTGTCATCGGCCCAACCATCTTCAGCTGCCTCATCATTGAATCTTCTTCCATCATAAGTGGGGGAGATTCACTGAGAATTGCACAACATTCAATTCCATTCACAACTCCTCAGTAAATGAATGCAGCCAGACCTAAACAAGGTTCAGATATGGTCTGAAAAGTGGCAAGTAACATACATGCCACAAAAGTGCCAGGCAATGACCATCTCAAAACACCTACCTTTGCCATTCAATGGCATTACCACTACCAAGCCCCAGCCACCCCTCCCATTATCATTATTCTGGGGTCGTCATTGGCCTGAAACACAACTGGACTAGCCACACAAGTACTGTGGTTACAAGCACAGGTCAGAGGCTGGGTATCTTGCAGCAAGTGACTCACCTCCTGACACATCAGTCTTTCCACAATCACAAAGCAGTCAGGAGTGTGATGGAATACTCTCTATTTATTTGGATGAGTACAGTTTCAACAACTCTGAAGAAGCTTGATGATATTCAGGAAAATGCAGCCCATTCAAATGGCACCCCATACACCACCCAAAACAATGATTCCCACCATTGCCAGCACAAAGTAGCTATAGTGTGTACCATCTACAAAATGCACTGCAGTTAAATCACCTAGACTACTCAGACAGCACCTCCCATACCTGTGACTCTACCACCGAGGAGGCCAAGGGCAGCATGCAAATGGTAACATGACCATTTGTGTATTCCCCTCCACATCACTAATCTTTCGTTAATTGCAAATCTCTCCCCAATAGCACAGTGGGAGTAGCTTCACCAGAAAGAATGCAGTGATTCAAGAAGACAGCTCACTACCACTTTTTGAAGACAATTAAGGATGGATAATAAATGTTGACATTGCCAGCAATGCCCAGTTCTGAAAAAAAAAGGATATAAATGTAGTTATTGATAATATTTATACAGCATACACACAGTTGCATATTCACAAAGTAGGACTGTACAAAATAATCAAAAGTGTATGGAACAGAACTGCTCTCCAGATCACAAACCGTTAAATATTATTGTACCATCTTTTTTAGAACACTCTCAAAACATTCTTGCTAATCCAATTAGAACATGGCTTAATGGACCTCCTGGGAACATGCATCACATTTTACATGTGTCCAAGTGGAGTTATGCCATTGAAAGCTTAAATCAGTGCGAGGTGGCTGGAAACACTCAGTAGGTCAAGAAGCATCTGTGGAAAGAGAAACAAAGTTAACTTTTCAGGTCGAAGACCCTTCTGCAGAACTGGGAAAGAGAGAAAACAAGTTAGTTTTATGTTGCAGAGAAGGTAGGAAAGGTAGTGGATAGGACAGAGAGCATATCTGTGAAAAGATGAGGTCAGGCTTGCTGTGGAGATAAGTTGTAGAGGAAATCTGATCGACAAATGGATGGAGTCAAGAGTGAGAATACAAGCACAGGAATGTATAAAGTTGTGAAACAGAGGGCTGTAGGACATGCCCATCAGGTCAGGTTTTGCTAATGAAGAGAAGAAATGAGCCACATTACATGGTGGTTTCCTAATGGGGATCTTACACTGCTTTACATTAGTACATTTGGTTATCATATTAAGATCTTACATCAAGGCTATTCTATTATTTGCATGTTTAGAGTCTAAGCCATTTACTTTTTTCCACTGAACTAACAGCATAACAGCAATCTAAATTGATCTTTTTTCCTACATTCACAATTTTAATATTCTAAGACTTCTAAAGCAACTGGATAAGAACTTGTTTTCAAGGAATTTGATGATGTAATGATTAATATCTTACAGTATTCTTTGCATTAAAGATTTACACAAAATTTGTCATGCAAGCTTCTCAGTTCAAAGAAACAGACCACACCTTCTGGGCAAATGCACAATCAGCTCCAGGTAACAGTGTAAGAAAGACTATGAAATTAAATAGCACACCTTTGTCCTTATGAAACCCAAACTGAACATAAGCCTGATGCGTAACAGGTGGTAGAGGATTGTCTGGATCTCAAGTACCTCTCTTGATTTTCCTTTCAATGGAATTCAAAATTGGGTGGGCATACAAGGACAGCCAATCTGCCACTACTTGCATTACATCCTGTGTGCCCCACTTTTTTTTAATACTCATGGAAGATACCCATATTATACACTGAGGATATTCTCCAACCTAAATCAACAGCTAGCAGTAATCCCACATGTCAGAATGTTTCTAAATTTCCTTAAACATTCCATCTACCATTGTTTTTTTTAAATATATTCAAGGTGTGACCAGAATAGATTTTAATATATAATGTGGCCTTAGATTTGTTATCTGAACTCTGGAGCATTTACCTCCTAAGATTTGCCAGAGTAATTGCATAATTCTATCACACAGTATTTGAATAAGTAATGTGAAGCATTGCCTATACACCACTAATGACGCAATTTAAAATTTTTATCCTTCTGGTCAAGATCTCCCATGGGCTTTCTTTCCTCTTTGTAACCTCCTTTGGTCCTCGACCTCTCAGATCTCTGCATTCCTTCAATACCAGCCTCTTGCATATCCACACTTTCCTTCTCCCATCACTGGTGACAGTGTTGCTAATTACCAAATAGCTTAGTTATACTCACTGCTGATACATGAATTTTTTTTATATAAGCGATATTACAAGGTGACTAATGGCTGTGAAACCTTACCCTAATTGAAGGGCGAGGATCAAAACTGCTGGGAAATATACAAAATTACAATTTCATGTGAAGCAGGCGGGGATACATTGCCAAAAGCTTGGCTGTAGTTACATGATTAAACGTTAAGGCACTGTGACATAACATTGAAAGTTTCCAGGCTCAACTGTGCAAATTTAAAACTTAAGGCAGAGAGAAGGGTAGAGAGGTAAGGTGACTGCCATGAGAGTGACGTGCTTTTAAAAGGGATGTTTATTGAGAGCCTGCACAAACATTGATGACAGTGGAGAAAATTTTACACTTGCTGAAACAAAATAAGGACCCAGAGCCTGAGTCACAGCTATTAGCTGAAAAATCCTTGTTGCTTCTTCTTTGGCAGTTGGTGAAATGATACATAACAGTGTGGTTTTCACCACTGAGTCTTACTACCACTGCCATGTATCTTGCCTCCACTCTGGTCCCAGCTTAACAATTTAGTGCCTAACCAGGAGGCAAGAAAAGAAAGGGCACGGCCCAATCACACATTCACAATGCAGACCATGGGAATGCTTTTCCCTCTACTGCAAGGAGATTGCCTAATATTCTGCATCAAATCAAGGTCTATCAGCATACTTCTGTAACCCCGCAGAAGTTTAGAGTTTACTGCACATACCTCCAGTAATTTGTGTACTCAATAAACTGCAGGGACAACAGACTGGAATACATTGCTATCCAAACCATGCACATTTTAACAATTGATTGAAATCCCAACACAAATACACTAAAATACAAAAACAATTATTGAACTTTCAGGTGTCCATGGCTTGAGCAAACTATACAAGGTAATGCTGAATAGCTTTGTAAAACACCACTGTAATGCCTAGAAAAATTCCATCCATCAAACTCCAGGAAACCAAGTTTAATCCTGGCCTCAAGTGCTGTTAGTGTGGATTTTGCACATGCTCTCCATGATAACGCCAGTTTCCTACTGGTGCTCTTGTTTTCTCCCACATCCCAAATATGTGCTGGTAGGTTAACCAGCCGCTGTAAATTACCCCTTAGTGTAGGTTAATGGTAAGAAGAATGAAAAGGATAGTTGATGGGCGTACAAGAGAATAAGTTGCAGGGATGTAGAGTAACGGGACCAGTGGGATTGTTAGCCTGAGAACCAGCACGGACTGAATCTAATGGCCTTCTTCTGTGTTGTTTTAAGTAAAACATCAGATAAGGTGGTATGTATTTAATTAACTCAAAACTTCCATCATGACATTTGACTTAGTTACCAGCTACATAATTAATTGAACATAGTTGAATGCTATACAAGACCACAATATATAGGAGCAGAATTAGGCCATTTGGCTCACTGAGTCTGCTCCACTATTCAATCATGGCTGATTTTTTTTTCAACCTCACTCTCCTGCCTCTTCCCCCCCTCCCCCCAATAACCCCTTAATCCCTTTACCAATCAAGAATTTATCAATCTCTGCCTTAAATACACCCAATGATTTGGCCTCCACAGCCCTCTGTGGTAATAAATTCCATAGATTCACCGCCCTTTGGCTGAAGAAATTCCTCATCAACTCAGTTTTAAAGGGACGTCCCTCTATTCTAAGGCAGTGCCCTCGGGTCCTAGACTCTACTCCTAATGGAAACATCCTCTCCACGTCCACTCTATCCGGGTCTTAAGTACATATCCATGGTGTGGACTGGTTTCTTTTCATTCATTTATTCATTTCACCCACTCCTTGGGGCTTTCTCCTCTTGCAGTAGTAACATCTCACAAAAAAGATTAATATTTTTACCTATCAGCAATTAAACTTTTGGTAGTTCTTAACTCAACAATGGCAATAGCTTCCAATTTCATATCTGTTTGCAGTTACTAAGGAGGACAAAAGTTGGTTGCTACAGAATCTATCATTTGCATCTCTGCAAGAATTCTGAGCTGCCAGATTCAGCTACCTCTTACTCTTGCTGCATTTATTCATGGTGCAAAAGTAATTCTCAATAGATTCCACTTTTAGACAAGCTCTTCAAATGCGTCATCAAGGAAACTACACAGGCTTGCAATATAAACCTGCATTTAAAACAGTTTCTTGGAGGGTAAGTTGCTGTCTCAATAAGGCAAATGCCAAGTATACCTCCAGTTGTCAGTGTGCCTTTTCTCTCCAATCATGATATGACAACAAAATAATAATAATTCTTTGCTTAAGGTTTTTATTTTACCCTGCACCCAAGTAATTTTCATTTCTGCTTAAATAAATTTGGTTTCTTCAGACCTTTGAAGTAGTAAAATTTCAGAACCTAAAAGATCATCACGATGATTTCTATGAAAATGCAGTGTGCCTCTTGTATGGGAACCTGCATCTAAATGCACGTTGGATTTTAGAAACTGTTACTCACATTGCTGAAAATGGATTGATGCCAAATTCAATCACATTTTCTAGAAAAGACCGAAAAGCCCTGGAATGTTAAATGTCTGGACTCCTTGAAACAAGTTGATTTGAAGTAGGCATCAAAATTTACTGGTCAGGATTCATTTGCATTGGGAATCAAACTCATCTGTAGATATGAATTGTGACAAATCCCAAATGTATTGTGTTTATTGAACAATTCTATATTAGAACATAATTCAAATTGAGCAACTGTTAATTAAGGGGGAGGGACCATACCCACAGAATGAAATACATGTTCCAGAAAAAGACAAATCATCATTCACAAAAGCAACAACAGGTCATAAATTATAGCAGAACTTCAGACAAACATCAACAATGTCATTGTTGTTTGACATGCTCAATATGTCCATGTGGCAGGAGACCAATAAATTGCAATGACAACATACAATATACAGGAAACTGATAGGGAAACAGTGCAATCCTAACCTACATAGTATGCAGATCACATAGGAAATAAAAAGTAGTAAAGAGTTCTTTAAAGGATACAAATCTACACAAAAAAAAGCAGAGAGCACAACAGTATTGTGATCACTGTCCCTTCTAAATAAATCCACTAACAAAACTCATAACCAAAATCACCAAGTTTGCACATAATACCAAGATATCGTCCCCCTTTACTGTCTAATATTAAATATTTTAATCTTTTTCTGTTGTGATACTGAGTGAATCACTAGCCAGTAATTTCATAGGGAAGCTATGGTGCACGTCAGTGCACTCTGAACTTCTACATCTGTGCACTGCAGTGTGGAGTAATGTGCTAGTGCAACTGATCTCCTATCTATCCTAATCTTGCCACCTTTAAACAGTCTCTCAGCTGTTTGTGTGGCTAGTGCACCTAGCAAGGCCTCAGTCATTTGAATGGGGTTGCAAATTGTTAAAAATATTCAATATTTAATTGGGTTGGCAAAAAAATTAAGGATTTAAACCATATTTTTCTTGTTGGGTAAAATCTGATAGTGATACTGTTCAACATTAACTGCTGGAAAAATACAAACATTTTTTAAGCTATCAGTAATAAGCAGTTAAGTGGATCAGCAAAATCAATGACATGACCACAGGATCCAGACTCACCTTTTTCGGCTCCTCCCATTTTCTCCAGACCAAAGGTATAGCCATAGGCACTCGCATGGGCCCCAGCTATACCTGGCTTTTCGCTGGCTACATGGAATGATCCATGTTCCAAACCTACACCAGTAATGCTCCTCAACTCTTTCTCCGCTACATTGATGACTGCATTGTTGCTGCTTCCTGCACCCGTGCTGAGCTCGTCAATTTCAACTTCGCCACCAACTTCCACCCTGTCCTCAAATTCACTTGGTCCATCTCCAACACCTCTCTCCCCTTTCTTGATCTCTCCATCTCCATCTCTGAGGACAGATTATCTACTGACATCTTTTACAAACCCACTGACTCCCACAGTTACCCCGACTACACCTCTTCCCACCCTGTCAATTGCAAGGATGCTACTCTCTTCTCTCAGTTCCTCAGTCTCCGTATCTGTTCTCATGAGGAGGCTTTCCATTCAGGGACATCCAAGATGCCCTTTTTTTCCCCCAGAAAATGGTTTCCCCTCCACTGCCATCAATGCAGTCCTCACCTGCATCTCCTCCATTTTCTGCACGTCTGCCCTCACCCCATCTCCCTCCTCCTCCCAAATAACAGGGATAGGGTTCCCCTTGTCCTCACCTACCATCCCACTTTCCTCAGTATCCAACATATCATTCTCCATGACTTCCGCTATCTCCAACAGGATCCCACTACCCCACCACCAGGAAACATCTTCCCCTCCCCTCTTTCCGCAGGGATCGCTCTCTCTGCGACTCCCTTGTCTGCTCATCCCTCCCCACCGATCCCCCTCCAGGCACTTATCTCTGCAACCGTGTGAGGTGTTACACCTGCCCCTACACCTCCTCCCTCACCACCATCCAGGGTCCTAAACAGTCATTCTAGGTGAGGCAGCGCTTCACATGTGAATCCATCGGTATTGCATCCGGTGAGACCTCCTCTACATCGGTGAGACCCAACGCAGATTGGGGAAATCGCTGCATCGAGCACCTTCGCTCCGTCTGCCATAACAGCCAGTATCTCCCAGTGGCCAGCCATTTTAATTCCACTTCTCATTCCCACACTGAGATATCTGTCCATGGCCTCCTCTACTGCCAAGTTGAGGCTAAATGCAGATTAGAGGAACAACACCTCATGTTCTGTCTTGGTAATCTCCAACCTGATGGCATCAACACTGATTTCTCTAACTTCCAGTAAACAGTCCCCACCTCCCCATTCCCAATCCCCCCACCTCCCCCTTTTGTTTTCCCTATCCCTCTGGCCCCTTTACCCCTTCCCCTCCTCTGCCCTCAACCTGCCCATCACCCACACCTTCCTCCCTCTGGTTCTCCACCTCCTTCCCTTTATTCCTCGGTCTACGTCCTCTCCTATCAGATTCCATCTTGTTCAGCCCTTTGCTTCTTCCACCTATATCACTTCCCAGCTCCTCACATCATTCCCCAGTCCTCCCACCCCACCACTGACTTATCTTCTCCCCTCACCTGGATTCACCTATCACCTCCCAGCTCATGTTTCTCCCCCTCCACCCATTCTCTTATTCTGGCTTCTGCCCTCTTTCTTTCCAGTCCTGATGAAGGGTCTCAGCCCGAAACATCAACTGTTAATTTCCCTCCATACATGTTGTCTGACCTGCTGAGTTCCTCAAGTATTTTGTGCGTGTCACCTTTCTCAGCAACAGCTCTCCAAGCTCAGGTCTGAAGATGAGAATACCTGAAGAGTCACCTCTAGCCTGTGTACTAACACACAAGCTCAGGATCTTCAAGGGCAAAGCAATCCCTCAGACTGGCACCACAGCCACACCACAGAGGTCCCCCAAGTTGAAGAGCAGAAACAGAGGCTCCAAGTTTAAAAACAGCGAAGGAGACATGGCTCCAGGGTCACTGTACATGCTGAGATTCTCCTACTTTCACAAGAGGAATATACCAATCTTGGCTGGAAGATTGCTTGCTGCAACTCAGCAGGACACCCATTGAGCACTGGGAGACCACAATTTGCTGACATTGGCAGCATTCAGACAGCTGGAGTTTCTCAAGGTTTTCTGGGAGGTGGGGAGACAGTAGGAGAGCAACTGGCAATTAGGATGGAAGGCTGGAGGGGAGAGCGTGTGAGAGAGAGTGAGTGAGCACGCGCATGAGAGCGAGTGGAGGGATCAAAAGGGAAAGGAAATGGGAAGGACGTGAGTGAAAAACAGCTAATACATCTGTAGCCACGTCTGTGTCCAGCTGTCCACATACATATTCATCTGCTCAGTCCACACAGCAGAACCTGGTCTCCAATCACCTCAGACTAGGTCCATTCTCTGTCTAGACTTCACGGTAGCTGGAGTGCAGCACTGTCTCCACATTCAAAGAAATTGAGCACACACACCTTCTACTCCTCAGAACTGGAAGTGAAAGCAAGTCATCCTCGATCTTAAGAGATCAACTAAGGAAAAGGGGGTGGAGGGTGGAAAAGAAGTTTTACAGCAGCTCCTAACCCTACGATCTCAACCACCAAGGAGAACAAAAGCTATAAAAGTTCACAAGTTCAACACTACAAACCCACATGACCCGAAATTTGATGAGTACCAATATTTCTTCATCGCAGAAGCAAAACCACAAATTTCTTATCAATCGTCACTGAGGGTACTGATGTATTTTACCACATGCCGTTGATGTTATTTAGCAGCTTACTGTTCACAGCCAAGCTACATTAATAGAACCACAAAGCAGCTATGACAAAATGAACAACTTCCTGGTACTTTGTCCAAAATAAAATCCTTCATAAATGAATAGGCATTTAACTGGTCCTCAGCTAGAATCAGGAGTATAAATCAAGACAAGAACCATTATTTTCCCATTCTAGTCCAGTACAGAGGTCAATGCTTCCAACTCTGAATCAAACAGCGATGATAGATCAGCAGATTTCCCATCCACACGAGTCGGTCCACACTATATTGGTAGCTTAGACTATATTTAAACCAGGCATCTAATTGCAATTTTGTACACGCTTTTAGACCAGTATATTAAATCTATGAGAAAAAAATTATCAGAATTGGTTTTGGTTCCGAAACAAGGATCCCCAAATTCAACATGGGTTTTAAAGATGTCAATAAAGGTATGTTTGGAGAACCTCATTACAGCTAAGAATTATTTTATGACATTGCAAAAACATCATAACTCTTAGGAACAGAACATGAAAACTGTGAAGTACAATTACTGAAGTGAAGATGGAGAGGCAGTGTGAATTATTTTATTAATCATTTCTAAATTCATAATATAGTGGTCTTGAAGCAATTAAGCAAACAATTTGTGAAATATTCTGAAGTACAATTTACGGGGTCATTTAACTTGATGGTAATTTTTTTCCCAGCAGAGGAACTTGTATGGACAAAAGACAATGAAACTTAAAAATTATAAATGTGAAAAGAACTGCTCCAATGAAGCACAATAGCCACAATAAAGCACTCAGCTTTATTGTGGCTACAAATTTAATATGTCAATTGCCACTGGAATAACTCAAAAGGAAAAAGTTGTCAGGGTTCTCAACTTAATCCATATTTGTGCTGCAAAATATATAAACACAAATCTATACAGAATCAAATAACAACTAATATTTCTGCATTCAAATGGCTTGCCAATAACTACTAGTTAGCCTTATGCACCAAGAATAGGAATTGAACAAAAATGTTCCCTAATTTACCAGTAATTTACATGGGTGTCAATCCCACAGTATAGGAAGCCACTTAATAGGAATTATACTTTAGGTGAGGTAAAATTTCAACCTCTCAAGCTGTTTCCTCCATTCACAGTTAGATGTTGGCCCACACAGTTAGATGTTGAACTATATCCTTTCCAAATAAACATCCTACATGACCACTGCCTTCACAAGCAGAAGGAAAAGAAAATGATCCTGGGTGGGATAGAGAGGTGAATGGGGAAGGAGGGAGGAAGAAAATTACCTCACTTGCTGTCAGTTGTAAAAATCACCTGAAAAGCACAGAGAAGGAGAAATCTGACAACACGGCTAAATGGAAGGATAATGACAACAGGCAAGATATCCATCATTGTAACTTGTTACACATGAAGTTAATATTTATTAAAGCTCTAGAAAATGCCATCTGTACAGTTTTAAGACCAAACTCAGTCCATCTGCAAGTGTGGCAAGAATAACTGATTTTCAAATTGAGAAATATTAAGCCAAATAAAATTTAGTACGCAAATTGGGTTCTCAGTAACTTGATAATGTCTGCCAAGAATGTCATATTTCCTTATGATACAGGACGCTATTTCTATCAATCCGATTCCCCCACATTTTCCTGTAACCTATTCTCTCTCACATACCCATCAACTCTCACTGATTCTCATTCCACCCACTGACATTAGGGGCTGTTACACCACAGCATACATATGGGATGTAGGAGAAAACTGGAGCATCCAGGCAAAGAAAACACAGCTACAGGGAGTATGTGCAAACTCTACATAGAAAGCAGTTGAGGTCAGGATTGAACTCAGGTCACTGGACCTGTGTGGCAACAGCACCAACTGCTGGTTGAGTAGTCCCAAGCATTCATGCACCCCCATTCCCACTGCATGGTTATCTGCACACTCTTTATTCGTTCATTCACCTTTGCACCAATTCCCCACACTTGTCAGCTCCTCTGTTTTGCACATTCGCTCAATCAAGTGCCTTCACTCCACCTTGCTTTATGAGCCAATGAATTCACTATTTCTCCCAAGTCCACATCCATTCTCAATGCACTTATTGCTGATCTCTGCTTCAATTAGTTGTCCTTTGTTGCACCCAGCTGAGCTTCATCTCCGAAATCCTTATTCAATATTGATTGATTCTGCTTTCTCTCTACAGCCCCTAACCGGTTTGCACCCTTGAAACTAATTGAGCATTATTCTCAGCTCCTCTAATAGCGCTGATCCCATCACCCTAGAAAACCTTGCTTTGCATCCATTTCCAGCTCTTATCCAATCAAGGGGAAACCAGCAAAAGGATATAAAACAGCTTAGAATGCTTGCGAAGGGTAACAAACCTCATTTTAGGCATTTTTAAGGTCTACTTTCCCAATATATCAGCTGATTACCAATGGGTATCACCACATTTGAACTTCTGCTTAACTTTGTGCTTCAAAAGCAACCAAGTTTGTCACCTTGTACAGTGTTGCTTAAAAGACACAAAGGTGATCAGGATAGAACATTTCTCATTGGGTGCACCAACCAGACCCATCTGGGAATGACTGTGATTACCTCAGTCTCATAACCCTGTTCAGCATGGAGAAAGTGCCGATCCTATACATTTGCTGCACGACCCCTGTGAAGGTCATGCAGTTAATGTGACCTAAACTTGAATGAATCTTCTTGCAGACATTTTTGAACTTTAAGACTGTGCTCTAGCAGAATCCACCCTTGGTCTCAGTAAACAGAGTTGATGAGGTGTCACTTCCCTTCTACAACTACAAGGTCTTCCTTCTTGTTCTGCTACATTCTCTTGATTCTTTTCACTTCCTCCCCTGCTCAGATGCCACTTTCAACCACACAGCCTGTCCCCAGACAATGAATGGACTCCATTTTTACAGATGTCCATAAGCCAATTTTGTCTGCAAGTTGGAAGATGCACACAAATCACTCAATATGGTAACCGTGCCACCTCAGTATTGTAGTGAATGGCATCAAAAGCACACAAGACTGATAAGAAAAAACCATTACTAAAAGTGAAGAGAGAGAAAACAAGTTCTACAGTTTGTAGAAACGAATGTATGTCAGACTTTTGAATTTAATAATATTATGGGAATCAAGCATTTGTAACCTGGGGATAGCCTATACTGTAAAAGCACTTTGACGTTAATAATGAGTGGTATAAAGAAAGTGGATAGTATATTCCACAAAATGATGAAAAATTGTACTTCCACATTATACAATTTTGCATCACAATGAAAATACACTGGGCCAGACTGTCTGAATCATTATTTGTCTAACTTTTCAGTGGCCAACGTGACCAGGACCCCCACTGCAACACCCAATTTGCCTTCCATACCTAACACCTGACTGTCCACCAATACAAAGTCTGGGAAGACCCACTGGCTGCTGAACTCAATGGAAAGTGTAGAAGCAAAAGTCTGACAAATTGGAAGGATAGTGGATCCAAGGAGGCACATAACTCCACTGAGCTTCTGATCATCCGCCATGAAATACTGGCGCAAACTGGTCAGGGATGGGTCAGACGACCTGACCTATAATTACCTGGTCTGGATCTGGAAGGCTATTTTGCTGGCTGAGGCATTCCCAGACTCAGGCAGCATGGCCTGAGGGGTGGCAAGGCCTCCTGCACAGAGAAGCTCCATCCACGAAACACCACTGAAAGCCCTGACAGCCAGCATTGCCTGTTGTAAATACTGAGGATTTCTATATATTATTGAATGTTATTGGAAAAAATAAGTAGACATTTAAAAGATTATTAAAATTTAAACTTAATTTGCCTAATAGAGTCATACAGCACAGAAACAGACCATCAGCCCAACTGCTCCATACCAACCAAGATGCCCATCCAAGCTCGTCCCATTTGCCAGTGTTTGGCCCATAACCTTCTAAACCTTTCCTATCCACGTACAAATGTCCAGCTTTTTTTTTCAAAAAGTTGTTATTGTACATGCCTCAACCACTTCCTCTGGCAGTTCATTCCACATATATACCACCCACTGTAAAAAAGTTACCCTTCAAGTTCCTATTAAATATTTCCCCTCTCACCTTAAACCTATGACTAGTTTTTGATTCCGACCTTGGGAAAAAGACCGAATGCATTCACCCTATCTATGCCCTTCATGATTTTATACACCTCTATAAGATCACAAGACAAGGGAGCAGAAGTAGGCCATTCAGCCCATCGAGTCTGCTCCAAAGAAAAGGGGGAAAAGAAAAAAAATGAGGGGGGGAGGGAGTGAGGAGTCTGCTCCATGAGAGAAAAAAAAACTATTCTAACCCGAATTTCCAGCCTTATCCCCATATCCCTTGATACCTTGACTAATTAGATATCTATCTCCTCCTTAAACGCCTCCAATGATCTGGCCTCCACTGCTGTACATGGCAAGATCACCTCTTGGTCTCCTACGATCCAAGGAGAAAAGTCCTAGCCTGTCTAACCTCTCCCCATAACTCAGTCCCTCAAGTCCTAGTAACATCCTTGTAAACCTTTTCTGCACTTTTTCCAGGCTAATAACATCTTTTCCATAACTGGGCAACCAAAACTGAACACCATACTCCAAGTGGCCCTCACCAACATCTTGTACAACCACATCATGATCTCCCAACTCCTATACTCAATGTCCTGACTGATGAAAGCCAGTGTGTCAAAAGCCTTCTTCACCACCGTTTACCCGTGGCTCTACTTTCGGGGAACAATATACCTGAACTCCAAGGTGTCTCTGTTCTACAACATTCCTCACTGTCTTACCGTTCACTGTGAAAGTCCTATCTTGATTTGACTTTCCAATATGCAACACCTCACACTTATCTGAATGAAACTCCATTTGCCATCCCTCGGCCCACGTACTCAGCTGATCAAGATCCCCCTGTAATTATGATAACCTTCTTCACTGTCCACTATAGCACCTATTTTAATGTCATGTGCAAACTTACTAACAATGCCCTGTACATTCTTATACAAATCATTGATATAGATGACACACAACAATGGGCCCAGCACCAACCTGAGGCACACCACTAGTCACAGACGTCCAGTCTGAGAAACAACCTTCCACCATCACCCTCTGCTTCCTATCATCAAGCCAATTGTGTGTCCAATTAGCCAGCTCTCCTTGGATAATACCACCTTTCAAATAATTAAAAACATTAAAAGTAAATGGGAATAATTTTTTTTAAATGGAATTTACCTTGCCTTTGCTATATTATCTTAAGCCTGGCAAAAAAAACAAAAGAATCACACAGGGTTCAGTAGAGCAAACTGACAGATTTGACAATCTAAAAACTTAAGACATCCATGCAGGCTTTGTCAAACATACCAGTCCTGGACTTGCTTTCACTCTCAAGTGGGATCCAGGTCACTGAACCTGTTCAATGCATTGTAAAAGACCAAAAGATGAGGCAAATCAAAGATCCATGAAAAAGATAGCATTCCTGCCATTTCACGCTGAGTACCAATGGAAGAATTGTGCATTTACAATGCCCTATTCAAAAATACACTTTATGGGAAGCCTGGGCATGAATGAAGATGATCAGATCAAGTCTTGATCCTCTTTAGTACTGTGAAGAACAATGCCAAAAAGACAGTACCGTGTCTTTATTTGGCTAAATGCAATTTGTTTATCTTTGCGGAAGACTAACCTTTCCATTAGTCAATCCACCTGCTGGTAAGTTGGGCATGCCAAATTTGCAAGTGCAAATGACAAAGGTCACTTGAGGATATCACACTTCTAACGTCTGAAGTAAATACAAAAGGAAACAGGCAGCTCAGTAACATCACTCACAGCATCTGGTGTAGGATAGATTCCAGAGCTGGAACATACAAAAAAACTGCACGTTTGGACATGCTGAGCTCCTGCTGTTGCTGGTAGAAACCACTTTTTCTCTCGGGTACTGTAGTCACAGCGGGCAAGAGCACCATCATTTTTATTTTAACCACCCTGCTGCTAATCACTATGGCAAATAATAGCATCAGGTGCAGCAGTCATTAAGGCCACTTAGCTGCCATTTCCACACTGCAGATTCATAATAGCACGGCTGCATAACCTTCAAAAGGCAAAACAAACAAAAGAGCAAAGGCAGAAATGTGTAGCTCTCTGTCCTCTGCATTCTATTTGTGCATCTCCCAGCACCTTGCCCATAATATGAAGGGCAATTATATTTAAAAAAAACAGTAAGAATAAATTGTACATATTCTGATCTTTTAAAAAAGACATGAAATCCCATTTACCTTTCACCCTTTACCCATCATATCCATCAGCCTCAGCTTCAAAAATGTTCAAAGACTTTGCTTCCATCAGCCTTTGAGAGACAGAGCTCCAAAGACCACGACCCTCAGAGAAAAGAAATTGCCACACCTATCTTAAAAGGGCAGCCCCCATATTTTCAAACAGTGGCCCTAGTTCTAGGTTTTCCCATAGATGTGAAGTTTAAGGAAAGTTTTCAGAAGAGAGGGAGGTGAAGTTTGAGGGAGAAATTCCAGAGCTTGGGGGCCTAAACAGCTAATGAAATCAGCCAGGGGCAGAGTGAAAGAAAGATGGCAACAAATAGTCAGAAGGAAAGTGCAAGGCTAAAGGGAATACAGAGAAAGGAAATAACAATGTCATCTATGTGTTTAAACACAAGGATGAGAATTATAATACAAGATGTTGGAAAATTGCACACCAACTTAGGAGATGTGGATAGAATATGAGCTCTGAATTTTGCAGGAACTGAAGTTTTTCAAGATAGCCTGGCTGTATCCAAAAGTCTAGAGATAGCAAAGGTACAGACGAAGAGTGTAACCGTCAAAAGACTTAATTTAAAATGAAGGCGAAAAACGTTGCAGAGGAAGCAGTACTAATTTGTGATGGAGAGGATGCTGATTTGAAACTCAGCTTGAATAATATAGGATATGGCAACTAATTCTTTGCTTCAGTAAAATGTCAGCAAAACAAAAGAGTTGGTTATTGACTTCAGGAAGTGGAGTGGAACACATGCCCCTGTATGCATCAATAGTGCTGAGGTGGAGGTGGTTGAGAGCTTCAAGTTCCTAGGTGTAACCATCACTAAATAGCTTGTCCTAGTCCAACCATATAAATGCTATGGCCAAGAAAGAATACCAGAGCCTCTGCTTCCTCAGGAGGCTAAGGAAATTCAGCATCTCGCCATTAACCTTCACCAATTTTTATAGATGCACCATACAAAGCATTCTATCCAGATGCATCACAGCTTGGTATGGCAACTGCTCTGCCCAAGACCACAATAAACTGCGAAGACTTTTGGACTCAACTCAGTCCATTACAAAAGCCAGCTTCCCCTCCATGGACTCTGTCTACACTTCTCGCTGCTTGGAAAAGCAGCCAGCATAATTAAAGACCCCTCCCACCCCAGACATTCCATCTTCTCCCTCCTTCCATCGGGGAGAAGATACAAATGCTTGAAAACATGCACCATAATCCTGCTGTTATGAGACTATTGAATGGATCTTTTGTACGATAAAGATGAACTCTTGACTTCATAATCTACCTCGTCATGGCCCTTGCACCTTATTGTCTACCTGCACTGCAGTTTCTGTGTAACTGTAACACTATATTCTGCATTTTATTATTGCTTTCCCCTTGTAATACCTCGATGTACTCATGCTTTGAAATGATCTGCATGCATAGGATGCAAAACAAAGTTTTTCATTGTACCTCAGTCCATGTGACAAAAATAAACCAATTCCCAGTAAGAATCAATGTCAGAAATGGAGAAGACATCTTTTAAAGCTGTGAAGTTTACAATGGGAACAAAAGATAAAGGGTTCAGTCTTCCCAAAATCATCCATGATTAAGGAGGTAGTAGCAGGAGATTCAGAAAATCATTATACTATTCAGTATTGTAACATGGTCCATGAAAGGGAAACTGTTTTACTTATGAATTTAATAAGTTGAACGGATGAAGGGGAACCACTAGATATGGTGCATTTGGATTTTCAGAAGGCATTTGAAAAGGTACCTCATAAAAAGTTACTATACAAGGTTATAACTCTTGGCATTGAGGGTAATAATTAGGACAGCATGGAGAGAAGAATGACCAAGTGAAGAAAGCAGAGAATCAGAATAAATAGGTCCTTTCAGGTTGTCAAGTTGTAATTAGTGAGGTGCCACAGGGTTTGGTACTGGGGCCTCAACTATTTACAATCTATATTAATGGCTTGGATGAAGGGACTGAGTGTATTGTTGCCACTTTCGCTGACAATACAAATATAGCGAGGAAAACAAGTGATGAGGAGGATGCAGAGAGTATGCAAAGCAATATAAATAGGTTAATAATAGGTAAATATTTGGCAGACAGGATATAATGTGGGGAAATGTGAGGTTATCCACTTTGATAAGAAGAATAAAAATGCAGAATATCATTTAAATGGAGAGGGTCTACAAAATGTTGCTGCACAGAGAGATCTGGCTGTTCTTGTATTTGAAACAAAGTTGGAATATAGGTCTGGCAATTAATTCAGAGGAAAATGGAATGCTGAGGAAATGAAGTACAAGAATAAGGAAGTCTTGCTAAAACTGCACGAGATGTTAATGAAATCACACTTGAAAGAACTGTATAGGTTTGGTCTCTTTCTCCCCCTTATATGATGGCAATTTGAAGCTTCAGCTTTAAAAGGTTAAGCAAATTGGTCATATTCATTAGAGTTTAGAAGAATGGGACATGATCTTAATGAAATTTCAAAGGCAGAAGGGGGTAGAGTTTGACAAATTAGGTGTTAATGAAATATCCATTCATGGGGGAATCATGAACTAGAGGTCATAGATTCAGAATAATAGGTTGCCCATTTAAAATGGAACATAGAACATTGCAGCACAGTACAGGCCCTTCAGCCCACAATGTTGTGCCGACATTTTATCCTGCTGTAAGATCCATCTAACCCTTCCCTCCCACATAGCCCACTTCTCCATCATTCCCCCTTATGAGGAGGAATTACTTTTCTCTCAAGGTTATGAACCTTTGGGTGCTGGAGAGAGCAAAATATTGAACATATCCAAGGCTGAGATATTTTTTTTATTTAGTCTAGATAAAGTCCTTGGTTACATGTAACAGGTAGGAAAGAGGAGCCGAGGCCAAAAACAGATCAGTTATAACCTACCAAATAGAGCAGCAGGATCAAAGGAATGTAGAATCGACACTTCCTCTCCTATGCCTTGCACTTCTGTGTATCTCAAGGAAACTGATACTCAGTTAAGCAAAGAGGCAGTAGAGGGACTACAATAGGTAGCACAGATACAGTTCTGTGTTACAGATGTACATGTGGAAGTTGACCCCATATATCTGAATGACAATGCCAAGGTGGCACCATGTAATGTAAAAGAACGAAGAGGTTAAGGAGAGGTCACTGGGCGGTCAAGGTAACAGTGAATAGAAGCCATCAGGAGAGGTGATCTCCTACAAATTATGAGTGCAGCTAAGCTAGGCCTCTTCTGCAGAGCTGGGTCATGGTAGAGATTCTGGAAGCAAATAATTTATGCAAAATTCTCCATACAATGATATATTAAGCATTCTTACTGCAAAATTGCATTTATAAATATATTATGGTGTACCTCATTTCTAGATCATTCATCCTTCTCTTAATACCTATTGGTTTTCTGGATAAATGTTGTCGGAGATATGTAACCCATGGCAATCTTCTCACATACACGAAATAGAGTAATGAAAACCCCACATTGATTTTCACTTCTGAAAAAAATGGTTCTGCTATCTTATACATCTAACCCAAAATGGGCATCAGTTATATTTTAATTTATAGTGCCATCTAGTGTAAAAAGATTACAAGCTTTACAAGTCACGTAACCCCAAGGTACATGCACGTTTTCCTTTTCAATCAAATTAAGTTTTCCATCACAATAGTGTTACAAAAGTGAGAGTCATTGCACAGGTGTGGCAGGACCTGTGCAAATAAAAAAAATTGCAGAAGAGCTATCTGAAAGTACATTTTATTCCCCACTGCAGTTTAAAGCAATCAATCTGCTTACTTACACGTCTATATGTAGAAATTGCAACAGGAAAATAGGCCATTTGCCACACGAACACATTGTCTACCTAAAGTACTAATTCTAGGAATAAATTCCATATTCTTCCAATTCCGTGCAAAGATTCTTGTTTTACTTTTATCATCAAAATCTCTTGCATCAATCAATGGGCCCTTATACAAGGCCCTCTGTGACATGGAACTGCCAGCTTCTAACTACATCACATCATTATCCAAAACTGCCCTGTTCTTGAACCTAGTAAAAATGTTTTGCTGAGAGTCATGCTGGTTTCAACAATTATTTGGTTGTATATTAAGCAGTTAAAATAAGCATTTTATGAGGCTAGATGAGAAACTTCACTATTTTGGAAAATAATTAAATGACATCAAATGGCACAAGAACCTCTCTCATTATTTAATAGGGCCTTCACCAGTTGTGCAACTTCATAGGCTCAATTCCTAAACCTATTTTAACTGGCTTTGGATTGCAGATTGCATTTCCTCATCACATTTTCATTGTCAAATTAAAAACTCCAATGATGAACTGCAGAGAGGAGCAAGCAGCAGGTCTACATCAGTAAAGCCTGAATGAGCATCAGCTCATTTTATTCATCATTTCCTACCAATGTTCAATTTTACCTGGTTAAAATGGAGTGAACTATCACTTGCCCCACCCTATCAAATTCAAATGGTCAAACAGTACTGGGATTGTAACTTTGGTGAACTACATGATTATCAATAAGATGCACATTTTCAGTATACTAAGCAATATTTGTAAAATCAACTCATTCAATTGTTTTTACAGTTAGCAAATATATAACATGTAGCTTACCTTTCTCTTCCTTCTTCACTTCAGAGTCAGATCTTTTGTCTGGAAGATTACAAAAATTATTTCATTGATTAAGGAAAATGGCTAAAATGCGTCACTTATACAGATTGTTATATAAAGTTCTTTTCCTTAAATTTGCAAAAACAATCAAGGCAGCAAATTGTATTTCAAGTACCACCCTCAGGAGACTAAGACACACTGATCAATGCGAGACATTTGACATGTAAGACGATGGCTATACTTTTAAATAAAGGAGTGGGATTAACCCCATTGTACAAAGCAGGCATCCCCCATGTAGGTATGACACGCACACTAGAATCATAGTCATGCACCACAGAAACAGGCCCAGCCCACTTTATCAGCATCAAATACCAAGCACCCATTTAGACTAATCCTTTTTTCACCCCACATCCCCATCAACTTTCCCCAAATTCTACCACCCACCCATACACAAGGATCAATTTAAAGAGGCCAAGTAACCTACCAACTTGCACATTTTTGGGATGTGGAAAGAAACCAGAGCATCCGGAGGAAGCCCACGTGGTCACGGGGAGAATGTGCAAACTCCACACGCAGCACCAGAGGTCAGGATTGAACCCAGATCCCTGAAGCTGAGACAGAAACTCTACTGGCTGTGCCACTATAAGTAGATTGCACTGTAAATATTACTAGTCACAGCCAAAATGAAGCAAGGATATGTTTCCTGAAATTGGCACATAGGACTTATTGTTCCTTGCCATTCCTAAAAAGAGCAGCAATGGTTCAGAGCAGGAGTCCGGGTGGCACAGGTTTTCCATACACACGTTTTCTGTCGCACAACACCAAAGTAATACTGGAACTGGGTTACAATGACAAGGAAAACACCAAGTAATTGACTATGCAAATGCTTAAAAAGCAAGTCACTTGAATGGATGTTTCACTTTAAAATTTGAGTACTGATTGACTAAATGACACCACACCTTTGCAGCATAATAAATCAACTACAACATCACTTATTCAGCTGTCTAAATTTGGTCTTTAGATACAAGATCTGCCTATTCAATAAATTTTTAGCAATGATCTTTCCCAAACATTTCTAAAAGGTTAATATCAGCACTGCATATAATAAAATTACTATTTTGCATTCAAGGCTTTGTGGAAATCTAATTAAGAGACCTGGTTTCTGTAAGCAAGAGGTTCACAAACTTTTTTTATTGCGCTGTGCACCACTTCAGGGGAGGTTTTCCTGCCCCCTCCTCCTCTGTTCAAATTTAATGTTCATCATGTTTTCTAGGTGCTGCCCACTTCTCAATTTACATCTTACCACCATCAGCCCATCCCAATAGTTTGAAATCCTCGGCTTATATTGACTTCTGTGCAGAAGCTGCAGGCAGCAATGAAGCCAAACTTCCATTCCTAATTGCAGAAATAAATTGCTGGAGGAACTCGGGTCAAGCAGCATCTGTGGAGGCAAAGGGATGATCAGCGTTTCGGCTTGAGACCCTGCATCATCTCAACCCATGGGTCCTAACGCAGGGCCTCGATCTGAAGTGTCAACTCATCCCTTTGCCGCCACAGATGCTGTCAGACCCACTGAGTTTCTGCAGCAGATTGTTTTTTGCTTCTGATTCCAGCATCTGCAGTCTTGTTTCCATTTCTATTTTTTTTCAAAACAGTATAACATTAAAATATGTACATCTTTTGCTTTATGGTTATATTTAAGTCAGAGCATAACTATATTCACTGTATTTACATAAAGAACTACAATGACTCAAAGGTAATTCTAGAACATTTTATTTTTGAAAAGTGACATATCCAAAGAAACATTACATTGAATAGCTTTGCACCTAAACTTTATGCAACAGACTAAAATTATATCAATTGCAAATGCAAAGTATTTCTTAATGCTAGCATGATTTTTGGCAACAAGTTAGAACTGCTAGCTTAAAAGTAAGTTAGTGCCCATGTAAACTTTTGACTATCAAGTCATTTGTAAGAGAACCATGATCCTTGACCGAAATGAAAATAAAATAGGACATGAAAAGCAACCTTTGCTAATGATAGCAACATTTTGCATTTAAGCTTTTACTGTCCCAGCTCCTTAACAAATATCCCACCTTCTAATATTATGGCTTTTTAAATTTAATACATTTCCTTTAATAAAAAATAAGTACCATACACTATTAAGTTTTGTCCATTTTCTGCCACAAGGCTATCTAAATGGCATATACAGAAATGGCAACATATCACAGCTGGTAAGTTTTATTGCTAAACCTGACTGATTTATTATGTGAAATTTAATTTAGTCTAAAAAGATATCTTACTAAAAAATAGTGTTATAGTTGAAATCTCCCTGCCATTTGCAACCATTTTTACAAATACACCCGTTAGTCTGATTAAATACTCATCACACAGAGGCTTTGCAAGGATCACTTAGTCTTTCCATACAATAGCTGTATGTAGCACTCAAGCTGAATGTGCACTCAAATATATAAAAAAAAATTTTCAGTCATTTCGACCCAAAAGTTACGACTTCTCCTTTTAAATGGTTGCATTTTGTTCAGTTTTTTTCTTTAAATTTACTGCATATACTCATTGCAGTCCACCCTAATAGTTTATTAAAATAATTCACATTTATAGATTGCTCTTTCATTTTAGTGTATATATTATATTTGTGTAACAATTCCACATTAGTATTAGAGCAGACTTTGCTTGAGACCATACGGAAAGACTGATTGGTAACAATTCTCACTGAAAAAAAATCACTCCCATCATTAGTATCACATGATTGAGTTGATACAGCCAGAATCTTTGCACTGGAGAATTTATAAAAGCACACAATTACTAAAAAGGGTTAATTTCTAAAAAACCACACACATATATACAACTTAAAAAATATTATGTACTGATTGAAAAATATTCCACATATCCTTAGTGTTCCATCACATTATCTTCCATCACAGAGATCTCACATTTATAGTGGCTGTTTTAAGAACAAAAATAAAATTAAGTGGAATGTAGAGTGGCCTGGTCCAAATGATTTTTTGAAGTCTTTGTGATGAGTTAAAGATCTGCAAAACAACACAAATTTTTAATTAAAGTCCTGAAAATCAATAGTAGAATTGGCTGATAATTATAATTCATCTGCACCTTTAGGTAATTCTTCATTTTCTTGTGAATTCTGCAAAATGCTTTGTAGTTTTAAATTCTCAGTGATTAATTTCTCTTGAACTTGTTTTATGTTATAAACAAAATTCCATCTGAAGCACCAAGAGTACCAGTCGAGTTTTCAGATTATTGTTCTAAAATGCCACATCTTCAGGTACAGATTTGCATTAAAATTACTGTGCGATTCTTCTATTCAATTAAGTACATAATCCACAGATACCCTGCTTACTGCTGACTAGAAGAGTACCAATCCATTATAGGAGGTCTTGGTTACTCAAGTCCAAGCACTCACAAGTACTTGGAAAGAAGCTTCCCCTCTGGCTGCAAGCTGCTGTGCTGGGAACTTGGAACTCGCACAGCAATGAAATGATGATCTTATCCCAACACAGCATGGATGTGGAGTGAACAACCAAGGCAATGTGCAATGTCTGCCTCAATGAGCTCAACAGTGGTCTCTAGTTGTTGAGCGTGTTACCATATACAAGTGTCAAGGCTGGGGAGAGTTGTGCAGTCAAGAGGGGTAGACCACAATTTACATTACACCCAATGCGAGATGAAAGAGACCATAAGATCCAGATGATCTGATGAAGATATGAAGCAGCCACTGCCAGCCCTCATCAACATCAAGGGCATTGTGCCAGCCAAGACCCAGTCCTGAACCTTGCATCTGAGTGCTGAGTGACCACTTTGCACGCCCTGTCCCTTCCAATACCAGCCTTCACAGGCAGCCACTGAACATTACTCCACACTAGGCCACGTGACAATGAATCAGGAGGAGCAGGTCATTCAGCCACTTACACTGCCATTTAATAAGATCATGGCTGATCTTTTACCTCAGCACTATATTCTTGTACGAATGCTATATCTTTTGATTCTCAATATAAATTTACCATCACAATTATTAAGATGCTTGCAATATGACTTCAGCCATAAATTATCTCAACACTTTTCTCATTTAACTGAAGTCTTTTATCTAATTAACCACTCCCCAACATTTATCAAGGTTAAGACTGGTATTTATAAAAAAAATTCTAAGAACACTTCAAGCAAAAAGGATTCATACAAAGACAAATTTAACACAACTTCACACTTAATGGTTAAATATGCATTTTTGTTTGGATATGACATTTAAATACGCATGTACAAATTATCCACTTTTACACATAACATACACATCCATGACAAGGCACAGCTGCTGCCTCAACTCCAGCAACACTTGGGAGGGAAAGGATTGGCTGCACTCCTCTTGCATTCCTCATTTTTGGCTCATATTTTATCAATCTCTGAATATATCAGTAACAACCTCAAATTTTTAAATGTGACATCTTGACGTCCAGGTAAAGTACATCCGTGTCATCATGCACCAATCTCTTCTTTGTACCCTTTAATATTCCTTTGCCAAATATCCATCCACTACCCATTTGACTGCAGATAATGAAATTGTGCCAGGTTTATGTGTAGGATAACTACAACCACCATAGACCCAAATACTCAATTACACAAAAATAACTGATTGCTCAAAGAGCCACATTTATTTAAACTTTTAATGTTAGAAATTACCTTCATGTAAAATTAATTATAAAGGAGAACATTAAAGTTTGTAATGATTTTCAATAGGTGACCACAGTTCCATAGGTAAGATTCCACTGCTGGTTGGTTAATATGAGCCAACTGTCTATTTGCAAGGAAAGTGCAAACTCTCACTAAGAATTCTGTTTCAGTCATCAGCTCATTTCAAAATTTCACACACGTTGCTGACATTTTCAAAGTTTGCAATATGAGAGTATGGAATGAGGAATGAAGCAGCTTTTAATTTTAAGAGACCAAATGCTGCTGTTGAATATTTCCTGGACCCTTGTGTGGTGGCTTAGAAGAAACCATGGATTTGGAGCTGGAATACATAAAGCACAGAAAGATGAAATATTTCATTTGCATAAGGAAACCCCTTATTTTGTATTCATGCCAACTTTCAGGTTTGTTGTTCAGTGGCATGAAAAATTAAAATGTTCTTCTCTGGACTGAGGAAGAGTAAAAGAGCAGCATTAACTAAAGGGGGATAACATTTAAAGAGGAATACCAAGTACAATGCAAGCAGTAAATCACTAACCACAGTACACACCACATTTCATTCCACGACAAAACAACTTGCCCAACTCTTGCATTGTATATGCAAATGTGCAGCTGCAACTTGATGCCTTCAGAGAAGAAAAACTTCCTTTACCACAATTAACTATTGCATGTTTATAACCATGTTAACATGACTCCTCTAACTACTTGCATATTACATAAACACCTTTCCCTATCAGGCAAAATGTAGGCAGGTCAATGATGTTATATCCAAATGCTAAAAGTCTGAATTTTACTGAAGGAGTCAGTTTCCCACAACTATGGAGAGAAAAAGTCATCATCGACTCCTTGAGCAGTGTTGTTTCTTGGCGCATCACTATCGCTCTATTGTCGGACATAAATTAAATATCAAGACTGAACCTATCGTCTTTGGTCCTAATCACAAATTCCCTTCCCCAGCCATCAACTCCATCTCTCCGTAGTACTATTACTGAACTATACGCTTCACAGACTTGGTATTGTGTCTGATTCTTGGACCACATATCTGTAAATGCCACCTGACTTCTGATGAAAGGTCTTTGACCTGAAGCTTTAACTGTTTTCCTTCAAGAGGTGCTTGGCCCATTGCATTTTCCACATTTTTTCAGATTTCCAGCATATGCTACATTTTAATTTCCCACCCCATCAGAACTCATCTGCTGCTGACACCCATACTGGAGAATCCATGCAAGGAGATGATAGAGATAGGGACTGTGGAATCCAGGGAGCAATTTGAAAACAAGGATCAGAACTCTAAAACAGAGGCATTGCATAATTGGGAGCTAGTGTGGCTCAGCAAGCACATAGGAGGTCAGTGCTCGGTAGGAGCCAGTACACAGGCAGAGTTTTAGAAGATGGGATTTCAGAGTAGATGAGGAAGAGCAGCAAGGAACTTATTAGAAGCTGAGGTGTAAGATCTGCCTTTTTCCTCATTCCCATTACCCAGAGCCCCAAGCAGAAATTTACCTATACAAAGAAAATAGCTGAGGTATATAATTCTAATTATAATTATGTTAGTCCTACTCCCACCTTCAACTAGGCTGGAAACAAGGTTGAGAAGAATAAACATGTAGTTTCACCCATGTAGAGATCTAAAACCAATGGCACAAAGGAAAAAAGTAACCAAACCAAACAGTCAAGCAGATTGAATGCTACAACTGAGCACGCAGTTTATTCCAACAGTAAAGAGCACATTAATACACAATCCCACAGTAACATTTATAGAGTAATATAATCTATGATTTGCATCTCCAAAACACTGGGTCAATTCAGAAGATTCAAGGTAGACAAATAGAGTTAGAGAATAATGAGTAATTATAAATGAGTTGTAAGAAACAACTGCTAATATTATGCGAGTCAAGAATAGTGTATTTTTATTATTAGTCATAAAAATTGCAAATTTATCCCCTGCATCAAAGAAAACATGTAACAACACGAGAACGTATAATCCACAGTTGCAGGAAGCTGCGTCCTTTAATAAAATTTAAATATATCACTGACCAGCCTACTTTTTGTCGATATGAAAAATGAGTATGGAACATGCAAGCAGTTTGAAGGAGTCATGATAACTTCAAAACAAACATGCAATTGTTACTGGAGGCAAAAGAAGCTTTTTTTTTTTCGCAGAAGGCACCAACCTGTATTTTCTGATTGCCTGAGGAAGTGACAAAGAGTCAGCTTTCAGAACAGGTACAGAACATATGGCGAATATCTTCTCAGTGTTGTCAAGTAGGGAATTCCACAGGATTTTGGCAACTCAGAGGATGGCTACATGCCCAGGCCAAAATAGTCTGTAACTTGAAGGTGATTTTGGAGATGTTGACATTTCCAGGTGTCAGTTGCCTTTGACCTTCTGTATGGCAGAGGTCACAAGATTGAGAAGTGCTGTTATTCAACCTTTGGTGAATTGCTGCAATGCATCATATGGATGACACAGTGCAAAGGTGGGGAGTGAACATTAAACGTGTTTTTGTGCATCAAAGAGATAAATAGGAAAATAAACCTAAACGTTGGGCAGATCTAGCTGCATGTGGGTGTGGATTGCTTCATCAGAGGTGCTGCAAATGGAACTGAAAATAGCACAGAGAACATCCCCACTTCAGGCATAATGAAGACTAGAACACAGGAACACATGAAACAGAAGGGTAGAGCAATTAGCCCCTCAAGTCTGTTCTGCTATTCAACAAGATCACGACTGATCCAATCTTGGCTACTTCCACGCTCTTTGCCCATTTAGAGTCAGAGTAATACAGCACAAAAACAGGCCCTTCAGCCCAATGCCCATCTAAGCTAATCCCATTTGTCCATATCTCTCTAAACTTTTCCTATCCACGTACCTGTCCAAATGTCTTTTATAAATGTCATTATCCCTCAACTCACTTATAGTTCAAGCATCTGTCAGTCTGTTGTTAATATAAATAGTTGAGGCAGGCTACACTGACCCCTGTAACACTTCACTAGATACTGAATGCTAATCTGAAAATGACCCATTAATTCGATCTCTATTTACTGTTAGCCAGACCCCTATCCATGCCAATGTACGATCCCCAACATCATGTACTCTTATCTCATGCAGTAACCTCCTTTGTGACACTTATCTAATGCTCTCTGGAAATCCAAATGCACTTCATTCACTGGTTTCCCTTCCCCACGCCCCCAGCAAATTTGTCAATCACAATTTATCTTTCATAAAACTGCCTTGGCTCTGATTTTCTGCTATTATCGCCTTAATGATGATTCCAGTATTTCCCCAATGATGGACATTAGGCTAACTGGTCTTGCTTTCTGTTACTCCTTTTCCTTAAACAGTAATGTTGCATTTATGGTTTTCCAATCCCCACCAGAATTTTAGTAGATTACAAGTAAAACATCCATTATTTCTGCAGATACTTCCTTTAAGAACCTAGGATGCAGACCATCAGGTTCAGGAGCCTTTTGCCTCATTAGCTTGCCCAAGTACTTTTCCTGTATTTGTAGAGTTTAAGTTCCTTCCTCCCTAAAGCCCGTTGATTATTTATCATTATTTGGATGTTTTTAAATCTACCCTGAAGATTGATCCAAAATAATTTAGAATAGTTATCATTTGCTTATTTCCCCATTTTCCAGTCTCATCCACTAGGAGACTGATGTTTGCTTCAGCGACCCTCTTCCTTTTGTAAATCTGTTATTTACTAGTTTACTTAGATACATCATCATTTCATTTCCCCGCCCCCCCACCCAGTTGTTGGGAAAAAGAACTGATGATGTTTGGGCCTATAACACTGCCCCGAGGTGGTACTAGGCCTCCAATAACCACAACCTTTATCCGAGTGGATAGTTTTCTTGCATGATGGTCAACCTCTAACTTTTCTAGAGGTTCTAAATGCCAAACTAGTTAAATGATGCTTTTGTGCCAAGTGCAGTCACTCTCAATGCACCTCTGGAAATCCTGTAACAGCCTTGCTCCAATCATGGACGCATAATGGGGACTGAAACCAAGCAGCTCTGGTAGAACCCAAATCGAGTATTACTGGTCAAAGCTAAGAGAACTCAATGCCTGTTGATAGAGCCTTCCATCACGATGCTGATGATCAAAAGTCAGCTCAGAAGTGATAACTATGCAGATTAATCTGTCCACCCATTTGTGGACAGGACATATCATTTTGTTGCATATATTCAAATACTGCACCTCTACTGGAACTTGATTAGAGGTGTGGCTAGATCTGGAGCATAAGTTTTCTGGACTACAACTACTGCCAGGATGTTGTCATTTCCCATAATGTTTGTCTAGTACTGTGCTCTATGCAACTGTTTTGCAGTATCATGTGGAGTGATTCAAATTGGATAGGTACCAACTTTTATGATGGTGGGATCTCAAGGCAGTGGCAGAGGTGGATCACACCCTTGCCACTTCTAGCAAATATACGAGCCTCATTTTTTGCACTATACTCATCCTGGTTTCACTACCATGTATGATCTGTACACTCCTGGTACCTCTCCCTGCCATTAGTTATTTAATCAACAGGAATTTTTTATGATTGGATGCAGCAAGAAGAACAGTGTTCTTCAAATCTGTTGGCTGTGGCATTATTGTCACTCCTGTCTCGTACTATAGCTTCACAAGGATAACAACTCATTCCCAGGTTATGCCTGATGCTGCTCCGGACATCCTCTTCTATATTTCTCACTGAACTAGAAGAGGTCTCGTTTTGATGATAAAGAGTAAAGGAAATTGCAGGCCACAAGGTCGGAAGTACTAAAAATGCTGCTGCTTGGGCCACTACAATTGGGTTTGAGTCTCTCAACTGATTGTCATGTCGGACTGAAAGTGACATGAAGGACTGAGCAAGAAAGGGAACTTTCAAGATCATCCTGCAGCATTTCAAGAGTTTGTATTAGTATATTTGACAAAGTTTTTAAATGTGCCACATGTTGAAAGAGATAACATTTTAAAAAAAAAATCAAATCCCTTGTTGGTGCAAATCCACTGAAAAGTTCATTATATTTTAATTTAATAGACTAATGCCAAGGAGGGTGACAGAAAACACTGTCTGAAATGGTAGTGACCACACTGCAATCACATAATTCAAAGCTTAAGACACACACACAAAAAAAAGACAAATTTGGCTTATCCAGGTTTCTAACTACATCTTAACACATACATCTTATAAATTTTGCCATTCAGCATCAATACTTTCATGCTCTTTTGCTGTTAAGACTGCAGATAACCTTGGTCAATTTTTAATCTGGCACATTATCTACGTGCCTACATTATGTAAATACAATGAACTAAAATCTTTTGCTCAAAGTTTACATGGTGTTTCTGGTGTTTGTAAAGCTTACAAACATCAAATTTTCCAGACAGCGTGACATGCTGATGGCTTGAGTGGTAGAACAAAACTGCACATATCAAAAACAAAGAAAAGCTACAGAATCATCAACTACAAGTCTAGAAGTACTAAATGGCCATAAATGAATACTGAATGTTGATAGTGTTAAATCTGTTGGAATTATAACTGTCAATTTTAAAAATCACAATCTCAGAACAACCACAAGGATACACAGAAATGGTCACAAGGATTTCAACACCAACTCAGAACATTATATTGTCAACTATCATAAAGCACAATTCAGAATGAAAAGGTATTATCCAAATCCTCAATATTTTATTTTCTTATGGTAATTCATAATAACCTAGTAAATGTTGGCAGACATCAACCATTAGCTTCAACAAAAGTTACAATTACAGTAACCCAAAATAAAGTGCAACTGCCAGTCTCTGTACTGTTTTAGATAACTAAGCATTAGTGGAAAGGAAAACAGAACTAATATTTCAAGTCAAAGAACCCTCAAAACTGGGAAAGGAAAAAAAAATCAGGTAGTTTCAAGTTGCAGAAAGGGTGGGCAAGGGATGGATAGGACAATGATAATCAACAGCTTATCACCATGCAGCCCAGCCTCACTCAGATATTCTTTTTGTTCCACACGTCCCTCCCGCACCTTCTCTGCAATTTGAAACTAACTTGTTTTCTCTTTTCCAGTTCTGATACAGGGTCTTAAACGTAGCCTCTATTTCTCTTCAAAGGTGCTGCATGATTAGCTGTGTTTCCAGCACTTTCTGCTCTTATTTCAGATTTCCAGCATGTTCATTTTTTTTTTGATTTTCAGGCAAGTGTGATACATGGGTCACGTGAATTGGTAAAATGGCATTATTTCATCAAATGTTAGTTACTGTGCATTTATTAATAGCTTTCTGTGCATCTTTAATTTCTATATTATTCATTGATTCAAAAATTTGGGCAAAATCTTACTGACTGTGGGCAATAGTTCTGAAGCAAATTGCAGGTATTTAATTTTTTTTGAACCCAAATCTCGTGAGCATGTGCTGCAAGTCCAAGTTCTACTGTCAGATATAGTCTACTGGCAGGATGTGCTAAGATTGCCCAGTATCATGCTGCATCATCCCTTAGATTCTGCATCAGTCAGATCTGGTATAGGATCAGAGACCCCATTTATTTTAATGGCGATTCTAGGCTTGCAGAGCAGGAAATTTCAATGTTCTTAAACTATTTCCAACTGTTTTTATTTTAAAACTTATTTTTAATTTTCTATCTCAATGATTTGCTTCACTTTTTAAGAATGTCTCTGACATTAAAGGATAATTAAACATTGCAACCATCCACAAAGCATTGATGTTAATTAACAAACTAACTTTTTGTTGGTTTTACTCAAAGATTGGAAATGTGGCACAATGAAGTGAAAAGAAAAATTAATGTAGCCCAGATGATAAAAACAGGGGAACAATTCAAAAAAACATTTTGCTTAGAGCAAAGTTAAGCACAAGATGAGCTTAAACAAAATATTATTCACTATCCCAAATCCTCAAGTTTGAGGGACCATAATTTATTCTCTGTAAAACTATGTAATTTTTTTTTGCGCTACAGATGATACGGAAAGTGCAAGATACGGAAAGTGCAAGATACCTGATGACATTTCCTTTAGCTTATCTTTGGATGGTGAAATCTCTGTTGGAAAGCAAATAAGAAAAATGGAAAGTTAAAATAAAGAATTTAAATATATAAGTCAATTACTTTGTCGGTTCATATTTTAAAACATAATGCTCTTCTCCTGGTTCAGTTCATAGAACACAGAACAGTACAGCACAGTACAGGTCCTTCGGCCCACGATGTTGTGCCAACCTATATAAACACTCACTCCTTGATCAATTTAACCCTTCCCTCCTACACAGCCCGTAACCTTCAATTTTTCTAACATCCATGTGCATAAGGGTGTTTTAAATTCCCCTATTGTATCAGCCACTACCACCACCCCCGGCAGTGTGCTCTAGGCACCCACCACCCTCTATGTAAAAAAAAACCTACTTCTGACATCTCCCCTAAACTTTCCTCCTCTGACCTTAAACTGATGCCCTCTGGTTTAGGCCATTGCCACCCTGGGGAAAAGGTGCTGGCTGTCCACTCTATGACCCTCAATCTTATACACCTCTGTCAAGTCGCCTCTCATCCTACATCGCTCCAGAGAAAAGCCCTAGATCACTCAATCTTTTCTCATAGGACATGTTCTCTAATCCAGGCAGCATCCTGGTAAATCTCCTCTGCACCCTCTCTAAAGCTTCCACATCCTTCCTATAATGAGGCGACCAGAACTGAACACAATACTCCAAGTGTGGTCTGACCAGAGTTCTATAGAGCTGCAACATTACCACGTGGCTCTTGAACTCAATACCCCTAAGGCCAGCACACCATACGCCTTCTTAAACGCCCTTATCTATTTGCGTGGCAATTTTGTAGGACCGATGGACTTAGACCCCAAGATCCCTCTTGCTCCACACTGCTAAGAATCTTGCCATTAACCTTGTATTCTGCCTTCAAGTCTGTGCTTTCAAAATGTATCACTTCACACTCTTCCGGACTGAACTCCATTTGCCACTTCTCCACTCAACTCTGCATTGTGTCAAAATCTCATTGTAACCTACAACAACCTTCTACACTATTGAAGGTTCTTAAATTAGATTCTTGAATTAAAGCTACTTCTGGGATGTTACTTGTCTCTTCTACAGGGAAGGCTCATGCAAAACAAATGTTTAATTCATCTGCTATCTCCTTCTTTCCATCAATTCCTTAAAGTCACTTTCTATTGAACCAACAGTCCCCTTGTTAAAACTTCTCCTTTTAATTATCTATAGAAACTCTGTTTTTATATTTCTAGCAAGCTTTCCTATTTTTTTTCCTTTCTTTAGTCATTCTTTGCCATCAAAAAAAGTCTTCCCAATCTTCTGACATGCCATCCTGCAAAATTGTGTTTTTTTTAAAAAAAAGGTTTGATATCATCTTTAACTTTTTATGTTACCATAGATGGCAGGTTGTCTTCTTGAAAATTTTCCTTTTCATTGGTTGCCCTTGCCTATAATGCTAGCTACAAACTCAAAGAATTCCACCAGGTTTATCAAACATGATTTCCCTTTCATAAACCAGTAATAAATTTGGCAAATTCAACATTATTTTCCAAGTATCCTGTCACTGCTTCCTTAATAATAGATTGTAACAATTTCCCTTTTTACTGAACCAGGCTATCTGGTGTACAACTACCCGTTTTCTCTCTTCCTCCTTTTTTTAAACAGGGGTGCTATATTTTTCCTTCTTTTGCAGAACAGAGCAATCACCCATTCTGAACTTTCCTTCGATACTGGGAATGGTGCCTAGGAAGCCAGTGAATGTGCCCCCAGTCCACAATAACCTCTTCACTATTGGCAGCCATGCTTCCAATGTGTTTTGAAATTCCTTCTCCAAGTCTGTCTCTCCCTCTGGCCTTTTAATTTGCACCTTAAAACCATTCTCTGATCAACCTTTTAGAGTAATACAGCACAGAAACAGGCCCTTTGGCCCAAATGGTCCATGCCGACCACAGCATCCTCTCTGCTAGTCCCAGTTGCCTGCATTCAGCCCATACCCCCCCAAGCACCTATCCAAATGCCTCTTAAATGTCACAATTGTACCCACCTCAACTACTTCCTCTGGTAGCTCATTCCAAGTTTTCACTACCCTCTGTGTAAAGAAGTTACCTCTTATGTCTCTTTTAAATCTCTCCCCTCTTATCTTGCATCAGGACTCCCAAACCCTGAGGAAAAGACTAAGACCGTCCACCCTATCTATACCCCTCATGATTTTATAAACTTCTATGAGGTCACCCCTCATAGGGGAATAAAGATCCAGCCTGGCCAACCTCTCCCTATAACTCAGGCCCTCTAGTCCAGGCAGCATCCTCAAATTTCTTGTGCACCCTCTCCAGCCTCACAATGTCTTTCCTATAATAGGGTGACCAAAACTGTACACAATACTCCACATGCAGCCTCACCAGCGACTTGTATAACTGCAACATAGATATTCCTACTCCTAAACTCAATGCCCTGATTGATGAAGGCCAGCAAGCTAAATGCCTTCTTCATCACCCTATTTGCATGGCCACTTTCAGCTATCTGTGCACTTGTATTCCCAGGTCCCTCTGTTCCACAACACTCATCAGTGCCCTGCCATTCACTGTACAAGTCCTACCCTGGTTTGAATGTCCAAAATGCCATTCCTCAGTCCATCTCCCCAAATGATCAAGATAGCTTTGCAATTCATTGTAACCTGCTTCACTATCAACAAGACCCCCTAATTTAGTATCATCAGCAAACTTGCTAATTGTGCCGTGTGCATTCATATCCAAAGTATTTACATGCATAATGAATAACAGAGGTCCCAACACCAACCCCTGGGGCGCCTCACTCGTCATAAGCCTCTAGTTGGAGAATCGACCTTCAACCATCACCCTCTACTTCCTGCCATTGAGCCAATTCTGAAACCACCTCGCTAGCTCTCCCTGAATCCCATGCGACCTAACTTTCCAGATCAGCCTGCCAAAGTCCATATAGACAATATGCACTACCCTACCCAACCTTCATCTATCCCTTTAGTTACCCCTTCGAAAAACTCCAAAATATTTGTCAGACACGACCTCCCACACACAAAACCATGCTGACTGTTCTTGATCAGGCCTTGACTATCAAAGTGATGCTGCATCTTATCCCTCAGAATTCCCTCCAGTAACTTCCCTACAACTGAAGTCACTCACTGGCCTGTAGTTCCCTGGCCTGTTCTTGCTACCCTTCTTGAACAATGGAACAACATTAGCCACCCTGCAGTCTTCTGGAACTTCACCAGTGGCTAACAACGAAGCAAGTATCTCTGCAAGGGCCTCCGATTTCTTCCCTGGCCTCCCATAAGGTCCAGGGATGCACTTGGTCAGGCCCTGGGGATTTGCCCACCTTAATGTGCTTCAAGGCTGCAAATACCTCCTTCCCCATAATAACCATATAGTGCAAGACCTCACTACTTGTTACCCTCATTTCCTAGGCATCCATGATATTCTCCTTAGTAAACACAGAAATAGACATTAAAAATCTCAACCATCTCCTGTGGCTCCACACATAGGCAACCCTGATGGCCTTTAAGAGGACCTAGTCTCTCCCTAGTTACCCTTTTACTGTTAATATAACTGAAGAACCTCTTGGGATTATCTTTAATCCTTCCTGCCATATCCATCTCATACTTTCTTTTTGCCCTCCTGATGTCCCCCTTAAGCCTGGTCTTAAACTTATTATATTCGATGGATTCATTCGTACCCAGCTGCCTAAACCCGACGTACGCTTCCTTCTTTTTCCTGACCAGAGCCTCGCTATCTCTCGTCAGCCCTGGTTCCCTGAACTTGGTACGTATACCCTTCACCCTAACAGTAAAATGCTGCCCCTGGACTCTTGATATGACTCTTTTTAAAAGCCTCTCACTTGCCAACTGTTCTTTTGCCTTTAAATATAGTCACCAAGTCAACCCCAGCTAGATCTTGCCTAATGCCCTCAAAGTTGGCTTTGCTCCACTTCAGGACATTAACCTGTGGACCTGTTCTATCTTCTTCCACAACTATTTTAAAACTAATAGAATTGTGGTCACTGGACCCAAGGTGCTCCCCAACTGCCACTTCAGTTACTTGGCCTGCCTCAATCCCCAAGAGGAAGTCCAGTATTGCTCCTTCCTGAGTAGGTTCCTCTATATATCACGTGAGGAAAGTGCGTTGGACACAGAGCACAAATTCCACCCCATCCAGGCCCTTTGCACTCTGGGTGGCCATGTCGATATTGGGAAAATCAATATCTCCTACCAGCACTACCCTACTATTCTCACCACTACATGCAATTTCTTGACACATCTGTTCAAGTTCCTGCTAACTAATGGGGGGGGGTTCTATAATACAGACCTACCAAGACGACCATCCCCTTCTTATTTCTAAGTTCTACTTTAACAGCCTCGTTAGAAGATCCTTCAAGAATATCCACTCGAAGCACTGCTGTTATGTCCTCCCTTATCAAAAAGGCCACACCCTTTCCACTCTTATCTGTTCCTCTGTCACACCCAAAGCATCAGTATCCTGGAACATTGAGCTGCCAGTCCTGCTCTTCTCTCAGCCATGTTTCTGTTATGGCCGTAATATCCCAGTCCCTGGAGACAATCCAGGCCCTCAGTTTGTCTGCCTTACCAGTTAAGCTATATGCATTGAAATAGATGCAACTTGAAGCAGTGGTCCTATCTGCCCTTTTTACTGTAAACATGGCTATCCTGATTGCTAGGTTTGCACTCTTTGGCTGCTGCATGTATCCCTGTCTTCTCACTGACTTTGCTCTCTCAAGTCCCAGTTTCCCGCCAATCTAAAACCCTCGCTGGTGGCAAAAAGCAAATTCCCCCATGAGGGTATTGGTCCCCCTCTGACTCCATCCTTCTTGTACAGGTCACCTCTACCACAGAAGAGATCACAATCATCCAAGAACCTGAATCCTTGTCCCAGCTTTTCAGCCACGCATTCATTTGGCCTTTCTATTCCTTTGATCATTTTGGTCTTTTATCCTTTACCTTCTCCTCATGTTAAAAATGCTTTAATTGATATTACTCAGTAAACGCCACAAGAAATTTTGCTACATTGAAGAGGTTTATTAATATAAATTGTTATTTTGATACCAGACACTGCAACATCCCAGCACAATGTAAGAAAATGAAAGGCATGAAAAAAACCTCAAATCTTTTCGCTCATCAATTTTTCCAAGTTAGAATGTCTCAAAATATGCACTTTCTTGTCAGTATGCAACATAGGAGATAGTCTCCACTTTTCACTAAATAACAAGGTCAGAGTCACCAAGGAGAAAGATTTTAAAAAATCAAATAGTCTACTTTCATAGTTTGGGTTGGTAATGCACTATCATGGGTCTGAATATGAAGTATATCCACACCTTCAGTTCAGGATGTATGGAAGGCCACTAGATTCAATGGTGGGTCAAGAATGGTGAGGGAGATCAGTAGTGCCTGCACCCATCTTCCAGTGCAATCCAAATATTCACTGCAGATTTCTGGAAAGCACTGCGGCTAGCCAACTCAATGTGTAGGATAGTAGGTATAACGTGTATGTAATTAAGGGTTAACTTTAAGTTGGACGTATTTTGGTCAATACCTACAACCATATTGTAATGAATTAACATAGCATAATTGGAGCACTGCAATAAAGGATATGTCAAGTTGTAAGAACTGTAGGATTAAGAATGAAGCCATAAAACAATACTAAAATGGTAGACAAAAGACTGATGGGTTAAAAGGCGGTCAATTTGATTTAAAAACGGAAGCTTCAAATCTCTGTATTTTAAAGCTATTAACAATAGGTCTGTTAAGTGGCACCCAAGCCCGAGAAAGAGATAGCCCCATTGTTCATATTTCTATATTTCCTTATAACTTAGATGCTGCCTGTTCAACCCATTGAGTCTATGCTCTTGGAGCAATCCCATTTCTTACATATTTCCCTGTAACCCATTGTCTCTCTCATGCCCATCGACTTCCCCGATTCTCCTGCCACCGAACTACACTGGAGACCAATTAACACACAACACTTAAGACCAAAAAAATTGCATTTCTTCCAATGTCGTAAACTAATTCAAATCCATGGTAGACAGAAAGCAAACTAGAAACCCATTAGAAATTAAGTGGGTGAATATTGATAAAAGGAAGGAATACTGGGTTAAGCAAAATAAGGAGAATGTTTCCCAAATACACGTCATGAGATATAAAATGTAGAAGAGGCTGTTTTGACATACTCAAGGAATTCTATTTACAAGAATGGTTTTGTTGAATTTTACAATAGGGTTTAGGATTCAAACCTAGCATGCTGAAATAGACTGAAAGATAATAAATTAAGATAACAGTGTGCAATACTGAATTATGGAGAAACCAAGCAACTCTGGGATTATTATAACAATGTAAATGGGATGGATGCCTGCCTGCTGTGAAATTTGCACATCTATAGTCAAAAATAACCATAAAATACTGCACAGGAACCAGCTAATTGCTGAACAATGAAGGACTTTCCTGAGTGCAGTCCTCAACAGAAGGACTGTCAAAAATCATGCAATCAAGAAATCATGAAAGATTCATTGAAAGACAATCTGGTCAAGTAACCCTGTGCTTGCCTGGATTGTGTTTCTCTTTTGCTTAAAACATTTATCAGGCAACTTCAAGGAAAACTGAATAGATTGATTCCAGAACGTTTCCTCAGCAAGCTGGTTTACACTTACAATCGTTTTAAAATCGAACATTCAAGATCAAAACAAATACATCTGTTAATTAAGCTACTTGAGAAGAGAATATTTTGCTGGCACTGGTTAGCATCCTATAGAAGATCCAATATTCTGCACTTGGTAGAGATGCTGACCTTACTTAAATGTCACAAAAACCATAAATAAAAACAGAAGTAAACCATGCGACTTCTCAAGTCAACTCACCATCCAAAATGATCAAGTAACCTTTCCTAATGCTTTCCTAAATCCTCCACCTTCTTTCCCACTTGCTCATCCTTCTAAACAGACTTTCTGCATTATCTTCCCAGTTCACTTGCCCAGTTGGGTTTGTGTCATCAGCAAGCTCGCTTCATGTTACACTGTCGCTTCATTTAAGCCATTAACATAAATAGCGAATAGCTTATTAAAGTCCAGAACCAATCCCTGTGGCAATCCCCGAGTAAGAGTCTGCCAATTTAAACATGACCAATTTATTCTGGTTTTATCCTTTAACTAATTCTCTTCCCATCCTTGCTTTACCCTCAACTCCATGAACTATTATTTAATTATGCAACAACCCTTTATGCTGCACCTTATCAAATGCCTTTGAATGGCTGGATCCACAACATCTTTTTTTTAAATATGTACCCCGTCAGATGCAGCTTCAGTAATTAGATCTGACAAACATGATTTTCCCACCACAAAACCATGTTGCTTCTAACTAACCATTTTGGAATTTTTTTTGTGCCCTGGTTACGTTTGTAATGATGGATTCCAGCATTTTACCGACAGCTGATATCAGACTAACTGCTTGATCATTTTCTCTTCCCCTTTTCTTAAACCATAATGTTACAGTTGCATCCTTCCAATCTGTTAGCTTTATCAGAAAAGGAATATCTGAAGACCACTTTAAGCAACCATTATCTTTACAAACACATTGATGTGCAGTTGATCCAAAAGGATAACCATCAACTGCTGGTGGAATTAAAGATGGGATTTGGAGAGAACAAAAGCCTTAACAAAGTACCAGGCATTAGTGCGCGCAAAGCTTGGTTTACATAACTACTGTTTGAACCATACTTCAACAAAACAAATGCAACAGACTTAGAAGAACACTTCTTAATTATTACCAAGTGGTTATTGTCTATTTGTGACTCAGTTGGCAGTATTCTTGCCCAAGTCAAAAGACAGTGAGTTCACTTCCACCCTGGATTCTTAAGTACAAGAATCCAGGATGTCACTTCAATGAACTACTAAGGCAGTGTTGTGCTATCTTTTGGATAGGATATTAAAATGAGGCCATCCAGCTCAGAAGTGGATGTAAAAGATCCAAAGCACTATTTTGAAGAACAGGAGGGGAGCTCTCCCTGATGTCCTGGCCAAATAAAGTATAAAATAATGACTTGTGGGAACTTGCCCTGCACAAGTTGGTTGCCATGTCCTATACAACAATGGCACAGCAAAACTACTTCATTGGCTGCTTCATTATTCAAGGCCTTAAGGCTCTCTGCTTCTTTCTGGACAACAGATCCAACCAGTTCCCCTCCACCTTCCTCCATCTGGCTGAACTGGTACTCACTTTTAACAACTTCTCTGTCGGCTCCTCCCACTTTCTCCAAATTTAAGGTATTGCCATAGGCACTCGCACGGGCCCCAGCTCTGCCTGTCCTTTCGTCGGCTATGTGGAACAGTGCATGTTCCAAACCTACACTGTTAACACTCCCCCAACTCTTCTGCCGCTACATTGATGACTGCATTGGGGCTGCTTCCTGCACCCGTGCTGAGCTCGTCAATTTCATCAACTTTGCCCCCAAATTCCACCCCTGCCTTCAAATTTACATGGTTCATCTCCGACACCTCTCTCCCCTTTCTGGATCTCTCCGTCTCCATCTCCAGAGACTGATTAACCACTGACATCTTTAACAAACCCACTGACTGCCACAGTTACATTGACTACACCCCTTCCCACCCAGTCACTTGCAAGGATGCCATCCCCTTCTCCCAGTTCCTGTCGCGAGATGTCCTTCCTTAGTAAATGGGGTTTCCCTTCCACCACCTTTAACGCTGCCCTTGTCTGCATCTCCTCCATTTCCCACGTCTGCCCTCACCCCATCTGCCCCCCCCCCCCCACCCACGACATAACAGGGACAGGTTTCCCCTTGTCCTCACCTACCACCCCATGAGCCTCCGCATCCAACATCATTCTCCCCAACTTGTCACCTCTAACAGGATCCCAGCACTAGACATATCTCCCCCTTACCTCCCCTCACGGTGAGACCCGATGCAAGTTGGGTGACCGCTTCGTTAAGTGCCTTCATTTCATCTGCCACAAAAGTGAGAATCTCCCAGTGGCCATCCGCTTCAATTTCACATCCCACTCCCATACCAACATGTCTTTCCACAGCCTCCTCTACTGCACGTTTAGGCCAGACACAGGTTGGACGAACGACACCTCATTTTTTTTCTCAGTAGTCTCCAACCCAACAGCCTCAACACTGACTTCTCTAACTTCGGGTAAACCCTTCCCCTCCCCTTTGTCTTCCCTCATGCCTGTGGCCCACTTCTCTTTCCCCTTCCCCCGCCCTCATGACCTGCCCATCCCTCCTCCACCTCCTTCCCTTTATTCCATGGTCCACTGCCCTCTCCTACCAGATTCCTCCCTCTTCAGCCCTTTTCCACCCATCATCTCTCAGCTTCTTACTTCTCTCCCCCACCCCACCTTCACCTGGACTCGCCCATCACCTGCCTGCATGCGCTCCTCCCCCTCCCCGACCTTTTTGTTCTGGCTTCTGCCCTCTTCCTTTCCAGTCCTGATGAAACGTCGACTGTTTATTCCCCTCCATAGATGCTGCCTGACCTGCTGAGTTCCTCCAGCATCGTGTGTTGCTCCAGATTCCAGCATCTGCAGAATCTCGTGTCTCCTCATTGACTATGAAGTATTGTGAGATGACACAAGGCACTGAAAGACTTTGCATAAATACAAGTCTTTATTCCCCACCTCCCACCACCCCACCTCTCCCCCACCACATGAAAGCAGTTATTGCTTACCTGGTTCAGCTATAACTTCTTCCTCTTGCGGCTCACCTATGCAAAAATAAATACAGGAGCACATATGTATATAAAACATGAAGTGTATAAACCCTTACAAAAACAAAAATCAGTTATAACACTGATTTTTAAATCAGATTTCAGGATCGTGGTATCCATGAGATAGCATCTGACATTTATGTGGTTAAATTAGGTTTCTGCAGAATTACAATGTGGGAAATCAAGTTTAACAGAACACATATCAAAGATGACTCCCAATACCTAGACCTTAAACAAAGAGCATGGTATAAAGGTTGCTTTAGGAAAAAACATTACTAGAAAAATTGCTGGTGAAATTGTAATTAGATTTCTGACTAACCCGTTATTTCCAGATGGTCAGACTCTGAGGGTTCAGACTCCAAGGGTTCACTCACTTCTGGGTAATCTTCTGTGTAATTCACATGTTCTGCAGTGACAAAAAAATACAAAGAAAGCATTCAGTCATTTTAAAGAGCATCTGTGATTTCAATCTTGGAGCTGGAATCATCCTGCCTCAATGTTGCCATTTAAATGATGGCCTTTAAACCAAGGCGGAAATGCACGCTGGTGGTGTACAGAAACAGCAGGATAGCTCAGTGGTATTGCGCCACAGAGTGGTCCAATGTAGATCTACACAAAGGAACATCTACACTTTTTCCTCTCTCACATATACTCAAATTATGGTAATTACATCTGATTATATCAACATTTTTAAAAAAATTTGTTTTCAGGATCTAGGATTCACTGTAAAGCTAGCATTTATAGCCCATCTCTAGTGTCTAGAAACTGGTGGCCTGTTGCCTTCTTGAACTGCAGTCCTTCTGGTGAAGGTACTCCCACAGTGCAACTGGTTAAGTTCCAGAATATAGACTCAACAATGAAAGACTGATGATACATTTCCAAGTCAGGATGGTGTGTGACTCAGAGGAAACAAAAGGTGGTGATGTTCTTACATATTGTGCTTTTTTCCTTCTTGAAGGTGGTGGTCACAGGTTTGGAAGTGGCTTCCAAGTACATAGAACAGTACAGCACAGGAACAGGCCCTTCAGCTCACAATGTCTGTGCCAAAACTGATGTCAAATTAAACAATCTCTTCTGCTTGCACATGATCCATATTCCTCCTTCCCCTGCATATTCAGGTCTATCTAAAAGCCTCTTAAATGCCACTATCATATCAGCTTCCACCACCAGATATGGTAGCCTGTTCCAGATACCTACCACTCGTCATAAAACAAAACCTGTCCTGCACATCTCTCAAACTTTTTCTTCTCACCTTCAGTATTTGATATTTCTGTCCTAGGAAAAAGCTTCTGACCATCTACCTTATCTAAGCCTCTCATCGTTTTATTGCTGTTAATGCAGTTAAGGGTCCTGCCATTAACTCTATACATTCCCCTTACATTTGACCTCCCAAAGTGCAATACCTCACACTTACCCCAATTAAACTCCATTTGCCATTTCTCCATTCATATCTGTAATGGATCTATATTCTGCTCTATCCTTTGACAACCTTTTCACTATCCACAGATCTACCAATCTTTGTGTCATCTGCAAACTTACTAACCCTCTCATCTACATTTTCATCCAAGTCATTGATATTTATTTATATAATCACAAAAACAGAGATCCCAGCACTGATCCCTGCAGAACACAACTGGTCACAAACCTCCAGCCAGAATCAGGTTTATTATCACTGACATATGTTGTGAAATGTGTTGTTTTGCAGCAACAGTACAGTGTAAAACATAAGACATAAAAATTACTGCAAGTTACAAAAATAAGTAAATAGTGCAAAAGAGGAACAACAAGGTAGTGTTAATGGGTTCATGGAACGTTCATATCTGATAACACCCTTCCAACACTACCCTCTGTCTTCCATGGGCAAGGCAATTACGAGTCCAAACCACCAAATCACCGTGGATCCCATCCATCTTAATCTTCTGGATCAGGCTACCACAAGGGACCTTGTCAAATGAAAGTAACAGCAGTGTAATTTTTAGATGGTACACACTGCAGCCACTGTGCACCAGTGATAAAAGGAAAGTATGTTCAGGGTGATGATGGCATGGCAATCAAGTGGGCTGCTTTTTTCTGGAGGTAGTTGAGCTTTTTGAAAGCTGTCAGAGCTGCATACATCCAGTCAATTAGAGAGTATTCCATCATACTTCTGGGTTGTATCAAAAGGTGCCGGGAGGCCAAAAGATCAGGATACACACTGACCTGCTCTTCTAACCGTGGTATTTATGTGGCTGGTCTAGTTGAGATTCTGATCAATAGTAAGCACCAGGATATTGATGGTGAGGAATATTTAGCTAAAACCAAATATCTGAGTACATACATGATATAACACTGGGATATGCAAATCACTTATGCTTGCAGAAGTAGATGGAAAACCGAAATCTTTTGCAAAGTGCTTAATATTAAACTGAAATGATGTTTTATTGTAAAAGTTAAATGCCATGAAGCTTATGATATGAAACTATCAAATTTTTAGAAATCATAATTACAAAAAGCCTGAATTTGACGTTTGCCTCTAGATTTCTTGAATAAATTAGTAATTCCACTTTATTGTTGCAGGTTGAAATTAGTAAAAAAAACACATCACAAAATTAAAACATGGGTATTGCAATTAGAAATTAAATACATTAAAAAACTCAACTGCATTAATTTTTATACAGAGTTAAGAAATAATTGAACAAATATAATGAAAAAATTCAGAAGAGCCACACAATAGAAATCACTGTTGCAGTTAGAATTGAAATGAAAATTAATACCTTCTTCAGCTGGATGCTCTTTTGTAGCCTCCAGAGTATCATCCTCTGTGAGGAAGTGAGGAGTTATGTTACTAAGTATATTGACTGGCATTTTGACAAATGATTGTGAAGCAACAAAGCAAGTGGTGTTTCAGCATCTAAATTTCAAATAATTCAATCATCCAAACTTTTAACAGAAGAAATTACAGTTTCCTCTCCTGCTGAAGGAAAGCCACCCACACATCTTTTTTTTTAAGCAGTTACAGGCCTAATATGGCTTCATAACTCTGGAATCAAGATCATAAGATTTTTTAAGTAATCACACATGTAGTGAGATTTAAACACATTGCCCTGAAACAATAATTTTGAGTTAGCAATGATGAGATTAATGAAAATTATAGATAAAACTTCAAATCAGAAGTAGCTACGAAAAGCATGGAGTTTGATTCAAGTATTCCAATTTTACCATGACCACAGTAAATGGTTGTCTTTTTCGCCCAAACATTATTGCTGATAAGCTGACAGATGCAACATTTGCAATTTCAACTTTTTAAACCACATGACTTGAGAGGCAAAGTGGACATACCAGGACACATACTATTGACTACAACATAGATACCTGCTTATATTTAATAAGTACTAAGCAAGCAGAAAGTTAACTGAGCTAACATCCTGATAAATATACTGACTGTATAACATGGATTTTCAAACTAAAATGTTAATGGGTAGCTCTTAAAAGATGGGGCCAATTTTTAGATATTTGCCATCAGTGGATTTGTGCATAGGCCCTCCCCAGGTTACAAACACCTGACTTATGTACAGCCCATTCAAATGGACGGGTGTTTGGAAGTACGCGGTATAGATTTGCCAGCTGTTGCAGGGCTGGAGGCACCTTCTGCTGTATGGGAACTTGGTTCACAGTCACATTTCTGACATTTCAAACCGTTCACAGGAACAGAACTCTGCCAATAATCTCCAGGGGATTGTAATTGCTAACTTACTAATAGATACTTCTATTGCAAATATTAAAATAAAATGCAGAAAGTATTTCAAGAGTGCTGCTTTTCTTTGAATAGTTGACTATGTCTTTCAAAGGTCTCGAAGGAGTCAATACCTGCAGGAGAATCCCATGAAGTATAGCCTGAAAACCACTGACAAGACAACAATTCATAATTCACATTATAGTAAATTGTTCAACAGTTCCAAACACATTTTTAAAAATACTAATTTGTATTTAATTAAACCACAGAACTTCACTTTCATCCCAACAGTAATGATAAAATGAACAGCTGGTTGCTTCAAACAGGAGAGTGAACCAATAGTATGAAAGAGTGTCAAGTTATTACCAATTACAATTTGTCCAAAGGAGGGCCCTCAGAAGTAACTGACAATCAACTTTGTGAAGTTACCCATCTTGTAACCCAGTTGAAAGCAAAGAAAGACCAGCTGAAACTGGGGCTGAGTACCTTGCTGAAGGCAATTTGCCCTGAAATAGTACCAGCAAAAGTATGGCTCTCTTACTGTTTTAATTGTTACCCTGCCGCTCTCAACTCAAAAAGCAAGAGGACAATCAGCACTAAAAAAAAGACAAGAAAAAAAAAGCACTTCATCTCTATTTTGACTTTGCTAATATACATTTCTGAAGTAAAAAATTCTCTTCAGAATTGTTCATTTGGTTAATTTCCAATACTGAGGGATGTGATTAAGGAGCAGAGAGAAGTGAAGGGGAAAAATCTTGAGGACAACAACAAATGTATATATCCAATTTAATTACAGAATTATTTTGTTCTATCATGAGATTTCCAGTCTACAGTAAAAACCTGCTGCAATTCCTCCAACTATTAACTGGACACCTACAGAAGAGGTGCATATCCATACTGAGTTTGTCAATCAATGCTATTTGGACTCCAGAATACAGAGCTGGCACATATGCAAAAATGATCTAGACCAAGAAACTCTTGAAGTAATTTCTTCAAACGTATTATTTTATAGGATGGGGTACTATTTGAAGAAACTGCACCAATTGAAGCTGAAGTGCTTTGCTGTTGGTGGAAGGAAGTCATATTGATTCTTCTGGTGTGAACAGTATCAGTCCAGAGTAGGATGGCAGTTTGGTGCTGAACAAGATACTAGAAGTGTTGTCCATTTATTGCTGCATGAAAAATAAACTTTTTTAAATCTCTATTGGATAAAGAAATCCTGCACATCTTTGTAAAAAAGGTTCAAGGTCAGAATCAGATTATTTATTATCAACTTATATGTGAAATTTGTTGTTTTGCAGCAGCAGTACAGTGCAAAGAAAATAAATTACAAAAATGAATAAATAGTGCAAAAAAAAAGTAATAACGAGGTAGTGTTCATGGGTTCATAAATCTGATAGCAGAGGGGAAGATGTTGTTCCTGAATCGTCAACTGTGGGTCTTCAGGCTCCTGTACCTCTTCCCCAATGGTAGTAATGAGAAGAGGTCCTTAGTGATGCATGCCACCTTCTTGAGGCACCACCTCTTGAAGGTGTCCTTGATGGTGGGGAGGGCTGTGCCCATGATGGAACTGATTGAGCCTCTGCAGCCTTTTGCGATCCTGTGCACTGGTGCCTCCATACCAGTCGGTGATGCAACCAGTCAGAATGCTCTGCACTGCACATCTATTGAAATTTCGGGGAGTCTTTGGTGACATACTGAATTTCTTCAAACTCCTAACGAAGTAGAGCCACTGGCGAGCCTTCTTCATGAATGCATCAACATGTTGGGCTGAGGATAGATCCTCCAAGATGTTGACGCTCATGAAGTTGAAGCTGCTCACCCTTTCCACTGCTGACCCCTCAATGAGGACTGGTGTGTTCTCTCCCAACTTCCCGTTCCTGAAGACCACAATTCCTTGGTCCAGCTGACATCGAGTGCGAGGTTGTTGGTGCAACACCACTCAACTAGCTGATCTCACTCCTGTACTCCTCACTCATCATCATCTGAGATCCTACCAACAACAGTGGTGTCAGCGAATTTATAGATGGCGTTTGAGCTGTGCTTAGCCACCCAGTCATCAGTGTAGAGAGAGTAGAGCAGTGGGCTAAGCATGCATCCTTGAGGCGCACCTACATTGATTGTCAGTGAGGGGATGTTATTACCGATCTGCACTGACTGTGGTCTCCTGATAAGGAAGTCGAGGATCCAGTTGTAGAGGGAAGTACAGAAGGCCAGATTTTGAAGCTTGGTAATTAGTACTGTTGGATTAGGGTCTAAATTGTTATTTTTCTTGTAGTTTAACTTTTCTTTATGCTTGTATAATCACTTGTTTGTCTGTAAATGGTCAGCGGATTTTCAGTAATTAGTAGTATAGTTGGTTTAGTACTTCTGTAGTTTCTTTGTCCGTAAGCCTGAGATGTCATGGCAGCATAAATCAAGTCTGTCCTTGTTCTCTCACAGGCCGTTCTCATCAGGGAAGACTCCCTTTGTAGCAGTTAGCGTAACGCTTTACAGCGCCAGTGACCCAGGTTGAAATCCGGCCACTGTCTGTAAGGAGTTTGTATGCTCTCCCTGTGTCTGCGTGGGTTTCCTCAGGGTGCTCCGGTTTCCTCCCACATTCCAAAGACATACAGGTTAGGAAGTTGAAGGCATGCTATATTGGCGCCGGAAGCATGGCGACACTTGTGAGCTGCCCCCAAAATCACTACGCAAAAAGATGTATTTCACTGTGTTTCAACGTACATGTGACTAAGATATCTTAGCTATCCAGCTTGAACTAGTTTTCAGTATAAAGGACCTTGTGTTCTTTCTTCATTTAGTGTTGGTTAGTCCTTTGTTTAGTTACTGTTAGTTACCATTAGTTCTTTGTTAGAGTAAGTGAGAGCAGGTTAGTTACAGTTAGTGCTATTTGCTTGCAGTTCTTTACTGCTATTTCTTTGTTATGAGCATCTAATAAAACGGCTGCGATCACAAGATTTACACCTCATTCTTGACTTCCGAAGAACCTTCTGGATAATATCATCTCCAGTTCCAACAGTACCAAGGGGATGATGGTGTCGAATGCCGAGCTGTAATCAATAAACAGCAGCCTGACATGCGTTTTGTGGTTGTCTAGGTGCTCCAAAGCAGAGTGGAGAGCCAGTGAGATTGTGTCTGCTGTAGACCTGTGAAGGTAGGCGAATTCCAGTGGGTCTGGGTCCGGATCCAGGTCCTTGCTCAGGCAGGAGTTAATTCTAACCATAACCACTCTTAAAGCACTTCATTAAGGTTAAAAGCTTACCCAGGCAAACATGGACTGTGTCAAAAATTAACTTAAAAAATACTAACATGAAAGATTCAATTATCAGGTGAGTGGGAAACCAACAATAGTCGAGGGCAATTAAAAATAGGATTGGGATACTTAAATGCAGTAGGTGAAAGGAAAGTAGACAATTGCAGTGATGTCAGCAAGGCTTTCCTGGTTATATCAGGAGTCAGAATGCAATTAAAGATCATTGTCTTTTGAGAGAAGAGCAAGCACAGAACAGATATAGCAAAATAGTTTGGACTTCTGAAGACAATGACAGTCTTAGTATGCACAATAGGTGTCCAATACAAAAACTGGTTCATACAAGCCACAGTGCTAAAGAAAGTAAGGAAGACGATAGGGCAGAGCTCCTATTTTGTTGAAATCCAGCTCAATATCCATAGATTGAACAGAAGCTTCTTGTGGTGCCAGTAATTTTTTGAAGAAATCAAAGCTCAATAATACCAGGCACGTGTTTATCATCAATTGTTGGTATACTGATAGGAAACATTATAGGAAAGGTGATTTATGATCACGTACACTATTATCATGAAATAGCAGGATACTTTTAGAAAGCCTACATCTCATCTCACTCCCACAAATTTTTCTAGAAATTACTAATGAAAATCCTGTTGATACTTTATTCCTTAATTTCCAAACACATTTCATAAAAGTATTGTGTAGGTAGCCCTAAAAAATAAATTGTGGAACAGCTACAGGTTGGAGGAATCCATATTAAGTAGAGAAACTCTGTAAATCCAAGTATATTCAATGAGACTGATCATAAGGACTATGACTGATTTTAACAGTACTGGTTATTTTCATTAATTATTTAGAGCAGGGAGTAAAAGGAACTACTCTTAAGTTTGCTTATGACAACATGGTGGGCAGAATTCCAGTTACTGAAGGAAAAGCTATTTGTCTTAGCCAATTGTAGCTTACATGTAACCGGTGTAATTTTAGTTGCATTGAGTGCAACTTCAAAACATGCAGAAGTTAAGGATTTAGTGAGCAGGGCATTTGTTGCAGAAGGGGGAGGAATTTCTGCTTTGTGCGAGTGATGTTAACTTCAAGTAAAAAAGTTTTGACAGAGGAGATAAAGAACATGATGAAACAAAAAAAATAACACAGGGAGGGGACAAGGGAGTGGGTGTATGAAACATGTCAGGAATAGTCCAAGGGAGAAGCTGGTTGAACATAGTAAGCTAGAAGATGAGGAAAAGGAAATCAAAATAAGCAAAGAAAGATTAGGAGAACAAAAGAGCAGTAAAGGGAATCTAAAGTTTGTCTAAAGGCATATCAATAGTAAGTGAATAGCAAAAAGATCGGAGAGATCAAATTGGGACCAAAAAATGCTCTAAGCACAGGGACAAAAGGCATGACTACTACACTTGAGTACTTTTAAAAACTGTCTTTACAATAAGTACAGAGTAGTATCAAAAACCTCAGAAGAAGGGGGAAGGAGTGAAAATTCAGGTAGCTGAAAAGTTGCCTTTGCTTAAATAAAATACCCAATTTTATCCACAAGTTGAAAAGACACAAAAATCTCTCAATATGGTAACCATACCTCCACAGTATTATAATAACTGGCATCAAAAGGCACAAAACTGGTAAAAACAATTACTAAAAGTGGAGAAGAAACTAGTTCTGCTGTTTATAGGAACAAACGTAGGTATGTACATTGGACTTTCAAATTTATTATTTTGGGAGCTTGTTTTTATGTAGGAGTGTCCATACGTTGGCCATTCTCAACCTGGGGACAGCCTGCAAACCACTTGATCGGGAAGGATACCTACCAAGTTGCTGAGGTAAGTAGAGACAGAGATTGCAGAAGGTTTTGCTGTAATCTAATCCTAGAAGAAGTTTGAGTTTATAAAAACCAGCTTGAGCCTTGTTCAAATTGTATTGTGTGTTTCGGAAACTGACCAGGATGATGAAGGGTGTTGATGTCATCCATATGGATTTTCAGAAGGCATTTGAAAAAGTCCCACATAAAAGACTGGTTAACAAAATTGATATTGATGGAATAAAAGGATCAGTGAAATCTTGGGGAAAAAAAATGGTCTTAGAAACAGAAAGTGGAGTGTTAGCAGATAGTTCCTTCTCAGACTTTGGGATGGTAGATAGTGACATTCCTTGAGGATCAGTGCTATGACTACTACAATAGTTTTCATATGAAATAATTATTTTAATTAAAGGTGGGCAGGAAAAAAATTGATTACTATTTACAGATAATAAAAGAGGCGTGGTAAACCATCAGGAGGCTAAGAACACACTGTACAAATAGGCTAGCAGATTGGCCAGATAAATGACAGATCATGAAGTGGTACATTTTGGCAAAAAAGTATGAAGGGAGGCAATAACCAAACAGCACAATTCTGAAATGTGTGTATTAACAGGGGACCTGGCTGTATACATGTAAAAATCCTTAAAAGTGGCAGGGCATGTTGTGGGTATGATTGGTATAGCTTCATAAAAAAGGGGCATAGAATAAAAAGACAGCAAGGTTACGTTTGCCTCTTCACAGCTTTTTTTTTAAAAAGACTTGCTTGCCCACAACTAGAGTTTGCGTTCAATGCTGGTCACCATATTCTGGGAAGGATGTGAACATACTAGAAAAAGTACAGAGAAGATTACTAGAATGGTTGCGGGGATGAGAGATTTCAGCAATGAGGTTAGACTACTGGGGTTTTCTTTGGAACAAAGGAGAATGAAGAGATTTCGGAGAGGTGTGAAATGAAACAGAACATGCTGAAAATACTCAGCAAATCAAGCAGAATCAGTGAAGAGATAAACAAAGTTAACATTTCTGGCCAATGATCTTGAATCAGAATTAGCAAAATTTGGAAGTGAGACAAGTTGCAGAGAAAAGGGGAAGGGATAGAAAGAACAAAAGGGAAGTCTCGATAGAATGGAGGGCTGGAGAGATTGAATGACACAAGTGTTGATGAAGCTGCCTGAAAGAGTGGTGAAGGCAAGTGAGTAACAGAAGATATTTCTGGGAAGTTGTAAATAAAAATGATGAATAAAATCGAAAATTATTACTAGAAGGGAGAAATAAATTGCTGCAATTGAGAGATACAAGATTCTAATTATCTGAGATTTTCAGATCACATGTGCTTTACCTGTTCAGTATTCCCAGCATTTTCTGTTTTAATTTTAGATTTCTGGTACTTGCAGTTTTTGCTTTGCAATTGTTGAATTCAACACCGAAGTAAGGCAACTATAATGTGCTCAGCTGAAATGAAATGCTCCTAGAATCTGCATTCTGCCCTGTTAGAACTGCAAATGCTTTGATAGTCAGTGACCTTGGGGCCTGGGCCTCACTGTTGAGGTCATTCTGAGAGCACACTGGCCACTTGCACTGGAGGCAGCCCTGCACTGTAGCCTCCCAGTGGAAGAGACAGCATGGTCCAGGAGTAAGTAGCCAACAGCCTTGAGGTCAGCAGAACAAGCCCAACTCCAATATTCTGCTCTCCTATTCTTTCTACAGAAGCGAATACCTCACATTTCTCAACATTATGCTTCATCAGCCACAGTTTTTCCCCACCTCAGCATAAAAGGGTCCAATTTTTACTTTTGCTATTCTTTCCTTTTATATTCTTCAAAAGACATTTTCTAGTTATAAGTTTATGTTTTATTAATAATTGCAAGAAGATACAAGTTACTTTAATCCTATTTCTTTAAGGCAAGAACATTCTGGGAAAGGAAAATAGAAGAAAGTTCTCATCATAACCTCAAAGTCCATTAAATTTGGGACTTTGCCCAAAATTAGAAAAATTATTCAAAATTCTTATTTAACTGTCAGCATTAGTTTGCAATTGGTAAATTATTTGCTTGCTGAAATGCTGCACCATTAATTTGAAAAACATTTCACTGAATGTTTCAACTTCAGTTAAAATATCTATTCTACCAACTTTCCCCAGAGCGTCAGTATGTTGTTGTGTTATTTTGTTAAATTTGGACAAGCTAGGTGAACTGGGTATTTTCCCCATGTAGCTAGGTTTGGTGGTAGAGCAGAACTTATAAATATCTTATTGCAGAGCCACAAAGTTACATTCTAAAATGATGCCCACCTTTCTCCATAGGCTCTTCCACTGCTTCAGGAAGAGGTACTGCAACTGGAAGAGAAGACGACAATTAAGTTTATTATGCCTGTGACAAGTACGGCACTAAGGAACTACATTAAAAATGTCCTCAACTTGTTTTAATGCAAGCAGCTGTGTACAGATCAAAACAAACCATTTCAGATCAATATAACTAATGTAATCAATATCCATGTTGACTGAGCCACACACCATACAAAGGAATGTATGCTTCAATCAATTCAACTGAAATTTATACTTCTAGAAATTTGTATTGCAACTGGTCACATTTACACCACTAGAGTCCATCATCTCTTTTCTTCTGGGTCCCCATTGCTAACACCAACTATTTGATGTTTCAACAATGCAGACAATTTTGAGTTAGCAGATATCCAAGACAGTAGCTGAGAAAAGGTAGTGGCCAACAAGTGTTTCAGCTTGGAGAAGGTATACCATGGAAGAGGAAATGAGAAAGTCAGCTCAACATCTTTACCCAATAACTACCCGATGAGTTTTACAGGAAAATGCACATTAGGTAGGACAGGAACAAGACCAATTCTAATACTCACCATGTCAAATTTGCCTGAAGATAATCAAGAGACAGATAAGAAACAAGCATTGAATTGTACCCCAACGCAGGTTCCAAGACACCTTTTGAAAAGTTTTGTGAAGCAGCTTAAAACAAACACCACTGCAGTCAAGCAAAGTAACTCTGGAAAACTGGAAACTATAAAAGAGGACAGGGCGAAACTAAAGGCAGCCAAGTCAAACAAACCTTGGATTTCAGATTCCACATCCAAGTTCTGAGATGTATTGGCTGTTGTAAGTAATAAAATTGAGAATTTGTTAATAATATTCACCCTTTTCATGTTGTGCAGTTTTGTTAGATTTTTTTTTCATGTTAGAATGTTAGAAATAAAGATAAGGCGGCAGTTTCAATACAAACCTGATAAGTCATCTTCATCTCTCTTTTGAACAGGTAATGCTTCTGAAAGAAAAGTAACAGGACAACACGATCACAGGTAGCATGGGCACCACAATCTTTTTATGCAATCATTAAACTATAAGCTGGAGCATATTTTCAACAGCCCTACGTGGAGGGAAAGGTACCAACACGGACTCACTTCAGAAGATTGTAAACTATTGTTCAGATGGACTCACTTCAGAAGATTGTAAACTATTGTTCAGATTTGTAGCTAAAATTAGAGGGAGAAAATCTGATCAAATTTTAACACAGTAAACATTGCCACACAGGTTCACAACAAAACATTACTTAACAATATTCCTTACAGGTAACTGAATAAACTATCATGAAAGATAGTTTCCCTTTTTCTTCAATTTCCTAGGGAAAAATGAGGAGAAAAGCACGTTCTGTTTCATGGTCCAGCGTGTTTTGGAGCAAGTTTGTATGCCAATTTACTTCTACAATCAACAGAGCTGCCCCAGATCAGTCCAGAACAAGTATTGTTTAGTGGGAGGGGATAGCTTTCATCCAAGTTAACAAATCTGAATTTCTGTCTCCATACTTAAATTGATGATGGTAAAGCTGAATATCAGAAAGATGGATTAACGGATGTACAGCCCTTTGCCTGGAACCTGACCTGGTTGCAAACCTATGCCGTATGCAAAATTCTCAAGGTCTTGACAGGCTAGATGCAGGGAAATATTTCCCCGGCTAGAGAGTCTAGTATCAAACACACTGTTTCAGGATAAGGAGTACACCATTTAGGGTTTATGACCAGTTTTTAAAATTGTTCAATTTCTCATGTACTATCAATTCTTGGTAAATCTAAGTATATTGTGTATTGAAGTAAGCAAACCTTGTATGTCATCGGTCCCTGGATCATACTCCATCTCTTCAGCTAGTAGAAAACAATTTAAAACCAGTTAAAATTTATGTTTTTATTAGTATTGTCTAGAAGCTTCTGCAGTTATCAAGATTTGTTTTTAAACCTGCCACATTTCACCTAACCACAAGATGGCCAATAATAGTATCCAACACATCATTCTCCACCACTTCCGCCATCTCCAACAGGACCCCACCACCAAGCACATCTTCCCCTCCTCACTCCTTTCTGCCTCTCGCAGGGACCACTCTCTCTGTGACTCCCTTGTTCACTACTCCCCACCCACCCCTACCCATCCCGCTCCCAACCCAGGAACTTTCCACTGCCCCCGCCATAGGTGCAACACCTGCCCCAACACCACCTCCATCCAGGGACCCAAACAGTCCTTTCAGGTGAGACAGATTCACTTGCACCTCCCTTAATATCATCTACTGCATTCGGTGCTCCAACTGTGGCCTTCTCTACATTGGTGAGGCCAAACGCAGACTAGGTGACTGTTTTGCAGAACACCTGCGCTCTGTCCGTAACCGCGACCTGCATTTTCCTGTTGCCAGTTACTTCAACTCGCCCTCCCATGCTATCACTGATATGATAGCCCTTGGCCTCCTCCACCGCCAGGAGAATTCCAAGCGCAAACCTGAGGAACAGCACCTCAGTTCCGTCTTGGAACCTTGCAGCCTAATGGCATGAATATTGAATTTTCCCACTTTAGGTAAACCCCCCCCCCCCCCTCCCCAACTGACACCACCCCACCATCTCCCCCCCCCCCCAACCATGCTTCTTTTCTTCTTTCCTTTCCTAGCGTTTTCCCCCCTCTTCTTACCTTTAACCCATCCCCCAATGGATTTGCTCTCCCCCCTCCCCCGCACCTGTCTATCACCATCTCTTACCTGCATCTACCTATCACCACCCTGTGCCCACCCCGCCTCCCCTCTTGTCCACCTATCATTGCTCTGTTTTTCCCTCCTATATATTGGACTTCCCCTTTTCTTATCTTCAATCCTGAAGGGTCCTGACCTGAAACAGTGACCACCTGCTTTTCTCCACAGATGCTGCCTGGCCTGCTGAGTTCCTCCAGCATCATCGTGCTTCTCATCTAGATTCCAGCGTCTCCAGTCCTTTGTTTCTCATACCCAATATTTTATTTTCTTTCTGAAGGAACATACTAAAAGCATGCTTACAGCAGTTTAATAGAGTTTGCTGTTTAGATTTACCTACAGCTTAGAAGGTATATTTACAACTATGAGACTTTGGGAGAACAAAATACTAACCATAAAATTCATCCATTTTATCTTCAAGCTCTGGGTCATTATCTGTAACAAACAAATTAAATAAAAATGAACCTTTTCCTTCAATTTTCTCCTTTTCCCTCCTCTTGACAAAACTCTTCATATGGAATAATTCCAGGTCTGTTGGCAGTACCATACCAATTAATATTTTTGGGCTTTGATTTTGTGCACTTTGTCAAAAAAAAAAGTTGATTAGATTAATCCCATTTCCCAGCTTTTGGTCTGTAGACTTGGACATTACAGTATATCAACTGCTCATCAAGAACTTTTTAAAACACAAAAAGTTTCTACTTTTACCACCTCAGGTTGCAAGCATATAATCATAGCCAATTTGATCAAAATAACAGTATTAATATACATAAATTTCAGCATAATATGTAGGGCACAATACATGACAACACAGCACCAGTGGAGTAGTTTGGAGACAGGCTGGAAGCACACCTGATATCAGTCATGCATATGCAGAACCTGTCCCCACTTCCTGCAACATTGCAGAAGCATGTGCATTATGAAGATGAGAAGCCTGATCTTCTTAAGTTCAGAATCCAAGGTAATGGTCTGGGGTTGGTAGAAGAACCATTATTGTTGATGCTTTGGCAAGGATTAGTTAAGTTGTTAAGAAAGGATCTATACAAGCATGACTTCATTCAGTGGATCACAGAGGGGTGCTGGAAGAGGATAGCTTGGTCAACAAAGGCTACGATGGCTGTAAAAGGAGAAACAAAGAACAGCTACAGTGAACGTTACTTGAGTTACCTACCTATTACATAAATACATTTTGGGAGGAGGAAACCTGGATGTCAGTGTTAATCATGCCATCATGGTAGAACCTCTAAAATAATTATTATAGTATAGCTTACAGCAGAAAAAGTCTCTCTGTTAAGGCACCTGATAATTTCCAAACATGTCAAAAATCAGTAACCAATTTTTTAAATAATCCCATGATTTTTCAACTTAATTTAGCAGGCATATTACTTCATTTTGTTCTTGTTAAAACACTTATATGATTTTATTTTGAGAGGAAATGGAGAGACTTGAAAAAGGCAGTCACAAGTTTTAAAGTCATTATTTTGGCTGATTAGACTTGGTAAATAGATAGCATGAATTTAAAATTATTTGGAATAGAAGACTTATTTTGAAAAGTTAGGACAATGGATGCTGGACCAGATATATTGAAACATGCAGGATCTACATCAAAGTATATAAATATTTGAAAAGTCATTAAAAGAAAAATGTGGATTGTGTAGGAGAATGAGACTAAGAATAATTCTTTTAAAAGACCAGTAAATACATAATGAATTAAAGGGTTTGAGGTTTTATAACTCACATTTTTCAGAATTAAGAATTTCTGTTGCAAACTGCATAATCTCCATTCTAATAGATAGCTTTTGTATCATCAGTTATTAAAAATGAAACATATCAAAAAAAGATTTTACTCAGACATATCAAAGCAAAATCATTAAATAACAATCCCATCTCCCCAATCAGCAGCATAAACATTTAACAGCATGCTGTTCTGAATCAGTGTTTAGAAGCACGAAACGAGCTGAAAGCCAGGATAAATACCAATTGCAAAATGTCTCAAATGCATCTGGAAAACACTAAACTATCCTTTGCATGCACCAGTTTTACCTCACATAGTGCATTTTAAACCAGCAAAAAGTCAACATGCATGACAGTTAAGTGAAATAAACTGAGAATATACACTACTGCTCACATTACATCTAAAACCATAAAATTTAAAACAAGCTTGTAAATTTAACACTCATCACCTGGCAACTATGTTCTTACAGCTTCCTGTGCCAGATCTTATATTATTTTTATATTTTATGCAAAGAGAAGTAAAAGCAGCATCCAAACAGGTGCCAATCAAAATCATGAAAACCTAATATGGCATGATTTCAGGTACAAACATATTTTCTGATGATGGGAAGGAGAGCGAACATGCACCAGTCAGGGAAGGCAGAAAGAAGGAAAACTGTGGTGGAGAGACTCAGCACCTTTAAATTCCTGGGTGTTAACATATCAAATGACCTGTCCTGGGCCCAGCATATAGATGCGATCAGAAGGAAAGCGATTCAGTGTCTTTACTTTCTTAGGAGGTTAAGGAGGTTTGGCTTGTCACCAAACACTAACAAACTTCCACAGATGTACTGTTGAAAGTATCCTGACTGGTTGCATCATGGTCTGGTACAGCAATTAGAATGTACAGGAACGTAAGAAGCTGCAGAGAGCAGTGGACTCTGCCCAATACATCACGGGCACATTTCTCTCCACCACTGGTAGTACCTACAGGAGGCACTGTCTAAAGGTGGCAAAATCTATCAAAGGTCCCCACCATAAAGTCCATGCCATCTTTTTGCAGCTACCGTCAGGCAGGAGGTACAGAAGCCTGCACCACCAGGTTCAAGAACAGCTTCTACCCTTCAACCGTTCTGTTCTTGAACTAACCAGTAAAACCCTAATCACTACAGTTTAGCAACACTATGGCTACCTTGATCACTTTGCATAAAATGGACTTTTTTTAAAAAAATTTGTTCTAATTGTGTCCTTTCTTGGAAAAATTGTGTATAATTTATGTTTTTCTTGTGAATGCTGCTTATATGATGCTGTGTGCCTGTGATACTGCTTCAAGTAAGTTTTTCATTGCACCTGTGCATACATGTACTTGTGCATCTGACAGTAAACTTGATTTGTTTTGTGCTTCATCATCACCCTGGAAGGTAGCTGAAATGGTCAGTTTCTTTTCCTACTGTTAGGGATTCCAGAGTTATGGAATTACGTGGATACAGCCGGTATTAATTCAAATAAGAACAAAGTCTTCAAAAAAAAAAGCCTGATCTAATATAAATTGCAAACAGTACTCAATTTTGAAATTACAAAGACAACTTTGCAAACAGTGTTGTCCACAGAGCACTGGCCCGCAGCACTAGCTCACCCGTTTTCTCAGTGTATAAAAGCTGGATTTATTGCCGCTTCAGGGATATTCTATTGAGTGGGTCTCCAAAAGAATGCCTGCTTGTCGTGGTGAATAAAAACCTTTTATTTACCAACTTCAGTGTCTCCAGTGACTCAGTTCAGTCACAACACCTACCTTGGTACTATTCCTTCTCCTCTTGACCAGCATCTTCCCACTTTCATCCAAAAAAGTTCAATAGTTTCCCTGTCCCAACTAGTTCAATTTTTACCATCTATACCCACTCTCTTGATACCTCCATCCTACACTGAACAACTTATTTCCTCTCACTCCAAATAAAAGGAGCAACCAGGTTCAAATACACTGGATGCACTTACTTACATAGACAGATTTAGGTACAAGAAGTGATAAAATATATCTTTCAGATAAGTTAGCTTGGTGAACCATCGTAAATCCAGGAAGTATTCCACCAAAGGAGATTCTTTTTGAGACAAAAGGTCTTCAAGTTCATGTTGCGGTTTATGCAATTGGTTTAGTACTTCAGGAGAATCACCACACCTCAGCACGTGGCACTGGTCAGTCCTCATTTCTTCCGATGCAGCAGCAAAGATGCAAGAATTGGGAGTATTTGCAATCATAAAATTACCAATTTTAGTTACCATAGAGAGGACATTGTTAAACTCAGGAGACAACTTCTTGGCTAACAGTACCTTTCTATGAAAGGAGCAATGTGCTGTTTCAGCACCCGATGCAATTTCCATCACACTGGCCACTACACCTGAGTGTTTACCTTTGCAGCTGCTATATCAATGCAAAATACCGCGCAGTGGTGCCACTGGAGTAATGAGTAGTTTTTGTTGAGATAATAGAAAAAATTCACTGGGCTTTTTTTTTTAAAAAACATTTGAGTGTTTGGTTTCAATGTGACCAATCATTTTTGAAGATTTCATGGTATTGCTGCTCACAATCATAACACCAAGGTTTGGTTCCTTCCCCAACTGGAAGGAACCTATACATGTTATAAGCAGTGTTGTACTTTCTGTTGAAAGCCCAACACTTCCATGTCTTTTCTAACTTCTCTGTTAACTTCAGTTGAAGAACACAAACAATTTTAAATGGAAGACTTGAAGTGGATCGATAACATATCTGAATGTAAACTTTCTATGAGCTGTTTGGACTTTCAGGAATTTCAATCCTTGTAAGATAATCAAATCTCTTAATATATTTATTTACTTATCCATCCAATCTCACACAACTGGCCATGATGCTGCTGCAAACAGGCACTGGTAGTTGAGAAACACTGAAATAGCTCTGTGGTTAACAAGCTGTAAACAAAATCAGGCCAGCTTTCTGTACAAGATATGTTTCCTTGAGAAAGCAAAATAGATTCTGTCACTCTTTGCCCTTCCCAGGTAATTCATGTCACATTTTAAACAGATTTCAATCTCTCTCAGCAATTCTGGCCACTTCTATCCAAATACTTCACTGCCTTTTCAGTTGCTTCTCCTCTGCCATCTCTTTGATTGTTGCTTCTTGCAGCAATTAACTTTGGTATGTCAATAACCTAATACTCTGGGATCCTATTGCAATTTAACTTTCTTCTAGTTCCTTCTGTCAATGCTTCCTGCTCTCTCTCACTCCTCCAAACCGCCAGCCCTCACCCCCAAGATGCACAAATTATTGAATGTCTCTCTAATCCTTAGCACTTACATTTCATTGCTGAAACCTACTTTTGCAGCATCAAAGCTCAATGCTTGTAGACCCAGCAACACAAATCTCTTGTTCTCAAATTACAATCAAGATACATGATTACTTAGAGACCCAACCACAGACCCACTTCACTCTGCTCAATTCCCCCATATTTTTCAATTTTAACTCTAACCTTAAATAACCTGCATCTTTTGAAATGTTGGTTCTCTTTTTCCTGTGGACTTTAAATGGAAAGAAATAGGATATTGAGTAGAAATTGGTTCTCACTGTACCCTTTTTTCTAGCCAGTTCCAGGACCTCCTTTAGGATAGCTGCCAGTGAGATAAATGACTGGATACTAAAAAGAAAATGCAAAATATACAACCTATTTGTGCATCTGTGAAAGGCAACAGCAGTTCACAAAAATAGCAATCAAGGATCAATTTTAATTGGCATTGGATTCTGTGGTTGGTGTTTACAGTCAGTGGGTCACTGGCAATGATTGCTAAAAAAAAGCCATAGCCAATTTTCACACAATTGAGTAAATCAGTAAAGGTACATTATAAAAAGGCTAGAGAAAACCCAAGGAGGGAAGAATGAAAGAAGGAGATACAAAAAAAAGAAAGAGAGAACCAGAAACAAGATAAAACTTTAGAAAGAGAAAGAAAGAATATGCATCATAGAGAGGAAATAAACAACTGCAGGATGGAAATGAAACAAAAAAAAATCAAATGGGAAAGAGGCAAAGAAAAAATTATTTTTCTCCCTGCACAGCGACCTCTGCATTACAGCTGTACAGTATTCACAAATCACTAAAAAAAATTTGAGATACGGAATAAAGGTAATAAACAACATTTTTCCCCTATCTTGTGTTTTTTTTGACACATGCAGAGATGACGTGGCTTCGCATTCTGGAAAAGCTAGATACAGATCCAGCAACACAACCCCCTGTAATGCAGTGGTCATTGTACTAATCAGATCTACTGCATTATAATGACGTGGACTACATGATATAACACTCATTATAACGCAACAGATTTCAGCTCACTATGAAAGTTTCCTTACTATCTCACAAAATAAGATGTTATTCTACTCCACACCACCATTCCAACAATCGCCAAGACTCAAATCCTCGTTAAATATTTCTCCATACTTCAGCATACTGATTATCAGTCAAAACAACAAAGGAAAAGGAAAATATACAAACTTGAGCTGAAAGCCAAAATATACCTTCAATAAATTCATCACTGATTGGCATGTCTTCCTCTATTTCACCTGCAAGTATAGATAAAAATTAATTGAAAATTTGAAACTATACTGTGTTTGAGAATTAAACACATTTGTTCTATTTATGGACTAGATTTTGTGCTCAAAGAAGAAATTATCACAGCAACTCATAACAGCTTTCTTACCAGCTTACTCTGTAACTGCTCAGACTGAAGAACCGTTACTGAACAATAGCGTCTAAACCAATTAGAATGTACAAATCCAGACAGAATGCAAAATAAGAGGGATAAAATGAGGAAGATATGATTAAAGTTAAAAATGAAGTTTTAAAATCTTTGGCAATAATTAGAAAGTGAAAGAACAATTTTTAGGATGCGAGTAATAAGCTTTTAAAAACAACCCTGATCTTCTCTGCCACGTTTAGTGGATTTTCAGTGGACAAGTACTGCAGTATCACGCTTATTTATTACTAATTCTCTCAAAAAGAGATACTGTTATCATATATAGGATATTTTTGTTATCCACCTGCAGAGATGGATGAGGAGCTAATTTAATGCAAAACAGAAAATGCTGGAAACACTGAGCAAATCAGGCAGCATCTATGGAAAAAAACAATTAATGGTTCAGGTCAAAGACCCTTCTTTTCTGTTTTTATTTCAGATATCCAGCATCTGCATTAGTTTTCATTTCCAGTTGGAGCTTATTTAATGTCTCATCCAAACAAACAGAGCAGCTCAGACACTGTTGCACTTCATAAGTGTGGGACTAGTGTCAGACTAGATACTGCAATTAAATTTCTTCTTTGGAGGACAAAATCTCTCATTCATCTGACACAGTATGAAGTGCTACCACTGAATTACTGTTGACAGTCGGCTGCAGCGCTTGCACAATCTTTCTGAAGTCCAGCCAATCCAGTGCCAATACTCGCAATAGTACAGATATTGCTGTTACTTCACCTCATTTAAAAACACCCACACAAAAAAAATCAGCATTTAAACACGTCAAATAACCAGCCCTCTGAAAAGAATAAGCTGCATTTTGAAATGACACCATTTTACGCCAGATCTGAAATCATTTCTCACACATTTCAACAATATAAGAGCTTGGATAGCAATAAGATTGACAAGTGCATTTTTGATATAATCTGCAAACAAAATAAAACATTCACTTGGAAAAGCAAAGATCAACATGCTTCATGCCATTCATCTTAAGTAAATAAAACCAATCATTCACTGAACACAAAAAACAATGCACTAAGTAAATAAAGACATGATAATTTACCTTCACCGTCCATTTGATCAGAGAAATCTTCAGTTTCAGATTCATATACTTTTGGGAAATAAAGAAAGTAACTTTTGTAACATAATGAAGGTCAAAGCCGCATTCCCCTCCAAGACATATTCATAACCTAGTTTTAGCAGTATAGTGTTTAAAAATACATTTAAAAAAATCAACTTCTTGAAGCGTCTCTTACAAATTTAACTTATCATTAATGCAGAATTAGGTGGCAATTTTCATCAAACTGGAAAGAATAAGTTGCACTGAAGCATCAACTTTTGCCCTATAGGCAGTTAAATGTTTGACATCAAACAACTTTCAAACAAAATATTTCTTAGTATAGTCCTGAGATTCCATGATGTGGAACTTGCTCCATTTATAATGTAGAAGAGATTGTGCACCATATAACAGGTGCATTCACAAAGCAGCTTTTTGAAAGTGAATGCTGTTCCATTGTTGGACCTTCCTCAAAGATTTACCTTACTTCAGCAATTTGAGAAGGTAGATGCTTCTATCTAGATTTCTGTAATCCATTTAAGTCCAATCAAATAACAGCAGGTCACCCTGACAACAGAGGAATGTTGAAGATTTTTCTACGCATCTACTAGATTCTACTGCATTTTTCTTTTTAAAAAAGTGCGGTATATAAAGAGAGGAGGGGAAAGAAAAGGAAGATGCCTGCAACAATTCCCACATTGTAGACAAGGAACAGTTGTGAGTTAATGTAATAAATAAAGGCAAGGCCAGGAAACTCAGACCAGTGGAACACACATCCTCTGCCATGTGAAAACTCTTAAGATGCTCCACACATCCTGGACAACCACAGGTCCAGCAAGTGTCATCAGCTGGAAGAGTTCAAATTTTGGGCTTCAGAGCTTAAACAGTAGCTGTTACAAGACAATGTTTTTAGTGGATGGCACAAATTGGGGACCAGTCACCAGCCACGAATGAATAAATAAAATTAAAAAGGCAAATTTCTGACAAATGCAAAAGTACCAGGGCAGTAATTCTAGCATACAGTCAGTGTTAATAATGTAGAGGGCACAAGATTCCCGAACTATATTCAGGAGAGCTTTTGTTTTTTTAAAGCCAGTAGTTTGCAAGTCCAGAAATAAAGGGTATAATTAGTTCAAGGGAAACAAACTGGGAAATTGGAAGGATCATCTTTGAAAGGGATTTATTATAGCAGTGATCACAATTCAGTTTACAATTAGTAATGATTATAGAAACAGACAAAGATTGAATAAAAATAAAGGTTCTAAATTAGATTGAAGGCTACTTTGACTGGACTGGAAAGAGCTACTTGAAAATAAATCAGTCTTATTGTAACAGGAGGCATTTGAAGAGGGGATTCAAAGGGTTCAGAGTAAAATTATGTCCTCAGACGAGAATAAGATAAAAAAAATAGAAGCTTATGCAAGATATTGAAAGCTTAATACAGGAAAAATACCTACAAGAGTATAGAAAGTGGAGTGAACAAACCAAGGGAGAAATAAAGAGGGGGGTGTAAAATAATGCTGACAAGTGAAATCAAAGAAGATCCAAAGAGGTTTGCCCTACATAAAGATCAAAAGAGTAAGAGAGTAGGGCCAAATAAAAGGAAAAAAGATAATCTATGCACAGAGCTTCTGTGGCTAAGGTTCTTAACTTATACTTCGCAGTTGCCGACATAAAGGGTAGATGATGCCAATGCTGTAATTTAGGAGGAAAATATTGGATGCGATAAATAGTAAAATATTAAGAGTTTATCTTTTGGAAGTGAATAAATCACCAGGCACTGATGAAACATTTCCCAACTGTTAAAAGCTCAGATAGAGACTCTGATTACATTTTTTCCCATTCTCTCTGGTTGCAGTAAGGGTGCCAGAGGATTGGAGGGCCGCTAACAGTGCATTGTTTAAAAAGACAAGCAATTGCAGGAGAGCTAGTTTAACTTTGATGGCTGGCAGATTTTTGGAATTCATTCAAAAAGGACATTATAGGAGCAACTGCTAGAGGGGAAAACAACTTCCAATAAGAGGTGTTTAAAAATGAGATAAAGAGTTGAGAGTCAGTATGTCCCAATTAGGGCAAGAAGCAAAGGTGGAAAGTTTAAGGAACCTTGGTTAACAAGGATATTGAAGGTTTGATCAGAGCAAAGAAGTGTAGGAAATTGATGTCAAACAAGTCCTTCAAGGTTAAAAGGGAATAGTAGAACTTAAGAAAGAGGGGCAAGAAGAGGCCATGAAATGACACTGGCAAGTAGGATTAAGGGGTTGACCCAGAACCTTTTGAGTGTATTAGAAAAGGGTAGCTACGGAAAGAATAGGTCCCTTTGAGAATTAAAGGAGTAATCTAGGTGCGGAACTAGGAGATATGATCGGAATCCTAAATGAATACATCTCACTGGTATTCAGTAGGGAGAAGGATGTGGTGGATGGAGTGTTAAGGGACAAATATGCTGACATTCTGGAGCACATCCCTATCAGGAAGCAGAAAGTGCTGGAAATATGTTTGTACATTATGTTGGATAATTCCCAAGGGCCTGATGGGATACATCTCAGGATGCCAAGGGAAACAAGGGAGGAGATTGCTGGGGCTGTGACAGATATTTTGCATTTTTGTTAGCTATGGGAGAGGGAGAGGTACCAGAGGCTGGAAGATGGCTAATGTTGTCCCTTGTTCAAAAAAGACACAGGGAGAAGCCTGGAAGTGACAGGCTGGTGAGCCTCACAGTGGTAGGGAAGTTGTTGAAGATTCTGATAGACAGGATTTATGTTCACCTGGAAAGGAAGGGACTGATTAGGAGATAACATGTTTTTGTACAGGGAAGATCATGTCTCACAAAACCCGAGAGATATTTTTTGAGGTGGTAACTAAAGAAAAATGATGAACGCAGCATGGTAGACATGGTCTACAGGGAATTTTTTTTTTAAAAATGGTTTTTGACAAAGTCCTGCACGGTTAAGGTTATGGTTAAGACACAAGGGATACGAGACACATTGGCAAACTGGATTCAAAATTAACTTGACGATAGGAGGCAGAGGGTAGTGGTGGATGGGTGTTCTCTGACCAGAAGTACTGCAGGGATAGGTGCTGGAAGCTTTAAATAAACAAATGACTTGGATGAGAATGTATGTGGTCCAATTAGTATGTTTGCAGATGACACAAAAATCAGTGAAGTCATAGATAATGAAGAAGGTTGTCTAAGGATACAACAGGACACAGATCAGCTGGAAAGTTGGGCAGAACGATAGCAGATGGAATTTAATTCAGGTGTGAGGTAATGCACTTTGGGAAGTCAAATTCTGGTAGGACCTCAGGAGCATTGCTGTACAGAAATAAGATTTATTTATTAGTCACATGTACATCGAAACACACAGTGAAATGCATCTTTGCATAGAATGTTCTGGGGGCAACCCGCAAGTGTCGCCACACTTCTAGCACCAAGATAGTATGCCCACAACTCCTAACCTGTACATCTTTGGAATGTGGGAGGAAACCGCAGCACCCGGAGGAAATCCACGCAGTCACGGGGAGAACAAACTCCTTACAGACAGTGGCCAGAATTGAACCCCGATCGCTGGTGCGTTACGTTAACCGCTACACTACCGTGCAAGTCCACAGCTCTGAGAACGGCAACGTAGATGGATAGGATACTGAAGAAGGCATTTGATATGCTTGCCTTCATAAGCCAAAACATTGAGTACAAGAGTTGGGAGGTCACATTGAAGCTGTACAAAGCATCGACTAGACCGTACTTGGGAGTACCGTGTACGGATCTGGTCACTACACTACAAGGAGGATGTGGTAGCAATAGAGAGAATGCAAAAGCGATTTACTAGGATGTTGCCTGGAATGGAAGGCTGTAATTATAAGGAGAGATTGGATAGTCTGGGTTTATTCTCACTGGAACATAGGAAGCTGAGGAGTGACCTTATTGAGGTTTACAAAATTAAGAGGGGCATAGATAGAATAGATAGTCAAGAGTCTTTTTCCCAGGGCAGGAGCATCTAGAACTAGAGGGCACAGGTTTAAGGTGAGAGGGGAGAAATTTAAAGGAGGGCCAAGGTTTTCCACACAGATTGTATTACCCAGAACAAGTTGTCAGAGGAGGTGCTGGAGGCAGGTACATTTGCAACATTAAAATGGAATTTGGACTGGTATTTGGATAGGAAAGGCATAAAAGGATATGGACCTAATGCAGGCAAACAAGGTTAGCATAGATAGGCACTATGGTTGTCTTGGATGAGGTGGGCCAAAAGGGCCGGTTTCCATGCTGAATAATCTGAATTAGAATAATAGAATCCATCAGCAACAAATCACATGGTTTTGTCAAGGGAAGGTTGTGTCAGACTAATGACAAATTTTTTGAGAAGGTACCAAGGGGGAAATCAATGAGGGCAGCATATTTGAAGTTATTTACACGGATTTTAACAAAGTTTTTGACAAGATCCAAATGGCAGGCTGGTCAAAAAAGTAAAAGCCTATGGGATCCAAGAGATGAGAAAACTTCGGATCCAGAGCTGGCTCAGTGGCAGGAAGCAGAGGGTAATGGTTGAGGGGCAATCTTTTTGTTACTAGTTGGACTTCACAGAGCTATCTATCTATGACTTAGACCTAATGATGGGGCTAGATAGTTAATGGAGGAAAGCTTTTGGATGCAGGAAGACAGGAATGGCTTGGTCATTTGAGCATAATTATGTCAAATGGAATTTAATCCAAAGAGCGAGGTAATGTATTTGGAGAAGTACAACATGGCATTGAAATATACAGAAAAGGCAGGATGTTGTGTGATGTGGAGAGAAAATGGGAACTTGGAGTTTATGCTCAAAGATCCTTAAAAGTAGCAGGAGAAAAAAAAAGACAGTTAAAAAGGCATATGGCATGCTTTCCTTTATTAGCCAAGGCATAAAATACAAGGGCTCGAAAGTTATGATAGAACTGCATAGCATGCTGGTTAGCCCACAGCTTGAGTGCTTCGTACATTCCAGTCATCAAACTACAGGAAACATGCAACTACACTGAAGATGGTGCAGAAGAGATTTACGAGGATGTTGCCAGGACTTAAATATTTTAGCTCGAAGAAAGACTGGATAAATTAGGGCAGTTTTTCTTTGGAGAAAAGATAAATGAAGGAGGCTTAACTGAGGTGTATAAAATTATGAAGAGGCTAAACAGCTCAATAAGGATCTATTTCCTTTGGCAGATGAGTCACATATTTAAAGTATTTTAAACAGAGGGGACAGAGGGGAGAGAAGGAAAATATTTTTCTCCCCCACTGAGAGAATTGCAGGAGCCTGCAATTCATTGCCTGAAAGAGTAGTGGAGGAAGAAATTCTCATCACATTTTATAAATGCTTAGATGTGTACCTGCAGAGTACACTTATAGGTGGACCCATGACCTGCAGGGCTAAGCCCAACCGCTAAATGGTGGGATTGGGATAGGTTGCTCTTTTTCTACCAGCGCAAACACAATGGACCAGTCCACTTCAGTGCTGTAAATTTTCTGTGAACAACCACAGTTCTGTCAGTACTCTTGTTCATTACAGAAGCACACATAGACAAGAACTCCAGCTAATTACGGACACAATTCCTTCAGATCACCACAGCTCACATAGTTGTATAAAATAAGTAATATATACCTGGAATATCTTGTTCAGAGACTACTTCTTCAGGCTTGAGCACTGCTTCATCTACAACATAAAGAACATTTGTTACCAGGTTCAGTACTGCAGTTATTGAAATGAACATGTTTATTGGTAATATTGCAAACCTGAAGTAGTGTAATCATCAACTTCTTCCTCTCTCACTTCCGACTCTGAAGGAATAAAAAAAGTTTCTGTAAAATGATTGGCTTTTCCTTTAAATGTTAATGTCTGCTGTAGAAATAGTGCACAAAAACTACCTGGGAATGAGTCTTCAGGTACGCCTACAACTTCAGGTTCAGAATCCCCTGAAAGTAACAGATACTCATCATGATTGGGGTGTAATAGCAATATGATTGGCTATGCCTTTGTAATAACATAGTAAGATGTCCTAGGGCTTTTCAGAAAAAAAAGAGAGAAATGAACCATATACAAAAGGGAAAAAATAAAGGAGCTTTCATCAAAAGCTAGGAAGATACAAGTTTTCAAGAACATCTTAAATGAAGAGAAGGCCAAGATAAAAATCTAAGGAACCAACACCACAGCCAACACAAAAAAAAAGTTTATATGAACTAAAATTTACAAAGTTAAAGAAAGGCCAGACAGGTGGACATTTGCAGATGAAGTGAAGATTGTTGTGGATAGTGTAGAAGACTGGCAAAGGATACAGATAGATATGGGCGGAGAAATGGCAGATGGCGTTTAACCCGGCCAAATGTGAAGTGTTGCACCTTGGGAGATCACATGTAAAGAGACAGTACACTGTTAATGGCAAGACCCTTAACAGTGTTGATGAGGAGAGGTAACTTGGGGTCCAAATTCATAGCTCCCTGAAAGTGGCCACACAGGTTGATAGGGTGGTAAAGGTGGTATGTAGCATGCTTGCCTTTATTAGTTAAGGAATTGAGTTCAAGAGTCAGGAAGTTAAATTAAATTTTTAAATTTTTTTGAATTTTATTTTACAGCGTGGTAACAGGCCCTTCCGGCCCAACAAGTCCACGCTGCCCATTTTAAACCCCAAATTAACCTACCCGTACATCTTTAGCACGTGGGAGGAAACCAGAGCACCCAGCAGAAACCCACGCAGACACAGGAGAATGTACAAACTCCTTACAGATAGCGACAGGAATTGAACCCTGATCGCTGGTGCCGTAATAGCGTCGCGCTAACCACTACGCTACTGTTATGCTGCAGCTTTATAAAACTCTAATTAGGCTGCATCTGGAGTATTGCATTCAGTTCTGGTCGTTCCACTATAGGAAGGATGTCGAGGCTTTGGAGAGGGTGCAGAGGAGGTTTATTAGGATGCTGCCTAGATTAGAGGGTCTGCCCGGATTAGAGGCTATAAACTGAGGCTGGACAAACTTGGGTTATTTTCTATGGAGCGGCGGAGGCTGATGGGAGATCTGATAGAAATTTATAAGATTATGAGAGGCATAGATAGAGTAAACAGCCAGTATCTTTTGCCCAGGGTTGAAATGTTTAATACCAGAGGGCATGCATTTAAGGTGAGAGAGGTTAAGTTCAAAGGAAATGTGCAGGACACAGTGGTGGGTGCCTGGAATGCACTGCCTGGGGTGGTGGTGGAGGCAAATATGATAGGGGCATTCAAGAGGCTCTTAGATAGGCACATTAATGTGTGGGAAATGAAAGGATATGGACATCGTATAGGCAGAATGGATTTGTTGGGCATTTGATAACTAATTTAGTTAGTTCAGCAAAACACTGTGGGCCAAAGGGACTATTTCTGTGCTGTACTCTTCTGTTCTATTGGAATAATTGTACCTAGGATTGATGAAAGGATGAATAAAGGCAACATCAGATATTGGGCAAAGACTGGTGATTAAGCAGACGGCAAAATGATAAGGCCAAATCGGATGCCAAAGTTGTAAACAACGTGAACTGGCCTAACACAGAAAATGATAGAGGGTCCAGTTTATTTTCAGCGAGAAAAAGACAATAACCTTGGTTTTCCCAACGTTGAAGTAGTAGAAATTTCAGTTAATTCTAGACTAAATGACAGAGTAGCAGTCAACACAGAAGCAGGACAGCAGTTAGAAAAGTAAAAGTGAAGTAGTGTTAAGTATGGCCAGCATCCAAGCAGTTATTAACCCAGTATCTGTGAATGAGGTTGACAATTAGCAATGCAAGGACTTTAGTTTTAAATTTAGGTCCTGTTGGAAATATGAGTTTGTAACGACTCACCGTCCGAGCAAGCGAACCGGCTCGGCGGTCGGGTTGCGCATCGTTGAAGCGGCGAGGCCCAAGATGGCGGTGGGCCTTCGTCTTCCCCGAGCGACAGGGAGAACCCGCGCGAGGGAAAGCTTTGATGATGTGGTGTATAGGTCATCGCCGTTTTGAGTGGGCGGGAACAGGCTCTCTTAAAAGGCCCACGCAAGGTGGGAAAATAAACCAGTTCTGTTCTGAAACTCTACGACTAGTGTCTTGTGTTCATTCCGCAGTAGCAACCGCTACATTCGTGACCCTGACGGTCCAAATGGATTCTGGACCTGCACAATGGACGACAACACAGCCCACGGACCTTGGGGACCGTATCGCCGGTTCTGGGGGGGGGCATTGTGTAGCGACTCACTGTCCGAGCAAGCGAACCGGCTCGGCAGTCAGGTCGCAAATCATTGAAGAAGCGAGGCCCAAGATGGCGATGGGCCTTTGTCTTCCCCCAGCGACAGGGAGAACCTGCGCGCGGGAAAGGTTTGATGATGTGGCGTATACGTCATTGCTGTTTTGAGTGGGCGGGAACAGGCTCTCTTAAAAGGCCCACGCAAGGCATGAAAATAAACCAGTTCTGTTCTGAAACTAGTGCCTTGTGTTCATTCCACGGTAGCAACCGCTACAAGTTGCACTTATGGTGAAATTTTCAGTGGAAAGAACATTGTATCCTATAATATAAAATGATGAGTATTTTAACTACTACCCTAGCAGTCCTCTTCCCAGATATCTGAAAGGCAAATGATAACTCATCCAGTAATGGTTATGGTACATGTATAATTCTTGTTAATAAATACCACTGAACTATATAATCTTGTGGAATAATTTCTAAACAGGAAACATACATGATGAATAGAAGGATGCTAATTATTAATCATTGAGCCTACATCAAGAATAGCTCTTTACAGACTTTATCCTTCACAAAATGCAACCAGAATAAATCAGCTAACAGAGTGCTTGGGCTGTTGCTCAAGGCTTGACACTGGTGCTGCAGCGTAGTCATCATAAACTCAGCATCAGGCTGGACAAATTAATCACTACAATGTTCCAGCTTATTATTGCGTACATGATCTTCAGATCTTAGTATTATCCTCTGGCTAAGCAGGTAAATAGATGTACAGAGTTATCAATTTGCCCTCCTTTGCTTTAGAGAAATAGAGTGATTGTTCTCCAGGTTTCCAGAATAACATAGCCAAAAAGAATGCACTTGCGGCATGATCGGGAGGAAGTGAGAGAGTCAAAGCCATCAGTGAACTATTCTATTGTTTAACACAAAGCAGTTTTCAAGTACCAATGAAACAGAAACTTAAATTTTATGAATAGATACGAATAAAACAGAGCAAGACATACCTACTATCTCTTCTCTTTCAGAAACTGCTTCATCTTCCACATACACAGACTCTTCTTAAAAAAAAAGAAATATACCCATTAATATTCCAAGATACAAGACCAGATCTTGCAGGCAGTGAAGTGACAGTGCACGTCACTGACCTCACAGAAACCTGTAAACTACTCCTGTGGCATCATTTCACCTTTCTTATGTTGGTTGCTATCAAAAATCAGCTTATGCAGCCACTGAGATAACAAGTAGGTTGAACAACCAATCACATTGGATATATTTCTTATAGCAATCCAGGAAGGAAAAAGCAATGATTTGAATATTTCTGGAGCACAAAATATGGAATGGAGCATACAACTGAGATTGAAATTAAATCTTAAGTATCATGAACTTGACATATTGTAATAAGTTTGAAAAAGCCACAATATTTTCAAATATTCAATTGAGCAAATGCAGGTTAGTTTTGTGGTGAGATCATGGATTCACTCAATAGCTTCAAGAGAGGCTGTGTCAATCAATGCTATGTTGCTGCTGAAAAATCATTCAAGACAGGAAGTCATAATATGAACCAAACTATTGGAGGAACTCTGAGTTGAGCAGCACCTGTGTGTGGGGGGGGGGGGGCGGGGTGGCAGAGATTGGCATAGCTTCAATCATAGCTGGAGCTTCTTCCCATTTTCTATTTGTGACTACATCTTCCCTGGCCAATTCTCACAAGGTTCATGATGAACCAAGGGAGCATACAATCTGCGATTTCTCAGACTCACATCCAGCATTAGAGAGTGGCTTGTGACATCTGTGGTTACCCAGAAGTTGCACCTGACTACAGAGATATTTTTCTGGCTGAATACTACATCAGGTAAAATGGAATTGCAACTCATTCAACAATACATTTTCAGTGTTCTTTTTATACAGCAAGAATAACTTACAAGTTCTTTAAGTTTACTGATTTTCACTGATAATAGCAAAGATGACTATATTAACATAACCTTCAGTAGATCAGGAGACCATTGAAAGCAACTTTTAAGTTTTTCATGTTTAATTATGCACACACTGTGCAAAGAGCCTCACCATTATTCCCATTGAAAATTCTAGGTCACGATATCCAACTGAAACTAACGTGTAGAGCAACTCAACCTAAAAATTCTACGTGTCCATCCATCATCTTTTTGTTCTACAATTTTAACTATGTCCAAAAGAATACTACTGTTTTAGTAAAACCAATGAAAACATCCCCATTAAATAAAAAAATAACAGGAGTACAAACCTCGAATATCTGCTTCTTCATAATCAGATTCAGCCTCATACTCAACTTCAGCTGCAAATTTCAAGCATCAAAATATCATTTTATTGAATGAGATATTTTCAGAACACCTTACATAAAAATATAAAATTTGCCTGCTTCTTTATGTTTAGATTCAGTTTCATACTTAATTTACCTTGACACTATAGAAAAACCTCACTAACAGAACTAGCACAGTCTTTCTGGCCATAGCCAGCATTTTCAGAGGACGTTGCTTCTGTTCAAATATTCAATGAAAATCCCAGTACAAGTCTGGAACAGCATCTGTCACTATCCTCCATTGTTGGGGTCCACATGGCCCAGTAGCTGGGTCTCGCCTTGCTGGGAATCACATCCTCAATCCTACACCAGGTATTACTTGGGGGTAGGATCAGTGACCCCATTTATTTCAACAGGGGCTCTTGGTCTGGGAAATGAGGAGTATTGTGGTGAGATATTTAAAATTATTTTTCAATAGTATAACATTTTTCATGATTTCTAAGTGTATTAATAAACAAAAATATTTTAATAGTTTTCATTTTAAAAATTATGTACATCAATTTTGAGTTTTCATGTGTTTCAGAATATCAGAAGCATTTGCAAAACTTTTAGAAAGCCACATAGCTTTGGCAGAAACCCAAGCTCTGCCTGCTGTCAATGCTTTCCAGTGACAAAGCCGCAGGGCAACATTGTTAGAAGTTTTCTTGCCATCTGGACCTGCCTGATTCCAGGGCACAGAGGACCAGTAAGAACAGCCCTCCATATCAGGGCCAGATAAGTAGGGGACAACATTGACTCCTGATCCAGGAAAATCCAGGCATAGGTTTTCATGCTTTGGGAATAATGGACAAAGTTCATTCTCCCAAATACTACGTCCAAACCTTTGATCTCTCCCACCATCTACATTTTTTGTACAAAAATTCTTCAGAAGTTGCCTCCAATGACTTCTGCACTGCTTATTACTCAGCTTCCTATGACAATTCCCCTCTCCCAGACATGCATCGCAAAACCCAAACCCTTTCCAACTTTGTCTTCTTCTCTCTCCCCGCCAATCACCATGGTTATTTGCCGTCACTGCATTAGCCTTAGCTCAGCAGTAACATTCAGGCCTCTGAAAGGGTCTGCACTCTCAAACTTTATTCCATAAACATAAGCACATAGTCTAGGTTTATACTCAGGAGGCAATGTAGCACAGCCATAACAAGCTACCTTTCAGATCAGATATTAAACCACTGATCTGAACAAATGAACCCATGGCACTGTGAAGAGTGTGTCAAAGCTCTTAATGATAACTGGGAGATATTGAAAAGATATTAAAGACAGTAGATGTTGAGATGTTTCCACTAGGAGTGTCACAAACATGGGGATACGGCTACAAAATAAGAGGTAGATTATTTAAAACCAAGGTGCGTGGAAACCTCTCCTCTCAGAGGATAGTAAGTCTCCAGAATCCTCCATTCCAGAGGGTAGTAGAGATCAGATCATAAGTTGTATTTAAGATGGAGATAGATAAATATTTGAAAGATCAAGCAAAGGTTATGGGGAACTAGCATAGAACAGAAGTAGAGGTCAGCATAAATCAGCAATGATCATATTGAATAGCAGGGCAGGCTTGAGGGACCTGGCGGCCAACTCCTGCTCCTAATTCTTGTGTTCCTACGTACATTAACTCGCCATCTAATTACTGTTTGTAGGATCTTGATGCAGCTTAACTGCCACATTTGAATGCATTTCAAAAGTTTGTCTTTGCTTGCAAGGTAATTTGATGTATCCTGATGATGCAAAACAAACAGGTAATCATGCATGAACCTCAATAATTCATTTCAGCAAGCTCGATGTCACCAATGGGGCATCAAAACAGATACCAAAAATGCACACTTTCCACTGTAGGTCATTAGTAACAAGGAGGAATCCTGGCCAAATTTTGTCCTCTGCAATCAAGGGCTGCAATGGCCAACTGTTGCACCTCCCCTCTCAGCTGAGAGGTACTGTAAAAGTAGTGCACTAATTTGGAACCCTGCAGTTCTACAAGGTTCATGTATATATACACATTGGGTAAGTAACAGATGGCTTCTTAAAGTCCTGCTGAAACAGATACTTCAATTATGTAAACTATTGAGATTCTTGTACCACATCTAACTTAAGTCCAGGTCTACAGCAATAGCTTATGAAAGCTCACCTGCTTCAGGACCGTCTGAATCATCAGCCCCAGCATCAAATTCATTTGTTTCTTCCTCCGCTGGCTCCGGCTCCTCCTCCGCTGGCTCTGGCTCTGGCTCCTCCTCTGCTGGCTCTTCTATAGAAAAGAAAATTGAATGCTTCTGAAACTTGTGCAAATGCTAACCGCAGACAACCTTTGAATCCAATTCTGAAGACCACAATTACAATTATTTTGGCCTCAATTAGCTCAGCATTCGAAAAAGACAGATGCAAGCACAATAAGTTATTTAGTATTCTACAGGAATCAAATAGTAATTTAATATTTGGTTAAATTTTTCACTACTCTACTAGCAAGGTAGGCCAAGTTCTTAATTCCTTTTATTTAATGCCACTCCAAAAACCTTTTGCTTATTTATTAGTAGCGAAAACCAGAACTCCACAACCCAGCTCCAAGCTCTTAACGAGTCCCAATTACCAATATCACACATGCTTATGAGCGTACACTGGCCATCAGTCCTGTCCTACTTCAATTTTAAAGTATTCAACTTGCTCCATGATTATCCTGCTCCTATACTTCTGTAACCACACTAGGTGAGGAGAGCTTTAACAAAGTCAGTTTTGTGCCCCTCCAATCTCATCTCTTGACTTCCACCACTGACAGGCATGTCTTAAGCTGACAAGGCCTTAACCTGTGGAATTCCTTCCCTTGATTTTTCTCACCTTTTTTTTAAATTGCTCCTTAAACTTCATCGCTTTAGCCAAGATTTTCATCACCTGCATTAATACCTCATACAAAAAGGGCCAAATTTCATTTCCTCGCATTCCACTCAAGTGCCTTGAGATACTTTTAACCACTGTAAAATTAAAATACAACTGTCTTTTGTTCTGAATTATAAAACTGCTAAAATGTGTTTCCATTTTTAATATTCTCCTCCTCCTGTTCAATGCCATCTTCTATAGACATTAAAATAGGCTAACCATGTAATTAGATATCACTTTCCCCATCATGTGGGTCATCTTCAATGAGCAAAATAAACATGAGTTCTTCACTAACCACCTTAAAGTGGATGAATGTTAGGCAAAATAATATCTACTCACATGAGAACAGTTGATAATTAGAGACCATTCATTTAAGGTCACTTCAGTCACTTATTATATAAGCATGGTTCCTGGCTTGAGGGACTGTTTTGCAAGGCTAGATTACAGTCAGGGACTGCTCTTTAGAGAAAGATGAGAGGAAATTTGATAGGAGGATATAAAATGATGAGGGATATGAACAGAGTGGATAGTGGGAAGCTGTGGAGGGGTTGAGTACTAGTGGCCACAAGTCTGAAGGGGGGAAAAAAAAAAATCGAGAGATACGAGGATCCTTGTAAAAAAAAATGCATTGTGGGGTTGGATCATGTAACACACTACCTGCAGATGTGGTGGAGGCAGGCTCCATTGTGTCCTTCATGAGGGAATTGGATAAATACACAGCTCTGCAGAGTGGAGAGCAGGAAGTGGAACTAGATAATTACTCCAGAAGAGAACCAGTGTAGACACAATATGCCAATTGGCCTCTTTCTGTATGGTAACCATACTATGATTCCATGACAAATAACAAGGGTAACTGTAACATATACATTCAAAATGACCGTAATAACAAAGTTACAAGTTTAATAATATCCTATTCCCATACGAGGAGCCAAGAGCTATTGAAGTACATTTCCACAATCATTTAATTCTTTGTGCAACAAATCCTACTTGAGCAAGATGCAACAAATCAATTATTGGAACAACTAAAAAAGATCAAAATGTTATACTTTCTTTCTATATAGATCTTGCATGAATTAAGAAATTATAACCCAGAAGGAAAAGACCTACCTATATTGGTTTTGAAAGACTCCTGAGCCACAGCAGCTTCAATAGGTTCAGGTTCTTCTGTTCCAGTCTCTAAAGTAATATTTTTATAGATAATATCAGCTTAATTACTCCACCAATTAAACTCTTAATAGTTAGCACTAAGTTAAACACTGCTCTATTTTGCGCACCCAAACATTTCTAATATAATCAGTTGGTATATATGGCTAAGTAAATACCATAGTATTACATTCTCATAACAATCCCAGGCTGGATTATTTTGAATATACCACAGAAATTCCTTCAATTTATATTGGTCTGAGCCCAATGCCAGTACTGCTGAATGCAAATAGCAAATTGATATGAAAATATCTCCCTCTTGCAGCTCTTTCCAGAAAAAGAACATTTTTACTCAGATATTCAATTGAATACTCACTGCAGCTGCTGTTGGTAACACCTCCTCAAGATCTGCAGGCAATTCAAGTAATAAAGAGGGCAGAGAAAATATTTTGGCAAAAGGTAACCTTCGAGCGATAGAGTAATACAGCACAGACTGGTCCATGCCGACCACAGCATCTTCCCTGCTAGTCCCAGTTGCCTGGATTCAGTCCATGACCCTCCAAGCTCCTATCCTCCATGTACCTATCCAGATGCCCCTTAAATGTTGCAATTGTGCCTACCTCAACTACTTCCTCTGGCAGCTCATTCCAGGTACTCACTATCCTCTGTGTAGTTACCATTCAGGTCTCTCTTAAATCTCACCCCTCTGATCTTGCACTTGTGCGCTCTAGTTTTAGACTCCTCAACCCTGGGGAAAAGACCATGACCATCCAACCTATCCCTACCCCTCATGATTTTTGTGAACTTCTATGAGGTCACCACTCATTTTCCTACACTCCAAGGAATAAAGATCCAGCGTAACCAACCTCTCCCTATAGCTCGGGCCTTCTAGTCCAGGTAGCATCCTTGTACATCTCTTTTGCACCCTCTCCAGCTTGACAATGTTTTTCCTATAACAGGTTAACCAAAACTGCACACAATACTTCAAGTGCAGTCTCATCAACAACTTGTATAACTGCAACATAATGCCCTTTACTCCTAAACTCGATGCCCTGATTGATGAAGGCCGGCATGCTAAACACCTTCACCACCGTCTACTTGGGCAGCCACTTTCAGCGAACTATGCACTTGTACTCTAAGGTCAGTTTGTTCCACAACACTCATCAGTGCCTTGCCATTCACTGTACAGGTCCTACCCTGGTTTGAATGTCCAAAATGCATTACCTCAAACTTATCCAAGTTGAAAACCATTTGCCATTCCTTAGCCCATCTCCCTAACTGATCAAGATTGCTTTGCAATTCATTGTAGCCTGCTTCACTATCAACGAGACCCCCTAATTTAGTATCATCAGCAAACTTGCTAATTGCGTCATGTACATTCATATCCAAATCGTTTAAATACATAATGAATAACAGAGGTCCCAACACTGACCCCGGGGCACCCCACTAGTCACAGATCTCCAGTCGGGGAGAATCGACCTTCAACCATCACCCTCTGCTACTCATCATCGAACCAATTTGGAATCCACCTCGCTAGCTCCCCCTGAATCCTGTGCGTCCTAACCTTCCAGATCAGTTGCAACACGGGACCTTGTCGAAGGCCTTACTAAAGTCGATATAGACAACATCCACTACCCTACCTTCATCTATCCCCTTAGTTACCTCTTCGAAAAACTCCAAAAGATTCATCAGACACGACCTCCCATGCACAAAACCATGTTGACTATTCCTGATCAGGCCTTGACTATCAAAGTGATGCTACATCTTGTCCCTCAGAATTCCCTCCAGTAACTTCCCTACAACTGAAGTCAGACTCACTGGCCTGTAGTTCCCTGGCTTGTCCTTGCTACCCTTCGTGAACAACAGAACAACATTAGCCACCCTGCTGTCTTCTGGAACTCCACCAGTGGCTAACAACGAAACAAATATCTCTACAAGGGCCTCCGCGATTTCTTCCCTGGCCTCCCATAAGGTCTGGGGGTGCACTTGGTCAGGCTCTGGGGATTTGCTCACCTTAATGCGCTTCAAGGCAGCAAATACCTCCTTCCTCGTAATATGCATATGATCCAAAGACCTCTCTACTTATTACCCTCATTTCTTTGGCATCCATGATATTCTCCTTAGTAAACACAGAGGAAAAATAGACATCAAAAAAAACTTGGACGTCTCCTGCGGCTGCACACAGAGGCAGCCCTGATGGTCCTTAAAAGGACCTAGTCTCCCCCTAGTTACCACTTTACAGTTAATATAAAGGAAGAACCTCTTGGGATTAGCTTTAACCCTGCCTGCCAAATCCATCTCATACCCTCTTTTTGCCCTCCCGATTTCCCCCTTAAGCCTGGTCTTGAACATTTTATATTTGTTATGGAATCATTCATATCCAGCTGCCTAAAAGTGCTGTATGCTTCCTCCTTTTTCCTGACCAGAGCCTCCATCTCTCTCATCAGCCAGGGTTCCCTGAACTTGGTACGTCTACCCTTCACCCTAACAGGAAGGTGCTGTCCCTGCCGCTTCTAAGGCTTTAAATTGTTATCTGGTATGATAACATTGCTGTAAACTTGAAGTTATTGAAAAGTCAGTTATTATTCTGTTTTGCTGCAGTTCATCATTTTTTCTGTTTTGTCATTTCATTGCACAGGAATTAGTTCACCCATTTCCATTAACAGAGCTACACATTACCTTACTCTATAGAGAAGCTTATTTATATCCAGAGAATAACTTTTCTTCACATTCATCCTCCTGATAGTATACCTTAAAGTAACCCCACCTTACCTGTCTCAATTGGTGGATGCACAGCCACATGAACTGGTTCTTCACTTTTCCCAAAACGTTCAGCAGGAATAGGCCCTTCCACTTCCTTCAATCCTGATGTTAAATACCAAAGAATTTCATAAAACAATGGAATCATTATCAAGTCCAGCATAGGCAGGAAAAGCTGACTTCTTAAAATAATACACCACACTGTAGGCATACAAATTATATTTTACCCAGTTCCCATAGTCTCTCTCAACACTTTCTGATGGCTACAATGGAAGCTGCTGTTTCCCTCTGACTACATGGCTCTTCTGAGTGTGGAAATTTCACTATGGAAACAAGCTCAATGGGAAGAGCAGTGAGAGACAGCAGGACCCAGCTGGTCTTTCAAACATGGTGTAGTCGCTGCTAGTCCCTAGCAATAAGCTTGCACTCATTCCACCAGCTCAGCCCTCACAGGTAGCCATTGCACACTGCCTCAGTGGCTCATTCCACACCGATACACAATGGCTTTAACTATTTCATTGTTGCAGGAAAATCAAAAGGAGGGCCAAGGCCTCAAACGGGTTCCCATTCCACCAGCATGCTGATCATGGAGGTTTGGGCTCGTACCAGAATCCCAGAAGAACAGCATTACATCTCAATATAGCATGCTACAGTGATTCCTTTTTGTACCAATTCAGTACCAGCCTTATAAAATGTTTAATGTTATATAGTTGCATGTCTGAATTGGTTAGCAAACTTTCTGGAAAATTTAAATATCTCTGGTGGCATTAAATACATGTACACTTCAATCATTAGGGTAAAATCTAATAAACATGCAAGTATACATATCCACTCTATGGTACATTGTTACACTTACAGTACTCTGATGCAAAACAGTATAGTCTACACGACTAGAACCTTAATCGACCAGGTAGTATTGCTGTTTTTAGCCAATTTCTCCAGTTAATACAGCTGAACTTCAAGCCCAAGAATACATTCTTAAGGTTCAATAGATTACACAAGTCTGACTAGCCTCAGACGGCATCCCGAATTCAGGATGTAGTCCATGGGGAGCATGCAAAAGTTTGTAGCAAGGGGTAAATATTAAAGCTCTTAGGTTGCCAATGATTTTTCAAAATAATTTTGAAAAAAACTGAAGGACCAAACACTATCTCAGACAAGAAAATACGAGAAGCTTGGACTGGAAAGTGAAAGAATGTGTATGCACTAGCCATTGACTTCATCTTCTTACAGATATGGTAGGTTATATGCCGCTCTATTACCAACATCAGGTGAGATGTTTCTACATAGATTTACTCTGCATTGCCATCTGGAGGATTTTTCATGCAAATCTATCTGCTCGGACACATTGCCTCAATATCAGTAACAGTTCCAAAGCATTCTAACTTTTTTTTAATTACTGGCTTCAAGCAGGACAAATCACACTTAGTGTTGTAGTACATTCCTAACATGAACAGCTATGCTCTTGTTATGAACTGAACTCTGATAAAATACAACTGCTTCTCTGTTAATGATTTTTTTTTCATAAAAAGAACTTGAGTATATATATCGTTACACCAAACACTATGCTTACTACCAAATTTTCAGAAATTTTTAAGTATGTTCCCTTTATTTCAGGCACTTATGAGGAATATATCACCACCCTGCAAATTTTCCATTTATTTTGAACAAAAAAAAATGTAAATGCTTCAGGTATAAAACAGGAGAAAAGAAATCTAAGTATTGATGACAGTGGTGGTGGAGATGCCAGAGAACAGTTTTCCCCCCCACTTCTACACATACTAGGAACACAAAATCAAGAAACTGCACACCCTCAGCAAGATGATTCTCTGCTCACTAATTTTAAACAACAGAAAATTTAAACTAAGTTTTTTTACTTCTCGGAATACCCTCAATACTGATAAATTATTGTCACTGGAAAGACAGTTTAGTATTGCATTCTTTCTTAGAACTGCTGAGCAGTGAGCAAAACTACAGGAAATCCAAAAGTACAAACATAAATAAAATATCTGCACAGGGCGTTTAAAATTTGGATGCTGTTTATGGCTAATTATGATGCAAACAGAACTCATTTACACAACTGTGCTATTTTGCAAAAATATCAAGCGCTAAAAAAAATTTAAAGCTGCCAAAATCAAAACTGCCTCCATCCACTTTAAAAGTTTAACTACAGCAACTCAAATGCCCCAAATAACTTCAAAGAAGTTACAGCATTTACTTTCATTTATACCAAACTGTTATGATGAACAATGTACACGTAAAAAAAATTAGAAAGACAAGATTCTGGTTAGAAATTCTCCATAATGTAGAGAGTCACTGTGAGTGGAACTTTGCATATCATCGCATTCACACTGTATTCACCTTGAACCTTCCCTGAATGGATTGGTTCAGCAAGTATCACAATGGTAGACCTTCATCAGGCTTGGAAGGTATTAAATGTAGAATGGCAAAAAGTGTACATTCAGTTCTCCTCCCAACTCTCCAGTCCCTTACTCCAGCCTTCTACGATTTGGTCTTCGTATCTAAGCCTTTATTGTAATTTTTTTAAAAAAGAACTGCACTCAACCACCAGTTCCATTCCCATCCTCCAGCCAAAAACTTCATGCCATGGTACAAAGTCTATCACTTCCCAGCTACATGCTCAGGCCAAATCTCTGTTCTGTTGATCTCAAACTGAACTTTATATATGGGATGGTATGAATGTAGTATCCTGATGCTTATTAAAACCCTCATCCATCATCACCAAGCTGAACCTTTTCCAACAGCCTTTTTAATTTCCACAAATTATAATACATAATCTTAATTTGTGCAAAGTCCCATCACACATAATCCACTGTAGACAATATTTCACACTCAATTATTCTCATCTTCTACTGACATCTCAATCGATCTAATTTAAAATTCCTGTCAAAAACAGAAAGTGCTTTCAAACTCAGCTGGCCTGGCAACTTCTATGGAGAGAAACCAAGTGAACATTTTATGTCAACAACCCTTCATCAAAACTAGGAAACTGAGAAAACAACTTTCTCACCAATGTGCATTTGTTTTAAGTTACAGAAAGGGTGAAGGGGTTAACAGGGGGATAAGATGCAGACCCAAGTTGTCAAGTTTAAATTTCTACAAGACGAGACAGAAGGAAAAAGAAACAAAGATGCAAGTTAAAAATGTAAATTTTCAACATCTGTAGAGAAAATGCTGAAGTTTGTTTAATTCAATATTGAGTCCCAGGGGCTGCAACATTCCCATATGAAGGGCAGTTTGGGTTCCTTGATGGTGAATAGGAAAGCAGTAAGAGGGCAGATTGCGGCATTGGAAAGTGTCATGAGAAGGCGAGTCATTGGTGAAGCTGGAAGAGAAAACCAGGGAAATTATAGACCAGTGAGCCTTATGTCTGTGGTGGGCAAGCTGTTGGAAACGATTTTTAGAGATAGGATCTATGGGCACTTGGAGAATCATGGTCTGATGAGGGACAGCCAGCATGGCTTTGTGAAGGGCAGATCATATCTCACAAGCCTGATAGTGTTCTTTGAGGAGGTGACCAGACAGATTGATGAGGGTAGTGCAGTAGAGGTAGCCTACATGGATTTTAATAAGGCATTTGACAAGGTTCCACAGGGTAGGCTTCTTCAGATCAGGGGGCATGGGATTCAGGGCAGCTTGGCCACTTGGATTCAGAATTGGCTTGCCTGTAGAAAGCAGAGGGTTGTGGTGGAGGGAGTGCATTCAGATTGGAGGGCTGTGACTAGCAGTGTCCCACAAGGATCGGTTCTGGGACCTCTGCTTTTCGTGATTTTTATTAATGACTTGGATGAGGGGGTAGAAGGGTGGGTCGGCAAGTTTGCAGATGACACAAATGTTGGTGGTGGTGTGGTTAGTGTAGAGGATTGTCGAAGATTGCAGAGGGACATTGATAAGATGCAGAGCTGGGCTGAGAAGTGGCAGATGGAGTTCAATCTGGAGAAGTGAGGTGGTATACTTTGGAAGGACAAACTCCAAGGCAGAGTACAAAGTTAATGGCAGGATTCTGGGTTGTGTGGAGGAGCAGAGGGATCTGGTGGTTCATATCCACAGATCCCTGAAAGTTGCCTCACAGGTAGGTAGGGTAGTTAAGAAAACTTATGGGACGTTAGCTTCATAAGTGGAGGGATCGAGTTTAAGAGCCGCGAGGTAATGATGCAGCTCTACAAAACTCTGGTTAGACCACACTTGCAGTACTGTGTCCAGTTCTGGTCGCCTCATTATAGGAAGGATGTGGCAGTGTTGGAAAGGGTGCAGAGGAGATTTACCAGGATGCTGCCTGGTTTAGAGAGTATGCATTATGAGGAGAAACTAAGGGAGCTAGGGCTTTACTCTTTGGAGAGGAGGAGGATGAGAGGAGACATAATAGAGGTGTACAAAATATTAAGAGGAATAGAGTGGACAGCCAGCGCCTCTTTCTCAGGGCACCAATGCTCAATACAAGAGGGCATGGCTTTAAAGTAATGGGTGGGAAGTTCAAGGGAGATACCAGAGGAAGGTTTTTTTTACCCAGAGGTGGTTGGGGCATGGAATGCACTGCCCGGGGCAGTGGTGGAGGCAGGTACATCAGTCAAATTCAAGAGATTGCTAGATAAGAATATGGAGGAATTTAAAATAGAGGGATATGTGGGAGGAAGGGGTTAGATAGTCTTAGGCGAGGTTTAAAGGTCGGCACAACATCGTGGGCCGAAGAACCTGTATTGTGCTGTTATGTTCTATGTTCTAAATAGTGGCGTGAACAGCCCCATTAGAATGCTGAACGGGGAGAGAGGGGAAAAAGGTGTGCCTGATGGCTGAATCCAGTTGAAGGAGGCAGGAATTATAAAGGATGTTCCATCGAATATGGAGGCTGACTAGGTAAAAGATGAGGACAAGAAGAATCCTATCCTTGTTCTAACTGGGAGGAGTGGGGTGAGAGCAGAAGAGTGGGAAATAGCAGACATGATTGAGAGACCCATCAACCACAATAGAGAGGATGCCATGGTTAAGGGAAAACATCTCAAAAAGTCTTTCTTCAACTTAAAACCTGCTGTTTTCTCACTTTACCAGTTTGGATAGCTGTTGATTTGAAACACTTACTATTTCTCACTCCTTGGAGACTGCCTAACCTGCTGAGTACTTCCAGCATTTTGTCTCTTTTTCAGATTTCCAGAATCTACAGTTTTTGCTCCAATTAAAATCCCTGTCTCAGTGTTCAAATTCCAAGGCTTCATTTCATCTCCCCTCTAATTATCCCCATCCAACTTGCCTGTGGATGCAATGTATACTTCAGGCTCAGGCCTTCTTTGATTCTACCCCTACCGATAGACAGAACCACACTGATCTAACACCAAATCTATTCCTAACTTAAAAGCCTGACCGTGTGATCACCATGCTTTAGACTACTTCTATAAAGCATCTTGTTGATCAATGTTTGCTGTCAGCTCTTTTTTGAAATACAGCAGAAGTTTGTTACATTGAAAGTTCTTTGTAAATGTTAAGCTGTTATTCAATAAAGAGATAAAACATACTTTGCAAATTCACCTATTTGTATCTGAGCAAGAATGTGTTGCCAATTTAAAGAAATCTGTTGACTATATAGTTTTAAGTGTCCTCAGTTGACTGTATTGTCCATTTTGCAAATATGTAACCATCATATGACATATTCACATAGTGCACAGCACAGCCTCCTCAATGTGCATGAAGTATTTTGTACAAAAATACCCAAGCAATGTTTATTTTATTTGGTAACTCATGAAATTTCATTAATATTCTATTAACTTACTGCTGGAAATTGTGATCCCACATTGAAGCAGTTTTACTATTTACTGGGTGGGACAAAACAATATTGGGATCAATTGCAGTTCTCTTGATCTATTGAGAAACATCCACCTTTCCAAGGTTGTTTTTCCCCCTCTAAAGGTGATAAGTTGAAATAAAAGCAAAATGATTTGAAATTGAACATGGTTATGTTTTAGGAAGTGAAGTTATTGTGTTTGTAACTCTGTCATAAAACATCTCTAACTTAACTATGGAAATATTTCTGTAGTATTGCGTTATTTGCAAATCAAAAATATGAACATTCATGCTCTTCAAATATAGTCAAGGCAAGAAATCTATTGAGACAATTTAGTCACATGGAGAAAACCAATCTCAACTTGATTCAAAAGTTCCACTGAAGATATTTAAGTTTTATTTTTCTAAAGGTGTAAAAGCATCAAGACCTCCTTCAATTATCTTCAAATAATTACTCAGTTGAACCAGAATTGAAGGCTGTGCTGTCAAGAACAGTTTGCAGCAAACAGCTATACAAAACTAAACTGAAAATTGTTTGCATAATCAATTCCTCTTCAGAGTTTGGATTCATCATCCCAAAATCCAATGACTAACCAAGTGTTTTTTTTTAACTGCAGTCTTTAAAATCTAACACCTCTGTTTCAGGAATGAAAACTGTCCTAAATTCCTGCTGCAGTTAATATTGAACATCCCCGTCTTCAACAATTGCAGGGTGCAGCAAACAGTTCCACCATTTCACCAAAAGCATTGAGTGGACTATACATCTTGGCTCCCAGGCCCCGTCCTGTACCAGATCACTGCCATCACAAAAAAAAAATCAGTCTTCAACCAATTTGATTCACTCCATGTGATATCAAGAAACAGCTGAAAGCACCGAATACAGCCGAGGTTATGGGATCAGAAGCTACCTGGACTGTAGTACTAAAGGCTTGTGTACAGCACAAACCGCAGCTTTAGCCAAGTTGTTGCAGTACATGGCATCAAGGAAGATTACCCAAGTGTAGCCTGCTTACAAAATAAAACCCAATCACTGCTGATGATTCAGAGTAGACTGAGTGACTGAGCAAAGTGATTGAAGATGTCACCAACCATGTTAAAAACTTATTCACCCATAACCTGTTGCCCAGTTTTGGTTTCACTAGCAGCACCTGGCACATACCCCATCTCAGCCTGATCCAAACAAGGACTAAAGAGTTGAATTCCAGAGGCAAGGTGAGAGCAAGTGCCCTTGATATCAAGACAGTAGTTAAGTGAGTCATCTAGTCCTGATAAAACTGAAGTCAAAGGACAACCAGAGGAAAACACTCAAATGGATAGCATAATACCTCATCTGGCTTTCAGAAGTCTAGTATCCCAGCCAAAGGACATCGTTGCAGAAGATAGTCCAGGCAGTTTCCTGGGCCCAACTGCCTTCAGCTGCTTCATCAATGACCTTCCTTCCGCAAGTTCCGAAGTGGGAATGTTCGTAATGACTGCATAATATTCAATTCCATTTGCAACTCCTCAGCAAATGAAGTTCATATCTGAATGCACCATGTCCTCATTCGTGCATGGGCTGATAAATGGCAAGTAACATTCATACCACAAAGCTGACAGGCAATGGTCTTCTCCAGCAAGAGAAAGTCTAATTACCTACCTTTGACATTTAAATGGTATGACCATTGCCAAGTCTCACACCACCATCCAGAGGATCACAACTGACCATAAGTTCATTGGCCTAGTCACAAATACTTTTGCCACAAGGGGGAGGCCAATGCTGGTTATCTTTAGGTGACTGACTCACCTCCTCACATACCAAAGCCTTACCACCATTTAAACCACGCATCAGGAGTGTGATACAATACTCTCCAATTCCAATGATAACCAAAAAGCTTGACAAAACCCAGGATATACGAGTCTGTTTCATTGGTACCTAATCCAATATCCTTAACATTCAGCTCGTCCATCACCTCCACATGTAGACTGCACTGTTTGTACCATCTACAAAATGTAATGTGGTTAATTACGTTTATTAGGTTATTCCACCTGTACTTTCTAATCCACAATCACCCACCCCAACAGGAAAATGGCTTCAGGTGCATGGAATACCACTGTCTGCATTTTCCCTCCTAAACATGCACCACCATATACAGTATACCGCCATTCTTTCATCATTATTGGATTTAAGTCCCAGATCTCCCTCACCAGTAGCAGCATGGAGTGCCCTCATCAGAAGAACTGCAGTAGTTTAAAGAGGCAGGTAATCAGCACCTTCCCAAGGGCAATTAGAGATGGGGAATCTGCCACCACCACCCAAATCTAACCCCCCCCAAAATCTAACCCCTCAAAACACCAAAAAAAATAGAAATTAGTATATTCAACTAATTTTAAAAGCAGGGAGAGGTTAGTTGCAACACTTTTCTGTCAACTGGAAAACAGAATTGGCCAAAGTATGAAAAGAAAGCCTTGACATGCTCTACGTGTGCAGCCTTGCAATCAAACATTTCTGGAAATATGGGGGCTTAAGGAATTATACAAATAGCACCCAAGTCAACTGCTACAGCTGAATCCATAAACTCAAGTATCCTCACAGGAAAAATGGCACCAACTGTAAGTATTGTTGGAGAGATTTCTCATATAAAAATGTTTTTTTTATATATAGTCAAGTATAAATGTTCATCTCTAAATTCATTCATTTTGCAAGAAACACTTGGATTATAAGTAAAAACAAAAACTACTAAAATTTCCAAATATTTTTAGCAACTAATTAGCTTGGTTTTTTAAAAATTATTTTATCATTCATACCTTGTTGAACTTCAAGTTTTCATTATTGCTAAATCCTTGCTTAGAGATGCATTCTCTCCTTTCTCAGCTGATACTCGCTAGTGAACTATTACTTGAAGCATGCTGAAGATCAACAGCCTAAAATTTTCCTCTGAAATGTCAGCACTTCATCCATGAAGTTTGAAATGGATTCAATGAATGCTGCTGGGAGATGCACTGACTTAGGCATGTCAGCAACTCAACAAACTGCCCAATAAGTAATTTGCTTGTTTGTTCAGAATAATTTAGACAAGTTATTAATACTTTTAAAACTGCAATGCCTTCATACTCTAGTAAGTTTGACAACCTTTAAATTCTCCATTAATTCAATGCACAGGTTCTGAGAATACAAATGGAAGAGCCATAGCTTACTAGCTTAAGTTCAAACTTGGTTTTCTAAGACTATGAGATCAGAAGGTTCTAGATTTACATTCTACTCCAGACTTCAAAACACAAGTTTAGGACAATACTCCAGTACAACACTAAGGGAGTACTGAGTGTAAGTGGAGTGCTACATTTATGATGAGACAATAATCTTCAAGTGGGCATAAAAAGATGCTATGACTCCATTTTGAAGAAGAGCGAAGAGAATCCTTAGTGTCCTGGTCAATATTTATCCTTTAATCAACATATCTTAATCTTATCTTTATTTGTTTTTAAGATATCTTTATTAGTCACACGTACATCGAAACACAGTGAAATGCATCTTTTGCATAGTGTTCTGGGGGCAGCCCACAAGTGTCGCCACACTCCCAGCACCAACATAGCACGCCCACAACTTCCTAACCTGTACATCTTTTTTGAATGTGGGAGGAAACCGGAGCACCCAGAGGAAACCCACGCAGACACGGGGGTCTGATCATCATCAAAAAGATGCCTGTGGGAATTTGCTGGGCAAACTGGCTTCTGCAAGTCTTAATCACTACTGTGACGATACATCTAAAGTACTTGACTGTACTTGGGGCTATTCTGAAAGAAACAGTAAGGTCTTATTTTTGTATAGGCCCTATCTCCCAGCACTGACAGACCAGATCAAAATCTTGGAAGGTGGGTAGACATGGCAAAGGAAATTAGTGAAGGGAAGTGTTGTACTGCACACTGGGATATGGGAAGATGGGAAACAAGTAGCCTGCAAGATTTATTGTACTATTTATGATAGCTCAATAGGGAGATAGGGTACAAACCAGCCTAAACTACTACATATGGACTTGGCTGGCTCTGAGACCACTTCAAATGATCAGTTTTGAATACCTGACAAACACAGGAAGTTACAGTAATTCCTTCATTAATAAAAGGGATGCATTTCTGGAAAATGTTTCATTCAGGGCAAAATGCATTATGGATAATTTGATTGTAATTCTATAGGTGGAAAGTGGAGTGCTATTTGTTATCATACAATAAAGATTTGTAAACTGAAGACACATACCCCAAAGAATCATTGGCACTTGAGGGAAAGTTGGTAAAATGTAGCATTTGTAACTCAAGGAATTATAGCATTCAAAAATTTGGTAATGGCATCTAGGAACAAATCATACGATTGTAGCAGGAAATCTACAGTTGCAACTTAATAGAAATAAGGTTGCTCTGAAATTAAGAAAATGTCATTAGCATTTAATCAGCAGCATATTGAATATGGAGAAAAAAAATTCTACTTAACTGCCTAACAGTATATCTACAGCTTTGAAGTTCTAGCAAGGGCCTAAATTTAGTTCAAAGTCATGATTCGCCTTCAATACTATAATTCCAAGCAAACTCCTCTTCAAACTCCTAGACCTGGGACTCAACACCTCCCTTTGCAATTGAGTCCTTGACTTTTAACCAACAGACCGCAATCAATAAGGATAGGCAGCAATATCTCCTCCACGATGATCCTCAACACTGGTGCCCCACAAGGCTGCATCCTCAGCCCTCTACTCTACCCGCTACACACTCTCGATAGCGTAACCAGATTCTGCTCTAACTCCATCTACAAGTTTGCAGATGACACCACTGTAGTGGGCCAATTCTCAAATAACGATGAGTCAGATTACAGGAAGGAGATAGAGAGCCTAGTAGCATAGTGTCATGACAACCTTTCCCTCAATATCAGCAAAAGAACTGTTCATTGACCAGGAAGACAGGCCGATGCACATGTTCCAGTTTACATCAATGGTGCCAAGGTCCAGAAGGTTGAGAACTTCAAGTTCCAAGCAGTGAACATCCCCATCCTGGTCCAACCAGGTAGACGCCATGGCCAAGAAAGCACACTAACACCTCTAATTCCTAAGGAGGCTATGGAAATTTGGCACATCCCCTTTGACCCTCACCAGTTTTTTTAAAATCGATGCACCATAGAAAGCATCCTATCTGGAAGCATCATGGCTTGGTATGGGAACTGCTCTGCCTGAGACCGCAAGAAACTGCAGAGTTGTGGACACAGCTCACCCTCCCCTCCACTACACGGACTCAGTCTATACTTTGTATATATTGGCTGTTTTACCAAGGCAGCAAAGACCCCATCTATCCCAGATATTCTCTCTTCTCCACCCTCCCATCAGGCAGAAGATACAAAAGCCTGAAAGCACTTACCACTGAGATCAAAGACAGCTTCTATCCCACAGTTAAGATTTTTGAGCGGTCCCCTAGCATGACGATGTGGACTCTTGACCTCACAATCTACCTTGTTTACGGCCTTGCACCTTATTGTCCGCCTGCACTCTCTGTAAGTGACACTTTATTCTGCATTCTGTTATCGTTTTTCCTTGTACTACCTCAATGCACTGTTGTAATGAGATGAACTGTATGGATGGCATGCAAAACAAAGTTTTTCCTCTGTACCTTAGTATATGTGACAATAGTAATCCAATTTACCAATTCTGTTACTACACAGTATATAATTTTAACAATGTCTTACTGGAACCTGGTGCCCAGGAAACCTACAATTGCCTAGAAAAGGGATTTAAAAAAAAACACTAGGAACACTTTAGATGCAAAACAAAACTCATAAGGCAGCATTTAGCACAGGTTTTGAAGTATTTACACCCATTTCCAGTAAACCAACCTCCAAATTTCTGCTGCGAACTGGACCAGGCATCCCAAATGGTACTTTGGAGTGGACATTTCCTGTTTCACCCTAACGTTGGTGTCATTTCCCCATTCTTCACAGGTGTGATGTAATCAACATTCACGATAGGCATTTCTGATTTTAACATAAACTGCGTCAAAAGATCATGACCAACAATCTTGGTTTTTCCATGCATGATAAAACAAGCAGTAAATCACGCAGGATAAGGAAGCATTCAGGAATCAAAGGGTCCACAAGGGAACATTAATTTACATTTGCTGCACTTTTGTAGTCAAGCACCACTGTAAAAAATTCAGTTCCACATTGTGGCCATGGCTGTGTCCAGGTCACTCCAGAGTGTGTAAGTCCCATCACGTCTTATCACTTCAGTGTAGTTGATACAAAGAGAGCACTTTAACATTGACCCAGCAGCACACAAATGAGACAGCAGTTGCAAGTCCAACAAGCAGCTGCTGTCCATGATTACACCAGTTGCTTTCTAGTCCTTTCAAAATGGAGAAAACAATGAAGCAACTTCTTAAAGCTAGTACAACCCAATTTTGTGATTTTGTTTGGTCATTCCCCAATTTGGCATTAGGACATTAGCTCCCATTTAGCCTATCAAAAGAAAAATCCAATTTCCACCTTCACTAAGAATCTCTAGCTGTTTCACCATTGGCCTTGCTACTTCACACTGGCATATACTGTAAAAGCCCACAAGTAGTACCACTATACAGAATACAGTTCCCTTGGGGCTTCTGACATCTCAACATCCTGCTTCTGCCCACCAGCTCTAATGTCAGTCCTGTGGTTTAGGGAGGCATATATGCTGCACTATTTAACTGAGGGCCAAAAGTTAACATGGCCCAAACACCTTGCCAAGATCACAAGGCGGTATCAGGGGTCTATTCCAGCAATAATCCTTCTTATCCAAAATGCCTTTCAATTCAGACTTAAATTTCAGACCTATGAAAATGCAATGACAAAACCAGCAAGTTTACAAATGCTGGTACAGAAAGTTTATATATTTATACTAGCTCCTTAAAATAGTTGATAAGCTGTACTTCATGCACATTTGTATCTCTGCAGTATTGCTAATGTTCACGTCAAGTGATGTATTGTGAGAGAACATTAGGCTGTCAAGGAATGGTATAGCTGGAAACCAGTTTGCATTACAAAAAAATTTCAGAATACTGCAGAAATGAAACTGCACTGTTTCATATTCTAGCGAGACATTTGTATCTCTAAAGCATTTAGTTATTAATGGTATAATTTTATTTCTTAATCATACTACAGGAAACCCATCCAGTCACACAAATCTTAAAGGGTTTACATGATAAAAAAAATGATCAGATAATCTGATGTGCATCCAGGAAATGAGCGAGAGAAACAAATTCCAATAAAATTCACTGTAGCACAAAGTTAAGATTGATTCATATTACCATCTTCATCCAGTCAAATTGAACAATAACTGTATGCAAAGTTTTTTTTGTTATAATTTTTATATATATATATATATATATATATATATATATATATATATATATATATAAATAAAAAAAAGAAAACACTCAGAAGACCAAACAGCATTTGTGGGGAGAGGAACAATTAAATATTTCAGATCAATGATCTATCATCAATCCAAAATGTTGATTTCCATTTCACCTTCCACTATTGTCCTTGTCATCCTGTAATCTCTTTTGTTTTCTCCACTCTCAAATTTTGTTCACAACTAAAATAAAAATGGAAAAAAAACTGAACATGCTGAAACAGAAAACACATGAAAACTTCCAATGAAGGATCATGGGCCTGAAACTTTAACAGTTTCTCTTTCCGCAGATGCTACATGACCTGCTGAGTTCTTCAAGCATTTTACGTTTGTTTTTGTTCTCTCACCTATCCAACCTTTCTGCACATCTAAAACCCTATTTAATCTCTAACTTTTCACAGTTCTGATGCAAGGTTACAGACCCAAAATATTGATTTTTTTTTGCCATAAATGCTACACGACCTAAGCTTTTCCAGTAATTCCCATTTAATTTCTGCACACAGGCTAACATTGACTGGGCTTGTGGATTCTCAATATTATCTTTTCATTGAGAGCAGTATCTAGTAAATTGACTGGCACAATTATATCATTTGTAGCTTTATTCAAATTTACTTGCAGCATAAACACACACCTCAGGAAGCAACCTGCATTTTCTAAATTTCAAATCCACTCTTTAGGTGCCTGCATTTTCTCCTGGGAGCAGGGCGAGAGAAGGAAGCAGTGATTTTCAGCCAAATCCAATTTAATAAAATTGGCACCACTTCCAAGGCAGAGGGTGAAATCTGAGATGTAGTGGTATCACTAGCACAGAGAATGTTAAAATGTTAGTTAAAGCTAAGATAAGAGGCAAGTATAGGAGAGAATGAGAACCAAAGCAAATTATAAGATTTAAATTTATTCAAATATTTTTCTGAAATTCCCTGATTTCCTTTAAATTATACAGATTTATTATAAAGCAAGACAATAATAGAAGATTTTAATATCAGTAGAATTAATATCAGGACAAGAATGAAAAGCATTTTTGAATCAATCCAAATCAGCTTGCAATCCTCTGCCTACCATGAAATTACAAAAAGGAGGAATATGCAAAGCAATAAATCTGGATTATAGTACAAACTACACTTTAACTGAAGTACAATGCATACAAACTGGGTACTTCCAAAAAGTTAAAAAGGTGTTAAGGCAGATCACAGATGTCAAGATATATCTTGCTTCATAAACAACACTTTCATGGAATCTCTACAAATTCAGAGAAAATCACTCAAGGAACATGTTTTTAAAAAAATGACAATCTAGGAGATGTTTAAATAATGAAAATTCAGTTTCAATACACATTTTTTTTTAAAAAATCAGCTACAAAATATAACTGTGCTAATATACTAAGGAAATAGAGTATTCCCCTTCCTGTTCAGAACTTCACTTTCACCATTTTAACAATACAATGCTACCACAATGGTAGTATGCTTGGCAAAATATTTTTAAATCGCTCAAGTTCATGTGAGATATGCACTAGTACATGTAATTGAAACAGTTAAACCAGAAAGATATGGCATACATTGTAAGGGAGAGATCTACTAGATTGCTGTCACAGTACCGGTCCACAAAGCTTGATTAATCAGTTTCTCTTGTTGTGGTGATATTTCACTCCTTATTTCTTTTCCCCTTATTGGTAGACTTAACCTCGAGAACACTGGGTTCCTTTTTATCTTTCACTTGCACATTTTTTTCACCTTTAAATTTCTGAAATAATTTTTTAACTTTCTCTTTCAAGGACTCTGATTTTTCCTTTACTTTCACTTTCTCAACTTTGACAGTCTTCTCTTTTTCAGACTTCTTTCTCTCTTCGGTTTTAGGCTTGGGCTTCTCCTTTTTCGGCTTCACCATTTTCAACTCTATCTTTTCTTTCTTTGACTTCTCAGCAACCCTTGAAGGTTTGGATTTCTTAGCTTTCTTTGTTTCAGGTTTTTCTTTTGCCTTTTTAAGCTCTCTTAATGCTTCCTTCACTTATTTCAAGAAGAATCAAATCATGAAAAAAAGGGAAAATTAAGTAGAAGGAACATTTTAACATACTAAGGTGCGTGTAGCGAGAGAGTGAGACAGCGGAAGCCAATGTGGGCCTATTCCTCCTTAAGATATTTCAAAAGATAGATTTTCATTCCTTCCCCTTGTGCTGTATTTACAATTCATTGCATCCCAAAACTAACTTTCAATACTATTTTTTTTATTAATGTATAGTCAGTCAAACAAAGCCGTTGTTAAATTGAGTGCACCAAACCAATATCTAGGAACTCTAAAGAATTATTAGCAATATAGCAAGGTTTACTGCGCATGGGAAGTTTTCACACACATTAATATCAAATAGTATAATAATGGATTTTGTCCTTCTTTCATTGACCTGTGACTTGAGAGAATAAAGCATGAAGAGATTTGAAACTGTTTCCATGTTCCGTACAGTAGAAATAAACCTAATTACCTTTTTTAAAAAAAATAAGAGTCACCAAATACATTTCCTTTTCAATCTCATCCAGGAATAGTCCAGGCATTAGTAAGCTCTGAGTTCCAGATGCAAGTTGATATCAGCATGCATGCGTGCATCATCATCTCTGTAGCAACACACTTGTACCACTCTGCCTTTGCACTGACCAAAATAGTCAGTGGTCAATTTGAGTAGAAAGCCTGAAGAAACACTAGATACACATTAAGGATGAGTCTTTAAAACATATTTATTTCACTGCATGGATTTTTTTGTTAATAAGCCAAGGTGCAAGCCAGGTTAAAAATTCATGACTTTTGTTCAAGACTACTACAAAAATCATCTTGCAAAAATAAAGCCTACAACTTGTAAAAGATAATAACATCTGGAGATAAACAAACCAAAGCATTACATTTTTCAAAGTTCTCCCCAGAAGTATGTTCTCTTTCCAGTAACAACATTCAGCCTTTAAAAACATCAATTCACTCTCATCTGCGTCCTGAAGATTCTGTTCTTTGATATCCTCTAGGTTATCCTATCAACTGAACAGTTGAGCAAGTTATGTAGGCTAACACTTCAGTGTGATACTGTAGGAGCGTTGCACTGACTAAGTCACCATCTTTCAGATGAGACATTAACAGAACTCATTATCATTGTTAATGCCTCATCCAAAAGATGTTGATAGGTGACGTGGTGCAATTTGTAAAGATATTGAGACTTTTTATCTGATGCTGTGAACAATGCTTTACTTTTAACCAGCTAGAAAAAAACCTGGCTTATATCTTCAGTTTTGTCTCTGGACTCTTGCCAATATGCAGACTGCCTGTACAATTCTGCAATTTCATACTGGTGACAAGACTTCACAGGTATTTACCATCTTATATTTATAATGAAACACGAGGCCATTTGGCCCATCCAGTCTATACCAGATCCCAGGTCAATTATCCCCATTAGCTTCATTCTTCCTCCCCTTATCTCCCTGTATCCCTACAACTTTTCACATATGCCATCAACCCCCTTTAATTATAGCTGCTATTAACCTAAAGGGGTCATTTACTATAGCCAATTAACCTACCGGCACGTCATTGGGATATGGAAGGATTGGCTTTGCTAGTGATAAGCAGATCCTGAAAAATAAGTAAAACTGCCTAACCTGCCCCTTGCACATTGTTTCATATTCACCTAATCATAGGAAATAAAATGCCACCTAAATATATTTATGTAACAAAAAATCTCCCAAAAATAGATTTTAATAGCTCAACAGAATTAATAGAGGGGCATGTTCCTGATGGCTGGGGAGTCCAGAACCAGGGGTCAGTCTCAGGATTCAGGGTATGCCATTTAGAACTAAGATCAGGAGTAATGTTTTCACTTCTAGAATTGTCTGTTACAGAAGGTAGAGGAGATCAAATTACTAAGTGTATTCAAGGAGGTAGATATATTTCTTAATGCTAATGGGATCAAAGGATATTGGCAAAACACAGAAGCGGGTTTTATAGTGCATCATCATACTATAGAACTTAGAACATTACAGCACGGTACAGACCTTTTGGACAACCATGTTGTGCCTACGTGTTATCCTGCTCCAAGATCTATCGAACTCTTCCCTCCCACATAGCCCTCCATTTTTCTATCATTCATGTGCCTATTTAAGAGTCTCTTAAAATGTCCCTAATGTATCTGCCTCCGCCACCTCTGCTGGTGCATTCCATGCACTCACCACTCTTAAAAAAAAAAACACCTCTGACATCCTCCCCAGCCCCCCCATACCTTCCTCCAATCACCTTAAAATTATACCCCTGGTGTTAGCCATTTTCGCCCTGGGAAAAAGTCTGGCTGTCCACTCGATCTATGCCTCATATCATCTTGTACACCTCTATCAGGTCACCTCTCATCCTCCTTCTCTCCAAAGAGAAAAGGCCTAGTTCACTCAACCTATCCTCATAAGACATGCTCTCCAATCCAGGCAGCATTCTGGTAAATCTCCTCTGCATCCTCTCTAAAGCTTCCACATCCTTCCATTAATGAGGCGACCAGAACAGAACACAATACTTCAAGTGTGGTCTAACCAGAGTTTTATAGAACTGCAACATTACCTCACTGCTCTTGAACTAAAGACCTCGACTAATGAAGGCTAACCTCCCCCCCCCCCCCCCCCCCCCATACGCCTTCTAGCAACCTGCGCGGCAACCTTGAGGAATCCATGGATGTGGACACCAAGATCCCTCTGTTCCTCCACACTAAGGGTCCTGCCATTAACTTTGTATTTTGCCTTCAAATTCGATCTTCCAAAGTGAATCACTTCACTTTTCCAGTTGAACTCCATCTGCCACTTCAGCCCAGCTCTGCATCCTATCAATATCCTGTAGTAATCTACAGCAACCTTCCACACTATCCACACCACCACTAACCTTTGTATCATCAGCAAACTTACTAACCCAACCTCCCACATCTTCATCCAAGTCATTTATAAAAATCAATTCTGAATCCACGCAGTCAAGTTTCCCTGGATCCCATGCCTCCTGACTTTCTGAATGAGCCTTCCATGAGGAACCCCATCAAACGCCTTACTAAAATCCATGTACACCACATCCATTGCTCTAGCTTCAATGTGCTTTGTCACATCCTCAAAGAATTCAATCAGGCTCGCGAGACACGACCTGCCCCTCACAAAGCAATGCTGACTGCCCCTAATCAGCCTTTGCTTCTCCAAATGCCCATAAATCCTGTCTCTAAGAATGTTCTCCAGTAATTTGCCCATCACGGAAGAAAGACCCACTGGCCTGTAATTTCCCAGGTTGTCCCTACTCCCCTTCTTGAACAAAGGAACAACATTTGCCACTCACCACTCATCTGTACTACTCCTGTGACCAGTGAGGCCCTAGCATAATCAGCCTGTGATACGCTACCCTCACAAACGTCAAGGTCTCTCTCTCTCTCTCTGGGGAATACTGAAGCAAAGTATTCATCAAGGACCTCCCCTACCTCTTCCAACTCTAGGCACACATTTCCTCTTATCCCTGATCAGTCCTACCCTCAACTCCAGTCATCCTCCTATTCTTCACATACATGTAGAACGCCTTGGGGTTTTCCTTAATCCTACTCGCCAAGGCTTTCTCATACCCCCTTCTAGCTCTCCCAAGCCCATTCTTAAGCTCCCTCCTGGCTACCTTGTAACTCTTTAGGGCCCTGTCTGATCCTTGCTTTCTAAACCTTAGGTAACTTTCTTTCTTCCTCTTGACAAGATGTTCTACATCTCTTGTCAACTACAGTCCCGTCACTCTACCATCCTTACTCTGCCTCAATGGGACAAACCTATTCAGAACCCCATGCAAATACTCCCTAAACAACCTCCACATTTCCATTGTGCACTTCCCCAAGAACATCTGCTCCCAATTTACACTCCCAAGTTCCTGCCTAATAACATCATAATACCCCCTCCCCCAATTAAATGCTTTCCAGTATCGTCTGCTCCTGTCCCTCTCCAAAGCTGTGGTAAAGATCAAGGAGTTATGGTCAAAATGCTCTCCCACCAAGAGATTTTAAACCTGATCAGGCTCACTGCCTAGTACCAGGTCCAGTATGGCCTCTCCTCTAGTCGGCTTGTCCACATACTGTGTCAGGATTCCTTCCTTCCTGTACACACCTAACAAACTCTGCCCCATCTATCCCCTTTACACTAAGGAAGTGCCAATCAATATTAGGGAAGTTGAAATCACCCATGACAACAACCCTGTTATTTTTGCACTTCTCCCAATCTGCTCCTCAGTGTCTCTGCTGCTATGGGGGGGGTGGGGGGCGGGAAGGTCTGTAGAATACTCCCAGTGGAGTGATTGCTCCTTTCCTGTTTCTGATTTCTATCCACACTGACTCAGTAAACAATCCCTCCAGGACATCTTCCCTTTCTACAGCTGTGACACTGTCCCTGATCAGCAAAGGCACTCCCCCACCTCTTACCTCCATCCATATCCCTATTGAAACATCTAAACCCCAGAATATCCAGCAGTCATTCCTGCCCTTGTGACAGCCAAGTCTCTGTAATGGCCACAACATTAGTTCCATATACTTAACCATGCTCCAAGTTCATCACCCTCGTTCCTGATACTTCGCATTAAAGTAGACTTACTTCAGCCCATCCAACTGACTGTAATTTTGCCCTTTCAATTGCCTATCCTTCCTCACAGTCTTTCTACACACTACATCTACTTGTACACTAAATGCACAAGAACCATCACTCTGGTTCCCATCCCCCTACCAAATTAGTTTAAACCCTCCCCAACAGTTCTATCAAACCTGCCTGCAAGAATATCAGCCCCCCCCCACCCCCCTCCAGTTCAGGTGTAACCTGTCCCTTCTGTACAGGTTGTACCTTCCCCAGAAGAGATCCCAATGATAAACAAATCTGAAACCCTGTCCCCCTGCACCAACTCCTCAGCCACGCGTTCATCTGCCAAATCATCCTATTCTTACCCTCACTGGCACGTGGCACAGGCAGCAATCCAAAGATTACTACCCTTGAGGTCCTGTTTTTCACCTTCCTACTGAGCTCCCTGTATTCCCTCTTCAGGACCTCATCTCTTTTCTACCTATGTCAATGGTACCAATATGTACCACGACCTCTGGCTGTTTGCCCTTCCCCCTTCAGAATGCTGTAGACCCGATCAGAGACATCCCTGATCCTGGCACCTGGGAGGCAACATACCATCCAGGAGTCTCTTTCACGTTCACAGAATCTCCTGTCTGTCCCCCTTACTATGGAATCCCCTATCACTACCACTCTCCTCTTCTCCCCCCTTCCCTTCTGCACGACACAACCAGGCTCAGTGCCAGAGATCTGGTCACTGTGGCTTTCCCCTGGTAGGTCATTCTCTCCCCTCAACAGTATCTAAAGCAGTATACCTGTTATTGAGGGGAAGGGCCACAGGGGTACTCTACACAACCTGCCTATTCTCCTTCCTTCTGATGGTCACCCAACTACCTGCCTCCTGCAGCTTAAGAGTTACAGGGAGGCAGTCACTCCTATCTATGAACCCCTCATTCTCCCATAGGAGCCGAAGGTCATCCAGCTGCAGCTCCAGTTCCCCAACACTGTAAGGAGCTGCAGCTGGATGCACCTCATGCAGATGCTGAATGATCAAACAGCTGAAGGGCCAAAAGACCTAATCCTGCTCTTATTTTCTATTTTAAGCAAGGAGGGAGAGAACTAAAACCAGGAACTAAAGACCATCACTGGAAGGGAAAATGCCAGAATCTATTACCAAGAAAGTCATAAATTGGCATTTAGAAAATAACATTAGAATAATATGGACTTGTGTAAAGAAAATAGTGTTTAAAATTGTAACTAGCAGAATAGGCAAAGGTAAACCAGTGAATGTGGTACATTTGGACTTTCACAAGGCCTTCAGCAAGGTGCCACACAAGAGACTATTCAACAAAATTAGAACACATAAAATTGGGGGTAATATACTATCACAGATTGAAGATTGGTCAACAAACAAAAAATGGTCAAAATAAATAGGTCTATTTTTGTGTGGGCAGGCTTTGATTTGTCAGGTGCCACAGATATTAAGGCAGCTGCCCCACCCTATCGATCAAAGGGACCAATTGTTATATGTCCAGGCTTACTGCTGATACCAAGATGGATGGCAATCAGAGTTGTGAGGAGAATGCAGAGGCACTTCAGAGGAAACAGTCTAAGTGAAGAGGCATGGACATGGTAAATGGAATATAACATGCAATAAAACTCAAGTCATCCACTTTGGGGAAAATAGGAAAGCAGACTACTTTTTAAGTGGCAATACACTGAAAAGTTGTGTAACATGGCCATCCTTTCACAAGTTAAGAATAATTGAAAAACAAAAGAAAACTGCAGATACTGGAAATCTGAAACAAAAGCACTCAAGGCAAGGGCACATCTGTGGAAAGAGAAACATAATTAACAGCCTGACCAGCAAAGTGTTTCCAGCATTTTGCTTTCATACTGAAAGTTAACATGAAGGGAAAACAAATAATTAGGAAGGCAAACAGCATGTTGGTCTTTACTGCAAGAAACTGAGTACAAATTATTTAAGTTCTGGTGAGACCACATTTGGGATGTTGTGTGCAGGTTTGATCTCTTAATCCAAGGAAAAATCTACCTGCAATGGAAGTACAGCAAAGATACACTCGATTGATTTCTGGGATTTTTCCACCTGGATAGTTCAGTTGCTAGGAATATTCAAGACTGGTGATTGACAGATTTTTGGACATTTAGGGAACTAATGGATATCAAAAATCACAATAGGACTTAATAGTCTCATCTTGCTTTTATTTCTTAATCTAAACCCTCTTGTAGTCTTTAAAACCCTAACAGGCCATGCCTATTCTATTAGTTAGTATTTAGTTTCTTCTTCCCTATCAGTAACTTGGCATATCTATGCCATAACTTCTGTATATCTAAATTCCTTCTTATACTTGTGCCACATGCTCCATTTATAGAATTGTTGCTAATAATCTCATTGTTTCCAAACTAAATGCACTTTCTTACATGTATTTACATTTCAATAGACCATAATGTACTTCCAACAGGGATGCTGTCATATTAACTATCCCTCAAATCCATATCTCTGATACTTTATGCACCCAATTATTTTGTGGTTGATAGAAACAAGTAATTTCCTCATACGGTCTTAAACTGATGCCCGATTTCTCTTCTCAACCCTTCTTAAATAATGGAAAGCCACATATCTGTAACGTTCTCATCTATTTCTTTTAATATCCTGGAGTAGAATCCATCAGGTCCTAAAGACTTAACTACCATACTATCAATTTCTCTATTACTTTAAAACAAAAAACTTGCAAAAGAAGTCCATTTCATACATCTATTTGACTTGTTTTACTTTAAACTCCTCCTTGTACCAGTATATTTGCATATTATTTCATTCATTCTGCACAGTGCCAAAGGATTTTTTTTACTGCTAGACTAAATATCTCTTCACTACAAAGCGCAAATCAGTATTTGGAGACTTACTCTGTGGAATCAAGAATCATCTATATTGCTAAGTAGAACAGACATGCTCAAAATACATTCATCTTTTTGCAAACCACCACAAACAATTCCATGCCAAAATTCTAATTTGCACTCAAAACAGGTGCACAACTTGAAATGCAAGCATTAGAAATTGTATGATACATCACATTCAGTATTTTAATTAAAAATTAGATTAATTCAAGATAAAGGGGAAGAATTTCTTGGATTTGTTCCAAGTATTATCTACCTTGAAAGTATTTGAGGATTTCAACTTGACCAATACAGTATCATGCTATAAGAAAGTTCTCTTAAAATGTTTCGTAATAATTCCTGTCACAGCTTTTTGCTTTAACATCCCTTCCAGCCATTCCAATTTAAAACTCTCTTAACTACCGCCTATTATTTCCTACTTTCAGTTGATTTCTTAATGATACCCTTGAGACACTGTAGTTCTAACAATGGATACCAATTTTTTCCAAAAAGACAAATCTACAGGAAACAATCTTGCCCTCCTTTATCCAAAAGACTGTTTTCACTAAGTTATTATTGTACTAATAATCTTCAGGTTTGCACACAGTGAATTAATGGCACTATTAATTTATTAGTTAGAGAATCATAGATCAATACAGCATGGATACAGGCTCTTCGGCCCAACAAGTCCATGCCAACCACAATGTCCACCGAGCTAGTCCCAATTTCCTGCGTTTGGCCCATATCCTTCTAAGAACACCCCCCCCCCCCCCTCCATGTACCTATCTAAGTGCTTCTAAAATGATAATATTGGACCTGCCTCAACCACTTCCTCTGCCAGCTCTTTCTAGATACTTATCACCTTCTGCGTGAAAAATTTGTCCCTCAGTTCCCTTTTAAGTCTTTCCCTTCCTACCCTAAATCTATGCCTCTAGTTTTAGACTCCCCTACCCTGGGGAAAGGGGTGTCACCATCCACCTTATCAATGCCTCTCAATTTTAAACATTTCTATAAGGTCGCCCCTCATTCTCCTACATTCCAAGAAAATAAAGACCTAGCCTTGCCAATCTCTCCTCATAACTCAAGCCCTCTAGTCCTGGCAACATCCTTGTAAATCTTTTCTGCACTCTTTCCAGTTTAACCATGTCTTTCCTATAACAGGGTGACCAAAACTGTACACAGTACTCCAAGTGCAGCCTCACTAACGACTTATACAACTGCAACATAACGTCTCAACTCCTATGCTCAATGCCCTGACTGATGAAGGCCAGCGTGCTAAATGCCTTTTTCATCACCCTGCCAATCTGTGATGCCGCTTTCAACGAAAGATGCACATACTCCTGGGTCCCTTATGTTCCTTAATCTGAGTTTACTGGTACACAGGTATACATTTAAAGATATTCTACTCTACTGCTGTACAGAATAATCACAAAAACAATTTAGGTAAAGTTTTAAAAATGTTGAAAATGCTGTCTTCGGACTTTCAAATTTGTCAACACTGCACACTAAAATGTTGCAAAAAAAAATGAAAACATGTGCAACTGATGGAAGATGCATTTCATCATTAAAAGAAATATTCATGCAGTGCATGCTTTCACAAACCCAATTCAGCTAACAGCTCATTATTACTAGCTTTTCAGCAAAATACCTTTTTCCTTAGACTTTGCCTTTGCTTTCATTTTCCCTCCTGGTTCTGTCAGTCACAAGAAGGAAAAATAGACTAAAGTTTTCAATTAGTTCATAGACAATAATTATACGTCTGATTAATGAAACAATTTTAAAAGATCACTGGAAAGAAGCATCCAGACTGAAATGTGCACATGCTCAGATTCCAAGGTCAAAATGGGATACAGTACTTGGCTTTCGTCAATAAAGCTTGCATGATGCATGATAACATGATGAAATTGAATAGAAATAGATTAAGAAAAAAATTTGAACTTACTGGTCAAAATAGCAAGGAAAGCAGCAAGAACAAACAGGATGATGCTAACAACAAAAACCTCAATAAGATAGAAAAAAAACTAGTGATGAAACTGTATCCAAATACTTATGACCCCCACATTATGGAGGGGTTGCATTCATAGAAAACCATCCGTATTGCGATTTTCCATTACTCAAGACTGTATTTCCTATTGAATCCCATGCTATAAATGGAGGGGCGTTCCTATGGGACATTTTTCTCTCAATAATAATGCTGCTGCAATGCAGCTGCTCGTTCACGGCAGGGGGACCACTTAAGAGATTACCTTTTCAGTCTCCAAAGCAAACCGCTTAAGTGGCCAGCAGCTCTGTTTGGAGATGCAAGCGACTGCAGATTTTTAAATCACCTTCAAGTTGAATGGAGACATTTGATATGCATCTAAAAGTGCAAGTAAGATACTTTAATGACATAAACGACCACTATTATTTGTTGCGAGTCAAGTTTACAACTTGCATTTAAATTTGCTGGCCCTGTTTCAGACATTGAGGGTAAATAGTATAGAAAACTCTTGGGGTAAAAAAACCTGCCAGACAGCAAAATGACCCTACCATGCTAAAAGCAAGCCACACTATCTGTGCATATGTCAAGAAATAAGAGCTGAAAATACAAAAATGAACAAATTTGTTAGTTCTTTCCATTTTGTTTCTTAATTCAATATTCTCCCCACAAATTTGGTAAGAGTAAAATTTTATTCTACGTCCCAGATGTCTGGGTAGTGATTTGTGAATTCTGCAAGGGCAAATTTCTGTCACCCAAACGCCCGTAACAGGGATCGCCTGTGAAGTGAAACCTACAGTCACCACACAATATCAATCTTCCAGGACAGCAGAAAGCTCTATAACTGACACATTACTCCATGTTAGAAGTTATTTTTTTTTAAAGAAAAACTGATTTTAAAAACTATAATGAATGCAGACTATAAAAATTTATTGGTTCTGGAGAGTTCAATCCTAAAAAAAAACAAAATATTGATTATTAATGTCCATCAAGCAAAACATTAAAACAGGTCAAAAATTATTTCACATGGCATCTATAGATGCAGGTGAAGTTTTTGACTTCACCAGTCCTACCTAGATTCCACTCCACAAGCAAACCAATACACTAAATCATTACTCCCTCCGCTTCTTACATCATCCATTGGACGAATCTGCTTTAGAGTTTGAAATCCATAGCTAGTATACTGCACATTTACAACATTCAATAATAAAAATATTTTCACCAAATAGCTTTCCTCTAACAGCCATCCTTGTGCCTGTTCCCTTGGCAAAAAGAAGGACAATCAAATGATAATAATCATGCCCTTTCTGTAAAGGCCACTTCTATTTTCACTTATTTCAAAATAAGAGTTAGAAATATCTATATGTAACACCATTGTCTTTACAACCAACACATGCAACATATTTTGCTGATAAATACAATCCAATATAATTATATGCTGAAAAAACAAAGCCCAGTCTAGATCACTAAACTTCACATAACCACAGCACTATTAAGAACACTTCTGGTCAATATTGTACAGATTCAGACCTTGTCTTTTGCCATCTGAGCCATCGATACCATGACAAATCAAATGTGCAGGTGGAACTTTACAGATATAACATTGAGAAATAAGTTGAAAGCAGTTGGGTCCTTAAAAAGTTTGACATCATCCACAGTGCTAAGCAATCAACTGATTGAAATATTATACATCCTGTAATCAGTGTACCAGATTTTGACACTTGTTTGTAGTTTCCATTCTTATTATAAAGCACATGGAAATTACAATATTATAGCAAATTGAGAGACACCATAATGCAAATGAGCATCACAAAACCACAATTCCACAGGGCAGACAAGTAGCTCTAAACAATTGTTCTTAATTTGAGCCATGAATTTCAAAGCCAACCAAAATACTGGAGTAAAAAATATTAAATGGAAAAATCAAATGCAAGAATAGGCGAAAAATGAATCCTAAATTTAAGAAAATCCAGATAATTTGACAACAAATCATAAGCTGAGTAGACACAGCTCTACAAATGAGATGAAAACTCAACCTCTGGCTATTGCAGAACCACTAGAGTGCCATGTAGAAAACTGTAAACCACTAACATTTCATCTAATTAAAATGAAAATAGATGTGCTAAACGATTAAAGATATTTACAAATCATTATGATCGAGAACAAATACACAAAATGTATGCTTAAACTCTTGCTAGCAGGTTGTTAACAGTTACAAAGAATTTACAGAACTATCCTTCCAATAATTCAGTACCAGCAGATATTCACCAAAAGAACTTGGGAGAGAGGTGGGGAAAACAGCCTCCACTGAGATGGATCTAAACCTCAAAGTAAACTGCCTGGTGAAGCTATAAACAGCCACATCATAAGCAGTTATACAAAAATAAAGGGCTACAATAAACTAACGCCTAGTTTGTGTGCCCTTTCTTTGTAGCCAGTCTAAAAGTACTGCTTAGAACCAACATTTTTGCTTGAGATATATCAAATTCCTGCAGAAAATATTATTCTGCGTGAAATTTGTTTTAAACACTCTTACTTTGCACACAATAAAATATTATTCTGCGTGAAATTTGTTTTAAACACTCTTACTTTGCACACAATAAAATTTTGATAACCTGAACTAATAAACTTAATCACACCCTCCACCACTTTTCTCACTGCCACCACCCCCTAGCCCAACCCTTCAAAATGAGCTTTTAAATAGTGGTGCACCACATTTGAAGCTAGATGGCACATTACAATCTCATTTAAAAAACTGAAAGACATTACAGATTTTCCATGTTTGCATTCCATTATAGAAAAACTTATAACGTCAATTTAGTATATTTCAACAATCCAAATTGGTCACCAGCATGGGACTGGATAATGTCAAGTAATCAATCTAACTCTGCACACTTATCAGTAGATGGCAGAGTAGTATCAATGTGGATCTATGCACAGGCCCCAGTTCCCTGCCTTACAGCAAAAGTACAGAGATTACACAATAATTCATTTTCAAAAGGAAATAAGTTTTTTTTTTGCAGATACATAAAACAAGTGGCCGAGAGATTAGTGTTATTGATTCAGAACCTGCATTAAAAGGTGAAACTACCAGTACCACTGATCTCAAAGAGAGCTCCCCACTAAGATCCAGCAAACTCTGGTGGCAATAACTAGCTCACCTCCAACACATGTTGCTTTCAGACATCAACTCAAAAGAATTCCTGAAAGCACTGATCAGATTTTCGCTGAAACATACCCTAGTGCAGCTGGCAGTTCATTACAGAGTATGCCACTGTTGGAATTGCAATCCTTTGAGCACGTTTCACTTTCAATTGCATGCCAAAGCTCCCATTGCACTATTAAAAGAAACAATAAATTTTACTTGCCCTTGATAAGATTTTTCTGCTCAACCAACACCAGCATCTGAAGTGTTCATGGAGCCTCAGTATAGTAGAAGGCCTACCACATTCACTTGCATGGGAATAGTAAATGCACTTTAAAGTCATTGTTGCAAGTGAATTTCTCCAAAACATAGAACAAAATATTTAAGGAACAATCAGGCAATTTTTTTTTGTTCAGGCCAAGATAACTTGTTGTTCACAAAATCAATACCATCTTTCTGAAACTGCATTTTAATGCAACAAGGAAGAACAATCCAGAGTGGCAATCAAGTAACTTCAGAAGCAGTAGCCAAAAGACACCTTCCCTCCACACCATCTCGGGTAAGATGAAAGAACTTGCTTTCCAAAAGATCACAAGTGTGAACTAGCTTCCTACTAACCGGTAACAATGTGTGGGTAGTGAATATTGAGGAAAAATTAAATACTAAAATAAAATTTGACAAGCTAAATGTACCATCTTTAAAGACTTTTCTAAACTAAATTTCAAACAACCAATGCATTCAAACATGTTCCTTAAAATATCACAGGATTTTCATCTGGTTCTGCAGTACTCAAAACAAGATTGCTATTTTAATCACTTTTTATGGACTCCAGTTGCAATAATTCCAAGAAAACACAATTCAATTAAATTGAGACTCCAAAAGAGGTTAAGAATTTTTTTTTTTACAATTTGTATAGGCTAGAAAAATGATGTAAACAACTAGTAGAATAATAAAATCTTGACAAACTGTAGAAAAGCAAGTCTGTCCTCACAACATGGGATAAATGACCATTTCACCTTCAATCAATCCAAAATGCATAAAGTGTTAACATCACTCAGCTGCAAACAGACCACAAGATCTAAAATACAAACTTCCTATCCTTCTAAAATATTGTTGCTAGAAAAACATTTCTATATAAGACATGGATTTAATAAATATTTTACTGACCCCTCAATCAAATGTAATACTACATCAAGGAAATAACACTTTTTAAATAAACAAACACTAAACAAAAAAAGGTGCACCTTAGAAAAAAGGTTTTCACTTTTAAAAATTAATTTCTCTGTACTAAAAATTACACTCAAACCAAATTCACAGGGCACTTCTTACATTGCCCAAACCACTGGCCCCTTGCCTGGGGACAATAGTGCTTGTTCCAGCATGGTCCTGGGCATAGTCTTCCACTAAAAATAACATTCAGCCCTTGGAAAGTGAGCATAGGGATCACCCAAGTAGAAAATCTGCTGCACTCACAGTACAGCTTTGACAACCATCAAGGTCCCACCTCTACACCAGCAATCAAAGTGGTCAAAAATGAAAAAGAAAAATTTTTGCAAGAAATTAAAAACATGAAAACTAACTTAAATAGGTTAAAAAAGGTGTTATTTGATTGTTGGAAGTGGACAGCAAGCAATTTTACTTTTATTACACTCATTCTCTTATATAATCTCCATTAGGCCTCAATTATTAGCATCTATGCATCCAATACGAGAGTTAGAAGATGCTTGAGTACCAAGTTTCTTAAAGTCTAAACTGTTTGTTCATTAAAATCAGATTTGAAATGCAATACCTTTGTCACTAAATCCATCAAGAGACTTATCAAGAGCAGAGTTATCGAGTCAGATTCATGCAGCTGTATACCACAGAAATGGCCCAGAATATCCATGCTGACCATCAAGTACCCATCTACCAGCACTTGGACAGTAACTTTCGGCACCTTGGCAATTCAAATGCTCTACAAGAATGTGCACGAGAGTATTGTGCAGTTTAATGCATTTATGCAGATCACTAAATAATGGCAAGCAAAATCACATCTTCACATTTCATTTATTTATCTTTTCGTAAAACCAGGAACATCATTAAACATGCTCATTTAGTATAATTTACATCAGAATACCAACATGCAAACTTCTCATGCTAAGTTAACATCAGAAAATCTTTACACAAGGATTAGTTCATTAGTATACAAAACAAAATGCATATAAATTCATATATTCAAATAGCAAGATTATAAAAGTTATTTACAAGAAGCAAACATTTCCATTATATAATCATGCACAAAGAACCACTCCAAGCATTAATCAGATGTTTTAGTACTTTAATGTCTCAACCCAATGATAGTTCTCCATTATTTAACGCAAATGCAGAAAGTGAAAAAAATTAAAATGGCTGCATAAAAGCAGACACACAAGAACAAAGTTCAATGTAAATACACGAGTACATCTTCTCCCTAGAGCAAACTGCCACTAAAAGACTCCATAAATTGTTAAACTAGACAATTTACAACAAAGTTTCATATATGTATATACACACACACACAAAGGATTCAATTACACAATCAACAGCCTGTATGGGTTCATAAATAAAAAGGTATTTCACATATTTTGTAACTGTCCATTATTGTCACCTGTAATGCAACAATGCACTCACAGGCATTTTAATCATGCATCTTAGACATCAATAATGAAAATCACATAACATCTCAACCTCAAACCAACTTCCACTTTCCTCCACAAATTTTATTTTGCTCCTGAGGATTTTGGATGTTTTTTTTCCACCCAACTTCATCTAGAAATTTAGAATGACTGCTATTGGTTCTGTAAATCCAGTATTACACAATTTTCTTTCCCCTTAATCCCTTCATTCTCTGACGTACCAGCAACATCCTCTGATGCTTCATTTTCTTCTTCTAGTATTTCAAAAGGCGTCATTACATCATACAGAAATGAGAGGAAACCATAAACCCAATCTGAGGATTCCTCTGTTATAATATCTAGGACCTCTTCGAGTGTACCAATTTGTTCATTACTACCATCACCTTTAGTGAGGCCTAAATAAGAATAAAAAGGGAAAAAGGAGAGAAAAGAAAGAAGTGGTCAGACAGAAATGGAAGAATAGAGAACAGCGGAGTGCTACTTTAGGTGCCCTACATGGGATCAACACACATATTTACAGAGATGCGAACATCAGCTCTTAAAATCACATCATTGCTTGTATTATAAAGAAAATTACTTCTTCCTTCTTCTGCTCGTTCAACACCAACCCACCCCATTCACCCTACCACCCAAACAAGAACACCACCTACCTTTTGTATTCCCAACTAGGTGCCAGAGGCAAAATTGGGAATGCAAAAGGTAAATGTTTTTGCCTTTATTAAAAAAAATACTTCAATTAAGTGTAATTTGAGGAAACAAATAGGATAGCCTGAAAATAGTCAACTGGAGGACCAGAATTCTAATTCTAAGATTATAACTGCTTGAATTAAATTAGGAAGTATACTCACTGGGATTTAGTAAACCCAAGTTTTGCAAAATTTACTTAGGGCCTGTTGGGTACAATATATACTTTCACTTTTGTTCACAATGTCCTCAAACATTAAAGATACAAGAAACAGGTTTAAGTAATAAACAGATATTTATAGTTATGACCAGATCTAAAGTGTTACCAATATACTTATTTTTTTATTGCAATGCCACTATATGAACAGAGTTAAAAAAATAAACTTGAAATTTGCATAGCAGTGAAAAAAAATTACAATTATAGACAAGCAGTCTGTTGCATTTTATTTGTCCTGGAAGTAACATACAAAAGTGGACACAAGGAAGTGATAAGAGAATACAAATAATTACTCTGCTCAAGATATTTTTCAGCAGAAATATCATCACTTTTATTGAAGTTCACATGCCCCAGCCACGTTCCAAACAACTCAGACAAGAAACCTGCTTGGCCATAAAATTAAGATCTGACGTGGACCCAACCTGACCACGGCTCCATTCCGGCTTTATTGTTCTGCAGCCCACCACCCTTCCGCCCCCCCCCCCCCCCCCACGTCTACTAAACTAGGAGGCATAAAGCAGAAAAAAAAGACCAGCTATGCTGTACATACATTGCTCTTAACTGAGAAGACACATACTAATAATTCCAATCAGTTAAACCTACTGAGCCCAACCTATCTAAATATTTTAACAGTATATACACCTGAACCAAACTCAGCATTTAGAGTGGGTTCTGTTGGCCATGGGTCAGACAGGCAGGCTCTAGCTCAAACCACTTACAGCGAGGACAGAGGTTCAGAAACTCCACTTTTCCCACTGCTCCACAAAAGACAAAGTTTCAGTTTTAAAAGAAAATCAGGAAATTAGGTACAATTTCCACCATTTTTTAAGTTTAGTTACAATTCAAGTTTGCCTTATCACAAACACAAAACTATCTACAAGACATGGAAGCATAATGTAATATTATTTATTCTTTCACTTGGCATTAAACAATTTTCATTAATGTACTCAAGTGACAATCTGGTGCAATTTTATTAATTCAGCTGAAAGTAAACTGAATTTTCTAACCATTCACCTGATTTGCATTCACTGAAAATCATTTAAAACTATGGTGAACTATTTAAGTTTTACCAGTTTAGTAGAATTAGATAACTTTTAATATCTTGAGTGTCTACCACTGCCTGTGAACATAAAAATAACCCTAATCTGAAGGGTTTACTCAAACAGCTGCAATATACAGATACACAGTGCACTTTAATCTTCAGCCAAAAATTTGGCCCATTTGTGAATAAGGTTGCCTTCCAAAACAATGCATTTCAGAGCAGCATTTAAGTCACACAACCTTGATCTATATTCAAGTTATATTTATAATTTTATGATCGTTTGTGCTTTTTTGTCCAATTTTAACTGATCAAGTGCAAACCAATTAAGTCTCTGGATTATTGCCTATTTTGGCACATCACCAGATATTTAAAAGATCCTCAAGAACTCCGGCATATCAACAAACTAACCCGACATCTAAACAAAACTTTGAATTAAACGTGTGGCCCACAAAGATACACAAATGCATATGTATTATTGTGAAACTGCTGTAACTGTGTTTATGACAAACATGTTTTTAAAAAGTGATATCTGAAGATTTGATTCCAATTGCATGATAAGGTTCTTCTATCTATTAGATGAAACTTTTGTGCATTTACTAGTTCCTTCACCCAGAATAATTGTGAATTCTCTTATCTCCAAACTCAAGTTTTAGTGTTCAGAAATGGAAAATAAGGTTACAAACTCTTGAACATTGATCATGTAAGTTCAATCATTAGCTGCATTTAAAATTAAGCTTTCACAACAACCAAAGTCATTCATGCAACTGCCAAAGGTGCATCTTTGGAACTCCATGCAAGATAAAAACAGGAATATGCTTGCCTAGCAATATTTTGGCATCTTCTACATCAAAATCACCATCTCCATCTGCATCATAGATTCCAAGTTTCCCTATTTAGAAGAGAAAGAAAGGAAAACAATTACCCTTTGAATTACATCCCAGTGCAACAAATACACATCATAAAATCATCAGCAAAAGTGAAAGCTTCAGATGCTCCCAAGTTGGGAAAAAAACAATTACAATACTTTCTTCGATCACACGCCACACAACACTTGGTACATGAAGCATCATCATAGGAATTATTGGGATCCAGGCTCTTTCTGACCATGCAGATACTCCATGACATTCCAGCAGAGCTAAAAAACTTACTTAATCCTTTCAATGTGTAAATAACCTAAAGTTTGTAACACAAGAATCTTAAAGTCCCTTGAAGGAATTTATATAAGAAAGGCAGAAATAGGAATAGAATTATACAAGACATCTTTGGCAAAGATAAATGGTACATAATTCTAGTAACAATAGTAAAAACATTTTTAAGCTATGTCACAGATCAAAAAGACTGTAAAAGTACCTTACGGTCTTTTTGACATCCAAGAATGATTCAAACTTACACTCGGGACGTCAGAGCTACTAAAGGATTTTGTTGTAGTACATATAGCCGTAGATGAGGCTTATGTTCCAGGTGAAGCTCTGCACATAAAAACATAAGCAGCAGGAGTAGACCAAGTCTGCTCTGTTTTTCAATCAGATCATGCCTTACCCAATCTTGGCCTTAATACCACTTCCTCACTCTCTCCCCATACCCCTTGAACTAATTTGTAGTTGAGATCTCTGGCAATATTCACCTTGAATGTACACAATGACTGTCTCCACAGCTCTCAGGGGTAAAGAATTCCAAATAGATAAGATCTTTATTAGTCACATGTACATCGAAACACACAGTGAAATACATCTTTTGCGTAGTGATTTTGGGGGGCAGCCCGCAAATGTTGCCACGCTTCCGGTGCCAACATAGCATGCCCATAACTTCCTAACCCGTACGTCTTTGGAATGTGGGAGGAAACCGGAGCACCTGGAGGAAACCCACACAGACACAGGGAGAACGTACAAACTCCTTACAGACAGTGGCCGGATTTAAACCCTTGTCTCTGGCGCTGTAAAGCATTATGCTAACCACTATGCTACCGTGCCTTTCAGAAAAAACCCTCCTCACCTCACCATGAATGAGCAACACATTTATTCTGAAACCATGCTCCTTAGTTCTGGACACCTACTCTAGAGGAAACATCCTCTCAGTATCCATCCTGTTAATCTCCCTCAGAATCTTGAGTGTTTCAACAAAATCACCCCTTATTCTTCTAAATTCCAATGGGCCCATGTCCAACCTGCCCAATGATTCTTCATCTGTCAACACCTTAATCCCAAGAATCAACCTGCTGACCCTTCTCTGCAGTACAAGTACATCTTTCCATAAATATGGAGGCCAAAACTGAATGCAGTACATGAGGTGCAGTCTAATCAGCACCTTGTGAAGGTGCATCAAAATACCTTACTTTCATACTCGATATCCCTTGCATTAAAGGCCAACATTTCATTAACTTTCCTAATTACTTGCTGTACCTGCATGCCAATTCTTTTGCGTCAGAACCCTTTGTAACATAACATTTTGCAATCTCACTATTTAAATTTTTCCTTCCAAGCAGGATAACCTTGCATTTTTCCACATTATATTTTATCTGCCAACTTCTTATCCATTCTTTTAACCTATTTGTATCCTTTCGCTGGCTTTTTGTCTCCTCCTCACAACTTGTTAAGCCAATCATTGCACCATCAGCAAATCTGACTTCTGTCAAGTGATTAATATAGATTGTAAATAGTTGAGGCCCCATCACAAGCCCCTGTGGCACCCAATAATAACTGACTGCCAATACAAAAATCATCCATCTTGATTAATGAACAGGAATATTATCTAATTGGTCATTTTTGACAAATTACAAAAGACAAAGATTAACAAGGTTCTGGATTTGAAGAGCATCTAACCAAGCCCCTTTTTTTTAAAAAAAACTTCAATAGTTCAAGAGTTGAGTAGTTTTGCATATACTGAAACCTAAAACAGAGCTGTGATTTAAAAATAAAACAAATTAAAGCCAGGAAACAACAGGCCATCAACTTGACATTCATTATTGGGAAGATGCTAGCTGGGAACCATAACAGCTTTGAATTTTTGAGGAAGCAACTAGGTATGTGGACCAGTTAAATACAGTAGACCTGAAATTTCAAATAACCTTTGCTAAGGTATTTCACACTAGATTATTTCACAAGATAGGAGTATCTTGTGGTTTTGAAATATGAAACACCATATCTGAAACTGACTCCATTTCAATGTGCTTTTCTAATGGTGTCTAGCTTTTCACAATATTTACTAATGTCGTGTTGAATTGAGAGCAACTTCCATTCAGGTTCTGTGGGTTCTAAAGGCAAATGGCGAAGCCAACATAGAAACCACGGCTTCTTCCACCGATGTAGTCGAAGGTGCCCAACAGGGTGGGTGAGCAAGTAGCTTGCAAGTTGTTGCACTCTTGCCACCATTTTTACACAGGGCTTCTGTGTGCTCCTGATGCATGGATTCAAGATTGTCAATACCATCACAAATGCTCTCTCTTCATTTTGACTGGTTATGGGCTAAGAATTCCCTAGCTCTGTGGGAATATTACATGTTTTCATGGAAACTGAGCACGTCCTTGCACACTTCCTCTGACCACCTCAGTTATTTCTTCCTGGGACAAGAGTTCACTTATAATTCAGGTGAACTTGGAGGATTTGCAGAGATAGAGTTCGTGGTATCTTTTCAAAGCCACATAGTGGATGTGGTAGTAAGCCAGGTCCCTGAAGCACACAGGAAGGGAAGGATCAGTGTTGCCTGATAGACCAAGATCTGTGTTAAGTTCAAGGCACTATTTATCAAACATCCTTTTCTTTGATTGACTAAAGGCTATGAAGGCACATTGAAGTTGATGGATGAACTCCAGATGTCTCTTTGCCAAGAGCTGCCTTCCTTCATGAACAAAATTTTTTAGGATTTTGTTGTGAAGCTTAGTTGTCAGAGGGTGGTGATGTACAGTGAGGGCATAATAGTAGAGGATCTTTCCCTTGTGGATGTTGGGTCCAAGACTTATCTTCTCATATGCTTCAATGAAAGAGTTAAAGATGGTTTTATGGCTCATTCTCCAAGCATGCACAAATGCAAACAATGTTTGTATACTGCAACTCAACTATCAAGGTTGGGTAGACCTTTGTTCTGGAGTATAGAAGCTATAGGATGATTAGTTTCCCATTTGACCTGAAGATTAATTCCACTCCCGCAAGAGGTTTGTTGAAGGTAAGGTGCAGTGCTGTAGCACCTCACTGGACTATAGAGCAACTTTAGGAAAGTTCAGCAGGGAATTACACAAATGATTCCTAGCTTTGAGGATGTCAGCTGCTCAGATAGCCTCAAATGCCTTGGGGGCGAGGGTGTGTGCGCGCACGTGTGCGGGGAACATCACGAAGCTGGAGGTGAACAGATCAATTAAGGTTAACAGGCCTGGGTGTTGCTACTGATAAATCATTCCTGTTCTAATAGATTAGAAAGGACCAGAAGACACAAGTTTATAGTCAATATAACAGGCAATACTTGCTACAGGATAACAGAGGGCCTCTGGAAGACATTATCAACTGCTGGTGTGGGTAGTAACACCCTGCATTTCTTCAGGAAGCTGAGCATGTTCCCCAATGGGGAAGAGATCACATTGTGAGGAAGGCACGATTCATGCTGAAATACTGGTTCATGGAATTTCCTGAACAAGTTCTGATCTGAAGCAGTCCGAATAGAATTTTAAAACTTTTTTCCTCTTATATAAAATAGCATATATAAATTTCACAGCTTTAAGTGAGTTTGTCAGGAAAGGAACATTTAACCATGGTAGTCTAGAAATCACATTGTGGAGTAGGCTTATTGGACCTTTACCCACATTTACGTCTATGAATATATTTTTAATGCTAGACTGATACACACACAGTTCCAATAGATTCACTTCACCTAAAAATGAACAAAACAGACAAAGCCTCCACAATAATAACCCAAATACAATTTGAAGGGGTCAAAGATCAGAACATCAGGCAGAAAATAAGTACGCCAACTGCCTCAAAGGGCAGTAATCAGAATTATGCCTCTATCCACTGTAGTTTACCATAATACTTTTTTTCTAGGATGTGGGAATTATTAACGAGATAGACTTCTTACATTACAAAACCTTCAGCCTTAGAGATGTACAAGGTAATGTTCCAAATAATATGGTATACAATAGTATTGTTCAGGTGGCTGATCATCAAGTGCTGACAATCAACCTAGTAAAAGAATATGCAGGGTCTGAACCCAAAACATTGACCATCCCTTTGCCTCCACAGATGTTATTTGACTCACTGAGTTCCTCCAGCAGTTTGTTTTTTGCTCCAGATTTTGCAGCCTCTTTTGTCTCCAAAGAATAAGCTCATTACAAAGGCACCGTCATGCCAGCTGAAGGCAGGAGAATTAATTTTGAAAAGCAATAGCCATCTCTTCTTCTCTCCCCCCACCCCCAAGTTGAAGCACATAACATTATAGTGCACACAATGTTCTTAGTCCCTGCAGTAACTTAAAAATAATGGCAAGACCAAATAAAGTTGACAATGCAACATTTTTAGCCTGAATGTACAAAAAGTGCACAAAGGAATCTGAAATAAGATTGAATTTTCCTCTCATACAAGAGCTCACAGCCATTCAAACTTTAACCTCAAGTGCCTCTAATTTTAACAAGCCCTACCCTGCTAGCTCTCTAATACTCCAAAATCTGCTCCATTTCTGAATGTTTTGTACATCTCCAATTTTCATAATTCATCCACGGATAATCATCCCCTCAGCTGCCTACCCTTTTAGATCTGTAATTCTCTCCCTTAACCTGGTCATTCAAAGAGTAAATACCTTCTGTGAGCATCACTCATTGCAGCACATTCAGCATACTACAAAATGTTTGATGAGCAACTCTTAGGAGATCTGGAATGAACAATGATTCATAAATTGTTACCTAATGGCCCAAAGTGAAAGGACTGTCCAAAACAACAACCCTTCTGAATGCTTTTCAATAAAATTTGCACCAGATATCAATGACAAATTAAAGAATGTAATTTTGTTTGAAGCAAAGAACTTGACATACAAATACAACTTGCTGATGAGTGTGGATCTGTCTTCAATAAAGCAAAAAGTTTTTTTTTTGAATAGTAAAATTTGTTCTACAATTTGTTCCCCCCCCCCCCCACCAAATAGTGGAGAAAATTTTGAACTGAATCACTCTGGTGCAAAACAAATCATGAAAAATTTGAGATTGACAAAATCCTGGGAAACAAACTACATCTGGCATGATTGGTTAACTACCTGAGAAACAAGCCAATCTGCACTGGTGTTACTACATGACACAACTCTTATACATTCCTTCTAAAAGCATTCAAGTCCTCCATTTTCAAACTAGGAGTGTTTGGGGTAGGTGTTGCAGTTGAGCATGATAAATGTGGAAGGGGCTCAATTAAAAGAGCAAATAGTTTTTATATTTATATTAAAGTGGAGAATGGAGTGAAGCGCAGAATTTAAAAATCTTTAAAGTGGGGGTGCAGCAAAACAAGTTATTTGCCTCAACAGCATCCTGTGGTAGGGAGTTCCATAATTTAACCACACATTTTTATTTGTGTAATTGACTACATGTACTTATGGCTCCAGTTTTGGATTCCACCAAATATTTTCTCTGGATCTACTTTGTCCAACTTATTTCATAATTATAACTCACTAATGTATCACTGTTGTATTATTACCATGTATACCTTTTCCTGTGAGCTTCATGCGAACAAGGAATTTCATTGCACCCTGGTGTATAAAACAATAAACTGATCTAATCCAATCCACTTGTGGAAGGGACTGCAAATCCCACATTTCTGACGTTTCAACCACCTCAGACCCCTACAAGCTGAAAAGTGGATCAGGAAAAAAAAGTCCAACTTGATCATTGTTTAAAAATAAAGGACTTTCTCCTTTAAATTAACCTGGTTTGTAACAAAAAAAAAACATATTGATTGAATGGTAGATGTGTACAAAGTGTTGCCAAATCCTAAATTCCTAAATTCAGTAATATGCAAAATGAAATGTACCCTAAAAATACCAAGTACAATGAAGCATAAGCCAAATCACCACTGCAAATCTCAAGATCAACATAATAATATCCAAACAAAATTGCAGAGGAGATTTCAGGATAGTAGAGAGCATAGCATACAGGAACAGTGGAAATCCTACCTTGTAATACCTCTGAAAAATTGTAACGGAATTCCTTTGCTTTTGCTGCATGTGTAATAAAAATAAAACTCTTAAAGAACTGTGGAAAAGAGCTATTATATACACAGCACAAGAGACTAAAACTCACTATACATAAAAGTCTGAGAAATATGCCGTCCCAAAATGAATCAGTGCAGTTTTAACTTGATCTTAAATATTAACTGAATGACTATAATGCAACTTCTGACTACTGAAGATTTAAATATACTACACATAAATATGTATTTAATTCACACAAATTATTCCTGGAAATCAAATAAGAGCAGTTAAATCAACAGTTGTAGTAAAACAGTGAAGATTTATGGCTTTTGAAACTCATCCCAGTAGAATGCATAGAGATCGCAAGAGCTATTTTATACTACAATATGCAATGTGATTGTGGCTGTACAGTTCTTGTACATTTCAAGGATTATACTAGACTACTATGGACAAACAGCTGGAGAAACTGTAGAGTGTGAATGAATCCACAACTATAGCAATAGAAAGAGGCATATTTATGGAAGCCAACCACAGACCACCATTGTTTCAACTGCAATTGAGATGTGACCCAAAATGATAATTGATCTACAGGATGAAAATAATAAAATAATTCAAGAAATATTGAACTAGAAAACAAGATTTTGAATTCCACTTTCCCCAGACATTACATCCTGTTTAAGGAGTTTTCTTTCGACAGCAATTTGAAAAGTGATAAACTTACCCAGAACATCCTCGTAATCCACCAAGTCAAACCAAACAACAGCTACTGATGACCAGACTCCAAGTAAAGCAATTATCATGAACCATGTGAAGAACGAGCTTCCAGAAGGCCCATCTCCTTTCTTCCCATTTTTATTAGAGCCATGTTTATCTGAAACAAGAAATTGTGGTTGGTCATCTGTGGTATATGAACAAATAGACAAAACACTTGAATGTTTAATAACTGGGTTTTTTTTTTAAAACATTTATGCAGGAATAGACTCTCAAACACAAAATGCCAATTGCCTGATTTGGATTAAAATCTAATATCACAATGACAAGGCACAGAATCTGACTGGGCCAAGTCACCTGACTCAATACTTTTGTTAACATCAGTACCTTTCCAGGTGTGGTCCTGCTGCCAGTTGTGCATCAGACTCTTCATGGAGTCCGACAAGACCATGCAAATTTCTGCTTGCTGCCCAAATCCCAAGCTGGAAAGCCTGCTCATTGAGCCTAAACCACATAAACAGCGGCACCGTTCAAATGAATGAGAGAGGTTGATTACCAGATGCGAAGCTTTTTCCACTTTTACAATTTAAGTAAGTTTGAATGTTATATTGTTTTGTTAAATATTTTAATTTTTTCTTTGTACTTGCCAAGTGCTTTTTGTTTTAAGAATGTCTTTGACATGCAAACATTCAAGTACAATGTCAGCAAGTGAGCCCAAGGACAGAGCTTGTCAGCTGTCAAGGCCAATCTGAAAGGGTCACAGGCCGCTTGGGTTGAGGAAGTCCCTGCTCCAACACTGAAGAGCTGGAGACAGGCTCCCCGCCAAAGTTTGTGCCAGGGACAGGCTAGAAGAAATAAAAGGTGGCCCAGAGACAAATAGCCAGCAATTACAGAACAATAGATCTCCTCCATTAACTCTGGTACTTCAGCACAGACAAAGTCTGCAATAGAACCAAGTGACAAAGGCCTTCCAGTTGGCAAAAAGTGGTTTCAGGACAGATTTCATTCCTCATTCCCTTACATTAGTTATCTTTAGGATGCTTCATTTGTAACAAGGATATAATTTGGGAGGTGCCCTGTACAAGTGATCAAAAATGGAACACTTTCCAAAGAGACATCATCAAGTATGCCAGGGATACTGCAAGTCACTGGTACAGTCACTTGATCTAAAAGAGGGTTATGGCCATTTAAAATTCTTCCAAACTGAAAATGTGTTTTAAATAAACTGGTTTCTATTAATAAAGCAAAGCTGTTCAAACCCTCTCTCACCCCAACACATTTGCTTCCCCCATCCCCAAACCAGCTGTATGCTTATAACACCAACTATATCCACTAAAAGTAAACGACAGACAAAACCAAAGCTTGTTCCACAAATAAATAATATGAATAAATTTCAATTCTGCTGTGCAAATGTCTATTCTCAACTTGCATCAGATTTACAATAATCAGCTCTAAAAATTCCTTTTAATGTTAGTTAATTAATTCTTCCCCCACCATTCAGAACTGGATTTGCAAAATTCATTGTGGAATTACTTGGTTTTGTTATAGGAAGCCCTGTAGCTCCATATTGCAGTTTCACTTAGGTTGTCACCACACTTAGTTATACCCATTGCTGCCCCCCAAAATATCTTTCCACAATCACTGATTCACAGTTAGTATCCTGACCTTTGTATCAAGTCTATTCAAAGACAGAACCTAGATGTAACTGACAATGCCAGTATTTGTTGCCCATTCCTAATTGACCCTAAACTGAGGAGGCAGTTAACAGCAAACCTCAGTGGATCTGCAATCACATTAAAGCCTGACAGGCAAGGCAGCCCATCTCAGATGGGTGTTTGCAATAGTTCAGCAGTTTCATAGTTAACCTTACTGTTATTAGCTTATAATGATTTGAATTTCAAATTCAATCATAGCAACTGGGAAATTTAACTTTTATAGCTGGATCAATTATTCAAATTTTAGTAAGGCATTCAACAAGGTCCCTCATGGTAGACTCACCCAGAAGATTAAGATGCATGGGATCCATGGTGACTTGGCCATTTGGATTCAGAATTGGTTTGCCCATAGAAGGCAGAGGTTAGTGATCAATGGGTCTTATTCTGGCTGGATTCGTGACTATATTCGTGACTATAGGTGGGTTAGTAAGTTTGCTGATGACACAAAGGTTGGTTGCATTGTGGATAGAGCAGAGGGCTGCCAAAGGATATAGTGCAATATATCAGTTGCAGATATGGGCAGAGAAACAGCAGATGGAGTTTAATCCAGGCAAGTGTGAGGTGATGCACTTTGGGAGATCAAGTGTAAAGGGAAAGTATACAGTTGATGTTGATGTACAGAGGGATCCAAGCCCATAGCTCCCTGAAAGTGGCCACACAAGTCGATAGAGTGGTAAAGAAGGCATATGGCATGCTTGCCTTTATTAGTTGAGACATTAAGTTCAAGAGTCAGGAAGTTATATTGCAGCATTATAAAATTCTACTTAGGCCGCATCTAGAGTACTGCATTCAATTCTGGTCAGCCCCTTATAGGAAAGATGTGAAGGCCATGGAGAGGGTGCAGAAGAGGTTTACCAGGATGCTGCCTGGATTAGAGGCATATGCAAGTAGGAGAGGTTGGACAAACTAGGGTTGTTTTCTCTGGAGCAGTGGAGGCCAAGGGGAGATCTGATATCAGCTTATAAAAGTGAGAGGGATAGATACAGCCAGTACCATTCTTGCTAGGGTCAAGATGTCAAATACAGAGGGCATGCATTTAAGGTGAGACGGGGAGAGTTCAAAAGGAGATGTGAAGAGCAATTTTTTTTTAAAAAAAGTAATGGGTGCCTGGAATGTGCTGCCAGGGGTGGTGGGGGAGGCAGAGTCGACAGAGGCGTTTAAGAGGCTCTTAGATAAGCACATGAATGTGCAGAGAATGGAGGAATATGGACTATGTGCAGACAGAAGGGATTAGGTGTCATTAACTTAATTTGTTTGGCACAACATAGTGGGACAAATTGCCTGTTCCTGTGCTGTATTGTTCTATGTACTATTGCTCTGGCTCCCAAGCCCAGTAACACAATTACTGCACTACTCTATCCTCTTGGCATTCTTCTACTGATGGCAACAGTGGATCATGGATGCTCTATTTTGAACTGCTATGCATGCTCTGAATCTACCCCATTTAGCATAGTACTGCCAAACAAAACAATGAAGGCTCACCTCAATGTGAAAGAAGAGTCCCCATCTCTACAAAGGCTGTGTCAAACATAGAAAGTCAAGGATTTAACCCTTGCATTGACTCCTTATAGCCAGACTGGGCTTCTGGCAGATATGTTCTCCAAGACTTGGGCCAGCAATGATGCTAATAAATCTGATTTGATGACATATTTAACCCCCCCCCCCCACTAGCACTCATTTTGTATGCATTGTGCATTTGTTGCTACTTATGTGAATGAGAGTCACGCTGCCAGATAATTTCAAAAACCTTAGACAGCCTGCACAACTAGTGCACAAATCAAGTATGCATTATAATCCTCAAGTCAGCAAATGGTGTATTACTGTAGGTATTCAACAATGGAACAGGTCAGGAAGCCAAAGTAACTAGGGTTGTAAAATGATCAGCACAGATTTTAAAAGATTAGCTGTCCGTACTCAATCTAGCCATTTCACTTTTTAAAAAAAATTTTTAAAATGCAGCACTCTCATTGTATCTATGTGGTAAGCTCGGAACATAATGATTAAATGGGAAAGAAATGCTATTTCAGGTTGAATACAACTTTGCATACTAGGCATCCATAACTAAATGAGTTTGATGGCTCAACTGAGGCCCAATTCTGCATAATTACAAACTGTAACTGAGAACAAATCAGAATAGGAAATCAGTTTGACACTTTCCAAGTGGGGTCCAATACAAAGGAGTACTGATTCATCAGTACTCCTGGTTTTGGAAAATGAGGGTAATGAAGCTGTGAATAAGTATCAAAGGAAATAAAGAATGAAATGTTTTCCTCCAATTCTCTTAACAACCATGTTTCCCTAATATCACTCTAAGATTCAAACTATCTAACTTAATACGGTTTACAAGATGGATATTCTACACTAACGTGCTTAGAAATGATAATGCCAAGTAGCTCAGCCGCACATACCAAATTTAATCATGAGGTAGCTGAGCACTGCTGAGATAGTGGTCTCTAGTTTCCTTCTTTATTTTGCCTCTCATTTCTTGGGGAAAAAACAGGACAGCAAACTGGATACTCTCTAATCCAAAGATAGAATCTGAATATTCAGTGAGGCGTGAGATGTTAAGTGTCTGCTAACATTTGCCTACTTTAAGGAGCTAGGTTATGTTAATGATACCAGGCTGCTTACCAAAATGGATCCTCCTAATTTCCCACCCCACCCCCCCACACACCAATTTCTTCCTTACAATTTTTTTTGTTTAAGTGGCCTTTGGATAGAGCAATGAGATATTCAAACAAAATAATTTGATTTTAGCTTTAAATTTTGACATTATGTAGCCAAGTGGCTGCTTATTCGGAAACTTAAATTCAGTTTGGTCATCTTCAAAACAGTACTTGGGGCATTTAAATATGATGCATGGAATAGTCTGAGATTTGCCACAAACACAATGCGGAGATTCTTTATTAATCTTTTACTTATTCACAAAGCAAGAAAATTACGTCTGCTTCAGATGGGCAAACAGCTCTTTTCCCTCTAAATTAAAACTTTGTAGGTTCAAGAACCATTTTAGAGACTTGATCACATAATCCAAATTTTACATTAATTACAAAGTGTTGCACTATCACAGGGTGCAGTTTTTCCACATCAGAATTGAAGCTAAGGCCTCGCTTGCCCTCCTAGGTAAGCACAAAAGGTCCCATGGAACAATTTGGAAAACAAAATTGATGACAAACTGATTGACATTTAATTCTTCAAGCATTTCTAAATCAGATTACATGGCCATTATCTCGTCACTCTTTGCAACATATAAACCACATCATGCACTTTGGTAGAAGGAATAAAGGCATAGGCTATTCTCTAAATGGGGAGCAAATTCAGAAATAGAGGTGCAAAAGGGACTTGGGAGTCCTAGTGCAGGATTCCCTAAAGGTTAACTTACAGGTTGAGTCGGTAGTAAGGAAGGCAAATGCAATGCTAGCACTTGTTATTTCAAGAGGACTAGAATATAAAAGCAAGGACGTAATGCTGAGGCTTTATAAGCATTGGTCAGACTACATTTGAGGGAGGGAGGGATGTGCTGGAATTGGAGAGGGTCCAGGGGTGGTTTACGAAAATGATCCTGGGAATGAAAGGGTTAATGCATGGGGAGCATTTGATGGCTCTGGGCCTGTACTCGCTGGCGTTTATAAGGAGGATGGGGGGGGGAAATCTCATTAAAACCTTCTGACTATTGAAAGGCCTGGATAGAGTGAATGTGGAGAGGATGTTTCCAGTAGTGGGAAAATCTAGGACCAGGAGGGCACAACCTCAGAAATAGAAGGGCATCCCTTCAGAACAGATGAAGGGAAATTTCTTTAGCCAGGGGTGGTGAATTTGTGGAATTCATTGCCAAAGACAGTTGTGGAGGCCATGTCATTGGGATATTTAAAGTGGAGGTTGACAGGTTCTTGATTAGTAAGTACATCAAAGGTTGCAGGGAGCAGGCAGGAGAATGGGGTCGAGAGGGAAAAATAAGTCAGCCATGATCGAATGGTGGAGCAGACTCGACGGGCCGAATGACCCAATTCTGCTCCATGTCTTATAATCTCCTACATTATAGTGCTTTTAGATGTTCTAAGGTCATGAAGGATGAAAGCTACTCTATTACTGTTAAATATCTTAAATGTTCATCACCATTTATAATTTGTAACTGCAAACTACTTAATATTTCCAGCATTCCTAATCCTTTGCAATTTCTTCACCTCAAAACAGTGCTCAAATTATTCCATCATCTTGTCTCACCTGAAAAATCCCTCACCATAATCTTTTGTATTATCTGCAATTTCCTTCTACTCGAAGAAATTCAACTGAGATCAGTGACTGGGCAATTTGTCATTTGAATCAAGATGAAATTAATACATCCCTTAATTACACTTTAGGGATCATATACAACAAATTTCTCCAACGTTGCACACGACAGCATTATTTAGCTTCAAATCACCACATGGAGCTTTCTTTCCAAATTCATTACATACTGAAATGACATGCCAACTCAATTTAGATATAGCTTTCCAATGTTCAGTTTTGCTGTGTAATTTATCAAGCAGAGGGCAATTATTTGCGTCCATTTGCTGACCCATTTCTTAAATGAGTGTTAAAAGGATTTAAGAGGAATAGAAATAACAGGCCTGTACTACTGTCTGAAAACAAATTCACTAAACTGGACAACTGTATTGGACAATTCAGAAACAAGGAGCTTACACTGAGATACAAATCAGTGCAAAACTATCTCCAAAAGTTAATTCATGCATTTATCAGACTGGGTGTTGTTTGCAAAAAAGACTAAACTATGCAGTGCAGTTTAAAATATTCTTAAGTAATCCATCAGACCACTTAGGGGCACAACTTCTTTCAGGCTCTTTGTGACAAGAGAATGCCACCGGGTAGCCCCAAACTCTTCACTATAAATAGCTCACAGTCTTACACCTGTAGTACGCCTTAGGAAAACGAATCTGCTTACAAAGTAATCTTGAAATGGCAAATAGAAAATTTATGACAAAAAAACCTCAAAAAAGGTGGAAGTTATTTTGTATACACATTTAAACAAGACTTGCAAGTACAATACTTTATAGTGTTACCCGTGACTACAAAGCAAATGCTGTACTTTAGCAAGACAGCTAAAAGACAATATTAAGTACTCAAATCCAGTCTTTGAAACCATGAGCTTTAATCTAATGCAAGACTAAACATTCAAGCCAAACTAATTTTCACATTATTGCCAGTTGAGGCACAACTTAATAGGGAATGGGCCTACTACCATCAAGCAAAAAGCAGCTTTACTTTAACATTACAAACCCAAATGAAATCCATTAAATTCTCAACCACACTATAATACCAAAGTGCAACTCTAAAATTCTAGTGTTCCAAAACATAAAATCTTTGTACACAAGTATACAAGAGATCAAGTATCACAGCCACAAAACATCCAGCATACATGCAAACAAAAATAGAATGTTACCTGCATCATTTGCCATGGTATCAGTCATCTATTTTCTATAAAGTAGCAGGCAACACATTATAAAATATAATAATGAAGAAAAGCAAATCAAAATGTACAACTCTGGAACCGAAGCTCCAGCCTCAGAGGAGAGAAAGCGAGAGCTAACTCAGCTATAACCCGATACTAGACCAGCCTGCAGAATCTGTGAGCAGAGTATTTTTAGGTTTGCTTTCTCCACGAGTCAAACAGTTTCAAGCACTCATATGGAAATACTCCTCATTGAATGACAACTATTTGGCATCAAACTTGTTCATGTTATCCAAGCAAAAGTCATCACTAATATTCACTCACTATCCAGTGATAAGTATGGTTCAATGAGAACAAAAGAATAAAATGTTCCATTATTTTTCCAGCAAAGCATGTCTTAATAAATAATTCAGAAGCTATTCAATCACAAGGCATCATTAATAAAAAGAAGTGGCTGAAAAATTTATCCTTTGACACTTTGTTTCTATCACCAAATAGTGCACCAAGTCTGATATCAACTTTAGACAACTATATTCAACAGCAAAGTTAGTTCTCTCACCTCAATTAATTGATGATTCTTTGCATACAAGCCTGTACTACAAGTCTAACTTGTTTGGGTAGCCCCAGCTATTTGTTTAAACTTTGACCCAGCACATAACCTACTAGGATTCCATTGGAGATGAGATGTGCATCTCCACCACATCACATCTGGAAGTGATAAACTCCACACCTGTAATTCCAATACATCTCCATCTCTCCACAACCCAAGATTCTGCTCTTCTGTGGTTGATTGAACACACAAATGTACATGATCTAGTTCCTCCACTTCTGTCCTCATTCTTTCTTCAAAAGACTATTTGGGGTTTGCCTTGTTTTCACCCTTGACTCCATCAGTCCCCACATTTCACAGATCATTCTCCATCATGTCCAGGATAGCCATCTCCCTCTACCAGCATAGAGAAAAGAATTGCTATCTCTACAACATACCCATCTTCCCTAACATCTATATTTTTCAGGAAAGGGGAGGCAACAGTTTGTGCAACACACAAGATGCTGGAGGAACTCAGCAGGTCAGGCAGCATCTATGGAAGGAAATGGATAGTCAACATTTTGGGTCAGGACCCTTCATCTAGTTCCTCCAACATCTCTTATGTTGTTCTAGATTCCAGCATCTGCAATCTCGTGTCTCCATGTAACAATTTTTATTTTAAAAAAAACTTCTTCCCTTATTGCCATCTTACGGCATCAAACATCCCTTCCAGGTGAAAATGTGACACACTCAGTTCTTTAATGGTGTTCTGTTTAAACCATTCACCATGTGGTTTTCACGGCATGGAAAAAATACAGAGCCAAGTGCTGTGCAATAAACACCCCATTTTTCCATTTATTTCTCTGCAATCCATTTTCTTTCTTTAACTCCCCTCTGATTCTCCTGCTACCCACCTATACCATGCTTAGTTCACAGAAGCCAATTAATCTGCCAACCAGCACATCTTAGGAGTGTGGGAGAAAAGTGGAGCATTGAGAGGAAACTCAAGCAGCCCCAGAGAGAATGTACAAACTCTGCACAACCAGCACTGGAGGACCAAACTGAACTCCGATCACTAGCACCAGGAGGCAGCAGCACAATCTTTTGCACCATTATGCTGCCTGATTATACAGCTCTTCTAGACCTATCTTTTGTTTCTTTACTCATCCCATTTAATCATCCAGTCTTTAACCCTATCAAAAACCAACCCTTTAGTTTCCTCACTTTCCAATCATAAAAACTTCTCATACTTTCCAGTTTTGATGAAAAAAATCAGAAACAGCAATCTTTTCCCTTGCCACAGAAGTGTGATATTTCCACAATCCAGTTTAAATTTCAGATATCCTGCACCTACAGTATTTTACCTTCATGCTTCCTACGGAACAATGCCAACATCTCAAAAGTACTTAATCTGCTTGCAAAGATGTTCCAAAATGATGAATGGTGCAATATTTTAAAATTATAATTAAAGCTGAGCTTTTAGTGCCACATCTGGAATGCAAACTTCAAAGAATCCCCAAAAGAGCATTGACATTAATTTTTGATTAATCAAACAAATGTGGAAATAAATTACCCATTAAATAATGGCTAGATGAAGCTCAACTGATTTCCTACCTCAAACCATCATTTACCCTCAACCATTGAGACTTCTATACCTTTTTAATCAGCCTCTCCCTTGTGCTCACCAGTTTGTCCTTGCATATATCAATGGAAAAAGAGACCAGCAGCCTCAAAATAACCATTTCTGCTTGAGTCATGATGCAGAGAGAATGTGTGTTTGACACAGATGTTTGCTAAAATAACAGATGACTATTGGGACCAACAATGGTTCTGTATATGGACTTTCAAAAATCACTTGGGGGGGAAAAAAACATGTAACAAACTGACTAGTGAAATTACAGGAGAGAAGGCAGAATGGGTGATTTTTGTTCTTTGGGATGTATTCTGTAGTGTTCTGCAAGCTTAAGCATTAGGGCCACTACTGGATACAAAATGACCAGGATTTCAGAACTCAAGGTAAAATTTCAAAGTATGCAAACAACACAAAATTCAAATATAGCAAACAATGAAACTGATAATTGACTCAGGATGACAAACTGGTGAAATAACAAAAAAGGCATGTAACTGACAAACTTTAAAGGATACATTTTGGAAGAAAAAGAGAAGCAAAGCTAAAAAATGATTTTAAAAGAGATGCAGGAACAGAGACACTTGAGAATATATCCAGTACAAATCTTTGAATAAATCAGAACAATACAAAAAGGCTACTGGTAAAAGTGTTTTTTTTATTACTATTTAAATGTTATTCTATTCATCTAGTTTAAAGTTATGCCAACCCTTGAGAAAACATGGTTAGGTCCAAGCTGGAATATCGGACTCAATTCTGCACCTCACGTTTTAGATATAATATAATCGAACAGGGATGAGAGGGCTCAGTTATGTGGATACACTGGAAAATTTGCATCTGTTCTCCACCGAGCAAAGAGATTATTAGAGGAGATAGAGTTTAAAAATCATGAGTGATTTTAGACACAGTAAATGAGGAAAATCTTTTCCAGTGAAAGTAATAAAAATATAAATTGCAAGAATACTCAACAGCCCTGGCAGAACCGCAGAGATAGTTATGCAAATAACCTCTCACCCAACAACAGATAGGTTGGTAATCAAAGTCGAGTTTATTGTCATATGCACATATGACAAGAAAAACTTACTTGCAGCAATATCACAGGCACAAAGCATCATATAAGTGGCATTCATATGAAAAACAAATTAAACAAATTCCCCAGTTTTTTTTAAAAGAAAGAACACAATTACAACTAGAACAAAAAAAAGTCCATTTTAGTGCAAAATGATGATGCTATACTGTAGTGATTAAGGTTGTGCGAGTTGGTTCAAGAACCGAATGGTTGAAAGTAGTAGTTGTTCTTGAACCTGGTGGTGTGGGACTTCAGGCTCCTGTACCTCCTGCCCAATGGTAGCTGCCAGAAGATGGCATGGCCCAGATGGAGGAGATCTTTGATGGATGTTGCCTTCTTCAGGCAGCATCTCCTGTAGATACTACCGATGGTGGGGAGGGATGTACCCATGATGTATTGGGCCAAGCCCACTACTCTCTGCAGCAGTTTGTGTTCCTGCACATTGTCGTACCAGACCATGATGCAACCAGTCAGGATACTTTCAACAGTACACATGTAGAAGTTTGTTAGAGTGTTCAGTGACAAGCCAAACCTCCTTATCCTCCCAAGACAGACACTGGTGTGCCTTCCTCGTGATTGCATCTATGTGCTGGGCTCAGGATAGGTCATCTGATATGTTAACACTGAGGAATTTAAAGCTGGTTATTCTCTCCACTGTCAATCCCCCAACGTAGACTGGTGTATGTTTGCCCTCCTTCCCCTTCCTGAAGTCAACAATCAGCTCTTTAGTTTTGCTGATGTTGAGTGAGAGGTTGTTGTTGTGGCACCATTTTCTGTATGTTAAATCATCACCACCTGTGATTCATCCAACAATGGTGGTATCGCAGCGAATTTGTCTAATGGCATTGGAGCTGTGTCAGAAGACAGATTTAAGTTAATTGACCACAGATTTTTTTTAAAAAACACAGCATTTACGTGGTCTGTAATTAACTGTTTTAATGGTGGTAGATGCAGATTCAATAGAACGGTTCTAAAGAGAATGGAATATACCATTTGAAGTAAAATCTTCAATAGTTTCCGAGTAAAAAGGGGAGATGGTGATTAGATAGTTCCTTCAACAGTTGGCAGACAGAATAAACCAAGTAACCTCTGAATGCAGCTACATTGCCTGCCTCAAACTTCGCATTCAAATGTACAAGTCAAAAAAGGTTTTTAACCTGCCTTATTTTGTCAGCTCTCCCCTCCCTCCCGATTGTAACACTTAAAATCTCCTTTACAATATTTTTATTAATTCCACAAAGAAAATACAGAATACATGAATCAGTAAGGGGATAAACTACTACTAAATACATTGTGTTAAATCATACTTGAACTCACAATACCCCATATTGTTAATCAAAAATAATAATTGATTAATAACAAATAAATTGGAATAATTTTATTAAAAAAATCTAAACCCACTACCAAGACCGAAGCCGTTTGGTTAAAAAAAAGGACAAAGAAAAACCCTTAACACATAATAATATTAGCCAATATCTGTACTTTAACCACCAAATCAAAGGTTTTGAAAATAGTTCAAAAAAGGTCCCCACAATGTTTGAAAGTCTAAGTTAGATTCAGAAATTGAACAATGGATCTTCTAAATTTAGGTATGACATAACATCACATAACCATTGAACATGAGTAGGCGGAGTAACTTCCTTCCATTTAAGCCACACAGCCCTCCAGGCTATAAGAGAAATAAAGGCCCATATGTGTAGATCAGAAGTCTCCAAAGTTATATCTTTTTCTCTAACAATCCCAAATAGTGCAGTCAAAGGATTAGGCTTAAAATTTATTTTAAAAAGCACAGAAAAAGTTTGAAATACCTCTATCCAGTATTTTTTAAGACTCGAACATGTCCAAAACATGTGGATTAAAGAAGTCACATCTAATATTTATGGCAGGTTATTAGGAAAGGGTAAGGCTCCTTTAGATAAAATTAAAAGTGCTTGGGAACAAGATTTGCAGATTTCAATTTCTGAGGAAACTTGGAATGAAATTTTTAAATTGGTCAATACTTCATCATTATGCGCCCGTCACTCCCTCCTTCAATTTAAAGTGGTCCATAGAGCTCACTTGTCCAAAGATAAGCTATCTCCTTATTGTGATAAATGCAATAACAGTAACACTTAAAATCTCACCTTTACTATCCACATCATTCTGACTAAAATTTCAAGTCTAGACTTCTGCTCTGACTGGAACAAACAATCCCCGCATTAAAAAAGGGAAACCTAATTTATGGTGCATGTTGATTTTATCAAGCAAAGAGGCTATTAGTAGAGGCTATGGCATGATATCTGCCAGAAAATAATTGAAATACGAAAAACAACATTTCTTAAGAATCTGATAAAGAAAACAAGAATTGGAAGTATCAGCAAATAAAATAATGGAGATAAAAGGAGGAATGAAATCAAGGGAGGAGTTAGCATTTAGAACATCAAAAAATTTCACAATTAATCTAATTTTTGAAATAGCCACCATTGTAAATTATAGACACATGCCAGCTACTTGGCAAGAGCTAAATTCCACAACCAATGAGAAACATGACCAGAAAATTTGTGATCGTGATGTTGGTTAATGCACGGTGTCAATTAGTATTAAGGGACTTTCTGAAACTTGACATCCCCAATGGTTCTAAACTCCCTCACTCCTGACCCTACAGGATTCATCTATTTATATCATCTCCTCAAGTGAGCTGCAGTGAGGTTTGAACCTCCTATTTCCACCAAGCCAAAAGTGACCCAAAAATTCCATGTCTGAGAATGATGCCTCATCACTCAAAAGTCATTTGTGGAGGTGAATGAAATTGAAGAATTCACTTAAGAGGACATATAAGCACAAGTTAAAAGAAACAAAAATGAGTTTACAAATTACTAGTGGAACTCTATTTAAAAACACAGTATTCAGGTTTGAGCATCAGAGGAAAGGCAGAGAGTTGAGGGAAGAATGACAATGACCCCTCATCACAGAGCTCTGAAATATTAGGAAAGACTCAAAGGGCAAGGAAGAACAAGGTTGAAGGGAGATATGATCTTGCTCAAGGCCTGGGTCAAATCAGCTTTTTTGGACAAGTACAAAATAAATCTTTGTTGTAATGAATTAGTGACAAAAAACAAGGATAATCCATCCACACGCTGGTTATCACACCTCTTTTGGGGAAGGGGTTGTAGGGTGGTTGGTGCAGAAGATTCAATTGTCCTAGTTCAGTGACTGAAATACAAGAAGCCACAGCCAAGAAAGCTCACCAGCATCTCTACTTCCTCAATGAGCTGAAGAAATTTGGCATGTCCCCCTTGACACTCACCAACTTTTATCGATGCACTATAGAAAGCATCCTACCTGAATACATCACGACTTGGTATGGCAACTGCTCTGCAAGGGACTGCAAGAAACTACAGAGAGTCATGGACACAGCTCAGCACATCGCAGAAACCAGCCTCCCCTACACGGACTCCGGCTACACTTCTCGCTGCCTCGGTAAAGTAGCCAGCATAATCAAAGACCCAGACATTCTTTCTTCACCCCTCTCCCATCAGGCAGAAGATACAAAAGCCTGAAAGCACATACCACCAGGCTCAAGGACAGCTTCTATCCTGCTGTTATAAAACTATTGAACAGTTCCCTAGTACAATATGATGGACTCTTGACCTCAAAATCTACCTCGTCATGACCTTGCACCTTATTGTCTACCAGCACTGCACTCTCTCTGTAGCTGTTACAATTTATTATGCATCTATTGTTTTACCTTGTACTACCTCGATGCATTGTTTAATGCATTAATCTGTACTAACGGTATGCAAGACAAGTTTTTCACTGTACCCTTGGTACAAGTGACAATAATAAACCCATTTCATAAAAGAACAGATTAATATTTTGGATATGCAACATGGCCATGACAAATCTGTAATCATTGAGTCACACAGCACAGAAACAGGCCCTTCAGCCTACACGGTCCACGTCAACAATCAAGTTGCAGAGAACTCTGCAGACGATCAGAATCCAAGGTAGATTGCTGACAAAGGAAATGGGCCTGATGTGGGTAATGTTGCTTTCTCTCTCCATACTTAGTTATTAACACTTGAAACATTACATCAGGCAGAAGTAATTCATAATTCACTTCACAGAAAACATAGAGCAATGCACTAACTGCACTTAAGTTGAAACTTTTCTTTTCAAAAATATACAATGGAATGATTAATAGACAGAAACTGTGTTAAACATGGAGACATAAGAGACTGCAGATGCTGGAATATGGAGCAAAACAAAACAAGCTGCTGGAGGAACTCAACAGGTCAGGCTGCATCTGCGGAGGGAAATGGAGTTAACATTTCGGGTCTCAACACAAATGCTGCCTAACCTGCTAAGTTCCTCCAGCAGCTCATTTTGTGCACTATGTTAAAACATGGTCTATAAAAATTGTAAACAAGTAATCTAACTAGAAACCCTGAATTACTTCCTGTACATCTTTTACAAAAATCTGTATTTAATGTTCAAAAATTATTTAAGAATGCATTCATGCAAAGTTAGGCACAAAACATACTTAACTACAAATCTTGATTCGTTCATAAATAAAAAACACCATCTTCACCACAACCAAAATGTTATCAATGCTACACAGCAAAACTATAGCAAAGAAACTTGCAAATAAAATTAGGACATCACTTTGTGTTTTGGTTACTTAATAAATCCATTTCATAACAAACGCTCACATTTCAGTTCAAGCAGGTTTTACCTGTGCAGGGCTTACAAGGTGCTCAAAAAACACAGGAAGGGACAAGCACAGCAACAGAAAAAAAAGGTTGCATGCAGGCACACAAATTCACCTCCAACAATCACAGCTATGAACATTAAACACCAACAATAAAAATAATAAAACTCAACTACATGCCATTCTCAGGTTACCAGTCATAGTCTTCGCTAGGAAAGCACACAATTCCAGGTGAGCTTGTAGCAGTGTTGATGCACAGGTTCTGTGCCAAGATGAAGAATCAATAATTAAAAACCAACATACTCAACAACTCTTCACAGTGCTATTAGGCAAAATTATTACATAGTTTGTATATTTACATCAATATGATGCCCATGTTCAAGTGCCAAGGACAAATACAAAATCATTTAGTAGGCACTCGTTTCGTGAAATACCGAACTGTCACCATTCATTAGTGAAAGTTAATCTCTCCCATGGCTCCAAGTCATCCAGTCAGAAAAATAATTACTCAATCCTCATTACCAAACACCATTCTACTGCTTTAGGTTTTAAATATTTAGGTGCTCATTACCACAAGGAAAAATGATGTTCAACTCATTGACCATCACAAAAGATCTTGTTGGTAAATCCATCCCATCTTTGAAAGCTAGAGAAATATCCTTTAATGATTGTGATTCAAAAGGATTAAGGTTGATGAATTATGCTGTGTACCTCAGGCTACAGGCTGCTCGAAGTCACATGTAATCAGAGTGTACATATCTAAATTAGTTCGACATGGTTGAATAGCCAGATGAAGTAAATATTATATTACTCAGCAAAAACAAAATAACCAAAATGAAATATCTAAGCTTTTAAACTCTTACCTCCCCCAAAAAAAAGCTCTATTCAAATTTTCAAAGAAGAGAAAAGCAGATGTTTTGCCACTGTGACTGCTCCTGACAAATTGTTAGTTTTAACCAAGTTATTTTGCAAAGGTTAGATAAGCAGAAATAAAAATAAACTCTTCACTGCCTTATATAATTTATATTTTGTGTTGTCTGTACCTATATGTCTGTGATGCTGCTGCAAGTTTTCCATTGTACTTGTACCTCACCGTACTTGTGCATATGACAATAAACTCAAGTTGACTTGAATAAAAATAAACATGGAGATTCAAATTCCGAGACCTAATTACACAAATTAATTGTGTGACAGACTGAGTTTCAGGTGATTTGTAATCCAGTGAAATTAACTACAACATTCCCACAAGTTTCAGCAATATGCTGAATGATAAAAGGTTACTATAATAGAAATGCTCTGCACTTGGCTCCTCTTAAATGGAAAAAATCCACATGCACTTCTAAATTCATTAAAATTTTCAGATTTTTAAGCCTTTTCTCGTGACAGCCGATGTCTCAGGAAACAAGTGAACTCATGTTGTGCAGCATGCAGCAGACCTTGCTGCAAACTGAGTGGACAATGCAGCCCAATAATGTATGCAGATGAACACTAGTATGTTACTGTGGCCAGTATATGTACAGTGAACACTGGCATATTTTAAGTTTTTTCTGCTATAGTCACCTTCTCTATTTCAATGGCATCAATCATTCTGAAAAACATATATATGCCCACACCCATTGACTCGTATTGAACTGATTCAACCTGGTTAATATTAAAAAAAATCCTACACCCAGGAAATATTTTAAAAAATTATTGGTTGGCAGAGACATGGAGAGGGTCTATTTCTGTGCTATGTGACTCCATGTTTTCTTTATGAACAGGTTATTTTGTCTTTTACATATATTTCATGCAATTCTCTAATTTTTCTGTTGTTAGACTACATATCCTTCACAGATACAATACCTTTTGCTGTTCTTTCACTCTGACCTGGGTTTGAATCAAATCAATAGATCCAGTCAGGGAGTTATGGAAGGGAAATCATGTTTGACAAACCTACTGGAGTTTTGAGGATGTAACTATTAGAATAGTAAGAGAAGAAGTGGATGTGATATATTTGAACTTTCAGAAGGCCTTTGATAAAGTTTGACACGATAGGTTAATTATAAAATTAAAGCACAGAGGATTATAGAAAATACTGGCATCAATTGGTTGACAGACAGGAAACAAAGTGGCAATTAATGGACTTTCTTGGGCTAGCAGTTAGAGACTAGAAGGGCACCAAAGGGATCAGGACTTGGACCCCAGTTATTCACAATGATTTGAATGAGGGAAGTGAATATATTTCTAAATTTGCCAACAATACAAAATTGAGTGAGAATGCAAGTTACGAGGAAAGAAAAAGGCTTCAAGTTCATTTAGACAAGTTGAGTGAGTGAGCAATTTCATGGCAAATGTGTCATAACATGAATAAATGTGTTGTCCAAATTGGTTGGAAAACCAAAGGCAGAATATTATTTAAACAATATTATACTGAAGTAGTTTCTGGTGCGTGTAACAATAATACTAACAGCAATAGGATCTTTTAAAAAGCAACTTTAAAAATTAACAAATTTTTGAATTACATTTGGGCATGCAAAATATTCGATTAAGAGTTCAATATAGCAACTCAGCAACAAGTCACATTGACTTTCCAAGTTTGCACCTTACTAAAAATGTTATTCAAAGGACTGAGCTCCCTTAGTTACAAAAATCTGGTTTAAAAAGTCACCTGTATTGTATTTATAATAAAAAGAGTACATAAGAGTGTTCACTGGTATACAGATTTATGGAATGAATTCAATACAGTTTATATGAAAGGTAATTCACACATAAATTGGGGGCAACAGTGATACTGAGAGATAGAATAGCAGAGCTGTAGGAATGATTCACTGACTTACAGCAAATGACAAACAATGTTCCCTGTGATTCAGTGTTTGGACCCAGCTACTTATCATAAACACAGGAGTGGATGCAGAGGAGAATTACAAGAATGCTACCAGTACAAGGGATTTCAGTTATGTAGAGAGACTGGAAATTACCTCTCAGAGCAGTGATACTTAAAGGCAGATTCAATGGAAGTGTTCAAAATTCTGAACATTTCATTGTGTCCCTCCATTCTGCAAGGTAAAAGCAGATTTAATTGTGACTTTCAAAAGGGAATTGGAAGTATATTTGAAAAGGAAAAATCTTACAATCTTTAAAGAATAAAAGGTAGGAGACTAATTGGATAGTTGATGCAGGCAGGAATGAACAGCTATATAGCCTCTTATGGCATTAGATTTCTAGAACATTGATGGCTTGTAGAAACAAGAGGCAAGAGATAATGACAAGAATCTGAACTGTAATGGTGATGTCATTCTTAACAGAGCAAGGAAAGCCAAGAGAAAAAAAATTAAATATTTTTTAAATTATGAAGACCATTCATGATCATAAAAGTCAGGGCAAAGGATTGATAATGTACATGATTTCTGAGATTAGAAGTGTCCTTGTGGAGAGCTGTTGAGAACAAAGAATACTTAGATGGAACAGATACACATTTATTATGACACAGAAGGCCAACTGAGTCCATGCCAACCACCAGAAGAGTAATCACATCACTTCAACTGCTCTGTACTCCTGCAAATTATTCTCTCATTTGATTCTTTTGTCACTTACTTACATTAAAGGGCAATTTACAGTCACCAATTAATTTACCAGCACACCTTTGGTAGGAAATTGGCATATCCAGGAAACCAATGGTGAGAATGTGCAAACTCAATAGAGACAAGGTTTGAGGCAAGGATCTAATCAGGTTCCTTGAGCTGTGAGGCAGCACAGCTACACTATTCTGCCCCTTGAGATGAGTTAGACCACTGCATCCTTTAAAAGAAAAATCTGAATGAAGATTTGGAGTTGAGGACTGTAGTGAAAAAGCAGGGCACTTTAATCTGTTCCAGCAGAGCTGGCACAAATAATTGTCTAAACAGTCTCCTCTGATACTTTAAATTTCACAATACCAAGATGAACCATAAAAGAAAAATGGAAAATTAGGTAGAAGTGTCAAGTGTCCCACCAAAAGAGCATGTTTCCATTACATTCTCTAGAAAGACAACGATAAATGTTTATAAAAAGATATCTATTAAAAAGAGATGATATTCAAATCAGATAAATCAAAACCTGTCATTTCTAAGTGGTGTATATTTTAAACTGCACTGCAACAGAAACCAGAATACTAATTAAGTTTGTTCCTTTGTTAATTCCCAGATTTAAATTTGCATGCACCCTTCCAATTCTATTTCTAAAACTGTCTTCTTATAAAAAGAGGCATCTCTTCATCATCAAACCAGCTCGCAGCCTGCTTATTACAGAACAAAATTCGAATTTTTTTTTAAAGAGAATAACAAAGGATAGAGAGAAGCAAACAGAAAGAAAGAAACACAGCTGGTCAGCACAATGTATTATGCACTCTTTCAAAGTAACTGACTGTGCATTTCACAAATTCCCTGGCTTTCCTTTGCTTTTCACCAGATTAAGCAGATATCTGTTTCTAAACAGTTCAACAGAGCATTTTGTTCTCTTTTCCATATAATTGGCTTAAAAAATTTCTTATATTAAATGTAAAAATGGAACATGCTTAGAAAGATTAAACAGCTTTTTCCAAACAAATACCAATGAACGACTGCATTTTGTCTTTTTCTTGAATTTCAGTTCCTTTTCATTCCCTGTAAAACCATTAACGAAATAGCTTGCATTCTATTTGGACAATACACCAAGAATAAGTTAATATACACTCTGGAATTATTCAGATATGTAACAAAAATAAATCTATTTCACCAGAAAACTCAGGAATTGGCCATTACAAAGAAAGAGCAGCTTATAAGAAGATAAAGCCTAACATCAGTTGCCTTTCCCTGTCCTCTGAAACACCCCTGGACACATTGAAGCTAACAAGGCCAAATTAATGATTTTCCTACTATAAATTCGATGAGTTTCAGAAATATTTATAAGCTATCAATAAAATATTTTCTTAAATTAAAAAATTAAAAGTAGAATCAGCTGAATAACTAAATATTAAACTAAGCCCAAATAATTAAAAATGGAACTTGCTCTTTCTGGTCTATATTCCCACTGAAATTAAAGGGATCACCAATCCTGCACTAAGTAATAACCTGGTAGAAGATCCAAGGACTGATTCCCCAATGTTAAGTTCAGCAGTTTTACACTCTTAATTTGCTGCTACAGTATTTAAGTGGATAAATGCCAGCAGATCCCTTCAGACCTGTAACTTAATTCTGAAAAATCTAAGCTGATAATAAAATGATGCACCATTCTAATTTAAAATGTGGTTATCAATTTAAATAGAAATGGTTTCCAATGTTACTATTACGATGGCAAATATGGAACTCCAATTTATTCTATAGCAACAATTAGCCATCTCCATAATACAGTGAAATAGTTACAATCATATACTTTTAAAAAAACTATCAATTCAATAAATTTTACATTTTTTTCATTACTTTTGCTTTAAACTGCTTAAGTATATTTTTTATACTTCTTCTCCTTTTGTTTTGACCACAGGGATCCCATCCAGGAGTTGACCACATGCTAGGTGTTACTCCTAGCACACAATAAAAGTATTCTAATGTATAATTCTCAATTCTCCACACAAAATGTTGGACAATTTTTCTGTGCAGCAAATAGTTAACACACTTCAGATAGATATAGATAAGCCATCACCTTAATTTCAGCATTTATTGCTCATCTCTAATTGCCTTTGAGAAAATGGTGGTGAACCTTGTTTCTTAATGAGTATACCGAGACCACTTTTAGTGCAAGGAAAAAGGAATGCAAACAAAGAAAAACAACTATAGACCAAGATTATATTTGCAGAAATATCATACTCAACTATGATGCCACTATGACAAAGTAACTGCTGATTCACACTAGGGGCAGGTCCCATAAAAGACATCAGATAGAAATCAACACCTTCAGAAGGAAAGATGACGAAAGTGAATTCAGAAAGTTACATTTAAAAATTTGAGAATGTGGGTAACTCCTTGAAATTCTAAGTGGTTTATTTATCAAATGCTGGAAGCTTTCTTCCCCAACAGCTGTATTATTTGGATAGCTTTTCATTTAAAATCACTTGATACATTAATCAACTCCTTCAAAATGTTGACTATATGCCCCTGTTAAAAATAACTACATCTACTTAATAACACTAATAAAAATTGTGAGTACAAGTCACAATCAAAATCTCTGCTCCAGTTCTGCGCACTAGGGTCAAACAAAGGTCCAACATTGGATATGTTTCATGAAATTACAGTAACTGTCTTCAGACTATGTTCTGCAATTGTAACTCACACGTGAAAATACAAGCAACTATACTGAGCTGGACTTACCTGTGTAATGGTGGATTGAAAGCCTGATGTTTTGCTGTATATCCAATGGAATGCCGCAAATTATTCCTGAAATGTGTGGATATTGATGTTCCTCAGTGCAATGAGGAAGAATCGCTAATGAAACAGTGTATGTAAAAACAAAAAATGCTGGAAACAGTCAGCAGGTCAGGTAGCAAACAGTTAATGTTTGAGACAAAGGATATCTGACCTGAAATGTTAACTGTTTCTCTAACCACAGATTCTGCCTGATCTGTGGAGTGTTTCCAGCATTTTCTATTTTAATTTCAGATTTCCAGCATCTGCAGTTTTTCTTCCTGATTTACAAAGTTGTGTATGCAGTTGTAATTGTTACAATTTGAATTTAAGACATTTTGTGCAACATCTACGCCTTCAGGTTTACATGCAAGGCTTGCAAGGAATAAAAAGGAATGATTATTTTCAATTATTGCAATTACATAGGGCCTTGATGAGGACTCACCTAGAGCAACATATACACTTTTGGTGTCTTTATCTAAAAGGAGAATGTACTTGCTACAGTGGCAGATTCACTACGCTAGTTCTATAGATGACAAGTTTGCTCTATGAGCATAGATTAGGCCTGTATTCTCTGGAGTTTAGAAGAATGACAAGTAATCTCACTGAATTTTACAGAACTCATACAGGGATCCAAAGCGTAGATAGTCTTCCCTGGCGCAAGCGTCTAGAACCAGGGGCCCCAGTATTAAAGGGTAGGCCACTTTAGGACTAAAATAAGAAATTTCTTCCCACAGAAGATGGTTAATTCTCTGCCTAGAGGGTTGTCAAGGCTCGGTCATTTAGTTTACTCAAAACTGAGATTGACAGATTCCTGAAGACTAAGCAAGGGATAGTACTATAGCACTGAGGTAGATCATCAGTCATGACATTGATGGATGGCAGAGCAAACCTGAAGGCTAGATGTCCCACTCCTGCTCCAACTTCTTGTGTTCAAGTGACAAAGGCTTCAGTTGCAACTTATTATCACATACTTCCATGCTCCTGAATGTGCTTGGAGAGGCAGGGAAGATACAGCACTTGAGGTCAGTGGATGGGGGTAAGATCGAGAAACAGGGTACAAGGTCAGGAAGGACCACTTCATGCGACTAGGAGAAGGGCAATGAAGGAACTTAACACTGAAGATCATCTGGTGAGAGTCAAGTGGAGAAGACAGACACTGGCTATATATTAAAGAGGGAAGGGAAAACAGACTGCAGGGGGCAATACTCTAAGAGATTAGATTGCATAATTTTATGCAAGTATTTTAGTTACCTGGTACTTTAATTACGTGCAGGCCTCCCGAATCAACATTGCAATATTTAGGTAATATTCTTCTAGAAGTACCCTACCACAGGTTTAAATTCCCCCACTCTGCGTTGCAGTGCGTTTACAGGGCATCTCGCAAAAGGGAGTGCCTGCAACAAAAACCTGCACCAGGCATGTGAGAAAGAATAAGTTATAGGGTTACAGAAAAATGAGGAATGGGATTTTCTCTGCTGGGAGGTGACATAGACCAAATTGCCTCTTTCTGTCTCATAAGTAGGAAGGAACATGTGTCTTAAAACAGATGAATACTGCTTAAAATAGCAAATAATCTCCCTACTGCAGTATCTCTCAGTAAATAATTCAAACCACAGGAGCTGATGAGATAAGACCTCAACTTCAATAATTACAGCAGCACATTAAACGTGAAATTCAAACTATTAAATAAACTGAAAGAACAGATTTACAATGAGAGAGACCCAAAGCACAGCAAAAAAAGTTTAACATCCAACCAAAATATGAAATAAACGCAGTTAGCTAGAGGCCGCAGAATTTGCTTTCAACTAAACCCAGGCAATGCAACCACCGTCGAAAATTGACTTTGACCTCTAGGAGAGACGAAGGATCGATATGACTGAGATTCGGGCAAATCCTACATGAAAAAGCGAGCGATAACCACTGCAACACACGGTGCAGCCAGCCACCTACAGCGCGCAGGTAAACAGGGAGGGTGCAGTTGGAAACATGCAAACGCTGCCCACATGATAACGCGGTGGGAAGGCGGACCGGCGAGGTGCCCATTCCCCGCGGACCAGGCTGACCCGCGGCACCCCGCTCCCACCCCGGCCATCAGCATGGGCTCCAGACTGCAAGCTCCCCCCACCCCCGGCCCTCTCACCTTTCCTCGATCCCGCTGAGCTCGATCTGCTGTTGCCGGCTTTATTTTTCGAAGCCATGGTTTCACTCGATTGAAATGTTTTGTTTTGTACGTGGGGAAATAAAATCAACAGAAGATAACCTGCCTCCGTCCACTCCCCAGCTCAACGTGAGCCAAACTTCCACCGACCGCCGCTGAACCGTGGCCGCAACCCAAACTCAGCCACCGTCCCGGTGATTGACGTCGAAACGACCCAATCAGAGCCCGGGTCCGCGGCTGTGATTGGATAGACTCCGCTGATGCCCGTTCCGCTGGCTGGAAGGGGGCGGGACAGCCTGACAATCTGCGGAGAGTGAGGCGCAGCGCGCGCGCCGAGCGAACGTGGCAACATGGAAGCAGTGAAGGCTCGCGAGAGCTGTAGCCTGCTCTCAGCCTGCACTGTAATCATGTGCAAAGCCTTGGGTCATTATCCCAAGTCAGTGAGAAATTGGTTCAGCTCGCAGTAACTAATTACCCAACCCTTGCTGGTTTTAATTCGTTTTAGGAGGTCCCCTGCCCTTGAGGATGACTTGCTTCCCACTCCAATGCTGTGGGTTCCAAGGTGGCTGATGAGCCCAATTTGGGTTGCAGAGACCACGTTGCAGGTGGAGTAAGGGGTGTGAAGCAGGACTGCTAGGTGGGTTGTATGGAAGGTAGTGTGCTCGTTTTTGCCGCATTCACTCATTAACAATGAAAAGACTGGAGGTTCTCTTTGTCTTTTGGGGTGGGATTTTGAGTGGTTATAGGCTAGGGATTCCAACCTCGGCTACTTGCATTACCAAAGGAGAGGTATTGGCAGTCTTAAACCACAAAGGTGGATAAATCGTCGGGCTGACTAGGTGCATCCTTGGATCTTGTGGGAAGCCAGGGAAGAAATTGCAACAACACACAAAATACTGGAGGAAATGGTATAAATTGGTTTATTACTGTCACATGTACCAAGGTACAGTGAAAAACTTTGTTTTGCCTGCCATCCATACAGATCATTTCATTACAACAGTGCATTGAGGTAGTACAAGGGAAAACAATAACAAAATGCAGAATAAAGTGTTACAGAGAAAGTGTAGTGTAGGCAGACAATAAGGTGCAAGGCCATAACGAGGTAGATTATGAGATCAACTAGGGGCCCAAGTGGAGACTTGCACTCCAATTGGACTCCAGTGGAGGCTTCCATTGGAGGGGAATTGTGGAGGCCCTTGCAGAGATATTTGCATCATTAGCCACAGGTGAAGTTCCAGAGAACTGGGGGGTGGCTAATGTTGTGTCATTATTTAAGAAGGGGAGCAAAGACAAGCCAGGGAACTACATGCCAGTGAGTCTAACGTCAGTGGTGGGTAAGTTACTGGAGAGGGTTCTGAGAGACAGGATCTACCAGCATTTGAATAGACAAAGACTGATTAGGGATATTCAGCACAGCTTTGTGTGTGGGAAATCATGTCTCACAGATCTGTCAAAGTTTTATGAAGAGGTAAACGGGGTTGATGAGAGCAGAGTAGTGATCATTGCCTATATGGACTTTAGCATAGCCTTTGATGAGGTCCCGCATGGAAGGCTAGCCTGGAAGATTAGATTGCATGGGATCCAGGGAGAGCTAGCTAAGTGATTGGCTGGAAGGTAGGAAGCAGAGGGTGATGGTTGAAGGTTGTTTTTCAGCCTGGAAGCCTATGACCAGTGGTGTGCCACAGGGATCAGTGCTGGGCCCATTGTTGTTTGTCATTTCTATAAATGATTTGGATGGGATGTACAAGGTATGGTTAAGAAGTTTGCAGATGACACTAAAGTAGGTGGTATCATAGTGGTATTGCTGCCCTCCAGTCAGGGCATTGAGTATAGGAGTTGGGACTTTATGTTGCAGCTGTGTAAAACATTGGTGAGGCCACACTTGGAGTATTGTGTACAGTTTTGGTTGCCCTGTCATAGGAAAGACATTATTAAGTGGAAAGAGTGCAAAGATTGACAAGAATATTGCCAGGACTCAAGGGCCAGAGTTATAGGGAGAGGTTGAGTAAGCTGGGACTTTATTCATTGGAGCATAAGAGACTGAGGGGTGATCTTATAGATCTGTGTATAGATCTTGTACACAGTCTTTTTCCCATGGAAAGGGAACCAAAACTAGAGGGTATGGGTTTAACGTGAGAGGGGAAAGATTTTAAAAAAGACCTGAGGGGCAATTTCTTCACACAGAGGGTGGTGTGTATACGTAATGAGTTACAAGAGGAAGTGGTTGAGACAGGTACAATAACAACATTTAAAAGACATTTGCACAGGTTCGTGGATAGGAAAGGTTTAGAGGGATATGGACCAAACACAGGCAAATGGGACTAGCTTAAGTGCACCTATTGGTTGGCATGGATGAGTTGAGCCAAAGGACATGTTTTCCATGCTGTATTACTCTACGAGTTGGTAGTTACGCTCTTTTAAGGAGACTTTGAGAACTTCCTTAAATCCTTTCTTTTGTGCTTCTGGTCACCTCCTGCCATTATGGAGCTCAGAATGGAATACCTGTTTCTGGAGCGATGTGTCAGCAGGACTCCACTGAGTGTAATTTATGTCTTAAAACTATTGATGTGAGTCTGGGAGAGGATGCCGTTATTGGATTGTTTATCCTGCTGGTGGATCTGAAGGATTTTTGCAGAGCCAGAATTGTGGGTATTTTTCCAGTGCTTTGAGGTACCTTCTGTTGGTAATTCATGTCCTTGTTGGACCTCAGTTTCCTCTAGAGCTAATTCTGTTGCAAGTTTTGTTTAAGGGTCAAGTTGATGGAGAAAACTGAATGGATTAAATAGAGATCAGTCCAGCATTCAGTGGTATTTGTCATGGCATGGATTCCCTGACCATTTCTCACTCAGACAATGACATAATCCAACAGGCATCAGTGCCTGGATAAGTATAATGCTGTCCTTGCAAATTTGGTGAAGCTTCGAGGTGATGGTAGATGTTTTGAATGAATCGATCAGTATAGGGACAGTCCTCCCACCAACAGTTAGGCACTAGACAATAATAGTACTCTCACTTGGATACCATTCATGAATATAAACAAATGTTGAACCTCCCAACCAATTGACTACATTAGAAGACAGTCTATTTTCCCTTCCAAACATCCCGTTAAGTTCCTTCAGATAGTTATGGCACTATACTCGGACATGTTTAAGTTGGATCAGGATAGATGGGAAATATGGAACCCTGCAATACCAAAGAAGAAACAATGGCTCAGAAGGGTACTCGCAACTGATCGCTAAGCAAGCTCCTCCTCCCTCGCAGCACCTACAGCTGTCAGGCCTCAGCTCATCGGGATCCCAGGCATCCAGATATGATCAAGCTATCTCAACAGCCACCCACCTTAAAACATTCTTGCAGACAGCAAACCAGGAAGCAAAAAAATCAGCTTTTAATTACGTTTTAAGCATTATGCTAAATAAAGACTGAATCATGTGCATTTGTTTAAATTAGAATTTGAAATATAATTTAAAATATTGGGAACCCTTGTATTTTGAAATATTTCTGAAAGAATTGTAATGAGTATAGATAAAGAAAAAGTGAGGGTTCAATCTTTTTTCAAGCTGCCTTTTTCATATTTTGTATAGCAAAGGCAAACAATGGCAGAAGGTATATTCAAAGTTTTATCCTGATGTTTCATCATTAATTGATTATATCTGGGCCAGCATGTACATTGCTTCTCTCCCTCCATAATATGCTTTATCCTTTCTGAGGAAGATCTATACCTTCAGCAAGTTCAGAGCAGGAGTTTTTAGTGTGACTCAGTCCACAATTTATTGCACATTCGATTCAGACAGTCCATAATTTCTCATTTGTTCAATACATTGCCTTACCTTCCATGTTTTATATGAATGCTGTTCACTGTGGTCCAATATTTACATTGCAGGTAGAAACATCAAAGTGTTTGATGGTCTGCTATCCAACCAAATTGTTGTTAGACTCTGATGCTGCACATTGAATATCCTTAGCTCTGAGTGCCCAATTGAGTAAAAATTGAAGTACATGTGACCGGAAAGGTTTCCTTGGCTTGAGCCTATTTTTGGTAGTCGGACGATATCTTTACACAATGACACAGGGTCAGTTATGACGTATTCATATTATCAAAAAAATGGCCAAATTCCTTCTCACCATACAGGAAGGGAAATTTAACATTGTTAGCCACATTTGGTGTGGAATTTAGGGCACTACTTATTACTCACATGGCAACATTCAACAGTGTGTCAGCATTTCAGAAGTGAGGACTGGGCACCTAAGGAATCACATTATTTAAATATGTGGGTCATTCTAGAAAGGTTGGGAGCATTGTTTCCCAGCATATTCAATCAAGCTTCACTATGTTTGTCTTTCTTGTAATTTTGTCAGTAGTTATGAGATGTTATCAGTTACTGAGAGTTTGATCTACAGGAACTTCAAGTTAGCTGTATGACTCTATAGTGGCTCTCCTTAGTGCATTAGTTTCATTCCACCAAAGGGCACATTTAACCTTTTAATTGGCTAGAAAGCTGTTAAGATGGAATGAGGAAGCACTCACCTGAGTTCTATTAGTTTTCAAACTCCAGATTCAGTAGTAATCCTCAATGGTGTACAGATTGTTTTAAAGAACTTCTGTTTTTGGAAGGCATCATGTTGTAAGGCCAATGCAATATCATCACATAACTAAATGAATGTGACACTACCAGTGGGGTGTTACCGTGGAAAGAATGGGTAAAAGAACATAGAGACTGTCATTTAATTCTCATCAGCAGATCAAATCCCTGTCAAAGTGTACATGAAATCCAGAATATCACATTTAGAGAATGAGTATGCATTTGAAGACAACCACCAACTTTAGCAATTTTTTTTCCCAACTTTTATCATATTCAGAGGAAAGGACTGCAAATGCTGCCCTTGATTTTAAGTTGGCCTCTGTATGACTTGTCAATACTAATAGACACTTCTATTTGTCCAAAAGCCAGCTAGGGTATGATAGGTTCCGACAAAAGCTTCAGGCAGAGGAATATTCACCACTCCATAAGCTATAGATAGTTGAAACCTTGACATGTAGCCTTTTTAGCCTCTCAGCAAGCTTTCCAGGATTTTCAATCATGACTCCATTTGCCTCTTTTCACTCTTTAAGGAGCCACCCAGTGCTATGTATAATTTTGAAAAAAAAATTCAATCCAAGTAGTCCCAGGTTTCTAAGAAACTCTATGCCTTCTGCATCAGATCAACTGTCCCAGGCCTCATGGCTGTCAGCTCCATATCTACTTCCATTTTCTCTTATTAATTTACAAATGTGGATGTTGGCAGGACCATCATTTATTGTCCATCCCTAATTACCCCTGAACTGAGTAGATTGATGGGCCTTTTGACAGCATAGCTAAAAGACAATATTGTGGTATATGTGGAGTCTGATGTAGGTCAGTCCATGCAAATGTTGTCAGATTTCCTTTCCAGACAAACATTTGTAAACCAGATGTGCTTTTAAAACAATCTGTTGGTTTCATGGTCACCATTACAATCACTTGAATTTAACTTCACCATCTGCAATGCTGGGATTCAAAGACACATTTATAGATCTTGCCCAAGCCTCTGGATTAGTATTTAGTAGTTTAACCACAATGCTACTCTTCCACTAGTGTGAAAGATGGAGAAAGTGATAGAATGGTGGTTTGAATTAATCCACTGCAGCTCTCACTGGACGTGCAGTCTAACTGATATTCACAATAGAATATCTGTTTTGGGAGTCTGGTGTCAGGCATACAAATGAGATGCCCTGACCATTGGAGCTATTTGGGTGTAATTGGGGCCTCAGTGCCAGGGACGTTGGCTTAGGAGAGGACACGGACATGTCCTTCCAGTGAACTTGAAGGATTTTGCAGAGGTGGCATTGGTGGTATCATTCCAATGCCTTGAGCTGTACGTAGTCCAGCTCACAGCAATATATGTGAAGTTGGGATCACTGCTGCCCAGAAGAGTTTATTGCCAGATCTGTGGTCTAGACCTTCAGTCAACCAAAGGCTATGCTCATGCTTTGAAGGCAGAAGTGAATTTTATCATCGACGTCTGTATTCTCCAAGAGGTGACTCCCAAAATATGGGAAGTAGTCCACATTTTCGAGGGTCTCACCATAGACTTTTATTGTCAGAAGACAGTATTTTGCAGTGGGGTTCAGATTGGCAGACAATCTTTGTCTTTTGGATCCATCCGCTCATATGTTTTAATGGAGTCAATGGTGGTTTGGAGTTTAGCCTCTGAGCACATGCAAATGCAAGCTTTGTCTGTATAGTGCAGTTTGATGACAGGGGATGAAGTAATCTTGGTTCTGGAGCTTATTCATCGCAGGTTGAACAGTTCCTCATTAGTTCTGAAGATTAGCTCCATTCCTATAAAGGGGTATGTTGGTGATGAGATGCAACATTAGAGTGAAAAACATTGAGAAAAGTGTCAAGGGAATGATGCAGCCTTCATTGACAGCGGTTTTCAGTGAGATAAGCTCTGTTGTAGATCTGCTGCTTAGGATCGTGAATCAAATGTAAAGATGTGACAGATTTTTGTGGACACTCGAACTTGAGGAGGGTCTTCTGTACCCCAATCGACTGATGGAGTTAAAATCCTTAATGAGTTTAAAAAAGCCTATATACTGTATACAGCCATTGAGGCTGTTCCCTACATTTTACCTGGAGTTGTCATTTAGAGGATCAATTTTGTCTTCTTCTGGGATGCAGACCAGGATTTTTTTGAGGTTTGAGTAGAATCCTCTTTGGCTTCATCTAAAGCTTCCAGGGTTGGGGCACCTGTATTGAGCATTGATGACTGTAGCAATCACGAAGAAGGCATGCCAGCAGCTCTACTTCACTAGGAGTTTGAGGAGATTTGGTATGTCACCAAAGACTCCTGCAAATTTTTATAGATTTACAGTGAAGAGCATTCTGAATGGTTGCATCACAGCCTGGTATGGAGGCTCCAATGCACAGGATCGCAAGAGGCTGCACAGAGTTGTAGATTTAGCCAGCTCCATCACCGGCACAACCCTCCCCACCATTGAGGACATCTTCAAGAGGCCTTGCCTCAAGAAGGCAACATCCATCACTAAGGACCCGCACCATCCGGGACATGCCCTTCTTGTTACTACCATCAGGAAGGAGGTACAAGACCCTGAAGACCCACACTCAATGATTCAGGAACAGCTTCTTCTGCTCTGTCATCAGATTTCTGAATGAACCATGAACGCTACCTCATTATTCCTTTCTTTTGCACTATTTATTTATTTTGTAATTTATAGTAATTTTATGTCTTTGCACTATACTGCTGCTGCAAATTGACAGATTTCACGTCATATAAGACAGTGACCTGATTCTGATGTTACTTCCATTTAGGCTGAGCCAAAAGGTCATAAGGTGTTCCCTAATTCTGCCCAGGGAGTCTCTGAAATGCAGAATCGAAATTACAAATGCCACACGTTGAACAACTTCTCCTTCAATTTCATTAACTTTCTCAAGTCAGGGGTGTAGCTGTGGGAACTCGCATATGCCCAAGTGGGATATGTGAAACATTCCTTGTTTCATTCTTACTCAGGCCCCTTCCCTCATCTTTTTTCCCCCAGTATATCAATGACTGCTTCCTACTCTAATACAGAACTCAAAGGTTTCATCACTTTTGTTACCAAATTTCCTCCTGCTCTCACTTTCAGATGGCCGATCTCTGACATCCTTCTCTTGATTTCCCTATCTCCATCTCAGGGGACAGGTTAGTTACCAATATCCACTGCAGCTTCAGAGACAGTCAGTTGAGAGACCTGTCAATGATGGAGAGGAAGCCGTGGCTAAAGTCAAAGGGTCTACACCTCCTCCCACGCTGTTACATATAAGAATTCCATTCCATTATCCCCATTTCTCTGCCTCCATTGTATCTATTCTGATGACTACACTTTTCAAATCTCTGCTTCTTGGGTATTTTCCTTTCTCTTTAGCCATGGCTTCTTCTCCATAGTAGACAGACCTCTCAACTGCATCTTTTCTATTTTCTGTTTTCTCATCCTCACCTCCCACCCAGAACAGTTACAGGGCTCCCATTCTGCCCCACCGGTTCTTTGTTCAACAGATCATCTTCTATAATTCCGACCACCTCAGTAAGGTGCTACCACCAGACCCATTTTCTTTGTTCCCTCCTCGTTCAGCATTCCGAAGGGACCATTTACTCTGCAGCTCCTAGTTCACCATCCACCTACACCAACTCACACTTCCCTTTACATGACACCTTCCCATATAATAGCAAGAGATCCGACACTAGTCCTTTTATCTGTTCACTTCCTACCATCCTGAGACTCAAACACTCTTTCTAAATGAAGTAGAAATTCACTTGCACTTCTTCCAATTTAGTGTACAGCATTTGGTGACGTGGTCTCCTCTGCATTGGAGAAACCCTTTTAACTAATGGAGTATTACATAGTTCAGTGATTGGACCCCAGCAAAAGAGAAGTTTCACTCTCATTGAGTCCAGAAAGACCAAATGTGGAGGTGTGGTGTTCTCACTCTGTGGAATCTCCTTATCTCCTCCATCAAGCAAGTCTCTTTTTTGGACTTTGAGCTGGAGCTTGTTCCTCCAATGTGGAATGCCACCCACCCCCATAATGTCACGTGACCTGGGGTGTGGTGTGCATCCCATTTTCTTTTGCCACATCTGGCATTGTTCTGATGTGGATTTCATCTTCACGGTTTCTCCTACGCCTTGTGTTCTAAGTCTTTTGTAAGTTGTTTTCTAAGTTGTTGTAGTCTGCCTGGCTTCTACCAGTCATTTCCTTCTTGTATGTGCTTCTAGCAACCCTTCTATTATTAGGAGTAGAGTCCTAGCTTGTCTGGTCATAAGTCTCCACACAGGTTTGCTCATCACCCCTTGGGGTGGGATAATATGAAAGACCCGGATGCTCCTTCTCAGCAGTTTCTTGGCCACCTGCACAATATTTCGTGGAAAGTGAGGTGGTGTTATTTGATGATGAAACTGCCAGTCCTTTGAGAACCCCATGTATTTGTCTGGTGTGAACGGTGGCCCATTATCAGTGATCAGCAATCCTTGCTTGCTGTGTCTTGTGCTTAACTGCAAAAAGCTCCTGCTGTTGCCAATCCAATGTTTTTAGCCTGGCTTTGGATAGCTCTGCAGCTTTTCATTCCTGTGTAGACTTTTCTAGATTTACCTCCTGTTCATGTGGTCGCTGTTCACTCAGGATGTGCTCCTCGATTCCATTGATCACCGAGTCCTATAAATCTACAAAACTGGAATAATCAAATAACAATCTTAACTCTGTCAAGAAAATATCAAAGACTTCTCACTGTTTCTGGTTGCATGCAGACAACAGGTAATGGTCAACTGTTTCATTTCCCAAGGTTTGCAATATGCTTGTAATGCATCTAATGGTTTTTCCAGGGCCTCATTTGAGGACCTTATAATATGGTACAATTCTCTCCCCTTGTGACTAATGAGATAACATTTCTTTAGACTGCTCTGGTTTATGTGGCGCAGCCACTTGTAAGTACAGTAGGATGTTTTCCCTCCTCTGTTTCCATTCTTTAGGACTACTTGTCCTAAAGAACAGTCTACTTGCCTGAAGATTCATCGGCTTGGGAATCTTTATCTATCCTATTGTGTGCTATCTCAATTGAATTACACAGCTCAGTGTCACTCAGCACATGTCCACATTATGTCAATTGGGACGGATGACCGTCAGTTTTTGGCATTCTGATTCAGGGCAGGGTCTAAGTTTCAAAGTTTGATCATGCTTCTGACACTCCATCTTGGTATCTTTCTTAATTCCACTTTAAATTACTGGAGGATAGCCAGTAAATCAAACTAACAAAGTTAATAAAAGAAAACCACAGAGACACATGGATGACTGGAAACTAATGAACTGAAAATTGTCACCAATAACACAGAGACATTTGGTCACTTGGTACAATTCCTAAAGATGTACTCAATCAATATTACAAATGCCTCATTTGTTATAGTCTTTAACATGAATGTTACTTGTGATTCAACAGTCTAAGCCTGGGTGTTGTACAAGTTTTGTGCCATGAGAACTTGGTAATGGAGGTAAACAGCACAGAAACATAAGTAGACAGCACCATCTTCTTCCTTATAGATTGGCGCGATGGTCACTGGTAAGTGACTGATGTTGGATGTCTTTCAAAGGAGCCTGAAGAACTCCTGCAGTGATTTTCTGGGGCTTAACTGATTGACCTCACTAAGCACAACTGTTTTACTTTGTTCTCAGTACAGTTTTATCAACTGGCAAGATTTCTGCCCATCACCATTGAGTTAAATTTTATTTGGACTCCCTGGTCAAATTGTGTGTTTCTATACCAAATGCATTGGCGGTTTCTTGATGTGCACTTGGAGTGAATAAACTTGATGATGGAAACTTCAGGATGAGCCAGGAAAAAACACATACAGCAAAATTCTGATATTCTGAGACCCTTGGAACTTTGGTGGTGCCAGACTAACAGACTACTTTTGGATTTTGCTCCTACTAAAACCAAAATTCAATTTTATTTCACTTCTTTTTACATGTTACGCATTGGTATAATAAATTTTCCAGTGCATCTGCTGAATTTGAAGGGAGCAAAAAATATACAAGCATTCCAGACCCCAGCCCCAAAGTAGAATAACAACTTATAAAATACAGTTGGGATATATGGATAGGAAAGGTTTGGAAGGTTATGAGCCAAACACAGGCAAATAGGACTAGCTTGTATGGGTATCTTGGCTGGCATGGACCAGTTGGGCCAAAGGGCCTGTTTCCATGCTGTATGACGCAATGAGTCAATGACTCCAAGTCAGCATTTAAAGTTCTTTGTCAGGACCCATGCAATCTCTTCTCTTGCCTCCCAGTGCAGTCTGGGAAACATCCCATCAGGCTCTGGGGATGTGTCCACCTTCAAGCTCGCCAAAACTTCTAATACCTTCACAAGATCACAAGACAAGGGAGCAGAAGCAGGCCATTTGGCCCATCGAGTCTGCTCCAAGGAAAGGGAAAATAGAAATGAGAAATGGGGAATGGGGGAAAGAAAAAAAAACCTAATCCCAATTTCCGGCCTTATCCCCATATCCCTTGATATCCTGACTATTTAGATATCTATCTATCTCCTCCTTGAATGCCCCCACTGATCTGGCCTCCACTGCTGTACGTGGCAAGGAGTTCCACAAATTCAGCACCCTCTGGCTAAAGAAATTTTTCCTCATCTCTGTTTTGAAACTGTACCCTCTAATTCTAAGATTGTGCCCTCTGGTCCTGGACTCACCCACCAAGGGAACCAGCCTAGCCACATTTACTCTGTCCTTTCCTATCAATATTTTAAATGTCGCTATGAGGTCCCCTCTCATTCTTCTGTACTCCAGTGAGTACAGTCCAAGAGCCGACAAACGCTTCTCATACGTAAGCCCTTTCATTCCTGGAATCATCCTCGTAAATCTCCTCTGAACCCTCTCCAACGTCAGCACATCCTTCCTAAGATGTGGGGCCCAAAACGGCGCACAATATTCCAAATGAGGCCTCACTAGTGCCCCGTAGTGCCTCATCAACACGTCCTTACTTTTATACACTATACCTCTCAAAATGAATGCCAACATAGCATTCGCTTTCTTTACCACCGATCCAACCTGGTGGTTAACCTTTAAGGTATCCTGCACGAGTACCCCCAAGTCCCTTTGTACTTCCGTGCTTTGGATTTTCTCTCCTCCTAGATAATAATCTGCCCGCTTATTTCTACTTCCAAAGTGTACAACTGCACATTTCTCAACATTGAATCTCATCTGCCATTTCCTTGACCATTCTTCTAAACTGTCTAGGTCCCTCTGCAACCTTCCTATCTCTCCAATACTCCCTACTCCTCCCCCTATCTTGGTGTCATCCGCAAACTTAGCCACAAAACCATTTATTCCATCATCCAAATTGTTAATGTACAAGGTAAAAAGGAGCGGTCCCAACACCGACCCCTGCAGCACACCACTAGTAACCGGTAACCAACCAGAACGAGATCCTTTTATTTCCACTCTTTGCTTCCTGTCAACCAGCCAATGCTCCACCCATTCTGTTATCCTACCCGTAATTCCATGACCTCTCATCTTATTAATCAGTCTCTTGTGAGGCACCTTATCAAAGGCCTTTTGAAAGTCTAAATACACAACATCTACTGCCTCTCCCTTATCCACCCTACCTGTGATTTCTTCAAAAAACTCCAATAGGTTGGTCAGGCAGGATCTTCCCTTCACAAAACCATGTTGGCTAGGACCTATCTTGCCTTGCGCTTCTAGGTATTCCGTAACCCCGTCCTTGAGGATAGATTCCAATAACTTTCCCACCACTGACGTCAGACTAATAGGTCTGTAATTTCCTTTATGCTGCCTCCCACCTTTCTTATACAATGGAACTACATTTGCGACCCTCCAGTCCTCCGGAACCATGCCAGAATCTATCGATTTCTAGAAAATTATCGCCAATGCCTCCGCTATCTCTAAAGCCACCTCCTTCAGAACCCGGGGATGCACCTCATCCGGTCCGGGAGACTTATCAGTCTTTAGCCCATTTAGTTTTCCTAGCACCTTCTCCCCAGTAATCTTAACTGAACTCAGTTCCATTTCGTGAGACTCCTGACTAACCGGCACCTTACTGATGTCCTCCACGGTGAAGACCGATGCAAAATATTCATTCAATTCCTCTGCCATCTCTCTATCGTCCATTATAATAGCTCCTGCACCGTTATCAATTGGTCCTATATCAACCCGTGTCTTTTACACCTTATGTATTTAAAAAAACTCTTAGTATCCTTTCGAATGTTATCCGCCAACTTCCTTTCATAATTCATCTTTTCTTTCCTAATGACCTTCTTAGTTTCTCTCTGCAGGTTTTTAAAAGCTTCCCAGTCTTCTGTTTTCCCACTAATTTTTGCTTCTTTGTACGCCGCCCCTTTTGCTTTTACTTTAGCCTTCACCTCTCTTGTTATCCACATTTGTGCCTTTTTTCCATTCAAAACCTTTTTTTCTTGGAATATATCTATCCTGCAATTTCCTTATTTCCTGTAGAAATTCCTTCCATCTCTCCTCTGCCGTCCCTCCAGCCAGCTTACTCTTCCAATCAATTAGGGCCAACTCCTCTCTCATACCATTGTAATTTCCTTTGTTCCACTGAAATATTGATACACCAGTTATCAGCTTCTCCTTCTCAAACTTGAAACTGAACTCAATCATATTGTGATCACTGGTTCCCAGTGGTTCCTTTACCTTTAGTTCCCTAATCACCTCCGGTTCATTACACAGCACCCAATCCAAAACAGCCGATCCCCTGGTGGGCTCTTCAACAAGTTGCTCCAGAAAAACGTCCCTTAGACATTCCACAAACTCCCTCTCCTGAGTACTACCGCCATTCTGGATTTCCCAGTCCACCTTCATGTGAAAATCCCCCATAATTATCTTCACATTGTCACTCTGGCATGCTTTTTCTATCTCAAACTGCAACTTATCGTCCACTTGCTGACTGCTATTAGGGGGCCTATATATGACTGCTACTATTGTCCTTTTACCCTTGCTATTTCTTAGCTCCACCCACAAGGATTCCACCTCCTCTGACCCAATATCCTTCCTTTCTATTGATTTTATGTCACTACTAACCATCATGGCCACACCTCCCCCTCTGCCTACCCGCCTATCCTTCCTATACACTGTGTACCCCTGGACGTTCAGTTCCCAATCACATCCATCATAAAGCCATGACTCGGTGATTGCCACAATGTCGTATTTATTAACCTGTAGTTGTGCCACTAGGTCATCTTCTTTATTCCTAATGCTACGTGCATTTAAATATAGTACGTTTAGTCCGGTATCTGCTATTAATTTTGTTGTACTTCTATTGTTCGGCAGATTATCCTGGCTTTCCACCTGTCTATCCTTCTTACCATCTTCACTACATACTACCTTAGACATGTTCCTATATACCTCATCCCCTATCCTAACATTCTGTATCCTAACATCCTGACTTGTTGTACCTTTTTAACATCCTTGAATCTTCATCATTCCCTCTTTGAATCCTCTGACCACATTGTCCTTAGTGAATACAGATGAGAAGTATTCACCTACATCCTCTGGCTCCATGCATTGATTGCTATTTTGTCCCGAATGAGTCCTATTCTTTCCCTAGTTACTTTCTTACCCTTAGCGTACTTATAAAATGCTTAGCCAGGGTGATATTGTGTGGCTCTCTTTGCTCACTTAGTTTCATTTTTAAGTACTCCTCTACACTTTCTATACATCTGAAGAGCCTCTCCTGTTTTCAGTTCTCTATACCTGCCATATGCTTTCTCTTTTTCCTCTGTCCAGCCCATGATATGTCTTGATATCCAGGGATCCTTGGACTTGCTGTCCATACCTTTTACCTTATGGGACTAAGTTGACTCTGAATTCCCGTTATCTCATTTTTGAATGACTCCCACTTGTCTGATGTAGATATACCTGCAAGTAGCTGTTCTCAGTCTACTTTTGCCAGGTTCTGTCTTATGATACTGAAATCGGCCTCCCCGCTAGTTCAGGACCTTAATTTCTCTCTTATCTTTATCCATTTCCATAACTACCTTGAAACTTTTAGAGTTACAGTCACTATCTCCAAAATACTGTCCCACTGACATTTCAACCACTTTCCGAACTACATTCCCTAAGATTAGGTTCAGTATTGCCCCTTCTGTAGTTGGACTATCTACGGTATGGGAGGGTTGCTATCCTGGAAAACCAAATGTATCACAACTTACCATAACACAAACCCTCGACAAAAATTCACAAAATATGTTGTTTCTTCTGCATTTTTTTGTTTATTTTTTTTCTTATAAATTCCATAAGTGCTCATTTTTAGTTCTGTATCTCAAACTGTTTGGTAGTGGTTTGTGAATTACATAAGAATGGATTTCCGTTCCCCAAACTGCTGTAATGTGAGGGTACACTGTACATTGTACTAGCTCAAAAAGCTCCCTTGGACACACTTTAAACATTCCAACATCTCTAACTTTCCTTTGAAACAAGAAATGTGTCTGGACATCTAAACCAGATGTAGATGTCAAAGAGGGATTGTAAAAGATACTAAGACATGGTATCAAAGTGCTGGATGTTGAAACAATGAAATTATAAAACTTTGTGACTTCTGGCCTTCCCTAACTTAATTAATTGGAACACACTATTACTTGCTGCTGATATAACAAAAACAGTGCATTTAACCTGCAGTCATTCCAGTTATGAAGTAGGTGACTTACACATTTGTTAGTTCAAATAATTTCATTTCCCAATACATATTTGGTGAAAACAGATAAAATCCCTAAGAACTAGCTCACTGAGTGTGCTATTCTATTCCTTTACTATGTTTTTAAACCCTTTAATGATTTTCTTTTTCAACTGTAAATGGATTCTTAATAGTTCTATAATAGGTAAGACATCATGATTTTGATTAGCATTTACCAATCATAAGAAAACCAGTTCATGTGTAGAAATGTTTTATAATCTACAGAGTAAAATCAGGTTGAGAACATCAGATATTTGTAAAAGAACCAGTTGAATTTTCCTTTTAGAGCTTGCTTCTTACCTCTCTTTAAGATCTGTTATTAGTCTGGAGACCAGCATAGTGAGATGAGAATTAGTGATGGTGATGGTTTGCAATAGCTACCGTTTTACAGGAGATGGAATAGACAGTGTTATCTCCAAAGTGCTGGTGAATTCATACAATTTATTGGATTATCCTTTTTTACAGTGAGCCAAACGTGGAGGCAGTGGGGCTGGTGGGGGCTTGTGGGTGGTTTGGGGAAATAGCTGGTGTGCTGAAGTGGAAGGGGGTCCGGGAGTACTTACTCAACTCCCATCAGTGTCGATATGCTGCAGGTTTTCTGGGTAGACAAGCAGGCAGATGCTGGAGGTGCACCAGTATTGGCACAAAGATCTACCAACTCCCTGTAAACGGAGTGTCTTACCAGTAACCCTGTTACTTCTCAAACCAATCTTTGTTGGATAGTAGCAGCAACAACAGTCTCAAGTATTTTGTCCTACTGATCTTAACCTGTGTGAGAAAGCCTCCTTTTCTCCCCTGGGTCAACTTTATTAATCTCAAAATCTCAAAGGTTAGTGTCATCCCAATGCTGCAAACTCTGTTGAGAAACAGGTCAAAAATTTCATTCGCTGAAGGGATACTGTAAGTGATTTGTTAATGATTATGTACTTACTGATAGAGCATATTGTGTGGATCTGGGCTTTTATTTCATAATATTTAGACATATCAACTGTTATAACGCTGCCAGTAACTGACCTTATTTATGTGTTTCACCAACAGACTTTAGATTAAGAAGTATGCCAAGGTGGCGCCTTTGTTGAATTCCAAAGTGTGAGCCTGTGCTGAAGATTTAATTGCATTATTCCAAAGCAGATAAACACATATACAATGACCTCTGAGAAACTGGCTATCAGTATGCTATCAGAATTAGAATTATATGTTAAGAGCACATGATTGTCAAAGAATCATAAATTTTTACATTATAACTGGAGGATATTCATCCTACATTTTCTGAACAAGAGCACTATTCTATTCTCTGACCTTTTTTCCAAACCTTTTAGAGATTTTCTTTTTCAACTATTCATCCACCTCTCTTTTAACAGTATAGTTAGAATTCTGCTACCACTATTGTCTGTGGTTAGGTATTCTGGGTTCTAACAACCTTAAGCAGAAAAAAATTCTTCAAGCATCTTCCTTCATTTCTTGCTCATGATTTCTAATTTATGTCCTCTAATTATCAGCTAATGCATCCCTAGTAGACTTTTATAGATTCATAAATTCATAGAGTTAAACAGCACAGAAACAGACCTTTCAGCCCAACTCATCCATGCCGACCAAGGTATCTATCTAAGCTCATCCGATTTGCCTGCATTTGGCTGATATCCCTCCTAACCTTTCCCATCGATGTACCTTTCCAAATTTTTTTTTATATACATTGTAGTTGTACTTGCCTCTACCACCTCCTCTGGCAGCTTGTTCTATATACCCAACAACTTTTGTGTGAAAAACTTGCCTCCTAGATCCCCTTTAAATCTTTCCCTCTGACCTTAAATCTATGCCCTCTACTATTAGACTCCCCTGCCCTGGGAAAAAGACTGTGAACATCTACCTTACCCATGCCCCTCATAGTTTTCTGCAACTTCACCTTAGACATCTTTTCCAAAGTAAGATATTAAAAACTGGATGTAGTGTTAGACAAATTGCACCCTAACCAATTATTTGTAAATGTCATTTCTTAGCTTTCCGATTGATAGAGGTGTGCAGCACACAAAACTAGAGGGCATAGGTTTAAAATGAGAGGGGAAAGACTTAAAGGGACCTGAGGGGCAACTTTTTCACACAGGGAGTGGTGAGTATATGGAACGAGGAAGTGGACAAATTGGGCCAAAGGGCCCGCTGTCAAGCCCTGTGGAAGTCTGAGCATTCATTGCAGCACAGACATTAGGTGTCAGACTCCATCATGTTCCTTGACATTGAACCTGGATTTTCAATCATCTTATTGTGTATACACATCAGCCTTCATTTGAGGGCTGCCTCATCGATCTTTTTTTAATCCGAGTCCTCTGTAGTGAAACATGTGCAATCTCACCATCAGGAGAAATGGCACAAGTACATTCCTTTCTCCCTGCCCTGGTTCCAGGCTAATCATGACTGTGTCTCACTACACGCAGATACTGTCTCTAAGCTAACCTTTAGTAGGAGAATCCAAAGAGATGTTCACAGTCTTCTTTTCAGGGTAGAAGAGTCTAATACTAGAGGGCATAGATTTAAGATGAGAAGGTAAAGACTTAAAGGGAACCTGAGGGCAAAGATTTTCACACAGAGGGTGGTGGGTATATGGAATGAGCTGCCAGAGCAAGTGGTAGAGGCAAGGACAATTACAACGTTTAAAAGACATCTGGACAGGTCTATGGATAGGAAAGATTCGGAGGGATATAGGCCAAACGCAGGCAAATGGGGCTAGCTCAGTTAGGCAACTTGGTCGGCATGGAGGAGTTGAGCCAAAGGGCCCGTTTCGATGCTGTATTTGTCAGTGACTATGACTCTTACAGTATGTGCAATCTCAGTGTGTGGGCTGGTAGATTCAAGTATTAAATTTAGTGATAACACATGTTCATCTTTGTTCTCTAGCAGTATGATCTGGCTAGTTTGCCCATCTTGATTATCTGAAAAGATAAAGGGAAAGACATAAGGGTAGGAATTTGGTGAGGGGAGGGAGGATGGAGGAAGAAATAAATATATAAAGTTCCATAGCAGCTATCACATCACACCAAAACGCTTTGCAGCCAATGAGGTTCTTTGAAGTATAGTCAAAGTATTGTAATGTAAGAAACTTCACAGCCAATTTGTGCATTGGGGTCTCACAAACAGCAAAGCAAAAATGACAGATCAATCTGTTTTTTTATGTTGGTTGAGGGATAAATATTGGGTACAAGACTAGAATTAACTCCCAACAGTCTTCAAAACAGTGCTGTAGACTCTTTTATGTCTACCTTCACTGTGTTCCAGGTCAGAATGAGCCTTGCATAGTTTAATGCCTAATTTGAAAACCAGGACCCTGCTGGTGGAACACCTTCTCATTGCCACGCCAGAGTTCAAGACTTGATTCTCTGTGTTCATGCCTGGGAAGTGGATTTTAACCAAGCACATTGTGCCTCAGAGAAGACAACACTACTTACTGAGTAAGTTAGAACAGATTGTAGGATAAAGAGAACTGGAGTGTGAGAAAGATTAGTTTGGAATATACTGTCATCTTCTCTTGTTTCCACTCTAGTGTTGGCTGAGGCCTCAGCAGTGACTGCTTCAATACCATCTCTTCGTGTCTTGCTTCCAGGCCTGTTGTCTGCTGGTTAGCTGCTACAGCATTCAGTTGTGTGCCACCTTATGTCAAGAAAGGCTGTGACATGAATGTTTGAGATGTGGATGTAAAGCTTGCAGCAGTGTTCATTGTGTGAAGGTGATATGAACCAGTGAATATAAGACTATAACCCTGACTGACTGATAACTATTGTTGGTAAGTTAGTGATGGTGCCGTGGTGCAATGAGCAGTGTTTGAGACTGGTGATGCAATTAATGGGATGTCTTTCACTGACCTTGACCACGTGTAAGGTTGTTGAACCTCATGGCATTGCATTCAGGTACTAGGGTTTGAGTCCTCGTGTTGGTAACTGTCCTTATATGCTCCTATTTTGAAGAGTTTGTCTGGAGGAGGCCCTCCAGACAAACTCTACAAAATAGGAGCATATAGTGTAATCTATATAGGAACTATAATGTGATAGAGCACATCTCTTTTTGACAATGAGCCAAAGTGTCCAAAGCAGCGTCAGAAAATCTTGGAGTCAGTTCTCCTCCATGTTGTGTCATCCTTCACAATTTCCCAGGTAGGAAAGAGCTTCAGAGTGCCTTCCAGCACTGTGGTAGCCACAGTTCTGTCTGGCTTCATTAATGCAGGCAAGCATTAAATTGTTCTTGCTCACAATATCTGTCTCTTGCTGAGGTGTGAAGCTATTTAATACCACAGTTAGTGCTGGCTGCAGTCACATAAATGAGGATGCAGCTCAAAGTTAAAGTGCTGCTGAAATTAGAATCAACAGGAATGCTTTAATAATACAATGATCCTAAAACAATTTTTTTGGAGAAAAATTAATTTTTATTTTAAATTATTCACTCTGCTGTCTTGATGGAAGTAGCATCACATGGAAAATATATCATCAGAAAAGAATTTGGTGTCTTTAATTTAGCATCAGCAACAATAGTTTCTACTTTACTGGTTCTAAAGAAGCTTAAGAGTTTTAAATTATTTGACTACATTTTCTGATAAGTGTTTGGATTTATTTTCAGAACTTTATTTTACCTATAGATTTCTAGACAGTGTCACCATTACATTTGAAATCTTTCTAATGGGGCTAAAAACATCAGAATAAAAGAGAGTTAATATATGGTTAATAGTAATGATGGCAAGTACGTTTGCATTGCAATTGCATTTTTCAGAAACATAAATAAATTCACTGATTTCCTTTTCATCCCAAGAAGCACATTTTCATTTGAAATCCTTTCTGGTGTGCTGGTTCACGTAGTATTTCATTGATATAAAAGTAGTACAACCACTATTTTCATTAGAGCACCTGAGTATTGGCAATGAGATATGGATTTTTTTCATTCTTAATATTCTGATACAACAGTTAATGCAAGATTTACATCGAAGGTCTTTAAGTCCAATGGAACAATTGAAGTTTTTCTGTTCCTCTTTATCCATCTAATTTTCTGTATGATGGACAGAGTAAAATCTAAAATATTAATGAATGAGTAGGAAACAAATGTAAGTGCCTAATTAATTCATGGTGTGAAATTGCCTTTCTTAATACCAATCTCTGTGTGTTGAGTACAGGTGATGCACTGTTCCCATTTATGTGGTGACATTATCTTTATAGTCTCATTCTCCAGATGAATGCTCATAAAACCTGCATCTAAGATCATTATTCAAACATGTAATTGCTGTTAACGTAGTATCTGATTATGCTTCCCAGTGCGTGAAGTAAATATCTGTTTGACTCCAACACTATCAAGATTTTATTGTAAAGGCAAGCCACAAGCCTAGATACTGAATTATAATTTACGCTAAAGAGGCTAAGGGATTTAAGCAACAATTAAACAAGAAAAAAATAAAACTGGTGTCAGCTTTGTGTCAGTGGGTGGGAGTCTCACCTCTAAGCCACAAAATTATGAATCCAAGTTCAACCAAAGAGGATTCATGCTCAAAAATCTAGGTTGCCACTCCCGTTCAGTAATGATGCATTCCTGCACTGTCAAAGGTCCTGTCTTTCAGATGGGAAATTAAATCTTCTTTCTGAGACAAAACGAAAGATCCCATGGTACTATTTCAAAGAAAAACAGGGAAGACTATCCCTGGTGTCAAGAAATCAAAATCATCACTTGGGCCATTGCATCTGGTGAAGTCACTTTGTGTCAGTGGGTGGGAGTCTCACCTCTAAGCCACAAAATTATGAATCCAAGTTCAACCAAAGAGGATTCATGCTCAAAAATCTAGGTTGCCACTCCCGTTCAGTAATGATGCATTCCTGCACTGTCAAAGGTCCTGTCTTTCAGATGGGAAATTAAATCTTCTTTCTAAGACAAACCGAAAGATCCCATGGTACTATTTCAAAGAAAAACAGGGAAGACTATCCCTGGTGTCAAGAAATCAAAATCATCACTTGGGCCATTGCATCTGGTGAAGTATCTTAGATATTGCACCTCATTTTCTTAGGGCAGTCCTCCATCCAAATACTATCTAGCCTTGAGCTGCTCAGCTTCTAAAATCAGACAGGATCAACTTTCCAGAGAAGTGCCAGCAAACATTCCTGCTGGCCAGCCAATATTTATTCTTAAATCAAAATTACTGAAACACATTTATCAAGAACTTGGATTAAACCTTAATTTTTTGTGCACTAAAACATGGTTGCATTTAGAGCTAGCAGCAAACTGGGTCCCCTCAAAATATTGCAAAATTGATCAAAAATAAGTTTAAACAGCATAAAAATAATCAGATTAAGATATGGTCATGTGCAGTACCCTTAACAGCTGTGACTACAATGCTGACTAGCCACCATCTATGTTGAGCAGCAGCCTAAGGAGTTCAAGATTGCGAACTATGTTTAGAGATACAGAACAGAGTTGACCAGAGGAAAATATATTTTGTGCAGAGGTCATGACAGTTTATGCAATTGGCCACTTACAGAAAATACAGAGATTTTGTAACAAGCTATTTAAGTTAGAGAATCAGGGAATCATTCGTTGAAATTTGCACAGCAGGATGTGAGATTCAGCTGGACTTTTCTGGCTTACAGTTTGTTTAATTTGTTGCATTTGGGAATTGTAGTGTGGAGAAATTCACTTGATTTGCATTTGGAGCTGTAATTTTGCAGGTTTCTTGTGAAATTTGTCTTTCCCTCAGGGAATCCATTATATCGCATGTGGCCGATACTTGCCTCCTCCACTCCTGTGGGGAAAGAGGCTTGGAACGCCAAGCAGGGACATTTCCCTAGCAGCCATCCTCTTCCTGCTGCTCTTCATACTCCTGTTGTTCTCCATGCTCTGCCTCATAACCTTTAGGCTCCAGGTCTCCTTGCAGCTTTACCTTTGGCACCAGCTGCTATCTTCAATTGGCAAGCCTGTGCAGCATTTAGCAGATGATGATGGAATATTCACATTAGCTTGGCTTTAACTGCAAGGCCATCTCGAATGATGCAGGCAACAAAATCTCACCTTTGTGTTTTTCTCTCATGGTGTTTTCACCACAATCCTGATACTTTGGCGATTCTTGTTGTTCTGCAGTATGAAAGTATACTGATATGAGCAGTCAGTGAAGTAGGGGATATTCTTGTATCCCAGGATCCATTGCTCTGGTTAATGCCAGCTATTGAAAATGTCCTGGAGTGCAGGCTCCCTCAGGATGAGTGAGGCAAGAGTGTTTCACGGAAACATGGAATTCACCATCACAAACTGTTTCTCGTGATCCATGACCGCTTGCACATTGAGAGAGTGGAACCTTTTCTTGTTCAGGAAAAGGCCCAGGTTTTTAAGGAGAGCCCTTATTGACAAAGAGTGGCTGCCTGCACTCATCGGAAGCCAGCAACGTTGACAAATTCCAGAGCCAAGTGCATCATTGTAATCAAATTAGATTAAATTTCTTCATTAATACATTGACTAGGTGCCCTCACTGACGCCACATTAAGCAACAAATTGGGAGATATGGCAGAAATCTGCTGTAGGTGCTTGGAATTATTTGTAATAAGGAAGATCAGAGTCAGTGTGACCTTGACCTCCACAGTCAAAGGTCTTCCCACAGAATGTCACATATATTGAAAAATTGGAACATCATTCATGCCTTGGAAAATCTGACCTGTAAAGATATTGTTCATCAGAGAAGTCCAGGTAGGATGTGGTGTCCCTGAAGACTCTGAGAGTAGTCTCCTTACCGATGGGCATGTCCTTGCCTCCAGGCCTGAAGGGCCCAACCCACTGTGCATGGCTAACTATGGTAAAAATGATATATCCAGTGACGGATGTCACCACTGTGGCACCCATGGAATTACTTTTTTAGCAGCTAAATGTAAATATAAATGTAACCCTCAGGGTTAGGTCAAACATACTTTGTGGACTGTGGAAGGTTTTTATTGAATCAGGGACATGTGAACAGATTTGTTCAACATGTGCCTGCATGACTAAAGAGGGCCCTGTTGGCTCTCTTAGCACTGTTGGATCGGTTATTTTCGAATCCACAGGTTCTTTCAGGAGTCCAGGAATGAGTTGAAAACAACTTGGTGCTTCACAAAGTTTTATTGGAAAAGTTTAAAACAAAGAAGCAGTCACAGAGCACATGGCACTGGCTTTGATGAACCAAGACAAAGGGAACAAAAGATGAGCTCGGGGCCAAGGGGGAGAAGAACAAGCGAGAGATTAACAAAAAGCGACACCTTTTATACCTGAGATAAGAGATGCTCTTTAGCTAACAATAGTCCAATCAGGAAACCTATTAGATACTTGCAGCCAAACCAACCAATGAAAAAAATCACATATTCACCTAATGGATGAACCAATAAGCTAGTGAGCGGCCATTCCCTGTGCAGCCACTTGAGGTGTATTAAACACGATACATGTTTAAAAAAAACTAATTCAAACAGTTGAATCCAACAGCACCACAAGTGGGACAGCCACTTGTGCTGCTAAAATGGAGGGGCAGATTGATGAGGAAAAAGCGAAAGTCAGGGCTTTGTGGTCAAAGGGAGGTACGGGAGGCAGTAAAAATAACGCAGGCAGTAACCCCCGGCTAACCCACAGAGAAATGCTCCTGGCCCTGTTGAAGGCAGGTATTCCCATGGGAATCATGTACGCCTTATGGAAGCATCACTGTGACAATAAGAAAGTTGAGCCCAGTGCCCCTCCCGTGGAAGGACAATTCATGACCCGGGCTGAGGTGGAGAAAATGATAAAGAAATGAGCTGACAACAGGGACACAAGCACTGATCCAGAGTGGCCCAGCTCACCCCACCCCCCACCAACCTCTCGCATAGGGGTGGGGTCAGTGTCCTCGGGCAGATAAAACAATGAAGCCTCCCTACCAGGGGGACCCGAGACCTTATATAACCATCACTTTATGGTGGAGAGATGGGAACAAGCAAAGGGTTAACGGTCTGTTAGACACGGACGCTGAACACTCAGTTATAAGTGGTAACCCTGACCAGCATCAGGGGCCCCTGGTGCGGAGAGAGGGGTTAGGCACAAGAAACAACGGTCCGATTGGCTATTGGGGAGGGACTGGCGATGGAAGCCCGAGTACTGATCGCTGCGTTACCTGAAACCATGATTGGGATGAAGGTGCTGCAGGGACAAAATTCACATTTGGAATTCTAAAGGCAACTGCTTTAGTGGGACTAGCGAAGTGGGAGCCTCTTGCGATACCGCCACCTGGTGCCGAGGTCTGTGTGAAGCAGTATCAGATATCAGGAAGACACTCGGGGGTCTCAGACACAGTAGTGGAGTTATTAAAACAAGGTGTGATCAGGCATGCGACCTCAGAGTATAACAGTCCTGATATCTTTATTAGTCACATATACATCGAAACACAGTGAAATGCATCTTTGTGTAGAGTGTTCTAGGGGCATCCCACAAATGTCACCGGGCTTCTGGCACCATATAGTATGCCCACAACTTCCTCACCCATACATCTTTGGAATGTGGGAGGAAACCGGAGCACTCAGAGGAAACCCACGCAGACATGGGGAGAACATGCAAACTCCTGGCCAATGCCAATGGCAATGCCAAGATCTGGCCAATGCATTCTTTTCCATTCCCCTGTCACCAGAGTCACTGGATCAATTTGCCTTCACGTGGGAAGGCAGGCAGTACGCCTTCACCAGATTGCCTCAGGGATATGTACATAGCCCTACCCTGATAGCGTGGGACCTTGACGTATGTACCCTCTCGCCTGATATACAGGTAGCCCATTCTATCGACAACATCTTTACTAAGAGGACCCACTGCAGAAGGGGTAGCCAAAGCCATGGACGTGCTGGTAAGCCACATGAGGGACAGAGGATGAGTAGTTAACCCACAGAAGGTACAGGGGCCAAGTCAGACAGTCCAGTTTCTGGGTGTCCAGTGGGTCTCGGGACATCAAATGATCCCGGATAAAGTACGAAACACTAGCTGAAATGGCTACCCCCACCAATAAGCAAGAGACACAAAGGTTTGTGGTGCTATTGGGCTACTGGAGGCGGCACATACCGCACCTAACTGTCCTGCTACGACCTCTATACACAGTAATTGGGGAAAAAGGTAGCTTTTGAATGGGGTCCAGAGCAACAACAGGCATTTGAGGCTGTGAAGGAAGCAGTGGCTCAGGCCCTGCCCCTTGCCCCTCGTTTACCCGGGCTGCCATTTGAGCTACAAGTATCCGTACATCAGAACACTGCTGTATGGAGTTCATGCAAAAACAGAATGGAGTGAACACTCCCCTAGGGTTCTGGTCCCGCACCCTGCCTGATGCAGCTGAATGATACACCCTTTGAAAGACAACTGCTAGCCTGCTATTGGGCATTAGTGGAGACAGAAGCCTCCGCAGAGGGAAGCCAGGTTACCATGAGACCCGACCTCCACAGTATGACGTGGATGCTCTTGGAGAGCTCCGCCAACTGGGTGGGGAAGGCACAGCAAGCCTCTGTTGTGAAGTGGAAGTGGTACAATGCAGAATGAGCAAGTAAGGGTCCAGAGGGCGTCAGTAAGTTGCATGTATGTGTAGCCCATGCTCCTATGGATAGATGCACAGAGACCTTTGAACCTCCCATCCCAGTGCCCTTCTCCCCTGTTAAGTGGGGTGTGCCATACAAACAGCTGCCCGAAGCAGACAAACGCCGCACCCGGTCTATGGATGGCTCCAGCCGCTGGTAAGCTGGTATTCAGGGGTGGAAAACTGCTACGCTAAACTCAGCCACAGGAACAGCTCTGCAACAACAGGGGGAGGGCGGTTCCAGCCAGCATGCTGAACTGGTGGCAGTCACCTTGCCACCACAGCACGAAACAGATCAGCTGCACATACACACAGACTCCGGTGCAGTGGCGAATGAGATGGCCTTATGGATGACGGGGTGGCAGAATAGTAACTGGCAGATACAGGGAAAACCCCTGTGGGGGCAGGCACTCTGGGAACAGATTTGGGAGGCGGCCCAATGAACGAAGATCACTGTTTTCCATGTAGACACCCACCAGAAAGACTCCTCTTCATGCACTACCTTTAATAATCAAGTGGACCAGCTACTCCAGGTAAACCAGATTAATACCCCCAAATCCTGTGCAAAGGGACAATGGGCACATATCGCAGCTGGCCAACTGGGAGTGCATGGTACCATTGAATGGGCTAAGCAACAAGGTATACGATTACCAGTGGACATAACTGAGGAAGTTGTCACTGCATGTGATGCTTATCAGCAGGTTAAAAGGAGAGCTCTCCCTGAAAGACCGGCTGCCCACATTAAAAGGGGGACTGGCCCAGCCCAGATATGGCAGATGGATTACGTTGGACCCCTGCCACAGCAACAACGATTTAAATACTTGCTCACTACGGTTGGCACATATTCGGGTCTTCTGATGGCAATTCCTTGTACAAAAGCTGATCAGGACCATACTCTGAAGGGATTGCAGAAGTTAATCAGTTGTAATGGGGACCCACATGAAATACGATTAGATAATGGGTCTCATTTCTCAGGACAAGCCGTGAAAGACTGGACCGCCAGCAAAGGCCTTTATTGGGTGTATCACATACTCTATTACTCCCAAGCATCAGGGCTCATTGAGAGGATGGATGGACTTTTGAAGAAACAAATCTGTCTGTTAACACCAACACACACCCTACAGGGGTGGCTGGCTGCAATGAATCAAGCCTCGTACAACCTGAATAACAGACCCTTACCCCAAGGATCACCTATGACCAGAATGATCAAGTGTACCCTGGAACCTGAGGAGGAAGAGGGCACTGAAGAAAAGGCTCCCACAATGGGTGGGGAAGTATGGGTGCACATGCCAAATTCTCTGGTTTGCAAGGGGGAGATTGTAGCAAACGGATATGGTAACAGTAACTGGGTATCAGTACAAGGGCAAGACAGTCGGGTGTGTTTAAACAGAGAGAAATTGACATAATGAGAGTAATCTCGAAATTTCTGCAAAACTGATATTAACAGATGGTTTGTTTTCTTTTAGGTGTAATGGAGGTGCTGGATGTAATCCTATCAACAACATAGACTCTCCTCCAAGTAGAGAATGCCATCAGGACATGTGGGAAGGACACACAAAGACCGCACCCCAACGTGAAGAGAATGATTCTGTCCTCACTGTGATGGAATTAACCGTGACTGGGGCCATGGTCGGTCTTGCTCCAGAACTAGAGGACTTGAATTTGTACTATGCAAGGGTGGATGATTTGACGTGTGTGAACAAAACCTTAGATACCCTGGGGGGGTACAAAGATACAGTTCTTATGTAATAAAATTCTAGAGGTAACCTTGTCAAGTAGCCCAGAGGGACTAATCATCAGTCAATGGACTAAACACACTAAAGTAATTAAAATTCATGCTGATAGGCAAATGACGTATTGGGTAACCCAGATTTTTGGGATAAGTTTTGGAATTGGGGGACAAATGTTCAGATACACCCCTGACTTAGGATCTTGTCACATCTTGCCGTAATTGTAATATTAGTTGTGCTTGTAGTGCAGTTTATTTTAAGCTTACTACCTTAAGTGAGAGGTTAGGTGACTGCAGTGCCAGGCCTCCCCTATATTGTATGATTTATTACCTATATGGAACTGTCATTATGATAATCCCGCTGTTTAACATTTATATTATAATCAATTTGTATTTAATGTAGTGTTTTACTCTTTTTGTTATGATGTACTAATGAGGAATCAAGGGGTGGAGTGTAAGGAAAGAGTTAAATTAGCCTGAAGTCATTTCTGATTCCTCCTTAGTAAGTGCGGTAGTGTGTAGTACAAAATGGTGGTTATAAGACAAAATGGTGTCAGTTTGGAATGTGATAATACCTTGAAGATGGGCATGGATGCCCATCCTTGAGATTAGATACCGATAAAGAATGTTTTTTTGCCTTGCAGACCTGCTGTCTCTGTTTCTAAGTTATGTGCCTAGGCTGAAGGTTGTGAGAGATAAGATACAGGCTGGTACCATGAGGGGATGGAAAAGTACTGGGGTAAAAGTTATATTAGGTTTTTGAAGGGTATAAAAAGGGGCAACTTCTTGGTGCAAGTTGGAATCTCCCCTTAGGCTGGGTCACAACCGGCACTAAGAGACAGAGAGAAGGCTGCGTGAAGGGCTGTCAGACACCTGAGGTTCCCTCCGGCATTATAAAAATCGATTCATTGATCGGTTGATAAGTATTGTTTCTTTTTCCCTTTTTTGTATTATAGTGGTTAGTGAGTAGTCTGTATATAATCCTAATAGAGTAGTTTTATATAACCTTTAATACATGAAAAGTGTCTCCTTTGTTTGAGAATACCTCTTGCTGCTGAATCAAGAAAGAACAAGGAACGAATTTGAAAATATTTTCGTTACACCATATTGTATCGTTCTACATACACTTGTTATAATTCTTTCATTTCACTGAATAATCATTCTAACACTACCCACAATTAAACTAATAGACTATATACTGTAGTCATTAATGAATACCATGAAACACCTTTGCCTCTAGTACCTATTACCTCTCAGCTTCTTACATCTCTCCCTTTCATCCCCCCTCCCCCACCCACCTACCTTCCCCCCCCTTCACCTGGACTCACCTATCACTTGCCAGCCTGTGCTCCTCCCCCTCCCACCTTCTTATTCTGGCTTTTAGCCTCTTCCTTTCCATCCCTGATGAAGGGTCTCAACCCAAAACATCGACTGTTTATTTCCCTCCATAGATGCTGCCTGACCTGCTGAATTCCTCCAGCATTTTGTGTGTGTTATTATTATTGTTATTATTATTACTAGCTTGAAAACGCTTTAAAAATGAGAAAATTTGTGTAAAGTTGCATTTCTGCAAATCAGGTCATTCATAATCTATGGGAACCCCTGTATTTGGTTTGATTTTATGCTGATGGAGGGTTGGTTTCCAAGGTTGTGATGAGAGTAAATACCTTACATGAAGCTCCTTTGAGCAGAAGTGACTATTATTTCAGGAACACCAGGACAGATCTACAAAGGGTGTACTCTGGGATAAGTTCATTAATAGCTTGTGTCAGTATAATTAATCATGTTAATGAAGGTATCGGTCTATGTAGCTGTCCTGTACAACTGTTATGATGGAGATTAAACTTGGAGTATTATCACACTCATAACAGACTGAAGACAAGATTGATCTGAAGCAAATCAAATAAAAAGCTTTCTAATTCAGTGAAAGCTAGTACACCTCAGACTCTTTTAATGCTTCTCTGAAATCTGGTAGTCACTGAATGCCTCTTTCAATGTCATGAGAATTGTAACCCATTAGTAATATTTTTCTTGCTGTGGGAATTGAATGCAGATGTTCCTGTATCACCCATATGCTACATAATGCACTGCATCATTGAGTATCTCTTTATCTTGGTTGCACAGAGCATGCAATTAGTCTCAAACATTTTCATATTTGCTATGTCTTTTGAGAGACTGCAGAGCCTCCATATGTGTTTGATGCTCTGTGTGATGTTCTCCTTAATGTAGAATCCTTGGGATCATGGTCTTCATAGTTTAGAAGGAAGGACTGGCTTTTTATGAGGTTCAAGTTAAGAACAGGATCTTTTGACATTATTATGTTCTTTTACTCATCCAATGGCTACTAATCACCTCAGTTATCTAAAACCATGTGTTGGTGAGTGCTAATAGTGGGGGTATTTGAATGGGAGAAAGGGGATTGTTTCTTAATGCTGGAAGTTGAGGTAATTTATCTTCTCTATTTTCTTATACAGCATGACTACTTGCTTCTTCTTTGAAAAACAAACAGAATTATTGTAATGACATTATACCCATAATAAACCATTTTATTAATTTTAGATGTCTCTGGCAATAGTTATAAACTTTTATCATGTTAGCTTCCACTGCAGCATGTTCTTGTGCTCTGAATGAACCTACTGCAGCTACGGGATCAATATCTTTTCCAAATTTCCTCAAGAGATCTGTACCAGTAGTTGTCTATCAGTTACCTAATGTTCTCATGTACTGTGAACAGTTTTATCCTGCATAAAATGGATGATTTTATTTGTATTTAACTTCTTCCCACCTTTCCTTAGAAATCTGGATGACTTTTCACCTTCTGAGGAAGAAGACTGACAGATGGATGAAGATTGTGAAATGTGATATGACATACAAGAAGACAGCTGTGGATATTGCAACAGGGAAGGCAAAGAGACATCCAGATGACTGAGTAAATGTCATTTTCAGTGTAATGATATAGATCTAATTATACAGTGCATAGATGTCATAGCACTTATCTTTGCCCTTGTCAGATCATTAAACTTTGTATAGCATTGTAGTTGTACCCTTGGGTTCTAATTCAATCACTGCCTGTGCCACCTCATTCAGAATCAGAATCAGGTTTATTATCACTGTCTTATATGAAGTGAAATTTGTTGTTTTGCAGCAGCAGTACAGTGCAAAGGCATAAAAAAATAAATTAAAAAATAAATAAATAGTGCAAAAAAAAGGAACAATGAGGTAGTGTTCATGGGTTCATGGACCATTCAGAAATCTGATGACGATTCTCATTCCAACTTGTCCAAGCAGGCTCTTCCCCAAAGTATCTCAAAGGGCAATCCTACTTTATCCTCCAAGTTATGACCTGCACCATATAGAAGGGAAAAGACTGCATATGCAAGGGATGATTTAACAACCAAGTCACACACCACTGGATGCTGACTTGAACATATACCAACATTGCTTCTTCATCTTGTAGGGTCCTAGCACTCCCAATCTAACAGCATTGTGAAGTACCCTCACCACATGATGGCAACAAATCAAAGCACCCACCATTACCTGCTCAAGGGCAACTAGAGGTGGGTAACAAATAGCAGTCTTGCTAGTGATGCCTGCAGCTAGGAAATGAATAAAAAAAATAAGTTCCAACTTATTGGAAAGTTGGCAACCCTTTTTCTTGCATCGCTCAAGGATGATCATTTTAAATCAAAATATGGTTTTTGTTTTGCTCTGTCCGACACACACAAACAATTGTCTGCCTCCATCACTGTTCCAGTACTTTTGTTGGAAAAACTAATGACTTTGTCCAACAGTTTTGAAATTAGCTGCCTGTAGAACAGGCACAAGTTAATTGTGTGCTATGAATGATTATTGAGTTTAGCCACTTTTAGATCTCTTTTGTAGAGTTGGAATTGACTACAGCAGGAAGAGATTTCCTGGATGAGGAAGATTTCACCTGAAGTGGAGCCAAAGGTTGTATAATAGTGGAGAATAATAATAAACAGAAGGAATCTTGATTGGGAAAAAAGGCCTCAAGTTTCTCTGCACAGAACGGTGAAGGCATAGCATGTACCCCCAGCAGAAGTAGCAAACAGATAAGATACAGTGCCTTTATTAGTCACATGTACATCAAAACACACAGTGAAATGCATCTTTTGTGTAGAGTGTTCTGGGGGCAGCCTGCAAGTGTCGCCATGCTTCCAGCACCAACATAGCATGCCCACAACTTCCTAATCCATATGTCTTTGGAATGTGGGAGGAAACCCACGCAGATGCTGGGAGAACGTACAAACTCCTTACAGACAGCGGCCGGAATTGAACCCGGATCGCTGGCGCTGTAAAGTGTTGCGCTAACCGCTACACTACCGTGCCTGCCCAACACGTAAGTGAACCTGAGAAAAAGGTTTTATAGCAATATATATATATATATATATATATAAAACAAGATTAGGAAAGGATTTACGAACCCATTTCAGATTTTCGATAATGCAAACCTTGATGTAATTTCCTTTTAAAAATACTGTAATGTTATTCAGTATAAATATACAAAAATATAAATATACAAATATAAATATATACTCCTTAAATATACAAATGGAGCATGCAATCTCTTACATGCTACAAAAATATAAAAATTAGACTGTGCCAGAAAGCAAGAGCTTAAATAAGCTTGGGTATCTATAAGACAACTTAGAAATTTGTAACACCACACTGCAATTTGCAATAATCTGACTTTCAGGATCAACTATCCTCCAGAATATTAAATGTGATTTTTAAGTTGTCTTATAGATACCCAAGCTTATTTAAGCTTTTGGCAGGAAAAAATATGAAAATACTTTCATATCTAACCTTCCTTTCTGTGGGTGCCTAAAGCTGTAGTATTCACAATATCATATCATTAATTCACCAACCATCAATGCATTTTTACATACTGTATATAAACAGTCTATGCAACACTTTGGTAGAAAGATAGGAAAAGTAAAAGGCCATTCAGCCTTTTCTGTCTGTCCCACCATTCAATATGATTGATTACATATCCTAAGTCCATTTACCTGTTTTGTCTATACACAATATCATTCAACAACAATGCCAAGCAAAAATCCATCAATTTTAGATGTAAACTTATTAACTGAACTATCGTATTCAAGGTGACCTATGTACTCCTATATTTTTTTGGACTTCCTTCATTTACAAATGACGTTGATTTAACTTTTTTTTCCCAAAATGATTAGTTTCATATGTACTAAATTGTCAACTTGGATTTGAACTTTCATTCTCTGAATGGCGAGTTTAAGTATTATTTAGAAGTCTAATAACTTAACCACCACAATATTGCATACCCATAATCTGCACAAATTTATTTTGATGTCTACTCGCACATTTATGTCTAATTACGTTTTAAATGCAGAATTATTATAATCAATAGATATTATCTCCTCAACACATTTGGATATCTCTTCAGGTAAGCCAATTGCTATTGCTAAGGACATCAGAGGAGAAATCCTAGATGCACTTATACAACGTATTGGTATTGGTTTACTATTGTCACTTGTACCGAGGTACAGTGAAAAACTTGTCTTGCATACCGTTCGTACAGATCAATTCATTACACAGTGTACTGAGGTAGTTCAGAGTGTATTGAGGTAGTACAGGTAGCATCACGGACACCAGCCTTCCCCTCCTTGGACTCTGTCTTTACCTCTCGTTGTCTTGGTGTAGCACCCAGCATAATCAAAGATCCCACCCACCCAAGACATTCTCTCTTCTCTCCTCTTCCATCGGGTAGAAGATACAGGTGCCTGAGGGCACGTACCACCAGACTTAAGGACAGCTTCTACCCCACTGTGATAAGACTATTGAACGGTTCCCTTATACAATGAGATGGACTATGACCTCACGATCTACCTTGTTGTGACCTCGCACCTTATTGCACTGCACTTTCTCTGTAGCTGTGACACTTTACTCTGTACTGTTACTGTTTTTACCTGTACTACATCGATGCACTTTGTACTAACTCAATGTAACTGCACTGTGTAATGAATTGACCTGTACGATCAGTTTGTAAGACAAGCTTTTCACTGTACCTCGGTACAAGTGACAATAATAAACCAATACCAATACCAATAAAAACAATAACAGAATACAGAGTAAAGTGTCACAGCTACAGGGAAATGCATTGCATGTAGACAATAAGGTGCAAGGTCAAACAAGGTAGATTGTGAGGTCAAGAGTCCATCTCATAGTATAAGAGAACCCTTCAATAGTCTTATCACTGTGGGATAGAAGCTGTCCTTGAGCCTGGTGGTATGTGCCCTCAGGCTCCAGTATCTTCTGCCTGATGGAAGAGGAGAGAAGAGAGAATGACCCGGATGGGTGGGGTCTTTGATTATACTGGCTGCTTCACCAAGGCAGCGAGAGGTATAGACAGAGTCCATGGAGGGGAGGCTGGTTTCCGTGATGTGCCGGGCTGTGTCCATAACTCTCTGCAGTCTCTTGCAGTCCCGGGCAGAGAAGTTGCCATACCAAGCCATGATGCAGCCAGATAGGATGCTTTCTATGGTGTATCGATAAAAGTTGGTGAGTGTCAAAGAGGGCATGCCAAATTTCTTTAGCCTCCTGAGGAAGGTGCTTGGTGAGATTTCTTGGCCGTGGCGTCTACGTGATTGGACCAAGACAGGCTATTGGTGATGTTCTTGTGTGAAACTTCTAGAGCTGGGCAATTAGGTGACTGCATTATCTTTCCTTTAATATAGGGAATGCCATTGACATGTTTCAGAATTCAGTTTCTCATAGAGGTTTCCTCTTCTGTTTTTCATTTATGAATATTCTTTAGGGATCATGCTGATAGCTCATAAAATATTTTGTTAATTATTGATTTTGATTTCACTGCACAATGGCATATCTTATCTTCTTCCACCTAATCTCCAAATCAGAAATCCCCATTCAAGTGATTAGGGACTCTACTTCTACACCAGAATAATGATGCTTGGCATCTGTCACTCAACATGTTCTAGATTTAGTGCTGGTCCATATAATTCTAGGACTTACTTAATGTCAAATGACTGAATCTAGGCAGTTCCCTTAAAAACTATTGACTACAGCCTGCATGATTTGACCCATATTATTAGAATTATTGGCTATTATCACAAAGCATGTCTAAAATATTGCTAAATTTTCTTTTGGTTCCTTCATTCTATAAAAATATTAACGCACCCATTGCTTTATTGCACGTACAATTACAAATGTGTTTAATACTGTGAAATACTAATGCATATTTGATCTGTTATTTTCTGCATTCAGCTACTGGACCGCTAAAGGTTTATGAAAATTAAGACATGGTACACTATCTGTATAGAATCAAATGACCTTTTAGTATGTGGCAAATTATTGTGCTGAGATGTGCATAAGTCCTCAGTGACTCAAGGAACTTATTTTGAGCATAGAGGCTTATTGAAATGAAATGTTGCTTCCTAACTATAATTAGAATGTGTGTTTGCTTTCTGCTGCAGTTGTGAGGCGTTTTAACATCTCAGTACCATGTAAGAGAACTGTCACAATAGATGATGGATGAAAGCCAATTCTATTTAGCTCTTCTAATTTACTGCAATGATTTGAAATTGGACATAACGTGCAAAATTAGGATGGTGAAAACATTAAGTCCTTTTAATGTTTGACTATTTCTGATTTTACTTGTATGAAAATTGTTTATATCTCATTGCCAACTGGCATGCTGTAGCAAAGTGCTGTCATGCCAGTGATTGAACTAAGGACCATGCAAAGTCCTCTGCAAATGACCAGTAGAAGGTGGCCACAGGGTGATTTGTTTTTAACAGAGGCTGAGCCAAAGTTTGAAGGCAAGTCAAGTTGCCTTTTTGATAAGAATTTGCAAGGGGTGGGGGAATGTTCACTATTTATGCACAATTATTATTTGATTTAAGTAATAAATGAAGAAATCTTGCCCTGCAGTAATTCTCTACCTCTGTGCTGTTTGATAATATACATATAATTAGTCATTTTAAAGAAATGTAAATTACCATATACATCTTTTTAGGCAATAACTTCATGGATTAAACAGAATTGAAGTTATTTCTTCATATGATACCAGCAAACTTCTTTTATATCAAAGAGGTGATCAAAATGGTTCTTCTTCTAAAAAAGAAAAATGAAAAATAAGCGCAGTTGCTGAAAATCTGAAATAAAAACAGAAAATGCAGGAAACAGCCAGCGGGTCAGACAGCATCTGTGGAATAGGAAACAGAGTTAACGTTTCAGATCTGAAATGTTTCAGTTAGATTTGGGCTAATAGGTAGTCAAAGCTGAGGCCTCTGCTGAGGACTGATTGCTTGGGACCAGAGATGAGAAGATCAGAAAAGATGGTGAAAACATAGCAGGGGCTGGAACAGAGGAAAAGATGGGATGAGATCTGACTGGGACATTTGGTCTCACCCTTTCAGAGGTATTCCCTTTGTTTTACCCACCTCTTCCCCATCTCTTCTGCTATGAAAACCAACTTCTGTTCTCTTTCCCAGTTATGACAAAGGGTCTTGGACCTGAAATGTTAACTCTGTATCTCTCTCCACAGATGCTGCCTGACCTGCTGAATGTTTCTAGCTTTCTCTGTTTGTCTTCTTAAAAAATATTTTAGATTAAATAACCCTAACCCTTAGTAGACAAAAAGACAAATACTCTGGGCTCATGCTGTTTGCTAAGTATCTTTCTTTCTGAAAATATTCCAAGCTTTATCTACCTTGGAGTATAGTTTAGTGCCTTTCTGGAATTAGTCTCACAGTGACATAATTCTTAATCATGTAATGTTCAATAGAAAAAATGCAATCATCTAAAAGTACTTAATCTGGGTATTTTGACTGGCAATAAGCAATTAGCATTCACTTCATCTTGTGTATTGCCAGATGCATTCTCCATCTGGATAAGATATCTTTATTAGTCACATGTACTGTACATCGAAACACACAGTGAGATGCATCTTTTGTGTAGAGTGTTCTGGGGGCAGCCCGCAAGTGTCGCCATGTTTCCGGCGCCAACAAAGCATGCCCACAACTTCCTAACCCGGATGTCTTTGGAATGTGGGAGGAAACCGGAGCACCTGGAGGAAACCCATGCAGACAGGGAGAATGTACAAAGTCCTTACAGACAGTGGCCAGAATTGAACCTGTGTCGCTGGCGCTGTAATAGCATTACGCTGACCGCTACACTACTGTGCCTGCCCTATCAGAAGCTGGTGATCACACTTAAGTAGCAAACCTTGGATAATTCTCAGAAAATTCACATAAAATTTGCGTAACGCAGTTCAGTGCTGATATGATTGCAGTGGGAACTGATACTGTGAAATTACGCAGTGTGAAACAGAGTATACTGAGGCTTGGTACATTCATAAACACAGTTTGAATTGACAAAGCATTTTATATTAACACATTAATGCTGAGCATTGATGAATAGTAACCCTTTTGATAGGATTTTTATTCATTTCTACTTTTTTGCAATATATTTAAGACAATTAGTAAATTCAACACAGAAATTACAAGACTTAAAGAATCACATGATTTTTTTAATTGAGTTATTCACATAAATACAATTCCCTCTGCATATTTTTGTTTATTCGTATGTTCATAAACCCTGATTGTGAACCAATCTCCCTTCATATTGACCACGAGTCTGAGGTGAGAATGACTGCTAATTGCACTTACTTTGTGATCTGTTATTGGGTGCAGATTTTTAGCCGCACAAATCTCTGAAGTAAGTGCAGACCAGCTGGCGAAAGGAGTGGTGAAGCCACTGTCATTTTTCGATGTGACAGGAAGCCATTCTGCAGGGTGTTCTTGACTAAATGAAAGAAGAAGTCTCATTTTTATTGTTGTATCACTGCTTTTTGTAATGTTGGAGGAGGAAAAGGGAGACATTTAGAAATATGTACCCAAAGAGAAGTACCACTGAAGGAGAATACAATAAATATGCTGGTGAACCACCTGGTGGATGTAATGGCTGCTAATGACATTCTGTATTTCTGAGGATCTGACTGTATGTCATCACTGCTTCATAGAGGATGTCATTGGATGACTTTATGCTCTATCCACATACTGCCAAAATCTCATTATAAAATTAAAGGTGACTAAGGTCTTTACATTCTGCAAGTCTGGATCGTTGTATAGAACTCCATATAATCCTTTTATAGAATCACCGGCTTCCCCAGAGTGTGCAAAACAATGGACACAAAATACATAGAACTAAATAAAAAAGACCTGCAGTTATAAAGTGATATTGGGAAAGACTTCAATGAAGTACTTTGTGAACAATAAGAAACACACTATTGCACTGAAAAGCCCTGTATTAATTTTGAAAATGAACAATATGACTAGAAAATTCCTGGACCCACTATACTTACATCAGTGCAATTAAACGGAGAGCCCACTGACTTTTCTAAATCTGGAATTACAGAACTAAGTTTTAGGTCCAGAGATATTTGTAGAGTTGAAATGAATGATGGTCTTCCACAAGGAGACAACTTGGGTGGTGGTCCCAGTGGTGTGGAATCTTCCAGAGACCCAAATCAGTCAAGTAAGTATCACCACCAATCCCACTTCCCACACTGCTCTCCAGGATCAATGAACTCAGTTTAGTAAAAATTTGGGTCTTTAAACAGACTTTAAAAGAACTGGCAACTTGTCTGAGCAGAAAAGTGTGGTCTAATCATTCAAGCAGGTATCGGGAGATATTTTTTAACTAGAGTCTTGGGAATATGCTACTATTGAGTGGTCCAGGCAGAAGCACCACCACAACCAATCCTCCCCTACCAACAATTGGGGTACAAAGACCTAGTCCAAATGCAGTGAAGTCCAGCATGCAACTCTTATAGTAGGCCCCTCAAGGTTTAATTATGATTTATACTTATTACAGCCTATGAATCTTGAGACCCTTGTTCTGAGCATTTTATCTTTAAGTGACATTAATTAGACCATTTTTATGTACTAGTCTTGGCTCAATAACAGAAATCCTACTTATAAGTCTGCAAGACATGGTTCAGAACCAACTCCAGAGATAATTCAGGATTATGCTTTGGAGCTGCTTTTTCAATAAACCATTATGCCAGGGCCCTATCTACATCCTTTGAAGGATCCCCTCATCCTGTCCAATATTGTACTGCCAACAAAATAAGTGAAACATAAATGATCTTGTTCTTTATCTCACTGCTGGTTTGCAAACTAGTGGGTAAAGTGGTGGCCAAGTTTCCCTACATCAAGCTGCTTCAAATTCCCTTTATTAATTATAAAGTGCAATAGGATGTTCTGAGATTACATCATTATGTCATTTGAGAAAATTAAGAAGAAATCATGTGCACAAAATAGATTGGTAATTTGGTAAAGGCATTTACTTTGTGGTCACTTTTATTCAGCAGATGGCTGACATTTATACATAAGAAGATTAGTTAGATGTCTCAGCATATCTATGCCAATGTGAAGAAGTAATTAAAATCTGTTACCAAAAATAAGCCCGTGGAATAATGAAATTGTAGAAACAATTTGCTCCTGGAAGTTGGAAATTGGGACACAATTTGACACCATGAAGTACATATTTTATGCAACATCATCCTAGAATGGTATGAGACACATCTGAGCCCCTGTTGCTCCAGGCATTCAAATATGCACAGCTAACACCTGCTGGAGGAATGCAGCATGGGTAGTTTGTGATATCAACATAAGAAACATAAGAGTAGGAAAAGGCCATTCAGCCCCTTAAGCCATTCAGTGTGATCATGATTGATCTGTCCCAAGGCTCATCTCTTCTATGCCAGTTGTCCATAGCTGACAATTCTCTGACCTTTCTAACATGTATCTGTTTCCTCTCTAAATACCCTTATGATCTAGCCTCCACAACCTTCTGTGTAGAGAATTCCAGAGATTCACTATCTGTGAGAATAAGTTTCTATGCACTTGTTTCAAGTAACCGTTCTTAATCTTGTAGCTATGTCTCCCTGTTTGAGTTTCTCCCATTAGTGGAAACATCTTGCCATCTACCCCATTGTGTCATCTTAGGATCTTGCATGTTTCAGTAAAATTACCTCTCATTCTTCTGAAGTCCAATGAATATAGATCCAGTTTCTTTTGCGTACATATCAATGGACATGCAACCATTTTTGAGCTCAGTGCTCAAATTACTGCCTTCTATTAAGCTTACACATCTGAACTGGCATTTCAGCTGCTGCAAAGGTCCTCCTCCTCCTCCAGCACCAGTTAAATGGATCTTAGACTACTTACAGTTTAGATGCTAATCAAAATCGGAATTATTATCACTGACTTACATGACGTGAAATTTGTTCTGCAGCAGCGATACAGTGCAAAGATATAAAATTACTATAAATTACAAAAATAAATAAACAGTGCAAACAAAAGGAATAACAAGGTAGTGTTCATGGACCGTTAAGAAATTGTACAACTGTTGGAGCTTTCTGCAGTTATTTAAAATTGTGTAAGTAGGCATATTGGCACTATTTTCTGGTTTACCATTTACTATATAAATAATACCAGTCAGATAACTGGCTTCATTTCATTCTTCCTTGTAGCAAGCAGGGGGAGCACACTGCTTTTTAAGGATTAACTGCCTTCCCATGGTGTACGCATGCTGTTTTGTAGGCATCAGACGTAAATTCTGAGATGTACAGCGGTGTCATAAAGGCCAAAGAGTGACGGCTGGATTGAGTAAGAAGGTTATCCATTGACAACACCACTCATGACAGATGAGTAACCCACATATGTGGGCAGCATGCGTACAACTTTTACCAGGTGCCGCAGAGACTGAGGTAGGAGAGACTGTTGTTGTGCTGAAACAATAATTCCACTGCCTGGACTGCTCTGGTAGAGCCCTGTAGTGTTCACAGAGTAGGCAACTGCAAGGCAAGGAGTTGATTGATAGTGTGAGGTGGTTCCCTGAGCAAGCTGTCCAAATCATTTGGCAGAATGCCTCATCGCCAGAACTCACTAATTAGCACCAAGACCTTGCTTGGCTGGTGGTGAGAGGGGCCCTCCTGATCAGATCCTTGCTGTACAGTCAGAATATCACCCCCTACGCACCATGCTGCGGCGGGGAAGAGATGGTCACCCACCTTTTTGCAGACTGTGGATTCGCTAAGAGGGTGTGGAGAAGGATGCAAGGGTCCTTGTTATGGTTCATTCCGAGCAATTGCGTAACAGAGGGCTCTCTGATCCATGAGCTGTTCTCAGGAAAACACAAGCAGACGGACATCAAGTGCTGCTGGAAGATCACCAACTTAGTGAAAGACGCTCCTTGGTCTGCCCAAAACTTGCTGGTCTTCCAGCACAGCGAGATGTCTGTAAGCGAACGCTGCCAACCGGCACATTCCAGGCTGCAGGAGTACATGCTGATGGACACACTTGTGCTTTGTGTAGCCAATGCAAATGCTCAGTGGGGAAGGACCACAGTCTAGGGTCCTTCTGGCACTGGACATTGAAGGGTTGAGTCCGGTGAGGAAACCCCTCAAACAATGAGTTTATCGCCCCAGGTGGCTCTATGAGTGGCAATGGTGCTATGTTAAATGAAAATGTGTTAACACTACTGAATGTATGGACCAAATGACACTAAGTGTTTTGCACTGTGTTTTTCTTTCTTTATATATATTTTGTTATGAATAAAGTTTATTAATAAAATTGTGAATGATGCTCTTGTTCAAGGGCCTGGAAAGCAGAACAGTGATCTCTGTCGAGCAGCCACATAATGCAGGAGTCTGTGCTCTACGGGCACCCACCAACCTGTCTCTAAACTCCTACTTCCCCCTCCTCCACATGACTCCATCTGCCCATCATCCCCCATCTTACCTGGTTCCAACCAGCATCTACCAACTCCTGTCTCACCCCTCCTTCTCACCACTTAATACCGGCTATCTTCTCTCTACACTTTTGTTACTGATACAGGGTCTCGACCCAACATGTCAACTGCCCCTTTGCCTCCTCAGATGCTGCTTGACCCACTGAGTCCCTCCAGAAGTTTGTTTTCTGGTTCAGTTGTGGACCAATTATTTAATATCATGGTTTGCATGCGGTTATGGAGCCAATGTAAAATGAAGATAAATTTCTGTGGGATTTGAGGAGGGTGTTCCACAATCCCTCCTGAATGATAGAATCAAAGGCTTTGTTGTAGTCAAAAAAAGGCCATGTACAGTGACTGATGCAACTCCCCCACTACTTTTACATCCCCTTAATTGTGTCTGAAACATCTGATTCCTGAAACATTCAGCTGCCAGTCCTCCTCTTCTCTCAACCAAGTCTCTCTAATGGCTACAACAGTTTCATGTACTAATCCAGGCTCTAAGTTTATCTGCCTTACACGTAATACTCCTTGCATTGAAATAAATACAATTCAGATCATCAGCCCCACTGTGTTCATTAACCTGCCCCTGCTTATCCTTCCTTTCAGGCTTACTTGACCCCAGCTGTACCTTCCTCTCAATTCCTCCACGTGCTGACCTGCTGCTCCAGTTCCCACCCCACTGCCATGCTCGTTTAAACCCTCCTGACTGGCAAGGATATTGGTGTCCCTCCAGATTAGGTGAAACCCATCCTTCTTGTGCAGGTCCCCCCTGCTCTGGAAGAGTGCCCAATGATCCATGTACCTGAAGACATCCCTCCTACACCAGCTCCATACATTTATCTGTACTACCTTCCCATTTCTTGCCTTGCTAGCACATGGCACTGGCAGTAATCCTGACATTACAAACCTAGAGGTCCTGTTTTTTAACTTTCTATCTAACTCCCTAAATTCTCTTTGAAGGATCTTATCTCTTTTCCTGCCTATGTCGTTGGTACCAATATGGACCATGACCTCTGGCTGCTCCCCCCCCCCCCCCACACATTTCAGAATGTCCTGTGCCTGCTCTGAGACATCCTTGACCCTGGCACCAAGGAGGCAACATACCATCCTGGAGTCTCACTTGTGGCCATTAGAAATGCCTGTCTGTACTCTTGACTAAAGAATCTCCTTTCACTATTGCTCACCTAGACTTAGCCCTACCCTGCTGTACAACAGAGTCAGTCATGGTACCACTGATCTGGTTGCTGCTGTCAGTTTCTCCTGAGAGGCCATTCCCCCGCAACAGTATCCAAAACTGTATACTTGTTTGATAGGGGGACAGCCACAGGTGAATCCTGCACTACCTACCTGCCCCTCCTGGCGGTCACACATCTATCTGGCTGAACCTTTGGTGTGACCACCTCCTTGAAGGTCCTATCTATGACACTCTCTACCTCCTGTATGCTCCTCAGTGAATCCAGCTGCCACTCCATCCAATCCATGCAGTTTGAGAGGAGCTGCAGCTGGACACACTTCCTGCAGACATAGCCATCAGGGGCACTTGACCGCTTCCTGACCTCCCACATCTCACAGGAGGAGCATACCATTCCGCTAACTCCCATTACTGCCCCTTTAGTAAACTAGCGGACTTAAGATAAAGGAAATACCTTACCTTGCCTTACCTTGATGCTGCTCACCCTCCTCACTGAAGCCTGGTGTTCACCAAAGCCTGCACTTTAACCTACCAGCAGCACTTGGACCTCAAAGCAGTTAAGATCATTCCCTCTCTCCTTATTTTGCTGTACCTCTGCAATATTCTGCCTCACACATCAACTCGCCTTTTGATTCTTTTTGTCACTGACTTTCACCAAGGGATAATTTACAATAGCTCATACACCTACTGGTACATCTTTGGGACATGGGAAGAAACCAAAGCAGCACGAGGAAACCCAATCAGTCTAGGAGAGAGTGTGAAAATGCTTTGGACTCAGCCGTATGAGGTTCATGTGTTCTTTGAACAGCGGCGTGAGCTCAGTGTGTTTTTCTGTACTCAGCTATGTGAATGTTGTGTGTTCTCTGAACTTGGCATCGTGAGCACTGTGATTTGTCAATGCAAAATCAATGCATTCTTTGATGACAGCAGTGCAACCTCTTTCACTCTGCCAGGACCAAGCATAGTAAGCTTAGTGTGTTTTCCAATCTCAGTAGTGTGGGATCAATTGTTCTCTGAGCTCCGCCATGTGAACTCAGTGAGTTCTCTGAGCTCTGCAGCGACAGCCCATTCCCTTCTATTAACAAAGCAGTGTGAGCTCAGTTAATTCTCAGAACTCTGAAGTGTGAGCTTGTTACGTTCTGATTTCGACAGGGTGAGGGCACTGTGCTCGCTTAACACAGTCCTGATGAAGGGTCTTGACCCAAAATGTCGACTGTTTATTTCCCTCCATTAGATGCTCCCTGACCTGCTGAGTTCCTCCAGCATTTTGTGTGTGTTTTTGCAGATTCCAGCATCTGCGCAATCCCTTGTGTCATCATTATTATTTCAGCTTAACAGTTTCACTATTGTGGTGCATTTACTGAACTTGCTGATATGAGTGCTGCATATTCCATGAGTCCATCCATTTGAGTTCAGTGCATTCCTTGTATCCGGCAGTGTAAGCTCGGTGCATTTTCTGAAGTCAGCAGTCTGGACGCATAACCTTCCCAGCAATGATTGTGGGGTCTCTGAACCTAGCAGTATAAGTGCTGTTCTTTTCTGAAGTCAAAGTCAAAGTCAAGTTCATTGTCATATGCACAAGTACATGTATCCACGGGTGCAATGAAAAACTTACTTGCAGCAGCATCATAGGCACATAGCATCATATAAGCAGCATTCACAAGAAAAACATAAATTAAACATAAATGAAACACAATTTTTACAAGAAAGAACAAAATTAGAACAAAAGAAACAAGGTCCATTTTAGTGCAAAATGATCAAAGTGGTCATAGTGTTGCTCTACTGAGGTAGTGATTAGGGCTTTGCAGGTTGGTTCAATAACCAAATTGTTGAAGGGAAGTAGCTGTTCTTGAACCTGGTGGTGTGGGACTTCAGGCTTCTGTACCTCCTGCCTGATGGTAGCTGTGAGAAGATGGCATAGCCCGGACGGTGGGAATCTTTGATGATGGATGTTACCTTCTTGAGGCAGCGCCTCCTGTAGATACTACGGATGGTGGGGAGGGATGTGCCTGTGATGTATTGGGCAGAGTCCACTACCTTCTACAGCTTCTTATGTTCCTGTCCATTTGAATTGCTGTACCAGACCATGATGCAACCAGTCAGGACACTTTCAACAGTACATCTGTAGAAGTTTGTTAGAGTGTTCTGAACATGATATTGTGCATTTTCTATGTTTGGCAGGGTGACATCAGTGTGATGTCTGATATCACTGGGTAAGCATTGTGTATTCTCTGATTTGTCCACTTCTAAATCCGGCAGAGTGAACTCTGAAGTCTCTGAATCTAACAGCGTGAGTGCTGTGCATTCTTTGAATTCGGCAGTGCTCACACGGCTGAATTCAGAGAATGAACTCCGCTTACACCACGGGCTTCAGAGAAGGCCTGAGCTCACACCACGGGCTTCAGAGAATGAACGGAGCTCAGACTACCGATGTTGTCGGTGCTCACACAACCAAGCTCCGAAAATGCAAAAGCACCCGGATCAGCGAGTTCAGACCAGTGACGCTGTCGGGAAGAAACGGCGCTTGATGCTCCCACTGACAATTCAGAAGAGCAGCCGAGTTCTCAGTCCCCAGCTTAAGAGAACGCACAGCACACAAAACTCAAGATAACGCTCAGGATACGTGTCCAGAGAAAGCACCGAAGCTCACCTTGCCCGGGTCAGTGGATGCACTGAACGGGCGAGTTCCAAGAATGCGCGGTAGGCACAAGGCGGAGATCAGACAAGGTGCAGCTGTGGCCTTGTGAAATGCAGTATTCACATTTCCAATTGACGTGTTCCGGAGATTCCAGGTGGCACGGTGCAGTACAGCCGCTATCCCACGGCTCTAGGCACCCACGTTCGGCCCTGACCCCTGGCGTTGTCTGTGCGGAGTTTGTACGTTCTCCCTGTGACCGAATGGGTTCCCCCGCCCATACCCAAAAGCGTGCAGGTTGGTAGGTTCATTGGCCACTGTAAATTACCCCTAATGTGTAGGTGAGTGGTAGAATCTGGGGGAGTTGATGGGAATGTAGGGAGAATAAGATAAGTTAGGGTAGGACGGGTGTTAAAATGGTCACTTGATGATCGGCGTGATCTCTTGCCGTGGTGTGTCTCTTTATGACACTGTTAGCAGTACTCATTGAACCGCATTCGGGGAACACGACCGAGTTGAAAGAATGTACCGAGCTTAATCTGCCTGATTGCACATCCCTCACTTGAGATCAGAGAACGCAAAGAGCTCACAAGTTCACAAAATACACTGAGCTGACACTACTGGGTAGAGAGAAGAGTCTGGGTTCACCCTGCCGAGTGCAGACAACGCACTCGGCTCACACTAGGGTGAGAGCGATGCACACACTGTGCACAGCGACCGAGTCTATATCGTGTACAGCAGTGGCGCTGTCGAGCTGAGGAAAAGCACAGCGCTCACACAGCCGTGTTTGGAGAATGCATTTCACGCACAGCGCCCAATTCAGGGGACAGATAGCGCCCACACTTCTGAGATCAGAGGATACACAATGCCGAGTTCAGGGAATACATTGGCTTCACACTGCTGCATTCAGAGAAGGCACGGCGCTCACGCTGCTAAATTCAGAGAAAACACTTCCCTCTGCTGAGTTCAGAGAATGCAGCGCTCGCATTCCTGCTCAGCCTGTTAATTGCGCACATTGTTGAATTCAAAAAACGCACGTCGCTCACGCTACCCCGTTCAGACCACACACTAAGCGCACATTGACGAATTCAGAGAACAAATCCAGATGCAGAGGACGCACGGTACACAGTACTTACACTAACGCGTTCAGGGAACGTTGACAAGGCAACGAGCACACAAATCTCACATTGCCGAGTTGAGCTCAAACTGCAGAGATCAGAAAATACATAGATCTCACACTGACAAACCGGACAACGCACACATCTCCTACGCCTGACGTCGGAGAACGCAGAGTCCAGGTTGTCGAGTTCAGAGGGTGCACTCCGTTCGCACTGTCGAGCTCAGTGAGCACCCCTCTCACAATGTTGAATTCACAGATGCACCGAGTTTACAATGTTGTGTTCAGGGAGTGCAGATCATCATGCCTCAGTTCAGGGAATGCACACCGCTGACGTTAAGGAACACACAGGGTACATACCGCTGAGTTTAGAGGCACACAGTGCCCACGCCAGAGTCCAGAGGATTTGAGCATGAGGATTCAAATTTTAAAATCAAACCGCTTAAGGGCCAAGAGCCGAAGAAGGTCGAGATCCATGGCTGTGATGGGTGTTCATGACCTGTTACAAGCTGGGATTCATGCACCAGGGTTTCGGATGAGCTTGTTCCTTGCTTGCAAAATGCCAGCCCACTGCCGGAGCGATTATATTTGGGGGCGAGCAAGAGAGACTTGGAAGAGGTCAGATACTTCCGAGGGTTGTAGGACCTGGAGACATTCTGGGAGGATTAAAGCAATGCAGTCATTCGAAAGTAAGATCGTAAAACTTAAAATTGAAGTGTTACTTAACGGAGAGCCTATTAAATCAGCGAATCGGATTTGGTGTTAAGTGAGATATTGAAAACGAAGTCTTGCGTGGCCCTAAGTATTATAGGGCGGAAAATGGAAGAACAGCCAAAGCTGTATTGTTGGAATAGTTATGTCTAGAGCGGAAGAAACTGACAAAAACAGGTATCTATGTGCTTAGTGAATGTAGGAAATGCGGATATTAAAACAATGCCGTCACGTTAACTCCTTTTACCTTGATAAGTACCCCACCACCAATATCCATGTTAACCCCACCACCTCCCAAGCCCACCTCCAAAAGTAGAAGCAAACGTTGCCCCATGTTGATATTGTTTCCTCCAAAATTAAAATTATTTAACCACGGAGTTGTGCTGGAGTCATCAATTTTCAATGAGCGGTTGTTGCTTCGAACCAGTCGTTCCTTGGCTGTAATTTGGCTTCAGAACCAGGAGAGAGCTCTGCACTTGAATGCTTACCCTGAAAAAGTGTCCCGAAAACCTATCTGCGAAGCACATTTGTGATACATACTATTTTTCAAAGTTCACCTTACAAGCTGAGTGTAAGGAATTGTTTGCAATTATCTGTGCTCAAATAGCTGTCTTAATTTTGATTTTTCAGGGCAATAAACCGCACAGGGATTTACTGTTGGTTCCAGACACAGTGAACGAGGATCCTTTATTATTTGGGGTTCAGCTAATCACATTGCAGACAGACTACACGGAAGAAAATCTAACTTTGCTCTGTAAATATGTTGGACAAATTTATTCACCAAGAGTAGATTAAAACTGGTTACTGGATTATCTGCTATCCTTTCTTCAGAAGTGATCATCAAGTCAAATCTTGAAGCCGCTTGTCGCTACAACCAAACTTTCTCTTGACAGAATTGAAAAATAAACAATCTGTTACAATCCGGGATTTTTTTTGCTCAGAAAAGACTTTAAAATTATTTCCATTTAGATGCTCAGTTTTAAATTGGATTCCCAAAGATTCTCCCTGCTGCAACTGCTGGGACAAAGTGCAGGTTATTTGTTAATGAGCTGGTGATCCATGTCCTCTCCGAGGATAATATCCCCAAACTGAGGCCCTGGCCACCTCAGTCACATGCCTAACTCCAGATTCTTGACACAAACATTCTGAGCTCTGTCAAGGGAAGAGATTAGCAGGTAGACAGAGGTGAAGATTCAAAGATGTGCTCAAAGTCTTCTTGAAGAAAGCTAACACTGCCACTAACTCTTGCGAATCTCTGATCCTTGACCATTCTGGATGGCATTGAGAATCTTTGGACCAAATATTGGGAGCACGCAGAGGGCCTGTTTAGGTGGCAGAAGGAACTCATTACCTCACAGACTGTCCACCCACCTACCCCATCAGCGACCCCTTGTCCCATCTGTGGAAGTGTCTACAGTTCCCACACTGGTCTCATTAGTTGCCTCACAACGCACAAAATCAGAGTGGAAGCAAGTGTAGTATGACAGCACATGGCTGTCATGTGACAGTGACAACACTGACCCCTCTGGTCGGAGGACAGCATTGCTTATCAGATCGGAAGTGACACCACTGTCAATCAAGGTTCAACTCCACCCCACCCATCCGGTGTGGGCATAGGGATTGGCCTTGGAGAGCACCTTTGTTCCTGGGCCTGCCTGACCATTGGCCTTGGTAAACACCTTTGTCCTTGACCCCCCCTCAAGCCACTGGACTGTCTAAATTACCTGGCTGGGCTCCACCCAGCCTTCCAGCACTATAAAGAGTGCTGCACATTCCTAGTTCTCTCTCTTTTGACTGCCCCAGGAATAGTGAGACAACGCTGCAGAGATCACTGGTAAGAGTGTGCACCACCATGTGGTTTGGGAGTGTCTTAGTCAGATTCCAGGCGGTGTTAGAGCCAATGCTTGTTTGGGTCAAGGTGTTCAGGCATTGAAGTGTTTATCCCTTGATAAGCTGTATCTTGTTTATTGTGTGTGTGCGTATCTCATCCTCGTTGTGATTTGCCCCTCACGTTTGCAGTCTCCTGCGTCTGTGTGTGAGTGCGCATCCATTCCCATTCATGCTGTTCCCGCGTTTCCCTTTGCAATTAAACTATTTTTAAGATCGAAAGCCTATGTCCAGAGTCCTCCATCTTTAAGATCCCAAAAGAACCTTTTTCACACAACAGTAAGTCATCTTTGATTCTGAGGAACTGCCTTAGAAGAAGAGATGTTGAGGATGTGCATTAAAGCCGGATGGATTGGCTATTGGGAGATCACTTATCATTCTTGAGACAATAATAATCAACTTATGTATCCCAGATCTATGAAACCATAAGTGATCTGGCCAGAGATAAGGACCCCCACTCAGAAGTTGAAGGGATCAGTCAGCAGTTCCATTAACATGCAAGTCACTGAAAGGTTTTTGATTCGGGAACATACAGCCATTAGGGTTCAACACAGTTTAACGATTTCAAATAATATTAATTGCTCCCATTTTTTTGGTCGGTACTGATTAGCAGTGATTCTACCAATGCTACTTTAAGATCCTTTAGGCCATTCTTTTGTTTCTTTACTCTTTACATTGCCTTGCACCATCATTCTCTCTAGCTCCCCTACGATCCATCCAGTGACTTGCACAGAAATTTAAATTTGCTGCCTCTTGGAAGGACCTGTGTACACTCCCTTAGTGTGTATTGGAAGTGTGATGTGCAGGATATAAACTGCAATTATGAATATTTTTCCTGGATTTTTTTTCAAGGGAGGCCATACCCCTGCTTCCCTCACACCCTTGCATCCATCTTTTAAAATCTTTCCCTTTTCTTCTTTCTTACCCTCCCTCTTTCTGTGCATTTGTACTTCTTTACAATTTGACACATCCCTTGTTCTTTTCTGGTTCTGATGAAGGGTCTTTGACCTGAAATGTTATCTTTGTTCCTGGTGTCTGTGCTGCTGAGTACATCTAGATATTTTTCATTTTAGGTTTGCAACATCAGTATCTTGCTTTTGTAACATTATCAGAAATATTTCTCTGGAAGACTTTGAAAAATTGCTGCTTTGAATAAGTGTTTCTTCCTCAAATTGAGTATTATGTATGTGTTTTTCAATTATCTTGATGCAATATCTCAACTTTTTCTTTTACTTTTTCATCAGCATTGTGATAGCTCCCTTAAAACAGCTCTCACTGTTTGAAGGGAGCTATCACAATGCTCTCTGATTATAAATTAACATCTTGTTAAGGGTTTTAAATTTAAGGTAAAATTCTGGAACAAAATAATTGGCAGAAATGAATATTCATTTGCTAGTTAAATATTATGAAAATAACTCATAAATATTCCAACAACAAACACCTATCGTTTATTTTGATATATTTTGGAATAATGAATGAACAATGTAGTACAATCAAGAGCCACTGTAACCAAAATTATCAGAACTTTCAATTGAATTCCTTTCCAGATTAAAAAAATACGCATTACAAATCTGAAAAAAATAGGAAATACTACCAAAGCAGAGCTGGTCTGCCAGCAGTTGAACAAAAATAGGTTAACGCCTTAATCTTCTGAGTTGAAATTATACTCCTAATTGGTTACAAATGTGAACCCATCTTGACCAGTGTTCTAACCCTCTTACATCAAGTGAGTTTATGTCTTCCATTAAATAACTGTGCAATTTGCTATGAATAAATTAACATAATTGTTACAAATTTTGCACAATGTGATTTCAGAGCATTTAATTCTTGAAGTGTCTCTCATAGATTAAGCATCTACAGCTGAAATTTCAACATTCTTCCTTTCAGTTCTAACAAGCTATGCTGTAAATTTCCAGTACTTACTGTTCTTAATTTTCCAACAGTCATGCGGTAATGATGATATTTAATAAATTTGACCAAAGAGTTCAATGTTCAGGTCTTACAAAATTTAAAATAAATATTTATTTCTCTTTAATTTTTACTTCAGCTTGGCTAACAATTTACATCTTTCCCTTGATTATTTCAAATAAATGTTAATGGGAGCACTGAACTGTCAGACAATGTGGAGACATTAAAGGTTATATTTTCTGAGTCCATGCTTGCAGTGAGATATCTTGATTGCTGTTTGCTCTGCTTGTAATTTTAAGCCAGACACCATTAAGATATCAATGCACAGACTCAGAAAAAACCTTAATAAAAACTGAAACAGGAATCGCTGGCAACACACTGCTTCAAGAAAAAGAAAAATAAATTAATGTTGAATCAAATGTAATCCTTGATAAGCATGAGACTTGATCAAAATTATTACATTAGAGCATGAAATAATTTTAAGCTAAAGTTGCACCAGCTCATGCCAAAGTGATTAAAGATTAAAAAAAGGAAATTCATACCATGGAATTCTGGGTATTTTACAAAAACTTACTCTTATATTGTTTCCTCCTCTCTCAGTATTTGGTGGATTGTTTCATGGATCCTGTCTAGTAATTTACACCAATAGATCTTGACAGGTATTGACTTGTACTGAGATTAAAGCAGTGGTAGTTAATAACCAGATGTAACTAGGGAAACCTCAGGTAGCAACTGCTACAATTTCCCCACCCAAATACACAAGGATGTGCAAGTTGGCTTGTGAGAAGCCACAGAACTTCAGGTGACAAGATGTCTCAGTTGATGACCAACTAAATGGTCCTGGCAATAATGATTATTATAAGGATGATGAAACAGAAATGATTTAACTCTGAGTCTTCCTGGGCCTTGCATCTGGATATTGCCATTTTTCTTGTTGCGGACCTTTATTTAAAACTGTGGTCTGAACATTTAAAGAAGTATCCTGCTGCTCTCAGCGGAAGTCCTGCCCAGAGAAAAAAGTTAAACTTGCAAACTGTAGCAAATCAGCCAGAGTGAATTGCTGCATCCATTTTTACTGTGGTCAATTTGTTATTCACAGTATTGGAAATAAAAGGTAATAAAAATAGATACTTACTTTCTCCACCCATATCATCACAAATGAAACTTCTCATTAACCTAACCATCTCCAACAGACCAGAGTGAAAAAAGACAGACTATAACTCCAGGTATGATAAATCTTCCTGCAAACTCATAAAACTCATACCTGTTCCATTCAATGTATAGCTGTGCACATCCCATCAGTTGAGTTTTAAACAGTTGATTTCCTTTGAATCCTTCTTAAAAACAGAATTTACAGGCTCTTCTGTGTAACATCAAACACACCTCAGACTTTGCTAAGTCATATATGATGCTAATTTCAAATGGGCTGATGTGAAACCAAGGACACTTAACACGTACAAATGTGTTCACCGCTCATATCTTCCTCACAGGCCACACTGCTAACAAATAACGAAGAGGATATCAAGGGAGACATTTCAAGAGGTTTGTCTGAGATTGCCAAAAGGATCAGTCTGTTTATCGCAGTAGCTGACTACTTAAAATTTTGTCGGGTTGCAATTCTGATGGGAGGGTGGTTTGTGTTTGCCATCATTGGATTATGGAACTGACAGCATCTTCCCAAGTAGTCAAATGTGATGCTAACTGGAAAAATCCAGAAACTGCTGTCAGTGGTTCCTTCCTCCTCCACATGGATCATTGTTGTGGCTGTGCATAATCAATGAAAAACAATAAATCAAGAACATCAATTAATACTACCTATCCTCACTATGTAAAAAAAACATGGAAAGTAGGACACTTTGTGTTCCATGAAGCCTAAATGAGCTTCTAATAATATATTAATCCATAACTACTGCTAATTTATTTCAGAGCCAGAAAAGATATGGATTACCATTCTCTCAGATAGTGATTTTGATAATAGAACATAACTTTTATTTTTATTATTTCTATATTTGCTTGTTATTTCAGCTGGACTGAGGAAAGCTTGACACTTGACGGAGGAAAGCAGCACATAAGTAATTGGATAAAGACAGATCACACTGACAGCAGTATTAAGACATGGATGTATAGCCAAAGAGTTCCTTTAATCCACATCAATCCAATGTGCTTGACCTGATTTATCACCAATTATTTCCATTTCTCGTGAATGATCATTGATCTGAAACATTGTTATTTCCCTCTCTACAGATGCTGCCCGACTTGCTGAGTGTTTCCTTGTATTTAAGCCTGTCAATCCTCTCTTTAATATATATTCTTATGCCATGCAATCCTCCAGGAATGTTATGGCTCTTCAACACTAGCCTCTTGTGCATCCTCCATCAGTTTTGCTGCACTTTTGGTTATCATCTGTGAAAATATATCTTTAGACTTCTCCACCTTTCCGTTTTGCTCTCCTTCACAGAATCACAGAGTAGTTACAGCACAGAAGGTGAGCATTTGACCCATCAAGTCCTTATCTCCATATAACAGCTATCCTTTAGCCCTGCCCTCTGCGGCACTGAGGTGGAGAGTGTTGAGAGCTTCAAGTTCCTAGGAGTGAACATCACCAATAGCCTGTCCTGGTCCAACCACGTAGATGCCATAGCCAAGACAGTGCCTCTACTTCCTCAGGAGGCTAAAGAAATTCGGCATGTCCCCTTTGACCCTCACCAATTTTTATTGATGCACCATAGAAGGCATCCTATCTGGATGCATCACAGCTTGGTATGGCCTGAGACTGCAAGAAACTGCAGAGAGTTGTGGACACAGCTCAGCGCATCATGGAAACCAGATTCCCTTCCATGGACTCTTTTTACACTTCTCACTGCCTCAGTAAAGCAGCCAACATAATCAAAGACTCCAGACATTCATGCTTCTTCCCCCCCCCCCCATCAGGCAGAAGATACAAAAGCTTGAAAGCACATGCTACCAGGCGCAAGCACAGCTTCTATCCCACTGTTATAAGACTATTGAATGGTCCCCTAGTACAATAAGGATGGACTCTTGACCTCACGATCTACCTCATTATTGCCTTGCACCTTATTGTTTGCCTGCACTGCACTTTCTCTGTAACCGTAACACTATTCTGCATTCTGTTATTGTTTTCCCTTGTACTACCTCAAAGCACTGATGTGATGAAATGATCTCTGTGGATGGCATGCAAAACAAAGTTTTTCACTGTACCTCAGTATATGGATGAGCATTTCAGGGGTAATGACCACAACTCCCTGCACATGGTGGTGACAGGTAGATGTGGGCAAGATATAGTGATAGGCAGGTGCGGAGGGAGGAGGGGAGAGCAGATACACTGGGGGATGGGTCAAAGGTAAGGAGGAAAGGGGGGGGTAGAAAAAAGAAAGACAGGCTAGGAAATGGAAGAAAAGAAGAGGCATGGTTGGGGGTGGGTGTTGTCTGTGTGTGTGGATTATTTGAAGTGGGAGAATTCAATGTTCATGACGTTAGGCTGCAAGGTTCCAAGACAGAAAATGAGGTGCTGTTCTTCCAGTTTACGCTGGGAATTCTCCTGGCAATAAAGGAGGCCGAGGACTGACAATATCTATGGGGATTGAATGTGGATAAGGTTTATATAGGTCGGCACAACATGGGCTGAAGGGCCCATACTGTGCTGTACTGTTCTATGTTCTATGTGACAATAATAAACCGATTTACCAATTCTATAGCCCTGCAAATTCATTCCTTTCAGATACCTATCTAACTCTCCTTTGAATGCTACAATTGAATCTGTATCCATTTCTACCCTGGCAGTGCATTCCAGACCCTATCTGTGAATTTGAGTCTCTCAGACACATAAGGGCAGAGACAGAACTTTTAGACAGTTTTATCCAAAATATATTGAGACTTCAGAGGAAAGGACTGGTTAAGAAAGGGTGGGTGTATTCCTGGGTAGTGGGGATTTACTCAAGGTTGAGAAGGATGTCCTGTCCAATGGTTGTGGTGTACATGTTACCTTTGAATACAAGGAAAAGATTGTTGGATGGACAGCCACAATGCAGACCAAGCCACTGTAACTAAGAAAGCTGTCCAAGGTAGAGGGAAAATTCAGAATGGAAATGTTGTAGTGAGAGAAAATTTTATAATTTGTGCAATTCCAAGAAGGAATGCTGAAGGTGAATCGCCTACCCAGTGCCAGGGCTGGATGGACCAGATGGTTTAAATCAAACTCAAAGAAGATAAACCATCTGGTCCATATAGATTGCATCCACGTATTTTCAAAGAATCTAAGGAATACACAGCAGTGGTAATGCAGAACACATTTAATAATTCATTGGATGAGGTGTGGTACCAGAGGAGATTAGCACTCTTAGGACAAAGAACTTTCTTCTGAATTTCTTACCGGATTTTTTGGTGAGAATTTTATCATGATGTCCTCTAGTAACGCTCTTCCCCACAAGTGGAACCATTCTCTCCATATCCACTCTATCAAATCCTTTCATCATTGTAAACACTTCCATTATGTAACCCCCTCAACCATTCTTCCTCAAGAGAAACGAAACCCATCCTTTTCATCCTTTCCTGATATATATGTACTTACATTTCCAGTAAAACCTATGTAAATATTCTTGCCAATGGTTCTTTATTCTTTTTATAATAATATGATGAGAACTGTACACAGTATTCTGGAGCATGGTCTAACTGAAGTCTTGATATAGGTTTGGCATAACTTCCCTACTTTTCATTTCTACCACTCTAGAAATTAAACCGGTTTCTTGTTTTACTTTTTCATCTAACCTTTGGCACCTTGCTAACAACTGGTGCTTTTGTAATCCAGGATCCCTTTGTTCCTCTACCCCACTTCCCAGTTGATCAAGCAAGATTTTCTCATTAGAAATCCAGGATACCTATTTACTATATCACCTTTTATCTCTACTTGTTCTACTGTTTTCTCCTTTAGTAAGGATTCTGTCACTTTTTTCTTTAGATGACTGGTCTATAATTCCCAGGACATTTTCTATCCCTTCTTAAAAATAGGTATCAAGTTAGCACATGAGAGTGAATCGATTACAGAGGGAATGTGACTGATGGAATTGCTCTGAGAGCTAACTTACACTTGAGGGGCTGAGTTTCTTTTGTTGTAAGGAAACACAAAAATATGGGAAATATAACAAATACCAGCAAGGACAGGCTGAGCAGTATGGCTATTTCTACACCGTATTTCTGATGTAAATCTCTGTAGCATTTACACTGTCACTACAACCAAACTAAACCCTGCATCCAGTCTATTATGGGGTTGAGATTAATCTTCTGGCTGATTATGGTAGGAAACAAAATACTTAACATCATACCATTTTCTGTGTGGATCCCTACCACTGTTCATACCTTATAATGGGGAGGGGGAAAACCCACTCATTCCAACAATGTACCATGTGACAGTGTAACTAATTAGTAACCAAATATGTACCCATTGTATTGCAGTGTTTAAAGAGTTAAGTATTTTAAAATAACTGCAGTTTTTAGAGTTAAATGATGTCTCAAAATATTTAACAATATAACAGAATGTTTAGAAGGTGAATGATAATTAATGAGATGAAAGAAATACTAGCCATTTACTGCCACTGTAAATTTTCTGGAATTTATGACCTTTGCTTTTTAGGTTCTGGTAACCATGGTAAAGCAAAATTTAGAGATAATTAGAATGCAGGATCTGCTAGAAAAGTTCTTGGAATAAAGAGATCTAAAACACCAGACTTGCAGTTTCTGCTTGAACAGTAATGTATCTTCTTTAAAATAGATAACTGTCCATGACACCCAAGGTACATAGTGACTCTATCATTGACTAATAGAGTTGGAACAAAAGCATCTTTCCAATGTTGTCTTTCTATTTTGAACATGTTGATTGGTTGTGAATATTGAAGTACTGTTCCATTAATGTTGGCCACTTTCACCAATTCTACATGGAGAGGATCACAGATGAACCTAGTGCTGACCTAGACTATATCCACACATTTTCATTTTCCAGCTAAAGAACACTGATTTAGCACCCTTGCACTCTATCTCAAGAAACTAATAATATAATGGCCTGCATTGTGTAGTCAGCAGAGAAGTGACTGAGTGTGCCTCTGACCTTGTGAAAGGCTGCTCATAGTGATCTAGCCAGATACCACCTGACTTGCTGAATGTTTCTCCATGAGTTCAAGTCCCTCCACGTCCTCACCCCTTACTCTCTGTATCTCCTCCAGACTCTCAAACCTATAAGAACAGTAGTCCATCCACTCCAGACACGCCCACTGCCTTTGCTGGACCAATGGTGCGAATTTCATCTTTTATGACATCACTTGCTGTCAGATGTCAGTTCTTTGGGATCTCTGACATCCAGCAACAGTGATGTCATCAAACTAACAGAGTAGCCAATCACATTGAACACTTCTCACAAACAGCAAGCTGAGCATAAAATAAAAATTTGGTCACCAAAATATAAACAAATTTAGTTTAAAATAAACAAAATTTTGTTTTGAGTACAAAACTAAATTCAATTTAATAAAAAGAAAGTTAAAGGTGCCTTCAGATTGCTGCATAGGGAGTTGTTATTTTTTGAGGCAAACATTTCTGTACATACTGTCAGAAACATGATACTGTTGTACATAAATATTAACTATACTCTTTAAACTTGCTTGAAACTTTCATCATTCAGATCAATCGAGCTTTGATGTGTTATATAATCACAATATGCTAAACAATATTTAGTCCATGTCTATTATTATAAAACCTACTGTCATTATTTTACATCTAAAATCAATTATTTAAATAGAAAATTAAAAGATGATTTGGATTAAAGAATGAGAGGTGAGGACATGGAGGGTTTTGAGCCCAAGGAGAAACATTCAACAAGTTGGTAGGTGAAGGCAGTTTCAGCTATGATGACCCAAAGAGTTGATTTGGCCTCTAGCATTCTGTGCATATTTAGAAGCAGGGAATAATATCTTGGAAAATGGTTAGAAGGCAGCATTTCAATGTTTACATCCAGTGTGTTAGGTCATTCTGTGCTCCATAAGCTAACAATTGCTAAATATGTAGCAACAATGTGAATTTTGTCAAACCCCTAAATTAAATCTGATGAAGGGTCATTGACCGGTTAACCCTGTTTCTCTCTCCACAGATGCTGCCTACTGTTAAGTGTTTCCAGCACTTTGTTTTTATTTTAGATTTCCAGCATCTGCGGTTTTTCCCTTTTTCCATTGCTCTTAACTTAAATCTTTTGATTTAGTGCAAAACATAATTTAGGTGTTAATTGAAGATCACAGGCAGAGCAAATGTTGCAATGAGAAATAAAACATAAGGGCCAAATCACACATACAGGATACAAAACCAAAATCTGGAAAGATTTAGTCGTTAGGCAAATTTTGTTTCAATTTGTCTGCAGCATGCACTGAAGATAAATATTAAGAAACTATCTTATTTTGTGTTTGGATTTGACTCTGGAAGCTTCAGCTGGGTCTCTCTCCACAGATGCTACCTGACCTACTACATACAGCACTTTGTGGATTAAGTCAGCACACCTCAGGTTTCTTTTAAACATACTGGGTAAATGTGTGTTAAGCAGTAGATTTGTACTCTGAAAAAATGCTACCTGAAAGCAGAGTCCTGTATTTGTGTCTAAACCTCTGTGCTTGAAGATATCTCCAAGTAGGAATCAGTTAATTTGTAGCCAGGCAATGTAGCCCAGAATATCACAATTTATGTAACTGCAGCTTCAGAGACATACACTACTTCCAGTATTCCCATTAAAAGGAAAATAATTCAGGGCAGCATATTGGACCACATGTTTAGTGTATCAGTGGCAAAATTTTACCACAAAGAAATAAGTCTTTATATGTTTGATTAATCAAAGTGCAAACTAGTTTAGAGTTTTCTACTATTTACATGGTCATAGATTACAATTTGCAATAACATCTGTAGGTAACAGATTGCTTGCTGTGAAGTTGAGGGAGTGAAATTTGCCAGGTAATGAATTGAAACCTATAAATAGGCCTGCAGCTACACTAATTCCCTTCTCTTCCAAGCTCTTCCAATGAAAGAACAGTGTGTGTGGGCCATGTTTAAGTACGCTCACAAAGCACATGTTTGCTTTCACTAGAAAGTCAAGTTTGAGTCAAACTTACCACCTTGAAAATACCCTCTTAGGTCTGTTTCTTGACCTGAACAAGGGAAATGGTCTATTAAATTGTGTTCCAACATTATTAACTGAATCTTTCTCGGTCCCCCTTAATACTTATATGCATAAACAAGATTGACACTTCAGTGCAGCGCTGCCAAAATGTTGCATTGTTAGAAGTACTAATTTTCAATTGAGTCTTATGTTGAGGAATGGTCAGATTGTTCCTGTGGCCCAGAGCAGGTTATAATAGTTAACAATTGAATAAAACAAAGGCGTTTTCACCAATGTTTCTCTTTCAGTAAAGCAGTTCATTCACCTAAATTTGGGATCTTGATGTGCATATTGCAAAGCATTAATAAATATCTATGGACAAGAAACAAACTTACTGGCCCAACAGATCTGTGTTTGTGCTTCACATACTCAACCTCTTGCTCTTCTTCATTTAACACCTTCCTTTTCTTCCTCATGTGTTTGTCAACATAAAAAGAAACTCTACTTCAAACAAATATATTGTATGCGAAACAAGTTAAGACATTTCCGAAAGATGTGATAATGGATTGTAAAATGAAAGCCTGTTTCATTAAATCAGTCAAGCTGAGCTTTGATTAAAAGGTGAATCTAGACAACTTAATTGAGTGTGAAGTTTAAATGACAAGTAGTATTTTTCCATTAGCAAAACCATTCATTCTTTCTCTGTATTTATGTGATGCTTTATTAGTTCATGAATTAAAATAAACTTCTTTTTCTTTTCTGGGAATGATGAATAACATTAAGCTGACACTCTGTGATAGTGGGATAGAGAAAGTGCTTTTGAGGAGGCCAATTTATCTCTCACGATCAGCTTAATAAAATACATCAATTAGACAGGTTTGGAATTTCCCTTGTAACAATTATTTTCTAAAATAACAACCTGTGACAGAAAGAGTAGAAGCATTAAGTCTTGAAGCATATTTTTTGTCAACGGATATTAATTAAGAAGAACATCGATTTGCAGTGGTATGCTTCTCCTGCAGGATGTTGGAGATCAGGAACACTACCAGTGTCCTTGATGACTTCACCTGTGACTGACCATGTGAGGAAACTGGAACTGGAGCTGGAGTTGGACATACTTAGGAACATCCGGGATGCTGAGAGCATCATGTACAAGAATTTTAGTGAGGTGGTCACACCTAAGTTACAGGCTGCAGATAGTTGGGTGACCACCAGGAGAGGTAAGAGAAATAGACACAGTGCCAGGGTCCCCTGTGGCCATTCCTCTCTGCAAACAAGTATACCTCTTTGGATACTGCTGGGAGGGATGATGTCAGGGCACAGCAGAAGCAGCCAGGTCAGTAGCACTGTGGCCGGCTCTGAGGCTCAGCAGGGGCAGCAATAGTGACAGGAGACTCAATAGTTAGGGGGACAGACAGGAGATTCTGTGACTGCGAAAGAGACAACAGTATGGTGTGCTGCCTCCAAGGTGCCAGGGTCGAGGATGTCTCAGAGCGGCTGCAGAACATTCTCAAGGGGGATGGTGAGCAGCCAGAGGTTGTGGTGCACATCGGCACCAATGACATAGTGGAAAGGGGGAAGGAGATCCTGTGCAGTGAGTGTAGGGAGTTAGGAAAGAGGCTGAAAAGCTGGACCTCAAAGGTAGTAATCACTTGTGGAGGGTATTTAAAGACCAACTGCACAGAGTACAGGATAGGTATGTTCCAGTAAGAAGAAAAAGGAAGCATATGTAAGGTTTAGGAAGTGCAAATCAAACACCCCTTGAGGATTATAAAGAAGCCAGAAAAGAACTCAAGAAGGCAATTAAGAGAGCCAGGAGGAGCCGTGAAAAGTCCTTGGCAAGTAGGATTAAAGAGAATCCTAAGGCATTCTATACATCAAGAGCAAAAGGATAACTAGGGAGCGAGTAGGACCACTCAAGGAGAGAACATATGCTTGGAGGCAGAGGATGTGGGAGAGGTCCTAAATGAGTACTTTGCATCAGTATTTACCAAGGAGAAGGATATGGAGGAAAGGGAGGTCAGTGTGGAGCGTGCTAATGTGCTAGGGCACTTTGAGATAAAGGAGGTAGTGTTGGGTCTCTTAAAGAACATTAAGGTGGATAAGTCCCCAGGTCCTGATGGGATACACCCCAGGTTATTGAGAGAGGCAAGAGATAAGATTGCTGGGGCCTTGACCAATATCTTTCTGTTCTCTCTAGCCACAGGCAAGGTCCCAGAGGACTGGCAAATAGCTAATGTTGTTCCATTATTCAAGAAGGGAAATAGGGATAATTCTGGAAACTATAGACCTGTGAGTCTCACGTCAGTGATAGGGAAGTTACTGGAGAGGATTCTTAGGGAAAGGATTTATGAGCATTTAGAAAACCATGGCCTAACTAGGGACAGTCAGCATGGCTTTGTGCGGGGCAAGTCATGTCTTACTAACTTGATTGAGTTTTTTGAGGAGGTGATGAAGGTGGTTGATGAAGTTAGAGCTGTGGATGTTGTCCACATAGACTTTAGTAAGGCGTTTGACAAGGTCACTCAAGGGAGGCTCATGATTAAGATGCATGGGATCCATTGGTGAATTGACCATTTGGATTCAGAAATGGCTTGCCCATAGAAGACAGAAGGACAGAAGGTAGTGGTCAATGAGACTTATTTTGGCTGGACATCTGTGACCAGTGGTGTTCCGCAGGGATCTGTGCTGGGACCTCTGCTGTTTGTGATATATATAAATATATATATGACCTTAGTGAAAATTTGGATGGGTGGGTTAGTAAGTTTGCAGACGATACAAAGATTGGTGGTGTTGTGGAAGGCATAGAAGACTGCCAAAGGATACAGTGGGATATAGTTCAGTTGCAGATATGGGCAGAGAAATGGCAGATGGAGTTTAACCCGGCCAAACGTGAAGTGTTGCACTTTGTGAGATCAAATGAAAGGGACTGTACACTGTTATTGGAAAGACCCTTAAGTGTTGATGTACAGAGGGATCTCAGGGTCCAAGTCCATTGCTCTCTGAAAGTGGCTACACAGATTGATAGAGTGGTAAAGAAGGTGCATGGCATGTTTGCCTTTATTAATCGAGGAATTGAGTTCAAGAGTCAAGAAGTTATGTTGCAGCTTTATAAAACTCTAGTTAGGCTATATCTGGAGTATTGCATTAAATTCTGGTCGCCCCATTACAGAAAGGACATGGAGGCTTTGGAGAGGGTGCAGAAGAGGTTTACCAAGATGCTGCCTGGATTAGAGGGCATGTGCAATAAGGAGAGGTTGGACAAATTTGGGTGGTTTTCTCTGGAGTGGTAGAGGCTGAGGGGAGATCTGATAAAGGTTTATAAGATAATGAGAGGCATAAATATAGAGCTGGTATCTTTTCCCCAGGGTTGAAATGTCTAATACCAGAGGGCATGAATTTAAGGTGAGAGGGGGTAAGTTCAAAGGAGATGTGCGGGGCAAGTTTTTTTTACACAGTGATGGGTGCCTGGAATGTGCTGCCAGGGGTGGTGGTGGAGGCAAATACAACAGAGGCGTTCAAGAGGCTCTTAGATAGGCATGTGAATGCGCAGGAAATGGAGGGATATGGACATTGTGTAGGCAGAAGGGATTAGTTGGGCATTTGATTACTGATTTAATTGGTTTGGCACAACATCGTGGGCTGAAGGGCCTGTTCCTGTGCTGTATTGTTCTGTTTTATGTTCATTAAAAGAGGAATTTCACCACTGTCTCAGTATTAGCTGTCTACGTTGACCTGAATTTGGTTTTGTGTTCACCTTCTCCAGAGCAATAGAACCAGAGCACATGTCCTTAGCCTGAAGGTGATCAAGTAAAGTGCAGGTTCTACACCAACGTCAACAGAGAGGTTTACTGAATAGAGTGTAAAATGACTGTTCTATCTGATCTCCAGGGTTTACTGTCCAATTGAGTTAGATTAAAATTGCCCTCATTAATACATTAAACTTGGTGAATAAATGGAAGCGACTCCAGAGAGAGATGACGGAAACAGTTAATTCATTCAAATGCAAAACAAGGTAGACTTATTTCAGAATGAATTTTATGTATAAGAATAAAGTGAAATATATCATAAGGTATGTGTAGCCTGATTGGGAGGAGCAGTTGACTTGTAGATCCATGGCTCCTGAAGATTTCCAATACAGGCTGTTAGGAAAGCTGAATATAAGCAAACCTGATCAACAAGATTTTATTGAAAACTGGTTGCCACATAGAAAACAAGGACTTAAAATAAATGGTTCCTTTTCAGGCTTGAGGCTTATAACTAGTGGTGTAACCCAGAGATTGGTTTTAAATTTAAATTTTAAATTTTATTTACAGTGTGGTAACAGGCCCTTCCGGCCCAATGAGTCCGCGCCACCCATTTTAAACCCAAATTAACCTACCCGTACATCTTTGCAATGTGGGAGGAAACCGGAGCACCTGGAGGAAACCCACGCAGACACGGGAGAATGTACAAACTCCTTACAGACAGCAACGGGAATTGAACCCCGATCGCTGGCGCTGTAATAGCGTTGCGCTGACTAAGCTACTGTGCCGCCGGTTCTTGGCCCTCAATTGTTTACTATTTAAATTAATGACCTGGACAAAGTATAATGTTTTCAAGTTTGTGAATGATACAAAAATAGATGGAAGGGAAAGTTGTGATGAGGACATTGTGATTCTGCAATGGGATATAGATTGAGTGAATGGGTGAAAACTTGGCACATGGCACTTAACGTGGGGAAGTGTAAGATCATGCAATTCTGTAAGAGGAACCAAAAGGTGGATTCTTATCTAAATGGAGAGAGACTGCAAATGAGTGAAGTTCAAAGGGATCTGGGGTTCTTGTGCATGAATCACAAAAAGGTAGCAGGCAAATCCAACAAGTAGCTAAGAAGGCAAACGGCACATTGGCCTTTATTGCAAAGGGGCTGGAATTTAAAAATAGAGAGGGCTTGTTACAGTCATACAGGGTGATGGTGAGACCACACTTGGAAAGCTGTCCCCTAACTTAAAAAGGATATTGTGGTATTGGAGGCAGTTCAAATGAGATTCAGCAGGCTAATTTCTGTGATGAGAGGGTTTTGCTATTAAGAGAGGCCAGACAGTTTGCGTCTGTATTCCTTAGAAGGGTGACCTTATTCAAACATATAAAATCCTAAAGGGGCTTGACAGGGTAGCTGTGAAATGTTTTCATTAGTGGGAGAGTCATGAACAGTGACATACAGTCGCTATACTACAAGGGCTCAGTCACTTAAAACTGAGGTGGGCAGAAACTTCCTTTCTCTGAGGGTAATGTATCTCTGGAATTCTCTGCCCCCAATGGTGGTGGAGGCCAGATGATTAGATATATTCAAGGCTGAGATAGATAAATATTTGAAAGATTGAGGAATTGAGGGTTATGGGGAACTGGCACAGAAGAGGATCCAGAATAGATCAGCCATGATCATATTGAATGGCAGGGCAGGCTTGACGGGCCTGGTGGCCTACTCCTGCTCCTATTTCCTTGGGTTCTTGTTTGCCTTGCCTCATAGATTGGTCTGATAATAAACCAATTGAAAGAGAATGTTTGCTGTGATTAATTGACAAATATTGTTGGAATATACAACACCGGGACTGCAGACAACACACTTAAATAACCATAGGAGTTAAGATTAAAATATTAACTCTACTTAAAGGCAGATACATTGGGGACATTTAAGAGACTCTTAGATAGTCACATGAATGATAGAAAAATGGAGGGCTATGTGGGAGGGAAGGGTAAGATAGGTATTAGAGTAGGATAAGATGTCGGCACAACATCGTGGGCTGAAGGGCCTGTAGTGTGCTGTAATGTTCTATGTTCTACTTCTTTCTACACAGAAGCTGCCTGACCTGAATAATTCTGCATTTCTGTGTTTTGTTGTGATTTTACAGCATATTGGAATATTTTGTTTTAATGTGTCAGTTTTGATGGCCCTTGTTCTTTTATTCCAGAGCAACACACAAGATGCTGTAGGAACTCAGCAGGTCAGGGAGCATCTATAGAGGGAAATGGACAGTCAACATTTCGAGTCGAGAACCTTCATCTGGACTGAAAGAAAGAGGGGAGATAGCCAGTACAAAGGGGTGGAGGGAAGGGGCAGAGCAAGAGCTGGCAAGCGATAGGTGGATCCTGCTGAGGAGGGGTAATAGGCAGATGGAGGATGGGAGAGTGGGAATAGTGCCAGAAGCTGGGAGGTGATAGGTGGAGGTGACAAAGGGCTGTAGATGATAGAATCTGATAGGAGAAGAAGGTGGAGCATGGAATCTAGTGAGGGAGGTGGGGATGGCAGATTGGAACAGTGGGGGAGGGGAACCAGAGGGCATGGGGGTGATGGGACTGGAGTGAGAGCAGGAAGAACTGGGTAGATCAGGAGGAGAGTGAAGAGGGAGAGGGGGGCGCGGTTTACTGGAAGTTGGAGAATTCAATATTCATGCCATCTGGTTGCAGACTACCCAGGTGGAATATGGGGTGCTATTCCTCCAGTTTGCATTTAGCCTCACCCTGGCAGTGGAGGAGGCCGAGGACGGACATGTTGGTGTGGGAATGGGGAGGAGAATTAAAACGGCTGGGAATAGGGAGCTCCAGATGACCAATGGCGGATGGGGTGCAGGTGCTTGGCAAAGCCATCGCCCAGTTTGCACCTGGTCTCACGAATATAGAGGCCACAGTGGGAGCACTGGATGCAATAATTAAGGCTGGAGGATTTGCATGTGAATGACTGCCTCACTGGAAGGGCTGTTTAGGGTTTGCTCCTTTATTGTTCACTTCTTTCATTTCAGTTCATTTCTTTCAGTTGTCACTATGTAGCACCAAGACAGGCTGCAATACCCATAAAACAATACTGTCAGTAGTCCAAGTCTAAGAAACATATAGGAGGGCAGAAATCACTGCTGCCTGGTGGACTTTGAGTTTTGTGCTGGGTTTGAGGTCTTGATCTTCAAACACCTTTCTCCTCAGAAGAGCCAAAGGCCGTGCTGATGTACTGAAGGTGAGAAGAGTCTCTGGAGGTATGGGAAGTAGTCAACATCGACCAGAGTCTCGTTGTGAACCTTTATTGTTGTAGGGCCATGTTGTACGGCAGAGGCAATTTGGCAGAGGATTGTGGTGAAGGGCTCATCCTCTTGTCCATTTAGCCAATGAGTCATTGATGGTCATCCTTCCAATGCATGCATACATGACTGTCTTGACTACTGAAGTTGGGGTAACCTTGGTTCTGGAGTGAAGGTGAGGTAGGTTGAATAGTTTCCCATCTATCCTGTAGATGAATTCCACAGGAAGCTTGTTGGAGCTGAGGTGGAACATGAAAGATGGAAAAGTGTTGTGGCATCGATACAGAATGGACCTCAAAGAAGTGAAGAGAAACCACCAAAGCTGTCTCTGCAAAATCCTCCAAATCTAGTGGCAGGATAAATGAACCAATCAGCATTCTTTCCCAGTGAATCTAATTACACTCCATTGGGCAGATCTTGCTCAACATTACTCTTTCCAAAACAGATACTCTCTTCCAAAACCTTGAAAAACCACAGGAAAAACTTGGAAAAAATGCAACATCCCCACTGACTTCTGGAAATCCTTGACTCACAACCTCTCAAAGTGGAGAAGGAAAATTCAGTATGTTATTGGAAACATTGAGTCTATGAATTGGGAATACACTGGCATAAGTGGCGGAAAAAGCCCAGCACCTCACAAACTACCCACCTGCCTGCCATGCCAAGCAACTCCTGCCCCAACTGCGGTGGAATCTGTTGGCCTCAGCAGTCACCTAAGAATCCACAGGACCGGAGTGGAAGCAAGGCATTGTCTATCCCCAAGGACTGTCTAAGAAACAAAGTACAATTGCTTCCAAAGGTCTTTCGGTATGAGACTGCTTCAATTTTTTCACACTCTCCCATTGTAAATATTCAAAGAACTGCACACAGTCACATCCTGGAAGCCTCTTGACCTAAATTGTGAAAGATAGTTTCAGCTATGGAAAGCAGAGTGGTGCTCTCTTTTTATGAGTACAATGAATAATAATGATAGTCAAAAGACCCTTTCATGAATTCAACAACCCAGTGTTAGTTACAGCAAGTTAAGTATTTTTGGTGTAGTCTGTGTTTTGCAATTTGGAAAAAAATGTGACAAATAATTTTGGCACAAAGGTCAAAAAAATCATCTGTTATGTAAATGGAATGCTTAAAGAATTTTTACCTCCATGATCTTTATCTCCAGCATTGACAAGATCCTTAAATCATAACTGGTATTAGGCTACACATTAGTGGATAAGTATATGTTTCTTTGCTAAATTTTGTATATTACGTGTATAGTATCAGGAAATAATTTGACCCAATTACAACAGTGTATCGTGATATTGAAGTGCTTCAAGATAGTATATTTACAATTGGTCATTTTCATGTTCTAATAGTTATTATTTAGCTTTATCAGTAGATTTCAATGAAAGGTAACCCGAACAAAGAACCTATTATATATTCTGAGAAATTGATCCAACAAAATCAATATTGGCATGTAAAGGGTTGTATCAGGTGACAGAGGATACATTGCTGATGTTCTGAGAAAAAAAAGTATAGTACAAATGCATGCTGAGCTAAACATTCATTATGAGGATATGCAATGCTGCCTAATGTACTAGTTCCAGAAATAAAAACAAGAAGGGCTGGAAACACTCAGTGGGCCAGGTAACATGTGTGGATAGAAGAGCAGAGTTTGAAGTCAGTGAACTTTAGGAAGAACTCAGAGTTCTACAGTATGGAAACAGGCCCTTTGGCCCAAATTGTCCATGCCAACCAAGCTGTCTACCTGAGCTAGTCCCACTTGCCTGCACTTGGTCCACATCTCTCTAAACTTTTCCTATCTATGCACCTATCTGAATGTCTTTTAAGCATTATGCTCAACTCTACAGCTTCCTATGGCAGCTCGGTCCATATACCCATGACCCTCTGGAAAAAAATTGCCCCTCAGGTCCCTTTTAAGTCTTCTCTCTCACCTTAAACCTGTGCCCTCTAGTTCCAGACTCCTCAACCTTGGGAAAAAGACTGCGATCATTCACCTCATCTATGCCCTTCATGATTTCATTTATTTCTATAAGGTCACCCCTCAGCCTCCTACACGCCAGGGAAAAGTGTCCCAACCTATCCAACCTCTCCTTATAACTCAAGCCCTCCAGTTCCAATAACATCTTTATGAATCTTTTCTGCACCCTTTCCAACTTAATGACATTCTTCCTATAGCTGGGCAACCAGAACTGCACACAATACTCCAAGTGTGGTCTCACCAATAACTTGTACAGTTGGAACATGAAGACTCAACTCCTATACTCAATGCCTTGACCAATGAAGGCAAGTCTACCAAAAAGCTTCTTCACTGCCCTGTCTACTGATGTCTCCACTTTCAGGGGACTATGTGCCCATACTCCAATATCTCCCTGTTCTACAACACTCTCCAGGGCCTGACCATTTATTGTGCAAGTCCCACCCTGGTTTAACTTGTCAAAGTGCAACACCTCACACCTGTCTGAGTTAAACTCCATCTGCCATTCTTTGGTCCACTTCCCCAGTTGATCTAGATCTCATTGTAATCTTAGATAACCCTCTTCACTGTCCACTATATCACCAGTTTTGTTGTCATCAACAAACATAGTTACCACACCAACTATGATCTCATCCAAATTGTTAATAATTGATAACAAACAGCAATGGACCCAGCACTTATTGAGCCATACTACTGGTCACAGGCCTCCAATCTGAAAAACAACCCCTCCACTACCACCCTCTGACTCATTCCACCAAGCCAATTTTGTAAGCGATTGGCCAGTTCACCATGGATCCAATAAGATCAGGTCTTCTGGACTAGCCTACCTTGCAGAACCTTGTCAAAGGCCTTGCTAAAGTCCATGTAGACAATGTCCACTGCCCTGCCCTCAGTCCTCTTCAAAAAAACTCAATCAAATCTGTGAGACATGATTTCCTACACACAAAGCCATGCTGATTATCCCTAATTAGACCTTATCTCTCCAAATGCTGGTAGACAAGTCTGAACTCAAACCTGTTGCAGGAGAGGAGGAATGGAGAGAACAAAAGGAATGCATGTCTTAGGGTGAACACCAAGAGAAACTGAATGACACAAGTGGTGAATGTGCTGTCTGAGAGAGGATGGTGAAAGCTTGTTACTCACAGCTGATCTGTCTGGATGAGATGTAAAAACAGGGAGACGTAAGAGCAGGAGAGAGGGAAAAAATACATAAAGTGTGAGATACAAACCGCTACAGATGCTGAGAATCTGGAATGAGACAAAGAATGCCTAAAAAAAAACTCAGCAACTTACTTCTCTGCTACTTAAAATATGCTTGATTTTTAACATTCTCCAGCTCTTATGAAAGATCATTGACATCAAAACATTAACTTTGTTTCTCTTTCCACAGTTACTGCCTCACCTGCAGAGTATTTACATTAGTTTCTGTTTTCATTTCAGATTTCCAGTATTTTTATACTTTTCAATTGCAGTAAACCTCCAATCATCTAGTAGCATCAAGAGCATGATAGTTCCAGACTGCACATCCCTGGAACACTTTGTTCTCCGCTAACACACACTCCCCATCTCACAGCATCTTCCCATACAATGATAAGCGATTCAGCACCTGCCCTTCACAAATCTTCCTTTCTCACCATTCAGGGACCCAAGCACTCCTCGTTGTAGCAGTAATGCACTTGTACGTCCTTGATTTTAGTGCACTGCAGTTGATGCTCATGATCTGGTCTCCTCTGCACTGGAGAGACCAAGTGTAGATTGGTTGCTCACTTTGCAGTATGCTCCTGCTCAGTCTGAAAGGGCAACTGAGAGCTTCCAGTTCCCTGTCACTTTAATTTTCCATACCACTCCCAATCTGATCCAGCTGCCTACGGCCTTCTACACCTTCCAAAGAAATCCAATATAATCTTAAGGAACAACACTTCACCTTTTGTCCAGGCACATTGCAGCCTTCAGGTCTCAATATCAAATTCAACAATTACAGATGTTCTCATTTGTCACAGAACAGGCCAGTTCTGCTGTAAGGTTATCCATCTGTAACAGTAATTTAGCCTGGTTCTCCTCCTCCTACTGCCTGATGTGCTGGCTATTTCCAGCATTCTCTTTTTGTTTCAGGTTTCAGCAACAGTTACGACTTGTATTTCACAGATTTAACCCGTCCTTTTAAAAAAAAATTCTACCTCTAACCCCCACATTAACCCGGACGAACCCTGTACACATTGAGATCACCTGAGCGTTACTGGCCCCACCCTATCAGAGATCTCCCCTTTGTCCCAAACCTCCCTCCCCAATCCCCTCTGAAACTTGAAACTAATTTGCTTTCTCATTTTCCCAGTTCTGATGAAGGGTCTTCGACCTGGACCATTAACTGTCTCAGGGACACCGCTGATCAGCATTTCTGTTATTATTTTAGTACCCGAACTTTCCCGTGTTAGATTGAACCAATTGGCACTTGAATGGAGACGGCAGAGTTCCTGCCAATTCACCACAGCCTGTCATTCTTACATTGTTTTGTTTGACAAGGTGTCAAATACTCCCTCACAACCAAACACCCATGATGATCAAGGCAGCCCTCACACCCCAGCGCACTTCTCATCTGCCTCGCCCCTTGAATTTGCCGACCATTGCCAACCCCCGCACACTGCCCCCGCCCAACGCAAACCTCAGCTGCCCTATTCCCAACTCTGCAGCTGACATTAACCCCTCCGCTTTTCGAATTAATCATTTTTTTGGGGAAGGGCGGCCCCGCCCAGAGCGTCCTGACGAGTTACGTCTCAGAAAATCCCACCAACTCAATTCAACTTTCTCCGAGCCAGCCCATAAACCCCGGCCATCCCACCTTCTCACTTCATAGTTGACTTCCCCACCAGCTGATCGGATCGGGCTTCGCTGTCGTCTCAGAAGGGTTTCGAGTCCTCTCAGCCGCCACGATCCCAGCGCTGTTGGATTGTACCAGGCTTCTCCATTCTTCGCACCGTGTACATGGAGTGACCGCCCACACCAGACTCTGTTAACCAGACTCGCTGATTGCGATTCAGAAGGTGTAGGGAGAAACCCCATCACATTCTTCCCGTAAGACTTCCACTCCGGTTGGAATGGGTTGCTGCACAGGTCGCTGTACTTTAATATTCCTCTGTACTTTACAGCTGGTGAGTATTCTACCCTGACCCATTGTGTTTGGGCAGTGTGTGACCACAGTTTACCAAAAACGATCTGGGACCTTTGAGGGGATCTGCGTACTTTAGATTAATTAGTGGCAAAAGAAAAGGCAAGCGGTTGTATGCTTAAATCTATATCTGTGTTTACTGCGTGCACGGCAGAGTCAGCATGTCATGGTTAATATATTTGATATAATAGGATGCGTGTGTGTGTTGGGGCACATCAACTTTAAGCTAAAATGATAGTACACCTGGTTCCGAATATGGATCGCTAGGAAGCTAATGTCTTCTCCACCAAGTACCTTTCAGCTGCTGCCCTCCGTTTGGTCTCACTATCCTACCATCTCTTTGTTGTGTTTAATCGCGCTGTGCTGGCTTGTTGTCTGTGTGTTGTGAAGATGGAATTAAAAAAAAATCATCCTTGTTTGCTATCCCTTTTGTATTTGCCATCGGCACTTCGAGTAGCACTGACAGTTCAGTTTGTGTGTTTTGCTGTAGTTCAACTATTTTTTTTGTTAAAAATTGATATCACCGGCTTCTTGTCATCTCTTTCCTCACTTCACCCAGATCCACCAGTATACCGCCAATGACTGGCAATGTGTTTGCTTCCAACCCCACAGCAACATCGTGGAGACAAATAGCTATTCATTCAGCGAGCCCATTTCGGATACAAGGCAACCGGGAGCCCCGGGATTGGCAGGGGGACCGAGTGCTTGGCTCCGGTTTATCTCGCCTGATCCAACTGATTGTTCTTTGAGAACACAGTCACCAAATAAGGCAGGCACAGCCTGAAGTGAAATCTCTTTTAGATGCACATTTTATTGTAGAAATCGGTTTGGTGCTGTGGTGTGTGGATTTAAATTGGATACTGTGGATCATTTTTGCATGCTTGCTCATTTTGGCGGTGCACATCGCTGAAGTCTACTGTGCAACAGAACAAACGTTTGTTCTCAGCGGAAAGAACGCCTTTTAGGAAACCGCGAAATAAAATGGAATGATCATTGGGTAAATATGTGTTAGAGGCAGGCTGCTTGCATCGTATTGATTTTTTTAAAGAGGGGGAAGCATCTGGCTGTTGGTGAATAAAATGAAGCGGGACCGGATGGATAATGCAGCTGACAAAGGCTGCGATCGCCCACCGAACGCCTGCCTGGTGGGAGCACTGGAAGCAGGTGCGGTGTCGTCCTGCGAATGCATTTTGCACCTGGGATATTCAGACCGAAAGTACATTTAGTGTCTTTCAGGTTTTGTCCCGCAGTGGACTGAGCTCAGATTGTATGTTGTTATTTGTAAATAAATATTTGGGAAAGAGATGATATCTTTGGCCTTAGAAATCACTTATTCTAAGGGAGACCCTTTTTTTGTTTGGTTATCTGGGCGATACAGGCTTCTGGTGAATGAAGGAACTGAGAAATGAACCATTTCCAGACCAAACTACCTCCAGACCAGATTATTAATCGATCCTAATAGTTTCCCGGCACAATAGTGCAAGGACCAAGAGTGCAGCTCTACGGGCATAAATCCAGCAACATTGCTCCTATCAGAAATTATTGGATAGGCTGGTATTATTGGGATGACGCACAGGACTCAAAGGCCTGAGCTTCGTGTCAAGTTATTAACTATGTCATTTCTGCCTATCGTGCTTTTTCAGCAGATCTGATTCCCATGATTTTTTTCCAATGTAACTGTCATCCCCTTTAATTTCCTCACCCAGTGCGTCGACTCAAGCTGAGTGAGCGTACTGGAGACACCAAGAGCCAACCTATCCCACCAAGTAACTCCTCTGTGTGGCAGCTTAATCATCATGGGTGGGGTGTCAGAGAATGGGGGAGGGTGGGCTCACAACTGAGATTCTCACACAGTTTCCATCTGTGATCATGGGTCGAAGTCCTGTATTTTCTCCTTACTGTCGTAGAAATACTATGTAACTAATTGGTCTCTATTACCATCGGGCTGGGATTAACTGACACAGCACACGCCTGATCAATGTGCCTCAGAATCACATATATTTCTTTACCATTTACCATATAGGGAATTCTTTGCACTATCTAAAATGGAATAGTTTCTGTATTCTGCACACCTTATCATCCCCTTTAGTTATAATATGTTTTGTGATGACACATTTATCTCTATGGTGTCCATTTATCATTACTGCCATGAGCAGCTGCTCTGCTGGCTGTGTGACAGGAGGACTTCATGTGAAAGCTTCAGAGCTACTCACAGGTGTGACTTCTTTCACAATCAGAGCAAACTCCTTGCAAGTGTGAGCTATTTAATAGTAAGTCATGAAGAGGTGGAAGGAATTATTGTGATTTCAAAACAAGAACTGATCAGTATTAGCCCAGAGACCTAATCGCAGTTGATTAAAATGCAATGCAAATAAAGCATTCTATTTCATCACAAATGCATGTAATTGGTTTTAAAGAGATTTCACCATCAACATTTTAAAAAATGACTTCTAATTTAAGTTTTCCTCTGCTAGGAGTGTAAATGCCATCATTTGGAAAAATATCTTACCAAAAGCCATATCAAAGGCAACTTAATGTAAACCCAGAACAACAAACTGTAAAGCAAACATACTTTTCATTTCACTTTTAGACTCAGTTTCAAAATTGCATCCTCTAAGTGCTATTGCCTCCTCTTCTGCATTTATGGATTCTCAACCCAATTTTTGTGTTGATTCTGGAGTTCCACAGCATATAGTATAATAAATCGGGTCTAAAATTTTGGACATAAATATACTTGGTTAGGGTTAGTATTTGTTGTTTGGACTAGTACACATGATTAGTGCTTGGCTTTACTTTGTTATGGTTTCTCAGTGCATAACTGGTAAAATATTTCAATAGTCTCACCTCGATGAATGGAAAAAAATAACAAAATGTGTCATCAATGTACTGAAATTGTGTTTCAAAATCATTTGATATCTATGTTAGAAAAAAACTGAACACTCTGCTTGGTTTAATTGCACTTTAGAAGGTGTTATTTCATCCATGTATATTAATTTCTCTCACACTATAGATCTCCGTATACTGCCAGTTCAGGTTATTAATATATTATTGGTACTTATTAAACAAACATTCCCCTAAAATCTGCAGTGATTGTTGACTCTAGTATTGTTTATTGATCTTTCATAAAGAGTTATCTTAAAACTTTTGTTGATGGTGGCACTCCAGGTTTTATAGTTTTCTGTTGTTTGAAAATTATATTGGTCCTGAATCCTTTAACCATGCTGGATCCTTCTATTATAAAGCAGACTGAAGTGCAGCATTTCAGTTTGTGCACATGCATATAGGAGCAGTAATGTTCCTGTATACATGTACACAAATGCAACGATATGACTGCTAGTGCAACAAACTGATCATGGTTGTAGTTAATTGAATCTTATTACTCTGGTAATAAATTTTGCCGAGATGCTTTCCAATAACAATTAAATTAATCACATGTTTACAGGAGACGTATCCAAGATAGTGTTGATTATAAATGCAAGGTTAACCAGTGAAATAACTTAGTGTTATTGTTTCCTTCATGTTTCTGTATGCTCTACCAAAAGGCTGGATAGATGACAGAACATATGTACATTACCCTAGTTTAGTCGGACTATTGTGTTGAAGTTTGATTCTTACAACTTTGGGGAAAATTAAAGCTTATGAGAAGGTTGAGAGGAGAATGACTGAAGTAGTTTTTGGTTTCCTAGCTCTAAGCATCAACTCTTCAGTTCTTCCTGATATTATTTTTACTCCCCTTATAGTTGGAAGGTCTTGGTTTTGGTACTATTTTAGTAAATCTTTTTTTTCATTTATTCCAGTTCTCCAGTGTTCTGTTTATTCTATATAGTTTCTTACTTTCTAAAGTTTAGGTTGTTACTATTTTTCTGAAAGTGCATTACCTGGCATTTATTTACATTAAAGTTCATTTGCAACTTGGCCGTTAGTCTATAAGTTTTCTAATGTCTTCTTGTAATATGTTGCATTCCTCTTCCAATATTAGCTAAATCCTTCAACTGGTATATTCTGCAAATTTTGATATCAAGTCACGTGTGTCTAAGTCTAAACGTTTAATAAATATCAATAGTTCCAGGACTAATCCTTGTAGAACACTGCTTTCTGTCTTTCTCCAGTCTGAATACTTGCCCCTTTTCCCTATTCTCTATTTTTAAGCGAACAGGTAAGTGTTTTTGAGATTGCAGAAGTAATTCCAGAATGGAACATTGTCTCCCTGGAGACAAAGTTAAAGATACCACTGAGCAACTGCACAAGCTTCTGTAGGGGAGGGTGACCAGTTGGAGGTCGTGGTCGATGTACCAATGACGTGCGTAGAAAGGGGATGATGTCCTCTAGGGATATTTTTAAGGAGTTAGGAAAGAGTAAGAAGCAAAGGTAATAATCTGTAGATTACTCATGGTGCCAATCTTGAGTGAATACAGAAAAGAAAGAATAGTGTGGCTTGCGAGAGGGTTCGAGAGACGGGGTTTTCGATTCCTGGGGCACTGTGACTAGTTCTGGGGAAGTAGTACAGGCGAGACAGATTGCGTCTTGCCGACTTGGGACCAATGTTCTCACATAAATTTTACTAGTGCTGTGGGTGAGAGGTTTAAATCAATTTGGCAGGGGCTTGGGCACGGGAAAGGAACACCAGAAAGGGGATTAAAAAGCTGCAAAAAGGATTGGAGATAAGTAGCACCATACAAGAAATAGGAAGGTTTTTGATAGGACTAAAGAGGGTCTAAGATAGGCTAACAGTGCATGTGTTTAATGCAAGAAGCACTTTAAACAAGATTGGTGAGCTCTAAGTGCAATTATCCAAGTGTATTTATGATATCATGGCAATAACAGTGGCCTGGCTTAAAAACTAGCGGTGAGGATATTGAGGAGCAAATTTTCAGGGATGTTTCAGAGACATGTAAAAGCCATGGAGCAGTGATACTGGGAACTTCAACTATCTAAACATAGGCAGGAAGAGCAATGAAGTGAGGAGCAAGGTGGGGAGGAATTTCCAATGTATGTTCAGGAGAATTTTCTTTACCAGTTTGTTTCTGGTCCAGTGAGGTAGGCAGCACTGCTGGACTTGGTTCTAAGAAATGAGCCAGGCCAAATGCAGCGAATATCAGTGGTATCATCCAGGGAACTGTCATCATAATATCATAAGGTTCAGCATTGCTGTGGAAAAGGATATAGACCACTCCAAAATAAAAGAAAAGACGATTGATGGAAGTCCAGTTTCAATGAGACGAAAGAACCGATCTGGTCTGGGTATTCTGGAATAACAGCTTGGCAGGCAAAACTGTTTTGAAGAATGAGAGGCTTTGAAGTTGGAAGTGGGTCAGCTACAATTCCAGGTACATTTCCATGAGGTAGAATGGTAGAGAAATTAAAGCCAGAGCTCCTTGGATGACCAAAACGACAGCAGAACAATGAGCATATAATAGATGCCAGGTTGTTAGTACAAGTCAGAATCAGGGAGTTCAGAGGGCGAGTAATAAAGGAAACAAGAGAGGCAAAAGAGACCATGAGTAAAGGCTGGCAGTAAGCATTAAAGAGAATCCAGCAATATTCTTGTACAATTTACTGTGTCTTGTAGGTATGTTAACAGGAAAAGGCTTGTAAACAGAGGGGTGGAACTGAAGAGGAAGCAGAAAGGAAATTTACTCATGGAGGGCAAGGGCACGGCTGAGGTGCTGAGTGTACACTTTCCTAGTCTTCAGCAGGGAGGTGCTGCTGGAGTCTCAGCAAGTGAAGGTGTAATTGAGATTCCAGAAGGGCTATAAGTTGATAGAGGAGGTATAAGGAGGGCTGGCTGAATTGAAAGTGGATAAATCACCAGTTCCGGATGGGATGCATTTGAGGGGACTAAAGGAGGAAATAGCAGAGGCCTTAGCATCTATAGATTCAGGGATGGTGCCTGAGGACTGGAAAATTGTAAATGTTAGCTCCTGTTCAGAAAAAAAGGAATAAGGATAAATTCCGTCATTACAGACAAATCAGTGTAACCTTGATTATAGGGTAAGTTCTATAAACGATAATCAGGAACAGATTTAGCAATTACTTGGATTAGATTGCTGATTAAGTAATAGAGAGGAAACAGTGTTGATGTGATATCTATGATTTGACAAAATGCCAATTAATGAATTTGTTGTCAAAATTAAAAACATGAAATAAAAGGGGCTATAGCTGCCCCAATAGAACATTGACTAAGTAGGAGCAAACAAAGTAGCAGGAAAATGTTTTTTTTTAGGCTGGAGTTTCCCAGGGATTGGTATTACTATTCCTACTTTTCTCAATATACATCAGTAGCTCTGACTTGGGTATACAGGCATAATTTCCAAATCTGCAGATGACACAAAACTTGTATGGAGAACTGTGAGGAGGAGAGTAATAGACTTAACAGAGATATAGACAGGTAGGTAGAATGGTGGCAGATGAAATTTAATGCTGAGAAGTTAGAAGAGTTTTATACAAAGATTAAGAAGTAATGCATAATGGATGACACACTCCAAAAAGGTATATGACAACAGAGATAACTGGGGTTATATATGCATTATTCATTGAAAGTAGCAGGGCAGGTTGAGAAACAAAAAAGCTTAAGGAATCCTGGCTTTTGTTACTGGAGTAAAAGAGAAAATAAGTCATGATGAACCTTCATAATAAACTGGTTTGCCCACAACCTGTGGGTGCCACAAATTAGGAAAGATGCAAAGGCTTTAGAGAGGATGCAGAAGACATTTATGAAAATGTTCCAATCAAGTCAAGTCGAGTTTATCGTCATGTGCACAAGTACAGTGAGGTACAAAACAAGGAAAAACTTGCTTGCAGCAGCACCACAGGCACATAGGAACAGACAACACGCAGAATATAAATTATACATAAAATTTATACCATACACTAGAAAAAAAGACTGCAAAAGCAAGACCTTAATGCAAAAAAAAATCAAAGACACAATTGAAGACAAATCCACGGCAGTGCAAGAAGTGGTCAGTAATGTTCCATTGCTGAGGGAGGGTTAGGGTCGTGCAGGTCAGTTCAAGAACCTGATGGTTGTAGGAAAGTAGCTGTTCCTGTACCTGGTGGGACTTTAGCCCTTTGCACCTCCTTCCTGATGGTAGCAGTGAGAAGAGGGCTTGACCCGGATGGTGGGCATCCATGATGATGCATACTGTCTTCTTGAGGCAGCACCTCCTGTAGATGCTGTCCACAACTCCCTGCAGCCTCTTGGGTTGCATCTGTGGATGATGGACTTCGGTTATGTGGATAGAATGGAGAAGCCAAGTTGTCCTCCTTGGAACTTGGAGATCTAATAGAAATATTTAGAATCATAAAGTGTTTACGCACAGTAGATGGAGAGAAATGAATTGATAGACCAGCCAGGAGCCTAGGAATGCAGAATGAAGGTGATTGGCCAAGAACTCTTTTTGCACAGCAAGTTTTTAGGGTCTAGAATACATCGCTAGTAGTAGTGGTGGAGGTAAATTCAATTGTAATATTCAAAAGGGAGCTGGATGGTTGTATGAAAGGGAAGAATTTGAAGGGCTACAGGGAGAGGATGGGAAGTGAGACTAACTGGAGCCAGTACAGACTTAGCCAAATGGCCTTCTTCCATGCTGTAACCATTGTGTGTTTCAGTGGTCCAGTGAAATAGTACATCTAGTGTCTATTATTCCTGTATGATCTCAGTGTGAACAGAGGTTTACAGAACTGATACCTCAATCTTTTCAGGGTTCTGATAATGAATTTGACAGGTTGACAATTCTGGCTGCAATGCAGACCAACTAACAAGTTTTCCAATGTTAAAGCATATTTGCTATTTTTTTTGTATAGGTACCTCAAAACAATGAAAGAAAGTGGAGGTATTTCATTGAATATAAAATGTGGTATCTTCATTGTAATTTCTTGAGCACAGAAAAATGAAGACTGGATTTGTGACAGAATCTGTGTGCGAATGCGTAGAATTAGTTCATAATCGGTTTATGACATACTGTGAAATTATGGTTTATGAGCTTCTTAATCATATTAAGGATTCCCCACAAGTTTTTGAATACAGCCAAAGAGAAAGCAACTATTTTTCTAGATTATAATTGAATGATTAATCTATATTTTTCCGTTTTCTTGGCATTAGTTAAAGATTAATGCTAACTATCCCGCTCAGTTATCCTGCTAATCAATCGGTAGAATTTATCCATTAAAGTATCTTCCATTATGACTGGTGTGATGGTGAAACAGTATTTCATGATAAATGGGCAATGAACGAAAGTCTTTGGCATGGTGGCTATAAAAAGTTGTCAATAGGGCACTGCTTTCTGCTCCTTGAATAATGAATCTTTGCCAGTAAATGCTGTGGCCAATGGTTAATATGTGTCATAACTCTTCCACAAAATGTACATCTGAGCTTAGAAAGTGAAACTCTTTGTAATATCTTCCAATACTGTAAGATTGAATTTTAATATACAGCAATGTGCACAAGTTCTAATAACCACAGATTCCTAACAGCATTTGCTTTATCTTCTCCATTTGACTCCCTTCTTCTAATAAGGTCAGTAATTCCTGATATAGTGTGGTTCCATGTGTGTTGCCTTGTTTAAAATGGTCATTAATTCACTTGCTGAACTAGTCAGTGAGCACTTGCAGAGTAGTAGATCAAGGGACATCATTGGCAAAACCAAACTCTGTCCTCCTTTAATGTTGAACTTTCTGGCTGAATCTCTGGATAATAATCAGAAGCTGGATCTCTGACAGGTTTCCTCCAATCTGGAGATTATTTGGAATATTATATCTGCCCTCTCAGATGGATGTAAATGATCTGGTGCTTGGAATTTTAAAGAAAGTGGTTGGTGGGGGAGTGTGGGTGTTGGTATTTTATGTCCTCGCCAAGATTTATTCTCACTCAATCGCGAAAACAGATTAACTGACCAATATCATGGACCATTTTTTCTGTAGAATCCTGCTCTGTACATCTTGTCTGTCATATTTCATTATAAAAAGCCATACTTGTAGAAGCCACACTTCAACCAAATTACTTAATTTGGTGCAACACATTTTGGGATGCCTTGAGGCCACAAAAGGCAACTATTTCCAAAACAATTTCTTATTGACCTTTCACTGCCTGCAATGAGATAAGCACTTTCACTGTGGACCATGTATGAATGGTTCAGTTCCACATTGGTACAACAAGTTTATGTTATTTTGTTTAAAAGCATCCTGATAGACGACCCTGTTCTCCTAGGATTGTGAAGAACAATAAATAGGTTACAATTAGTTTGCAAATTAGCTAAAATAAAAAAAAACAAAAACTCCCAGCAGTTTGTCAGTATTTGGATTGAGAAAGAAACTGGCAAGAAGCCAGCTTACTCTTATAACCAGTCGTGCTGCTTCACATCGAATATCAAAGCCAATCTAACAATGAGAATATCACCACAGTGCAGGGGCTGGTCAAAACAACAGCAGCAATGACCAGTTAATGATGCCTACTGCTTAATTACCAATGTGAATTGACCTACATTGGATGGCTTGTGACTTTAGTGTTTGGTCTAATTCTATGTGCTGACGTCTGCTAGGCATTATACATAGAATCTTTGCATTTAAATGTGAATTGAAAGGTCTGATTGCAAAATGATTACCTCGCTTCCCATTGTTATCCTATTCCATGTCACTGTGAAAAAGAGTTCACATATCAGTGGCATGATAACTTTGGAATTGATTGCATGTTGTGAAGGTTAGATATTGATATTAAGTACTCCACTTGTTTCAGTACATAATTCTTATTTTCCAATACTTATTCAGTGCCTGTAAAAATAAGATTGCATGCAACAGATCAAATGAAATGGCATTACTAACAAAGGTTAAGAACTCATTCTTATTGCTGAACAAAAGCTGGAGTATTATGTTTCTTAGTATGAGACAGTCATGCCTTGTTCCCATTGTTAAAGCAATGCTGTGTGGTAGTGGTGGGTGATATGTAAACAAACGTTATTTCTCCTCCCTAACAGCTGGTAAATTTGAATGAAGTCCATGGTTACAGAAAGTAATTATTTCTATATGATGAACATTTGAGTGTAAGTGGTGCCCTCTTTTGGCCCTTCCCTTTCAGAGTCAGTAAAGGCTGAAAATCTGCTTCTGGACCCATTCAAATCTTTCAAATGCAAGCATAATCAAAGGGAGCTAATATTAAGAAAGAATTAAACAAGGGAGTCTGCCAAGCTGGTACCCTTTAGCTTGGAAGCATTGTAGTTCATATTGTCCAGATGGGTATTTTCCCAAGGGAAGACTCTTTCTTTCACATAATGCATCAAGTGCAGGCTTTAAGCGCTTTTCTGATACAAGGCTCAAGTCGTATTATAATCATGTGAGAGACCATTTATAATATCATAAGAAGTACTCTGCACTTATGAAAAACAGAATCTACTTTGCATCTTTATTAATGGTTTTATGAAAGCCAGTCTTATTTCCTTTGTCACTGCATTAAATGCCTTCTTGCACCCCAAGCAGCCAGGTGCAGATTGGGAAAATCTGAATGCAGCTGACTAAGTCAATCCTCTCTGCGCTTAGAGTGCACAAGAAGTTTGTATGTTTTGTTGTCTATGCATGAGGCAAGTACTACTAAAATTATTAACAAAACATGAATTCCATTCATTTTACACTTAATGAAATATTTTCTTGAAGTATGAGTTTTTAAAAAAAATTTCCCCTTAAATTTTCGTGAATCCTAATATTTTAATTCCAGTAAATAACTGTCTACATAGTTTACAGAAATAAAGTGTTGCATAACTAAAAATGCTCAGGGTATATGTAGATCAGCCATGATCATATTGAATGATGGGGCAGGCTCCTATTTTCTTGTGTTCTTGTGTAAGAGTTTAGGATATATAAAAACTTAAGAATTAAGAGTCAGATTAAGCCATCCAACCCTTTGAGCCTGCACCACCATTCATCAAGATCATGGAGGACCTTGTACCTCAGTGCCACTTTCATGTACTATCCCCATATCCTCTGATGCCCCGAATATTGGAAATCTATCAATATCGGTTTTGAATGAAATCAGTGACTGAGACTCCATAATCCTCCAGGGTAGAGAATTCCAAAGATTCACCACCATCTGACCATACTTTTATTCTGAGACCATTATCCTTGGTTCTAGGCTCCTCAGCCAGGGGAAATATCCTTCCGACATCCACTCTGTCAAGCCCGGTGGGAATTTTGTAAGTTCTAATGAGATCTTCTCATTCTTTTAAATTCATGAGAATACAGATCTAATCTCCTCTATCTCTCATTATATGACAAATCATGATCCAATCTGGTGAGACTTTGCTGCATTCCCTCTGGGGCAAGTACATCCTCTTTTAGTTAAGGAACCAAGACTGTACACGGCACCCCAGATGCAATTTCACCAAGGCACCATATTATTTTCAGCAGGACATCTTTCCTCCTGTACTGGGATCCTATTGTAATAAAGGCCAATACATAGAACACAGTACATGACAGCACAGTACAGGCCCTTTGGCCCACAATGCTGTGCTGACATTTTATCCTGCTCTAAGATCTATCTAACCCTTCCCTCCCACATACTTTTCCTATCATTCATGTGCCTATCTAAGAGTCTCTTAAATGTTCCTAATGTATTTGCCTCCACCACCTCTGCTGGCAGTGTGTTCCGTACACCCTCCATTCTCTGTGTATATATAAAAAAACAACTTGCCTCTGACATCCCCACCCCCCCCATACCTTCCTCCAATCACCTTAAAATTATGCCCCTTCGTGTTAGCCATTTTCACCCTGGGAAAAAGTCTCTGACTATCCACTCAATCTATGCCTCTTATTATCTTGTACACCTCTGTAAAGTCACCTCTCATCCTCCTTTGCTCCAAAGAGAAAAGCCCTAGCTCACTCAACCTATTCCTCATAAGACATGCTCTCCAATCCATGCAGCATCCTGGTACATACGACAATAAATTCAACTTTGACTTTGACCAGTTCACAAAGCAGGAAAGCAGAGTATTTTTAAATGGGGACAGATTGGGAAGTGCTCATATTCAAATGGACCTTGTGTGTCCTTGTACACGCATTACTGAGAGCTAACACATAGGTGCAGCAAGCAATTAGGAAAGTAAATGGTGAAATTAATTCAGAAAGTCAGGATCCAGGGAAACTTGGCTGTGTGGATTCGGAATTGGCTCGCCCATGGAAGACAGATGGTGATTATAGATGGAGCGTATTCTGCTTGGAGGTTGGTGACCAGTGGTGTTCCACAGGGATCTGTTCTGGGACTCCTGCTCTTTGTGATTTTTATAAATAACTTGGATGAGGATGTGGAAGGGTGGGTTAGGCTGGTGGTGTTGTGGATAGTGTAGAAGGTTGCTGTAGTTAAAACAGGACATTGATAGGATGCAGAGCTGGGCTGAAAAGTAGCAGATGGAGTTCAGCCCGGAAAAGTGTAAGGTGATACACTTTGGAAAGATTGAATTTGAAGGCAGAATACCAGGTTAATGGCAGGACTCAGCAGTGTGGAGGAACAGAGGAATTTTGGGGTCCATGTCCATAGATTCCTCAAGGTTACCGCGCAGGTTGATAGGGTTGTTAAGAAAGCGTATGGTGTGTTAGCCTTCATTAGTCAAGGTGAGTTCAAGAACCGTGAGGTAATGTTGCAGCTCTATAGAACTCTGGTTAGTCCATACTTGGAGTATTGTGTTCAGTTCTGGTCGCCTCGTTGTAGAAAGGATGTAGAAGCTTTAGAGAGGGTGCAAAGGACAAAGAACATTGCAGTCAGCTCTATCTTGACACTACAGTCATAATAGTTGGACAGCATGAAGTTTGCATGCTGCCTGTGTTGCACTGAATGGGTGTGAGCTAACTGCACATTGTGATCACAGATCATATTTATGGGGCCAGTGTGAAATTATTCCCACAATATCTTTTAAGTGAAAAGAAATATTGACCAAAAATTATTCAAAACAAAAGTTGCAAATGGTGATTATTGACGCCAGTGACATTTTTAGTTGAAATCTAAAGCAGCGATGCTCCACAACATTTTTTAAATGAGTTAATCTCTTGCAATTTTGGTCCCTGTTGTCTTTTTCCCCGTGAAAATGCACTTTACTTTTACACTGCTTCTGGCTGAGCAGGCTGGAAACCTGATCGAGTTAAGAAACAGAGCTTCCATCCACTGCACAGCATACTGTTATACAGCCGTGCTAATTTTACAGATGTCCTATACATGTTTTCTGAAACATTTTCTCACCTTTAGGTAAATGAATTGAGGTTGATGAATGGGTTATGAAAAATATTAAGTAATATTTTTGCATTTAATTCACTGGAAGCAAGCCTTAATTGGCTGAATCCATGAGGCTAAACTCATTAGTTATGGAATGGTATGTATTTCTCTATACAAATCTGAAAGACATTGCTCAAGGAGCATTTCTGTCATTGATGTCAGTAGATTATTTAATATTAGGATTCAATTATAAATGTTAACAAATAAATGGATGTACAGATATACTTCTACCTACAAACTGGGCCAGATTATATTGAACCTGGCAATCTCCTCTCAGTCACTGCCTGCATTTGACTCGGTTGCACTTGCCTTTTGGATGTCCTGGCTCCTAACATGTTCCCAGCATCAATACAGCAGCCCTTCTGCAAGGAGAGATGGTCTGTGAGTGGTGACCAGGATGCAGGTCATGGAACTAAGGCCCCATCAAGGACCAGCCTAATGACCTTCTGACAGCTCACGCCGTCAAAGGTCTTTTGCGTTGATCATCAGAGACATTTGAATAATTAAAAAAGTGTATTTGTGTCTAAAATTGAGGGGCATAGACACTGTGAATGTGCACGGTCTTTTTCCCAGGGTTGGGGAATCAAGAACTAGAGGGCATAGGTTTAAGGGGAGAGATTTAATAGAAACCTGAGGGGCAACTCTTTCACCCAGAGAGTGGTCAGTATATGGAATGAGCTGCCAGAGGAAGTGGTTGAGGCAGGTGCATTAACAACATTTAAAAAGTACTTGGACAGGTACTTGAATAGGAAAGGTTTAGAGGGATATGGGCCAAACGTGGGCAAGTGGGATGAGTTTAGATGGGAATCTTAGTTGGCATGGACCAGTTAGGCTGAAGGGCCTGTTTCCATGCTGTATGACTATATTTATTAAAGGTCACAAGATAAGAAATCCAATCAAGATCACACTAAACTTGTGTAAATTAACTAAAACATTAATATCAACCAAAATGAAGAAAAAAGATCAAACCTTTTCCCTTCCCTTTCCTTTTAGTGATGGTCAGTGACTGCATTCAAATGAATGAAGCTGTGCTCGATGCATCAGCCTCGGCTGGAATAAAGCTGAGACCTGGAAACCAAGTGTATCAGGCTCCTTGACTCAGTATGTTATAGTAAGTCCAAGGAGGGGTGAGAGGTCAAATGCTTCTGCAAAGTGACTTAGCCCTGGGTACATTTATCTGATGAACATGTTTCCTACTTTATTCTCGTATTTAGTGGCATTTAGAAATTGTCTCAGGACATTATCACATCCCAAATTCTCGGAATAATCCTTCATGACATACTCTTGTCTAGCCAGTTGTCATAAAATATTCTGCATAAATCTCAAACCACTGTGAGAAGAACAAGACAAAATTGGGTGTTATAACTTGCAATCCTCAGTTTATCAATAAACTGCTGCTAATAAACAGGACTGCTTTCACAAATAAGGTCATTCTAAACTTCTAAGTTTGTGAAAATGAAACCGGGGTGAACTAGTGTAAGAGGACTGAGTTGCTCATATTTCCTGACACACATTGCTTGAGTCAAACATGATTTTGATTTATTAATTATTTTGGCAGAAAATACATCTATATTTAATTCTTAACATTCATTTCTATCAATTTTGAATTTTCATGTTTGCACAAAATTGGAAGTGTGGGGCCAGATGATCTAATAGTTTATCCTTTAAAAAAATTACATGGTCTCTGTTCAAAATATAAAAAGTCAATATGCATAAGTCAATATATCATACTTGCTTTAATTCATCATAGCATTACTGCTGAATGAACACATCGATGGCCAATTTGCTGCTCTGTCTCCAGCATCCCAAACAAAAGATTTAGGCATCATTGTGCAGACATTAATAAATCCTGAGCATATACACTAGAAATAGATTTTAATCTATCTGAGTGTAGGGTGAAATTACCATTTATTGATCTTTATTGATACAAATTAACTTCTGCCAAGCCTATATGTATATCTTCAGACTAAGCTAAACTCAGAGAATGCACTTCCTTTTGCATTATGAAAAAGCAATGAGGACAAGCTGACTGTGTAGATTTTATGGTATGCGTTCTTCTCCTGACATATCCATTTGTGCTTTTGTATGGAATTACTCTTCACCATACATAATCAATTCCAGAATGGGATGTGCAGTGTATAAGACACCTTTCTAAGAAAGAAAACCCTGGTATAGCTCAATATGTTTGCAAAAGTTAAACATTATTTCTTGGTGAACATTTGGTAATTTACTCAGATCATGCAGATCAGGTGAGGAGCTGACAGGGTGTCTACCACACATTGATCATATCAGCAGGATGGACTGAACAGTTTTCACGGTCAGGCATCAATTTAATTTGATCAACGTACAGACAGCATTGCACTGGTGTTGATGAGCATTCAGTTGGTTGGGGGAGGGAGCATATCAAAAGAAGGTGGATGGGCAGATCAGGCATGGGGTATGATTATGAACCAAGCATCTCCACCATAGAGTTTTTAAAGGGATTGGAGACAATTGAGGAGGCGGGTTCAGTCATTGAATGGCAGGGGCAGAAAGATATATGTAGTATTTATGTTCTTCCTGGCCCAGAGTTACCAACAGGTTTAGACGGAGTCTCTTCCAAATACAACTCCAATTTGTGTTAGAATCACGTGAATGGCTCAGGATCTTGAGTTAAATATCTTAAGCATCTAGCATGTTTGTCCAGCGATAGTGGTACCCCTCTGAGGGAATGCAAAATAAAGTGAGTTGAGCCTTGAACAACCAGTGGGCAGCAGTTTCTTTTCTTTATATTATCTTCTGCCCTCTGTTCTTGCATTCTGTTCAAGATGAAGCAAACAGGACAAAATCATGCCATTGAAATAATTGGGGTATAGACTAAAACTGGTCTTAAAGCACATTGTCCTAAGTAAATGTCTGTCATGGTTGGTATTCTGTTTTCTTGATGAGTCACCAGATCACAAAAATACGACGTTTGTATACTCTGTAGGTCTGTTGTTCTTCCACCTCTGCCAAGAAGATTCCAGCAAATTAAGCAGTCTTTTAGGTGGAGTATTCCAAAAACAAATTTAAAAAGGAAAATATATCTGGTAAACACTAGTTTTGTTTGCACTGAATGTATAACAGCTGTATAAACTGAACAGAATTGTGGAATTCTTTGTCAATGTATGCCTGTATTGTGCACTAATGCATGTATGCACACACTACACACAACACGTACAACACACAAAACAAAACCACTCAAAACACACACAAGCAAAACACACATCCACACCACACACATCCACTCAAACTCTGACATCCATATACAAACACTAGCAGACTCTCAGTCTGTCTCTCTCTCTCTCTCTCTCGCGCACACACACACACACACACACACACACACACACACACACACACACACACACACACACACACAAAATGGGAGCAGGAGTAGGCCATCTGGCCCGTCGAGCCTGCTCCGCCATTCAATAAAATTATGGCTGATCTGGCCGTGGACTCACAAAAGAGGGAAATAAGTATAATATACACAGTATTCAATTTGTTGAAATTACTGCTCTTCAATTGTTACATAAATTGCAAACTGGCACTGAAGAATTATAATTAGGAATAAAAATGTTACTTATGTCCAGAGGCGTACATTAATGTGCGGTCAAGCTAAAGGCTACGCGATTTATTGCTTGCTGCATTGCTTTGAATTTAGATCTCTACAGGGCGGTCAAAAGTAAAAGTTCAGGTATTTAATCAAGTGCACAATTTCATTTTGCCTTACAAAGCTCATGGACAAAAATTGGAACTGATTGATGGCTTGATAAGAGCAAACACAATCAGTGTTTTAATCGTGTTTTAATCATGGTCATCAGCAATATATTTGAAATCAGTGTTAATGCTGACTTGGAATTGCAGAAGTGCATAAAAAAATGGATTTCTTTTCTCCAATGCCTTATTTATCCAGGTGTATCCTTTTTCAATTGTAAGTTTATCTAAATGTTTCATTTATTTCAGTTTACCTTTATTTATGCATCAGTTGTCCAATGCATCAAAATCTAGCCTCAATTCAGATGTTGTCTTTGCCAAAATGCAATAGTTATCTCAGTTTATTCTTTGTTCAAGTGCATCTTGGTCCTGATTTTCCTTTTCTATTGCAATATGTATCATGTTTTATTCTCTTTAATCAAATGCATTCTCACTTGCTTTGTGTTTGTCCAATTATTTTATTTAATTGGGAGTTTTTCCAGATATTTGTTTGAAATTTTCTAGAGTGTATGTGTTTATCAAAGTAAGTTTTGCCGCTGTTGAAAATGGCACATTCTTTTAGCTATTGTTTGTTACCGGCTCCTGGTTGATTCATTTGTAAGAGAAGATGTAATTATGTTAGGACAGTCAGTCTCGCAGAAATAAGAATAAATCTTCTAATCCCCAGGGTTTATCCTCCACTCAGTTAGATCATGAATGGCCAATGTCTCAACTCTATTTAAGTCACCTTATCAAAGATATTCTCTTTGTCCTATCCATCCCTTCCCCACCCACTCTGCAATTTAAAACCAACTTATTTTCCCTCTGTCCCCGTTGTGATGAAGGGTCTCAGACCTGAAATTTAACTTTGTTTTTCTTTCCACGGATGCTGCCTAACCTGCTTAGTGTCTGTATTTACCTGCTGTTTCCGTGAAAGCCTAAGATCACAAAATCTGTCAGTCTCATTCCTGAAGAATTTAGCGAGCATTTGCTGTCATTTGGGAGAACAAGTTTCAGATTTTTACCAACCTTTGAGTGAAAAGATTCTCCCTGATTTTTTTTTGTTAGCTCTAAATTTAAGATTATGCCTCCTTGTCCTGAATTTCCCTGCCAGATGAATTGTTACTGTGTGCCTACTGTAACAATTCCTTTTTTCGGTTGCAGTCCTAAACCCACTAAATTTAAGTGAATACAAAACAAAATTATACAACCTGTCCTCAAAATTTAACCTTTTTAAACTCTATTCATCATTCTGCTGAATCTGAGCCATGATCCCTGGCAGAGGAAAGGCCTTTGTTTGCCTTCTCATATGTAAGATCTGTCACACACACAATGTCTGCAAGGATATTGTTCACAGTGGGGGCACACATTGAACCTAGGTTCTCTGATACTGTGCCCCTTTAATGAGTGGTATTATGCATTAGAGAATTCTGAATCAGTCTTGACATTGTAGATTTACTCCATGGCATGTTGTGGTAAGTGTTAATTTATATTGTGTATTAGGTTAATTAAGAAAATGTTCCAGGGTTGCTGTGGGGTGGGGGGGGGGGGGGGAGTGCGGGGGGAAGTTGTAGATTTTTATAGATTATTCCAGGTTCCGAAATATTTTCAACACATTTTTGATATGTATGCATTGCTATAACAGCCATCTTGAGTACAGCAGTCTCCCACAAACTTCAGTGTGATAATGACCAACTTATGTGTTTTGCTAATGTTGGGTGAGTTGAATATGCTGGGTAATTCCCCCACTATTCATCAAAATGTTGTCAAGGGATCTTTAACATTAAGTATATCCTCTGTTTAATATCTTGGCTGAAGTACTCAGCCCCTGGTAGTGCATTAGCCTTTCAGTCCTGCACTGGAGTGTCAGCCTAGAAGCCTCTGGACTGATTTCGAATCCTCAAAACCTTTTGACTCTCAGATGAGAGTGTTGCTAACTAGCAAATCTGTAATTATGAAAATCAAAAATCTGGTGGAAATCTGAAATATAAGTAGAAAATGCTGGAAACAGCAGGTCAGGCAACACCTGTGGTAAGAGAAGCAGTGGTAACATTTCAATTTTACACTGCAATTGTACACAGACTGGATAAAGAGACCAACTCTTTGCCCTCCAGCACCCCAGTAAATGAAACACTCAAATATTCTGTGCACCATGTACTTGCCTCCATTGAATCAAAGTGCATTCAGTTGAAGTTTTACTCAGGTGGGTAAATGGATCAAGAACGTCTGCCAGACATACCACTTTATAACTTGATAGATTGTTACATGTTACCTTTTTACATATCAATGAACACTAAAAGAAATGCACAGGCCTTCTTCCATGCTTTATAAGCTATGGGTTTAATCATATTGCTTGATGTCCCTTGGAAGCCAGTGTGTGAAGCCATAAGCAGGGCAGACTTTGTGCAGGGCAATGAGAATATCAGGCCGCCACACCAATTGTGTGCAGAAGGCACTGAGGAGTTACTTCATGGACACAGGTGGACCTGGATAGGCATGGCTGATTTTAATTGTGCCTTTGAGATGTTAAAAAATTAGTGCTAACCAACCCTTCATTCATTACAGATAAACAGGCATCCCAGCTGCTCAGCCGCCCACCGGAATTTGTAATTAGGGCCCTGGTCATGTCAGTTGCTGTTTGCTTTGTGTTGCAGCTGTGTTTTTCACAGATCAGGGCCTCCTTGGGTCTTCAAACGCAACTAGCTGTTTAAAAGAAATGTTGAATTTCCACTTTAAAACAATAATTCTGCTTCTATTTGTGCAATCTTATAACTACTTGCCAAAGAGAATCTCACTTTCGTTCTCATAATGGTCAGAAGGATCGTGGAAGAAAGCCCTTCATATTTTAATGAAAAATAATTATGATGGTGGTGGTGAGGAGGAGTTGTGGGAGAGGGGTTGTGAGTGGTGTGGTGGGGGTAGGGTGGACAAGTTGCTATTCAGTCATTGTTGCAACCAATTTTTTAACGTAATAGTAAAGAAATAAATAATAAGACAAGATTGTACTTTATGACAAGCAAGAGACTTGGAAATTATCTCTGTAATCTTCTCAGTCTCCAAGGAAAACCAGATAATCTGAGAGGAAGGTGTCTTTCAAAGTGCACGCTGGTTAGTGAGACAGTTTGCATTTATTGCAAATGGAATTTATTGCAAATTCTATTTATTCCCCACACAGATGTTGCTCAACCCACTGAGTTCCTCTAACAGTTTGTTTTTCACCAGGCTAATTCCTGGGATGAGAGGGTTGCCCTACCAAGTGAGATTAAATAGTTTGGGCCTGTATTCCATGGAATTTAGAAGAATGAGGGGTTACCTTATTTAAACACATAAGTCCTTAAAGGAGCTTGACGGGGTAGGTGTTGGGATGTTCCCACTAGTGGGAAAGTCTTGAATGAGGATACATAACTACAAGCTAGGGCTGGTCATTTATAACTGAGGTACATAGAAAGTCCTTCTCATGGATGATGGTGAATGAAATTCTCTGCCCTGGCAGGTTCTGAAAACTGGATCATTTGAAGTATTTAAATTGGAGGTGGATAAATATTTGATAGATTGAGGAATGAGGAACTGGCGCAGAAGAAGAGTTGAGGTCAACATAGTTCAGCTATGATCTTATTAAATGGTGGGGCAGGCTCAAAGGGCCTGATGGCCAACTCCTGCTCCTATTTTCTTGTGTTCTTGTGCCCTGAACCAGAAAATGCTGGAAATACTCAATAGGTCACACAGCATTGATGGAGAGAGAGAAACAAAGTTAACATTTCAGGTCAATGCTGTTACATTGACCTGAAAGATTAATTCTGATTTTGCTCTACTAATGCTGGCTGACCTGCTGAGCATTTCTAGTGTTTGCTGATTTCTCTCTCAAAACATTTGTATCAGAAGGGGGTTCAGATTTCCAGCATCTGCAGTATTATGCATTTGGAGAAAATTTTACTGCTACTGATGAGTTGATGGAGCATTTTTCTGGCAGATGGATGTTCCACCTAATTACACTTGTGCAGAAATTTACTTTTGACCAGCTGGAGGGTAGTGGACTGGGCACCATAAATGAGTTTACTCACCTACTCCAGTCTAATGAGTTGTTGTTTTTGGACAACAGCATTGACCAGCTGTCTAACTCTCCGATCCATCAAGAACTGAACCTGTATTACAATTAGAAAATCAGAAAATAAATAGCCATTCAGCCCCTTGGTGCTGTTCTGCCATTCAATCAGATCTTAACTTTTAGACCTTGGTTCCTTATTCTTAACACCTTAAAATCTCTGAATCTAGGTCTTCGATTTCCAGGGGATTTAACCTCAACTGTGAGAGCCCCTCCCAATACCCCAGAGCCAATCAATCTGCTTGTTACAGCTATCCAACCAAAAGGTTAGTGTTGCAACAAACCATGCCCTACAATAGCAAAGGCCAATTGGACCTTGGGCAATTCTTAACAGTTTTCTGAAATAGAGTTCAAAATTTCTTTGCCTTATGTGCTAGAAGTGCTTTCCAACGTCAGCCCTAAATATCCTCACTCTAGTTTTGTTATGCCCCGTGCACTGGACTGCTCCACCAAATGAAATAGTTTCTCTCTGTGAAACCTATCAAATCCTTTAATCATTGTGAGCACCTCAGTTATATTATCCTTTAATATTCTCTATTTAAGAGAATACAGACTGATTTCATGCAGACCTCCCTCATAACTGATACCTCTCTCATAACTGATACCTCTTTGGTTGTTATAATGCTGGCAAATCTCCTCCTTATCCAGCTCAAGATCAGTTTGTCCTTCCTGAGTTAGTGTGTGGAACCCAACACAGTGCTCTAGAAATGTTTCAACCAGATTTTGGCTCACCTGTAACCTAGCTCCCACACCATTGTATTCCATCCCCTTGAGATGAAGCCCAACATTCTATCATGCTCTGTTCTGTTTCAAGGCTTGTTCAAAAACTCTCCTTGCCATAAAATGTTTTAGTATTTCTCTATTAGTATGGTATTAGTACTGTGCAAAAATTTTATTGGTGTTTTTAAACAGCTACTGCAATATCCTGTAATCCTGGTGAGAACAAGATCCTCACTTAGAACACACGTACACAGTAAATGAAAATCAGTAGCAAAAAAAGCTGCAGATGCTGCAAATCTGAAATAAAAACAGAAAATGCTGGAATCTACTCCAGCAGGTAGTCAACATCTGTGGAAAGAGAAAATGAGTTACTGTTTCAGGCCGGACACCCTTTATCAGTAAAATAATGTGAGTATTTGCAGAGAAAACTCTTAATTGCTAATTAGCATTTATCATTACATGAGAATATTCGGGACTTTCATTTCTGCCTGCTTAAGATAATTGTAAAAGCAATCTAGGAGGAATGAAGGTGAATTTAGAGAAATGCTTAATGCAAATAATTTGTATGTTACTTAAAAGTTAAATTAGAGATGGCAGTGCTTTGCAGATAGCTTGGCCCTGGTGCATACCAGGAGGAGTGGCTGGTATATGGGGGGCCAGAGGTGGCTGAAGCACCTAGAAAGCTTGCGGACACAGAGGACCTGCTGAATCTGATGGCAAGGCCTGAAAATAATTTTATTCTTTTGTTTCTCAGCATATTAGCTGGCTTGCTGGCCGTCAAACAAAGAAAGGCATGCTTGCCATGTAGAAATGCTATAGAAATGGCAGCAGTTAATTTGCATTGTTAGCGTCACATTGTTTTTATTTAGTCTACTACCTTTATTACCATCCACCCTCTTGCCTGTAATGGAGTCTTAGGGTTGAGAATGAAGGAATGAGTGATATTGTGCCCCTTGGGTCTAAATTCATACTTAAAGAATAAGCAGTAGGGTGTGGTGATTGGGGGGAATGTATGGGGGCAGGTGGGGGAAGGCATGGGGTTGAGTTTATCAAAGAGGAGAGGTAAGAGGGAAGTTGTGGGTTAAATCTTGCTGGAAAAATAATAGCACATGAAGAACAACACATGTGGGAAATACTTAGCAGGCCAGGCAGCACCTATGGAAAGAAAATAACGAAGCTAATGGTTTAGATCAATGATCATCGCTCCAAACTTTTTTTTAGTAATTAATGAGCAAGTTGACCAATGGTTTAAGAGATTAAGAAATATACCAAAGCTTGTGAATCCAGAACTTGCTGGTTGACTTGCTTTGTTCCACTTTTTGCTCAAAATGTATCTCACTCCCTAAGATTCCCTGCCTTTTATAAGAATTTATTGGATTTGCACATCATTTGCCTGCTGTGGATTCCACATAAAGTTGGGAGCAATAATTAAGATGGTGTAAATGTCTTTTTAACAAGTTAGTACTCAAACCAGAAACCAAACACTTAAATAGTGCTGCTTCATTGCTGCAAGTAATGTAGCAGAGATTTTACTTTTCCTTTTGGGCTCTTTTTTCTGTTACTTCTCTTTCTAAACCCAATATAACTCTAATTGCATTCTTGAGTGCTGTAGAACAGAGAAACCTAGGGGTACACGTACAAAGTTCCCTGAAAGTGGCAACGCAGGTAGACAAAATGGTGAAGAAGATATATGACATGCTTGTCTTCATCAGACGGGGCATTGAGTACAAGAATTAAGGCATCATGTTACAGCTGTATAAGACACTGGTGAGACTGCACCTGGAATATTGTGTGCAGTTCTAGTCACCATACTATGGGAAGGATGTGGTTAAGCTAGAGATGTGCAGAAATGATTTGCAAGCATGTTGCTGGGACTGGAGGGCTTGAGATATGAGGGAGAAGCTGGATAGGATGGGATTGTTTTCCCTAGTGTGAAGGAGGCTGAGGTGTGACCTTATAGAGCTTTATAAAATCCTGAGGGCATTGTTCAGGTGAATGGTCACTGTTTTTTTCCCGGGGAGGGGAGTCTAAAAACTAGAGGGCATAGAGGGGAAAGATTTAAAGGGGACCAGAGGGTGATAGGTATATGGGATGAAGTGGTAGAGGCCGGTACAATTACAATGTTTAAAAGACATTTGGACAGGTTCATGGATAGGAAAGGCTTAGAGGGATAAGGGCCAAATGCAGGCAAATGAGACTAGCTCAGGAGGGCACCTGAACAAGTTGGGCTGAAGGCCTGTTTCAGAGCTATATAACTCTGTGACTCTTAATTCAAGCCACTTCATTCCTTTGCCTCTTTCCAAACTGTAACTGTTTCTTAGGGAAACGTATTGTCTTTGCTGCCCTCATTCACTGAGTTTCCAGGGATCCTGTTGCCTTCATAGTATATGCAGCAGCTGACACTTCAAGTAAATTGTGTTGTGAAACTTTATTTCACATTTTAGAATGCAGGAAGAAGTCTTATCTAATGATACTATTACAAGACTTTCCCACTCCAGCAGGATTTAGTCTCATCTTTTTATTGAGTGGTTGATAAGGGTAAGGCTGAGACTGGGGCTCGGGGCCCAAGTGAAATCTGTGAAATTAAGCAATGGATTAATCAACCCCAGTTTAAATTTTCAGTTTGTGGCTCCTGACTTGTCACAGTATAAAGTGTAATTAAAAACTGAAAATGCTGGAAATACAGAGCAGGTCCGGCAGTATCTGTGGAAAAAGAACTGAAAAAAGCTCTTTGACCTGAAGTATTAACTCTTTTGTTCGCATCCCATATGCTACCTAACCTGCTAAGTGTTTCCAGCACGTTCTGTTTTTATTTTAAGATTTCTAACATCTGCAATATTTTGCTTTTACAGTATAAAATGTGTGTTTGTGGAGAGAGCAACAAGTTGATTGGTGAGAAATTTTAGCAAAAGATGTAGGGACATGATCAGGAAATGACTAAGAGGTTTTCAAAAATTAGAACTCCTGTTCTCTGAATTAATTACATATCACACTATTTTCCATGTTGCAAGCTTTTTAAATAGTTTTAAATAGAGAATCAATAATTGCAAAAGAATAAGCACTGAGAGGTCTCGGTAATGCTTGAAGGCTGTTTCTGATAACCAGATAATTGGTCTTCAGTTAAGACCAGAAGACATACGTAGGAGCAGAATTAGGCCATTTGGCCCATTGAGTCTGTTCCACCATTCAATCATTGCTGATTTATTTTTCCCTCTCAACCCATTCTCCTGCCTTCTCCCTGTAACCTTTGACCCCCTCACTAATCAAGAACCTATCAACCTCTGTTTTAAATATACCCAATGACTTGTCCCTCCACGGCCGTCTGTGGCAATGAATTCCACAAATTCACCACCCTCTGGCTAAAGAAATTCCTCCTCATCTCTGTTCTAAAGAGACATCCTTCTATTCTGAGGTTGTGTCCTCTGGTCCTAGACTCTCCCAGTACTGGAAAACATCCTCTCCACATCCACTCTATCAGGCCTTTCAATGTTCGGTAGGTTTCAATGAGGTCCCCCTTCATCCTTCTAAGCTCCAGCGAGTACAGGCCCAGAGCCATCATACATGCCTCATACGTTAACCCTTTCATTCCCAGGATCATTCTTGTAAACCTCCTCTGGACGATCTCCAATGCCAGCACACCCTTGCTTGGATATGGAGCCCAACACTGCTCACAATACTCCAACAGAGAGACAAAAAATTCTACATATTCTGGAATCTGGAGCAATACACAGTGCTGGAGGAACTCAGCAGGTCAGGCAGCATCTATGGAGGGAAATAAACAGTCGACGTTTCGGGCTAAGACCCTTCATCAGGACTAGAAAGGAAGAGGGCAGAAGCCAGAATAAGAAGGTGGGGGGAGGGGGAGAGGGGGACGAGCACAGGCTGGCAGGTGATAGGCAAGTCCAGGTGAGAGATGGAAGGTAGTGGGTGGGGGAGGGGGGGCAAGATGTAGTAAGCTGAGAGGTGATGGGCAGAAGAGGCAAAGGGCTGAAGAAGAAGGAATCTGGTAGGAGAGGGCAGTGGACCGTGGAATAAAGAATGGTGGAGGGGAGGGGAGGAGAGGAGATGGGCAGGTCATCAAGTCAGGGGAGGGAGCCACAGGAATAAGGGAAGACAACAGAGTTGGGGGGGGGGGAAGGAAAAAGGGGTGGGGTTACTGGAAGTTAGAAAAATCAATGCTGAGGCCATCAGGTTGGAGACTCCCAAGGCAGAATGAGGTGTTGTTCCTCCAACCTGTGTCTGGCCTCAACGTGGCAGAAGGGGAGGCCATGGATAAACACACTGAGGCCAGACACAGGTTGGAGAAACAATGCCTCATATTCTGCCTTGGGATTCTCCAACCTGATGGCCTCAGCATTGATTTCCTTTAACTTCCAGTAACCCCACCCCCCTTTTTTCTTTCCCCTCACCCATCTCCTTTGTCTTCCCTTATTCCTGTGGCTCTCTTCCCCCACCTTGATGACCTGCCCATCTCCTCTCCTCCCCTCCTCCGCTTCTTTATTCCATGGTCCACTGCCCTCTCCTACTGGATTCCTTCTTCAGCCCTTTGCCTCTTCTACCTATCACCTCTCAGCTTATTACATCTTACCCCCCCCCCCCACCCACCTACCTAACCCCCTCTCACCTGGACTCGCCTATCCCCTGCCTGCGTGTGCTCCTCCCCCTCCCTCCACCTTCTTATTCTGGCTTCTGCTCTCTTCCTTTCCAGTCCCTGATGAAAGGTCTCGGCTCGAAATGTCGGCCGTTTATTTCCCTCCATGGATGCTGCCTGACTTGCTGAGTTCCTCCAGCACTTTTTGTGTTTTGCTCACAATATTCCAACTGTGGTCTGACCAATGCCTTATAAAGCCTCAGCATTACGTCCTTGCTTTTATATTCTAGTCCTCTCGAAATGAATGCTAACATTGGATTGGCCTTCTTTACAACTGACTCGACCTGCAAGTTAACCCTTAGGGAATCCTGCACTAGGGCTCCCAAATCCCTTTACACCTCTGATTTCTGAATTCTCTCCTCATTTAGAAAATAGTCTACGTCTTTATTCCTTCTACCAAAGTGCATGACCATACACTTCCCTACGCTGTGTTCCATATTCCAGTTCAGTTATTTTTGCTAAGGAACAAGTGATACAAGTGCTTTGCTAACTTTCATGGTGCATAAGTTCCTGGCCTATGAAATCCCTTGTTTTTCCTAGAAACATATTTAATAGCTTGGAGAATGACATGTAGTAACAAGTTGACACCTCAAGGTGACAGCTGCAGTACTATGCTTTAAACTGGTCCCAGAAGAAATCCAGTTAGCATTTTGGTGGTCAGGAAATGAAGGGGCTCAGAGCACAATTAGCTTTGAAATGGTATTGATCAACCCGCTTGTAGAAATTAAGTTGATGTGCAGTCATAGTGCTTGGAAAAGTAGCAGGGTGCTTGGAACAAAGACAGGGCATTATGGTCTGTCACCATCATTAATCAGCACTTGAAGAGCTGCAGTCCAGCCTATTTCACACTATACTTCTGGTGTTTGGAAGAAAAATGCATGGAAGACAATTTTGAACCAAGATTCAGCAGCAAATTAAGAAAATACACCTCCAAGAAATAGTTATCCATACTGAAGATTCAATTATTTATTGCTCAGGAAACTTGATAGAATACGCATGCTATTGACACCAGTAATGCTGAGAAAAGTAGAAATGAAGCTGATGTATTAATTAAGAAGCTAATGGAGAAAATTGCAGAATGTTGCCTTGGGCTGTTACAAAGCATTAGCAAGCAGCTGGGGAAAAATATGGGCAAAAGAAATGGGCTGCAGTGATGTCCTCTTGGCTGGAAAGTACATGGAGAGTAATTGAGTCAGTGATAGATTCACATTAAATTTCTGAGTGCTTTTTTTTGTTAACTTGGTCTAACTCTGTGCATTTGAAGTTGAGAGCACACCCAGGAACTTTACATTTGTATTTTGACCTGTGTGCTGTTACACCACATGTGAACTTCATCCTAAGTAATAATAAGTAAAATAAAATACCATGATATCTGAACAAAAGCTAAACAAAGAGATTCCTTAAAAAATGTATAAGTTACCACAGTGAAATTGAAACTACATGGCAGCAATTGATGTGCAAGTGTTTGATTTTGGTAACAGGATATGGATATTCAAATTAGTCAGATATTAACTGACTTTTTACAAAATTGAAACTGGGTCTGAAACAGTTACAAGTTGTAAAGAAATCAGCAATTAATTCCCAACGGTTATGAACTCGGCAGGTTAATATCTCATTGTCTATTTGGGGCTACTTATTGCTGCTGGAGACTGAAGATCTCTCTCCCCTGCAAAGGGATATTAAAGGGATCTGATCATTTGGTTGAGCTGTTTCTAGTTTTCAACAGTTACGTGAAGGCTTCAGGTATATAAGATAAGATATCTTTCTTAGTCAAATGTATATCGAAACACACAGTGAAATGCATCTTTTGTGTAGAGTATTCTGGGGACAGCCCGCAAGTGTTGCCACGCTTCTGGTGCCAACATTGCATGACTACAACTTCCTAACCCGTACGTCTTTGGAATGTGGGAGGAAACTGGAGCACCCGGAGGAAACCCACGCAGACATGGGGAGAACGTACAAACTCTTTACAGACAGCGGCTGGGATTGAACCCGGGTCACTGGCACTGTAATAGTGTTACATTAACCGCTACACTACTGTGCCTGTAACAACTTCAGATTGGTTATCTAGACCCTTATGTTACTGTGACAAAGATTTTATTTTCCATTTCACATTAATGTGATCTGTTACTTTTCTCCCTTTTCCATTCTTCAGTATGGAGAGGTGAGGAGAGAACAGTGACACTTTCTACCCTCCCTCCTCCCCAATTCCTGTCCTCATCTGACATTCACACAGATAGTCCTATCTGTTGGAGGATCAATAATGCCAGGCTTGCTGAGAAGAACTAACTCAGCACAGACTGAAGATTGAACTGAACCCTCCAGATCTGTATGGCTCATCCAGTCAGGTGGTCAACTTGAAGGCCCAACTGTGCATAAAATGCATTTTTCATCAGATATAATTAAATCCTATTGACCAGGTTCCCAGATGGGTATGGAAAAAAATTATTGCAGTCAATGGTTGACATATTATATCATAATATTTGTATATAGTGAGAGGTCATTTGGCCAAACCAAGCAGTATTGGTGTTATTACCCACATCAGAAATTCTCTCAATCACATTCGTACTCCTCTTTTTCTTTCACCATCCAAGCTATTCTTGAATTTGCAATAATAAATTGAGGTGCAGCACTTCATAAGAGAGGAAATAGGACAATAAGAGTACACAGTTGTTCCTTTGTGCTCCAAGTGCACAGTTAAACTTGGAAATCCTGAAGCTGCTGTAAGCAGATTCCATGCTTTTGTTTAGGGAGCACTATTGAAGCTATCTCTGGTATAATCAATAAGTAGATGAGGACGATAATTATAAAATATTCTTGCTCTAAAATACACAGAAAATGTTATGCTTTGTTTCATGAGGTACAACTGAATTTTTAATGGTAGTCTAGGCTATCTAACAACCTTTCTGATTCTGATAAACAGTTTTATGTGAGTATCATCAGTCTCTCAGATAAATATTTGAAAATTCACGATACCTTTAAAACAAAACAATTTTTATTTTGATTTTCATATGTATATGATATTTTAATGTTTATCTTTATTTACTTATACGGTCCAATCTTTATGTCAGTAAAATGTTTGAAATGTTAGTTAAAAATTGTAAGTTTTACTTGCTGGATTTCAGTATTTGATACATCTTCAATGTGATAGACTTTCAGCCAGCTTAATAAGCTTAATAATATCACTGTTATTGGATAGCACAGTTCTCCATTGACATCTGCCAACACCAGGAGAAGTGAAATCCACACCACCAAGACTGAGGGAACTTTGTGGGGAGCTTCCTTCAAGGTCAGCAGTGAGCCCAGTCACTTCACTACTGAGCTAAAATTCCAGGCCATAGTTTTTATTTCACTCACTTACCTTGGAAATACATTTCACTCTCTCCCAGTTCTGTGTGAAGAATATTCTCCTGCCCTGTTATAAATCTCTTCACCCATGAATAATAGAATTGCAAAACTCTTATCTAAGTGTAGGGCACAGTTTCAAAGGCTTGCTTTTCCACTGAGTAAGTGGTCCATTTCACATTATCAAGCATTAAATTATGGAATTATCACTTCTGCACATGCTATCTGACAAATAGAGTATTTGGTTTCTGCAACAATCACAAAGCACTCAAAAGGATAAGTTGTTGCATTCATACAGGACTTTTAATAAATAGGCACAGTGCAGAATACATCCAGCAAGTTAATTATGTGCAGAGAAAAATAGATTGGCCCAGAAACTTGGATGGATGGTGCATATTATTTCGGGACTAAACTGGTCCAATTTGGAGGATAGCAAGTGCTTGCACATTTCCAGCCAGAAGTCTAATGCTCATCAGGTCAAAATGAAAGGTACAATTCATAAGACTGCTTATTGGGATTAAAGGGAGAAGTATTTTGTCTAGGTGTGGGTACTACACTCCACAGGATACATTTTATGCTTTTTGAAAACATCAGTGCTTCATTTGCTACATGCTTGCCTCTCAATGGCACAACGTAGCAGAATTGGTAGGCAGGCCCCTCACTAGCTATATTTTTAATGGTGTCATGCGATACTTCCAGATTATTGCTGGCTTTTCATTATAGGCTGCTAATTAACTGGAAATTTTTGATATCTTAGCACTCTGGAAATGTATTTAGCTTCTGTTGCACTTTTATTAACTGTGGTTGTGGGCAGACTGCTCGGCTGCATTGAGAAGGACCAACAAATAAGGCAGGAGGGAGCAGCCCTCCAACCTGAACTTCACTGAGGTGCAAATCCTCAAACACCTGCGCCCCACCTCCCACCCCTTCTTTTCCCCCTCCCTCCCCCACTCCACACCACCTGCACATCTTGGTAAAAGTGAATGGGAAGCAGACTCAAAAAGAGGCTTTCCCAAGCTCCTGCACATGGTGGATCCTTAACCAAGGAAAGAAAAATACCAATGGTCAGTATAGTTACCAATGGAAACTCCTGAGTGAGCAGAACTTCTATTGCTCAGCCTAGTTCACCTAGGAAATTGATCACATTGTGCATGTTTCTTATGTACCATGGGAATGAATTGTCGCGGTAAATCGATCACTCTTACGATGTTCGTGAGTTTCAGTATGCACAGCTTTCAAGGGCAGATCACACATTGGCATGAAGAGTGCCAGGAAGACAGCGATGAGGTCACTCTTTGTGCATTGCATGTTTGATGTCATTGCTGACATACTGAACCACACATTTGCTGTCCGGAGACTGTGGACTACAAATAGGAAAGCAAGTTCTATCACATGGAAGCAGACATGCTCAGGAACTAGCTAAAGGGTGCAACCTTACTGCATCTTTGGTGGAGAGTCTGTAACAGAAGACGTCAATGAGCTCAGCTGATCATTATGAATTTACGTAAAGAAAAGCATGTGTGACTGAACTATTGGAAACTTATTGAGAATTTCACTAGTAGAATGTTGAAAGGAGACCCAGGGATGTGTATATTGAGTTTTGGAAGGCTTTCAATAAGAACTCTTGCACAAGGTTGGAACACATGGAATTGGGGGTAATATACCAACATTGATTGCCAGAAAGCAGAGCGGGAATTAATGGGTCTTTCTCAGGTTTGCAGGCTGTGACTAGTGGGGACTGCAGCTATTCACAAATCCTATCAATGATCTGCCTGAAGGGACCAATTACCATATTTCCAAGTTAGTGGGCATGTGAGTCGTGAGCAGGATTTAAAAAGCTAAGTGAGTGGATGAGAACGTGACCGATGAAATTTAAAATGGAAAAAATGTGAGATTACTCACTGGTGCACAAAACAGAAAAATAGAGTATTTTTAAAATGGTGACAAATAGGGAAATGTTGATGTTCACAAGGACCTGGGTGTCCTTGTGCACAAATCCTTGAAAGCTCTCATGTAGGTAAAGCAAGTATTTAGGAGGGTAAATGGCATGCTGGCTTTTACTGCAAGAAGTATTTCCGCACAGGAGCAAAGATTTCTGACTGCACTAATAAAGGTTTTTTTTCTGAGACTGCATCTGGAATGTACAGTTTTGGTCTCATTAAATTAAAAAAGGGATATACATGGGGAGTATGGCGAAGGTTCACCAGACTGGTTCCTCAGATGGCCGTCTGCTGTATGAGAAGACAGTGGGTTAGCTAGGCCTGTATTCTCTGGAGTTTAAAAGAACCCCAGCCACGGTGGCTCATAGTGCAGAATTGTACCTACTTTGTGCACAGTTCCTGAAAGTATGCATGATTAGTATGCACAGCAGTGGAAAATTCATGGAATTTACCTCTCACTTGTGCATAGCCTTGCATGACATGAGCAGATAAAAACTATTTTCCCAGCAACAAGAACCAATTGGGATGGGTCTCCGTGCAGTGCCATTTTAGCACACATTTCGAAACAAACAAGAACTTCTGGGCCCATTGTCTCCTAGCAATCCACAGGGGTGCACTGAGAATTCATAAACCACCCCACCCACCCTAGCATTGCTGGCCCTGATAAGAAGGGGATCCAGTTTGACTTTAACAAGTCTGGGAAAACCTGAGTTGTAAGTATAGGACCTGGTCTAACCAGTTGCTATACTAAGTCATGATTTGTCCAGCAGATTCTCCCTGATGTTACAGTGGGAGAATGTCAGAAAGGCAGTGGCTTTGTGGCCTTTTGATAACTGGAGAAAAGTGATTTCTAAAAGCCAATTTAAAACATTGCCACATCAATTTCTGTGGTTTTTTAACTTTGAAATTCTGATTTAGTTCTCCTGTGATCATTCAATCAGAATTTCTTAGGCTCATTATCCAGAAGGTAACAATCCGAATGGGAAAAGGAGTTTCTTGGCAACATGCTAAATTTCACATCAAACTTCAGGATATTAAAGTAATATAAAGACGATCAATTCAGTAAATTGTTTTTTGATCTGATAAAACCTGTTCCTTCCTCCCAGTGATTGCAGGAGTCTGGAGAAACGAACAAGTGGATCCTTCAGCATGAATTGGAGAGCTAAATGAAATGTGTCATTTGTCTGCGGTATTACACTGAGGCCCCATCTTCTCTTCTAGAACATAATGTATGCCATAGTACTGTCCAAAGATGAACAGGGGAGGTCTGTGAGGTTCTTGCAAATACGTATCACTTAATCAATACATCTTTGCTTTATGTGGGAGCTTGCTGCGTATAAATTGATTGCTATCCCCCATGCTTCTCTGTAAACTGCTTATGGATATTTTAGTGTTGTGAAGGAACTAAATAAATGCAAGTTCTTTTTTTTTTGAAGCTCTTCACCACTGCAATACCTTTTTTGTAATTGTTTTCTGATCAACCTTACCATGGTTAGTAACTGAATATTTATAAGTAGTACCAGTCTTATTAATAACATGCTTGTGATAGTCTCGGAGAAAATTGTGTGGTAGTCTTGGAGTCTGCCTCGGTACAGAATTGACTGTCCTTTACATTAGGGAATATAATGAGCACTTATTTTCAAGTCACAAATGGCCATGTGATTTTGCAGTCCTTTTGAGAATTGCATCTCTTCTATGTTTTACTGAAATTTTCTCTTATCTATTCTTTGTTATGAATGATTTTTTTGATCTCAAAAATTGCTAAACTGTAAATATTTACCCACAAACCTACCAAAACTTTTTTCACTATACCACATTCTTTCAGCAACTTCTGTCAGAATAGCCTCGCTTTGCAAAACACTGGCAAACCCCAATTTTAAGTATTTCAACTTAAAAAGCAGGCTATTGCTGAATGTGGGGATGTTTGCCAAAAAGTGCAGCATCTCAGTTTTGATTATCATCCTGCCTCAAAGCTTTCTGCATCCACAGTTGATTTTAACCCTGCATTTTTTCTATTTCTGTCTTCTGTTTACATGTCTTTATGTTTGGTTCATTTTTGCTTGATCTCACTTCAGTTTCTCGGTGGCTACCACTTCTTCTATTCCAATTGAATGGCTGTTTGGTGTGCTCAGTCAGAATCTCTTTTTTTGTTTCTTTTCCTTTTTATTATTAGCAGCTGAACAAAAGCTTTGTATTATTTAGTTTCCTTTGTGTCCTTCTCAGAAATTGGAAGTCATGAAGATGTACAAGGCCAAATGCACTTTGTTGAAGTAGCACATGTCACTAACCATTGGCCCGTGTTTTGTTTTTGTTATCTGCACAATACACTGTTCTGTGACATAACACCAAGAGATTATTGAATTGACAGGCCGCTGGTCAGCTTGAGCTCGAATTGGAATGACCTACTCCTGTCTACAAGGTTAGGGTCCCAGAACCCTTGGGGTCCCTAGATTTTGTTAGTTCTCTATTGTTTCACTAATGACTGCAAACATAGACAGTACGTGATCTGACAGCATTATGTTATGATTCAGGAGCCTAACCCATGTTTTCTTTGAACATACCTTAACAATGTTAATGAAAGTGCCAAGGAATACGGAACATGATCTTGCTGCTTAGGGTAGGTTTGCATCCACTTGTTCTGTGCGGCGTTGCTATTGCCTAACACTGTGAGGGTGAGCCACAGTTAGAGGCCAGGAGGTGCAAGGTGCATGGGATCAGAGATCTGCAACCATCCACTGCTGGACAAGGGTGGATGTGTCATTGCCCAGTCTCTCACCTCCTACAGAGGTTCAAGTAGCCTTCCTTTAAGTAGCTTCTAAAAACTGCTTAATTACTAATTGTGTGCAAACTGGAACCAATTGAAGTATGACTTAACTTGAACCCTAATGCAAGTTATCTTGTTGTTTAATGATCCACCTATTGTAACTTCTCTGTAGAAGAGTTCAAAAAATAATAGGATGACAGTAAACAGAGGGATTGAGATTTTTAAGAATATAAGGAATAGGAAGAAGCCAATAGTCCCCTCATGCCTGCTCTGATATTCAATAAGATCATTGTCACTTTCTTGCATATCCTTGATTCCCATAATACCCTTGGTAGCTGGGTTCTCTCGTCTAATGGCCAAGACCTATTCTTTAAATATTTTGGAGTAGAGAATTTGACAGCAAAATTGGCTCTGAGGATTGGCCATCTGCTGTGCATGCTGTCAGATTTTCCTTTCTATTGACATCCATGGAGAGGGAAATAGGCTGTCACATGTAATGAGAAGGATATGGAACAAGCTGGGCAGGTAATCAGTGTGCGAGATGTGCAATGGGCAGGACACAGAACAGGAAGGAGAAGCAGTGTTTTGGACATGGAATAGGCAGGATCAACAGCTGGAATTCAACAGCACTTGAATTTTAATACTCCGTCAGATCTTTCTCCCCCTTTTTACTTTCCTCTGACCCCCATCTCTCCCCCAAGTTCCACTCCTTGACTTGTTATCATTATCCCTCCTGATTGTCCCCTTTTGTTTTTTTTGAATAATCAGTCCTCTGTACACTCAGAAACCGTCTCAGTTTCATCACCCCAGGTTCCCATCTTAACGAATTTAGAGCCCGACACGATGCTGAACTCTTGCGCTGCTGCCTTTGCCTCCACGTCCATCTCTTTGGCTGGAATCTTCACCCCAAACTGTGGACACTTTCTCCTGTGTCTAGAATTCCCATTCCAACCATTCCCTCACTCTCTTCTCTTGCTTTCTATAGATCTATCCAACACTAACTGCTGTGGTGATAATGGCCACAACTCACTCCAACAGCTCTCCCTCTCAACTTCCAGGACCCTGCGCACTAAGGACCAACCCCAACATCATTATCTAATCTCCTGACAAGGGCAGTGCTGTTTGGCGAGTTGATCTCTACCTCACAGAAGACTAACATCAACTCTCAGACTCCTGCTCATGCCTCCCACTAGACCATTTTCCCACCACTGAACATCAGGCTATTGTCTCTCAGACAGTTAGTGAGTTAATTTCCTCATAAGATCATCCCTCTACAGCCTTCAGCCTTGTAGTCCCTCAACCCTACATAGCTTGCTTCGACCTCTTTTCCCCAAGATCCTGCAGCAGAAATGTCCTGGTAAACCCATTGTTTCAGCCTGCTTTTGCTCTATCGACCTTCATCAGTCAGAGATTAGTGAATACCTGAAATGCACTGCTGGAGAGAGAGATGGAAGCAGAGTCACTGACAGCATTTAAGAAGTTTCTAGACAAGCACCTAAATTGTGTAGGCATAGAAGGCTATGGGCCAAGTGCTGGAAGATGGGATTAATATGGACAGGTGCCTACTGGTTAGTATGAACATGGTGGGCTGAATGATTTGCTTCCCTGCTGTATGAATCTATGAGGACTTGGCTCTTCCTTGACTCTATTACTTCCCCTGAGTCCAGTCCTGTCCCACTGAGCTCTGTGACACCTCTGATGTCCACCACCTTGACAGTTTCCAGGTTCTTTGTCCCAGCTGACTTATTTTCACAATAAACATCTAATCCCTCTATCCCTCCATCCCTTATGAGAATGGTTAAGAGCCCACCATTTTTTCCATGAAGAGATGCCCTTTCTCCACACTCTCCTTCACTTGGCTGAACTCATTCTTAGATAGAATGACTTCTCCTTCAACTCAAGTCAGAGGTATGGCTTTGAGACCTTGCATGGACCCAAACAATGACCACCTTTCTGTTGGATACAGGAACCATTTCTTTCCATCATTTTCAGGGCCACTTCCTCAACATTTTCTCTGTTACATTGATGATCGTGTTGGTGCTGCTTCTGAACCTTTATCAGAACTCAGTCTTCACCCTTCTCTTATGTTCACATGGTGCATCTCCAGAAATAGATTATAAGACGATATTTATTACAAGCCTCCCACAGCTAGCTTGACTACACGTCCCTCCTCCCTGCAGCCTGTATAGCCTACATTCCATCTCCCAGTTTCTTCTTCTCTGTCACAACTGCCCTGATAATAAGACTCTTCACATCAGTGCCATTAAGTGGCTTTGTTTATCCTTAATTGTGGCTTCCCCTCTGCAACAGCCAACAGAGTTTTCACCCATGTCCCACAGTTCTGCTCTCACCCCTTTTCCTCCCAGCCAGAATAAAACTAAGATTCCCTTTATCCTTTCCTGCCTCTGCGTTCAATGTATCATGGTCCATAATTTTTGTTGCTTCCAAAGGGATTCCACCATATGACATGTTCCCCTCATTACCCTTCTCAGCAATCTGAAGAAATCCTTCCGTCCATGACTTCCTGTTCCACTCTTCTACTCCATTTACCACTCCCTTTCTCCTGCCACTTCAACGTGCAATGACAGGTGATCCAATACCCACCCTTCTATCTTCCCTTCCCACCATCCTGACACCCAAACAAAATCTCCAGGTGAAACAACAGTCTGCTCCCACTTACAATTCAGTGTATGACCTTAGTTCTCATGATGTGGTCTCTTCTATACTGGAAAAACCAGAGCCAGATTGGGTGGTTGCTTTGCAGAATACCTCCATTCAGTCCATGAGAGGTGGTGAATTTGTGGAACTCCTTGCCACGTACAGCAGTGGAAGCCAGATCAGTGGGGGCGTTCAAGGAGGAGATAGATAGATATCTAAATAGTCAGGATATCAAGGGATATGGGGATAAGGCCGGAAATTGGGATTGGAATAGTTTTTTTTTCTCTTCTTCTTCCCCCATTCCCCAATTCTCATTTCTATTTCCCTTTCCTTGGAGCAGACTCGATGGGCCAAATGGCCTGCTTCTGCTCCCTTGTCTTGTGGTCTTGTGGAGAGCTACCCTGTTTTCAGCCTCCTGTTACTTTAATTCTCCATCCCACTCTCACTCTTGACATCTCTATCTTTGGACTTCTACATTGCTTCAACAATGTCCAACATAAACTCAAGGGACATAAGAACATAAGAAATAGGAGCAGGAGTAGGCCATCTGGCCTGTTGAGCCTGCTCTGCCATTCAATTAGATCATGGCTGATCTGGCTGTGGACTCGGCTCCACTGACCTGCCTTTTCCCCATAACCCTTAATTCCCCTACTGTGCAAACATCTATCTAACTGTGTCTTAAATATATTTAATAAGATACCCTCTACTGCTCTCTTGGGCAGAGAATTCCACAAATTCACAACTCTCTGGGAAAAGCAGTTTCTCCTCATCTCCATCCTAAACCTATTCCCCTGAATCTTGAGGCTATGTCCCCTAGTTTTAGTCTCACCTACCAGTAGAAACAACCTTCCTGCCTCTATCCCTTTCATAATTTTATGTTTCTATAAGATGCCCTCTCATTCTTCTGAATCCCAGTGAGCATAGTCCCAGGTGACTCAATCTCTCCTCATAGGCTAACCCCTTCATCTTTGGAATCAAGCTGGTGAACCTCCTCTGCACTACCTCCAAAGCCAGTATATCTTTTCTGAAGACAGCACCTCATCTTCCTCCTCTGTACCATGCAGCTCTCAGGACTTAATATTGAACTTCATAATTTCAGGTAACCACTTCTCGCTCTTGCTCTCACTCTCTCCAGATATAGCTGTACCTTTCTGTCTTATTGATATTTTGTTTATTTTTTCTGTCTCCAACAGCTATGTTTTAAATTGTTACCGTGATAACTTTGGTCTGCACCCTATCATAGCTGTTCCCTTTGTTCTCTCCTCTACAACTTAAAACACACGTGTCAAGGTCAAGTTTATTTGTCATATGCACAAGTACATGTATGCACAAGTGCAATGAAAAACTTACTTGCAGCAGCATCACAGGCACATAGAATCACATAAGCAGCACTCACAAGAAAAACGTAAATTAAACATAAATTATACACAATTTTACAAGAAAGAACACAATCAGAACATAAAAAAATTAAAGTCCATAATAGTGCAAAGTGGTCATAGTGTTGCTAAACTGTAGTGATTAGGGTTTTGCCGGTTGGTTCAAGAACCAAATGGTTGAAGGCAAGTAGCTGTTCTTGAACCGGGTGGTGTGGGACTTCAGGCTTCTGTACCTCCTGCCCAATGGTAGCTGTGAGAAGATGGAATGGCTCGGATGGTGGGGATCTTTGATGGATGTTGCCTTCTTGAGGCAGCGCCTCCTGTAGATACTACCAATAATGGGGAGGGATGTGCCCATGATGTATTGGGCTGACTTCACTACTCTTTGCAGCTTCTTGCGTTCCTGTGCATTTGAATTGCTGTACCAGACCATGATACAACCAGTCAGAATACTTTCAACAGTACATCTGTGGAAGTTTGTTAGAGTGTTTGGTGACAAGCCAAACCTCCTTAACCTCCTAAGAAAGTAAAGACACTGGCACACTTTCCTTATGGTTGCATCTATGTGCTGGGCCCAGGACAGGTCATCCGATACGTTAACACCCAGGAATTTAAAACTGCTGACTTGCTCCACCACCGATTTTCTTTTCCCCCAATGTGGACTAGTGCACGTTTTGCCCTCCTTCCCCTTCCTGAAGTCAACAATCAGCTCTTTAGTTTTGCTGATGTTGAGCATGAGTTTGTTGTTGCAGCACCACTCAAGCAGGTGTCCTATCGCTCTGGTAAGCTGACTCATTGCCACCTGTGATTTGTCCAACAACAGTAGTGTCATCGGTGAATTAGTAGATGGCATTGGAGCTGTGCTTAGCCACACAATTGTGTGTATAGAGAGTAGAGCAGGGGGCTAAGCACGCAGCCTTGAGGTGCACTTGTGTTGATGATCAGCGAGGAGATGTTGTTACCGATCCTCAGAGTTCTGCCAATGAGGATCCATTTGCAGAAGGAGCTCTTGAAGGCAGAGGTCTTGAAGCTTAACGATGAGTTTGGATGGGAGAATTGTGGTGAAAGCCGAGCTGTAGTTGATGAACGGCAGCCTGATGTATGAGTTCCTGTTGTCCACGTGGTCCAGAGCAAGTGAAGAGCCAGAGAAATCACATCTGCTGTTGACCTGTTGTGGGGTAGGCAAACTGGCGCGGATCCAGGTCACCTCTGAGGCAGGAGTTGATTCGCGCCATAACTGACCTCTCAAAGCACTTCATTACGGTTGATATAAGTGCTACTGGATGGTAGTCATTGAGGCAGGTCCCTGTACTCTACTTGGGCACCAGTACAATAGATGCCTTTTTGAAGCTGGTGGGAACCTCAGAACGTAGAATCGAGAGGTTGACTATGTCTGTAAATACTCCAGCCAGTTGGTCCGCACAGATCTTTAGTACTCGGCCAGGTATGCCGTCGGGACCAGCTGCCTTTCGTGGATTCGCCTTTTTGAAGGATTCCCGGATGTCGGCCTCAGAGACTGAAATTACAGGGTCATCCGGAGATGTGGGGCTCATGTGGGTGTGTCATAGTTCTCCCTATCAAAGCACACATAAAAGGAATTGAGCTCATCCAGGAGTGACGGGTCTTTGCCACTTATGCTACCTGATCTCATCTTGCAGGAAGTTATGTTGTGCAAGCCCTGCCACAGCTGTCACGTGTCCATCTGTGATTCCAGTTTAGTCTGAAATTGCCTCTTTGTGCTCACAATGGCCTTCCGGAAGTCGTACCTGGACTTATTGTATAACTCTGGGTTGCCAGTCCTAAATGCCACAGATCTAGCCCTCAGCAGATTATGTATCTCCTGGTTCATCCAGGCCTTCTGGTTGGGGAAGACTCAGGATATTTACGTGGGTACACACGAGTCCACACATATCCTTATGAGGTCGGTGATGACTGTGGCATATTCATTTAGGTCCGCTGACAAATCCTTGAACATGGTCCAGTCCACTGACTTGAAGCATTCCCAAGTTCACTTCTCCGCCTCTGCCGTCCAGCTCCCCGTAATCCTCTTCCTCAATGCCGCTCTCTTCAGCCTCTGGACGCAGGCAGAAGAAGCACAGCGAGGCAGTTGGATTTACCGAAGTGCGGGCGAGGGATGGAACGGTAGGCGTTCTTGATGGTGGTATAGCAGTGGTCAAGTGTGTTGGGCCCTCTGGTGTTGCAGGTGATGTGTTGATGGTAGTTAAACAGAGACTTCTTCAAGCTGGCCTGATGAAAGTCTCCCGCCACGATGTGACAGGCATTGGGGTATGCTGCTTCATTCTTGTTGATCGCAGCACTTCGTTCCTCAAGTGATAGCTTGATGTCTGCCTGAGGTGAGATGTAGACTGCAGTCAGGATGATGGTGGAGAACTCCTGTGGAAGGTAGAACAGTCGGCACTTCACTGCCAGGTGTTCCAGGTCGGGGGAACAAGATAGGACAAGACCGCCATGTACATGCACCACAATGAGTTTATCATAAAGCAGATGCCATTGCCTTTGCCTTTACCCAACACTGCCGTCTGTCCATGTGGTGGATCGAAAACCCCTCTGGCTGGAGCACTATGTCAGGGGAGTTGGGAGTGAGCCATGTCTCTGTGAAACCGAGTACACAGCAGTCCCTCATATCCCTCTGATAAAGCAATCTTGCTCTGAGGCCTTCAATCTTGTTTTCTAATGACCGCACATCATCCAGGAGGATGCTAGAAAGGGTGGATGGGGGGGGGCAGGGGGGGTGCCTTAGCACCCTGCACTTTAGTCTTGCCTGAAGTCTTGTCACTTTTGCCATTCTGATGAAGGATCCTTGACTTGAAGTGTCAACTCTGTTTCTCTCTCCATTTTTTGACCTGCTGAATGCTTTCAGCATTTTCTGCTTTTGTTTAGGAGAAATAGTTGGATGTCGAACAGCAGGTTGGGCAGTGGGCTGGACATGTAACAGCAATCATTCACCTGTGGGCTTTTGCCAGTGGTGAAAGCTAAAGTCTTGTATTATTTAAAAACTCCTCGTATTATGGGGAAAAAAAACAAAATAGTTTCTAATTTTGTCTGACTTCCCTTTTGAATATGAAAATGGAATCTAACTCCATGTCTGCCTCTGGCAGTGCACTCAGACCATGATCACTTGTTGCATACCTCATCTTAGTTTTTGCCATTCACCTTCTGTTAGGAAATGTACCTCTCTAATTATGCTGTATATAACTTCGTATCTATCAGATCCCTGCACAATCCCAACTTTTCTAAGGAGAACCCCAGCTTCCTCCAGCCATCCATGTAACTAAGGCCCCTTATCTGCAGAATCAGTAAATCTGTACTCTTTTCAAAGCCATATATTTCCAAGCTGTGGTGACTAGAAATGTGCACAGTTGTGGCCAAATGTGTTTCATAAGGGTCCATCCTGACTTCCTTGCCCTTGTAAGCCCTACTTTTATGTCCTGGATCCTGGATGATTTTTTAAAATACCTTTCTTGCCCTGCCATTCTAGTTCCAATGAACTTTGCACATGCGCACCCCTAACCCCTACCAGATCTCCCTGTTCTTTCACTCCTCTTAGAATAGTTTATATTGTCTTCTAAATCTTCTGACTACAATATAACATCTTACATCTCTCAGCATTTATTTCATCTGCCATCTATCTGCTCATACACCAGCCCATCTCAATCTCCTTGAAGGCTATTATAGGAGAAAATTATTTTCACTAACAATTTCAAGCAAAACGCAAAAGTATAAAATGAGGATGTATCTACTACAGGGTCCTGGATAATATCGGAGAGTGTCTTATTTTCTTGTCCATGTGTCTGTTCTGAGGTTGGGTCATGGTCTGCAGATAAATTCTCTTGTCTACGTTCCAGCTGCCAGCACCTGCGATAATTGCATTCTGGTAGCCTTGGGATGGTTTTTCATTCTGGAGTCTTGAGGGTCACTCTTTAAGAGTTTTTACGTGAGACTTTTAGAATTAAAGACCATCAGATTTGATTACTCTCCTTTCCCCTGTGTCTGCAGTCTCATCGATTCAGCCGAGCTTTCCAATTCAAATTGGTGCTGAGGCATAACTGCTCTGACCTGTGTAAATAACAATGGATTAAAGTAAATCTGTTGGATACTTTGTCCTCAGTGTGCAGCATAAACAACTGGGAGAAAGAGGCTTCTCTCATTTAGTGACTGCAGTTTTACTGAAATTCACATTCATAAGTGCAAGATATTCTTTGGTCTGGGTGTATAATTGCAGAGCGATCTCTGCATGATGTATTTAATGCATTATTCATTTTAGCTTGATACTCTCTATTGACCCATCTTTTAGACTTTTCCTTTCTCTCATTCTGCCAAGAGGCATACTAATTAACTGCATCCATAATCAGGACATAAAGAAACACTTTGATGAAATTTATTGCATGGAATTCTGTCAACACAACTAGAATATAAATGAATAAAAGGTTTTCATTTCTTTCCATTAAAATTCTGAGCGATTTTTTTACCTGCTTTATATCTTGCCTAATTTAGTGAAATGCAGCCCTCTCTAATAGAAGTGCAGTCACTGTCATCACCCTGGTCTCAAAGATTATTAATTAGAGGAACCCATACCGGGTAAAACATCTATATATATGCAGGAGCAAGTACTGGTGGTAGAAGTTCCCTTATGGACTGCCTAAGGGGCAACCTGGCAGAAGGAAGGTTCTCTCCTGAGTAGGACAGAGACATAGACATCTGGGGTTCAAATGGAAGATGTTTGATGCACATGAGTATTACCTAAATTCCCTATTCTAACTGCACTCAAAACAACCATTGTGATCTGTAGGCTTTCATTCCTGACTATTGAGGGCTATACCTTCAAAACGTTATTAAGGATCCGTAATCGTTGGTGACGGAGAGTGTTGGAGTGGTTGGAAGTGACCAATGGCAAGGTGGTAAGCAAGACATGGGGAAAGGAGGAAGTTTAACTACCTTTCTTACTTGGAGATGACTTTGAATTTCTTGCAGCACTGTGCCCAGCTCCTTGCTGTTGCTGACTTTTGCCGTCCACTCCAACCAGACTGCTTGACTTTTTCATAGCTCCACCCTGAATTTAGCTTAGTTTTTTCTCCTTCCATTAGCATTGTGTGGCCTGCTGGGTATATCCCGCAGCCCTGCAATTAGCAACACACAATGTGGACAAAGAAGCGTAATCTGATCCTAGCACACTTGCTCTCACTGTATCTTGTCTTTGTTCTTAGCCGTCCCTTCCCCACCTTCTCTTCCACTGAAAACTAACTTGTTTTCTCCCTTTACCAGTTCTGATGAAGGGTCTTGGACCTGAAATGTTGACTCCGTTACTTTTTCCACAGATGCTGCCTGAGCTTCTGAGTGTTTCCAGCACTTTTTTTTTATTTCTCATAGCACTTTCTGAAACATCACTTCCCTTGAACTCTCACTGCAGTGAGCATTGTCTCAAGAGGCAACTTTAACACTCTTTTCAGCCAATATTTAGAAGCACAAAATTAAATGCAGAAGTCAAATGCTGAGTTGACCTTGAGTGAATCCAAGCTTCCTGTAAGAAGTGCATTTACCCTTCACATTGTGGAGTGGGACCTGATGGAAATAGCATGTTGTACATGGGCTGCTGCTAATGACTGACACGACATCAAGTAGGTGTGAATGAAACCTGGCCTGTTTGATCAACCAGTCTTCACCAATTTTCACATTTCTCAGTGAATTGCACTGATCTCACCCTGAATTAAAATTGAGAATAGTGTCCTCCTTTCGTTAATAGAAGTTATGAGTCATTTGATTGTTTATGGGTAGTATCCCAATTTTCATTAAGATGTCATTGGAATTTAACCACCAATGAAAATTCATAACTCTCAGTTTTGTGTGTTTAAATGATAAAAATTCCAGCAAATGCAAATTGTTGGGATTAGCGTTGATTTTGAAAACATTGTGATGAAAAATAATGAAATGTTCTCACTGAGAGCTCTTTGTATATCCATCTGCCCTGTCTGTACATTCAAGTAGCAAGGTCAAAGGTTCATTCTCATATTTCCTTTCAGCCATTGACAGCCAAATAGCATATCTAGGAAGTCAGAAGTTTAGTTTCAAATTGATGTGCACTTTAAGACAATTACCAGATTTAAGAACCTACTCTCCAGTAAAAATGGGAGAGATGCCAGGGAGAGATCCCTGTTGACGAACAGTGGGAGCAAAATGGAACAAGAGACTGGCTATGAATTTGCTGTCTGGAGTTTGTCAGTATCAAACTGATGGTCCTTTATCAAAAATAGTATTTCTGTGGCTACTTACTTTATAAATCCAACTGGGTTTGAACAGCTAATATAAACACCTCAGAGATTTTGTTTAAGTCCAACTTTTTGTGGTAATTGAAGTTCAATGGAGAATGAAGATTCGGCAATTGATGTCCTTGTGGCGACTCACCGTCTAGTCGGGCGAACCGGCTCGGCAGTTGGGTCGCGCGGCGTCGGAGCGACGAGGCCCAAGATGGCGGCGGGCCTCGTCTTTCCGAGCGACGGGGAGAACCCGCGCGCGGGAAAGTCCTGATGACGTAGGACTTACGTCATTGCAGGTTGTTTTGGGCGGGAACATTCTCCCTTAAAGGGCCCGCGCAAGGCGGGAAAATAAACCAGTTCTGTTTGGCAATCCTCCGAGTAGAGTCTTGTTTTATTCCGTGGTAGCAACCGCTACATTGGTGACCCCGACGGTCCAAACGGCTTTTGGACCTGCGAAATGGACGACATACTGATCGCCAGCCGTAACCGCCAGGAACACCTTTCCCACCTCCGCCAGCTGTATTCCCGCCTCCGCGATTTCGGCCTCACGATCAACCCATCCAAGTGCCAATTCGGACTTGACTCTATCGATTTCCTCGGCCACAAAATCACCAGCGACGGGGCAACACCCCTACCCGCCAAGGTGCATGCTATCCGCCATTTTGCCCGCCCCGACACAGTCAAAGGCCTACAGGAATTCCTTGGGATGGTCAACTTTTACCATCGTTTCATCCCTGCAGCAGCCCGTATCATGCGCCCTCTGTTCTCGCTGCTGGCTGGTAAGGGCAAGGACATCACCTGGACTGACGAGGCTGCGGCTGCTTTCGTTAAGGCCAAAGACGCCCTGGCAGACGCCACGATGCTGGTACACCCCAGGACTGACGTCCCGACTGCCCTCACGGTAGACACGTCCAACACCACGGTGGGTGGGGTACTGGAACAGCTACTCGAAGGCCGCTGGCAACCCTTGGCATTTTTCAGCAAGCACCTTAGACCGCCCGAACTGAAGTACAGCGCTTTTGATCGGGAACTTCTAGCACTGTATCTGGCGGTCCGGCATTTCCGATACTTTCTAGAAGGCAGGCCTTTCACCGCTTTCACCGATCATAAGCCTCTGTCCTTTGCCTTCTCCAAAGTCTCCGATCCCTGGTCAGCTCGTCAGCAGAGACATTTATCCTACATTTCCGAGTTCACAACTGACATCCAACATGTCTCCGGAAAGGATAATGTCGTTGCTGATGCACTTTCCAGACCAGCCATCCACAACCTATCCTTGGGTGTCGACTACACGGCCCTAGCTGACGCACAGCAAGCCGACGACGAACTGCCCAGCTACAGAACCACAGTCTCGGGTCTGCAGCTCCGAGATTTCTTGGTTGGTCCAGGTCAGCGGACCCTACTTTGCGACGTTGCGACTGGTCAGCCCCGCCCTATAGTCCCTGCAGCCTGGCGGAGACGTGTTTTTGACTCAGTACATGGGTTGGCGCACCCATCCATCAGATCTACTGTCCGACTGGTCGCCAGCAAGTTTGTCTGGCATGGCCTGCACAAACAGGTCAGTGAGTGGGCCAGGACTTGTCTGCACTGCCAGACATCAAAAATCCAGCGACACACCAAGGTCCCACCACAGCAGTTCGAGCGTACCCGTAGGAGGTTCGACCACATACACGTCGACCTCGTGGGCCCTCTGCCGGTTTCAAGAGGAGCCCGGTACCTCCTTACCATCGTGGACTGGTTCACGAGGTGGCCTGAGGCAACCCCCCTGACTGACATCACAACTGATTCCTGCGCCCGGGCGCTGCTCACAACTTGGGTCTCACGTTTTGGCGTTCCGGCCCACATCACTTCAGACAGAGGCACCCAATTCACTTCCAGTCTCTGGGCTGCATTAGCGAACCTGCTAGGGACGCAGCTGCACACCACCACGGCCTACCATCCTCAATCAAACGGGTTGGTGGAACGTTTTCACCGCCACCTGAAATTGGCCTTGATGGCCCGCCTGAAGGGTCCTAACTGGGTTGACGAGCTGCCTTGGGTCCTGCTCGGCATACGCACTGCCCCCAAAGAAGACCTCCGCACTTCGTCAGCTGAGCTTGTATACGGGGCGCCACTAGTTGTCCCCAGGGATTTCATACCTGCCCTTCGGGACCAAGGGGAACAACCCCCAGCAGTCCTACAAAGACTGCGCGAGAAGCTTGGCGCCTTGGCCCCGATTCCCACCTCACGGCATGGTCAAGCCCCATCCTGCCAGCCCAAGGAACTACGGGACTGTAAGTTTGTTTTCGTTCGCAGGGGCACACCTCGGGCGCCATTGCAACGACCATATGAGAGACCGTTCCGAGTCATATGGAATAACGGATCCACTTTTATTTTGGACATTGGAGGCAGGGAACAGGTTTTCACGGCGGACCGCCTCAAACCGGCCCATTTGGATCTGCAACAGCCTGTCGAGGTTGCCACGCCGCGACGCAGAGGCCGCCCCCCTAAGCGGCAGCTGGCACAGCCCACGGACCTTGGGGACTGTCTCGCCGGTTCTGGGGGGGGTTGTGTGGCGACTCACCGTCTAGTCGGGCGAACCGGCTCGGCAGTCGTGTCGCGCAGCGTCGGAGCGACGAGGCCGAAGATGGCGGCGGGCCTCGTCTTTCCGAGCGACGGGGAGAACCCGCGCGCGGGAAAGTCCTGATGACGTAGGACTTACGTCATTGCCGGTTGTTTTGGGCGGGAACATTCTCCCTTAAAGGGCCCGCGCAAGGCGGGAAAATAAACCAGTTCTGTTTGGCAATCCTCCGAGTAGAGTCTTGTTTTATTCCGCGGTAGCAACCGCTACATCCTCTACATTTACAGAGTATCAGAGGATGTAAAGCATACCGGAGTTGTGAAGTTCCTGTAACACAGTGCATGAGTCACAGTGACATACTGCAGGATAATTTCAAATCAACAACAGAAAGATATGTCCATTTATAGCAACATTGTGAAGAAATTGTTAGAAGAATTAGTCTAATGATTGCAAAACCCCAAACTTGCATTTAAAGTCATTCCTATTTATAAGCCATGGTGTTGAATCAGCATTGCTCTTATTCAGCTTTAGTTATTTTGTTTTCCAATTTCATTGAGAAGAATGTACTTCCTGAAGTGGGGAATCCAGAGCAAGAAGACATAACATTAAAATTAGAGCAAATGATGCCAGGAAACAATTTTAGACACAAAAGCTATTGGAAGTCTTCATTATCACAGCCAAGGTGTTGGCTGGTGGTATAATCCTTGGCACATTCAGCGCTCTTAGCTGTTTCTTGATATTATGTAGAGTGAATTGAATTGGCTGGAGAATGGCGTCTCTGTTGGCCAGAATCTCGGGAGGATTATTCGCTTAGCAGTTTTCACTGAACATGGTTGTGAATTCTTCTAATTATCCTGCAGTATGTCACTGTGACTCATGCACTGTGTTACAGGAACTTCACAACTCTGGTATGCTTTACATCCTTTGATACTCTGTAAGCGTAGAGGACATCAACTGCCGAATCTTCATTCTCCATTGAACTTTTACCATAAAAAGTTGGATTTAAACAAAATCTCTGAGATGTTTATATTAGCTGTTCAAATCCAGTTGGATTTATAAAATAAGTAGCCACAGAAAAACTATTTTGATAAAGGACCATCAGTTTGATTCCGACTAACTCCAGACAGCAAGTTCTTCTACTCTGTCTACAGCACTCATATGCTGAGCTGTGCCATCAATGTGGATGGAATATTTTTGAAACCTCATCCTCAACTGCTTAAGTGCTTCAACATTTAAGGTTGAGTGTGGCTGGACTGAAGATCTTTGATCCGATCCATTAGTTTTGGAACTAGGTTGATCCTTGAACCAGGTTGATCCACTGGCTTGATTGTAATGGTACAATAAGGAATATGCCAGAGCATGGGACACATTTCTGCTCCTGCAGATGGCCCAAAGTTTCTCATGACTATCCAACTGTAAGATGCTGGATCTATTCTGAATGCGTTCTATTTAATGTGATGGCAGTGTCACATGACACAATGGAGAGTGTGCTGGTGTGAAGATGGGAGTTTCTCCACAAGGTCTCTGCATTGCTCACTCCTGTATTGGACTGACACATCTGCAGCAGGCAGACTGGTGAGGATGAAGTCAATTAAGTTTTGGTTCACTCACCACCTGCTATAGGCCTAGTCTGGCAGCTCTGTTATTAAGAACTTAATTAATAGTGTGCTACCAAACCAGTTTTGCTGATGAATGCTGCAATTCCCCATGCAAAGTACATTCTGTGCCCTTGCTACTTTCAGTGCTTCTTAAGTGTTTAATATGATTCATCCTCTAAGGGAGGACAGTGAGTGTTTATCAGCAGGATGTGCCCTTTCCGTAAATTCTTTGGATTGAATAAATTTAATTTATCAAGCCCCATTCAATCTAATTTTTTCTTTCAATCATCCAGAATCGACTTAGCTTTTTCTTTATGGAAAATGCAGGGAATAATATGTTTTCATGATCTAGTCATTGATAACTGTTTTTTATCTTTTGAACAGTTGTCTAATAAATACAATTTGCCTAAATCACACTTTTTTCGATACTTACAGATTAGAAATTTTTTACAAGTTACTATGCCTTCTTTTTCGACTCCATATAAAATTGAAATTACGGAAAATATTTTAGGCTTTAATCCCTATCGGAAGGGCTTGATAGCAATAATTTATGATCTAATTATGAAAATACGTCCAGAAGCACTTGATAAAATTAAGAATGAATGGGAAAGAGAACTCCAGATACTTTTACCCACAGAGACATGGAAGAAAATTCTTCAATTAGTTAATACATCTTCAATGTGTGCCAGGCACTCTTTGATACAATTTAAGGTGGTTCACAGGACCCATATGTTGAAGGACAAGTTAGCCCGTTTTTATCACCATATAAATCCTATATGTGATAGATGTAATTCGGAGGTGGCTTCCCTGACACATATGTTTGGGTCCTGTCTTCTTTTGGAAAAATATTGGAAGGACATTTTTAACATTATTTCAACTGTATTGAATATTGATTTACAACCTCACCCAATCACTGCAATTTTTGGGTTACCAATGATGGATTCTGGCCACCTATCTGCTGCTGCTTGTCGTATGATTGCCTTTGTTACATTAATGGCCAAGCAATCCATTTTGTTTAAATGGAAGGAGCCAATACCTCCCACCACTTTTCAATGGTTTTCTCAAACTATATCTTGTTTAAACTTAGAAAAAATTAGGAGTGGCACTGTTGATTCTTCACTTAAATTTGAGGAAGTTTGGAGTCCATTTATTCAATATTTTCATATATATATATCCCTTTTCAATAATCTTTGACTTTAGAGGAGTGGAGTTGACGACATAATAATGCCCTTTGTTCATTGAAAAATATCAGTCCAGTTTTGTTTTCTTTTGAATTTTTTTTTAGTTTGTTTTGTTTTATTACTTACAATTTTTTTTTCGATTTGGGTTTTTTTATATAATAAATATTTTTCTTCCTCCTTCTGATTTTTTTTTGTAATATACTTGTTTACCAAGAAACTGTGGGGCCTAGAATATATTTTTTATTCTTTATGACTATATATGTCATGATTGTCCTCCCGATCTCTTTGTATTACGTGTATAATTACCAATGTTATATGTATTAATCTGTATTAATTTGAAAATTAATAAAAAGATTGAAAAAGAAAGAAAGCAGGATATGCCCATATTTGGTCTGATGCTGTGAAACTTTATGGGGCACAGATTCAATGTTAAGGATTCCCAAGGCTCACTTCTTCTCATCTGTTGGCTTGTTCTGTTGTTGGGATAGGACTTACCCAGAGATTGTGATAGAGGAGCCCAGATCTTGGTTGCAAGCTGTGATTCTGTGAGAACAACTATGTTGGTTGACTAGTCTCTGAGCCAGCTCTCCCAAATCAGTCCCCACATATGAGGTGTACAAATAAGCTGGGAGTGACTTTGCTGTGTCTGAATTCAGTGCCTTAGTTGATGCCAAGTGGTCTGTCTGGTTTTACTTTTATTTTACTGCAAATGGGACGAGCTCACTTAGGCAATCTGGTCAGCATGGATGAGTTGGGCCAAAGGGCCTGTCTAGCTTCGGCATCAAGAGGTGGAGGCCATCTGCAACAACACTGGTGAGTAGCTGGTAAGTAACGGTAAGGTTCACTGTTATTGTTATAATCTTTTCTTTTTCAATATTTTTATTAATTTCAAATAAAAAGTACAAAGTGCATGAAACAGGAAAAAAAAGGAACAATGTTACAAAATAGATTGTATTGAATCACACTAGAAATCACAATGCTTCATGTTAATAGACAAAAAAGATAAGAATTAATATTGATAAGTTGGAAATTGTTATAATCTTTTAAGCAGACTACAGCGAGGTAGGAAGAAACATTAGTTCAGATTGCGGGCATGGTGATGTGCTGCAGCTGCATGATGTGGGAGCTAATGGACCCTGCTGTGGTGCACGGTGACCAAATCTGCAGTAAGTGCTTGAAGCTGGAGGAACTTCGGCTCAGAATTGATGAGCTGGAGTCGCAGCTTCAAACACTGTGAAGCATCAGGGAGGGAGAGATATGTAAGTGCTGTGCATTGGGAGGCAGTCACCCCCCTTACAGCAGGTACTTCTAGGGTCCAGGAGGTAGATAGATGGGTGACTGTCAGGGGAGAGAAAGAGAAAGGGAACAGGCAGACAGTGCAGAGGACCCCGGAGGCTGTTGCCCTCAATAACAAGTATTCCGTTTTGGATGCTGTTCAGGGGGATGACCTACAGGGATCAAGCAGCAGAAGCCAGGTCTCTGGCACTGGGACTGGTCCTGCTGCTCAGAAGGGACGGGAGGAGAAGAGGAGGGCAATAGTGATAGGGGACTCGATAGTCAGGGGAACAGACAGGAGGTTCTGTGGACATGAGCGAGAATCCTGGATGGTATGTTGCCTCCCAGGTGCCAGGGTCCAGGATGTCTCTGATCAGGTCCACAGCATTCTTGTGTGGGAGGGAAAGCAGCTAGAAGTCATGGTACATGTTGGTACCAACAACATAGGTAGAAAGGGGGATGAGGTACTGAAAAGTGAGTTTAGGGAGCTAGGCAGAAGACTGAAGAACAGGACCTCAAGGGTAGCAACCTCAGGATTGCTGCCAGTGCCACGTGATAGTGAAGTTAAGAATAGGACGAGATGGCAGATGAATGCGTGGCTGAGGAGTTGGTGCAGGAGGGAAGGTTTTAGATTTTTGGATCATTAGGATCTCTTCTGGGGAAGGTGGGCCCTGTACAGAATGGATGGGGTACACCTGAAGTCGAGGGGGACCGATATCCTTTCAGGCAGGTTTGCTAGTGTGGTTCAGGAGGGTTTAAACTAGTTTGCAAGGGGGATGGGAACCAGAGGGATAGGTCAGTGGAAAAAGTGCATGGAGTAAAGCCAGATCTAACATATAGAGGGGCTTTGAGGAAGGATAAGCAGAGTATAGGGTATAAAAGTAGTAAGGTGGATGGGCTAAAGTGCATTTACTTAAATGCAAGAAGTATCAGGAATAAGGGTGATGGACTGAGAGCTTGGATAAATACATGGAACTATGATATTGTGGCTCTTGCAGAGACTTGGCTGTCACCAGGGCAGAAATGGATACTGAATATTCCTGGTTTTCAGTGTTTTAAAAGGGATAGGGAGGGAGGGAGAAGAGGAGGAGGGGTGGCGTTACTGGTCAGGGACACTATTGCAGCTGCACAAAGAGTGGATAATGTAGAAGGATCCTCTCTAGAGTCAATATGGGTGGAAGTTAGGAACAAGAAAGGGGCAGTTACTCTACTGGGAGTATTCTATAGGCCCCCTGGTTGCAGCAAGGATACTGAGGAGCAGATTGAGCGGCAGATTTTGTAAAGGTGCAAGAATAACAGGGTTGTCATCATGGGAGATTTCAACTTCCCAAATATTGATTGACACCTGCTTAGTACCAAAGGTTTAGACGGGGCAGAGTTTGTTAAGTTCGTCCAGGACGGATTCCTGTCACAGTATGTTGACAGGCCGAGTAGAGGGAATGCCATATTAGATCTAGTATTAGGTAATGATCCGGGTCAGGTGACAGATCTCTCAGTGGGTGAGCATTTGGGGGACAGTGACCACCGCTCCCTAACTTTTAGCATTGTCATGGACAAGGATAGGAGCAAAGAGGACAGGAAGATATTTAATTGGGGAAGGGCAAATTATGAGGCTATAAGGCTAAAACTTGTGAGTGTAAATTGGGATGACATTTTTGAAGGAAAATGTATGATGGAGATGTGATCGTTCTTCAGGGATCTCTTGCAGGATGTTAGAGATAAATTTGTCCTGGTGAGGCAGAGAAAGAATGGCAGGGTGAAGGAACCATGGGTGACAAGAGAGGTGGAACATCTAGTTAGGAGGAAGAAGGCAGCATACATAAGGTGTAAGCAGCAAGGATCAGATAGGGTTCATGAGGAATATAGGTTAGCAAAGAAGGAATTTAAGAAGGGGCTGAGGAGAGCAAGAAGGGGACATGAAAAGGCCTTGGCAAGTAGGGTTAAGGAAAATCCCAAAGCATTTTTCACTTATGTGAAGAGCAGAAGGATGACGGGTGTAAAGGTAGGACCGATTAGAGACAAAGGTGGAAGATGTGCCTGGAAGCTGTGGAAGTGGGTGAGGTCCTCAATGAATACTTCTCTTCAGTATTCACCAAGGAGAGGGGTCTTGATGACGCTGAGGACAGTGTTGGTAAGGTTAATGTTCTAGAGCATGTTGATATCAAAAGAGGATGTGTTGGAGCTGTTAGAAAATATTAGGACAGATAAGTCCCCGGGTCCTGACGGAATGTTCCCCAGGCTGCTCTGCGAGGTGAGGGAGGAGATTGCTGAACCATTGGCTAGGATCTTTGAGTCCTTGTTGTCCATGGGAATGGTACTGGAAGATTGGAGGGTGGCAAATGTTGTCCCTTTATTCAAAAAAGGAAGTAGGGATAGTCCAGGGAATTATAGGCCAGTGAACCTTACATCTGTGGTGTGCGAGCTGTTGGAAAGGATTCTTAGAGATAGGATCTATGGGCATTTAGAGAATCATGGTCTGATCGGGGACAGCCAGCATAGCTTTGTGAAGGGCAGATCATGTCTCACAAGCCTGATAGGGTTCTTTGAGGAGGTGACCAGGCAGATTGATGAGGGTAGTGCAGTAGATGTGGTCTACATGGATTTTAGTAAGGCATTTGACAAGGTCCCACATGGTAGGCTTCTTCAGAAGGTCAGAGGGCATGGGATCCAGGGAGGCTTGGCCGTATGGATTCAGAATTGGCTTGCCTGTAGAAAGCAGAGGGTTGTGGTTGAGGGAGTGCATTCAGATTGGAGGGCTGTGACTAGTGGTGTCCCACAAGGATCGGTTCTGGGACCTCTGCTTTTCGTGATTTTTATTAATGACTTAGATGAGGGGGTAGAAGGGTGGGTTGGCAAGTTTGCAGACGACACAAAGGTCAGTGGTGTTGTGGATAGTGTGGAGGATTGTCAAAGGTTGCAGAGGGACATTGATAGGATGCAAAGCTGGGCTGAGAAGTGGCAGATGGAGTTCAATCCGGAGAAGTGTGAGGTGGTACACTTTGGAAGGACAAGGCAGAGTACAAAGTTAATGGCAGGATCCTGGGTAGTGTGGAGGAGCAGAGGGATCTGGGGGTTCATAACCACAGATCCCTGAAAGTTGCCTCACAGGTGGATAGGGTAGTTAAGAAAGCTTATGGGATGTTAGCATTCATAAGTCGTGGGATCGAGTTTAAGAGCCGTGAAGTAATGATGCAGCTCTACAAAACTCTGGTTAGACCACACTTGGAGTACTGTGTCCAGTTCTGGTCGTCTTATTATAGGAAGGATGTGGAAGCGTTGGAAAGGGTGCAGAGGAGATTTATCAGGATGTTGCCTGGTTTAGAGAGTTTGCATTATGAGGAGAGACGAAGGGAGCTAGGGCTTTACTCTTTGGAGAGGAGGAGGATAGAGGTGTACAAAATATTAAGAGGAATAGATAGACAGCCAGCGCCTCTTTCCCAGGGCACCAATGCTCAATACAAGAGGGCATGGCTTTAAAGTAATGGATGGGAAGTTCAAGGGAGATATCAGAGAAAGGTTTTTTTACCCAGAGAGTGGTTGGTGCATGGAATGCGCTGCCTGGGGTGGTGGTGGAGGCAGGTACATTGGTCAAATTCAAGAGATTGCTAGATAAGCATCTGGAGGAATTTAAAATAGGAGGATATGTGGGAGGAAGGGGTTAGATGGTCTTAGGTGAGGTTTAAAGTTCGGCACAACATTATGGGCCAAAGGGCTTGTATTGTGCTGTACTGTTCTATGATAGCTCCGACTCTATTTTTGGTATAACTGGCTTGCTGGCATCTCAGTTTACAGTCACCATATTGCAATTGGCCTGGAGTCTCTCAGAGGTCGGACTGGGTGAGGGTAGCAGATTTTCTTTTGTGAAGGATCTTAATGAACAGATGGGTTTTTATGATAGCTCAGTGGTTTATAATCACCATTACTGAAACTAGTATTTTAAAGGTAAAATCCAGTTTATTTAATAAATGGAATTTAAATTCCCCAGCTTCTGTGAACTTGTCTTAGTGCAAGCCTCAAGTTACAGTAACAACCACTAACCCATTCTTCCCTCCTAGCAAGAGTTTGGGAGCAGATAAGTGAACTTTCCTTTTGAGAAGCAATAGTTCAGGGCAAGGGGTCACCCTTAAACTGAGGGGAAAAATATTTTAACAAGGGACATAATTAATATGTTGAAATCTTCCCACGACTTGTCAGTCAAACTAATTAACTACAAAGATAAATCCTGTTTAAAATCAAATTCTGTCACAAATAATCAATGAAATGGACTTTACTGTAGCCTTTAGTTTCGTTTATTCTTTACAAAGATACCAATTTGACTGGTGTTTGAATCTCTAAAATGCAAGACCCATATTAAAATATGATTGCACCCCTGATGTAATTTATACTGTATGATTTTAAAGTTTTAAACTGCACCAGTTTATAGGAATCAAAACAATTTTCATTTTCCTATTTGCACTCCAGTGTGGTGACACCTCTGCTTTGGTGACAGAATTTGGAAATAAAAATGATGGCACATTGCATTCATGAGAGTAAACTGAAAGATGGCTTAATCTTTCATAGAAAATAAAATATTCTGAAAACACATGGGATTTTGCACTGTGACATCTGCCTAAGGGTGGCATAGTTTTCAGATATACTATTGTTCAAGGAGTCTTTTAACATAAATTCCTGTTTTGATTTATTGAACATCGTAATAGACCTTTCTCACTTGATCAATGCAAATTTAGGTATTTATTGTTCCAGTCACTCACTTTGTTCCTCTGTCATCAATCCCCGTCAGCTTGTGGATGAATAGAAATTTTCATCTGCTCATTTCAAGTGAACAATTGAAATTGGAACTAGGAATGCACAAAACATTTGGCAACCATTCGGAATGCTAATCTTAATTAACAGCTGCAAGTTGTATTTCAGCACTAAAACAAACCAGCAAAACAAATCCATCCATCACAGTATTGCATTTATTTATAACAAGACAAAAATTTATAGGAATCAAAGCTGTTGTAATTGTGGAAATTCTGATGGGGGAAGAAAGAGCAAATGATTAGAATTAAGATCACTGAGGCAGACAGTATTGTTGATCCAGGGCATTATGTTAGTAAATACCTATGAATAATAGAGGGCCTATTATATTTTTGCCACTTTGCTCATGTGTACATAATGGCTAAAATGCTTTGTATGTTATGCTGCAATAATCCCTGTCAGACCATGCCCCACCCTCTTTTGGCAGGTGCTTGCCAATAAGATCCTTGCATCAATAATTGAATAATTTAGACTCCTTCCACAGAATAACCCCTAGCAGTCTTGTTTCATGCCAGATGCTTGTCTTCCTGGAATCATCATGTGCAAAAGAGTGCTTGGCCCAGAATAAGGGCAATGAGCCAATTAACTTTTTTTTTAAAGGAGAAGTTTCTTTGTGGGCCTAGAAAAAAAATTTTACTCCAGGGTCCACAGGGAAACTCAGAGCATACCCTTCCAACCTACTTGGATCTTAGCTGTGAGAACAAGCCATAAACTCCTGACATGGTCTGCCTGTGCTCCTTATGCATAGGTGCTGAAGTTTTGTACGGATCTAAAGTTGCAGCCACTTCTGCAATTTCATTCTGAACAAATTCTCCATCAAAATACGAACATTCCTTGAAATAATAAAGCTAACTTCCATTATCTTGTCAGCTTCCTTACTGAATGCAGAATTTAGTATTGGTTGCTGTTAAGGCTTGGTTTTAAAGCCGTTGTCTGGTTTTAACAATTCTAAACTAGGCGAATTTTGATTTGAAAATTTATTGTGATTTATGGTGATGTTTCAAGTTGCTCTCTTTGTAGTGAATGACTGAGTGACGCTTGCAGATGAGATACAATGATTTGAAACCATTAATGGTTAATGCAAAATCTTCTCACCATTCTGACTTAGAACTTTATCATTCCTGTGTTTTCTTACAAATCAATGCCATTGTCATCCACAAAAATTAATGTGGGACCACTAAATGAAAGCTCAGGGGGGGAGCACAGCCTGTAAAACATATGCCATGTATTCTGCAGAAATATTCAGTAGGCAAATTGCAAACACACCATATGTAGTCACAACAGCTGAACACATTCTGGCCGTGGCATCTGAAGTCGTGGACCTTCAGGGCCAACCTGCCAATATGTTCTGAATGCCATAGCCCTCTCAATGAAGTCAGAATGTCACCAAATGTGTTTGTTGTGGATCCCTGAGAACAGTTAAAGAGCTTCATGCAGCTCACAAGCTGTGGCCTGGCTGTTACTGTGCTTGATCGTGGATCTGCAACTCTGCCCTTTTCACAGAACCCGGGTTATACCCCACTCTCCCCAAATGCATGCTGATGGCATCCTGCTCCACCTCACCATCCCCTTTCTAAATGTCTCCACTTTCTCTGAATAGTTGCAGTATTTGTCCAACATTCAGCCCTGAATAAGCAGAAAACTGAATAAGCATAAATGGGACTAAATATTGAGAGGACTAAAGCCATCACCAGAGACCCAGCCACTAACTTCATCCTCGGTCACAGGCGCCATTCTTTTTCCTACTTAGTGGTGAACCAGACTATTTACAACCAGGGTTACATATCTGAATCGAGACTAGTTCATAGCCACACATAATGCTTTCACCAAGGCTTCCCATCTCTGCCCTGTATAACATTTGCTTATCCCAGCTCAAGTGCTGCTGAAATCCTCATGCATGTCTCACCTCTGGACTTGACGATTCCAAAGCACTCCAGCTGCAGTCTAATGTGCTACCCTTTGTACACTTGAGATCATTCTCTTTGCAGCCAGTGTCCTAACACATACCAAGCCCCAATGGTTTAACATATGTGCTTGACAATTTACAATTATTCCCGCTTAAGCTACTCTTCCGTTTTAAATTTCTTATCCTTGTTTTCAAAGAGATCCAGCTCTTTCTTTGAACCTGTTCCTTCCTATCTCTGCAATGGCCTCCAGTCCTACACCCTACCAAGACATCTGTACTTCTCCAGTTGGCACACTGAACATACTCAATTTTAATTGCTCAATTGATCATTTCATGCTTTCAGTTGCCAAGAACATTAGCTCCCTCCCTAACTAATTTTGACTCTTAATGGCTCTTTCTCATCATTTGACTCTTAATACTGTAGTTTATTCTCATTTAAGATGTTCCTTGAAGTTTTCTTTGATATCTGTCCAGACATATCCTTGTATGGCTTGGTACTAATTTTTACTACACTAGGCTCCTGTGAAGTGCCTTGGGGCATTTAATATGTTAAAGTCACTGCATAAATAATGTGTTGTTGATGTATATCAAGGCAGGTTAGGAAAGTTGCACATTGCGTTCTATATATTTCACCATAAGACCAACACTGAAATATTTCAAATGGAAACTGCTTCATTCACTAAGATTCACATATGAGAAAAAAAGTAATGGTTAGCAGGAAACATTGAACTGGTCCTTAAGGTGCTATTTGTTAATACATTGCAATAACTAAAAGAGAAGCTGAGGGAGTAAATGCATCAAGTCAAAAAGCTTACTTCATCAAAATTTTTTTCGAGGTTCCTACCATTGATTTTTTTTGATGGTCAATTTACTTCTCATCTATTCTATCTATATCATATACCAGAATCAATTTGTATTAAATAAGTATTCCCAGGCATTCCTGATTTTCATGTTTCATTGGATCAGTTAAAGTCAAGAAATACAGTAAGTCAATTTGTAGCTCACTTTTATTGGGGAATGTACAGGGCCCCAAATCCTGTGTCCGTCATCCTTGATGCATTATTCAATAAATCACTTAAAATCAACCCAGTATTTTTCTCCACCTGGAAAACATCCAAAGTGGTCTATTTAATCTGGCTAATGTTGTGAAGGCATGGGTAAGGAAAGCCAGGTAACCTAGCTGCTGTATGTAAGGATTGATTTGGAGGCTGTGAACTGAGGAAAGTGCTCCAGAATGCTGAGAAGATGAAGAATGGAACTAGTGAGAAGAAAAAGGAATAAAGGAAATGAAAGAAAAGCAAGGAAATCAAATTGAGAGAGAGGGGGAGTGTTTTAGAGAGAGAGAGAGAGGGAGTGTTTTAGAGAGTGAGAGAGATGGAGAGTTCATACTTTATTCAAGCTCTCTAATCCGGCTTTTCTCTTCATTAAAACTCTACTTAGATCCATGCAGTAAAAGTATTGATTTTGTTACCTCTGATTAAATCTAAATTGAAACCTAACTCTACTTGGAGATTAATTCATTCCAATGTACAGTTCTTTTATTTTTAAAGCCTGTCTGCTTTGGTAGATTTTATTTGCATTTAATCTGAACTAAACTACTGATCAAAATTAAAGATTTCACAAAAATAGTGCACGTTCAATCAGCAATAAAATCAAAGAAGCAATTCCTCCCACCATCTGACAGACTTTGACTGAGGTTTGAAATTCAGTTTATTCACATTATGCTCGGCCCAACAGGCTGCTCTAAGGAAACCACCTAGGGATGTTCATGTTATAATTTGCAAACAAAAACAGATATTATTCTCAAAGGTGTGATGCAAATGGGAATATTTTAAACCAAATTCACTTGGCTCATAAACAGAAATAAAAACATTCAAAGAATGATCTGCATTCTAGTACTTACTCCTGGTTTGCTTTCCTGTTCACGATTTCATGCTGGTTTAAAATGCACTTCATGAATTCATTCTATGAGCAACATAGAAAATCTGACTTTTAATCAGTTGGCTCTGACGTGTTGTCTATGCAGTTACAAGATAAACTGTTAACTTTTGTGACAAGCAATGGAATCTTGCTTACCATTGAATGATAGAGCAGGCATTCTAATGAGGGTTCAGTCATCAATAGATCTTGATTATTTAACTTGTTAAAATTACCGACAGTCTTGAATTAAATGACAGTTCTTATTTTTAATAAATATTGATTATTTTTAATAATAATTGACTATCTGGCTGAGATAGCATCAGTCTACTTGTGGCATGGGACTCCTTCAGGAAAATGCATTGCTTGGCAGGTTTGTGGGGGGAGGGGTGATGGTGCATTGAAAATCATATTTTTACCCCCCCCCCCCCCCCCATTTTCCATCACTGCCATGGCAACCTTTTATGTGGTTGTTCTGCAGTTGCCATGCGATGGATTCCTTTAAGGACTGACAACCTTCCCTGTCCATATCTTGGCAAAGGAATGGCAATAACTAATTTTCTGTATCTCTCATGGGAACTGCATGTCCTATTTTTGCACGTATTTCCATATATGTACATATAAACCACCCTTGTACTGCCTTTTCATGATTCATCATGGATGATCTAATCAGCATTATCAAGAAAAGCAATGACAACTAAATGCATCAAAAGCAAGTGACATCCAGTTTCTAGACCACAGAATCAATGAAATTTATGGCACTGGAGCAAGTCATTTGGTCTGATGTTGATGGATGGTGAACAGTCTGAGATTGGGGGTGGAACTAGTTTTCAATTAGGGTAAATGGTCAGAGTTTGAGGGTCATCTTGTAAGAAACTGGGGAATGAATAGTCAGAAATTGACAGGGGTGAGAAGTCAGTGAATAATGTGGGGGTGAACAGAGGGAGATTGGTGAAGGGGGTTGGTGTTGTGCAGACAATGAAGGATGATCTCTCAGCGATGACTGGGCAAGCAATAAGAGATGAGAGAGGCAGTCAGGATTTTGCACTTGTGAACACTGACAGATTGGGTGTATGAGCAGTCTTAGAATGGGGGGGTGGGTGGGTTGGTGAACACACAGATTTGGGGAGGTAACCAGCCAAGGAGTCAGGGTGAACTGTTGGAGACTGAGAGTGAGCAATCAAAGATTGGGGAGTGAGGTCGGAGATTGGGAGGTGATTGTTGAAGGAGTGGGGGCAGGCAGTTAGACATTAGGGAGGAATCCAGGTGAGCTGTTACAAAATTGCTTGTCAAAGATTGAATGGAAGTCCAACAGTTATTGCAAGGTAGTGGTAGGAGGTGCGGTGTTTGGGGGGGGGCGGGGGGGTCAGTGGGCAAGCACAGTGACACAACAGTCAGCGCGGCTGCCTCGCAGCTCCAGGCACCTGGGCTCATTTCTAGCCTGGCTTGCTGTTTGTGTGGAGTTTGCATGTTCCCTCTGTGACCATGTGGGTTTTCACCAGGTGCTCTGGTTTTCTCCCACATTTCAAAGACATAGCTGGTTGGTTAATTAGCCACTGCTAATTACATCCTAGTGTACTTAAGTTGTAAAAGAATCAAAGGAAAGTTGATGGACATTTGGAAGAAAATAAGTGGCAAGGATACCGGGAAATTAAGAGGGGGTGAATGAAGCTGTTGTGAATGCTCTGCTGGGAGTTGGCATGGATCCAATTGACTGAATCACTTTCTTCTGTGTTGCTAAAGGTAAGAAAGTAATGGTATGATAAAGATCAGAAAGTGCCTGAATTGTATTCCATGAATCACAACTCACTCAAGTCAGGGTTTACATATATGAAAGTGTCAGAAAGGTAAAGACCCTTGAATTCTTACAGCCTGTTTCATGAACTCAATTTAATTTGGTATAGATGTTTCCATATTTTCAGCATACAATGTTCTTGATGTCCATAAGGCTGGTGTTTCTGCATTGAGAGTCATTCACATGAACAGTACAAAGTCGTGACTGCTACCTGAATACATTTGACAGCCAAGTTCAGGTGGAAGCCTGTAATCTTAATTATAGTGTGACATCTACTGCGAAGTAGTGATATTGAGCCTGCCTTGAAGGATCAGTTTCTAAAGTTTTTCTGTAACTAAGCAAGTCAACCACTGTAGTCAAGGTTTATTGATTAGCAATGATTTTCTGTTCAGCAATGTTCAATTTTGAGCACAATGTGGGAATACTGATCAGAATTGAAGGCAGATATGATTTTCTTCATTTTTGTTCTCTGCAGTATTTTCTGTGGGGAGTTTGACAGGTTCAGGTGTTTAATTGTTTCAATGATATTAAACTGATAACAAATATCTTTGCATATTCATTCATGTCAAAGTCCACAGTTTCTAGGATTTCAGCTGAACCTACGAAGGGTCTTCAACCTGAAATCTTAAGTCTGTTTCTCTTTCTGCAGATGCTGCCTGATCTGCTCTGTGTTTCTAGCATTTCTCGTCTTTAATCTTTTTAGCGTTTAATTAAATCAAAGATGAAACGTGCACCAGTGAATGACAGGAACTGAGTTCCTTTACCATGGCAGGCTTAGATATCTGAATCAAGCAGGCTGCAGTATTGCCTGGTGCTGTTAATGATTGACTGGGTGATTTGGCTCATTGGTAGAATTTGGAAAGGTTGTTTTTGTACAGGGGAAAAGGCTTTTCATCATTGGGCTCCAGCTAGCTCTGGAAAGTTGCAGCCAAGTCTATAAAGTGGTCTTGGTTGGAAAAGAGCAGGAAGCTTACCCAATACCCTGTGCTGATATACCAAGCTCCACTTGTACTACTGTGCATAGTCGGGGATCTTGCCAAGTCCTTGGTTCTTGCCAACCTACACCAAACCTCACTGTACTTAGAGAAGCAGCAATGTCCTCATGGGAAGAAAAAGTGAATTAAGTATCAGGTAAATGGAGATCAACTTGTTTGCATTTCTCATTATTAATTTTGGAGGTTCAGAACCATGGTGATGCATTAGGCAATTGTCAGATACCCAGTTTTGATCAGTTATAAATCTGTATGTATTGATAGTATGTGCAAAGTCTGCCTCACCCTGAGATTGCCACACTCAAGCTTTTTGTTCCTTTGTTAGGAAGCTTATTTATTTTCTTAAAGCCTGCAGAGAGCATGAGTCTGCAAACACAGGCCTTGCAGAGATCTTTTGATTTTTCTCTTCTTTATTTCTGACACAAGGAATTTAAAGGTAAATTGTAACAATTTTCTCACAACTTGTATATTCCCTGTACTGTACAACTGACACAAATAAACTTCCACTTTGTTTTCTTGTTGCAGCTTTTTCAGTTATATTTCCACCAAGAAGGGTACATTATTTAGTCCTTCACCTTACTGATAATTTTAGACATAAATCTGTGTCTCTGTTTCTAAATTGTCTTTCATATTGTTGCCCATACTCTAGTTCATAAAGGTTACCTCCAAACTCAAACTGCTGATACAGCACTGCTGACCTCGGAGTGGCTCCACTGTACGTTATAGCTTGTGCTTAAAATAAAACCTCAATTAAGCATGAATTCTTAAAATAGGCACTGGTTTATGGGCAGATTGTACATGGAAGAAAAGCTGATGACACTGCAGCAGTGGCCCAGAAAGGGAAATCCACTGATCAAAAACAAATAAAAAAAATAAAATAACCTAAGCACTTTGTTTGTAATGCAAACTCTGGAGAGACACAAATACCATGACAAACACGGTAAGAGCAATAGTCTGGAAATGTGCCTGTCAGCAGGAACTGCCAGCTAGAAATAGCTTAGGGATCTGTACCCCACCATCTATTTGTTCTGATCTCTCTCCATGCCAGGAGGATACTCTGAATGTCACTCCATTTTTTAAATTGCATTTCCTATTTTCTGTGCTTAATCTTTGACTAGCTTCCATTGGGAGTCATTGAAACAGATCATGAGTTAGCCATCCTGTCTTTAGGGCAGGGAATCATACCAGAATGCACTCATCTCCCAACTCCTGCCTGAATAGACCTACTTTCCAGCAGCATGCACTGGGTATGACAAAGATTCCCTGTCTGGAAAAGGAGTTTACCACTAACATTTCAGTTTTGTCCAGTACATCTTCAATGCCATCTGATAATCATACTCAATTAATTTCAGTCACCTTCCACATTTTCTGACTGGTGGTACATGGCTGCCAGATTGCAAATTAGAACATGCTATCTCACTCCATTTTAGAATGGTTTCTACAAACTGTTCTACAACAAAATGCTTAGCATCACCAAGTGAAAATGATAAATTGAGCCTTACTGACTTGGCAGGCTGAGTGGTCTCATTCTGTGCTGTATATGTTCTGTGAATTTATAAAAGAGGTCTTGCAAAACACAGTAGGTCAAGCTATTCCATTTTCAATAAATCCATTTTGTATAATAATCTTCCCTGGCATTGAAATTGTTAGTACACCTGCATTTGAGTTGTTTCAAGGTTGTGAGAAATAATAATTAAATAATATTTGAGACAATGAAACACATAACAGAAATTCAGAAAGTTGCCAGTGTTTTGATTTTTAATGCAAGACAAATGAAAAGTAAAGAAAAGGGATACTGTCATTTTTATACCTATTACACACAGAAAAGTGGAGAGGTGTGACCTCAATAAAACTTGATGATGACTGTTATTTTTAGTGCCTTGCCATGGGTCTCTGGACAATAAGCTTTTAAAATGAGCCAAGTTATCAACTATCTTCAACTGCAATGAAGATAGTCATTGCAGGACTCAGGACCATCTAGGGTAGATTGTCTTTCATATTGCTCTGTTGGGAGCCCGATTTGGAAGACACTGATAGTCCAGTCAAAAATTATGCAGAATTTATGTGGCATCTATAGTCTGTCATATTCAAAGCACAATTAAAATGTTTTACAAATCTTTCAAATTGCAATTTTTAAAATTTATAACTTCCTCTTTCAAAAAGTGAATGCACATCTCAATGATCATCTCTGGAAATTCTGCACTCCCCATGTGTAAAGGCTTTTTATACCAACCTTTGCTTTTCTACCAGAAATATTTCCATGTTCAACTGCATTTCTGAACAATTAAAATCTTTTATGAATTTAACTGTGGGAACATACACTTCTCTAATTTGACAACAAATGTTATCCTTGATTCCTTTTTTATTCTTTGTAGTCCCAGTAAAATGATCAACCTTTGGGTTTTACTCAGCTCAATAGGATTCATAATAGATGCTTTTGTATATAACTCCTTATGCTTCATGCCATTATATCGTCACCGCCTTTCTAATTCCTCCCAAAGGTTTTATACTCAGGACCATCTACACCAATATTTCAATTCTGGGTTCAAAATAGGAGGTGGTGGGGAGCAGAACTCTGAACATGGGAGTGCCCATGCAATTTAGTCCAAATTTATTTGGTTTGGCACTTCTGCTATTTTGTACTAAGTGTTTTATTATTAACTTTTTTAATATTTTGTCTGATTTAACTACTTACAATTTTTTTATTCCTTTACTTCTGGGGCCCCAGGGATGTAGGGTATGTCCAGCCATTAAAATGCAGTGGATCATGCTGCAGGTTTCAGAGACGGGTCAAATAAACCCTTGGGTCAGGAGATCTGTGCCTGTCATACCAGTTGCATTCAGAGAAAGGAGACCAACACCATACCAGCCCCAGAGATGGTGGAACTGATAGGAAAGATGTAAACTGCTTCTGAGTATAAGTTACTTCTCCAGGACAGATTATATTTGTCCTGGGTAGCCTGAGGGCCCGGAGAGAAGATAAAAGTAATTGCATTTATAACTTGCCTTGCAACCTTCAGGCAGGCTGAAGGTGGTTAAAAGCCAGTGAAGTACATATTTTCTGAAGCAGAGTCTCTATTTGCATGGCAGAATGTAGCAGGGGAAGGCCCCACAGAGAGCCATGTGATAATGACCGATTGATTTGTTTTAGTAATGCTGCTTAAAGGATAAATATTTGGCCAAGTCACGAGAGAGATCAGCAGGTCAGAGAGCATTCGTGGATAGGGAGCTGGAATTAATAATTCATGAAGTTGACTTCCATCAGAACTTTTTGATCATCGGGGAGAATATCCTTACTCCAGTCCAGATGAAGGGTCTCAACCCGAAACATCGACTGTCCATTTCCCTCTACAGATGGTGCCTGACCCATTGAGTTCCTCCAGCAGTTTGTTTTTTGCTGCAGATTCCAGCATCCACAGTCTCTTGTGTGTCATCCTTTCACTTCTTGGCAATATTTTACATTCAACTGAGAGGGCAAATATAAAAGATAAAGTGCTGGAAATACTCAGCAGATCAGGCAGCATATTAGAGAAAAAAAAGAGTTAATGTTTCAGGTCATTCACCATTCACTGGGAAAAGCTTGAGATTGAATGTGTTTACATGCAGAGAAGAGATAAAGGGGCTGAGAGAACAAAAACGTTTTGTGATTTGTGGGGAAGTGGAGACTAAGAGACAAAAGGGATGATAGTAGATGAGGAAGTGGGGTTAAGACTTCAGATTGATGGAAAATCACTTGACCTGAAGCATTATTTCTCTACAGATGCTACCCACCCGGCTGGGCATTTTCTGCCTTTCCTGTTCTTATTGCACACTGTCATTGTTTACTTTGAGAAAATACAAGGAAATGGATGGTGCTGGTGATATACTGAGGTAAAACAAGTTTTAAGGTCTAGAGAAACACAGAGGGTGGGATGAAGAAAACACAAAGGAAGGTTTGTGATTATATGGAAGACAGGGGAGATTAAATGACAGGAGGATTGAAGGTGCCAAGTAAAAAGGGATTTGTTTGACCAACAAAAGGTAGGTCTGGAAAAGATGTAAATAGGCGGAGACAAATGATGACCTGAATTAACCAGAAGCTGAAAATATGAATACTGGAAATTTGAAATATAAGGCATGGACATGCTGATTATCTGAAATATTTGAATTCAGTGAGTCCAAGAGGTTCCAGTGTGTCTGGTTGGAATGTGAGGTGATGTTTCTTGAGCTTGCTTTGAGCTTTTTTGGAACGGTGTAAGAGGCTGAAGATGGAGAAGTCAGAGTGGGATTTGGATAGTGAATTAAAGGGACAAGCAAGTGGAAGCCTAGTGTCATGCTTGTGGAATAAATGGAGATGCACTGCAAAGTGGTCACCCAATCTGGAAACTGTTTCCCCCATATGTAGAGAGGAGCAAATGCAGTAGACTAAACTGGAAGAAGTGCAAGTGAATTGTTGTACTTGGAAAGAGTACTTGTTGCCCTAAACACTTGGTGTGGGAAGAGGTAAAAGAGCAGTTGTTGCATCTTCTGGGCTTGGACAGGAAGGTGTCATGGAAGGGGAATGAACAGTAGTGGAACTTGAGTGTCCCAGAGGGAACAGTTTCTTCAGAGTGCTAAAAGAGGAGGGGAGAGAAGGCTGAGTTTTGTTGTGGCATGATGCATTAACGTGGGACCAGTTGGGTGGAAGTCGGAATGAGGGGCACCTTACTCGTGTTCTGGGTCAGAGTAAAAGGAATGAAAGTGGAAATGTGGGAAATGGAACAAATATCGTTGAGGGCCCCGTCAACCATGGTGTTGCTGGAGTATGGTGGGGGACTGTGGGGGATGGGGTGAGGGATATTTTTGATTAGCTACATAACCTGAGTTCAATCTGCTCAGACCAGTAATTTATTCCTCCAGCTGCAAGAGAGTGCTATTACACACAATTCTCTCCAAGCTGATGAAAAGGTGCAAATCATTATGTTTGCAATTGTACATACATATTATTAGTATATCATTGAATTTCAGTGATAATTGTTTACAGTTATAATGCAGTGTCTGGTCGTAAAAATGATTTCTTAACTAAACTCAATGAACTACTTAGATAAGGCAACCCCAAATTTAACAGGTACACATTTTTATTTCTTTCTGTTTACACATTAAGCTTAACTGATCCCTTGATCAATGCTTTTAAAACTTGCGCAGAATTTTGATTTACCCTGGGCGGAATCTGATGAGGAATATTTTCCACCAAGGCCTAACACAAACAACACGTATTCTACCTGGGTGGTCTACAACCCATTGGTATTATCGGATCCAGTTATTTTCAAATCTGCAGGTTCTTTCAGGGGTCCAAGAATGAGTTGAAAACAACTTGGTGCTTCACAAAGTTTTATCATAAAAGTTTAAAACAAAGAAACAGTCACAGAGCACAAGGCACTAGCTTTACTACTAGGAGATGAGCCGAGACAAAAGGGACTAAAAGTGAGCTAGGGCCGGAGGTGGGGTGTTGGGGGGAAGTGAGCAAGAGAGAGACAGAGGCAAGATAAGCAAGAGAGAGATTAACAAAAAACTACACCTTTTATACCTGAGATAAGAGGCACTCCTTAGCTAACAATAGTCCAATCAGGAAACCTATTAGATACCTGTGGAAAAACCAACCAATGAGAAAACATATATTCATCTGATGGGAAAACCAATAAGCTAGGAAGTGGCCATTCCTTGTGCAACCACTTGAGGTGTATTAAACACTATACATGTTTAAAAAAAGCTACTTAAAACAGTCAAATCCAACAGTATGAACATTGAATTTTCTAATTTCAGGTAACCCTTACCTCCTGTCTCCCTTCACCCACCAGACCCGATCTCCCATCTGGTTCTACCTGCCCTTCATCTCTCCCTTAATAGTTCCCCTTATCACCTTCCTTACCTATCAGATTCCAGCACTGGTAGGCTTTGTGTTCCCACTCGTCACCCTCCTAGCCGTCTGCACCTTCATCCTCCCCTCCCTCCATCTGCCTTATTTTTGTCTGCTTCCACCTGCCTCTGTCTCCCAACTCCCCCACCTGGCTCCATCTGCCCATCATCCTTCACCCCTCCTCGGTCCACCAATCACCTACTAAATCCTTCCCCCCCCCCCTCACTTTATTCTGGATATCTTCCCTCTCCACACTCAGTCCTGATGCAGGGTCTCGACCCAAAATGTCAATAATTCCTTTCCCCCAACAGATGCTGCTCAACTTGCAGAGTTCCTTCCAGCAGTTTGTTATTTTGCTGACTTTGACTATATCAGGAGTCCCCACTTCTGGCATGTTTACTTTAACCTGCCTCAGATCTGAATTTTGACCCTCCCTTTGCTCTGTTTCTGCTACAGGCTGTGTTGGAGTAACTGCTGGCACTCTCATTGAACCAGACTTACTGACTCATTGGAATAGTTTGATTCATCCCAATTTGTATCTCCTTTGATCTTGAAAAGGATGATGCAATTGCTATGCTGAAAACTAACCCTGCCACTCACAAGCATCTTGACCAAATGTGTGAAAACCCTTATTTGGTAATTATTTCATATAAACAGTTCAGCTGTTTGTGGTGATGGTTTCAAATTGACTTTCCTGTTTCATTTTCAGAATTCTTTCTCGAACTCTGCTGTTATCAACTCTTTTGTTTGTCTTCTGTCTGCATTCAATTTGCTTTTAGCAGTGGGAACATGGGTTTCTGGCTGTGGTTTGAGAAACAGCTCAGCTGGTGCTCTGCCAGAGGTCGTGTGAACACTATTCCAGTGAGTTATCAGAAGGAGTATGTGATGCAGTGCTAATTAATGTTTCTTTGATCCAGTATTTGATTGATAAGGATTCCTTTAGGTAGTTTGTGTTCAGATATCAGCTGAGGGACCTAAATGGAATAAGTAGGAAGGACCTATTTCCAAGAGTTGAAGAGTCAAAGGACAGGGAGCATAACTCTGGCGTAATTTGTGGAAAGGTTGGAGAGGAGATGAGGAAAAATTATTTCACCCAGAAGATGGCAGTAGTCTGGAACTCACCGCCTGAAAGGGTAGTAGATGCAGAAACCCTCATCACATTTAAGAAGTGCTTGGATATGTACTCGATGAACCATGATCCACAGGGCTACGGCTCTAGTGTTGGGGTTAGGTTAGGTACCTTTTAAACTAGCAGAGATATGATGGATTTGGTCTCTTGTCTGAAATTTTCCACAGCTTTTCATTTATAGTAGTTGCCTACAGCTCCTGGTCAGTTATGATAGCAAAACCTGTGACTGTACAAATGTTTCTGGGGCATTCTACCCCTCGAAAATCAGGGACAGGACGACTTGTTCAATTTAAGCATAGTTCGGCTCATTTGCACTGAAGGTGCAAGATGCAAATGCAGTAGGTCTCAAGAGACCATCTGTAGTAAAGGAGAGATTACTGCTCCAGTACCAGAAAGAAATGCATCATAATCTAGTTTGATCTATTTTGACACACCATGGTGTACAAATATACTATGTTCCAGAAATTGACTTTCACCTTTGAATGTTTTGTTGCAATCTTTTGTCCATTTCCGTGGAACAACTTCCCTCAAATGGCATGAATTTATCATTGTAATTCACTAGGTCCAAAAGGGATCTGAGCTCTGAGATGTTCTTGGGAGTGTGTGCATTCTTGATTGCATCAAGCTTTTCCTTGATAAGATAGAAATCATCCTTGCCTACCCTACAACCCAAGGACTTCTGAAACACTTCCCATTTGTGTTCTTTAATATCTATTCCATGTTTTCCCAAATGTTGGAGCATTTTTTCCAGCCTGTCATTATGGGTCTGCTTTTTGGGGATGAAAAGCAATTATCATCCAATTATCCTCTGATTACCTGCAAAATTTTCATTTCACCCCGAGCAATTCTTGGGACAAATGAAACACCAAACAGCAGCCCATTGAGCTGCAAAAGACACTGGTGAGCATAGATTATAAAGTATGATTTGGACTCTTCATCTAACTTGAATTCAAGTTAAGTATTGGTTAGATGGAACATCAAAAAGATCTCCTGTCAAGGCTTGAGCAAATCTTCCGCATTTGGCAAAGTATTAGGTGAATGACATCCAAGAACTTGATGAATTATGGAGGAGTTCAAGGATGTGGGAGAGAATGAGTTGTAGGGCTACTCATTAGGACAGGGGGAATGGGGCTGATGAGATTGCTCTGCTGGTTACCAGTATGGACTTGATGGGCTGAATGGCTTCCTTCTGTGTAATAAAAAGTAGATAAGTAAAAATTACTTCATAATCACCACCTATTCTGTTTTAGCTTCATAACTATGGGTATAACCCAATGACTTTGTTCAATCTTGACAAAGATGTTCTCAGATTCAAATCTTTTCAGTTCTTGCCTTACATTTCCTCTTGGAGAAGAGGATACTGGGTGTGATTTGTAACAAACAGGTATTGCAGTCCTCCCAAACCTCCTCCTAAACATGAATCCTTGAACTGGAGTGTCTTTTTGTTTAAAACCTTTGGATACATTTTTACCTCGTGATGTGAATTGCACTTTACACAAAATATCCAATCTGGTTTCAATGAGCCTTGCCGATTTCTTCCTATCAAGGCCAACTTGTCTCTTTTCAGGATAATAATAGGCAAGTTGACTCATTGCTTCTTGTACCTGACTGGAATCAATGCACTTTCAACTACAGGAACCAGCGTCAGATCTTTAACTGTTCTAAAGAAGAAACACCCAACCTCTGGTTGGAGAACTTGGTGCTTTGTTTGATCTCGGTACTCATAGGGTTTTAATTATTCTGTGTATAGTATCTCTGGGTGGTGAAGTTCTCCATTTGACCACATTCCAGAATGAGGATGAAATGCTGGATGGCTAGTTTTTTTCCATAAATGTATTAAATTTAATTGAAATCTCACATTAAATAACAGGAAATATGTTGGCTTCCTGCTGTTGCTTTTCTTTGCCACACATTTCCTGAAAAATGTGAAGGAGCTAAATGTGAAGAGAGATTTGAAAATGGACAATAAACAACTGTTTCGGAATAACTTCTGTTGTTTATATTAAAAGCAGTCATTAGCAATTTAAATCAGTAGCCTAATTTATTACCACATCAATCCAACTTTCTGCTCATTCAATCATGGAAAGCAAGTCATCTGAATCTACAAAGCTAATGACAATTTAAATAAATTTCCTTCTTTTATATGAGGAATCCGTAGACTCTGAAATAGCCTCCAGTCCAGGAGTCAGAATCTTGGGCATTGCAAGTTAGGTAAACCAGACAATTTATTGAGGGCTGATCTGATTTGTCAAATTTAATTGAAGACGACCATTTAAAGGGGCAGAAATTCATTTTTTTGCTGCTAAATTGATGCAAGAGTTCCGAGCACCAGCTGCACTCACCTCACAACCTTTGTTTCCATTGACTTGGGTGGAAGTAGATGCTGTGGGATGAGGACAAATGGCGGCTGTTATTCTAATGCACATTTAGCTTTGGCAACCAAAGACAAATTTCTACCCCTTAAGTTTCTTATTTGCTGGGATATTAACTTAAGAAGAGCTCTCTTTTTTATGTAGAATTTCATACCACCATATGTTACAATAATAACTCCACACAAAGATTACTTGGCAAAGCTTTGGTTTACCTTGACAGAGTGTAAGGCATTGCATAAACACAATCCCCTTCACTTACCTTGAAATTCAATTTCAAAGCCAAATTACCTGCAGGTTGAGGACAAAAATTGTACTGGGATTGCCTCAGTCATTGCAGAGATGTGTTAAATGGTCACTGCATGGTGCAGCAGTGACTGTTCATGGGCTCTAGGCTTGGAATTTCATAGTGTACATCCCATTATTTATAAACATATGGGGACAATGGATAGCAACATAATATTTCACACAGGAATTAGACTATGGCACCTTGAAATGCAAGTATTCTTTGAAAGTATGGGACCAGTTCTGATCTGGCACTGCTGAATCAGTATTCCATGAGGAAAGGCCTTCTCTTGTGTGCTGCTGCAGTGCAAAGGAAGTAAGTAAGGTCTTGGGTTATGGCCAGGTCTGGAGGTTTGAAGGGAAGAGAGACCTTGTGAAGGAAAGTCGTGGGGCAATCAAAATTGCAGATTGACTCAGAAGAAGAAGCCTGCAGGTGCTGTTTGGGGATCAGTGATTAGATGGTGTAGGGGCAAGTTGAGCAAGGCTCATGAGCTTGGGTGGTGGGAGAGTAGTGAGGTTGTGGGTGGAGTGTTAGAGCGAGGTGGCAAGGCCTGAAGGAGAGCTGGTAAGTAAAAAAAATACTAAGGTATCCAGTGCTGTTTTGACTGATCTTTTTATCTTTCTCCGTGGTTGGACCCCATTTGATGATACATTGTTATCTATAAACCCTCTGTCGCTTCTTGACCAAACCTGATTATCTTTACTCAGTTCGCTTTTCCCTTAGCATTTCTTCTGAAATATTGAAATTTCTCCTCACTTGAACACCTAACTTGTACTCTTTGTCTTGGACACGTCGTGCTGAATTTCAGTGACTTTCTCGGGTTTGTCGGCTTTGACAATGGCCTTGACCTTTTCCTTGACCATTGTGGACCATTTGTGTCCTTGCCTGGTCCAAGTAAACCAGTTCTTTCTGTGCAAGGGCACAATTGTTTGTCTGGAGCTCAGCACGATGCTCACAGAGTCTCTTCAGTACCTTTTTCAAATATTCAGAGATTTTCCTCCTCCTCTGCAGCAGTTGCAATCAAAATGTTGTCTTGTTTGCGTGGACAACATTTGTCTCACTTTAGTACCTTGTTCCTGGTGGCTTCTGATATTTTGGGTGACGGCTTCATGACACAAGGCAGCTTGGTATAAGAGTACACCAACATAGGTATAGCTACTTCCCTTCAACCATTCAGTTCTTGAACCAACCAGCACAACCCTAATCACTAGAGTTTAGCAACATTATGACCACTTTGATCACTTTGCAGTAAAATGGGCTTTTTTTTGTTCTAATTGTGTTCTATCTTGTAAAAAAAATTGTATTCAATTTATGTTTGTTTTTCTTGTGAATTTTAATTATATGATGCTATGTGCCTGTGATGCTGCTGTAAGTAAGTTTTTCATTGCACCTGTGCACACATGTACATATGACAATAAATTTGACTTTGAAACCCCTTATGGATGTGTTGGTTTTTTTTCATTCATGTTTAATTGTGCCTAGGTGGGTGAAACTCCTACCAACTCAGCATACAAATCCCCCACCACCACCCATCCCCTTTCCCTCAAATACAGGTCTGTTCACCGCTATGTTCCCGTCCCCTGACAACTGCGTAAAACTAAGTCAGACTGTTTGGTGTCATATTTGACCTTGAGATGTGCTTTGGCTTATATATCTGCACTGTGACTATGGTGCCTGTTTCTTCCACTGTAATATCACTAATTTCCAGCCGCTCACCCCCAGGGCCTCACTCCCACCCCCGCACTCCCTCAGCTCACATTCTGCTGAAATTCTCATTCACCTTTTTATTAATTGTAAACTTGACCATACCGAAGAATTCTTGGCCAGCTTTCATCATTTTACTCTCTGTAAACTTGAGGACATCAAAACCCCTGCTGCCCCAGTCCTAATTTGCAATAAGTCTCTCACACCTACATTGGTTCCCAATTAAGAAACAACTTGACTTTCCAGTTCCCCTCTTTGTTCAAATGTTTTTTTTTCTGATGCTTCTCTCACTTGATGCAGAGGCCGAGTCTTGACCCAAAATGTCATTTCCTTTCCTCCACAGATGCTGCTCGACCCACTGAGTTCCTCCAATTTGTTTTATGCTGCCTCTCTATAGATCTGTAATTTTTTTTAGCCCAGTATCTGTATTCTCCCACTTCCAGCGTCTGTATCGTCCTGGAATTTAATCAGTCCACAAATGGCACCTGTGCCTCCAGCCAAGACTCTCTCTCTCTCCCTCTTGCTATATACATACAAAGCTGCTGTTGATGAATTGTTAAAACCTCAGTCATGGCTCATGTTGTAGGGCTCTGACCTCAGACTTGTATAGTTGTGGATTTAAGCCCAACTGCAGCAAATGAAGCACAAAAATCTTGGCTGGTCCTCCAACACCGCACTACTTTGTTGGAGGTGCTGTCCAAGGTCCTGCCTGCTTCTTAAACAGCAGGAGAACTTTTACCAGTGCTCTGGCCTTTATTTCTCAATATTAGTGGAACAGATTAGCTGGGCATTATCACTTTATTTTTTGTGTGAGTTCGATGTCTGCAAATTACCTGCTACAAAGGTGACTCAACTAGCCTTAGTTCATTATTGGCAGAGTGCTTTGGAACAATGTGAAGCTGAGAAAGGCATCATACAAATGCATTTCTTCATTCCTTGCTTTTTGGTCCTTAAAGCCTACCTCTTTGACCAAACTTTTGGTCTTCTGCCCTATTATCTTATATGGCTCAGCATCAATATTTTGTCAGACAGAGCTCATATGAGGCTCTTTGATGTTTCTATACAAACACAGTTAAGGCTGAAGGTCATCCCAAGGCACCACATCACTTGAAGTGCTTCAGCTAGATTTGTGTCACAGATGAAGTGGCAGGTAGAGACACCAAGCAGTGCCCGTTCTCTCTCCAGTTAGCTGCACTTAGTATTCTTTGGTTGTCAAACATCTAAGTGCTAATCAGCCTGAATCTGCACAGCTTCTAAGATGAGGTGTTTTCAGCCTCGTACCAATAGGCACTACAATAAAAGCATTGTATAAATACAAGTTGCTGTTGAACATAGTGTCAGCCATCATCACCAAGACATCACATTGGTACAGTTACCATTTGATACGGGGTGCTGCTGGAATAAGCAAGCACCTAGCATGCTGCAAAGTTTCCTGATCTCGTACTTAATCTGATTGACCAGCACTTGGTTTCTGAAGAGGTTGGAGATATCACTAAAGTGCAAGACATAGTGTCATCTGTAACCTTATAAATTAACTTGCTTAATGTGATTAATAACTAAAAGAGTGGTTGAAGCAGAAGTACTCATTTAGAAAGCACCTGAATGAGAGCACTTGACGGGCACTAACTTACAGACCAAGAACTGGAAAGTGGGAATAGTCTCTGTAGGTCTATGAATGTCGCAAAATACACAAAATTCATTGATAAAATCAACTTCTTGAATAATACCTGGAGGTTGTCCTAATGAACTCTCATGGTTTTTAAAGTTATTTCTTAAATCCTTTGATTAAATTATTGCTTTGTTATTCTTCCTCTATTTGCTGTTTAAGATGTATGTGAATAGGGAAGAAATAAAACCAATATGATCCTTTAGCCCTTTATGTTAACATAGAATAGTAAATTATTCACTATCACATGTATTTTTCATACCCTATTGTGGTGGCTTCCAAGTCATCATTATACTCTTAAGGAAGGCCTAAGCACAGGGCTTCCTAACAAGAAAAGACAAAAGAACAAAGGTTAAACTACATTTTTTTGCTCAGCTTGAAATCTACAACATTGAACTTAGTGTGGCAGTGACGAGGAGTAAATTTCTTTATCATTTCCCTCAATCTAAGAAAGATGTGCATTTGTATGTGGGTTAAATGATCCTGAGACATCTCATAATACTTCGCAGTGATGAGATAATTGACCATTTAATCTGTAGTAACTACCGGTGAAGAATAAATAAATATTGGCCAGAGTACTAGAAATAACTCTTGCTCTTCTTTGAACTCTCCCATCCTCCTGAGATGAAAGACTGACTTTGGATTACATCTTATTCAAAAGATGGTGACAATGCAGTGTCCTGTCAGTGCTGTGCCATAAGCACCATTCTAACATTTGTGCTCAAGTCTTTGGAGTAATACAAGGTACAGAGTGTTAATGTGGGAAGATGAAGAGCAACTTCAGACTTCATTATTTGGATTTTCAAATATTGTGTTTCATGGTGATGAAAGAATGTTTGTCCTTGTGCATTTCTTTGTAATACTGCAGGGGAAAAACTGAAAAGGAAGAAAGATCATCAATACAAAATAAATGAAAAACACGATGATGCTGGAGGAACTCAGCAGGCCAGGCAGCATCTGTGGAGAAAAGCAGGCGGTCAACGTTTCGGATCAGGACCCTTTTTCAGGACTGAAGATAAGAAAAGGGGAAGCCCAATATATAGGAAGGGAAAGCAGAGCAGTGATAGGTGGACAAATAAAAGCACAATGTGGTGATAGGTAGATGCAGGTAAGAGAGAGTGTTTTGCGCTTGGAATTCTCTTGGCAGTGGAGGAGGCCGAGGACTGACATATCAGTGATAGTGTGGGAGGGGGAGCTGAAGTGACTGACAACAGAAAGATGCAGGTCGCAGTTTCAGACAGAGCGCTGGTGTTCTGCGAGACGGTCACCTAGCCTGTGTTTGGTTTCACCAATGTAGAGGAGGCCACACTTTGCACCAAATGCATTAGATGATACTAAGGGAGGTGCAGGTGAATCTCTGACTCACCTGAAAGGATTGTTTGGGTCCCAGGATGGAGGTGATGGAGGTGGTGTAAGGGCAGTTGTTGCATCTATGGTGGGGGCAGTGGAAAGTTCCCAGGGTGGGAGCAGGATGGGTGGGGGGGCGGGGAGGAGTGAACTGGGGAGTCACGGAGAGGGCGGTCTCTGCGAAAGGCAGAAAAGGGTGGTATTGGGGTCCCGTTGCAGATGGCAGAAGTGGCGGAGAATGATATGTTGGATACATAGGCTGATAGGATGAAATGTGAGGACAAGGGGGACTCTATACCTGTTGGGTCTGGGAGGGGTGGGGGTGAGAGCAGAGGTGCCGGAAATGGCAAAGATACGGGGTGCGAGCTCCCTCGACCACAGTTGGGGGAAGCCCCGGTTAGAAAAGAAGTTGGACATCTCAGATGTCCTAGGTTCCTCCAGCAAAATAATGTTTTTTCATCTAGATTCCAGCATCTGCAGTCCTTTGTTTCTCTAATATAAAATGAATAGCATCTTTAAAGGAAAACTGGTGGTTTTGCGGATTCATTGAACTAATCAGAAAATAGGTGGCCTTCTGTTCACCTTTGATGTCAGTGGGAGGAATCATTTGGAGGTGATTGTGCCTGAGGATATCAACTATGAACTCTTGTGACAACCTCGAAGCAGCATTGATAGTGCAAGACAGATACAAACTCTCTCAGCAATAGATTTACACAGCTGCATGCAAAGGAAGGACAGGAGCTCATGAATAATGTAGCTTAGCAGTGTTTAATCAAGTGTACCGACTGCAAAAAAATCTTTTCTTAATCAAGTTAATGCTACTGAGGCAGTAACAGGAATCTAAAATGTCAACAGAACAAATTGCAAACCTAACATTGGAAATTGGTTTTGATTTTTATCAGCCAGTGTTTGTTTCAGTTTTTCTCTGACTTTGTTGTATGTCATAGAGGTGGAACTCTAGTCTGGGTACGAGTGTGCACATCTGCCATTTTCTTCATTGTGCCCATGTTGTCAGCCATACCTTGAGTAAAATAGATGATTTGTCCACAGTTGTCACTTGATCTTCAAACCTGTAGTACACTTGCAGAACAATGAAAACATTTAAGAACAATTATCTGGGAAATAAATTGAGCCTTTTCTTGATCCAAATAAGTTTTATTTTTAAAAAATTACCATCTTAAGGAAAATAAGATGCATTCTGTTCTTCATATCCTTTCTTTCTCTCAGATTGTATACCATAATTTACACATTCAAGTGCGCATTCAAGGACTATACTCCATTTATTCAGTCCCCTGAAATTCCCTCTAATTTTTCTGCTTACAACTGGGTGCTTTCATTCATTTTTGTTGATATATCTAATCGGTATTACCTAATTGAAATATGTTTATTTCTCCTTGATTTTTGAAAAGAATTGAATATAATCTATAGTGGAATATACATAATTCAAATCTAAACATCTGTCTTCCAGAAATGATGTCCTGTTGTTATATTCTGCATTATAAGGACAGCTTTAAAAGTACAGAACTCTATTGTCCTTAGATGAAGTTCAGGCAGTCAATGTGGTAATTTAAAACTGATGTCAGACCCATTGCACAATTAACGTGTCTTCGAGAAGTGGGATACCTGATCCTTGCTTGGGTATTCCTCACATTAGAATCAGTAAATTTTACCATAGACCCATCAGTCAATGCAAGCAGAAGGGCAAGTCAATATGCAAAGAAAGCTAGGATATGTGAAAACAAACACATTATTTTAATAAATCAAGTATAATTTGAGACAGGTCAAGTAGTTTGGAGTCAGAGCTGGAATATATAATGCTTGACTACTCCATGACTTGGTGCATGAGAGAAGCTGTGGGAGATGATGCTCATCTTGATCTGGTTCAGAAAGGACAAAGCGTACACTGGAAATGAATGGGATCAGTGACCACTGAAAGATCATTTTTAATGTGTTCTTGGGTGACTAGAGGGCTGGAATAGGCCATGTTTTTCTTGTATCTTGTAATCTTTTGAAAATGTTCAGTAATTGTGATCCTTATGGCAAAATGCATTCTTCCACAATTTGTAAAATTGTTAAGATTACTAGATTTCTTGTTAAATACTTCTGGACTGAAGAGTTTCTTGACATTTTTTTGGAGCTTTTTTTTGGAGGTTTCATATTTTCTGACAAGTATTTGTAAGAGCTCTTAAGACTTAAATCCATAACCTGTACATCTGTAGAATCAGTTTTACTGCTGAGGAAACAATGTCATTTTTATGGATAGAAAACAAGCAATGATATCTGCCAACAATGATAATAAAACAGAAGAAATATTTCCCTAAATTGAATGTGTTTTCCTGTCTTCCACACCCTCTGAGGAAATGGTATTTAGATGATCATTCATATGTTCTTTTTATCTTATTTTTCTGATATTTTTCATGCCTATTCTACTTACTGTTTTTGCATTAAAATCTATCTCAAATACATTGACCATTAGCACAACTTCTCCATGGGAAGAAGTGCTTCTAACCAAGCTAAGAAAATGGGTCTGCTTAAATTGGCCAATTATGATAGGGCAATTGCCAGGACTGACACTCCAGCCATTTACACCCACTGGCACATAGAATTTCATTTAACTGATACTTGAAGTGGCATTCGTTTTTGATGAATCTATTGTCTTTTCTCCTCAAGATGAAAGTGTGAACACCCATGACTGATGATAGCAATCAAAGTCCACATTTTAAATTCAATTGACTCACATCCTAGGCAAGTCTTGTGAATTGAATATTGTGTTCACAGATCCCTGGTTACTTAGGTGGCAGAGTAAGTGATCTCTGCAGATAAATACAGACAAATGCCTGTTGTAACTAAATGCAGCAGTCACTCCCAGAGAGGGTCAAAATCATTCCAGGCTAACTTATCATAACAAGTCACAGGTTTAAAGCAGTTCTGTTTTAATCATGCTGCTCATCTAAATGTAAAGATTTAAGCTGTAAGCACATGTTTCCCAGCACATACAGTATATTTTGTCCTATGAGTCACACAAAGGAAATCAATAATTTCATTTTTGTTTCTAAGTTTGTGAAGGCAATTTGTAAAATTGACGGAAGCATTCTTTAATGTGTCAAAGAGCTCAGACCCTAAGGGACATAATTTGGAAAAAAGTGAGTGAAAATGGAAATTAGAATAACTTAATTTGGCCAGAAATCTAATTTCCCCTTATTTCTCAGTACACAAAGACATTTGCCCACATTTTCCATGGACAACTCTATGGGCTCCCAACAACCTCTTTGCCAGTTGCCTGCTCTCCATTGCAGTCTCCTGCTGATCCCTCCTCAGCCCTAGGGCAGATCTGGCTGCAAACAGCTCTGGGCATGTGCCAGGTGTGGAACTATGAGTTAGCTGCATGTGTTAAAGGGATGATGAAGGCTTATTCATTATGTAATGGAGCCACTTCTGCTGAAAGTACAGGTAAATTTCAGAGTGCCAGAGTCAAATGGTGGCTGGCCATCTGTGTAAACAAAAGAGTAGCAGAGTTTCCCTACTTCAAAGCAATTTTTCTCTTGTCAATGATTTCAGAGGAAGCTGCATAAACAAAAGCCTGTTTGACTGCCAAAGAGAGCACATCTGTTACTTGGGATTATACAAGGACTAAAGCAAATTTTTTTGCTTCCTACTCAATACCATCAATCAAGAATTCATTTATTTTAATCTAACTGCATTGCCTTAGCTCTGCCTTCTTGCCATTCCCTCGCTCTGCCTTTCCTTCAACCCCCTCCCCGTCTTCCTCTCCATCATTCCCATCCTCTGCATCTCCACTATTCCCTGTTACACCTCCCTCCCATTGCCTCCGCCTCTGCTTCTCGCCTTCTGCCTGTCCCTCAGACCGCACCCTGCCTCTCTGTGCAAATGTAACTAAACCTGCAAATGCTGCGTATCTGAAATAAAAGCAGAAAAATGCTGTAAATTTTGAGCAGGTCACAGATGACCTGCTGAGTTTAACACAGATTTGCACAGATACAGCCCGACTTGTGGAGTTTTTCCAGCATTTTCTGTTTCTGCCTCTCCATGGGACCGAACTGATGAGCTCCGAATTAATGGAGCCTAACGTCCGGTCCGGCTGTCATTTTCCCCATTGCCCTCCCCAAAGCTCAATCAACACAGCCATCTTCCAGATGGCCTGCTCACCTCAACCCTATTCTTCACTACCCCAGGGAGTCTGTAGATCACTTACTCCTGGCTGGAGAAGTGACCTTGTGCCAACTGCAGATGGCACAAGCAGGATATCACTGGAGGTGGTACAGCAGAGGCTCCCAGCAGGGCAGTCTCTGTTTCTGTACAACACTCAGGTTCTCAACCCAAACCTTTGTTCATTTCCCTCCACTGCTGCTGCCTGACCTGCTGGGTTCCTCTAGCATCTTTCTTATTGCTCCAGATTCCAGCATCTGCAGTCTCTTGTGTCTCCACTCTATGGGAAAAGCCCTGATCAGTAGTACAGGGGCAGTTGCAGCACAGAGAGTCAAACTAAGTTGCCACCGCTTGTTTAGACTAGCACCTGTGCCACACCTCAGGACTTCTATGTTGATATGTGGGTAATTCCCAACAGACATTCTGGCACTGCCCCATTTTTGCTTCCAGCTCTGATACCAAATCAGATTGCCCAAGAGGATTATGAAATTGGCTGCAAAACCAGTGTATGACAGCATTAGGGTGGATTCTGCTATAAAAGGTGTTATATAGTGATTTGCTCAAGTCCTGACACATCCAGCACTTTGCTGCACAGCAGTCAGAGAGGAGTGTCAGACCTTAAAGGCACACTCTCAAAGGCAGGATCACACACTATGGAACGAGTAGGCTGGAGAGGACACGGAGAGAGCACCAATGTCCTTTGAGAGAAATATTGTGGAACTGTTAAATAAGAGGAATGCTAGGAGAGAGAACTATAATGGAGTAATATCATTAGATGTGTCAAAATGGTGTCTCCAGCATTGTAAATACTGCCGTTTAATATATACACACACGCACACGCACACCTCTGCATGCACATCTTCACACACACACACACAGACACACACACACACACACACACACACACACACACACACGCGCCCCTTCACGTGCACATGCACACACCCATCCACACACACCAACTCACGCACACATACAGCAGGCGTAAAGATGTATGATAAAAAAATGATATTTGCGATATTTGCTTCTATGGCCAGAAATAGGAGGGAGACCACCCAGACAAAAAGGGAGACACGAAACTGCAGATGCTGGAATCTGGAGCAACAAACAACCTCTTGGAGGAACTCAACGGGTCGAGCAGCATCCTTGGCGGGGGGAAGGAATTGCCGATGTTTCGGGCTGAAACCCTGCATCAGACCCAAAACATGGACAATTCCTTTCCTCTCACAGATGCTGCTCAACCCGCTGAGTTCCTCCAGCAGATCGTTTGTCAGACCAGAAGGGAACCGTCTTGGGCAGGGCACCTCACCAGGCTGAAGGAGAAATTCCTTCTGCTCATGGGCATAGGAATCACTGTGGCAACAATTAAATGGGTTCCTTGGTAGTTAAGTTCTCTAAAAGAAAAGTACTCTGCTGGCTTGAGCAGAGTCTGAGCAGTTCTCAGTGAACTTTGAAGCTGCCTTATGAAATTCCCCCTTTTCCTTGTCACCTAAATGTAGATCTCAGGGCCTTTTGCTCTTTTGTGTTGTTGTGACTGCTAAGCAAGAAATTATTTCTGAACCTCGTAGCTTCAAGTTACGTCAACGTCTTCAAATATGTGCACACAGCGATTGTCATCATTAGCTGTATATATGATGTCAGGAGACTGTCAGACATGCTAGCATGGATGCAAACAGGACATACCCAGTCCAATTTTGTGATTGGGATGGAAATGAATACTTGAGATTTACTGCAGAATGTATCCATTTTTGATTGCTTAGTGCTGAAAATAGTGAATGCTCTGTAATCTTTGTCTTGGCCATTGTCAATAACAATTCGCACAAATTGAATAAAAATTACCAGGCAGGTATGACCATAGACAGATCTTAATGCAATAGGAAAATTCCCAAGACACGGAACGAATTTGCATTTATATTCAGTGCCTTTCACAATCTCAGGATATTCACAATCAATGTCATAGCTTTTCCACTACTGCAATGTAGGAAAAGGCAGCAGCCAGTTTACAAATGCATGGCCCACAAACAGTCACAGGAAACGTGACCAGATAATCCCTTTTTACTTGGATGATATTAGTTGAAGGATGACTCTTGTCTGGGACACCTTTGCATCCACATGAGAATTTAACATGGCTGAAAGATGGGTTTTCTAACATTGTAGCACTGTCCCTGGACTGTGTTAAAATGTCAACTTATAATGTATGTTTAAGACCTGAAATGAGGCTTGAACGTAAAGCCTTCTGACCCAAAGGTATAAGTGCTAACTCTGAGGATGTCGTCTTCAGTCATAAATAATGAGTCTTGGGCTATTTGGGTGTGTTTGGCTTCTGTACCATCCATAATTTTATTCTTTAGTCATTGTCTACAAGCGTGCATTTTGCAGTAGTTACTAGATAGCGAAAAGGATTAGGAATCTGGGTTGACCTTTCCCCTCACTACTGCAGGAAAATTGAAGTCAATTATAACTTTCCAACCGTTGACCACTTGAGATTAGCTAATGCATGATAGATCCTAGAACTTTCAGTTGGGAATGCCAATTACCCAGCAAGGAGTCCATTGGGGAGTTATGAATGCTACACTTAACATTCCCTTGATATTCACAGCTCGTTCTTTGGTTTCACACATCTTTCGTCCACTTTTATCTCTGGTCCTGCCATCAGAATTCATTAATAACCCAGTGCCAATATAATTAAAGCCCTTGATGTGCTGTGTCAGTAACAGCCATCAGTTATTTTTATGGTGTGGTACCTGCTTTGTGCAGTTGGCTGCAGCTAAAAGCATTTTAACATTAGCCATTAGTTCAGGTATCAATTACCGTAAATGCATTCATGGACTCCTGATAACCAATTCTGACAATTTCCAACCGCCTTTTGTGCCTGAAAAGTTTCTGACCTGAAAATGAATGGCGTGTGGATCGTTTAATGAGTTAATGAGATAAAATTACTAAATTAAGAGTGTGCTTGGTGCAAAAACTGACAAACTTAACAGGTTAAAAATAAATATGAGGAAAATGTCATTGAAATTCTCTTGCAATGTCAATTCCTTCTCTTATCTACAAATTACAGCTACAACTTTCAGATTTTGAAAAGAAATGGCTGATCTTAAAAAGCCTGCTTGAATTCTGATTTCATATTTGCTTTCTAATATAATTATTTTCAATTTTCTATAAGGGTCAATGGTAACTGTTGATAGTAGTCACATAATCAGTTGTGTACTATTGCATTATGAGGTTTCCCCAGTGAATTTTTATTGAAGTTATGCAGTTGGTCGCTATTTAATGCCACTTTAATTCTTTTTACACAGTATTACTTTGGTTTCCACTTGACATTATGGAAAGAATTACCAGGGTGTATGCCCAAAGGTCCTTTGTCCTTGTGCACAATGACTATTAAAAACCTAATTGTTGGACCAGCCACTGAACGATTAATTAACTTCTGTTTAAATGAATGGAGGTAAATCAGGTAAAATTCTTAATATTCTGGAACTTTGGTTTCCAAAATTCACTGTAACATACAGACCCAGAAACCTTGCCTGTATTTTGTTGTCACATTTTGTAGGTTCTATGGGTGATCAAAATAAACACCACACAATAAGCAAATCATTTTATTTCCCTGTTGTTAGTGACACTCATTTGTTTTCCCTTTGGGGCAGATGAAAATTATTATCTTGTTATGAACTTGTTTTAGAAATCTCCTATCCCAGGCACACATTCATCACATTAGTTTTTTTCTCTTTTGCTTTTGTGAATCAAAGTGAAGGAGTGGTGGGCAATGGAACACTTGCTAACCCAGGTACCGCATGGCTCAATCTGTACTGCTGTAGCTCAATTTCAGCCAATGCAAGTGTACCCCTCATTGCACTTCCAAGAAACAAAATGTTTGTCTGCCAGGAAACTATGCTGTTTAAAAAAAATCTCCACTGCTGTTCCTCTTTGTCTGACATTATTATATCCAATGTCTAATTGGCAGGGATTTGGTAAATCTATTTGGTGCTGACAGGGAAAGATCCCTGCTGGTGAGTGCATCGCATTCCATCGTTAACCACTATTTAGTCAGTTTGATACAGGTTAGGACCTTATAATAAGCATTATTATAAAAATGACAAAGGGAAACTTAGGAAAAGCAAAATATTTCAAAATCTAATACTTTCTGTGAAAATGTAACCTTGGAAGTTCAATCATGTAGTGCATGTTTATATGTACCACATAATTATCTGTAAAGTAAAATCAATTGTTGAAAGCTATTGGGACTTTACAGTACTAATAGCAAGCGTTGGAACTTGATTGTGTACTTCTGTGCACATGATGGCTGAGAGGTGAAAGAACTCTCTCTTAGGCAGAACCTTGGGATTATAGATGACTTGCATGCTTCCATTGGCTCTGAGATGACCTAAGAAGACAGTGTGGAGCCTCCGGATTCATAGATGGGACAGGGCGATGCTTGATGGGGTAGATGGTGGGTAGCTTGTGAGGTGGTGCTGGGCATACAGCATCAATGTTTTTAGCCACACAGCATTCTGCAATATTACATTGTGGACCTCTTTCAAAGAAGCAGTGCTGGCTACGAACAGAAATGCCGATCCCAAATAACTTAAATTCTCCTGTTCAGGCATGACTTACCTGCACCTTTCTAGGGAAATCTATTACAGGAGAAATCAATGGATCCTACTCTGGTGCAAAAGTGGACCAGACTTCTGATCATTGCTCAGGTGAGGCCTCTGCACTTTTTGGGCCCTGATGCTTTGATCCTGCCTCTGGGTGTCCAGCTCTGGCACTGCAGTCTCCAGAGCAGCACCAAAGAAATGAAGTGCCCATTCTCAGATCCATTCTGGTATCCTGGTTCCTCACAAGACATCTCATTACAAGCAGCAGCAGTTCCATTAAATGAACAACACTTTAGGAACTCTAAGTATGACAACAAATCACCCTGTAATTAGTGCATGAATAATGTGATGCCTGCAAAAATCACTTCCTTGTGACACCAATCAAGGTGGCATGGGGCAGTTCCATTTTAATGCTTTTAAACAATGCTGAATTACAAGGCTATAATCTTGCTGATCTGTCCTTTACAGATGTCCTTTATTAATGATACATTAATACATTACAAGGTTCAAAATAAAATAATATAATTTTTTGACGCCCCTCACAAAGAGGAAACATGGTAATATTACGTATTTCCAAAACTAGCATTACTTCAAATACATAGCTTTTCAAAGGCACAGAAAAGAATCTAACAGTACTTTATAACATTCCTGAATTACAGTGTAATTGCATCTCAAGAGGAACATCAGGCTTGCATTTTCAACTCAAGTCCCTGCACTGCTTACATTTCTGTAAGTGTAACTTTGGCAGAATTACAGTGGCAGTCCCTTTACGACAAAGCTAAGGAGACAGAGCAGGAGCAACTTTGGGAAAATTCCTGGCCAAAGACATGTGCAGGAAACCTGTTTTTAACTGCTTCCATGAGGGTCCATCTGGAAAAGGTTGGGTGTTACTGTTTCAATAAGGCTAATAAATAGGGAATTCACATCAACTGTTTTAAAACATATGGCCCCTTTTACTCTAGTGCATGAAGATCTGAAATGAAATGTTATTATGTAATTGCATCCCCTAAGCGATGAATAAAGTATGTGCCAGAGGAAAGATTAGCATTCATGACCTTCTGTTCAAGTTCCTCTATTGCTTCAGTGAAAACAATTACTCTCAGTCTCTATTTCAAATGAATAAATGTTTTTTTTTATTTGATCAAAATCAAATTTTCCTGTTTTCGTTTTGCAACTGCCATGTGACTCAGAGTCTTGTTGGGGGGTGAATTTGTTTATTTGTTAGGTCATCCATTTCCAGGCCTCAAGACTACTTTACCTGGTATTCCCAGGGGGCATTGCCCCCATGGACTGGCCAGACCTGATTCTGCTTTAACTGAACACTTACAAAGATGAGAACACTGATCCATTGCTTCACAGAACTAGGCTAGAAGTTTTCTACATGTTCTACCTCAATGTTAAAAGGTATCTTAGTTTCTCCATCTTTTCCAATTGCTTTGGCAACAGCTGACAGGGCTGAATTCCCATCATTCGCAGGCTAATGTTTAGCTGGTTATGACCCTATAAAGTTGAAACTTGCACTGCAAGTCATAAACTAGGAGAGCCTCTCCATAAGGTAATCTTGGCTGTGCAACAAGAGGGAGGCTGGGAACATCCACCACGGAGAGACTTCTACACTGACCACACTTATCTATGGCTCATGAAACTCATGAAATATTTTTTCCATGATTTCTTATTTCTTGTTGATTGAGCTTCTTAATTTATAGCAAACTTTTAAAATGCCACATCCAAATTTAATCTGAGAGGGCCCTTGCTTTCCTCAGTTCAAGGGTGAAGTGGGATGGGAGGGGGACTCTGCATGGGTAGGGTATCGGTGGGGTAGGTCCAATGGTGGCAGAAAATCAAGATGGGAAGGGTAGGGGCAAATATTGTTGTATCTTCTCCCAATACAACAGTAAGGATGACTTTATATTGAGGCAGCTATGCTTCTGTGTGCTCTAAGCATGGCCCACATGAATGACAGAGAAATGGGGGGTTATGTGGGATGGAAGGGTTAGATAGATCTTAGATGTTGGCACAACATTGTGGGCCAAAGGGCCTATACTGTGCTGTAATGTTCTATGTTGTTCCAAAGGAACCAAAACCTGTGGAAAGGGTTTCTGCTGCTGTGGTTTCACCTACAGTTCTCATAGAAAGTAGCCACAGGTACAGCCCGAATCCAGCAGAATGTGAATGCACTTGAATGAAGTGACCTCTATGTAAAAGGAGTCAATGAATAATTGTTTAAAAAAAAGGCATGTTTGGAGCAATTACCCAGTTCTGCTCTCTCCCTGTCATTCCAACAGCAGGTACTCAGGTTGCACTGGTATTGTGTGGGTATCCCTGTATCTCCAACCAGCCTCCTATCCCTGGATGTTTTCAAGACTCATTTCTGTTGAAATACCTTGGATGAGGATCCCAGCCACATAAACCCATGTTGTGGATGTACAAACTTAGCCATCCCATTATCCCATGTGTATTGAATGGAAGTGTTTTGAATGTGCTAATTCATTGAATTTCTCATTAAATTACAATACACAAAATACCGCAGATGCTGGAAAACTGAAGTGAAAGTACAAAATATTACCAAGTCAGCAGCTCGGATAGAATGTGCAGAGATTAGAAGCCAGATGAAATTTTAAGATCTATGTGCATTCATCAGGACTAAAGGTTAGAGATGAATGGCTTCTAGACATGAATAGATCTAGAGAAAAGTGGATGAGGGACTTTCCAATTTATAATCTCATTATTCTGACTGAAATATGGCATTCTTTACACAAATTATCCGTGTTCTTGAAACTTAAGTTTAACTTTACAAAAAATAAATTCTTGCCATAAACTTTTGAGCCCCCCCGGAGTTTCCTGCACTCCTGATTCCAAATAGGACATCCATATTGCTTTACTCTCTGAAATAAGCTAATTCAGCACTATGGAGATTGAACAGGGACCTTCTGATCTGTCTGATTCACTACTTCCAAGGCATTAATATATTATGGGGTTGAAATGACATTATATATCACTCAAGCATTGCTCTTGCAGTGTATTATTAACATCATAACCCTTTCAGTGCCTTGCTCCCTATTCCTTGATTGCAAAATGTATATTTGCTCTGTGCCCTTTTGGTTTTAAAGTGAATCATTTCAGCATTGAAACAAGATAATTCAAAAAAACTTGTCTGCTTGAGGGAATTGATGACCATATTAGGGATTAAACTATTGCTTCTATGTTTTGGAAAGCTGGTCAGGTCATATTGATTGGTATTAGTGGTATAATTGATTCAGTGAGGAGAGAAGGCAACTGTGATGAATACTGGAGGATTCCCTTCTGCAGAATCCTAACACTGCCAGAGTTTCTTAATAGTACAGATTAGATTTGTATTGAGTAATTTGATTGATCTTTTTAACAGTTCTGTGCAAAATGTAGATACTGTTTCAACAGTCAGTTTCCCCAAGTTAAATCTAAACACAAGCAGCTATTAGGGATTTGGAGATGGCAGCAAGTCAAGATTGATTTAACAAAAAAAAAGCATTATTCATTATAAAGTCTTCAGAGAAAAGGGAAATGGTTGTGAGTCCATGGGTTTAATTTCACTCTGATGGATGCTAAGAAGTGACTTCCTTTCTTTATGTAGTTAGTCACTGATAAGAATGGAAACAGATTGAGTGATGAGGCAAATTTCCCTGTCAGAATCTGCTAATGATCATGTACTCAAATACACCAGTTTCAGGATGTATCAGTAAAATGGCATAGATGGTGGAATGTTGGTTAAAAGGAATAATTATCAAAACACTACCACCCATCCTATTACTGCATTATTCTTTAAACGGTGATTTTGTTTGGATGTTTTAAAGAGATTTTGGCCACAGGCACAAGCAAAGCACATTCACACAGTGAAGGAAAATTGAAGGCCTGTTTTGATATAGTAGCCATGCAATCCAGGAAGACTACAGGAGTATTGAGTTGGATAAGCTGATGGTTGGAGGGGATGGGATGGGTGTGGAGGGGTCAATTTGCAGGAGGCAGAGAGTTTGTTGGATAGTGTGTTGGAGGGAATGCTCTTGCCTGTCCTGAGCCATAAGCAGTGCTGTAAATGCACTCACCTCACAGATTCATCCCATCTTTCTTACTTTCAAATGCCAGGTTTCCTGGAGATTGTAAACTGTTAAAAAGAGAATGACTTGAAATGGAAAAAAAAGTGACCTCACAAAAATATTTAAATGACCAACCCACATCCTAATCCTCACTGTCGCTTTGTTAAAATGGGAAGAGGGTAGGTTCTTGTTCCAGATTTTTTCCAATTTGACCCTTGAAGTCACCCACCACTCACCGGTTTTTAGGAGTGAAGAATCAACCCATTGAGTAGTCATTCTCACAATCTTGATTACAGGGTTTTGCTGTGTTCAAATTCACTGTTGTGTTTCTTACAATAAAAAAAAGTAACAACATTTTAAAGTATTTAGCTGGTGGCAAATAATTTAGGAATGACCTGCAGTTATAAAATGGTGCTATCTGAATGGAAGGCATTCTCTCTTAGCTGGGACAGGAGCTGGCCTATTACAATCTGCTGCAGAGCTGGGATTGGGTTTTGTTTTAGGGTGGGTGTAAGAGGACTAGATACAGAATCTGCTGTAGCCGTAACACTGCTGTAACACTAGAAGAGGTGCTGTGAGCTTATTGAAGACGGCGTCAAGTTTCCTACAAGGCCTTGGTTGAAACTAAGGTCTTCAGGTGGTAAATGCTGTGCTCCTCTTTCAGGGGCAGGAAGCCTCTCTCCTCCTATTAGAAGGGGCAGGGAGGGAAAGGAGGGTGTTTAACCCATTGGTTGCCTTTTCCAAGTGCCTATTGGCATTTTCCACATGATGATACCGGGAGGCGGTAGAAAGTACAATGGGCAGGAGAATAAATCTCTTCAATTCTGCTGTGGGGAACTGATTAAGATGAGTGGACAAGAAGCTGCCAGTGGAGGCTTTGCTGGTAGCTAAGCTTCAATCAAATGGTGAAGTGAATTATCCCTCTGTCTTTGCTGCATGGGGCCTTGGACGGGAATTTTGTGTGAAGCTGTTGCCAGCACTTTGAAATTATCTGTAATCCTGCAAATATAATGCAAATATAAAAGATTCTGTAGTTTTGATCCATGAAAATAAATATTGATTTCAGCGTATCCTTGAAGTGCCCACCTCCTCTTGTGGGAGAATCCAGAATAAAGGATTGATAATTACAAAGAAAAGGTGTTGCCCATACAAGTCAGAAAGAAAGCATTTTGTTTTGTCTCAGAGGATTGTGATCTTTGGAACTCTCTTCCTCAAAGGGTGGTGGAAGTGGAGTCTTTGAATATTTTTTAGGAAGAGGTAGACAGATTCTTGGTAAGCAAAAGGGTAAATATTACTGGAGATGGGAGGAATGTGGAGCCAAGCCATGATTGTATTTTGTGGCAGTGCAGGTGTAAGGGGCTGAGAGGCCTCTTTCCGCTCCCAGCTCATATGTTTGATGTACGTGCAGATGACCTACTCCTCCTCGATCGTTCTGACGACCCTATCCCAGAAAGTTCCTTTGACAAACTGAAATTTTACTGACAATTTTTAATATTTTTCTCATCTACTAAACACCAGGGACTGCAAATCAGAATCACAACTCGTGTCGAAACTTCACTGCCTCAGGTTTGTGCAACATCAGCAATGGGAGAGTTGATTGGTTCTGGTGATTTGCAGTCCCCTCCTGCATCCAATCGCATTGCCTCTTACAGGCTCCCATTTCAACAATCGTCGGGTGGCAGTTAAAATCCAATGTATTGATTCTGATTCCCTGCAAGAAGATTAATTGGTGGTGGAACTTATTTTAATGGATATGCATTTGCTGAGTTGATTGGTTGATAATAACAATGTACAAACCCAGTGCAAAATGTTAAGTTTCCTTGAGGGCTGCTGCAACATTGCCACATGGATTGAAATGCGACTTTCAGCTTAAAATTTAGCACTGATGTGACAGGCCTAGAATGAGGTTAAACAATGGCAGACATCACCATAAGGTGACATGGTGAGTGGGATTCCAGTAGTATTAACTTGGTTGTCACTTCACTTTATGAATATACTCACATGCATCCAAATTGACAGAAACCGGGAGAATTTACTAGTTTGATCCAATGCAGCAGAAAGGCAGCATAACAGTGCTGGCAGTATATAAATGCTTCATGACCTCAAAGTAAAGTTGTTTGCATTCTTCTGAGTACCTACTAAAGTAAACCAGTTCATAAACATTTATACCTTCCCCGAGGAAGAGATATCAACCAGGTGGCATCAGGTACAACTGATATAATCAAAAGACTTTGACCTTGTTGTGTTATAGTGTCATAGAGTCTTACAGCATGGAAACAGACCCTTTGGCCCAACTCGTCCATGCAGACTGTGTTGCCCAGCGAGCTAGTCCCATTTGCCCACGTTTGGCCCATAGCCCTCTGAACCTCTCCTAACCATGCGCTTAGCTAGCTGGCTTTTAAATGTTGCTAATGTGCCTGCCTCAACAACTATTTCTGGCAGCTCATTCCAGATATGCATCACCTTTTGCGTGAAGAAGCTGTTCTTGATGTTGATTTTAAATCTCTCACCTCTGATCTTAAAACTATGCTGTCTTGTTTCTAGCATCTCCTCCCTGAGAAAAAGACTATGTGCTTTCATCCTGTCTATGCACCTCATGATCTTGTATACTTCTATCAGGTCACCCCTCAATCTCCTACATTCCAGGGAATAAAGTCCTAGTCTACTCAATGTCTCCTTGTAACTCAGGCCCCCAAGTCCAGGCAACATCTTGGTAAATGTTTTCTGCACTCGTTCTAGTTTAATAACATCTTTCCGATAACAGGGTGACCAAGACTGTACACAGTATTGCAAGTGAGGCCTCACCGAGGTCTTTTATAACTGCAACATAACTTCCCAACTCCTATACAATGTCCTGACTGATGAAGGCCAGTGTGCCAAATGCCTTCTTCACCACTCTGTCTACCTGAGATGCTGCTTTCAGTGAATTATGCACTTGAATTCCTATGTTCCATAACACTTCCCAGGGCCCTACCATCCACTGTATAAGTCCTACCCTGATTTGATCTCCCAAAATGCAATACCTCACATTTATCTGGATTGAAAGCCATTTGCCAATCCTCAGCTGATCAAGATCCCCCTGTAATTTTTCATAACCTTCTACACTATCTACAACACCACCTATTTTAGTATCATCCGCAAACTTGCTAACCCTGCCTTGTACATTTACATCCAGATCGTTTGTATGCATTACAAACAACAAAGGTCCCAGCACCAACCCCTGTCGCACACCACTAGACACAGGCCTCCAGTCTGAGAAACAACGCTCAACCATCACCCTCTGCTTCCTACCACTGGGCCAATGATGAATCCAATCCACTATCTCCCCCTGGATCCCATGTGATCTAACTTTCCAGACTAGCCTGCGATGAGAGACCTGGTCAAAGGCCTTGCTAAAGTCTATAATGGACAACATCCACTGGCCTACCCTCATCTACCCTCTTGGTTACCTCCTCGAAGACCTCCAAGAGATTTGTCAGACATGACTTCCCACACATAAAGCCCTGCTGACTGTCCTGAATCAGACCCTGTCTCTCTCAATGTTGGTAGATCCTGTCCCTCAGAATTCCTTCCAGTAGAATTCCCGCTGTTGTGTAATGTTTTTACATGATCACATTGTGTTTTTGTCCAAAGCCCAGCCTTGCCACAGAATGCATTTTTCATCTGGCTCCTCTGCGTATTGTGTGCATACAGGCTACTGGGTGTGTGCAATGATGCAATTATGAATCCAATCAGCTATCTCCCCCTGGATCGAATGGGATCCAGGGGGAGATAGCTGATTGGATTCGTAATTGGCTCAGTGCTAGGAAGCAGAGGGTGATGGTTGAGGGTTGTTTCTCCAAATGGAGGCCTGTGTCTGGTGGTGTGCCAGAGCATAAGACTTACTTTGATGTCCCAAACAAATGGGCTTTGAACACTAAAGTGGGTACTAACTGGAGGTGGAGTTCTGCTTTGGTGGCATTTAAAGGGCCTGAGCCTAGCACGGCCACTGATGGACAGTCCAAGGTGTGATTACACTAACTCTGCTTCCTGATGATGTCCTCAAGCTCCGCGTGACCATTACTCTGACTGTCCATGACCACCTTTCTGCACACCCTGCCCCCGGCCCATCATCTCCTTGACTGACTCACCATCCCAATAATTTCCATCTCACTCCCGGGGACTGCTCAATTCTCTGCACACTCCACGATCTTCTCCTCCAATCTGGAGTTTAGAAGAATGAGGGGTGACCTTATTCAAAGATACAAGACCCTAAGAGGAGTCGACAAGGTTGGGGTTATGATGTTTTCACTTGTGGAAGAGTCTCAAACAAGGTGACATATCTACAAGATGAGGGCTGCTCATTTAAAGCTGAGGTATATAGGAATTTCTCCTCATAGAGGGTGGTGAATCTCTGGAATTCTCTGTCCCATGGGTGCTGGAAGCTGGATCATTAGTAGTATTTAAAGGGGAAGTGGATAAATATTTACCAGATCAGCGAATAGAGGGGTATGGAGAAATGACACAGAAGAAGAGTTAAGGTCAGTATAGATTGGCCATGATAATATTACATGGTGGAGCAGGCAAGAGGGGCCTGATTGCCTAGTCCTGCTACTATTTTCTTGTGTTCTACATACCCCCACTAAGTTCCTCTCTCACTATCCCAGTCCATCACCTTAATCTCTATCCCCTGGCCCAATCCACTCTGCACCATACTTCCTTCATGATGTCCACTCTAATGATTCCACTGGATTTGGGAAGGAAAAACTGTATATACATTTGTGCATGTAAGGTCTGTTCAACCATATGCGATGCCTTGGGGCCCCATGTGCAATATTGGATTTGGTTGCTTCATTCAAAACTGGCTCTTCACACCCTACCTATCTCATGCAGAATGACTATATTTTTAAACACCGTCTCAACCTAAAACATCAACCACTCCACTTCATCCAGAGATGTTGCTTCAATCACTGAGTCCTTCCAGCAGCTTGTTTTTTGCTTATCGTTGTTGTCAGACTGATTTATAAAATGAAGTTGCACATCAACTCGGGTGCTCCGGTTTCCTCCCGCATTCCAAAGACGTACAGGTTAGGAAGTTGTGGGCATGCTACATTGGCACCGGAAGCGTGGCGACACTTGCGGGCTGCCCCCAGAACATTCTATGCAAAAGATGCATTTCACTGTGTGTTTCAATATAAAAGGGACTAATAAAGATATCTTATCCTATAAAAGTGAATTCCTAGCAAAATACTTCCAATCAAAATCAAATTTTTCAGTTATGCATTTTATATTGTAGATGTTCGAAGTGCAGTACAAGTCTGACTCTAAACCAATAAACAAAGATCCAGCATGTACTCTGAGAATTGCTCAAAGATATCAGTTAGCATTTTGTAAAAGAAATAACAGTATTAGATGGGTATGTGCCATCAATATCAAAACAAGTAATCACAACGGATATCATGATTAGTGGAGTCTGGATATTGATGGCTTTGATATTATTAATCAACAATATAAATGGATTCCTGCCCCAAGGCACAGCCTAAAAGAATGAGAAGGGGAGATGACTGGTTCGACCTATATAGACCAGATTTTGCATCCATTACTTAGTATAAAACTAAAATGTTGTTCCTGTATTTTTATGGGCAGACTAATAGGTCGTGGCACCAATTGCAATAACCACATATTTGCCTGGAACACAGATTCTGAGTGGCACCAGCCCAATATGCTGATAGGTTGAATAAAGAAAGGAAATAACAATTGATTTAACAAACCTTTGCAAAACAATGCAAACATTATACAGAAGATAAACTGTGTCTGGGTTATCTCAATACATAAGCAACACATGTAATCTCTACAACACGTTCAAGAAAAAAGGACCCTTACAGGTAAAACCAACAACTCTGTATATAAACCTACAATATGTCAAAATAAATATTTTATTGCAAAATGATGCTGGACGTAGGCTTGTCATACAAGTTGTAGGAAGCTTAATTTTTACTTGCATTGGAAAATATATTAAATGATAATATGGAACTATTGGAAATACAACAGCAAAAGCTTACATTAATTTAAGGCTGTTTATATAATTACAATCCAAAGGCAGTTCATAGATGAATGTAAGGATCTGAAATGGAAAAAAAAATAGGATGGCTTGACTGAATAAGTAAATTTACAGAATGTCTTTAAATGGATAAGAGACAAAAAAAGGCAGACAACTGAGACACCTACCAAGGGAATTCTAGAGTAGGGTCAGCTAGCTTAAAATCTTTGGTGTTAGTGGTGGAGTAAGTTGGCAGCATAATTCACAAGAGGCCCTAGATGGAAAAATGGATTTTAGTGTCCAGTTAGGATTGATGGGGATAGTTGGGGAATATAGGACTTGGAGATTTTTCAAAGAAAGGGTGAAGTGATTTTTATCAAATTTGCCCACCATCGGTGGGTGGTAGGTCAATGATTCCACCAGTCACAAAATACCAGTAGCTTGTGGACTGAATCATTTTCAGATTTGCACCTCATTTGAATTGGGTCAGTGAGATACCAAGCACTTAATAAGTACTAACAGTTAAACTGGAAGAAAGCTGTAAAAGGATAATTAGCAAGAGATGTAATATGTCCTATATTAAAATATGAAACCATGGCATTTGACTTACCCTTGCAATTAATTGAAAGTTATTTTATGGTTTTACTTCTCTAGTTCTGTAATGTTCATGTTTCAGGAATATCAACTCTCCAGCAAGCTGAAAAGGCCAAGTTTTTCCAGTTCTTCCTCATAACGCAGTCTTCAAAGAACAAGGGTCAACTTCATGACCTTCAGTATCTTTGGATGTAATACTCTGTACTGCCTTCAAAACTTTAATGTATCCCTTGCTGACTAGGACTGGATATGTTCAAAGCAGCTGGAGCAAAATTTTCCCTGTATTAGCTATGTGGTCTAAACTTCCAATGTCCTTTGTTGAATTGCTGCTCTGTGTTGATTAGGACATGTCAAGTCTTGGAATTTACTGAAGTTCTTGGTATTTCCAACTTTATCTGTTGTTTTTCAGTCTCATCCATGTCACCTATCTTGCTTACTTGAGACTTGTAGAGATTTTTGATATGGACGAGGTTATTTATTCTATTCATTTATTTTCCCCATCATTCTTTATGCTGCACATTCTTAAAGAAATATGGCAGAAATTTTTAACATTGCTAGCTATGAGGTACTGCTCAGTTGATTTTTTATCATTCCATGGAATACAAATTGGGAATGCAATCCACTCTATCTGTTGCTGCCTGGTGTTGTTACATTCTGTAAGGACAATGTAACTTATTCGTTTGTAGCCAACTTAATTATAATCAAATATGGTAATATCTCCAATGTACTAGTTGTATTTATGAATTTTGGGATTTTGGTCTGATAGCTGCATTTCTTTCACCTTCCCCACTGCAGCCCGCTCTGGCTCCCCCTCTTTACCATCCTTTAAAGGTCTTGCTTTATTTCCAGGATGAGGTGTCCAGCAGAATCCAGCAAAGTGCAGGGGTAAATTGCAGAAAATCCATTTTAATATAAGTTAACAGGAGTTCCATGTTTTCTATGTTACTTTGGTCTTGTACTTCATTTATTAACTCTTGAAATCTTATAATTTATCAAAGGTACAAAACAATAATTTCATGAATATTAATATTCAGCTCTGAATTTGCCCTGACATCTGCTGATTTCCCCACAATTAGGTAACAGCACAAACAAGAGTTATGGATGTTGATGTGTGTGTGAAAAGTCCTCTCCTCACAGCAGTGTCATCACAATGTTATTGGATGCACAACTGCTGCATCTGTGCTTCATAGACATTGCAAAATCAATTAAGGTCAGCAAAAAGCAATGATCTTAACTCACTGGCAAAGAATTGGTAACTGAATCATGTTAATTATGCCATGCTAAGTATAAATGTCAGAAATTATAGACTGAACTGTATAGCTTTTCCCTTCAAAGGCCCACACACTTCAGTACCTTAAAATGACAGTAATTACAGCTTGTAATAAACTCAGTGGCCCATAATTTGTTGCTAAATTAATAATGTGCTGTATAACACCCACCATTATTAATATGCAAATGCTGTATTAACATCAGGAAGAACAGATGAGGTTAAATGTGGAAACTCAAAAGATGTTGCTGTTTAGCTTTGAGCATTAAACTTGCTACTGAAAGTTGTCCATTTTCTGTATCATTTTTGTGATGTGATAAATTCTAATTATTGCTAATTACCTTTCTGCCACTAAAAATTAATTATTGCAAATATGGAATCAAACTCTTTCAGAGTTTACTTATTGGGTACTTTCATCATTTAAAATTAAAATTTGGTTTTTATTTTTCCTTTTTATCTATTTTCTTTCAAGTTTAACGACTTTCAATTTACTTTTAATTCTATACTTGATTTGACAATGAACTCATTGACTCCAATTTACAGTACCTTTTCAGTTCTTGCAATGTTAAGTTCACAATCCTTCAATCTAATTTGTTGTGGAGTGCACAGTTGCTTGTCCTCTTCACTCTGGTCCTAGGTTACCTGGATTCCTCATTCTCTGCTCAAACTTTCAGTAACTTTTTGCAATGGCTAAAAAATTGAAAGCTTAGTGTGCAAGGATTTCTACCTAACGGCAGATGCAGTTGGAATCTGTCCAAGAGAGAATGTAGCCATTTGTTACATTCACTAAATTTCTACAGTCGGAAGTGTTTTCAAAAGCCAGACACGTCAGGGGAGAACAAACTCGTTTGGGTCAGAAATCTTCATTCCAGTAACTACTCTCATAGAGTGGTAACAGCAGAGAAGGAAATCATTTGTTCCTTCAAAGCCACACCCACTCTTTGCAAGAGCAGTGCAGTTAGTTTCACCTCCCCCACCTTTTCATTTTAGTCCTGTTATTTTTTCTCTTCAAGTCTTCATTTAATTAGGTTTTTAAACCCCCAATTGAATCTGCCACCATTACCCTCCCCAATAATGCTTTCTAGATGATAACAACTAGCTGCATGAAATAGTTTCCCCTCTTGTTGCTTATGGTTCTTTTATCAATTAATCTTTAAATCTGGGTACTCAAATTCTTGTCCCTTCCACCAATGGGACCAGTCTCTGTCTTTCTCCTTTCTCCTTCTAGTCCTTCATTTCCTTGAACTCCTCTGTCACATCTCCCTCTCAGTCTCCAAGTTTCTTCATAAGATTCACAACCATGGAGCCAATCTTGTTAATCGTTTCCACACCCTCTCCAATATCTTTGTATTCCCTCTCGAGTGTGGTGACCAAAATTGGTTGCAGTGTGCCATTGTTTTATAGCCACTTCCACACCTTTGCATCCAGTGTCTCCACTTATGGAGTCCAGAATCACTTATGCTTTTTAAATTCCACTAACAATGCATCACCAACAGCCTGTCCTGGTCAAATCACGTAGAAGCCATGGCCAAGAAAGCTCACCAGCACCTCTACTTCCTCAGGAGGCTGAAGACATTTGGTTTTTCCCCTTTGACTCTCACCAACTTTTATAGATGCACCATAGAAAGCATCCTATCTGGATGTATCACGGCTTGGTACGGCAACTGCTCTGCCCAGGACTGCAAGAAACTGCAGAGAGTTGTGGACACAGCCCAGCGCATTACGGACACCTGCCTCCCCTCCTTGGACTCTGTCTTTACCTCTCGCTGCCTTGGTGAAGCAGCCAGCATAATCAAAGACCCCACCCACCTGGGTCATTCTCTCTTCTCTCCTCTTCCATCGGGTAGAAGGTACAGGAGCCTGAAGGCACGTACCACCAGACTTAAGGACAGCTTCTACCCCACTGTGATTAGACTATTGAACGGTTCCCTTATACAATGAGATGGACTATGACCTCACGATCTACCTTGTTGTGACCTTGCACCTTATTGCACTGCACTTTCTCTGTAGCTGTGACACCTTACTCTGTACTGTTATTGTTTTTGCCTGTACTACATCAATGCACTCTGTACTGACTCAATGTAACTGCACTGTGTAATGAATTGACCTGTATGATCGGTTTGTAAGACAAGCTTTTCACTGTACCTTGGTACAAGTGACAATAATAAACCAATACCAATACATCCTGGTCTCTTGGTTCCTTCATCCCCTTTAGAAATGCACCCTTTACTGTATCACCTCACTCTTCCAACTAAAATTAATTATTTTGTATCTGCCTGTGCATATTATATCTGATGAATGTTCTTCCATTCATTCAGCCTAAGTTGCTCTTATAATTATTACACTGTGTAGAGTGCTTTCAAATGTTTTACCTGCAAGTTTTAAAATTGTCCCCTGTCCACCAAAATAGAACTCATTAAAATACATGAGCAACTACATAGGTTACATTGTTGTTGTGTTATGTCTACTAATTAACCAGTTAACATTGGTGTATAATTGTACTCAGCATGGTGCCTTATTGCTATGCAATTGCAATTTTGTAGAGTTTTTTTTACAGTATGGTTTTAGGAAGTGAATCTCAATTCAAGATCTCTATGTTCAGCCACTCAGGATCCATTGTAAGTTTTCAAACACCCCTGCTGTCCACAAGCCAAGTGTTGAGCTCTAATAGCACATCACTATGTTAAATGTATGAAAGAACCCACAGACACCTATGATTCCATGTTATAAATTCGTAGGCTACCTTGCCTGCAGTGGTCCCACACCAAACTACTGATCCCCACCCCCACTGCTGAACTCTTTTCTCAGCTGATCCTTGCCCTCTGCTATTAATCTATCCTCCTCGCAGTTTACTATGCCTCCAAGTTTTGTATCATTTGCAAGTTTTGAAATTGTGCCTTGAGCATTTCTCCCAATCATTAATTATATTTATAAAACCAACGGTCTCTAGTACCAGCCTCTGGGGATCTCCACAATATCTCTCTTTGAGTTTATTTTTTAAAAAATTCACTATTACTCTCTCTTTCCTGTTTCTTAATCAATTTTCTATCCATGCTGCTGCAGCCCCTTCAATTAAATCTTAATGATAAATCTATATTGTAGCACTTCCATAAATAGCTTTTGGAAGTACGTATTATTTACATTTCCTTCATCTGCTACTTCATCAAAAAAATACTCTGTCAAGAAAATTATGTAAAATTTGCCTTTGTAAATTCTATGCTGAATTTCTCTAATCAATCCACTCCAGTCCAAGTGACTTTTACTTTGTCCCTGATTGTTGTTTCTGGACCTTTCCCATTACTGAGGTTAAGCTCAATGTTCTGCAGATATTGGGTTTAACGTTTGTAATTTTCAATCCCTGAATCTACAAATGTCTGGAAGATTATGGCCAGGGCTTCTGCTGTTTTCTCCCTTATTTCCCTCAGCAACCTTGGATGCATCTCATCGGGATTACTTACCCACTTTAAAAAGCAGTTGGCCTTTCTCGTATTTCTCTGCACCAATTTTAAGCCTATCAGAGTTTGAACTTCTGCCAAGGTGCCTGGAGCATGTGACTATGGCATCCAGGAGCACCAGTAAGAAGTCAATGGGAGTCGAGGGAAAAAGGTTAGAGTCAGACTTGCCTCAAAGGAAGATAGTTATTGGAGACCAATTACCTCAGCCTCAGGATACCTTCAGCTGGCTCATCAATGATGTTACTCCATCATGGGTCAGAGTTGGGAATATTCCCTGGGACTGTAGTATTCAGTACCACTTGCAACTTCTCAGGTAATGAAGCAAGACCTGGACAATAGTCAGTGATGGGACGTTTAAGTGAAAAGTGACATTTGTGCCATTCAAGTGCCAAGCAATGGGCTTATCCAAAAAGAGGAAGTCTAACCATTTTCCCTTGATATTCAATGGCTTAGCCAGGAATCGAATCCATAGTCATCGACAGCACGGGCATCACAATTTACCAGAAACTCTTTGGGACCAGTGAGACAGCTATTTCATGAGACATTAAAATGGAGTCAAAGAAAACTAGGAGCATTCTTTCTTTTTCCTTCCTCCTTTTGAGAATTTTTAGTCTTAACACACTTCCACCGTGTCATCTCCTCGCTGATGTATGCACTCATAAAGTGCTCTCTCTGTCAACTCCACTGGATGCTGTTGTCAGCCCATGATAATCACCTGTCTGTATGAATTTCCTGCCCTTCCAACCAATGAGCAATCTGTGCATAGGGTGACTAGCCCTAGCAGATTCCCCACTGCATTTAAACCATCAAAATTGATTAAGTATGCAGCTGAAGCTTATCCACCTTTTGGACTCCAAAGCATTTTTGACTTGGATGTATGGGAGTTATAATGAAGAAAGACTTGATTTTTTTTATCACACTTTCCATGCTTTGATGGTGTATTAAAATTAATGAAGTACTTTTGAAATCTACTCAACATGGTAATGTAGGAATCATTGAAGCTAACCGGTGCATAGCAAGGTCCCATAGACAGCAAAATGATAATGATCAGATAATGTGTTTTAATGATATTCTTTGAAATAATTATAGAAGAGGGCCACAGGAAGAACTTCCCCTTTCTCTTTCGGTGTTGTGTGATGGGAGCTGAATGAGCATCTCATCTGAACAATGGCTCCTCTCACACGGCACCATTCTCTTATCACTGCACTGAAGTGTTAACCTAGATTTTTTGTACTCATTACTGTGTAGTGAGACAACGAAGCCTCAGTCTTCAGGTGGAAATCACAATGAAAGCTGAAAATGCTACCCACTGACCCATGTAATAGCCTAGCTGAAGCATAATCACGTATTCACCAGTATTCACAAGCTTTCACTCCACCAAGGCCTCCTGAATCTATGGTGATATTTTAGCTATGTTACCTTTATTCCTGGGCCAGCTTGAAAATCCATTGTTTACCTGGAGATTGCCAAAATTCTGCAAAAGGTGCAGCCTGTGGCTTCCATCCAAATGTGTATCACAGGATACACTTTATCCACCAAATGTGATTTGGCTGTTCTGAGTGCTCTGTAATTGTCCTGATCTTTCAATGCAAACTATAGTACACTGATTTCCACACAGTGAATAGCTCTTTGAAGCAGTGATGCCATTGTCTGTTTTTTTTACTGTTATTGCATCTTATGATGCTCCCCTCACTTGAAAATGTTGATGTTTATCCCAGGGCATCCGAAGCCATTTGTAGCTTTTGTATTCTCAGCCCAGTTGAGATCTTCAAAAGAACTCTCTGGATTGAATCCATCACTTTCCTAATCTGCGTGGCACAATAAATTACTGGATGAACTCCCTGAGCTAATGTGGAAGTTCAGGTTTTATTGGCTGCTAGTTTCATTTTCACTCCTGAATCATAGGCAGATAAAAGATATTAAGGCTGCTAAATTGCAGCAGTTAACTTATGCCTACTTCTACTTGGAGAAACCATTTCCAGTAATATCCCTATAAATCTAAAATACAATGTAAACAGACACCTGAATACGCCAGTATAAATCCTTGCAGCCCACAGACAGATTTCCCATGTGATTCACCTTCATCAGCTTCGTTTACCTTGGTTAAACCATCATTATTTAGAGATTTCCCATGAGTGTCAAAATAATCATTTCTGTTATACTTAATAATGGAATATTAATCCTAAAGGCCCTTGAGTAATCTTGATATTTTTGGGGGGGAACGTGGGGCAGTGGTTGTAATCTCCAGCCAGGCACTTTGTGTTTGGAGAAAGTGCCTGGCTGGAGATTACAACCACTGCCCCACATAACTACAGGTGCACGAGCAAAGTAGGATCTTTGCTGAGTTACCAACAATTGCAAATGTCATTGTTTAAAGTTGCAATGAAAAATGAAAATTCTTCATGCCAATGGCTGACTGCATTTCTGCTGAGGTACATAGAACATAGAACAGCACAGCCCTGAACAGGCCATTTGGCCCACGATGTTATGCTGATCTTGATGCCTATTTATACTAAGTGTCCTCATCCTACGTATCATCCATTCCCTTTATATTTATCTGTCTATCTAAAAGCCTCTTAAACTCCACCAAACTGCCTGCTTCCACTACTATCCCTGGTAACCCATTCCAGGCACCTACCACTCTCTGTCAAAAAAAAAATTCGCTCACATCACCTTTAAACTTCCCCCCCTCTACCCTTAAAAGCGTGTCCTCTGGTTTTTGACATTTCTATCCTGGGGAACAGATTCTGACTGCCTACCTTATCTGTGCTTCTCATCATTTTAAAAACCTCTATCAGGTCTCCAGCCTCCGACGCTCCAGGGTGAACCATAGGACCATAGAACAATACAGCACAATACAGGCCCTTCGGCCCACCATGTTGTGCTGACCTTTAAACCTCGCCTAAGACTATCTAACCCCTTCCTCCCACATATCCCCTTATTTTAAATTCCTCCATATGCTTATCTAACAATCTCTTGAACTTGACCAATGTATCTGCCTCCACCACCACCCCAGGCAGCGCATTCCATGCACCAACCACTCTCTGGGTGAAAAACCTCCCTCTGGTATTACCCTTGAACTTCCCACCCATTACTTTAAAGCCATGCCCTCTTGTGTTGAGCATTGGTGCCCTGGGAAAGAGGTGCTGGCTGCCTACTCTATCTATTCCTCTTAATATTTTGTATACCTCTATCATGTCTCCTCTCATTCTCCTTCTCTCCAAAGAGTAAAGCCCTGGCTCTCTTAGTCTCTCCTCATAATGCATACTCTCCAATCCAGGCAGCATCCTGGTAAATCTCCCCTGCACCCTTTCCAATGCTTCCACATCCTTCCTATAATGAGGCCACCAGAACTGGACACAGTACTGCAAGTGTGGTCTAACCAGAGTTTTGTAGAGCTGCATCATTACCTCGCGGCTCTTAAGCTCGATCCCACGACTTATGAATGCTAACATCCCATAAGCTTTCTTAACTACCCTATCCACCTGTGAGGCAACTTTCAGTGATCTTTGGATATGAACCCCCATATCCCTCTGCTCCTCCACACTACCCAGAATCCTGCCATTAACCTTGTACTCCGCCTTGGAGTTTGTCCTTCCAAAGTGTACCACCTCACACTTCTCCGGATTGAACTCCATCTGCCACTTCTCAGCCCAGCTCTGCATCCTTTCAATATCCCCCTGCAATCTTTTACAGTCCTCCACACTATCCACAACACCACTGACCTTTGTGTCAGCTGCAAACTTACTAACCCATCCTTCTACCCCCTCGTCCAAGTCACTAATAAATATCATGAAAAGTAGAGGTCCCAGAACCGATCCCTGTGGGACACCACTAGTCACAGCCCTCCAATCTGAATGCACTCCCTCCACCACAACCCTCTGCTTTCTACAGGCAAGCCAATTCTGAATCCACACGGCCAAGCCTCCCTGGATCCCATGCCCTCTGACCTTCTGAAGAAGCCTAGCATGTGGAACCAAGCCTAGCATGTGGAACTAAGTTTGTACAACCTTTCCTAATAGCTCATACCCTCTAATCCAGGCAGCATCCTGGTAAATCTCTCCTGCACCCTCTCCACAGTCTCCACATCCTTCCTATAATGAGGTGACCAGAACTGCACACAATACTCCAAGTGCAGTCTGACTAAAGTTTTATATAATTAGGTAATATTTAGGCTTGGTTAGTTCAATGTATCCTTTTATTATAGAGGATACATGGGAAGATCTTAAAGCCTCCTACTTTAAATGGAGGATGGCACCCAAAATTAACAGGGAATAATTTGTGATTTGTCTTTCAATGTGTAGATTGCGAGTCTTTGCTGCAGGGCAGTATGAGAATGTGCACTGTACATGGTCTGCTCAGTATCAGCTGGTGGATCATTATGGAGCAGGCATGTTACTTTAATGTTATAGTACTAGGAGAAGCAAAAGTGCCGTGTCAGACTATCCAAAGCCAGCCTTGGCAACTGGCTCTCTGGGAATGCATCCTGGCTGAGATGGAACCCCTCCATGAACAAACGTGTCTCTTGCCCAAAACCAACAGGTGTCTTAACAGTGCAAAAGACACTTGCTCATCGATGACCTACTCAGCACTAATAAGGCTTAGCTCTGAAAATAGCCAGGCCTCAAATTAACACTGACCATGCTTCACCAGCTGGCTGGCTAAAGTCAGGGCAGAGCAAATCTATTCCAAATGTGTTTGGAAGAACAGACTAAAATGTCATCTTGAAGAATTAATAACAAATATATTAAATGTTTGTATTTAAAAATTGTCCATTATAAAAATGGAGTTTTTACACATCTGTAGTTTCTTTGCCCTCACCGGATCCTTGCCGCTCCACTCACTGGCTCCCTAAACCACCTAGCTGCCACTCACTCCTCCCTTTCCCTCAGCCCCACTCACTGCCCCTCCCACAGCACCACTCACTTTCCCCCCTCAGCCTCACTCACTGTCCCTCCCACAGCCCAACTCACTGCCCTGCACCTGCTTCACTCACTGCTTACTCGCTACTTCACTCACTGTCCCTTGCCCCTTGCTGCCTCTAGTCACTGCCTATTTGTGCTTCCAGTCACTGACCCCTTTGTTTCACTCATTCTCCCTCCCCTCTCCCAATCCCAGACATCTCTCACCTGCTGTTCCCCCTCCACACCCCCAGTGCTATTCCTGTTCCTCCCAGTGATGTACCCAGTGTTATTTAGTGACAGACCTGTACCTACAATAATCTGTAATTTTGTACCAACAGACCATGCCCACCAGCGCAGTACATCTCAGCCTAATGCTGGATGTTGATCTGGATCTGGATCTGGATCTGGAGCCAGGCCCAGAAGATCAGACAATCATAACATGATCCCATAGACTCTGGTGCCAGGCCCAGTGGTGATCCTGGTTCCAGGGAAGTTCACGGTCTCTGGTCTCTCCTGGTGCTTGAGGTCCTGGGGCCTGGCGTTGGCAGGGCCTCGTGTTATACATCCTGGATCTAAAGGAAGAATGTTCCTGTCAGGATTAAAGGCAAGGGTAACAAGCATAGGGAACCTTGGTTTTCAAGGGATATTGGTGAGCTGGTTAAGAAAAAGAGAGAGGTGTATAGCAGGTATAGGCAACTAGGAACAGATGAGGTACTTGAAGAGTATAGGAAATGTAAGAAAATACTAAAAAGGAAATCAGGAAAGCAAAAGAAGACATGAGGCTGCTTTGGCAGATAATGTGAAGGTAAACCAGGTATATTAAGAGCAAAAGGATAGTAAGAGACAGAATTGGTCCCCTAGAAGATCAGAGTGGTCGTATATGCGTGGAGCCTCAGGAGATGGGGGAGGTCTTAACAGTTTTTTGCATCAGTATTTACTCAGGAAACTGGCATCGTGGATATGGAAGGAAGGGAAACAAGCACTAGTGTCATGGAACATATAGAGATTAAAAAGGAGGAGGTACTTGATGCTTTACAGCAAATAAAGGTAGACAAATCCCCAGGGCCTGACAAGATATTTCCTCGGACCTTGAGGGAGACTAGTGTAGAAATTGTAGGGGCCCTGGCAGATATATTTAAAATGTCCTTAGCCACGGGTGCAGTGCCAGAGGACTGGAGGATAGCTCATGTTGTTCCATTGTTTTAGAAAGGCTCGAAGAGTAAACCGGGTAATTACAGACCAGTGAGCCTGACATCAGTAGTGGGTAAATTATTGGAAGGTGTTGTGAGAGATAGGACATATAAGTATTTGGACAGCCAAGGGTTGATTAAGGATAGTCAGCATGGCTTTGTGTGTGGTAGATCGTGTTTAACGAATCTTGTAGAGTTTTTTGAGGAGGTCACTAAGAAAGTAGATGAAGGTAAGGCTGTGGATGTTGTCTACATGGACTTTAGTAAGGCCTTTGACAAGGTCCCACAAGGGAGATTAGTTTAGAAGGTTCAGTCAATGGGTATCCATGGAAAGGTTGTAAACTGGATTCGAAATTGGCTGAGTGGGAGAAGACAGAGAGTGGTTGTGGATGGTTGTTTCTCAGATTGGAGGCCTGTAACTAGTGGTGTGCCTCAGGGATCTGTGTTGGGGCCATTATTGTTTGTTGTATATATCAATGATCTAGACGATAATGTGGTAAATTGGATTAATAAGTTTGCGGATGACACTAAGATTGGAGGTGTAGTGGACAGTGAGGAAGGCTTTCAAAGCTTGCAGAGGGATCTGGACCAAATGGAAAAATGGTCCAGAAAATGGCAGATGGAATTTAATGCAGACAAGTGTGAGGTGTTGCATTTTGGAAGGACAAATCAAGGTAGGACATACACAGTAAATGGTAGGGCACTGAGGAGTGCGGAGGAACAAAGGGATCTGGGAGTTCAGATACATAATTCCTTGAAAGTAGAGTCACAGGTAGACAGGGTTGTAAAAAAGGCTTTTGGAATCCTGGCATTTATAGATCAGAGTATTGAGTATAGGAGTTGGAATGTTTTGGTGAGGTTGTATAAGTCATTGGTGAGACCAAATTTAGAATATTGTGTGCAGTTCTGGTCGCCGAACTGTAGGAAGGATGTCAGTAAAATTGAAAGAGTGCAGAGGAGATTTACAAGAATGTTGCCGGGTCTTCAGGAATTGAGTTATAAGGAAAGATTGAGCATGTTAGGACTTTATTCCTTGGAGCGGAGAAGAATGAGGGGAGATATGATAGAGGTTTATAAAATGATGAGGGGCATAGATAGGGTTAATGCAAGTAGGCTCTTTCCACCTAGATTAGGAGAGATAAGTACGAGAGGACATGGCTTTAGGGTGAAAGGGGAAAAGTTTAGGGAGAACATTAGAGGGAACTTCTTCACTCAAAGAGTGGTGGGAGTGTGGAATGGGCTGCCATCTGATGTGGTAAATGTGGGCTCGCTCTTGACTTTTAAGAGTAAATTGGATAGATACATGGATGAAAGAGGTCTGGAGGTGTATGGGCTGGGGACAGGTAAATGGGACTAGCAGAATAATGTTTCAGCACAGACTAGAAGGGCCGAATGGCCTGTTTTCTGTGCTGTAGTTTTTCTATGGTTTCTATGGTTTCTAACTTGTCCAGTGTCTTGCTAATACCCTGGTCAAACCAAACTACCTCACAACTACTGAATTATAGACAGAATTTTTCATGCAGATTGGACTGCCACACGTGCAGAACCACCTGTGAAGCCTGCTGCTGAGTGACTTAAGCTGGACCTACCTGAGCAAGCAGTGGGAACCCAGCTTGGGTAGATCACCTTTTATATTGGTTCTCACCAGCTCCCCTTAGGACACCTCAATTATCAACACACATCCCCAGAGCAACTACCCACCTGGTCTGATCCACCCATGAAGCAGACCTAGCAGAACCCTCACCCATCTTCCAGCTCAGTATGGCGTTCACCTGACCAGGGAACATTAGCTGCCAACCACCGATAACAACCCACATCACATCACCAAATGCCATATTCAGCCTCCCAGTTACCAACCTCACCATTGATTATCAAGGTCTACCTCCTGATGACCAACATCTACCTCTCAACCTCCAAGGTCTACACTCCTATCAACACCTACCCCCCAAAACAAAATAGCCCCAATGCCAAAATTACCTCCTGTCTGCGAAGCTCACTCCCAACCCTTGACTATCAACATCACTGGCTTGACTATCTATCTTGCCCCCCCCCCCCACCCACCAAACCTCCAACCCACCCAACTACCAGAAACACAAAATGTGTGGAGGCAGCAAGACTGAACTAATAATTCTGCCCATTGACCTCCTGAGTGTTTACAGCTCTTTTACTTTATGTTGTCATTATAAGAATATCTAGTTTGGCCTCATTAGAGCAGATATTATTTATATAAGGCCTAAACTGGATTCCAGAAGCGACCTTTCTTGCTGAGCTTGAGAGAAATATCTCTTGCAGTCAAAGATTACCATTTATTGACACAGAATTCTGCAGCTCACTTTAAAACTTGTTGGTAGATAATTAAACAGATTTAACAATCTCATTTGAAAATACTTGGATGCTCAAACCTTGAGTCTTATTCTCTCTGCCCACCTTTGTTTGCTGAATACAAAATAAGACTATTTGCAGCCTCTCCAAGGCAGATCTGACTAAGGATTAAACTGGAAATATGTACTTTTTTAACTTTAAAATGCTAACTGGATATCTGCACATTTCCAGCATTGTTTGCATGTCAGTGGGATTTTGACAAAGAGCCTTTTTCTGTGCTGTAGCTCTCTTAAAAAAAATTCTAGCCTGTGAGGAAAACTTGTTATAAAACTGTAGAATTTCAACTGCTTATTATTTATTTCTGGACTCATCAGTCTGTGCTGTGTAGTTAACCCAAGCTTTGACCTTACAGCGATTGTGGTGTTTCAAATGGTGCACTGTATTTAGTATTGCTGTTATCACTATATTTGGTTACTTGTTAGAGAGAGTAGGAGCATTGAGCAATCACTGTTCATGGAATCACCACCTTACAAAAAATTATTTCACAATAAATTTGCATTAATACTGCTGCATTTTTAATAGTTGTATGAAAGTATTACATATAATGACAGGCAGTGCAGTGATGGTAGCAGTAGACATTGGGTATGATGTCAGTGATGTTAAAATGAAGTAAGTAAGGATATGATAACAAGCCAAGTATAGACATGAACCTCCCCACCCTCACAATGTTCTGGAGACAATCTAATGATGTCCACAAAACAGAAGATAACCCAGAAGGTGAGAAATGATATGTAATAAATGACATTAATGGATTCACTTCTTCCCAAGAAAGGTGAATCAGATTTGCCAGGAATCAAAATTGTCCTATTTGTGGTCTCTCAGGATTTCCTCAATCAGTGAAGTTTGGCCTGCATTAACGTTCGATGTGGGCATCTTACTTTTGTTCAAATGACTGGGAGAATGAGTTCCTAGTCTTTACCTCATTTTCCTTTAGGCTGTGACCATGAAGAACTGCAGGAGGGAGGCTGGCAGTTTGTTAGGCTAGGGTAATGGCACAATGGTTAAGTCTGGATGAGTCTTCCAGAAGACTGGATTTACAATCCAGAGACCTGAAATTTGGAAAAACAATTAATCATTAAGGTTGATGACTCCAAACAACTAGTTTGTTGTAATAAAGCCATCTGGTTTACTAATGTCCTTTAGAGGAGGAATCTGCTATCCTTTCCCTGGTATGGCCTATATATAACTCCACACCCACTCCATGTGGTTGACTTAAATGTCCTCTGAAATGATCTAACAAGCTGCTCAGTTGTCACCACCACCATCTCAAGGGGCAGTCAGGCCTTGCTAATGATGCCCAGATCCTGAAAAATGAAGAAACCTCTCCTCCCATGGTTCAGAATTTCTCCAGGACAAGCAAAGGGTGGGGTGCCTGCAGACCAGGGTTAGTACTAGGCTGGAGATGTCATTTATTTATTTGGACTTGTCTGGCCCAGGATCACTGTAAGCAAGAGGAACCTTCTCGAGCAGCAGTCTGGGTACCACAACCTAGAAAGAGGCTGCAAGGATTTGAGGCCAACAGCAATAATCCAGTCACCAGGTGGATCTTCTGATTTTATGTTTAGCAAGAGGTGCCTGGAGAGGCCTTAGCCTACGCTTCAGCTAACAATTTAACTGCCTGTGGATTTTTCATTTTTCAAAGTGACCTTCCAGTGCGAGATTCAGGGTGTTAAGTAAAGTTCAGGTACCTGAAGTAATTTCAAGAGAGTAATCTAAATGTGGGGAATGTAAATCATTCAATCCATAAAGCTTATGCATTTATTAGGCAAAAGAATCAATACTGGGACTGACATACCTCAAGGTCTCACCCATGATTTGTTAACAACAATGATCTGAACTTTTGATGATATTGTTACTGGTAAACACTTTGTGATATTCATTATTATCTATCCATCTTTTTGATACTGAAGGGAGCAAATCCTTACAACAAATTCTGAATGGCATCAGGCATTGAAGGCACACTGCAACAGCCAGATATCGGTGGCTTAAATGAACAGCCTAGCAAATAAATGGGACAGCATACAATGTGTGCACACGTATATTTATAAAAATAACCAAAGGCAGGGAGAGCTCAAGCCAATAATCAAACTCTGGCATTTGGTTAACTTTTATGGAAGTTTATGATATTTGGTACTATTATAGCTGTGGCTATTACTCATCTTTCCATTTGTGCTTTGTCTAATATTTTAATTGTTTATTTGGATTGAATCATTATAACATTATGTGAGAACAGAACTGTATAGATTAATATACAAAACAAATTGAAGAGGCAACTTCGAAGCATAGAAAGGACTGTGGAAATTCACAATGTTACTATTCACAAAGAATATTGCAAATTCACTATTTGAATAGATGAGCATTGACAGTGCTTTAGAATTGGCACTGACTACCTCCAGAGTATTTAAGATGTTTTGGAAAAACACTGTTAATCCTGAATCACTGTTGGGATTCTCCATCATGGGGTGGAGTTCTGATGCAGTGGGAAAGTAGCACAGCTAACGGAACTTCTGCCTCTCAGCTCCAACGACCCAGGTTCAATTCTGACTTCTGGCACTGTCTGTGGGGATAGTGCATGTTCTCCCCATGAGGTTTCCTCCCGAGTGTTCCAGTTTCCTCCCACATCCCAAAGATGTGCAAGCTGGTAGGTTATTTGGCCATTGTAAATTGCCATGTTTGTAGGTCTGGGGAGAGTTAATGAGAATGTAGATGGAATAAATGGGATCAGTGTAGAATGAGTGCTGAAATCATAGCCATGGAAGAACTCAGCAGGTCAAGCAGCATCTGTGGAGGCAAAAAGTACAAATCGACATTTCAGGTCAAGACCCTGTGAGGGAAGAGCAAAGATTGCCAGTACGTAGCGGGTGTGGGGGGCAGAAGGGATAGAGGTTGGTAGGTGGAATAGGAGATGTTGCTCTTCCAGTTTGAGTTTGGCCTCTGTGTAGCAGTGGAGAAGGTCACGGACAGACAGGTCATACGTAGGAGTGGGATGGAGAGTTAAAATAGACACGCAACCAAAAGTTCATGATGGCCATTGTGGACAGAGCACTGGTGCTCTGCAGAATGGTTGCTTGGTTTCACCAATGTAAAGGACACCACATTGTGAGCACCAAATGCAGTAGACCCAGTTGGAACCTTTGGCTCACTTGGAAGAGATGTTTAGGTCCCTGGATGTTGGTGAGGGAGGAGGTGAAGGGACAGTTGTTACACCTCCTCACTTGGAAGAGATGTTTAGGTCCCTGGATGTTGGTGAGGGAGGAGGTGAAGGGACAGTTGTTACACCTCCTCACTTGGAAGAGATGTTTAGGTCCCTGGATGTTGGTGAGGGAGGAGGTGAAGGGACAGTTGTTACACCTCTTACAGTTGCAGGGAAATGTGCCGGGGATAGAGAGGATGGGTGCCACCTTGGGCAGCCTACAACCCAACGGTATGACTGTTGAATTGTCTAAGTTCAGGTAACACACACGCTTCAGCATTCTCCTTCCACACACATTCATCTGTTGACCTCAATTTCTTCAGCCTTCGTTTGTCTTTCCTAAACACTACTCCCAACTTGGTTCCATCTGTCCATCATCCCCTCCCCATCTGGTTCCTAACACCTACCAGCTTCTATTGCACCTCCCCCTCACCTCACCCCATTCTGTGGTATACTGGCAATCTTCCCTCTTCCCTCTCAATCTTGATGCAGGGTATTGACCAAAACATGGACTTACATTTTTTTGCCATCACAGATGCTACATGACCCAGTAAGTTCTTCCAGTATCATGTTTTTTTTTGCTTCAGATTCCAGCACTTGCAGTCCCTTTTGTCTTTCAAAATGGGTTCTTGATGAGCAATGTGGACTTCGTGGTCTGATAGGCCTGTTTCTGTGCTGTATGATTCTATGACTTCTGCACAGACTTGTTTCTCTCTCCAAAGCCTGACCTAGTTCCCTTGGTCAGAGGTAGTTGCAAATGCCTGCTGGGCTCTTGGCTGTATACCTACTGCAAAGAGGGGAAGCAGGGTTAGCCTTGAAGAAAATAGAACTGATGTTACAGGACCCCAAGTGCTAGGAACAGATTTTAAGAAGAGGAATTGATAGAAGTGCACACTTGCAACTCTCACTAGAGAGTGGGACATGCACAAGGGGTCAGTGACCATTTACCTCCACTGGTGGGAGGAGCAGACAGCAAAGGTCCCAGCTAGACAAGGAGTGATATGGATTCATCCTTCATTCTGAGGGTCTGGCTAAGAAGAAGAAAAAAAAGGTGATACTGGCAATTTAACTACTCAATACCATGATGAAATTAATAATAGTGCAGATGAAACATAGATAGTTTCAGGGTTTAGGGCTCCAATGAGTAAAGAGCATCTTCCAATATATAACTACAATATGACACCTTTCAGAAGGAGAAAACTCACAAGCCAGGATTTAAGCTAATTTAGGACTGAGTTCACAGGGAGGAAACTTTAACTGAATGTATTAAATTGGGCTAAGGTGCTGTGGCAGGTAAATATAGTCTAGACAAATGGTAGTCCAGTTGGTTGGGATAAACACAAGTAGTATGAACAGATGGCAGAGAGATTTGACAATCCAAGCACAAATGGAAAGCTGGTGGAAATGTACAAAAAGCCTTCAGAAAGGCTGCGGAGATATTGAACTTTATTACAAAGGGCCAGGAATACAAATTAGAGGAAATACAGAACCTTAGCCAGATGCCCTCTGGGATATTGCATTTGGGCAGTGCACCTTGGGTAAGATTTATTGGCCTTGAAAAGGATAAATGGAGATTGACAGATCAGAGAGTTAAATTATGAGGACATATGCATAAATTAATGAGAAATCTAAGTGAGAAGTTTAACATGTTAGGAGGCTTTTTAAGTGTAGATGGAGAAACTATTTGTTCTGGTGGGGCAAACCAAGGACAAAAGAATACAATCTTAACATTACAGACAGGTCAGTCAGGAGCAAAATTGAGGACATTTTTCAGGAAGCACAGCAGGATGGAAAATCTGCAATTTTCAGCACTGAGGTGTGTAATTTTGTTAGGTAAGGATGCTGAGAGATGTGGAACCAAGATGGACAATTAGAGTTTGGCGGTTGGTAGAGATGGTGATCAGGTGTTGTATTCCCAGGTAAAGGTTTACTATCCAATTGAATTGTAGAGGAGGCTTGAATATTCTTAATGTTCCCAAATAATTGTCTCAAGTATTATGCAGACAATCTAAGCCAAAATCTTCAATGTCCCTGGTGTTTATGACTCTGCTTGTGTCAACAACATTGAAAAAGATGGAGTTATTGCAGTGCTTCCATGAGGTTTATAATATTTTGCACTCCTTTCTCCTGCCTTGATCCTTTTCTTAACATTGTGTGCTATCTTTTCCTGAGGGAAGGAGAGCTTCACTGATGGAAAGGTAAGTGAAGGTGTGGGGCTTGTGCACATAATGCCAGTGATTGGAGCTGGAAAAGAACAAGATGGATTAAGGGGTTGGTAATGAATATAAAAGCAAGTGCAAAGTGTCACACTTCCCCATTAGTATCACCCAGTTTTATTCTACATTAGTTTGAAATCAGGTGTGCTACTATGTATGTCTGCATACTGTATAGCTACATTTCCACATCTTCAGTTTAATTGTAACAATTGCAATGCCAGATGGCTGACAAGAAATCTGTACAATTTTTCAAGAATAATTATAATGGGCATTTGGGTTTTTCTCAGCTGTCCTCAAGGCATGATTTATTCAAACAAAATAAATTGCAATCGCTGAATAGAACAGCATTGTCTGAGGCAGTTTGTAGTGATTACTGGTTCATTGTTATCCATTACAGGATAATGAGCACCCAGGGCCAACAATGTCTGCTGGGCTCTTCAAAATGATGTAATGCATAGTGCTGTTGCTAGCAGCAAAAATTTAACTTAATAATGCCTAGTGAGAACCATTCTTAGACAAAAATTGCTGCATGCCAGTTTTACTAATTAAGTAAAAGATAGAAAAGGCCAGAAATAATCTCAAAATCTGCTTATGAATGGTGCCTTATAATCACATGCTAAATTTCATTAATAGAATTTTTTAACTAAGTTAAAGTTATATTTGTATGTTAATTGTAAACAACCCTAAGTTTTCTTTCACAAAAGCTTCCGGAAATCAAAAGTAAAAGCAGAAAATGTTAATTCTGTTTCTACCTCCAGAGATGTTACCTGACCAGCAGAGTATTTCTAGCACTTTATGCTTTTCTCCCTAAGTTTTTTCTCAGTTGTGTATGGGAGAAATTTCTTGGCTTGTTTTACATGAGTGAATGAAAATGCTGTCTATCATTATCTGATTATGCAACGCCTGGTGGAATGGAGGTTGGATCGGCATGGTTTTGACTCCTCCGCTTTCACCCAGACATTAACATGTTTTAGAGGTGGGAAATAGTGTTTGGTGATGTGAATAAAAAAACAGAAATTAAAATTATTTAGGACTTTGACGATGGAAAAATAAACATGATTGAGTGATAATATGATCCAAGTTCTATCAATGATGAGAATGGATCATCAGAAGAAAATAGCTTTCGTTTAACTTTGTGAGGAATGAAAGTGATCAAAGCATAAAATTAACAAATCTCTATCAGGACTTGGAACAAACTGATTAGCAAGCGTGTGCAAGTGCCAGCTAAAGAAGTTAAAGTTTACCTTTTAGGAAGGAGTTGTATATCTAAGAACAGAATGAAAGGTAATAAGGATATATTGGTGGACGTCACTGAAAGCTATGTGAAGTATGATTTGTGAACTGCTACAATCTTGGAAACGTGCAAGGTTGGCTGGATATATTATGTACGATGTAATATTAGTTCATGTGGAATAGAAGGTTAGATGGACCGTATGGAGCTTTGATTAATTTATTTTTGAAGAACAAGTAGATAGCACACACAACTCTGATGTATGTTATTAAGAAATATAAGACCTACTTAAAAACATAGTGAACATAGCCAGAACTGCTACATATAAAACCAGTCATCCCAATCACAACTTAAATAGTTGGATTTACTCTAGCATGGTATGCATCAATACATCAGTTTACCTAGAAGGAGTAACTTAGATTCAACACAACAGGACCCCTTCATTAAAATAAAGTTTTAGAAAAGCAATTGAAATGAATTTTGCATGATACATGCAGAGAGTCAAACGGCAGTGGTTAAAGCATGGATTGTTGGGTACATAATGCACACACATGCACAGAAATATAAATGTAATAAAGATATATTTATATGCAAATGCTATTCTAGAGAAATATTTGTATAATGCATTACAGGACCATAGGTTAAACTGTTTAAGATTGTCCAGGGTACTCACGTGCTGTGGTGCTGTCTAAGGAGGGTGGTGAAAGCTTATTAATCACAGCTGATCTTTCTGGAGTAATGTAAATAGAGGGATATGACTGAGGGTAGTAGGGGGAAAAAACAGTGCTGGGACCTTGAGATGAAGAACTCAGCAGTTAGAAATCTGAAATAAAGGAGAATGGTGGAAATACTCAGCAGATCAGGCAGAACCTGCAGAAAGAGAAATGCTGAGTTGATGTTATAGCTGGATGACCTTAAGATGGAACTGGCCAGCTTTGATACAAACAGGAAAGGCTGGTTATCTGACATTGTTGCATTTAGTGTTCTGAGGGCTGCAGCGTAATCATTTGGGCAGTCTTGCTCTCCACCCTATCATAGACATTCCCTCAGCTCTCACTGGCACCCATCCTTTCTCTACAATTTTTAAAACATTCTTGTTTTTTCAATTTTCTCAGTTTTCTAGTTCTGATTAAGTCGTTAAGCTGAAACATTAACTTTCTCACAGATGCCGTTTTTGATTTTATTTCAGATTTTCAGCAACTGCAGTTTTGCTTTTCCATTACCGTTGTTCTTTGTTTTAGTTGACCTATGTTTTTAATTAATGTAAATTGTGACTTGTTATTTCCTTTAAGAAGTTAATTTGCTTCAAATAGCTGTCAGAATATATTGTGAAAAGGTCACAGGTTATTCGATTCAAGTTAGCAGGTATTTAAACATATTGGATGTTTTTTTAAAAAGTGCTTTTCCCCAAGTTACATATGTTGTTAAACAATACTAAGGTATTCCTTGTATTATCGTGATCTCAGTAAACTGCCTCAAGATTCCTTGGCATATGCTGCTTTGTTTCCAGATTAACAAATTGGCTTGAGAACAGTTTACACTTCAGTGTGGAAATCAGCTGAAACAGATATGTTCGCAGAATATAAAACCAGCTTCAATCATTGCTGTTTTGATTGCTTTTTAAAGTAAATGAGTGAAATGACTTTTAATAAAATGACAGCTAAGTGCTTCTGTTTCAGTAAAAATAATGAAATGAAGACTCATCAACACAGCACTCCACTCCCACCTTCTCGTAGGACAATATAGACCTACAATACTTTGCATGTGATTGGAAGTTGGGGGAGGGGAGATAGTGGGATGGAGGCCTTAATGATGAGGGTTCTCGAGAACGTTCAGTAGTTTGCTTCAATCAATCTCTGAATCATCATGCAGGAGCACCCCTGTCATCCTGACGTGCATCAGCTGTCAGGGTGATCAAGTGCATTTCGCTTAAGATGGTGACACAGGAGAAAGTGGCATTGTGTAGGTGACACAATTAAACAGGATAAATATAGATGAAGAGGCAGTACTGAAAAAATATAAAAGTGAAATTTAAAAAAATCCACTGGGCTTGGCAACTGTGACCAATGTCTTAGTATCTGGCCACAGTTTTTCAAACATAATTGAATATGAAAATTATATCAATGGACTGATAGATGCCTGTGTTCAAAGAGATAAACTTGGGACCTATGGACCAGTCCATGTGACATTGATTATGGGTATCTGTCTAGAGGTCACAATGCAGTGTAATGTTAATATCTGAAAAAAACATGGATTAATCAAGGACAGCCGGGTGTGACAAATTTAATAGGGTTCTTTGAGATAATGCTGGAGGTTATTGATGCAGAAAATGAATTGGGTGTGTGTACATATATTCAAAGGACTCTGATAAGGTGACACATGGAAGGTTTGTTGATAAAATTGGATTGAATGTATTAAAAGGAATGCTGCAGCAAGGCTTGGTTACAGAAAAGGTGACAAATAAATGTGGCTTTTTTTTGAGCTGTGTTAATTTGAATGGTACTGTCTGTCCCAGCAGTCATTATGCTGGGACAGACAGACCATTGCTCTTCTCAGCGTAAGCATGGTCGGGACTTGATATGAGGAGCCTGATATGCTTCTGGATTTTTTTTTTGTTTTTTTACAGAGTTAAATTGTGCTTAAGTGTTGTATTTTAAGACTGAATTATTTGCTGGAGTCCTTTTTTTTACAATAAAGGCCACAGATTGCAGGCATATTTATCAAAACTAGATGAGCCTCTATGCAGAATGTCACACTGCACTTTAAGTGATATTAATTGTCTAAACCCAGGTCTTCTAATCCAGGATGAAATGTAGAATTCCACTGTACCATTCAACACTTATATACTCTCCATTAGACAATCATGAGCTCTGCGAAGGACTCTGCAGGGTTTCGACCCAAAATGTTGACAATTCCTTTCATCCCTCGACCTGCTGAGTTCCTCCAGCAGATTGTTTGTTGCTCCAGATTCCAGCCTCTGCAGTCTCTTGTGTCTCAGTTATCGTGTGGGTTTGGCCCTTCTTACCTCTTTTTACCTGCTGTGCTTTCTTGAGGCTTTAACCTTGAGTAAAAATAAAACGCAAGTTAAAACCTACTTCCTGCACATTGGTTGGTCACCAGCAATTTTCTATCTCCTCCCAGCTACATTCTAAGTGTCAATTAGTCATTCACACACCCCAACCAACCATTGAAAGGCAGACAGTCACCTGGAACCTCCATTCTGTCCCGTCTCCATTCAAGTGAAATGGGGTGGGTGGGGATAGAGTAATTTAAGAGATTACTTTTTTTTTAATTCATTCGAGGGATGTGAGCCTCACACACTGAGCCAGCTTTTAATTGCCCATCCCTAATTGCCCTTTGAAATGTGGTGGAGATCTGCTGTTTGAACCACCACAATGCTGTTAGGGAGGAAGTTCCAGGATTTTGACCCAGTAACGTTGAAGGAATAACGATATATTTCTAAGTCAGGATGGTGTGTGGTTTGGAGGGCAACTTCCAGGCAGTGGATTCCCATGCTTTTGCTGCCCTAGTCCTTCTAGCTGGTACAGGTCAAGATAAGAAGACTTGATGAGTTGCTTCCGTGCATCCTGTCAATGGTAAATACCGCTGCTACTGTGTGTCTGTTGTGGAGTGGGTGAATGGTTGCGGATAGGGCACCTATCAAGTGGGCTACCATGTCCTGTATGGTGTTAAGCTTCTTGAGTGTTGTTGAAGCTGCACTCATCCAGGCAAGTGGAGAATATTCCATCACACTCCTGACTTAAGCCTTGTAGATGGTGAACAGGCTTTGGGAGGTCAGGAAGTGAGTTATTTGCCACAGGATTCCCAGCCTCTGACCTGCTCTAACATTGTGTTAAGGTGAGGGGGGGAAAGTTTAAAGGAGATGTGGGGGCACAGAGAGAGTGGTAGGTGCCTGGAATGGGCTGCCGGGGTAGTGGTGGAGGCACATACAATAGTGCTATTTAAGAGGCTGTTAGACACATAAATATGCAGGAAATGGGGGATAGAAGAGATTTGGTTTAATTCAGCATTGTGTTTGGCAAAGACATCTTGGACCAAAGGGCCCGTTCCTGTGCTGTACTGTTCTATGTTCTATATGACTACTCCAATTCGGATTCTGGTTAATGGTAACCTCTAGGATATTAATAGTAGTGGATTCAGTGATGGTAATACCATTGAATGTCAGGGGGTGATAGTTGGGTCTTCTCTCCTCAGATATCACCTCTGCCCGGCACTTGTGTGATGTGAATGTTACTTGCCACCTATCAGCCAAGGCCTGGATATTGTCCAGGTCTTGCTGTATTTGGTGGTGAACATTGTGCAACCATCAGTGAACATCCCTGCTTCTGACATTATGATTGAAGGAAGGTCATTGATGATGAAAGTATCTCATTATTCTTCTTTTGCACTATTTATTTATTTTTGTAACTTACAGTAATTTTTATGTCTTGCACTGTACTGCTGCCGCAAAACAACAAATTTCACGACACACATCAGTGATAATAAACCTGATTCTGAAGTAGCTGAAGATGTTTGGGTCTATGACACTCCCTGAGGAAACTCTGTAGAAATGTTCTGTGGCTGAGATGATTAACCTCCAACTATCACACCATCTTCTTTTGTGCTAGGTATACATCCATCCAACAGAGGGTTTATCCTGATTCCCATTCTTACCTGTTCTTCAAAGTTAAAATTACCTAGATAAATTGTGTCAGTGTGATTCTAATGGTCTAATTCAATGAGGAAAGTTACAGTAAGTAAAAAAGTGACCACCCTTTTGATACACTTTCTCTTTTGAATGCGAGCAATTTTTTTAGCAAATTAAATGTATATGCAGAGATCTTCACATTGTCATTCAATTTAGCAAATATCACACTTTATCATCTTTATAAAGTATGCAGAGTTTCAGGTTGATTTCCATTGTAATTGGCTTTTAATTTATCTGTGGTTTTCCAAGCAATCTAAAGAATTGTCACAATGTTTCTGGACTAGTGGATTTTTAAAAAGAGAATGTTACACAAATATGTACTTATTGAGCAATTATTCAACGGAATTGCAATTTTTCACTGGTATTTTGTCACAAGCTTCTTGCTAAGACTTTCATTTTAGTACCGTGGAGATATCATGTGATTGAAGGAAAGACAACCTGAAATGCCTCATCACAAAACCAGAATATGTACTCGTAAGAAATGAGACACATCATCAATGCGTGTTTTGCCTGCAAATCAAGCAGAAGTTCTCCCAAATTGACACTGTAATTTTGGTTGAAGATTGAGTGAAGTTATTTATGCTGCTTCTTATTTATGCTTCTCCAGGGTTTCTGGACATCTTCTGTTGAAGTCATGGCAGGAAATCAGGAAAGTTTGACAGAAATCCTGTTTTGGCACTTCAGCAATAAACACAACTTGCACTCACGAAAATGAAAGCTGCGCAAAGGCAGAACAGATACTAAGATGAATTGAAGCAGGTTCCTAGTGGTCATGGACTGATTTCTTTGCTTTTATGGATTAGAAGCCAATGGAGGTTGACAAGAACAGGAGTGTTGGGGAACAGGACATAATGCAGCATAAAATGCAGATGGTGCTGAGTAGGTTAGAATTTATGCAGGATGGAGCAAGAGAAACCAATGGGAAACCATGGTGGATGGTGAGGGTGGAGGTAGTAAATATGTATGTGAGAGTTTTGATACCTTTGACTAAAGTAAGAGATGAGGTGGGGAATACTTCAAGGGTTAACTGTTTCTCATTTTGTAACAACCTTGCTTCTTAATCAGAAGGTTGTGAGTTCATTTCCCACAGGTCTCTGTGAGAAGAAAGAATGAAGTTTGAGTATCGCCCTTTAAGTAACATGGTTTGAGAAGAAATGGGGTTCAAAATCTGAAGCTGGTTGTTCCAAGAGAAAATAAGAACTTCGGTATGAGATTCAAAGCCACTCTAGGGATGAATTTTAAATTTTACACTAGTGCTGACGTGACTTGGGAGATTTTTATGCCTTAGAAAAGGTGGTGTGGAGAATGAAAATCCTGCGAAAAAGTCAGGAGACAGAAACAGACACAATGTTGCTGTAAGAGGGAAAGCTAGTTTTCTCTGGAGTTTATAAGAATGAAGAGTGACTTTATGGAAACATATAACATCCTGAGGGGACATGACAGGGTAGATGTCATGATCTTTCCACTAGTGGGAGAATCTCAAACGAAGGGACATAGCTACAAGAGGGTGGTGAATTTCAGAAATTCTCTTCCCCAGAGGATTGAGAAGGACGAGATCATTGGTGGTATTTAAGGAGAAAGTAGGTAAATTTTTGAAATATCGGGGCTTTGGGGAACTGGCACAGAAGAGGAGATGGGGCCTGGAGCAGATCAACCATTTTCATATTGAATGGCAGGGCAGGCTTGAGAGACCAAGTGGCCTATACCTCCTCCTATTTTCTTATGTTCAAATGAGCAGCACCCTTTTCAAAGGGATAAATCTTACCCAGTGTATTGTGAGGGACTCTGCTACAGAAGACAACAATGGATTCTTCTTCAGCTTCAACAGTTCTTCACGAAAATTGGCAGAGTTGTGAATAGTGAGGAAGTTGTCAAAAGGTACAGCAGGCTAGTGATCAGTTAGAAATCTTGGGGAGGGAAATGACTGAAGGTGTTTAATCTAGACAAGTCTGAGGTGTTACATTTTGAAAGGTCAATTGTAAGAGGAAAGTATACAGTAAACAGCAGGACCCGTAGGAGCATTGATGGACAGGGGGATCTTGGGGTGCAAGTCCATAGCTCCCTAAAAGTGGCAACACAAGTGGATAGGGTGGTAAAGAAGACACAGTGCATTCTTGCCATCATTGATCAGAGCATTGAGAGTCAACGTTGGCAATTCATATTGCAGCTGTATAAAACTTGGAGTATTGTGTGCAGTTCTGGTCACCACACTATAGGAAGAATGTGGAGGGTTTGGAGAGGGTGCAGAAGAGATTCACCAGAAATGTTGCCTAGATTGGAGTGTATTAGCTATAAGGAGAGGATAGACAAACTTGAATTGTTTTCTCTGGAGCATGGGGGTGCGGGGGGGGGGGGGCTCGTGGGGGGGACCTGCTAGGAGTATATAAAATTATGAGAACCATAGATAGGGTAGATAACCTAATTTTCCTGGGTGGAAATGTCAAATACTAGAGGGCATTGTTTTAAGGTGAAAGAGAGAAAGTTTATAGGAGATTTGTGAGGCAAGTTTTTTATACACAGAGAGTAGGAGGAGCCCGGAATGTGTTGCCGGGGGAGGTGATAAAAGCAGATATGATAGCAATGTTTAAGAGGCAGTTAAGACAGATGCATGAACAGGTAGAGAATAGGGAGATATGGACCACCTGCACGCAGATGGGATTAGATTGGCATCATGGTCAGCACAAACATAGTGGGTCAAAGGATTTGTTCCTGTGCTGTACCTCTCCATGTTTTTATGTTTCAATGTAATTTAATGATGGACTCAGATTTCTCTGCAGTTTGCAGGCAAGGCCTTTACTCTGGGTTTGGTGTGGCTCTCCGACCACTCTGATTCTCTCCCCAAGTGTTTGCCCCTGCAGCCACAAAAAATGTGCATTTGATGATCTAAGAATTGGGATACTGGCTCCTGTGCCAGCCCTACCAATCCTGACATCAGCTCACCCCAACTTGTCTCACTATTTCAGCAGTGGTTCCAATTGAGGAAAATTGCCTTTAAGACTGTTGGTCATGATTGGACGTTGTGCAGCTTAGTTTATTTGCAGCTGCCAAAGTTGCACATACTTAATTCTCGGAACCATGCTATGGGCAGAGGGCAGCAACTGTTACCTGCACAAAAATCACTCAGCCCCAGCCTGGGTGAAACTAATGTGGGTCCCATGTGCAGCATCTCTTCAGTAACATTTCTAGGCTGTTATCAGTTTTGGTATTGGTTTATTATTATTGGTATTGGTTTATTATTATCGCTTGTACCGAAGTACAGTGAAAAACTTGTCTTGCATACTGTTCGTGCAGATCAATGGTTTTCACCCAAACTTTGAGAACAGTCATCTCCATGTCACCACCATCTCTCACTGCCCCTCATCTCCTCACTTTAATCATGTTGTTGGTCTGATATCCAGCACTGAATGAACAGAAATTTCCTCTAGCTAGATATTGTGAAGGCAAATGCCATCATCTTTTGTCTTACCACAAACTGTGCTCCAGCGACTGACTCCATCCCTCTACCTGACAACTTCCCAGGGTTGAACTAGACTGTTTGCAGCCTTTGTGACATTTCTGACCCTGAGCTGAGCTTTGACCCCCTTTTTCCACCAGAACAACTCAGTTCACCTATCCCACTTGGTATCCTCTGTAATCTTCCATTTATCTTGAGTACTGCTGCCAGAACTTTCACTCACAAAGTGCCCAACACCCAGTATTACCCCTGTGCTACTAACCTATGCAGTTTTAAAATTCCAATTCTTGTTCACAAAACTGTCCACAGACTCTCCCACCCCTTTATCTGTAACTCCCTATCCCTACAAACATTTGAAGTCTCTGTGTTCCTCTAATTCTGGACTCTTCCACATTGCAGAGTCTTATCGTGCCTCCTAAAATTTAGAATTCCTGACTTACCTCTCCCCCTCTCTCCCTCTCTCTAGATGCTCCTTCAACTTTGCTCTGACAATGCTTTTGTTAACATTTCCTGATACCTCCTTGCATAGCTCAATGTTAAATTGGTTTGATAACGTTTCTGTGAAGCATCTTATAATGCTTCACTGCATTAAAGTTGCTATATAAATACATGCTTTTGTTTATGATAATGCAAAGATAGAAGTTGAATTAGAAGAAAATGCAAGGATAGAAAGTACTTTACAGTCAGTGTTAGGATGAATGCAACAATACAAGTGAGTAAGCTAAAAGTGATAGCAACATTATCAAAGGGAAGGTATGAGGAAAGCTGACTATCGTGGAGCACGGGAAAGCTTCAGGCTTCCAAAAGCTAGGATCATATAGCAGCATGTCTCAGAGACCAAGGCACCAGATTTGAGTCCAAGATGCACCTGTGGGAAATATTGACAACAGGCACCAAGGTGGAATGGAGCCAGGAGAAAGAGAGGAATAAGCAGAGCAGCAGTTGAAGTTGTCTGAGGGAGAGCCGCTCCATGAGTGGTGGCTGTTAGCCAAGACTCCCAAGTAGATAATAAAATTGCTTCTGCTTGGCTCCCACGCTGCAAGCTTGATTCCACAGAGTCGAAAGAAACAGAAAACAGTTGTGAATGGCAAACTATTTGAAATCATAAATCACAGCTTTCAGTTTTGGCTGTTATTTCCCTTTCTAAACACTTATGTACACATTTTTTAACAGTGGTAATTGTTGCAGCCATTCCTGTGGGCATATTTGTCAGAGTTGCAAATGTAACTCCTCCTGGTCTCTTCAAAACCAAATTACAGGAAAGATGGAGTGTGACTTTAGCACATTAATGAGCTACTCAGTGCTACAGTATAAAAATGTTGGGAGATGAGAAGGCAAATGGGTTTGTAAGGATCTGTGGATTTTGCCCATAAATCTTACTGCTCAATTGTGCATCCATTCACTATGATTCAAACAAATAACATCAAGATTCAAAAAAAAATGAATACAGCAGATAAAAGGGAAATGGAAAGTGTTTTACAGCAATAACATTGGGTGATCGATGTGGATCTATGCACTGTAATAACAGCCTGATTCTTTGTATCATTTTATGGTTGCAATTATCTTTTTTCTCACTCAGGCAATTCCGAGCATTGGAAAATGATTCATCTATGAAATTTGAAGCAGTCATGCTTCTTGTTCAGCATTATAAATCCATTGCAATAGATGAGATAAAATACCAGATCTCGAATTGAAGATTGGGTCAGGTAATGAGTCCTGATAAATGTTATGTCTTTTCAAGTAATATAGTTGCTCTAGCAAAGGGATTACACATTTTAAATGAGCGAATGGTTGTGCCGATTAATGTACAGGATTTTGTTGATGTTGGATGGAACACATTGACTTGGAATTTGTAATGCACCATCATGGGGGCTTTGTATGGTTGTAGAGCAGTGTGCCAATGATCTGTTCTGGAGGAATGCTTGAAGAAAATTTAGCACTGGAATCGAGGCCAGGACCAATGCGGTGGTAGAATGGACTGAAGATTAGAGGCAGCATCAGGAAATGGGGGTGAAGGTGGGTCAACTTGGTGTTTAGGATCAGAGCTTCAGAGTTGAGATGTGATTAGAATTGAAGTTGATGGGCAGGGAGTTTATAATCAGAATTGGAGGGGGAAAGGGGGACTGATGATCAGGATTTGGACCTGTGTAGTGAGGGAATCAATCAGGATCAGGTCCAATGGGTAGTCAACAGTCAGGATCAGAGTGCGGTCTTAGCTGAGTGAGGGGGGAACGGTCAAGTCTTGGGCTGATTGGTTGGGGGCAGGAGCTGAGCCAGTCAAGTGGCTGGGGGAGAGGTGTCAAGATAGATAGGGTAGTGAGTACGGTTTGTACCATGAAGTAAGAGGTCCTGAAGAATTGGAGGTGAATATGGAACTTTGTGGGATGTTAGTCTGGTGCTACTCTGTGAACATACAGTTACCCCTGGAGTAACTAATTGTGGTCACACCTGGGACCTAATTGGGATATGACACCAATTGATGCTGTTGAAATCACACCAGATGTGCAAGTTGAACTCTCATTGGAGTGTGGCTAATCAAATTTCTAGAGTGATATGAAAAAGCTAGAAAACATCATTATTATATTTCATTTGGGTAAAATTTATTTTCAGCCAGGTAGTTTAATCACTGGGCATCAGCTTTAAACATATTCAAATCTATAAATAGCACAGTTAGGCATGCTTTTTACTGCAACATTTAGATATTATGCATTTCTGACATTAATCAACATAAATCAACATGATCTTTATGAAATAGTTTTTTTCTTTCAAGGGTGCTAATTAGGACTGAATTAGAGGAAATTTTGCAGTTGCGTAAGACATCAAGAATGTCACCAATTACCAGTAGTTCATAAGGCTGCAATGAGGAAATGCAAGATGTGTCTATTTTAGTGAGATGGAACTGAGAAGTAAAGAAATTTTGCTAAACTTGTATTGAAAGGCAGTTAGACCAAACTTGAATATCTCTGGTTGTTATAAATTGGAGGAAGTGCAAAAACTATTTGCAAGCATAATGTCAGAACTGCAAGGCTGAACCTATCAGAAAGGATAAACAGACTTGGTCTGTTTCCTCTTGAAGAGGTGTGACCTGATATAAATCTTTAAAATAATGGAAGGTTTTGACTGAGTGAATGATGGAAGGGATTTTTTCTGAACAGTGGGCATATATAATTTAAGTAGAACATTCAGAGAAAACCTTTTTTTTCAGAGAGTGGTGAGCATGTGGAACTCGCCATGACAAGGAGCAATTGATGCAAATAGTATAGATGCATTTAAGGGGAATCCATATGAGGGCAAACTTAGATGAGGAAAAACTAGAGGAAGAGCAAACGAAGCATCAATCCAGGCATGGACAGACCGGACAGAATAGCCTGTACTTGTGCAATATATTTTGTGTAATTAACTTGTCATGTGGCTTGTTACAAAACTTGAAGCTGGAGTGAATCATAAGGGAAATAGTAATAGATTTCAAGGAAGTATAGACAAGCTGGTGAAATGGATGGATAGGTGGCTAATGAAATTTAATGTTGAGAAAGGTGAAGTGTTATATTTTGGTAGGAAGAATGAGAACATAGAGGTCATGTCTTTAAAAGGTGTGTAAGAATGGAGGCTTGGAGGTATATGTGCATAGTTTGCTGAAAATGACAGGGTGGATTGACAATGTGATTAAGAAAGCCCAAGGGAATTTTGAGCTTTTTAATAGAGACACAGAGTACAAAGGCAAGGAAGTCATGATGAAACTTTTCAGCCATTGGCTTGGACACATTTGGAGTCTTGGGGTCAGTTCTAGGACCCATACTTTGGAAAAGATGTGAGGACTTTAGAGAGGGTGCAGAAAAAAAATCATGAAAATGATTGCAGGGATCAAAGACTTCAGTTATGGATGGATTGCAGAAGCTAGGATTGTTTACCTTTGAACAAAGTAAGTTCCAAGAGGAGTTAGCAAAGGTGTTTATAAGCATGAATAGTATAGACTAGGTAGAGAGAAACTGTTCACCTTGGTGAAGGGATTTTAGAACATAGAATGAAGGTGACTGGCAAATGAACTATATATCACATGAGGAATTTATTTTTTGAAAAGTAAGTGGATAGGGTTTGGAGTGCACTATGAGGGATAGTAGTGGAAACAGATTCACATGTGGTGTTCAGAGAGGGAGCAGCATAAGTATCAGTAAGGAAAAAATTGGCAAGGTTTATGGGGAGAGGGTAAACAGCTGGATTGCTCTTGCATTGAGCTAGGATAGTCTTAATGGACCAAATGGCCTCCTTTCATGCTGTAATCATTCTGATTGTATGAATCTGTAAAATGAACTTGTTGCAGACAACACTGCTTAAATAATAATTGTGTTACATTGAGTATGATACTGCAAAACTCCTCTTCAACACAGCCTCTGCAGAGATTCCATATGTGCTCCATCACAAAGGCTGTAACGAGAAGGCTTGCTAAGGAATATCTTAAATGGATGCAGTTTATTAGATTTTCAAAAAATATTTTATAAGGGGCCACACAAAAGATTGTTACATAAAGTGAGTGCTCATTGGGTTGCTCATTGCTCATTAGGTGGGCCGAAGGGCCTGTTTTGCGCTGTATGGTTCTATGGTTTTAGCATGGATAGAAGGTTGGTTAATAGATTAGCATGAAGTTATAAGATGTCGTGGGCTGGGGGGGGGGGGCACAACGATCATTGCTGGGCCTCATCCTTTACATTTTATGTGGATGTTTGAGTTGAAAGGAGCAAGTTTGCTGACAGCATAAAGCTAGGTGGGAAACTCAGCTGTAGGGAGGAGAGACAACAACCAGCTCAGGGATATCTGGAATGTTTAAAAGTTAAGTGAACTTAAAAGAAGGAGACAAATAAAGGATAACATGGGGGAATGTGAGGTAATTCACTTTGGTAGGAAGAATGGAAAAATTGTTAAATGTTAGAGCTAATAAATCTTGATACTCAGAGGGATAAGACCGTTCTTGTACTTGAAACACAGGAAATTGATATGCAGGTACAGCAGGTGGATAGGAAAGAAACAAAATATTGGGCTTTATTGCAAAGAAGATGGAGCAAAAGAGTAAGGAAGATTTATTGCAATTCTATGGGGCTTTGGTAAGTCCTCATTTGGCATAATTTTAGTCTCTGTCTCAAAGAAAGGATATTATTACAACTCAGAATCCTAGTTTATCTGTAAAGTGAAGGTTTGAACTGAAACCATTGAACTACATTGGGAAGATGGACTAGCAAATCTTGTCAGGTAAATGCCATCTCACATGCTATTGCCAGTATCCTAATGCGTTTGTGAAACTGAGCTGAGGTTGTGCAAAGAAGTGAGGTGGTGAGTTTCCAGAGTAGGAGCCTGAGCTGGAAAATGGTAGATAGAGTCTATAGTAGATAGTCAAAGTCTAGGGTAGATAGTCAGACTCTCTTTCCCAGGGAGGAAATGTCAAATACTAGAGGACATGTGTTTAAGGTGAGAGGGGGAAATTTTAGAGATTTGTGAGGCAAGTTTTTTTTTACCCAGAGAGTGGAAGATGCCTGGAATGTGCTGCCAGGGGAAATGGTTGAAGCAGAAACAATAGCAACATTTAAGAGGCATTTAGACAGACACGTGAACAGGCAGGGATTAGAGGGATACAGACCATGCACAGTTTGATTGGCATCACGGTCAGCACAGACATGATGGGCCGAAGAGCCTGTTTCTGTGCTGTACTGTTCTATGTTCTCTATTGTGTGCATGTTCTCTACCAGAGGACAGTTGTGAAGGTGGATGTGAACTTAATGATTTGCATAGGGTTAACCAGCCCCCAAAACTGGGTTAAACAGAATGGAATAAAAGCTTTTTAATACAGAAAGTACAAGCACAGGAAGAGGAAAAACATTGAAAGATTGGCTACAGTTGGATGAAGTATTAGCTGAAAATGTCCACTAAATCTGACAGCCGCTGAGCCTTCCATCTTACGGCAATGCTAATGTTCATATTCTGTGGTATTGTTAAATGCTGCTTGAACAGTTCTAAGTAAATTGTGACGTCAACCTTAATTCAATAATGTCACTCAAACCAGATTGTTGCTCACATCAAATCTCAGTTTTTCTCCATAAAGGCCAAAATCCTGCAGAAGATTGATTACTGGAAAGAACGGATTGTTCTCTGAAACTAGATTGAGAATAGGCATTTAGTCCCTGGAGATTAGAAGCATGATAGATGATTCTGTTGAAATAGAAGTTCTGAGAGGGGTTGACAGAACAAATGCTGAGTTCTGCTTTCTCTGGCCGGACAGTCCAGGACAAGCAAGCGTGGTCACAGGATAAGATTTGATTTATTAGGAATGGGAAGGGAAGGTGAAATGTGCGTATCTTTGGGATTGTCTCTCCCAGAGGGCTATGGATATTGTACAGTACCTTCAAAGCTGAGATGATAGACTTTTGGATGGAAGTGGAACCATGGGATTTGTAAAGTGGTGGGAAAATGGAAATGAGGAAGATCATGAGCCACGATCACTTTGAATGTCAATGGTGGCTTCAGGGGCATTAAGGCCTTGTCCTGTTCTGATTTCTTTAGTTCTTTCTTCTCTCTTTCACCATCATATTATCTGCCACCAAATCTACTTCAACTCATCTGCTGCCGAACGCACCTGCCATTGTCATCTCCAGACCCAGCTATCTACATACTTCCTGGTTTAGTTCAATATTGTTCAGCATTTGTAAGTTATAACTCATCCAAATTTTTGCCATTTGTGTCTTATCCAGCTCACATCTGATCCCTGTTCATATTGACTGACATTGTGTTAGGCTTCCCACTATCAACAATTTACAATTTAAAATTCAACATTCTCACTCTGGTAGATGTACAGTGAAAGTATGTGAAACGACCAAAGTGATAATAGAATCTTGAGATAATAAATTATGAAATGCATACTAAAGATTAATCAAACATATTTATTAAGTTACAGTTTGAGTAGCCCTTCCATTGTGGATACTTTGTTGTACAAAGGGTATTAACATTACTAAGACCATACATTGATCAGGATGATCCCAGCACATTGATAATTTTCAGGGCAGTTTAAGATACCAGGAATAGAGAAAACTAATAATGATGTAAAAAAGCTTTGTATAATGATGAGAGTTTTGACTGAGTGGATAGGGAAAGATTATTTCTCCTGGTTGGTGAGTTAGCGATGAAGAGCTTATCATTCAATTTCCCACAGTGAAATCAGCAGAAATAACTTTGTAAAGAAAAGTACTAGACCATTCTATGGTTTACTACAGAGGGCGGTTAAGATAAAGATTACTGCATCTGCTAAGGGAAAATAAGATAATTATTTGATGTAGAAGAAAAGACTACAGATTCTGATAATTATCATATCACAAGCAATAGAACTGGATTAGATTAATAAATCACTCAAGCTCTTTCTTCTATTCACTTAAATCATGGGTGATCTGTCCCACAACTCTGTCTTTGCTCATCACTGATAACCCATGAGATAAAAATCTACTGACCTAAGTCTTGAACGTTTCAGTCGAACTAGTCTTCTGGTGAATACATTACTCTCTGTGTATTTAAAAAAAATGTATTTCCTGTCTTCAATCTGAATTGCCCTTTCTTCACTTATTCCATTATGCTATATTGTTCTACAGATCAACACCAGTACGAGTTTTTGTGCTTTTCATCCCTTAATCATTTTAAGCACTTTGGTCACCCACAAAAATTTTCAAGTCATAGGACAAGACAAGTTTATGCAAGGCGTTGTCAGGTTAAGATTTTAAATCGAAGTATCACTTTAATAAGTCTATTCAGTTCCTCATCCAAGGTTAGTATGTACCAAAACTGAATGCAGTTCTTTATAATAGCTGTGAACAAGGCTCTGCGTAACTGAAGTATCACTTCCTCACCTTTAAGATCAAATGCCCTTGAACATTTGCAAATGTTCAAAATGCCCTAATGCATGATGGACACACAGAACATTGCAGCACAACAGGAAGCTATTTGACCCCTCAAGTCTGTTCTTTCAAAGAACAGCCCAGTTAGTCACATTTCCAGGATCTTTTCCCAGGATCTCTGCTATCTTTTTCATGTTCTGCAATTTATCTAATTCCCTTTTGAAAACTATTGTTGCATCTGTAAGGAAGAAAATTTCTAAATCCTAACTATCTGTTGCATAAAATAGTTTTATTCCTCATGTAACCTCTGCTTCTTAAGGCAATCTTCTTAAATCTGTGTCCTTTCATTCTTAGGAATAATTTTCCTTATTTATTCTATTCAAATTTTTCATGATTTTAAGCACCACAAGTCTTCTCTCAGCTACCTCTATTCTAAGAAATGCAACCTCTCCAATCTGTCTGTATAACTGTTAGCTCTTATCTTTAAACCTATTCTTGTACATCTCTACTATACTTTCTCCAAAAGCTTCATTTCCTCCTAGTAGCATGTCTAAATGCCTGGAACTGAAAATGGCACTCAATCTAGAGGCAAACCAAACCGGTGCATATTTATTGTACTTGCTGGGTTTTGTTCTGAGTTCCCAAGAACCCCATGTGCCGTAATCAGCCTTTTCAACTTGTCCTGTCTATGACTTTGTACTTTCACCCATAGGTCTTTCTTTCCACATCCCTTTAAAATAGTGTTATTTAGTTCATTTTGTGTTCCTTCCTTCCTCCAACCAACTTGTATCATTTTTCTAGGTTAAATTTCATCTGCCACCTTTTGGCCAATCAATGACTGCCTGAGGCTTAATTCTGTCTGCCTCACTGTGCACTGCTTTTGTTATCTTCTGCAGACTCTGAAAATGTATCTTGTAAACCCTAGTCCATAACTTCCTGACTTCTGTACACAATTCCTCTAACAATCAACTCAAGCATCCCATTGCTTTTTCTCAGCTTCTCCAGCCATCCTCAGATCTGGTCTGATTTCTGGGAAATACTCTTCGCTTCAATCTGAGCACCAGTTATTGACTCAACTCTGATTTCTATAACAACAAATTTTGAATTCCTGCTTTCCCTGCCTTCATTCCATGGCTGTCAATGTTTCCAGCAAGCTGGTAGAAAGTACCTTTTGATTGTCTATGGGTACGTGGAAACCAAATGGCTCTGATCCACCCTCTCTACCATCACATCAAGAAGTGCAATGATGCACATAGGAAACAGAATCCCCTAGTACCTGCTGTGCCATTCAATAAGACATGACTGATTTTTTTTTTACCTGTGTCAGTTTCTTGCACTAACCCTATAACTCTTGATTTTCATACTATCCAATAATCTATCAATCTCTGTTTTGAATATACACAGTGACTGACCTGCTACAGGGTAGAGAATTAAATATTCACTATCATCTCGGTGAAAAAAAATTCTTCTCATCTCAATTCTGAATGGAAAGACCCTTTCTTTTGACATTGTGATTCCTAGTTCAAGGGAACATCATTTCTCCATCTTTCTCTGTGAAGCCCCATAAAAACTTGTATGCTTCAGTAAGATCACCCCTCATTCTGCTGAACTCTGGAGAGTATAGGCCCAGTCAACTCGATCACTTCTCCCTAAATAAACTCGCACACCTCAGGAATGAATTAAATTGGTCAAACACTACGTTTCTTTCCCCTAACAGGTCTGTGTTGGCTCTCCTTTGTTAATCTGCAGTCTGTATTAATCTACATGAGTCCAAGTGTATTTTCTCCCAGTTTCTATAAGCTCTCCCAGTTTCTGTAAGTTCTCCCACCCCTAACATTGAAGTGAATCAACTACGATTGCCATACTTATCCTCCCTAAAACAAGGGTCTACCATCCTACACCATCTAGTTCTTTGCTATCATCCGTGAGCTATGGAAGATTGAAAAATTGCAGTCAGCACCTATGCAGTTTCTACCCATATGTCTATAATGGCATCAATGCAATGAGACACAAATATATCCAAGGAGAGGTAAAGATTTATGTATGAGACCATTTGCTATTTACTTGTTCAGTCTTTAAGACTTACTGTAACATGTATACCCCAGACTGTCTGTCAAACTGTCACATAGTTTGATATGCAGGGAGACCGCTTGACACTGCTGTCCAATACATTTCAGTATAAATGCATGCAGACACACACACACACACACACACACACACACACACACACACACACACATATATGCAGAAGAAAGAGGATGTTGTATGGCTAAAGGTGTATTATAACTTCATTCTCATCCAAGCTTAAAAACTTCAAGCACTAAACACAGAAATTCCAGAAGGATTCAGCAGATCAGGCAGCAATGGTGGAGAAAGAAGCTGAGTTAATGTTTCAGAGTGATGATTTTTAGCCAATTAGATATACGTGCTGTAATGGATCTGTGGAGTCAGAGCAGTGGAGCATTGCGATACTAACTGCATCTGTGGTTATGAATGGCTGTAGCAATGTGCATGAATCAGGAATGTTACTGAAGATATGAAGAAAATGGGTTGGGAGACTTCCAGATAAAAATAAGAAATGGAATATATGAAGAATCAGAATTGAAAACAGAATGGAAACAGCAATCCAAGAGAAATAAATGCAAAAAAAATTGAAATAATTGGAAAAATGACAGGAAACTGAAAAACAAAGGCTTTGTTTCATTTCATGCGATTGAATTGAAGTGTAAGCTTGATTGTTAAGATGATCAAAACTTCCTAGTGCACATACCATGTAATGGAAAATTGAATCACATGCTTCTGTGCTCATAACATGCATGTGCAAGGAGGCTTCAGGGCACATACGGCCGTGATGTCAATTATGTGCAGGAGCTTGAATATATGCTAAATAGACAGTCTGGGCTTCAACCATGAATACATGTCCTAATGGAAGGATGCTGGCCCACTTAAACAATTCTTAAAGAGACAGTCTATAATTGAGCCATTGTTGGGAAATCTACCACAGCAGACAAGGTTAGAATCTTCTTCCATGCACTGATAAATTCAATCTCTCAGCCTTTTTCATATGAGGCCTCCTACTCCTTATGTACAGATATCTGAAAACATTTCATTATATTTAAATATTTAATAAAATATAAATTACTTTTAAAATCTGAAAAAAATAATTTAAAACTCTTTCAACATATTCTCATTCTTCCAGCCAAATGGTATCCTTTCACATTTCTCTATGTTGAATTCTATCTGCCATATCTGCCCCTTTTACCAGTCTGTGAGTGGACTTGTGTACGTATCTGTGCTCTGCAGTACGTTCCCCAGTGTTACAATCTGAAAGTAAGGCATATGCTGGTATGTGCAGTGGAACTGCTGGCTGTTTCTGACAAGATTGCTGGCTAGCCTTCACCATGGTCTGGGTGAGGGAATATAGAAACAAAATTACTTAAGAAAAATGTCAAGAGGTATTGAATGAATAGGAATACCAAGAATAATAAAAAAAAAGTAAGGTTAAGAGGAAATGAGAGATTGGAAAAAGGAATTAAAACCATAACTGCATAGTGAAAAAGTAAGAGAGTAAATGGGATTTGAAGAAGCAAGTCTGGTAGCATTGTTTCAATGTGTTAATGTTTTATTCCTTCCTTCTTGAGAGTTAGTATTAAACTATAAGTCACAAAAGTAACAATCCACTACCTGAGACAGTGGACAGAGCAGTGTTATTTATTACACAGGTTATTAGATCTGCTGAATGACTTTGTTTCTCCATGTCCCACTGCAGCATTCATTGCAGCTTGAGGCAGAAGCAGGGATCTTTATTTGTTTATCTCTCAATATAGGACAAAATAAACAGTGAAGTCTCTCTAGTGTTGTGCTTACAGTGTGAGTGCATCAATGCACGCAGAGTATTCCCTCTTATAATAAACACAGTACAATTTATGGCTGATAGTGATCATTCTTGGATTTACCTTCATCGTTCCTTGGTTGACAGCTGACTCAGCTCGCTCTGCAATGGATGTATGCCGCATTCCTGTTTGCACGTCAGTTATTCTACAATATTGACATTTAAAAAACTCATTTCTTATCCTCAGCACTCCCACAGTCCATATTGTGAGAACCAGGCAGAATACAGAAGGCTTAGATGAGAATCGCAAAAGGATATTGGCAAGACAAAGAAGGAAAATGAGAACACACCAGCAACTAACTTAAAAAGGAACCAAAAGAACTACTGTAGGCTTATAAATGCTAAAGAGTTAGTAAGAGAAGGAGTGAGGCCAATTAGAAACCAAACGGAGATGGAGGCAAAAATAATGCTGAGACACTCGATGTGTTGTTTGCATTTGTCTTTACCCGAGAAGAAGACGCTGCCAAGGTCGTAGCAAATCAGGAGGTGGACAGGATGCAGAATAGGCTAAAAATTGACAAAGGGAAGATGCTGGAAAGGATGGCTGTACTTTAAATAGATAAGTCACCAGGTCCAGATGGGATGCATTCTAGGTTGCTGAGGGAAGTGAGGGTGGAGATTGTACTGGCCATGATTTTCCAATTATCTTTGGATACAAGTGGGGCAGGAGAAGTCTGGAGAATTGTGGAAATTACAGCTTTGTTCACAGAAGGGAATAAGGATACACCTAGCAACTACAGCTCAATCAGCTTCACCTCAGTGCTGTGGAAGCTTTTATTGACAATAATCCAACTTGTACCTTGCAGATGATGCAGAGGCTTTGACAGATTGGAAAGGAAGTCACTCATTTGTTTTGTTCTTGAAACTATGCTGTTGATGTGGCTGGCCCAGATAAGGTTGTGGTCATTAGTGACCAATCCTACCCCCACCACATCCCTAAAGCCAGTATGTAGGTGCTGAAAGATTCAGCAGTGGTAGTGCCATTGAAGAAAAACACCAGCTTTTCCCTTGTTCAAAATTGTCATTGCCTAGCACTTACGTGAATCAAGTGTTACCCACCAACTAGCAGCCTGAGTTCAAATGCTTTTCAGGTCAAAGGGTAGGCTAGCATGGACTGGTTAATTATCAGAGGAGCTATCTATAATATTAAATTGTAGAATCATAATTATAAGATCTTTATTAGTCACATGTACATCGAAACACACAGTGAAATGCATCTTTTGCGTAGAGTGTTCTGGGGGCAGCCTGCAAGTGTCGCCACGCTTCCGGCGCCAACATAGCATGCCCACAACTTCCTAACCCGTACGTCTTTGGAATGTGGGAGAAAACCAGAGCACCTGGAGGAAACCCACCCAGACACGGGGAGGAAGTACAAACTCCTTACAGACAGCAACCGGAATCGAACCCGGGTCGCTGGCGCTGTAATAGCATTACACTAACCGCTACACTACCGTGCCTGCCCCATACATTCCTATTCTTGATCTTACGATAAAGGGACGGTCTTTGTTAAAGTACCAGAAGATCATTTATTTGTCCAGTGATATTTCACTGGCATATTTCTTTGATGATGTCTTGGAATTGTGATAAAATGTCTCCAACAAACACCTTCCATTTTGTCTGATGAGGTTCTAACATTTGCAGATTCGCCTTTTTGTTCTCAAGTGACTTTGTCTGTTTTGATTCCCTGGTGTTATACTCAGTAAGAATGTGCCTTGATACTGGGAGATGTAAGTGCTTAATAAATGTAAGGCAATTTTTTCCTTTGAAAATGAAAATGGAAAAAAACTGCATATGTTGAACATCTGAAATAAAAACAGAAGGTGTTGGAAACTGAGTTAACATTTCTGTCGGACACCCGAAGTGCTGCCTGACAGTAATTCCTCATTGTACATTTAAAAAATGACTGAGGCTGGATTACCAAAGTTGGGCTTGGAAGGTCCTCACCCTTCCCTATTTAACCCATCCTACAACACCACCACTTTCCCAAGCAATGAAAGAATACCTGCACTAGATTCAAATTCTGAAACATTATCAACCAACAGTAGAAATCATTACTAAAAGCTCCATGATGCATTTAACTTGGCAAAACAAGGGACTCAAAATTAGCTGAAGACATTGTATTTCTGGTTTGATGTATAGACTAATCATTTTGATAGCAGAAAGAATTATCATTTTAGTAGTCATTTTGTATAATAACTCTTGTCATTGACTTCTCCAATTAAGAAGTAAGTAACTTTTCACACATTTCAAAGCATTCAAGTGATGAAAAGTGAAGTCGTTCTTTGTAATTCTGAGCACACTCTGTCATTTTGAAAGTGAACAAAAGCCATTGGGGAGAGAAGCGTTAATTAAAATTTAACAGCAACCAAAATTAGTGATGTGTACAATTAAGATAAGATTATCTTAATTGAGTGTTAATCATGCACTAACTGAATGTCTTTTATAAGTGAGGAAAAATTGCTTTGCAATTCATTCTGGTCACTGCAGAACTAAAGTATCATAGACATTTTTGTCAACGTGTGACTGAAATTAGCTGTAATGAGCCATCATAATAATATTTCTTTTGTTTTGCTAGGTGATAGTATTTCAAACAAAATTCTATTGCACTTTAGAATGAAAACAGCTGCATATGAATGGACTGGAACTGGTTTTGTGATGCTGAGCACCAAGCTTCTCATGCAGGTCATAATGTCATACAGCATGGAATCGGGCCCTGAGGCGCCATGGGTCCTCGCTGACCAGCAAACGTCCATTTACGCTAATTCTATATTAATATCACTTTTTATTCTGCCCACATTCTCATCAACTCCCCCCCCCCCCCCAGGTTCTAACACTCACCTACGTAGAGCATAGAAAACAAAGAACAATACAGCACAGGAACAGGCCCTTCGGCCCACAATGTCTGCACCGAACATGATGCAGAATTAAACTAATTCTGTTCTGCCTGTACATGATCCATATCCTTCCATTTCCCTGCATATTCATGTGTCTATCCAACAGTCTCTTAAATACCACTATTGTGTCTGGTCCCACCACTCCCCCTGGCAGCCCATTCCAGGCACCTATCACTCTCTGTGTAAAAAAAAAACTCTCCTTTAAACTTTCCCCCCTCACCTAAATGTATGACCTCTAGTACTTGACATTTCTACCCTGGGAAAGAAATTCTGACTGTCTACCCTATCTATGCCTCACATCTTACAAACTTCTATCAGGTCTCCCCTCGGCCTCTGACGCTCCAGAGTAAACAACCCAAGTTTGTCCAACCTCTCCTTATAGCTCATACTCTCTAATCCAGGCAGCATCCTGGTAAACCTCTTCTGCACCCTTTCCAAAGACTCCACATCCTTCCTATAATGGGGCAACCAGAATTGTGCACAATACTCCAAGTGCTGCCTAACCAAAGTTCTATATAGCTGCTACATAACTTCCCAACTCTTATACTCAATGCCCCAACCAATGAAGGCGAGCATGCCATATCCCTTCTTTTCCACCCTATCCACTTGCCTGGTCACTTTAAGTGAGCTGTGGAATTGAATCTCAAGATCCCTCTATACATCAATGCTGTTAACTGTCCTGCCATTAACTGTATACTTTCCCCTTACATAAGACCTCCCAAAGTGTAGCACCTCACACTTGCTCAGATTAAACTCCATCTGCCATTTCTCCACCCTTACTGAACCCACCCATCTACATATTCATCCAAATCATTTATATACATCACAAACAACAGAAGTCCCAGCACTGACCCCTGCGGAACACCACTGGTCACAGGTCTCCAACCAGAATAGCAGCCGCCCACCACTGCCCACTGTCTTCTATGGCCAAGCCAATTCTGAATCCAAACTACCGAGTCACCGTAGATCTCATGTATCTTAACCTTCTGGATCAGGAGGGACATACTAGGGACAGTTTACAGTGGCCATTTAACCTACCATCTGTACATCATTTGGACATGGGAGTTAAACAGAGAACCCAGAAGAAACCCATAGGGACACAGAGAGAATGTGCAAACTCCACCTAGACAGCACCTGAAGTCAGGATTGAACCTGAGTGCCTGGTACCATGAGGCAGAAGCTCTAACTGGCAGTACCATTGTGCTCTCCATTTTAGGTCTGTGCCATCTGTTCTAGTGACTGCCATGATATTTTTATCTTGCTCCAATATTCAATCCCCCTGCTCTTTAATCGAAAACTGCTCGTCAAAGGCTGCTTGCCTGGAGCTTCAGTATTTAGAGGCCAGGAGATCCCCTCTACACTTAATCCATGGTTTCTTTCAGGAAGTCAGCCTCACCCAGGGGCACAGTGCCATAATCAGATCCAAGGCTCCACCCATGTAGTCAGTGTAGAGCTCATTGGTCTTCTGAAGCATCAGCCCTGGTGGTGGCTTGGTGCAAGTCAGCTTGCAAGAACGGTCCCATATTATGGTGATGTTCAGCAGACTGTACAACTTTGAAACATCAAACCAAAGTGCCAATAGTGGGGAACTTTCAGCATGATCAGAGAGCTGCTAAAGATGGCTGTGTGGAGGAAGAGGGGGCAGGAAGGTTGCAATGGTAGCTTGCTGCCAAAACTCTTTAGCAGAAACTTAATGAGCAACACTTTCATTAAAGAATCCATGTTTACCTGCACTAATATGTGCGTGGGTTTCCTCCGGGTGCTCTGGTTTCCTCCCACATTCCAAAGACGTACAGGTTAGGAGCTGTGGGCATGTTATGTTGGTGCCGGAAGAGTGACGACACTTGCGGGCTGTGCCCAGCACATTCTCAGTAACGCAAAAAGATGCATTTCACTGTATGTTTCAATGTACATGTGACTAATAAATAAATATCTTATTAATATGATCTAATATCTGGCCCAATGCATGTCCTTTTATCCTCCAATAATTGGATTCCACCCAAAGACCAAGAGTGACACTGAAGAAGAACATTGATAACAACGTCAACCCAATGGATAATACAGAAGCCCTTTGGATACAATTAGTGTAAATGAATTATAAATTCCATATTCATATCACAAATTAATCATCCTGGTTTAAAAAAAAGGTCCCTATCTTAACTACTCTTTTAAGTAGTCTGTAGCTTCTACCAAGTAGTCCACGTGGGTAAAACAATAGAGTATAATATGGAAGTCTGCTGTGCCTTAGTTAAGTGCTCATGAGATGCTCATAATGTGCATACTTGGAGATTGGCTGAAGGGGACCTGGTGGATCTGTCTTGTTCTTGTGGCTTCCCATTGGTACGTAACAGGGGAGGTGTTATTGTGAGAAGTATCTACTTGTTTATCCCTGGAATCATTGCTACTCATCCAGGGTAGATCTCTCTAAAATGCCAATTTCTATTTTGTCCAGAGGAGAAAGCATTTCTTGGAAGTTTCTCCCTTTTAGTGTCTGCGCAGCACTTGTGTTTCAGGCCTTGGATAGCTACACTTCAGACTGGACGGCATCAGTGAATTTCCAGGCTGCTGCCTTTCCCATGCAGTGGTAAGGAGAAGTCAGTTCGTCTTGTAATCAAATTGCTGCTGCTGTACATTTTCTAGAACTTGTTCCCAGAGTTAATTTTCTATAATTTTTATATTTTAGAAACAGAAGTCCTGTAAACAAATTAATATAGGCTTAACAAAATTAATCACATTAGGTCTGGTTTTATTCATGTTGGGATGGGAAGGCAGTTAAATTTTGGCATTAGTTCTCGTGTGTTCTCATTCTAATCACAGATCAAATGAGCTCTGATCTCCTTCCTTGTTTCACTCCTTCCCCAACCCTACTCCACTTACCTCTGTGTCTCCCACTGGGAAAGAGCTCTTTCTCTATTCTTACAATCAGCATTTTCAAAACCTCCTCTGTCAAACTTGTCACCTTTATTTGCTGCAACATTTCTGCAGTTCTTCACAACCACTGCCTCACTTCCATTTTAATCATCCTAGTCCCCATGAAACCATTGCTCTCTCTCACTTTGACTGCTTCCACGAAACAACCTTAAGAGAGGCATCAATGCACCCGGAGGATATAAATGGGTTGATCAGTTATCCACCTGACCATCAGGTCTGGTGCACAACTGATTAACCCATTCACCATTCAACCTGGCTGGACATCATCAAACACAGTGTAGCCTTGCTATCATCCAACTCCTCTGCTCACCATTCCAGGATCATCTTAAACGGCAAAGGTAGCCCCAGATTCTTTTCTCTATTCACGACCATCTTCTTAATGCCATATCCCCTGTTCTTCCCACAATCTTTTCCAATATCAAATGTAAGATGGTCATGATTTTTTGTTTGTTGCTATATTTGAGACCATCTGATCTACTGCTTCTGCCATTTCTCTTTCTTCTGCTATGCAGCTGGGCAAAAATTTTAACCTTCCTCCAGTCCCAGTCTCAAACAGATAACTTTCCCCAATTTCTCTCCTATTTCACTACATGCCCCCTGTAAACTCACTTAACCGTGAGACCCACTAAGCTACTGACTACATAACTTCCTTTCCTGGCCCTGTGTAAACCAATATTGTCTCTCATTTTTCCATTTTAAATCTGCCTTCATTGTCTCTCTCCTCCAAAATCAATCCTAGACATTTTCATCCTTGCAAACTGTTGTCACATCTTCATGCTCCCTTTCTCCCCAAGTTATTGAATGCATCATACTCTCTCAAATTCAGGTGTATTTTATCTAGACTTTCTGATTTTAATCCCTCCAATCAAGTTTCTGTCCCTGCCACAGTACCAAAACAGTTCTGATCAGTTGCACTCATGACATCCTTTGTGATTGTGGAAAAGGTAATGAGTTGGATCATCTAATTGCACATCTGCCCATGAGTCCCTGAGAGCTTGCGACTGCAATGTACCCTCCTTGCTGTCTGAAGTTGAGCCTGCCAGACTCTCATGCGGGTTCAGGACACTGACTTTGCACGGCACACCACACCACTTGACCAGGGGAGGTCACGTGACCCACCTTCCAATGCATTCATCGTGTCAGTTCCCTCACTTCACAGGTGGTGATGTGGAAACTCTTGAGGATGTTTCTTGGCCATGACCTTTTTTGGGGTGTGGATGTGCAACATACAAGTCCCGGCACCTGATTAAGGATGCGGTTGAGAACTGTCACTAGGATTTCCATGTCAATCACCTGGGAGGAAGCATAAATATGAAAATGTTTTGTAAAGGGACTACCTTCTATTTTCATTTAATTGCTTTCCCAGAACACCTCTGCTTTGTTGACCGGTATTATGGGCAAAAAAAAGGTAATGTTAATCAAATTGCTCATCCCACCCCTCCCACCCAAGTCATCCCACACTGAGCCAGAGACTCAGGTCTCACTCAGCCAGAGGCCTCCCATCATTCAGCATCCAGTGGCACTGAAAAATGCCAACAGATTTGGATTGTTGAATGGTGGGGACTACCTGCTGGCACAGAAGCTGGGAGATTCCAACTCCCAGAAGCATGGTGAAGGACTGGCCTCATTGGCTAACGTGCAGTTGGAAAAGTCAGTAATCAGAAATCACCCTGCTGATCTAACCAGCCTTCAAATGGAAACGAAGGCAAGTCCCACCTGACCTTGGGTCAGATGATCTACCCCATTCTTTCCCTCTTTGTCTTCTTGAACTCTCTGCAGTACTTTCCCTCAACGCCTCTCCACTGTCGTCCAGTGAATGGGACCAGCCGTAGCCAGGGAATCACCAGTAGTAGATTCTCTTCCCATGCCTGCACTATAACATCCCATGATTCCCAAGGCTTGGCTCTCCTCAATTTTTCAATTGCATCCTACTCATTGGGGACATATACTGTGTTAATGAAAACAAGCTAGGCTTGATCCTGTTGAATTTTAGAAGAGGGTGAAAGGTGACTTGATTGAAACATCGGATTGTAAGGGATCTTGACAGAGTGGATGTGGAGGGGATGTTTCCTCTTGTGGGAGAATTCACAACTAGGAGTGACTGTTTAAAAATAAAGGGTTGCCCATTTAGGACAGAAATGACATGATTTTTTTTCTCTCTCAGAGTTTAGTGAATCTTCGGCACTCTCTTCCTCAAAGGGCAAAGTCTTTGAATATCTCTAAGGTGGATGTAGAAAAATTCTTGATAAGCTGGGGGTGAAAGGTTATCTGGGGTAGACAGGAATTGGAGTTGAAGTTACAATTAGATTAGCTTTCACCTTATTAAATGGTGGAGCAGGCTCAATATTAAATTCGGATGATCAGAAAATTCCTTTAATTAAATATAGAAAAGACTAAAGCTAATGAATTTGATCCCCATCTCAAACTCTGTTTCCTCACCACTGATTCTTTCCTACCCCTGAATACCTGTGCGAAAATGAACAATATTAATCACCATCTTGATGTCATTTGGATAAAAACTTATAAAGCCATATAAAACTTTGAATCTAAAATCACCATTATTTCCAAGAGGACTGATTTCCGGCTCAGAAACATCACTTGACTCCACCCCAGCCTCAGTTCATCTTCTAATTTGTGCTTTATTATCTCTTGACAGTTTTTAACGTTTCGCATTCAGGATATTAAGAGGATAGGCAATCTGTTTCCACTTGTTGAGCAATCTGGCATAACTGGACATGGCTTAAACATCAGAGCCATCCCCTTTAGACCTGAAATTAGGAAACCCTCCTAAATCAAAAGAGCGACAGAAATGTAAAATCTGCTCCAACAATGCTCAGTCAATTTGTTAATTTTAAATCTGAGACTGATAGATGTTTGTTTACTAAAATTCTAATGGACATGGGGCAAAGCTGCTATATGGAATTAGATCACAGATTAGTCTTCTTTTTAAATTGAATTGGAATTGGTTATTATTGTCACATGTATCGAGCTACAGTGGAAAAACTTGTCTTACATATTCGTACATACAGATCAATTCATTACACAGTGCATTTAGGCAGTATAAGGTAAACCAATACAAAATGCAGAATAAAATGCAACAACTACAGAGAAAGTGCAGTGCAAGTAGACAATAAGGTGCAAGGCCATAACAAGGTAGATTGTGAGTTCAAGAGTCCATTTTATTGTACTAGGGAACCTTTCAATAGTCTTATAACAGTGGGATAGAAACAGCCTGTGAGACTCAGTAGTGAGGGACTAAATGCCTTACTCTCCTGTTCTAATATTCTTCATATTGGTTAATTATTGTTAACCATGTGAAATTTATTTTGTGTTCAAAAATGAATGGTACGTGATGAGAAGGGAAGAGTCATGCTAGTTATAATGGAGCTCTTTTTGTAGCATGTGTTACAAATAATATAAACACATGGACAATAATTGTTGCTTTTATGCTGTCATCCTTTTAAAGAATATATCATGTGATTTTTCTGCAGACTCATTTTCCAACAGTTTTGGGAAGCAGATTTCAGAATGAGAGGCTCTTTTATAGACCACACCCATAAGCTTGCTTGCTGGCTCCATAAATTGTTTCATGAATAAAATACACTTGTTGGCTACCTCCAGTATCTTAGAGATTTAATAAGGGAGATACTAAGACAGTTTTCCCTCTGTGAGTCATTCAGTACAAATTACATTTTCTTTTGAGTGCAAATTTTTCATGAAATGAATATTTATTGAGGCCTGAAATTTGCTTTTGATTTATGGAATCTTTGTTGAAAAATTTTGCATTGCAGAGAGTTGCAATTTAGATGATAATTTGAACCATCATTAATTGTATTACCATCATGAAATGCCTCAGGTTGCAATACCCTGCTTCCTAAAATCTACTGTGTGTGCAGACACAGTAACTAGAAACCACAATAGTAAATTCTCATTTATCCAGTATTTATTCATACAGAGTTCTCATGCAACCAGCACTTTATTTAAGAATACAAAGAATTTCTTTCTTTTTCAAAAAAAGAAGTTTGAATTTGCGCTCACTGGATTCTGATGTGATTTTGCTCACACATTGTCTCCCACCATCCTACAGCAAATCGGCCCAGCATCAGTCCCCCACATGTACTTACAAGTGATGGTTTCTTAAACTATACTGTATTTCTCCCATTTATTCAATATGTTGGAAAAGAATACTCCCAGCAAAGGAACAAAGTGAAATGGTGTTGTTCCAACTTTGAAAGAGAAAATGGAAATATGTAAAAGACTGGAAAAAGGTGAACATAGGAATGTTCTTATGAAAAAAATCAATATTGGTTCCTCAATATTGATTGACGACATTAGATTTAGCTTAAAGAGTTCTTCCTGAACTCAGTGATAAAGGTGTTGAAAAGCATCATACAATGCACACAGCAAAGCTTGATAATAGAACATAGAACAGTATAGAACAGGAACAATCCCTTCAGCCCACGATAGAACATAGAACAATACAGCACAGTATGGGCCCTTTGGCTCATGATGTTGTGCCGACCTATATAAACACCTACTCCTCAATCAACCTAACCCTTCCCTCCTGCCAGCCCATAACCCTCTGTTTTTCTCATATCCATGTGCCTATCTAAGAGTCTTTAAAATTTCCCTATTGTATCAGCCTCTACTACCACCTCTAGCAGTGCATTCCAGGCACCCACCACTCTCTGCATTAAAAAAAACCTCTCTGACATCTCCCCTAAACATTCCTCCTCAAACTGATGTCCTCTGGTATTGGCCATTGCTACCCTGGGGAAAAGGTGCCGGCTGTCCACTCCATCTATGCCCCTCATAATCTTATACACCTCTGTCAAGTTGCCTCTCATCCTGTATCACTCCAAAGGGAAAAGCCCTGGCTTGCTCAACCTTTCCTCATAAGACATGTTCTCTAATCCAGGCAGCATCCTGGTAAATCTGCTCTGCACCCTCTGTAAAGCTTCCACATCCTTTCCATAATGAGGTGACCAGAACTGAACACAATACTCCAAGTGTGGTCTAACCAGAGTTTTATAGAGCTACAGCATTACCTCACAGCTCTTGAACTCAATCCCCTGACTAATGAAGGCCAGCACATCATACGCCTTCTTAATCACCCTATCAACTTGCACAGCAACTTTGAGGGATCTATGGACTTGGACCCCAAGATTTCTCTATTCCTCCACATTGTTAAGAGTCCTGCCAATAACCTTGTACTCCGCCTTCATGTTCATTCTTCCAAGGTGCATCTCTTCCCATTTTTCTGGATTGAACGCCATCTGCCACTTCTCCGTCTAGCTCTGCATCCTGTCTATATCCTGTTGTAACCAACGACAACCTTCGACACTATCCACTACCCCTCCGACCTTCGTGTCATCTGTAAACTTACAAACCCATCCCTCCACTTCCTCATCCTAGTCATTTATATATATAAAAAAAATCACAAAGACCAAGGGTCCCAGAACAGATCCCTGCAGAACACCTCTAGTCACCGACCTCCAGGCAGAATACTCTCCATCTACTACCATCCTATGCCTTCTGTGGGCAAGCCAATTCTGAATCCACGCAACCAGGTCTCCATGGATCCCATGCCTCATAACTTTCTGGACGAACCTATTACGGGGAGCATTGTCAAATGACTTACTAAAATCCATATACACCACATCCGCTACTCTACCTTCATCATTTTTTTTTGTTACCTCCTCGAAAAACTCAGTTGGGCTTGTGAGGCATGACCTGCCCCTCACAAAGCTATGCTGACTATCTCTAATAAGACTTTGCTTCTCCAAATGCTTGTAAGTCCTGTCCCTAAGAATCCATTCCAATAGCTTGCCCACCACTGACATAGGACTCAGTGGTCTATAATTCCCAGGGTTATTTCTATTACCTTTCTTGAACAAGGGAACAACATTTGCCATCCTCCAATCCTCTGGTACCACTCCTATGGCCAGGGAGGATGCAAAGATCAGTGTCAACACCCCAGCAAACTCTTCCATTGCTTCCCATAGTAACCTGGGGTATTATCACTTCCGGCCCCAGGGACTTGTCTATCCTAATGTTTTTCAGAAGCTCCAACACTACTTCTTTCTTGACCTCAACATGCTCCAGCACATTAGCCTGTTTTACTCTGACCTCACATTCATCAAATCCCTTTCCCTAGTGAACACTGAAGTCACTGAAGTAAAGTATTCATTAAGGACCTCCCCTACCTCCTCCACCTCCAGAGTCATGTTTCTCCCTTTTTCCCTGAGCAGTCCTACCTTCACTCTAGTCATCCTCCTGTTCTTCACGTACATGTAGAACTCCTTGGGGTTTTCCTTAATTCTACTCACCAAGGCCTTCTCATGTCTCCTTCTAGCTCTCCTAAGTCCCTTCTTAAGTTCCTTTCTGGCTATCTTATAATTCTCAAGAGCCCTGCCTGATTTTTGCTTCCTTCTTCCTCTTGACTAAATGTTTCACCTCTCTTGTCAACCATAGTTCCTTTATCGTCCCATCCTTTCCCTATCTCAGTGGGACAAACCTATTCTGAAGCCCATACAAGTGCTCCCTAAACAGCCTCCACATTTCTGCTGTGCATTTCTCTGAGAACACCTGTTCCCAATTTACAATCCCAAGTTCCTGCCCAATAGCATCGTAATTAGCCCTCCCCCAATTAAAAACTTTCCCATATCACCTGCTCCTATCCTTGTCCATGGCTATGGTAAAGTTCAAGGAGTTGTGGTCACTGTCTCCAAAATGTTCACCCACCGAGAGGTCTGTCACCTGACCAGGTTTGTTACCTCGTACTAGATCCAGTATGACTTCTCTAGTCGGCCTGTCCACATACTGTGTCAGGAATCCTTCCTGGACATACCTAACAAATTCTGCCCCATCTAAACCTTTTGCACTAAGGAGGTGCCAATCAAAATTAGGGAATTTGAAGTCTCCCATGACAACAACCCTGTTAATTTTGCACTTTTCCAAAACTGCCTACTTATCTGCTCTCAGTGTCCTGGTGGCTATTGGGGGGGCCTATAGAATACTCCCAATAGAGTAATTGCTTCCTTCTTGTTTCTGACTTCCACCCACATTGACTCAGTAGACGATCCCTCCCTGATGTCCTCCCTTTCTGCAGATGTGATACTAGCCTTGATTAGCAATGCCACTCCCCCCCCCACCCCCACCCCCACCCCCTTTTTACCTCCCTCCCTATCCCTTTGGAAACATCTAAACCCCGGAACATCAAGCAGCCAATCCTGCCCTTGCAACGGCCAAGTCTCTGTAATGGCCTCAACATTGTAATCCCAGGCACTGATCCATGCTCTAAGTTCATCACCCTTATTCTTAATACTTCTCACATTAAATTAAACACATTTCAACCCATCTGACTGACTGTGTTTATGACCGATCCACTGCCTATCCTTCCTCACAGTCTCTCTGCACAATGCATCTACCTTTCCACCAACTGCTTCATCATCTGATCTAACACTCTGGTTCCCATCTCCCTGCCAACCTAGTTTAAACCCTCCCCAACAGCTCTAGCAAACCTGCCCGCAAGGACATTGGTCCCTCTTGAGTTCAGAAGCAACCCATCCCTTTCGTACAGGTCATACTTTCCCCAGAAGAGGTCCCAGTGATCCACAAATCTGAAACCCTGCCCCCCCCCACCAACTCTTCAGCCACACATTCATCGGCCATATTATCCTATTCTTACCCTCACTGGCGCGTGGCACAGGCAGCAATCCAGAGATTACAACCCTTGAGTTCTTCCTTTTTAGCTTCCTTCCTAACTCCCCATATTCCCTCTTCAGGACCTCATCCCTTTTCCTATCTATGTCATTGGTACCAATGTGTGCCATGACTTCTGGTTGCCTACCCTCCCCCTTAAGAATGCTGCTTAAGAACAATGTTATGCCAAACTAAGTAAACCAGTAATTAAAAGCCTAAATAAACCAATCCCTCTGCCTGCACAATGTCCATAAGCCTCCATCCTCTGCACATCCATGTGCTTGTCAAAGAGCCTGTTAAACACCTCTATTGTATTTGCCTCCACTACTGCCCTTGGCAGTGCATTCCAGGCACCCACCACTCACCGCACATACCCTTTGAACTTACCCCTATCACCTTATATGCATGCCCTCTAGTATTAGACATTATGACCACTTTGAAATCACAGTCCCTTTTCTCAAGGCTGGCTCACTCTTTCAAGATTCAGCATGGAGTTCAGGATGAAATGTTTCCAGCAAACAGAAATCTGCTGATACAAAAGTAGCAGAGAATTTTTGCGAAACTTTCAAGAATTTAGTTATTGAACATGATCTGGCTACTGTGCAAACCCAGGCTAGGTTTATGCGTAAGTTGTATGCGTAGCTTACATAAGATTGTTTTGTTTTTATCAACTAAGCTCAAACAATGAATTTATTTCAAGTGTTATGCAAAGACATTTTTAGTTTATTTACATTATGCAAAAGAGCTGTGCAGTTGTAGGCTGATTAGCAGCAACATCCTCTTTGAAGCTTTGGCATTTCATGTGATGGTGAGTACCATTTGAGTTCACTTGATTTATCTTTGTTCTATTTTACATTAATACTGGTTATCCTTAAAACATAGAATTCCAGTGTAAAATGTTGTTATTTAAAAGGGTGAGGAGATGACATATAGTTTGGCAATTTATTTAAAGGTTTATGCATTGAATACATGCGTGATGTAAAGTACATGTTTTTGTGAGCAATTTTCATGCAACCAACAATCCCCATTCCCCAATGATGCCGGATGGCTGACAATATATTGTACAACGCCAAGTTATAAAGCAACAGTCCTCATCTTCTAACTTTCCATTTTTCTGTCATGAATCAAACTAGAGCAGAGCTGCATAAGCACTCACTACTATTTGTTAACTTAATGAAATGGTTTTCTTTATGGGTGAATCTATGCAGTACCAAACTTAAGTATGTATCCTGTCAACCAAAGTTGTGTATGTCCACAACTTCAGGCATGAATCAGGTTTAGTGATTGGGAACACCAAGCCTGCTTGATTTTCTCCTACTTAGCCAATTACAATATTACAATTATACTGTCCTTCAGTCAAAGTGGGCTGACTTAGAACAGTTTACAAATAATGCCCAGGGTTTTCTTTTATAATTATGGGGATCTGGGCAACTTGAGCAAGGCCAGCATTAACTGCCCATTTCTGCTTGCCCTTGAGAAGTTGGTGGAGCACCACCTTCTTGTACCACTGGAGTCCATCCTGTGAAGGTAGTCCCATGGTGCTGTTGGGTAGGGAGTTCCAGGAGTTTGACCTGGCAATGATGACGGACCGGTGACATGGAAGGGAGCCTGCAGGTGGTGGTGTACCCAAGAACCTGTTGTCCTTCTTGCTGGTAGAGGTTGTGGGCTTCAAAGGTTCTGTTGGAGTAGCCTGGGTGACTAACTTGGTGTGTTTTGTCAGTGGTACTCACTGTAGTCACTGTGTACCATACTAGAGGAAATGAATGTTTATATTTGTTGATGGGGCACCAACCAAGTGATTTGTTTTGCTTTAGATAGAGTTGAGTTTCCTTAGTTCATCCAACAAGTGGAAGTATCCCATTATGTTCCTGACATTTGTCTTGGAGATGGAAGAAAGATGTTGGGGTGTCAGAAGGTGAGTCCCTCACTGCAAGATACCCAGCCTCTGACCTGTTGTTATAGCCACAGTATTTATGTGGCTATTCCAGCTGAGTTTCTGGTCAATGGCAACCCTCTGGAACTTAATGGTTGGGGATATTTCAGCCCACGTCTGAATATTGTCTCGGTCTTGCCGCATGTAAGCATGGGCTGCTTCATTTGCTTTGGAATTGTAAATGGAAATGAACATTGTACAATAATCAGCAACGTTTTTTAGTTCTGATCTTATGATGTAAGGAAGTTCATTGATGAAGAAACGGAAACTGGTTGGGTCAGGACACTGCCTTGAGGAACTCCTGCAATGATGTCCTCTGGCTGATTGATCTGCAACAGATATGTCCATCTTGGTTGTACAAGGTATGACTCCAGACACTGGAGTGATTTTCCTTTGATGACCATTGACTGTGGTTCTACCAGGGCTCCATGATGCGACACTAGGTCAAATACTCCCTTGACATCAGGGGAAGTCACTCTCACTTCACCTCTAGAATTCAGCTCTTTGGTCCATACATGGACAAAGGCTATGATGAGGTCTGGAGCCAAGTGGTCCAGGTGAAACCCAAACTGGGATTCAATGAGTAGATTATTGGTAAGTATGTTAATAGCACTGTCAATAACAGCTTCCATCACTTTGTTGATGATTGAAAACAGACTAACTGGGGTAGTAATTAGCTGGATTGGATTTATGATTTTTATGAACGGGACAAAGACCTGGGCAATTTCCACATGAATGGGTAGATGCCAGTGTTGTAATTATACTGGAGAAGCTTAAATAATGGTGCATCTTATTTCTGGAGTGTAGGTCTTCAGTACTACAGCTGGGATGATGTTTGATCTCATAGCCTCTTGGTGCTGTCAGCCATCTTAATAGGTAAGTTGTATTGGCAGGAGACCAGTTTCTGTGATGGTGGAGTTTTCAGGATGAAACTAATATAGATCATCGATTTAGCACTTCTAGCTAAACGTGGTTGCAAATACTTTAGCCCTCACCACCATAGAGGATGGGGATGTTCTTTGAGCCTCATCTTGTTTGATTCGTAACTATATGTGGTAGGAATACGGAGCTTTGATTTATTCCAGTGGTTGTGAGATCATTTAGCTCTGTCTGTACTGCATCTGCTTTTGGTGTTTAGCACACAACTAATCCTGCCTGACAGGTTCCCGAGGCTAGCACCCATCAGTTTTAGATTTGCTTGCTGCTGTTCCTGGCATGCTCTTCTGCACTCCTCCTCATCCCTTGGTTAATCCCCTGACATGATAGCAATGGTAGAGTGGGGGATTCATTGAATCATGAGATTCCAGATTATGACAGATTACTTCTGCTGCTGCTGATAGTCCACAGAGCCTCATGGATATCCAATTTTGAGATGCCAGATCTGTTCTGAGTTTATCTTTTATAGAGCCACACAATTTGGTGTGTAGGTGGGACTGTCTCCATAAGAACTGTGCAGTGGTCACTCCTATCAATGTTATCGTGGACCTATGCAGACAGTTTTGTGAACTTGAGGTCAAGTGCATATCAAAGATGTAGCCATGGGCACTCATATGCGCCTATGGCTATGTGGAACAGTCCTTGTTCCAAGGCTATTCCAACAAAACAACCCTCCCCCCAACTCTTTCTCTGCCACATCAACACTGCTTCCTGCACTTGTGCAGGAATCATTAATTCCATCAATTTTTCTACCAACTTCCACCCTGGCCCTCAATTCACCTGACTATCTCTGATACTTCTGTTCCTTTTCTGGATCTCTTGTTCTCCATCTCAGGAGACAGACTTGCCACTGACATCTTTTATAAACCCACTGATTCCCACAGTTTCCTCGACTACACCTTCTCCCACCCTGCCTCGTGTGGGGATGCTGCTCCTTTTTCTCAATTTCTCCATCTCCGCCACATCTGTTCTCAAGATCAGGCCTTCTGCTCTAGAGCTTCTGAAATGTTCTCCTCCTTCTAGAAGTGTGGCCTCTCCTCTGCCATAGCTGATGGAGCCTTCATAGATATTTCCTCCATTTTCGGCATATCTACTCTCATTGCCCTTCTCCCCAGACGGAGCAGTGATAGAGTTCCCTTGGTCCTCACCGTTCACCCCACCTGCCTCCACATCGAACTCATCATCCTCCGCCATTTCTGCCAGCTCCAATGTGGTCCCACCACTGGTCAACAACGACCTTCCCTCTTCCCCCCCTACTTTCTGCTTTCTGCAGGGACCACTCCCTTCTTGACTCCCTCATCTCCTCATCCTCCCCACCCACTCCCTTCTGTCCCCTGGCACTTTCCCCCGAAACTATAAGTGTAACACCTGTCCCTTCATCTTCTCCCTCACCATCATCCAGGGATCTATACAGCCCTTCAGGTGAGGCAGAATTTCACCTGCACCTCTTCCAACCTGTATTCGGCACTCACGGTGGCTTCCTCTACAATGGTGAAACCAAGCATAGACCAGACGACTATTTTGCAGAGCACCTGTGCCCTGTCCACAATGGCCATCTCGAACTTCTGGTTGTGTGTCATTTAAACTCTCAGTCCCAGTCCCAGTCCCAGTCCCACACTGAACTATCTGTCCTCGGCCTTCTCCATTGCTAGGGAGAGGCTGAATGTAAATCAGAGGAACAACGTCTCACATTCTGCCTGGCTAACTTAAAACCCAAAGGTATGAACATCGAATTTTCCAATTTCAAGTAACCTACAGCCCCGGTGTTCTCCTCCCACACACACTCAACCATACACCTAGCTTTCTTCTCTCTTCAATCACCTCTCTCATCACCCTTCCCCCCCAAACTTTCTGGTTCCACCTATTACCTACCAGCCTCTATCAGACCACTCCCCCGCCATACTGCTATATACTGGCAATCTTTCCTGTTCCCTCTCAGTCCTGAGGGTCTCAGCCTGAAACATTGACTTACACCTTTTGCCTCCGCAGACGTTGTTTGACCTGCTGAGTCCTTCCAGCATTCTTTTTTACATTCGCAATTCCAGTGTCCTTTGCCTTCAAGTATCCCTCATGTTGATTCACTCACTTCCTGAGGCAGAACCAGTCTATGTCCTTTAGGACTTGGCCAGTTCGGTCTGTGATGGTACGACCAAGCCACCACCGGTGATGAGCATCGGTCTCCCACCCACCCAGAGTATGTTCTGTGCCATTGCTACTCTCAGTGCTTCTTCCAAGATTTGTCCAATGTGATAAAGCACTGGGATAGAGTATTTCAGTTATGAGGAGAGACAGGAGAGACTAGGTTTGTTCTCCCAGGAGTACAGGAGGTTAAGAAGGGACATTACTGAGGTATTTAAATTATGACAGATATTGATAGGGTAGACTGCAGGAAACTTCTCCCCTTATCAGATGTGAATAAAACTCGGGGACATTAATTTAAGGTAAGGGTTAAGAGATTTAGAGGAGATCGAAGGGTGACCTTTTATCACCCAGAGCGTGGTGAGTACCTGGAATGCACTGCTAGAGGGAGTGATGGGAGCAGAGTCGCTGACAGCATTTAAGAAGTGTCTAGATAGAACTTGAATCGCCAAGGCATTGAAGGCTCTGGGCCAAATGCTAGAAGATGGGATTAATATGAATGGGTGCCCACTGGTAAACAGGACACGGTAGGGGTGAATGGCCTTTTTCCCATGCTTTATGACTCCATAACTCTATGACCTCTGTGACTCTATTTATCAGCTGATGAAGGACGATAGGTGATAATCAGGAGGAGGTTTCCTTGCCTATATTTACTCTGGTGCCAAAAGACTTCTCATCTATTTCACTAAGGAAAAGGACATTGTAGTTGGAGATTGCAGGGAGGGAGATGGTGATATTCAAGAGCGTGTTGTCTTTAAAAAAGAGGATGTCGTAATGGGCTTAAAGGTGCATAAATCCCTAGGGCCTAATGCGATATATCTCAGGCTGAAATGGGAGACAAGGTAGGAGATCGCTGGGGCCCCAACAGAGATTTCAGAGATCTTTAAATGTTTGCTGGCCGCATGTGAGATACCAGATGACTGGATGGCTACAAAACGTGGTACATTTATTCAAGAAGGGCCGGAGGGATAAGCCAGGTAACAAATTGAATATTTTGAGGAGTAACAAAAATTGTAATGAAAAGAGGACAATGTGGTTGATGTCATCTTCATGGGCTTAAGTCAGGCCTTTGACAAGATCCCACATGGGATCCGGGTTCAAAAATTTAGGGCACATTGGATCCAGAGAAAGTTGGCAAATTGAATCCAAAATTAGCTTCATAATAGGAGGCAGAGGGTTTGGTAGATGGTAATATTTGTGATTGGAAATCTGTGAAATCATTGCCAGGACAATTGCTGTTTCTTATATCCACTAATGCTTCGAATGTGAATGTAGGAGATATGATTAGTAAGTTTGCAAATGACAAGAAAATTGGCGGTGTTGTTGATAGTGAGGAAGGTTGTCTTAGGCTACAGGATGATACTGATGAGTTGGTAAGATGGGCAGAGCAATGGCAGATGGAATTTAATCCTGGTAAGACTTTGGAAGACTAATAAGGATAGGGCATACACAATGAATGGTAAGGCCCCAGGGAGTATTGTGGTACAAAGGACCTTAGTGTACAGGTCTAAAGGGATTTAATTATAAGGGTTAGTTTTTAATAGCGTTGTTATTATTAGGGTTAGATTTTTATAAGGTTCTTTTTTAAGTGTTTTATAAGTTTTAATTGGGAGGAGTGGGGGCTGGACTACGCAGGCATGGCAGTTTAAAAAGAGGGGAGAGAAAAAAAAACTTCGGCGGCTTCGTGGGTTTCGCTTCGAAAGACTTCGGAGCAGATAAGTTTTTCTTTTTTATCTTTTTTTTTAATAGGAATTTAATTATAAGGGTTAGTTTTTAATAGGGTTGTTATTATTAGGGTTAGACTTTTATAAGGTTCTTTTTTAAGTGTTTTGTAAATTTTAATTGGGAGGAGTGGGGGCTGGACTGCGCAGGCGCGGTGCGGGCAGTTTAAAAAGCAAACCGCCATATCCAGCGGGCAGCGTCGGAGCGGGCAGTGGAGTGAGAGGGAGCAGAGTGGTCGGGTTTTGGCTTAAGGGGCTTTGGCGTAAAGGGGCAAGGCAGGTGAGTAGCTGGTAGGTAGGTAAAGGTAAGGTTTACCTATTATCTGTTACAAATTTTTAAGTAGGAAAAACTAGGAGGAGAAATGGAATTAGTTCAGATGGAGGACATGGTGGTGTGCTGCAGCTGCTTGATGTGGGAACTCGTGGACCTTGCTGTGGTCCAAGGTGGCCACATCTGCAGTAAGTGCTTGAGGCTGGAGGAACTTCAGCTCAAAATTGATGAGCTGGATTTCCAGCTTCAAGCACTGTGCAGCATCAGGGAGGGGGAGAGTTTTGTAGATACTGTACATAAGGAGGTGATCACCCCTCTTAGAGCAGGTAATTCCGGAGTCCAGGAAGTAGATAGAATGGTGACTGTCAGGGGAGGGAAAAGGGAAAAGAAAACAAACAGGCAGATAGAGCAGAGGACCCCGGAGGCTGCTCCCCTCAGTAACAGGTTTTCTGCTTTGGAGGCTGTTGAGGGAGATGACCTGCTGGGGCCTAGCAGCAGTAGCCAGGTCTGTGGCACTGGGACTGGTCCTGCTGCTCAGAAGGGAAGGGAGGAGAACAGCAAGACAGTAGTGATAGGGGACTCGATAGGGAAACAGATAGGAGGTTCTGTGGCAGTGAGCATGAATCCCAGGTGGTATGTTGCCTCCCAGGTGCCAGGGTCTGGGATGTCACTGATCGGGTCCACAGGATTCTAGAGCGGAAGGGAGAAGAGCCAGAAATCATGGTTCATGTTGGTACCAACGACATAGGTGGGAAGAGGGATGAGGTCCTGAAAAGTGAGTTTAGCGAGCTAGGCAGAAGGCTGAAGGACAGGACCTCGAGGGTAGCGATCTCAGGATTGCTGCCAGTGTCATGCGATAGTGAAAGTAGGAATAGGAGGAGATGGCAGATAAATGCGTGACTGAGAAGTTGGTGCAGAAGGGAGAGTTTTAGATTTTTAGATCATTGGGATCTCTTCTGGGGAAGGTGGGACCTGTACAGAAAGGACGGGTTACACCTGAACCTGAGGTGGGCCAATATCCTTGCAGCCAGGTTTGCTAGGGTGGTTCAGGAGGATTTAAACTAGATTGCGAGGGGGAAGGGAACCGGAGGAGTAGGTCAGAGGAAGAAGGGGATGGGGAAAAGGCAGATCTGACAGGTAGAGAGGCTTTGAGGAAAGAGAAGCAGAGTACAGGCTAAAAAAGTAGTAAGGTGGATGGGCTAAAGTGCACTTACTTGAATGCGAGAAGCATCAGGAATAATGGAGATGACTTGAGAGCTTGGATAAGTACATGGGACTATGATATTGTGGCTATTACGGAGACATGGCTGACATTAGAGCAGGAATGGATATTGAATATTCCTGGTTTTCAGTGTATTAAAAGGGATAGGGAGGGGGGTAGAAGAGGAGGAGGGGTGGCGATACTGGTCAGGGACACTGTTACAGCTGGGTAGATAATGTAGAAGGATCCTCTCTAGAGTCAATATGGGTGGAAGTTAGGAACAAGAAAAGGGCAGTTACCCTCCTGGGAGTATTCTATAGGCGCCCCGGTAGCAGTAGGGATACTGAGGAGCAGATTGGGAGGCAATTTTTGGAGAGATGCGAAAATAACAGGGTTATTATAATGGGAGACTTCAACTATCCAAATATTGATTGGCACCTACTTAGTGCCAAAGGTTTAGACGGGGCACAGTTTGTTAAGTGTGTCCAGGATGGATTCCTGACACAGTATGTTGACAGGCCGACTAGAGAGAATGCCATATTACATCTAGTTTTAGAACCGGGTCAGGTGACAGATCTATCGGTGCACTTGGGGGACAGTGACCATTGCTCCATAACCTTTAGAATTGTCATGGACAGGGATGGAGCAAAGAGGACAGGAGGATATTTAATTGGGGAAAGGTGAATTATGGGGTTATAAGGTGAGAACTTGGGAGTGTAAATTGGGATGACATTTTTGAAGGGAAATGTACTATGGAGATGTGGTCGATGTTTAGGGATCTTTTGCAGGATGTTAGGGATAAATTTGTCCTGGTGAGGCAGAGAAGGAATGGTAGGGTGAAGGAACCGTGGGTGACGAGAGAGGTGGAACGTCTAGTTAGGAAGAAGAGGGCAGCATACATAAGGTGTAAGCAGCAAGGATAGGACAGGGCTCGTGAGGAATATAGAGTAGCAAGGAAGGAACTTAAGAAAGGGCTGAGGAGAGTGAGAAGGGGACATGAAAAGGCTTTGGCGAGTAGGGTTAAGGAGAATCCCAAGGCTTTTTTCTCGTACGTAAAGAGTAGAAGGATGGCTAGGGTAAAGGTAGGTCCGATTAAAGACAAAGGTGGGAGGATGTGCCTGGAAGCTGTGGAAGTGGGTCAGGTTCTTAATGGATACTTCTCTTCAGTATTCACCAAGGAGAGGGGTCTTGATGCTGAGAACAGTGTAGGTGAGGGTAATGTTCTATAGTATGTAGATATTAGGAGAGAGGATGTGTTGGAGTTGTTAGAAAATATTAGGACAGATAAGTCCCCGGGGCCTGACGGAATATCCCCCAGGCTGCTTTGTGAGGTGAGGGAGGAGATTGCTGAACCGTTGGTTAGGATCTTTGAGTCCTCGTTGTCAACGGGGATGGTACCGGAGGATTGGAGGGTGGCGAATGTTGTCCCCTTATTCAAAAAAGGTAGTAGGGATAGTCCAGGGAATTACAGACCGGTGAGCCTTACGTCTGTGGTAGGTAAGCTGTTGGAAAGGATTCTAAGAGATAGGATCTATGAGCATTTGGAGAAACATGGACTGATTAGGGACAGCCAGCATGGCTTTGTGAAGGGAAGATCTTGCCTCACAAGCCTGATAGGGTTCTTTGAGGAGGTGACCAGGAAGATTGATGAGGGTAGCGCAGTGGATGTGGTCTACATGGATTTTAGTAAGACGTTTGACAAGGTTCCACATGGTAGGCTTCTTCAGAAGGTCAGAGGCCAAGGGATCCGGGGAAGCTTGGCCATGTGGATTCAAAATTGGCTTGCCTGTAGGAAGCAGAGGGTTGTGGTGGAAGGAGTGCATTCGGATTGGAGGGCTGTGACTAGTGGTGTCCGACAGGGATCGGTTCTGGGACCTCTACTTTTTGTGATATTTATTAATGACTTGGATGAGGGGGTAGAAGGGTGGGTTGGCAAGTTTGCAGATGACACAAAGATTGGTGGTGTTGTGGATAGTGTGGAGGGCTGTTGAAGCTTGCAGAGGGATATTGATAGGATGCAGAGCTGGGCTGACAAGTGGCAGATGGAGTTCAATCCAGAGAATTGTGAGGTGGCACACTTTGGAAGGACAAACTCCAAGGCGGAGTACAAGGTAAATGGCAGGATTCTGGGCAGTGTAGAGGAGCAGAGGGATCTGGGGGTTCATATCCACAGATCACTGAAAGTTGTCTCGCAGGTGGATAGGGCAGTTAAGAAAGCTTATGGGATGTTAGCTTTCATAAGTCGGGGGATCAAGTTTAAGACCCGCAAAGTGATGATGCAACTTTACAAAACTCTGGATAGGCCACACTTGGAGTACTGTGTCCAGTTCTGGTCACCTCATTATAGGAAGGATGTGGAGGCGTTGGAGAGGGTGCAGAGGAGATTTACAAGGATGCTGCCTGGATTGGAGAGTATGGATTATGAGGAGAGACTAAAGGAGCTAGGGCTTTACTCATTGGAGAGAAGGAGGATGAGGGGAGACATGATAGAGGTATACAAGATATTGAGAGGAATAAATAGAGTGGACAGCCAGCGTCTCTTTCCCAGGGCGCCAACGCTCAAAACAAGAGGACATGGCTTTAAGCTATTGGGTGGGAAGTTCAAGGGAGATGTCAGAGGGAGGTTTTTCACCCAGAGGGTGGTTGGTGCATGGAATGCGCTGCCTGGGGTGGTGGTGGAGGCTGATACATTGGACAAGTTCAAGACATTGTTAGATAAGCATATGGAGGAACTTAAGTTAGAGGGATATGTGGGAGGAAGGGTTTAGATAGTCTTAGGTGTGGTTTGTAGGGCGGCACAACATGGTGGGCCAAAGGGCCTGTATTGTGCTGTATTGTTCTATGGTTCTATGGTTCTATCCCTAAAGATGGAAGTACATGTAGATAATTTGGCAAAGAAGGCATATGGGATACTGCTTCATTATCTGGGGCATTGAATATAAGAGCAGGGAGCTCTTAATGGTACAGCTTTATAAAACATAGGCTTGGCCACAACCAAAGCACTGTGTACAGTTCTGGTATCAGACTATAGAAAGTATATGATTGCACTGGAGAGGGTGTAGAGGGGATTTACCAGGATGTTGCCTGGGATGGAGCATTTTAGTTATGAGGAGAGACTCAGGATAAGCTGGGTCTGTTTTCCTTGAAGTGGAAGAGGCCAAGGGGGGAGGTAATTAAGGAATACAAAATTATGAGGGGCATTAGGGCAGTTAGTGAGAATTTATTCCTTATATCAGAGGTACTTAAAAGCAGAGGGGTGGGTTTAAGGTAAGAGGTAGCGATTTAGAGGGATCTGAGGAAGATTTTTTCACCCAAGCAAATAGAGGCATGGAGTACAAAAGCGAGGAAATCATGATGAACCTTCAAATAGAAATAGTTTGGCCACAGTTGGATTACAGTGTTCAGTTCTAGATGCCACACTTGAGGAAAGATGTTAATGTTTTGGAGGGGGTGCAGAAGAGATTTATAAAAATGATGCCATAGATGAGGGGCTTTAATTATGTGGATAGACTGAAGATGCTGTAGTTGTTCTCCAAGAAAAAGAGGAGGTTGCAATGGGATCTGATAGAAGTATTTAAATCATGAAGACAGAGCAGATGGAGAAGACTGTTTCCATTGGCTGTGTCTTAAAGACTTCAGGGATGTAGCTGATTGACAGAAAATTCAGAAGTGACATGAGGAAACAACATTTATGTAGGAAATATTCAGAGTGTGGAATACACTGCAAGCGGCAGTGCTGAATACAAATTCTTTGTGTCATTCAAAGGAGAGCTGGGTAAGTATCTGAAAGGAAGGAATTTACAGGGCAATGGCTTGAGGGCAGGGGAATGGGACTAAATGCATTTTTCATACCTGTGGACTGTGTCAATGTGGACTCGGGCTGAGTGGCCTTCTTCCACTGCTAGAAGTAGTTCGCATTTTTGTGAACCATTGGCACTGGGACAATGTGGAAATAAGGAAAGTTGGTGTATTTTAGAAAGATCTAAAGGTTCATGAAACAAGATAGAGTATTTGCAACTGGAACACAATATAGTTTAAAAAAATCAACAATTATCATAGTTTCTGTGGCTAATTTTGGATCTGAAACCAAATGACTTCAGTTGGATCTAAATATGTGATTTAATACAAATAATTAAGTGTAAAATTCAGTTCACTGATTTCGTGGAATGATTATTGTGTAACATAGACATATTTTCATCTGTGATTCATTATAGAAAACAGTACCATCTAATCTCTAATTAGTTCATAATGTTTTTACAAGCATGATATATCCTATAAGCTTTGAAAGTGTGTGCTTTAAATCAATTGTCAAGCCATCTATCTGCATTTTTCTTTGTATGTCTTTGACATATCCTGCTGTAAGCAATATATCTCAATGGCATAATGCTCATATTCTAAACGTTGTTAGATCCTACAGTACAATGGCAATTCTTTCCATTCATGCACTAACCCTTAAAACATTGTGTCCTATCCATTCAGGCAATCTAAACAATTTTAATTACTGAGCGAGCGAGAAGTGACAAGAAGGAAAATGTATCACATAATGACAGAACTGACAATTGTTTTAGATTTCATTGTTAGGGCTGGAATGGCCATGTGACATCATTTTAGCCTCAAGTTATGTTTTTGTTAAGAGCTTTAATAAAATTGTTTTAATTCATTATTAGCATATTGTATTTTCAAGGCATTATCTGAATGATAGAGCAGTTTACTGCTGGCAAGAGGAATACAAAGACTATAGCATTTATGAGCTTCAGTGGTAGATATTGTATAAATGGAACAGCAGTTACAATTGTCTGTAATTCTAGAACTGCTGTTCCAAATGTTGGAAGGTTTACAGGGTGTTTGTCATTTTTTTTGTTTCAAATTTTCTTAAGGCAAATCAGGAATGGTTGAGCCCTTAATTTCAAGAAGGTTGAAGAGGAATTGATTGCAATCTAAAATGAGATAGATGTAAAAGTAAGTGCAAATTTGTAATGTTGGCTTTAAATGTTGCAGCTATGAGATGAGGAAATAGGCAGAGCTCCATGTGGCTGATGTGTTTTTTATAAAATCAAAATGCTATTAGAGTCATAGATTGCATAACAATGAATAAATAATCTACTTTTCCTAAACAAAGCTACCCTTGGCCTTTGTTTAACATTTTCCTACTTAATTAAGTTCCTTGTTTGACTATAATGAACAAGAGTTTAGGAAGAAACTGGATGGGTACATATTTTGTGCTGTTGGCTGTTAAAATTGTCAATGAGCACCAGCTGTCTTAAATTAAATTGAAGCACTAAATTGTCAATTTTACTGCTAGAGTTGTGTCCAACTTGAGAAATGGAACTATTGGATAAATGTAGCCAGTCCTTTTTCCGAAGGGCATGGGCATTTTTATGGAGCTTCAGATGAATTGTGTGTAAGTGGATATTGTGCACATCAACACTTTAAAAACTAAAACATTTACAGTTGACAAGCTACTTGAAAAGCACTACAATCCATTCCATATTGTTTAACTTTACAAGAATTCTACAAAAAATCCACAGCTTTCAATTAATAATAATTGGTGTTTGACTGATTTTGACTGAGTAATCAGTGTTTATAATATGCTTTTTAGGAACTCACTTTTCAGTAGTCCAGAGGTCTGTGATGTTCACACTAAAGTTGTGCACTTGATTTCAGTTTTTCTAGGTGAAAAATAAAATGCAATTATTCTATTTTTTTAAGCAAATCTTTACCAATGGCCAGAGAGGTATGGGTAGTTTTCCAAATAGGTAATGGGTGTAATAACTCATCACATAGACACTTGTTACTCCTAATAGGGGCATTATTATTTTGCTTTAGATAGCAGGATATTGCACAGCAAAATGATAGGCAGTGTATTTATTGATAGGAAATCTCTACATTTGCAATTGAGTAAAAGAACAGGTGTTCAAAATTTGAGAAAGGAATAAAGGTAATATGCTTTTGGATAGTGATACCAAGGTATAAACCTGATTTAATAAGTGATTCAGAAAAGATATAGTTGTTAATATATTCCCTGAATATATTGGAACATAATAACCCTTTCTTATTCATTGTGATGCAGTACTTTATTATAAGCTGTATTGTGGGCAATCAGGGTGCCAAGCTTATGACACAACCAGAACTTCACTGGTGTGCTCCCATATCTGCAATGGCAAAGGGTCCTGAGGGGAAAGGGTGTTTACCTGGTGCTTTTTCAGAATTTTGATGTGAAACTGTAAAACTTTCTTGAACTTCCCTGGCTGAGAACTTATCATATTATTTATTCTAGGGAGGGTACTCAATGATTGCATGATCCTGCCCATACCAACAAGAGATGCTGTATAACATTCCAGAGCAAGAGAATAGCTGGATCCTCTCCCTGCCTCTGCTGACATTGAATTCAAGTGTACTCACCACTACCTCATTGTCCCTCCTGAGATTAATTGACTCAATATAAATCAATGATCAAATATGCAACAATGTAAAAAGGCTTGCCAACTCACTTCCAGTCATTGTTGTTTTACTATGCAAAATGAAAACCTTCCCCAATGTATTTTAGTTATTGAGTAAGTGAATAGATCATGTATATTTAAAACAAATTTCATTGTGGATATGGATAAGCAGGGTTTTGGCATGGTCAGAAAAAGACACATTTAGTGAAAGTGCTGAGAAGCAGCACCTATTCGAAGTATAAAAGACCTTTCTTTTGAGCTGTCTTAGATTGAAAGAACTTGTGGGTAATCACAAAGGTGCAGTTACATCAATGCAGCTGAAGACAGAGTTGAAAGGCACGTGAGAGAGAATATGTTGCAGGGGAATGAGGGGAGGGGAACTGGGACCAATGAGATTACTCTGCATGGGACTGGCATGGACCTGATGGGCCAAAAGGCTGCTTTCTGTATCATGATAAGTAAGTAAGATTGTTTAAATACTTAATATTCTTTTCTCTCTGTGTGCTATCTTTATCCCAGTTTCAGAGCATGAAGGATGGGCTGGAGATTTGCTGCTTTGTATTTCCTAATGTTGCTTTAAAGCTCAATGATGATGTGCAAAATGATTCATCTTTTTCCCCAAGCATCCTACATCTTCCAAAGGTTATTTCCAAGGGTCAAAATAGACTGTGCCATGAACATATTATTAACACCCAGTACCAAAAATATTATGTGGATATTAATTATGCCATAATACCTTTAGTACTGTGTGCTAATAATAGAATTTTCTTAGCACAGGATCAAATGAAACATAATAAAAATTGCATTTTTAGATTGCCTGGTGCAATCAAAGCTGCTTTTGTGTGCGTATATTATTATTAATAATTACAAAATCATTGTGCTAATCTGTACTTCAGTTGGCATTGAGAAACAATTTCAAACAATACTGGCTCAAAAGATTTATTCCAAAAACAAGGAAACTAGTATTTTGTGGAATAAAGACTGAAAATGGTGGAAATAGTCAGCAGGTCAGGCAGAAACTGTGAATAAGGAATAAAGTTAATATTTCAGGTCAATGACTTTTCATTGGACGTTCTGAGTTTTAAAGCATTTCCTGATTTTTATTTCAGATTGACAGCATCTGCAGTTTTTTGGTTTTCAATTAATGTTTTGTGGAACATCAGGGTTTTGGAGAATGGATTAGGGAAGCTGGAATCAGGAAATCATGAGTGAGATAATTTATATTTGGGCACATGTTCTGCATGATTCTATATCCAAAGTTGTCATCATATGCTTACTCCAAAGCAGACTTCCATGTTGCAATGTGGTGAATAGAATTTCTGTGGTTGAAGAGGTGTGTTGCTTCCTGTGATTTTTAGAGAAAGAAGCAGAATATTTTCTTCCCTCTGTATTTTTGGTAGATCTTGTTTCCAGCACATACAATGACATTAAATGCATTGGCATCATAAAACCAATGGACTTTGTGCAAAAAAAGTTCAACAGCTGATGTTGTCTTTGGATGGGATGATATACATTTCAACAACTTGCGCACATTAGCAAGATTTTCTCGGTGCTGAATGATTGGCATGATCTGAAGCAACAGGAACTGTCCAATACAGGAAGATGTCTACAGATGATCAGTTGTTTAATGGTTTGTTTACTGTACACGACTGAATAATAATCCAGTGAGCTCGAATACTATCCTGACAGTTTGAGAATTTGAAAGCATTTTTTAAAAATCCAGAAAAAGAAACCTGATACCAGCAAAGATTCTGAAAGCCCAACTAGTTCTCCCACGTTCTTTAATGAAGGAAACCTATTGTTCTTACTTAGACCGCCTAATGTGACTCCAGGACACTAAATTTGGTTTATCATTCATTTCCCCTTGAAGAGGCTTAGCAGCCCCTCAGTTGTATCATATCAACAACTAGAATGGTCTATAATGAATGGCCATTCCAGCAGTTCCTGCAGCCCAACAGTAAAAGAAAATTAATTTTGACAGCTTCACACCCAGAAACTAGTACAAGAGAAGATTTCACTATCATACCTTAGCAGAAATATCCTGGGTATCTATTAGAGTTACTGAACATATTATAACCTTCCAATGCATCAAATAGGGCAGCCCAAGAGATGAAGCACTACCACTCCTTCCTTTTCAAATCAGGATTATGTGCGCCTGATTGGAGCAGGCTCTTTGCTGCGTTAGTATTATGGTTGATTATCTTGTAGGAGAACATAGCTGCACAACTTGAGAAATAAAATGGAATAAACCAGACACCTGATTATAGTTTCTCTCTCTCTCCCTCTCCCTCTCCCTCTTGCGTATAATGTTTCACTTTGCCAATCCAAGCTTTTGCATAAACTGACAATTTTTCTTCATTGAGATGTTTGTTAGAACACCTTTGTTCTGTCACTTTAATATGATCTTTGTTAGAACATTTAATGCATTATCTGTATTTCTGGGAATAAACACTATTATTTCCCATGGTACAATGTCTTCTGAATTCATTCTTCATATTTGGAAAGACAATACCATAGGAACAAAGTAATGTTATGACGGTGAGTTATCTTTCTTCTGGATCTCTTCTAAATATTCAAGACACCAAAGAAATGTAAATCTTTACTAAAGTTGTGAGTACTTCAGTGTATATTATTGAGAAATGAGAATAGTTGTCAGTTTGTGCAAATCATACTTTGAGAATGCACCAATGTGGAAAAAAAATGTACTACAAAGGTTGCTGACATGTGCATATAAGACTTTTTGCACTGATGTCCACTGTAATAATTTTTTATATTATATATTTTATTTACAGCGTGGTAACAGGCCCTTCCAGCCCAACGAGTCCGCACCGCCCATTTTAAACCCAAATTAACCCACCTATACATCTTTGCAATGTGGGAGGGAACCGGAGCACCCGGAGGAAACCCACGCAGACACGGGAGAACGTACAAACTCCTTACAGACAGCGACGGGAATCAAACCCCGATCGCTGGTGCTGTAATAGCGTCGTGCTAACCGCTATGCTACTGTAACAGAGGGAATGCAAAACTCTTACTAGCTGGTCCCTATGATGGCCCCACAAGGTGATATTTGAGTTTTTATTTACTTTTTGAATGCATAGTTAAATCAGACATGGAAAGAAGCTGCTTTGATTATTAGATTAGTTGATCTAGTATGGTCAATAAATACATATGCCACAATTGAACCTCCATTGCCCTCAGTTAAGCTAAGAGAAGGAACACTCAAAGTTCATGCTCACCATGTCTAACCATTTCTTGCTGATAAGTGTACTATCTGGATAGTGGGAGGGAAACATAAGATTCTACAGTGATGCATCTCATGATGAACTGTGCTGGTCTCTCAATGTCTTGTCTCCCAAATGAAAAATGGCCAGATGTCTAAAATAATCAAAATAAAAATTTGGGATCTCTGACCCACATTCTTGTACTTTTTGCTATGTTGATGGTGAGGAAGAAAGTTGGAGATATTTTTAAATAATCAAATATTATGCAATTTTATTGTTCCTCTGGAAGTACTTAATGGTGTTTTCTGGCAACATGTAAGAACAATGTTTTACAGCATTTCTTCATTGACAGTGAAATTCAAATGTTAGACAAATGTGCTATAAAACAGAACAACCCACTAGCATTTATCCTGCTACTTCTCACAGGGACTGATTTAGACCTTTTGTGTTGATGTAAAATGGATGATAGTGAATTGACAACTTGTTTTACACTATTGCACAATGAGAAGACATACCCCCCGCCCCAATCCAACCCAGTGTTCTGAATGCCCCTCTTTTGGCTAGATCATTGTAATATGTCCTTTTTCAGATCATTGCATCTGATGTTTTCATGAAATTTTGGAATGCAAAGCATTATAATCAATGTTTATTCTTTTAAGGCATGTTAATTAATTAGCTCAATGCTTAATTGGGGTTGTATGAGGAGAGGAAATTAGCCATGACAAACTAGCAGCTGTGGTGTCAAGGTTAATAATGGACTCTTGTGCTTTGCTCTGTTTGATAAAGAAATAGCCTTTCAGTGATGGCACGTTATTGGAGTAGCAGTTCGAGCATGTTGATTGGAACTAGAAACAAACATGAAATCCAAATTAAATCAATTATTTGCCAGAATATGCTGGCAAAATAATGGTACATTTAAGACACATGGCATAAATGATATAACAGTTTATGCAGAGGAGAAGATACCCCTAGGTTGCAAATTAGCAATAATTGCCAGATGATTTGCATCACAATGGAATCAGCTTCATGGAAATGACAGTTTGCAATCAGTCTCTGTGAATTTTATGCATTTAAACACTGGTATCCAGAGGGATGATGGCAGCAGTCTGAGGTTTCACTGCAGAGATGGTCTTCTGCTTGGGGTGCAATGATTGCTGAAACATCATCCATTAGGCATGGCATGATGATTGGATCCACAAGTGTTGTAAAGGAGTTGGCCACATTTCCACACTGAATAAGATGGTCTACAGTACTCAAAGTAAAGCATAGCTATGTGTAAAGTCGATGTTAGAAGACTCCATGAAACTTGACGCTGTATTTATGCTTTCAGACAGGCCTGTCAGTCCATCACGTATTTCATCCTGCACATATATCAGTCCTTTTCTGTAGGTTGCCCTGATCTGAGTCTTCTGTCTATGAACAGATGTGTCCCAACTCTTGGATGGACTGACATCAGAGTTACCATTGCACCTTGTCTGGACTGCAGGCCACTCATACCTGGTGACTCACCAGTGGCAGATACTGCCTCTAAAGTAACCTTGACATCATCTGAACTGTCAGGATCTGAGCTGGTGTCTGTGAGTCTCAGGTTAGGTTGATGGTGAGCTGAATGGTTTGAATGTGCTGTAAATTTCTGTGATACTATTACTCACTTCCTCTTGATAACAAGTTGACTACAGCATTGGCTATTCTTTCTGTGCATATTTTTCAAAATCAGTTCTTTCTGGTTTCATTTGAGACTTCAGGATTTATATTCATTTAGTTTTATTCTTCATCTGTGCAGTTTTCTTGATTTTTTTTCTTGCCATTATTTTCTCACACACTCTCTTTGTTTTCCTAATTTCCTTTTTACATTCCACCCCTGAACTTTCTTTATCCTCCTGGTATCTAATGAGCTTTTTTTTTGTCTACCTGTGATCCTTGATATCCAACGGGTTTTAGAGTTGCAATCCCACACTTTTCCTTTGCAGAAACACATCTGCCGTGAACTCCCACTATCATTTTAACTGCCTTCCATTGCTTTGACACTGATTTATCTTCAAGAAGCTGGTTCCAGACCACTTTTCCTGTCAGTGCTCAGTTTTGTAAAAGCTTATCTTTCCCCATTTAGAACTTTTAGTCCTAGTCTATATTAGTCCTTGCCCATAACTATGCTAAATCTAACTATATGGTTAAAACATCTAATTATGCAGATGCTGGAAATCTGAAACAAAAACAGCTCAAAATACCAGTTAGCATCTGTGGAGAGAGAAATGGGGTTAATGTTTCAGGTCAATGACCTTTCATCAGGAAAATAACATAGTTAGGAATGAGTTCAAAGGTATTAAAATACAGCCTCCTCTCTTCTCTTCAAGAATCAGTATTTGAGTACACAGAGTCAGCTTTTACAAGCATATCTGTATTTCCCAAAACTGAAACTTGCCATGTTATGTGTTAACTGAGTGAGATGGTGTGTTACATCAGTGATTTTTTTTTGTTTACCACAGAGTGCCCACTTTATTTCTCTGGCCATTCTAAAATGTGAAAAAAGTCAGATTAATAGTCCAATTTATTAACTAGCAGGCTAGTTAAGTGCCACCAACAGTGCAAGAATCTACCTGTACAATACTTAGCACATAGAATGTTCCAAGATAATAAGAGGTATTAAATCTCCAAAAATCCATTTTAAAAGCTTTGAATCTTAGACTTAGATGAAATGTTACATGGGCAATTATCTTTGTGGAGCCCCTTCCACTGCTTCATTGTGATATGCAGTCGAAACAGGATGGCTGAAAATATCAAGAAATGCATGCAATTCTAATGGACTGCTAAAATATATTTTTTAAATCAAGTAATAAGAAAATTAATGATATCAATCACTTCCAGACAAGGTGTGAACAGCTGTTTTAGTTGAATTTTGAGATATTTGATTGTAATTTAAATTATTTTTAATGTTTATCACACATCCATAATTTAACACTTTAAAATATGACGGGTTACATATGGCAAATTTAATTCAAATAGTTTCTGCTGGGCAGGAACACCATGAGATCAATTAAAAAAAAATTCTCCCTTATTTTCAAATCTCTCAATGGCTCACTATCATGATATCTTCATCCTTTTATCTCGTGTTGTTCAATGTGGGCAGTAGGCACAATGGAGCCTAGGGACTTGCATTCAAGCTGTGTACCTGACCCTGCTGTTACTTTTACTGCTTATATTGTGGCAAATCTAGAGCATGAACCAGCTGGACTTCAAGAATGAGGCTTGCATGGATAACAGTCCATGGTCTCAGGTGGACCTGTTTGTGGAATCACAATTTATTATTACTTTTGACCAACTGAAAGTAGATTCAGCACTATAAACTTTTTCATTGGTTGCAAAGTGATTTGGTCCAAACAGTATGTTAAAATACTATGTAAATGCAAGTTTATTTTTCTTTTTCTCAATTGACTGGCCTTTCTTATTCTGTATGAACTGATTCCATTTCAGTCTTCAATGTTTGAACTGCATGACACTTGCAGCACTGGAAATAAGAGTGGGTGTATATACACTGGCATGAAATTTGCATGCACTAGCATAGAAAGCTCTTGTTTAATGGAGTGAAGCTTTTCAATATGCTAATTTTAAAGAGTTGAAAGAGCTACCGGGCTTGTTTTATTGCTTATAATTGGCAAAGCAGAACTCAACCTTTATTCTGGGACAGTAACATTTCAATGGAACTAAAAGCATCATTTCTGCACTATGTATACACGTTAACCTATTGCTAGCTGTTCAAATGCACACATTATAAATACAATATTATCATTACAATTTGCTGTATGTTTCATTGTTTTGACCCCAAAACCATCTGCAAGAAACTTTACAATTCACTTGTTGCTTGGTGTTGGATTGCTTGTTAACTTGCAATGTGGTCTAGTGCTTTGTTCAACAACATATGCCATTGGATTTGAATTTACTTTACAGATTGTCCATCCACTGGAACAATCCCTTTAACTGACATCAGTTGGTGCCAGGTGCATTTTATAAAGGGTAGGTTGATAGAGCAGCATTTCAGATTGAAGAATTTTGCAAGACACCAATCCTGAAATTAAAAAGCTCTAACTTTTAAGTATAATGTTTTTTAACATTGTACAAGAGGGAAATAAATTGCCACACATACAAAGTAGAAGCTAAAATAAGATAAACTAAAAAGCTATATATTTTTGGCATAAATCAATAAAATTTTGAATTTAATATTCTGAAAGAATGACAAACCACACCACAAATTTAGTTCTCTTGGACTAGAGAAGATGCTCAACAGTTTTTGTACCTTCTATTGTCACTTAAAGCTCCATTCAATGTTAATAAACAAAGCATCGCTGCCTGAAATTCATCCTCAGTCAACATTCAATGCACATTGAAGTTAATGGAATGAATTTCGGAGATCGACTACAACTCTTTAATGCTATTAGATAACACATCTAGTGCTGCTTACCAGGCATGGATTTGTAGGCAAACACCTTCAGAGTCTTCCTACATTTGGAAAAAAAATCAAAGTGCTGAGTTTTTTTTTGACAATTCTTTATTTTTACATTTGAATGAAGATTGCAGCAGTGCATGTGTGGAACAGGAGAGAATCTGGTAGCAACTTCGGGACTTCTGCAGAGAGCTGCGTTGTATTTACAGTTGTTGTCAGATGACTTCCATTATACTCAGTTCAAATTCTGGGCTATTATTTTTTTCTAAAAGAGTGAAGAGTTGATTATTTCAAACCATTAGTTACTTACCAATTCCATTCAAAGAGAGGTTGAAATCCCTGCAGGTAAAGCTACTTTAGATAAATTGAAAATGCAAAGGGTGCTGCGTATTTGGAATAAGCTGCCAGAAATAGTGGTTGAGGCAGGAACATTAGCAACATTTAAAAGCCATCTAGATGTACATGGATAGGAAAGGTTTAGAGGGCTATGGGCCAAACGCAGGCAGATGGGACTAGCTCGCTGGGTAACACGGTCGGCATGGACAAGTTGGGCTGAAGGGCCTATCTCCATGCTGTATGACTCTATAACAAAACTAATTATGACAATTGAAGAAGCACTTAAAGTGATTTAACAATGCAAAACAATCCATAAAGGCACAACTTAGTGTGTTTCAATCTCATTTTAAACTGCATTGTTTTAGAATTCATGGTTTTGAAACCTTATTCCCTGATGTCTGATGTTCTCTGAATAAGTGTGGTATACAGTATATATTAAAATATATACCACTCTTCAAAAAGAATAAGTTGATGGTAACTCATTTCTTTCTGCTTCTCAATGAGTTATGTGGTTCTGCTGCAATAAACTCACTTTCTTCTGAAGCTTCAGTATGAGATAAATAAGGTTTGTCATTTGCTGAGTTCTTAAACTTGGACCAATGTAAATATGAGTATCATCTGCATCCTCCAGCAAAGTATTTTGGACCCAGAAATTAAGATTACCCACCTTCAAAGGTATCTCTTGCAATAGATCACTGTCCTAGGTGATAAACAGAATCCTTGAATTTCATCCAGCTGGTGTACACTTGCCATGTGGTGAAACGCATTTTGTCAAAAACTGTTTTCAATGACAAGTTGCCTCAGTATAATGCAAATGCCCAGCTATAATTAGTGCTTGCATCTGTCAGCTGCTTCAAAATATTCAGTTCATGTTAAAATTTTTTCCTATTTCTAATTCTTCATAAAAAAAAGTTTCAGTATTTTGTCTCTTCACAATGATCATATTGCTGGATGGGCTAGTTAGTAAATGTTATGATCTAAATGTCATAATCAAATCTATTGCTGCTGGTGTTATCAATGAAAAGGAGCCATTATTTGCATTGTTGTAGATAGGATACCCCTGGTTTCTACTTGCCTTCCTTACAGATGGTGGTTGGAACCTCTTGTGTGATTCCACTTCACATTCCCCTTTGGCTCTGTTGGTACCACTCTTGCCACTGAGTCTAAAAGCTGCGTGTTTTATTCTCAGTCTGGTGACTTCCACAGAATATCAGCTTCGAATTTCTTATTTATGTAATTAGGGAGCGCTGTACTATTGCAGATGTTGCCTTTTGGATGAGGTATTAAACCAAGAGGATATTCGTTCTCTTAGATTAATGTAAAGGAAAACAGTATTTCACAGAAAAATATTACCCACTCAACATTGTCTCATTATTGTTACATTTCTCTTTGCGGGTCATTGCTGTGTGTGAATTGGCAACAGTGCCTGCACCTCAGCTATAGTTTATTGCCGGGAATGCACTTTGGTCTGTCGTTAAAGGAGAGAAGTAAATGCAGCTTTTAATCCTTTGATCAGCTGAGAACTGACAAAATGGAACCCAGCTGCCATGCATAGATTTGAGTGGCAGGCAGCCAGCCAGCCTTGGCAAGTGAATAATATCATCTGTGTTACTGACACAAGCTGTTATCAAGGAATAAAGATCTTCTCAGATTTTGGTTTAATGAATAATTCATTAGAGGGATGAGATTTTGCAGGAAAATGCTAGCAGCCTCAAGGTTCCCTCATATATCCACAGAAACACAGACATCCCAAACTTAAGATATCTTTATTAGGCACATGTACGTTGAAACACACAGTGAAATGCATCTTTTGTGTAGAGTGTTCTGGGGGGCAGCCCACAAGTGTCGCCACGCTTCAGCGCCAACATAGCATGCCCACAACTTCCTAACCCGTACGCCTTTGGAATGTGGGAGGAAACCGGAGCACCCGGAGGAAACCCACACAGACACGGGCAGAATGTACAAATCTCTTACAGACAGTGGCGGGACTTGAACCCAGGTCACTGGCGCTGTAGTAGTGTTATGCTAACCGCTACACTACTGTGATTCTCCAGTCTCTTCTTTGCTGTGCTATGATATTGGACTTTGGACATGGAACCCAGGTAGAGGGCATGAAGTTACAGCAATTTTCCAACACTCCATTGGGAATCTGGGAATTCTATAAAAAATCTGTTCCAAGTTAGATCAGATGTAGGAATAATGTCACTATTTATTTGATTGGAGAGGAACTACTGAGAGAGACCCAAATAAGCATGAGGTAACTTATAGTTTTTATAATTGTTTAGATAAGGTCTATAATTGTTTTTTCATCTTCTTGGAACATTTTAATCATTTCAGCTTTTGCTTACTTAAACTTTTAAGAAAAATTGCATGAAATCCCTGCCATTTCTAAATGAAAATAATTCCTATCGCTCAGAATCTTCTCCAACAACTTCCCTACCACTGATGTAAGGCTCACTGGCCTGTCAGTTCCAGGCTTATCCCTACTCTCCTTTTTGAACAAGGGGACAACATTAGCCATCCTCCAGTCTTCTGATATCCACCCATGGCTAAATGAAGATGCAAAAATCTCTGTCAGAGTCCCAGCAATCTCCTCCCTTGCTTCCCTTAGCATCCTGGGATAAATCCCTCAGGCCCTAATGTGCTCCAATATTTCTAGCACTTCCTCCTTCCTGATCCAAATGTGCTCCAGAATATCAATGTACACCTCCCTTAACTATCCAGTCTCCACAACCTTCTCCCTGGTGAATACTGATGAAAAGTATTCATTTAGGATATCACTCATATCCTATGGCTCCACAGATTGTTTACAAGGTTATTTGCCAATGGCCATTACTATGGAGTAGGTGCTGGGGAAGCTGAAAGGCCTGAAGGTGAATAAATCACCTGGACCGGATGGACTACACCCTAGAGTTCTGAAAGAGGTAGCTGAAGGGATTGTGGATGCAACAGTAGTGATCTTTCAAGAGTCATTGGAGTCAGGGAGGGTCCCAGAGGACTGGAAAGTCTCAAATGTGACAACCCTGTTTAAGAAGGGAGGGAGGCAAAAGGCAGGAAATTATAGGTCGGTTAGCCTGACCTCAGTGATTGGTAAGATTTTAGAGTCCATTATTATGGATAAAAATTTTGGAGTACTTGGAAGTATATGACAAAATAGGGTGAAGTCAACACGGTTTCATTAAGGGGAGATCTTGCCTGACAAATATGTTAGAATCCTTTGAGAAGGTAACAAGCAGGATAGACGGAGGAGAGGTGGTGGATATTATTTACTTGGATTTTCGGAAGGCCTGTGACAAGGTGCCGTACACAAGGCTGCTAAACAAGAGCTCATGGTGTTAGAGGCAAGGTACTAGAAGATTGGCTGACTGGCAGAAATCAGAGAGTGGGGATAAATGGTTCCTCTTCATCCATAATAATGGACTCTAAAATCTGCACTTAGACCTCAATCACTGCATTTTGACCTCAAAGCAGCCATCCTCAAAATGGCTGCTCTTGCTAGAGCTTGCCTCCCTTTTAGGCCTGCCGATAGAAAAAAATAGTGGTGGAGACTGATCTTGGAGAGGAATCTGGAAGTGAAAGTGGACTTTACATTGGCCAGATTGAATCATACATTGACCATGTCTCTTAAGCAGCATCTATCAAAGTAAACAGGATGTTGAAATACTTGGGAAATCAGAAGAAATAAAACCAAGATGTTCATTTCTAATCTTTAGAAATTAATAAAAATATCCAAGTGGCACAGAATTTCTACTTGCTCTTCAATATCTTGCTTACCAATAAATGGATGTGTTTCACTAAAACCATTGGGCTCCAGAGCTCATCACTTAATGAATGCTAAAAATCTGTAGATGCTGGAAATCTGAAATAAATACCAAAAATGCTGTAAACCCTCAACCGGTCAGGCAGCATCTGTAGAAAGTGAAACAATTAACGCTTCAGGTGCAGGACCATTCATCTGAATTGGGAAAGAGAGAAAGAAAAGGTTAGTTTTCAGTAGAGGAGAAGTTTGGAGAGGGTTGGGTAAAACAAAGGGGACATCTCCAGACCTTATCATTACCTTGGTTTAAATGCGGATCATAGTCTGAATTCCAGAAGGGAGGTGAGAGTGACTGCCCTTGACATCAAGGCACCACTAGACACCTGACATCAGGGAACCCCAGTGAAACTAAAGTCAATGGGCATCAAGGGAAAGCACTTCAATATCCAGAGTCATATCTTGCAGAAAGGAAAATGGTTATGATTGTTGGTTATTAATCATTTCCACTTTCAGGATATTGTTGCAGGAGTTCCTCAATGCAGTGTCCTAGTCCCAACCATCCTCAGCTGCTTTATCAATAACCTTCCTTTCATCATGAGGTCAGAAGTGGCGATGATTGTTGATGAATGCACAATATTCAGTTTCATTCACAGCTCCTCAGGAAATGAAGCAGCCCATGCCTGGGTGCAGTGAGACCTGAACGACATTCGGGCATGGATTAACATGGCAAATTACATTCACGCCACCAAAATGCCAGGCAATGACCATCTCCAACAATGGATATTCTATCTATGTACTCCTGATATTCAATGGCATTACCATCTCCAAATCCCCTATCATCAATATCCTGGGAATTACCATTTACAGGAAACCCATTGGAACAGCAACATAGATATCGTGGCTACAAAATACTGGTCAGAGGCTGGGTATCCTGTATCGATCGACTCACCTCCTGACACCTCAAGTTCTTATCACCGTCCACAAGGTACAAGTGAGGAGTGTCAGGGAATACTGTCCACTTGCCTGAATGTGCAGCTCTAACAGTCCTCAAGAAGTTCAACACCATCCAGGACAAAGCAGCTCACTTTATTGGTACCTCATCTACCACCCTAGAGATTCATTCCCTTCACTGGCTGCAGTATCTATGATCTACAAAATGCACTCTAGTTACTCTCTTTGGCTATTTCAGTGGTAATTCCCAAACCACCAGTCTCTGTCACCAAGGATAAGAGCAGCAGTTGCATCACTAAGTTCGCCACTTGCATGTTCTCCTTAACGTGACTTGCAAGTATATTGCAATTCTTTTATTGTCATTGGCTTTAAATCCTGGAGCCAAATCTAGTCAGCACAAGAACACAAACTAGGATCCAGCTGAAAGCTGGCTTTCAAAGGCCAGTTCAATGGTTACATTGTATAATCTTTTTAATGGTGCACTACAGCTAGTCTAAAAAAAATCCTGGAAAAGTCTGTTTTGGCAGTTTTGTGGACATTTAGGAATGCTGGCCTTGCCAGCAATGCCTATATCCCCCAAAATTTTAAATTTAAATAAAAATGTACAAAGGGCAACAATAGTGATAACTAAAATTGGTGTATTGAGTTATAAGGAGATTTTGCATTAGCAAGCACTCTTTAACTTTTAAAGTAGGCTTACACAAAAGAGCATGAGATCATATTTTATATTCAGAGGAATATGTCAGGCTTAACTCTCTAAATTCCATTTTCAGGATTCCTATCCCGATAGAATCACAGGGAATTTAGGATGCAGGAGGAAGCCATTTGGCCTATTGTGTTGGTGCTGATCAAAAAAGAGCTTCCTAGCCTCAAACCAACCCTCAAGTTCTACCAAATATTTTAAAATCTATGTCTGTGGTTTTTGACCCCTCTTCTAAGAGAATAAATTCTTTTCATTTACTTTATCTAGGCTCCTCATATTTTATACCCTTTGATTAAATCTTTCATTCCCTTCCTATGTTCAAAGAAAACAACCCAAGCTTGTCCAATCTTTCCTCAGAGCTTAAATTTTACAGTCCTGATAATATCCTGGTAAATCTCCTCTGCACCCTCTTTCCTGTAATGTAGTGTGAAGAACTGTACACAGTACTGAAGCTGTTAAGTTGAAATTAATACAAGGTAAAAAAAAATGAACAGCTGAATATATCTTTTTTTAAAATAAATCTTTTGCAGCATTAACTCTTCTGAGCTGCCAACAAGCCAGAATCCGATCAAGACTTTCAGAACAGACTATCTCAGGATTTGAAGCCTCCAGTAGCACACTATTAAAAAGATTAAATGGTAACCCACTGAATTGGCATTTGAAAGCTAGCTTTCAGTTGGACCCTAGTTTGTTTTCCTGTGTTGTCAAGATACATTTCATAAAAATAAGCAATTGATGGCCTCTTGACAGGAATTTGTCTTTGTTCTCACTTTGAAAATTAAACCAATTTAACGTTGTCCTGTTGATGGTTGCCAGCCAGTGTGGTTGGAATTGTGGTTTGGCTCCCAGGTTACTGTAGCTATTTATTTTTAGTGTTTATATTTGTAACAGTGGCTATAAAAATCTAGAATTGATGTAGCATTCAGTACTGAATATAAAACATGGTCATGCATTGTAAATCACTCTCTGTAATGACATAGTTTTCAAAGCACATTTGCAAGTGAGAGTAGAGGAATACAGGACAATTCCATTTGAGTTAACCCTAGGCATAATAAAATATCTGTTTCATCATCACTACACTAAATTTGACTGCTGCTCTAGAGATGTGCACATAACCACCAGCACATACAATTTAAAAGCATTATATTTTTATTCCATTTCAATTTATCTCAAAAAATTTGCTTACCTGCTTGGATCTCAGTTAATTTATTTATAGTTTCTCAGTCTCCAGGGAACAGTAAGATATTTGTCATGCTTGCTCATTTCTTCTCTTCGTAGGCAGTCCCTCGGGGCTGCAGCTGACTTCCACTCCAGTTCTTTGGTTCTGAGGTGGCTGATGAGTCAATGTGGGACCCCAGATCCTGCCACAGGTGGGGCAGGAGGTGCTTGATGGGGCAGGTTGGTGTATTTTCAATTGTTACACACTCTCCTGCAGTTTGCATATAGCCTCAAGGTGTTTGGTGTCTTCCTGGAAGCTCCTTTCCTCTGCGTCTTGAGCGATCATGGACCATGGATTCCCACGAGATGATGAACATGTTATATTTTTCAAGGAGGCTTTGAGAATGTCCTTGAGTGTTTTCTGAGTCCAGCTGGAAATCTCTTGCAGTCATGGAACTTGTAGTTGGATTGCTCATTTTGGGAGTTAGGAGCTGGTTAAGCATGAATAGAACCTCGATGCTGAGGATGTTGGCCTGGGAGAGAGCATTAGTTTGTTTATTCTGCCAATTTGGAGAATTTTGCAGAGACAGCTTCGACATTATTTCTCCATTGCTTTAAGTTGCTTTGTGCAGATTGTTTAAGCCTCAAAGCACACAGGATGTCTCTTCCTCAGTTGGCTGAAGACTGTGCTTGCTTGTTGGAATTGGTGGTGAATGTTATCATTGAACTTGGCAATCACAGAAAGGTGTTCTTAAGATGTGAAAATTGATTCACTTATCAAGGGTTGCAAGATAAACCTTAATCAGTGGTGGTGTGTGGCAGGGTGCCCAGAAGAAGATCTTTAGAGTCATAGAGTCATACAACATGGAAACTGGCCATTCAGCCCAACTGGTCAATGCTGACCAACTTTCCCATCTAAGGGAGTCCCATACACCCACTTTTGGCCTAGATCCCTCTAAACATTTCCTATCCATGTACTTGTTCAAGTACCTTTTAAATGTTGTTAATGTACCTGCCTCAACCACTTCCTCTGGCGGCTCATTCCATATATTGATCACCCTCTGGGTGAAGAAGTTGCTCCTCAGGTTCCTATTAAATCTATCCCCTCTCACCCTAAACCCATGCCTTCTAGTTCTTGATTCTCCATCCCTGGGAAGAAGACTGTGTGCATTCACCCTATCTATGCCCCTCACAACTTTATACACCTCTATAAGATCACACATCATCTCCTACGGAGCGTAGGAAAAATGTGCCAACCTGCTCAACCTTTCTCCATAACTCAGTCCCTTGAGTCCCGGGAATATCCTTGTAAATCTCCTCTGCACTCTTTCCAGCTTAATAGCATCCTTCCTATAGCAGGGTGACCAAAACTGAATACAATATTCCAAGTGGAGCCTCACCAACTGCAATATAACATCCCAACTTATATACTCAATGTGCTGACTGATGATGACAAACATGTCAAAAGCCTTCTTCACCACCTTGTCTACCTGTGACGCCACTTTCAGGGAACTAAATACTTGTACTCCTAGGTACCCCTGTTCTACAACACCCCCTGGGCCCTACCCTTCACTGTGAAAGTCCTACCCTGATTTGTCTTCCCAAAATGCAACACCTCGCACTCATCCAAATTAAACTCCATCTGCCATTCCTCGGCCCACTTACCCAACTGATCAAGATCCCTCTGTAATTCCTGATAACCATCTTCACTGTCTCCTGAATGTTTGGTGTAAGGCCTATCCTCTCATTATATGTCATTGAAGGAATCAGCAATGATAGAGCTCAGCCCCTAAGCATGCACATGTGTAAGTACTATCTGTGTTCTGACTGAGATTGGGATACATATGGTTCTGGAGTGGAGGTGATGAAGGTTGAATAGTTTCCTGTTCATCCTGTAGATCAAGTTCATTCCAGCTTGGATTTTGTTGGAGGTGAGGTGTAGTATTGTGGTGAGTAAGACTGAGAAGGGGGTTGATGTGATGACACAGTCTTGCTTGATTCCAGTCTGTACATCAGGTCAATGATGGGACTGTTGGTTAGGACCGTGACCTGTATGGCGTTATGTAGCAGACGTAGAACAGTAACAAGTTTCCAAAGACTGCCAAATTTGAAAAAGACTTTTCATACTCAATGTAGGATAAAGGAGTCAGAGACTTTTTTTTGAGGTTGTAAAAGCCCATGTACATGCTGCTTATGAAGATTATGAAGATAATTTACTGTGGCTGATTAACCTACCAGTTCTCACATTTTTTGAGATGTGAGAGGAAACAGATAGCACCAGCATTCGGGATTGAACCTGGGTTGCTGTAGCTATGAGACAACAGCTCTACTAGCTTCGCCATCTGCCGCTATTGGATAATGATCAGAATTAAGGGTTCTGGCACTTTTATTTTACTCCTTATACCCCCTAGGGAAATTGTGGCCAATCCTTATCCACACAGTACAGCAAGTAAATATTTCATTAAACCTTCACTTGCCTTCATCTGAACACACTGTTTTATTCAATATTGGATTTTCACAAATTTACATTAGGAAAATGCAATTAAATGTTAGAATTCTCTCTTGTGATAGTCGCATATATTTATGGTTAAATTAGGGTCCATCTAGATTTCTGTAATAGTCAAAGTGGACCGTTTATTTCATTCCTCTCTGGAATAACACTGAATATTTTATATTGATTTGGTGTTTAATGACAAAAGTATAGCAAAGTGTGACATGTTGAAAAGCATGAGGGATGATGGCTTTGCATGTGTGACGGGCTGAGTAAACCTATTCTACAATCTACTATTTCCATTGTGATATTTTCATCTGATAGTATTTTAAACAGTGGTCACTGTGTACGTAACTAAAATAGAGTTTCTGCTTCATCTGCAATCACTCAAAATTTTGTCCAAATTATGCCAATCTCAAATAATCTTTTCCCTCCCCCCACCGAGTTTCCATTCAAATTCCTTTGCATGTGCCTAGTGTACAATCTGCAAAATTCTTCATATGTTTGAGATTGGTAATTCGGCAATAGAGCAAAAAGGTCTGCCATTAAAGTAAGCTGTCACTTTAGAGTATTTAGGTTTTTAAATCTGACCTAAAAGAAGAAATACAGCTATTACTCTTTATTTAGGGTACAGTGGGTTAACATCTGAGTAACCAAAGCAAAAATTATTTTTGAAAAGAAAATACCTAATGCTATCTTTGTGGCTAAAAGCTCTGGCTGAAATGTTAAAGCTTACCTGAAGTGTGAAATTAGTGGAGCCTCCTAAAAATGAATGTTTTTCAGCGTTCTGAAAAGTGGCATAGATGCTTGTGGGTGTTTGTGGAAACTCGGTTGTCCTGAAGGGTAGATGCGATAAGCGTTTCTAATTAATTTGAGATTCTAAAGGGCATTTTCATAGAAATTTATATTTTATGCCTTGTGAACTTTTAATTTAATTTAGAATGTCTTAGTTTTTTAAGCTTGGTCAACTGCATTTGTAGATGTCAATCATAATATGAGTTGAATGTGTATTACACAACTTCTAAAAAGCATTTTCTTGTCTTCTCTCATAGTTGGCAGCATTGGAGAGACAGATCTTTGATTTTCTTGGTTACCAGTGGGCTCCTATACTGGCCAACTTCCTTCATATAATTGTTGTCATTCTGGGACTATTTGGAACAATTCAATACAGGCCTCGCTACATTGTGGTGGTAAGTTGTGAAATTAGATATTTGCATTCAAATAAACAAAATTCATCTTGTGACAAATAACATTACCACAAATAGAGAAATATTTTGGAGGGCAGCTAGTGATGGAAAATATTACCTAGCCTTCAGTAGGAAAGGGGTGAAAAAAAATGAAAAAGACATTAAGAAGTCATTAATGCAAACACTATTAGTTTGGGACTAGTAGCACTGCACTGTAAACGTGTACGTTTGTTCCCTTTAACTGATGGCATAGAAAGAAATTTTTTAAACTTTATTTATACAGCATGGTAACAGGCCCTTCTGGCCCAATGAACCCACACCACCCAATTACACCCATGTTAACCTATTAACCGGTATGTCTTTAGAATGTGGGAGGAAACCAGAGCACCCGGAGCAAACCCACGCAGTCATGGGGAGAACCTACAAACTCCTTACAGACAGCGGCGGGAATTGAACCCCAATTGCTGGCGCTGTAATAGCGCTATGCTACCTTGCCCACCCCAATTCTACTTCATGTCTGCATTAGAAAGGAAATACAAGATGCCAACAATAATTTTAGGAACGATAATCAAATTCTATGATATTTTGTGCTTTATACAGTAAAGCCACTTGATGAAAACTGAATCCACTGCCATCAGTTTGGGTCACAATCTATGTTCCTATGCTACAATAACCAAAATGGATTTTAAACCATGAATTCATGCCATCATTAAGATTTCCACCAACATAACGTTGCCTAACTTTACTTCTGCCTCAGCTTATCTGGTCCTGAAACCCTCACCCATGCCTTTGTTAACTCTAGGCTTGACCACTCCAATGCCTTCCTTCCTCCTCCCTCTGTCAACCTGAGGTCATCCAAAGCTCCATCACCAAATTCCTAATTCGTTACAAGTCCTGTTCACCCACCACCTCTATGCGTGTTATGTGGCTTAAGCTCCAAGTTAAGCAATGATTCAGTTTTAAAATTCTCGCTCTTGTTTTCAAACTCCTCCTGTCAATCCCAAACCACTGAACAAGTCCATTTATCCTCTGAGGTATCTGTGATCCTCTCTCTGGGGTGTCTTTGGCATCCCTGATGGTACTTGTTCCATAGGTTCAACTACAAAGCTCTGGAATTCCCTCTCTAAACATCTCCACCTCACTACATCTCTGCTGTTAAAGCCCTCCTTGAAATCCACCTCTTTGACCATATATGTGGACTTCTGCCCTAATATTTCCTTATGGGGCTTGGTATCATTTTTAGTTGAACATTCCTAAGAAATGCCCTGGGATGTTTGACTATATTAAAGGCACTGTATAAAAGGAGCACTTGTCTTGTTACAGTGTAATAGAATGAACGCTTTAACTGAACCCTGCATTTCTAGATCAAATGTTGGTGGTTGTTGGGTCTCCATTTCAAGGCAGATACTGTTCTCATGGTGAAAATGAGATAGTTAGAATTAGGAATCTAGAGTAACAGGGACTGTCGGTAGGACCCACATTTCCTTCTTTTTCAAAGACTGTAATGTTTCAGCTTTTTTAAATTAAAGTGCATGACCGAGAAATTGTGCCAAATAACACCCATTTTCTGATGCAACTTGGTCTCCTGATGCCCCCCAAAAAAATCCAGGAAGTGTAGAAACTTGCCTGCTGGGCGCACTAATTGTCATAGATTAATAATTACAAAAAGAGACATCTTTTCTACATACCTGCAGTATGTGCACACAAATAACCTTGCACTGATGTAAGGTACAAATTTTGGAATTTCTTTACCCTGAACCATTCAAGACCATCTAGAATCACACCGGGGAAACCAGCTATTTAAAGATCGATTTCCTGCTTTCAATCCCTCATCCTCAAACTTTGCTGACCGCAACTTCCTTGCATTTCCCAGTAGCAATATTGCAAACTCATTGCCAGTGTAGTATTGGTAAATTAATTTTTGTGTTGCTGTTTAGCAAAGCAAGTAAAAGATGGAGTGGAGACCGGCAAGCATGGCAGTTAAATCACTGGACCAGCAACCAGAGTTCTAACCCATTGATCCAGATTCATGACGTTGAATCCCACCACGGCGGCAGGGGAATTTAAATTCAGTAATTAAACCAATCTGGAATTAAAACTAAAATAATCACAAATAAGTACAGAACAATGGAACTGCTGTAAAAACCCATCTGGTTCACTAACATCCTTCAAGGAAGTAAATCTGCTGCCCTTAATCTGGCCTCTGCAGCTCCAGATCCACAAATGTTATTGACTCTTAACTGCCTTCAGAGCAAATAGAGATGGAAAATATTGCTGGCCTTACCTACAACCTGTGAGTCAAAAAAAGCATAATTGAGGGAGAATAACACTCAACTAACAGCAATGGCTGATACAGCAATGTATCAAAAGTCACCTTTTGGCACACATGGTTCTTAAAGGTACATACTTAATGAAAATATATTACATTTGTGATTCCAACTATGTTTGCCAATAGCCAATTCTCACTTTTTGTTAGTATGTGCAGTTCAAAGGCAATAAACATTGTCCATAATAACTGCCCCAATTCCATGACCTGAGTTTCACAGGATAGCTTTCGCTTGTAGATGATGCCATAGTGCACCAGGAAGTTCTCATTACTTAGAGTTGCACACAGTTTGCATGGCCTTTGTTGAGGTTCAGCAGAAAGCTGACATTATGTTGGTCCTTACTGAGCACTTTAGTGTACTGCCAATTTAGTGTACAGATCCTGAGCCATGGGCAATGGGTATTGTTCATTGGCAAGCTTGGCTGAGGGTTACATTATAATCCCTGCATAGTCAACAGCTTGGCCTACTTTACATGTTACCTATTAACTCTGTGAAGTTTTGACCAATATGCCGTGTCATTCAGACTTTGTGTTTGGCTTCATGTGCATGTGATCTTTGTTCCCCTTAAAGTCAGTGCATGACTCTTTGAACAGATTTTCATAGCGCTCAAGAATTAAAAGTGAATCGGAAGAGTGTGTCTTTTATAGGTACTTTCTTCCAATTCACTTTTAATTCTTTGAACCAATCTTTTCCTCGTAGACTTAGTCGATGGGATAATCAGCTACTACCATTGGTAGCTTCACTTATTGACCACTAAGGGATCACACCAAGGGATTTTATTGTCTTCCCTGAATATCTATTTAAATTCAGCACTATTTTGTTAATGTCACTTCGATGAATTCCTTATGTACATAACTTTGTCAATAAGTACATACTTTACACAATCAGTACCTGTATCAGTGTTTGTATTTCTATACTTGTCATCAACTCCCACTGACTTCAAAGTCACTCCATTTTCCATTATTGCCACAGTTGGTGTATATAGTTTTAAACTTTGCTGTTCAACTTGCTCATCTGCTTTAATATTGTACGAGCTTTTCCTCCGTGGCTTCTGTTCCTAATGTCCCCCGTGAACTGAAAACTTACTTGACTGACAATATTCTGGCTTGTCATCCTGAGTCTGGTTTTGCACACTGAGGCTGTGTGGCCTTTCTCTTACCAGTTGAAGCATTTCAGTGTCTAATCTGGCATTTCTGTGATGGATTTCTTACCAGTCTCACTTTTTGTGCCAAACTCACTCACGGGACCTGGGCTTAGTATTGGAGCTCCCATCTCTGCTACCCGCTGGTATACCTGACTATTGCTTCTGCTCCTGAATTTATATCCCTCTGTAATCTCAGGGGGTGCTCGATCAAAGTGATTCTGCAATTGCTCTTTCATTTCATCAAATGAAATATTATTTGTCTAGTGTGGCATCAGGAAGTCTGCTGCGTGACATGTGCCTCTGCCTGTATCTATACATAACATATTTTTAATGCTCTCATATGGCTTTTCTTTTGGAAGAGTACAGTTTTGTTTTTGCCTTCATTTCCAACAATGATGTTGGCCCTGAAGAACATTTCATATGTTTTATATAAGAACTGAAGGATCCACACATTTTATCATAAACATCAAAGTTTCCATGAGACCAAAGTTCGATCAGAGCTGCCATTGTGCACTGTTTCTGCTACACTATTACAAAGCTCATACTCTACAGTAACCGTGCATCGCTCTTTATTTCTCCTATGCTAGAGTCCAAACTTGAGGCCCATTACTCTACATTGAGATTAGCATGCTCTACTGTATAACCATACAGTTTTTATGATGCATTTGACAAATTTTTTGTTTTGCATCACTCAATTTTACTTTCTATCTCATCCTCACCAGTATGTATGCAGTTCTCTGGGTTCGCAGTCTTAAGTGCAGAAATGCTCCAATGTGCAGAGTAATGGTTGGGAACAAGAAGAGATTTAACAAACATGGTTTGTTTGCTTGAGATTTTTCTCAGACGGCATACATGATCCCAAGTGAGTATGTAGTGAAATGAGAGCCCAGTGACTTGCTTAGTAATGCAGCGAACAGGACAACAACCAATTCCTGAGATATCCCTGTGGGTGCTTTATCAGGTCTACTTGTTGAAGAGTTGAGGGCAGTTGTGACCTTAACTGCCACTAGCACTGCAGAGCATTTGGTTGACCATCACTGTAGGTTTTGTGGACCAGATGGTATGGGGAGGTAACAGCCTCCCTTGTGATCATGAGCTCTATCATTATGTCCTGTATCTGTGCTCTGTGGCAGTCTATCTGCTTAGGACATTTTGTTCAGTGAGTCAGACAGCACCTGCACCCTCTTCAACTCTGGATGTCCCGTCCTTCTGTTTCTTCTCAGTGGATAAATACCTGACAAGGACTGCTGCATCCGTGCTATGGGAGGAATAATTCAGCTGTTATATTCAATTCTGTCAGTAAGCAGCAGGTGCGAGCAGTAAAGTAAACTTTCTCAAGATGTTTCTCAAAGAGAAAGATTGTGTTTATGTACCGAGATTGAAGTAGGGGAAGGTCATACTCACTCAAAATTCAACTGAGGCAGAAAATTGATTCTGCTAGCTTTTTCAATACAGATCACTTCCATGAATCTAGTTTACACTTCATTTCTAAATCACTATTAATGAAATCGCATAAAAGAATTGTTGATAGAAATTCAAAGGTAACAGGTATAATCTACACTAACTGATTTTACTAAAATTAACTGTCACTGGTTGCACAGTATGTAAATGTGGTTATTAATGAGGCTGTAAATGTTGCAAACAAGAAGGATAATTTCATCCTTTTCTTCTGTTGACATGCACCTGGATTTTCTCTCATGGGTAGAGTACATAATGCCTAAATCTAGTACCCATGAGATGTTCTGTGGCCAAACTTGAAACAGGAATTACTAACTTCACCAGCTACACTAGTTAAATCCTGTGCACATGTATAGCTCTGTGAACTAAGTGTTATCCCCCGAGGAAGGTGAATCCAAAAGCAGACAGTAGGGGCAAAACAAAACTAATATAACTAAGGGAGTGCAGACCTCTTTAAGGCAAGAGTATTGTCACAAGAATAGATATTAATAGTGTGAGGTTCCATTTCATTGGCCAATTTTACTTTTTTCAATAGTTGTGAAGTATAAATATAAAGACTGTCACAGATGATTGACAACAACCTTCCTGCTAGTTGGCTGGCTGTAGTTCAAACACTATCAAGGACTTAAAAGCAAAAACTAACATTGCAAAGGCTCCTTTGTGAGTTAATGTGAGTTTATGATTATAGTTGCTCTCCTGCGCTATCCTTGTCCCTGAATATGGGCTTGGTGGAAGAGTTAGAGGATCTCTTATCGACCTGAACTATCTGTTGACTGCTGTTTTCTCTTTGCAAGTCATAGTCTCTTGTCTTTGCTGTGTCTGGGAAAGGTGTTTAGTTTGGCTTTCACACCCAACCACTTCACCATCTCCTTCCCCAACACTACAGTTACAAACAGCTCTTCTGCCATCAAGAAGCTCTGATGGGTACCAAATTCCACACTGATACAAAGTTGTACTGTAACTGGGGTAATGGGAATCCCTAGCTGGCAGGGTCCTTCACCCCTTCCTGCTCTGTATAACATCCTTGCTTGGATGAGTGCAGGACCAGCAACTCTCTAGCAGCTTACCACCATCCAGGACAAAGAACCCTACGTGACTGGCACCCCATCAACCAACTCAACATTCATTCCCTCTATCATTGACACATAGTAGCTGCAATGTGTACCATCTATAAAATGCACAGTTGAAATTACTCCCAAATTTAAATAGATTATCCAGCTTCACATATTTGGAATGGTGACATGGACAAATTAACTAGGGACATGTAGCATTTATGAAATTTCAAGGGTTTTATCCCTTGGCACGATGTTGCTTTCAGAAGTACTTCAGATCAAAAGAAGGTTAACTCCCAAGAAGAGAATTTTTAATCTAATCATGTCAAACACTCAAAAATCTGCTATACTAATCAATTCTGAGGATCCATGACAGCTATAAAAAGAGACATTCTAAAATTTCTGCTTCCAAGCGTGTTTTACTTCCCACTGTTTCTTTATGAGCAATGATAATAACGTTTTGTTCATGCCAGCACCACCAAAAAATTGGGACTGTGTTAAACATATTCTTGACAAAACATAAATCTATATTTCTTGGTTTATTTTTGGAACCTCTGTATTGACTTTAGTTCCTTAAGGTTAGCTGGACAGTTGATGGGGGAGAGGCAAGAGGAACAGAATTCTGTGTGCATTCACTCTACTATATTATTTATTATTGATTTAACTATTTTTCTTTCCCTCTTTCTGTGTCCAGTACACTATTTGGACAGCCCTGTGGGTCGCCTGGAATGTATTCATTTTCTGCTTCTATTTGGAGGTTGGAGGACTCTCAAAGGTAAGGACCAGCTTTTACAACATGCATTGTATCCAAAGTCAGCTGGAGATTTCTCAGCTTATAATAGTCTTGGAGTGAATGATACATTTAAATCTTGCCACAGGAACTTCTCCCTCTAGTTAGATGTCAAATATGTAATTTGCTTTCTCCTTGCCCTTTCTTCCCTTCAATGGGTGCTCCAGTTTAGCTAACCAAGGTCTGGTGTAGTGACTCTTTTTCTTGCAATACATTTACTCTCGTGCTAGTTTTTTTATGTTTTTAATCAGTTTTAGTCTTTATAAAAAAAAGTGTCTCTACATTCCAGGTTTTATTTCTCTAACACTGAAAAACTAAACAAAAACAGTGGAACAAAAGATGCTTCAGAATCTTTGTAATTAGGTAAAGTGCATCCTCTGGGAAAAATGTCTGCAGGTTAATTAACCAGCTTTTATTAATTGCTGCAATTTCTCTTTTGAATGTATGAAGCATCCTGTATCTGATAGTTCAAGGTGAAATATCTTCAGGCATAATAATTAATCTTATTTTTTTTTTTGGACAACGAATTGAGTGCCTTTGTTTCGCAATTGCAATAAACCCGGCCAGAATACTTGGATTTGTTTGCTGCTTTTATCTTTGGAGAATGAAAGCATAATTATTATCATGGATGAACAAAATAAGTTATAATTTATGAGATACTATTTCAGTGGATATGTTCTACTTCCAGCTGACATCAGATCAAATCAAGAGGAAAATGAATAAGAACCCCACATGAATAGATAACATTATTGAGTGTAAGAGATTAGCAGCAATCAATATTTGGATCAAGTTGAAATTTGAAATCTGATCATCCACGATAAACATTATAATTTGTCACATTTCCTTCAACTTGCCACTAATTGCACAGTTGGAATGTCATTTATCAAGTTGGCCATTGCCCTCCCTCTAAGCTCACTTACACTTTTGAAAACATGATTAGGTGAACATTATCAGTTTATACCCTGTTCTCAATTTTTTAAAAATCCCACATTGTTGCAAATCCTGCTTCAAAAGGGCAGCAATCATTCCAGTACCCAAGAGGAGAAGAGTGAGCTGCCTCAACGACTATCACCCAGAAGCACTCACATCTACTGCGATGAAGTGCTTCAAGAGGTTGGTCGTGGCTAGAATTAACTCCTGCCTGAGCAAGGACCTGGACACGCTGCAAATCACCTACTGCCATATCAGGTCTGTAGTAGATGCAATCTCACTGGCTCTTCACTCTGCTTTGGAGCACCTAGACAACCGCAAGACATACATCAGGCTACTGTTTATCGATTACAGCTTGGCATTCAACACCATCATTCCCTTGGTACTATAACCAAGCTTCAAAACCTGGGCCTCTGGAGCTCCCTCTGTAACTGGATACTCGACTTCCTTATCGGGAGACCACAGTCAGTGCGGATCAGTAGTAACATCTCCTCCACGCTGACAGTTAACACAGGCGCACCTCAGGATATGTGCTTAGCCCACTGCTCTACTCTCTCTACACTCATGACTCAAACACCATCCATAAATTTGCTGATGACACCACTGTTGTCGGTAGAATCACAGATGGCAATGAGGAGGTGTACAGCAGTGAGATAGATCAGCTGGTTCAGTGGTGTCGCAACAACAACCTCGCACTCAACGGCAGCAAGACCAAGGAATTGATTGTGGACTTCAGGAAGGTGGAGTCGGGAGAACACACACCAGTCGTCATTGAGGTCTCAGCGGTGGAAAGGGCGAGCAGCTTCACGTTCTTGGGCGTCAACATCTCAGAGGATCTACCCTGGGCCCAATACATTGATGCAATCACGAAGAAGACAAGCCAGCAGCTCTACTTCATTAGGAGTTTGAGGAGATTTGGTATGTCACCAAATACTCTTACAAATTTCTACAGATGTATGGTGCAGAGCATCCTGACTGGTTGCATCACAGGCTGGTATGGAGGCTCCAACGCACAGGATCACAAGAGGCTGCAGAGGGTTATAGACTCAGCCAGCTCCATCATGAACACAACCTTCCCCACTATCGAGGACATCTTCAAGAGGCGATGCCTCAAAAAGGTGGCATCCATTACTAAGGACCCTCACCATCCGGGACGTGCCCTCTTTTTGTTACTACCATCAGGGAGGAAGTACAGGAGCCTGAAGACCCAAAATCAACGATTCAGGAACAGCTTCTTCCCCTCTGCCATCAGATTTCTGAATGGTCCATAAACCCTTGAACACGACCTCATTATTTGCAGGGTAGTGTAGCGGTTAGCGTAATGCTATTACAGCGCCAGTGACCTAGGTTCAACTCCCACCACTGTCTGTAAGGAGTTTATATATTCTCCCCGTGCCTGCATGGGTTTCCTCTGGGTGCTCCGGTTTCCTCCCACATTCCAAAGGTGCACGGGTTAGAAAGTAGTAGGCATGCTATTGTTAGCGCTGGAAGCGTGGCAACACTTGCGGGCTGCCCCCAGAACACTCTACGCAAAGATGCGTTTCACTGTGTGTTTCGATGTACATGTGACTAATAAAGATATCTTATCTTGTTTGCATTATTTATTTATTTTTGTAATTGATAGACTTTTGTCCTTGTTGTTTTGCGGTAGCAGTACAGTACAAATTTCACATCATATGTCAGTGATAATAGATCTGATTCTGAGTAGTGACCTATTTCCTGTGGCTGTGGATGCACATTTCTGTTAAATACTGAATATCATTAGCAGCTTTCAAATTAGAGCTTGGTCAGTTCATTCTGACCACATGGAAATAATTGGAATAATCTTCTATATAATTAATTTCTTCTGCGAAAGAAATTAACATTTGTGCAAAAATAGTATTGGAAAAATTAATAGTACTGCAAACGGATGAATCCCAAGCACATGAAGGCACGTTTCCCAGGATTTTGAAAGAGGTAGCTGTGGAGATAATGGATGTCCTGATTGTCATCTTCCAAAAGTCCCTCTTAGATCAAAATGTTTTCCCATTTCTCACACTGCTATCCTGTGCCCTTTCTGAGTGGCACTGCAAACTTAATCCAGACTTGATACTGAATATTTGGCAGTTATATAGTTTAGGCAGTATTTTCATGGGGATCATTTTTGTTCTCAATCTAGCAAGGACAATTTTGAGTTCTTTTTTTCTCTCTGGTTGTAAAACCAGCTAGAATAGTTTGACCCCTGTCTTGGACGGCTTCTGATTCTCTTTTTCAGTGACTTCAATTAAAAGGAAATTTATGTTCAAGTGCAAAACAAAGGACTGATCTGCTGTCCTGCTTCAGGCACAGTGAGAACAGTTAAAATTGAATCCTCCCGACTTACAAATTGATCCAACCCACTTGACGCACTGGCTGTCCAATTGCATGCTAATGCATTGCATGTCATCCCCCTGCTTTGATTCTGAGATGGGTTAACTAGCATTGAGACATCAGCAATAAAAGTATCCAATATGTAATGAAAACACTCTGTTATGAACACTTAAAATGATCACACAAATAGTCTTGGCTATTTACACAAACAAATGGTGCAAAATTAATTTAAAGAATATGATGGGACAGAGCTCCTGTAGTGGAATTCTTTTTGTAAGAGAAGTATGATGGGTTTAAATCCTTGAATTTTAGCATCAACAGTGAATCTTGCCACTCTGTTATGGCTTCAGGTGGTGAGCATATAGATTTTTCCCTTTTTTCTGTGATGTCTATGTTGACATTAAACAGAAGGACCTTTTCCTATCCATTTGTCCCAGGATCAGTGACTAAAATTTTTGAGCTGGCATGATTCAAACAAATCTCTGTTCATCAAACTTCCCAAGTATTTTTTGCCTCATTCAATAACAAGGCAATAGAATGAATATAACACAAAAGGAAGGAATTCTGTATATAAGATTTTTAAAGTAAAAATACCCAGAATCAGAATAAAACGAATTCTTTAAAGCCCAGTGTGTCTTTCTTGCTGTCAGCATCAAGCTGATGCATCATTTACATGTTGCTTTAATGTACGTGTCTCTCAATATGGTAATTCACAGTTGTAACAGCACGGCCACCATTTATCAGACTTCAGTAGAAGAGAAATATAACACTGTTGTCACTCACCAGAATCAGCCACATGCCAATTAGCAAGACTTACTCCCATCACACTATAGGAAATAACATATGGTGTCTAAGTTAAGTCTGACTAATGATCCAGAGATAAGAGATCTACAATGCTTAAGCTGATGAGGAATTGAAATTCACTTAACCAGTTAAATCTGAAATTTAAAAAATCCTAGTGAGTTTCAGTAATGGTAATCATGAAACTCTTGGGTGGCCCATTTGGTTCAATGATGTCCTTTTCAGATGGAAATTGCCATTGCTCAATCTGATATATAGTATATATGGGACCATACACTTGCAGCAATGTAGCAACAAACAAGATATTGGAGGAACCCAGTGGGTCAGGCAGCATCTATGGAAGGGAATGGACAGTTGATGTTTGGGGTTAAGACCCTTCATCTGCAGCAATGTAGTTGATTCTTAGCTGCCGTCTGAAACAGCCAAGGAAGACATTCAGTTTTCAGGTGGGTGGCTCAGCACATTTATCAAGGGCAATAAGAATGGTCAATAAATTCTGCCTTTTTAGCAACATCCACATCTACAAATGAGTAAGTATGGAAGTGATGTAAGTGAAGAAAAAGAATGAAGATGAAAAAGAAGCTGACATGAGTTCAATGAAAATATTTTATGAGATAAACTGAAGACATCACCATTGATGGGCAGAGACCCATAGTAGATTTGCCCAACACTGTTGCAATGTAAAGACTCCACAAGGAAGAGGTTGAATAACCTTATCAGTTTTCAAACTATTGACATACTGTCGGTGTAATTTTTCTTAGCAAAGCTAAAATCTGAAACTGAAAAAGCTTCAAGCTGCTACTTAACCTTCTGTCCATCTCATTACATCTTTCAGAGGAGGAATGAAAAAAGTGAAATTTGGCACAGTGTGTCAAATTATTCTTGGCCAAGTTCTTTAAAGTATAAATTAATAAGAGCAATCCACCTAATTTATATGGCACAAAATGGCTGCAGCCTTTTCTCACGTTGAGAATAACAGCTGCATACTTTCATTTTGTCAGACTTTTGTTGGCATTTGGAGAAAGACTGTATTTCTGTAGTGTTTGAAGTTAATAAATGTAGAGATGCAGCTAAGGCATAAAGATGAATTTGAAGTACATCAGCTCATTCAGAGATTCCATTACTGTCTGTACTCCCTCATGAGAGATGGTGTGGCTGGTAATGCTGCCAGAGCTTCTGAATTATTGAAGATGAAAAATTTGACAGTTGATGTGGATCAGCACTGTGAAAATATCTGTCAGCAGTTTTGTCATTTTCATGTTTGTCTCTGCATCAATTTGGAATTGTACAACTTTATTAAAAAAAAGTAGTGTGAAAAGGGCAGGTAAATTAGTGAAGAGAAATTCAGTCTTAGGTTTATGGCGTGCGATTAAATTATGGAAGTGTTTTATCATAGGTGTTGAGATTTGGAAAATTGCCGATACATTTATTTAAAAGAACTCAGAATCAAGCCTCCACTTGGGTACTGGGTAAAACTTTCAATAAACAATCTACACAGTACTTGTTCTTCCTCGCAATGTGTATGAGTTCCATTTGCTGTTTTGAAGCATCTTTTAAAGACTGCAGACTACTTGATTTTTCTCCTGCCATGCGTTTTCCTTCAATTGCAAGGACTGAGGATTGCTTTCTAAAATTTGCTAAATAAAGCAGTCCATGAAAGCCAATAATGGATGTGTAAGATTGTGCACATAGAACATAGATAGAACATTACAGCACAGTACAGGCCCTTCGGCCCACAATGTTGTGCCGACATTTTATCCTGCTCTAAGATCTATCTAACCCTTCCCTCCCACATAGCCCCCCATTTCTCTATCGTTCATCTGTCTATCTAAGAGTCTCTTAAATGTCCCTAATGTATCTGCCCCCACAACCTTTGCTGGTAGTGCGTTCCATGCACCCACCACTCTCTGTGTAAAGAACTTACCCCTGACATCCCCCTTATATCTTCCTCCGATCACCTTAAAATTATGCCCCCTCGTGTTAGTCATTGTCACCCTGGGAAAAAGATTCTGACTGTCCACTCAATCTATGCCTCTTATCATCTTGTACACCTCTGTCAAGTCACCTCTCATCCTCCTCCTCTCCAAAAAGAAAACCCCTAGCTCACTCAACCTATTCCTCATAAGACATGCTCTCCAATCCAGGCAGCATCCTCGTAAATCTCCTCGGCACTCTCTCTAAAGCTTCCACATCCTTCCTATTAATGAGGCGACCAGAACTTTTGTAGGATTTTAATGATTTTGATTGACATTGCACCCTGGTTGTAATGTGCATATTTTATCAAAATAGAGACAGCATATTTTGTAGAGTCGCCTCCTGCCCTTTTGAAATGCACACTCAGTGGCAGCAATTCTAAGCATTGTCTTAATGCTGCAAGTTACAGTTGGATCAGGATACCTAGGCAGAAGAAATTTGTCTTTGTTGTGAGTGTTAAATGTATGTGAGAATATTTTCTGCTTGTGGGAACTCACTGCTACTCATTTGATTTGATTGACTTCAATGGAGCCAGAAATGCAGAAGTGACTATAATTGTAGATAATCACACACAAGCTAGGGTGAACAATTAAAGGTAAATTGCTTACTCTCAGTTCTCCAATTAGGAATCCACCAATCCAGTGCTGAGAATGTGTGCCTGCTCCACAGCCAGGCAGCCTAGTTTCACTCAATGCTTTTTGTCTATTTTTGGTCTCAGGAACCTGATTTTTTTTTCTGTGAAAGCTCTGACATTTGTGTGAGTGCAGTAAGCATTGTCTACATTTTGACCTTCTCTCAAATCTATTTTCTAAATTATCTCAAGCCGCATCAATTCAGCTTCACACACCGTTTTTTTTCTTTTTTGCTAAAGTTAATTACTACATTGGTGTTCTTTTTTCACATTATTTCTCATACTCCCAATGCAAAGCTACACTTTCTTCAGGATAAGTAGCCCCAGAACCCAACTCATACCTGAGAAACCTCCCAGCATTCTACCATTGAAAATGTTCGCCGTCCAGGTAATATACAGGACTGTGTTTTATTATTATGCAGTGCAGCCAAGTTGAGGCACAAATGGCAGTTTCTATTCTGAAAGACTTGCTTGCAGACTTCTGGCATTCCTACTGCCTGATGTAAAAAGCATTGTGCACCAAAGAAAGCTAATTATCATCATGCATTGTGTAAACAAGCCCACATTGTGGAAAACAAAATCCTTATATTCTCTTACAACATTTAGAATATGTCGACATGTCACGTATGTTTCATCCCCAAACAGTCCATCAGTGAAACTTCTGAGAAGTTATTACACAGGGCCCAGTTTCATGCAGATCAAAGAGTGAATTACAGCAATTGATATCTGTCTCAGCATGCCTTCCTGGGAACATCCTGTAGAGCGCAAAAGCCTGTGTTACACAGCTACTTGGGACAAACTTTGACAAAGACCACGGCATCACTTTCAAATATTGGAAAATGCACAGTCCACAAGGAAGTGAACTAGCATCTCATCTGCACTGCAGCCACCTTGAGAGGAGCATGGGGTGAGATTGAAACTTTGGCTGTGTGTGCATGAAGGGTTTGATAAGGACGGCCCCTCTCACCACTAGGCAAGTGAGATCTTGGTGCTTGGTTGAGAGCTCTGGTAATGAGATATTCAGCCAAATGACTTTGCAGTGTACTCTGGAGACCATCCTGCAGTATCCACACACACAGCCTCTCGGACATGCCATGTAGACATCTGCTCTATTGAATTATTGCCAATGGTGTTTTCTGCAGAAACTTTTCCACAAGGCACAGTCCAACTAAAATGCAAGGTTCTACATCAATGAGGCCAAGCCCATCCTTTGCAAAATTGAAGACATGTGGAACCTTAGCATGTAGTGACACTTGGTGTTTGCATACCCTGGCAGAAATGGATGCAGTCACACACAAAGCTGGCCATCAGGATGAGCCCTATGTTGGGACATCTTTCCCGCCCTCCCCACTCCCCCAATCCCTTTCTCTGGAGAACTGAACATCGCATCCTTATGGACATAATCCATTTTGGACCTCCAGATGAAATGGAAAATAGCTGTTGGTGCAGGGTATGGGCTACATACAGCAGGACTGAGAGCACCTCGCACTGATGACAAGGTGCTTTCTGGTGATCAGGACAGAGTGGCATGTCTACATTCCCAATTTCTGTTTCACCTTGAGTATTCCTTCCAGCCAATCTTTGCCACATCCAAACCAAATTCCCAGCACCTTCACCTACTCGGACCTGACGGTGAAGGATGGGTTGGACCATTTGTCTGAGAACAGGTTCTCTATTTTGTTGTGATCAACTCTGATTCCCAAGCCAGTTCAAACTGGCTACAGATGTTCATCAATCTGTGGATGGACAGTAGATCCAAGCAGAAGAATGGTGAGGTTGTCCCTCCATTGGGAGGCTTTGACCAGAGTGCCCCCTCTGCTCGGGATCATCACCCCTCTTTATAATTCGAATGGATACTTGATTTGAGGGTGTTCTGTGTTTAAAACTGATTTCGGTTTCAGATGAAAAGTTTGTAGCTTATAGTCTTAGAGATTCTGAAGTTATGGCATGTGACTTATTGTAATGCTACTGTTTTCAAATAGATCAAAACAAAATATGAAATATGTTAATCATGACTCATTAATTGTAAATAAATGGATTCTATTGTCTTTTGCCTATTACCTCAAATAAATAGTGTTCTTTCATTCAAAAACTGATGTGTAATGAATACTGAAGTTCAAACAGCAGAACATTTAGGAGAACAACATTCCCAATGACAACTTTGTCAGGAGAATTTCTCTTTGAGACATAAAGAAACACTTCAAGCTCTGATGATTTACAAAAATAACGCCTTGCTTCTTGTATAGGAGGCAAAAGTTCCCAAAACAATTAACATGCAATTTAAATAATTGTAAAGTGAATCAGCTAAAGCTGGTGATGTTTCACGACTCTTTGACTCCTAACCTACCTTTCTGCTTTCTTTCCCAATTCACCCTCTAGAACTTGGTTTGCAGAGAGCAATAATTTATTTTGCACAAAGTCATTTGCTCCCATTGAAAAATATTACATAGTGCTCACTCATATCATCCAAACACACCCCTCACTGCCCACATGCAAGGTTGTGAAATGGAAATGGCACCAGGGTGTGTCATTTTACTGAAAGATGTTGTGACTTCCATCAATGTATCATTTTTATTTGGCATTGCAATAAACTATTCTCAACACAATAAGACTGTTGAAATGCATTCCCATTTAAGTCGAAAACCATATTTCATTTTTCAGCACTAAGTCACAGTGGTGTGGCAGATGCTGCCATTGCTGCATATTCTGCAATGCTTCACCGGGAAAGGTTGTTCATGTCATGTGCATGTGCCTGAGCTAAATCTTGATTGTAGCTGCACACTGAGGGATGCTTTCACCTTACAAGCTACAGATTCACTGCAGCAGAACACATGGTTGTGATATATTTAGATTCATGCCAAAGCTGCTGTGTTGTTCTGGCAATGAAGGTGTATGACCCTCCAATGTGACATTGATGACTGTCTTGCAATTCTTATCCTCTGCTTGTTCTAATCTTAAAATAGCTATCGTGGCCACTTCTGAAGAAAAGATTCCCAGGAGATACAGGGAAGTATGAGGGAATATGCATGCTGAGATGAAATATTTGCTGTAGAGTGCCCCTTTCTGAGGATACCCTTTATGTAGATAATTGAAAGCATATAATTAAATGAGAAAATATTACAGAGAACTGATGGCTTGTGCAGACAAGTGTGATGCTGTGTTGATCAGATCCAATTGTTGTGAGCTGAATGAATTGTGGTGTTTCTTTTGCCTCTGCTTGTGCCCCATTGTCTATCCTGGTGTCATGGCTTTAAAAAGGACCTCAGTTAGAGTCTCATGAGTAATCTCTCTTTGTTGAATGATTATGGACTTCCTTGGGTTGAGACATTGGCCCTTCAAGGCACATCCCTACACATTAATTATCAGTCTGATCAATATGTAGCCCAGGATCCATCCCTCCGGACATTGTCAGCCACTAAGAGTGTCCAGCAATGTGGATTCCCTTAGGATGATACTGTCATTTGTACTTTTTTGGAAATATAGCATTCCCCACGAGAAAAATCTTTTTGTGACTCACTACTGCTGTATGTTCAGAGAATGGACACAATTCCAGTCCATAAAAAGGTTAGCATTATTAAGGTGATCCCTAGTGAGCATGTGGGCAATGACTATGTGCTCTCATGGGAAACCAACAATACTGGAAGATCCCAGAGTCTCAGATGTCACCTGTTGCTCACTGAAATCAAAGTGGAAGATTTACAGTGTCTTGAATGCAGAGGTTGGGAGACGCAGCAAAGATCAGCCACAAGGAAAGATCCCATGACTGGAAAGTTGAGAGTCAGCATGACCTTGATCTCCATGGAGAGGTCAGTCCAGGCAGGAGAGAGTTGTTGATGGCCTTTCCCACAAAAATGCTGCATATTCTAGTGATAGGACCCTCAGAAATACCAGAACCTACAGCTACATTGTTCATCAGAGAGCTCCAGGTGGGACTGAGTGTCTCAGAAGTCTCTGGGGGAGGAGGCTCTTCAATGATGGGCACTTCTTTGACTCCTGCCTGAGGTCCCCAACCCACCCTGTGCCCAGAGCACTGCCAGTGGTGTCACTACTGAGGCAACCATTGAATGAGTATCTCAGCAACTAAATCACTCCCTAGAGTTGTATTACTCTGTGGACTTTGGAATATGTTTGAGGAACTTGCAGTCAGACCTGAAGATGCACAGCTGTATCTTGATATCAGCAGGGTTTTCCTTTAAATAGCAGGAGAAGCAACTGGTATAATGAGCTGCTGGATCTACTGGGACGGTTCCATGACAGTGGCAGTGTGAAGCCTTCTACTCCAATTTATGTTGTTACAGAAGGAAATAGGTGATGTGCAATTAGAGTCGTCACATGGTGCACCCCAGACGTGGGGAAAAAGTTGGGTGCACTAACTTGGATCACAGCCAGAAGTGCACAGTTCAGTTCTGAAACTGCTGTGATTTCACCTGGAAATGATCTCCAGCACGTACTACTCTGTGTAAAATTGAAACTGGATTGGATTGTGCCTGAAAAATGGGTACTACACGTCTGATTGTTTTAGCTCATGTTTCTGAGCCTCACAGTCCAGTCCCCAGGTAATCAGATGCCCGACACCAGTCCACGCTTGCGCCACCCAATCACATGTCTGACACTGATTTCCCTTCTCTTGATGTCATCCCCTTCCATGATGTTGCTCTTTTCTCTGGGTATCATTCCCGCCCTCAATGTCCCATCCCTTCCAGAAGTTGCAGGGGAAAGGCCACAAACCTAACATGGACACCAGGGCTGTATTAGATTAATGCACTATTTTATTGCTAATGAATTTATACTGTAGCGGCTGCTACCGCGATGTGAAAACAAGACACTAGTCGATGGGTTTCAGAACAAGAACTGGTTTATTTTCCCACCTTGCGCAGGCCTTTTAAGAGAGACTGTTCCCGCCCACCGAAAATGGAAATGACGTATACGCTATGTCATCAAACCTTTCCCGCGCGGGTTCTCCCTGTCGCTCGGGGAAGACGAAGGCCCAACGCCATCTTCGGCCTTGCTGCTCCGACGACGCACGACCCGACCGCTGAGCCAGTTCGCTTGCTTGGACGGTGAGTTGCTACACAACCTCCGCCCCCAGAACCAGCGATATGGTCCCCAAGGTCCACAGGCTGTGTTAGCCGTTGCTTAGGAGGTCGGTCTCTGTGTCGCGGTGCTGGAACCTCGACCGGTTGTTGTAGATCTAAATGGGCCAGTTTGAGCTGGTCCGTCGTGAAGACCTGTTCCTTGCCCCCAATGTCCAAAATAAAGGTGGACCCATTATTCCTGATGACCCGGAACGGCCCCTCGTATGGTCATTGCAGCGGTGCCCGAGGTGTGCCCTGCGAACGAAAATGAACTTACAGTCTCGTAGTTCCTTGGGCTCACAGGATGGGGCTTGACCGTGCCGCGAAGTGGGAATCGGTGCCAAATTGCCGAGCCTCTCGTGCAGTCTTTGCAGGACTGCCGTGGGTTGTTCCCCTTGGCCCTGAAGGGCAGGTATGAAATCCCCTGGGACGACCAGGGGTGCCCCGTACACCAGTTCAGCTGACGAAGCGTGGAGGTCTTCCTTGGGGGCAGTGCATATGCCGAGCAGGACCCAAGGCAATTCATCGACCCAGTTAGGACCCTTCAAGTGGGCCATCAAGGCTGATTTTAGATGGCGGTGGAAACGTTCCACTAACCCGTTTGATTGAGGGTGGTAGGCCGTGGTGGTGTGCAGCTGCATTCCCAGCATGTTCACTAATGTAGACCAGAGGCTGGAGGTAAACTGGGTGCCCCTGTCTGAAGTTATGTGGGCCGGAACACCAAAACGTGAGATCCAAGTTGTGAGCAGCGCCCGGGCCCAGGAATCAGTCGTTATGTCAGATAGAGGGGTTGCCTCTGGCCACCTCGTGAACCAGTCCACGATGGTAAGGAGGTACTGGGCTCCTCTTGAAACTGGCAGAGGACCAACGAGGTCGACGTAGATGTGGTCGAACCTTCTACGGGTAGGCTCGAACTGCTGTGGTGGGACCTTGGTGTGTCGTTGGATTTTTGATGTCTGGCAGTACGGACAAGTCCTGGCCCACTCACTGACCTGTTTGCGCAGGCCATGCCAGACGAACTTGCTGGCGACCAGTCGGACAGTTGATCTGATGGACGGGTGCGCCAACCCATGTATCGAGTCGAAACCGCGTTTCCGCCAGGCTGCAGGAACTATAGGGCGGGGCTGACCTGTTGCGATGTCGCAAAGGAGGGTCTGCTGACCTGGACTGACTAAGAAATCTTGGAGCTGCAGGCCCGACACTGCGGTTCTGTAGCTGGGCAGCTCGTCGTCAGCTTGCTGTGCGTCAGCGAGGGCCATGTAGTCCACACCCAGGGACAGGCTGTGGATGGTCGGTCTGGAAAGTGCATCAGCAACGACATTGTCCTATCCAGAGACATGTTGGATATCCGTTGGAAATTCGGAAATGTAGGACAAATGTCTCTGCTGACGAGCTGACCAGGGATCGGAGACTTTGGAGAAGGCAAAGGACAAAGGCTTATGGTCAGTGAAAGCGGTGAAAGGCCTGCCTTCTAAAAAGTACCGGAAATGCCAGACCGCCAGGTGCAACGCTAGAAGTTCCCGATCAAAAGCGCTGTATTTCAGTTCGGGTGGTCTAAGGTGCCTGCTGAAAAATGCCAAGGGTTGCCAACGGCCTTCAATTAATTGTTCCAGTACTCCACCAACTGCGGTGTTGGATGCGTCCACTGTGAGGGCGGTTGGGACGTCTGTCCTAGGGTGTACAAGCATTGTGGCATCTGCCAGGGCATCCTTGGCTTTAACGAAGGCAGCCGCAGCCTCGTCGTTCCAGGCGATGTCCTTGCCCTTACCAGCCATCAGTGAGAACAAAGGGCGCATGATACGGGCTGCTGCAGGGATGAAACGATGGTAAAAGTTGACCATCCCCAGGAACTCCTGCAGGCCTTTGACTGTGTTGGGACGGGCATAATGGCGGATAGTGTCTACTTTGGCGGGTAGGGGTATTGCTCCGTCGCTGGTGATTTTGTGGCCAAGGAAATCGATAGAGTCAAGTCCGAATTGGCACTTGGCAGGGTTGATCGTGAGGCCGAAATCACGGAGATGGGCATACAGTTGGCGGAGGTGGGAAAGGTGTTCTTGGCGGTCACGGCTGGCGATTAGTATGTCATCTAAGTAAATGAACATGAAGTCCAGGTCTCGGCCTACAGCGTCCATCAGCCGCTGGAAAGTCTGCGCGGCGTTCTTAAGGCTGAACGGCATTCGAAGGAATTCAAAGAGGCCAAATGGGGTGATAATTGTAGTTTTGGGGACGTCATCCGGGTGGACCAGGATTTGGTGGTATCCCTGAACGAAGTCCACCTTGGAGAAGATGCGGGCCCCATGTAGGTTCGCTATGAAGTCCTGGATGTGAGGGATGGGGTAGCGGTCCGGGGTGGTGGCGTCATTCAGCCTGCGGTAGTCTCCGCAGGGCCTCCACCCACCGGTGGCTTTGGGGACCATGTGCAGGGGGGAGGCCCAGGGGCTGTCCGACCTGCTAATGATCCCCAGCTCCTCCATGCGACGGAACTCTTCCTTTCTTCCTTTGCCAGGCGGAGCTTGTCTGGAGGTAGTCGTCGTGCTCGGGCATGAAGGGGTGGCCCTGTGGTAATGATGTGGTGCCACACCCCGTGTTTGGGCATCGAATTTGAGAACTGAGGTGCCAAAACTGATGGGAACTCGGCTAGAAGCTTGGTGAACTTGTTGCCAGACAGGGAAATGGAGTCCAGGCGCGGGGCTGGTAGGCTGGCTTGGAAAGTTCTGGAGTGGAATAGCCGCTTCCCTCGCAGGTCGACTAACAGGTTGTGGGCCCGAAGGAAATTGGCTCCTAGGAGTGGTCGGGCAATGGTGGCAAGGGTAAAGGTCCAGGTAAAACGGCTGCCGCCGAATTGTAATTAAAGTGTACGGGTACCGAAAGTCTCTATTGTTGTGCCATTTGCGGCATTGAGTAAAGGACCTTGTTGCCTGTTACGAGTATCGCGGCCGGTTGGGGGCAAAATACTGACCTCTGCTCCAGTATCGATGAGGAAACGCTGCCCGGACTGTTTGTCCCAAACGAATAGGAGGCTGTGTTGGCGGCCAGCCGTTGTAGCCATCAGCGGTGGCTGGCCCTGGCATTTCCCTGAAACCTTGCAGGGTGGGCGGCATCGCTGGGCCTCCGCGCCCCACCTCTGATGGTAGAAACACAGCTGGTCACCAGTGTCGTCCTCTGTGTTTCTGGGGCTGTGGTCGCTTGGTTGCTGGGACTGGTTTAGGCAGGCGTTGGGCTTGCGGCCTGACAATTTGGCTGATGGACGAACCGCTCTCGCGTTTGGTCTTCCACAGGACATCTGCCCGGGCAGCTACCTCACGTGGGTTGCTGAAGCCGGCGTCGGCCAACAGCAGATGAATGTCATCGGGTAGTTGTTCGAGGAAGGCCTGTTTGAACATTAGGCAGGGCTTGTGTCCCTCAGCCAAGGCCAGCATCTCATTCATTAGGGCAGATGGGGATCTGTCCCCCAGGCCGTTGAGATGAAGCAGGTGGGCGGCGCGCTCGTGACGGGAGAGGCCGAAGTTCTGAATCTTTGAAAGCTGGGTACTTATCCTCCGGAGGAGGAGACTGGATGAAGTCTCTGACCTGGGCGGCTGTCTCCTGGTCCAGAGAGCTGACCACATGATAGTACTTTGTGGAGTTGGAGGTGATCTGCCGAAGGTGGAATTGTGCTTCGGCCTGGTTGAACCACACGCGGGGACGAAGTGTCCAAAAGGTGGGCAGCTTGAGTACCAGTGCGTTGGCTGCTGCGCTGTCATCCATCGTGCGGGTCCAAAATCCATTTGGACTGTCGGAGTCACCAATGTAGCGGCTGCTACCGCGATGTGAAAACACGACACTAGTCTATGGGTTTCAGAACAAGAACTGGTTTATTTTCCCGCCTTGCGCGGGCCTTTTAAGAAAGACTGTTCCCGCCCACCAAAAATGCAACTGACATATACGCTACGTCATCAAACCTTCCCCGCGCGCGGGTTCTCCCTGTCACTCGGGGAAGACGAAGGCCCAACGCTACCTTGGGCCTCGCCGCTCCGATGACGCGCGACCCGACCGCCGAGCTGGTTCGCTTGCTCGGACGGTGAGTCGCTACAATACATTCCTTATGGGACCATAGAGTCATATGGCACAGAAGAAGGCCCTTCAGACCACCGTCCATGCCAACCATAAAGCACCACTTACGTTGATCTGACACTAATTTCATTTTATTCTTCTCGCAGTCCATCAACTCCCCCCGGATGCTACCATTCACTTACATGCTGCGTGCCTGTGATGCTGCTGCACTAAGTTTTTCATTGCCCCTGTGCATACATGTACTTGTGCATATGACCGTAAACTCGACTTTGACTTCTAGGGATAATTCACAGTAGACAAATAACCTACCAACCTATACATCTATTGGGACGTGGGAGGAAATCATTTTATTATAATTATGATTTTATAAAATGAAATCCTTTGTCTTGATCAGATCAAAGTTCTATGGTCATAGCACATCTAGTCATGATTGGTAGTGAACAATTAATGACTAACTGGAGGAGAATACTCCCAGAACATCTCGGTAAACAACAGTGTGTTCAGTTGGTTTTTAACCTCTAACAAAGTCCATTACAGAATGTAAAGACTTGTATACATGAGACATGAGGAGCTCAGAGCATTTATTCAGAGGCTCTTCACACACCACTTCTCTGGAATTTGATACTAAACATTGCCACAACACAGAGTGCAGTTTGTCACATGAAACAGTTCTTAACAGGACGATGGCTTTACAGTTATAATCATTGTTCACAACCAATATAACACATGCTACACTACTTCTCTTTCAAAAAAAAAGAAAAACTTATTTAGCATATACTTAAACATTTTACAAATTTACTGAGTCACCAAATTCTTTGTAAATTTCATAAAAGTGCTGATGCTATTTCTTTTGAAATCATAAATTCACCAAATGTTATTAGTGTATCAATTATCTCTGGACTTAAGGACATTGTATCGCCTTGACTCACAAGAGAAATATCAGATGTTGACTCCTCTTGAATAGTAGCTGGCTTCATTGCAGATACTTCATTGGTCTCGTACCCTTTCTTGCTATTTTCCCTGTTACTGTTTGTAAGAGGTCAATATAGCTTTTATTGCAATTCCTCTCAAGTTTTCATGAAGTGATTTGTAGCCCTGTGTGTGTCCATGTTCTCCCCATATCTCATCTTCTCATCTCTGACCTACCAATGTGTCTCAGTCTATGGCTTACTGACTCAAGGCATAAATCTGTTGTTGGGCAGCCAGCCTGTAACCCACTGGCTTGTTTGGAAATAAAGGCAGCCTTGTGGACTTGCTAAGGATCCCTGTATCATGAATGTCTTACTAAACTACCCATGACTTCAACTGCTGTTTTGAAGACAACTAACAATAGCAGCTAAATCTGCTTAATGATGTGAAGCAAAAATATCGAGCACAATTGCAGCTATAGTCATTCTAAAATTGATGTCCACAGAACTAGCTTATGAGCAGATATAATTTGAATGTTTTGAGGACTTTCAAATTTTGTGAGTAAACATGAGCAGAATACAGTTATCTTGAGCCAGTTTTTGAATCTGCTACTAAATTCCTTTTTTACAATGCTATCAAAGTTCATTGAGTATGAAATGAGCAGGGATTTATACTGCAGTTCAAACTGATTAATCCTGCTCTCAAATATATTGTAAGTTTGTAGCTGGTTGCATTTTTCTTGTACTTTGCACAATGGTTAAACTTCATTATGTTGTTAGGTATCCTCTACTCAGATCCCCATGGAGTCACCTTGGTGGGTGAATATCCTTTTTAATGTGTTTTAGAATCATCAGGGAAGTCCTGGGCTCAATACTCAGTGTTTGCTGAATTAATTCATTTCAGTTGAAGTAGCAGTGCACATCATATTGTTGAGTTTGATACATCAACCCATGATTCCAAATTCTTGTAATAATCACCATTAAATAACCACAGCTGGAAGTGATCATCAAGTCAGGATAGAGTTAAGATTGGCTGTAATGCTATCTGCTTCTGTCCTCTTAAGCCAAATAGCACAATAAAACTCACATTTGGACTTCTGCATGTAAAATTGGTGTTATATCAGAGATGGACATCTATCACTGCAGGAGTTATCACCTAGAGCAATTGAATAAACGGAAAGGCAGATAAAAGCAGCTGAAATCTGGAATTAAAACCAGGAATAGCACAAGAATTTATCTTTCAATTATTAAAAGGCATGGAATAATGTTGCCATAATTTCCAGACTGAAGGAGATACTGACTGAGCTTTACTGACTCTCAATGGGAGAAAGTATTCAAAATTCCACTGTTCATGGTTGGCCTATGGCTCCAGTGGCTGAGACTCCCTACTGGGATGTTGAATTCAGAAAATTCCTCTTTCCTTATGAATTACAATTCAAATTCTATCTTTACCAATTTGTCAAGAACATGGTATAGAGCACCCAGAAGGCTGCATCCTCAGCCCTTTACTCTACTCCCTATATACTCATAACTGCATGGCCAGATTCTGCTCTAACTCCATCAACAAGTTTGCAGATGATACCACCGTAGTGGGCCGTACCTCAAATAACGATGAGTCAGAGTACAGGAAGGAGGTAGAGAGCTTAATGACATGGTGTAATGACAACAACCTTTCCCTCAATGTCAGCAAAACAAAAGAGCCGGTCATTGACTTCAGGATGGTGGAGGGGGGTGGTGTGGGTGGGGGCGTGGTGCACACCTGTTTACATCAATGGTGCTGAGGTTGAGAGCTTCAAATTCCTTGGAATGAATATCACTCCTGGTCCAAGCACGTAGACGCCACAGCCAAGAAAGCTCACCAGCGCCTCTACTTCCTCAGGAGGCTAAAGAAATTTGGCAAGTCCCCTTTGACACTCACCAACTCTTATCGATGCACCATAGAAAGACCCCACCTACCCGAGTCATTCTCTCTTCTCTCCTCTCCCATCAGGCAGAAGATACAGGAGCCTGAGAGCACGTACCACCAGGCTCAAGGGCAGCTTCTACCCCACTGTGATAAGACTATTGAACAGTTCCCTTATACGATGAGATGGACTCTTGACCTCATAATCTATCTTGTTATGACCTTGCACCTTATTGTAGGGCGGCACGGTAGCATAGTGGTGAGCGTAATGCGATTACAGCGCCAGCGACCTGGGTTCAATTCCCACTGCTGCCTGTAAGGAGTTTGTACGTTCTGCCTGTGTCTGCGTGGGTTTCCTCTGGATGCTCCGGTTTCCTCCCACATTCCAAAGACATACAGGTTAGGAGTTGTGGGCATGCTATGTTGGCACCGGAAGAGTGGCGACACTTGTGGGCTGCCCCCAGCACATTCTAAGCAATGCAAAAAGACGTATTTCACTGTGTGTTTCGATGTGCATGTGACTAATAAATAAATATCTTATATCTTATTTACCTGCACTGCACTTCCTCTGTAGCTGTGACATTTTACTCTGCATTCTGTTATTGGTTTTACCCTGTACTACCTCAATGCACTGTGTAGTGAATTGATCTGTACAAATGGTGTGCAAGACAAGTTTTTCACTGTACCTCAGTACAAGTGACAATAATAAACCAATACCAATACCAGAGCAGCTGTTAATTTTCCCTGGATTTTAGCAAAAGCTTTTAAATGGTGCCTATTAGCATCCTTAACACTAAAAATAGATTAATTTTAAGAACATCTTGAAGGCTTGCAAATGGACACAGTTATCAGGTTACTTTGATGTAGAAGCTCTGTCAGTTCTAAGGGTGGAGGACAAACCTGTAGAAATTTGATTTGTGCAGTATGTGATTCATTCTTAAAATATTTGACTTTTTTAATGCAGTTTTGGCTGGTTTTAAGTGAATATTGGTCTTGCATTGGGAAACCAGACCCTGCTTCCTCATGAGAATTAAATTGAGGAGATAAGTTTCACCACTTTCTGTTTCCATTCAATGCTTAGGAATTTGTAATTTAAAATACATAGATTCAACATGGTTCAAATTTCACACTGCTGAAGATGACCAAAGTACATCGGACCAAACATTGAATGTCTTGCCTGTGTTTGTGGAATATTGAACAATTTATGTATAGTGCATTACAGTTTTAAGACAACATTCATTTCTTGTCTGCACTTCTTTGCCTTTCTGCTATTGTGCTTTCATTAAATATTTTCTATCAACCTTTTCCATTCTAGATAGTCGGAGTCTTTTACCCAGGGTGGAAATGTCAAATACTTGAGGGCATAGGGTTAAGGTAGAGGGGGAACGGTTACAGGAGATTTGCAAGGCAAGTTTTCTTTTACACAGAGAGTGGTAGGTGCCTGGAACACACTGCCAGGGAAGTGGTAGAAGCAGATATGATAGCAATGTTTAATGGGTATTTAGACAGACACATGAACAGTCAGGGAATAGAGGGATATGCAGACAGATGGGATTAGTTAGGTTGGTGTTGTGGTCAATGCAGATATGGTGGGCCAAAGGGCTTATTCCCATCCTCGTCTGTTCTATGTTCTGTTTTATGTTCTAAATTCCTTGATTTACATTTATATGAATATTCTATGATAAGTTCATCACTTTGTGCAATTTTGCCAGCCGCAATTCTCAGACTGCTTTCTGTTCTTTTTTTAAATCTCTCTGTCATTCTTTTTCAAAAAGATTCAATTTAGCAAAATTACAATGAAGAAGTTGCATATCTCACAATAGTTCCATATCTTGTATTAAATTGCCTTTTTGTTGCCATGTTAACATGCTTGGATGAAAGCTTCTACCTCTCCCAAATAACCCAGTGCTTTTAATCTTGGGGATGGCACACCAAATTAATATTCAAATATTACAATTTGTGGCACTTTTTTCTCCACAGATCATGGACATCAGACATGGTGTTAGGTATGCCAGTGAAGCTCAATAGTACCAAAAATGTGGACAAGAAAAGGCCCAGGAAGATCTCTGATTTGATTTTTTTTTAAAGAGTTTCATTGTTTGTTATTCAAAACCACAGTGTTGCTGCTGAACCCACAAGGAAACCTTGGGCATCCTCTGTCTGAACCTAATCATAAACCTCTTCTGATAAGCCCCGGCCTTTACATAGCACTGGGGACTATTACCTCAAATGTGGTCCAGTGACCTAGATTTAAAATCCTTCCAATTTTCATATAATACTGATGCAGTTCTTCACACCCATCCTGGGCCCCACATGATACAGTTATGCCAGAACTTAAAACTGGACTCTTCTGATCTGGTAAAGTAAGTTGCTTTTTGCTGTGCAGTTGCCTTTTACACAATAATATTAAATAAAAGGAACAGCACCTTTTAGAAGAAATGTTTTTTTTAATTGATATTTGGAAAGAACTATTAATTCTACCTGATTTTACATTGTTTTCACAAAAGGCAGAATCAGTTATACCTATCCCTTAAATTTCTCTTAAACTGTAAATAAATATGAATTTACTTACTCCATAGTGCCATCACATCTCCATTTATGTGTTTTTTTTTGTTTTATAAATTGTTGTCTGCTTCAGGTTTCAACTGACATATCCCCCAGTTGTTAACCATGCGAGAGATAGACACACCAAACTGACCTACATGAAAGGATATTTCCTACAAGAGCCCATTTATCAAGAAAGAAAGGAGACTTCTTTTAGTTGACAGTTTGACTATGGGCTTTATTCACAGTGAAACAAGAAAAGAATTGCATACAGGAATATTATTTGGTGGAGAATTTGCTGAAATTGCAACAGCATAATGAATCGGATAAAATTATTTCACAGATTGGCACAACAATTTTGTGCACAATAATCTGGGTGATTTTCTTAGTTTACATTTTTATGCAATATGAAATGTTTTCTCAGTAAGGATTGCCTCAAAGAGGGAAATGAATGACATCAAATAAAATTAAAGTATTTATAATTAACTAAAGTACTGGAAATGCTCAGGGAAATAGATGATAAGATGGGGAAATTTGGAAAACTAACACATAAATATTTAATACATGTCTGAAATACTAAGAAAAATTGCCGCTCTTCCATCATCAAGGATGCATGCCCCAACCTTTTAATCAGCACCTGGCAAATGGGCTGTATTTGAAATACTAACTTGTCTCTCCTCTCCTTAAAAAATCTATTTTTGTTATTGTGGTAATATTAACCTTAGCAAAGTGAGGATGTTACATTGAAAGAAGGGAACACATTTAAGTATCAACACAAAAGCTATGTGTTGTGAAGCAAAGGTTGTGAAGCATTGCCCCATTAACATGCCTCAGACCAATCTCAGAGAGTGCCCCAGATGTATCAGCAGTATGACAATTTTTTCATTTTCTCTCACCCCTTGGAAGCAAATTGCAAATTCTGTAAATCTCAAACAAAAGCAAGTAGAAATAACAAGAAGTTTTTCTTTAAATGGAACAGAGATACATGAGGAAAAAAACACAAAGGTTGTGGATGCAGGTTTGAAATGTTGAGGAACAAATAGTAGATTTATCTGTCCCACAAGGAGATAAAAGGCCAACTACTACAACTACAGGAGATTAAACTTGCCAATTTTTCGAGATGAAATTCATGGGTACTTGTAATGTTAATGGGACAAATGTTCGTATGTGTCCACAACCTCACTTTTTATTAGAACTCGTTGTGGAGAGCGGCTTGCCCCACCCTGCCCACAGCTCTGCACAAATCTACCCAATGAAGAGTCTTTTACTCAGGACACCAACTTTCTCCCACATCTCCCTCCCAGGTCCACTTCCACTGAATGGTTGATAGAGCCACTATGGGAGCTTGCTGAGGAAAAGCCTATGCTAATTCCTCAGATAACAGGCTTTATAAGATGGTGTGCATCAACATCCACTCCCAATCTGACCTGATATGCAGCTGTCAGACCTGAACCTCACGAACACCTGCCCCCAAGGTCTGCACATGAGCAATAAAGCTCCCTGCCCAAGCGAGTTGAATTTTTCTTTTTAATGAAGAGCTAAGCAGAATACCGCTAATACAGAAAATATTGCAATTTATAGTGGTTGCAGACAGTGGACTGATTTTCAGGAAGCTTTGGAATTAAAAACAGAAAATGCTGGAAGCACTCAATAGGCTACACAGTGAGCTAATAAGCTAATAATTTCACGCTGATGACCTTTCATCTGAGCTGGAAAAAAGATAGAGATGCAACATGTACAAGTCTAATATTTTCCAGTTCTGAAGTAAGATCATCAACCTGAAATATTGTCCCTGACAGTTTTGCAGGGAACTGTCAGCAGTTCTGCATGGAGATATTGGCATTTTCCCATGGAAGTGTCTGCAAGTTCAGGATTCCTGCACAGAGGTAGGCAAGTCCCAAACTTCCTGACGCATCATGGGGAATCAGGTCAAGTATCCTGCTCTAGGTAAGACTTGTATTAAATCAGAAACATACATAGTATTTGGATAGCTTTGACAGCTGACTAATTTGAGATGCGGTTTAACCAGTATTTTTTACCCCAGAGTTTTTATGGGCTTTTTCTAGCCTCCCACAATTCAGCTACAGAAGGTCCTACCACAACACAGGACTTTGTTGCTCAATAGATGGAGCAGCTTTTATCCAGCAATTTACTCACAGGAGATTTGCACAGGAAAAGGACTCAGTAGGGAGCAGGTGTGGGGAGCTACTAACCACAAATTCTGAGCCACAGACTGTTTCACTCTCTACAGATGCTGCCTGGTGTTCTGAGTATTTTTTAAATCTAGTCATTTTCTTCGACTGTCCAGATAGATTCCCTACATGTCCTGCATTTATTTCAGATTTCCAGCCTCCACAACATTTTGCTTTTGAGACAATTCCTTTAGAGGCACCTTTCCCTGCAGCTAATTGGAAGGCAAAGAGATGAAATGAGACATTATTGAAGTAATGTCATGTTTGATTGGACCAACATCACTCACAATTACATTACAAAGCCTGATTTGTTGTCTGGCCTGCCTTCAAAACTATGTTCTGTAACTGTCCTGTTAAAACAATACTGTTTCTACAACTAGTGACTAGAATAAAAATACATTTTATGGAAAGATATTCAAGTAAATTCTATTTTCATAGACCAACTTTATAACTGATGAGGGAATGCTAATGTAAGAGATTTATGGACATCTATCTTTGGCCAATAGCTCTCACTGTGTTAGAGGCCTCAGCATGTTGTACTTGCACTTTCATTTGGTCACTCATTCCAATGGAGGCAGAGAACAATGAGTTGATGTTACTATAAGTATGTTTAGTGCTACTGACTGGAAATGAGTTTCCAGGCATAAAGAATTTACAAATGAACAGAACAGCTGTGTCTGCCGTGCAGCACTGGCAAACCAATGGCCATGCTGTGCTTGACTTTTCATTCACTTCTTACATTCAACAGGGAGGTTGCCTGTAGTTTCCTAAAATCCATTTCTAATGTTTGTGACCAGCATGCCAGGCAACCAACCAGTTCATAAACCAAAGTTCAATTACATTTTAATTTAGAAGTGCATTTATTATTTATTTCATACAGTTACATATTATGCAGTGACCTTTTCAACATTAAAATTGCTTTTACAGCCAGAATTGTATATGAAATGTAACCTACACAATTAGTTTATAATTCTACACTTCAAAATTTCTCTACCTGAGAGGATTTAAGTTTAAGCACGTAGTATCTTTTCTGGTAGCTAGTGCCTTAAATGGAGAAACACTCTTCAAACCTTGAGGAACCCACTAGCAATATTTGAGATACATGAGAATCATTTGGTCTGGAAATGAAAAGCCTGTTTCACAGCTCAATTATAACATTTCATCAGTCAGGAAGTCCTTATGCCCAAATTGAAAGTATCCTTAACTGTCAGAAAGTGGCTGAAAATGGCAATGCCTCTCTAAAAGCTTTGTGCTTGAAAATCCACAAAAAGTGACTGGTGTATGCAGATGGTGCAGTCATCAGCTGGATTGTTTACTTGGTGTCTCCCCACATTAGAGGAAGTGTCACTGTTGATGAATGATGTCTCTCAACTCAGGGAGAGAGGCTGACACAAAAGTCAGAATAAGTGATCTGGGTCTCCGAAACAGCCCTTTAGAAGTTCCTCAGAGACTTATTAAAAACCTATTTTCCTCAGCTTTATTTTGGGGAATTTGAAACTGATGTTAGAAGATGAAATCGTTAATTTTCAATTTCACCCATTGTAGAACCGGACTAATTTTCACCCCTGTGATTTCAGTTGAAAATCATCTTTCCTCTTTAGAGCTGTTGGAGCTGCTATTTGCAGTATTAGTAGGTTTATTAAATTTTACCTCATTACCAACAGACATATCTTTTCAATAACCAGAAATATGAGATAAACAATAAATTGACTTGGCTTAACTTGCCTAACAACAGCACACCAATCCCTTGCAGTGCATTTCCTTTGTGGATGAGTAGAGCTACACACAGGGAGCCGATTCCATGGAGTGATTCCATGAATTTTATGGTAAACCAGCAATATCCAAATGATTTTCAAAACCTGCTGGAGCTGGAATGACTTCAAGACCTTTAAGAACAGCATTTCATGAATCCAGTTTTCACCCTCAACAATTGGTAATTTTAAAGAAAATTGTGTCTGAGGATTTTTTTGTTCGACATCCACCTCAGGCTGTTTATCTTGGCTAAATGCAGTGGTTTTGAAGCAAGAAGTCATCTTATGGTGAAGGGCATATTTGGAAAGAGGATGAATCAAATTAATCTTTTATTTTTATGTGCAGAATTGTCCCAGATTCATTGCTCTGCTGAAGGGTTTTTGTCAAGATATTTAAAACATTGGCTACCAGAGGAATGTGACCCTGATATAAAAACAGAAAACACTGGAAGTACTCAGCAGGTCAGCTTGCATCTGTGGGTAGGGAAACAGATCTTCCACCTGAAACATTGAATCTGTTTCTCTTCCCATTTTAGGTTCCCAGCATCTGCATTTGTTTTTATCGATTTTCATTTACATGGCGACCCCGACGTTCTTGTACTTCACAATAGAAAATTGTCTTCTATTTGGGCATTATTAAATGCATGAAGAATTTGTATTTTATATTGAAGATTGTATTGAATATTTGGTGAAATTTCCACTTCATCTTACAAATTGTACAGAGTGCAGTGAGATACTGAGGCATCGCACTTAGTACATCAAAGTAATCTCTTTTCAGTTTCTAAGAGCTTCAACAGATACCTGAAGAGATGAAAAAGAGAATAATAAAGATGAATGCTGGTCATATTTTAGCTGAAGATGATCTCCAGAATAAGCACCACCCTAGAGTCATAGAATCATGGAGTCATAGAGCACAGGGGCAGATCCTTTGGCTCAGCATGTCCATGTTGACCATCAAAGACTGATTTATACTAATCACATTTACCAGCATTTAGCCTTCTATGAATTGGCAATTCAAATGCTTATCTAGATACTTCTTAAATGTAGTGAAAGTCCCTGCTTCCACCATTATATTCCAGAGTCACAAAACACACCTAATCCTAACCTTAAACCTATTCCCTCTGCTTTTTGACATCTCCTATTTTCTTATCTGAGCCCCTCATAGTTTTCATGGCTCCATCAGGTTCCTCCCTCATGCCCCTTACCCTAGCCTCCTCTCAAAACAGTGTACCTTAAAGGAGGTGTTACTTCTATTTTATGAGCAATTTCTTTGAGATACAAGGAATTTCCCATGCGCTTTCCCTGTTTTTTTTGCTGTGACATCACTGGAAGTTTGCCATTAACCTCATGTTCTCACATCGATGGGGTATGGAGCTGAAGGAAAAGAAGCCTAAAGGGCTCTCCTGCCAATATTGCATTTTCAGAAAGACGTGGGATTTTTTAGGACAGGTATGGAATGCATATTGTAGTATTCAACTTCTTTATTTAATGCATATTCATTTTTTCATGCGAAATGAAAAAACAAAGTTTGTTATGCAGGAAATTATATAGAATTGACAGCACACAATGGTTGCTTGGATTATTGTAACAATGTTGTGAGCTTTGAATTCCCTGAAGAGATGAGGAGTTTGACCATTTAGACATTGTATTGAATTGAGGAAGTTATATAGAACAGACAGCACACAATGGTTGCTTGGATTGTTGTAATAATGTTGTGAGCTTTGAATTCCCTGGAGAGGTGAGGAGTTTGACCATTTAGACGTTGTATTGAATTGAGAAAATATGGACAATGATAAAATGCAGTTATTCAGTAGAGAAAACCATGTAGCAATACTGTAAAGCTACAGATACACAATTGCAAGGTTCAAGAAGTTCTAGGCACAGTTCTAAACAGGGATCTACCTGCCGCAGTGTATGCTGAGAAGTTAGAGGACCCATGGCCAACAAATGGACTGAAAAGCAGCATCAAGTGAAGGAAATGGCCACACTGATTCAAGAGAACTAGAAATTCATCAGAATGTAATTGCTATTAAAGGCAGATGACGAAAGCAATTAGCTGCAAAAGGGGAATCTAAATATAATTGTGCAAATCTAAATATAATTTTTAAAAATATATTGATAAAAATAGAATAATGAAGGGGAAATCTAGCTCTTTAAAGATGAATGCTGGTAATACTTTAACCAACAATAAGGAAGTGGCTTCCATGCTAAATAAGGACTTACTTTTACATAGAATAAGAAGAAGTAGGTGGCACAGTGGTGCAGCTAGTGGAACTGCTGTCTCACATCTCCAGCAATCCAAATTCAATCCTGGCCCCCGGCACTGCCTGTGTGGAGTTTGCACATTCTTCCTGTGATCACATGGGTTTCCTCCAGATACTCTGGTTTCCTCCCACATCCCAAAAAGATGTAGGTGGGTGAGCTAATTGGCCAGTGTAAATTACTGCTAGTGTGTAGATGGGTGGTAGAATCTGGGAGGAGTTAATAGGAATCTGGGGAGAATAAAATAGGATAAGTGAAAATGGATGCTCGATGGTAAGTGGGCTCATTGGGCTGAAGGGCCTGTTTCTGTGATGTAAGACTTTATGACTCTATGACTCTATATAAGGAGAATCTAAAAATATTTCAAGGGGAGGAACTTAATGGATTTAATATAAGTTTAAGAAAAAAGTGGTAATGAACGGAACAATTGGACCTGAGGTAAGTCTTCAGGACTTGATATTTTCCACCTCTGTGTACTTGGATCTGTTTGGCAAAAATAAGGCAATTGATACAGCTCCACACAAGAGATGCAGAAACAAAAATAGTGTATGAAACCTGAAATGAGCTTTCAGTCTGAGTTAGTAAGTGAGCAATAGATCTTCTTAGCATTGTGTAGTGGGGCATCAGCTTTACATTAAATACATTATTGTTATCTCGTATAGTTTGTTCTTCCTTTTAATAAATACTCCTTGTCATACTTTATGGGTTCTTAGGGTATCTACTAGCTTCTGACAAGCAGGTAATGTGATTGTCTTTTATCTTGGCAACACACTCAGATCTCTCACCTTAACTGCTGGATACTAACAGTGTTTTGGATTATCGTAACACTCTGCTTGATGGAACCATCTCTTACATATGTTGTTGACTTGGATGAAAGAGCAGAGTTATGCTTCCACAGTTTTGGAAGATACCACATTAGGAATCACAGTAAGTAGCATAGGTGAAAGTGGAAATTTAGAAATGCAATACAGACTAAGTGTGTTGGCATAAAACAGTAGCAGATGGAAGTACATGCATCCAAGGAAAACAAAGATTTTAAGTGGTATGAGATGAGGGGCTAGAATGCAGACTGCAATGTTCTTACATGATGAATGAAGGGATTAAAGAACTAATTATTAAACAAAATCAGATCCTCTCAGCCTAGGTTGCATGTTACTAACTATATTCTGCGTCCAACATGCATGTGATGTGCCAATGGATAGACCCACCAGACAAAGGCAATGACATCACCTGGTGCTCTTGAAGTCCTGATCTACCTCTGCCTAACACTAAGTTTAGCCTTCTCTAGACTCCCAACCTTCTAGGCATTTCTCAACTGACACCAAACCTGACAGCCCGTGACCTGTGATGATCTACCTACCTGGTTACATCCACCAGCACCATGGTAGGTGGAGGTGGGTGGAATCTAGCAGAAGAAAGAAGAAGTGGCCCCTGGATTTTAGTCCACAATAGAATATTACTGCACGGGAGCCATGTTACTTCCACTAGTCTTTCAGACATGCATTCCAATCTTCCTCTCCTCCACTCCTCTGATCTCTGCAGAACTCTCTCAGTTTTTCCCAACACCTGTTTCTTATTTCTCCTCACTTTCTACTCCTTTTTTAAAAAATGTTTTTGGTTTTGATGGTCCACATGCAATATCCTTTGAGAATGGCTTACTGAAGTTGTGAAGTTGTCAGCAATAGGAAAGAAAAGTTATACCTCATTATTGCATATCCTTTAGTGTTAGAATTTCTTAATTGGTTTTTAGGTCTTAAAATTTGTGTACGTGCCTGTACTTTGAACTCTTCTCTTTGTATGATATGCTGGATGTATGAGAAAGAAACTTACTATTGCAACTGCCCTAGTTCTGTCTCTATTATTAGCTTCTTTGCTCCAAGTACTTCAACAGTCAACTGAAGTTAAGCACATACTGTGCACAGCAAGATACTACTTCTCGTTGATAGAGAGAGACTTTTTAAAATGTTATTGAACATTTCTAATGCCCCCACTTTTAGGTTTACCATTAGAAACAGTTCTCCTTAGGCTTCAGTGAAAAGAACAATTGTTTCTTCTGAAATGCTTATCATTTAATTCTTTCTCCCAGGAGACATTGGCCATTTTAAGCTTCCAAGACCTTTGGAAACCCTATGGGTGAGGACAGCTTTGGAGAAAAGGTGTCCACCCATACAACTAGCAGGAATAAAGAATGAGGAGGCCTTGACCCCAAAGGCTCCCTGGGATCGGAAGCACCACTCAACTACAGCCCCCATCAGCCTTCCTTTACATCCACACAGTACTGTGATTGGAGGTCTAGCCCATACCAATCCCTGACTCCCTTGATCAGAATTCAACCATTCTTATTGAGGTGGGGGAGCAAAAATCCTAAAATGGTATGATCCCACTGATAGGATTTGCCGCTCCTTCTTCCTCACCACCCACACCTCACAACACCTCGCCCCTGCCAGAAAGTTGAGGATAAGATGACCCAACATCAGGTCTTGGGACTCCCACCCACTCCTTCACCCCTCCACCTGCTATAGTAAACCCACCAACCACTGGGTGGGGATCCTGGTTTAAAAAAAGATGCACCATTACCAGCCAACTCTCAAGCACAGTCTGTTAAAACCATGGGGTTTCATGATATGACACCACACAGTCCATCTTCAACCTCAGCTGCTGTACAGAGTATCTGAGTATCTCTGTATGAATTTCATCCTCACTCCCAATCAGCTACTTATCCAGCTTTATGTGCAAGCTTTCACCAACATAATTATTAACTCAAATGTCTGAGTGAAACTTTACCCTGTTCCTGCTTCTATGTTACAGGAATAAAGTAGAAATATTCATCATGTGTAATCAGTGCTTCAAGATATTATTACATCCTACAGAATAGTCTGGTCTCACTGGGTGTCACAGTTATAAAAATATTTTCCATCTCTCTTCATTGATGGGTTATTCAAGTTGTTATGCATCCCTGATGAATTACACAGAACACAACAAACACAGTGAAGATGAATAGAAAAGGACATCACACAACTGAAGGAATGAACAATAAACCAATTATTTTTCTCATTTGTGATGAAGAGCAGTGCCGCATGGTGTATGCTGCACAGCAAATATTTCCATATTTCATATCACCACACTGAAGTCACCCTGTTTATTGCAGCTGAGGAGAAATATCAGTTAAAATGAAAAGCATATTTCCACTGCCTTTGCCTCACCAGTGACAGAGTAACACAATTGATTTGCTTCCTACGATTGTCTTCAGCCAAAAAAAAATCAATGCTCCTCAATGTTCTGTACTTTTTCATGTTTCATTGATGGAATGCATCCTGGGCATTTGTATGTGGGGATTCTAATTTTTATTTGAGGGAGCAACTACCTCTCAGAGGCTGAAGTATAACTCAGAATGCAAAAGTAACTGTGAAGAGGTGTTTTTACACAAAGGTGGATTGTCGCCAAAGCACAGCTTTTAGGGAAAAAAAAACTCAAAAATTTCTTAGTTGCCAGTTCCCGTTGTGTGTCTGGCTGTGTCCAGATGGCACCTCTGCAGATGGGCAATATGAAATCACTTTAATTCGCACCTACACTCAAGGGAAATGCAGTTGGTTTTTCTGGGAGAGCCAGGGTTCCTTTCCATAAAGAAGACATTTCCTCCTTTTGAGAGGGGCCTGAAATACTTCCACGGAGTATTTTCTGCAAAAAAGAATCCAGACCAGGAGTACAGCCTGGATCCTTGAACACAGAAAATACATTGGTATTGGGTTTTGGTGATGTTAGTTGAGAGGTTATGTCTGACCAATATGATCACAAAGTCTGCTTCTCCTCTTTGGAATAGTGCCATGGAATCTATCACATTATCTGAGAGGGAAAACATGGCATTGATTTAATATCCTGACTGAAAGGTGGTGCCTAGTTTTGTTGTTTTTCTAGGGCCTAAGTGCTTAATGGATCATTAGACTCGGGATGCAGGATTGTTCCCTGATTAGCCCTGCCATTGGTGACTGGGCACAATCAAATAAAATTACAGAGGATTGGAGTATGATTCTGTGAGTAAAATTCCATCAGATCCTTCCTTGAGTTATTCTCAGAGGGAGCTCTCCCAGCTTGGGGTTAGGTCGTAAAGGGTTGATGGAATTGGGAATGTCAGAGCCTTATCTTGACTCAATGGTTCAGTTATTTCTCCTGTCTAATTTTTTATGTTGTTGTTCCAGTATTGTAGGAACTGATTCATAACTGAGTACCTTGTGCAGAGTAGGGGTGACAGGTTCCCTTCCCTGAAAGTCATTGATAAATCAGTTGGTATTTTACAATGATCTAATAGTTCTCATGATAATGTCAGTCCAAAGACTACCCAACTTATTGAATTCAGTTTCCCGTCTTCCATGGACACCTGATTTAATTTCCCTCCCCTCACAGCAAGAAGGGAAGGTGTGGGATCAGGGCATCAGGGGGAAAGTTTTGAAATCTTGGGATAAGGCAGTCTGTCTCATTTCCATCTTCTTAAAGTTAAAATGCAGGAATCAGACCATGATCCAAGCTACTATCCTATTAATAAACAATATTGGATGGTAATTTAATGAGGAGAAGTGTGATCTATGGAGTTCCTCACAGCTAATCCAAGGTAGAAACTGCTGACTCTGCAGCATGGGGCTTCTCTCAGCATGGGGCTTCTCTCAGCACACCTCGTAGGTCAGCAGGAGCAGCTGTCTTTACCCCAGAACTCTTTAGGAAGCCATTATTCTCACTTGCCTCCCCTCCATTCGCCAATTTCTTCTTCAGTTCTAGTGCTTACAAACCATCGTTATGTTTCAATTGGGTCTGACTTGAAGGCATTCAGTCCTATTCTCACCAATGGGTGCTCAGACAGACACACACTCCAAATGTCCAACCCCTCACAGTGCAGGATGCCATGCCCAAGATCTCCCCCAGTCTCCCGGATCTACCAGGCTGCTGAGAGGGAGGCAACTTTTAAATATGAGGGCTGCTGTTAAAATCGGCAGGGTGCGTGTCCCCTGTCATGCTATAGTCTCCCTGAGGCTCTGGGTTTTCTCACACCCTTGCAGTTAATATCATGATCCTATCATGAAGTCCTCTGAATCTTGATTTCTGTACAGGAGTTGTAAATATGCTTTATAACTGAAAGTAAATAGTGTATAAAAAATGTAAGAAACCTTTGAAAATGCTGGAATGTGACAGAAAAGTTCTGCTGTGTAAGTGTGATTTCTGAGGCTCTTAAAAAATTTGGTATGTTTATAAACATGTGCAAATACACACACACAAACATATGCACACATATGCATCTATACTTACACAAACACATGTGAATACATGCAAACACACAAAATTGCAAGCACATACAAACATATAAATACACATACAGGGACACATATGCATCCATAAACAAATATACACATATTCAAATAAACACAAACGCACACTTACTGAATCTCTTAGCACATTAACAGACTGACTACTAACGGAATGTAGTGTTTCTGTCCTTGTAAAGTGAACAGGAATAATGTGTCAAAAGCATATTATTGATGAGTGCTTACTGGAGCTCAGGGAATTTGCAGTAGGAAGTTATCAGCAGAGCATTGAGGCTTGCTCATGTTTTCTCCTGCTCTCTCAGTTTATTGGCCTTCAATCTCCCAACTCTCCTTCCACTCAACTGGCAGGAGTCTCATACTAATGGAAGATGGATGCATAATTGTTGCAACCTGCCCAGGCAACAGGTCAATCTCTTTACATTAATCAAATTAAACTAGCAAAGATAGTTCGTGCTAGATTGCACATCAGTTCACTGTATGTGGGTTTAAAGTCAGATATTTGTATATTTCAATTATGAAGACTTTTTTGTCAAAACAATAATTTAGAGTTCTGAATATTCAATTCAGACTAAATTGCAAAACCTTGTATGTTCAAGAAAAATAGGTGCTTAATTTGCAAATTTATACAAGGTCCTGTGTTTAAATATTCTATTCATGAAAGAAAGAAGTTCCCATTGTTTAATTATCAATGAGTTATGAGTATACTTTTTGAAAATTCTTTAAAAATAGTGCACATTATGCATCGATAATTGCTTCTATTTCTGTGCAGCTCAGGAATTTAACTCTTTTTCTGCTTCATTTAAGCTCCAACATTGTTCAGCTCTGAGAAGCCTGTAATGTAGCATCCCACAACTGAGCAGGATGGCAACATGCCCCAAAGCCTCTTCTTCCCTCAGAAGTGACTGTTTGTGGGGAGCAGTGTCAGTGATTTAATCCATTTTTCCTTCTTAGATCTTCCTTCTTAGATTAATTCTTTCCTTCTTAAATTAATCTTCTATATATTAAATTTTCTGATGGCATAGCCAAGTTCACAGGATCACTGGATGGTGTATGTAGTACATGCAGTCTTCTCCCATTGATTTTATGGGATAGTCTTTTGAGACTCTGCATGAAGCTGAAGACTTTAATGGACACCATTACTTTTGCGTTGCCTTACTTTCTGATTTCAAGTCAGCTTAACAAATGACTTGAATGCCAATGTTGTCACTGTGAATTATGCTTGATATTACATGTTAACTGGCTTTGTTCTCAATAGATTTGTACCTTTGCAAAATAACATTGAGTTGAATAGTGACATGGCTAAGGAGTGGGGCTCCTTAAACACAGGAAGGAAACATCTTTCCAGTCACTTGTAAAGTTTGAATAATGTTATCTGTAATGTACAGCCACTGCAGCATTTCAAGTTGTAGTTGAATGAAAAAGAGCCTTCAAAGCCCCAGGTGTCAAACGTTTGGCCTTTCAAGGTCTTATACTGTATATTGAAATCATTTGTGCTTCCTATTTCTTGCCACTGTAAAAAGCATATTCAGTATTGTAAAGTGGCATGTTATATTCTTATCCTTGTGAGTCCCATAAACAAAGCTTGACCTTTAACCACCTCATCAGAGAAAGCACATGAGGAAAGAGAGGGCTTTTATTCAAGGAAGGGAGGGACATCAATGGGTGGTTCACAGCAGAGTCCTTTTTTGTGATAGAATTTATTGCATATGATTCTGCAGTTCCTATATCTCAGTGGAGGAGCAGCAATAGCACAGGCTGGCCACTGTACATGTGTAGCTCAAAGCAACAAATCATATGTCAAGGTCGATCTGAAGTTTTACAGGTCTTCATTACTTAGACATGCCCTAAGATTAGACCTAGCAAATGTCCACATATTGAGGGATGTAAAGCCAAAATGTGAAAATGGTGCTCCTTAGAACGTTCTATATTTATCTGAATAGCACTGGTGTGTGACTTCATTGAAAAAAATCCAGCAAAATTACATCAGAAGTGTAACTGGGGAATAGAGGTGCCGCAAAGTGCACCATGCATGTCGTCCCACACATGCTTTCTCAACTCTCCAATATTACCTTACCGAAAAGGAGCAGAAATAGAGCTTCAAAAATTGTCTCACAAGAAGTTAAAAGGCATCCTTTACAAACATATAAACATTAAATGCCGCTCTAGATTTAAGTAATATGAATATTCACTATTAGAACATATGGAACAATTATCAGATCTAATTATAGCAGACAAAATGTTTTGGGGTGGTGAAAAAACAAGACAGTTTGGCTCTATTATTTCTCCCTGGGCATTCAGCCTAAGTTGTTGAAAGGCTTCTGAATGGGCATGAGCATCCATGGGTTGCTGTGGATCATCAGCAACAGCAGAAATGTACACCAATCTGTAACTTCATGGCCCTGCATATCCCTCACTCTATCATTTTTATTAAGCCAAGCATACAGAAAAATAAGGTGCTAACCTAGTGAAAGCTGCAACATCGGGCTACATGAATTTGAAACAGCAAAGCTCGCATGTAATAGAGCTAAACGATCTTACAACCAATATCGGATCAAAGTTCGCCAGTCCCTCCACATCTGGTCATGAATAGTGGTAAACAATTAAACAGCTAACAGGTGGAGAAGGCTTCAAGAACATTGCTGGAGCATGTGATTGCTAAAGATAAGGCAGAAATATTTGCAATCTTGCTCAGTCAGAAGTGCCGACTGGTTGATCGGTCTTGGCTTCCTCCTGAGATCCCCAACATCACAGGGCCAGTTTTCAGGCAATTTGATTTACCCTCATGTGAATGCAACGTCTCTGGGTCTAGACGATGTTCCACCTGTGGTACAGATGGCCTGCACACAACGTACCTGTCCCTCAAGCCGAGCAGTTCCAGTATAGTTTGTGCACTGACATCTATTGCTTGTGAATATTCTGTTCCCCAAAAGTCAGACAAATCCAACACAGCTAATTACAGAGCAACATCTCAACCCAAAACATCGACATACACCTTTTGTATCCACAGATGCTGCTTGACCTGCCAGTTCTTCCAGTGTTTTGCTTATTGTTCCAGATTCCAGTATCTGCAGTCTCCTTTCTCTTCACAGCTATTTAGTGTCCAATCAGCCTCCTTTCAATCATAGCAAAGTGATGAAAGGTGCTCTCAACAGTGCTATCAAGTGACACTTACCCACCAATAACCTGCTCCCAGATGCCCAGTTTGGGTTTTGCCAGGACTTCTTGGCTCTGGACCTCATAACAGCCCTAGTCCAAACATGGACAAAAGAGCTAAATTCACATACCATCCCGACAAGGAAATATATTGGCATTCCTTCAACGTCACTTGGTCTAAATCCTGGAACTCCCTGCACAAGTGTTGTGAAATTACCTTCACTAGAAGGACTGCTGCAGTTCAAGAAGGGGTTTCACCACCATCTGCTGAAGAGCAATTATAGTTGGGAAATAAATGTTGGCCTTGCCATCACAAAAAACAAGTAAAACGAAGTCAAAGCAATTTTTCCATCCTTTCACATTATGTCATGGGCCTGGGAGATAATCCATGTTCACAGGTGGAGCGAATACGTAACCTGGCCACTGTAGACCAGATCATCTAAAGGCAGTCGTGAACCAACCCTTGACATATGATGAATGACATAATGCAGAATGAAATTAGTAGCATTTAGAATTGCAAGGCTAGAGAAGTACCAGCAGCACCGATTTATGACAAACATGTTGCATAAGACAAATGAAGTGTGTCTGAATGTTTAGAAAGTCTCAGTAAGATACCTCACAAGGGACTTGTTTGAAAAAAAAATCAAGTGTTTCGTGCAGAAGAAGATTCACCTATTCAGGGTTGAAAATTGGCTGATGGGTACAAATAAGAGTATTACAGCAAATGGGCATTTATTGTATTGGATTTGGAATGAAGTGATGTATCTCAAGAGTCAGTGATGTTGTCAGTATATATAGATGACTTGGACTTGAGGAGCACAATCTTAAGCCAGAAGCGCGAAGTGGGTGATTCTTCTTGGCCATCTCCTGGGAGCCTGACAACATGGTCTTCAGCTAATTTGCCTAATTCATTATGACATTAAGAAATAACAGAAAACATTGGACAAAGCAAGTGCTCAGGTTTCTGGCAGCATCTTAGCTGTATTGCTGATAAGTTATGCTGTGGAACTAACTGGGCCTCTAACAAAGTAATTTCAGTATAGCAACAACATAGCTATCTTCACAAAACTATAGATAATTGTCTAGATTGAGCAGGACAATTCCAATTCTTCTCCAAGTACTCTACTAACCTGCTCTCATTCAATGGCAACACAATGGAAGGATTTATTAACATGGTTATGAAGTGCCACTTATTAACTAATAACTTGTTCACTGATACTGAGGCTGAGGTTACTGAATGGCTCTGGCAGCACAACTTGACTCCAGAACTCAATAAGGTGAGAGCAATTATCCTTGACATTAAGGCAGAATTAGAATCAGTCAGAACAAAAGATCCTTAACAAAAGAGCCTTAACAAAATAGCTCATTGGAAGGCAACTGAGAATCTCACTTGTGCTTGGAGATTTTTCACACTATTCTGACTTGGTCAAGATCTTAGAGCTCTCTGTCTCTCTATATTGCAGGAATATCTTTATGACAAGTGCTTCATGTAGAAAGCTGAGAGCCACTTTTTAAAAGGCAGCAAAGGATGAGCCATATATGCTCACTGTGCTTGGATTATTTTCACTGGAGAAAAGAAGATAGGAGAATTCATGAAGGTTTTCTTTAATTACCAAGAAATTTGATGCAATGAGCATTAATAAAATGATTTATTTAGCTTATGGTCTTTAATTCTAAATTGCTATGAGGACAGAGGGGTAAAAAAGCAGTTCCCTAATGCAGAAGTTTTTCAGTCGCACTGCAGAGATTGTTGAGGCAAAGAGCTTTTAACCTTTTAAGAAAAATATTTGAAGTGGAGGAGATGCAAATTCACTGAAAAAGAATGTTGTAATTGGGTTTCAATTGCTCCAGCAAAAAGCTGGAACAAAAAATTCGACCCAAATAATCTTCTCCTGATCAGTAAACTTCTACTTTTGTATAGACCTGTCTACATCACAGGACCCTGACTACTTGTGACAGCTATCATTGTATTTTGTGTGCAGAAATCACCCCCAGTCACTAAGAGTACCGCATCTGAAATTCCTTTTTAAAATAATTAGTCTACTTTATGTGTCCTGGAAAGCTTACTGAAAGAATCAGATCTGGCCATATATTTACAGACCCAGTGAATTCTCAATTCTTTAAAGTAATATGTTGAATGATTGATTTCCTATTCCAGTACTCAGATGGTTACAGGTAAAATATTCGTGCCATGTATCAACTTGAAAAATGAATCTGTCAACTTCTTACCAGAAATGGAAATATTTTCACTTGGAAACATCTGCTCAGTTTTGAGGCCCATTGGGATTACATGCTTTGCCAGGCATGTCTTCAGATTTCTACTTCTTTACTGAAAGGTTATCAGCTCAGAAATGGGGGGAAAAAGAATGAAGTTGTCCTGATAAAAACAGAAGTGTGCTGCACCATGAGGCTTGTTTTCTGAGAAATAGATAAGTTTTGATTCCTACTTCACTTGGCAGACCCATCAAAATGTCCCGAGCTGTTTTGTTCTTTTAATGCTTTCATTTCCATTTTATGTTAATGATAATTTTTCCTCAGTGATTGGGGTTGCAGTGTGATTATTTCAGCTTTGAGGTTTGGCTTTAATTCTAGTTTAGACTGATCAGTGAAGACTGTCTCACTTTCTCAACACTTTTCAGGGAAAATAAACTGATTTCTAAATGGAATCAAAACAGAAAATGCCTGGAATACTCAGTAGGTTAGGTAACGTCTGTGGAGAGTGAAGCAGTTGATCTGAAGGGTCATCAACCTGAAGTTAACCACTTCTTTCTCTGGCACCTAATCAGCTGAGTATCCCCAACATTTTCTCTTTTTTATTTCAGATTTCCAGCATTTGTATTTTTTTTGCTTTTCAATTTATAAGTAAACATTTGTCTGTGACTCATAGCTATCACTAAATTAGCAACCTCACTCTAAGAAGCAACAAGGATACCTGTCATTTGAAATTCAGCCAGATAGGTGTGATGTGATAGCCACTGCTTATATATGGCGTGAAGACTCTCAGGAATGGGAACTAAGTTTTCTTTTATTGATCATTTGAAAAAAGAAAAATAGAAAGCATACGAAATTAGTGAAGCAGGATTCTGCAGATAGTGGAAACCTAACATAAAAACAAAAAATACAAAGCATGTCTACAGGAAAGATGGGAAAAAATGGGAGGGAGAGGAGGAGTCTTGCAGATTGTTGGTGAAATCATGACATTGATGAGAGGGGATATAATGAAAGTGAAGCTGGCAGTAGAGACTTTATTGGTATTTAACAAATTTAACTAATAGAAACATGCTTGAGGCAGTCGAGGATACTCATTGGCAGCATTGCACCAGCAAAATGCGTAAATTTAGTAATTAGGTAAGCATGTAGCAAAGGAAGGTGGGTTAGTGTTTTTTTTAAACATTCATATAGATTGGAATAAGCAGATTAGCTTGTGTCTGAAATGCAATACATTTTTGGAGTGCATTTTAATTGTTTCAAAATCTTTAAGTGTTTTAATTGGTTTCAATTTTTTTGAAATGTTTGATAAATTTTAAGATATTTAGATCATTTGTTTTATCCTTAATTTCTTCAAGTGTTTCTAAATATCAGAAAGCGGGGATGGGGGCTTTGCCAACTGCCAAGGGAATTCTCTTGGTGGGGATTTTCCAGGCCCATCCACATCACCCCATTTCGGCACTCAGTCCCCTGCCACTGCTGAGGGTCTGGGACTGCAGTGGGTTTCTGCTTCTAGATTTAGGGAAGGTAATTGCAGAGGAATAGGCAACATAATCAAGTGCAGGCAGCATGCCCCGCTCAGGAACATGGGTTTTGTTTTGCCCGCACTTCCAGCCTTGCCACAAACAAGGAAATATCACAAGCAGAATACTCATAATTTTCTGGTATTATTAGCCTTGCCGGCACTTTACAAGACATAGAGGTATGATTTTGCTATATGTAGTGCCATGGTGAAATTCTCCAGTGATGTGTCCACATACACATTGTATCTTGGAAAGACCACAGCAATATGATCCCAGACTACTGGCAATGGTGTCAGCCAACAGGAGGTAACATCCATTGAATTTCTCCACATTTACTAAATTGCAAAGTTAAATGAGAGAAGTCAGTATTTAATAATGATGGTATATGCCTATAACATACATTAGAGTGTCAGTAAAACTAATTGATTTTTAAATTTGCACCGCTTTAATGGTTTTGCCCCTATGTGAGCTGAGTGTTTGGAGTACAGGGATCTTAGAAATACAGCTTCCCCAATGACTTTCAATTCTTTTCTCTCTCTTATCCAACAGCCAACCTGTCTGGCTGCCTGGCAGCTCCACAAGGACCCCCATTGAATAGAAGTCCAGGGGTGGAGGTGCAGAGAGGTTGTGTCTGGGGTAATCTGATGTGGGACAGAATAGGAGAGATAATGAAGGGCAGGTCATGGCTGGAGGTAAAGTAAGGTAATGAGCAAATTGGTATTAAGCAATTCTATTTCAAGTATGTAATAGAACATAAAACATAAAACAGTACCACACAGGAACAGGCCCTTTAGCCCACGATGTCTGTGTCGACCATGAAGCCAAATTAAACTAATCCCATCTGCCTGCACATGGTCTATATCCCTCCATTCCCTGCCTGTTCATGGGCCAAATATGGCCTCTTCCCTCACTATTCAAGAAAATGCATTGAATTGAACTTTAATCTAGGCCATCCTCCTGTAGCATGTGATAATTCTGGCAGCTAATTTTCTGACCTCTCCCAGCGAAGCTGTTAATTCAGTACCAACATGGGACAAAATGACGGTTAAACTTATCCTTTATAGTCAGAAAAAATTGCATTCTATCAGTCCGGGTTGGATTTAAACCACAGTAGCACTACAGTTCTTTGTCACACTGCATCACACAGTCCTCTGTTAATAGTTTTTAAATAAATGTCCTGGATTGTAGCCCAGGGCAGTAGCAATATAAGTTAAATACTCTAGACAGAAAGTTCAGTGACGTGACTGAACAAGAGAAATTTGTTAATTTTCAAACTTTCATTTCAGTATTGATGAGCTGCTGGAAGCAATTCTATCAGAGCAAGCTCTAGCACTTAAGCAGAACAGAACTGATTGATAACTTCTGTCAATGACGAATGCATTGATGTCCACCTACTTAAGGAAAGCACAATCCTAATGCAGTGATCAAAGTATAATAAACTAACACCCTCTAACAAACCAATTCCACCAAGCTTCTCAGTGGCTCAGTGAACTTATCTAGTACACTGGCAAAGCAGAAAGTTTCCAGCTTTATGCTATGTTATTTGTTTTCATGCAATACTCTATAACAATACCAATAACTTGGGTTAGTGTGAGTGAAAGTATTAGCTTTAATCTGTATTTTGTGTGAAGTTAGCCGATCTGAATGTGCTGAGGGGAATGGGAATCACTTCAGTGTTCTGGGAAAACTCAACTATTGTTGCCACCCTTAATCATCTTCAGTGAGGGATCTCATTGAGGGGTCAGCAGTGGAAAGGGTGAGCAGCTTCAAGTTCCTGAGTGTCAACATCTCAGAGGATCTATCTTGGGCGTAACACATTGATGCAATCACGAAGAAGGCACGCCAGCGGCTCTACTTCATTACGAGTTTAAGGAGATTTGGTATATCACCAAAGACCCTTGCAAATTTCTATAGATGTGCAGTGGAGAGCATTCTGACTGGTTGCATCACAGCCTGGTATGGAGGCTCCAATGCACAGGATTGCAAGTGGCTGCAGAGGGTTGTAGACTCAGCCAGCTCCATCACAGGCACAACTCTCCCCACCATCAGGGACATCTTCAAGATGCAATGCCTCAAGAAGGTGGCATCCATCACTAAGGACCATCCGGGACATGCCCTCTTCTCATTACTGCCATCAGGGAGGAGGTACAGGAGCCTGAAGACCCACATTCAATGATTCAGGAACAGCTTCTTCCCTTCCGCCGTCAGATTTTCTGAACAGTCCATGAACCCATGAACACTACCTCGTTATTCCTTTTATTGCACTATTTATTTTGTGATTTATAGTAATTTTTATGTCTTTGCACCGTACTGCTGCTGCAAAACAACAAATTTCATGTCATATAACTCAGTGATAATAAATTTGATTCTGATTCAGTAACCTCTAGTGAAAGTGACCATGTCTGGACAGCAGGTGAAGATGGGGAAAGGATTATTATAGCATCCTTAAAGTGGGTTAATCACTAATATTTTTGCCAGAATTCACATATAAAAGGCTTTACTTTCACAAGCTTCTGGAGGACAGTAGTGATTTGTCACTAGCAATCTTGTGGCTCTCTGAGAGAGACTGTTAACTTAATATCAATGGGAGCAGAAAAATGAAAAGAGAAAATTGCTGTTATGTATCTTCCCTTTGAAGAACATTTTGTAGCACAACCTATATATTTAAGAGCTAACAGTCCTCTCTTGTATGATGGCAATAATAAAGTAAACAGAATTGCTGGCATTTTACACTCATAGCCAATTTTTTTTGTTACAATAGTGAAGATGGAAGCTCTAATGGTTTGTTAACATCTTTTAATCTCAGGAGTAATTTTAAACATTTGAGAGAAAATAAAATAAATTGGAGGAAAAATGTATGTTAGGCCCTCAGAATGAAGCCATCATGTCCGTGAACATTTTTCTTAAATAAGAGAGCAATGTAGGATATATATCTAGATGGCTTACATTTATCAATTATGGAAACATAGGAACAAGGAGTAGACCACCTTGCTGTAACTTAAGCCTATTCTGCATTTCAACAAACCTATGACCTAACTCTATTTACAATTCCAAGAATTACAAAGTTGAAGTCTGCATTTACCAATGGTGACCTCCAACCATCTGCCTGATAAACAAGACTACTATAAAATTCTGAGATGCAGGATTATTATAATGTTCTGAGTAGACTTTCACTCTCATAATAACTTGAATTTATCAAACTAATGAAATCCCATAGGATTAATAGATCTCTAAACTGCCAGAATACTAATAGAGTTATGCTAAACCATGCCCTTTTAACTGATATATCCTGTGTGAGGAATTCTTTACAGTGCATCAAAACATTCATTTGCTACAAACCTGTATAAAGCTAAACATGTTTGTCAGAGCTCTATGCATTGTCTGGATTAATGCCTATTTTAATGGCACTGTCACCTAAGTGGGTGTGGTTTAGAAACTGCAGTGGTGCAGAGGAAAATGTATTGCCAATTTTCCAGTAGGAATGTTTGCTACTCCATCAGTCTTCACCACCATTACACTGTGAAACATAGATATGTTCGGACATTTTTCCTCAGATCTTATATTTTAGAAATTCCGAAGCTGCTGTCAATGATTCAGCGCTCTTCCACACGTCTTGATTCTCACAGTCTTCTCCAATAGAATCAGGGGAATTCAGATGAACAGGTAGTGGGGTGGAGGTATTAATAAAGTAGTACTACTGGAAAACATCCTAAAATTCTTATTCTTTGCATCATGTGAGTGAGCTTTTAAGAGTGTATTGTGCCATAATTACTAGCTTCAAACTGCTTAGCATACACTTGGAGCCTAAAAGACAATATGTGCAATATAATTCACAAGAATATTTCATAAAAAGGGTTACTTTTTGGTGAAAAGTTTATTCATATTTCTGCTACCACCATATATCCCAAGCATCATTTAACAGTCTAAATAAGATTTGAAAACCTGTGTAAAAACTGTTCTTGTTTCTTTCTTATATGTTGTCAAAAGTTGTATAATGTGACTGGCTGCTCAGTTGGTGAATGCCTGGCTTACCCTTACCAATGCTTGGCAGAACCAGCTTTTTTAAAAATGCATTTGTCAGGATCTGGACATCACTGACAACACCAGCATTTATTGCCTTTCCCTTATTGCCCTTGAGAAGGTGGTAATGACAAATGAATGGCTTGCTAATGGCTTAGAGGAAGTTTAAGAATCAACCACATGGGTTGTGTCCAGAGTCTCATGTAGGCCAAACCAGATAAAGATGGTAGGTTTCCTCCCATGAAGGATTTTGCAAAGTAAATGGGTTTTTACAACAAAACTGGAGTTTTTGTGGTCATCCTTTCCACATTCTGGATTATTAACTGAATTTAAATTCCATAGCTGCATAGTTCCTTAGGTGGAGTTTGGACTCAGGTCTCAAGATTGTTAGTTCAGGCCTCTTTATTACTAATCCAATAATGGAACTGCTGAACCACTACCAGGCCCATTGGGAAAGAGGAATCTCTCACCACAGAGATCACAAGCACTTTGTAGAGGCCTCTCTGCAGTTGACTGCAAGCTCTGTTGCTTCACTGATGACTACAAATTCTGGGCTTCAGCAATTTATGGAAATGATACAACAGCAAAATACTGCGTATAGTAGAAATGTCATTAAAATGAAGTCTCTAGCTTCACTTCCGCATTTACAATAATGATGAATAAGGATCTGCCCAGAAGGGCAGTTAATGTTCCCTGAAAGGCACGTACTTAGTTCCATGAAAATGGTGAGACAGGTAGACGGGTGGTGAAGAAGATGTTTGGCACGCTTGCCTTCATTGGTCAAGGCAATGAGTACAGGTGTTGGGGCATCATGTTGCAACTGTACAAGTCATTGGTGAGACACAGCTGGAGTACTGAGCGCAGTTCTGCTTGCCCAGCTATAGGAAGGATGTGATAACGCTCAAAAGGATGCAAAAGATTCACAAGGATGTTACCAGGACTGGAGGGCTTGAGTTGTAGGGAGAGGCTGGATAGGCTGGGATTTTTTTCTCTGGAGTGAAGGAGGCTGAGGGGTGACCTTATAGAGGTATATAAAATCATGAGGGGTGTAAGTAAGGTGAATGGTCACAATCTTTTTACCAGGGTGGGGAAGTATAAACTAGCAGATATGAGATCGAAGGTGAAAGGGGAAGTTTTAAACTGGACAACCTATTATCTGGAATGAGCTGCCAGAGGAAGCTTTAGAGGCAGGTACAATTACAATGTTTAAGACACATTTGGACAGGTATATGGATAGGAAAGGTTAGAGGGATATGGGCTAAGTGCAGGCAAACAGGATTAGCTGGAAATTTTGAACAGTTTGGATGAGTTGGGCCAAAGGGCCTGTTTCCATGCTGTATGACTCTAACGTAGCTACTTTGCCCAAAGGTACCTATTACCAGGTTCTTGAAATTATTGGTTTCAGACCTTTACAGAACTCTGGTCAGGCAAACTGAAGACGTCAGAAGGACATGAGCTAAACAAACCCAGAAGAAATCATTCTGAACTGTAGAGATGTCCTCCCAGTTCAGGCCTTGTATCTCCCATAAAGGACTTTGTCAGAAGATGTGTCTAGATACCTTGGCATAACCATGACAATATCTGCATCAATTGGAAATTTGTGCCTGGACCTGCTTTGATTGTGGGCAGAGCTGTCTAAATGAGCATCGAAGGAGTCTGGTGGATGACTGGAAAATGGCTTTACATCCTAGATATCCTATGATTCCAGAAAATTCACAGCCAACATCAAAAACAGCTTGCTTTCTTTGCAAGAGACTGTTTTGCAGAATTGAATTTCCACTAAAACTCTTAATATTGAATGGTAAATAAATAATAGTTATAATTTAAAAATTAAGGATCAAAATTATTAAATACTTATTAAATAACATTATTATTAAACATGTTAATTATATGGAACTTCTGCAGTGGATGTATGTCCAAGAATGTTGCTTTGAATGTCATCTGCTACTCGCATGTACTCATTGATCATTTTAAGTGTTATTATCAAATGCAAAACAAATTCAGCAACATGCATATTTTATCTCTCTTTTTGAACAGCAGGAGAGTGAATTTTCTGCTGAAAGGCACTTAGTGTGGAATAACTTTTCACAACTTTGTCATTCAACTTCAGTCTCTATTTTATTGACATTTCTAGTATCAGTGGTATTTTGCTTCTGTATCATTTCCCTGAAGTACTAAAAGCCCAGAACTTGCAGTCACCAGCAAAGCAGTGGTGCTCACAGCTGACCTCACGGAGAGGCCTCCACAAAGTCCTTATGATCTCAGTGCTGAGAACCACTCCTTTCCATACAGCTGTGGTCAGGCATCTGATCAATATCCCAAGGTTGGTTACAGTATGGCCTTCTGCAGAGTAAAGACCACAGGCGAGAAATTTGTTCTCACAACTCAACATAAAACTACTGTAATGTAAAAGATTGGGATACCTGAATTAAAGGTTATTCTCACACATTTCTGGGTGCCTTTGTGCCCATTGCTAAATTCATATACTCAGAATCAGAATCAGGTTTATTATCGCTGACATATGTCATGAAATTTGTTGTTTTACGGCAGCAGTACAGTGAAAGACATAAAGACATAAAAATTACGATAAGTTTCAAAAATAAATAAATAGTGCAAAAGAGGAATAACAAGGTAATGTTCATGGTTTCATGGACCGTTTAGAAATCTGATGGTGGAGGGGAAGAAGCTTATCAGCAGAACTATTGCCACTTTTTTCCAGTGTAAAAGTCCATCAAGTGATGTTAGCAGTTGCGCAACATATTCAACTGGAATAAGATTTTCAACCTAACTTGTCTGAAAGATATAAGTTATTATTTATTACAGGTTAAACAGTTGCTGTACGGGTTATACATGTACATGTTGTACATTTACAACAGGTTTCACAGAATAGATACAAGAGGGAATGAAGTAAATTGGCCTACTGGATCTATGAAAATGTAATTCAGCTTTTTCAGCTGCTTATCCAGCTCCCATTTGAATGTTTCAATTGAAGCTGCCTCCAAATTACCCCCGGCAGTGCAGTCATTAACCAGCAGTGGCGTGATAATGCAGCAGTTATTGTTGTTGCCTGACAGCCACACCAACTCAAGTTCGATCCTTATCATTAGTGCTATCTGTGTGGAGTTTACATGTTCCTCCTGTGACTCTGTGGGTTTCTCCCGGGTGTCCTTGCTTCCTCCCACACTCCAAAATTGTTCAGGTTGGTAGGATAATTGGCCACTGTAAATTCCCCCAAATGCAGGGTGGAGGAGAATCTCTGTTGAAAATCCTCCTTTGGCAACCACCTACATTCTAAGGAGAAAGCAATCAGTTCTTCCAGTCTATTATATAACTAAATCCCCTCAACTATAGAATCATTGTGGTTAATCTCTTCTGCTTCCTCTCTAAAGTCTTTCTTTTGTGAAGTGTGGTGCCCAGAACTGGACACTCATAGAGTTATAGAGCAATACAGCACGGATACAGGCCCTTCAGCCCAACCAGTCCATGCCATCCACGGTGCCCACCCACCTAGTCCCAATTTCCTGCATTCAGCCCATATCCCTCTAAGCCCCGCCCCTACATGTACCTACCCAAGTGCTTCTTAAATGATACTATTGTACCTGCCTCACCCACTTCCTCTGGCAGTTTGTTCCATATACTCACCACCCTCTGAATGAAAACAGTGCCCCTCAGGTCCCTTTTAAATCTTTCCTCTCTCACCCTAAATCTATGCCCCCTAGGTTTGGACACCCCTATGCTGGGGAAAAGACTGTTACCATCCACAGTATTCATGCCTCTCATAATTTTAAACATTTCTATAAGGTAGCCCCTCATTCTCCTGCGTTCCAAGGAATAAAGACCTAGCCTGGCCCAACCTCTCCTGATAACTCAGCCCTTCTAGTTCTGGCAACATCATTGTAAATCATCTCTGCACTCTTTCTAGTTTAACCACACCTTTCCTATAAACAGGGGTGACCAAAACTTCAAGTACGGCCATCACCAGTGACTTGTACAACTGCAACATGATGTCTGAACTTCTGTACTCAATGCCCTGACAGGTAGGGAGGTAAAGAAGACAGACAGGACATTCTTTAGGGCATAGAATATATATATAACCTTCTCCACTATCAACAACACCTCCTAATTTGTGTCATCTGCAAACTTACTGATCAAGCTTTGTGCATTTGCATCCAAATCATAAATTCGCTTCATCATTAGCCATCATAAATAATGACTAACAGGGGTCTCACACCAACCCCTGGAGCATACCACTAGTCTCCAGCCTCCATTCTGAGATATGACCTTCAACAACCACCTTCTGCTTCCTTCCTCTGAGCCAATTTTGAGTCCACTTAACTAGCTGTCCCTGGATTCCATGGGACCTAACCTTCCAGACCAGCTACCATGCGGGACCCTCGTCAATGGCCTTGCTAAAGTCGAAATAGAAAACACATACTGCCCTACCCTCATCTACCCTTTTGGTTGCCTCTTCAAAAAATTCCTGAAAGGTTCGTCAAATATGACTTCCCATACACAAAGCCATGCTGACTCCTCCTAATCAGGCTCTGTCTATCCAAATGTTGGTAGATCCTGTCCCTCAGCATTCCCCCCTGTAACTTCCCCATCACTGATGTCAGGCTGACCGGCCTGTAGTTCCCTGGCTTGTCCTTGCTACCCTTCTTAAACAATGGAACAACATCAGCCACCTTCCAGTCTTTGGGAACTTCACCAGTGGCTAATGATGAAGCAAATTCTCTGCAAGGGTCTCTGCATTTTCTTTGGCCTCTCAGAGGATGCACTTGGTCAGGCCCTGGGGATTTATCCACCTTAGTGTGCTGTAAGGCTGCAAATACCTCCTCCCTGGTAATATGAATATTCTCCAAAACATCTCCACTTGTTCCCTCATCTCTAAAGTAACCATTTTTTTCTCCTCAGTAAAAACCGAGGAGAAATATTTGTTAAAAATCCCACCCATCTCCTATGGCTTGAGACCATGGGTGGTCCTGCTGATCTCTAAGGGGACCTACTCCCCTCCCTAGCCACCCTTTTATTCTTAATATATCTATAGAACTTATTGGGATTTTCCTTAAACCTTACCTGCCAGATCCATCTCATACCCTCTCTTTGCCCTCCTGGTTTTCCTCTTAAGTGTATTCTTAATCTTTTAAAGTCATCAAGTGATTACACTTGTCCCCAACCTCCTGAACCAAATGTATGCTTCCTTCTTTTTCTTGACCGGAGCCTCAATATCTCTCGTCAACCAGGGTTCCTTAAACTTGCCAAGTTTACCTTTTATCCTAACAGGAACAAGCTGCCCTAAACTCTTGATAACATGCTCTTAAAAGCCTCCCATGTGCCATTCATTCCTTTCCCATCGAACAGGCTCACCCAGTCGTCCTCTGCTAGATCCTGCCTAATTCCCCCAAAACTAGCCCTGCCTCAGTGTAGAACCCTAACCTGTGGATCTGTCCCATCATTTTCAATTACTACCTTAAAACTAATAGAATTATGGTCGCAGGAGCCAAAATGCATTGAAATAAATGCAGTTTAACTGCGTATTCCTTTCCCTGCCTTTACTGTGCCTCTAGCTATCCTCATTACTAAACTTGCTCTCACTGGCTACTGCTTTATCCATGACTTGCTCCTGCTCAGAGTCCCACACCCCTGCCAATCTAGTTAAACCCTCCCGTGCAGCACTAGCAAATTTTCCTGCAAGGATAATGGTCCCTCTCCAGTTCAAGTGCAACCCATCCCTCTTGTACAGGTCGCCTCTACACCAGAAGAGGTCCCAATGGTCCAAGAACCTGAATCCCTGCCCCCTGCACCAGCTCCTCAGCCCTGTATTATCTGGCCTATCCTTCTATTTCTGATCTTGCTAGCACGTGGCACCAGGAGTAATCTGGAGATCACTACCCTCGATGCCCTGCTTTTTAACTTCTTACCTAACTCCCTACACTTATTCTGCAGGACCTCATCCCTTGTTCTACCTATATCATTTGACCAATGTGTACAATGACCTCTGGCTATTCACCCTCCCCATCAAGAATCTTCTGCAACTGCTCAGAGACATCCTTAACCTTGGCACCCAGAAGGCAACACAGCATCCTGGTGACTCTTCTGTGGACACAGAGTCTCCTGTCTGTCCCCCCTCACTACTGAGTCTCCTATCATTATCACCTTGTCTGACTGCACCCTTTCCCTCTGAACCTGCGAGCTGCTCACAGTTCCAGAGACCTGACCACTGCCGCTAGCCCCTGAAAGATCATGATCATTTCCACCCCGCCCCCCCCAAATGGTATCCAAAGATGTATGCCTGTTATTGAGGGGAATGGCCACAGGGGAAGCCTGCACTGTCTGCCTACTCCACTCACTTTTCCTGGTGGCCACCCATCTATCTGAATCCTGCACCTTAGGTGTGACCACCTCAATAGAAGTCTCATCTATGATGCTCTCAGCATCCCGGATGATCCTGAGTACGTCCAAATCCAGCTCCGGTTCCTTGACCCAGTTTGTCAGGAGCTGCATCTTCCCACAGATGTAGACGTCAGGGTTCCTTGACTTCCCACATTTTGCAGGAGGAGCATTCCACTGCCCTAACTGCCATCCTGCCTACACTGAGTCACGTGCTAAGGATGAACAGGAAAATAAAACCTTACCTGCTCCTCACCTGTGCCTCCTCACCAAAGCCTCTTGAACCAAAGCCTGAGCTCCCCACTCTTATTACTGGCCACTCCAAAGTGGCTGCTCCGTTTGACCTTACCTTCTTTTTATTGGCTGCTGATAATTAGCTAAGCCAATCAATGAGACTTTCCTGTTTAAAACTCCCCCGCTCTCGCTTCAAATCCTGATTCCTGGAAAATGAAATTTACAAGCACCGACACTTGCCTCTTCTCTCACTCTCGCTCCAAGTCCTAACTCCTGGAAAATCGAACTTACAAGTACCGAGACTTGCCTCTTTTAAGAATGTGGCAGAATCTACAGTTGATAAAGGTTCACCATGGTTTCCTTGCTCTTCTATTCTTTCCCTCTATTTAGAAAGCCTGAGATCCTGTATGGACCTTTAAACCAGTTTCTCAACCTGCCCTGTCAGTTTCAATGAACCTTGGACATACACCCTCCATTGACACAAGAGAGACTGCAGATGCTGGAAATCTGGAGCAACACACAATGCTGGAGGAACTCAGCAGGTCAGGCAGCATCTATGGAGGGAAATGAACAGTTGACTCAGTCCTGACGAAGGGTCTTGGCCCGAAACGTCGACTGTTCATTTCCCTCCATACGTGCTGCCTGACCTGCTGAGTTCCTCCAGCATTTTGTGTTTGTTACCCTCCATTGACTCTATTCTTGCATCCCTGCTAGAATTGTACCCACTAGTTTATACTTTCTCTTCACAGTATTGCTACCAAAAAAGCATTAAATGTCATTTGCCACCAATTTGTCCATTCCTCCAGTCTGCCTGTATCTCCATCAGGTTTATTACTATCCTCCTCACAGTTTACTATGCTTCTAATGGCTTTCCCGACAACAACAATTAATACCACTTTCCCATGCTATTTAAAGAGCCAACATTTAAATCACATTCTTTGCCTTTGATGAAGTGTCTGACCTCCTCTGGATTCAAACATAACCTCGCAGGTGTGTCTTAAGCTCATGCCATACTCAGCTTCCTAGCCTCAGGGTCATTCCAGACTCTGCCGCATCTTAGTTCTCTGCTTACTGTCACGTTAGGGAGGGTGTCCAAACTCCATACTTGAGGAAAAGACACTTCCACTTTGACAGGAGTGAGTAGGGCAGGCAAGGTCATTTGCCTTCATTGCAGGCTTCCCTCAAGTGCAAGCGTTCAGGGACAACCCTCATGTAGCATTATACCTTTCAGAAAGGCCTTTTTGACAACTTCCTGGCAGGACCATGTGGCTGTAGACCTGGAAAGTCAAACAGCTATAGAATCTTACAGCACGGAAACAGGCCCTTCAACCCAACTGGTCCATGCTGACCAAGATTCCCATCTAAGCTGGTCCCATTTGCCCATGTTTGGCCCATGTCCCTGTAAACCTTTCCTATCCATGTCCCTGTCCAAGTACCTTTTAAATATTGTTAATGAACCTGCCTCAATCACTTCCTCTGGCAGCTCATTCCACATACTGACCACCTTCTGGGTGAAAAGGTTGCTCCTCAGGTTCTTATTAAATCTCTCCCCTCTCACCTTAAACCTATGCCCTTTATTACTTGATTCCCCAACCCTGGGAAAAAGACAGTGTGCATACACCCTATCTATGCCCCTCATAATCTTATACACCTTTATAAGATCACCCCTCATTCTCCTGTGTTCCAATGAAAAAAGTCCCAAGCTGTTCAACCTCTCTCCATAACACAGTCCCTCAAGTTGCGGCAACATCCTCATAAATTTCCTCTGCACTCTTTCCAGCTTAATGGCAACTTCCTGTTGCAGGGTGACCAAAACTGTACACAATATTCCAAATGTGGCCTCACTAACATCTTGTACAACTGCAACATAAAATCCCAACTTCTATACTCAATGCCCTGACTGATGAAGACCATTGTGCCAAAAGCCTTCTTCACCACCCTGTCTGCTGCGACACCACTTTCAGGGAACCATGTACTTGTAGTCCTAGGTCCCTCTGTTCTACAACACTCCCCAGTGCCCTATCATTCACTGTGAAAGTCCTACCATCAGATGTCCTCCCAATATGTAACACCTCACACTTATCCAAATTAAACTCCATTTGCCATTCCTTGGTCCACTTGCCCAGTTGATCAAGATCCCTCTGTAAATCCTGATAACCATCTTTTCTGTCAATGACATCACCTATTTTAGTGTCATCTGCAGACAAATCTCCAGGTATCACTGTCCAAAGTGCATTTCTTCTGTGAATACTTCTTCATCAATATACCATGTCTCTCTGACCCTCTGGGAGCACTCTACCCTACTCATATCATTGCAGCAACCATTCACTCAGTAGAAAAGAAGCTAGAAGAGTATTGTTTGAATTAGGCTGTGTCCGTTTAAAAGGTGACTCCAGAGATCACACCTGTTGTGCTTCCTGCTGAGAACTTGAGAACTTGCAATGTGTCATTAATAAAACAGCACAGTGAATCTGACTTTCAACGCAGTGTTACACAGGGAAACCCAACAATCCTTTTCTGTCAGTCAAACAATTGAAGATTCAAATCTTAACATAACTTTTAGATACAGCATTCGGAAGACCTGTGATGCTGTTATAATGCCAAAAGGATGGAATGGAACAGTGTCGAGTCCTATGTCACGGCACCCAAAACTGGGTAAACAACTCTGCTGGACCAATTTGAATTGACCCTATGGGACAAATCCTATTCGTGACGGACTCAGTGAAGGGAAGCATTGTAGTTGTTAGATGTGTCTGGCTTTCCCAGAAATGCATTGAAAGGTCTATCCAAAAAGCAAATTTTGAAATTTATTACTAAATATTAAATCCTTTTAGTTACTCTACTTCCATAAAGATGAAATTAGAACATAGGAACTTATAGTGGGGTTGGGATTAGAAAAGATAATTTGAAAGATGTAAATTTTATATCAAATCATTCAGTTTTATTTTTAAGTACTCTCAGTGATTTTATCACCACAATCATTCTGGGCAAGTTCTTTCATTTACCGTAGTACCTGTTTCCTGTAAGCTACTTCAAAACTATTTTTCATTAAGCCCCTCTTACCACTGACAGTACTGTTTTCCCTTTTGGACAACCATTCTCTTCCAGATTTACAAAAAGCAAAAAAAAAACATTGAAAATGTTGTGGAGCAAACATTGTAAAAGTTACTTTAATATAACTAGAACGTAAAAAAACATGGCTAATCATTTCTAGTTTAGTGCAATACATTAGAGATGGGGAATAAAGTGGAGAAGACTCTGATTTAATAATTGTGTTCTTATTGTGTTACAACACATCAGTTAAAAGGTTTCACAGAGTGGTCAGCATCAGTCATGACTACTTTGCTTGACATGATTTGTGCATGCCCCAGTATAATCAAAGTATACAGAAAGTAGAACTGATTGGAAAGGAAAAACTTAGAAAAATAGTAAGGATTTATAGGCAGTTGGCACAACAATTGTAATTTGAAAAGCATTCTGAATTTCCTATTATTTTTATCCCACAATCAAGCAGTATAATAGCTTTAGCTCAAAGTATTGCTCACTGAATATTTCTTTAAAAATAAATGTAGCTATTTTGTTCTATCAATATGTGACAAATCTCCCAAGTGCAAGTCCATTTTCCTCACCATTATCCACCTTTGGGTAGACCGGAGAACTTGGCAAAATGCTGCCAATGGTCAAACTGTCCTGTGCTTGCTTTGTATTTTCCAGTAAGAAATTCCTTGAGCACTGATATACAGTGGTTGCTTTTAAAAATAATTTGTGGTTCAATCTTTTATTAATAAAAATTAAATATCTCAACATTTCCTCACTGCTTAACTTGATGGTGTGTTTTCAAGTCATATCTGGCATAAGATTCTTGTTGGTATTGAATTATTTGCCTTTAAAGGGGGCAAAAACAGCAGGAAATAAAACAGGCTGTTGATATCTATTGCAACTTTGTGTGCATAGACATTGAGTAAAGACAATTCTGGACTCAATTCTGACCTCTTCGTGGTTAATTTCAAGGATCACCCAATGAAGAATAGCCACATTGAGGTAGTAGAGAGAACACGGGTCTCAATGAATCACATTCCTGCAGAAGTCATGCTGTCAAGAAAGTTAGGAATGAAGCAGAAAAAGAAACACTAACACAGAAAATCCTGCTACCAATAATGTGTCACATATGGAAAAAATAGTTTAATGTCTTGTGCATTCAAAACAAACTCTTGTCTAGATTCAGTTACAAAGAGCATCATTTAGATGGGAAAATCATCAACTTACTGCAAGTTCCAGAAAGTCCGTGACCTTCCCGAGTCTAGTGTTACAGATTGCAAATGCACAGGAGAGAAGATCAGACAGGGGCAGGTGTGTCCTACAGCATGTAACGTGCCTGGAATCTACTTCCAGCATTTTGTACTGTTAGGCATGTGGTTCATGAGGATGGTACAGGCCAGTGGTGCAGAGACAGGCCTTCACACTTCTTGTGAGGTTTGCTTCAACAGTGCATGAAGGAGACTTGTGTGAAAAGGTCCCAGTCTGTTGAGTTGGGCTCTACAAACTCACCCAAGGTAGTTCCTTTTTAAGTAATCTACTAACTGACTGTCCCGCTAGTCCATCCCTCTACTCTCCTTGACTTCTCCATCTCCAGTTCAGTGATTAGGTTATCAACCGATATCCACTACAAGCCCTTGACCTTCCACAGCTATCTTGACTGCACAGTCTTTCCTAGTAAGAAGTCCATACCACTCTCCCAATTTCTCCATTTACACTGTGTTTGTACTAGTGATGCCACTTTCCATACCAGTGCTTCTAATGTGCCTTCCTTTTCTCTCAACTGCAGAATCCTGTCCACCATAAACAAGAGGGCCCTCAATAGTGTCTGATGCTACACTTATACCCTCACTCCTTCTCCTCTTACTCAGAACTGGGTTGCTTCCCTTTGTTAGGAACCCACTCAGAGGCTTCCACATTGAACAAATTATCCTGCACAATTCCCCTCTCCTCCTCTTTCAGCAGTTTAAAAGGATCTTCCCTTTGGGAATTTGTTCTCTCTTCCATCTCCAGCAATGTTCACTTCTCTTCCCCGGCACCTTCCTGTGCAATTGCAGGAATTGTCATGATGTCCTTTTTCTTCCTCCTTTCCCTCTGTCCATGAACCCCCCCCTTAAAGGAGCAAATTGTTTGCACTTCTTTCAATCTAGTATGTACTCACTGCTACCAATACAGCCTTCTGTACACTGGAGATACTGAACGCAGATTGGGTGACCCCTTTGTGAATCATCAATATTTGGAGAGCAAGCACGATGCTGAACCTCTGATCACCTGTCAATTTAACTCTCCATCCCACTCTCACTCCAGCTGCTCTGTCCACAGCCTCCTACACTGTTCCAACGAAGTTCAATGTCTACTCAAGAGACAACACTTTCTGACTAAGAGCATTACAACCATCCAGACTCAACACTGCACTGAAATTTTCAGCATTTCCTATATTTTCATTTCAAATTTCCTAGTAAACTAGTAGTTTCAGATAATCATTCTGCTTCCCCCATTTACAGCTCCTCCAGGTTGATTGCTGCTCACTTTTTGTCCCCATTGCACCTTTCTGCATTTTGCACCATCATCCCTTTTGTCAAGCAGCTTCTCCTGTTTTCTACCCCTTCCCTTTTGCCCTTTCCTCCATTCCCTGCATCTTAAAACCTGACTACCTCTAACTTTTGCCAATTCTGATGAAAAGACGTCGACCTAAAATTTTAATGCTGTTTCTTTCTTCTACTTAGGCACTGAAAATAAGGGGAATAAACTTCTTTAAACCAATGGAATGCTTGCCACAAAAATCTTTAGTTAAAAGCAATGGACTTATACTATCTGGATGGTATTGTACCCTTAGATCTAATGGAGGGCCTTCATTTGGTTTATTAATTTTTGTCAAGCGTTCTTGTAAAATTGTTCTTGACCTTGGAAGGCAATTCTTTGAACTACGACTTCTCAGATTATCTCACTTTTCCTTACAACACAGGAGGCCAGTCAGCCCATCGAGTTTGTGCCACTTCTCAGAGCACATTCACCAGTGCAGCCTATTTGCTCTCACATACCCACCAACTCTCCTGATTCTCCTGTCACCCAGCTGTGTTAGGGGTAATTTACCATAGCCAGTTAACCTATGGCACATCTCTGGAAGGAAACCAGAGCACCCAGGAGAATCCCAAGTGGTCACAGGGAAAATGTGCAAATGCCACACAGACAAACCCGAGATCAGGACCAAACCCAGGTCCCTGGAGCTGTGAGACTGAGGCACTATCTGCTGCACAACTGTCCTGCCCACTCTGGCTTATACTTTAAGTCCTGAAAATAGCAAAAGACACAACATAGGTTTTGGGGTAGTTATCAAAACCTGTTAAAAAACACGACACAACTATGACTTCTGTGCTAGACTATGAATTCCCAGTTCTTTCCATTTGCTCACCTCCATAGTCTAACTGTCAGTGTAGTCTGACCATCAGTCTACAAAAGGGTTCAGGTAGATTCTACACTTTGAACCAGGCTGCTTAAACAGCACCTTCCAAACACACAATCTCTACCAGCTAAAAGGACAAGGGCAGCAAAAGCATGGGAACACCATCACTTGGAAGTTTCCCTCCAAGCCACACGCCACCCTGACTTGGAAATATATCGCTGTTCCTTCACTGTCCCTGTGTCAAAATCCTGGAACTCCCTACCTCAAGGACTGCAGTGTTTCAAGAAGGCAGCTCACCACCACCACCTTCTCGAGGGCAACTAGGGAAGGGCAGTTAAGTGCTGGGTCAGCCTGCAAAGCCTAAATCCCTTGAATGAATGAACACAAAAAACAAGCTAGACTGGGAAATATTTTCTTGAAAGCCAGAGAAAAACACAAAGTAAATTTAAGAAATTCCAAAATACAGAAAAGATATCAAATAAATACATATTTGAATAAATCCCACAAGACTTTTATATCGGAACTGAATGCTAGGGAAGAACTTAAGGGTAACGATAAACCAGTGCATGTTTTCTATGGATGGAAATAGACTTCTGCCGTTGGTATTATGAAGGAATTACAATAACACAGTACCCATGCTAGAACTTAAACAAAAGAAATTTTATCATAGAATTTTTTTTATGATTTATAGTCAAATATTTCAGAGGTAGATTTTAGTAATTTTGGTAACCATGCTAACATGGAAATATTCAGCAAATAATGATTAATTGCTTCAAAACTCTATTTCTTCACTGTTACTATCTGTTCCAACATATTGTTGCTGTTTACTTTTCTGGTATGTTTTAGTTTATATCTGTTTACATAAAAGTTAATTTTCATTTTTTAATAATTCAAAAAAAATTGGCTCAATCTATCCATATGTTATTTTTCTTCTTTATACTTGCCACCTGCTTGCACAGTGTGATATTGTTAGTAACTTTTACAATGCTTGCAGTGTTCATTCCTATTCCTAATTGACTTGGAGAAAAGCAGAGGTTAGAACAGACCACACAAAATTCCTCTGGACATTACCACAGAATGAGGATTCTGGAATGGTCTTTTAAAAGATGGAATTATATTCTTCTTACGTTAGTTTTAGATATTTTTAACCGATTCATCCACACTTGCAAATCCAACATTTGTGGTTCATGTCTAATTGCTGCTGAACTGAGGAGGCAGTTAAGAGGCGACCACATTGGAGTCACATAAAGGCCAATTTAGGCACATAACCATATCTTCTTTTCTGAAGGACCTTGATGGACCAGATGGATTTTTATGACAGTGAGGTAGCCTGCTAATACTGAAACTAGCTGTTTAATTCCAGATTTTATTTAATTAAATTTAAATTCCCAACCTATAGTAAAATTTGAACCCACGTGGACCTTTAGATGGTCGTACAATGACTTTTAAGTTTTTTTCCCACCCCAACTCTCACTTTAGAATTGTGCCTATCCAGCTGGTTTACACTTTAAAATCCTGCTTATTTCTCTGCTGTCTGTCCTGAACGGGCAGTTGATTTAACAGGTTTGGATGATTAAGATGGTGCTAGATGTCAAAGAAGCAGTGGGAATGAATGCAGCACACTGAACCAGAAAGCTTTGATTCTGCACTGCAAATTGTAAATTGACACTATGAAGTAAAATTCAATCCTGTGTGCTGTTTGTAGCAAAAAAAAACAAAGACGGGTTTAAAAAGAATTTGTTCATCATCTTGTTCCAAATGGTGCAGGTTGAAATTCAGTCAATTAGTTCTTCAGCACTGTTGTCCTTTTTGTTGTTTTTAGGAAGTGTACATGGAAATGTAGGTTGGGATGGATATAGATGAAATTTGTTGATCTATTATTTAGACAGAAAAAGAGGCAAATGCACAGCAAATTCCCTTGGTGATACATGATGACAATGGGGAGTGCGTGTCTTTCAATATTTCATGCAATTTTTGAAATTGCTGCAGTTCTTGGACATACAGACACCTGAAGCCAGGGGTTTCTGGAAGCATGAGCTCCTATACTGTTTTCAAGCATTGATGTCACAGCTATAATGATTTTTTATACATTTTTCATTATTCACCACTGTTACAAAATCTGCTTCATATCATATTCAACTGAGGAAAAATTTATTGAAGTGTGATACTTCTTTTATGAAAAGCATTTAGAAAACTTTCCTTCTTTGTTTACCAGTCATCAACTCAGTGACAGAAATCACAAAAAAACATCCTATTTGCAATGACATAGTTGCAATCAAAATGATATTTCCTTCTCCAATCTAAATAACCCTTCCTGGCCTAGACTCAGACAGCTGAGTAGTTGCAAATGAGCACCTTTTGCTTGAATCCAATATGAACCTGTGCAAGTGAGAGACTCTCACAGCTTTATATAACTTACAGATCCTGGTATTTCAGTCGAACCCCAATTGTATCGTTAGTGGAATCTGGGAAGGCAATCTGCCACAGCTTTCTTGACAACTGCGGTAGGTTGGCAGCTGATGGAAAGCACAAAGAATCCAGCTGTTCCTGTGTTGAAACAAGAGGTGTAGGAGTGTCCCACAAGTTCTCACCGAAGAAAGTCAGGTTGTCCTCTGCCCCAGACCTCCCTGACCCCCACCCTTCCTCTCCTTTCACTCTTGTAAGATTCTCCTGAAACCCACATATTCTCCATGAGACTAACTTGGAATTCAATGTCTGACTCCTGGCCAATCCAGCAATAAGACTCACTGCAGCCTACAGCTGCCTTTAGCAGGCAAGCATGGGATGATGAACTGCCAGGAAACTGCTTTGAGTTAAAACCCAGCTACACGTCTTCTCCTAAAGGAGCTGTCTTGTGCTTGGTTACAATTATACCACATTTTCCAACCTTCCTTTTCTTTTCTCAGAAGTCTATGTAGCATTATGGACTTTTGAATATCAACAGTTTGAGCACTGGGAGTTGAGTTTGGGGGAATAAACATTACCTTGTGTTGGCTGCAATTCTGTTCTGATCTAACAAAAACAACTCTCCAGCTGGGTTCTTTGGACAGCAACTAAGAACAATAGTTCTTTATTCCATTCTGTATTTGGTCTGTAGATGTAAATGTGCAGCATCACCACCATCCTGATAAAATGGGGTAACACAGCACAGACCAGGAATCTAAAAGAGGTTTTATTTAAGTCAGATCTTGATAAAGGAGATGAGGTGAATAGAATGTCAAATATAGCCTCAGCCTAGTGTTATGGTAGAAAGTTGTGCTACTGCACTCTCCCACATGCTCATAGGTTGGTTATAATTCCTCGTATACAAATTCTCAATCCCAATCTTCCAGTTTAAGTACCAAATTGAAGCCATGTCATCAATTCATATTGTCAGATTAATCAGAACACAAGAGAAGCCAGTTAAGTATGAGGTAGAAAAAGCAATAGGAAACATACTGAAATGTTGAAATGAAAAGTTAGGTGGCGGGAAGATGTGCGGAGAAGAGAAAAATATTGTAAGGCATTAATAGGCCTTTTGGCCAGTTTCTGTGCAGTAAATTCTCTGTAAATCATTCTGAACCAGCAGCTTTGGTACCCTTTGAGAAAATGTTTAAATAGAATGCATGAATTGATCATTACAAATCTTGTTTCTTCCTTCCTTTCTTTATGTAGGGACCTTAAGCTATGTTGGTATGCTGTATATGGACATCCAGAGAGTCGAAGCTTTTCAATAAAATATCCCGACAAATAGAAATGCCCATTCATTGATTACCATCGGTATTTTTGATTTCTTTCAAATTAACAGACACTGTTAAGTGTTCTCTCCTCTGCCCCCTAACCCTACCCCATATCTGATTACATAGACAGTCCTACATTTTTCAATAACCAGTCATTCAGTCATATGGGTCTTTATGAGCTTCAAACGTAAGTGTAAAGTTTACACTGCACTTCCATAAGTAAAGTTTTGGTAGTTGGGTATAATTTTAGTATCAATGTAAGCAAATGCAGTAGATTTTACAATAAGTACGACCCCCAATTTTCTAACTTCCTACTTTGAAAGCTCTAATCAATGTTACAGCGAGTGTCCACAAATGCTCACTGAAACCTTGTCACCGTGACTGTATTATCATTGACTTCAGAAGAATCATAGGGCAACAATGGTAAATTTAATGTTGCAGTGTACTTCCCAAAGTGAGAATTGAGAGAAATCAACCTAACATCCCCACATTAGAACTTTGCAACAGTGCACATACATAAGCTCACAAATGTACATCTTTAAATTATGAACCAATTCATAGCAAAATATTAAGATAAGATTATCAGATAAGGTTTCTTTATTAGTCACATGTACATCGAAACACAGTGAAATGCACCTTTTGTGCAGAGTGTTCTGGGGGCAGCCCGCAAGTGTCACCATGCTTCCGGCGCCAAAATAGCATGCCCACAACTTCCTAACCCGTACGTCTTTGGAATGTGGGAGGAAACCAGAGCACCCGGAGGAAACCCACGCAGACACGGGGAGAACATACAAACTCCTTACAAACAGCAGCCGGAATTGAACCTGGGTCGCTGGCGTTGTAATAGCATCACGCTAAACCGCTACCCTAACAGATATGCAGCAAATATATATATATAATAGAAGCTCAAAATAAAGTCAATGGTAAAACTGAATGTGATTTGTGACTCATGCAGCTCATTTCATATTGTGAGTTTTCATTACATGAATTAATATTACTTCTTCAGTACTGACAGATATAATCAGTTACACACTATCTATTCTATTGAAAAAGTGTATCTTTTCACTTTCTTCCACTTAAATATTAATTAGGCTGTCTAAAATGCTACTATTTTACTGACATTTAATAATTATAGGATTAAATCAGTTGTAAGAGCAGCTGAAAGTGACATAGATGCCACTGTTGAGTGCTGTGCTCCTGAGAACAGCTTTAGTCCCAACAGCAGGAAATGTGGATCAAGTAATGGTTCCCACAGCAAGAATTATCAGTAGGTGACAGTTTAAAGTGAAGAGGTTACTGATGCTCTCAGAAGTCAGCTCTTTCCTGCTGTCAATAATATTAACCTGCAGGCAGAGCCTGAGACTGAGATTTTATTAATCCATGGCCTGAACACTAAACCTGCGAAAGATTTCTCACCAATTATAAAGCAGATGGGAGGTATAAAGCACCCAAGTCACAGAACTTTATTTTGTTCCCATGAGACGATGGATAGCTCCTCCATGCTCCAGGAAGAAGCTTGCAGCCTGCTGCCACCACCTCCCTCTATTCCTCACACAAGACCCTCCCTACCACTTACCTGGATGTCGGCAGCTGGCACCTTCCAACCTCGAGCAGTGGTGTATCCATGTGGGTAGGCATACAGTGATTGTGTTGAATGGAATGATCTGGTGGTATGCTTGCTTTGTATCAATTACAGGAACACTCAGTCTGTAGCTGAAGTCTCAGTATGTATATACTGTAGGTTAATAGTTCTGCCTTGCAAATAAACTGCTACCTCTATACACTGTGCCTTAAAGCATTTGTGAAGGCATTAAGAAAACTTGGAGGAGATTACAGAGAATGGAAAGTACCATAATTTACTCTTTGTTAAGCCATCTCTACAACACCGCTTGCCTCTTAGCCCAACAGATGTTGGTATTGGTATTGTATTAAAATTAAGATGTTAATATCCTTCTTCAAACTTATGTCAGACTTGATTTATTCCAATGTTCTTCTTGCTGGTATCCTTCTGCAGCAGCACTATCAGACAGTTTAACTTTTTGCCTGGAATTTACTTTGAATGTGTTTCTCTCCTTTTCAGCCCTTAAAGGTCTAATGTTTTTACCCAAATTTTCAATCACTTTCCTTAATGCTCTTTGCCTCAGCACTCCATTCCTGTCACCACCACTCTATACGTGTATAACTTAAGACATCTGTGCTTTTATAATTCTGATTTCTTGCTCTTACCAAATTTAATTGTTTCGCTATTGGCAACTGTGCCCATTTTGTCGGGGCACTAAGCTATGTAATCCTGTCCCTAAACCTCTCTGCCTCGCTACATCTTTTGTTTCCCTGTTAAGACTCTGTTTTAACTTTTAGTCTCCTGTCCTAATATCCCCCAGCAAGGCTTGGCATCAATGTGCTTGTTTGATGACATTCCTTTGAAGTGCCTCAGCATATTTTTGCTATATTAAGAGTTCTGTAAAATCAGACATTGTTGGCAAAGCTTAGCTTAGGGTTAAGATAGGCATCAATATTATACCAGATCCTTGTCAGACTGAGAAACCAGAGAAAGAATGGAATTAGTATCAAAGGAGAAAGTTGTAGTGAGCAAACTTGAAAATGAACACCACAATAAGGGGCATAAGTTTCATCAAGAACTTTTTGTGCTATCACAACAGCGTGGTATATGCAAGCTCTCACTCCTTCCCAATGGAAAAAGAATGTTTGCAAGTTCTCAGTAGTATTTCAAGTAATTGGAGGCAATCAGTCCATTTAGCCTGTTCGTTAGTCCCTATAGGGTATTAGATTAATCCTAATAAGTTGGAATCTTATTTGGAGGTGTGAAATTACATTCCATGCTGGTAAACAGTCCCAGCTTTCTCTTCCTATTGTTAATAAATCTTGTATTTTGTTATGAAAACATCTATTTAATAGATTGAACAATATGCTGTAACAATTTCATTGCTTGCAATTTTTGCTTAGTGTAGTTCCTTTGTGGGTCTCCAGAGGAAAATATTCAAGCAAGTAACTAAGAATTTACCACATTGTTTAGCTGGTAGGAAAAGCAGCTTTTGTTCAGGAGCCCCACGAGGAATAAGGGTAACCCTTCCTTTCATCAGCTTGAAGACTAGGTAACATTGCATACTTTATAATAGTTAGAGGCACCCAGCTGTAAGGCAATAGCTCAGGGCTTCTAAGATATTTCATGTTACATATCAAAATATATTCAGATATTCCCTGTAAAATGCATCACAGAATGTGGAATTTAGAACAGTACAGCACAAGAACAGGCCCTTTGGTCCACCATGTCTGCGCCAACCATGATGCCAGTCTAACTAACCCCATCTGCCTGCACATGGTCTGTATCCCTCTATTCCCTGCCTGTTGATGTATCTGTCTAAATGCCTCTTAAGTGGCATGTCTCCTTTGACCTCACTAATTTTATTGATGCACCACAAAAGCATCCTATCCGGATGCATCACGGCTTGGTATGGCAACTGCTCTGGCCCGTGACTGCAAGAAACTGCAGAGAGTTGCAGACACAGCTCAGGACATCACAGAAACCAGCTTCCCCTCCATGGACTCTGTCTATACCTCGCTGCCTCGGTAAAGCAGCCAACATAATCAAAAACCCCACCCACCCCAGACATTCTCTCTTCTCCCCTCTCCCATCAGGCAGAAGATACAAAAGCCTGAAGCACGTACCACCAGGTTCAAGGACAGCTTCTATCCTGCTGTTATAAGACTATTGAATCGTCCCCTAGTACGATAAGATGGACTCTTGACCTCACAATCTACCTCATATGGCCTTGCAGCTTATTGTCTACCTGCACTGAACTTTCTCTGTAACTGTAATGCTATATTTTGCATTCTGTTATTGTTTTACCTCAATGCACTGTTGTAATGTATTGATCTGTATGGATAGTATGCAGTCAAGTTTTTCGCTGTACCTCAGTACATGTGACAATAATAAACCAATTTACCAATTTATATTGTGATTCAAAAGTTCTACTGCAGATGTGCTGAATTCCAAAATGCAAACTCAGGTTTGGAAAATATATTTGACACGAATAGCATCCAATTGAAAAATAAGAGAAATTTCAAAGACTTTCTTCATGAAATCAGCAAATGAAATACACAACTTTTGAATGAGAGTTAATCAATCAGAGATGGACCTGCACTCGCCCATCAGTAGCCTCTTTAATGACATTCAAGAGCTGTGAGGTAGCAAGGCCACCTGCTGAGCTGTTGTGATGCCAGAGCAATCCTATCAATTCCATTCCCCCTCTCCAATTTGAGAGTTGCCACTTTCTGGTGGACGATTTGAAAGAGACCCGGGGAAGAGGTTGCATAGAAAGTCAGGTATTATGTGAAGGGAGTATAGAGATTGTGGTGGTTGCACTTGTGCTGCACTGGAGCTAAGTGTTCACAATAGCATTAGGGTCCAACAGTGAGGGGCCTAAGACAGATGTATAGGGAATACTGGGGTTGCCGAGTGTGCGTAAAAGTCTTAAAAAGGACTTGCCTGCAAGAATTAATGCAGTGAGCTCAACAGCAATGGACCGGGTAAGGCTGGTCCTCTTTAAGAAATGCAGTAGCAGCGCTTGTGTCTTATAAAGGCTTTATACTATTTCAGTGGCTGGCAGCATTCATGGGCCATGAGTGCACAAGTGAATTTTACAATGGTAAGGTCAAAGAGTGGCATTGCATGCTGTTTGACACTATTGAGCAAGCCCTGTGCTAGGGTCACATGCACAGAAGACCCAGAACAATCTAATGCAACACACACACACACACGATCATATTTGGTAATCAGGCTTTTGATTAAATTCCTTTCCATGGTGTGAAAAAACATTGTGCTGCATGAAAAAAATTTATAGGCCTGAAAATTAGTCATGGTGGAATATTCCATTCTAGGCCTTACATCAACAGGTAAAAAACAGAGCTGTGATTTGCCTTGCAAAGGTCACACAAAATTTACTTGCAACAATATTCAAGATTGAAGAATATATTCCTAACTCAGCCTGGAAATGAATGCACTAGATTCTCTTCACTGACAGGTATTTGGCAACAAAAAGACAAACGAGTGTGTACAAATATTTATCACGCAGACTGCTGCAGCACTGAATGTATTCTTCAGTTGGGAAGTAATTTCTACTGCAATTGAAAGCTACATCTTGTTTTGCCTGACAGGTTTTATATTCCAGTTATTCCTAGTGTCTTACTGTGCTGCTAAGGAGCAAAGTCCACATTAATTTGCGCTAGTGACATTTAAACTGCTGTCCTATTAAAGGGAGAGCCTGTAGGAGTTGTCAGTGTACAGCACAGGTGTTTGGAGACTGAATGCTAAACAAAAGCTATTACCATCCCCACCAAGCCATTTTAGGTCTGTCTATGCAAGCAATAACCAGAATAACTAAATTCATTCTCCTTCTCCTTGCCAACTGTAAGACAAGACTCCAAAACAATCCTGAAACAAATTCTGCATCTCTTTTCCTGCAGGTGGTGGGTTTCAAACATGTTAATAGTCAGTTCCCAGAATTATACAGCAAGACCTCCACTGTGATAAATGGCAGCTATCCAAATAGAAAATAATCACCAACTCTTTTACTAATTTATTTCTTCCCAGTCTTCCAGTTTTTCCCTAATAGCCCCGACTCTTACTGGGGTATTATTCCCTGGGCAAGAACTTCCAACTGGTATCTCACTCAAGCATTCAAAATAACTGATAACCCTCTTTTTATGCATCAAATTGAGGTGAGTACTTTGGCTTTCATTGCAATATTTCAACACAGTGCAGAACAAAGCAGTCCCCTCCAGAAACCAATGAGGGTCTCAGCAACATGAACTGATATTTACCTAGAGCTCTGATGAGGCCATGTTTGTCTTCTGTGAGTTAAATGGTTAATCAAAACCTATAAATGACATGCAGTCAAATTAGGTAGGCAAATTGACTAATCAGTGGTGCTCAAAGATAACTGCCTTTTCAAAAGTAGGTTTGTGAAGAATTTTTACCTGTACTTTCCCCAAACCGTTGACCCCCAAGTGAAAAATTGTAGGTTGCTCCTGACCACCTCTCCACTGCCACCTCAGTGCCACTCCACTACTGCGCTGCAAAACCCTGTACTGAGTTCTGATTGTCCTCTGTCCTGTCCACATAATTGACTCCCATTCTGATCATTCAACTGACTCTCTTCTCCCTTTACCGCCATCCACTATTCACTCCCACCTAATTGTGTCTCCTTCCCCTTCAACCGTCCAGCCAGGGGTTGCCTTAACTGATGCATCAAGCCAAAATTCAAAGTGCTTCGCTCATTCATGTACAGGGATTGTTTGTGGTGCCTGAAATGGTTTTTATCTAGCCCAGCAAATTTCATAGATGTCCGGACCCTCTCCTCATTAATCAAATTGTTGTAAACTAGATATACACATTTTTCACAGTTTTCTTTAAAGCTGTTCAAATTTACTTGGCGAGATGATAAGGTGTCTGGTGAAAGAACAATGAGTTGACACAAGATCCAGGGAGCATTTAGCAATGGATATGTGTGATGTTCCAAAAGGATGCAATCTGGGAACATCAGGAGATTTTCTGGCAAAGCAATAAAAATAGCGAGAACAGAACAAATTGGTGTTGAGGCATTATTTGCCATTCCCTTGGTAAGAATCATTGCTAGTTGCCCCTACTTGTGCAGTTAGTCAGCTTTTTCAGTGCTGCAAGCAACGTACAGTATATTTCTATGTGAGTTCAGATGTTTCAGTTAACTCCTGCCCCATATTCTATCCAGCTACTTTGGAGACTTTCATTCTGGTAACAGGATAGTGTTCAATTCAAGCCGCTCTGTTAACCTGCTACAGCATTGGTGTGTTCACAACTTTCTGTCTTTAAGTTCTAAATTGTTCTGGATTCACTATCATCTCTGGGCACTCCACCTCTTACGCATCTCCACATGCCCTAGAAGTGTCACTTTAAAGCACAGACAACAGCTCACGGGACATTCATGCCCTAATTCCCAGCCCCAAGTGAATCACGTTTCAGAAAGGCCACAAACCCATGGTGTTGAAAGAGCATGACCAAAGAAACTCAGCCCTTTATTGTGTTATTAAGGCACAGTGAAGTCCACTACATCCTGGTAACACCATACCTGCCTTTGTCAGTTGAGTGTATTTGATAATAGAACTGATAACATAAACCTATAAAGGCATCTTACACATATATTTGCCAAAGGGAATTAAAATCAAAGATTACATTGGATTTATAAACAAAAATTTTTGTAAATTAATGAAATCTGCAAAATTGATTGCAAAGTGTATGCATGTTTTAAATTAATCCAATTGTTTCCATGTCATAAGGTTGGTAAAAGCCACTATAATTTTGAAAAGATTAAAAATACAAAGAATATGTTTCTGTACAATCCAGTGAGCTCTGCAGTGCAAAGCTAAATGGTCATAGGGAGAATGTGCAACTCAACACAAGCAGCACCGAAGGTCAGTACTGAACCCATGTCACTGGAGCTATGAGATTCTCCTGACTATGTCACTTTACCATCCTGGCATTATACTTTGTGGCAAGACATGAATTTTTTTTCTTGATAATGTTCTCATGAAGTGCCTTTGGATGTTTTATGACATTGAATGTACCATATAAACTTAAGTTAGTCATTCTGCCTCACATTATCTCCCTGTTCAATGTTTCACTTTGACAACAAATCTACATCATAATGCACTAGCCAAGTAAACTATCCTGCTCCACGTCACCACCCACTCCCTTGCAGGATATAATATCAGCAAGGGTCCTTTTAGCAGACATTTCTTTTGATTTATTTCTGGATCACCATTGCAGGTCAATAAAGTTTGTCTTAAATTTGATTACCTGGTTTCATTTTTTTTAATCTCCCTTCAGCAAGGAAGGAAAGAAGGAGGAAAAGTGAAAGACTTATTAGATGCTGAAAGTGAGGCTTTTATTTGAAAACACCGGTCCTGACATTTTTCCCACATGAGCCAACTCACCAGAAAGTTTATTTTAAAAAAATTTCTCCCAGGCTTTGCTAAAATACATGCTAGTATTATGAATATTACATGATATTCCCCATTTACTAGATACTGTGGAAAAAACTGTGAGAAAATATGCACTTAGCTCATATTTTCAGACAAAAAAAACACAGCCATCTAACTCCCAATACATGAATAATTCAAGACCTTAGCACTTTGCGAGTCTTTCTCACCCTAATGCACCATTGAACTGGTGCAGTCGACCTTGCATCCCTTGTGATGTAATAGTAGCAACACACAGGGTAGATGATGTCTGTTCAGTGCTACACTGGTAATAGTATATTTTCCAATACTAAGCAATGCAAACTTTGAGCTTTTACTTGAAATTTGCCAAAAGTTTGACTCTTGGTAAGTATGATACTATATATATTTTTTGCAATGTATTTGCAATTCATTATCAAAATGATTTTGGAACCCATGAGTAATACTTGAATGGATGTTACTTTTAGATGAAAAAAAAAGATTCAAGGCTGGAAGATCTTTATTTTAGAGCAATTTTTTGTGTGCTACACAAAAGAATATAATCAAAATCTCTCAATCACCATAAGATACCTTATGATTTCAAAACTGATTACTGCTTCTCAGTTACATTTGGAAGGTGTTTGAATAATGCTTTTTTGCTAATGTCAATGGTTCTTATATTAACTATATGCATTCTAACTATGCCTTGCTATTCCCTAATTAGTCTCCATCCTAGATCTGATATGTCATGGCATGCAAGCCATGATCTTAACCAACAGATCTATTGCAGACCCAATTTCAGTGCAGATATGTATCAAGCAAAGTTTTCTCACTCATTCTCTTTGCATTGTTATTACCTCAACTCCAACAAGCTTTCCATTAGAATATAGCTAATCTACAGACATAGATTCAATCTGTATCATCTTCACCCCAGAACCATGGTGACTCTAACCTGTGTCATTAGGGCACCCCACACAGATATTGTTCGTGCATGAGTGCAACCAGAGGCCAAGCTCCAATTCATCACTGACTTGTTCCCCAAAGCATATGAGAAGATGTGAGATAGACTTAAGGCTCACTAAACAACTTGGTCCTGCTGCAACAATACCATAAAGATCCACGAGACCCTAGAAAATGTGAAGCAATTCCCAAATCTTTGGAGCCACCTCTTATACATTTATAATAAAGGTCAAAATCCATCAAATTCCCCGCCAGAATAAATGAACCAACATCAGTGTCCTCTTCCAGGCCAATATTTTCAGCATTAAGGCTTTAATTACAATTGGTCAGGCCATTTTGTTCCCAAGCCCAATCCCTAAATCCTGAAATAGGAACTCTGAGCTTCATCACAGCAAGATATTATCAGGTGGATAAATGAAACAGAGGATAGAGGATATTTCTTTGCATCATTTCTGGAACTGTAATTTAATTGAATGCAATTAAATGCTTTAACTAGTCAACAACTCTATTGCAATTGTTTCATACACCTACCAGAAGGTGAACCAGATAGTCCTTGTTCTTATCATCATCCAGCATTTCCTATATTCCTATAAAAGCAGTGTAGTAGGCAATCCATTGCTTATTGCATTGTTCCTAATCGTGAAGGTTGGGGCTGTCTGGTTCTATACTTCATTAAGTCAAGAATATTTGAATATTCCTCGCACGTAACTTGCCATTCACACATTAACTTCTAAGATTGATAATAAGTTTCAAAATCCGAGTGAATTACAATAGAAATAGTTCTCCTCTTTTGAATTATTGAATTACTATGTTCTCCTCTCCTCCTTGTTCTCATTAATATTTCCCTAGGATTTTTTTCTCTTTATATTTCTCTCTAGACTTATTCTTTGTTACCTTTCTGTCCTAATTTTGACCTTAATTCACCTATTTCCTTTGCTGTCTTTTGCTTTCTTTCTTTAGCCATTCATTTCATGGCCCGGTGAGCTAACCCATTGTGTATGTTACTTGTGAGATCCCAGACATTGACGGTGTTCAGATGATGTCAGATCAATATCAGCAATTTAAGGTGTGCATACAGTGAGATAAATCTAAAAAGTCTAATTAATGTTGTTTGGCTTAAGATGTAGCAATACAGGAATTTCCTGCTTTTTCTGTCCTTTTGAAATTATTGAAAAGCACACCATAAAGCTTTAGAAATGTATTTATTTAGTTAACTGATGCAATTGAAAAGCTGTAAAGTGTTTCCAACTTATAATTTTTATAACAGAGGGTGAATTGCTCCAGTGTCATATTTAACCCAATACATCATCCAACCATTCAATAAATGAATGAAGCACAAATAAAAGACATAATAGTTCATACATCAATACATTTATGTCTTTTAATAATGCACTACGTGGAACCACCATGAACTGAGGAGATTTGATTTTTCTCTGCAGGCTGACTTTATGTTTATACTTTAAGTTTAAGTCTATAAATAAGTTTAAAAAAAACTTGACTGGGCAATTTCTGGAAATGTAGTGTTACGGACTCAGTGAATGTCCCTTTTAGATGGAGAGAGTGTGTGTGTGTGTGTGTGTGTGTGTGTGTGTGTGTGTGTGTGTGTGTGTGTGTGTGTGTGGCGTGCTTACGTCAATAGAAGATAAAGGACGTAATGATGTTGTTAAAGAAGTCAGAAGAAGAGAGAGAGAAGGGAGAGAGAGCCTGCTAGTTTTCTCTATCGATGGATGAGAAACAATAACTGTGTCTGCCACTGAAAATCCATGTATGGAAGTTGGAAGTAATCCGGTGGAGTTCACTTTGTTGCTGACCTGTAGAAGGAAACAGGTATTCATGTGTGGACGACCACGATTCGGGTGGTTTTCAGGGTGAGGAAGTCACTACCGAGTAAACACTGAAGTGTCGCTGTGGTTCCATCGTGGAACATTTGGATTTCGTAATTACTCTCCCTATGTTCTGTACATCTACGTCTTATCTTCAGACAACGGTGGTTGTTGAAGAAGCCTTTGCTCATGTTTCACCTTATGGCTTGCGGAACTGAACTTTAAGAACCATTCCTGAACTTGGAGTTTGGGACTTTGTCACACACACACACGAAGAGTTTAGTTTTGGGGTTAACGTTCAAGGTTTAACATTTTTGAATTCTAACATACTAACATTTTTACTTTTATTTTACGTATTATCATAAGTAGTGATTAATAAAATAGTTTTTAACACTGAATCATGCTCAGTGTGTTCTTTTGTTGCTGGTTCGTGACAGTAGTGGGGGTTACTCAATGCAGATAAAATGACACCTGAAAGCTGGTATTTGGCTGAACACCACTGAGTAGATATGCACATATTCTTGTGAACTTGTTTAATGGCTCCACCGTGAACTATAAGCAGGCAACCACTCTTATACCAAGACAATAAGAAAATATTTTCTTGGCACAGTGGTGCAGCTAGTAGAACCGCTGCCTCACAGCGCCAGCAACTCAGGTTCAATCCTGACCTCTGGTGTTGTCTGTGTGGTGTTTGCAGTTTCTCCCTGTGACCGTGTGGGATTCCTCTGGGTGCTCCAGTTTCCTCTCACATCCCAAAGATGTGCAGGTTTGGGGTTAATTGGCTGCTGTAAGTTGCCCCTCATGTGTAGGTGAGGGGTAGAATCTGGGTGGGTGTTGGAGGTTGATGAGAATGCAGGGAGAATTAAAAGTGAGGTTAATATAGAAGGTCAGCATGGACTCTGTGGACCGAAGGGCCTGTTTACCACTCTAAAATATTTTTGCGTTGCACCCCAATAGCAATAAAGCAATGACGTTTTTAACAATTTATTGTTGAATGAGTTTACATTACCAACTTACTAAAATTGGAACCAGTACCAATGATGTCATTGATGTTTAGTATTCCAACTGGCAAATATTTGCAGATTACAGAATTCAACGTCAACAGCTACATCTGAACAGATGTTAATCATAGAATCATAGAATCATAGAACAGTACAGCCAAATACAGGCCCTTCGGTCCACAATGCTGTGCCGACCTTTAAACCTCACCTAAGACTATCTAACCCCTTCCTCCCACATATCCCTCTATTTTAAATTCCTTCATATGCTTATCTAGCAATCTCTTGAATTTGACCAATTTACTTGCCTCCACCATCACCCCAGGCAGCGCATTCCATGCCCTAACAACTCTCTGGGTAAAAAACCTTCCTCCGATATCTCCCTTGAACTTCCCACCCATTAATTTAAAGCCATGCCCTCTTGTGTTGAGCATTGGTGGCCTGGAAAAGAGGCGCTGGCTGTCTACTCTATCTATTCCTCTTAATGGTTTTATACACCTCTATCATGTCTCCTCTCATCCTTCTCTCCAAAGAGTAAAACTCTAGCTCTCTTAGTCTCTCCTCATAATGCATACTCTCTAAACCAGGCAACATCCTGTAAATCTCCTCTGCACCCTTTCCAAACGCTTCCACATCCTTCCTATAATGAGGCGACCAGAACTGGACACAGTACTCCAAGTGTGGTCTAACCAGAGTTTTATAGAGCTGCATCATTACCTCGCGGCTCTTCAACTCGATCCCCACGACTTATGAAAGCTAACATCCATAAGCTTTCTTAACTACCCTATCCACCTGTGAGGCAACTTTCAGGGATCTGTGGATATGAACCCCCAGATCCCTCTGCTCCTCCACACTACCCAGAATCCTGCCATTAACTTTGTACTCTGCCTTGGGGTTTGTCATTCCAAAGTGTACCACCTCACACTCTTTGGATTGAACTCCATCTGCCACCTCTCAGCCCAGCTCTGCATCCTATCAATGTCCCTCTGCAATCTTCAACAATCCTTCACACTATCCACAACACCACCAACCTTTGTGTCATCTGCAAACTTGCCAACCCACCCTTCTACCCCCTCATCCAAGTCATTATAAAAATCACGAAAAGCAGAGGTCCCAGAACCGATCCCTGTGGGACACCACTAGTCACAGCCCTCCATTCTGAATGCACTCCCTCAACCACAACCCTCTGCTTTCTACAGGCAAGCCAATTCTGAATCCACACGGCCAAGCTTCCCTGGATCCCATGCACTCTGACCTTCTGAAGAAGCCTACCATGTGGAACCTTGTTCAAATGCCTTACTAAAATCCATGTAGACCACATCTACTGCCCTACCCTCATCAATCTGCCTGGTCACCTCCTCAAAGAACACCATCAGGCTTGTGAGACATGATCTGCTCTTCACAAAGCCATGCTGGCTGTCCCTGATCAGACCACGATTCCCTAATGCCCATAGAATCCTACCTCTAAGAATCCTTTCCAACAGCTTGCCCACCACAGACATAAGGCTCACTGGTCTATAATTCCTTGGACTATCCCTACTACCTTTTTTGAATAAGGGGACAACATTTTCCACCCTCCAATCCTCCGGTACCAATCCCGTGGACAACGAGGACTCAAAGATCCTAACCAACGGTTCAGCAGTCTCCTCCCTCACCTCACAGAGCAGCTTGGGGAATATTCCGTCAGGCCCTGGTGACTTATCTGTCCCTAATATTTTCCAACAGCTCCAATACAATCTCTTTCCTGATATCCACATGCTCTAGAACATTAACCTTACCAACACTGTCCCTCAGCGTCAATCAATGCCCCTCTCCTTGGTGAATACGGAAGAGAAGTATTCATTGAGGACCTCACCCACTTCCACAGCTTCCAGGCACATCTTCCCACCTTTGTGTCTAATCGGTGTCTTTTAGATATCTGTGAGAAATAGTGAAGATCAATAAAACAGTTCAATCCTGCTGTTTGGCTCTGGGTGTGTTTTACTGTTTTGTGGCCACCTACACAAAGCTATTAACTAATCTTATTTCCAATTTTTTTTCTAAAGTAAGTCGTATCCTTAATTGTCAACAGCAGTACATCATCATCAATTTATCAATTAAAAATAATTAAGGCTTTGACTTTGTTGGAACTTTGCATTTACAGTATGCCCCATTAGTTAAGAGCTTTTTCTTCACTCTTGTACACATCTCAACAACAACCTTAGGAATGAGAACCCACAATTTCAAGTGTTCTCTTTCTGAGCTAGAGAGGTTGATTGACATTGCAGGAACATAATTCTCAGTGAAAAGGTGCTAATAGCAGCTCTAACTTACTGCAGCTAATTTAACTGGCAATTAGGATGCAAATGCAGCAACTAATGGAGAGGCTCAGAGCAAACTGCCATTTTCACAAGGCTGATGACAGAGTGGTGCAGATCATCCAGCAACGTGGCAATTCACGATTCACAGCCTGTCTTTCCTCACCACGAGATGTTGGATGATTTACACAGCATTAATGTCAGACACATTTAAACTTGCCACTGCCATTATCTTGGTAGTAAAATCATGGCCAATGGCAGGAAGCTTCAAGCAGAGGATAGCTCCAGTTACTTGCTTGAGTGTCACCGTAAAGTGAAGGCAGTTTACTTCTCCAGGCCTGACCTCACATCATAAATTCCCGAAATTACTCTGTTTCACTTGATTAGATTCGGGCCTTATCTAATGGAAGTGTTAACCAGTTCAGTTTTTGAAAGACTGAGGTAGTGTATGTGGGGGCTGTGAGAGTTAAAATATATAATACACTTACCAAGGGGAATCATGCTGTTATACAGTAAGACTGATAATATGGCATCAGTGGTTCAGAATCTGGCTCACTCATTCATCTGGAAATGTGAGCTGGGGGTCCTGAGTGCAAGCAGGGTGTGTGGCTAGAGCAAGGGGTCAGGACTGTAACTGGTGCTGTGGTCTAGACAGTGGGAAGGGTGGGAGGAGAGAAGGTGCTACCGGAGCAGGGGTTGGGATCCAGATTGCCAGGGGTTTAGGAATGTGGATAGGGGGGTTGTGCCTGGAGCTGGAGTCAGGAGTACTTGTATATTTCCTGCTCCTTTCAATCTCACTGGGTTCACTGGAAAATGTATTATACTACTACCATGTAATGTGTGGGAAAAAAATGAAATGAAAGAGTGTTTGTGTATTGATAACATCAAATAATCTAAAGAATCTGCTATTGTGGCACTAGAAAGTCCCAAGGATGCTGGATAACTGGAGTTTTATTGTACTCCTAAGACCATGTGAAACTACATCTAAGTACTAGTTGGTATGTTATACCACCCCCGTCACAGCTCATGATCATGAGAGAGGCACATCTACTTCCAGCAGAGACTCGTGACACTAAGTGGAGCAAAAATGATCTTAAGTTGTTTTGCGCTATAATAACTGGAAGTTTGAGCTGATACAGTCTGGGACCACAATAAACTTCGGAACCAAGCTACTGCTTCATCAGTGAGATTTAGAGAACTGCGGATTATGGAAAGTATGATCCTAGAGTCAAATCAGAAACAGGAGAACACAGGGTTGAAAAAAGATTAATTCAGAATTAACTTTCATGAAAATTGGAACAAGTAGGACAGCTCATGTGAGGAAATTCTTCACTTTCCATAGTGCATTAGTAACTTGTTTTCTGCACGAAAGCCAACAAAGAGGCAGGCCAAAATTACTTTCATAATGAGAGCTAACTTTGATCTAGTGAGCAGCCAAACAATGAATGAATTTTACTGAAGAGTTCATTGAGTTCAATGGAGTGTTTGAAAAGAAGAAATGCATACAGTGACTCAGCTTCTTGTTTTGGATAAGTCGATTTTCTAGAGACTAAATGTGGTAAAATGAATATTTTTTTGAAAAAGTAAACCAACAGAAGATCAGTGGAAAGTGTTCAGAAATGAATTTAGCATGATACAAGAGGCCAGATTTCTACATGCAATAAAATACTAAAAGAGAAAACAAAAAATGATAAAAACTAGCATAGATTCTGGTGACTGAAAAGAACACAAAGACCAAAAAGTGACAACACAAAGAGTAATGAGCTACAAAAAAGGAGTACGAGTGATATTCTAACAGAAAATAAAGAAATTGCAAACATGTTGAATAATTACACAGCATCAGTGTTCACTGAGGAGGATTTTGTTTTTCTATTAGGAAGTATTTTCCTATTGTATGCAGCCAAAATGGGCATTCCTTTGAAGTCCAAATAACTTCAAATGGTTTCAAAGCCACCTAGATTCTCTATAATCTTAAACAGATATCCAAATCAATAAAACGATAGCGTTTTCTGCAAACCTCATTAATAATGAGCTGCTAGCATTATCTTCAAGTGGAGCTATGGAAGGGTTAAATTCCAGCTGAGATGGGAGTTTGATTCTTGGTTTTTGTGCATTTGAAAAGGTGGCACGGCCATCAGTGTAACCTTCCTTACCATTGTACCAGCTTAAGTAGTCAAATCTTTCATTTGAAGATTAAATCCAGAACCTTCCAACTCACAAGGCAAGAGAAATAAGGCTGAAACCAAAATCAAGATTTAACAACAATTGACAAGCAATTTTTTATAAATTCCAAAACATAATTCAGCCTCGTACATTCTTTATTCTGTGTATTCCTGTACACTCCTCACACTATTTGATTGCATGCCTTTCATGTGCTGATAATGTCCAATCCTGTGTGAAAGTAGATATTTATCTGGCTCTCCTTTTGAAGATGCCAATAAACTGCTTTTATTGCAATGCTTTCTTTATATATCCATTCTTCTTTAGTGGAAAGAACTATGTTTATTATTTCTTGTCTTGCTTGAGGCTTGTAGTTTAATCCCGTGGGTTCTAGTTCTATGCTCCAAAGACAAATAGACAGCTTACAATTTATGTTACCTAATAAATAAAGAAAAATATTGCTTTTATACAGTGCTTTATCACATCTCTCAGTGCATCCCGAAAACACTTAACATCCAATGAGTTATTTTTTGCAGTTATTATTCTTTGTGGGCCAACACAGTTTTCACACAAGAGTGAGCTAATATTTTACAAATTCTGCATCTGGCTCTGCTCCATTCAAAATTTGCTGTGACCATATTCATAATGGAAATTTCCCATGCAGATTTATCACAAAATCGATTTATCAGGGTTACAGCTTCCCATCAGTGATGATAGCATCTTCCCTGCACAGAAAGTTCAATAATTCAACTAATCACATCACAAGTGGGAAGGCTGTGGGGTTAAAGTTTTGTAAATAAATATACCTCATACAACTACAGATGATATAAGGAACAAACTTGGATGATACTACAACTTTAAATCTTGCACTGATATGTGTCAGAAAGACCATCTCAGAAGTAGGAGGCTGCTGAATAATTAAACAACTTTTGATTTCCAGGTGTCATTAGGACCCCATGATCTTTCAATCGGACAGAATTGATTAAAGATTGATTGATTAAATTTGCACAAAACCTTAAAGGGAAACTGAACTAAAGGCAAAGAGATCATAGAGTGGAGTTACTGCTGGAAGATTGGTTAGAATTCACCCTCTGTTTTGCCAAAACTTGCTTGTTCAAGGAGTTGTCCACAACCAAGTGTTGCATATCCAAGCGTTCTAAAGTGCAGGATTACATTTTGAGGAACGTGCTAATACTTGACGCTGTTTCCTCCCGCATTCCAAAGACGTACGGGTTAGAAGTTGTGGGCATGCTACGTTGGCACTGGAAGCGTGGTGACAATTGTGGGCTGCCCCTAGAACACTTGATGCAAAAGGTGCATTTCACTTGATGCTGTTGCTGCAAAGTCTCAAAGGGGAAAGGTCACAGTTCAAGGCCCTGCCACCATTACACATTGAGGGACTGGAATCATCATGAGAATCCTTCATAGTGTTTGTTCAAAAAACATGTGTAAATGAAAAGTGAAGTCACACTAACATTAATGGAATGATACAGTTGTACTAAGAATGGTAACCCATGAAAATACTGTTTAATATAATGGCAATGTTATGAATAATGTAATGTTCTTGAAATAAAGAAATCATGGAGATGTTTGTGAAGCAAAGCTTATTAGATTTCCATGATAGTAGCTTCACTCACCCTAACACATACCTTCTGATATTGGTGCCAGTATTACTTATGCAGTCGAGTTGAGAAATAGAAGTAGTTGAGGGAACAGCAGCAGCATAAAGAACCAGGACGAGGAGTAGTGTAGCGGTTAGCGTAACGCTTTACAGCCCCAGCAACCCGGGTTCAATTCCAGCCACTGTCTGTGAGGAGTTTGTACGTTCTCCCCGTGTCTGTGTGGGTTTCCTCCGGGTGTTTCAGTTTCCTCCCACATTCCAAAGACGTACGGGTTAGGAAGTTGTGGGCATGCTATGTTGGCGCCGGAAGCGTGGCGACACTTGCGGGCTGCCCCCAGAGCACTTGACGCAAAAGATGCATTTCACTGTGTGTTTCGAAGTACATGTGACTAATAAAGATATCTTATTTTATCTTATCTTAAAAAATGATTGGCGTGGAGCAGCACAGTAGCTGAATGAGGTTGGTAGGGGATGTCTTTGTATTTCCTCATTAGTGCCACCTTGCTTAAGTAAGTCAGACCTCCAGAATCATACGTTTTCTATGAGGATTTCCACTCTGCAGCTATAAACAGTGGTGTAAAGATCCCCTGATAAATCATACCATTTCTTTTGGTGTTTCTCCACTATGAGGGGATTCTAAATCCGAGAAGGGATTGCTGCAGACCTGGGAAACATAATCCCATTGGCTGAAAGGAGCATGGGAAACAAAATCCAGCTGAGTAAAAGGAGTAAGGAGTAATTCTAAACTGGGTGCAGGAAACATGACTTTAAAAGGAATGTGGGAACAGTGCCCCAGTGAATTTAAACAGGCATTTGCTTAAAAGAAAGATCCTGGGAATTCAAAAGGTTCCTTCAGGGTAATGCAAATCAGCAAGCAACTCAATGGTAACAGTATTGTAATTATACTCTTTATCTATTAATTGATTTGATCTAATAAATAGACACATGGCAGGGCACTTTGGCCCCACGCAATGTGCATGCTATTGCCATGTAGGAACTCCAGGATGTTTCCCATGTACTGGACAACCGCGGGGAAGGGAAGAGTCATCAACTGGAGAAGCTCACGCTACACATTTTGGAGCTTCAGCAACAGCCCAACATCTCCATGGTAAATCTGTAAGGTTCAGTGTTTGGTGGACTGTAGGAGGTGGGCACCTGACGGATAGTTCAGTGCCCCCTGAGGAATCTTGAGCTCTATACAGTATTTAGTTCTGAATACTGATAGGAGGGAGGATTCTTCCAGGAAGTGCAGGCAGAAGCAAGAGCATGGAAATATGAGAGTCCAACTTCACAGAGATGAGGAGGAAGGTCAAAGGAACCAAAGCTATTAAGAATTCTATAGTGAGCAGAGCAGATAGACATATCTGTAGTTGTGGAACAGATTCCAGAATAGTTCGTCATCTTCTCCCACCAGGGTCAAAGATATCGCTAGAGAGAATTCTGGGGGGGGGGGGGGGGTGGTGGTGGGGGTGAATAGGCAGATGCCAAGTCAATATTGTAACCATGGGATGTGGTCCTTCAGGCAGATTTTAAGGACTTAGGAAAGAGGTTTAAAAACAGCATCTCAAAAGTGGTATTCTGTCCCAACTCAATATCGAATTCTCCAACTTGTGTTAACTCACTCTTTCTGTTTATATCAGAACTGGACATTTCTGCTGTAAGTTATCAGTCTGTGATTTTGACTCAGTTTTTCTCATTCCATTGCTACAGGCTGACCTGTTTGGTCTGTTCCACAGCCCTGTTATGAGTAACACATAACACAGAGAAAGAAATGTAATCACTATTTAGGTGCCACATTAAACCACTTGTCGTGTCTCTCCCTATCACAGATAATCCCTTTCTCACCACCTTCTCTGCAATTTAAAATTACCTCATTAATCTCCCTTTCCCAGTTCTGTTGCAGGGACTCTGATTTGAAATATTAGCCCTGTTTCTCTTCCCATAGATGCTGCCTGACCTGCTGAGCATTTCCAGAATTTTCTGTTCTGTTTTGTTTTTATTTTAATCCTTCTTTCATTTATAGTTTAAGTATCAACATTTCTTGCAATGAAATACTCTGGTGCCGTCAATGCCTCTGTTTTTCTTGGTAAAGTCATATTGTCAGTAACATTACATTTTAAAGTGATATATTATGGAAAGTATGAAAAGAAGAACTTGCATTTGTATGAAAAGAAGAACTTGCATCCCAATTCACTTCACATCATTGATGTAAGGCAAAAAAACAAAAAAGAAAAGAGAGACTAGCGTTGCTAACCCAAGATGTTGATGAAGGCTTAAAATTTTCAACATTGTGACAACTTAGCTCAATTATTTATTGTGTGAGTGTGCATATGTGTGTACATCTGTGTGTGCCTTTGTGTAACATAATCCACAATAATTTTCTAATCCAGGTTTATATTGAAAATAGCTCATGTCAATTTGTCAAGCTGTAATAATATTATCTCATCAAAAGTTTTCTGGTGACCCCACTGATGGAAGGTCACAATAGTAATATTAAAAGTTTATGAAGTGTGGTATCTTGTCAGGCTACCAAACCCACTCTTGGTAGCCCACAGTTAGGTCCCTTAAGGGGGAAATGGAGCAGGTTGTGCTGTAGTGAAGTGTTTGATGACAACACCTATGAAATCAGAGAAGCACTCCTGCTTTTCCGGATCTACAATTTAAGATTTTTATTAACCCAAATAAAATTAGTATTTCTCAACTAAGATAAGATATCTTTATTAGTCACATGTACATCGAAACACACAGTGAAATACATCTTTTGCGTCAAGTGCTCTGGGGGCAGCCCGCAAGTGTCGCCACGCTTCCGGCGCCAACATAGCCTGCCCACAACTTCCTAACCCATATGTCTTTGGAATGTGGGAGGAAACCGGAACACCCAGAGGAAACCCATGCAGACACGGGGAGAAGGTACAAACTCCTTACAGACAGTGGCTGGATTTGAACCCGGGTCGCTGGCGCTGTAAAGCGTTACGCTAACCGCTACACTACCGTGCCTGCCCTACTATTGCAAAACATCCTGAGCTTGTAAGGCAATAAGCCTCCCATATGCAAAGTTTAGTTAGATTCTTGATAGGGTCATCAGCAGTCACTTATGTGCTCATTGTTATCTGTTTTAGGTGTCTACCCAGACACCTTAAAGCGAAGCACCATAATTTTCGCTGTGGGATGAATTTTTGCATGGTAATTGGTGCAGATTGTTTCACAGGTACATCGATATGTTTTTCAATTATGTAGCAGCACATAAATGGGTGTAATGCATACTAATTCCTACATTATGGGAAAAGATACTTGAAGCAGAGAAATTTGCAGAACTCTGAGACGAAAAGGGGCATGACAATATTCTCAGATTGTTCAATCAAAGAGTCAACATAGATATAATGGGTCAAACTGTCTTCTTCCATGCAGTAAACACCTGTAGGTTCATGCACTTCTGCTGGAATCTGCATGAGAATAGGAAGTGATGCCTCTACAGTCAAATAGTCCAGCAAAATTAATTATCCGGATTTCGAAATAAAGAATGGTTCTTTGGAGAAGGTACTCAGAATAGAGCTGGCTCTCACTGTAGCTTCACAAGGGAAAGAGAGAAAACTCTTAGGAAGGCAAATGTAAACTAACTGCTTGAAACGTACTCTGTGGTCACAAGCAATATTGCATTGGAACATTGTTTAAAATAAAAAGCTGTAAGATGCTGATGCAAAGAATAAACATAATTTGACCTTGAATCTCAACTGTGGAAAAAAAATTGCTTGGCATTTAACTTAAAATCAAATCTCAATGGAGCAAATCAAGACAGCAGTGGAGTCACCACGCCTGCCATTAAGTATGATCAGGATCACAGTTCTGCAAGCTTTTCATTTGTATTAAAAAAATCATGACAGCAAACTCATAGAAGTAAATATTTTAGCATCTGCCTTCTGTTATTTTGGTTTGCAGGTAATTATGATAGATTACACTACCGACCGCAACACAGTTTGAAACGTAGTTTGAATATCGTCAAAATAGGGTCTCTGAAGAGGTCTTACTACTAACAGCATGCATTATCAGCACTCAGTTGAAATGTTAATAACTCTTTTGATATTCCGTGACATGACCTGGTACAGCCTTTTCCCACTTTGAAAAAGAATAAACATTGGGCCAGAGATGGTGTAGCAGTGCATTTAACCACATCTTTTATTCATTGGATCTTCCCCAGGTCCATAAATTTTTCCAACCAAGCAGTTGCACATGTAAGCAACTAAGGAAATTGCAAGAAATATAATGTCTGGAATCTGAGCAAAGGGAGAAACCAGCTGTGCATCACCTTAACAAATAATATGAAAGGATTCAGAAACAAATTAAGAACCTGAGGAGGGTAAAATAAGGGAAGGAATACAATGTCAAAGCTAATGCAGGAGGAGAAATAAAAAGAGATAAAGAAAGATTGGGTTTAAAGGGATAGAAAATAGAGACAAACAAAAATAAATTAAAATTTATATATGATAGTTTTAAAATCTGCCTGATCCTACATTCTCATCAGCTCTCCCCAGATTCTGCCACTCACCTACATTAGGGACAATTTAAAGTGATCAATTAACTTACCAGCCTGCATGTCTTTGGGATGTAGGAGGAAACTGGAGCACCCAGAGAAAACCCATGTGGTCACAAGGAGAATGTGCAAACTCCACACAAATAGCACCCAAGGTCAGGACTGAATACAGGTCTCTGGCACTGTGAAGCAGCAGCTTTACTAGCTGCACCACCATTTTAGGGGGCCAATTAGCTTGATTAGCAGTAATCAACACTTGTAGCATCATCAAAAGAGCTCATGTAATTGCAGAACTATTGAAGTAAAAAAAAATGGAAATCACAGTACTTGTGGAGTGGCGTTGCTGTTGTAGGTGGATTACCTTTCATGAGAACTGGTGATGAAGGTTCTAATGAAAGGTCATTGACATAAAACATTAATTCTGTTCTTCTCTCGGGTAGAGGCAATCTGATCTGCTGACTATTTCCAGCACTTTTTTTACCCTTACTTCAGATTTCCAGCATCTGTAGTGCTTTCTCCTCGTTCCTCATCTGAAGTTTCTGTCTATGCTGGTTACCCACAAATGATGGAGAGAGCCATCAGCATTTGTCCCACTGCAATGTCTCTGTGGCAGAAATAATTGCCCAGTTGCCAATAATTAGACTGGAAAGAGGCTGGGTAAAAGTTAATAGAGGGTAAATTGTGAAAGGACACAACGTTAAAGCTAAGGAAGCATTTTGAATAGACAGGAATCAAATAATAAATTAATAATTTGAAATTAATGATAATAATAAAAATGCACCTAATAACTGGGGTACAAAGCAATGTTGTACAGTGGCTGGAGAGATCATTAACTTCAATGGAATGAATCCTGGAGATAGAATACAACGTACCAATTCTACTATACAATACAATTTACACAACCAATCAGAGTTAAATTTCCAGGCCAAAACATATTATCTAGAGCTAAAAGAAATTCCCACAAAAGGGAAACATACATTTACTGGCAAATCATAGCATCATATTGCAGATGGGAAAGTCATTTGGTTCACTTTCCCTAATCCTGAAAATCATTCTGCTTCAAATAATTATCTATGTCCATTATATCAGCATTTCCAGGAAAAGTGTTCTATCTTTTAAGAAGAAATGATCTGCAAAAATATTTGGATTGGATAATCAAATATATCCTTTCTGCTATATCCTAATTTCTATCATGTTAATTGTTAAATTTAACTCCCACTAGTGAAATAAGAATGTGACTATTTCTTTCTTTTTCAATCTTTTTATTGAATTTCATGTCAATTCAAATTAATATACATAACATTAATGATTATACATATGATACAAGAAGATCGGGATAACAATAATAACAGTTAATATTTATACATACAAGGAGTAAAATATGTAATCTAGACCTCCCGCACTCTAGCTAAGTGTACATGATGGGAGACAAAATAATTGAAAAGAAATTTAATTATAAGAGAAAACCCCCAGATCAAAAAAATATATAATATTAAACAGAAACAAACCAAAAACTTCAATGAAAAAAAAACTGGACTGATATTTCTTCGATTAAAAAAAAACACATTCTTATGTCATCAGCTCCGCTCCTCTATATTCAAAGGTTATTGAAGGGGATTATATTGTATGGAAATATTGAATAAATGGATTCCAAACTTCCTCAAATTTAAGCGAAGGATCAACAGTACCACTCCTAATTTTTTCTCAGTTTAAACATGTTATAGTTGGAGGAAACCATTGAAATGTAGTAGGGGGTATAGGGTCTTTCCATTTAAGTAGAATGGATCTCTTGACCATTAATGTAACAAAAGCAATCATACGACAAGCAGAAGCGGGTAAATGGCCAGAATCCATCATTGGTAACCCAAAAATTGCAGTAGTAGGATGGGGTTGTAAGTCAATATTCAATACAGTTGAAATAATATTAAAAATGTCTTGCCAATATTTTTCCAAAAGAGGACTGGACCAAAACATATGTGTCAGGGAAGCCACCTCCGAATTACATCTGTCACATATAAGGTTTATATGGTGATAAAAACAGGCTACTTGTCCTTCAACATATGGGTCCTGTGGACCACCTTAAACTGTATCAAAGAGTGTCTAGCACACATTGAAGAGGTATTAACTAATTGAAGAATTTTCTTCCATGGCTCTGTAGGCAAAAGTATCTGGAGTTCTCTTTCCCATTCATTCTTAATTATATCAAGTGTCTCTAGATGTATTTTCATAATCAGATCATAAATTACTGCTATCAAGCCCTCCTGATAAGGATTAAAACCTAAGATTTTTCCCATAATTTCAGTTTTATATAGTATCGGAAAAGAAGGTAAAGTGACTTTTAAAAAGTTTCTAATCTGTAAATATCGAAAAAAATGTGATGTAGGCAAACTGTATTTATTAGACAACTATTCAAAAGACATGAAACAGTTATCAATGAATAAATCACAAAAACATGTTATTCCTTTCATTTTCCATAAAGAAAAAGCTAAGTCAATTCTAGATGGTTGAAAGAAAAAATTAGATTGAATAGGACTTGATAAAATGAATTTATTCAATCCAAACAATTTACAAAATTGAAACCATATTTGTATTGTATGTTTAACTATTGGGTTAATCGTTTGTTTACTCAATTTAGTAAGTGCAAAAGGGAGTGAGGCTCCCAAAGTAGAAGCTAATGAAAATCCTTGCACTGATTCATACTCAAGATACACCCATCAAGGACATTGAATTACATCTAAATCTTGTGCCCAGAAAATTAAGTATCTAATATTAATTGCCCAATAATAAAATCTAAAGTTAGGCAAAGCCATACCACCATCCTTTTTTAATTTTTGTAAATATTTCTTACTTAACCTTGGATTTTTATTCTGCCATATATATGAAAGAATTTTAGAATCAATAGAATTGAAAAAGGATTTCGAAATGAAAGTTGGAACTGCCTGAAATAAATACAAAAACTTTGGTAAAATATTCATCTTAATCGTGTTAATTCGACCAATCAATGATAGAGACAGTGGGGACCATTTAGTAAACAATTGTTTAACATGATCAATTAAAGGTAAAAAGTTAACTTTGAGTAAGTCCTTATGTTTCTTGGTAATTTTAACACCCAAATACGTAAAATAATCAGTTACTAATCTAAATGGTAATTGCCTATAAATTGGGACTTGCATATTTAATGGGAAAAGTTCACTCTTATTAAGATTTAATCTATAACCAGAGAAAACACTAAACTGAGCAAGCAATGATAGTGCTGCAGGGATAGATTTCTCCGGGTTAGAGATATAGTGTAGAATGCGACTATTTGAAGAGAGATAGCACATTATGTAATTTAATCTTCATTGTAACAAGTTTGGGATTAAGTTCTGGCCTCCAGGTCCCCATTTACACCTATAAATGGTAAGAATGTAATCAAATTTCTAATCTTGCGGGGGTGAGTTAAAATTCCCCTTCTCTTCGGTTTCCAAATCTTAAAAGTGATGCATTGATTGTAAGCAGAAAAAATTTGACACTTAATTTGGATGAGACGGTATCATGGAGCTGTCTCATTTATACCGATGGATGGCCTCAGTAAGTACGATAATTTTAATACCACACCTACATAAGCATGAGGAAATTTTAACCACAAGGAGAGGTAAAAAAATGAAAGAAAATCTCGAGCAGCTCCAAACTCTCCATTTGTGGTTCAAGAGAGCAGACTTGGGAAGGGTGGGGTGAGGGTGAGGATGAGTGTTACTCTCAAGAAGCAGGATGGAGGAAGGAACCTGTCTGTCTCAGGGTGGGGGTGGATTAGAGGCAGGAGTCACTCTCACAACCTGAACTAGGTGGTGTGTATCAATCTCAGGAGGCAGCATAGCTGTACATGACCAACCCACTGTTTTTTATGAAGGCTGCATGATATCCCAGGAGGTATCTGAAGGAGAGAAGACCTCAATCCATGCCATTAGCACAACAATATACCCACTTCACTGAGATACAGTCAAAAAATGCTGGAACCACTTAGAAAATCAAGCAGAATCTGTGTCAGTCCAGATGATTGTTAGACAGGAAACGTGTGAGAAATTTAAAAAGACATCTTGTAGTTAATCTCCAGAGTGCAGTGAGAAATCCATACTTCTGAATTTCATTGCAGATTTGTTTTTCAAATCGCTTTCTGCAGCATCCTGTCATTCTCTTTACATTTTATTCTTCTTTTGTAAGGTGTGGGCATCGCTGGTGAGGTCAGCATTTATTGCCCATCTTGATCTGCCCTTCAGGAGGTACTGGTGAGCCACCTTCTTGAATTGTAGCAGCTTGTCTAATGAAGGTGCCCATGTAGTTCTGCTTGATAGGGAATTCTGCAATTTAGGTCTATTGTAGTACTGCTTTATAGGGAGTTCATGGATTTAGGTCCATTGATGATGATGGAACAGTGATATATTTCCAAGTCAAGCAATTATGTTCTGGTCTCCCTACTTGAGGAAAGATATACTGGCTTTGGAGGTGGTGCAGAGGAGGTTCCCCAGATTGATTCGGGAGAGACACAGATAGATTTTTGCATATTAGGGGAATTAAGGGTTATGGGGAAAAGGCAGGTGGGTGGATATGAGTCCACTACCAGATCAGCCATGATCTTATTGAATGGCGAGGCAGGCTCGACGGACCAGATGGCCTATTTCTGCTCCTAGTTCTTGTGTTCTTGTATGCAGCTTAGAGGGTAACATCCAGGTGCTGATGCTACAATGTACCTGCTGCTTGTGTCGTTCCAGCTGACTGTGTGCATTTCCTGCAAGCTCACTTGTTTCTCCCCACGGCCCAAAGATGTGCATGTTGATATGTTAATTGACTACCGTGAATTACCCCTAGTGTGTAGGTGAGCGGTAAAGTGTTTGGATTGGGTGGAAAGTTGATGGGACTGTGGGAAGAATAGGTTACATGGAAAATTAGTGGGGAATGGGATTGCTCACGTGACCCAGCATAAACTTAATGAGCTGAAATGTCCTCCTCTATGTTGTAACAAACAATGGCAAATATAGTAGAGAGCTCGGGTTTAGAGGGTGCTGGTGATGTTTACTCTCGCTGGAAAACCATCCTCAAGAACCTCACTCAACTGACCAAGCATCATTGGCAATCCAGGCAGTAGTCTAAGGTAGGTTATCACCTTGCCAAGGTGATAACACTGCAGCCAAGCATGGTCCTGTCCTCTTATGTATGTTCTAAGCCAATCACTGTAGCAATCACTCAGTACCAATCAGAATCAGGAACCTGAGCAGAGCAGACTTTCTCTATGCTGACTCAGGTGCCCAAGAATTGTAGCATCTCAACTGATGCACTGGCTGAAATTGGCAGCTTCAGCTCAAACTAGGAAACAAATAAAGCTGTGTACTCCATTTAATGACTTAATTTTGATAAACGATAGAGTTTTGCAGTGGCAATGCTAATAGGGTCCAGAACACAATCAACAGTTTCATTATGTCTATAACTATGATTTTAGTAACCCAGTTAAGTAAATTGGATTTAAATTGCCTTCTTTTGTGATGTTTGCAGGATAGTGATCTGATGACCTTTAATATCTCGATGCACCGATCGTGGTGGAGGGAGCATGGGCCTGGGTGCGTGCGTAAGGAGTTGACTGCTTCAGCCAGCAAAAGCTTGGATGATCGCACCTATATCTCAGTGACAGGCTGCATTGTCGACTTTCAGTACCTGGAGGTTATTCACAGCTCCTTCCAAATATTACTGTCAGTAAGTATGGTCCTTGAAAATGTGGTTCAAATGTTAGAGATCACAATCCAGGCAACTGCATTATAATTCTTCCCCTGCCTCAGCTCCTCTGCTGCTGGAACTCTCACTCAGGTCATTGTTATTTCTGGACTATCTGTTCCTGATGGAACATTTTACTGCATTGAAGTTGCGATATATATCAGAGTTGTTGTTATATTATGCAGACACTTGACCTGTCTGCATTTAAAAAACTAAAAATGGTTATGTCTTCCCACACACAATCATTGTGCCCTAAAGCAGCTCATTACCAGACGAATCAAACACACACTTTCCCAAAATGTTTTGCGTTCTACTTTGAACAGACTTATCCTAGTTTAAACTTTACCTGCCAAAATTTAAATTCTATGAACACATATAGAGCTCATGCACCAATGCATTCATTGTGGGAGCTTCCATCAACTTCAGTCATGTAAACAAAGGCAAAGTGAGGCAAGCCTTTGTGATGTGACCAAACGTTTTGTCCCAAGCACCTAAACCTTATTTGATACAGGGTTTTTTTTCACCAAACATACAGAAAAAAATCTACACATTTTAAACCACACAAGAGCATAATTAGATGATGAACAAAACTATGTTTCCAGCCTTTTAACTATTTTTGAGTGCTTTGTTACTGTGGAAACAACAGCTAATGGACACTTTCAATGTAATTGTTATGGTCATAGAGTCAAAGAATTTTACAACATAGGAACAGGCCCTTCAGCCCAATTCATCCATGCCAACTGTATTGCCCAGTGAGCTAATCCCATCTGCTCACGTTTGGCCCCTAGCCCTCTAAACCTCTCCTATCTATGTACTTATCTAGATAGCTTTTAAACCTTGCTAATGTGCTTGGCCAACCACTATTTCTGGCAGCCGATTCCAAATACACACCATCCTTTGTGTGAAGAAGCTGCCCTTGATGTTCCTTTTAAATCTCTCGCCTCTGATCTTAAACCTATGCCTTCTTGTTTTTAGCACCTCCTCCTTGGGGAAAAGACTATGCGTTTTCACCCTGTCTATGCCCTTCATGATCTTACCTCTATCAGGATTTATTCAGTTCAGCATTTATTGGACACAGAAGGACGGACATCATGCAGTCAAATGTACTGCTGGTGAATTTAATAAATAGCCAAAAGATAACTCATAAGTGCTGAATGCAAACTCAAGTATGGAGCAAGTTTAGTCTTCCATCAACTACTTAATGTTGAGAAAGTGTTTTGAAATATAGGGCCAATTCAGTACTGAAGACATAACCCATTAGTTATACAATAAAGACACCACAAGGTATCTTTATATTGGTACTGCCTCTATGCAGCTCACAGAGTAAATGATTTCTGTTTGCTTCTGTATTTCTACTGGTCAAAAGAAATTGAACCTTTGATTTCGATATTAGAATAAGAGATGCTTATTTTAATGATGTAATATGGAAAACTAATGTAAGGAAATTCTAAACAAGTAATGATGTTAAATTTCCATTTCTTAACTCATTTCAGAGTCAGCTTTCTGGCAACAAATAAAAAACTCCTGGTGATCTATGTTAGCTGATGTCAACAATGAATGTTCCCACAATCTGTATGCTGTGTAGTTAAGCAACTTGGACCAGCAGAAAAACTAAGCAGCAGCTTTGAAAATGTAAAATTCTTCTATAAAAAACATAAAAGTGGAGTTTGTTTGACTTGTTACACAATCCCAGCATTTTCATTTCTTTATTTCTGCCATCTTTACTCAACCAGAGTAATATTACTGCTGAAAACTATTGGCCCTAAATTTGTAATCAACAGGGAGTCACCATTGCTCACTGCTAACCTTCAAATGAAGTTGAACCTACTTGTGAGGTTCTGTCCATGGAACCATGGTTGATAGGCAAGTTAATCTCATATAACACAGATTTCCATGATGTTACAGATTCATATGGTGAGAGGGCCATGCCCAAAACAAGGCCTTCCCAGAAGATGGCTGAAAAAAAAACACTTGTAGTTTGCTAGGTCACACCACTGGTTGAGCTGGCTTATTACAGGTGTTCAAAAAAATGGAATGTTTTTGAATGATTCTGACATTCAGAAACATTCAAAAACTATTAACAATATTCTACAATGTAAACACTTTAAAAAACACACCAAATCTAAAAACTGAAAACACGTAAGAGCAGGAAAATTAACTCAAACAATTTTTTAAAAATCCAAATTAACAAAATCTAACCTTAGTCGCTCCCAGCCTTTCCTCTCCATTAGCCTCAATGGAGAATAAGTTCCCACAGAAAGTCCAACTCACCACAGGGTGTTTCTGTGAGTCACCACTCTAAGTAATATGGAAATGTTTGGTACTCCTTTGCTGCACTCCATGATTAGCCCATCATGGGAGTGCAGATGGGAAAACCGCTGTGAACAACAATCACGATTTCAGGACTTCTGCATTCATGTAGGAATCCTGAAGCTGCTGAAAGTTTCACAGATAAATGCTGTCATGTCTGGGTTTAATCTCACTTTGTTTCACCTTCTGCAAAAATTACTGCTCTATCTTTGCCTTCTGATGCATGTAGGTTGCATTGTGGTGATGCTGCCTCTTTAAGTAATTAATTAGCTAGTGCACATTTGAAAATCATGAGTCCACTGTGCATTTTCATCTATTATGGAAAGAGTCCTTGCAAAATGTATCCCTTTGTACCTAAGCATAAATGGCACATGATAGGGGATCACAAATAATGCAGCCATGTTTAAAAATTTAACAAGACTTGGATTGACAGATGATTGACTGCTAGTACAAGGAACCAATGGCTCACCAGCCCAGATGAATGCCAAAGGAAACCTAAGATTAATAGCTAGATTTCAGCAGAGATTTAGTGCCTTAGAAATGAATAGGAAGCAGATAAGAACATTAAAAAAAACATCTGCAATAAATTAGGTGTTGCTCCTGTCAGCTGTAGATCAAAACAAAATAGAATTGATAAGCTTGTCTTGTCTACAAAAATTGTAGGAGTAATCTTCACGTAATGTAGTAGTATAAATCAGACGATAGTTATCAGCGGACTGAATTACTTTATCTCTATTATCACTTCCTCAACTCAATGAAAATCAAACTAGGAGAAATATAAAAATGGCACCAATCACCATCTCCACATTTTGCAATATGGCACAAAGGCAAAATTACCCCCTCCTTTTCTCAAAGGGTCAGTAAAATCACACTGGTTTCTAACAGTTTCAGCATGTTTTAGCTGCATTTTGAAGACATTGAAAGAAAGCAGTGCTCTTGAAAAGATGTTGAGGATCAGCCCTCAAGAACACGCCTCGAAATGTATCTAGTCAAACTCAAACCATGACAAGCATCGTTTCTAGGTCATTTTGCTGGCACTTCCCACCCTGAGTTATCCTTGTTCAACTGACTTGACTTCTGTGTGAAGTCATTTAAAAGACGATGCTACTCCCTGCTTTCGGAACATTTCAGGGAGACTTAGTCATGGTCATAAAGTCATACACCAAGGAAACAGGCCTTTTGGCCCAACTCTTCCATGCCGACCAAGATGCCCATCAAAGTTAGTCCCACTTGCCCATGTTTGGCCCATATTGCTCTAAACATTTCCTCTCCATGTATCTGTCTAAATGACTTTTAAATCTTGTTATTGTACCTGCCCCAAACATTTCCTCCGGCAGACACAAGAAACCATAGGTGCCGGAATCTGGAGCAATAAACAATCTGCCAGAGGAACTCAACAGGTTGAGCAGCATCTGTGGGGGAAAGGAATTGTCAACATTGCTCCACTTCCTCTGGCAACTCATCCCATATATGCACCACCCTCTGTGTGTCCCTTGGGTCCTTTTAACATCTTTCCCCTCTCACCTTAAACCTTTTTTGATTCCCTTCCCCTGGGGAAAAGACTGTGTGCATTCACCCTATCTATGCCCTGCATGATTCTAGATACCTCTATAAGGTCACTCCCTCAGCCCAGGACACCAAGCAAGGTCTGTGCAGCAACAGGGTAAACTATATCTGGAGGATACATAACGAGTTTCTGTGAAGAAGAGAATCTAAGTTCATAATCATACCTGCAAAATGCAACTGAATAATCAATAATACCATAAAATGAGTAGTAGACTACTCAAGTGTTTAGTGAAATAAAGATAAAATTTACATAGTCAGGAGATAAATATGTTTTGCAATTTTGAGGCGTATTGAACACAGTAAAGTTTGGAATTACTTTACTATGAGTTGTGTGTGTGTGTTCAAACCATGTGTAGATTTTGGTCCAAGATAGAAACTCATGAAGCTAGTTGGAGCTTTTCAAATATTATAAACGCATGCAGGAATTGAATGGAAAATGTTAGGTTAATTTGATCTGAGCTAACATTGCTATAATGTGGCTCGGGGTCAACTGTAGTTTGATACCCTTGCTGAAGAGCCTTGGAACATTTTTTGTTTGTTGAGTTTTTAATAAGAGCAGGGAGGTTACTTTAGAACTGTGTACAACACCAGTTAGCCCACAGATTAAGTATTATCTGCACTTCCGGTCACCACATTGCAGAAATGATGAGATTGCACTAAAGGGAGATTTACAAGGATGATGCCAGAACTGGAAAATCATAGCTGTGAAGAAAGATTGGATGGGCCAGGATGGTTTTCTTTGGCTCAGAGGAGGCTGAGGGGAAACCTAACTGAGATGTATAAAATTATGAGGCACCTGGATAGACTAAATAGGAATGAGCTATTTCTCTTAGCAGAGAGGTCAAGAACAAGGGGGCATAGATTTAATGTAATTGGCAGAAGGATTAGAAGGAGGATGAGGAAATATATTTTCACACAGAAGGTGATAGGGGGCTGGAAGTAACTGATTGAAAAGGTGGTAGAGACAGAAACTCTCATCAAATTTAAAAAGTATTCAGATTGTACTTGAATAGCCATGACCCACAGGGCTAAGGACGATGTGGTGTGGTTAGGCAGGGGGCTCTTTTTCAGCCAGTACCCACGTGATAGGCCGAATGGCTTTCTTCTATGTCATAACTTTTCTATGATTCTATCATCACCACTTTGCCATTTATCTAAATATGTGTATAAACAAAACCAGAATAGAAAGTTGTCCAGCACATTCAGAAAGAGTTAGCTCAGATGATCCTCAAGCAGTTTAGGTTGGCAGCAGTTGACCTTCCTGTGTAAGATCAAGATTGAGGCAGGTTCTTCCAAGAACAGACTGAGATCACTTGATTGACGGTGGGCAGAGTGATTTCAGGAAAGCATTGGTTCTCTGCAGAAGCTCTTTTGTGCATTCTAATTGTGGTAGTAAAGCAGGGAGTGTCTGCCTTGCCATTTTAACAGGGATTACATTCAAATTCAGAAATCCACACTTTTAAATGAGATATGGGCACTGAATTTGGTCTCTGATCTGCTTTGCCACATGATACAGGCAGGAGCTTCCCTAATCACATAACCAATAAGGAAGAAAATTATCCAGTAGTTGAACATTTATGACTCAAGCAACAGACGAGCCATACATGGCCTACATAAGGAATGTCAATACACCAGAGGTTATTGCCAGCATTGACACTAATGCCTGAGAAGTGGGATACCAAGCAATCATTTAGGAGTGCCATTTTGTGTTCACCTTGCAGCCATGTTGCAATTATTGCCAAAATATTATCCAGATGACATGGGAATTTGTGCATTATAGCACTGACAGCGTGGGTAACTTTGTTCTTGCTGGCATCACAGCTTGCCAAGAACACGCTGTACCTTGCTGTACTAATGACAGAAAGTACGCTGGATCTCCTGTCACCAGATGCCAGCAATACCGCTCATTGCTCTTCATTTGGGCAGTTATGTATTCTATGTCCCCTTGAAACTGTCGTATTGCTCATCATTCTCCAGAACTGAAGAGTTCAACTTTTAGCAGGGAAGATTTTCTTGTAAATGTTCTTGGAGCAGGAACTAATTAAGCAAAATAAGTATATTAGCTTACTGTGGCAAATTTTTACGTCTTGCTGGCTCTCGTTGGTGTTGAAAACCACGTTCACTCTTCCTGTCATTCTGGCTATATCTTCAGAGAATGGTGCTCATAATTCCTTAACTCATTCCAGTGTTTGGGCAGCAAGTCCAGCTTTCGTCCCATTACTATGTTCCATTCTTCTAATACAACTCAGAAAAAATACTGTTTCGGCCTCTCCCAAGGCATTTCAGTTGTTACAGCAGTTTACAGCTGCTGTTCACAGCCCATTATCAGTATTATTGATATTGTTGTTTCATGTTGTGCAATTCCAGGAAACCGGACACATACAATTATGGTTAGTAAATCCAACTAAATATAGCACTCAGTCAATCCCAGTAGTTTCACACTAACAGTAATTGCCAGATGATAGCTATATAGTGTTCATTGACCATTAAGTTTTACTAGATTTCACTCAGACTATTCTAATTCTCTGATGGAGATAATGGTTTGTAAATATTTTCAATACTTAAATGATGCTGGCATCATAGAAATATGAGCAGGACTTTAACAACTACCTCTAACAAATTCAAAGAATTACCCAATACCAATAACTAAAATGCTCCATGCCCAGTAAGCAGTGACTCGTACTCCTGACACATTGTAAATGTTACATCTCACTATGAATTATTGTCTGGGGTTGTGGATCCCTAGTTTAAAGAAAACCTGCTCTGACATTAATAATTGAATGTAAAAATGGATGCAACGTAATTGAATATTATTGCTTCAAAAAGAATTGCACTGAACTGAATTTAGTAAGGAAATTGTTGCTCGCTTCAGCTTTTGAAGATGAGAATTAGGAAAATCGTGATAAATAACTCAGAGGTGCTTTATGTTTTGTGGACAACGTTTAAGAATGTCTAATCATTTGGGAGGATCCTTCATTTTAAGTATTCTAAAAGATATGGTAGTTAAAGGAAAGCCTCTAGAAGTTCTCTCAAACTGCCACACAAGTGATTACAATACGATTGGGTACTTTGTATACCTGTGTACACATCTGTAAATTTGATCTGGTTCCCTGTGAGTACAACCCATGTATGCACGCTGGCAACTGGTCACATGCAGTGATGACATTTGGTACACAGCACACAATTAACATCCCTTCTACGAATTCTTGCCATACAGATGAATGGTTCAGTTCTCAAACACCGGAGCCTGCTGAGGCATTAGTTAAAATACCCATCCCTATCTGGACTATTGCTGATAAATTCAAGGCATTGATTTTCCTTAAGACAAATTCCTGTTTTAGACTCAGATCCAAAGTGTTTTCCACCTCTCACCATCTGCACACACACCCTCATAACTCACCTCCATTCCTTGCCAAGTTGATTGACAAAGTGGGTCAATGGGACAAAGCGAAAGAGGATGCTATTAGTACAAGTTAAGGAACAAAATGTCTGGAGCAGGTGTAAATGGAGAAAAAAAATCTTATCTGAACTTGCTGGAAGGAAAAAATGTGAATGCTGGAAATCTGAGGTGGAGATGCTGGAACTGCTGAATACTTGAAATTGTTGATGACTCCAGATGTTGCGGTGTGCTTAGAATTTAAACTGTTTTTATTTTGGATGGCTACATAGTAAAAATAATTTAGCTGTTCAAGAAGAAAGGGTCAGAGCACTAAAGCTCAATTAGGCTTGTGTGGGTCAGGCAGAAAATGCTATAATCTTTTTATAGGGATTTGCTGGGAGGCTACTGAGAAAGGAGAATATGATAGGGTAGCTGCAACATGGATTTGTGAAAGGTAATTTGTTCTTGACAAATAAATGGAGATTTTTTTGAGGATGTAATTGCTGGGATTGATAAAGAGGAATCATGATGTGTGTATTTCTGTATTCAGTAAGTTTGGTGAGGTAACATCAAGATGATCCTGCACAAAATTAGGTCACGGAGGATTGGGAATTGATTAACTGAGAATTGGAATAAACGGGCCATCTTTGGGTAGCAGATTAAAACTGGTGGGACAGTGGGACTCAGCTGTGCACAGTCAAACATGATTTTAATGAGGGAACTGAGTGTAATACACATAATGTTTGCAAAATAGAAGATAAGGTGTGAGGAAGACAGAAAGAGGCTGTGAAGGAACATGAATTAAGTGATTAGATCTGCCTTTTCCAAGGTAATAGTAAAAGCGTTTCTGAAAGATTGCACTCTATCATGACAATGTTCCCTGAGTGTTGCATTGGGATGTCAGCCTGAATTATATGGCCACTCAAACTTGCAACCTTCTGATTCAGATGTGGGAGTGCCTCCACTGAGTAACCAAATTCTCATAAGGCAGTGAAACCTTGATAAGACTACTTCTTTACTAACTCTTTCCAGAAATACAAACACATCATGCTGTAATTAAACCCACTTTCCTAGCAGTAGACTCTAATGCTTCTTTTTGTGGACTCTCTGTTGCCTTAGCCTAAATTGCAGTGGATTTCTAAGACTAAAAGAGAAAATGCTGGAAATACTCAGCAAGTCATGCAACATCAGTGGAAAAAAAAAGATAGGGTCATGATTTCAGGTTGAAGACTTGTCAGTAAAATTGAGACTGTCTGTTTAGGTGCCTCTCTGATGCTTCCACATGTTCCCAACTCACCAGGATAGACTTTCTCTTAAGGTTTGCTCCATCCCTAGCCTCATGCTCTCAAATTTCTCCAGTTCTATCCCTTCCTCTGTTTATCCCCCCTCAGAGTTTACCCTGTCCATAAGACCCACTCAAACTATTCCAACTAAGCAGCTGACCACCCAACTTTCCTTCCATGAATGCTGATATTATTAACGCTTCTCTTTCCTCTGATAATGGGTGGTTTCAAATCTCCAAGAGTTATTATCTTCCTTATTCTCAGTAAACCAATCCTTGGCCACCTCTGCCTTCCAAACCACCATCCCATCACCAATCATTCCTATTCCAAAGTCCTTGAGGATACTGCTATCTTACTTTTGTCTTCAAGTTTCTCCATGGCTTCAACCTTCCCTTTTTCTGTAATCATCCCACCCACCCCACTCCCCCTCAAATATGTTGGCTCACTATCTTGCTTCCCTCTCTTAAAATGTTTTTTTTTTAAAACAGTCCACACTGACCAAACAATTGGTGTTCCTGCCCCAGTAGCCTTCAGAGAGATATAATCTGGCTGGTAGAATGGGGCAATTGATGGCAGATAAAATTTATTGCTGAGAAACATGAAATGTAACATTTTGGTTTAAAGAATTACAAGGTGCAATATAACATGAAGGTCACAAATCTAAAAAAGATACAAAACAGAAAGACCTAGAAGTAAATGTGCATGTTCATTGTTCAATGAAAGTGGCAGGGCAGGTTGTGAAAGTGATTATAAAAGCATACAAGATCCTGCAGTATATAAATAGGAGCACAGCACAAGAACAAGGCCTTCGTGTTGAACCATTATAAAACACTGGTTCAACTGTAACCAGCGTATTGTAACCAATTCTGGGTGCCACAGTTTAGGAAAAGTGTGTAGGCTTTGGAGAGGGTGCAGAGGAGTTCCTAAAGTGACGTCAAAGATGAGGGGCTTTAGTTATCTGGAAAGACTGGAGAGTTGGGGTTGTCTCCAGAGTAGTCTGAGTGAACCTTCACATTCATGGGAGGGTCAAGAACTTGGGAACGTAGTATAAAGATGATTAACAAAAGCATCAAAAGTGACATGAGGGGTCTTTTGCACTCAGGGGATGTTTGATTGGGCATTTCTAAGTGACGTTCCTATTGGCATTTTCCAAATCAAACATCCTTTTGATCATCATTGAATAGGACCATTACTGTGGTTGCAAGGGCATGTTGAATGCTCCTAATGCTGTAGTGAAGGACTCAATTTCTTTGAGTTGTTCCGGCATCTGAACGTCTCAAGTTTGTCTGTAAGAGAAATCTCTGCTGTTCCAAAGAGACTGAAATGTGCTTTCAATTTGCCTTTGTGAGTTCATTTACAAAGACACTGAACAACGTTCCACCTCACTCAACACAAAGTATTTCCAAACCCACTCTCCATCCTGATGTTGTACTGCAATGGAACATTGACACAATGCCTGAATGTGTGCCATTATTCAACTGGGAAGCAGTGACTTTGTCCCTATCACAATGAGAAGTTCCCAGAAAGGCAAGGTAGTTGTGACTTGGTCAAGATAGACTGAAAAAAATACATCACTGTCACTTCCAAATAGCTTTTCTTTGCCAAGTGTTTGCTCATTGACAGTGTTGGAGCTGCCACCATAGCAACAATGTCAGAGTCCCCAACTAACACTTCTCCCAGGTAAGCATCAAGCAAACTGCTATAGACATTGACCTCAACCATTTGGGAGAGTTTATTACATTTCTTATCAGGCTGGGATCAAGTCCTCAGGCTATCACTTCATCTCTTGCCATGGCTTCCAGTGGTGCTTCATTTCTACTCTAAAGGGCTTTCTTCATTACCAGTATCCAGGGCCTCCCTGAACATGTCCATACCTTCCAATAAAATGTTTGGGTCCATGAAATGAGGTGGCCATGCTCGTGCTGGAGTAACTGCTCCCCAAGCTGCACAATGACCTCCTGCAGTGGATGTATCCCATTTAAAGGATACCGGCATGATGCCATTTAGCACTGGTCAGTTTCAGAGGGCGCTTGGGACTCCTGAACTTACTTGTGCATAAAAGAAATCCTGATCAATCCTTCCAAACTTCCAGAGGACACAGAAAAATATACAAATGACACAGGAACACACTGGCACAAGTCCCGTGTCTAGCACTGTTTCAGTGCATTTTTTTTTAATGGGCTGAGGATGTTCAATACACAGTCCACCTTCAGGGGCTTGAGCAGGTGGTGCTGCTGTCCTATGGATTCTTCAGCAAGCCAGAGCTATTGGTGTTATTGTAGATTTTAACTAGGCCCCATGAGTAAATATCACTTTCCTCTCAGTGCAATGCAACTGTTTAATGCTCCATGCATTAAATACTCTGAGAGTGGTGCTGAGAGTAGAACGGAACACTGCATGCAGGATAAATGGTGTTTAAATCGATAGGTTCCTGAAGATTAGAGAGTGTAATGGAGTTCAGTGAATCATGTGTTTAGTAGATAAATTGATAGAGTGATAGACGACCACTTCGATAGTGTGTTTTTAAAAGCTGTGTATTTCTGTGGCTAAGTTAAAATGTATAAATGTTTCCTAGGTTCAGTTTTTAAAAGAGACAACAGTATTGATGGATGATTTGTATGATTTCAACTGTCAGTTAAAGAGAAGGGAAAGACTACAAAAGCGCACTATTTATTTGTTACTATAAAATTCCTTCCCAATTTAACAAAGCCAATAACCTAGAAATTGAGCTACATAAGAGCTTATTTTTCAACTACTAACCTGGCTCCTAAGTCCCTAGTGTGGAAGACACAAAATGTCAGGAGCTCTTCAATGTCCATCACAAAGAGCAGCTTGATAGCATCTCCACTGGCCAAGTCCTGAAGGGTATAGCTGCCAGGCTGGGTCTGTGACAGGTTATGAGTGAACCAACACAAGATAAATCAATGAGTGGTCCTCATCAATCCACCTGTCACAGATGCATCCGTCCATGGCTGTACTGGTAGGAGTGATCACCACACAGTCCTTGTGGAGGACCCCATTCATCATGCAGTGTGGCACTATCGTTGTGGTTTAATGAGGAGTGCAGGAGGGCATTCCAGGAACAGCACCAGGCAGACATAAAAATGAAGGATCAACCTGGTGAACACAGGACTAGATACGTGTTAAACAGCAAAATCTGCATGCAAAAGACAGAGCTAAATGATCCCACAACCAGATAATCAGACATAGTTTTGCAGACTTGCCACATCCAGTTATGAATGGTAGTAGACATTTAAATATCCAGCAGAAGACAACGCTTCGAGCATTTTCCCATGCTAAACAATAGTGGCGCCCAGCACCTGAGTGCTAAAGGCAAACATCTGCAACCATGTTCAATTAGAAGATCCATCGTGGCTTCCGCTTGAGATCACACCCATCACAAAAACCAGACTTATGCCAATTCAATGTGTTCCATTCAATATTAAGAAACAGCTGAGAGCACTAGACCAGTCAACATTACAGCTATAGCATAGAGGACGTGCGTTCCAGAACTACCTGTTCCTCTAGCCAGGCTATTCCAGTACTGTTACAACAGTGGCATTCACCAGACCATGTGGCAAATTGCCAGATATGTCTTGTCCACATAAAGTAAGACATCTCCAATAAGGATACTCAGCCTACTCTCAATCATTAGTGAAACGATAGGGTTTGTCTTTAAAAGTGCTGTCAAATGACACTTAATCACCAATAACTTTACATCAGTATTCATTATGGAAAAGGTCTTGGTGATTGTACTGAGGGCTTGCAGCAGGCTGAAAAGCTTGAGCATGTAGATATTAAGAAAGGGGAGGTGCTGGAGCTTTTGGAAAGCATCAAGTTGGATAAGTCATCGGGACCAGATGAGATGTACCCCAGGCTACTGTGGGAGGTGAGGGAGGAGATTGCAGAGCCTCTGACAATGATCTTTGCATCATCAATGGAGATGGGAGAGGTTCCAGAAGATTGGAGGGTTGCAGATGTTGTTCCCTTATTCAAGAAGGGGAGTAGAGATATCCCAGGAAATTATAGACCAGTGAGTCTTACTTCAGTGGTTGGTAAGTTGATGGAGAAGATCCTGAGAAGCAGGATTTATGAACATTTGGAGAGGTATAATATGATTAGGAATAGTTAGCATGGCTTTGTCAAGGGCAGGTCCTTCCTTATGAGCCTGATTGAATGTTTTGAGGAGGTGACTAAACACATTGATGAAGGAAGAGAGTCAGGGGTAAGTTTTTTACTCAGAGGGTGGTGAGTGTGTGGAATGTGGTGGAGGTGGATACGGTAGGGTCTTTTTAAGAGACTTTTGGATAGGTATATGGAGCTTAGAAAAATAGAGGGCTATGGGTAAGCCTAGTAATTTCTAGGGTAGGGACTTGTTCAGCACGGCTTTGTGGACCAAAGGGCCTGAATTGTGCCGTAGGTTTTCTATGTTTCTATGTTTCTAACTGCTCACAAATGTCCAATGTGGATTTCACCAGGACCACTCAGCTCTAAACCTCATTATAGCCTTGGGTCAATATGGACCAAAGATCTAAATTCCAGAGGTGAGTTAAGAGTTACCATGCACGACATCAAGGTACCATTTGACGGAATGAGGCATCAGGGAGCCCTGATAAAACTGAAACCAATGGGCGTGAAGTGAAAAACATTCCAGTAGTTGGAGTTGAACCTTGCATAAAGGAAGACAGTTGTGGTGTTTAGGAGTCAATTATTCCAGCCCAGGGGTACCCACTTCAGGAGTTCCTCAGGGCAGTGTCCTTGGCCAAACCATCTTTAGTTGCTTCAACAATGTCCTTGCTTTTGTCATAGAATCAGAAGTGGGTTTGTTCACCAACAATGGATCTAAGGACCTCCTTAGTGCAAGAGGTTTAGACGGGGCAGAATTTGTTAGGTGCATCCAGGAGGATTTCTTAAATCAGTATGTAGATAGTCCAACAAGAGGAGGGGCCGTACTGGACCTGGTATTGGGTAATGAGCCTGGCCAGGTGACCGATCTTTCAGTGGGAGAACAGTTAGGGAACAGTGACCACAGTTCCTTAAGTTTTAAGATAGCTCTAGATAAGGATAAGCATGGACTTGGTGGGAGAGTATTAAATTGGAGCAGGGCAAATTACGAGAGTATTATGCAGGAACTAGGGACAGTTAATTGGGAACAGCTGTTTTTGGGCATCCACATCTGACATTTGGAGGGTGTTTAAAGACCAACTGCACAGAGTACAGGACAGGTATGTTCCAGTAAGAAGGAAGGACAAGGATGGCAAGGTAAGGACACCTTGGACGTCAAGAGAGGTGGTGAATTTAGTTAAGAAGAAAAAGGTAGTGTATGTAAGGTTTAGGAAGCTAAAGTCAAATGGAGCCCTTGTGGAATAAAAGAAGCTAGAAAACAACTCAGGAAGGGAATTAGGAGAGCCAGGAGGGGCCATGAAAAGTCCTTGGCAAGTAGGATTAAAGAGAATCCAAAGGCATTCTATACATACATCAGGAACAAGAGGATAACCAGGGAGAGGGTAGCACCATTCAAGGATAAAGGAGGGAACATGTGCTTGGCGGGGGAGAATGTGGGATATGTCCTAAATGAGTACTTTGCATCAAGTGTTTACCAAGGAGAACGATATGGAGGATAGGGAGATCAGTGTGGAGCATGCTAATGTGCTAGGGCACTTTGAGATAAAGAAGGAGGTAGTGTTGGATCTCCTAAAGAACATTAAGGTGAATAAGTCCCTAGGGCCGGATGGGATATACCCCAGGTTGTTGAGAGAGGCAAGAGATGAGACTTAGAACATAGAACATTACAGCACAGTACAGGCTCTTCAGGCCACGATGTTCTGCCAACCTTTTAACTTACTCTAAGGTCAAGCTAACCATTCCCTCTCACATACCCCTCCACTTTTCTATCATCCACGTGCCTATCTACGAGTCTCTTAAATGTTCCTAATGTATCTGCCTCTACCAGCACCCCTGGCAGTGCATTCCATGCACCCACTACTCTCTGTGTAAAAAACTTACCTCTGACATCCCCCCTGTACCCTCCTTCAATCACCTTACAATTATGCCCCCTTATGTTAACCATTTCCCCCCTTGGAGAAAGTCTCGGGCTGTCCACTCAATCTATGCCTCTTATCATCTTGTACACCTCAATCAGGTGACCCCTCATTCTCCTTCGCTCCAAAGAAGCGCTCGCTCAACCTATCCTCATAAGACATGCTCTCCAATCCACGTAGCATCCTGGTAAATCTCCTCTGCACCCTTTCTAAAGCTTCCACATCCTTCCTATAGTGAGGCAATCAGAACTGAACACAATATTCTAAGTGTGGGTCGAACCAGGGTTTTATAGAGCTGCGACATTCCCTCGCAGCTCATGAACTCAATCCCCCGGCTAATGAAGGCCAACACGCCATATGCCTTTTTAACAACTCTATCAACTTGCAAAGCAATGAGGGATCTATGGACTTGGACCCCAAGGTCCCTTCGTTCCTCCACACTGCTAAGAATCCTGCCATTAACCTTATATTCTACCTTCAAATTTGACCTTCCAAAGTGAATCACTTCACGCTTTTCTATGTTGAACCCCATCTGCCACTTCTCAGCCCAGCTTTGCATCTTATCAATGCCCTGTTGTAACCCTCGACAACCTTCTACACTATCCACAACACCACCAACCTTTGTGTCATCTGCAAGCTTACTAACCCACCCTTCCACTTCCTCATCCAAGTCATTTATAAAAATCACAAAGAGCAGGGGTCCCAGAACAGATCTTTATAGAACACCACTGGTCATCAACCTCCAGGCAGAATACGCTCCATGTACCACCACCCTCTGTCTTCTATGGGCAAGCCAATTCGGAATCAACACAGCCAAATTTCCTTGGATCCCATGCCTCCTGATCTTCTGAATGAGCCTATCATGGGGAACCTTATCAAATCCCTTACTAAAGTCCATATACACCACATCCACTGCTCTACCCTCATCAATGTATTTTGTCACATCCTCAAAGAATTCAATCAGGCTCACGAGGCAAGACCTGCCCCTCACAAAGTCATGCTTACTATCCCTAATCAGACTATGCTTCTCCAAAGGCTCATAAATTCTGTCCCTAAGAACCTTTTCCAATAATTTGCCCACCACTAAAGGAAGACTTACTGGTCTATAATTCCCAGGGTTATCCCTGCTCCCTTCCTTGAACAAAGAAATAACATTTGCCACTTACTGGGGCCTTGACCAAGCTCGTGTCCTCTCTAGCCACAGGCAAGGTCCTGGAGGGCTAGCGAGTAGCTAATGTTGTTCTGTTAATCATCAAGGGAAATAGGGATAATCCTGGAATCTATAGACCAGTGAGTCTCACGAAGATAGAGGGTAGTGGTCAATGGAACTTATTCTGGCTGGAGGTCCGTGACTGGTGGTGTGATATATTTAAATGACCTGGATGAAAATGTAGATGGGTGGGCTAACAAGTGAGGTGTTGTACTTTGGGAGATCTAATGTAAAGGGACAGCAAGACCCTTAACAGTGTTGATGTACAGAGGGATTTTAGGGTCCAAGTCCATAGCTCCCTGAAGGTGGCTGCACAGGTTGATAGGGTGGTAAAGAAGACATATGGCATGCTTGCCTTTATTAATCAAGGCACTGAGTTCAAGAGTTGACAGGTTATGTTGCAGCTTTATAAAACTCTAGTCAGGCCGCATTTAGAGTATTGCATTCAATTCTGGTTGCCCCATTATAGGAGGGATGTAGTGGCTTTGGAGAGAGTGCAGAAGAGGTTTACCAGGATGTTGCCTGGATTAGAGAGCATGTGCTATAAGGAGAGGTTGAACAAACTTGGGTTGTTTTTTCTGGATCAGCTGAGATTGAGGGTAGATCTTTTTGAGGTTTATAAGATTGAGAGGCATAGACAGAGTAGACAGCTGGTATCTTTTTCCCTGGTTTGAAATGCTTAATACCGGAGGGCATGCATTTGTGAGGGGGGGGGGTGCGCGGGGAGTTCAAAGGAGACGTGCGGGGCAAGTTCTTTTACACAGAGAGTGATGGGTGCCTGGAATGTGCTGCCAGGGGTGTTAGTGGAGGCAAATACGATAGGGGTGTTCAAGAAGCTCTTAGATAGGCACATGAATGTGCAGGGAATGGAGGGATATGGACATTGTGTAGGCAGAAGGGATTAGTTTAGTTAAGCATTTAATTGCCTGTTCAATTAGTTCGGCACAACATCATGGGCCGAAGGGCCTGTTCCTGTGCTGCACTGTTTTATGTTCTATGTTCTAAATGCACAATGTTCAATTCCATTGGCAACTCAGCTGAAAATGGACCAGTCCATGTTTGTATTCAACAGGACCTGAAAAACATTTGTATATGGGCTGATAAGTTGCACGTAACATTTGTGGCACAAGTGTCAAGCAATGACGTTTTCCAACAAGAGAGAGTCAAACCACATATCCCTGACATTCAGTGACATTATCATTACCTAGTCCCCCATCATCAATATCCTGAGGCTCACCGCTAACCAGAATCTCAACTGGACCAGCCATGTAAGTACTGTGGCTTTAAGAGCAGGCTGGAGGCTGGATATCCTGAGGCGAGGTACTCAACTCCTGACTCTTTGAGGCCTTCCACCATGTAAAAGGCACAGATCGAGAATGTAATAAAATACTCTCCACTTGCCTGAATATGTGCAGCTCCAGCAATTCTCAAGAAGCAGCTTGTTATAGTCTGCCTCCGAATTCAATTCCAATGCCAGGGATCTTTCTCTGTTTCTCAGCTCTTCATCCAGGAGTTTTGTCTCATTAAAATTCTGGACTCTGCCTTTTCCCAGTGCTGTGGTCCTTTGTGGGCATCTGCCCACTCCTAGTCCTGATGACATTCTTTACCACTGGCACTACACCTGAGCCATAGCTACACCACAGTGTGTGCTGCCTCCCAAGCTGTGTAATATTTAACTATTTCTCCAAGAGCCCCCCCTTGAATATCTTATCTTCTCAGCACAAAACTTCTGTGGAACGTGGCTCACCTAAGGCCATGAAGTGAGCTGAGCTGTCTCCAGAACTCGCTGCTTTTTCTGGGAAGGTTCATCAATTGTATTTCGAAGGAGTACAATTGGGAATCTCTGAGTCCAGCATAATTTTGAAAGTAAAATATAACAGAGCAGCACAATGAAACACTCTCATTTAAAATAAAATGCTGGCTTCAGACAAATTACAGATATAGCAGGCAGTTTTCATGCTGTCACTCGTGCATGGTTTTGTTGATCATAAGCCAGAAATTCTTTGTATTTGAGGAAGATTTTAATAAAAGTGCTTAAAGGTCACTGTTTTAGACAGCAAGTATCTGATAGACTCCTCAGAGTGTAGCTATATTAAGTAGTCCTATAAATTAGTGAATGTGCACAAGTGCCAGACACCAAATTTTTGCGAACAGTATATTTGTCATTAAATTCATCCCAGCTAGACAATGGAGACTTTCTATATAGCAATGATATTAGTCTTTATACACTGTGCTAAAGGTTGCTCACTGAGTTGTTTAACAGGTGGACATATTCATTAGGTCATTAAATTGTTAATTAAAATAATTTTGCCACATTAAAATAATAGCATTTGAAACTAATTTGTTTCATTAAATACTTCATCGACATAGTGCTTAAGTGTTAAGAGCTAAAACTATTATATTACAATTCTCCTCAACACTAAACTATATTCCCAAGATGACAAACGCAACACAAATCACATTCATTGTTCAGAAGTTTAAAATTATTTCATCTCACTATGTTAGTAATCATAGATTAATATAAACAGACTTTCAAGAAAGACTCTGTATCTTGGCTACTTCAACAAGAGTATTTTACTAACCGTCTTAAAGCAGAATGAAAATTAAATGAGTTTCACTCACAACATGCCCATGATTGACAACTCTAAATAAGTAGGCTGGCCCTAAACCCGAGCTTGAATGAAAATATGATTTAATTAATCCATGATCTGAGTACAAGACTAATGATATTTTACTGCAATGAGACCACACCTCGATAGTGTTTACAATTACAGTTTCCTTACCTAAGAATTGATATATTTGTCGTGCAGGAAATGCAATGAAGATTCACCAGGCTGGTTTCTGGGATGGCAGGTTTTCTGCATGAGGAGCGACTGACTAGACTAGCCCTGTATGCTCTAGAGTTTAGAAGAATGAGAGCTGAGCTGAAATGAGCTCAATAAAATCACTGAAGACTTAGAGGGCTTGAGAATAGATAAGGGAGGATGTTTCCCCTAGCTGAGGAATGTAGGACCAAGTATCCCAGTCTCAGAATAAGGGATAGGCCATGTGGGGCTGAGATGAGGAGAAGTTTGAGGAAGACTTTAATAATAGAGGTTGGTCTATTAGACAGCATTAGACTCCTCAGAGTGCAGCCGTTAAGTAGTCTAATGAAATGGATAGACTAGACCTATATTGTCTCATCTAGAAGAACAAGAGGTGAAATCATTAAACATTAAGTACCTATGGGGATTGACCCGGTAGATGCTTAGAGAATGTTTCCCTTAGCTTGAAGATCTCAGTCTCAGAATAAGAACTTGGCTACAAAGGGAAAGGGGTGAGGAGAAATTTCTTTTCTCAAAGTGTTATACATCTTTAGAAATCTGAGCATATTCAAGCCAAGGTTAAGAAGTTTTTGGATACTTGGTAAATTGAGGTAAAGTATTAAATGGTTTTGAATAGTGGTACAGATTTACAGAGCTGAATGCTCTGCTTTCTACTTCTTATGATCTCACATTCTTAGAAATGCTCAGAAATTTGTAGGGATGACTTCCCTACATTGGGTGGAATTGGTCCAGGACTTCAGGGCATTACCATGCAGAATATTGATCAACATTTAATCACTGTTGCACACGTTTTGCCAAATCCTGAAGCATTAACCTCTTACTTGCCTCTACTTCCTACCTATTCTGTAAGGATCCCAAGTAAAGAAAATAAATGTTTTTCAGAGGAATGAAATACAGGTTTTTTAAATTTTAAATTTTATTTACAGCGTGGTAACAGGCCCTTCCGGCCCAACGAGTCCGCGCCGCCCATTTTTTTTTAAATCCAAATTAACCTACCCGTACGTCTTTGGAATGTGGGAGGAAACCAGAGCTCCTGGAGGAAACCCACGCAGACACGGGAGAACGTACAAACTCCTTACAGACGGCGACGGGAATCGAACCCCAATCACTGGCACTGTAATAGCGTTGTGCTAACCACTACGCTACCGTGCCGCCTTCTGTGCAGTAAAATGTGATCATGAATTGGGACTAGTATTTGTGCAGGTGTTCTGCTGGTTGCTTGTCATAGTTTTAATGGAAAATCAAACAAAGAATTGTCTGTTGGTATTTTCTCAGTGGTTTTGCCTGGAGAAATAAACTCTGAAATAATGACGGGAAATTGAAGGCTTCCCCCACCTCCATGAAAATTCTATCTCATTGAATGTTTTTTAAGCTTGACATGAATGTAAGCTTATTGTGAGAGAAATAGAATCATAAAAGGTTTTTAATAGAGAATCATAAAAGGTTTTTAATAGATGTAAGATTGAGGTAACAACGCAAATCAATTTAAATAAGTGTCTGTAGAATGCTAAATCAGCACATGTGGGAAAAACAATCCTCTTTTAGAAGTTATGCTTTACCAGATATTACATATTGTTGATCCCCATGAGAAATACCAAAGAAGAATCAGTACCTTGCTGCATCTGATACTAAACAGAAGCTGCTGGACTGACAGACAACATCCAGTGTCAGTATGACAATTGGCCAGGTCACTGCTGTACCAAATTATTCATTAAACATTAACATTGCCAGCCTTCAAAACTTACCAGTGGTTTCTTACTGAATGCATGTGTTTTCTGGTAATAATGAACTCAAGCTTATTAATCAACTATTGATAGTTCTACAGGTTAGTAATTCAGTACAGCCTTGAAAACAATTATGTATTGATTAGTGGGAATTTCCTCAGGGATTATTCCCATTCACTACCTTGAGTTCTTTAGGCATATATGAGAGTTCTTGACTGGCTTTCATCCAATCACTGCCAATATATAGGAGGCTGATGGCAAAACCACAAAGGAAATATTTACAGACAATTATTTGATTTTAGGACCAATCCAGCTCATCGCTAAATAGAACTTTAAGAAAATCCAAGGTATCTTTCTACATGGGTTTGAATTACTTACTGTAAAATAAATGTCATAATCTTTGTTTAAACATAACTAACTCAACATGGTGCCAATGATAAAATAATGAAGGTGATTTTCATCTTTTAATGTAAAGCCTTTGTGGTTTGATTGACGTTGATTTAATCCCCTTTAAATCCCAAATGCTAATTGCTCTCAATTTTCTGCTATATCCTCAATTATATAATTGCTTGCAACTTCCTGCAAATTTAGCAGAGTTCAGCAACAGTACAACATAAATTTAAAGCAACAGGGACAAATAATCCAGAAACTTCCAACATGGCAAAGGTGAACTTTAGAATTGGAGAGCTTCAGAGAGCAACCTTTTCGAAGGCTGAAGGATTAAGGAGGAGGCAGGGAAAGGTGAAGACGTGAGTGTGAATCATGCAGCCCAGTACTTGGCCTCCTGCTTGATGGCAGTTTGTGTTGAGGTGCTGCTTGAGAGAATATCATTATCATTCATAGCATTCCATATGACTGTCTGAAGGCACAAGAGACAATTGACAATTAATCTAATTTGCAAGGTGTTCTAACAGGAGATGATATTAGCTGGTAGCTTCCCGACATTACCGCAATTATTCCTTCTTCTGTTTATTTGGCAGTTGATGGCATCTTAACTAGTGACATCAAATAGACATTGCATTCTTTGATGCAATGCCATATAAATTATGGGAAATTATGATTGAAATGTTAGTAGAAAGCCTTCCAGCAGAAATATTAGGCAGTTTTTCGAGCCTCATTGTCACCTCACTAAAGTCTGCTGTTGCCAGTACCATTTAGGGGACATTATTGGTCAAAATAAGATGTTGGGATACAGGTCTGGACCAGAGCACTTCGACAGAACACCAATCATTCCTGTTCTCTTTTCCCTGTAAACACATCTGCTCAAACCTTCTGATATCATTTACTTTGATGTTAACAGAGACAAAATACTTGTCCAAGGGCAATTGGAAGAAAGTTCATGAAATCCAAGAACCAGAAGTACCAGCTTGGGGGAATAGCGCCTTTTCTTTACCTCCCAATCAGGGCACCAGAAAGATGAAAATGAACTGCAGCAGTTATAGAAAGAATCTGTCTTATGGCATATTTCTTCACCACTTAAAAGCTATCAAGCTGATTTCCAGATACCTGAATTATTGTTTTTGAAATAGCTTAGTTGCTCATTTCACCAGGCAATTGCTTTATATTTTATAAAAGACATTTTAGAAAAGTAGTCAAGATATTTTATTAAATTTTAGTTTTTCATTTCATGAACATAGCTTTCAATTCCTACATATATTTTGGTGAACTGATATTAAACCATCCTGAATTGATCACAACTTTGTCTAAAAAGAAGGAAAAGAGTAAAAAAACAATATTGTTTGACAGAACTGGCCCATAGTAATAGGAGTAGGTAGATAAGGTATTATGTAGTTCTGGTCTGATTAGTCTAGGATAGATATGTTGAAAACTACTTGAAACAGTAGATAACCTTGACATCTCTATGTTACATTTCCCTACAGCTCATTGGTTTTGTCTATGCCTGCTATGTGATCAGCGTTTTCACTGAAGAAGAGGACAGCTGTAAGTACTGAAAAAACACCCGTCTCTGGATCACTCCAGGGTGAGACATGACCTTTGTAATAACTAATTTGACATGGGTTTGGACTGCATTTCATCAGGCATGCATTAAAGTAATGAGAATTTTCTTTTGACAGCAGCTCTTTTTGGCTTTGATGAGCCAATAACAAAACTCGTAACATTATGTAAGTTGTGTAAAGTTTTATTTCTTCAATATGAAGTAAGGGTGTAAAGGTAGTAATTACCACTTGTCCCACAGATTCATGTGCAATGGGAAGCACTGGTTTCAAAACCTATGGAAAGCAATGTTCAAGGTTCCTTGTGCAAAGCCTTTCATTGAGTATTATCTGATCTTCATTGGATACCAATCAGATATTCAAATGATTTCAATTCACCAAGGCTGGACAGGGTTTGTAATCCTGGCTGGTATTCATTCCTGTCAGGTGACGAACTGTTTGGGATACAAATGAAGATCATTTCTACTTTTTGATTGAAAGTGCATTCAAAAAAACCAACATATTATTCCATTGTTAGGGGTGAGTTGGGTAGGGGTGCAGGACAAGGTGAGGGAAAAGAATAGATGGAATTATAGGACAGAACGTCCAGCACTGGTGGGTTGTAAATGCAGACTGAGTGCTCTTTAAACGGATTCTCCATTATCATTTCCATTAGCTTCAAAGGAAAGGTATAAAATAGCTGATCACTATTGCCTTTTTCTCTCCCCCTCAGGAACAAATGTCATGCATTTGACAAGACACTTCCACATAAACAAACAAAAACACACTGCCCAGTAGTTTTTGTGTGGGGATTCGCAGCTGGGCTGTGATCCAATGGTCTGTGGATAGGAAGTGACTGGTGGGACCTCTCAAGAATCTGTTTTGGGGTTGCAACTATTTCTGAATTGCTTAGACAATTAGATAACAAGCCACAGATCTAGGCTAACCAATGAAAAAAGTAGGCTGGTTAGTAGTGGAGATACCAGCATTAGTAGATTAAGCCAATAAGCAAAACTGTAGTAACTTAGGACAATGTGACTTCAGACCTAAAAAGGATTAAACTTGTTCTAAAAGATGAAATGCTAGAAACAGTGAAGGTTCAAAGTGACTTGGGGATTCGGGTAAATTGATCATTGAACTGCAATGGGCAGGTACAGAAAATAATCAAAAAATGATAATGTGACATTGAACTTTATGTCTATAAGTCTGTCATACAAAAGGGTAGAAGTTATGCTGCAGACCTTTAACTGACCACGCATGAAGTACTATGAGCTGTCTAGGTTTAGAGTGAGCACAGCATCGATTTTCTGGAATGACAGCCTGGACTAGAAATATGCTGGTGCTCGGAAAGGCATGCTCAATAGATAATGGGAGGAAAGCCAAGAAATGTTTGTTCAAGATCCCACTGGTGGACAAATCCATAGTGACGGAGGCCTAAGATGTCATGCATTACAGAGTTGCCTATCCATCACTGTAGTTTTCAAAGGCACTCACCCTGCACTCACTCTACAAGTATGAAGAAAGGAGGTAGATTGGTGGGGAGGTGTCTGGGGGGATGGGTGCTGATTTGCAGAACAAGCCAAAGGAGCGGTTGGGATTGGAAGTCAGTCAGAATGTCATGGGGTTGGGACATTACTGGGAGGATGGGAGGATGGGAGGATGGGAGGATGGGGGGGGGGGTTGTTCAGGGAGAAGGATTTGCAACCTGTGCTGCAAGGAAGCATCAGCTCATGAGCAGGTTGGAGGTCACAACCAAAGAAGGGAGAGTTGGGGGTTGAGGGAGAGCAGAACTTTTTAAACTTAATTTAGAGCTATTAGGTGGGTCATTAAATTCCCACCCCACATCACAGAAACAGGCCTTTAGGCTCATTCAGTCCATTGCCAATCATCAAGCATCCATTTCCACTAATCCTACACTGATCCCATTTTAATCTCCCGCGTTCCCAACAATTCCCCCCTTCAGATTCTAGCACTCACCTAAGCATGCAGTGCCTGGTTAACCTATCGACTGGCACACTGTGAAATGTGGGAGCCTTTTAAGTTATGGTGAAGTAGGCCTCTTGTGTAGTGAAGGGTCACTTTAGAGCTAGTGTTGTCTGTGGGCCATAAAAATTACAGAAGTAACATCTAAGCATGTGTTGCACACCACTGTACACGACTTAATGCCCTTATGTGTTGGTGCCATAGATAAACAGAGGATCTGGAATGAAAGTTGTGGACATCTTGGATTGCTCAATAACTCCCAGAATGCACTTCGTGAAGGATTTTTCAATTATGATACATTTTCTAGGCCCTAGGCTCTGAGTTAAATTTTAAGTCAAATGGACAGAGCAGATGAAGAGAGACCATTTCGACCCGTTGTGGAGCCCAGGACAAGGACGTATAGTCTAAAGTTAGTGCTAAGTATTCTGGAGGTGGTTAAAAAAATACTTCTACATACAGGGCATGGTAGAAATTTAAAACTCTTTCCCACAAATGGCAATTTATGCTGAGCCAAGTGTTAAATTTAAATCTGAGTTTAGAAGGTTACTGTTAACTGAAGGTAATATGGAACATAAAAGAAAGGTGAGTATATGGGTTAAGTCACTGATGGGTTTTGGTTTTGATCCCAATTCCTTGATTGATGGAAGAAGCAAAAAGGATCATATATTTTATTGCTTTTCCAATGAAATTGTTGATGTACCTATGTTCTGCTTCTATCTCACCAAACCCACTTTCAGTTCCCATAATATCTACAGTGTGAATGTGTGTCTTGATACTCCTTGCCCCCTTGGCATAAGTGTGTGAACTGGGTTTTCATAAACCCAAGCTTATGCTTCTGCCAAGGTCTTACCCGAGCGGCAATAAAGTAAGAATTTGGGACTGGCCCTCATCTTGCTGCAGGCTGTCCCCTCAACCTGCTGCATGGGTGAGTTCAAGCTTTCTGTGGGCACTGGATAGAGCCAGCAAAAGAGCTGCTCCTGCTATCCTGTGACAGCATCGTTATTCATGCCTGCTCTTGTCATGCCATTAGTATCAGAGCTCACTCTGCACCGCCACCTACCTGTGAAATAGCGGTCCTAAATGTACTGATAACATCAACAAATTCTTTCCTCGTGGTCAAATGCAATTGGTTACAAAGAATGCCAAGAAGGCTCTCTCCATTGTGCTCATTCCAAGCCTCAATGTTTGCAGTCTGATCATATATAAGGACATTATAGCCCAAGACTTGTCCCAGCTTCCAGAATAACTTGCAATGTTTTTAAAATATCTTCCATTGTACAGCATGCTCGGGTGTTTCCCAATGCCCTTTATCCTACAGCAGTTCATCTCAATGCTGTGCTATTTCCTTTGAACTGCCACCCAGGTATTCCTGTCACTCTGGTCAATCTTAAAAGTTGCAGTGGTGGCAGAACCCTGCGAGAGGCCAGTCTCTGACACAACCACTAATGTCCATTGGGCTGGATCCTCACCCAAACCCCAGAAGTTTATCACTTCATGTTATAATGGTTTTTTATCCCCATTTCCATTGCAGACACCCATTTAAAATAAATGGAGTACAACCTTCATTTAGATAATGGATTGGAGAAATGCCATTTGAACCTATTAAGTGTTCCTCTGCTAAAATTGTTGGTAGTTGTGTAAAGCCTATTGAGGTTTATTTTAATGGCTAATGCAAGGCAATTTTATTATATCTAATGTGTCAAGGTAAGTCAAAAATCAATAAGGTCCTTTATCCTGATGAAAATCAAAGTCAATAGCTATGAAGTTTTAAAACATACAAATCAAGAGAATGTACTTTGGCAATAACAGATATAATATCTTCTAAGTTTAACTGTTGGTTTAATGTGATGATCCAGCAATGTACATAACCAGAAGGAATTGGCAGTTGGTCTAAAAATATTGCAAGAGCAATTGACAGACAAATTCCAAGAATTGAATTAGATTCCATGCTGAGACTGCACCTCAGTGTTTCATTGCAGTCTTTTCCTGACTTGATATATACCACCGTAGAATTTGTGGATGTTAGCTGAAGGTCAACTGCAGCTTAGAATTCCTTAAAGATTTATTTTCTCTTTGAGCTCTGTATTTTAAGCTCAGGTGTAAAATTAAATGTAATTGGCTGATTTTGATTCAAAGCTGTGAATTTTTTAAATGAACATCAAACTACTTTCCCTTAAAAAACAGGGCTCATGTGGAGCTATTACAAATCATACACTTTCCACAATAATAGCACACATCAATTAGATTTTACTTGCTGCTGCATGACCCAATATAGTTATTATTAAATTAAGCAGCTACAGGATTTGAATAATTATTTTCATAAACTAATTTTTAAAGGGTTTTCTTTCTCCTCCTCAGTCTCTACCTTAGCCTAGTTCTCAAATGGGAAAGGCTGAAATAACATGTACCAAAGCTCCTTCTGACAAGATTACTGCTGACTAGGAGGAAAATTAACCATAATAAATTGTTTTGATGTGCCTTCCAATACTGGCAGTAAACCGTGCTCAAGCTTAAGAGGCAAGTGATGGAAAAAGTGTAGAAACCACAGAAAACCATCCCATTGTTAACCAGCAACTTCTGAATGGTTAATGGCCTTCTCCGTGTTGTTAAATGAGTGCCTGCTACTTTATGCCTTTCTCCTTTAAGGGAGACAATAAATGTAGATGACATCAACCTAAGTAGTACAGTCTTGTCAAATGACTAATATAGCTAATCAACTAATTCCAAGCCTCCACCTACGCTTGAACACAGCTAATTGTATAAGCGATTGAGTTTTAATAGAGAGCTCATCTGAGGGCATTCAAATGGTTATTGGGCACCAATGAACATTAATTATCACATATTTAGTTGTGTAATGTAATGTAACTCTTTCTAACCCACACTAGGTGCTATAATCTGTCAAATGAAACAATTCATTCTTATCGGTACATGTCCTGGAATGTCTCACACTGAAGTACCTTGAAGCCACTTAAAAGCTAGGTTTAAGTAGGGAAAATAGTTAGACTGAGCTGATGCTAAATCATTGTTGATAACAAGCCTGTTGATCTGTCCTCCAGCTCAAATTCAGGAAAAGAAAGGATTTAAAAAAAAATCACCTGCAACACCTATAATAACATACCACAAAATACTTCTTCAAGGCAAAAATACATAAAAACTAAGGAAAGGAAAGATAAAGGAGATACCTGAAACCGTGACCAAGTCTCAGAAAGAGGAGAGAACAGGCAAGATACAGAGGTTTCAGGGATAGCATTGCAATTGTGGGGCTATGACTGAATTGAAGAAAAACCAGAGCAAATGGGAAACTGAAGAGTCTGACTACATGTGGGAACAGGACTAATGAATTAGCATAAACAAGGTTGCCTGTGGTAAGACGAAGGCTGGGAGAAAACCATGGACATCATGGAATTGTGGAATTGTGGCAGCTGACAAAAGTGTGTCATAGGGAACAGGATTTAATGTGATATAGAATGTTTCATTTACGGAGTTTTTTTAATTTATCAAAAATTACCAACCTAGATTTCATTCTCAGACAGTGGTAATGATCCAAGGTAAAATGTGCTTGGGAACTCTCAACCCATTTCCCTGGAGAGTCGGCTCCACACCCCACAGCAGCCTGTAAAATGGCATTCATTGATATTAAAGTGGAATATTCACTTGAGGTTTTACTTAGTTTGAAAGCAGAAATGTAAAGCAATGGTTACTCTGAACAGATAGGAGAGTGTGGATGGTTCACTGCAGTTAAACACAACCATGATCACTGGAAGATTGTGGCTGTATTTAATTGCAGGATCTGAGTAAATGGTGCCACCCCAGAAAAGTGCACCATCCTGTGCACATTGCCTTCTGGCACCTCATCCAGAGGCTGAGCTGGGAACAGAAATTTGCTGCATTTGCTGAATGGGAATTCTTGAACTTGCAGTATTTTGGTGAGACTGGGGATTCCCAGCTGTAGCAAATACCTCTGACCGCATAACTGGAGGAAGGAGACTGAAATAATATTCATAATTTAAATGCACATTGGTTATTTTACAATATTGCAATGTTTGGTGAAACCTTACAGTCTCAGTGTTTGGGTGTGCAAAATTGGAAAATTGCATTTTTGACATTCTTCAACTTGAACAGTGTGTACATAGTCTAAAGAAAACACACAGCTTCATCACCATTCCAAGCAAAGATTCCAAGCAAAATTTTCTGTAACTGACCTAGTGGAGGGAGAGGTAATGGGCCAGGTCATGTTGATGATGAGCCAGTGGATCTATAGAGAAGCAGGTGAGGAACATACTGGAAGTCAGATGGTGGGGCATCTGAGCTGAGAGGTTGGACACACCTTGCAGCGTGAAGGCAGCAATATCTGGCGTGTATTTAATGCAGCCCCATTCAGTAGAATAGGCTCACCACCTACCTTAAAAAGATTTTTTTACTTTAATATTAATGCCTACAATTAACCTGCATAAGTTGAATGTGTTTATAATTACTTATATGAAGTTATATTAATATAATGTTTTCAACTGTTTCTCAATGTCTCTGCTCATTTAGACATTTAGAAACTGTGGAGAAGTCTTCCGAGCTGTCAGAAGGCCACTTGGCCATTCCATGGACAGAGCCTCAGTTTCCTCCACCTGTGGCCTAGTTGGCACTCCCTGTCTCACGGAACAGCCGCAGCAGTGAGGCCAGCCACAGGCGGTAACAGGCATCCTGCTGAGAGACAAGTGTGAGGTATGGGCCAGATCCAGCAAAACCTGGACAAATCAGTTCCACTGTCTGTTGTCTCATTAGAATCGTCGACCCATTCAAAATAAATAAGAAATTAACTTGCCAGAATAAATATTCAAAATTGAGTTTAGAAGTTTCTGAATCACACAATAAATAACTGATAACTGGACTGGAGCAATTTTTAAGGTAGTGAAAACAAAACCCTGGAATTATCTACAGAGCATTGAGTTACCATGGAAAGGTGAATTAAATCTGCTATGTCACCATAAAATGGGGAAAGGCATTAAATAGCACATTGAAGAATGTTGGGACCCAAGTGTGACTTCATTTGTTAAATGTATTTTTATTTGTATTTATTATTTATCAGTTTTCTGTGGCTTTATTCCTTTCATTTTTCATTTCAGTGTGTATTTCATTCATGTATTTATTTGTGGTTGTGTTGTGGTTTCAGTTGATTTCATAGGTGGACTTGATTCCTACACCTACCACGCACCCCAGAAACCCTCCCATGCACAGTTAAGGCCTGTTTACCTGTAAGTAAGGCTTAGTGTTTTAATATAATACTAATCTACAGGCGTAGGCACCAGATTAACAAGAAGAAATTGCCTGCTGTGTGATTATATTACTTGTTATTATGTTATAGCAAGCTACAATCATTCTGCTACCTTCAAACTATGTACAGGCCATCCCTGGGTAACAAACGGGTTCTATTTTTACAGATATCCTTAAAATGATTTTGTCCATAAGTCTGAAAATACACAATTACTCAATATGGTAACTGTACCTCCACAGTATTCTAATCAAAAACATAAGACTAATAAAAATGAACAATTACTAGATGTGGAGAGAAAGAGGGAGCTAGTTCTGCTGTTCATAGGAATGAACATATGTACATACATGAGACTTCTGAATTTAATAATATTATGGGAGTTTGTTCATATGTATGGGTGTCTGTAAGTCAGGTGTTTGTAACCTGGGGACGGCCTGTACATACAAATTCAAAGGGGACACAAAAATAGTTTCTATTACAGGTCCATTTATTAATATTGAAGCTCTTATTGTATTGATAGCACTTCAGACAAGACTGAGGAAAAACCATGCACAGAAAGGTTTATGCAGCAGCTCATTAAAACACAGTTCCTTTGTATGTAGGTGCTATATCCTCCTCTGCACCCTATTTTAAATATACAACATCTGTCCAGAAAATGGAAGCCTAAGGAAACATTCAGAATAATATCAATATGCTAATACTTTAAGCTAACAACAGAAACGTAGCAAAGTGTATGAATTAAATTCTTAAAATGTTTCATATTTGCAATCTTAGGTACAACAACTACAGCAGTTAAATTGAAAGTGGAAATCTTTTGATATTATTGCTTCAGAAGATTCTGATTAAATTGTTAGTGTTATTCTCCTACGATTCCAGGTAGTATACATTAGGTTGACTCAGATCTCCCCACCATAACTCAGACAGCCCTTAGTTGGAAATAATGGTGAATTGGAAGCCACTTAGCTCAGAGGATTAAATCAAATTATTCACAGAATGTGAAGAGAATTTTGACAAGTCAAACTTAAATTCAATATGAGAGGAGTGATTTTAACCTGCTTTGCCCTGCAGCAAGCAAGCAGTGCTCACTGAAAATTGCCTCCATACACTTTCTTACTGCTTTTCTGCTCACTGCTATTTTAACTACACTTTTTATTTCCAGTGGTCGAGGCAAGTTCCAGAGGAAGTTGGGGCCTCATCAATGCTTTTCAAATTGTCATTAAAACCACAACATAATCGTAATTGCAGGAGACATACAGTGCACAGTCCATCAGGGGCACTTGCCACCTGCCAGTTGGTTATAGGGAATGTTCAACTTCAAAATTTTTTTTTCTCTGAGAGTTTTTCACTTACTTTAATTAAGATTGTGCAGCTTATTATGGGTGCTATTTGCTACACTGCCTGGGAAGGTTGAAGAAGTGGAACAGGAGGGACTGCAGCAAGTGAGTGAGCTGTCCCCAGAGACTTCACGAGGACCAAAGAATCTATAGGCTAAGTGTCATTTTCCTATGTCTTTCTGTGTGGAAGGACCAGTATCTCTGGAGGCAGAGCTTGTCCAGCAGGCTGCTATAGAAGTTTGCAACCCTCTAGTCACATCATCTGCTACACCAGGCAGTCATTGGCTGTTAAAGTCATCACAGCTTTTAATGTCTTGAATACTGGCTGCTCCAGGAGACACTTGCATATCCTAGTCTACATTGGCTCACCAACACACTAATGCACAGCACATTACCTTTGCCTCGGGCTTCGGTTCCCACTGCCTGTGGCCCGTTTGATGCTTGTGGAATGGCTGCAGCAGTGAAGTTTGGCAGCAAGTCAGGAACCACATTGTGGCCTTGGGCATTGGAAAAGAGGCAAACACAGGCATGGGCTGGATCCAGTGTGATCCAACACATCGATGTCTCCTGTTAGTTAAATTGGCGCTTTGCGTTTAGATTTCTAATGGCCTGTGTTAAGAGTGTGTGCCAATCATGTCACAGTGAGGGAACTTGGTAGTATGGGACTTGGATGAACAAGGCAAGTGTGCCTGTATCTCAATACCATCCCAAATGCTCCTCCTCCACTTCGAGAGGACATGTGCCGGGGATTCCCAGGAGTCGGTAGGAATATTCCAATTTTTCAGGATTGACAGGGAGGTGATAGGTGGAAGCAACAAAAGGCTGCAGATGGTGGAATCTGATAAGAAAGGAAGTGGAGCTTAGAACCAAATAAGAGAGATGGGTGGGCAGCTGGGAATAGAGGGAGAAGGGGACCCATTGGGAATAGGGTGTGGATGATGAGCAGATGGAATAGTTGGGCGAGGGGAAAGAAACTACGTGATAGGGGGTTGTGGGGGAGGGGTGGTGGTTGGAAAGAAGGTTGTGTCTAGGAGGACCTGGGTAGAATACAAGAGAAAGGGACAGAGGGGTAGCAGGTTACCTGACATTGGAGCATTCAGTGTTCATGCCGTTGGGTTCTATATTACCCAGGCAGAATACGAGATGCTGTTCCTTTAGTTTGCATTTGGTCTCACCATGGCAGTGGAAAAAGCCAAGTACAGACAGGTCAATGTGGAAATGGGGAGGAGAATTAAAGTGGCGAGCAACCGGGAGCCCCAAATGGCCATGGCAGACAGAGTGCAGGTGCTCGGCAAAACATCCGCCTAGTCTGATATATCAGGAGCACCAAATGCAGTAGAGGTGCATCTCTGCTCACCTGGAAGGGCTGTTTAGGTCCCTGGATGGTGGTGAGGGAGGAGGTGTAGGGACAAGTGTTAGACCTCTTACAGTTGCAGGGGAAAGTGCCAGGACAGGGATGGGTGGGGAGGGATGAGCAAACCAGGGAGTCACAGAACAAAGGGCTAGATATAAACCTGTGAACTGTGGTCTATGAAATATGTTAAACTTCATGTGTATCTAAGTCATCAGTTTTTTCTAGTTAGAAATATATCCAAAAAAGTCTCCTTAGTTTATAATCCATGATATTTGAATGCTGTGCATTATGTTCATATTTGTTATTGGGTTACTTGTATGTCAAGACACACACACATCTTTAATTCAGCTAAGTGTCACTGAAGATTTGTTTGATAGAATTACACTAAGAATGGTGCTTACGGTTAGAGAAAATCTTCAGATGATATTCTTTTCATTAGAATGTCTGTTTCTTTAACTAATTCCAGAGATGGAAACATTGCTAGAGTTGTCAGGTGACAGTATAGATAGGAAGAAATATGCAGAACAAAGACAGGAAATTTAAAATGGCTTTAAACGAATGAGTGATCTGAGCAGATGATATTTGAAATTAGCTTTTTGAAGTTGGGATTAATTGTATTAATTTAAAATCTGCAGCCAAAATCACTTTGATAAGGTGTAAGAATGTATCCCCAGGGAAGTTAAACAACATTCTTTTTACTCATAAGCATCAGATAAAGGGCTTCTCAGAGCATTGTCCACGTCAAGGGTTTGCTCTGAATTTCCCCAGGGATAAGCAAAAATTAAGAGGTTGAAACCATTTTATTTCAAAGGATAAAAACAGCACCTTAATCAAAAACAAGTTATGTAAAGAGATTAGGGTTGGATTATATGTGTCAGCCAGGAACTGATGAGTTCTCTTAGTTTGTTTCGTTTTGTTCTTCTGCATAATTAATTAATACCACTGTTACTGCTGATTTTTCAAAGTTATTAATGATTGGAAGGAACATAGGAAAATTAGGTTACATTTTGCAACAGAGCCTACTTCAGCATTCATTTATCATTTATCATTAAAAGACTAATGTTTCCTTCTTGCAAAAATACAGTGGAATTACAGCCAATAATATAACATAATCGGGACATATTTTAAGGTCATATTCAAGTTTTTTTGTTTGTTTTTATGGTATCTAACTAAAGTGAAATTGTGGGATTTATTCTAATAGATTTATTTGAAAATATCATGACCATTCCTAGTGCCTTTCAACTGGCTTGATTGAGCAATGTTTAAGAACAAATTTGAGAAGGAAAACTAACTTCTTGAAAGAATCAGAAATAAATAAAGATCAACAACTTAACCCCAAAATTGTTATTGTTTCAATTGACAGAACTGGCAAGTAACATGACTATACTTTTCTTACTAGACTCCAGAGCAAGAAATTTGTCCCTGGCTACATGCATTAAATGTCTGATATAGTAACGTATGTGCATTGAACTCCAATTTCAAACTTAGGTTCGATTGACTTCAACGGTAAAAATTTCAGAAGCTACTACCTTGTGTGTTTAGAATGTGTGACTGAGAATAAATGTCTATCCCAATATAGATTAGTCCATTCTATAGAATAGCCATCTTTACAAAACATTTCATTCTAATTCAACTCCAAGCAAGACTATTGCCAATCTCACATCTTGGTCACAGGATCTGGCAACCAAAATATCACATTAAAGCAGTAGAAGATGCTCTTCTGAGATTGTTGCTCAAGTATATGGTCAAGGCCTTTACTCTTCTTCTAAATATGTTGCACTTGATCTGGGAGGGTTTGATTGTTAAGTCTATATTTCTGAAATGGAAAGTGTTTCATTTGTAAATACTAATGTTTCTTAAGAGTCTTTATCAGGGAAATGGAAAAAATAATGACATTCTCCTGAACTTTGTATTGCACGTATTTGCTCCTAGTGTAATCCAACTGATTCATGCCCTATTCTTTGGAACTGCCTGACTTTCATTTCCATTCACTGGAATTGAAATGAATATCGGGCCTGTTGTACAACTGGCAGGCATTCTATTCTCAAATGATGAGGGTGAAAAGGACCACTTAAACTCACACTAACGTTACACTGGAGTAAAGACGGAAACCCACAGTCGCCATTCAATAGTTAAGAACTAAAGATTGAGCTGTTACATTTTACTCATTAGAAAATATTCAGTTAGTAATTTTTGACTGTTAAGGTTACTTATATAAAAAAGAAATATGCCAATGAGTAGAAGAATGATAGAGAAATCATACTGATTAAAGTGAAATAAAGAATGAATGTAATATTAAAAATAGAAAAAAATGTGGCATGTAAAATTAGGCCAAAATAATAAATCACCAGGTAAAAATTAGTATTTTCCTCTTTCTTCCAATGGGATTGGAGAAAACAGGATTACAAAGACCTTCACTTTTCTTACTGATGGACTTGATAGGAAAATGGATTTTTAAAATTTGACATTTTTCCTGTCATTCAAGAAATTATTGTTTCAGAAACTTAGTAGTTTTATGGAACAAACAGATACCTTCAATGATGAAATGGTCAATGCAACTAAAGACACTTTATTAAAATATATTTTTCTGAAAAGGTTCTCTTTCACAGTCTTAGCAGTTTACAAGTATATTAGGCATAGCATAGCAAAAATTAATTGCTTTCTTTTGTTAACATAGCTATAAACAGTCAAATAATTAACTTTGCATATAGGCCAGTCATCACCAGATTTTGGAGGTGAAATTCAACTTTAGCAGGAGAGAGAAAATAAGCAGCCTTGAATCTCCTGTCTGTTATATGACCCACGTGATTTTTCTTTAATTTACGTCACTGGAAATTGGACATGATATATAAAGATGATCAATTCACTCCAATCAGTTTTACCCTATGTAGCCCTTTAAGGTTTAATAGAAGAGAAAGACTGTAATGTCAAACTATATGTTTGCTGTATTGATAACAAAAACTGAAATAGCTTATTTACCTTTACCTCACTGCTCATCTTAAAGGTTGATTTTCAGGTATGAATTTTCTGGTCATATAACTTATTTCCTTTTGAATTAGGTTCAAGAAATCTGACTAGTTGCTGGTAGCATTAAATATTTAATTCTGTCCATAGCAATGTCTGTTTTTCAGTAGAATTCACTGAGCAGCAATCTAGAGCAGGAAGTTAGGTTAATTTTTTTTTGACCCAGCCCCTAAGGTGAACTTTGGCAATAGCTGACTCAATACCAATGGCATTTGTTATCTCTTGCAGGAATATTTTTAGCAGACTCCTCCCTTCTACCTGCAGTGTACAATATTAATGACCATATCATATATAGACATGCATTTTTGATATTCATAAATTATAAGGAAAATTATATTTTATATATGACAATCCATAATTACCACTGACAGGTATTGCTGTGGACAACTCTTGATCATGCATAGAGCATATTCCTCAGTGTTATGTATGAACTTTGTTTGCAGTCAAAGCTTATGAAATGTTGACAGAAGAACAGACTATTAGAGATTGACAGCTTCTGATTGTGTTGTCGCCTTTATCTCTGGGATGTTCAAAGCCTGTGCACTTGCAAATAGAATTATAAGATTGAAAGCTCCTTAGCTAAACTACATATAAATGAGGCACTCGTTATGAAGTTCATGGATAAAGATCACAATGTTGGAAATAGTCATCCATATAGAAGTAAGTAATATGCTGTCCAGTTGATGTATTTTCTACTTACTACTAAAAATAGAGCACATTTTACTCCTAATAATGCACTTTGATGCAGCTGTGCCATCCAGTGGCTTAGCACAGCAACTCACGGTGGATCTGACTCCAGTGTAGCAACATTTGAGCTACAATGCATGCAATCTTTCATCTATTGCCTTGAGATGTAATAATGACCCATATCATCGGCAGTAATGCCATCAATTTTACGTGGAACTGCAGGAGTTTACCTCTGTAACTGTGCAGAAGTTGGTGTTCTATGGAATCCAGCAGCAGAGCACACATTTCCACAGATTTCACAGAGGAAATCTAGGAAATTTCTGATGCTGCCTATTTAGACCTGGTGCAAGTTAATCAAGCACATCCATTTGAACTGAGAACAGCTGTGATGAAGCAGGGTAAGAACAAAGTAACTTAAAATTTAGATAAATGTATTTAATTATTTTTTTCTCTAATACTTTAAGAGTTTTAAAGTCATAGAGTCATACAGCACAGAAACAAGCCCTTTGGCCCAACTGGTCCATGCTGACCAAGACACGCACCTAAACTGGTCCCATTTGTCCTTGTTTGGCCCATATCCCTCTGAACCTTTCCCATCCATGTACCTGCCCAAGTACCTTTTAAATATACCTGCCTCAATCACTTCCTCTGGCAGCTCATTCCATTTACTGACCACCCGCTGGCTGAAAAAGTTGCCCCTCAGGTTCCTTTAAATCTCTCCCCTCTCACCTTAAACCTATGCCCTCTGGTTCTTGATTCCCCAACCCTGGGAAAAAGACTGTGTGCATTCACCCTATCTATGCCCTTCATGATTTTATAAACCCCTATAAGATCACCTATCATTCTCCTAAACGCCAATGAAAAAAGTTGCAACCTGCTCAACCTCTTTCCATAACTCAGTCACTCGAGTCCCAGCAACATCCTCGTAAATCTCCTTTGCACTCGTTCCAGCTTGATGATGTCTTTCCTAAAGCAGGGTGACCAAAACTGAACACAGTATTCCAAACGCAGCCTCAGCAACATCTTGTACAACTGCAATGTAGCATCCCAGCTTCTGTACCCAATGCCCTGACTGATGAAGGCCAATGCGCCAAAAGCCTTCTTAACCACCCTGTCTACCTGCAACACCACTTTTAGGGAACCATGTACTTGGGCTCCTGGGTCCCTCCGTTCTACAACACTCCCCGGGCCCTACAGTTCACTGCAAAAGTCCTACCTTGATTTGACTTCCCAAAATGCAATACCTTGCACTTATCCAAATTAAACTCCATTTGCCATTCCTCGGTCCACTTATCCAGCTGATCAAGATCCCCTGTAAATCCTGATAACTGTCTTCACTATCAATGACACCACCTATTTTAGTGTTTTCTGCAAACTTACCAACCATACCTTGTACATTCTCATCCAAATCATTGATGTAGATGGCAAATAGCAATGGGCCTAGCATCTAGCCCTGGGGAAAACCACGAGTCATGGGCCTCCAGTCTGAAAAACAACTTTCCACCATCACCCTCTGATTCCTACCATCAAGCCAATTGTGTATCCAGTTAGCTGGCTCTCCCTGGATCACATGCGATCTAACTTTCCATAACAGCCTTTCATGTGGAACCTTATTAAAGGCCTTACTGAAGTCCATATTGATTATGTTTACCACCCTGCACTCATCAACCTTCTTGGTTCTTAAAATAACTAAATCAAATTCATGAGACATGATCTTCCACACACAAAGCCATGCTGACTTTCCTTAATCAACCCCGTCTTTCCAAATGCTTGTATATCTTATCCCTCAGAATCCCCTCTAGTAACTTACCTACCACAGATGTTAGGCTTACTGGTCTATAGTTCCCATATTTATCTTTGCAGACCTTCTTAAATAAAGGCACAACATTAGCCACCCTCCAGTCTTCTGGCATTTCATCTATCACTAACGGTGATGCACATATCTCAGCCAGGGCTCCCGCAATTTCTTCTCTAGCTTCCCACAGTGTTCTTAGATATATCTGATCAGGCCCTGGAGATTTATCTACCTTCTTATGCTTTAAGAACTCCAGTACCTCCTCTGCTGTAATGCAGACTATCCCCAAGACATCCCCATTAACTATCTCAAGTTCCAAAATCTTCAAGTCCTTCTCCACAGTAAAATCAGAGGAGAAATATTCATTGAGTAACTCATCCCTCTCCTGCGGATCCACACAAAGGTGTCCACTTTGGTATTTGGAGGGCCGTATTCTCTCTCTAGTTACTCCTTTTCCCTTAATATACATAAAATTTCTTTGGATTTTCCTTAATCTTCTCATGCCCCTTTTTTACACTTCTGATTTCCTTCTTGAGTATTCTCCTGCATCCCTTATACTCTTCCAAGGATTCACTTGATCCCAGCTGCCTGTACCTGACCCATGCCTCCTTTTTCCTGACCAGAACCTCAGTATCCCTCATCATCCAGGGTTCCCTACTCCTACCAGCCTTGCCCTTCACTCTTACAGGAACATGCAGATCTTGAACTCTCTATAACACACTTTTAAAAGCATCCCACTTGCTGGACATCCCTTTGCCTGCAAACAACCTACTCCAGTCAACTTTTGCAAGTTCCTGTCTGATACCATCAAAATCTGGCTGCTTCTGCTGCTTTCCCCGGAACGATATCCCCCCAACAATATCCAAAACAATATAATTGTTTTCCAGGGGAACCTGCACTATCTATCTACCCTCTCTACCTTTCCTGGGTGTCACCCAACTACCTGCAGCCTGCAGCTTAGGTGTGACCACCTCAATGAAACTCTTACCTATGATTCTCTCAGCATCCCAGATGATCTTAAGTCCATCCAGCTCCAGCTTCTTAACGCAGTCAGCTGGCCACAGTTTCTACAGGTTTAGTCCTCAGAGATACTGGAAGTCTTTCTGATCTCCCACATCCTGCAGAATACCATTGCCCTAACTGCCATCCTGATGCTCCAAGTATGAAGATTAAACTTGAAAAACTTTACCTGTGCTTACCTTGACTCTTAACTCTTCTCAGCCTCTTCACTGAAGTCTCACAGTTAAAGCCTCAGCACTTTGACCTCAAACTCTGCACTTCAAACTCAAACAGGGCCACCCCCAAAACAGCCACTCTGCAAGAGCCTGCCTCCCTTTTATACCTGCAAAACAAGTTTTGAACTCTGCTGGCTGCTCCCTTCCGCTGCTAAGGCTGCTAGTTAATGTTTTGATACTTCTGAAAACACTTTAATTTTTAAGAAATTTTACATCCTTAAATAACATTTTAAGGATATTTATCATAGCTTTTGAATGTTTATGAATGTCAGACATTCACAAACATTCAATCTCTTTGGCAGTTTTGAGAGCTGATAACACTGGTAGCACAGCTTTCAAAACAAAACAGACCTGTGATCTCCAGCCATTGTGGAGAATGGATTTCAGGAATGAAGTGAGTTAGGGAGACAGTCAATTGGGTTGGAGGGTAGGGATGTTGAGGTTGTCAGGCAAGTTATGAAAGGGTTGGATAAGTAATGTAAGGATTGGTCAGGCAGATAATGGAGAGAGGGTTTGGCTGAGGAAATTCATAATGAGGGAGGATATGATCAAACTGTGTGTTGCAAAATTTAAAAAGTTACCTCTCTGAAGAAAGATGGACAACCCTGACTCACCAGTGGCGGACCAGGTAGGATGAAGCCCCTTAACAGTCTCTGAAGCAAGTCTCAGCTCCCAACTTAAGACCTGGTTCAGTTTGTGGCAATGGACATTGCCAGGCACTTGTGTGGTTTGTATATTACTTGCCATTTGTTAGCTCATGCCTGTATGTTACCCAGGTCTCGCTGCATGTGGGCATGAACTTCATTGAGGAATTCTAAATGGCAAATAAAATTTTGTTATCATTAGCAACCAATCACATTTCTGAACATGATGAAAAAGGTTATTGATTAAGCGGCAAAAGGTAGTTGGGGTCCATGACATTTCCCTGGAAACTCCTGCAGTAATATCCTGAGATGACTGTCCTCCAACAACTGAACCACCTTTGTCTGGGCAAGTTATGACTGTAATCAGTAGAGAGTTCTCTGCTTGGTTTTTATTGATTTCAGCTGCAAAATTTAGTCAAATGCACCATTGAGGTGGACAAGAGGTAGAGGAGTAAGGGTAGCAATTTCCACCCTCAAAGAGCAAAAGTGAATCAGATGGTATTTAATGACAAACCAGCATCATTGTCACCATTACCCAGACTAGCTTATTATTGTTACTTAATATTTGTTTATTATGAGGGTTCTATAATCATGGTCTCCAGATTATTATTTCAGGTCTCTAAATTACTACCCCAGTAATTTAACCACTAAAGCTCCATCCTCTGCAGAAGCAAGACATACTTTAGCAGTCAAGGTAACACTTTCAATAGCCAAATCACTTATTTGTTCAACTTGAGATTACAGTTTCTGCTTTAGATACAATTGGGAAACAGCACCAAAATGTACTTGAAATTGAGTTAGTTAGGCCAGGCTTCTAAATTTCCACTAAAATTAATATGTGTAATTACTAATATAAAGTTTCCCATAGATCAGTGCAAATCAGGAAGCTTAGTTTTAAAACTTTTTAACTATTCCTATTAAAAGTATTACTGCATGAACATAATATAGTGAAAATGAACAGGCATCTTTAATTAGAGTGTGCAATCCTCCACCTCATCTGAACTAAAATCACTGGAGATATCTTCAAAAAAAAGGTAATGAAACACGTTAATAACCATATACTACTTAGTATTTTAATATATAAAACCTATGACCTAACTCCTTATATGAAAAGGTTATAAGGTTTCTTGCACCACTGAAAATGAGCGGAACTTGAAGCTTTCCAGCATCATGGCATCTGGCAGAATCTTGTGAGGTTCTGTGATTAGCTTTTGGACAGAGCTTGGTTCAGATTTTGAACATTGAACCAACTGTTCACTATTGTTTAAAGTTCCGTGGCATTGGTTTGGGTGATTCTGGCTAGTTTTCAACAATAGCAACGAAACCTTAATGTAGTGACATAAGATCGATAAACTGAGAGATTAACTCTCATTCAGAAAATTCTAATTCAAATTTCAATCTCAGGAAAAAAATCACAGTGAAGTTTAGAATGGTTTTAGCTGCTCCCAAGAAGTCAAAGTGTTCAAACTTGAGGGAGTTACTTTAGCAGAGCCCACTAATTAGCAGAACATTAGCCTGCCCTAATAGACATGCCTTTGAAATTTCTGAAGCATAGCATTACCCTCCCATAAGAATGAGAAATCTCTATAGGTAAAATTTCCTCTCCATCTGCTGAAACATTTGACCCTCTCAAGGGAACATTTTTCTATTCAGCAGAACTTTTCCAAGTAGTCATGATTATTATGGATATAGAGATTTGGCAGGTTAGTGAACTGTTAGCCAAATCCAGTTCCTTTCTTGACCTGATATTAATATGTGTGCATGTTCCAGCGGGCGTTATTGGATTATGATAAGGGATTTGCAGCCAATATTCCCTTCCTCACCCAGGTTTTTAAGGCCAGTTTTAAAGACTTGCAATGTGAGTTCAAATCCCACCATAGCACATTCAGCCAACAAGAAATTCAAATTTAGTTAATTAAACAATGTGGAAATACGAGATAGCATCTTCAATGGTGATTGTTTATTACCTGAATGTAGTAAAAATATCTCTGCTTCAATGTCTTTTCAGAGAAGGAAGTCTGCCTTCCTTATCCTGTCTGGTTAGTATGTGTCTCCAAAGCCATTGCAATGTGTTTGATTCAACACTGTCCCCTGAAGTAGCTTAGCAAAGCATTCAGTTCAAGGGGAAACTAAGGATGGCTTTGCTATCAATACCTTCATCTCATGACTGTACTAAAATCACTTCTACTTACATTGTCCCTTTCATGTTACTAATGAGTTACTTCTGAAACATACCCATTGTTGCAATAAATTGTTGCTCATTGATGTCTTGTCTGAGATCAGCTTGTTCAGGATCATTTTAAATTTCAATTAATATGAGTACATAGTTGTACCATGTGTTGTACTTATCAATTAAAACATTTGACAATCATAACAGGGATTTGTAATAAGATGTGTAAGTTGATGCGCCATCAGACTTTTTATTAATGCATTCAAATAACTTTTCTGATATTTTATCCTGGAAAGGTTAATGCTTTCAAGGTACGATTTATACAGTATATATGGAAAACAGTATTGTTTAAAAATGTCCAAAAGTGAGATTACTGAAGTTTTTGCTTCTATTCCAGGTCGAAGTAAATGACAGATAACAGATGACCATCGACACGGAGGCCTCTGGCAATGACGTATTTCAAACTTCAGAGGGAAAAACAAGTTATATGTAATATCAGGTGTGGGCAGGTACTCCCACATAATTCATTTCTGACCAAAACTCAAGTCAAGGACTAATTTTAGACAAATCCAAGTTGAGTATGAAATACTTGGTTCTGATTATGACTGTGTTTTTTGTCCTTTGCTGTACAGTAATGGTATCTTGTATGGAGCGTCTAGTTAAAGTATGTACACTGTAGCAAACAGTGAATTTGGTAAAGTCAAGTGATTTGTTTCAGGTAAAACCCACTGTGCAAAAGGAAAACATTGCTGGATTTGTGCTGAGAGTGAATCAGTCCTTTGACAGTAGCAACTGTTTCTCTGTAGAATATTTAAACAATTCCGTTTTCAACTTGTACAAAAATACTTTTTTATGAATTTATGAATTATTAATTCTTAACACATTTGTAAGATAATGTTAGCACTCCAGTATTTTGTAGTCTTGTGAATGTTACATTTTATGTGAAACATATCTTTTAGGCTATTTATGGATTATAGAGTAGGCGATTAAAGGAATCCTTTTATTCTCATTATTGCTGCATTTTGCTCTCTGAAGTAGTTGAGGATCTTGTAAGTCTTCTGTTGAATGGAGCATGTGACATGGTTGTATTACCCTAACTGCTAGATCAAATTTACAGCATTCACATTCTCACAGGCACTTGACAGTTTTAAATATCCTCATCTCAGAGCCTACAGAAAGCTACATTTTAAAGCCTTTACCTGGAATACACAATACTTAAACAAAAACACCCACAGACTTCTAAATATGAGAGCCCAGGAATTCCATCATGCCTAAAGAGGAGCAAGTGAACAGTTGGGGATGGGTCACCTGTGCATATCTGTTCATATGGGTGAGCATCCAGGAATGTCACTGAGTTCCTGATTGTCTTTGCCCAGAACTGGCAGAAGCCCAATAAAAAGGGTGGAAGGAATGCACCGCTTCCCATACAGCTACAGACCCTCACAAACATTTCCCATTACATTTGGGACAGAATCTACAGATGTCACATTGGGTTCATCAGCCATCTTAGGACCCACAAAAGTGGAGAAAGCAATTCATCCTTCATCCCAGGAGACTGCCTTAGAAGAAACATGGGTGTTGGATCCATAGGCATTCACCCATCTTTCTGAGGGTATGAAAGTAAAAGGACTGAGTGTCTTCAGTGTTACTGTAAAGGTATTCATAAGCATTGTCCTAACAACCAATATCCAAGAATGGCAGGGCAGCTAATGAACTGTGAAGAGTTCAGGTGAAATGTTCTTGTATCACTCCATGGGCCCTAGCAACGAAGGAACAGGTAGGTCAATAGTGCTCTTCTATCTCCTTCTCTTCCTCCATTTGTTGATGCCAAGGGCAGCATAGATGGGTTAGCATATTGTGAGAATGACAAAAGGATAGAGATGGGTTAAATGAGTGGGCAAGAAGTCACCAAATGGAACTTAATGGGGAAAATGAAAGACTTGTGAGGAAGATAGTAAAAACAAATAATTTAACTGGTGTGAGACTACAAGGGATCTGAAGGTCCTAGTATAAGAAACACATAAAGTTAGCATGTAGGTAGCAAGAAATTAGGAATGATAATAGAATGTTGGCCTTTACCTGGGGGGGGGGGATGGGGAAAGTAGAGAAGTTTTGACGCAACTTTGTAACTACTGGTGAGACTGTATCAGAGAGTTCAGTTTTGGTCTCTGTATTTAAGGAAGGACATGCCTGCATTGGAGGCAGTGCAGACAAACTCAGGCTGAAGGGGTTGACAATGTGGAGGATGGAATGGGTCTATTACTCCTTAGAACATACAATAATGAGGTGACAGTGAAACATAAGATTCTGGTCAAGTTTGACTGGGTGGCTACTGAGAGGATGTTTCCACCAGTGGGAGTATATAGAACTAAGGAGTATAGTTTCAGAATAAAGGAGTATCATCCATTTGAGATGGAGATGAGAAGGAATTTCTTCTCACGAAGGTCATTGATCCTCAGAAGCCTCCAACACAGGGAGTTGTGGGGGCTGGGTGTTTCAATATTTTGACGGACATTTAAACTACAAGGGAGTCAAGGGGTATGAGAACTGAGCGGGAAAGTGATGTGGGGGGCAGGATTGAATCAACTATGATCTTATTGAATGGCAAAGGTGGCTCAAGGAGCTGACTGGCCTACACTTGCTCCTGTTTCTAATGTTTTCATTTAGCATGTGGCCAAATGATAAGCTAGGTAAGAGGTGCACTGCATAACTTCTTCAGTAGTCGATGGTAACACTATGACTTGCATTGTTGGCCAACATTAAGTCTTTGACTCAATTTCAGAGATCACGAATCATATTTGGAAAAGATATCCATTGACATTGGGTCAGAATAAAAGGAGCAGTTTGCAGAGTGCTGTCTGTGGTTACAAATCAGCTATGCATTCAGGAACATTATCTGAGTCTTCTGAAAAAAATACACTAAGCAGGTGCTGGGATGGAGTCTATAGGAAGCTTGCAATGTTAGCAAAGTCTCATCTCTGCTCTTCCCATGAGATAGTGCAGCATGTACTGTCACCTTGCTATAACTAGGGTGCACAATGAGATGTCACTTGTTACAGCAGCCACAGCACCATGACATAAAATCTAAGGACAACAATGACTGAGTTATGGTTGCAACTGGTAACGTAGTTTGATGATATCCTCTTTAGTGAACAAAATCACTTGTAACATTGGTCCTCAATGTTGTTGAGGTACAATAAATGCTCCTTCAATACTTACTGTTGAAATAGCAGTCAACCCAATGCCCGATTTTGCCTTCTCCTCCGCCCATCTTCTGGACTACTCCCATACTCCATCAGCCCTGAACCAATGTCAACCATACTCAGAATAAATTGAATTGCAGAGAGAGCAGCCACCATTATAAAATTTACTAACAGAAGAATAAAAGCATACAAGGGTCAAGAAAGCTAACTAAAAGCTTCAGCAAAACAGTTTGTGGAGGTGTTTTGCTTTCTGCTTTATCAGTGGGCGCATTTTTAACAGAATAGCTGAACAGTGCAGGCCCCAAAATTCTGATCAAGCATATCAGTTGCTAAGTCCTTCCCAGGCCTCTTGCAAACATTCTAATTTTCTGTTCCTCTGTCAGGATATCAACAACCCAGGCTGATGTTGCAAAATATAACCCTAAATTTCAGACTGTTTCTCCTGAGAAGCCAAGTTTCATCCTGTTGAATCACTCCTGCTGGACTAGATTCCTGGGCAACACCCCTCACTGTGCACAGTGCTAAATTTAATTCATTCCATTGTTCCTGTAGCCATCTGCGCAGCAATGGCATGCAGAGGAGGAACTAAAAGTAATGTTTAATTATGGGTTGCAATTCTTTTGGTTTCAAAGAAAACTGCCAAGATCCTTCTGATTGCAAATGTGTAGGGTTACTAACACAGCTACTGGATGTACATTAATGGTAGTCTTTGGATACTGGATCTGTTGCATAGTCCTGATGAATAAAGCACATTGTGCATAACAATTTTTTTTTAAAAAACTTGTACATATATGCACATTAAGTGTATTGAGGGTGTTTGTTGATAGTATTTTATGTAAACAATTTTTACTTATGTAGAAAACCCATCACTTGGGCACCTTGTAAAAATTCACATGGATGGTAAATACTTCATATCAGCTTAAACTGATTAAATTGTACATTGGATTACAACCAGCTTGTAAGGATTCCTCTTTTTTTTTTGCACCTTGTTACTAAATTGTCCATAAAGAAACTTTTCTTCAGCCAGTTGGGTCCCTCTGGTTTGGTGCTCTCACACACACATGGACGTGTGCACACAGATGCACACAAAGAATTTGTTAAGTACTGACTATAAAGATCATTTCTGCTAGTGTTTTCTTTCCAAAGTCACTCCAAGCTGCAGGACGCAGATGAAGGTAAACTTCGAGTCATTGTTCAGACACAAGGGACTGCACATGCTGGAATCTGAAGCAACACATGAGATGTTGTAGGAGCTCAGCAGGTCAGGCAGCATCTATCAATCCAGATGAAAGGTTTCGACCCAAAACGTTGACTGTCGATCTTCCTCTATAGATGCTGCCCGACCCGCTGAATTCCTCCAGCATTTTGTGTTACTCCAACTGATGGTTGGAGAAACACAGGCAAGAGTGGTCCTTATAATGGTCTTCCATCACCTACCCTGCTATACAGCAGCAATCCCCAACAATAACAAGTGAGACCCTGGAAAATGTGGTCTAATTTTCATATATATTCAGAGCTACCTCTCCGTTAACTCAGACATCATTGCCTCCAGTGGCCTTCTTAGGAAATGTTTAAAAATCAGGGCCTCAATCCAGCATAAAACTAATGGACTACTGGGCAGCAGTGATCCCCTGGTTCCCATATGCTTCTGAGATGCAGATTATCTACAATAGGGATCGCAAAGCACATGATCCAATACAAAATCCTCCAAATCCATTCATGGGACATGGTGCATCATGTCATCTCATGCCCAACACCAGACATCAGAAACAGGCACCAGAGCTCAGTTGCAGGAGGACAAAAGAAAAGATTCAAGGGTTTTCTGAAAACCATCTTGAGAAGTGTAGAATTTCACTGACTCATGGGAATCTCTAGCCCATGACTGCTCAAAATGGAGGAACAGCAATTGGGATTGTGCCAAGAACTTTGAGTTTTCTCACTGGCAAAACAGAGAATCCCACTAAAACAACTCATGCACCAGCTCATGAACCACTCCTGCCCACCTCCATCAAGCACCTCCTGCTCCAGCTGTGGCCAAGTTTATGGATCACATATTGGTCTCAACAGATATCTCAGAGCCCACAAAAGTGGAGTGGAATGAATTCATCCTCCACCCAGAGCAACTGCCAGAAATGAAGATTTCTATCGTACCCTCTGGTGCTTACCAGTGGCTTAAGTGCATCACATGTTACCGACTTGGAAAATGAATCCCAGTATTACTTGGTTTGCTGATTATAATAAGCAACATCTTCTCCTAACCTGTGCATTGCTGCAGTGATAAGAATGCATTTAAACAAACATGGTAAGTATTAAACACAGCAACATAAATAAAAATTGCAAAGACTGAAGTAAATATATATATACAAAGTATTCTGTTGTCCCGATTTGTTTTTACATTTGAAGATATCCCAAAAGCTCTATTCTTACTAGGAATAATTAAAAGGTAGAGGTCAATGCCAATGATCAAATGATTACCCTTTGCCGTTCTTCAGGCAAAAACAGGGCATTATTTTTATCAAAATAAGTCAATCTCAGATATGGCAACTGACAACGGTCCCTCCATCCTTAGGAACTTCCTTGCAGAGGGCTGTAATATAGGTATGTTCCAGGGTAGAAGTCCTTAAATTATTGCTTTAGAGAAGTTAGTTGGAGAATAGCTCATTTCCACCTTAGAAAGATTCTCATTGTGGTCTTCAAAAACCATTAAGGTCAACAAGTTCTTTCCTGAAGTTATTACAAGTTCGAGGCCTGTATAGCTCCACCCTGACAATATATTTTTTTTAAAACTAGTTTTGGCTCACCCTGAATAGTCGCAAAGAATCAAGCACATTGAAGTGTTAAGTTTCTTCCTTGAGTAGTTAAAGAATTAAATGCAGCACACACCTGTGGTAAAATGATGCAACCTTAAATTCTAGTGGTTTGGTCCACAATAAGCTTAAAACAAATATCATGGTAACTAAAGCAAACTTGAAAATTAATAATTTGCTGCATTCTGTACTTGAATTTTCTACACAATTAAATTCACTGTACATCTGGACTACTTGGGAAATAAGAAAAGACAATGTTTAATTTTATTGAGCTTTATCACAGATCAAGAAAACAATTTCATTTTCCAAAAGCTATTGTATACCCTGTATTACAGGTGAACAGATGTGCAGAATTGTGCAATGCATAAAAATGTCCTCTGATATTCAGCAAATCATACTTGGCAAAAACATTCACTTACTACAAAGACCACAGTTTTCTCAAATTCAGACACTGAAATCAGAGACTGAAATGCAAGATTATATGTAGTTCATAAGGAGAGCTTAAACAGTTAAATTATAAAAAATGCTTTGCCTTTCGTTTTACTTGGTTAATGCTATTTCACGACAAAACAAAACAAAAACTTTGGAAATGAAATTGGACAGACAGTGTCAAGAGGATGAGAGGTGAACTGACAGCTCAGTTTAGAAGCTGCACGATTTTGTTCCCCCTTTGTTCTGCAGAAGCAGTATGCAATCTCACACTGTTTGATTAAAATAAACAGGAATCCTGATTTACAGACATAGTTTGGTTAACTTTAGCCTTCACAAAAGCTCTTTGAAAATATAGCGATGAATTTAGCCATTCTGCAAGTGCACCCAAGCTAAAGTTTTTGGAGGCAAATTGCATTTTGTATTGAAATGGGATTTGTGGTGAAATTATAGTTTATAATTAAGAAAATACATTTTTAGCAAATTGGCTTATATATAATTCACCTGCAAGCTTCAAAATTTATCCTTTGTCTAAAAAAGACAGGATAAATTTTCATGTTTAGCATTTCTGCATTCAACAGGAGAGATTCACATTAGACTGTCAGTTGGGTAGTAACAGTGATTCTCTACTCAAACCTGGATCAAATTTGCTAGATTTTCTGACGTGCACTGTCGAGGGAACATGAAGGATGACAATTTAGTTTTACGAAAGTATTCTGGGATGGAGAAGGCATAATGTATTCAGATATGTTATTCAGATGCTTCCCTTCAGATAAATTTCCTTTAGAGTTCATGCAAGTACAAAATGGAGAATCTGATTTTACATTTAGTGTGACTTGATAAAATTATAAATTAAAGGAACTTCACCACCAAGATACAAACCATATTCCTTATGGAGCTTATTTCACAAACACAGAAACCAGCACTGATAGCCTACCTTGTCAGTATAATGAAGCAGAGATGGTGTGCTTCTATCAAAATGAACTGCTGTAGCCAAAACTGTAGCTTTACCCACTGGATAATCCAAATCAGTCAGAAAAAGCAAGCAAAAGCAAAAATCTCACAACATTCATTAATTTTCTCCTGATAGTGCCACTATCCAGACAATTATATATTATTTCCTATAGGCCACAAAGTTAACATAACCATTTTTATACAGAGATCATTAGAATTAAATGATTAAGTTTAAAGGACATTTTCTGACTTCTGCCTGGTTGGGAAACCATACAATTTCAAATAGTTCTCCCCACCTTGGCACAAAGAGGACTTATTTGCCAAAGGCCACTTCTTAAGTGAAGTGGGGATTATCAATTAAATAAATCTGTTCAAAGCCAGAGAAGTTGCCAGTGTAAACTGGTACATAATTATAAATCAAAGCCTTCTCTTCTTCTGTTTCATTAGGAAAATGATGCCAATTCTTCCGAGCTGGAAAAGAAGAAAATAATCTTCAGATATTAACAGTTCTGTACTGATTTACAATTCTTAAATGAATAAGGGAAAGATATGTAAGGTGATATTGCCAATGCAAGGAAATTGCTTCTATATGTGATGACGAGCTGAATTACCAGACAGAGCAGAAGCAGGTAAAACTAGACCTTCTGCTTATCTATGAGAAATATGTAAGGGTAAGATAAGATTTCTTCATGAGTCACATGTACATCAAAACACACAGTGAAATGCATCTTTTGCGTAGAGTGCTCTGGGGGCAGCCCGCAAGTGTCACCATACTTCCGGCGCCAACATTGCATGCCCACGACTTCCTAACCCGTATATCTTTGGAATGTGGGAGGAAACCCACGCAGTCAGGGGGAGAACTTACAAATTCCTTACAGACAGTGGCCAGAATTGAACCCAGGTCGCTCGTGCTGTAATAGCGTTATGCTAACCGTATTGAGATCCATATTGAGATTGCCAGGTGGTAGGGGAGAACAATCCAAATATCAAGCACAAAATAAAAGTATCAACTGCAAGAGCAGGCTCACAGATATTAGGCCATATAGATGCAACTTCGAATGAGTTAATGGAAAACAGGGGGTCTCAGAATTGGACTAAGGGGGAAAGGCAGCTGACGAAGTCAGTTCAAAGAAGAAAGTCAATGAATAATTTGGCTTTATTTGTTTAGTTTCTGTTTCTAACAAATGGTATGCTTTTACCTTATTTAAGTAGGATAGATTGGCTGTGGAGGGTGTTGTTATGAGGGGAACACAATAGATTTTTTAACCTGTAAATTTTGCCCAACATACTCTACTCTTTACAATTAGTGCATTATCAACTTTGATGCTGGCGAACTTGACCAATCTTGTTTTTTTTGATTTCAGTCTCAATTTTGAAGAATACAGACAGCCACAGTGTAACTTTAACAACTTGCAAAAGTCTGTTTCTTAAACGGCAGCAAGATGCTAATATTACTTCTAAATTCAAAGGCTTTCTTGGGCAAATTTCAACTCCACAGATTTCCCAAACTAGATCAATCTCGTTAGCTTCTTTAAACCATTTTGCTAATGATAATCAATTAATATAAAACTAAGTTCTTCATAGCACTATAGTATACAAAATAGATTAATTATTTCACATGGTCATACCTTCATTAACAAAAAAGTCTGCCATGTACCATGCTAGTTTCACGGCATTGCTGGAATGTGGGATGCTCTTTTTTGGATTCCATTCATAAGGATTTTTCTCAGGATGCCATTGAACTGCATAAATAGGATATCTGCGTGCTGCGATAAACCAAACCAATCATCATTCCCTTTATACAATGAGCATAACTGTTCTCCAAATTTATGGCAGTCTTCACAATAACTTACTGAAAACCTTACTGGAAACATGCACTTCAATTACATATATTATGTCTAAAAACAGATCGATTCTCTCTTTGTACAAAGTTCTTAAAAATACATGATTCTGATCAATGAATAAATATAGTGGTTTCCCTCCACCCCCAACTTCTTTTCTGTGGAAGGTAATTATGCTTCACAGAAAAAAAAAATCAATACTGTATAGAAATTACAAACTTCATTGATAAAAAAGCTACTCCTGATTGCACTTTGCAGAGTAAGATCGCAGAAGCATTGCAACGCAAACACATTATTGTTATCAGGTTTAGTTTTTTCATTCTTCTCTCATTAATATACATATGCATGTACAGCTGAACAATTGCTTTTCCATTAAAAAACATTTCTCTGTGGAAATTATATACACTCTGTGGCTTAATCATTGTGTGTTGCTCCATGCTAGATTTGCCGGAGATAGGAGTGGATTACTGAAGAATTATCCAAATATTAAAAAAAACACAAATAAACAATTTTTTTTATTAAACTAGGAAAATGGACAAAACTAATTAGTGACTAGATAGAATTAGACTAACTTCCATTGGTAAAATCTAAATCGGGCCTTTTTTCCCCCTAAAGTTTGGAATAAGAGACTTAATTGATTAAGACCCAGGAAGGGGGTGCAGATCTTTTGATCCAGTCCTATTCTATTTACACTAAGTGTTTTAAATGTTAACCAGAAACTGATTTTTTGGCTGCAGGTCTCCAAAGTAAATTATTAATAGAAATCACTGAGGCTGCCAATTAAGAACTTATTCTTGAGAACTAATATACATCATGATCCCACATATAAACATAAAAGGATTCAATAATCTAATTTTAAGACAGGGATGCCTTATTCATCAGCAAAATAATGGATGCCAAATTATTTGTATTGGAATTGGACCTTGTCCATAATCACTCTTGCGTTTTGGTAGGATGTGCTGGAGCACTGCAACAGAAAATGAAAATAGTATTTAAGTATTCAAGAAAAAAAACAAGCTTTATAATCTGCTAATGGCAGAATAGCACAAACACATTCTCAATACATGCTTGGCTGAATGAGGGAGCTTGGGATCTGAATGCACAGTCAGTGTACAGCTGGAGAATGCTCATCTTTATCAATCACCGCCTAAGTGCTTGTTTCTCCACACACCTGTACCATCTGGTGGTGTCATACAAACAGATACCTTTAGAAATAGTAATAATGAAAGGAAGAAGTCACAGCAGTAGCTTATTTTGTTAAGAATGAGAAAAATTATGACAATAATTTGTAAACATAATGGTTTGAAATCAATCCAAGGAAACTCCTGTTAATTTGGAAGTACCTTCCATTGTAGATATAAATTCAATCTTTTGACTGTCGGTATTAGTAGCCAAGATTTTGTAGAAGTTTTTCAATTTTGTATTGCTTGTAAATGTCTAAAATTAAATCATAAAAAGGTGTTAATGCATGTTATCAACATACGTTCAATGATGGTCTACTGATCTGGGCATAGTAAACCACTTAATGATGATGCAACTTCCTTCATTTCACAGAGATTGACACAGAAACCCCTGGTGACTATTCTCTGCTGCAAACTTTATTGGGTGGTGCATGGCTTCACATCCCCCTCACAACCCAAAAAAGGACACTTGTGAGAGACCTCACTGGAACCTCCTGGTCAGTTATCTGAGAGGAGGTGCTCACATGAAAAATGTAAATAAAATAGAAATTCTGTATTTAGATACTTGCCCAGAAGATTTTGCCTTGTTTACTGGTATTTTCTGCAAACAATGATATGGGCACATAATGTTAATAAAATTAACTTCATAATTTCCCCCATTCCATACCTGGAGTCCCAGAATGATCCATACCACCCTAGCAATGGCCAGGATCTTCCCCTGCAAGAAGCCTCCCACCACTTGGTAGCTGAGATCCAAAAAAAATCCTATCTGCACTGATAACCAAATGATGAGGGCTGGAATCTCTGGGGCTGCCAAAGGTCAGGAGAATCTAGCTTCATGGATTGCAATGAGGGAAGGACCTCGCTGACGGCTGGGAGATGGTTGGCCAGTGATCTGCAAGCCACTCTGCTGATCCAACCACCTAATGACTAGAAACAAAGCAGGTCACATGATCCAGTCCAACAATTGAGCCTATGCATCTCAATTCTGTGCTCCTTATGGCAAACTTTGGCTCAACCACTTTCATCGATTTCAAAAGCAAAACATTGCAGATATTGGAAATCTAAACCTAGACAGAAAATAGTACCAAAGCTCAGGTCAGGCAGCATTTGTGAAGAGAGAAACAAAGTTAATGTTTCAGGCTGATGACCTTTCATTGGAACAGGTGTTACGGACTCAGTGAAAGTCCCTTTAAGATAGAGAGTGTGTGTGTATGTGTGTGTGGGGCGTGCTTACGTCAATAGAAGATAAAGGACGTAATGACGTTGTTGAAGAAGTAAGAAGAAGAAGAAGGAGAGAGAGAGAAGGGAGAGAGACACCAGCCTGCTTGTTTTTCTCTATCGATGGATGAGAAACAATAACTGTGTTTACCACTGAAATCCATGTATGGAAAAGTTGGAAGTAATCCGGTGGAGTTCACTTTGTTGCTGACCTGTAGAAGGAAACAGGTATTTGTATGTGGACGACCACGGTTCGGATGCTTTTCGGGGTGAGGAAGTCACTACCGAGTAAACACTGAAGTGTCGTTTGGGTTCCATCGTGGAACATTTGGATTTCGTATGTACTCTCTCTATGTTTTTCTACATCTACATCTTATCTTCAGACAACGGTGGTTGTTGAAGAAGCCCTTGCTCATGTTTCACCTTATGGCTTGCGGAACTGAACTTTAAGAACCATTCAGGAACTGGGAGTTTTGGACTTTGTCACACACACACACGAAGAGTTTAGTTTTGGGGTTAACGTTCGAGGTTTAACATTCTTGAATTCTAACATACTAACATTTTTACTTTTATTTTACGTATTATCAATAGTAGTGATTAATAAAATAGTTTTTAACACTGAATCATGCTCAGTGTGTTTCTTTTGTTGCTGGTTTGTGACAAAATTGGGGGCTCGTCCGGGATAGTTCCCAAGGTTAACGAGTGTCGTCTGGGATCGTACCCCAGATTGACGAGATTTGTTCGAGATTCAATCCAAAGATTTTTGAGGGAGGTCTGATAAATTCTTTTTTAATTGGCTTGTGTGTGTGGAAACCAGCAGCAATGGATATTAAGGCATTTTTGGAGTCACCAACCCAAAAGGGATTGGAGGTGGCGAAAAAGGATGATCTGATAAAGATTGCTACAAGGCTAAACCTTACAGAAGTAAAGCAGTCTATGAGAAAGGCAGATATTCAGAGACTGATAGCTGGCCATTATGTGGAAAAGAAGGTGTTTGAGAAGGAAGTGTTAAAACAGTTTCCTGGCAGTGAAATAGCAATTTCTGAGGCACAGGTGCAGCTGGCAAAGTTAGAGGCCGAACGAGAACAAACCCAGTTAAAGATAGAGGCCGAGCGAGAGAAATTAGAGGCCGAACAAAAGAAATTAGAGGCCGAACAAAAGCTAACTCAGATGAAGATAGAGGCTGATCTAGCAATGAAGCAGATGGAATTGAAGAGGATGGAGCTGGATAGTGAGGAGAAGGAGAAACAGAGGCAGCATGAGTTACAAATGAAGCGTAGGAGTTCGGAATCTGATTCTGATGATGGTTTTTCAGCCAGCAGGGAGGTTCGATTAGTCCCTCCGTTTGAAGAAGATCAGGTTGATCAGTATTTCCAACATTTTGAAAAGGTTGCTGTGAGTTCAAACTGGCCAAGGAAAGGATGGGCTCTTATGGTACAGAGTGTGATTAAAGGTAAAGCTCAAAAAGCTTATTCTGCTTTGTCTGTTGAGGATGCAGCTGATTATACCAAGGTAAAACAAGCTATATTGAAGGCCTATGAATTGGTCCCGGAGGCTTATAGACAAAAATTCAGAGACTTGAGGAAATCTGCAGATCAGACTTATATGGAATTTGCCAATGGAAAGAGAATATGTTTTGAACGATGGTGCCTGGCTAAAAATGTAGATGGGGATTACGATAAATTGACAGAATTGATACTGGTGGAAGACTTTAAAAGATGTGTTCCAGCTGAATTAACAACATATTTAAATGAAAAGGCAGTGGAAACTTTACAAGAAACTGCTAGGTTGGCAGATGATTATGCTTTAACCCATAAATCCAAATGGGGACAACCTAAAACCTTTCAAAAGAGTTACAAAGACAATCCAGGTAAACCAGAGATTAAATTGGGAGGTAATCAAAAAGGAAAAGATGAAAAGAAGCCAGGGCTGGAGAAACCTGTTGAGCATACTTGTTATTACTGTAGGAAACCTGGCCACGTGATATCTAATTGTGCCCTTTTGAAGAAAAAGAAGGAAGCTGGGCCCAATGCTTGCTTTCAGGCAATTAAAAATCAAAAAGGTTCAGGAGATGCTGTTAAAGATCAGTCCTTGCAAGAGGGAAAAGCGGAAAAGTTGGAGGAGGTGAGAAAAGAATTCCGTTCTTATGTATCAGAGGGTTTTGTTTCACTGAATGATGAGTCACCCCAGGTGCCAGTGAAAATTCTTAGAGATACTGGGGCTAGTCAATCTCTCTTGCTGGACAGTGTTTTAAATTTTGGTGAAGAAAGTGACACTGGTGAAGTAAATCTAGTACGAGGCGTTACAGGTGAGACCATGTCTGTCCCTTTTCACAGGTGATTTTAAAGTCAAAGTTCGTAGAAGGACCAGTCAAGATAGGGATAAGACCTAGTTTGCCAGTGGAAGGAGTTTCTTTGTTATTGGGAAATGACCTTGCAAATGGAGAAAGTGATCCTGTGGTACGGTTAACAACCAAACCAAGGATTGATGAGTCTGAGGATGATTCAGATGTTTACCCATCATGTGCGGTGACTCGAGCTAGAGCTAAAGAATTAGCCAAGACAGACAGTCCGGTGCAGTCTGATGTAGTTCCTTGTGACAGTCCTAAACAGGAAGAAAATTTTGATGCCTTATCTGAGACTTTTCTGTCTTCACTGGAGGATCAACATCCTTACAGTGAGCCTGAATTTAAAGATTTGTCTTTGTCAAGGAAGGATTTTATGGTGGAACAGACAAAGGACCCTGAGTTGACAGAATTGAAAGAAAAAGCTCTCTCATGTGAGGAGATTGAAAAGGTGCCAACTGGATACTATGTCAAAAATGGAGTGTTAATGAGGAAATGGAGACCTCCCCATGTCCAAAAATTTAAAACTCGGTTGGAGAGAGTCTGCCAGCTAGCGAGAGAGAATCTGAAAACAAGCCAGATAAGAATGAAGACATATTTTGATAGACGTGCTCGGCCTAGGACATTCGCAGTGGGGCAAAAGGTGTTGGTATTTTTCCCTAGCCAAAATAATCCCTTGCAAGCTCGTTTTTCTGGACCCTATGTTATTGAATCTCGAGTGACTGATCTAACATATATAATCAAAACACCAGATAGACGCAACAAAACACAACTCTGTCATGTAAACATGCTAAAACCTTATTATGAGAGGGATTCAGTTGTGGCCTTGGTGGATGGTGAAAAGGTTGTTTCTAGAATGCCTGATGTTGATGTTGAGGAAGGCCAATTTAGACCAAATATTGTTCCATCGAAACTGAAAAACCAAAATATCATGGAGAACCTTGAAACGAAGTTGGACCATTTACAAGTTTCACAAAAACAACAGATGAGAGAATTAATTTTAAAATTTAAAAATCTGTTCCCAGATGTTCCAAACAGAACATCGATAATTACCCATGATGTTGATGTTGGGGATGCAAAACCAATCAAACAACACCCATATTGAATGAATGTAGAAAAAAGTAAACTTGTGGATCAGGAAATAAAATACATGTTGGAAAATGATATTATTAGACATTCTACTTCAAATTGGAGTTCGCCCTGTGTTATTGTACCTAAACCTGATGGAACTGTTAGATTTTGCACAGATTACAGGAAAGTGAATGCTGTAACAAAGTCAGATGCTTACCCTATTCCTAGAGTGGATGATTGCATAGACAGAGTGGGAAAGGCAAAATTTCTTACAAAGATTGACCTATTAAAAGGGTACTGGTGTGTTCCATTAACAGATAGAGGAAGGGAGATTTCAGCCTTTGTAACCCCTTCTGGATTGTATGAATACAATGTTTTGCCATTTGGAATGAAAAATGCTCCGGCAACATTTCAAAGAATGATTAATTCAGTGATTCATGGGTTAAAACATACAGATGCCTACATTGACGACTTAGTGACTGGGAATGATACATGGGAGGATCACATCTCTGCGTTAGAAAGGTTGTTTGAAAGACTTTCCAAGGCTAACCTTACAGTTAACTTGGCTAAAAGTGAATTTGGCCATGCCACTGTGACGTATCTTGGTTATGTTGTAGGTCAAGGCAAGCAAGCTCCTGTTCAGGCAAAAGTTCAAGCAATATCTGAGTTCCCTATTCCCACAGGTACGAGGACTGTTAGAAGATTTTTGGGAATGGTTGGATATTATCGAAAATTTTGTAAAAATTTTGCTGATATTGCTCTTCCCCTAACTAATCTTCAGAAGAAGGGAGTAAAGTTTGTTTGGACAGATTCTTGTCAAGAAGCATTTGAGAAGCTGAAAGCCATTTTATGCTACCATCCTGTGCTCAGAACACCTGACTTTGAAAAGCCATTTTCATTAGCAGTAGATGCCAGTGATGAAGCTGCAGGAGCTGTGTTGTTGCAGAAGGGTGACCTTGATGATATTGACCATCCTGTAGCTTACTTTTCAAAGAAATTTAATGAGCATCAAAAGAATTATTCCACCATAGAGAAAGAATTACTGTCGCTTGTTTTAGCCTTGCAACATTTCAGTGTATATGTTTGCACCGCTCAGAAACCATTGACTGTGTATACAGATCATAACCCATTGGTGTTTCTGAGCCGAGTCAAAAACAAGAACAGAAGGCTGTTAAACTGGAGTTTAATTTTGCAAGAGTTTGATCTCATGATAACTCACATTAAAGGCAAAGATAATGTGATTGCTGATTGTCTTTCCCGATGTTAAATGGGAAACATATATCTGTACTAATCTGATAGTCTGTAGTTGTGTAACATGATAATTATTAACATTACTAACTCTATGCGCGGTTAAGATTTTCTTGGGAAAATTTTTTTTTTAGGTGGGAGGTGTTACGGACTCAGTGAAAGTCCCTTTAAGATAGAGAGTGTGTGTGTATGTGTGTGTGGGGCGTGCTTACGTCAATAGAAGATAAAGGACGTAATGACGTTGTTGAAGAAGTAAGAAGAAGAAGAAGGAGAGAGAGAGAAGGGAGAGAGACACCAGCCTGCTTGTTTTTCTCTATCGATGGATGAGAAACAATAACTGTGTTTACCACTGAAATCCATGTATGGAAAAGTTGGAAGTAATCCGGTGGAGTTCACTTTGTTGCTGACCTGTAGAAGGAAACAGGTATTTGTATGTGGACGACCACGGTTCGGATGCTTTTCGGGGTGAGGAAGTCACTACCGAGTAAACACTGAAGTGTCGTTTGGGTTCCATCGTGGAACATTTGGATTTCGTATGTACTCTCTCTATGTTTTTCTACATCTACATCTTATCTTCAGACAACGGTGGTTGTTGAAGAAGCCCTTGCTCATGTTTCACCTTATGGCTTGCGGAACTGAACTTTAAGAACCATTCAGGAACTGGGAGTTTTGGACTTTGTCACACACACACACGAAGAGTTTAGTTTTGGGGTTAACGTTCGAGGTTTAACATTCTTGAATTCTAACATACTAACATTTTTACTTTTATTTTACGTATTATCAATAGTAGTGATTAATAAAATAGTTTTTAACACTGAATCATGCTCAGTGTGTTTCTTTTGTTGCTGGTTTGTGACACAGGGAAAAATTAAAGAGAGTTAAAAAGGTGGAAGGCAGGAAAGATCAAAGGACAGAACTTGCCGAAAGAGGGTAGTAAAAGCTAGTAAACAGCAAAAGTTACTTCTTTAGAGTATAAAAAGGAAAAAGTAAAATACATCTGAAATTACAGAAAAAATGTGAGTGCTAGAAATGTGAGACACAAGGCTGGCGATTTTAGATTCCAGTTGTCTCCTCCAATTCCCTGCAAGCTTTCTTAACCGCTAACTGATTCCAGTTCTGATGAACGCTAATCAACCTGTAAAGTTAACTGTGTTTCTCCCTCCAAAAGATGACTGACCTGCTGAGTATTTCTAGCACTTTTATGTCTTATTTTATTTTAATTGATTTCTTTACTGATTTTATCTACATAAAAGTCAGGTGTATGATTGTTGGACTCAGCCAACCATGGGGATACCCTGATGGTCTTCTTCCCACGGGGCTGACAATGAAAGCGTCACTTAGCCTGGTTCCATCACCGACCCCACCTCAGGCAGGTTGCATATTGAAACTAGGGTAAGAGAGCATATAAAATGAATTTGTCCTCTAGCTCTTCAAATATTGTTCGAAAATCTACACAGATGTCATTCTAAACCGTTTCTGTAGGTTCGATGCGCTCACCAGCTTAAACGCTATTGATGAATTGTGGGAATTTGTGCACACTTTGTCTCTACATATCACAACCATTCTTCAGTTGACAAAATAAAAATTCAGTCCAAGTATAAGTGCTCAAAGAACCTGGGACCCTTACTTTAAACATTTTTAAAGATGGTATTAAAAGACAGCTATTAATATATTAATTTTGCTATTTTAAGATTGATGCGATAAATGTTAAGAAATACAAAGTTCTTATTTTAGGTATTAGAAATTCCAGTTACTGAAAAAGAATGACAGATGAGGAATTTTCTCAAAAGTAACCAAGTCCCTTCAGGTGGTTTGTCAACAGGTCACTGCAGACGAAGTATTTACAGATGAACTGTATTCTTTGAGTATTACATTTGCAGTTTCAATTAAAACTTTGTCAATGCTTTAACAAGACATTAACCAGTAATATCTATAGACAGAACAAAACACAGCACACAAAGCAGTTTTAATTTATAGACAGAGTCAACTGGTTACCTATATTGTGCATTAACCTTTTATTTTATATGCTCAAGAGCTCTATAGCTCGAAAGTGCTAATTACCAGACCTTTACAGAGAGACTCCACTTGTGGAAATTTGCAGTTAAAGGTTCTACAGCCAATGCATGCATCAGATCTTCAGGAAAGCTCTTAAACATCCGACTGCCTGCTGCATCTGAACAAAATGAAATAAATGACTTACAATAACTACTTTCTTATTCAATAAATTAGAATTATTTTTCTTTTCCAGAGTTCCCCATAAATCAGGGATACCCCTGAATGTATACTCCAAACAATTTTATGCTCTGGCTTTTCTACGTCTGCTCAAGGGCAGCTTTCTGATGTATGCATCAAGTCCTTACTTTCTGTGGAAGAGTTAAGTCATTTCCTTTCTAGTTCATTAACATCTTAATTCTATTATGTAGACTATGTTCTAAAAATAACTTTCTCCAAACTAAGCATATAAAGTAATTTATTGCATTTTCACAGTGCACTTAATTCCCTTCTGACAATAAGCTAGTTTATTTGACACCTAGCAGTTTACTTTACAGAACATTGGGTTGAAACTTTCAACAGTTACAAGGCTTTGCTAGGGTCTAGACACACTTAATATTGTCTAAGCCTATGACACATAATAGTATGAAATGGGAAGATATATTGGCAGATGTGCAATCATTTTGAGAATGATGCATTCAGGGCACATGAATCCGTGCACTTTCATAATCATAATACAAGTTTGAATGTGTTAGCAGCCAAAACTGGTTTAAATATATTAATCCCTATTCTCCAAAGGGAGGAAAGGAAAATAAAAGATCAGGTTTATTTCCTACCCATAGAAAACACATTTATTGAATACGATTAGCCCTTAGTCAAGCCAGAAACAGTACATCATGAATGGTAGGACCATTAGAAACATTGAGGAACCTTAGGACCAAGGATCCCCAAAGGCAGCAGCACAGATAGGTAAGGTGATTATGAAGGCTTGTGGGATACTCGTCTTCATTAGCCAGGGCATGGAGTACAAGATCAGAGAGGTTATGATAAATCAGTAAGCCATAGCTGGAGTACTGTTCTCTCTTTTGGTCTCCACATTAATGGAAGGATGTGACTGCATTGGAGAGCGCAGGGAAGATTCACCAGAATGTCACCTGGGATGGAACATTTCAGCTAGAGAGACTAGATAGGCTGGGTTTGCTTTCTTTGGAACAGAGGCAGAGGGATGACCTGATTGTGGTAAGTACGGGGAACAAAGACAGACAGCGAGTAAGTTTTCCCCATAGGTGAAGTGTCTGTGACGAGCAAACATAGATTTGAGGTATTGGGTAAGAGATTTAAAGGGAATTTGAGGAAGCTTTTTTTTCCATCCTCAAGCCCACTGCTGGAAGGGATGCTGAGGATGATGGAGGCAAGTACTCTCACCAGATTTTAGCAGCATTTAGATGAGCACTTGAAACGCTATGACACAGAAGACTTTGGTCCAAGTGTCAGGAAATGCGATACAGCAGTACTTGATGGCTGGTGGAGTCTCAATGAGCCAAAGGGCCTGTTTTCATGCTGCACGAGTCTACAAACTTTTCAAATCCAAATTAAGAAAATTTTAAGACAAAGCTCAGCAGATGTACTGGAGTTATAAGAAATCAAATCCCTCCACAGGCACAGATAATGGTGGATGGATTTGAAACCTGGCCAGGACAAGTGGGGAAGAGATCCAGCAGCAGAATCCATTACATCATACCTCACCTTTACACATCTCAGGCCAACTACAGCAGATTGTACCATATTGAAAAGGGCACTTAAATAATTGGACACTCAGTTATGAATTCTTAATAGAATCACTGGATTAACTCTGGCCTCATCATAATAGCAGTTAACATCACCAGTAGTTTACCACCATCTTTTTCAGAGTCACAAACAGAGCAGATTTCCTTTCAACTTGTGGACTTAGAATGCCAACTTCAATACCCAGGAGGTGAATAGAAATAGGTTCAGAAACAGAACAGAACTCAGTCAGATATGTGTAGCTTCCTGAGTTGTATTTTTTTTAAAATATAGTTCAGCAAGCTATTGTTAATTCCTGCCTTAAGGATCTGTCTTTTAAAGGAAATTTTTTTAAAAAGTTCATGACACACAAATTGGTAGTCAGGCTTTACTGCAAATAGAACAGTGTCATTCATATTGCTACTAGGCAATCACTATCTGAAAAGGTAAGAAATTCTATAGAGTTATTATTTCAAGTCAATGACAAGTACCATGTCAGGTAGCTGTTACCTATATGTTTAATATAATTGTTTTATTTAAAGCTAGCTGCAAACTGCAAGAACAAATATCTGCAATCAAACTACAGTCCAAAGCTGGTGAGGTTAATGAGTTCATAGAAATTGATTAATATTACAAAGTCATGGATTCAATTGAAGGAACCATGGGATATACTGACAAGTCTCTCAGATGTCCGAATTCAATAGAATCTTAGTGCCGAAACAGTGAACATTAGAACACAAGCAGAAAATGACAAAGAAAATGATAACTCAACTTTCCCTGAACAACAGTATAAGAAACAGATAAGCTGACAGCCATAAAAAAAAACTGTGAATGCCTAAATCTGCAACCAATTTAAACATACACTTACAATGAGTGAACTATAAAAAAAGAAATGAATTTTTGAACTTTGGTTGGACTCGTATTCTGACGAGATAGGGATAACCTTTACAATAAATAGCAGCTACATTGTTGAGTAAGACCTTGCATGCAATTAATTGTTGCCAAGATAATTGTGCTGCCTCACAAGATTCTGTAGGCAGGTGTGCCTGCCACTGGGTCCAAAGTAAAATCACAACTGAAGACTGCAGTTTGAAGACCTGCTCTTATAAATTTTAATAGAAGCTTAACACACACACGAAAGGAGAAAGAGAAAGGAAAATGTTACTTTTATACAAAACCTGACATACCCTAGCCATTGTCGTGCATGCAATTGTTCAGCCCATGTGGAACATTATGCTACAAAGATGAAATAAATGACCAGCTACCTTGCTTATAGTTTTATAGATAATGGGGGAAATGTTGATCAAAATGCTGAATTTTTGTCTTGTACCACAAGATTTTTTTTTAAAAGAAACATTTAACTGAACAAGCAAATGGATATTACATGCAATCTAACAGGCAGGAAGTTGAACAATGCAGTACTGCATTGGACTATTAGTTTGTATCGTACACCAACTTCCTGGAGTTTAATCTTTGTCACATAGAGCTCTGGTGCAGTGTTTCTTCCATGCTGTTTAAGCCTAATATAATAGGTTTTTATCCCTTTCTAGTAGTAAGTAGGTGGCAAAAGTCAAGAGTTAAAAAAATAAAATAAATGACAAAAGGTGATGAATATATATAATTGCCACTACAGGCAGATGAATAAGAAATTGAGCTGGATGAAAGGTTAACAGTACATGGCTAACAAGGACGTGATAACAGTGAAGAGAACTAAAGTTTTTACGGCTGTATATTTTCATACATTATAACATTCAATAACCATGAAGACCTTCAGTTTTCAGAAGCCATACCCCTTTTATTTGTGAATTACTTTCCACTTGGGAGAATATTGGTTGCACTATTCCACAATATAATAATGCAGAGACTCTTTTTGACTTTGATCATGTAACACATATGTTAATTGAGCCACCCGATTTACACTTTCATATACCACAATTTTCATAATCAAAATTATCTTACATTCCCAATCAATGTTTTACCTTTGCTGAATTTTAAAGGAAGAGGCAGGTTCTGGGTCTTTGTAGCAATCAGAAGTTTCTTTCCACTGGTAAGAACAGTCAACTCTTCAAATCCAAGACAAGTTCCCCAGACTGGGAAATAAGTCCCATTATCATTGGCCTATTTTAAAACGAAATCAGAAAAATTGCATTTACTGCCAGCCTTTGGCAGTAACAATCATATCAAGTACTAGTACAAGTAGGGCTTTGTATTCATAACTGATACTATACAACTTAGATTGACAGGTCTAAATCTGCTGCAGTTACTCCACTGCATTTACATTAGCAAACACAAATATTGCAGCAATATTTTGGTTGGTGGCTGCTATTTCTATCCTTTTTACCTTCTGCCTTCTTTCCAATTACTGTATTCTGAAGTTTAAGCAATATTACAGCCATACTCAAAAGTGATATGCCTTTTGAAATGACATTGTGCATGTTAATGATACATATAGCATCTTGCTCTGGAGTTGCTGCTTTTATTTTATCCCCATAGTAATCTTCCCTGGAATAGCACTTGTACTTTAAATCTTCCGTGTGTAATGGGCAGCACAATAATTGGTTTATTATTGTCACATGTACCAAGATACAGTGAAAAGCTTTATTTCGCATGCCATCCAGACAGATCATTCCAAACATAAAACAATATCCAGAACATAAGTACATCAAGGTAGTACAAAAAGAAAAATAACAACAGAATGCAGAATACAGAGTTACAGTTACAGAGAAAGTGCAGTGCACGTAGACAATAAAGTGCAAGGGCCATGATGAGGTAGATTGAGAGATCAAGAGTTCATCTTCATCATACAAGAGGTCCGTTAAAGAGTCTTATAACAGCAGGATAGAAGCTGGCCTTGAGTCTGGTGGTGCGTGTTTTCAAGCTTTTGTTTCTGCCCAATGGAAGGGGAATGTCTGGGGTGGGAGAGGTATTTGATTACGTTAGCTGCTTTCTCGATATAGTGGGAAGCGTAGATAAGAGTCAACGGAGGGAAGGCTGGCTAATCTCAGGATTGCTACCTGTGCCGCATGCTAGTCAGAGTAGGAATAGCAGAAGAGTTAGGATGATTATGTGGCTTGAGCAGTGGTGCAGGAGGGAGGGTTTCAGATTCCTGGGGCATTGGAACCAGTTCTAGGGGAGGTAGGACCAGCACAAATTGGATGGTCTACTCCTAGGCAGGACCAGGATCAATGTCCTAGGGGGATTGTTTGCTAATGCTGTTGGGGAGGGTTTAAACTACTATGACAGGGGGATGGGAATCCATGCAGAAAGAGAGGGAAGCAATGCAGAGACCAAAGCAAAAGTTAGAAAAGAGAAAAGTAAGAGTGGAGGACAGAAAAGCCAAATGCAAAAGACACAAAGATTACTAGATTCTAAAAGGACAATGACTGCAAGGACACTTTATCTGAATGCCCTTAGTATTTTAAACAAGGTCAGTGAACTTGTGGTGCAAATCAGTACAAAGGGGTAATGACTTAGTGGTCATTACAGAAACGTGGTTGCAGGGTGGAGATGATTGGGAATTAAAATATCGAAGGGTATCAGGTAGTATGGAAAGATACACAGGCAGGTAAGGGAGGTGGGATAGCGCTCATAATTAAGGATGAGATCAGGGTGATAGTGAGAGATGATACAAGATACAAGGAGCAGAACATTGAATCCATCTGGGTAGAGATTAGGAATAGTAAAGGGTGGGGGGGGGGGGGGGCGAAGAAAAAAAAATTCACTGGTGGGAGTTGTCTATAGGCCACCAAATAATAATATAGTGGCACAGGCAATACACCAAGAAATATCTGATGCATGAAAGAATGGAACAGCAGTTGTCATGGGGGAACTTTAACTTGCATATAGATTGGGCAAATCAAGTTGGTCAAGGCAGCCTTGAGGAGGACTTCATAGAATGCATCCGTGATAGCTTTCTTGAACAGCATGCTACCGAACCTACAAAGAAACATGCTATCTTAGATCTTCTTCTGTGCAATGACACAGGTAAAATTAACGATCTTGTAGTTAGGGATTCTCTTGGAAAGAGTGATCAAAGTATGATTGGATTTCTCACACAAATGGAGAGTGCAATAGTTCGATCTAAAACCAGTGTATTATGCCTAAGCAAGGGAGACTACAACAGAATGAGGGAGGAGTTGGCTAGCGTAGAGTAGCAACACAGGATATATGGTGGAACGGTTGAGGAACAGTGGAAGACTTTCAAGGAGAGTTTTCACAGTGCTCAACAAAAGTATATTCCAGTTAAAAGCAAGGACAGTAGGGGTGGGGAGAGCCAACCTTGGATAAATAAGGAAATAAAGGAAGGCATCAAACTAAAAACTCATGCATACAAAGTTGCCAAGAGTAGCGGGAAACTGGAAGATTGGGAAAACTTTAAAAAGCAACAAACAACCACTAAGCAAGCAATAAAGAAAGGGAAGATAGATTATGAAGGAAAACAAACACAACATATAAAAACAGATAGCAAAAATTTTTATAATTATATAAAGCAGAAAGGGTGGCTAAAGTGAATGTTGGCCTCTTGGAAGGCAAGAAGAGGGAATTAATATTGGGTGATGTGGAAATGGCCACGGCTTTGAACGAATATTTTGTGTTGGTCTTCACGGAGGTGGACACGTCTAACATGCCAAAGAGAGATGTTATGGATGCAATGGGAGGTGAGGACCTCGATACAATTGCTGTCACTAAAGAGGTAGTGTTGAGTAAACTAGGTGAGCCTAAAGGTAGATAAGTCCCCTGGGCATGATGGAATGCATCCCAGGGTACTGAAAGCAATGGCGGAAGTTATAATTTGTGACAATTTATTAAAATTCTCCGGATTCTGGGCAGGTCCCAGAGGATTAGAAGATAGCAAATGTCATGCCACTGTTTAAAAAAAGGATGTAGGCAAAAGGCAGGTAGCCTTGTAGGCCAGTTAGCTTAACGTCTGTAGTTGGGAAAATGCTTGAAGCCATCATTAAGGAAGGAATAGCAAGACATCTGGATAGAAGTGGCTCCATCAGACCGACACAGCATGGATTCAGGAAGGGCAGGTCCTGTTTGACAAACTTACTGGAGTTCTTTGAGGATGTAATGAGCATAGTGGATAGAAGGGAACAGGTAGTTGTTGTATACTTGGATTTCCAGAAGGCATTTGATAAGGTGCCACATAAAAGACTTATCCATAAGGATGCATGGAGTTGGTAGTAATGTATTAGCACGGATAGAGGATTGGTTAACCAATAGATGGCAGAGAGTTGGGATAAATGGGTGTTTCTCTGGTTGGCAATCAGTGGTGAGCAGAGTGCGGGTTCTGCAAAGGCTGGGCCTGCAACTGTTCATGATATACATTAACGATTTGGAAGAGGGGACAGAGTGTAGCATATCTCAGTTTACTGATGAGTGGAAAATGAGTGGAAAAGCAAATTGCGCAGAGGATGCGGAGAGTTTGCAGAAAGACATAGCTAGGTTATGCGAGTGGGCAAGGGTTTGGCAGATAGAGTACAATGTTGGTAAAAGCGAGGTCATCCACTTTGGAAGGAAAAGTAGAAGATCAGATTATTATTTAAATAGTGAAAGATTGCAGTACGCTGTTATGCAGAGGAACTTGGGAGTACTTGTGCATGAATCGCAATAGATTGGTTTGCAGGTGCAACAGGTTATCAAGAAGGCAAATGGAATGTTGGCCTTCATTGTTAGATGGATTGAATTGGTTGGCCTGGACAAGTTGGGCCAAAGGGCCATTTCCGGGCTGTTTTACTCTGGTGACTCTACTAGAGCCTCTCATTATTATTAGTGTCTTTCTACTACTCCTTCCATTGTCTCAATTTCCTTTAGAACTCACAGTATTCTAACTGTGGTCTAACTAATAATTAAGGTAATTTAAACATTACTGCATAAATTTCCAAACAAAAATAATTCACAGGATGAAAACATGGCTAACACCACCAACATTAATAGCCAATCTCTGACTATCTTTGAGGTGGTTGTAGCTGTCCTGCTGGTGAAGGTACTTGCACACTGCCTTTGGATAGCCAGTTGCAGGATTTAGAGCCAACAACAGTGAAGGAACAGCGATAAATTTCAGATGGTGTGCAACTTGGAGAGAAGCCTTTAAGTGGTCTCACTACTGTTCCCATATGTCTGTTGTCCTTCCCCTTCTTTGTTGGAGAAGTCTTGAGTTTAGAAGGTGCTATCAGAATAGCCTAGGTGTCTACATGCAATGCATAATAAATTATTCTTAATGGAGGTGTAACAGCACGGAAAGGACTGAGAAAGTTAAGGATGGTGGATGGGGTACCAATCAGACAAACTGCTTTTTCTTGGATGTCAATTGACTTGTGTGCTGTTGGAACTGCATGCATTCAGGCCATTGGATAGTACATTCCTAACATATCAGATGGCAGAAAGGCTTTTCAAAGTTAGGAAGCAAGACATTGCAGGACACCCAGCTTTTGCCCTGCTCTTGGAGATACAATATTTATGTGAGTGAATTAGCTCAGTCTCTGGTCAATGATGACCATCAAAATGTTAACTGGGAGGGATTTGAAGGAGGAGTGTCAAGGCCTGCAGTTGCTCATTACCTGATGAAGGTTACTTGCCACTGCCAGTCTGAATGTTGTTAAGGTTTTACTGCATGCAGGTATGGACTACTTCATTGTCTGAAGTGACTACGCAAGCATCAATGAGCATCCCCACTTATGATGGAAGGGCAGTCATCAATGAGCAGCTGAAATTGGCTGGGCCTGAATCCCTGACCTAAGGAATGCCTACAGTGATGTCTTGCAGCTGAGATGATTGACTTCTAAAAATTCTTAATAACCAGGGCAATCACTCCTATCTCACCACTGGAATTCTGCTCTTTGGTCCAAATTTGGGTCTGCTCACAAAGCTTTATATATTAGAACCCTTAAATGTCTCTGCTTCTCTACTTCATGTGAAATTTTACCATTTAGCTCCATGTATTCATTTTGGGGGCAGGTTAGGTAGAAAGGAATCATTCCAAGTATCACCAATAATCAGCCAAGTATCAACTCAATCTTTTAACCTCTTCTGAATTCACCTGAAGTTCTTTTAATGGTTAATCACACTCACTATTTTCTTTCTGTAAATCTGAATATCGTGCTACATTCAGATACAAAATGAGCAAAAACCAAGAAAAATGGGCCCAAAATTTAAGTTCAGAAAAATAATCTAACCAATATCTCAGTTTTCTCTCCTTCAAAGACTCCTATCCATATTGCCACACTTCCATTTATCATCTTATCTCCTATACAGAAGCTTATTTTTGAAAATACATAGGCACAATTGTCATTCCATTTGAACTGTGTGCAGAAAATAGCCTTTATACACACACAATATCTTCCATACTTGATAATTTTTTCTAACAAACAAATGTAATTACCTGTATTGCAAGATTATAAAACAAAGATGCAATCTTGGCATATTGTGATGTCTTAAGGTCTACTTGACCACCTGGAAAAAGCACCCTGAAAATAATCAGCACATGATATTATTAGTTTACAACAACATTTTGAAGCATATATTATAACAGCTGAGGAGCTGTGAGGGAAAACCACGTTGAACTGACTTGAGCTCTCATAAGGAATAATCCATTTGACTTTGTCCTCACCAATCCACCTGGCAAGATATACCTACTCTTTAAAGTGTTAGTAGGCACTTTGCACAGGCATTTTTCCAATTAAGACCCTTCCTCACACACAGGATGCCCACAGTTATATCATGTGCCATCATCACCAGGTTAACTGAATAGAATATCAGATTTAGCTTCTCTAAACTGGGCATCTAAAGGGTACAGTGGAACAGCAGCAGATTTATATACAATCATAATCTGTAACCACACGGCCAGTATTCCCAGTATTTCCTTAATTACTTTTATTAAGAGCATTTACATTAGTTCATTTTTTTTTTAAGATTAAGCAGAAGGTCCAGAGTCATGTGAAGGTTAAAATCCAACAATCTATGGGCAATGGAATAGTGCAGGAGATCCAGCAATTAGCCAATAATCATGGCCTGCATGGGTCCTTCTGTGCTATTGAGTCCAGTATAGTAGCCAGAGCGATGTCAAGTATCCTTTCAGGCTCTGGGAGGACACACTGCTGGCCAGAAAGAGATGCTAGGAACCAGGAACAAAGAGGCACACTGAAGGAAGGTCACATGATCAATACCAGGTCTGTAACAATGTGAGAGCAAAGCTGAGATAGCTTCACATCCCTCCGTGAACCATCTGGAGAACAGAACAAGCAAATGAGGATGTTGCGAAGGGAAGAGTCTGATAAATTGCAAAAGCTCTCCTTGTAACTAAGTCCATCTGCTCCAGGCAACATCCTGCTCAATCTCTTCTGCAATTTTTTCTAGCTCTAGCACGTCCTTTAAATATTGTGGTGACCAGCCTAATTGAAGTCTTGCACAGCTGCAACATGATGTTTCAACTCTTCTACTCAATACCCCCATCTATGAAGACAAGCAAGCTAAATTCCTTCTTTATTCACCTGTGCTGCCACTTTCAGGGAGCTATGATCTTGCACACAAAGATCCCTCTGTACGTCAACAATTCTATGGTCCCTACTGTTTACTACACATGTCTGGCCAGTATTAGACAACCCAAAATGCATTATGCCACACTAGTCTAGATTAAATTCCATCTTCCGCTGCTCTGCCCAACTTTCCAGCTGATCTACGTCCCTCTATATACTCAGGCAGCTTCCTTGAGATCAACAACTCCAACAACGTTTGTGTTGTCAGCAAACTTACTAATCAGACCGCAGACATTCTCATCCAAGTCATTTACATATACAACACACAATAAAGGTCCCAGCGCGGATCCCTGTGGTACACCATTGGTTACAGACTTCCAGTCAGAGAAACAATCCTCCACCACTACCTTCTGCAGCCTGTCACCAAGCCTATGTTGGATCCAGTTTCCAAAACACCTTGGATCCCATGAGTTCCAACCTTCTGGACCAGCCACTGTGTGGGACTTTGTCAAGAGCCTTGCTAAAGTCCATGTATACCACACCTACTGCCCGACCTTCATCAATTTTCTTAGCAACCTTCTCAAAAAAAAATCAATCAGATTTGTGAGGCAGGATTGCCCAAGCACAAAACCATGCTGACTCCTTCTAATCAGTCCCTGCCGTTCCAAGTGATCACACCTCACCAGTGGCTAATGGGCAGGCACGGCAGTCTAGTGGTTAGCATAATGCTTTACAGCACCAGCGACCCAGGTTCAATTCCGGCCAATGTCTGGAAGGAGTTTGTACGTTCTGTGTGGGTTTCCTCCAGGTGCTCCAGTTTCCTCCCACATTCCAAAGACGTACGGCTTAGGAAGTTGTGGGCATGCTATGTTGGTGCCAGATGCATGGCAACACTTGTGGGCTGCCCCCAGAATATTCTACGCAAAAGATACATTTCACTGTACATGTGACTAATAAAGATATTTTATCTTAAGGATGGTGCAAAATTCTCCATAAGACAACCAGCAACCTCCTCCCTTGCTTCCCATAACACCCAGGATAGACTTCATCAGGACCTGGGAATTTGTCCACCTTAATGTCCATCAGTATCTCTAACTCTTCCTCTTTCCTGATACATACATGTTCCAGACTATCAGTAGAAGATTTACCAATTTGTAGTTTTGCCTTACTTTCAAGTTTTGATTTAAACTAACTCAAGAGACTTGCCATGACTACAACAAGTCTATATGGTTGCAGATATACTGGTCATAAGTACAACACATGCATTGTAGTGTCCTGTTGATTGTAAGTTTTCTTCTACTAAAAATCAAAGAGTCTTAGAATCTGCATCAGTCTGACCTACTGCAGGATTCAAGAGGTGATTTGTCAATCTACTACAGTAGTAGAACAAACTGACAAACTTCATACTAAAATCCTGTTAACAGGTTTGGAACTTTCAAGTTTGACATTGCTTGCACAAAATTCTGAGACTTCCTGCCTTTTAAACAACTGACAGCCAGTGTCTCATTTGAAAACGACAGCAATAATAAATAAGATCTGGCTCACTTTGTTCCCAGAGTCTAGACATTCAAAACAGAATTGATTCCTCTTCATTTCAAAATTGCTTAATTTAAATCCATTGCTTTAATGCTTGTAAAAGCAACTGCTGTAGCTCAGAAATTGGTTCAAAATTGTCTAGCATCTTAAAAAGTGGAAGGGAGACTCATACTCAAGTACAACAATGACAAACCAGAATATTTTTTCATCCTTACCTAGGCAAATCCATGCAAATTAATTTACCAAACCTCTCAATAACTGTAGTTGATTTTTGTGTTTTTACATAAAGTAGTACCAAAGCTGGATGCTCTGTATTACATTCATTCACTACTCTTTTGCTAACAGCAATTTATTAATTGAACCTTACCCTATGCTTTTTCATTTTTTTTTAAAAAAGCACATTTATGGCAGATTGCAGACAAGACATGAAAAAGCCAAACTTTCTTACCTGTACTACATCAATGCACTCTGTACTGACACAAGGTAACTGCACTGAGTAATGAATTGACCTGTATGATCGGTTTATAAGACAAGCTTTTCACTGTACCTCGGTACAAGTGACAATAATAAACCAATACAAAAACAAAACTTATGGCTTAATAAAATACTCACCCATTTATAGAATAAAATATTTTCTGGTATTCAGTTTCGCTTAGGTTAATGCTACAGGAAAAGAGAAATATAAACATTACATTAACTTTTTTTATTTGGAAACAGTGCCTGCTGCTAAACAGCTTCATTGTAGAAAACTAAAATCTGAATTTTGTCACACTCAGGCTAAATATACTAAATAAACACAACTAAAGATGAGAATACTAGGCATCTGGTGAAGTGTTCATCACCACTCCAACTGAGTGGACACTATCACTGTGTTCAAATAACCAAAATGGTCATAGACTTCATTATAAACCAGCTTAAAGACACTTAAATAAATGTCACATTAACTTGAATCAGAAAAGGCCTTGGCCCTCAATGAGCAAGATTTGGAGAATTTATGTTCCCATTGAGTACAATTCCAGCCCCTTGCTCCCCCATTTCAATTTCATTATTCCCCATACTTTTAGCCTACTGACCCTGAAAATTTCAAGTTGATCCTGACTTCTTGACCAAAGGAGATCAACAAATGTAGTCAGAGAGATGCATTTCACTGTGTGTTTCGATGTACGTGACCAATAAAGATATCTTATCTACTAGCTCTTGTGATGTTGCTTAAATGATGCATGAATTTATGGAGAACATGACAACCCTATCACTTGAAAGGGGATTCCCAGTCTGGTGATTAAGAGGAAAAACATAATTTTGTTACTTTTATTTACATATTATTTTGATGTTCTTAATTATTTCTTAGTGGTTTCATGTATTTCTAATTAATTCTATTATGTTAAAGTATTTTTCATATTTTATTTACTTGCAGAAACCTTACTCCTCTTAATAGATTTTGAATACCAAGAATATATTCAGCCTCAAGATGGTAACATTCTTTGGCATCAAAGTACTAAAATATTTTTATTTAATCTCCAGAAATGCAATTAGTTTACAGGTCCCATTGATCTGCAAATGACATTGCATAACACATAAAAAAAAGGTAAATCTGGAATAGTACTTCAATTTAAATGGTACAGAAGAAATTGGAGGATCAGACATGGAAAGGAAAAACTTAGAAATTAATTGACATGATTTTAATCACACAAGGATTGATTAACTGCTGGATAAGTACCTAGGCTGAATAGCGGAGGAAATTGTTTAATGTTACATTGGGGAGACTATTGCATTTTTAGGTGTTGGAGCTATGATGGATTAAATGGCCTTCTTAATTAAAGACGGCCATTTAATACAGATTAAATGATCTTCTTAAATCAAGGTGATCAGTATCTGAGTGAGACAAATCATTGAGACCACGAAATATAAAGTTAATGCCAGAAAGATACACAACATAAACACGTTGAATGCAAACTGGACTAGGAGATCCTGGTCCGCAAAGTAAAAACAAGATGCAATGAGTATGGTGTAGCCTTAGAAAGACATCTTAAATATGTTTTTAAAACAAATACTAAAACAGTTGATTATGTGTTTAAACTTGGAAATTTCCATTTTCACAGATCTGCAATACAGTAGTTCCTCCTGTGCAATAAACAAAGCTCATACTGAGTAAAAAAAATGTAAATCCTCACTGACCTAATGGGTACAACTCTTGCTCCAGCAGATTCCAGGTATTTCACATATGATGCTGCAATGTAGCTATTGCCAAAGTTTGCAAAAGCACCAAATGTTTCCTGAGCCAGAACACCTGAAGCAAAACAAAAATATAAGCATCAATAAAACACTTATTAAATGCATTGGGAATGCAAAATGCCAAACGGTACAAATGCTGGAAAATTTAAAGCCAATAAGATGATGTTAGACACACACAGCAGAATAGACAGCATTTGAAAAAAAATTAACATTTCAGGTCAATGCCAGTGAAATATGAAATTCTAAATCTGGACTATTTTATACCAACTTTAACAATCAAATATTAAGTAATTCATTTCCACTAGATCAAATGAGTCTAAGACAAGTCATTCACAGAGTCTTTAAAGATCATCACAGCTGAATACTGATCCACAGCACTCACTAGGAATTTATCCCAATTGGAAAGAGGGATTCCATAAGAAAGAGGCATAATCTGTGGTTAGCAAAGGAGGTTAAGGATAATGTTAAATTGAAAAGTAGGGCACACAAAGTTGCCAGGGCTAGTGGTCGGTCAGAGAATTGGGAAGCTTTTAGGATCCAGCAATGAATAACTAAAAACCTTTTAAGAAGGGTGAAAACTGATTTTGAGAGAAAACTTGCACATAACATGAAAACAAATAGTAAGAGTTTATACGGATATATAAATAGAAAAAGGCAACTAAGGTAATTTTGGGCCTTTGGAAAACAAGGCTGATGAATTAATAACAGGAAACAAAGAAGTGTCAAATAAGTTAAATCAATTTTTTTTTGCATGCCTTCACCATGGAGGACACTGCAAATATCAGTGATAACGGGTAGGCTAAATTCAAATACTGAGGAACTTGTAAAAATCCCCCAATTGCAAAGGATAAATTATTAGAGAATGTCACAGGGCTAAAAGTGGACAAATCGCCAGGACTCAGTGGCCTACAACAAGAGTTTTAAAGGAAGTGGGTGCAGAGACAGCGGACCTATCAGTGGAATCTTTCAAAAACTCGTTAAATTTTGGGAGGGTACCAAAAGATTGGAAAATAGCCAATATAACTCCCTTCTTCAGAAAGGGAGGAAAGACAGAAGGCAGGGAACTGTAGGCTAGTTAGTTTAACATCCAGTTTGGGCAAGACACTCAAGTCAATAATCAGAGAGGAAATAACTAATCACTTAGGAAAACTGAATATAATCAAACCTAGTCAACATGGTTTTATGAAAGGCAAATCATGTTGGACAAACTTGCTCAAATTCCATGAAGAAGTGACAGGAGAGAGTTTATAGAGGGGAACCTGTAGATGCAGTGCATTTAGATTTCCAAAAGGCATTTGACAAGGTGTCACATAAGAAGCTGGTGTATAAATTAAGAGCCTAAGGTATTGGAGGAAGTGCATTAGCATGGATTGAAAACTGGTTGACACATAGAAAACAGAGTTGGAATAAATGGGTCCTTTTCAGACTGAAGGGATGCAGCTAATGGAGTACCACAGGGATCTGTTCTTGACCTTCCATTGTTTACTATTTACATTAATGATCTGGAGGAGGGAACGAAATGTAAGGTTTCCAATTTTGCTGATGATATGAAAATAGATGGAAGGGCATGCTGTGACAAGGAAGACATTGTGATTCTACAAAAAGATATACATAGATTGAATGATTGTGCAACAACCTAAAAAATAGCTTTAATATTGTTAAGTGCGAGGTCATGCACTTCGGTAAGAGGAATCAAAGATTATTTTCTAATGGAGAGAAATGGCAAATGAGTAAGTTCAAAGAGATCTAGGTGTTCTGGTGCATTAGTCACAAAAAATTGGCAGGCAGGTTCAACAACTGGTTAAGGCAAATTACACGTTGCCCTTTGTCGCAAAGGGGTTAATGTTTTAAGAATAGGAAGGTTTTGTTACAGTTGCCTATGGATCACTGTTGCATATGGATTACAAAGTCTGTAAAAGTCATCACCAATTGAATCAAGTCTGTTCTGGGACAGGAGTGAGCCACCCAGACCAAGTCTGCACCATACTCAACAGAAAAATCTCTGACAGTCTTGCACTATCACTTACATGCAGGACAGGGGATTGGACACTTGCTTGGTCAGCTTGGATCAGGAGAATGCCATTAACAGAATATTGCATGATGGACATGCTCTCCAAAACGGGCTTTGGGTAAGAACCAGGAATTGGAACCAACTGCACTACACAGACATCAGTAGTGCAGTCCAAATTAACAGGTGGGATACAGAAAGATTCCCCATCAAGTTTGGAAACAGGCAAGGATGCCTACTCTCCCATCTTGTCTGTGTGTTGCACTGAACCTTTCGCTGAACCCATCAGGTAGGATGGGAGTATAAGAGGGATGATGATGATGCCAGGCAGTGGGGCCACTCAGAACAAAGCCTCCCTCTACATGTATAGCATCACTGGCTTCTGAAATTTCTTCCAGTGCAACGAATGCATATGCAAATGCTGCCAACCAGCATAGTCCAGGGGGCATGTGCCGAGGGACTCACTGAAGCTTGGTGCAGCCACCACAAAGGCTTTGTGAGGAAGGACTGCAGTCTAAGGTTCTGACAGCACCAGGCCCTGAGGGTCTAGGTCCTGTGAAAGTCTCACAAACACTTGATGGGTGTATTGTTCAGAGGCCACACAAGTAGCATTGATGCCTTGTAAATAGAATGTATTGATTTTGTGACATTGTTTACATAAAGACGTGCTAATGTATGGTGTTCTTTGTACATATTTTTATGGATTAAAAAAAAAGATACAAGAGACTGCAGATGCTGGAATCTGGTGCAAAAAAAATCAAACGGCTGGAGGAACTCAACGAGTCACGCAGCATGTGCGGAGGGAAATGGGACAGTTCACGTTATGGGTCGCCAGTCCTTCCACATCCATTTCCTCCCACAGATGTCGCCTTACCCACTGAGTTCCTCCAGCAGTTTTTTTTCGGATAAGGGTCATTTTTGAAATTTACCAAAAAAATCATATTGTAGGCATTCCCCGCGGTGGCAGATAGAGCAGGTAACCGCATCGATAGGCTGTAAACTTTGGCAGAAACCGAGTTGGCAGTGGCACTGGTAGTGAGACACTCGAGAAAAAAAAGACACAAATATTTTTGAAAAAATCCGATAGCACCCTTAGAGCTGTCGATATTGTCGAGGAAGGCCGAAATGATACGTGCTATACCAGAAAAAAAACACTACCAGTCATTTCTACCGCGAGCAATGCCCTGTCGTGAATAACTCGCCTTCCTTACCTATTATGGGTCGCTGGTTGAGCGGGGCAGCTGAGGACGGCTGGCTGAATGGGGCAGCTGAAAGTCCCTGCCAGTGTAGAGCCACGGAGACGCACAGCAGCAGGACAATGACGCGCGGCTGGAGAATCTCCATTCTCCCTTTATGGAAATTACCGACACAACTTCAGGGCTGCTGCGACAAATCTTTCAATAAACCAGATTCACGGCGACTGAATTCCTGCAGCCTAATGCCTGCTCAGACTTCTCGCTCTATGGAGTTTGTACCAGCTATTCCCTACTTCCGTCCCGCACGAACTGCCCATTCAGCATTCGAGATTCAACGTCAAAGCGAGATTAAATCGGTCACATGCTCAGAAAACAAAAATGTTGCAACATGTCCCATTCAACTCGCCCCATTCATACCGCACTGACTGGTTGGTAGCATCCAAATCTCCTCTTCTAATAGGCCTGCAAATGTTTTTTTTCAGCTACATGTCCGGCTCTCATTCGAACACTGTAGCTCAAGCTGCCTTCACTTTTATAAATAAAAGCAGCAAATGCTGGAAGCACTCAGTAGGTCAGGCAGCGTCGGTGGAAAGAGAAACAAAATTACCTTTCATGTTGAAGACCCTTTTGTCGCCATTCTCTTTTTTTCTGATTTCTTATGTCCTCATGTTTTTTTTAAATTCTGCTTCCCCTGGACTACGTTCCAGACCCTGAGCACTGGCTGTTCTTTTGCCAGTCACCATGATTCCATGTCCCCTCGTCCTTGAACTCTTTCACCCACAGCGTTCACCTGTTCTATATGTTGATAATATTATGGAAGATCTCCTCACAACGTCCTCTGCTCCAAGAGAACCGCAACTTCACCGATCTATCTACATAATCATAGGCCCTCATTGCACTTACGCTTTTACTAAGCATTTTCTGCCTCCTCTCTTTTACATCCTTCCTAAAATGCACTGTCAGAACTGGACACAATAAGCTAATCTATGTTTTATAAAGGTCCATGGTAAATTCATTGCTCTTGTACTATGTGTAAAGGTCCGGATCCCATATGCCTTTTTTGGACACCACTTCAACCTGTCCTGACACCAGATCTGTTCTTGTAGCCCTTTTAGAATTGTGGCCCATGGTATATAATGCCTCTTCTCATTCATCCAACTTAACGATAACATTTGTTATTGCTCAGCATTAAATTTCATTTGCCACCTATCACCCATTCCATCAGCCTGTCCATATCTACCTGGATGCTATTACTACCCTCTTCACAGTAGACTATGACTCCATGTTTTGTGTCATCTACAAATTCACAAATAGTGCCCTGTACATCCAGGTCCAAGTCACTGATATATGAATACTGTGGTTCTCAAATTGATGCTGGGGAACTCCACAAACACTTCCTTACAATATGCAAAACAACTTTTCACAATCACTGTTTCCCGTTATAGTAAAACATTGATCATCCACTATCAGACTATTAGGAAATCCGGATGGTTAAGAATCAGGATCCATGGAAACTCAACAGGGCCATGGTTACTCTCTCCCTTTCAACTCACCGGTGCCCTGGTTCCTGCACATTCCTTCAACTCACTGGGGCGCTGTTTCCTGCACTATCGGGTTCATTGGAAAATTCATTATATTACTGTGTAACGTCAAAAAATTGTGAATTAAAAGTGTGTTGGGTATTAATGGGAATGACATCCAATATTTTGGAAACTCTACCACTCTTGCACTACCAAAGTATCAAACATCCTGATTATCAGAGTTTTACTGTATGTAGCCAATTTTCCATCTGTGCTCCAGAGATGCTTTTATTCTAGAGCAATGATGACAAGCTTATCATCTTAGAAGTCCATATATGCCACATCACCATATTTCCCTCATCAACCCTCTACTGATTCATTAAAAAAGTTATCAAAGTAGTTAGACATGATTTGCCATGCTGGCTTTCTCTGATCAAACTGACCTTATCCAAGTAATTATTAATTCTGTCCGCGATTGTTTCTAGATCTTCCCAACAACCTTGGTTAAACCAACTGGTCTCTGATTACTGGGTTTATCCCAACACCTATTTTTCAAACAGTCATGTAACATTTCCACTTTTCTATGCCCCAAGCAACTCCACTGAGTCTATGTGAATGGAAGATTATGGCCAGCCCCTCTGTAGTTTCCTCCCTTCTATCCTTCAGTAACTATGATACATCCTATTTGAATCAGGTGATTTATCCACTTTAAGCATTGCTAGCCTTTGCAGTACCTTTGTCAATTCTTTTAGCCTATCGAGAACGCCATCTTTCTTTGCTGAGGCTCCAGCAGCATCTTCTTTGATAAAGAATTGTGTACTACTTAGCATGTCAGCTATCCCTTCTGCCAGCATTAGTAAATTTCCTTTTTGGTCTTTACACAGCCCCATCTTTCCGTAATCTTTCTGTGGAAAGCTTGTTTCTCACTTTTTAATAATGTGGCATCTGATATACAGTATGTAGTTTCTCTGCCCTATTTTGCTTTATCAATTTGGTCATCCAGGGAGCTCTGGCTTTAATTCACTATCTTTTTTTCTCATAGGAATGTACCTGAGCTATAGCTGAAAACCTCCACCTGGACTGCCTCACGTTGTTTGATTACGAGTTTTCTTACCAGGCTCCGATTCCAATTTACTCAGGCCTGATCTGTTCTCCTTCCATAGCAATTAGCCCTTCTCCTCTGACTTTTCTTTCACTTTGGAGCTGACTATATTGTTTTTCAATCTATTCCAAACTTATGATATTATGATCGCTGTTTCCTAAATCTTCCCCAACTGATACTTGCTCCACTTGGCTTTGCTCATTTCTTAGGACCAGCAATGCTGCCACCACCACCCCCCACCCCGGGCTTCTGTGAAAACATAATGATTGAGAAAATTAACTTGAACACATTCCAAGGGACAGCTTCCTCTTTGCCCCTTTGTCCATATTTGGATAGGTGAAGTCACCAATTATCACATTCCAGGGTTTTTGTGCATTTTCCGCAAATGTGCTCCTCAATATTCTTCCTACTAGTTTGCCATTTATAGAATAGTACCAGTGGTGTTAACACACCTTTTACTGTTTCCTAATTCTGAACTGATGGATTCTGTCTTTGATCAATCCAAACATTTTCTTTCTCTCTCCATAATCATTACTTCCATTCTCCCTACTTTTTTTTCCCTTCCCTATTTCTTCTAAACACTTTGTATCAACATTGGTTCCAGCTCTGCTGAAGTGCAATCAGTCTGATCTGTGCAGTCCTATCTTCCCCAGAATTGGTCCAAATGCTCCAAGAGTCTAAAGTTCTCTGTTCTGCGCCATTTCTTCTACTATACATTAACTAATGCTATATTTTGCTGTTCATTAGCTTGTGGGCCAGGGAGTAAATGATACATTGCCATCTTTGAAGTCCTACTTTTTAATCCCTTTCTTAATTCCTTATTATTTGCTACAGGACCGTCCTTTTTTTCTTCACATACCATTGATATTGATGTGGATGCCTGGCCTCTCCCTCCAGAATTTTCTGCAGTGATATCTTTAACCTCATTTTGAGGGAGACAAGTCATCCTGGCAACCACAGAAATGCTTGTCTGCTCTAACTAAAGAATCCCCTGTGACTATTGCTCTCTTGATTCTTCTTCTCCCTCCCTGTACAGTTGAGCCAACCACAGTGCTATGGTTTTGGCTCTGTTTGCACTCCCCAGGGGAAACCTTCCCATCAGAACCCAATAATGATCAGAGAGCAAGATGTCCTCATGCCTGTCCTTCTGAATTAGTGATCAGCCTTTCCCTTTCTGACTGCACTCTCCAGTGCCGTGCCTCAACCACTTCCTAAAATGTGCAATCCATGATACAACGATGGACTGCCATGACAATTGCTATTGCTCAAGAAGTTTCAAAACCAGAGTTCGATCTCCTCCAGTTGACAATTCCTTCCTCCAGGATACAAAAGGGGATACTAGAGTTCTTACATGACAGAGAATTCTGTAGGTCTGAGCTACCCTGCCGTGCTTCCAAGTTTTTAAATTAACAATTAATAAGGATTAAATATTACTATTAAATTACTCCATTACTTCACTTTAACAAATATCTTAAAACTCCAGCTCTTTGTTTAAACTCACTAGAACTGTTTACTGTGCTCTTTTTTTCTCACCGGGACTTTGTTTCCTGCATTCCTTTTTCTCCTGGAGATTGCATTATATGTTTTCTGACATACGCCATTCACAATCACATAACTCCCAGAATTATTATTGCATTACTTTATGGAGATTGGGATACCTGCAATCAAGAATTTTTCATGGTGGTTTGGTACCAGTAGCTATCATGCAGCACATTCCTGGAATCAGGAAGGCGTCCAAAACGGAAGGTGATGGACAACAATAGGGGTAGGGAAAAAACATGGCAGAAGAGGGGAAGCAGGGAAGTGTCTGGTGATTGGGGTGAGGGGGTGGGGTAAATGAACCAAATTGGATGAAGGTGTGAAACAATAAGAATCTATGGTTTCCATTAGCTCATTCTATATTTGCTTACTGTAGGGTCTAAAGATTCCCTTAGTATTGCTTTAAATACTATCATCAGAGATGGGAATGGCTGACTGCAAGGAGGTCTGAAAGTTTTGTGTAGTGAGAAATGTTGCCAAGTAGCAGGAGGAAGAATGGAAAAATATTCTGGCCAGGAGAGCACCAGCCCTCCCCAGGCAGGAAACTTTGATTCTGCTATAATGCAGTGGTGTCCAACTTTTTTTGCACAGAGGGGATTGAAGTCATATCACAATTCAAAGTGGCAAGTCAATATATTTTAATTATCTACTTGAGATGACATTGGATGCTGTAACTTTCTCACTGGAGTCTTATGTGGCTATCATAAGATGGTTCCAGTTAAAGCAGGCCAATTATTTTGAATTCCATTGATTTATTTGATCATTCAGATTCAAAGCATGTCACAGATCTGTATGTTTCAAATGCAAATTGTCATTTTAAAGGCAAATTTATCACTCAATTTTATTTGCACAACACACAGCCACTAAATTATTTAATTAATGGATCACATTCACAAATGGCTGTTTGAATTTTGGGTAATTCAGTCTTGCTGATGAACAAAGTCCAATAAAGCAAGTGGAAGGTGGAAATAATTGATAACACCTTACCTGGTCAGAGGTATATTTGGCAGTTTTTGTGTCAGGTTATTCTGAACTCATCTAGAGACGAGAGGTTCTATGATGGTTGACTCATGTTTAAGTCATGCCACTGATGATAACCTAGACTTAATGTTTTTATTCAGTAATGGAATATGCAAGTTGTTATGTGATCCACCACACTAAAAATCATTTCTTCCACTGCTGATGCAGTCTGTACGATCTGCAATTTGGTTTGCAGTTCATGGTGGCTTCTTTGATAGCACTTCTCAAACCCATGATCACTGCCACCTAGAAGGTCAAAGACAGATGCATGGGGATACCACTACCTGCAATTCTCCACTATCACATAATATGCTGACTTGAAAATGTACTGCTGATCCTTCATTATCACTGGGTATACATATTGAAACTCCCTAACCAACTGTGGGAGTACTCACATGGAATGCAGCTCCACAAGGTGAAAGCTCACCATCACATTCTCAAAGACAATTAGGAACAGGCAATAACTACTGGCCGTGCCAGAATTGCCCACAATCATTAAAAAAAATACACTTTTCTGTTTTTAGAGCTTAACCAATAAAATTGTGATCAACTCAAATAGTCCCAAAGGAAAGAAATTGACAATTAGTTCCAGGTTAAGTGGTCACTGCCACTGCTCAGAATTTTGAATCTGAACTACTTAAGACTAAGGGCAAAAATGTACAATGGGTCTAACCCTCAAATTTGAATCAGAATCATGAACTGAGACTTGCTCGGATGTACTCTCTCAGTGTGTCACTTCCACTTGCAGATTTAGACCATAGTTGACAGTTACATATCTAGTAGCTTGAAAATATATACTAAATTCTGGCAGCCATAGTTCTGTCTCCATCACTTGGCTCTTATAGAGCACTGAAGCTTGAAGAATTCAAATAATGGAACCAAACCCTTTTTGTTTCTCAACAAAGAACAATAGCAAGATCTCACATTTTTTACTCTTGAATTCTTATTTATGTGCCAATATGAATAATGTTAAAACGTACCCTGACTACAAAACTTCAGAATTGTAGCAATGTGTTCTTAAAGCCACATAAAACAAAAGCATTACTTAGTGTCAAGACATTATTACTAAGTAAAAAAAATAGTTGTATTAGATTATGTTTCATTAATTTCTAGGCTATTACTAGGGAACTATTGCCTGGAAAGATTTAATGTTCTTTTCACACCATCGTCTTCGCCAATATTATTGCATCAGTTATTTCACCTGTAAAAATTATAGGTCCTGACCTTAGTTCACTGCACTTACTTTGCTGTGAAAGGCATATGCCCACACATTAGCAAGTATAACACACCAGGTAATCAGTTTCTACTAATAGGCCAAGAATAGGAAAACTGCAACAAGTAATTATTTAAATTTAATTGACTGACTGAGACAAGTACACCTGAATTCAATCTAATCAATTAAATAAATTTGCTCAAAGTTAGAAATGTTTCCTGTGTAAACAGGTGAATAATTATAAATCAATGCCTTCGCTTCTTCTGCCCGATTAGAAAAGTGATGGAAATTCTTCCGTGCTGAAAAACAAAATGCATTTTTTTTTCAGGAGAAAATTTTGTTGACCATTTCTTATATTTGCATATAAAAACTGAACAAGAATATTTAATTGTTAGCTCAGCAAATCTCATCAGCTAGAAAAAAAAAGCTAAATACAGAAAACAATGTGTGTTACCAACCGTACCTTCATTAACAAAAAAATCAGCTAAATACCAAGAAACTTCAATTGCTTCAGAGAAATGTGGGATTTCCTTTGTTGACTTCCACTCATAAGGGCTTCTCTCAGGGTGCCACTGTACTGCATAAATAGGGTATCTGTAAGCTACATTTACAGAGCAAGTAATCAGACTAAGCAGGACTATCACACCCAAAAGTTCATCTATTACATTACATTTAAAGCCTATTCACCACAGTAAGTGGTTAAAACTATAGTGAAAATTTCCAAGGTGAAGAACTATCACAAAGTTTAACATGAATGTACACACAAATATAATAGCAAAATTATTTTACCAATAAATTATGAGGGGTTGTGGGGTATTGTATCATACTCACCTTGAGCACTCACTGAAATAGGTCAAATCCATTTGTAACACTCAATTTCAAAGTAGTACAAAAATATATAAACTGCATGATAAAGTTATTATTCATGCTACAAGCACATAACATCGTGTACACAGATCAACATTCGCTTCTTTTACATGATGACAAATGTAAAACAAAACGATCAATAGATTACCATTTATAAAGTAATTCATTTTATCCAGGCAAACTGCAATCCACAAAATCACATTCTTTGTTCATTTCAATGAGAAATGGAACTTTTCTATCAAAGTTTATTTATGTCCTATAGATCTGCTCAAATAAAATTCATTTAATAGCTCATAAAGTTTAGACAGTAAACTCTGGTAATTTGTTATCCGATTGTTCCAGAAATCCCGATGGTTTGGCACCTGGCTCATGAGGCCTCATTTCCAGCACTCACTAGGGCCCCAGTTTCCTCACTCCTTTCATATTGCAACCCCATTCCCCACTCTACTTTTAAACACACCTGTGTCCCATTTCCCACATTCCCTTTAAACTCACTTGAGTCCTGTTTCCTCCACTCTTTTAAAACTCACCAGATTCACTGTCAAATGTATTATACTACTGTGTGACATAAAAAAAATGAAGTAAGAGTGTATTGGGATATCATAGGAGTAATGTCTAATAGTCCAGAAAATCTGCTCATCCAGCATCTCCAAAGTCCCTAGGGTGCAGGATTATTGGAATCTTAAGTAGCTATGATGTACATATTGGAAGACCTGAGTTCGGTTTCAGTGTATGGTGAGTTACTTCATCTGTGGGCATCAGAAGATTTCAATAGGCCTCAATGTGCCTTGGCAAAAGGAACAGAAAAAAAATCAAGGCCCTCATTTCTGATAGGCATCCGGTGATCTCTGCCTAATGTGGAGGTAAATGGTCACAGATTGAGAAAAATGATTTGGTTTCACTGCTATGGCATTTACATTACATATATTGTTAACATTCACTGTAAAGGCTGCGTTAGATTCAACTTCAAATGCTATAGTGGTAAAATAAGCTTCAAAAATTTAAGTGCTTACGTACAATAAATTATTTAGCTAAAGCATAGAAGTCAATTTATTCACAACAAATTACCATAATTTGCAAATAGATATTGCTCAACTACACAAAGAAATCCTAGGGTGGCTAATGTCCTCGGAAATGTGATAACACAAGCAGTCCTTTTCTCCAGGAAAGGAGGCAGTGCAAAAATTAATTAAAAGAATAGTTATAATACTCAGATTAGAAACCTCTATATGCTATAGTGTACTGGTGCTGTAATGAGTAGCATTAGCTTATTACAGCCATAAAGTGTATTTGGTAGAATAAATAACCTTTGAAACTGAATGTGCAGCTTTATAACTAATACAACTACAAAAGGGAATATTGTCTTTTCTCTCAGTCTTCTCTAATCATTTACCAGTATTTCTTCTTAACTGTAATGGAGGGGACCATTTGGCAGCTTCAATAAATCAGATCTTTATAAGTTAGAAAACTTAATGCAAATTGGAATATCAGATTCAGCTTTTTCAACCTACAGATAAAAATTAATAAATTATATGCACAATATGCAGAATATAAGTCTTTTGTTCAAAGACGTAAAATCAGCTGCAGTTATTTTAATTTACCTTCCATGGTGGACACAAATTCTATCTGTTGGCTGTCCATATTTGTACTCAGGATTCTGTAGAAGTTCTTTAATTTTTCATTGTTTGTAAAATTCTGAAATATATTATAAATAATTATGAGAAATACTAAAAGAAATTAACAAATCTTTAAGTATCTATTATGTATGTTGTGCAACCAAACTATAAAATTTGTTTTGTAAAAGGTATATAAATTGTATGCTCACACAAAACAAAGTATATGTTGACTTAATATTGAAAACTGTTAAGTAATCTAGTAGTCACCATTCAAAAATAATTGCCCAGGTTGCCAAAACATAATTCCTCCAATTTCAAATATAGCGACTTGAAATAATATTTATCTTGCTATTCATAGTTGCACTTTTCAGAATGCGCCTTTTGCACTGTGGAGTTCAGTGAAGCTTGGACAAACAATGCTATGTTTCATTTAATAGTAAGTTTCAAATGATTGTGTTTTGCTGACTTTATTGGCCTTCAGGATTATGAGCAAATATTAATGCTAAAGTAATGCACTAAAGCACAGCTCTGCAAATTAACTGAAAAAATTACTAAAATTGTAAAGATTTATCCTGAAATGAGAGGGTTGTTCTATCACAAGCAGCTAAAGAAGTTAGAGCTATATTCTTTAGAGTTTAGAACAATGAAGGGTGATCTTATTGAAACATATACAATCCTGAGAGAACACAACAGGGTAGATGTTGAGATGTTTCCACTACTGGGAGAATCTTGTCAAGGAGACATAGCTACAAGATTAGGAGATGGACATTTAAAACTGTCCGTAACATCTTCATTTTACAGAGGATGGTGAATCTCTGGAATTCCCTATCCTGGAGGGTTGTGGAGGCGAGATCACTGGGGGTATTTAAAGTGGAAGTAGATCAAGGAATTAAGAGCTATGGGGAATTAGTGCAGAAGAAAAGATGAGGCCTGGGGAGGATCAGCCATGATCATATTGAATGAAGCTTGAGGGGCTAAGTGGTAATTGGTTTATTATTGCCACATATACCGAGATACAGTGAAAAACTTTGTTTTGCATGCCAACCAGACAAATCATTTCAAAACATAAGTACACAGAGGTAGTACGAAAGGAAGAACAATAACAGAATGCAGAATATAATGTTACAGTTACAGAGAAAGTGCAGTGCAGGTAAACAATAAGGTGCAAGGGCCACAATGAGGTAGATCGAGAGATCAAGAGTTCATCTTTATCATACAAGGTCTGTTCAAGAGTCTTATAACAGCGGGATAAAAGCTGTCCTTAAGGCTGGTGGTGCGCGTTTTCAAGATTTTGTATTTCCTGCCCAATGGAAGGGGGGAGAAGAAAGAATGACGAGGGTAGGAGGGGTCTTTGATTATGTTAGCTCCTTTCCCGAGGCAGTGGGAAGTGTAGGCAGAGTTAATGGAGGGGAGACACAAAAAATTCTGCGGATGCTGGAACCTGGAGCAATACACAAAAAGTGCTGGAGGAACTCAGCAGGTCAGGCAGCATCTATGTAGGGAAATAAACAGGAGGCGTTTTGGGCCGAGACCCTTCATCAGTACTGGTCAGGAGGAGGGCAGAAGCCAGAATAAGAAGGTAGGGGAAGGGGGAGGAGCACACGCAGGCGGGTGATAGGTGAGTTCAGGTATAGGCAAGTCCAGGTGAGAGGGGGAAGGTAGTGGATGGGGGAGGGGAGAGGATGTAATAAGCTGAGAAGTGATAGGTAGAAGAGGCAAAGGGCTGAAGAAGAAGGAATCCGGTAGGACAGGGTAGTGGACCATGGAATAAAGGATGGGGAAGGGTAGGAGAGGAGATGGGCAGGTCATCAAGGCAGGAGAAAGAAGCCACAGGAATGAGGGAAGACAAAGGAGTGGGAGGGAAGAAAAAGAAGGGGTGGGGTTTCCAGAAGTTGGAGAAATCGATGTTGAGGCCATCAGGTTGGAGACTCCCCAGGCAGAATATGAGGTGTTATTCCACCAATCTGCATCTGGACTCAACGTGGCAGTACAGGAGTCCATGGATAGACATGTCAGTATAGGAGTGGGATGTGGAATTGAAGCGGGTGGCCATCGGGAGGTCCTGGCTGTTGCGGCGGACGGAGCGAAAGTGCTCGAAGAAGTGGTCACCCAATCTGTGTCGGGTCTCACCGATGTACAGGAGGCCACACCGGGAGCACTGAATGCAATAAATGACCACCTCGGACTCACAGGTGAAGCGCTGCCCCACCTGGAAGGATTGTCTAGGACCCTGAATGGTGGTGAGGGAGGAGGTGTAGGGACAGGTGTAGCACTTGGTGGGTTGCAGGCATAAGTGCCAGGGGGGTTATCAATGGGGAGGGACGAGTGGACAAGGGAGTCACATAGAGAGCGGTCCCTTCAGAAAGCAGAGAGAGGGGTTGAGGTGAACATGTGCCTGGTGGTAGGATCCTGTTGCAGGTGGCAGAAGTTGACGTGTTGGATTCAGAGGCTTGTGGCGCAGTAGGTGAGGACAAGGGGAACCCTATCCCTGTTATGTTGGTGGGGGGAGGGGGTGAGGGCAGATGTGCGGGAAATGGAAGAGATAAGGGTAGCATAGATGATGATGGAAGGGAAACCTTGGTTACTGAAAAAGGAGGACATCTCTGATGTCCTAGAATGGAAAGCCTCATCATGGGAACAGATGCGGTGGAGGCAGAGGAACTGGGAGAAGGGGATGGCGTCCTTACAAGTGGCAGGGTGGGAAGAGGTGTAGTCAAGGTAACTGTGGGAGTCAGTGGGTTTGTAGAGGATGTCTGTGGTTAATCTGTCTCCAGAGATGGAGACAGAGAGATCCAGAAAGAGGAGAGAGGTGTCGGAGATGGACCAAGTGAATCTGAGGGCAGGGTGGAATTTGAAGGCAAAGATGATGAAATTGACGAGCTCAGCATGGGTGCAGGAAGCAGCCCCAATGCAGTCGTCAATGTAGTGGAGAAAGAGTTGGGGGGCAGTGTAGGCTTGGAACATGAACTGTTCCACGTAGCTGACAAAGAGGCAGGCATAGCTGGAATCATGTGAATGCCCATGGCTACATCTTTAGTTTGGAGAAAGTTTATACCCCTCCACACCCACTTTATAATACTTGAAGTAGTACTGTATACAACTTTAGCATTATTTCTCCACTGTTGTTGGAGCAGTCATAAATGCCTTTTTTTAACAAAATGAATACTAGAGTGAAAAGAATGATATTAAAAGGCGAAGATGCAAACAAAGTAAGACAATAAGGTGTCTTATCTCGACAAAAATGTCTGTGTAAACTTGATAGGCCATTTGGGATATATGTGGATCTGTAATGAGTTCCATCTTAAGATAATGAAAGTGTGTGTTCTTTTTTCACCAAACTACTCTAAATGAGATAAGGAAAGCAAGTCTCAGGCTAATTCTCTGTGTTAGAGGTTATGGTGGAACCAAATTGTCAAAATAGAACAAAAGCAATTCTAATTTGCCCTTTAACTCTGCTGCAAGCTCCATTAACAACAATAGTGGTGACAAAGAAATGCCTCACAGGTCTGGCCAAGGTCAGGGAAAACATCTCTGAAGTCCATGCACAAGCTACTATGTAATATTCACACACTGTTCATTATCAATCAGTTCTCCTCCCAACAGTCACATGCCCTGCAGACTTGAATATTTGCCACTACTCCAAAACATATACCTGCCTAGTAGTTTACATACACTTCCAACTATGCAAGCATTTCAACAAAAAGGGCCAGGTTGTGAGTGGGGATTATTGTGGGTAAAGCTTGTTATTGTATCGCAGCACAGCAGAAGACTCCAAGAGTAGCTCAATGGGCCAAAGTGCCTCCTCTAACAATGAAATTATAGTAAATAAAAGGGAATACAGTATAGGATCTGCCAGTTACCTATTCCTGAAATCTTATGATTAAACTCCAAATGCTAAACTCTTAAGTCCTTCAGCAAAAATACATAAATATTAACTTTTTCTCAGAAAGTTAGCTGCTCACACTTAATATCAGATAACAAACATTCCTCAGCTTTTCCAAGTCAAGATGTCAGATACATTTCTTCTGAAAACCTGAAAAAACACTGTCCTTACCAGCATCAGAACCCCTGAAATTGACCTATTTGCCTGGCTCTAGCAAATATGGGAGGGAAGCTAGGAACAGAATGGTAGGTCAATAGGATCCTCAGCTCAATGCCTGTAACAACTCTTCAAAAGAACTCAATAAATCTGTAGTTAATGCTTTAAGGAAGACCTGTCTACATCACTCTCCGGTGCCCCAGCATTGGGTGGACTCCATAGCCTAGGCAAACAGTGGGGACGATCTTCTTTTGGGTCTTCAGCCATGGCTCCCCCTAGTCACCACAAGAAAATAAGCATCCTTCACAGCAGGACAGTAACCCTTTGTGATCCTGGCAAATCTCAAGTTCAGCCCTGTTGAACAGCAAGAGGTCTGAATCCCTAACAAATCTGTATATAATCATGAATCCCTTTAACTAGGATAGGTGTGATGTACCTTCCTGATATTCAGAACTGATCACCACTCTGTGTAGTGTTGTTATGCAACAGAATGTATATATTTATGGGACAGAATAGACGGCAAATAAATGCTGCACAAGGCTTGACACCACTGCTGCATACTTCAGGGGTACATATCCATACAATTCTTTGTTATGTTTAAGCATGAAATACACAACAACGTTGTGATCATGAATCACTATCAAAATTATACATACATGGAAAACTGTAGCAGATAAACTAATAGCACTGCAAATTCTAGGCCCATGTATCAACAGTATAAAAATAATTACGTTACTCAAAGCATATTAAGTAAAACAATGGTAGCTAAAAAACCTCGCTAAATCCTACCTTCCGAGAAATACTCCAATTGTGGTAGTTTCCTGTCAAAGGTTTGGTTTGTAATGATTGCAACAGATCTTTAGGAAAGTTCTTGAACATTCGACTATGAAAAACATCTGAACAAAATAACAGAAGCTGAAATATTTATTCAGCTACTCCATCAGTCACAATTATAAATTTTTCATTTGTCACCCTCTCATCATGCTTGCCCTATGTTTTCCCTCAACCAACTTAAATCTTAAAAAGAGTGTGGAAGAAAGCATGTTATTTTATCTTTTAAAATCATGTGGAAGAAAATAAAATAAAAATAAGACCCAGATTCATAAGCTAGAAATATATTAACTTACAATGAGCTTTAAGAATGCATCTGATTTAGAAAAAAATATATAAATCTAGTATACACATGGCACCCAATACATTGAACCTTAGCCCATTTGTAAACATGGCAACAAAATACAGCTTTGTGTTAAGGGAATAATGACACTACTAGAGTAATCTAGAGGCCTAGAAATGGAGACAGGAGTTCAATTCACACTACAGCAGTTGAAGAATATAAATTTAATTAAAATAATCTATAATTGTAATGGTAAACATGAAACTACAGAATTGGAGTAAAAATCCATCCGGTTCATTTAAGTCCTTCACTGAAGAAAATCTCCTCTGCTTATCCAGCTTGGCCTATATACTGTATTACTCAAGGCACATAGCAATATGCTTGACTCTTCACCGCCTTCTGAAAGGTCCTCACAAGCCTTCCAGCTAAATCAAAACTGGGTGCAGAATAAAACAGGACGAGTACCCCAACGTCAGCCTTGGCATCACAATTAGATAAGGCAATATCATTCATAGCCCAGTTGCCCTTACAAACATTTGATGAGATTTCTACATTAGGAGTGTTCTAAGAAATACTGACATTGAATAAAGTAAGGCTGTTGGCAGACAGTCCCAGATTCCCGCATCACAATTCATGAACAGGAATCAAATGGCAAACAAATCCACTGAAGGCAACAGCAGAGTGGTACAGAGTCAGGAAGCACTCTACCACATTGATTTTAGACCACAAGAGAAATCTCATGGCATCTTAGGTAAGGAAATCTCCTGCTGATTACCATCTATCAGCCTCCCTCAGTTTTTGAACCAATACTTCTCCATGCTGAGCAAATGTGGAAGAGGCACCAAGTGTAGCAGATTGTACTGTGAATGGGTGATTTCAATGTCCAACACCAAGAACAGCTTTCAGTACCTCTAGATGAATGACCTTACCAGTAGTGCATATGCGCTGTGAAGTTATGAAAAAATACGGTAACCAAGATCGTTAGATCAAGTAGTACAACTGAAAGGAGGCATGTTAGCGGAAAGCTAAAGGGCATGTTCAGCATTCCTTACCATCTGTAAAATTCAAAGGGAGAGCATGATTGGAAGTGTTCGTGATAGTAAGAAGATCTTCTCCACTGGTAAGAGCTGTTAGTTCTTCAAACCCAAGACAAGTTCCCCACACTGGGAAGTAAATACCTTTATCTTTTACCTGTTAAATAAAGGTAGTTGCAACACACACTATTAAAAAAACTCATTAACAATGCATCCAGTCTTTATTAGCAGGGTTTTCACCTTTAACATGTCACAAGTTTCTAAACACAGACAAATAAAATGAGAGCTAGGAAAATAACCAAAATCAAGGCTGAAATGGTAGACTTTGAGCAAGACTTAAAAATCTAGCAATGTAAAAGTAAGATAAGAGTTATTAGGGGAGGGGGTGAACTATAGCACATTATCACCATGTCAACAAAGAAAAAAACCACTTTGATACCACTTTCCAGCCCACTGCCTTGTAGGTTACAGCACCAAGTGCTCATCCATACATTTTAAGAATGAAGTTCTTCTACCAATTACCTAAAACTAATTACTTGACTTCACTGCTGAGGGAAACTAATCATTCCTCTCATTGTCAAGGTCTCTTGTAATTTTAGACAATAATCTTCTATTCACCTTTGTTGTTCCTAAACAAAGACACAGCCCAGCCAATCTCTCCTCACAAATAAAGTTTGCTAACTCTAGCATGACATCATCGTTCTTAGATTTTATACCTCACCCAATAGGCAGCATTCCAAATTCCTTCTTAACCACTTTATCTAATACAGTGCAGCCTTCATGGATTTGATGACCTAAGCAGCAAGAGCCCTTTCTTCTTCTACAGAGCTTGGCAACCTTTTGTGTATTCCCTTCCCTAGGTTCCTTTCCCAAATGCATTACTTCAAACTTATTTAGATAGAATTCATATGTTACAGTATTTTCCACTTCACCAGTCCATTCTCAGTCATAATCAAGCAGCCAATTTTTATACCATTTACATACATCTTAATCATCACTTCTGTACTCAAGTCCATGTCATTGACATATAGCACAAAGGACTTTGCATACTTGAAAGTTATGCCATAATTGGTGGAACTGAGAGAAAAGGAAATACAAAAGAGGTTAAAGTTAGAGGCTGCAGAAGTTGAGCCAGGCCATAAGGGTGCAGTGGTTAATAGACATTGGTTGAAGCAAAAGAGGGGCATGGACTTTGAAATCTATGATCTACAAAATTTAAGTAGTTTGCAGTGTGAGCGTATCAAATAAGGAGGGACTTCTGGCTGATTTGATTTACAGAGTACAGTGTGGGAAATAGGCAAATAACCCATAGAAACATGGAAGGGAACGTTTTGCTTTCTACTCACTTTCACACAAAAGATATCAGCTTAGGAGTACCCCAAATATAAAATACAAAAACCCAGATCTCATTACTAAATTCAGGGCTCACTTTTAAGCACTCCATATAGATTTCCAGAACAGCAGTTAGGTCCATTAGATATATCGGTTAGGACTTGTTTGTCTCTTTAATTTTAATTTTTGGGACTTAAGACACTTACTTTTAAATAGTCTTTTTCTTTGAGTAATTTTTCCCCCAATGTGTTTAGCTCTTCAAAGAAGCCTAGGAGATGCAAAATGCTGCTCAAGGCAAACAGGTTTAAACATTCCCTCTAAAGCCCAATTGTGAGACTGTGTTTTCATGACTAGGGTTTTGGAATATTTTTATACATAATAAATAGCTACAACAATTATTCTATATTAGTTTATCATCCTTGAGCATCTTTTTTCCAAAGCCCTGGTTCTATGGCTCCCATTCATACTGATGACTAGTTACTTAAATATTCTTGGGGGAAACAATGACTTTGATGAAGAGTTCCTCTCTTCTTTATATCTTTTTAAAAAACTCGTCTGTACTTTCTATAAGTGCTATAAAGTTACCTGTAGTGCAAGATTATAAAAGATGGCTGAAATCTCAGAATATCTGGATTCTTGAACAGTAATATCACCTCCTGGAAAGAGCACCCTGAATGAAGATGGAGAAGAAGTCCATCAACCTGGCATCCAAAATGGTGATAGCAACAGTAACACTGCCACAAAAAAAATGCTGCAAAACTCTATTCAGTAAACAACTCGTGAACAGTAAGATAACTCCCAATGAACAGGAGCCACAGAATGCCCATAGTGCTTGGTGTGCCCTGAAGTCCTATCATAAATAGCTCTTGAGAGACTCTTGGCTGCTCCATCAGAAAACACCAAGACTGGTTTGATGAGAATCACCATGAGTTTCAGGATGTAAATTATTATAAATGCAAGGCATTGTTGGATTGAAAACAACATATTTCAATGGAAATAAAAACAAGCATCTAAAGGCTGAGCTCCAATAAAAAAAATGACCTAAAGAATGGATAGTAGGTGAAAAGGCCACAGAATTTAGTGCTCTCATGATCATCTACAACCAAATGAGCACTCATGCCACTGAGAACTAAGAATGGAGAAGAGCATATCAAAGACAGAGCAGTGGTCAGAGCCTGCTCATGGAAGATCTTCTCTACTGAGGCTTTATCTTTAATGCATGTGATTGACTCCATACCACAGCAAAATATCTGCTGCAGTCTTGGCTCCATCCCAGCCAGGCAAGAGATTGAAAAGGTTATTCAACAGCATAAGAACAATAAGACTTCCAGAGCAGACAAAACCCCAGTAAAAGTGTTAAAACATGGCAGAGAAGTAATTCTGATGCAAAATCATTACCTCATCTCGCTCATCTAGAAAGAGGAGTGCATGGGAAAGCACCTCTGAGATGATCTATTGTGACTATCTTTAAGAAAGGATACAATTCTGATGGTGGGAATTACAGAAGGATCTTTCTGCTATCTGCCACAGGGCATGTCATTGCAAAGATTTTCCCCAACCACCTCCTTCCAATGGCCAAAGAACTCCTCCCAGAATCACGTGGATTCCACCCATCAAGAGGTACAATGGATCCTCTCTGCACTACAATTCCAAAAAAAATTTAGAGAACAATACAAATCACAGTGTGTGGCCTTTTTCAGCCTTACAAATATCTTTGTCTCTGTCAACCAAGAAAGATTATGGAAAATCCTTCTCAAAGTTGACTGCATCCAGAAGTTCTTTGCCATTCTACAATGACATATAGCTGTGATCCTGACTAAAACTTTCACCACAGTGTACAGTGAGATTAAGCAACCCCTGGCATCACACCAAGCCTCTTCTCAATCTTCCTTGCTGCAGTACCATAACTTACCTCCAACAAGCTTCCAGCTGGAGCGGAGTTAATCTACAGGAAAAGCTGGAAGATGTTGACCCTTTATCCTCTCTACTACAGAATCAAAATCTCCCCCAACTTCAGTCACCAAGTTAAGGTATGCAGGTAATTTTTTTACATGTGTACACTCAGAGACCAAGGTGATAACTTCACTGAATCACTTATCATGGATCTTGCATTAAATATGCAGAAGATAAAGGTCTTTCACCAATAACAATGATTCCAAATCAACAACCCGAATAATGAAGATCCACAGCAAGATGCTGGAAAACAAGTGACTTGCCTGATCACAGAACCCACATTCCAACAAAGGAAGACATCATTACAAAATTCATCATGATCTCTTTGGCCAATTGAGATCAAGAATGTTTGAAGACCAAAACCTCAAAGTCAGCACCAATGTTATTGACCTGAAGTATAAAGTTTCAGCTAGCAGGAGCCAGGACTTGGAGCGAGAGGCGGGAGATTTTAAAAGAGGTGAGTCTTGGGACTTTCTATTCAGTTTCAGCTAGCAGGACCCTAAGAGATGCACATTTGCATATTGTTAGTTAATAATTGATTGGCTAATTAGCAGCAGCCAATAAAAAGAAGGTAGGGTCAACCAGAGTGGCTATTTTGGAGTGCTCATTGTTGGAGTGGTTAGTGTCAGAGTGGTGAGCTGAGGCTTTGGTGTGTGGAGGTGGAGTAAGTGGCCCATGTGTTGGGAGTGAGAGCAACTCTTCAGGAAAAAAGTCTTCAGTGCAAAGGCACAGGTGAGTACAGGTAGGATTTTATTTTGTTATCCTCTATTTGGCTTTGGTTGGCAGGGGTATGGGAACCAGTGTTAGGTCAGATGATGGAGCAGTTGGAATTGATGTAGATGCAATATACAGAGAGACTGAGGAAGGATAGGCAGTGGATAGGGCATAAATACAGTGAGTTGGGTGGGTTGAAATGTGCTCACTTTTAATGTGAGAAGTATTAAGAATAAGGGTGATGAACTTAAAGCATGAATCAGTACATGGAATTATGATGTTGTGGCCATTACAGAGACTTGCCTGTTGCAAGGGCAGGATTGGCTGGGTTTTAGATGCCTCAAAAGGGAGAGGAGGTAAAAAGGGGGGGAAGTGGCATTATTAATCAAAAAGTATCATGGCTACAGAAAGGGAGGACATCATGGAGGGTTTGTCTAAGTCAGTACGGGTGGAAGTCAGAAACAGGAAGGGAGCAATCACTCTGTTGGGAGTATTCTATAGGCCCCCCAATTTCCATTGGGACACTGAGGAGCAGCTGAGTAGGCAGATTGTGGAAAGGTGCAAAAATAACAGGGTTGTTGTCATGGATGACTTCCACTTCCCCAATATTGATTGGTACCTCCTTAGTGGAAAAAATTTAGATGGGGCAGAATTTGTTGGGTGTGCCCAGGAAGGATTCCTGACACAGTATGTGGACAGGCTGACTAGAGGAGAGGCCACACTGGATCTAGTACTAGGTAATGAACCTGGTTGGGTGACAGACCTCTCAGTAGGAAAGCATTTTGGAGACAGTGACCACAACTCCTTACCCTTTAGCATAGCAATGGACAACAAAAGGAGCAGATGATATGGGAAAGTATTTAATTGGGGGAGGGCTAATTACAATATTAGGTAGGAACTTGGGAGCATAAAATGGGAACAGATGGAAAATGCACGGCAGAAATGTGGAGGTTGTTTAGGGACCACTTGCATAGGGTTCTGGATAGGTTTGTCCTACTGAGACAAGGAAAGGATGGTAAAGTGAAGGAACCATGGCTGACAGAAGTGAAACATTTAGTTAAGAGGAAGAAGGAAGCATACTTAAAATCATATGGGGCTCTTGAGAATTATAAGGTAGCCAGGAAGGAGCTTAAGAAGGGACTTGGGAGAGCTAGAAGGGGATGTGAGAAGACCTTGGTGAGTAGAATTAAGGAAAACCCCCAAGGCATTCTACACATGAGGAGCAGGAGGATGACTAGAGTGAGGGTAGGACTGCTTGGGAATAAAGGGGGAAACATGTGCCTGGAGGAAGGGGAGGTCCTTAATGAATACTTTGCTTCAGTGTTCACTGGGAAGTGAGGCTTTTACTCTGACCTCACATTTGTCAAACAGGCTAATGTGCTGGAGCATATTGAGGTCAAGAAAGGGGTAGTGTTGGAGCTTCTGAAAAACATGAGGATAGATAAGTTCCCTGGGCCAAATGTAATATACCCCAGGTTATTACAAGAAGCAAGGGAAGAGACTGATGGGACATTAACAATGATATTTGTCCTCCCTAGCTACAGGAGTGGTACCAGAGGATTGGAGGATGGCAAATGTTATATTGTTCAAGAAAGGTAATAGGGATAACCCTGGGAATTATAGACCAATGAGTCATCAGTGGTGGGTAAACTATTGGAGAGGATTCTTAGGGACAGGATTTACAAGTATAGTCAACATAGCTTTGAGAGGGGATAGGTTGTGCCTCGTGAGCCTAATTAAGTTTGTCGAGGAGGTGACAAAGCTAATTGATGAAGGTAGTGGTGGATGTGGTGTGTATGGATTTTAGTAGGTCATTTGACAAGGTTCCCCATGGTAGGCTCATCCAGAAAGTCATGAGGCATAGGATTCATTGAGACTTGGCTGAATGAATTTGGAATTGGCTTGCCTGCAAAGGGTGGTAGTAGATAGTATTCTGCCTGGAGGTTGATGACTAGTGTTTCAGTGGTCTGCTCTGGGACCCCTGCTCTTGTGATGTTTTTGTATAGTATGTGGGTTAGTAAGTTTGCAGATGACACAACAGTTGGCGGTGTGGGTGGTGTAGAAGGTTGTCATAAGTTTCAATGGGATATAGATAAGATGCAAAGTTGGGCAGAGAAGTGGCAAATGGAGTTCAATCTGGAAAAGTGTGAAGTGATACCTTTTGGAAGATCAAATTTCAAGGCAGAATACAACGTTAATGGCAGGAGTCTTAGCAGTGCGGAGGAACAGAAGGACCTTGGGATCCAAGTCCATAGATCCCTCAAAGTTGCCATGCAAATTGATAGGGTGGTTAACAAGGCATATGGTGTACTGGCCTTCATTAGTCAGGGGATTGAATTCAAGAGCCGTGAGGTAATGTTGCAGCTCTACAAAACTCCAGTTAGGCCATACTTGGAGTATTGTTTGGTTCTGGTTGCTTCATTATAAGAAGGATGTGGAAGCTTCAGAGGGTGCAGAACAGATTTACTGGGATGCTGCCTGGATTAGAAAACCTGTCCTATGAGGAAAGGCTGCATGAGCTAAGGCTTTTCTCTTTGATGTGACAGAGGATAAGAGGCAACTTGAGGTGTATAAGATTGAGAGGGATAGATAAAATGGGCAGGCACCAGCTTTTTCCCCAGGGTGGCAATGGCCAATACCAGAGGACATCCATTTAAGGTGAGTGGAGGAAAGTTTAGGAGAGACTTTAAACAGTGGTGGGTGCCTGGAATGCACTGCTGGGGTGGCAGTAGAGGCTAATAAAATAGGAACATTTAAAAGACTCTTGGATAGGCACATGGATGTAAGAAAATGGAGGGTTAGGGGCTGTGTAGGAGGGAAGGGTTAGATTGATCATGGAGTAGGTTTATACAAGTTGGCACAGCATCATAGGCTGAAGGGCCCATACTGTGCTTTACTGTTCCTTTCTATAAAGGAGGGTGGCAGCTCAAAGTACTGGAAAACACCATCAATGCTGTGACTCAAATCCTTTGAATCAATTGGTAGCATAGGAGGGACATTAATGTCCTCCTAGGCCAACATTCCCAGAAGCTCTGATCAATGTCAATCAGTTCTGGTAAACAAGCCACAATTCTTGCCCAATACCAGACTTCCAAAATGAGCACCAACTCTCAGCTCTGCCAATGGGAAGAGTGCTCTAGAAGGGCAAAGAGAATATTTCAGTTCTCAGTCTCCTTGAAAGAAAGGTGATGTTCACCCACTTGTGGGAATCCCTGGCCCATGACTACTCAAATGCAAAAGCACCTGGGAAGGCACCAATACCTTAAGTCTCTAACACTGGAGCACATGAAAGTCTTTCATAAATAACAGAAGTATAAAACATCCCAAATTGGTTACACCTCCCACAAAGCAGCACCTGCCCCAAATTGTGGCGAAGCCTGCAAATCTTGCATAGGACTCTTCAGAACCCAGAACTGGAGCAGAAGCAAGTCATCCTCCTTGAGGGACTGTCTAAGAAGTAAAGAAGAATGTGTTTAGAGAAAGTAAAATGATCTCATTATTTCAATTCCACTCATAGATAATATTTTTCAGAGAAATCCAGCATTTCTCTCTGTAACTGCCAATATTACTCCATGTAACAATAATCAATGTCAAAATTTCTATGCAATTGTGACTTTCCAAAATTGCAGTCAGTGGTTTGCCACTGTTTTTTCTGAATGCACTTTAATGGTGAATTCCTTGTGTCATCTGTCAAAGGAGCCAGAAATGCAGATAATTCCCCACCATTTATAGTGAGGAAATTCTGCACTGTGCTGGACTAGTGTAGTTTTTAATTGTTCTTGATTTGCTTTAAACAGTTCTGACTGTTTTAAGATATTCTGGGTGGCATGGTCACTGTTGCCTGTTATCTTAATGGAAAAGAGTGGCACCAAGGTTTGTGTTGATATGATCAACTGTGTCAGAACTTGCAAGAAGGCATGGAGGATGATTTCTTTTAGCTTGTGGCCAAGAGAAACTGAATAGAACATAGTGCAGTACAGCACAGGAACAGGACCTTCACCCACTATGTCATCATGCCAATTTAAACTACACATCTGCCTGCACATGAATAGTCAAAATTTGTGGGTATCACTTCTGGATTGACAAGGGTGATTAATGGGTAAGAGTAAAATGGGTGGACTAAGTAGCAAAGTAGCTGCAATAATGATTTCAAATTAAAGTGATAAAGATATAGAGATCCTTGTATTTTCTAATTAGAGCTGATGGAAAGAATAGAGAAGGATTTAAGGAAATTATTAGCAGTGAAGAAAAGAAGTTGAGTTATCATCCAGGATGATTCTTGAGTAGTGGCTAGTTTTAGTTAAGTACTGAGATGGTTTTGCTGATCAGATTCATTGATAGGGGTTTAACCAGATGTGTACCAGAAATATTCAAATCTGCAGCCATTAAGATGACAAAAAATTGACAGCCCCATCAGGATAGGAGAAAATTTTGCTGGGAACAAGTGCAAAAGTGGATGTGTGGAAGTGGTCAGAAATTGCCTTGCCTGCAATAAAGACCGTGGGAGCAGAGGGGCCACAGGAGATCAGGTTTGAGGGATGGCCATGAAAGTTATAATTTCAAAAAGCCAACAGATCAAATGTTTTGGTTATTGCTAATTGGTTTATTATTGTCACATGTACAGGGATACAATGGAAAAATTTGTCTTGCATACTGTCCATACAGATCACTTCATTACAACAGTGCATTGAGGTAGTACAAGGTAAAACAATAACAATGCAGAGTAAAGTGTTGGAAACAGAAAGTGCACACAGACAATGAGGTACAAGGCCATAATGAGGTAGATTGAGGTCAAGTCTGTCTTATCATACTAGGGGACTGTTCAATAGTCTTGTAACAGCAGAACAGAAGCTGTCCCTGAGCCTGGTGGCATGTGCTTTCAGGCTTTTGTATCTTCTGTCTGATGGGAGGGGGGAGAAGAATGTCTGGGGTGGGTGGGGTCTTTTATGTTGTCTACTCTACTGAGGCAGTGAGCCTGATTCCCCTTGGTTTTCATCTACCTTCTTTGCAGAATTGACAATACCAACTCTCGTAACAGTCTTTAAGATCAATAAGACAACTAGTTATAAAAACAGTGAATGAAAGAATATCAATATCACCCAACTAACAGGAAATCCTGCTTACAAGCATGAAACACTCATTGGAATAACTCCAACAACTGATCCTCTTATAGAATTAAGAATATCATAGCTTAGTCAATTGAATAATAACTCACCCACTTATTGAATGAAACAGCTCCTTGTATTCAGCAACTGTTAGTTTAATACTGCATTAAATAAAACAAACAAAATAATAAATGGTCATTGTAAAGTGATTACAATAAGACATTATTTTTTTAAATTGTGTAGTTCAAGTGCAAGGACTAGAATTTGGAATGTATTTCAAATAAAATGTAAAATCCAATAGAATTGGCTTTTTACTTTTTTCATGGATGTGGACATCCTGGCAATGCCAGAATTTGTTGTTTATCCCTCACTTCCCCTGGGGAGGTGGGGGGGTGGAAAAACAAGGTAACTAAAAATAACCAGCATAGGTGGATCGGAAGTCACATAAATGCCACACTGGCAGATTTCTTCCCTGAAGGACACTAATGAACCAATGATTTTTTAATGACAATCCAGTATTTCATGTTTAATATCATTTTGACTAGCTTTGCTTTTAAAGCCATATTTGTCTTCATAAAGTAATTATTTTGCCTTAAATTCTCCAGCTGCCATGACAGGATTCAAATCATCGTCTGAATCAATAGCCTGGAACTGGTAGTCCAATAACTTAATTGGTATACACCCCTAGTGTTTGCAACTGATGGTCTAGATATTTTCTTGCACTTTGAAAGGCAACAGCAGAGTGGGGTGGGGGCACTGCACATTTTGTGCATGGACCTCTGCAACAATATTCTATTGCACGAGGCCCAAGGCTTTGCGAAAGGCATTTCTTCTGCAACTGTCATCTAGCTCACATAAGTCTAGGGGGTTGGGGTAGTTTGGTTAAGGGAAGTTGGAGAGGTTTGGAAGATCTGACCTTTAGTTGGAGGGGGTAAGGCAGGGATCAGAACATCAAAAGTTGGGTCTTAGTGCTAAATAAGAATACCCTGACTTCATGTGTTGGGTATCAGAGGTCCAAAATGTGATGGCAGCTAGAATGACATGTGCAATGATGGGTTGGTGGTGGGAGCAAACATCTTATAGGATCTACCTGCAAGTGAATCCACCCATTGGATTCATCTGGCATGGATGAGTTAAGGCAGGTCTGCTTTATGTAGTTCAGATGCAGACCTTTGCCTAACTTGTCAAGACCTGATTCAGTGTGAATGCCCTGCATAATTCACAGGTCCCAATAGTGCAAATGAATTTTGTGCCAGCAATATCAAAATCACTTGACACCTCAAATGTTTTCTAGAACTATCCATGCTTTAGTGCTTCACAAATGCTATTGGGAACATCAGTTCTGTTTGAAGCAATTCAAATAATCAGTTCATTAACTGCATTGAGAAGGTTCTGAACATAGTCACACAGCACAGAAACAAGCCCTTAAGTCCACCATGCCCATGCAAGCCAATACATACCCATCCAGCACTCAACTAGAAGCTTACTAAATGTTGTGAGAATCTCTGCCTCTACACCCTCTTGGACTGTGCATTCCAGATTTCAAACACTCTGGAAGAAAAAGGTCTTATCAGATCCCCTTTAAACCTCCTTAGCCTAAACCTCTGCTGTAAGGAGAAGCTTCCTAATGTTTACCCTATCAAAGCCCCTCAGAATTTTGCATAGAAATAATTGTTTCCCAATAAATTATTCTCTGAAACAAAAAATGAAAATTAACAAATTATCTCCTGAATACTGAACCTCATGTCAAAGTCTTTATTTGCATGTATATATTTATAACTTGTTACCTTTTCACAAGTGCAGTTTTTATCTTTGTATTTTATTTATTTGATCTATATTCAGAAAGAAAACTTGAAAAGAGTCTATAGTTTTTCCACAAACAACCCAAGCTGCTTGAACCTTAGTGAATGATCCAAACTGTACAAACACTTCTGCATCTCTGTATTATTCTCTGTAATATTACCCTACTCAGGAATAATGCAAGTGTGGCCAAGTGGAAATTTAGCAACATCGCTAAGATATACTGCTAATCCCTGCCAAGGTTTGGGGTCAGGGTCATTTAATGAATTTGCCTTTGATACCTGCTTAGGAGCCCACATAAAATGGACCAGAGAAACACTGTAGCGGACTACATTAAATTACCACGGATGAACATATTCTTAGTCATTTTGGTACGCAAAGACAGAAAGAACACCTGGTCCCTAATTTGTTTCAACATCAAAGTCAAGTTCATTGTCATATGTACAAGTACATATGTGCAATGAAAACTTACTTATAGCAGCATCACAAGCACATAATATCAGATAAGCAGCATTCACAAGAAAAACATACGTTAAACAAATTATACACAATTAGAACAAAAGTCCATTGTAGTGCAAAGTGGTCATTGTGTTGCTAAACAGTAGTGATTAGGGTTTTGCTGGTTGGTTCAAGAACTAAATGTTTGAAGGGAAGTAGCTGTTCTTGAACCTGGTGGTGTAGAAGAATGCTCAGAAGCATTCACCTCATTAAAATACAAATCACTGGAAGTATTGTCATCACTTCTGAATCCAATATAATATCAATATTTGATAAACAATATTATTTCATTAAGAATTCCCCAATTCATTTTGCTTATGTCCAGGAGCCAGGAGTGAGTTTAGTGAGAAATCTAAGCCTATTACTGAATTCAGGTAAACTGTAATAACTTTATGAACTTATTGAGAGGAGTTCTGTATTGGATAAACAGACCTACCAACACCCTTATAGGCACCACTCTTGCACCAGCAGATTCTAAAAACTTCACATATGAAGCAGCAATATAGCTATTGCCAAACTTGATAATATCACCGCCTGTTTCCTGAGCCAGCACACCTTAACAAACAGAAAAATAAAAGTAAAAGGAGTATAATACGAGCACATAAAAATGTAATACATTGATGTCTTATTTGTGACTGTAGGAAACATGATATTGTTTTGCATAAATTTGTATGACAGTAATACTTTGGATGCTGCAATGTGAGAGGATAACAATTCTTAAAGATTTTATGACATCCATCATAGATGCAACTGACAAACCAATTAAAGGTCCAGGGCCATGGAATTTCCTCCTTCAACTTCTCTATCCACCTTTAACACATCTCTTAAAGTCAAACTACTTCAGCAAGCTTTTGATCACCTGAACTAATAACTTATTTGGCCCAGCATCAATTTTGTTTGATAATACTCTTATTACACTTTGGTGTATTAAAAGTGCTATATAAATGGAAAAGCACAAACTACAGATGCTGGAAATCTGAAATAAAACACAAAATGCTGGAAATACTCAGCAGGTCAGGCAGCATTTGTGGAAAGAGAAGGAGTTAAAGTTTCAGGTCAATGATCTTTCTGAAATGTAACAAACTGGAACGTAGGCATGGTTAAACTTGGAGGGAAGGGGGAGGGATGGAGGCAAAAAGGAAATATTTGTGATAATGTGGAGACTAAGAAAAGATGGATGAGAAAATTAGATTTGATTAGGAGGGGATGCTGAAGGTTTATTATAGGAAGCCAATCTGATTGGAGGAGGTATAGACAGAGGGAGGACTAAGGGGAGATGAAAAATCCTGCTGAAACTTTGACATACAGAACACAGCAGTAGCTCAAAAGCAGAAATAAGAGACAATGTTGGAAAAGCCCAACAGATCAGGCAGCATCTGTGGAGAGAGAAAAACTGAGCTACAAACCATCCAGAGATTGAAAAGCAAAAAAAACTGCAGTTAGTAGAAATCTGAAGCAAAGATAGAAAACGTGGAAGTACTTAACAGGCCAAGCAGTGCTGAAACCAGCCCCCCCCCTTCCCAACAGATGCTATACTGCCTGCCCACACCTCCCTTCCCAACAGATGCCATACAGCCTGACATCCCCTGTTCTTACACCAGAATCAGCCAGTTCTGACACAAACTGGAAAAGCTAGTCACTTGAAATTGTTTAATTCAGTGTTGAGCCACAATGGCTGAAGTGTGTCCTAGATGGAAGATGAAATGTTGCCCATCAACATTATGTTGGACTTTATTAGCACAGTTTAAGAGACCAACGACAGAGACGTCAGAGTGATATGCAACTAGAATTAGAATCAACCTTGTGAATTGAATGGAACAACCACTAAATATGAGTTTAGTTACTTTAATGTGAAGATCAAATTGTGAGCACTGAATGCAGTGCATTAAGATGGAAGAGGTACAACTGAATCACTGCTTCACCTGAAAGGCATATTTGGGAACCTAGAAGGTTGGAAGGGAAGAGGTAAGCATCTCCTGTGGTTGCATAGGAAGGTGCCATGAGAAAAGAAATGGATATTGGTGGGATGAAAAAGTAAACAAGGAAGCTGCAGAGGGAATTGTCCCTTCAGAATTATGAAGGAGGAGGGGAACAGAGGTGGCACCTCATTGAAATTATGGAGGTTGATCTGTTGAATGTGTAGGCTAGTAGAATGGAATGGAAGGACAAAGAGAGCCCTTATCCTTGCTCTGGGTGGGAGAAAGGAGCAAGGAAGTGCAGAAAATTGAACAGATACATTTGAAAGCTCTGTCAATTATGGTCGGGGGGAAGCCATCTCAGAAGCATTGATGTGGAAAATGTCCCCCTCAGGACAGATGCAATGAACTGGAGAAACCAGAAGAATGGAATGGAGTCCTTATAGGAAGCAGAGTGAGAAGATGTGTAGTCAAGATAGCTGTGAGAGTCTGTGAGCTTGTGATGAATATTGGTCACCAACCCATTCCATTGTCGAGGTAGCTGTGGGAAACAACAGAGATACAGTTCCCCTGATCCTCACCTTTCACCCCACTTATCTCTGTATCCAGCAAATCATTCTCCATCATTTCTGCTAGCTGCAATGGGAGCCCACCACCAGCCACATCTGCCCCGCCCCACCCCTTTCTGCTTTCTGCAGGGACCACTCTCTCCATGATTCCCTAGTTCGTTCATCCCTAGCCACCCACCCCTCTCCTGTCCCTGCATGTTCCCCTGCAATTGCAGGAGATACAACATTTCTTCCTACACCTCCTCCCTCACCACCATCCAGGGACCTAAACAGCCCTTCCAGGAAAAGATTCATGGCACCTTTTCCAACCTCATCAACTGCATTTGGTGCTCTAGATGTGGCCTCCTCTACATCGGCATGACCAAGCACAGACTAAGCAAATAGTTCACATACCTGTGCTCTGTCCACATTTGCCATCCTGAGCTCCTGTTTGCATGCCATTTCAATTCCCTTTCCCATTCCCACACCAACTTGTCCATCCTTAACCTTCTCCACTGCCAGGGCAGGACCAAATTCAAACTTGAAGAACAACACCTCGTATTCCACCTGCATTGTTTACAACTTCACATAACCTGCAATCCCTGTGTTCTTCTCTCTCTTTCTGTCCTTCCAGTCCACTTATATATCCCTTCCCTCCCCCGAGCCCCTCACCATCCAGTTTTGTCCCCTCTCCCCCAACTGGCTCCATCCATTTATCAACCACACACTTTTCCCATGGGATTTCCTATCCCCCACCCACAACCCCGGTTCCAGCTCTCATCAGCTGTCTCTTATCTGGTTCCACTTATCACCTTCCTTATTAAGAGTCCAGCGCTTGCACCTCTTGAGTCTCCCCATCACCCTCCAGTCTTTGTCTCTGCTTTCACCTGCACCACCCACTCCGGGTCCTTGTGCCCCTTTTTTTCCTTCCTTGTCAGTTTCCATCTATCACCCACAGCCTCAGTCTTCCAACTACACCCCTCCCCCTCCCCCACCTGGTTCCATCTGCCCATCATCCTTCACTCCACCTGGGCCCAGCTATCACCCACTAGCCCCTGCCTCACCCCTTGCCTTCTGCTCTTTATTCTCTCTATCCTCCCTCTAGGCTCTCAGTCCTGATGCAGGGTCTTAACCCCAAACGTCAGCCATTCCTTTCCCTCCACAGATGTTTGCCAGACCTGCAGAGTTCCTCCAGCATATTTTTCACCATTGTGAAAACGAGTCAGTTGGGGCCAGAAGACTGTGAAAGCAGCATGGGGCATCAGAGGATACTATGAATGGAAGTAGAAAGAGACTGGACGGGAGTAGAGAGTCAAGGCAGGGAGAAATTAGTCCTGTGGAACAAGAACAGGCTGAGACAATGGATCCCACAGAATATTGAACAGTGACCCTGAGCTTCCAGTTGCCTAACACGTTAATGCTCTGTCCCACTCCCAATCTGACTTCTCTGCCTTTAGCCTCATAAATTGTTCTAATTTATCTTTCTGGGATCGACTCTGGGTCTACTGTTGTTTGTCATATATATTAATGATTTGGATGACAATGTCATTAACATGGTTAGTAAGTTTGCAGATGACACCAAAATTGGTGGTGTATTGGACAGTGAAGAAGATTATCTAAGATTACAATAGGATCTAGATGAATTGGGGAAGTGGGCCAAAGAATATCAGATGGAATTTAATTTGGACAGGTGAAGGAGTTGTACTTTGGTCAGTTAAGCAGGGCAGGGCCTACACAGTAAATGGTAGGGCCCTGGAGAGTTGTAGAACAGAGGGATCTAGGAGTACGGTGCATAATTCCCTGAAAGTGGTGATACAGGTAGACAGGGTGGGGAAATGGTGTTTGGCACACTTGCCTTCATCAGTCAAGGCAGTGAGTGCAGGAGTTAGGACATCATGTTGCAACTGTACAAGTCGTTGGTGAGACCACACTTTGGATTACTGTGCGCAGTTCTGGTTGCCCAGTTCTGGTTGCCCAGCTATAGAAAAGATGTGATTATGCTGGAAAGGGTGCAGAAAAGATTCATCAGGAGGTTATCAGGACCGGAGGGCTTGAGTTATAAGGAGAGGCTGGATTGGCTTGGACATTTTTCTTTGGTGTAGTTTGCTGCAGAGTGACCTTATGAGATATATAAAATCATGAGGGGCGAAGATAAGGTGGATGGTCACAGACTTTTTCCCAAGGTAGGGTGTCTAAAACCAGAGAACACAGATTTAAAGCCAGAAGGGAAAGATTTAAAAGGGATCTGACAGGCAACTTTTTCCACACGGAGGGTGGTGGCTGTAATGGAATGAGCTGCCAGATGAAGCTATAGAGGCAAGTACAATTACAGCAGGTTCATAGATAACAACGACAATTTCCATTTATATGGAATGAAAACGGAAAACGCAGAGGATAATTTCTTGGGGAAACACAAGCTCCCACAAGCTACTGGAATACATAATGGCCAAAGCATCCCAAATATGCTTCACGCCTTCCAACCCAGTTCATCTCTCAATTGGTTGCTCTGTAACCTCTCTGCAAGAGTTTGCGCCAAGCCGGGCTCAGCCCCACCCCCGCTGCACTGACTTTCAGGGTGGATTTTCCGCGCTCGCCCAGGAGTTGAGTCCTTTACCGATGACGGGCCGCTGGTTGAGAAGGGCGGCCGAGAGCTGCTGACCGCGCAGGCCGACGCACAGCAAGAGTGCGAGGAAATGCGGCCGGGCAGCTGCCATCCGCCTACCCCGCAGCATCGGCTTCGGGGGCTCGGAGCGCTGCGTAACCATAGAAACCGCGTCAGGCCGCGGGGCGCACTCCCGAGAGCGGGCGCGCTCCCGCGCAGTGAACGTGCGCGTGCTGGAGGCGGCAGGGTGGCACTCAAAGTGGCGGCACGTTTACAGCAAAGGGAATTGTTGCCCTCCTGGAAATACAAAGGTAACAACAGAAAGTGCTGTTCGTCTTTTCCCGGGAACGTTAGTTTGAACAATTTTAGCCTTTGTATTTCTATCATCCCATTTCTATTGAAGACTCCAGATTTTTCTCCCCACCAGCTGAATGGTTATCTGGCCAGCCACATGAAAGGAATACCACATGTAACTCACATGACTTTCATAACCTTGAATAAAATGATGGATAAACAGAGTACTTACATGGTCCTTACAAAGCCCACACCACTCCCACCAACCCCACTGCATATGATTGCTGTCCTTCTCCATCACTCCCAAGCAACAATAACTACACTACCTTACCTTGAGTTACCAAGAACATAGGCTCAAAGCAGGTATGTCGCTTGAGGTCAGGAGCAGAAGAGATCAGCAGGGAAGGCACACAAGGTCATTCACCTTCCAGCACCACTCTCCTTCGCCTGGCTGAATTCATTCTTACATCGAAGAACTTCACCTTCAACTCTACTCACTTTCTTCAAGTCAATTGTATAGCAATGAGAACAAGCATGTATAGCTATGAGACAAGCGTGGTTTGGACCCTCACATGGGTTCATGCAATGCTTGTCTCTATATCAGATATGTGCAACAAGTCTTTCAGTCCTGTTCAGGACTTTTCCTTCACCAATTTTTTCTGTTACATCAATGACCCTGTTCGTGCTGCTTCCTGCACTCATATAGAACATGAAAATTTCATTACTTTTGTTGCCAGTTTCCACCCTGCTCTTACATCCACGTTGTCCAATTCTGCTTCTTCGGTTCTCTTTCTTGATGTCTCTATCTCTGTCTCAAGGTATAGGTTAGATACCAATAGCCATTATAAGCCCACTGAACCATAGCTGGCTAGACTCTATTCCCTCCCATCCTGCTTCCTTCAAAGACCCATTCCATTCTCCCAGTTTCTCCTTCCCCATCAGATCTGCTCTGATGACAAAACTTTCCACACCAATGCCTTTAAGATGTCTTCCATTTTCCCTAAATATGGCTTTCCCTCTACCATGGTTGAGAGAGTTCTCAATGGTGTCTCCCTAGTTCCAGCACTTCTGTTCTTAACCACATTCCTCCCAGCTAGGAAAAGGATGGGGTTCCCCTTCTCACTTTCCATTGCTCCAGCCTACACATTCAATGAATCATCCTCCATAATTTCCACAGCTCCAACAGGCACATCCTGTCCTCCCTTTTCAACCTTATAGAGGGACTATTCCCTTTACAACTCCCTGGTCACCTCTTCCATCTATGACAACCACTTCCATTCTCATGACGCATTCACATGGAGCTGCAGGAGATGCAACACCTGTCTTTTACGCTTCCCTTCCCATCACCCAGGGACCCAAATAGTCTTTCCAGGTGAAGCAGAAATTCACTTGCACTACTTCCAATCTATTGTATTGCATTCAGTGATCTCAGTGTGGTCTCTTCTACACCGGAGAAACCAAAGATTAAGGGCTTGCTTTGCAGAACACCTCCATTCATTCTACAAGGGTGACCCCAAGCTTCCAGTTGCTTTCAGTTTCTAGTTTAATTCTCTCTCTCACTCACACTCTGACCTTTCTGTCTTCGGCCCCCTATGTTGTTCCAACAATGCCCAACGTAAACTCAAGGAACAGCTGTTCATCTTCTGACCAGGCACATTACAACCCTCAGGACTTAAAGTTTAACATTAAGGTAATACCCCATCCCCCTTTCTTTCCCACAGTTATAGCTGTACTTTCTGATTTCAATTTATTATGTTCCAACTGTCAGTTTTTAAAGCAATTGTTCCCTTGACAATTTTGGTCTGCACCTTATCGCAGACGTTCTCCTCCTCTCCATCCCTCTGCACCTTAACTAGCACTTATTTTCTCACTTTTCCAGCTCTGATGATGCATCCTTGGCCTGAAACGTTGACTCTGTTTCTCTCCCTGCTAATGCCTGCCTAGCCGGTTGAATATTCTCAACATTCTCTGTTGTTGTTGATAAGAGACAAGAGATCAAAGCATGTCATGATAATGGTCATGAGGCAGAGTCTGGAAGCTGTAGAGTGAGGTGTTATTATGGTTGTTGCTGACAGCTGGTGAAAGATTTCCATGGCCAGCTGTGACCCAATAGTGGAGAGGTCCTGAATCTGTGATGGTGAGGTGGCAGTTACCTTTGTAGTCAGTTTCCTTTGATTTAATTTCCTACAGTGATTTTGGTATTCTCCATCTTTAAGTCCTTTAGCTACACAGTAAAATTGAAGCCTTTGTCACCAATTTGCCTGTGCCTCTTGTACATGTGAACATATAAAGTAGGAGCAAACACAGGCCCACCTGGTTCTTCAAGCTTGCCCTGCTATCGAATAAAGTTGCAACTGATCTGATTCTTTTGTCAACCCCACATTCCAATCTAGGCACAGGAACCATTCAACCCCTTGCTTATCAAAAATCTATCTATATTTACCTTAAAAAGAATTCTGAAAACTCAAGACTCTCTGAGAAAAAAATCATCTCATCTCTGTCATAAATGGACAACCCTTATTTTTAAACAGTACCCTCTTGGTCTAGATTCTCTCACAAGAGGAAACATCCTCTCCACATCCACTCTGTCAAGAATCCTCAGGATCTTGTAAGCTTCAGTCAAATCCCCTCTCACTCTTCTAAATATCAGTGATTATAAACCAAGCATATTGAGGTAAAAATGAGCTCAATACTCCAAATTGAATCTCACCAATGCCCAATGTAACTGAAGCATAGCTTCCTTACTTTTGTATTTAATTCCTCTTGTAATAAATAACATTCTGTCAGCTTTCCTAATTATTCGCTGTATCTGCACACTAGCCTTTTGTGAATCATGAAAATCGATATCCAGACGTCTGCATTTCAGAGCTCTGCAATGCAATCTCTTACCATTTAGAATATATATTTAAATATGTATTACTTACCCTGCCAAAATGGACAGTGTCACATACTCCCACATTATACTTCATTTGCCAGATCTTTACCTCTTCACTTAATCTATTTATATACATCTTAAAACCCCTTATGTCTTCCTCACATATAACTTTCCTACCTATTGTTGTGCCATCAACAAATTTAGTAACCATAACTTAGTGCCTTAATCCAAGTCATGTACATAAACTGTAAAAAGTAGAGCCCCAGCTCTTTTTCCTGCGGTACTTCACTAATTACAGCTTGCCAACCAGGAAAGACCCATTTATGCCTATAGTCTGTTTCCTGTTAGCCACCCAATCTTCTGTCCATGCCAATATGTTACCTCCTATACCATAAGCTTTTATTTCCTTCAATAACCTTTGATGCAGACCTTATCAGGAAAGTGCAGAACAGCCATCAGTTCCTCTTCATCCACAACACATGAGCTATTTTTTTGAGGTTATTTTACAAAAGAAAGACATATATAGCAATGGAGGAATAGTGTCTTCAAATATAACATAAAAACAGAAAATACTAGAAAAGGTGAACAAGTCAGACAGCATCAGTCAAAGAGAAATTGACACTATAGGTCTGGGACCTTTCAAAAGAACTTTTGGAAATTCCCATTTCGCAATGTAGCATTTTCATAACCTCAGTGCATTCTCAAACACTTAAGGCAATTCAAAGAATTATTGAAATGCAGTTACTTTGAAATGCACAAAACATGATAGCCAATTTGTAAACAGAAGTTGTGCACAAGGAGCAATGTGATAATAATCCAGTAAACTTTTTAATCAGGTGTAACTTTAGAGATAAATGTAATCCAGCACAGCCTATTCTTTGGAATAGGGCCAAGAGATTAGTAAATAATCCTGCAGCACTTCCTCATATTGCACTGAAAAGTCAACCTAGATTTTTGGGCTCGAATCTCTGAAGTAGGAATAAAACCCACAATGTACTGATTCAGGAGCAAAAGTGCTAACAGCAGAACCATCTTTCAAACTTGTTGGTAGTCTTCGTGCAGCTGCATCAGACAGAGTAGACTGCTATAAGAGCTTGGCAAGAAGGACTAGCAGTAAGACATAGTGGGAGCATGATGTAGTGATGCCTAGGGAGCGTAGACTGACATAACAGGTGGAGCAGGACCTTTAAATTTAGTGTCTGTGATCCGTAGGGCCCAATGGTTTCCTGAAGCCTTTCAATGGGGGACTTGCAGTACGTTGCACATCAGCTTTGATTCAACACAAGGGACACTTGGTCCAAGTGTTGAGTTTACCAGCAATGTATTTTCTAAATGCTGGAGCAGCACAGCTGAGACAGGAGGAAAGGGAAAGAACCAGACTGAGTAAGGAACTCAAAGGCAGGTCACTGTGGTGGACAGTGGGCACAAGCTGGACATAGTGATAATGAGCAGGGAAAGAGCCAGTCAAAGGGGAAACTGCCATATTGGAATGAAATACTGCAGAGCATCTAGCCAGGTGTCATCTTGATTTGTCTCCCTGCAGTACTTCAGCTGACTGTAAGGAAAGCTCAAGAACAGCTCAAGTTTATTCATGCTTCTCTCCTTGTGGATTCTGCCTCTACATAAATGGTTATTGGTAATTGGTTTATTATTGTCACATGTACCAAGATACAGTGAAAAGCTTTTATGCATGCCATCCAAACAGATCATTCCATACATAAGTACATCGAGGTAGTACGAAAGGTAAAACAATATAACAGAATGCAGAATATAGTGTTAAGAGTTGCAGAGAAGGTGCAGTGCAGGTATGCAGTTAAGGTGCAAGGGCCATGACGAGGTAGATTGAGAGATCAAGAGTTTCATCTTTATCATACAAGAGGTCCATTCAAGAGTCTTACAACAGCAGTACAGAGAAGTTGTCCTTGAGCCTACTGGTATGTGTTCTCTTGTATTTTCTGCCCAATGGAAGTGGGGAGAAAAGAGAATGACTGGGGTGGGAGGGGTCTTTGATTATGTTGGCTGCTTTCCTGAGGCAATGGGAAGTGTAGAAAGGATCAATGGAGGGGAGGCTTGTTCTGGTGATAGACTGGGCTGTGTCCACAACTCTGCAATTTTTTGCGGTCTTGGGCAGAGTAGCAGAGAAAGGACTAAAATTTAGGTTAGTTCCAGCAGTAAGTTGTATCACGTCGTAACACCATACACACTCAAAAGTTTTTAACTCATGCACTTCAAGTTGCCAGATGCAAAGCACGTTGCGTGGAATGTTTCATTTAGTAGCCAATGAAAGTATTATTCTAATGCCTAGTAATCTGTTTTTCAAATGCATTTAGAATTATTTTCACATGCCTAAAGGCTTAATTACATCATGGCGATGAGGTAATTGTTAGGAAATGTTTGGTCTTTAAGTATCAAAGAGAACAGGAACAGGTTGGAACATTGAGGGATGGAGCACTGGTGGCTAAGTTCAGGTAATTGATGGGGGACGGTTGGACATGAAGTGGAGTGATTTGTCCCCTTTAACTCTCACCAACTTTTACCGATGCACCATAGAAAGCATCCTATCTGGATGTATCACAGCTTGGTACGGCAACTGCTCTGCCCAGGACCGCAAGAAACTGCAGAGAGTTGTGGACACAGCCCAGCACATCACGGACACCAACCTCCCCTCCTTGGACTCTGTCTTTACCTCTTGTTGTCTTGGTGAAGCAGCCAGCATAATCAAAGACCCCACCCACCCAGGACATTCTCCCTTCTCTCCTCTTCCATCAGGTAGAAGATACAGGAGCCTGAGGGCACATACCACCAGACTCAAGGACAGCTTCTACCCCACTGTGATAAGACTATTGAACGGTTCCCTCATACAATGAGATGGACTATGACCTCACGATCTACCTTGTTGTGACCTTGCACCTTATTGCACTGCACTTTCTCTGTAGCTGTGACACTTTACTCTGTACTGTTATTATTTTTACCTGTACTACATCAATGCACTCTGTACTAACTCAGTGTAACTGCACTGTGTAATGAACTGACTTGTACAATCGGTATGCAAGACAAGTTTTTCACTGTACCTCGGTACAAGTGACAATAATAAACCAATACCAATACCAGTGTAAGGGGTTCAGACATACAATGCAAGTGAGGTGGAAAGGCAAGAACAAACACTAAGGAAAATACCTTAAGGAGGATCTGCCTACAAAAAAAAAATCACAGCTAGTAGTTTGGAGTTATTTAGATTTAAACTAGCAAAATACTGCAGATGCTGGACATCTGAGATAAAATCAGAAAATATTATGTGTGGTAAATAGCATCTGTGGAGAATTGGTGTGAATGTCTCAAGTTAATAACCTTGATGTAGTGTTATCAACCTGAAACATTAATTCTTTTTCTTTCTGCCGCTGCTGCCTGACCGCCCAAACGTTTCCAGAATTCCCTATATTTACTTCTCTTTTAACCACTGCAGAAGTAGGTGTCAACATTCCAGTTAAGGCCTGCATTGATGTAAGTGATTCCACAGGCTGAAAAATGCACAAAACAATTTTGTTCATGTGATGTCAAAATATCATTGGACGCCATTGGCAATTACCATGTTTGCAATGTAGCCTCCACGCACTGGCACAGCACAGACCACATACACTCAAACAATCCAATCACATTTTTCAGTCAGGTTCCAGACTGTTCAGTTCAGTCAGGAGTTATGTTCTGCTGTACCAAGAAATTTCAAGCTTCATGGTAAAATAAAACTTCACAGTTCCTATGGTCCCAATTTGGAGGTGCACTTGTGGATATTGGGCTAGAAAACCATAACCTTCAACGTCCACGTTCTTAATTAGCGTGCTTCTTTGCTGAGTTCTCAAGATTTCAAGTGTCCCCCCCAAAATGAGCTTTAATAGTTGCACTGTATTGCCCTCTAGTGGTTGATTAGTTATTGTGTCATTGTTAGCAGGATTTAATTAAGATACTGTAGCGGCTAGCTACACACTATGAAATGAAGACACAGAGTCGCTGGTTTGAAATCAGAAGTCGAATGAACGACAGGGGCGTGGTGCACCTTTAATATCCGAAAACTTCCTGCACTACGGTTCCCGCGCTGACGTCACACGCGGGTCACCTGACCTTAACACGTGCGCGCGGGCTTTCCTAGCCCGACGATGGAGAAGAAGGAAGGCCCCGTGGCATCTTGGGTCGGGGCCTCTGATGACGATCGCGATGTCGGGAGCCGGTTCGATGCCGGTGCGGTGAGTCGCTACATAATACCCCCCCCCCCCCCCCCCCCCCCAAGAACCGGCGATACCGTTGCGAAAACCAGAATTAAATAAACTATGACTTGGGTGGCCTGCGCCGTGCCCGCTGTACCACCACGGGTTGGTCCAAGTCTAAATGAGCCGGCTTCAGCTGGTCAATTGTAAAAACCTTCTCGCGCCCCCCCAATGTCCAGCACAAACGTAGACCCATTGTCCTTGACGACCCGGAATGGCCCCTCGTACGGCCGCTGCAGCGGCGCCCTGACAAAGACAAACTTACAGTCTCGGAGGGAAGTTGGCATACAGGTTGGGGCCTGTCCATGTCGCAAGGTGGGTATTGGGGCCAGGTTTCCAAGCCACTCACGCAGCCGGTCAAGAGCCGCAGCAGGTTCTTCCTCTGGCCCCCGAGGGGCTGGTAGGAACTCACCCCGGATGACTAAGGGCGTTCCATAGACTATCTCCGCAGACGAGGCATGCAGGTCCTCTTTTGGCGCGGTGCGTATCCCCAGCAGGACCCAGGGGAGTTCGTCCACCCAGTTGGTCCCCTTAAGGTGGGCCATGAGTGCCGACTTCAGGTGTCGATGGAACCTCTCCACCAGCCCATTGGATTGCGGGTGATAGGCGGTGGTGAGGTGGATCCGGGAACCCCACAAGTCGGCAACGGCAGACCACAGGCCGGAGGTGAATTGAGCTCCCTGTCTGAGGTGAAACGGGCCACCCAAGTTGACAAAAGGGCCCGTGCACAGGACTGGGTGGAGGTGTCTGCGAGGGGACTGGCTTCAGGCCAGCGGGTAAAACGGTCAACAATCGTGAGGAGGTACCCCGCTCTTCGGGAGACTGGGAGGGGGCCGACCAGGTCGACATGGATATGGTTGAACCATCGGCGGGTAGGTTGAAAGTCCTGCAGGGGGGCCTTGACATGCTGCTGTACTTTCAAGGTTTGGCAGTGTGTGCAGGACCAAGCCCATTTGGAAACCTGTTTACGCAGGCCATGCCAGACGAACTTGTTGGACACCATCCGGACTACTGTCCAGATGGATGGGTGTGCAAGGCCGTGGATGGAATCAAACACCTGTCGACACCAGGCAGCTGGGACAATGGGGCGGGGTCTATTTGTGGAGATATCGCAGAGCAGGGTGCGCTCACCAGGGCCTACCAGTAGGTCTTGCAGTTGCTGGCCCAAGACTGCGGTGCGATAGCTGGGCATCTCCATGTCCGTCCGCTGTGCCTCCACCAAGGTGCCGAAATCCACCCCCGGGACAAAACTTGGATGGTGGGCCATGACAGTGCATCCGGACCATGTTCTCTTTCTCAGACATATGGCGGACGTCAGTGGTGTACTCTGAGATGTACGACAAGTGCCACTGCTGCCCTGCTGACCAGGGATCTGAGACCTTGTTGAAAGCGAAGGTCAACGGCTTGTGGTCGGTGTTGTGAGAAAGGTTCTTTTGGTATCTTAAAGATAAAGGTCTGGACACACAGTCTTTGTACTTCAAAAAGGAGAATTTTATTTACAAAGACAGACGCGGGAACAGAATGGAAAGGAACAAATGCACACTCTCAAGCAGGAGATCGCGAACGTGTGAACGTGGAGGGGATCGCAATGGGGTGAGGTGCGCACGCACGCACACACACACACACACACACACACACACACACACAAAATAACTGGGTACAAATGATCAGGGAATAAACAATGCGATGTTTGAACACCCTGATATTCTGGACAAACATTGACTCTTTGGTCTCGGGAGTCCTTAACTAACTGCCCTGAAGTAGTGCACAGCTTACCTCAACATCCTCAGAGACAGAGAGAGAGAAAAACCAAACATGCAGCACTTTTATGCTGCTGGGGTGCTGGGTGGCCCAGCAAGGACAAAGGTGTTTTAAACGGGCCAATGGTAGGTGTGCCCAGGAACAAAGGTGCTCGCACAGACCAATGCGAGTCGTCCAGCAAGGACAAAGGTGTTTACCTAATGGGGTGGAGCCAAACCTTGATTGACAGTGGTGTAGCTTCCGACCTGATAGGCAATGCTATCATCTGACCATGGGGGTCAGTAGTGCTGTCACTGTCACCAGACCCCTGGCCTTTCATACTACAGTCAGTGAAAGCTGTAAACGGCCTGCCCTCCAAGAAGTATTGGAAGTGTCTGATGGCCAGGTACAACGCCAACAGCTCGCGGTCGAAGGCGCTATATTTGAGCTCTGGTGGTCGAAGGTGCCTGCTGAAGAATGCCAGTGGTTGCCAACACCCTGCGATAAGCTGCTCTAGAACACCTCCGACCGCTGTGCTGGAGGCGTCGACCGTGAGGGCAGTTGGGACGTCCGTACGAGGATGCACTAACATGACTGTGTCCGCCAAGGCCTGCTTGGTTTTGATGAACGCGGTGTGAGCCTCCTCCGACCGAACAATGTCCTTGCTTCCGCCCGACAGGAGAGCAAACAACGGGCGCATGATGCGGGCCACGAATGGTATGAACCGGTGATAAAAATTTACCATACCGAGGAATTCCTGCAGGCCCTTGATGGAGGTGGGTCTGGCGAAATGGGACATGGCGTCAACCTTTCCAGGCGGGGCATGGCGCCGTGTTTGTTAATCCGATGGCCCAGGAAGTCGATTGTCTCAAGCCCGAACTGGCACTTGGCTGGGTTGATAGTCAGGCCGAAATCCCTCAGGCAAGAAAAGAATTGGCGGAGGTGCGTGAAATGTTCCTGGCAGCTGCTGCTGGTGATCAAGATGACGTCGAGGTATATGAAGACGAAGTCAAGGTCGTGCTCAACCGCGTCCATCAGTCATTGGAAGGACTGAGCAGCGTTCTTGAGGCCAAAGGGCATCTGGACGAATTCAAAGAGGCCGAAAGGTGTGATCAGCACCGTCTTTGGAACGTCATCTGGATGCACCAGGATCTGGTGATACCCACAGACGAGGTCAACCTTGGAAAAAATGGACCGCCCGTGCAGGTTGGCAGCGAAGTCCTGAATATGCGGCATGGGGTACTGGTCTGGGGTAGTAGTGTCGTTCAGGCGTCAGTAATCGCCGCAGGGTCACCAGCCTCTGGCTGCCTTGGGGACCATGTGTAGCGGAGAGGCCCATGGGCTGTCCAACCTGCGGATGATCCCCAACTCCTCCATTCTTTTGAATTCCTCTTTCACGAGGCGGAGCTTGTCCGGGGGTAGCTGCTGAGCGCAGGTATGGACGGGAGGGCCCTGGGTGAGGATGTGATGCTGGATGCCGTGCTTGGGCAAGGTGGTGGAGAACTGGGGCGTTAGTACGGACAGGAACTCTGCCAGGACCCTGGCGAACTCGGTGGTCAACGTGGTGACGGAGTCAAGGTGTGAGGCCGGCAGCTTGGCCTCACCCAACAAGAACATATGGAAGGTCCTGGCATGTACCAAACGCTTACCCCGCAGGTCAACCAGCAGACTGTAGGTGCAAAGGAAGTCTGCCCCAAGGAGTGGTTGCGCGACGGAGGCCAGGGTGAATTTCCAAGTAAAGTTGCAGGTGCCAAACTGGAGTCGCACCGAACAGGTGCCAAAGGTCAAGATGGCGCTGCCGTTTGCGGCTCTGAGGGCGTGTCCTGGTGTGCAGTTGCGAGTCTCGTGGCTGTTGGGAGGCATGACGCTGACTTCGGCTCCGGTGTCCACCAGGAAACGATGGCAGGAACACCTGTCCCACACATGCAAGAGGCTATCCGGGTGGCCAGCCACCGTAGCCATCAGCGGTGGCTGGCTCTGGCATTTCCTGGAAACCTCCATGGTGGCTGGCACCTGCGGGTGTCAGCGCCCCACCGCTGGTGGTAGAAACACCATTGGTCGGTCAGTGTCTCAGACCTGGTGGCGGGTGGGGTGCGTTCAATTGCCAGGTCTGGCCTGCTGGGCTGCTCGGTACATGGTGTGGGAACGCACTCGATGGACGCCACGCTCTCCTTTTTCGCCCGCCAAAGGACATCCGCCCAGGCAGCCACCTTCCGGAGGTTGCTGAAATCAGCATCTGCCTGGAGCAGGTGGATGTCGTTGGGTAACTGCTCCAGAAAGGCCTGCTCAAACATCAGGCAGGGTTTGTGGCCATCTGCCAGGGCCAACATCTCGTTCATGAGTGCAGAGGGGGATCTGTCACCCAACCCATCGAGGTGGAGGAGGCGAGAGGCCCGTTCGCGTCGGGAAAGGCCGAAAGTCTCGAGAAGGAGGGTCTTGAACTTATCGTACTTCTCCTCCTCTGGGGGCACCTGGATGAAGTCCTCGACCTGGGCTGCGGTGTCTTGGTCGAGGGTGTTCACCACGTAGTAGTACTTGGTGTCGTCCCTGGTGATCTGGCGAATCTGGAACTGGGCCTCGGCCTGGTCGAACCAGACACGAGGCCTGAGGGTCCAGAAGGTGGGCAGTTTAAGGGCTACTGCCTGTACCTCTTGTTGTGCAGACATCATGGGTCCAAAAACGTTTGGGCCCGTCGGGGTCACCAAGGTAGCGGCTAGCTACACACTACGAAATGAAGACACAGAGTCGCTGGTTTGAAATCAGAAGTTGAATGAACGACAGGGGCGTGATGCGCCTTTAATATCCGAAAACTTCCCGTGCTACAGTTCCCGCGCTGACATCATGCGCAGGTCACCTGACCTTCCCGCACGCGGGCTTTCCTAGCCTGACGATGGAGAAGAAGGAGGGCCCCGCGCCATCTTGGATCGGGGCCTCCGACGACGTTCGCAATGTCGGGAGCTGGTTTGATGCCGGTGCGGTGAGTCGCTACAATACAACAGAAAATCTGGAAACATTCAGCTGGTTAGGCATGTCAACCTGAAACATTTATATCTCTTTCAACAATTGCTGCTTGGCCTGCTCAGTGTTTCCAGCATGTTCTTGTTTTGCTTAAGCATTAGAAAATCCAAGAATAAGATTCAGTGCTGCTATCCTGCTGCACTATGAGAAGAACAAGGTTAAATTGAACAATTGCACTTCACAACATTAGGACTGCCATTAAAACCTAGTTTCTAAAAGTTTGCATTTTTCCATGAGTGTGAAATCAGACTATTTGTCTTCTACACAGAAGAAAATTTAACTCTTCTTGGCAACAATAAATTAAACAGGGGTAATTACCTGCCTTAGGGCTGAGCAGAACTTTCCAGTCTGCAAATAGCAGGAACGCCCAGCAAAACCCTATGGGGTTCTTTATAACAGACGCTTGATCTAGACTGATGTTGTCATTGAGATGATTGCTAGTTTTGCTAATTGACCGTCACCAGACAACTGGCAGCATTTCCTCCCAAGTCAAACCAACAGAAAAATGGTTCAAGGTCAGGAGAGGCCCAAAAGGGCAAGAATTTTTAGAAAACCTTCCACATGATGCCATAAGAAAATGGGTATGTACAGCCAGGCCTTTTATCAAAAGCATAGTCCTCCCCTGCTAAAATCATGAACAGACACCTCTTACCCCCAACCTTCCGTGCCCACATTTTTACTCATTGACCAATTATAGCATAGCCTGACAGCTGACCCTGCCACTCATCCTTTGTAGCATCCAAGCCCCTGAAATTTCCAATGAGACTGGGAAGGGTAGGGTATGTCAGCCAGAGCAATTTAAAAACCTTCCCCAATTGGGTGTTGATGCAATGTCACTATAAATTTTCAGTCGATTGACTGATTTTTGGAAAGTGCTTTATAGGAGTTTTATCATGTTTTACCAGAAAATTAGTATCATAAAAAATAATGCTGGAGGAATTAATGGAGCTGAGACCTGATAAATCCACAGGGCTTGATGATCTGCATCCCAGAATAAAGAGGTAGCTTGGAAATATTGGTTGTCATCTTCCAAACCTTGTTTGTTATGAATCAGTTCCTGCAGACTGGTGGGTGGCAAATGTAACCCTTCTACTTAAAAAAAGAAAACAGGGAACTACAGACTGGTTAGCTTAACCTCAGTAGTAAGTTTTGGAATCTATTATGAATGATGTGATATCAGGAGACTTGGAGAATGTCAACAAGATTAGACAAAGTCAACATAGATTTCTGAAAGGGAAATCGAATTTGACAAAAGTACTGGAGTTTTTGAAGATGCAAACGATAGAATAGATATGAGAGAATCAGTGAATATCGTATATTTGGATTTGAAGCAGGTTTTTGATAAAGACCCACAAAGGGGGTTGGGGTGAAAAATTAATGCAGAAGTGAGTCAGGGTAATGTACTGGCATGGATAGAAAGCTAGTGGACAGATAGGAAACCGAGAATAGTAATAAATGGGGCTTTTCAGGATGGCAAGCAGTATCTAGTGAAGTATTGCAGTGAACAGTGCTGGGGCCTCAACTATTCACAATATACAGTATATCAATGATTTTGATGAGGAAACAGAATGTAATATTTCTAAGTTTGCCAACAATACAAATTGGTCTTTGTGAGGAGAGCATATAAGTACTTCAAGGTGATTTAGACAAATTGAGGGAGTGGGAAATACAGTAAAACTCCAAAAATCAGGCACCCTCAGGATTTTGTAGTGTTGAAGTGGTAGGGGCAGATTTTCTGGACTATTGGATGTTATTCCTATTAATACCCCAGCACACTTTAAATTAAGTTTTGCTTTAGATGTTTCAAAGTGGTATAATAAATTTTGCGGTTAACCGGGTGAGCGTGGGAATGGGTTCCCATATAGTTTAAAGGTAGTGTCGCAAAAGGGGCATCGGTGAGCATAAAGAGATTGTGGAAACAGGGACCCTATGAGTTTAAAGGCAACATGAGAACTGGGCCTCAGTGAGTTTCAAAGGAGTGTGGAAATGGAGCCTGATTGAGTTTGAAGGTAGAGCAAGAACAGGGCCCTGGTGTGTTTAAAAAGAGTGCAAGTAAAGGACCCCTGTGGATTTATACAGAACCAGATGCTGAAACACTGGATTTTCTGAAAAATCAGATAATGGATTATCATTGTTTTACTGTACATGGCTGATGCAGAATACTGTCGAAAAATATGTCGTTATCCACTTTGGTAGGAAAAAGAGAAAGGCAGAATACAATTTAAATGGTAATGGATAGGGAAATATTGATGTACAAAGGGATCTGGGTATCCTTGTACACGAGTCACTGAAAGCAATAGTAGTCAAGCAGTCAAGAAGGCAAATGGTAAATTGCCTTTCATTGCAAGAGGTTTTGAATACCTAAACAAAGATATCTAAATACAAGACCTTGTTGAGACCACACCTGAAGTACTGTGTGCACTTTTCGTCTCCTTACCGAAGAAATTATATACTTGTGATAGAGGGAGTACAACAATAGTGCACCAGGACTGCTGTAAGAGGGGAGATTGATTGACTAGGCCTGTACTCACCAGACTATAGAAGAACGAGAGAAGATTTCATTGAAACATATCAAATTCTGGCAGTGTTTGACAGGCTGAATGCAGAGAGGATGTTTTCCCCAGCTACGGTTGACTAGGAGCGTGGGTCACAGACACAGGATCTTTAAGGAGACCTTTAAGGACTCAAAGGACTGAGATGTGGTGAAGTTTCTCCTCCATGGTTAACCTTTGGAATTCTCTACCACTGAAGGCTGTGGAGGTCAAGTCACTGAATATATTTAAGAATGACAGATGGGAGTTCTAGACAAAAGAAAAAGATTCATTGGTTACAGGGACAGAGTGGGAATTTGGTATTGAGGTAGGGGATCAGCCATGATTGTACTGAAATAATGGAGCAGGCTCAAAGGGCTGAGAGGCATAATTCCTAATTTTCTGTTTCTATGCTATGAACAAAGGTAGGTAAATGAAATGAAAATACTGATCAATCGTAGATTCATTGAGAGGTAGGAACATGCACAGAAGCTGAAAGACTATTCTTATCCACAGGATTTAAAATAGCCAGGGTGTCACATCTGGAGCATAGGGTGAGTTTCCCACTGAAAACTGGCTTCCATTTATGGTCAAGACCTGGAAGCTTCTCTTTTTTTTTAGGCACATTGATTTATCTGTTAAATATTATATGACACACCTTCCAATGTCATCTTGCTAGCAGAGCCCCGCTTACAGAACATGGATCTTAAAAATGGTCAGTGTACTCAATGTGCAGACCCCGAATGAATAGAAGCACACACCAAAGAATGAAACCTATTTACTGTACCTTCATCACTGACTTGAAGTTCCACCAACCATGGCTTCTTTCAGAAACAGAGTTTACTGGTTTTGATATCTCATAATCCAAGGACATCACCATTTTGTTTTCAGAAGACCATTATGGTCAAATACTTACTATAGCAGTTAAAATTAGAGAGGAATTCCTTGCTCAAAATATGGTTGTTAAAGAATTATACTCCAAATAAGGTAGTTATGTTAACTTCATGAACAAATTTGTAGAAACATAGCTAAAAAAGACTTCAGATCCTAAAGGTTCAACTTCTAAAATTTAAACAAACAGTTGGAAACCAAAATATACAGTAAAATACTTAATACACAATAATCTACAATACCAAATAAACTACCAATTGTATTCAATATTTAATATCTTTTAAAAGAAATGTACTTATAAAACATGTCAGTGCATTACTGGATATAGACTGGTTCTGTAATATGTATTCATTTTTTGGCACATGTTACAATGATTTAACACCATGAAAACACTGTTATTCAGACTCTAGACTCTGCCATATGGCATCAAGTAACAAGTGAGAGCTGAAGAAGCTCTTTCTCAGACTGCAGCACAAAATTTGTCCATTCCTGGCAGAGTTCTTCATAAGGAGGTCCTTGGCCACCATATTCAGGTGGAAGAATCTGAACTGAAAAGTGCTTTCTAAGGCTGGACTGGTAATTATTTCCATGCATGTGAATCTGAAATAAGCACAATGGATTCAAGTTAAATCAGAGTATCCTCATTTACTCTTTTTGCCATTTTAGAAGTTCTCATATATTTTCTGTGTGAACTCAACAAAAATCTAAACAACTAATAAAGACAATGAATTTGATATTATTGGGATGGTAGGGTCTCCATTGGGACATTGGAGGAGCTCCACTCCAGAAATTCCACTAAAAACTTTGCAGGTTGACAAAGCCTAGCCTCCACCTTTGGCAGATGCTAAACCTGCAGGGGTTTTAAATATTTCTGAATGTCTCTGGCATGTCTCTGAATGTCTCTGAAATTTCCCTCAGTAGACCAAATGATCTACTGATCAAATGATTACAGGATCCATAAGATAGCAGATTGCCCAAAGTTCTGATGAAAACCATGATATTTGAAGTGATACATTAACTGTTCACACATGCTGTCTGAACTGCTGAATAATTTCTGCAGTTTCACGTTATTAGCATTTGCTGTATTTTGATTTTGTCAGATTATACATATTATGTTAATCCGTTGTAACCGTTATGCTCTTAATAGAGACTCTAAAATCTGTGCACTTTTTCATCAGTTTGAAGTATAATAGTTAAAAAATACAGACATCTGATGTTTTAAACCTTAAAAACAGTGAACTTGCCATTCACTTAAATGAGGGATGATCATGCTGATAAGTGAAATAATCATTTGATGCTTTGTCCCAATGACAACATTCCCAAGCAAACAAAAGAACAGATCAAATGGGCTTCCGATGCTTTTGATGTGATTATGTTTCAATTAAAATAAAGCCTTATTTTTCACTGTTATTAAAATTTAAAAAACCAATTAATCCTTCTACAATTAACAAAAAATGTGCAAGGTTACTCACACGATCCTTGATTTTTTCTGGCAAGAACTTTGTAATTATAGCAAAGACTGGATGAAATAGCACAGGTACATTGATCATGTGAATGCCTCGGACCTTCAGTGGAAAGGAGTCCTGGGAATAATAAAAGAGGCCCTCATTATATTTCATATTTTTGTCTATCTACATTGACCGAGCCTGGCCAACCTCTCCCTATAACTCAGGCCCTCTAGTTCTGTCAACATCCTCGTTAATCTTTTCTGCACTCTTTCCAGTCTTACCACATCTTTCCTATAACAGAGTAACCAAAACTGCACACAGTACTCCAAGTGCGGCCTCATCAACAACTTATACAACTGCAACATAATGTCCCTACTCCTGTACTCAGTGACCTGACTGATGAAGGCCGGCATGCTATACACCTTTTTCACCACCCTGTTTACCTGTTACGCTGCTTTCAATGAACTATGCACTTGTACTCCTACGTCCCTCTGTTCCCTAGTGCCCTACCATTCATGGACTTGCACCCCAAAATCCCCAAGATCCCTCTGTACAGCAATGCTCCTAATGGTCCTGCCATTTACTGCATATTTTCCTCTTGCATTTGACTTCCCAAAGTGCAACACCTCACACTTATCCAAATTAAACTCCATCTGCCATTTCTCCTCTCATATTTCCAACTGCTCTATAGCCTGCTGTATCCTTTGACAACCCTCCTCAGCATCCACAACTCTGCCAATGTTTGTGTCATTGGTAAACTTACTAATCAGCCCACCTATGTTTTTGTCCACTTTATATATATCACAGACAAAGGGTGGCACAGTAGCGTAGTGGTTAGCGTGATGCTATTACAGCACCAGCGATCAGGGTTCAATTCCCGTCGCTGTCTATAAGGAGTTTGTACGTTTTCCTCGTGTCTGCATGGGTTTCCTCCGGGTGCTCGGGTTTCCTCCCACATTCCAAAGATTACGGGTAGGTTACTATGGGTTTAAATGGGCGGCATGGACTCGTTGGGCCCGAAGGGCCTGTTATGCTGTATAAGTTTTAAAAAAGGTCCCAGCACTGATCCTTGTGGAACACCACCAGTCACAGACCTCCAGTCAGGGAAATACTCAAGCATAAACTACCCTTTGCTGGATGCTGTACAATTTGACACTTCAGAACAGGAACAGCTCAATAATGAATGGCAGGTGGGTAAGCAAGTTTTGGAAGATCTGCTCCAGAAACACAGTTACCAGGATAACTCACTGGCAGCTGTAAAATGTCTGTATTTACAACTATTAAGGAAACATTTCATTTAGAAAGTCTACAAGCCTGAGGTAGAAGTCTTGCCACCATTAATCCCCATGGATTCAAGAATATCCTGACATGTGGTTCTGCTTAATGATTATTGATGTGCTCCGTTTGAAAAGATGCTTCCAATATTTCACATAGGTAGTTAGTTCCTCAATCATTCAACACATTGAAATCAAATGGCAGATAGCATCAGGAGCCAATTATCACCTCTTTTACACCATTGCAAGGGTTTTCAAATTGACCTCCACCTTAGCGATAAACAAACTTTACAAAATTTCGGTTTAGATGAATGCTGTGAAGTCAAGAAAGGTATCAGTGCGGTGGTGAGTAGTGATTCAGATGCAGTGGATTGTGATGTGGAAACAGTTTTAGTAGAAAGAAGGAATAGCAGGGTAAAAAAGACATGGGTAAGAGTGATCCATAGGTCCCCATAGTGTTGCCTTGCAATAGGACAGAGTAGGAAAGCAAAATATTAAAGTCATGTATGAAGAGAACTGCAATGATTGTGTGTGAGTTCAATCTGCATATTGGTTGGACTTATCAAACTGGCAAGGGTATCATAGAAAAATAATTTGTGGAGTGCATCAGGGATTGTTTCTTAAAGCAATATGTTACAGAACTTACCCAGGAACAGACTATTTTAGATTTGGTCATATGTAATAAGTTAGGATTAATAAGAAATCTTGTAATTGAGAATCTTCTAGGGAGTAGTGATGACAGCATAATAGAATTCCAGATACAGCTCAAGGGCAAAATCTCAAGTCCAAAATTAGTGTCCTCAACTTAAATAAAGGCAATTACAAAGGCATCAAGGAAGAGTTATCAAGAGCAGAGTGAGGAAATAAGCTGAAGGAAAGATCAGTAGGGGAACAGTGGCAGATATTTAAGTGGCTAGTTCATAATGCCAAGCAGAAATTTATCCACTTAGAGAGAGGGACTCAATGAGAAAGTTGAACCATCCCTGGGAAACAAGGGAAGTTAGGAAAACTATTAAGTTCTAAGTCTAGAGCTTACAAAGTGGCAAAATCTAGTGGTAGACCAGAAGACTGGGAATTTTTTTCAGGAACCAACAGCGAGAAACTAAAAAAGCTAATCCAAGGGGAGAAGACTGATAATGAGAAAAAACTAAGGGGGCATGACAGGGTAGACAGAGGGAGAGTCTCGAATGAGGGGGATAGTTACAAGATAAGGGACTCGCCATTTCAAACTGAGGTGTGTGGGAATTTATTCTTTCAGAAGGTGAAGAACATCTGGAATTATCTATCCTGGAGCGTCATGCAGGCTGGAGTTGTGGGGTATATAAAGAGGAGGTAAATGTTTTTTAAATATCAAGGAATTGAGGGCTATGTGGAATGGCACAGAAGAGGACTTAAGGCATGATCTCATGAATGGTGGTGCAAGCTCGGGGGGCCAGGTGAACAACTCCCTTTCCCCTTCCCCCATCCTCATGACCTGCCCTTCTATTCCCCACCTCCTTCCCTTTATTCCATGGTCCACTGCCCTCTCCTACCAGATTCCTTCTTCTTCAGCCCTTTGCCTCTTCTACCTATCATCTCTCAGCTTCTTACATCTCCCCCCTCCCCCACCCACCTACCTTCCCCCTCTCACCTGGACTCACCCATCACCTGCCAGCCTGTGCTCCTCCCCCGACCTTCTTATTCTGGTTTCTGCCCTCTTCCTTCCCAGTCCTGATGAAAGGTCTCGTCCCGAAACATCGACTGTTTATTTCCCTCCATTGATGCTGCATGACCTGCTGAATTCCTCCAGTACTCTCTGTGTGTTGCTCTAGATTCCAGCATCTGCAGAACCTCGTAATGTCTCCTGCTCCTATTTTCTTGCGTTTGGTTTTCAGCAATCTTATCTCACTATGCTTTTACAGATTCACTCAATGTTCTTGCACTGATGGGATGATAAAAGGTTTTCACACATTATTCAGCTGCTTTATAATAATGATGAGCTCCAAAGAAGTTGGAGTTAAAAATATAAGCTCAAGGCTGCAATGTTTCCAACAAATGCCTTGTTCGTCCAGGAGGTTAAACATTGGTCACTTTGCTACACATGAGACAACTTGGCATTGTCTCTCTGGGGGACTGTGGTCTCTACTGGCACTTAGTGGGCTGAATGGCCTATGCAGTGCTGTACTGTTCCACGTTCTAGCAATCCCGTAGGCATTTTAAATATGGGCCAAATGGAAGCCTCCTACTAGATGATGTTCCTTCAGCAGCATCCTTGCAGTCTTCCTATTAATCTTTCTCCAGATAAAGGATTTTCAAGTGGTCACCCATTGTCCAAAAGCTAGGTTTTCAAAACTTCTTTCATGCTAAGTGCAAAAAAAAGTTTTGAAAATTCATTCACATGAAATTCATATGGCATGAAAAGAAAATGTTACAAACATATCTGCATGATTTACAATTAAAACACTTGCATTATATCCATGTACATCCCAAGTTCTTTGGATAGGATCATGATCTGGGATAATACTGATAGAAATCTTACAAAAATCACTGACATCCACATGGCATCCCTTCCAGCTATTTCCATATATTCATGAAGCTTTTGCCTATTTTGAATGAGTGCTTTCACCACCCAGCCAAAACACCAATGAAATTCTGAGGCATAAAGACTGGATTGATTTGATTTCCCCCCAATATCCAGTGCTGGGGCACCTGTGCTGTGGTTTCTGGAGTAAAAAAAAATCGACCAGATGTTGTTTGAATGTTTATGTTTGAAGCTTGCTTAAAATTAAATGCAGAAATGCTCAGGGCTCCAGAATGGATTGTAGCATTTCCATTCTCTCTCCGTCTTTCATAACTGCAGAGATATTAAGACAGCATTTCTAAAGAGCTTCCAGTATGATGAACAATGTGTTCCATACATTAACAAAGGATGGCTTGAAGCACATCTGTTTGATAAATCCCCTTAAATTAGAATATAACAGCGTCTGGGCTTTGCCCTCTATTCAGACTGGTTTTATTCTCCTTCCACCCTTCCCATTTGTTCCTCCTCAGTTGTACTTTGTGCCCTGAAGGTGCTCATTTCTAACTATTTCTATCTTATGGGCCTGTGGCAGATGGACCCAAACTGGTGCCTGCAGGATCAGCAGCTATTGTATGTCAAAGATTCAACCTTTAGCCTTATTCCAGTGCCTGTATAGTAAACAAAATGCACCAACTTTTTCCCCAATAAATCTCTACTACACAAAACTTCATTGATGATGTCCTACAGTTTACTATCAGATCGTTTGGTAAACTAACTTATGTTGTCGATGCAATGAATCAAGCAATGCTAATAAACTTACATAAAGAAAAATAAAACTGTTCTTGTAACATGATTGCATAGGTTATTAAAATGATGTATTCTCCCTGCTTTACTTTCAAAGGTTCTATTCCAACAATATCTTCAAGTAGGTCTGTCTTTACTTTCACACTCTCGCCTCACACTGGCATTAGGGTTAGAAGCAAATTGTTGGAATGGTTCTGCCAATTGGGTGCCATTCTGGTTTCTCTAAAAGTGATTGTCATGGGTAATTTTGTTTTTAAACTTAAAAGCATGCTGCTTTTGTTTTATGCTTTAAATAATTCCCCTCCTTCCCTTTCCTGTTGTAAATAAGTTCCCAGACTCCCAGTCAGGGCCCTGCTGTCCTTCACTTTCCAATTGTTTCCCTCAATGATTTTACTGTCCTCCCATCTTCGCAACAGCTTGTTCAGTTAGTTTATCGACTGCCAATGTTTTACCCCCATCATTCTTAGGAAGGTTCTTTGGTTCTGGAGTGTTGAAACATCCCCCTCCAGCTGTTTTTTCCTAATCCACCTTAAACACCTTTCAGTACGTTGAATGCTCCAGTTCATGGTCACCTTTTAGCCAATTCTGCAGTGTCACTTCTCTCACATCTCGTCATGAATTTCTGCATTGCAACTCCACTAGTCTCCTTAGGCCTTTGATACATTTTGACTTTCTCTGGGTCACATTTTAAGTTTTTTCAATTACTTATTTACAGCCCAGTACTTAGCTAATTCCCTTTTGAAAGTTTATTCTTCTTTATAGTGGAAAGTTAATCCACTACCAATACCATTCAGGCTGCGTCTTCCAGATCACATCAACTCAATGCATTAAAATATTTTTCTGCATTTTTCATATATTTTAAATTTGCATTCATCTGCCACCTAAGTCTCCCTTTTTTCACTCCAGTAATATTCATGCAGATTTTGTTCACTTTATTAAAATCATCCCATTCTTCTAAGGATTCCTAATATCTTCAATTCCATTGGTGCTCCTCACTAGGCCAACCAATACTTCTTGGCCAGTTAAGTTTGGGGAAAATGGATTCAAAGAAAAGACTTAAAGTCAGAGTGGCAAAATAAGGACTTGAATCCTTCATCCGAATTGAGCACAAATCATGATTCATATACTTTATCATTCTAGACAGCTTGATCTCTTTACTCACAATTTGATTCTTGTTCCAAGTGGAACATGCACCTCAAACAAATCATCTTCCATTGCTTAACACCAAAGATTGAGGCGTTAACAGTTTCTCATCCATGTTTAATTAAAACACATACTGTTAATGCTGCCCTTAGTTCAACAGTTTCTATCTGAGGATCCAATAATTTTATATTATAAATGCATAATAATTATATCTGGTGTTCTTTCAATATACATTACAGTTTCACATTTGTGCAGTTTCAGAGAATTTCTTGTTTTCACCTTGCTTGCACTGAATTCCACAGGGGTAAAAATTGCCATTTTGAATTGTAATCACTCTCATTTTCTCCCTTGGTAATAAATTTTAGCAATTAATCATAATTTAACATAATTTTAATCAAAGCTTTAAATATTTTCCAATTTTTTTAAAATTACTTGGAAGTGATATTATAATGAGGAATGCTGCATCCTGCCTTATGGAGTCCAGGTTTGACAGCCAAAAATGGTAGCTGGAAATTCCTTCCAGCTTACAGAGTATTAACTCTGGGAAAAATATCCAACATAATCTAATACCTTGGATAAACACTGATAAATATTTGTGACAATTATGATGGCCAAAATAAAAAAATTATCTGAGTTTTGTCATGTCATGAAATAAGTACTTTAATATACTAAAAACTCTAAATCTTGAATTGTAGGTATTTAGATTATGGGGAAAGAAATAAAATCAGACCAGATTTGAGTAACGATTCCTTCAGTTTGTTTTTTGAACAGTGAATTTGTATCGCATTCCAGAAGCAGGCTGGGTTTAAGGCTGGAATGATATTCAATTTTTTTTTTTGGGTACTGATTTTTTTTTCTTTCAAAAAGAAGGGTGTTTTGGTAAACTTTGCTCATTTGATCACATTCATGGAGTTCAGGTTTGGTGCTATTTAAGAACGTGAAATTGAAATCAGTGGGATAAAAGTGGGCCTTTTTGCTGATGTTTTCTACAATGATTGGATGTTAATACATAGGTGCAAGTTCCAGAAATAAGACACTAGTAAGGGATGTTGGGAAACTGTGGAGATTTGTGGATTTCATGGCACTGAAAGATAATAAATTATTGGAAGGTGGGTACTAAAATTGTAAAGTTTGGGAAAACTTAAAAATGTGGTCTCATATAATTAGGATCAGGACTAAGGTTATGGTCATTCTAGGAAGAATCCTAGATCTAGCTAGATTGACATGGACCCAAAAAATCTGGGTGTAGTGTGAAAGGGAACATAGTACGGTAGCACAGCAGCAGGTATACAGTGGTAGAAAGCAAGACCATTGTCACTGAGGTTTGTCATAAAGCAGATCTTTAATTCCAAGTTTAATTAAAGACAAACTTACTACAATCACTGCAGCAATTCTTTTAGCAACTGTTGAATTGATCTGCCAAACATGAGCAAATCGCCATCCATAAAGATCGAAGATAACCTTCACACCATTTTGTTGGGTTTTGACCTCCTTCACAATTAGTTCCGATGTGATTAGGCTGACACGAAACACGTCATAGACCGAAAAAAGCTTGGGATCCCAATGTCCTGGAAAAAGAAATGGGCAGTGATCATATACCAGTCATCTTCCTTTATTCCAACCTCAGAACTGTCTCAGGTTTCCACAGCTATTTCATTTCTACTGTTTGGTGACCTCTAAGGAACATAAAGCATGATTCTCATTCCATTCATTATTTATCTCCATCACCATTTTCACATGATCCCAAGACATCCTTATCTTCCAGCACTGTATTGTCAGCCAGGATCATGTTGAACTGCAACCAGGAGTTGCAATGCAAAAGTCAGGAATCTACTGGAAATCAAGATGAGACTCAGTCGGGCTGAACTGAGGGACCAGATAGACTGTTTCCAGACCCTCAGCTTTAGCATGACCTCATTCATTTAAATGGGAACACTGACCTAGGGGTTGTCAAAAAGATTAAAGGCTATGGAACAAGGGCTGCAACAATATGAATAGGAAATGTGCTAAGTAACAGGAAACGGTAATAATGAAAGATTATTTTTCAAACTGGAGGTAGGTGTACAGTAGGCTTCCTCAGAGTGTGGTACTACAACCATTGCTTTAATATATTACATATTAAAGGTTATGATTTGGATGTACAAACCACAATTTGTAAATATGCAAATATCAACATTTGGAGGTGTAATGAAGTATGAGGAGATGCATACAGGCAGATAAGAGGCAGAGAAATATGAACTGCTACATTTTGGTTGGAAGAATGGGGTAAGGCAATATAAACTAGAGGACACAATTCTAAAAGGGGTGCAAGAACAAAAATCTAGGGGACACATGTACACAAATTTGTTGACAATGGCAGACCAAATTGAGAACATTGTTATAAGAGCAGAAGGGAATCTAGTATTTATACAGGCAAATAATATTTGTACAAGAGCAAAGAAGTCATAATGAACCTCAGCAAATTGCAGGGGGATCTGTCAGAGGTATTTCAAGTTATACAGCACAGAAACAGGCCCTACAGCCCAAGTCATCCATGCCAACTAAAGTGCCTTCCTGAGCTAGTCCCATTTGCCTATATTTGGCCAACCCTGGTATCTGTCCAAATGTCTTTTAAATGTTGTTACTGTATCCGCCTCCATCACTTCCCCTGGCAGCTTGTTCCATATACCCACCTCCCTGTGTGGAAAAGTTTGCCTCTCAAGTCCCCTTTAAAATCATTCCCCTCTCACCTTAAACCTATGTCCCTTAGATTTAGTGCTTAGAAGGCAAAACATGAACCTCCAGAAGTTCAAAACCCCAAGACTATCTGCTTGAAATGTACTCAAAATGCCTTAAGCAAATGGCTTTACTCAAAATGTTTTAAACCCCATACCTTCTTACTCAGATATAAATGCCATCATTTAAACAATGACTTTCAAGTCCTTACTCCCACCTCAGCTAATAACTACTTGAGACCAGCAATCAAGCTTATTCTTTATTTGCATTAATCAGCTTTTCAATAGTTGGTCCATACCAACCCCACCTCCACAAGCCATCTGGTATTAACATTTCTCTTTGTTCAAAGTTTAAAGCACATTTTTAAATATACTTCTGATAACTATAAATAATACAAGACTTTTTAATAAAGACTTCAGAGTAAGTATAACATGAAGGAAACAAACTTTGCAAATAAAATTGTTTGAGTAAGCTAAACTGATGCCTAGGTAAGTTGCTCACTACTCTTGCTTACAACCTGAATTTAAATAATGATATACAATGCAACTCCTATCAGAATCACTATCTCACGAGCTCTATGCAGATAACTGTTCTCACCAGACAGCAGGGTTTGCCAATTAACATTTCAGTGTTCTTAGCACATGAAACATAGGGGAAATTTAAGAATCAAATGCTCAATGCCCTGAGCATGCTTTCTTACTATTACACACAGGAAACCATTCAGCCCATAGGATCCATCCCAACTCCGAGGAGCCATCCATTTAGTCCCATTCCCCTTCTGTTTCCCTGTAGCTCTGCAACTTATGGTCTCCTTCACACCCATCAACTTCAAGTCTTTTCTTTTCCCCCCCAATCATTAATCTCCCCTGAGAGTTAATTTACTGCAGCCAATTAACCTAACTGTTTTAAGGAAGTGGCATCCAGAAGAAACCCAGTAAAAGATCTGTACAAATAGCACCCAACATCAGGATTGAATATCAGTCCCTAGAGCTGTGAGGCAGCAGCACTACCTGCCATGTCATCCTGCCACCCAATTAATGGCACATTTAAGGCTGAACAGCAGCCTTTTCTGAACAGATACTAAAATGCCCGGAAGATATTTAAATTCATGAAAGATACAGAGTGGATAGAGATTATTCACATTGAAAGAAGGGTCAAAAATTGGGGGACACAGAATGAAACTGATTGGGAAGAGTATAAAAGTGAAATGATGAAAGTTTCTTTTACACAGCGAGTGGTTAAGGCCTGGTGCCGTAGGACAGGCAGATTCGATTTTAGCATTCAAAAGGGATCTTTAGCATTCAATAACTACCTGAAAGAAAAGAATTTCCAGGACCATAGGAACAGAATGAGGGAATTACGTTTATTTTGTTGTCTTGCACTAGTGTCATCATGTTTATTTTGCATGAGCAAGTTCTGTACAATTTATGTTAGTTTAGGTTTGTGAACTTGGTTTGTCCTCATCTTGTAATGCACTGTGCTGCTACTGCAGAAACTAATTTTCATGGCATTTCTACCCCTTGTATGCATGCTTATAACAATAAACTTCAACTTGAGTGGGAGTTGCTGGATTGCTTTCACACGGAGTACAAATTCAATGGGCCAAATGCCCTCAATGGACCAAGTGCTGCAAATATTCTGTGATTCTACGAAAAGGTAGGTGCAGATAAGTGTTTCTTTTTAATTTATATCATGTAACTCTGCTTTTTGATAGTTTTTATTTGTTATTTTAATCCTCTCAAATTGTTTTTAATGCATCCAATTATCAGGGACACATTGATACAATTGAAAGGATCTTTGACACCAACTAACATCAAAAGGCTGACAGTGAAGCCCAGGAGCAGTGCCTTCAGGTCTAATTGCCAAAGACCAAGTGTTACGTACCAGCAACAAAAGAAACACACCAAGTCATGTATAGGTGTTAGAAACTATTTTATTAATAACTACTTATGATAATAAGAAAAATAAAAGTAAAAATGTTAGAATGTTAGAAGTAAAAATGTTAGATATTAAACATTAACCCCAAAAACTAAACCCGAAGTGTGTGTGTGGCAAATTCCCAAACTCCAAGTACAGGAATAGTTCTCAAAGTTCAGTTCAGCAAGCCATAAGGTGAAACGTGAGCAAAGGCTTTTGCAAAACCACCGTTGACTGAAGAGAAAATGTAGAGAGAGAATAGAGAGAAATTACGAAATCCCAATGTTCCACAATGGAACCCATACGACACCTCCATCACTGATGATCTCCACTGCTTTGTTCCGAAGTATCTGTCACCCCGAAAGGCATTCGAGATGTGGCCATCCACAGAAATACCTGTTTCCCCCTACAGGTTGACGACAAAGTGGACTGCACTGGATTATTCCAAAATTCCATACGTGGATTGTAGTGACAGACACAGTTATTGTTTCTCATCCATCGATAGAGACCAGCAGGCAGTGTCTCTTTCTCCTCCCTCCTTCTGACTCTGACTGAATCAAAACGTCAGCACGTCGTTATCTCCTGTTGTTGTCGTAATAACACCACACACACATACACACACACACATACACACTGTACTATGTCTTAAAGGGACATTCACCAAATAGTAACCTAATCCGTAACAGAAGTCACTGCCTAGACACTTCACTTTGTGGGACAGTCATGGCTGCAAATAAGAGCTTGATTTAAACCATGGAACCAAAGTAGTTTGGTGTGATAATACAGTTTGGGGGGGGGGGGGGGGGAAGGTTCCAACCATGAGGCACAGGATTAAACAAAATGCAGCCATAATTCTTTACAAGTGCTATGTTGTAAGCCTTGTACTTTTTTTGTTTTACTTTGCTTTCTCTTCTGAACACACTATAATCAGATATATCAAGTTCCCAGTCTTGTTCAAATCCAAGCAGCTATTTTTCTATTAGACCATGTGCAGGCAGTTGGTATTAATTTAAGTTGGCATCATGGTTGACACAGACATCATGGGCCAAAGGGCCTGTTCCTGTGCTGTTCTGTTCTATTGCATTATAATCCTCCATGGTTTCCAGTTCTACTGAAACACTGATTTTGTTTGAATGGTTTGTGTGTTCACACAAATACAATTTAATACAGCAGAAGAGTTCTGATCAAGTATTATGCCTGACTGCTTTCCTCTCCATGGATGCTACCCAACCAGCTGAGTGTTTCCTGCATTTTCTGTTTATGTTACTACTTAATTACTCTTGTTAAGATACACTTCAGTGCAGTCTCTCCCACGTGACACCCAAATGACTATCCTTTATGTTTCAGCAGAAACAGTGAATAGCAAAATGATATTTAAAAAAAAACAGCATCACAAACACTAACCTGTCCTCATTCGACATCCTAATACACACATATGCCTAGAAATCAGATACAGTTGTGCCCATGAAAAACACGATGATGCTGGAGGAACTCAGCAGGCCAGGCAGCATCCATGGAGAAAAGCAGGTGGTCAATGTTTCAGGTCAGGACCTTTCTTCAGGACTGAGATAGGAAAAGGGGAAGCCCAATATATAGGAGGAAAAAGCAGAGCAGTGATAGGTGGACAAACGAGGGGAGGTGGGGTGGGCACAAGGTGGTGATAGGTAGATGCAGACAAGAGATAGTGAAGGGCAGGTGCAGGGGAGGAAGGGAGACCAGATGCACCAGGGGATAGGTCAAAAGGTAAGGAGGAAAAAAGGGGGGTAGAATAAAGAGAGATAGGCTAGGAATAGGAAGATAAGCTCCTCCTTACCTTTGACCCATCCCCAGTACATCTGCTCTCCCCTCCTCCCCTGCACCTGCCTATCACTATCTCTTACCTGCATCTACCCATTACCACCTTGTGCCCACCCCACCTCCCCTGTTTTGTCCACCTATCACTGCTCTGCTTTTCCCTCCTATATATTGGGTTTCCCCTTTTCCCATCTTCAGTCCTGAAGAAGGGTCCTAACCCAAAATGTTGACCGCCTGCTTTTCTCCACAGATGCTGCTTGGCCTGCTGAATTCCTCCAGCATCATAGTGTTTTTCATCTAGATTCCAGCATCTGCAATCCTTTATTTCTCTACAATTGTGCCCTTTTTTTATATAAACACGCCGTTTTGTACATGCTTTGAAAAGATCGTGACCATTTCTGGTAAAGTCCTACCCACTGCAACCTCTGCATGCAACTCAGCTTAGCGTAGCTGATGCTTTTCTGGTATTATTTCCCCATGTGATAATTTAACCAAACCTGTAGTGCTCAACCAAAACAAAATGGAGTAATAATGTGCAACCTATGACCTCAATTTATAGCTTCTAGTAAAATAAAAAGCAAACCCTGCAACAAATTGTCTAGAAGACATGCATTAAAGAATTAAGACCAGGATTGCAATATTGCTGCCTGCACATGCCTGCCTATGCCTGCCTGAGTTTTCAATGATGAACATACTTGGTTATTACTGAATCTCAATTTGCTTATTATGGTCTTTCAAAATCATGCACAACAGACATACTGTGATCCCTGCCTTAATAATGAGCCCATGTCTCACAGTGGATACAAGGCACAATCTGTGAGAACAATCACAAGGGTAGGTGTTGTGGCCGTACACATTAATGACTTGTTTCCCACTCCACTGCTTTTGTCTCATCTCCATGGTAGCCATTTAAACTGTTGTAATCTGGCTGCTGAGGAGAGAGGGCTGTGACCTGCTTCCCATGATTCCTAACAGCAAAGATACTGCAGTGATTTCTGCAGGCAGCTGCTGTCGGGAATGGCACAAGTCACATTTTAGTTTGGAAATCAGGGTAAAACTCCTCCCCCTCCTCCGTAATAGTCAAAAGTTAAATTTTTGCTATTTATTTTTGGGTCCAAATGGGTGTTACGATAAGATAAAAGATATTTATTAGTTACATGCACATTGAAACACAGTGAAGTGCGTCTTTTTGCGTTACTGAGAATGTGCTGGGGGCAGCCCGCAAATGTCGCCACTCTCCCAGCACCAACATAGCATGCCCACAATTCCTAACTTCTATGTCTTTGGAATGTGGGAGGAAACCAACATGGATACAGGAAGAATGTACAAACTCCTTACGGACAGTGGTGGAATTGAACCTGGGTCGCTTGCACTGTAATAGCGTTATGCTAACTGCTACACTAGATAAATGCAATGTTCTTTTAGCAAACCAAATAAAGGGTGAAATTTCATTTCTAGGCTATACTTTCTACCAAATGTTTATGAACAGTAAAAAAAATTTGGGATGTCTTTCCCTTGAAAGGTTTTAACTCACATGACAAAACAAACAGTCAGCATTGGAGACAAGCTTCTTTAACTGTAGTCATTGCAGAATGTTTGGTCTTATTTAAATATGGAACTCCCCTTGCATCCATCGCCATATAGGACTGCATTCAAATTGCATGCTTCACTTGTCTCATTTACAAGTATAGTTACTAACTATTCATAAAACTCCATTTTCCAAGGGATTTGGACTATTGTTTTGGCATGAATCATAGCAGAAAGCAGAATCAACTGATTGCAAGTTTTGCAACTTCAAAAGAACAACTAAATTTTCCAACGAAAGGTATTACATTTTAACCTATATTACTGTGTATTCTAGTTTCCCCTTTTTGAAAAAATGTCTATAGAAAGATTACTTACAATGTCCTGAGTGACATTCACATTATGTGCATCTGCATTGCAAAATATAAATACTGAGTGTTGTAATAATACCAAACACTGCAGAGATAATGTTACTAGCTTAACGAGGAGATGGCATGGGGAAGGTAGAATGCATGAAAATGCTTACCTAGAAAGACTGCAACATTGTCTCCATAAACTTGCACAACAAAATTTCCAATATACTCAAAATATTGCAATCTTGATGAGGAAAAAAAAATCAATGTGGTTGTCTAATCATTCTTCAGCTAATGAGGAGATATTTGTACATCCCTCATGTTAATGTATTGTAACTGTTTAAATCATTGAAGTCAATGGAATTAGACTTCAATGTGACACATTCAAACATTTTTTACCACTTTTGTTTGTTTAGCAAATAATTCCCTGACTAGAGAATATACTGTACATTTATGCTATTCATGTGCAGTACAATGAGCTAGTCTTTTAATTAAAAAAAAATCAATGGGAAAAGAAAGATTTGGAAGATGCAGTACTTACCAATTTTATATATCAAAACTCTGCTTCCACTGGAATCACGAGACCTCAAAACCCCATGGTAACCAGCCTTTAGAAGACCCAAGATGGATAAAGGCCTCAGGTCTGCACTGATCTCAGGGCATTCAGCTCTCCATTTATGGTAGTTTGACAGTAACTGTGAAGTGAATGTGAAAAGGTCTTATTTGGGCAATTAGATAGAAATCCTCACTCTTAATTGAGAACTAATGTCAAAATATTTGCTTTATTTTTAAAAATTCAGTTTTATATTGTCCACTCTGGAAATTATCATTCTTAATGCACAGGCCCAGATAACATATCAAATGATGCCACAAATCCCAGTATACTGCACAAATGAATTTTAACCAAACTCAAATCAGTACTTTATGCACATGCACACTCCTGGATATATTTTCCCCCGCCCTCCATATGCATTTTGCATGTACCCATGGACACAGCCGAGCATCCACAGGTACGTCAATCTGTGTCTAACACAGTCACAAGTCTAATTTTTAAACTGTGTGTATGCAACCTACCATGGGCACAGACCACAAACATTGCAGAAGGTCTGAACTGAAGGGTTGAGGCATACTATGGTGTTAAATGGCCTATCATTGCCTGGATTTCTGCCTGGGAATCCACTGTATTAGTTGTTACATCCTTATTTTATCTTCTCATCCACAGTGATTGCCCCTCCCCAAGGAACAACAACCACATCCCCTAACCCTACAGTTCATCTCCATGCCTTGTCAAAGTCCTTCAGGAATACTCCATTGATTACCTAGTAAGTACCAATCCCAACTCTGATTTTATCTACAATCACACTACAAGGCACGGTAGTGTAGCGGTTAGCGTAACGTCTTACAGTGCCAGCAACCCAGGTTCAATTCCGGCCACTGTCTGTAAGGAGTTTGTACGTTCTCCCCGTGTCTGTGTGGGTTTCCTCTGGGTGCTCTGGTTTCCTCCCACTTTCCAAAGACGTACAGGTTAGGAAGTTGTGGGCATGCTATATTGGCACTGGAATCGTGGCAACACTTGCGGGCTGCCCCCAGAACACTCCACGCAAAAGATGCATTTCACTGTGTTTTGATGTACATGTGATGAATAAAGATATCTTATTCTCCACTATCACCAAACCTCTTCGGTGCCACATCTAATCTCTTGCTCTGTTCCTCCTCCTCTCACTTGGTCCCAGTTCATCTCCCCAGCTCACTTTGACATTCTCCCCTCTCAATTATCCCCAGCCCTGATCATCACCCATTACATCCTCTTCCCAGCACAACTGGTCTCCCTGGCCCACCCCACCCCCATCTCTCTCCCTACAGCCACAATCTCCTGGCATTTCCACTACAGTAATAAATTGTGGATGAAAGGCTTTTGTGAAAGGCAATGCAGCTTCTACCATACGTGGTCCCCAAAGTGTAGATTCCCCAATGCAACACTTCTTCAGTGGAAAATGCACACTGAAGAATTTCTTGCCCAATAATGCATTTAGTGTCTCATCTGATTGTCATTAAGTCTCAATAATGCAGCATTACCTTTAATTGCAAAGGAGAGTCAGATTAGATTAGCAATCAATTGTCAGTGAGATACTCAAACCCACAACAAGCAGAGTATTAAAAACAAATTGACACGTGATTCTTCAGTGGTTGAAGAGCCTGGTAACCTTCATTGTTTAAGCTCATGAATGAGTACGACTATATGACTTCCAGTGATTAGATTCTTAGAGTGCAAAAACATGCCTTTGGCCTACCAATTCCACATCAACCAGTCATTTACACTAATCTTAGTTTATCCTCTTCACATTCCCTCAGCTCCCCACCAGATTCTCCATCTCACCTACACACGGGGGGAAATTTATATTCCAACGTTTACATGCCAACATACACATCCTTGGGAATGTGGGAGGAAACTGGAGCAGTGGAGGAAATCCAAGCGGTCACAGGAAGGATGTGCATATGCCACATTATGGAAGGACTGATAGAAGGGGAAACATCTTGGTGTCAGTGCCTCGAGAAGGTGGAACAAAAATGTAATCAATGAGATGACCAATGACTGGCACATTCAAAAGTACCAAACAACACATAATTTTTCATGGAACCAGAGCAATACTGAATTTGCTGCCAAATTCAGAGGCCAGTCTCACTCACACAATGAACTTGGATTGCTACCTGTAATAGTTAAGGTCAGTTTGACACTTCATTATTGGATGTGACTGAGTAGTTGGGTTCCAGTGTTCCTGTCTCTCTGTATGATGCACCCTCCTGTATTTTCCATCAAGCAAGTCTCTTCAATAGACTTATAGGATGGCTTCCTTTGTCATAACCTTGTATGATTGGGGGTGTGGCATTTCTGCAGTCCCACTGCCTACTGCCATACCCAATGAGTTCATCCCCATGGTGTCTGCCACAAGTTAGTACAATGCAGCACTTGAAATGAATAATCTGCACAGGATGGTTCTTTCCATCCTGTCCAAGTGCTGACTAGTATTAACTTGTCTGGCAGCCTCCTCAATCTCCTGGTCAAATGACTGAAAAACTGGAATATGTCTCACCTTGCTAATCATCTCTGGATCAGTATTCTTGGCATCTAGTGTTCCTCAGCTAAACACGAAGACTGTATGCAAATCTTTGCCTGGGCAGAACCAAATCTTTGTACTTTTGTGCCCATTTCCTCACAGGTATTCACTGCAACCTCTTTAGTTCCCTGTGGAGGGGTTAAGATTAGATCAAAGCATCTATTATCATAGGCTAGTGGCTCCTCTTCAGAGTTCCATTAAAGTGTCTTTGATCGAGTCAAGTTCTCAGCTTGTCACTTAATTTCTCAGGACACATCAGGTTGAATTCCCAGATGGAGTATCAACTACTATCCCTGCCTCAATCAGCCTCTCCAACACCTCGAAAGCCACTGGAACACATCTTGGAGGGTGTATTTCCAACAACTTCCTCTCAATGAGTGAATTGCGTTTGTTTTACTGCTTCCCTGTTCTGTTCCATAGAAACCATAGAGAAAAACTACAGCACAGAAAACAGGCCATTCGGCCCTTCTAGTCTGTGCCGAAACATTATTCGGCTAGTCCCATTTACCTGCCCCCAGCCCATACCCCTCCAGACCTCTCTCGTCCGTGTATCTATCCTATTTACTCTTAAAAGTTAAGAGCAAGCCCGCATTTACCACATCAGATGGCATCAAAGCATCTGCATTTTCATCCATTGCACATGACACATGTTATATACAGTGTGCTCTTCACCCACATCTCAAGCAAACACTAGATCCTTTGCATACACAGAAAATATGGTACACAATGACAGCCTGATCCCTGCTGAACAATCAGTTGGCCTGAAGGCTGGGTGCTTTCCAACTTGCAGATCACCTTACAGAGAGAAGGTAACCATTAAGCACTGGCACTCCCATCTCCCAGTACCCATTCACTACTCTGGCTGCAATTTCCTAACTTTCAGAATCAGGCTGTCATGCAAACTTCCCTTCTCACAAGACCCCATGCCTTGAGGGTCACTAGACGCGGGCTCCCGTGTCCGTAGATCTTCCACCATCACCTGTGAAATCCAGCCAGCCCGAAGCTTCTGAGTCCCACAAAATCCTTGGCTGCTGATCACAAGTAGCGTCTTCCTGCATGACTATTAATACAGGAGTTAGGTCTGGGGCTCCAGGGACTCTTGTTTGTGATCAGGTCATCTGAATTGTTGATTTATCAAAATGCTGTGTTAGTTTCCCATAATGGCCACATTTAGTTAGAGGACTATATTAATGCAATCACACCACTTTTTGACGTGGTGTATAATTAATCCTCTTTAGCTCGTTTTGCAACAATTGTCACAATGACTCAACTAGGGAATTCCATCATACCACATTTACATGTCATCATGAGCATCTTCAAAGGCTTCTGGTTTCTGTCGTAGCAGAAAATAGCCATCAACTTGTCTGTACAATAATTGGATCCCTTTTCAGAATAAATAGAGCAGAGGGAAATAAAGCTTTATTTAAATGAAGATTCTGGTTCAACAACTATTTCAAATTTCATTTAATTGCGTGCAGTGTTCTTACACTTGGTAAACCACAGTGTACAATCCTCTCCACAGGTCATACAATGCTAAACCCCTCACTTTGAAACAAATTTCATACCGTATATCACAGCCCTGGCCAGGGTCTATAAGCAAAAGTATTGATTTATTTAATCTATCCAGATAACAGTTTTTTACCCCCCCAAAAAAAACACAAACCAGGTTTCATTCCACTCCTCCATTGTTCAAATTGTCTTACTTAAATATCTATTTGTAAGCCTGAATGCTCATACCACCAGGCTCAAGGACAGCTTCTATGCTGCTGTTATAAGACTATTGAACGGTTCCCTTGCATAAAATGGACTCTTGACCTCACAATCTGCCTCATTATGACCTTGCACCTTATTGTCTCCCTGCACTGCACTTTCTCTGTAGCTGTGACACCTTACTCTGCATTCTGTATTGTTTTACCTTGTACTACCTCAATGCACTGTAAATGAATTGATCTGTATGAACAGTCTGCAAGATAAGTTTTTCACTGTACTTCAGTACAAGTGACAATAATAAACCAATTCTATTTTACAAAGAATTTAAAGCACCTTCCTGATGACTGGCACAAACATCCCCCAGCACCCACTCACCACCCTGGGTGTGATAACTGTAATCTTCAGAATTAGGCTGATGACTAATGTTCTTAGTAGTTTCTATGTCTTGAGGTTTACTAACCCCACCGTCCCTACATCTCACGCCTTGCCACAATTAATTGAATCCTCATGGAGATGGTTGCTATCTGGCACTTGTGAGACAAATATTATTTAGCACCTATTCCAAGTCTAGATCTTGTCCAGGCCTTGTTGCATGTGAGCAGACACTATTTCATCACTGGAGAAATTGAAAATGGACCTGAATAATGAGTGCAATTTATCTGGCTTCTCTTCTAAATACATTAATCTTAATTTCCCCAGTCACTCTATGTAGTTGCATTTTCTCTACATATTTAAAGTACATTTGCTTTAACATTGTACTTGTCATTTCTCCAAAGCATGGGATTACTTTTCAGTTTCATTCCAGTTTTTGTTTTATAAAAGAATTTTGATATATGGGCCAATTATTACCCATCCCCAGCAGCCTTTGATCAGCTGCTGGTGAGTCTTTTCTTGCATGGACCTGCATGCTGAACACTCAGTGAACCCCACTTCTCACCTTATGAGAGAGGGAAGGTCACTGATATAGCTGATGATAGTTGTGCCAAGGATGCTATCCTAAGGAACTTGTGCCACAACATTCTGAAGCCAATCATAGTTGAAGCCAATCATTTGTGTGTGTGGGGCGTGCTTACGTCAATAGAAGATAAAGGACGTAATGACGTTGTTGAAGAAGGCAGAAGAAGAAGGAGAGAGAGAGAGAAGGGAGAGAGACACCAGCCTGCTTGTTTTCTCTATCGATGGATGAGAAACAATAACTGTGTTTGCCACTGAAATCCATGTATGGAAGTTGGAAGTAATCCGGTGGAGTTCACTTTGTTGCTGACCTGTAGAAGGAAACAGGTATTTGTGTGTGGACGACCACGGTTCGGATGCTTTTCGGGGTGAGGAAGTCACTACCGAGTAAACACTGAAGTGTCGTTTGGGTTCCATCGTGGAACATTTGGATTTCGTATGTACTCTCTCTATGTTTTTCTACATCTACATCTTATCTTCAGACAACGGTGGTTGTTGAAGAAGCCCTTGCTCATGTTTCACCTTATGGCTTGCGGAACTGAACTTTAAGAACCAACATCATAGTTACCTTCATTTATGCAGTTTTGATGGCAGCTTGCTGAAGTGTTTCCACACTAGTTCTCAATTACTTCAGTTTTGCTTAGGCTCTTTGGTACCACACTGAGTGATGCTTTGATGTCAATAGCTGTGGTGGAATTCACCATGTTTGGATCAAAACTGTATTGAAGTCTGGTGGTGAGAGGTCTTGGTGGAACCCATTTGGAGCACTGGAGGGGAAGTAATGCATGCAAGCATAGTTTACTTGTCCTATAAACTTAATGTTTAGGAATTGGGTAAAAGGGTTGCATTTTGTACGTGGCCGACTTGGACACATTTCCAAACTACCATGTAGATACAAATGTCATAGCCATAATAGAACAGCATAGCTAGGTCTAGTTCTGGAGCATAGGTTTCAGTACTATTAATATGTTTTTGGTGCCCAGAGTTTATATACAATACATGCAGCTGCTTTTTCATATCATAAAGTTGATAGAAGACTGACAACTGAAAAAGAGGACCTCAGAGAATCAGACATCTCTTGCCTGATCTGCTGAGCATTTCTAGCAATACATTTTTATTCAAGAAATATTCACCTATTGCTTTTCAGCTAAAAAGGACTTTTGCTCTCAACTACTGAACTCTGGAGTCATTTGGAATGGGTGATCTTGCAATCATCTTATCTTGCCAATTACTTAATTGTTCCCCACCACTCATGAATGGATGTAGTGAGTAGATCTGCTGAGGATGTGTAACAATTAGAACCGTTACTTGGATCTATCCTAACCTACATGCAGGTTTCCCCATTTAACACCCATACAGTTCTGCATTGCAGCTTTCATGAGTGAAGACCATTTGTTGGTTCAACACTCATTTGCATATACTTACCTCATTAAAAAAGGGGATGAACATCTGTTTGATGGTGATGGAGCAGCAAAGGATCATAGTTATTTCTAGTCTCCTAATGCAGGGTCTCGATTTAAATCATTGACCATCCCTTTATCTCCACAGATGCTGCCTGACCCATTGAGTTCCTCCAGCAATTTATTTTTTGCTCCAGATTCCAGCATCTGCAGTCTCTTGTGTCTCCATGGTAGTTTCCAGCTGTGGTTACATCCTAACCCTCAAGGATGCTGTGATTTGAGTTGTTAGATCTATTATTAATCATCTCATTTAATACCAAAGGAATATAAAGGGAGTGCAAAATGGTCGCTCATGGAACGACATATCTGCAACACCTATATTGATGAAGAGGTCAAGTTGATTTTTAAACAAACAAAAGTACGTCTGCTATGCCCTTCAAGATTACATTATTGGTTGGACTAATGAATCACTGAGTGAAAGAGATTGAGGTCCAGAGAGTACATTGTGGGCTCTTATCTCCCCCTTCCCACTAAGTGCTTTCTGGAAGTAGTTTCAACACAAACTTTAGGTGCTTGTATTTGTGGGGGAGGGGAAGTCAGTTGATGTTAAGCACAAGTTTCCTTAACCATACTTAAAACAAAAACTTTAGGAGCTGGAGTCAATGTAGATATTTTGCTGGAATATAATATTTGAGGATAATTAAGGAATTTGGTACACTATGGTGATAAATAAGTGTTACTCTTTTAGGCTGTTGCTTTACTAGTTTGTTGGTCAGTTCTCCTGATTTTGGCACCAATCCCCCAACGTTAGCGAAGAGCATTTTTCAAGATCAACTGAGTAGAATGAACCTTTTGTGTCCCGATTAAATGCCTAGGCTGCAGGGGGGGGAGGAGTTGTTTTTCCAGTTTATGCTTGCTTTTCCTTCCAGCAATACTGTGGCTAGCAAGGCCATTTGGAGGCATATGGATCATGTTGATAAAAGATGGCTCATTTCTTTAAATTATAATATTATTTCACTAGCTAGGTAATCTTTTAAATAATGCAACATCTTTTGCCAATGTTACATTATTTCCAGATTTTGCATTCTTAAACTGCAGTGGCTGGAATTGAACTGATGTTCTCTGGATTATTAGTTCAGGCCTCTAGAGCTCAGTATCATCCATCACACACTTTTTAAAAATGATCTTCAAATCAAAAATTTCTCCTACTTTCCTATTTTGGATAACATGCAGCATACCCTGAAAAGGAGAAAAAAAATTTTGACCTCATGTTCAAGACCAGTTATTCCAAAAACAGTGCACATTTATTCAGTTGTAAATATTGCACTATTTGTAAACAAGAACAGTAACATGAATGCCACTGTGATAGGTCAGTTACCATGGGGCAATGATTACTTTTTGTAACCTTTCTGCTGGAAATGCAAAGAACTAAATACCCGAAAATGACCTTTGTCATGCTCTCAGGAAAAGGGAATCAGAAGCAGAGAAGTACTGCTCTCACTTACCATTATCCTGCTAGCCAGAATTTTAACAGGAGACTGGGATACATGGACTTGTCTATATATTAACCAAGATTCAGAATCAGATTTATTATCACTGACATACATCATGAAATCTGTTGTTTTGCGGCAGCAGTACAGTGTCTGAACTTGTCAAGGTCACCTCAGCCCAAGCTCTTATGCCTTGTCCAGCATTACTGTAATCACCCAATATGCTGACAACAGGTATATCTAATAGAAAATTGATGGATGTCTAGCACTTTCATCTTGTTTCCTCCTGAAGCACAAGAGAAGCCTGATGTAACTGTGCCATTTAACTACACTGTGCAAACCATAAAGTGCATGGGGTCATTAATGAAATCAATACACCCAACAGGCTCCTTCTCCGTTATCAATACTTGCTCCTATTGATCTGCGCTGCATAATTCCCTAGGGTTCTCTTTTAAAAATCGCATTAATTAATGCTACCTTTGCCGAGAAGCAGCTCTCAAAATATGGAAGATTATCTGCATTTTGCAGGATCTCACCATGATTTTGATCACAAAGGACAGCACTCTGTAGCTGGGACAGTTTGATCAAGAACCTTCATTTACAAGATGTTTACTTTAAGGCCCATCCTCAGAAGTTTCAGTGAAGGAATCAATGATGACCACCAATGAAATACAGACAAGCTTGCCCCATCCCTCCCCCTCACCTCTTTATATTAGCCATCCCATCTACTTTTCCAGTCCAGATTACTGGTCTCAACCCAAAACATCAGCTATCCATTTCCCTCCACAGATGCTGCCTGACCCACTGAGTTCCTCCAGCAGTTTGTTTTTTTGCTCCAAATTCCAGCATCTGCAGCTTCTTTGGTCTCCTGCTTGGCCATTTAGTCAGGTCCCAGCTTCTTTTCATGACATGTTGAGGTCTCTTCCTGGAGAGGTGGAGCAGCATGGTTTACTGAAACCTGGTTGAATGCCATTGCATATGTTGTGGTGAACATGATTAGTTCAGAATTTTTCAATAGTTCAACCGAATCATGGACTGAATGTGTAAAAAGGATGGAACAATTTTTTTGCTGCAGATTGTGGTTAACTTTTATTGTGGTACAAATTTGGAAGTGGTGTTTCAGGATTGCATAGCATTCAAAGGAGGATGGTCAGTGTCAAGAAACTGAATTTCAAGCAGACATTTGGCATTGCCCAGGCAATTGGGACCACAGTTGAGCAAGCACAGGACTTGAAACATCAATCAAAGGCTCAGACTGTTAAGGCCTGGCTTTGGGAAAAATGGAAGAACTATCCAAATGGGAATAGTTATCACTGCAGCAGCACACAACAGAGGTAGTGAGTGCAGACAAAGTGCCTCTTTCGTATAATCATGGCCTCAAGGGAAATTTACCAACAGTTTCACTGAAAGCAAAACTATGTAAAGTAAGTCCACGTCAAAGTCAAATAATACAAAGCCCAATGGGAAGAATAGTAAAGGGTATCATAAACTAATTGAAGTAGTTGGTGACCTAGATGAATTCTACAGACTGTTCACAATGTCAGAATTCTACCAAACCTTTCTGCACATCAGTATGCACCGAAGGAAGAGTGTCAGTGGAAGTTGACACTGGTACTGCTCTATCAGTGATTGCAAGCTGGAACATTTCACATGCTTACCAGAAAAATCACATTCGAAAGTTCAGAGGAATACTCAAAGATAAATGCACACCTTGGACTGTTCCAACAGAACAGACTTCTACTTAGGATAGTATCAGCTCTGCTTATTTTCTGGGGACAATGGATAGCTCGATCCAAGTGGTAACAAGGGCTACCTAAATGATGCCTTTGTGCCTGGAAGGACAGAGCAAGAACACAAGTGGGATCTAGAAGGCATATTTCAATGATTCTGAGAAGTAGAAATGCAATCCATCTAGTCCAAAGATCTTGACAGAGTTGAAGGCCTCCTTAGGACTTCTCAACCACTGGGATATTTCCTGCCATCTTCATCAAAAATGTTAGGATGTTTACACGAGTTGCTGAATCACAAGCCAACATGAAAACAGAGGAAAGATCAAGAAGCTGTGACCTAAGATTTGAAGCAAGGTTGAATGCTCAAGTTCTTAATCATTATGATCAATGTGAAGTCACTGTCCTGTGAATCATGGCCTTGCAGTGTTGGTGCCGTATATTCACAGTCCAGGAAGAATGGAGATGAGTAAACTGTTGAGTTTGCATCAAAGTCTCTTCAAGGTAAAGACTTGAATCTTACTTACATCTGGACAATGATTTGCTTAACTCATCAATGGAGTAATAAAGCTGTACAGATACTTGCACCATCAGAACTTTGTGGTTTTCAAGTACCACAAGCCTCTGTGGGTTTTTTTTTTAAAGTGGATTCAAGGGAATAAGTAGACAGATTCAGCTAGAGTGAAGAGGTGACATTGACATTGATTGCATCTGATTACTCCAAAGATTGGTGGAATTGTGGACAGTGAAGAAGATAGTGAAAGGGTACAGCAGGATATAGATCAGTTACAGATATGGGCAGAGAAATGGCAGATGGAGTTTAATCTGGGCAAGTGTGAGGTGTTGCACTTTGGGAGGTCAAATGTACATGGAAAGTAAACAGTTAATGGCCAGACCTTTAACAGCATTGATGTACAGAGAGATCTTGGGGTCAAGTCCATTGCTCTCGGAAAGTGCCCACGCAAGTAGATAGGATGATAAAGGCAGCATATGACATGCTTGGCTTCATTGGTTGGGGCACTGAGCAGAAGAGTAAGGAAGTCATGTTGCAGCTATACAAAACTTTGCTCAGTCTGTACAGAGTATTGTGCATGATACTGGTTGTCCCATTACATGAAGGATGGAGGCTTTGGAGGGGGTACAGAAGAGGTTCACCAGGATTCTGCCTGATTAGAGGGCATGAGCCACAAGGAGAGGTTGGACAAACTTGGGTAGATTTCTCTGGAGCATCAGAGACAGAGGAGAGACCCAACAGAAGTATATAAAATTATGAGAGGCATAGATAGGGTAGAAATGTCAAATACTAGAGGATGTGCATTTAAGGTGAGAAGGGGAAAATTTAAAGGGGATGTGCAGGGCCAGTTTTATTTTACACTAGGAGTGGTAGTTGCCCAGAATAGGCTACCGGGGTAGCTGTGGAAGCAGATACAATAGTGGCATTTAAGAGGCATTTAGATAGACACAAATATGCAGGGAATGGATCACATGCAGGCAGAAGAGAAATAGTTTAATTTGGCATCATGTTCGGCACAGACTTCATGGGCCAAAGGGCCTGTTGTATCTTCTATGTACATCCTGTAGTAAAACTGTGGACAAGTTGACACTACTATGCAAAACACTAATACCAGATGAAATTGTATCATTACTGAAATAGATGGATAGTTCACAACCCAACAGCTAGCATGGTGAGACATCACTACAGCCCTTTGAGGTGTACAGAAATATCAGCACAGATGGAAAGAGAATGTGAAGATGAAGGCATAACCCATGATGTGATCCTTTGGAGATCCAGAATTGATGTTCCACCACAAGGAAAAGCAGCTATTCTAATATTATAACAAGACAAACATTCTGAATTTATCTCACATCAAGCAAACTGCCATAAGTTGTGTCTGGTCATAAACCAGGAGTTGGAGAACACCATGAAGGAATGCAAGCAATGTGAATAGCATTGCAGGAATCCACGGGTGGATCCTCTCAACCCATGTTGAATAAACCATGGGCAAGGATACATGTGGATTTTTCAGGCCTATTTATGGAAAAAGATTATCACGATAATAGTAAGTGCACATTCAAAGCAAACAGATGCAACAATGGATACTTCTACATCACAAATAATGATTTAAGGTTGAAGATGATCTTTTCTGCACAAGGCCTTCCCATATTATTTTGCGACTGACTATGGAAGCTATATCACTGAATTTGTCAACTTCCTCTAAAGGAATCAAGTCAAGCAGATGCACACAGCTCAGTATAGTGGAAAGGGCAGTTCAGACTGGAACATGGACTGAAAAAGATGACAGGTTGAAATCAAGGCAGAAGTTTTATATTCCTTACTATATTACAGAATACCCTACATACATTTACAGAACAGATTTACTGAATGACTGACTGGTAGATGTGTCAGAACACATTCGGATTTTGTGAAGCCAAAGCCTTTGCACAACTGTGGACTCTCAACAAGCAGAGAAGAAGAAACAGGAGGTCAGAGTTTGTGGTTGCCACGTTGAAGTGGATGATCCTGCATTTGTACAAGACAACACAAGGGATCAGTTTATTGCAAAACATCATTGATTGCATTGGATCAACTTCTCCTGTGGTTAGCCTGGATGATGGTTGCATGAAGAAACATCATTAAAACCATTGTGCATTGCTCAACCAGATACTTGAGAGTCAGTCTTCCTCGTGTGATTCTGAAACTGGTGTAATGAAGGAGGAGCAACAAATAATCTGCTGGAGGAATTCTCGAGGTTGAGCAACATCGAGCTATATATTCTAGCATCTGCAGTCTCTTGAGCCTCCACAATGAAGCAGGACACACCTCACATTAAGAGGCAATCATCCATAAATGGTGTTCCAATGCAAATTCTGCTGCTTTGTATTCAAATGAGCAATGATGCCACCAGATAAACTTAATTTGTAAACAAGGAAACAGTTTTGTTATAGCACTGGACTGTACTTCACGCAGGAACATTTTATCTACTAAGGAAGAGTAGGTTTAATATCCCTATATTGTGAAGTCACTTTTAGATCCTGTTATCAATGCCCTAGAATGGATGAGTGCACAGAAATAAAAAAAAGCTCTATGTTGAGCTGCACATGGATCCCCAATGTGAGCTCCACTTTCAATGGAAACAAATATTCAGCAAGTCAGACAACATCTGTGGAAAGAGAAACAAACCTGAAAAGAAACCATGTTTCAGGTTGATGATCTGTCATCAAAATTGAAACAAAAAAATAAAGTTGCCGAGAAGTGTGGGGGGTGGGTGCGGAAGAAGCAGAGAGAACTAAGAGGAAGGCCTGTCATTGTGTAGATGAGAAAGATTGAGTGATACACGTGGTAGTAGTGTAGGTGATGTGGCTAGCGAATATCAAAAGTTACGTCTAATGGGGGGGGGGGGGGGGGGGGGGAATAATCAAATCTTAAAAGCCAGAGTAGGTGAGAGAAAGAAATTCAAAGTGTGATACAAAACCAAAATAGCTCATTACTGAAATTGTTGAAGTCCATCTGCAAGAGTGGTCTCAAGCTTCCAGACACCTGTCACCTTAACTCTCCATCCCATTCCTGTTCTCATCTCTTCAGACGCCAAAGCTCAACGCAGCCTTGAACGGCACCTCACCTTACTGATTTGAGACATTACAACCTTCAGGACTCGACCCCGAATTCAATAATTTCAGATAACCAGCCGTTTGTTTTATATGTCACCATTCCAACCTTTGGTGTGTTCTTTTCCTCCTGTACCACTTCAAATTTCATTCCTCTCTCATTTTACATAGCCGGTCCACCCAACCCATTCACCCGCCTTTCCCACTTGATTTGTCCCGATCCATCCTCCCCCAGATCCTACTGTTAGTTTGCTGCATTGTTTCACCAACTCTTCCCACTTGAAGGCCAGCCACCTAAAATGTTGGTTCTTTTTCTGTCCAGAGATGCTGCCTATCCCGCTGTGTGCTGCCAGCACTTTGTTTCTATTTCAAATGTTGTCTTTCCTTCAGCTCACTGCCCTGTTCCAAAGTCACCACAGGAAGATCGGACCTTTCCCCTAGTCTCCCTGCCTTTCTCCGTGATATGGCGAGTTTAGTTTCCTCCCCTTGGTTTGTCCGTTTTAAGTGATCTTACCTTCAGCGCCAGGTCGACGTCGAAGTCGCGGGCTCTCAGAAACTTGAGTAGGAACTCGTCCTCCAAGCCCAGCGGCCAGTTCAGGCTCTGCTTCAGTGCCCGGAGCCTGAGCTGCGACACCGGGCAAAGCACGGAGTCCGGGTGGAGCTCAGCGCTGCTGTGCCCCGGGATCTGCTCCTTCGCCATGCACTCTGCTGACATACTTGCAATCAGGAACTAACACTCTGAACCCACTCGGGATCATCACAGTGGGGTCCAAAGTTACGCCTAAATTTATATTGTGGGTGGCAGCAGCCGTCCTCCAATCACGACTTTAATTTCATTTACCCTGTTTCCTTTGATATTTTACTCTATAATAAATGTAACTGGAGGTGGATATGTTTTAATATGTTGCCTAGTTTGCAGAGAGAGCAAAAGTAAAACCAGATTCAATTATTTTTTGCTGATGTTCTTTTATCAGTTTTGCAAACAATTTAAAGTTTTCCTTTCAGCTGATGGAGGTAGATTTATAAACTTACTGTAGTTCCCATCACCTCTGTTCACTTGTCTTGTGTGCCTTCCCCAAAATGCATTCCCACACATTTCTTCAGCGTGGACTCCACTTGCCATTTTTGTGCCCACCTAACCAGTCTGTTGATATCTTCCTCAAGCCTAATCCATTTTTCCATACTATCAACCCTGCTGCAATGTCAGTTATCATCAGCAAATTCCTCAATCATGACCCATAGCGGTAGTCCATGTCCTTAATAGGTATAGTAAGTAGTGACTGACTTTGTACCGACTCCAGCAGAACTACACTGTACACGCCTCCTATTTGCTTTCTCCACTGAGGCGACTTTCCATCCAACTTGCCACTTTCCGTTGGATCTTGAGGGCTGTTACTTCCCTAATCCATCGAACAGAAGGTAATAAGGAGAGTAGAGGAGGATATTTAATGCAGTCCACGTAGACTTCCATTGATTGTTAACCACTTCTGAATATTTAATGCAAGCATTATAATAATCTAAAAGCAATATCTGCTGTTAGTGTTATATTTTTAGTGGTCTAGTTTCCTGCTATCAGACAAAACTTTCACACAGCAAAGCAAATTGAAATAAGCCACAACTCTGAGAGTATGAAACCATGAACAGGTACTGATTTAAATATGTTTTTAGCAGTTAAAATTAATTTTAGTATTCACAAGCAAGGGCAGAAAGTTATCTGCCAGGACTTCAGCACCCAATGCTTTCCTTCTCTCAGTTGAACCCAGACACAGCATGAGGTGAGATCTTACTCTGCTGCCGTTTCCCTCGTCTATAAGGGACCTACATTTGCTAGAACTTGTCCATTTACATGCCTTTTGAAGCTCTAACAATGTGTTTTTATGTTTCTTGCCAGTCTATCTTGAATGCTATTTTGAAGAGAAATGGACAGTCGACATTTCAGGTCTGGACTGAAGGATTTCGACCCAAGATATCAACTGTCCGTTTCCCTCCGGAGATGTTGCATGACCCGCCGAGTTCCTCCAGCTTCTTGTTTGTTGCTCCACATTTCAGCATCTGCGATCCCTTGTGTTTTCTTATATGAGGTCTTGCCTGTTTTTAGAATTTCTTGGGCCTCCTTTCCTGAGTTCTAAAGTTAGTCCCAATCCTCAGGCCTGCTGCTATAATAGACAACTTTATAATCTTTGATTTAATGCTTTCTTTAATTTCTCGTCAGCCTCAAGTGATTAACTTTTCATTTAGTTTTGTTCCTGAAAGGAATGTATGATTTTTGCCTTTTATGCATGATTTCTAAATGCTAGCCATTGCCTGTCCATCATCAAATGTTTCAATGCATTTTCCCAATCAAGCCAGCCAACTTTCTCCACACATTTTCATAGTTTCCTTTGCTAAGATTTAAGACCCTACTTTGGATTGAACTACATCACTTTCTAACTCTGCAAAATTATTATACATTAAGGTCACTTTTCTATAAGGTCCCTTTACAGTAAGATTGTCATTCAACCTTTCTCATTTCACAAAAAATATCTAAAAAACCTTTCCCCAGTTGATCCCTCAACATATTGATCTAGAATATCATCTTGTATGCAGTCCATGAATTCATTCTCCACCTAATTACTGGTAGTTTGACTCTCCCAACACTAAACCACCACCCATGTCTATATACGTAGGTTAAAATCCCACATACTACTGTATTTTCTCTTTCACCTCTAATTTCATAGAATATAGAACAGTACAGCACAGGAACATGCACTTCAGCCCATGATATCTGTGCCAACCATGATGCCAATCCAAACTAATCCTATCTACCTGCACATGGCTCCCCTCCATTCCCTGTCTACATCCCTCTGAAATGTTGCTATTGTATCTGCTTCCACTGCCTCCCGTGGCAGTGCGTTCCAGGCACCTACCACACTCTGTGTAAAAATAAATTGTGTCACAAATCCCCCCCCCCCCCCCCACCTTAAGTCTATGCCGTCTAGTATTTGACCTTTCCACCCCGGGAAGAAGACTCTGTCTATCTGCCCTCTACATATCTCTCATAGTTTTACATACTTCAATCAGGTTGCCTCTCAGTCAGAGAAAACTATCCAAGTTTGTCCAACCTCTCCTTATATCTAATACTCTCTAATCAAGGCAAAATCGTCTTCTGCACCCTCTCCAAAGCCTCCACATCCTTCCTGTAACATGGTGTCCGGAACTCCACTCATTGCTCCAAATGTGCCCTAACTAAAGTTTTATGCAGCTGCAATATCACTTCCCGATTTTTATACTCAACACTCTGACCCGTGAAGACAAGCATGCCATACACCTTCTTTACCACCCTATCCACTTGTGTTGCCACTTTTCGGGAGCTATGAATTTGCACCCCAATATTCCTCTGTACATCAATGCTCCTAAGGCTCCTGTCATGTACTGTATAATTTCCTCTTGCATTTAACCTCCCAATGTGCAACACCTCACACTTGAACAGATTAAACTCCATCTGCCATTTCTCTGCCCCATATTTCCAACTGTTCTTTATCCTGCTTTATCCATAGAACCATAGAACTATAGAACACTACAGCACAGAAAACAGGCCATTTGGCCCTTCTAGTCTGTGCTGAAACTTTATTCCGCTAGTCCCATTGATCTGCACCCAGTCCATAACCTTCCAGACCTCTCCCATCCATGTATCTATCCAACTTATTCTTAAAATTTAAGAGTGAGCCTGCATTTACTACGTCAGACGGCAGCTCATTCCACACTCCCACCATTCTCTGAGTGAAGAAGTTCCCCCTGATGTTCCCCCTAAGCCTTTTCCCTTTCACCCTAAAGCCATGTCCTCTTGTACTTATCTCTCCTAATCTAGGTGGAAAGAGCCTGCTCACATTTACTCTGTCTATACCCCTCATAATTTTGTAAACCTCTGTCAAATCTCCCCTCATTCTTCTACGCTCCAAGGAGTAAAGTCCTAACCTGTTCAATTTTTCCCTGTAACTCAACTCCTGAAGACCCGGCGATATTCTCGTAAATCTCCTCTGCACTCTTTCGATCTTACTGATATCCTTCCTATAGTCAGGTGACCAGAACTGCACACAATACTCCAAATTTGGCCTCACCAATGTCATATACAACCTCACCGTAACATCCCAGCTCCTATACTCAATACTTTGATTTATGAATGCCAGGATGCCAAAAGCTTTCTTTACTACCCTGTCTACCTGCGACACCACTTTCAGGGAATTATGTATCTGAACTCCCAGATCCCTTTGTTCCTCTGCACTCCTCAGTGCCCTGCCATTTACTGTGTATGTCCTACTTTGGTTTGTCCTTCCAAAATGAATCACCTCACACTTGTCTGCATTAAATTCCATCTGCCATTTTCTGGCCCATTTTTCCAGTTGGTCCAGATGCCTCTGCAACCTTTGACAACCTTCCTCGCTGTCCACACACTACCTATAACTTTGCCAATTTTTGTGTTATCTGCAAACTTCCTGATCAAGCTGCATATATTCTTCACCAAATCACTTATCACAGACAGAGGTCCCGACACTGATCCCCATGGAACACCACTGGTCACAGATCTCCAGTCAGAATAACACCCTTGCACCATTATCCTCTGTCTTCCATGGCCAAGCCAATTTTGAATCCAATCTACCAAATCACGAGGATCCCATGTGCCATAATATTCTGGATCAGCCTACTATGAGGGACCTCATCAAATGCTTTATTGAAGTCCATGTAGACAACATCCACTTTAATGTTCTTCAGTAGAATGAACACCACCTCCTTCTTGATATCAACATTCCCTAGAATATCGGCATACCCCTCCCTGATCTCATTATCCTCCATGTCCTTCTCCTTGGTGAATACCCGATTTCCTGACATCTGCCATCCCCAATATCACAGCCACTACTTGATGGCTTATAAATAAGTTCTACCGATGTTTTCTGCCCTTTGCTATTTCTGAGGTCAACCTAAATTGATTCTAATTCTACATTATGATCTGCTGGTCCAAGAGCTTTTCTTATCACTGCATGGATTTCTTTCCTTACTAATAGTTCTACACCACTTCCTTTTCCTGTTTGCCTGCCTTTCCTAAATGACAAATATCCATGAACATTCAACTCTCAGCCCGAGTCTCAGTAACCCTTAAGCCATGTTTACATGGTGGCAATTAGATCGTACCCAGGGTGAGGGAGAATAATTATATAGAAGATTAGGGCATTAATGAGGGTATGATTGATCAGATTTGTAGTATAGATGTATCAAAGATGATATGGTGAATGAAAGACTGAGGGTGGACTGAGTGTTTTGAGTGGAGTTGTGAGTTAATTGGGAAAGGACTTTCTTTAGAGACATACATTGAGGAAGTGGGATTGGGAGGGGAAAAGGGATGTGGACACAATGATTTGTTTGGAAGTAGCCCTAGCTATGATTGTGATGAAGTAAGTAGCAAGGCCAGGTGAGAAGGCACAGTCAAAGGGCTTGTTGGCTTACAGCAGGCACACTAGATAGGAAACACAAGAGACTGTAGATGCTGGAATCTGGAGCAAAATACAAAGTGCTGCAGGAACTCAGAGGGTCAAGCAGCATCTGTGGAAGGTATGGTTGCCATATTGGGTCAAGAAAGACCCTGTATCAGATCCTGTCCCAACCCAATACATTGACTATCCCTTTGCCTCCACAGATATTGTTTGACCCATGGTGTTCTTCCAGCAGTTTGGTTTTACACTGTATAGGAAGATCAGTAACAGAGTAGAAAAGGGTAGTTGGGATTGCTACTCAAAAAGAGATAGGGATGGATGTCTTAATTAGTCCTTTAAAGCATGCAAAAGGCACAATGAGAAACTGTAGGCTTATCTCAGGGAGGATCAACCCTGTGTTGGCTGAAGAGGAAGAGGAAGTTTGAAACTCTGGAGGGATGGAGTAGGGAGTTAGGAGGGCAGAGGTATCATTAGGGAGTAATAAAAGGAGGCATGACAACAGGAGAGAGAGGTTTAAGAACAGTGAAGAGAAACCTAATTGTAAAAAAGGGGAAAAGTAGAAATAGTGTGATGGACAGGCTGCCAAAACAAGCTTGTGGATGGGCATTTACAAAACCCAAGTCACATAGACCTGGTTAAATAAAAATTATTGGGACACATATTGTCTGTAGTGAAGGGGCAATAAAGAGAAGACAATTAAGGAAAGTCCAGAGTTAAATTCAGAAGTCCCATGCAGCACTGATGAACTGCATCCAAATTTGAATGGGCATTGTAGGGATTTGAAATCTGGGAGATATTTGGATTTTCAGAGGATTCGCACGTTGAGGTAGTTCTACAGTACTAAAGATCCAGGAGTTGTCCAGAGTCATCATAGAGCAGCTGTAGAAGAAAAGTGCTGCCAGATCCAGAGGTTCTCATAGATCCAGATGTGGCCAGTTATACATCCATGCGGTTTGCTGCAGTAAGATGTGGCAGGGATAATACACAGGCATAGATTGAGAATTGGTTAACCACAGAAAACAGCGAGTAGGCATAAATGGATAATTTTCAATTTGGGAATCGCTAAAAGTAAACATGGAAATAAAAAAAAACAATTAGGGAGGTAAAACTATATTGTCTTTTAATGCAAGATGATTTGAGTACAAGAGCAAAGACATCATGCTGCCCACACCTGGAATATTGTGTGCTGGTCTGGATTCCGTATGTAAAGAATGATATACTTGTGATAGAGATAATATACTGAAGGTTCACAAGATTTATGTCTGGTGGGTTTACTGTATGAGGAGAGATTAAGCTGACAGCAAAGTTTAGAAGAAAGAGAGATGACCTTTTTTGAAATGGGCAAAGTTCTTACAGGGCATGACAGGGGGAGTGATGTTTACCGCAGCTAGAAACCGGGGTCACAGCCTTAATTAAAGGGGCTGCTATTCAGGACTGAGGTGAGAAGAAATTTCTTCACCAAGAGGATAGTGAATCTTCTCTGGCCAAGATGCTATGTTCAAGACAACAGATCAATAGATTTTTAGGTACTAAAGGAATAGGGTTATTGCAAGAACATGATATTGAGGTTAAAACTTGGCTGGTCATTGGTAATTAGCAATTGGTTTATTATTGCCGCATGTACTGAGATACAGTGAAAAGTTTTTGTTTGCATGCCATCAGACAGATCATTCCATACATAAGTACATCAGGTAGTACAAAAGGAAAACAATAATAGAATGCAGAATATAGTATTACAGTTGCAGAGAAAGTGCGGTGCAGGTAGATAAATAAAGTGCCAGGGCCATGACAAGGTATGTTGAGAGATCAAGAATTCATCTTTATCATACGAGGTCCATTCAAGAGTCTTATAACAGCAGGATAGAAGCTGGCCTTGAGTCCGGTGATATGTGTTCTCAAGCTTTTGTATCTGCAATCTTGTAAATGGAGTTAGGGCAGAATCTGGCCACACAGTCACGAGTTTATAGGGAGTAAAGTAAGGGGCTAAAGTAAGAGGTTATGATCTTATTGAATGGATCAGACACACAAGGCTAAATGGCTTTCTTCTGTTTTTATTTGCTGTGTTCATATGAAAATGTACTTCAGTCCAGAACTGTTAAAATCTTACTTGGGACCAAAGTGTGAATGAAGTTTGAAAAACAGTCAACAAGTCACAGGCATGTTAGGTTGGGGGAAGGAGCTGAAGTCAATTGAACAGTGTTGCCAGGTGTACAATAATTATTGTATTTGTATGATAATTTAAATCTCTTTAAGATTGTGTGATCAATAATGCAAAAAATATTCAAAATACATTATAATTTTGTTGTCTAACTTTACTGTATGAGGAGAGATTAAGCAGACAGCAAAGTTTAGAAGAAAGAGAGATGACCTTTTTTGAAATGGGCAAAGTTCTTACAGGGCACAACAGGGGGAGTGATGTGAATACCCCATTTATTTGATTGACAGCCAACTCAATGATCAGACCATCTCTCAATAGGTCAGAGCATAAATGAGGAAATTTCAACGGCATGTTTGAAGGGAACTCTAATTATCATAGGAGATTTTAATCTATATATTTATCGGACAAACCAAACTGGCAAGCACATTGTAGAAGAATTTGTGCATCAGGAGTTGCTTTTCAGTACAGTACATTGTGGAGACTACCCAGGAATGGGCTATTTTAGATTTCGTCTTATGTAATAAGGAAGGATTAAAAGGGTTTTTGTGGTTAGAGATCCCCTAGGGGTACTGACCACAAAGTGATAGAATTCCAAATGTAATTTGAGAATGAACACCATTGGTCCACAACAAATGAAGACATTTAAATAAGGGTATTTATAATGGGATGAGGGGGGTAGTTGTCTAAGATGGACTGGATAACAAAGCTTAGGGACAGGTCAATGGAGAAAGAGTGGCAGATATTCAAACAGCTGGTCTATAATGCTCAGCAAGAATTTATCCCAATCAAAAAGAGGGATTCCATGACAAAGAGGCACAATATGTTGTTAACAAAAGAGGTATAATATAATATAACGAAAAAGATAATGTTAAATTAAAAAGTAGGGGATACAAAGTGGCTAGGACTAGTGTTAGACCAAAGGACTGGGAAGCTTTTGGACCTAGCAGCAGAAGACTAAAATGCTCATAAGAGAGAAAATGGATTTTGAGAGAGAACTTGCATTTAGTATAAAAACAAACAGTAAAAGTTTCTATAGATATATAACTAGGAAGAGGGCAGCCTCTATGGGGCCTTTAGAGAACAAGATTGGTGAATTAATAACAGCAAACAAAAAATGGCAGATATGTTGCATACACTTTTTGCATTAGTCTTTACCATGAAAGACATTGTTAATATCCCTAAGATATCCCTAGGATGGGCTAATTTCAAATAATGTGGTAGAACTTATAAAAATCTCAATTACAAGGGATAAAGTATCGGAGAAACTTGGTGGACCAACGGTAGACAAGTCACCAGGACCCAAAGTACTGCACACTAGGGTTTTAAAGGAAGTGGCTCTTGGTTGAAATGTTTTATAACTCACTAAACTCTGGGAGTGTACCAGAAGAATGTGACTCCTTTGTTCAAAAAGGAGAGAGGGAGAAGGCCAGTTAGTTTAACAAATAATACTGGCAAGATGCTGAAGTCAATAATCATAGAGTAATTAGCTAATCACATAGGAAAGCTGAATATATTTAAACCTAACCGACACAGTTTTATGCAAGGTAAATCATTTGACAAATTTGATTGAATTCTTTGAGGATGTAACGAGGAAAGTCGATAGAGAAGAACCTGTAGATATAGTGTATTTAGATTTCCAAAAAGCATTTGACAAGGTGTCAAACAGGGGGTTGGTGCATAAATTAGAAGCCCATTATATCTGAGGAAGTGTTAGAACGGATTGAAGACTGGTTGTCTCATAGAAAACAGAGAGCTGGGATAAATGGTTTCTTCTCAGATTGGAAGGAGGTATCTAGTGGAGTACCACAGGGATCACTTCTTGGCCCATAAATGTTCACTATTTGCAATAATGACCTGCTGGAAGGAACAGTATGTAAGGTTTCCAAATTTGCCGATGATGCAAAAAGAGTGTGTTGTGATAAGGATACTGTGGTTCATTTCCTTCCATTACCTTCTCCAGTCTTACACAATCATTAATTTTGTCACGTAATCCTCTCCTGCCTCCCACCCCTTCACAGGCTTTCTCTTTTGTTCTCTCCTATCAACACCAACCTTCCTCTGCATCTTAAGCCTCTTTTACTTCTAACTGTTCCCAGTTTGATGAACAATCATCAACCTGAACTGTTAATTTTGCCATTCTCTTCACAGATACTGCCTGATTTGCTTAGTCTTCCTCCATTTTCTGCTTTTAGTTCAGATTTAGAGCAACTGCAATACTTTAGTTTTCTATCATTACTGCCTTCTTTTTTAGTATTTATAAATCATGGAAAAGTTCTGTTTTGAATGGAATTATTGAAGTTTACAAGATTGATGAAGACTATTCAGCCCATTGTATCTGTACTAGCTCATCTCCACTGGAGAAATGTTGGATAAATTATTTGCTTAGTAAACAGGTTCATAAAGCTATGGACAGTACTATTTGGCAATTCAATTACTATTGGCAAAAAAAATTAATTAATAGCCAAACAGAGTGAAGCAGAATAGCTCCACATCTAAAATTCATGAGGACCAATGAGGATGGCTTATGCACATCACCAGGTCTCAAAGGTAGATACAGACTCTTTCTTTCTAACCAAATAAAGATATAATTGGACAGAAATTCACTCTTGATCGCTTGTTATGGAAGTGTCGTACAATTTCTTGTGCTTATTTAATCTGCTTCCAATATTTGGATCCATTGACTTCAATGGAACAGAACTTTGGGGGTGGAGTCCAATGCACATATTCAACTGTATGGTGCAATTAATGTAGGTGACCAAGGGTAAAGTTCCACTGGTCAACATCACTTTCATACCATTCTCCTGTCAAGTAGAACAACATCTGATGTTTTATGACATCTCAGTTGTTCAAACATTTACAAAAGTATAAGGTATCACATTTTATGATGTGATACCTTATACTTTTTCACATAAAATTTTTACATCCTACCTTTGCTTCCTAAACCACAGCTTTGTTGCAAACAGTCATAGAAAGATTAGCTCAAAGTGGCATATTTCTTATCACAGAGGTTCCTGGCCTGATATAACATCTTCTATGGTGAAAAGCTCATGTTCTGAAAGTTTATGGGATTGAAATTCTTATACACCATGGGAACAACATGTCAAAGTGGTTCTGTGTGAGGATCTGCACGTTTTGTGCAAGGTCCCCAGCAGCAAAATTCTGTTGTGGTCCAAGACATAGTGTGTGATCGAACATGTCTTACACCACAGAAGTTGACATAAGGGTCTTTCCACTGCTACCCAGGGGAGGAAAAGCATCAGGTGGTGGAGCAGTTTGGTGGATGGAGTGGGGTTGTGCAACTGAGCAGCTTTGGTGGAAGCTGCATCAGGATGATGTAGAATTGAGGGATGCTGCATTGGGAAATGGAGTGCCATTGGGAGATGGAGTGATATTGGGAAATGGAGTGGCATCAGGAAATGGGCCATCAATACAGAGTGATCTCTGGATGGGTCCTTGAGAGGGAGTAGGATCATGGATAGGACCCTGGGATCTGGTGATCAAGCAGCACATATGGTCACAACATTCATAAGTGTTGGGGAGTGTCAGGCATACAATTGGTGGTGGTCTAGGTGAGTGGGGAGTTGGTCAAAGAACTGGTTCATGATTGTGAGGGAGGAGGAATGCGATTGTCCATATAATTTCCTGGGTGGGGATAATCCAGGAAATTATATGCTGGCGAGCCTCACGTCAGTGGTAGGGAAGCTATCGGAGAGAATTCCTAGGGAGGGGAATTACTCATATTTGGAAGAACTTGGGCTAATTAGGGACGGTCAGCATGGCTTTGTGCAGAGCAGGTCATGTCTTTCAAACTTGATTGAGTTTTCTTGAGGAGGTGACCAGGGTGATTGATGAGGGTAGGGCAGTGAATGTTGCCTACATGGACTTTAGTAAGGCGTTTGACAAGGTCTCTCATGGTAGGTTGATCAGGAAGATTAAGATGCACGGGATCCATGAGTAGGTATTTTGGATTCAGAATTGGCTTGCCCATAGATAGAGGGAGGCGGTAGAAGGGTGTTATTCTGGCTGGAGGTCCGTGACTAGTGGTGTTCCACAGGGATCAGTGCTGGAATATCTGTTGTTTGTGATATATATAAATGACTTGAATGAAAATGTAGATGGGTTGGTTAGAAGTTTGCAGATGACACAAAAATTGGTGGAGGTGCAGACAGTGAAGAAGGTCATCAAAGGATACAGCAGGATATAGATCGGTTAGTGTTTTGGGCGGAGAAATGGTAGATGGAGTTTAATCTGGGCAAGTGTGAGGTGTTGCACTTTGGAGGTCAAATGTAAGGGGAAAGGATACAGTTAATGGCAGGACCCTTAACAGCATTGAGGTACAGAGGAATCTCTACAGAGGGGTCCAAGTCCATACCTCCCTGAAAGTGGCAATACGAGCAGATAGAATGGTAAAGAAGGAGTATGGCATGCTTGCCTCCTTTTCTAGGGTCATAAAGTATAAGAGTCAGAAAGTCACGTTGCAGTTGTATAAAACTTTGATTAGTCTGCACTTGGAGTATTGCATGCAGTTCTGGTCACCCCATTACAGGAAGGATTGTGAAGGCTTTGGAGAGGGTTCAGAAAAGCTTTACCAGGATGCTGCCTGGATTAGAAGGTATTAGCAATAAGAACAGGTTGGACAATCTTGTATTGTTTTCTCTGGAGCATCGGAGGCTGAGGGGAGACCTGATAGAAGTGTATAAAATTATGAGAGGTATTGATAGGGTAAACAGCCAGAATCTTTTTCCCAGAGTAGAAATGTCAAATACTAGAGGGTATAGCTTAAAGTGAGGGGGAAAAGTTTAAAGGGGATGTGCAGTGAAAGTTTTTTACACAGAGAATGGTAGGTGCCTGGAATATGCTGCCAGGGGTGGTAATGGAAGCAGATACAGTAGTGGCATTCAAGAGGCTTTTAGATAGGCACATGAATATGCAGGGAATGGAGGGGTATGGATCATGTGCAGGCAGAAGGGATTAGGTTAATTTTGCATCGTGTTCGGCATAGACATTGTGGATTGTAGGGCCTGTTCCTGTGCTGTACTATTCTATGTTCTATGTTCTGTCCTTCATCAGCATGTTCTAAATTCTGGAACTCTGTGTACCTGCACCAGAGGGTCTACACCCATTCAAGAAGGTGGTACACCTCCACCTTTACAAGGGCATTTAGGGATGGGTAACAAATGCTGGCCTTGCCGGTGACACCCACATCCTGAAAAATGAATACATTTGGAAAAAGGCAGGTTTCAGAATGGGGCTATGGCCAAACAAGCTATCAGGGCCCTAAATATGTTGGGATATGTTGCCCTAAATATGCTGGATGAAGGGAGTGAACATCATTAATAATAAACAAAACTACTGGATTGCTCTAAAAATGAAGTTGATTCATTAATAAATCAGCCATCTTACCCAGTCTGGCCTTGATGTGACTCCAGATATGCCAACTCTTAACTTCCCTCTGCAGTGGCCTCACAAACTGGGCAACTGAAATACATTTAGTTATGAACAATAAATGCCGACCTCAGCAGAAGTGAGCTACTTGCGAAAGGATAGACACCTCAGTCATCACAGCAGCAGACAAGATAATGTTGGTAACTTCCAAGTAATTTTGAAGCAGGCCTTCGCTCTAGTTAAGCCTTACTTCAGCGTGAATGGCCTGCAGTGGTTACAGATTTCAAATGAACAAAATAGTTTTGCACAAAATGACATTCCACATCATCTGATGACACCGTATGTCACTAATGCCCTCTGTAAATATACATGGAATATGCTTGGAGGAACCAGAATGAATTTACAGAAATCCTCCATATGCTCCACAAAGGACTGGTCACATTTAGAAATTAGGTTGTACATAAAATTTAATCACACAGCACAATAAGCATTCCAATTAGTCTTATGCGTTCAAACTTTTTTTTAAAATAAGTATTTTTCTGCCCGGTTGTTATTTATTTGTGTCTGTCTATGCAGGAAAATGTCCTTACCCTTGAAACATAGCTTTCTCCAATGCTATCAATAACTGTGAGGGGAATCGACAGACTCTTTGAAAACACAATTGAAATCAGTTCTTTCCATGTTTTATCTTTGTTAGAGACAGATCTAGTGTAGAAATATCCATATATTTAGACTTCCCTTCAAAGGTTGCAATAGCCTCTACAAGTACTATTCCCTATAGCAAAGCCTTCCATGATCTAAAATATTTGATCGAACCAAACTGAAAGATAAACCTCACACCTGAAATGTAATTTGTACCTTAGTACATAATTGTATCCTTCAGTAGAAATCAAACTCTTTTCTGTAATTGATAATTACTGAGCATTTTCTTGAAATTCATTTTTGGTTCCTGGACATTGCTGGCACGGTCAACACTTGAGAAGCTTCTTGAATCACTACAGTCCTTCTGATAAAGGTATTACTATAGTGCCGTTGGATCAAGAATCCCAAGATTTGGACATAGAACCAATAAAGGACTGGTAATGTATGTCCAATTCAGGACAGTATGTGACTTGGAGGAGGACCTGCAGATGATGGTATACCCATATACTTGCATCCCTTGTCCTTCTTTGTGGTAGAGATCTCAGGTTTGGGAGGAGCTATTAGAGTAGCCTGGGCAAGTTACTGTAGTGTAGTTCATAGATGGTACACACTGCAGCCACTGTGTGCCATCATGGAGGGAATGAATGTTTAGGGTGGTTAATGTAGTGCCAGTCAAACAGTTTACATTGCTTGACTGTCTAGATCATATTGGGCTCCTTCTTGAAAGTTGTTAGTGCTGTATTCATCCAGGCAAATGGAGGGCATTCCATCATATTCCTGACAGGTGCTTTGTGCATGGTGAAAAGGCCTCAGGGCAACAGGTCTTGCTGCAGGTTATCCAACCTTTGATCTGTTCTTGCAGCCACAATATTTACATGACTGGTTCAGTTGAGATTCTGGTCAATGGTGAGCTCCCTCCTGTAGTATGAAAGGCCAGGGGTCAGATGGCAGTGACAACACTACTGACCCCCATGGTCGGATGATAGCATTTCCCGTCGGGTTGGAAGCTACACCACTGTCAATCAAGGGTCTGGCTCCGCCCCACCCATCAAGAGCATACCTAAGGATTGGCTTGTAACTCACCTTTGTTCTTGACCCCGAATCATTGGCTTGTTTGAATTACCTGAACAGGCTCTACCCAGCTACAGCCCTATAAAAGATGGTACATGTGGGCAGTTCTCTCTCTTTTCCGATTGCTGCTGGGGTCGAGACCACAGGTGAGAGGGTGCTTTTCCACAGGGGTCTAGGAGCGTCCTAAGTAGATTCCCAGTAGCGTAGAGCTGTTGTTTGCCCAGATTCAGGGTTTTCAGACAATGTATTTGTTTGTTCCCTGATCATTTGTACTAGCTTGTTGTGTGTGTGCACTTCACCCCTGTTGTGCCTCCCCCCACGTTTCGCGATCACCTGAGTGTGAGTGTGTATTTCTTCCTTCTCATTCTGTTTCTGTGTCTGTCTTTGTAATAAAATTCTCCTTTTTGAAGTACAAAGACTGTGTGTCCAGATATCTCCATCCTTAAGATCCAAAAGAACGTTTCTCATAACACCTCCCCACCCAGGTATTAATGGTGGGGAACTTGGCAAAAGTAACACAATTGAACTTTAAGGATAAGTGGTTTGTCCCTCTCTTGTTGGAGAGGGACAAACCACTTATCGTCTGGCACTCCTGTGACTTGACTGTTACTTGCCACTTATCAGCCCATGGCTGAATATTGTCTGGGTCTTGCTGCATGCAGCCAATGGACTGCTTCATTGATGAGAATTTGCGAATGGAAATAAACATTGTCCAATCATCAGTGAACATACCAAGTTCTGACTTTATCATAGAAAGAAAGTCATTGGTGAAACAACTGTAGATGATTGGGTCCAGTATATTGCACTTAGGAATCGTTGCAGAGGTATCCTGGAATTGGGATGTTTAACCTCTGACAGCCTCTGCCATCTTCCTTTGTGTGGGGTATGAGTCCAGTCACTGGAGTGATCTTCCTTTGATGCTCATTGACCTCAATTTAATGAGGGTGCCTTGATGCCACATTTGGTTAAATGCTGTCTTGATATTGAGGGCATTCACTCTCATCTCCCGTCTGAAATCCATCTCTTTGGTCTATATTTGAATCAAGCTGTGTTGAGGCCTGAAGTCAAGTGGTCCTGGAAGAATCCAAACCCGACTTCGGCAAGCAAGTTATTAGTGACTAAGTGCTGCTTGGTTGCACTCTCAGTGACCCCTCCCATCACCTTGCTGTTGAGCAGTAATTAGGCTAATTAAGTTAGTCTGGCTTTTTCTGCACGGGCCAATTTTCCACACAGTCAGGTAGATGCCAGTGTTGTAAATGTACAGCAACAGCTAGGCTAGGGGAGCAGCTAGTTCTGAAGCACAGATCTTCAGCACTACAATTGTGATTTTGTCTGGTTGTATCATCCTTGCTGTATCCAGTGCTCTCAGCCATTTCTTGATAGTACAGGGAAGTATATCAAATTGGCAGACCAGCTGCAGCGATGGTGGGGATCTCAAGTGGAAGCAAGACAGATAAGTTATTCAGCACTTCTGGATGAGTATTATTACGGATGCTCCAGCCTTGTCATTAGCATACACACACTGGGTCTTGCCATTATTGAGGATGGCGACGTTCTCGGAGCCTCTTTCTCCCATTAGGTGATTAATTGTTCAGCACTAGATGTGGAAGGACTGCAGGTTCATTAATATCCTTTGAGATCCTCAGATCTGTCTGTTGTATGGTGGTTTTTCTGATTGCATCTTGTATTGCGTCGCATATTTTGATGTCTCCTGCAACAATTGCATAACCATTAATATCTGTCTAATTGTAATTTTTTAAATACCTTACACTCCACCCTAATTTAATCTAATTGTTTTACTGCTTACTGCAATTTTTTGCTGTTGTAACTCAATGTATCAAATAGCAAAGAGTTAAGTATAATAGTTTATAAAACACCACTAGGATTTGTACCATGTTAACCAGTTTTAATATCAGCAACAATCTTTTGCTGTGAAATTTTTCTGAACATATAAGATTGCATCACAAATTTGATTTTTAACTGTTTCTCCTTCAACAACAGTTCTGCCTGATCCTCTTGAATCTCTGTTCCTGGTCCACCCTTTATCACCATTCCGTAATTCCCCCCCCCCCCCTCCCCCAACGCCAAATGATCTGTGGCTCTCTATTCTACACAGTTCAGTCTCGTCTTGGTATTGGATTGAATGAAATATATAAACCCACCAGGTATGAGTTATATCCTCTAAGCAAAATCAAAATGCATATGCTGGAAATTTCAAAAAAAGGAAATGCTGGAACTACTCAGCAAATCAGGCAGTAGCTGTGGAGAGAGAAAAAACAGAATTTATGCCCAGGCCAACAAACTCCCAGTGTGAGAAATCATTGATCTGAAAAGCCAACATTTAAGGTTGATGACTTTTCATCAGAACTATGAAATGATAAGAAATTGAACATGCTTCGAGTAGGCAGAGAAGGAGAAGGGTCTCAGCCTAAAACGTTGATTGTTTATTTCCCTCCATAGATGCTGTCTGACCTGCTGAGTTCCTCCAGCACTTTTTTGTGCATTGCTCCAGATTCCAGCATCTGCAGAATTTCTTGTGTCTCCGAGAAGGGGGAGCGATGGTCAGAACAAAGAAATGTCTGTTATAAATTATTAATTGCTGGTATCTGAGATTGTCAGCTGGGATGGTGGGATTTTAACTCACATTTCCAGATCATTAGTTTAGGCAGCAGGATTTCTAATCCAATAATTTAACCATTAGATTTAGGTCCTATTTTTAATTTGCAAAAAGCTGCAACTTTCTTTTTATCCTCTTAGCATTACTCAAGCATAGATTGTTTTGGAATGTATTGACTGTTGCCATGGTGTGTAAGTCATGTCTGCCAACTGGTTGGATATAACCTGTTTATATCAGATGCATCATTAACTGGAACATCATTACCTGGCACTTCACATGGAAATTCATCCACACTTCTTTTGAAATATTTATCTGTGTATCTAGCTCAGAACTTTACTGCATCTGCTTCATTGTGACTAATCCATTTCCCACTTAGGGCAGTCTGGATGGGGACATGTTGAAGGGAACACCAAACTGTCCTCATCCACCATCACCTACCTCCACCCAGCTGAACTTGTTCTCATGATGAACAGCTTCCACTTTGCCCTTATTCATTTCCTTAAATAAAAGGCATTGCTATGGGAACCTGTAAGACTTCTTGCTATGGCTGCTTTTCATATTATGTATGGAGTCTTTTTGTCTAAAGTGGAATATTTAATTAATTTTTCTTCATCCTTTCAACATTCCTGCAACTTTATATGATCCATCTTTGACTCTTATCTTTGACTTCTTAGTCAATGATTTGATTAGATTATAACTATAAAATTAGATTATAACTTTCTGAGAATGGCCTATTCTCCAATATCTATAATTGGCCCACCAATTTCCACGGGTACCTTGACCAAACTTCCTTCAACACTGCTTCCTTAAATGACTCTATTTCTTCTCCCAGCATCTCTAGTTTCATAGTATCTGTTCTGATGATGCCATCTTCCATGCCAGTTTTTCCATTATTACTTCTGTTTACCCCACTCAAGAACTCGTCTGCACAATTGCAAAGGTACTCAGCCATGAAGATTCCCAATTGTCTACTCCAGCCCTTCCAATTCTCCCAGAACCATGATAGTGTTTCATATGTTCTCTGCCAGTTTAAATAGTCATCCTTTGCCATGTGTGCCACTCCCCGCATGTTGTCGTCAACAAACAATCATCCCTTGGCATCCCCTTTCAGCATTAAATCAGGACTTTTCCCTCCACAACACCCTGGTCTATTTCTTATTCACCACCAACAAGTCCTTCCCTTCCTGGGGCCCCATTTGCTGGTATGTACAGGAGATGCAACACCTCTTTTATCGTTCATTTGGTTATGTCCACAAACACTCCTTCAAGTGAAGCAATGACTTATAATGCATTGTTCATAACGCAGTCTCCTCTGCACCATGGAGTAATACAGTACGGAAACAGGCCTTTTGGCCCAATTAATCCATGCTAACCAAGATTGGTATTGGTTTATTCTTGTAACATGTACCAAGGTACAGTGAAGAACTTGTCTTGCATACCATTCATACAGATCAATTCATTACACAGTGCATTGAGGTAGAACAGGGTAAAAGCAATAACAGAATACAGAGTAAAGTGTCACAGCTACAGGGAAGTGCATTCCAGGTAGACAATAAGGTGCCAGGTCATAACAAGGGTCCATCTTATCGTATAAGGGAACCGTACTCTGACATCCATCATCATGACGTGCTTCGAGAGGCTGGTCATGGCACACATTTACTCCAGCCTCCCAGACAACCTCAACCCACTGCAATTCTCCTACCGCCGAAACATGTCTGAAGTGGACACCATCTCACCAGGTAGATCAAAGATAGATTTAGAGATTGCTTCTGTGCAACACTTCCAAGCAGTCTCAAATTATGAAGTCAAGCTTCAGAAATAGAAACAGAAAATGCTGGAAACATTCATCTGGTTGGACAGTGTCTATGGGAAGAGAAACAGTTAATGTTTCAAGTCCAGGACTTTTCATCAGAACTGGTTTCAAGCTGGAAGTCAAACTTCTGGTTGCCTGACAGGTTAATTCAACACCCTGCAACATTTTTTTCTAGGATTGCCAAAGTTGTACTAAATACAATTTAAATTGCTTAAAAATGTAGGTATTAAGTTGCATCAGTACTTGCACTTTGTTCAGAAGGTCATGGATTCAAAGCCTAAACACTTAAACTAGACTAGACACTTCAGTGCACTCAAGAAAGAGTCCTTCACTTTTGAAGATGTTGTCTTTTGAGTAAGATGTCAACTAAAGGTCAATGTGTCTGCTTGGGTGGATGTAAAAGTTCAACCCTGTGATAATAGTTGAAATGTAGCATGGATAGCACCCCAGTGCCCTGGCCAACCAACAGAACTAAAACAGAATTCTGAGACATGAGAGAGACTGCAGATGCTGGAAATCTGGAGCAACACACATGAAATGCTGGAGGAACTCAGCAGGTCAGGCAGCATCTATGGAGGGAAATGAACAGTAGGTGTTTTGGGCCAAGACCCTGCTGAGTTCCTCCAGCATTTCACGTGTGTTGAAAACAGAATTCTAGTCTGCACAATAACTATAAGAGTGATGCAACTACACGCTCTTAAACAGTGCCTGTGGTATAATAAAAACACACCAAGGAAATTCATGGTGATTTAATCTGAAATAAATGGATGTAGAGATATTAAGAGGGGACATCGAGCTTTGAGGAGGAATGGTTGGTGGAAAGGCATAAAGGAATCACAAATATACTTGGGCAGAGCTGAAGCAATGACTGATATATCACAAAATTTGTCTCCAATTTGATCTCTTGAGCAACCCTAATTTTGATTGCTCCACTTTTGGTTGCTGTGCCTTTGATGCCAAGATCTGAAATTCTGGAGCTCCCTCACTAAAGTTCTTTTCTTATTTAAAACGGTTCTCAAATCTATCTTCGTAATATCTTCTTATATAGCTTTGTCATGTTATTTTTGGTACCCCTCTAGCCCAGCTTCTGACATGTTTTACTTATGATATATAGATGTAGGTTGTTGTTAGCATGCTATCATTTCTGTTTCCACTGACCCCATCAACTCCACTTTTCCCAATCCCCATTCTGATCCATGTAACCAGATGGTTGCTCACTCCATATTTCAGCAAATTCAGTCTGCCATGTTTATAAACCAGGCGTTACCCTCTGGATATTGCTGGGGGTCTGGAAAGGATTTGATTATGGTGATTTAACGTTCAAGGTCCATTTTTTGCCTCTTGATCACAGAGCTGTGTTTTATGGTGAACTCATAAAAGTGTTAAATTCGTGTTTCATTTAATTTTGTATATCTTGGCTTGCTGAGACCAATAGATCTTGGTATTCCGTTTAAGGATTTATCCACCAATAAGGCACTGGTAATTAAAGTATTCCTTTCTAATCACCAGGGCCACAAAATTAAGTGAAAATAACCAATCATGTAAAATAAATACAATTGAATTCCTTAGGACTCTAGGACTGTTTTGCGGGGCTTGGGGGATCCATGTTGACCTGGGCCCAAGTTTAAACTCCCCTCATGAGGCATTTCCCCTAAATATGGAACATTTCTTCAGAGTGAAAACTAAAATGTCATTGAATTCATGCAGTAAAAACAAACCATGGGCAAATGTGCTTAATCAGGGGAATGTAATTTTTGGCTGTATTCACTTCACAATGTGTAAGGTGCCCTGAAGCAATATCATCTGAAGCACAAGTTCACAGTACCCAGCTTTGCTAACCTTATTGAAAAAATGTTGCTCCATTCTTTTAAATTATAACAGAACCCAAAAAGTACGTGTAACTTTGTCTTATTTGTGGCATCAAAAAAAAACATCCTTTTTTTAGCATCTACATCCTTCTGCATTCTGTATATCCAAACCCAACACACACTTGCAACTGATGGCAAAATTTTATCAGGATTCATCCTAAAATTAGGGACACCTTCTGTAAACCATTAATCGCTTATTCTACTTCTTGACAAAAGTAGAGTTCATTGACAAATCAATCTTTCCTTTTCTGACATCAATTTTTTCTTATCTATGAGTCAAAGTCGAGTTTATTGTCATATGTAAAAGTTTTCAGATATAAAATAAAAGACAGGAGTAGGCCACTCAGCTCCTTAAGTCTGCTCTGCTATTCAACAAGATCATGGCTGATTTTCCACCTCAAACATGATTTCCAGGCCTACCCAGCTAAATATTCCTTTAATATCCAGCAATCTATCTGCCTGTCTTTTGAATGGAATCACTGACTGAGCCACCATTGCCTTCGCAAGTAGAGAGTTACTATAACTCACCACCCTCTGAGTGACGAAATTCCTCCTCATTTTGGGCCCAAATGACCTACCGCTTATTTTGAGAATGTGATTCTTAGTGCTAGACTCCTGAGTCAGCAGAAACAACCTCCCCACATCTAACAATCTGTTCAAGGAACACAGTGCATCAAGCAGCATCTGTGGGGTGGGGGGAATGGAAAGAATTGTCGACACTTCAGGTCAAAATCCTGCATCAGGATGCAGGGTCTCAACCTAAAACATATATCATTAGAGTAATACATCTTGTACTCAAATCCTCTTGTAATAATGGTCAACATAACTTTTGCCTTCCTAATTGGCTGCTGCTGGTTGGTTTTCAATGATTTTTACTGCAAGGACACAGAGTTCTCTTTGAACATCAATTTTTAAAACTTTCTCATCTTTTAAATAATACTCAGCATTTCTGGTTTTTTTTCCTACTGATGTAGTTAACTTCCCATTTTTCCACATTGCACTCTGTCTGCCAAGTTGCTCACCACTCAATCAACTTGCCTATGTTTCCTTGAAACCTCTTTGCATCCTTATCACCACTCACATTCCCATTTGGTTTTGTCATCAACAAATCTGGAAATGCTATGATTAGTCCCTTCAGCCAAATTGTTGATATAGAAACAGTAAAACTAAGTCTATACCATGATCTGCTGAGCCAAAATCTTTTCCAATACTGTACTGATATCATCACTAATAAATGTTGCTCCACCCACTTCCTTTTTGCCTATCCTTCCTAAATGTCAAATATCCTGAAGTATTTTGTTACCAGCCATGGTCACCCTACAGTCACATATTTTATAGCAGCAATTAGATCCATTTGTATGACTATTTGTGCCATTAATTCATTCACCTTGTGTGCATTGAGATATAGTGTCTTTAAAGGGTGAATAAATATGTTCGGTTTCAAATTAGCTTCCTCAGCTGCTACCTTATGCAGTTGAAAGGTATAGACCATTACCCTGACCTCTTACTCCCCCTCTTTACTTTTTGTCTAGATAGCATTACTGCAATTATATATTTCTCATGACAACAGGAGGAGGCTTTCTCTCAGTGTGATCCCATCCCCCCTAGTTACTTCTGCTGTAACCTGTTCTCTTGTACATGACCATCATCTGCACTTGGATTCTGCTGCCACCCAGTTACACTAGGTGATTTACGGTGGCTACTTCATCTGTTCGCACTTCTTTTGGATGTGGGACAAAATCAGGAGAAGCCCACACAGTTGCAGGGACAGTGTCTAAATTCCACACAGACTGCACTGAAGGCCAGGAGCAAACTGTGAAGTGACAGCCCTGCATGTTGTGCCACTGCATTCTAACCCATACTTCCCAGGCAGAGCAAGAGTAGGAGAGTTTTACTGCAATTATGTAGGGGTTTGGTGAGGCCACACCCGGAATATTGTGTGCAGTTTTGGTCTTATTACTTTAGAAATAATATACTTGCCATAGTGCAACAAACATTCACTAGACAGGTTCTAGGGATGGTGTGTTTGCCATATGAAAAGAGATTGAATAGTCTGGGCCTGAATTCTCTAGAGTTTAAAAAAAATGAGAGGAGATATCACTGAAACGTAAAAAAAATCCTTACAGGGCTCAATAAGATGTTTTCCCTGCCTGAGAAGTCATGGAATCATACAGTACAAAGCAGGGTCTTCAGCCTATTAGAGTATGTGTCAACCATCAACCACCCATTCATACTAATCCTACACGTTTCCTATTTTATTCTTCCCACGTTTCCAGCAGCTCCCTCTGAATTCTACTACTCATTTACACGCTGGGGGAAATTTACACTGGGTAGTTAATCTACCAACCCACATCTGGAAGGAAACCAAAGCACCTGGAGGAAACCCATGCAGTGTCGGGGGAATAAGCAAACTCCACGTGGATAGCCCTAGAGGTCAGGATTGAATCTCGGTCAGTGAGGCAGCAGTTCTACTCGTGGCACCATTGTGCCATCTCAAACCAGAGGTTGTAATCTCAGAATAAGGGGTGGGCCATTTCGGAGTGAAATGAAGAGATTTCTTGATGTAGAATATGGCAAATCATTGAAATTCTCTACCCAGGAGGGCTGTGGAAGTTTAATCATTTAGTTAATTCACAACAGAGATTGCTTTTATTTCCAGCATTAAGGGAATCAACAGATATAGGGATAGCACAGAAAATTTTGAGGTAGTAGATCTGCCTTTCTATCTTGTATATGTTGATGAATGGCAAAGAAATGGACCAATTTGCCCTTTTCTGCTCTTTTTTTTCTTACATCTTTCTTTTGCTTTTTGAGGAATACTGCTTCTGCTGGCTATGCCTCACCCCTCTGCTGATGATACCTGGGTCATGTTTTTATAAGCTAAACATTTGTCTTGCTCTACGAATCAATGTCCCATCTATATGTATCCATTAGCTTCAACTTATTCAGTTTGCTGAACTCCATATGGTCTTCCATTACCAACTATACTACCATGTTCACCATGTACCAAGTACTTAAAAGTATCATTGGTGAGCATTGCTGTATTGTGAAAGACATATCATTTACACTTCCAGTATTTATACAAAATGTGCAAAATAAAAAAAGTCAGCTGCTTGAAGCTTGTTGGTCTTCCAGTACAACAAAATGTCCATTGGGGCCATTTCAGGCTGCAGGAGTACATACCAAGGGATGCCCTAAAGCTTGGTGCAGCCATCGCAACAACTTTCTTGGAAAGGACTGCAATCTTGCCACTGGATCCTGTTTAATAGCCTGCAAAACTTGAAGGGTGTATTGTACAAAGAGGCCACATGAGTGGCATTGGTGCATTGTACAAAGGATGTATTAACCTGATGACACCACGAATGTGAAGAAAACCATGCACTGTTTTGCATCTCCTATATTTTTTTTATGAATAAAGTTTGTTTTTGGAAATAAATAAATCTTAAATCAAGTACAGTGCACAAAGTACAGTGGAATGAAAAATTTGCTTGCAGCAGCATTGCAGGTAGGTACAGACAATACACAGAATATAAACTATACATAAATCATACAAGACAGTGGAAAAAAAACACAAGATATTAGTGCAAAACAAAAGACAATCAGAGACAAGTCCATTGTGGTGCAAGAGATGATCCACAGTGTTGCATTGCTAGTGTTGTGCAGGTCGGTTCCAACAGGTGGCAGTGTTTGGGGCTAAGGACCTGTGTTGAGCCAGTTTCGGAGGCGTGGTCTGCCCCGCCTATTACGCCCTCCCGGCCGGAGGACCGCACTGCACCTGGCGCCCAGCTCTTCCACACCCCCCCCCCCCGCCCCCCTTCAATTCCTCCGGTTGTCCTTCTCGCATTGACGTCAGATGCCGGAAGGTCAGAGGCTGCGAGCGGAAGTGGGTGCAGGAGCGCTCCGCCATTGTGTGCGAGAGGAGTAGGGACCGTGCAGCTGCAGACACGTACACACGGGCAGCCGCCGCCGTCCCACCCGAGCCGACCCGACCCGAGCCGACCGGGAGCCCGCCGGCACGCAGGCAGCGGCCGCTCCTCCGCCGCCTGGGATTTACCGTCACCGGCCCGGCCCGCTGCGCCATCCACCGGGAGCTCGGTTTTTCTTTTAATTTTTTTCCGGAAAAAAAAAGAGTCGGCGGAGCCTGAGGCCGCGGCCGAGCCCCTGCCCGCTGTTGTTTAATGAAGAATGTCTGCGACCAGCGTGGAGCAGGTAATGCGCTGGCTGCTGGCGGGGAGCGAGTGCTCGGCTCCGGCCCGCCGCCTGCTCGCAGGCCACGACTCCTTCCCTCCTTCCCTCCCTCCCTCCCTCGCACCCTCCCTCGCACATTTCCTGTCGCTTACACTCTCGCAACAAGGTCTTTTTATTACTTTTAAAATTTAGATAATTTGATACTGAATTCCGAATTTCCATAAGGTACTGACGGGTGTTTTCTTTTTTTTGTTTTTTTTCTTTTTGCACTTTTGCTTTCTATTAAACGCGATACATCAGAGACCGAAAGGACAGGGAAGTAAAGGTGAGTTGGTCCGTAACTCATTGTTAGTTTCACAGATTGTTTTTTTACTTTTTTTTGTTTGTTTCTTTTACTAAAGCGTTTTTAACTCGAAGCTTTTCCTAACATCAGCTTTTGTTTCAGAACTCATCTATGTTTGGAAACTTAGTTTTTTTCCATTTATATAATTTAAGGATATGTTTAATGTTTATATTGCAGGGCATTTTTTTTCTAATCTGAGGCAATTTGTCCAGGGGAATTAATTAAATTGACTGACGCAAGTTTCAGTTTGCTTTCATTGACGGCGTATGAATGTGATTATTCAGTCTGAGGTTTAATTTCACTTATTTGAACTTTAGCTTGTAGCCTTTTTCAAAATGGTTATTTTACTTTGATTCAACGTCTGAAAATGAAATTAAGATGTAATTGAAGCAAAAAAAACTTTGCAGATACTAGAAATCTGAAACAGAATATGCTGGAAATACTGAGCAAATCAGGCAGTACCTGTATAAAGAAATAAAGTAATCGTTTTAGGCCAGTGCTTCTTTATCAGACACATCTCTGAAGAGCCATTGACCTGAAACATTAATGCTGTTTTTCTTCACAGATGCAGACTGACCTGCTGAGTATTTCTGCCATTCTGTTTTTGTTTGCAATAATATTGATTTACAGTGGCAACATTTGTAATCCAAGGATTTGCTGTTTACTTCTGAAAATAGCACTGTATATTTGCTTTTTAAAAATACAAAAAATACTTAAGTAAATTTCACTTAGTTGCTATCTAATTCATTCAGCTACTATTGTACATATTTTTGGAACCTAAAAGCATAGCAGGAGTAATGCTTTTTCATTAAATAAAATCAAGGCTGATCTGATCATGGTCTCAATTTCACTTTCCAGCTTGTTCGTTATAATCCTTAATTCCCCATATGGCTCCTTCCTAAACTATGCATTGATAATATAATGCTCATTAAAAATTGTTGCCAGTTCTTTCATATTTACAAATATACAAACATTTTAGGCACACCTTATAACATACTTGAAATACTGACAATATGGGGATTAAGAAACTGCTTGTTTTATTTTTGCAGTTTTGAGTTCAATTAGTTACACTGTCTTCAACTATTTAAAATTAGGGTCATAATTTATTGTGGCATGGTATTTCTCACCCATTTGCCATTACTTAGACTTGCTCCAGGTTTTTAATGTTGTCTCAGGTTTGAGGGCAAGCTGACCAGTGCTATGAGGGAGATAAAAGCATCTGGAATCTGAGTGAACAAGGCATGCAGTTATACCACTAAAAAAAATTTTGAAGTATTGTGAAATTAGCAGTATAGTGATTGGAAAGGAAATTAGATGGAATTGGGCAGAAAGTAGAAGGAAAGAAAGACTGCATTATAAAGAAAGGAAAATTAAGTATTTTTTAAAATGCATTTTAAATTCAAGTCATCTCAAGCAGCAATAAAAACCTCAGGTTGTGAAATTTCATACTTATAATACTTAATAACTATGGCAAGCTTAGTTTATATCTGAAATGCAAGTGCAGCAGTTTTGTGCTATTTAATGAATTTCAATAGTGGGACAGGAAGCAGAGTTTCGCAAAGCTAAGGGGAAATGGCATAAACCAGCCAACAACATTTGGATGTCAGAGCTTAAATGCGTTTTTGCCTCTCAATTGAAGTTGCTGTGCCTTTTACTTAAATAACAGAATATGCTATTGATCTTAGCTTATTTTGAAAGCAAGTTTTGGCCCATTCTGCATGCAACTGAAAATTAGTTACATTAGAATTGTGAAATGCCACAATTTCTCTGGGAAAATTGAGAAAATTCAGTACATAGACTATGCATATATTGTTCAATAAAATTAGCTAAGTATTTAAGAATGTACCAAGCTTTGACTTCATTTCCTGTTTATGCCCATTTGCTGAGCCCAGCTAATTGTAGTGTGCATTGTTTACTGCTGATGGGATCTCAAATGGTTGAGTTGTTAACATTTGGGTCAGTTGATGGACCAATTTCAAATAGCAGAGATCTGAAATCATTCATCTTAGCTTTAAAAATCCTTAAATTTATTGCTATTTGAATGCCATATGGAAATGTTTGATAACTTTTGCATGCAGGAAAGCATTGTTTGATTTGCAGTATGGCCACTGAGAGTTATGTTGCAGAAACAAAAGCAGCAGTACAGACAATTTTATTTTCTCTTAAGGAAGATGTGTAATGGCAGAGAAAGGAAAACAAGATATAATTCTGTAGAGTATTTTTTGAGAGAATATTTCAACTCTGCATTGTAATTCAATACAAGTGGTCCACTGTGGATTTCCTTAGTTACAATAATTTTGTTATTGGATTTTGTATATGTAGAATGCACTGATGGTCGATGTCAGATCAAAAATAGAATGAAATCTTTATCCAAGGAAAAATAAATCAGCTATCCACCTATAGTGCAATGTGGCAATCAAATATTTTGTGCAGCATTTTCATTGTGCATTGCAGAACAGGTACAGGTGTGGATACGATGACATTTTTCACCCCATGAATTAATTTTGGTAGAAAATGTTTATACAAATTTGCAATTCAGGTGAATGTACTACATGCAGATATTCACTTGTGTCACAGTAACCCAGCAAGTACTCAACAATCAAACAAACTACTTGCGCTGTCTGCTTTTCATTCTTGCCACTTAACTGCCAAAGTGTTAAAGTAGACGTTTACACAACTTGAAAGTGAAATCGGATGCCCAATTTTTATTTACTAATTAGAAATGCAATTAGTCATATCTACATTCGCAGCTGGCCATGAACGTGTGTTTCCTTTCAGAGAAATATATGGAATTAAATGGTCTTTGGAACCCAGCTGTAACGGTTTTCATGTTCATTTATCAACAGCAGCTTCTTAATTGATCTGAGACAACCCAGTATTTAATACCAATTCTGATGTGGCATTCATTGCAAGGATTTATCATTAGAGTAATACAATATGCATTTCATGAATTGCTTTAGTTGTAGCATATCTCTTGATTTAAGATTATGAAAACTTGTGTACAAACTTTCTGATCACACTTGTACTCGCCACTGTAAATTTCATTGTCACATGATATTGTTTTAAAAAAGTGAACTCACCAGGGTATGAACTTGCCAAACAATTAATAATAAATAGTCTTTGTAGGTACATCTGTACTTGAATATTGACTTGCGCTATAATATTCTTGTTTTAGCAAATAGTTTGTCTTGCTGTTAACATTGCCATGGGAGACTCTTTAATCTTTAATCAAAAAAACATGCAATAGTGTATTGGATCAGGTATAGTATTGTGGATGTAAAACACCCATTGTTTTGAAAAAGAAGTAAGAAAATTTGTTACTATTAACCACATTTGATCAAGAAAAATTGAGAAGAGTTTTTACAATCTGCATGGACGTTTAATGTAAATCGTGCTTCAAGAAAACTGAGTAATACATTAAAAATTGTACATGCTTATAATACACTATTACAGTTGTAGGTAATATTAAAATACTTTTTTTCACTGTTACACATCGTGTGTAACAGTGTGCATAGTTCATTGAGTAATTAAAATTTGATCTTAAGGTTCTTTCAATTTTACAGTTAGACTTATTTTGGTTTTAAGTTGACCCTTACCTGCAGAATGATGTGTACTACAAGGTTAAATGCTCATGTTTCTTTTCAGAGTGGTTTCCTAGTTGCGTTTTTTTTTTGCTGGACTGTTGTTCAGATGTTGGCATTAATTTCTCTTGGTTCTTGTTTATATGCTCTGCAGATATTGATCATATTACCATAAAATTAGCCAGCTATGCTGTGCATTCATATTGTTCTTAACTGTCCTAAATCTCTTTTGGGTATTGTGGGAATGCAACTTAAAAAAAAATCTGCAACTTAGAAACTACATAATGTTCAGTTAAGTGTACCATATACGTTCATACAGGATGTCTTGAAGCTGTTTATAAATCCATTAGCATTTCATGGGCCACCTGTCTTTTTCATCATTGGCTACTACAACATAACAAAATCAATGTTAAGCTAGCCTACATTAAACAAACTTTAGAAAGTTGTATTTTAAAAGGTGGCTGCATTGGTTAGGAGCAGTTACTAATGGAATATTTTTAATTACAGTTCAGAACGGTTCGATGCATCAGAAAGACACAGTGAATGATGACGATTTTGAACCTTATTTAACGAGCCAGGCAAATCAGGTAAGTACCTTAATTTATCAAGAATGTTTTCAGAGTATTGACAAATATTGTATGCATTGCTACTTCTTAAAGCAAAAATGCATGCACAGTGGAAAGATATTACTTTCATTTTTCATTGTCAGTGTTTCAAATTGCTAAACGCTGATAAAATTACTGTAGTAAGTATAGAGCAGTAAAGTTGACTTAACCTGGGACTGCATGCCTGTGATGTAGGTCAAAAATAGGAAAATATATTAATGAATCAAAGTAAGTTGTGTGGAAGTTGCAACGTTGACATTTGATCAGGGAGGACAACTGCTTATGGCAAACATGGATATGTTTAAGATAGGTCCATAGCTTTTCTTGAACCAAAGTGATCAGTAGCCAATCCTAACTGCTGCTAGTAGCAGCATTATAATATTGCTGCCTAAGCTCTGTTGCCTACATGATATATCTTGTATCTTGAACTCTGTCTTTGTATTGCCTCATTTAAGATTTCACTGTTGTTTTTGAATTTAGGACTGTTGGTGGTAGCAGTGCTGTCAGATAAGCACAGCAGCATTTTAGGCACTTATTGCAGCTGGCAATGAAATCATTCTAATGCTGAAGAATTTAGCTGTTTTGATCTACTCTGAAATCAATAATCCCCAAAGTGCAGATGACATTTTCCATCTGTGCTTTGTGCTTTGGTACTTTAGTGAGAGAAAGTCTTGGATGAGATGGTGGTCTGCAGGCATAGTCTGGAAAATACTAGCCTAAGGGGAGAGGATTTGCAGAAAGACTAAGTTGTTAGATTATTTGTCTTAAATTGGGTTTGTGCAATTTAGTTTATTTTCAAATACTAATTACATCATTAATTTTTTTTAAAAATGTGGAAGCCTTCCTCAAATTAGATGCTGTGAATTGCTGCACGAGTAATTAACTGGAGTGTAAAATGTTGCCCCAATTATGCGAGTAAACAGATCAGGATACTTGAAGAATTGTTCCTTTCCACTTTGCATAGTGATGTGGGGGTTTTTATTGTGGACCCAACCCTGGGGTTTAAAATACCATCCAATGGGTAACACTTCTGAGAAAGCAGAAGTTTCAAAGTCTTATTAAATATCAGATCAAAATTTGTTCTCTTTTCTCGAGAACAAATATATGAGGAAATCAAATTGTGGTACAGAATGATTTTGAAGGATAATGTTGTATAGATGTTCATTCAACATTTATAATCATGAATATAGGTGAAATAGAATTTTGAAATTAATAGCTTTGATCTGTTCAGTAGCTTTAGCAAATTCTGATTTTAAATTGTTCTTTTAACTTTAGCTAGGATAGGTGTATATTTCGCCACAGTGCTCATTGTTAATTGCCATCCAATAGTTCTTGCTGGAAGTCCATACATGTGAGTGCTGTATTAGGGTTATGCTGTAATAGAAATTGCATTTCCAACCCTGTCAAATTGGCAGGAGTCTTCAAGAGTTGAGAATTATCTACTGGATTCTGCTGCGAGTAACTTGTGAGAAAAATCTTAGGGAAGTAGAGTTCGCACTTTGGGATTTGGACTTTCTTTTCCAGATTGCTTTGTCCCTGCTTGTGGTGCCTCTGCAAATTCCATGAGGTCCTTCTCTGTCCTTTATTTGAAATGAAGGAGCGGGTTACCGTCGGCCTTTTCAAAGTGAAGGTGCCTGGCTCGTGTTTGTGGGATCACGTGTGTTTGCATTGCCCAGTCCGTTGCTCAGCCAAAGGGAATTCTCGACTCTGTGAATGACCAAGGCGGCAGGTGGGTACTCGAGCTTTGCAGTTCACTTCTGCTCCTGGTATGTCTGACAGACCAGGAGAAAGAACAGGTAGGGGAAATTGCATATGCTGGTCCACACTGAATGGAGTAAAATGGCACATGAGAATGTTACATTGCAAGATCCAGTCAATAGAGGTGATCCAACAGAAATATTCAAAGTAAATACATCAAATAACTTTAAATTATACCACCTCGAGCAACATACAATTCCAATGGAATCTTAGATGGTTTCCGGTCAGAATTTAATGCATCAAGAATTACCACATTGCAGCAGTGCTCTCATTAAAATGAGAAACGCTTCTAAAATGTTAGGAAATATATTTGATGGTCCCTGTACACAGCTATACCTTTGATGTAGCAGTTGCTCTTTGGTATAAATCAACATTAAACTTACAGACATTATTTTATTTGGGGAAAAAAATCATAGTTCAAGAATCTTGTCCTAAAAGTGCCGGAGAAATAGAATTTTAGAATGAAATTGCTAATTTATTTCTATTCTTGACTAGGAAGCAAAAAATTCCATTCTTGACCTGAGGGCAAAAGCTGCAATTTTTTTTCATATTCCATCTCTTAAACCCCTTCCACCACTCAACACTAATTTGTGGTGAACATAGTTTGTGGATGAAAAGGCACACAACTACAGATGATCACATTACTACTCTTGTGTGACGGGTCAATCATAATTGGACCCCTCATACTAAATTTCAAAGGTGATGTCAAAGGGATGCATTCTCAATCAGGGCACCATTTGACTTTGTATGATATTGAGGGGCCTGAGTGGCAATTGGGCGCAGGGATGATGCGGTAGAGATACCTTCCCTGAGCTAGAATACATAGTGTAAAATTTTGGATGAGCCTACATTTAAATGTGGTGCAAAATGGGAGCCCAGGAGAGCATTGGAATCATTTATCTGGTATTATGCCTAGAACAACAAGGGTGATTATGATAGTTATCTTCTGGACATTTACTGCATGGGGCCCTAGGGAAGCTTCCTAGACCCAACCATCTGCAGCTGCTGCTTCAATGCCCTTCCCTTCATAATGTGTTTGTCTATCTATGACATTGACGTTTGCATTCTATTTAGTTTTGTTTGCAACTTCCTGGGCTACAAAGGTGTCTGTGCCTGCATGTTGCAAGACGTGGAGAATTGTCAGCTTGGGAAGATGTTAAATAATGACACACCAGTGCCATTCTTCAGTAAGAGAAAGTCTAACTACCTAACCCTGAAATTGATGTATGATATTGTTGAACTCCCCCATCATCAGTAGCCTGGGTGTCACTATGGACCAAAAACTTAACTGGATCAGCCATTAATTACTTTAGCTACAAAAATAGGTCAGATACTGCATATTCTGCAATGATTGCCTTGTCTCCTGACTTTTAAGCTTTCACGCCATCTACAATGCAAAGTCAGGAATGTTTTGGAATAGTCTGCATGTGCCTGTATGAATACAGCTCCAATACTGTTCAAGAAGCTGCACACCATTAGACACAATCCATTCTTCATTGTAACTTTCAAGTCACTTGGAAAGCATTGCAATTCCTTAAAACCTGGAATTACCCACTTACCTAATGGTGCTTTCAGTATTTTCATCATGTGACTGCAGCGGTGCAAAAGGACAGCACCTCATTACCACCTTCCAGAAGGAGAGTGGAGATTTGCAATAAATGCTGGTCTTGCTGGTGAATCAGACATCCTTTCCAAGTTGATAAGAGTCTTGGTTTGCTCCAACTCTGATTTTCTGCAGGACTTGAATTCTTTTCAAATCATCTTTGGCTGTGCCTATTGTCAACCAGACCCAACACTCAAGAATTTCTTTCCTGGGTGTCTGGTTTTTCTTTTAAGACATTTCCTAAAACTGAACTATCATCTTAATCTGATAAGATAAGATCTTTATTAGTCACATGTACATCGAAACACACAGTGAAATACATCTTTTGCGTAGTGATTTTGGGGGGCAGCCTGCAAGTGTCGCCATGCTTCCGGCGCCAACATAGCATGCCCATAACTTCCTAACCCGTACGTCTTTGGAATGTGGGAGGAAACCGGAGCACCCGGAGGAAACTCACACAGACTTCTGATACTTGGGGGCAGGGTTTTGTCAACAGTCATAGTTTCAGGGTGAAGCTTTTTCATGTTAGTTGCCACCAAGTTACCATTCATGGCTTCAGGCCAGTAGCGTAGGCCCTTGCCATCCATATTGTGTAAGCAGTTGCAGAGAGTGGGTCATCCAGCTGAAATTGGGGCCATTAATTTTTTTCTCTAATTCTCTTTAAATTACCTACAATTAGAAATGCACTTTAATAAAATCATCGCTAGATGACCATGTACATAGGAGTAATTGCCAACTACCTGTTGCCATGGAAGACAGATCCATTGTGCATAAGATGTGAGCTGCACTTCTTTGAATAATTAGATTGCCAGAATGATTAAAGCTGAATTTTTGTCACTGCAAATCTGCATACCAAAAAGTCCTTTTCAGAATCAGATTTATTATCACTGACGTATGACGTGAAATTTGTTGTTTTGTGGCAGCAGGACAAAAATCTATAAATTACAAAAAAAAAAGTGCAGAGAAAATGAATGAGGTCGTGTTTATGGACCATTCAGAAATCTGACAGCAGATGGGAAGAAGCTGTTCCTGAATCGTTGAGTTTGGGTCTTCAGGCTCCTGTATCTCCTCCCTGATGGTAGTAACAAGAAGAGGGCATGTCCGGGATGGTGAGGGTCCTTAATGATAGATGCTGCTTTCTTGAGACACACCTCTTGAAGATGTCCTTGATGGGGAGGCTTGTGTCCATGGTGGATCTGTCTGAGTCTATAACCCTCTGCAGCCTCTTGTGATCCTGTGCATTAGTCCTTTTGTTTAGCAGGCAACCTTGACAATGCTTTATGAATCATCTACTAATATTAGACCTCAAATATTATTAAGTAGCACTTGAAGATTAGTTGTTTAAATCATTCTTTATCTTTCACAACTAATTTCCTTGCTGATTGAGTAACATTCTTATGTTAGCTACTTTCACTTCAGTCTACCTCCCAGGGTAATGGAAGTGATGCAGGACCTTCTGATCCAACTTTTCTGTGGAGTTAACCAGATTTTACTGTTGCTGTTAAAAGTAAAGGATCACTTGCATGTGGCAATGTGGCTTATTTTTTAGAAATTTACTGTGCGCTTATGAATTTCTGATATTACTGTAGAATACTTTGAGAGTTATTATAAATGTTTTCGGTGCTACACTAAAATCTAGATTATTTCTCTAGTTCAGCTTCTTCATAATTTCAGGCCCTGACCCCTCTGCACGTTTACGAAACTGTACATTCCTAAAATAGGCAGTAATCTCTGGTCGTATTTATATATTTGAATCTGGATTGAGAACAGTGTACAGCAGTGATAAGTTATGTTAGTGGTTTGCTTACTCTGATTTGAAAGCTACATATCTGTTAATTAATGATATTTACAAGTAACATGATTAAACAATCCAATAAACCGACAGTAAATATTGAACTAGTACAGCTAGAAAATCCTCAGCTTAGTTAAATCACCTATGAACATTCAAACTTGCGTCAAGCAAAATGATGAAACCTAATGTATATGCATCTGTTTGTTGTCCTTTTTAGGGATGTTTTGAATTTGCTGCAAAATTATAAATGTAATATGCTGTTATGAAGTTAGATGTTTGCATGTTTGAGTAAAATTTGAAGGGAAAAGATCATTGGGTCTTATGAACAGTATAAAATCATGTAAAGTGTCTTAAGTTTTTCAGACATATTGTCACTGGCAATATCTTGATCAGTCAGGAACCCCTTGTCTCGCCTTCCTTACTGCTCTTCTCTCAATCCCGTGCATCTCTGCATTTGCCAGAAAAACGTGATTTATTCTATAATTCCATTCAAAAGCAATTGGCTCTTTTTGGAAAAAGATTTCTGTTCTACTATTCCGTTCATTTAAAGCTCTTAACTAACAGTGTAGGCAGGCAAAATCAAATGACAGATTTAATTTCTCCAATTTTAATGAAGCTTAATGGGTCAGTGTATGGTGTTGTTTCTTGTGCTTTCTCACTCATTGCTTTGGTTTAAACTATTGTGGATTAGGTGCAATAGGAAGTTTTGCAAAAGCCTTGAATGGATGGAATGCATACTGGGTGCATAAGTATTGGTGAGTTTCTGGTATTTAGTTATCTAATTTAAATTTGTGTAGAAAAAAATGTAGATGCAAAGGTAGAACAAATAAGAATCTTATTTTGTTAGCTGATGTACCAATCTCCTCAGTAGAAGTATGTTCCCCAATTAGGGTAGGTCTCCTGTGTTTGGCTGTAACATTGTTTAAAATAAGTGAATGAGTTCAAGCCCTTTTCCACTTGCAATAGACGTTCAGTGTGCAGCATCCCTAATTTGGGATTGGTAACCATTTTGTCAGTTGGATTGTAGGGTGGCTGCTGAGGGAAATTTAAAGATGAATGAGTGACAGAGGGTCTCAAATTTGAAATACGACCTAAAGAGTGAAGAACAATTTGTCCACATCAAATTTTGCCCACTTCTATAGGGAAATACTTAGTGCTGACCTAAAATAGAAAAGTTTTTATTTTTCAGTATTAACAGTGCAATGTACCTTAATCACAACAAAAGTAAATTGCATTGTTGGATACCCTTGTTTGCCATTGAAATATTTAACTGACGTAACTTGCAGTTACATAATGTTTTGCTGCGGAAGGACATCTCCCCTTCACGCCCAATAAAATTTATTCTGAAGTTAGTGTTGTAATGGAGGAAATATGATGACCAATAATGAAAAAACATGTTTTTTTTTATTGCTATTTTAATTTACTATTTAGTAGCAAGTGCTGCCCAAGGATGGAAGTAATTAATTACTCTGCTATTCTCTGAAATTGGATAATTTTATTCCTTCCTGAAAGAATAGATGGAATCTTGGTTAACATCTCTTTTGAAAAGCAAAACTTCTGACAGTGCAGCAAACTCTTGGTTAAGTACTGGAGTGTTAGCCCAGACATAGTGAAGGGGCTTTCACCCAAGCCTGAGCCACAGCTGACTCCTTTTGTAATTGATGGGCAATGCACCAGTACTTTAAGTAGAACTAAGGGATGTGCTGTTGGTATAGTTTGATCAGGTGGTAGTCTGCAGTTGTTGAGGAAATACCATCACCATTTAGTTATGCTAAGTTCCAACTGATTCAAAATCGTGAAACTTTGCAGTTGTCATCTTCCTGGCATTTCAGTATCTGTTCAGAAAAGGGTGCTGTTCAGCCTTAAATGTGCCATTAATTGGGTGACAGGATGACAGCAGGTAGTGCTGGTGTCTCAGCTCTAGGGACCCATGTTCAGTTCTGATCTCAGGTGCTATCTGTACAGATCTTTTACTGGGTTTCTTCTAGGAGCCACTCCCTTTTTTAAAAAAAAGATTAAATTGGCTACAGTAAATTAACTCTGTATAGGTTAATTAAAAAAAAGACTTGTAGTTGATGGGTGTGAATGAGAGAATGAATTGCAGGGATACAGGGAAATAATAGAGGGGAATGAGACTAAATGGGAGTTGGCATGGACCCAATGGGCTGAATGGTCTCCTGTGGTGTAATCTTAAGAAAGCATGCTCAGGGCATTGAGCCTGTGATTCTTAAATGTCCCCTATGTTTCATGTGCTAAGAATACCGAACTGAAATGTTAATCGGCAAACCCTGCTGTCTGGTAAGAACGGTTATCTGCATAGAGCTTGAGATAGGGATTCTGATAGGAGTTGCATTGTATATCATTATTTAAATTCAGGTTGTAAGCAAGAGTAGTGAGCAACTTACCTAGGCATCAGTTTAGCTTACTCAAACAATTTTATTTGCAAATTTTTATTTCCTTGTTCTTATTCTGAAGTATTTATCATAAAGAAGTCTTGTGTATTATTTATAGTTATCAGAAGTATATTTAAAAATGTGCATAAAACTTTGAGCAAAGAGAAGCGTTAATACCACACCAGATGATGTGGGGAGACAGGGTTAGTATGGACCAACTATCGAAAGGCTGTCTAATGCAAATAAAGAATGAATAAGCTTGATTGCTGATGTTGAATGGTTATTATCTGAGATGGAGATAAGGACTTGAAAGTCATTGTTGTCTAAATGGTGGCATTTATATCTGAGCAAGAAGATTTGGGGTTTAAAGTATTTTGAGTAAAGTCATTTGGTTAAGGCATTGAGTACATTTCAAGCAGATAATCTTGGAGTTTTGAACTTCTAGAGGTTCATGTTCTACCTTCTAAGCACTGAAACTAGAGGGCATAGGTTTAAGGTGAGAGGAGAATGATTTAAAGGGGACCTGCGGGGCATATTTTTCCCCACAGGGAGATGGGTATATGGAACAAGCTGCCAGAGGAAGTGATAGAGGTGGATACATTAACAACATTTAAAAGACGTACCAGGACTGGCCAACTACAGGCAAATGGGACTAGCTCAGGAAGGCACCTTAGTCGGCATGGATTAGTTGCACTGAAAGGCCTGTTTCTGTGCTGTATAATATGATTCCGACACTTGAAATGAAAGATTGGAAAATCCTGCTTGAAGAAAAATCATGGGAATTCTTTTAGCATTATTTGCATGTATAAGTCGCAACTTGAAATTAGTTGTTTGAGTTAAATTCACCTACAAGAGGACATCTAATTTCAATAGAACATTTATGGAAAGGAGAAGGAAGATGAGAGTTGATTTATCAGGGCCCTCGTTTTAAAGTGAAATGTGCTGTTTTAGCATTACTCGTCTTATTTGAACTGTATGTTGATTAATTACCACAGTGATGCTTATGGTGGTGACAGTACAGATTCTATGTACGCCATTGAGCTCAACAGCATCTATTTATCTGGAAACTTTTATTATAGTCAGTGGATGCTAGAGAATGATTTTGGACTGAGGCCTGAGAAACAACTCTATAAATCAATTTTTGAAAAATTTTGGAACTAAGCAAATGGGAGATGAGGTTCAGCCAGCACTATGTTTTACTTTCTGGATCCTGTGGACTACTTTTAAATACAGGGGACAACTTAAAATTACACTGGCTTTTTGTATCAAATGGGGAATGCAGGCAAGAACAGGTAGTTGAGATAACTATTGTAATTCAGGTTTTACAGAATAGAATGCTAGTCTATAAGAGCAAAAAAAGACTCTGGTTTAGTGCCTTATCTATGAGTTAGCTGATCACGATTGAATGCTGTACAGTTATCTCAAGAACCTAGGTTAAGAACAATTAAAATCAACCAGGAATCCAGTCTTGCATTCTAGTCACTTGCCTACTGGAATCTTTACATTTGATAAAATTATTTCTGGCTATATTCTTTTGCTTGACACATTAAATCAAGCTGCTCTTTGAAGGTCTTGTTGGACAGAACTGGAGAAGTTACTCATAATTAGGCAAATGGCAGAATAGAAAGGAAGAAAGTTCTGATGGTATTCCAAGCAAAAATAGTTGGGGCATTTGATTATTCCACAGCATTATGATTGCAGAAACCAGTTTGATTTAATGGAGGCTCAGAGCACTTGGGCACTGAAATAAACTTGTGTTTATGATCTTGCAGAGAAATTTTTATGCAGGATCTAAGCTTTGTAATATGAAAAATTTTGGGGGATTTTTAGAAGTGTAAGTTCACATTTAATAGAAACAATCAGCTGAATTGTCCTTGACCTGGCCTGTGCTTCAAGCTTGCCTCCCACACAATCCCAGCAGTTGCATGGCTCCTAACAACTATAAAGCCAGACCACCATAGCTTGTACTACCAGAAAGCAATTTCCATTGACTCTAAAGATCTTTGATTGCAGACATTCAGAAACAATGGAAATGTATTTAAATTTGAGAAATGCGTTCTATTGCAACATGCCCAGTAATTGGAAAAATCCGCTTTTGCTTTACCTTTCAAATAAAGGTTAATGACCTCAATGGGACCATATTAGATGTGTAAGGTTGAGGGTTTCTGTGTAATGTGTTTCTGGCTCCTTGGGTGGGTAAGATTAATAACGATGCCAGACTAAGTGGCAACGTAAAGGCACTCTGCAGAAGGTTGTTTGTGCTGGCATCTGACCCCCTTTGAATTTTGCACTGCAGTGCGCAGGTGCAGAAGTTTTAAATGTGCCACTGCATTTTTCTAGGCAACCACTGGCCACTCATCCGCACAATCTGAACCACTGAGTCGACTAAAATTTTTTAGTTAGGTTTGTGGTGCAATTATACTTGAGGATAAAATTAAATTCCAAGCATTGCCACATATCTGGAAGGTGTGAGTTTTCTATGTGTAAATAATTCTTTGAAGTCCTGACTAATTTTCTGTAGATTGGCCTCAAATGAGCATTTGAAATGATTTGCCAGCTGTGGTTTAAAATGTGCAACTAAAAAAAATCTATACTGTTATGTTTGTTGAATAGTAATCTTTATTGGGATATAACAACAATGAGGAAGTGCATTGTGCGCTTAAATTGTAAATCAGTTAAAATATTGTATCATATAACCACATTTGTGACATAGCTGAAAAAATAAGTTTGCCTGTTTTGGCTTAGACAAACTTTCCCACATGCTGAAAATAGCTATGAATTGACTAATCAGTTTAAAGGTCTAACTTTTTAGTTTGCTGGGGGTTTCAAATGAGGCTTTAGCTAATTCGCCCAAGAATAGCATTTTCTGGGCTTAAAGGACTACTAATTTAAATGCAGTTGCTTTTATTGCAGATATCATGTATAACAGCATGTATGCTAGTTTGGAGTGAGTAGCACTGCAAATTTGATAGAATATGGGAAAAATATATAGTACTTCCACAGTGTTGATAGATTAAATTTTGTTTTTATTTCTTGCAGAGCAACAGCTACCCACCAATGTCAGATCCGTACATGCCCAGTTACTATGCTCCTTCCATTGGATTTCCATATTCACTTGGTGAAGCTCCCTGGTCAACAGGGGGAGATCCTCCAATGCCATACTTAACAACATATGGACAGATGAGCAATGGTGAGCATCACTTTATACCAGATGGTGTATTTAATCAACCAGGGGCCTTGGGGAGCACCCCACCATTTTTGAATCAACATGGATTTAACTTTTTTCCTGGGAATGCCGACTTTTCTACCTGGGGAGCGAGTGGATCTCAAGGACAGTCAACACAAAGTTCTGCATATAATAACAGTTACGGATATCCACCCAGTTCTCTTGGAAGAGCCATAGCTGATGGACAAGCTGGATTTGGAAGTGACTCTCTGAGCAAAGTGCCTGGCATAAATAGCATTGAGCAAGGCATGACTGGACTGAAGATTGGAGGAGATATGACAACAGCTGTCACTAAAACTGTAGGTTCAGCTCTTAGTAACACAGGTATGTGCAGTAGCATTGTTGCTAATAGCATTCCAGCAACAACCACTTCAGCGCCTAAACCAACATCGTGGGCTGCTATTGCTAGGAAACCTGCAAAACCTCAGCCCAAGCTAAAGCCTAAGACTAACGTAGGGTTAGGTGGATCTGCAGTGCCACCTCCACCTATAAAACATAACATGAATATTGGAACTTGGGAAGACAAAGGTAATGTGCCCAAAGCCCCACCTACACAGCAAGTTCTGCCTCCTCAAGTTGTTATCCAGCAACATCAGCTTCCACAGCAGCCAATTGCTATTCAGACCCAACCAGCACATCAACAACCACAGCATGTGGGGCCTCAACAACCTCAGGTTCAGCAGCAGTTGCAAAACCGCTGGGTGGCTCCTCGCAATCGGGGAGCTGGCTTCAATCAGAACAGTGGCACTAATAGCGAGAGTTTTGTGTTGGGTATGGCCTCTTTAAGCACTTCACTGCCTGGAGGAGAAGTACATCCTGTGTTGGAAAAACTGAAAGGCATACACAACTACAACCCCAAAGATTTTGACTGGAGTCTGAAGACGGGTCGAGTATTTATAATTAAAAGCTACTCTGAGGATGATATACACCGTTCCATCAAATATTCTATTTGGTGCAGTACTGAGCATGGTAATAAACGTTTGGATGCTGCTTTCCGCTCCTTGAACGGTAAAGGACCACTCTATTTACTGTTTAGTGTAAATGGAAGTGGACATTTTTGTGGAGTGGCTGAGATGAAGTCAGCTGTGGACTATAATGCTTATGCTGGAGTGTGGTCACAAGATAAATGGAAGGGCAAGTTTGAAGTGAAGTGGATCTTTGTAAAAGATGTGCCCAATAACCAGCTACGGCATATTCGTTTGGAAAATAATGATAACAAACCAGTTACCAACTCAAGGGACACACAGGAGGTGCCCCTAGAAAAAGCCAAGCTAGTGCTTAAAATAATTGCTACTTACAAGCATACCACTTCAATCTTTGATGATTTTGCACATTATGAAAAGCGTCAAGAAGAGGAGGAAGCCATACGTAGGGTAAGTATAGAACAAATATCTATCATTTCCACTTAGACCATGTGGTTCTGCTTATTTTTTCAGGTTATTATAATTAATATACAAACAAATCAGGTAACTATTTGATATTTCTATCAAGTATGTCTGTCATGATAAGGTATGACTAATTCTCATAGGTCTTAGATCCTCGAAATATTTAAGACTTTGGGTAATGATGCACAGTTCATGAATTAAATGGGTCTATTTAGACAATTTGATATACAGGAAGTCCCGTACTCGCGAACCAACCTTCGTGGTCGGTTCGTAAGCGGGCCCGGCTCCCGATCCTACCACGGCGGTGGTACACCTTCTTTGGCCCAACCCCGGGCCAAGTGCGCACATGTGCCCGGGGAACCCTGGGCCAAGTGCATATGTGCGGCTGGGGTCATGCGCAGCCGTGATCCCCGGGCCAAGTGCGCGTGCGTGGACACTTCTGAGTTACAGACAAAATCAGGTTACGAACAGTCTCAAAAACAGAACTGGTTCGTAACTGGGGACTTCCTGTATACAATTTGTACACTTCAAATTGACACAGGGGTGTGTGTGTGTCCATATAGATATATATATATATAGCCTTTTCTTTTTCCATCACAACAGGGTGTTGCTGTGCTTTTTTTGTTGTTGTTGTGTATTTGGGAAAAACTGCAGGAAGTTTATCCAAAAGTCATATCCAGATTGGAACCATGAATGTGAAATGGCTGGTAACCTGTGGATTACTTCGTGTATTTCAAGCTGGGAAGATTAAGAGGAGTAAAAGTAAATCACAATGTTTGGTACAAGAGCAAAAGGTGCACATTCTTGTTGTTGGAGTGAGTTCCAGCAATAAGAAATAAGACTCGGGAGCTTAAAAAGAGCAGTGGGGTTGGGAGACACTAGCTGAAGCTTGAAACATAAGTGAATAAGATTAATATAGAACAAAGAACATTACAGTCTAGGAACAGGCCCTTCAGCACACAATGTCTGTGCCCACCATGATGCCAATTTAAACTGCACATCTGCCTGCACATGGTCTATCTCTCTCCATTCCCTGTCTGTTCACATACCTGTCTAAATGCCTCTTAAACATTGCTATCATATCTGCTTCCACCACTTCCCCTGGGAGTGTGTTGCAGGCACCTATCACTGTCTGGGGTTGAGGGAGGGGAGGAATTGCCTCATAAATCTCCTTTAAACTTTGTCTCCCTCTCACCCTAAAGCTGTGTCCTCCATTATTTAACATTTCCACCCCAGGAAAAAGTGATTATCTACCCTATCTATGCCTCTCATAATTTGATATACTTCTATCCGGTTGCCCCTCAGCCTCCGATGCTCCAGGGAAAAGAATCCAAGTTTGTCCAATCTCTGCTTTTATAGCTAATACTCTCTCATCCAGGCAACAATCTGGTTAAACTCTTCTGCCCCCTCTCGAAAGCCTCCACATCCTCCCTGTCATGGTGATCAGAATGGCACAAAATACTCCAAATGTGACCTAACAAAAGTTAATGAATTAAGAGAGCTAATTGAGAGAAAACTAAATTAGTGAAGTAACCATCAAGGAATATCAGAGGAGAACGGGACATTCAGGGCTTCTGGTGGGGGAAAATAGATCAGCTTTTAACAGATGTTGGCTGGTGTTGGACAGCCTGGGAAATTTTATTAGCATTTTGGAGGAAAGTAATAGCTGTAGTATAAAACAGTCCAGTATAAAACAGAGTTCACAATGTGCTAGAGATGTTTTGAACTAGGACATAAGTGTTGAAGAAAGAAAAGGCATTTTTTTTGCATTCCAGGCCACCAGTTGAGAGAGGACAAACTAGAAACTTCATGGGAAGTTCTTAAGAGAGAAGTTTATAAGGGTCATACCAAGAATTATTAAACAAATGTGATAATGTTAAAGGATCTGTTAAATTAAAAAGGTTTTGGAACAGTTTTTTCTTAATATTGTGGATACATTTGGTGTTCAGTCTGCTAAATTTGATTAACCTGCTTGGTTAAAACTTATAAAAGATTGCTGAATCTGATATTTGCTGAATGCTCTTAGAAAACATGTTTTACTCAGTCCTGTTCGTGAATGAATTCATCCTCAATATTCACATATGTTTCTTCCTTTCACATTATTGGTCTGATAAATAAGTCTAGTGCCCCACTGTCAGGCTCTGACCATCCCAGTGAAAATTTAGACCCCCACACTCCTTCATATTGCCATCAATGAATTCTCCACCATCAACATCTTTGGGGGTCACCAATGAGCAGAAACTTAATTGAATAGGTTGCATTAATACTCTGTCTACAAGAACAGGTCTGAGTCTGATTAAAAAGCATCAAATGATGCAAAAACTTTCCAGTATATATACAGAAAAAGTTAGGAGTGTGATCCCAGGATAAAGCAGCCTGCTTGATTGACATGCAGCTGCCACTGTAAGCATTCAGTCCCTTTACCTCAACACACTGGCTCAAGTTGTACCATCTACAAAGTGTTCAGGAATATCTACCAGATGTAGAATCTCTCCTACCAAGAAGGAAAAGGCAGCAAGCACATAGGAACATCAGGATGTGCAAGTTTGTACCAAAATTTTGTGCTGTCCTGGCTTGTAAATAATAGATTGTTGTTCCATCATTGCTATTTGTTCAAAATTATGGAACTCCCTAACTGGTAGCACAGTGGAAATATATTGGCCATATGGACTGCAGCAGGCCAAAAATGAAGCTCACACCACTTCTCAAAGCCAGTTAGGTATAGGTAGTAAATGCTGGCCTTGTTAACTCTATCCATGTTCTATGCATTAATGTAAAAAGCCCATCCTCCATGTCCCAAGTTCAGGAAACAGTGCCCATCGTAGTTTGTGCTGTTTCCCAGTACTTTTTATTTTGACTCCTATCTATGAATGGTAAAATTTTTGCAGGTTTAGTGATCCATGGGTAAGAGGCACAGCCCTGAATTTTCCAAGGAAAGTGGGAATTTTGCTTAAGAAATGGAAACAGTTGGTACAAGGACATTCGTAGTATGGACTGTGCTAATTTTAATTAGAGGAGAGATGATTTGTAATTTGAAAATATGTGAAAGGACTGAAACAAAATCCTTGTTATCAAGCTTTTTTTCAATGAAAATCAATCACTCTGCTATTGTACAAATCAGTGGGGTCAAGAGTCATAGGTTTTTTTTGAAGGAGCAGCTATTTATGAATTTAAAAGAAGAGAATCTTTGCAGACACCCAGCTATTGTGCAAGTCTTTTTACAAACATTCTTAAATTACAGTCACAAATGCGTATAATTATGATCTTTGAATTAATCAAGATCCAAATCATTGCGTTGAAAGGTAGGAAGGGAATTGATAGCAATAAATACATTGTGCATTGTTTATTAAAGATACTTGTGCAAACTCCAGACACCCATCTTACATTAAGATAAGAATGTTACATTTAACAGTGCATTATAATATTGATTTTTCTAAATTTAGCACAATATTTAGATGTTTTAAGATGTGTTTGGTGCATTTCACTCAGTGACCTTTTACCTGGTGCACACAGTCATTTTATTTTAGTGAAAAATGGCTAAATTGTTGGATTACATGTGACCCTCACGTCACGGCCACCTCAGTTACAAAAATTCACTCTTGCAGAATTCACAAATTACCCAAAATTTGAGAGGTGGAATAAAATTAGCTCTTCCTTAATTTATATGGGAATAAAATAAACAATGTGAAAGAAACAACAAATTTTGTCAATTTTTATTTTTAGTCGCTCAATGATGTGAGGCAGTGAGATTTGGACATGGCATGGCTGCTATGGATTCTATCTAAATGCATGCTGGCATTTTGTTCTTGGCCTCAAATTTGCATTGGCCATACTTGGATATTTGTTGATTTTCTTTCTAAGTTTGGGTCCTGTAACATCAGCTGTATCTTGTGCTTCTTGCTGATATTTGATAATATAGTTCTGATTAGTATTTTACTTGTCCTTGTCACTTGTGTAACCATGTCATCTGGTAGAAGTTATAAATTTGGATCAGCTGTAATTACCCTCTGAGGCATGGTGATGTTGCTGTCAAAGCAATTTGAGGATCTTAATTTCATGGAAATTAATTTGAACATTGTGTCTACTTGTATAGTATAAACATGAGCCAGATACATATGCTTTTTGCCCACTTCAGCCTTTCTGAAGGTAGACCAATTGAATATGTGCTTCTTTCAAGATTTTACCTGTGAAAATATGAGCTTGACCAAGTCATCGTTTGTCTTTTTATTTCTGTCTGTTCATTGCTCAAAGTAGACTTTCTGCTGTTGTTACTTTGGCTTCCAGATTTGTTTTGATTACACTAAAATTAGCTGCAAGTGGAAATATTCTGATAATTGAAGGTGTGTAAGTCCTGTCTTCTATAATAATTTTGACATTCTTGTGTTTAAGTTGTTGCTACATTAGCACTATGTTGTAATTCTATAATTTCTAAGGCACCATTGGTAAAATAATGGAGTAAAGGGAGTCCATAATTTAGTCCATAATTTCAGGTCTTTGGGTTGGAAAGATAAATTATAAATTAACCCTTGTCCCCTCCTATGTGATGGTTTAAATTAGCAGATCTCCATAAATTTATGTCTTGAGATTATTGAGGGAAACGTTTCTTTCCAGATTGATACACTAGATCCTCATTATCTGCGAGGGATAGAAGTGTGAACTTCCCACGGATACAAAGTGCTCCCTCGTGTACCCAATACATCCTCCAAATACCGATGACATTAAGATAGGTGTGAAGGCATGTTGCCATGAGGATATTTGGACTCTGCAACAGGATTATGGATTGAGTGGGTGAAAATTTGGCAAATTGAGTTTAATGTGGCAAAGTGCAAGAGGAATCAAAAGGTAGAATGTTATCTAAATGGAGAGAAGCTGCAAATTGAGTGAAGTACAGAGATCTAGGTGTTCTTGTGCATGAATCATAAAGTTAGCTGCCAGGTGCAGCAAGTAGTTACAAAAGCAAAGGGCATATTGGGCTTTATTAAAAGTGGGTTGGAGTTTAGAAATAGGGATGTATTGTTACAGTCATACAGGGTGTTGGTGGGGCTGTACCTGGAGTACTGTTTACAGTTTTGACCTGCTATTTAAGAAAGAATGTGTTAGTATTGGAAGATGTCCAAAAGAGACTAATTCCTTGGTTGACAAGGTTGTCCTATCACAAGCAGCTAGAGGTTAGATCTGTGTTCTTGGGAATTTGGAAGAATGAGGATGATCTTAATCAGAATCCAGTTTATTACCACTGACATATGTTATGAAATTTGTCTTTCAGCAGCAGTGCAGTGCAAGACATAAAAGTTGCTACAAGTTACAAAAACAAAAGGTTCATGGACCTCACTATTCCTCTTTTGCCCTTTTGTTTTTATGTTTGTTTTTATGTAGCAACTTTTATGTTCATGGACCATTCAGAAATCTGATGGCGGAGGGGAAGAAGCTGTTCCTAAAACATCGAGTCTGTCTTCAGGCTCCTGTACATCCTCCCCGATGGTAGTAATGAGAAGAGGGCATGTCCTGGATGGTGAAGGTCCTTAATAATAGATGCCACCTTCTTGAGGCACTGCCTGTTGAAGATGTCCTCGTTGGTGGGGAGGGTTGTGCCTGTGATGGAGTTGGCTGAGTCTATAACCCTCTGCAGCCTCTTTCGATCCTGCATATTGGAGCCTCTATACAAGGCAGTGATGCAACCAGTCAGAATGCTCTCCACCGTACATCTGTAGAAATTTGCAAGAGTCTTTGACATACCAAATCTCCTCGAACTCCTAACAAAATAGAGCTGCTGGCATGCTGCCTTAGTGATTGCATCAATGTGTTGGGCCCAGGATAGATCCTCGGAGATGTTGACACCCAGGAACTTGAAGCTGCTCGCCCCTTCCACCACTGACCCCTCAATGAGGATTGGTGTGTGTTCTCTTGACTTCCCCTTCCTGAAGTCCACAATCAATTCCTTGGTCTTGCTGACATTGAGTGTGAGGTTGTTGTTGTGACACCACTCAACCAGCTGATCTATCTCACTGCTGTACACCTCAGAAACATGAGTTCCTAAGGGGTTATGGCAGGGTAGATGTTAATTCAACTCGTGTGAGAAGTCTTGAACAAGGGGATTTAATTACAAGATAAAGGGATGGTCAACTGAGGAACATAGAAATTTCTTTTCACAGAGGGGGGCGAATCTGTGGAATTCTCTACCCTGGAGGATTGTAGGAGATATTTAAAGAGGAAGTTGATAGTTTTTGAAAGCTCGGTAATTCAGGGCTACGAAGAACTGACCCTCAAGGAGTTGAGGCCTGGTCATACTGAATGATTGAGCAGGCTTGAGGATCCAGGTGGCCTGCTCTTTCTCCGATTTTCATATGTTCTTGTTCAAAGAAAGATTAGAAAGATAGAAAACCTACAGCACAGTACAGGCCCTTCAGCCCACAAAATTGTGCCGAACATGTCCCTACCTTAGAAATGACTAGGCTTACTCATAGCCCTCTATTTTTCTAAGCTCCATGTACCTATTCAAAAGTCTCTTAAACGACTCTATCATATCCGCCTCCACCACCATTACTGGCAGCCCATTCCATACACTCACCACTCTCTGAGTAAAAAAACTTACCCCTGACATCTCCTCTGTACCTACTCCCCAGCACCTTAAACCTGTGTCCTCTTGTGGTAACCATTTCAGCCCTGGGGAAAAAAGCCTCTGACTATCCACACGATCAATGCCTCATCTTATACACCTCTGTCAGGTCACCTCTCATCCTCCGTCGCTCCAAGGAGAAAAGGCTGAGTTCACGCAACCTGTTTTTATAAAGCATGCTTCCCAATCCAAGCAGCATCCTTGTAAATCGCTTCTGCGCCCTTTCTATTGCTTCTGCGCCCTTTCTATTGCTTCCACATCCTTCCTGTAGTGAGGTGACCAGAACTGAGCACAGTACTCCAAGTGGGGTCTGACCAGGGTCCTATATAGCTGCAGCATTACCTCTCGGCTCCTAAATTCAATTCCATGATTGATGCTGTAAGAGCATTAACCCATAAGCATGTTATAATGTTTAAATACTATTGTAATTGAAGAACCATTTGGAGTCCTGAGTCATAAATGTAATGATCCTTCAATCACCCTCAGTGAGGCCAAATACCTTAACTCTAAGACAAAAAATCCTGCAGATATTGGAGTCTGGAGCAATACACAAAAAGTTCTGGAGGAACTCAGCAGGCCAGGCAGCATCCACGGAGGGAAATAAATAGTTGACATTTTGGGCTGAGATCCTTCATCAGGACTGGAAAAAGAGGGCAGAAGCCGGAAAAAGAGGGCAGAAGCCAGAAAAAGGTGGGGGGAGGGAGAGGAGCACACACAGGTAGGTGATAGGTGAGTTCAGGTGAGGGGGGAAGGTGGTGGGAGGGGGAGAAGATGTAATAAGCTGAGAGGTGACAGGTAGAAGAGGCAAAGGGCCAAGGAGGAGGAATCCAGTGGGAGAGGGCAGTGGACCATGGAATAAAGGATGGGGGGAGGAGAGGAGATGGGCAGGTCGTCAAGGCGGGGGAAAGAAGTCATAGGAATAAGGGAAGACAGGAGTGGGGGGGGTGGGAGAGAAAAAGAAGGGGGGGAGTTACTGGAAGATTGGAGACTCACAAGGCAGAATATAAAGTGTTGTTCCTTCAACCTGTGTCTAAAATGTTTACTTAATCTAATGCATGGCCTATTCATCCCTTGTTTCTTTTGATGGCTGTTCTTAGCCACCTGGTACATTTCGCAACTCTCTGTAGTGCATTACTCACCAGTCAGCAGTACTGCCCTCATAGTTCGTTCTTGTGTTCAATGACTGGCGTCTTCCACAGCTGCTCCATGTGATTTCAAAACCAATCACTGCTTGCACGTATCAATACATTCATTGGAAATGGATTGAAGGCTAGTTCCTGCTTAATCAGTAGTTTGTATGTTAAACTTTAAAGCCTCTAAGGGGGAAAATAAAATCAAGATTTAAGTTTGGGGCCCGTGTTGTGAATAAGTAGATTCATAGATGCCAAATGAGTAGATAAAGACGAGACCACAGATGCTGGAATCTAGAGTAATAAGCAATGTACTGGAAGAACTCAGGAGTTCGAGTAGCATCTGAGGGAGGAAAAGGAATTGTCAATGTTTAGGTCAAATTGGAAGTTTCTTTTGTTCTAATTTGTTCTTTGTTTAAAATTTTGTATAATTTGTTTTTTGCTTTTATGATGCTATATGCCTGTGATGCTGCTGCAAGTTTTTCATTGCACCTGTGCATACATGTACTCAAGCAAATGACAATAACCTCTACTTTGAAGACCCTGCATCGACATAGTGGGGGGGGGGGGGGGGGGTGCAGATAGCCAGTACAAAGTGGTGAGGGGAGGGTTGAGTTGAGCCACTAGGTGATTTGTGGGCTGAGAAGGGGTGTGGGATGATGAACAGATGGGGAGGGTGGAGTTGAGAGGTGGGAGTTGGGAAACAGGTGAGTGATTGGTGAAAACTGAGGAAAAAATAGGGGTGGGTGAAGATGGAGATAGCTTGAAAAATGATAAGTAGAACACAGGCTACCAGTGCTGGAATCTGTTAAGTAAGGAAACCGGGGAGATGTGAAGGGCAGATGGAATCAGATGGTGAAAGTGGATCTCATGGGAGAAATTTGTGGGTAGTAGGCAGAGGGAACCAGAGAGGAAAGGGGATGAGAAGTGGGTGATGGGGAGCTTGAGGAGGAGTATGGGAAAGGAGACTCATGTCTGACTTCAGGCTCCCGAAACTCCACCGAGACCATCAGGCTCCCCCACCCAGCCCCAAGTTCCCAATGCTCTGCCAGGTCTCTGCCATTCTTGCCATGGTCTCCACCATTCTTGCCATGGTCTCCACCCTCTGACTTTGTATCCTGTATCGACCACGCCCCAGCCCCTACACCATACTTTTCCCCCTTGTTTCTCCCCCACTTCCCGGATTAGAGAGACCCCAGTTCCAACCCCTGCTGCATTTTCACCATTTTCTCCACCCACGCCTGATACTGAGCAGTCAGTCCTCAGCAGAGGCTTTGCCTTTGTATCCCTGCACCCGCACCTCAGTGAGTTTCGGGCCTGTCATGATGTTGAGTTCTTTCATTGCCTCCATGCCTATTTTTTTTTTTGACAAGGAGTCTTCTCTCCCCACTGACCTCATCTCCAACATTCTCCATCCTCTTGGACACCCCGTTTTGGTTCTTTTATCCTCTCTTGACTTTCCCATTTTCAATTGCTGTCACAACATCAACTGCCTCGATTCCTTCATTCCCCTCACCCACTCCAACCTCGCCTGGTCCCAACATGCAGCACTCCATTCACATTGCACCAATTCCAACCTAGTCATCAAACCTGCAGATGAGGGCGATGCTGTTGACTAGTGAACTGACTTCGACTGCAGGCCACTGTCTCCCACCCTGTCACAGATCTATTCATATCTCCTCCTACCTCAACTATTTGTTCTCTCCATGCCTGTTCCCATCCCACCTGCATCTGGGACACCTCGCATGCCTGCCACCATTTTGACAACTTGTGATTTCCTGCCTCCCACACCCCCCCCCCCCCCCCCCCCCCCCCATCTTCAGTATGGATGTCTAGTCTTTATACACCTCTATCCGCTACCAGGGAGGTCTTAAAGCCCTCCCCTTTCTGCAACAAAGATCCAACCAGTTCCCCACCACCAACATTCTCATACACCTGGCAGAACTTGTTCTTATCATGAACAATTTTTCTTTTGATCCTCTGTCTACAAATCAAAGGTGTGTGAATAGCAACTCTTACAGGCCCTATGTACGCTTGCCTTTTTATTGGCTATGTGAAATATACCCTGTTCCAAACTTTCTGTTACCACTCCCCAACTCTTTCCCTGTTTCATTGACAACTGCATTGTTGCTGCTTCCTGCATCTGTGTAGTACTCGTCAATTTTATCACCTTCCCTACTAACTTCCACCCCTCTCTTAAATATACGGAGCATTTCTGACACTTCCCTCCCTTTTCTCGATCTATCTTTCTCCATCTCAGGAGACAAGCTATCTACTAACATTGAAAAACACAATGATGCTGGAGGAACTCGGCAGGCCAAGCAGCACCTGTGGAGAAAAGCAGGTGGTCAGTGTTTCGGGTCAGGACCCTTCTTCAGGACTGAAGATAGGAAAAGGGGAAGCCCAATGTATAGGAGGGAAAAGCAGAGAAATGATAGGTGAACAAAAGAGGGGAGGCGGGGTGGGTGCAGGGAGGTGATGGGTACATGCAGGTAAGAGACAGTGATAGGCAGGTGTGGAGGAGGGGAGAGCAGATCCACCAGGGGATGGGTAAAAGGCAAGAAGAGAGTTTTTAAAAAAAAGGCTAGGAAAGAGAAGAAGCATGGGGGGAGTGGGGGTTACCTAAAGTGGGAGAATTCAATATTCATGTCATTGGGCTGCAGGGTTCCAAGACAAAAGGAAGTCTGTTGGCCTGCTGAGTTCTTCCAGCATCATAGCGTTTTTCATCTAGATTCCAGCATCTGCAGTCCTTTGTTTCTCTATCCACTGACATTTATTGAAACCCACCGACTCCCACAGCTACCTAGACTACATCTCTTTCCACCCTGTTTCCTGGATGCCATTGCTTTCTCCAAGTTTCTCTATTTCTGTCAAATCTGCTCTCAAAGCGAGGCCTTCTGTTCTAGGACATCTGAAGTGTCCTTTTTTAGGAAATGTGACTTTCCTTCTCCTGTGGCTGATGAAACCCTCTTTTGCATTTCCTCCATTTCTTGGACTTCTGCTCTCATTCCCACCTCCCTCCAAACAGAACAGAGGTGGAGTTTCCCTAGTCCTCACCATTCACCGTACTGGCTTCTGCATCCAGCACATCATCCTTCACTTCCTCCAACTGCAATGAGATCGCACCTCTCATCTGCCTGGCTGAACTTGTTCTTACCCAGAACAACTCTTTTGACTGCTCACACCTACAAATCACAGGTGTAGCCATGGGCACTCTCACAGGAACTAAACAGCCCTTCCAGCTGAGGCAAAGATTCATGTGCACCTCCTCCAATCTCATCTACTGCATTTGGTACTCCTGATATGACCTGTACATCAGCAAGATCTAGTACAGACCAGGTGATTGATTTGGTGAGCACCTGCTCTCCGTCCACAATGGCTATCCCGGGCTCGTGGTTGCATGCCTTTGCAACTTCCCTTCCCATTCCTGCACTGACCTGTCCGTCCTCAGTCTTCTCCACTGCCAGAGAGGCCCAACACAAACTAGACATACGACACCTCTTATTCTGCCTGGGTAGTCTTCAACATAATGGTAACATTTGAATTCTCCAATTTGGGTAACCCTTACCCTCCTGTGTTTTCCTTTATTCCCCTCTCCTTCCGATCCACCTCTGGTCTTCCCATTTTTGTCCCCTTTCCCATAATTCTCCTCCACCTACTACCCATACATTTCATCCACCGGATCCACTCCCCCATCTGGTTTCACCTGCCCTTCACCCTCTAGTATCCCCTCCTCACATCAGATTCCAGCACTGATAGCTTTTGTGGTCCTGTTTATCACCCTCCGAGTGTCACCCTTCCCATCCCCACCTGGCTCCATTTGTCTTATTCTTGACTGCTTCCATTTATCATCCACTTGCCTCTGTATCACAACTCCACCCCTTCCCCATCCCCACCTGGCTTCATCTGCCCATCATCCTTCACTGCTCCTTGGTCCACCAAACATCTCCTGACCCCTCCTCCTCTCCTTTTGATACTGACTATCTTCCCTCTCTACTCAGTCCCAATACAGAGCCTCGACCCGAAACATTGACAATTCCTTCCCCCGATGCCACAGATTCTGTTTGACTCGCTGAGTTCCTCCGGCAGATTGTTTGTTGAGCTCAGAAATATTATTGGATTGTATTGCATTGGCAGCTTCTTCAGTACTGTTTTGTAAATGTATTCTTTTATTACAGTAGGGCAAATTAACTTACAGCTGTTGAAATTTCAGTAAGATTTTGCCTTGATTTGTGTTGTCAGACTTCTGACATGACTCCTCATGGAGTCTAGTAAGGAACTGCAATTCCTCAGCATTGCACCTGGGAATTTCCACTCAGATCATATGCCATATCAGACCTGACTAGGATCTGGCATCACATTGACTTCAGTGTGGATTCCAGGTTTGCTGATTAGGGGACAAAGGGGAAGGCCATTTTTTTTAAAGTTTGTTTTACGTGCTTTACTATTAATTATTACCAAGATTTTTGTTTCTAATTAACTTATTTTTAAAAATATTTTTAATTATTTTCAACCTTAATAGTTATAAAAATCTGTTTGAATCATTTAAAATGTTAAAATAATTGACAATGATTGAAGACAATGCTCTCTCTCCAGCTTTGCCTTCTGCCAAAATCTATCAGGGAAATTCCTCTGAAGAAAAACCAAACTGATGGTTGAACTCAGCAGGTTGAGCAGCATCTGCAAAGGAATGGTTGATGTATCGGGTCGAGACCCTGCATCAGTTCTTCTGAACTCTGCACCCAAAGCCTAGTCACCACTGAGATCTCACTACCTGACTTGAAGGACCAGTGAGATCAGCCCTTCACATCTGGCTCAAATGCATGTAGTATACATTGTTGGAAGGATACTTAAACTGGAATGGCCAGGAGTTAAGATAATAGCAAGATGAATTTGTATGTCCCACTCACATCTTCAGACTTTTCAATGCTTTCAGTGAGATGCTGTTTTAGTAGAAGCAACTCTAATAAGCAGCTTCTCAGTGTTTGAGTTTAACCTTGTGACTGCTTTTCTTGGGATCAGCCATTTAACTTGTGAATGTGATGTGCGAGCAAGGAATCATTAATTACAGTAATATTACTGAGTTGTTTGTTACTGATGACTTCAAAAAGCTTTGGATTATTGTTTTTCTGGTTTTCATATTATAAGAATTTCTTTTTCTCTGTGGCACTTTTTTTTACCTGAGAGGGGTGCTGAAACAAAATTGCCTAAAATCTCTACATCCAAAAATGTTGACAATACCTTCTCATCACACCCCCCCCCCCCCCCCCCAACCACAGATGTTGCTCAGCCCGCTGAATTCCTCCAGCAGTTTGTTCTTTTTGCCCTAAAATCTGTCTTAGAAGGTTTACTTGGATCTTGCCCAATTGTGCAAAGTACTGGGGAAGTACTTTAAAAAGGTTTTTCATCTCTCAGCCAATTTCAGAATGCAAAAAGCAAGTAACTAATAAAGTAGCAGGCCAGTTAGAAGGACAAATGTTAAGTGTCCATTGATGCTAGCTGACAAACCCATGGCAGTGTGAATTATATTCCACAGCACCTTGTATTTAATGCAGTTGCAAATGTAATCTGTCTGAAGCTGATAAGTACTAAATATTTATCTTTATTACATGAATGTTTCTCTGATGTTTGCAGGAGCGGAATAGAAGCAAGTAGTGACTGAATGGAGAAGCTCTACCAGATTTAGAACACTAATGATACAAACCTTGGAAATGCCTAGTATCTTCAAGGAACATGATTATTGGAACTTTACTGCTCATGGCAACTTCTACAGAACACTTGAACACAAAATTGGCTTTCTGTGTCGGTTCTCGTTACTGCATTTGCCCTTATACTCTTGTCTCACAAAACACATCTGAGCGCTATAACTTTGTCAAGCACTTTCTGCCATCCTAAGCTTTTATCAGTAACTTCTGTCTTTCTAAGCTCACCCTCTTAGATGAATTACAGAAATTGAGTGGAAGTGAGAAACCAATAACTTTTTATTTGAATTTGTTTAATACTAACAATTAATGAGTGTAGTTTGGTCAATGATCTGAGATTTCAAAATGCTTGGCTCTTCAGAATACTTTCTGTTGTAGGATTTATTTTTAAGTTAATTTTAGCTCTTTTGAAACAATTTGGATATCATGTAATTTTTAGTTCAAACTGATAAATCCAATACAATGCCTATGTGAAAATTATTGTAGTCAATAAAGCAAATAAATTGAATTAATATTTTGCCAAATGTGAAACAAACCAGAAGTTATGCAAGATTCTTACCCAAATTATTTGTGGTTTTGAATATAATTTTTAAAAATGTATGTGCAACCATTTGAATGCCATGCTCCTTTTTTTTCTTGTACTCTGTATTACATAGGCTTCAGAAAAGTACATTTGTCTAGGGAGAAGATACTAGATGTTTGATACGACCATTGATGAAACTGTCCTAAGTAAATGTACCTCAGTTTGATTTAAAATTTTAGACTTATGTAATATCTTTTAAATACAACTTCCTTGCTTTGAATGTTTGCCCTTCCGGCAGGAAACTATCATGGAAGTGATTTTTTTTCTCCTCTAAATGATTCATTAGCTTAATAAATCCAGTACTTCTTTAGCAAGTGTTATGGCATGAGTTAATTTACAATGTGGTTTCACATTTTCATTTTTCTGAGTACTACTTTACAGGAAATCAACCAATTTAGGAGATGCTGAGCCCATAGTCTCCTGTTTACATATATCACATATATTGAGTCTCAGTGATGTAATTGCCTTAATTTATAATGTGTATTTTCAGTAGGTACCAATAGCCTAATAGAAACAAAATGGACTTTTTATAAGCACAGTACTTAAATCACTGTTCATACCTTGAAGGCTATTTAATTTATTTTAGCGCACTATTTTCAATGTATTTAAATTTGGCAGTCTCCTATGTGATCCTGTAGTTGTCATGTGTTTATAATGTCCAGGGTCATTTAAAATCTATGACGTTGTTAGGGGTGCATACTTAGAGTTTGCAGTGCCCAAGTAGTTTAAAAGTGCATTGTGTACATGAGGTCATTATCACAAATGATTTCATTGCTTCATTCTTGCATATATTGGAATTAAATTAACTAGTATGAAGACATTTGAGTGTGAATTAGCATCGATTATGTATAACTTCTATACATTTACATCATGGAGTTCCCTCACTCAAATGTAGTAATTTTTTTCTCTTGCAATCCAACTATTATACTGACATCAGTTGGTGCAGTACTTGGTGAAATTAGTAATGCAAAAATACAAAGTTTAGCGGACTTTTGGAGCCATTTCTTGGTCTTCTGACTTTTTACTTCTAAACTGTTCTTAATTTTCCTTTAATTTAATCTTTGTATGATGTTTATATGTTGTCCCAAAAAACAGTTTGCACCTGTAATGGGTAAAAGTGTGATACTGTATGTAAATCCCTGATTCCATTCATTTGAGAGTATTTTAAGATTAGATCTGTAGCCTTAATATCCACAAACTTTGCATGCATTTTTGTCTCTGGTTCAGTATATTGTATGAAATCATACATCTTTTGCAAACCTCTACAGAGGAACTATCAGTACAGATGGGAGCTTTAACAATGCAGTTTCTTCCCATGTTTCAAAAATAATTGAATGTACTCGATCAGAATTTCATGTGTTTAATTTCTTTTAATTCTGGGGTAGTGAAAGAAGAATGTTCAAAAGTAGAGACAGAATGTAAAAGAATATGTACAACAGCATATGTATTAAAGGAAGTGAAAGTATTGCATGAATGCAAAAATACGCGAGTCTTTAATTTAGAAAGTTCCATTTTTATCTCTGACATTGTAGAAGTGTCAAGTTAGGGAACTCAAGTCCTAATGGGAACCCTTATTCTAATACAGTGCTAATATAACTTGTTTAGTAAAGGTTATTTTGGAATGGCTTTGTAAAACTGAACTTTTATTATTCAGATAGTTATCCAAGAAATAGAACAATGCAATCATAAACTTTAAGAGTCTATTCTTTCTCATAGCCAATAATATTTCCATACCTTTATATGCATTTCAATAAAATGCTTATTGTTCTATTATACTTTTTAAAAAAAAATTGCTGTTTTATGCCTGCGCTAATAACCCACAAGTTACACTTTACTTTATCCTCCCATGCACCATCAGTCATTTTCTCTATCAGAAATTTTGAATTGCTGTTTCATGTATAATTAAAGGTTAAAAGATCAAATTGTCTCATTCCATTGATTTGTCTATTTGATGTTTTCACTTTTACTGCAGGCATATTTCTGCTTTATGCTGGCTGAATTGAATGAATTTTGTCTCTTACAGCATGTTAGTTCTATTAGATGACTTCCTCCTATATCTCTTAAATTTTTGGAAAAAAATAATCTCAAGAAATGTGTTCCTGTGCTCAATTTGTACCTTAAAGCATTCTGCTGTTAAGTATTTGCTGAACTTTTGTGCCTTCTCTCAACAGATTCTCATGTCACTCTTGCCTATGGTATGTTCCTAATTGTTTCATAAGTGTTATCAGATTTCACAAGAAATGAGGTATTAGAGATCTCAAGAAGTTAGGTCAGAGGTAGTGTTAAAAGAAGAGAACTGGAAAAGTATATGGAGGAAGAGGGAAAAACAAGGATGGCTGATGAAATTCAGGGGTATTTAAGAAATTAGAATTTAGAGCAAAAGGGCATTCTAGTTGTAAGCATGCCACCAGTCATGGTACAAAATCTCTTATGGTTTAATCAGTTCATTTTACATTGAAATCTTTATTAAATATGATATAAAGATTATTATTTATCTCTACTAAGGGTAGATTTTCAGGAGGTATAGCTCTAGGTTACAAAGCCATCTTTCAAGAACCATTTTGAAACCTCTAAAAGAAACCAGATGTTTAATCCATTTATAATCCTTTGTCTTAAACTGATGTAGCGAGGTGGAGATATTGGTTCCATTATTCTTTAGATAATCTGAAATATTTGAATATTATATGCTGTTGGTGAGGTGTTTTTAACCAGTAGACACTTCAGTACTGAGATCATACTTTACAACTGTTTAGATCTTTCAGATTGAATGAATTTGCAAGATAAAAGTTCTGTTACAAGACTCTGGAATGGAGGTGGTGCTTGACTTTTAATAGGTTTGGTTTCCTGAACAAAATTGACCATTTGCCCAGAGTTTTTTTGTGTGGCTTGTAGCCTAAGGTAGGTATGAAGAAAAACAATTGCATTTGCTGTTTTAAATTTGGGGTGTTGGGGGGGGGGGGGGGGTGGAATGGAGAGAAGATCACTTGGGAAGTGTTCTGTTTCCATTTCTGGGAACAAACCTGTGAAAGGAACTGACAGAATCATAATGGAAAAACTGAAGCTTGAAGCCCCTGATCTACCTCGGGAGCAGTGGGAGCAAACTATTTTCTTCTGGGGTTGGAATTGGCAAAAATATTGAAACTGGCAACTTCAGAGGATCAAAGTAGGCTAGCTGGTGAGTATCAAGCCTCTTTGTTCTTGGGTCTGAGTGTTAAATTCAGAAAACTGAGAAAACAGCTAATTTATTTTAAAAATCTGCCTGATCCCCTCCCCTCTGATCCCCTTAAGGTTGAAATTGATATAATTTTTAGTCATTGAATAGACTGAGCAACTCCACAATCTTCTGGGGTGGAGAATTCCAAAGATTTACAGCCCTCTCCTTAAATATCTGCACATCTCAGCCCCAAGTCCTGCTTCCTTAAAATACACAACTGGAAGAAATGCACCCCCCCCCCACCCCCCCAAGATTCCATCTTATCCATCTTGGATACTTGTGTTTCTTGCTGAGGTCACCTCTCTAAATAAACTCCAATGAGTGTCAGCAGGTCTTGCTCAAGCTCCTTATCCGAAGAAGCAATCCAGTGAGTCTGCAATAAATCCCAAGACAAGTGGATCCTTAAACAGATCAAAACTATGCACAGTATCCAAATTAGGTGTTGCTAGGTCCCTGCAGAACTTCCAGAAGGCTTCCTTCTGTATCTCAACCTCTTTGCAATAAAAGCCAACACATGATTTGCCCTCCTAATTACTTGCTATATATATGCATTTACTTTCTATGTTTTGTGAACTAACATATCAAGAATCAGCTGTACATCAACCTTTACTAGTTTTGCACTGTTTAAAAACTTCTTTTAAATTACCAAATTGCATAAGTTTGCATTTTCTTAATTGCATTCTCAACTGCTGCTGCCACCATCACTTAATCTGTCTTTATCCCTTTGCAGGTTCTTTGCAACCCTGTCCATTGTTCACTTCTGTCTTTTCATTTAGTTGCTTGTAATAGCTGAGGTCCTCTACCATGGCACGATATTAATGTCTTTTAACCCATTTATATCTTTTTTTTCCTTTAACCAATCCTCCATCTATTTATTCCTATGTACTAACCCAGGAAGTCCTTATTTCTAATTGCTGTTTGAAAATCCTGACATACTACTTGCAATGGATCCCCAGTTGTATTCTGCTGGTTAAATTCACAAAATGCTATTACATTACAGATTTTCTGTTTATGTAAACCTTGTTTCTATTTTATCTTTTGAAATGTGGCCGTCATCCTTTTTAGGAGCAGAAAAATGGAATAGTATTGAGATTTGTATGTTAAACTGGCAAAAAAAAATGCAATAGAAGAATCCTACAGAGCTCTGGAAATGCAATTTAGCCAAATAAAAGTGATTATATAAATGCATAGGAGAATTTTTAATGTAATGCAAACATAGAACAAGCCCTTTGGCCCACTATGTCTATGCTGACCATGATGGTCTGATCCTAACCACCTGCACATAGTCTGTATCCCTCTGTTCCCTGCTTGTTCATGTGTCTGTCGAAATGCCTCAAATGTCACCATCATATCTGCTATCAGTTTTCCTGGCAGTGCATTGCCAGGCACCTACTACTCTTCATAAAAAGAAAATCTGCTTTGCACATCTCCTTTAAACTTTCCCTCTCACAAAGCTATGCCCTCTACTTGACATCGCCACCTTATCCCTCTCATAATTGTACATACTTCTGTAGGTCAACCCCAGCCTCCAGAAAAACACATCCATGTTTGTCCAATCTCTCCTTAGAGCTAATACAGCAAACCCTGCATTGTGGCTGTTACAGGAATTTCACCTTACAGAATTCACAAATCACTACCCAAAACTCCGAGATATGGAATAAAATTCACTCATGGAATTTGGGGGGGGGGGTGTACAAAAGACAAATAAATGCAATATGTGGAGGAAACAAATTTTGTCTTTTTTTCAACTAATTTCTTGATGGATGCACACACAATATGGTGTTTACTTTTTTTTGCAGTAGGTTCATTTTGCTGTCGTAGCAGTTTAAGTTTTCTCCATGTTATTTTCCCTCAAGATATCTGAAACAGGGTCAGCAAGTTGTAAACCTAAATAACCACTTGTCTGTTGTAAATTATCACTAGACCATCGTACACTTAAACGCATATGAAATTGAGTAATAGCTCCCTTCAAACCAAAGGCTGGAAGGTGAAAGCATCTGCGGTTGTTTACGCCTCCAGACACATAGCTGCTGACCATTTAAGAGATTGCTTTATCAGTTTCCAAAGCAAGTTACTTAATTGGTAGCCTGCTATGAACCAGCAGCTGTGGTACTAGTTACCATTGAAAGGAAAAACATTCAGTAGAAATGCATCTCTTATGTCATTCTCCACTTATCTATGGGAAGCATGATGTGATATAGAAAATTGTGAAACATTTTTTGAGGATGCAACCCCTCTAACATGGAACCTGTACTCTCCAATCCAGACAACATCTTTTTGTATAGGATGTACAAAATGCCTTGGGGTTTTCAAACTTAGATTGGGGAAGGGAGTGAGATAAAATGTGGATGAAGGAATATATGCAGGTACTGAAATCCAAGTATACTTGTAGACTAAGATTGGAACTATAGTCCTTACCGAGAATTTTAACCAAATCTATGGACTCTGAAACTGGATCCTCGTGCCTAATGGCTGAGATTTACACACTGATTTGACAGGAATTTCATACTGATGCATCTGTGAATCATTTATGATTCTTTGCCAGAAATAGACCAATCACATAATCCTCCTGCAAAGCAAATTTGATTCCAATGCTGTCAAGTTGGATCTTGATAATCCAGCTATTAGCATGTATTAATCAGAGAGAGGGACCAGTGTTTTGAAATGGAAAAATGCTTTTGCCCTCCGGCACTATTTAATAGGATCATAAGTTAAATGCAGGCATTTTAATTGGAAGGGAAGTTTAGAAATTTGTTAGCATCTGACAGAGTCTCTGCTGGCTGTTAATGGAGCTATTTGCTGCTGCTCCCACTATATTTAACCTCTTCAACCTGGTTCGAAATCCTGCTCTTTCATCCTCAGTAACAAATTTAAACATGATTTTATTTCATTGAATACAAGGAGTGCTAAAGCTACGAAAACCACTAAGGAAGATGATCCTCCTGTAATTTTGGAATCTATTTTTGAGCAGCTTCGACAGCTCAATTCCAGGTTTGATTCTATTCAAAAAATCCTGGATGATCATGACGAACGAGTTAAAGTGAATGGAGCGTCTCTTTGGATGGAAAAATTGATGACTTACAGAACCTTTGTAAAAAGCAAGCCAAAGCTAATGAAAAACTAAAGCAGAAGGTTACTGACTTAGAAAACAGAAGCAGAAGAAGCAATCTCTGAATTCTGGGTCTAACAGAAATGTCTGAAGGTAATCAACCTATGGAATTCTTTGCAAAACTTTTGTCTCAATTATTTCTTTATTTTAGAATCTTCGCCTAAGATTGTGCACACAGATCTCCAATGTATATACTCCCTACGCAAGTCAAACCCAGATCAGTTATCTCTTTCCATGACTTTCAAACTAAGGAGCTTCTAATTTGTGAAGCACGTTGAAGAGGAATGATTGATTACCAAGACTGTAAGATCAGAATTGTTGAAGATTTCTCACCCGAAGTTATGAAGGAACGGGTTAAATTTAAAAAGGTCACGTCGGATCTTTATCAGAAAGGTTACAAACGGTCTCTTTGTTACCCTGCAAGACTTAAAATTATACTGAAAAATGGCTCGCAGAAGTGGTTTCAGTCACCTGAAGAAGCCCAGCTTTTTCTGGAAGCTGACTATTGAATGATTTCGTATTCCTCTATGAACATTTTCTGTTTTTATTTTTGGTAACCCCTTACCAAAGGGTAACCCCTTTGGATGCCTATGTTTTTTTTGATACATTTCTTCAAATATATTTTGAAATAAGGATACTTTTTTTTACAATTTTGTAACCGTGGTTTTTTTTAAACTCATTGTTATGACTGGGTTGAAATTTACTAACCTTGAAAGTTAGTGAGCAGATATTTGAGTTAATCTGTCTTTAGGTAGTGGCCAGCTGTCTCTTGGCTGGCTTTTTGTCTTTGGGTGGTGGGTTTCTTCCTAGGAAGCTGTTTTGGGCTTTCAGCCAAAGCTGTTGCTTAGTTACCTTATCTGGAACTCCACAGTTTGTTTTGAATTTACATTCCAGTATGGTTTGTTCATTATTCTCTTTTTACTTACATTTAGACGATGTTATAATGGATCGAGTTGTTAACTTACTTAGTTTAAACGTGAAAGGGTTAAATCACCCTGTAAAGCGAAATAAGACTTTTGCCTATACTAAAAAACTCAAAGCCTCTGTTATCTTCTTACAAGGAACTCATGTACATAACTGTGATATTTCAAGTTTTCTTAATCAATGGAATGGGTTCCAATTTCATTCCTCTTTTCAAGCTAAATCTAGGGGGTCTCAATTTTTATAGATAAGACAGTTTCATTTGGTCAACATAAGGTAATAACTTGATACTAATTGTCATTTTGTTATAGTATCAGGGAAAATAAATAATAGACCAATGGTACTAGCTAATAGTTATACTCCAAATACGGATGACCCAGGATTTTTTGAACGATTTTTTGCACTTCTGCCAGATTTGAATCTTTACACTCTGTAATTGCTGGTTAGATTCAAAACTAGATAGGCCATCTACTAAATCAGCTGATCCTAATAAATCAGCTTTATTTCTTCAATCGTTTTTGATGAAATCTGGTGTCACTGATGCCTGGCACTTTTTACATCCAGAAGATGGGGAATATTTGTTTTTTTTCTCATGTTCACCATACATATTCCAGGATTGACTTTTTTTTATTGATAACCAAATGATTCCATCAGTTCGATCCTGTGAGTATAAAGAGATTGCTCTTTCAGATCATGCTCCTGTGCTTCTATCTTTAAATCTCCCTGGACTCCCTCAGACAGATTTTGGCATTTTAACCTAACTTTGCTATCTAGACTTTTTGAAATTTTTGGAGAAACAAATTACTCTTCTTTAAAGAGAATACGTCGGAAGAGATTTCTAGTCTTATTGTATGTGATGCTTTTAAAGCCTTTATTAGAGGACAAATTATTTCATATATGGTAAGTGTGAGGAAAAGCTAACAGAGTCGATTTAGTCAATCAGTTGAAACTATTAGATCAAAATACACTTTGGATCCAGATCTGGCTTTATATAAAAAGGCGAGTTGAAATTAAAACTAAATATGATCTTCTTTTAACATATCCAATTGAAGTCAACTTTTAAAAGATAAAAGTCAATTTTACATTCATGGAGATAAAACAGGTAAATTACTGGCTAACCAATTAAAAACCTCTAAAGCTAGATGGCAAATTAAAGAAATTTGTAAAGCCAATGGTGAGAGGACAACTGAATCTTTAGAATAAATGAATACTTCTGGAGAATTTTATTCTAGACTTTATAGTTCTAATTTTCCTAAAGATGACACTGTAATGAATAATTTCTTTGGACCAATTAAATGTTCCTACCTTTCTACCGATAACCAAAAACAGTTGGATCATCTATTACATATGAGGAAATTGCCAGGGTTGTAATATCTTTACACTCTGGAAAGACTCTGGGTCCCTGATGGATTTCCTGGAGAATTTTATAAGGCCTTTTCCTCTTGCTTATACCTCCATTTATGTTCTGTTTTTTCGGTCTCTTTTAAATTGGGTAGGTTACCACAATCTTTTTATGAAGCCCCCTATTTTCACTCATTCTTAAGAAAATAAGAACCCAACGGAATGTGCTTCGTACAGACCAATTTTGTTACTTAATGGGGATGTCAAAATTTTATCTAAAGTTCTGGCTTGTAGATTGGAAAACATTTTACCTTCAATTATATTCGATGATCAGACTGGTTTTATTAAAAATTGATATTCTCATTTTAATATTCATCATTGATTGAATATTATATATTCTCCCTCTAAGGAAATATCGGAATGTGTGATATCTCTAGATGTTGAGAAGGCCTTTGATCAGATTGAATGGAATTACTTATTTAAAACTTTAGAGAAATTTAACTTTGGGCCCGATTTTATCCAATGGATAAATTATTTATTCCTTCTGCCCGAGTTCTTACTAATTTTCAAAATTCTAAACCTTTTAAACTTCAACGTGGAACCAGACAGGGATGCCCTTTGCTTTTGGATTTGGCTTTAGAACTTTTGGCTATTTCCTTCCGAGAATCTAGAGATATTGCTGGTATCTCTAGATGAGGTATTAACCATAAAGTTTCGTTATACACTGATGATTTATTACTCTTTATATCAAATGTTGAAACCTTGTTACCTCCCATGCTTTCTCTACCTTTCCTGTTTTATTCAGTTTTCAGGATACAAAGTGAATTTACACGAGCGAACTTTTTCCCTTGAATAACCTGGTACCCCTTGATATTATCCTTCCTTTTAAAATCGTAAGAAATCATTTTGCCTATCTGGGCGTATCAATTACTAAAAACTATAAACATTTAAAGAAATTTTCTCACCTTACTGTATTATGTGAAAAGGGTTTTTGTCAAGTTGGTCACCCCTCTCTATAATCATTGATTGGCTGAATTAATTCTATTAAAATGAATATTCTACCTAAATTCATATATCTATTTCAGGCTTTACCTGTTTTCATTCCTAAGTCCTCTTTTGATACTCTTGAATCAATTAGATCTTCTTACATATGGAAAAACAAACATCCTAGACTAAATAAAGCTCATCTTCAGAAGGTTAAAAAGAATGGAGGTTTAGCCTTACCTAATTTTAGTTATATTACTGGTAGTCAATATACGAAATCTTACGTTTTGGTTACATTACATTAATCAAGAGGCTTGTCCAATATGGGTTTCTTTGGAAACTAACTCTGTATAAAAAAAAATTCTATTATTTCTCTGCTTGGTTCTTCACTTCCTTGATCATTAAATAAATTAACTGATAATTTAGTAGTTAAACACGCTTTGAGGATTTGGTTACAATTTAGAAAATATTTGGTTTATCGAGATTTTTCTTGTCTAGTCTCATTTTTTTCTAATTTTTTTTAAACCTTCTATGACTGATGTAGTTTTTAGAGTGGGACACATTGGGTATCACTTGTTTTCAGGATCTGTTTGTTGGAGGGAATCTTTCTTTGTTTGAACAATTGTCAACCAAATATAATTTACCAAAAACTCATTTTTTCTGATATTTACAAATTAGAGGATTTTCTTTGATATCAATTACATTCTTTTCCTATGAGTCCTGATAAAATTTACTAGATCCAATTTTAATTTGAGCCTTTCATGATGGCTCAATATCTAATATTTATGACAAGTTATTAGGAATGAGTAAGGTTCCATTAGATAAAATTTAAAAATGCCTGGGAACAAGACTTGGCGGATGTCAATTTCTGAGGAAACTTGGAATGAAATTTTTAAATTGGTTAATACTTCGTTGTTATGCGCCCGTCACTCTCTCCTTCAATTTAAAGTGGTCCACAGAGCTCACTTGTCTAACGACAAACTATCCTGTTTTATTTGGATATATCTCCTTATTGTGACAAATGCAATAACGGAGAGGCTTCTTTAATTCACGTGTTTTGAACGTGTCGGTATCTTTAAAAAAATATTGACAGAGGGTGTTTTCAACTTTTTCTGTGCTTTTTAAAATAATTTTAAACTTAATCCTTTGACTGCATTATTTGGGATTGTCAGAGAAAAAGATAACTTTGGAGGCTTCTGATCTATACATTCTGGCTTTTATTTCTCTCATAGCCAGGAGGGCTGGGTTTCTTAAATGGAAGGAAGTTACTCTGCCTACTCGTGTTCAATGGTTACGGGATGTTATGTCATACCTGAATCTAGAGAAGATCTGTTGTTCAATTCTTGAATCTGACTCAGACTTTCAAACCCTGTGGCAACCTTTCTTGAATTATTTTTGAAACTTTTGATTTGGTGACTAAAGTACAGATATTGGCTGATACTGTTATGTCTCAAGGGTCTTTCCTTGTCTTTTTTTTTAACCAAACAGCTCTGGTTTCTGGTAGTGGGTGTAGATTTTTATAATAAAAATTATTTCAATTTTTTCTTAACTATCACGTGATTATTAATTTAGAGTATTGTGATCTCAGTATGATTAACACAATGTATTCAGTAGTATCTTTATCCTCTCTTTGATGCATGTACTCTATTTTTTTTGTGGAATTAATAAAAATATTGTGAAAAGAAAAGCATCTGACATTTGACATAGTAATTTGAGACGTTTGAGGAAATGCCATATCTGAAGATACAATTAAACTTTAGCCTAAACTTGGTGCAGTCAGGTGACTTAAATTTGTCACATTATGTTGAATATTCAAAGTTGGAGGAGATGGCTTACAGATTTGCTGGAAGGGAATGATAGGGAGGCCCAAACTCAGTAGTTCTTCCAAGTTCAGCAAAGTTCCAAGTCAGTAGTAAGGAAGGCAGATGCAATGTTAGCATTCATTTGAGAGGACTAGATATAAAAGCAAGGATGTAATGCTGAGATTTTATAAGGTGTTGGTCAGACTACATTTGGAGTATGTGAGCAGTTTTGGGCCCACATATCTAAGGAAGGAGGTGCTGATATTGAAGAGGGTCCAGAAGAGGTTTACAAGAAGGATCCTGGGAATAAAAGGGTTAATGTATGAGGAGCATTTGATGGTTCTGGGCCTGTACTCACTGGAGTTTAGAAGGATGGGGGGGGGGGGGGATCTCATTGAAATCTACCAAATATTGAAAGGCCTCGATAGAGTGGATGTGGAGAGGACGTTTCCAGTAGTGGAAGAGTCCAGGACCAGAGGACACAGCCTCCGATTAGAAAGAAGTCCCTTTAGAACAGAGATGAGGAATTTCTTTAGCCAGAGGATGGTGAATTTGTGGAATTCATTGCCACAGATGGCTGTGGAGGCCAAGTTATTAAGTATATTTAAAGCAGAGGTTGATAGGTTCTTGATTAGTAAGGGCATTGAAGGTTACGGGGAGAAGGCAGGCGAATGGGGTTGAGAGGGAAAAATAAATCAGTCACAACTGAATGGAGGAGCAGACTTGAAGGTCCAAATGGCCTCATTCTGCTCCGATGTCTTATAGTTTTCATCTTTGTGAGGAGATTCCAAGCAACTCCAGAAAAGCAGAGATTTGCCATGTCCTGCAACCAAAACTGGAGCAGAATTGCCTTGCTAGGACATTGAAAGTCATTGAGTTTTGGACTAAGCTGGAAGCATAAGAAATTAAATCAGATCTCTCTCATCTTGTGACAGTCTAAAGTACTGTCTGTTATTGAATGTTTTGCTAGATCAAATGGTGTCTACATAAGGGCAGGTGGGTATTCTTAATACCAACCTAAAGCCTGTGGAGCAGAGAGGAATGCTAAAGCAAACCATTCTGAAATGTGGAATGTCACTGAGGAATTGTGAAACACCTCCCTTGCTTCTACTACATTGCAGGTGTATTTAGGAGTAGTTTTTAAAATTCAGTCCTCCACAATAAGGGGAATGTAGAATAGCAGGAGGTAGCAAAAGAGAAGAAAGTGATAGTGAGCCTCTTACTGCCCAAGCAGTCAGAAGACAGAATCCTAATTCCATTTGAAATAACTCAAATGAAATTATTTGTGCAAACATGCAGTGACATCTGGAGAACATTCAAGCATAGATTGATTAATGTCTAGTAAAATGCATGCCATACAAGTGCAAGGCAAAGACCTCTCTTTCATTCAGTACCATTACCTTAACTGGAAGCTGTGACATCTGGCTGGAAACCTAATACAGACTACAACAATTTAGTAGTTAAATATACTGTGGTGAAGATATTCAGTACTGAAATCCTCAAACCCTCGCCACTGTTTGAAAGGTGCGAGTCTAGACTGTGATGGAATACTCTGCATTTGCTTGGTGAGTGAAGCCCCAACAACACTCAAATTTGACATCTTCCAGGGACAAAGCAGCTAACTTGTTTGATACAGCATCCATGTTCTGACCTTCCTGCAGGTGCATCATAACTGCCCCAGACAACCTGTACAAGATCCACTGTTAAAACTCATCAAGTCTTAGTTAACTGCATCTCCCAAACCTATTGCCTTCACAATCCAGGCCAGGGGAATAATTGCATGGATCACCATCTGCACATTCTCTCCTATGTCACGTACTACTCTGGTTTACAAATGTATTGTCATTGGGTCAAAGTCTCGAAATTCCATATCTGACACTCCTTATCTAATGGGAAAACCTTCACAACAGGCACTGGACTGGTTCAAGACAGTGGTTCCCCACCACTATGCTGGAGGGAATTTAAGGTTAAGTGCTAAATATTGGTTTTACTAACGATGAGGTAAAAGAAATAAAGCAATTTAAGGAGTTCCCTATTTTTAAATCGATTAAAATCAAAAAGGAGCCATTTACATTTAGTCATGGGATGTGAGCATTGTCCTGATTTTAATATCGATTTAAAAATAGGGAACTCCTTAAATTGCTTTATTTCTTTACCTTGCAATGCCAGCAATAAATATTAACAATGCATAACTGATATTTTCATCCATTTTGGCTTTAAGGGTGCTAGGCCTGGGTTTCAAAAGACCACTATCCAATCCCACTTTTGGGATGTAAAGCTGGTGTTTCATGAGCATAAAAGGAGAAAATGAAGATTTGTTGAAGTAATTAAGATAAAGCCTGAACTAGTTAGTAATCATTGCTATTGATTGTGAGCTTTTTGCACTTGTAAGGGATATGTTTACCTTGGTCTCTAAAGAGAAGCTTTTCAATAACTGAAAATACCAGATTTTGTCAAACACTAACAAAACCTGATGAAATGATACTCCCTTGCTGTGGAGCTGCCCCCACCTGGCCAGATCGAAGTTCTTGCTAATTGAACGGAGAAAGACAGGAGTAAATCAAAGACACAAAACACAAAAAGTGCTGGAGGAACTCAGCAGGTCAGGCAGCATCCATGAAGGGAAATAAACAGTCGATGTTTTGGGCCGAGACCATTCATCAGGACTGGAAAGGAAGAGGGCAGAAGCCAGCTGCTCTAAAAATGGCTGATACCTTCTCCTCCAGTAGGTGAGCCTTTAGATTCACTTGGCCTTGGCAGCTTGTTGCTGCTAACTCTGATCAGGTGCTCTCCTGTCCTGCAATAGAGAATAAAGTACCCAGGTGAGTGTCGAACAGAGATGGGTGTGATGCTTAGAATATGTGTGAAGGTGTACCGTTTGAATGTTAGATTCCAAACCTGTCTGTGAGAGTGATTGATGATTGTTGCAATGTTAAGCATAGTTGACAAAATGGGGGATTTGATGATGCATACACTAATCTTGAGCATGCACATGAGGTAATTAATTTTTTTCCAGCACTTCCTCTGTCTTCTGTCTTTGAGGTTTGGCTTACTGCCTCCTCCTGCCAATGCTAGACTGGGACCTTGGAGGATTTTTTGGTTCATTGTAGGAAGTGAACCACCACACCTCATCCCATAAGACCTCGAGGACTGCAGTGAAGACTCTGCTGTCCGCTCTATAAGTTTCCAGAGCTTCCAGAATGATATCCATTGCCAGTTGCAACCATAAAGCATCTTCCCTTTAAGAAGTGCAGGCAAAGCCTTAATATTCAAATTCAGCTACACAGTAAAATGGGCTCTTTGGATATGCACCAAGGTAATAAACAGCAGGAAGTGTTGGATGGTCCTTGAAATTGTGGTCAGCTGGTGGCAAAACCACAAGATTTGTATCTGTCCTGCATTAGATCAAACAGGAACAGGTTAATTGTGCATGCATAGAATGCCCAATGGAAATATGATCAATAACCTTTTAGGGCTATGGGTGTAGTTGCACCAAACTAACACTGGAGGGAGCCAAATCGACATTGATTTCTGTTTTACGTGACGACATTAAAAGAGAAAATCACCATTAATTTACTCAAAATGTATCAGTTTATTTACTATTCACTAATGGTGTTATGGATTAGGTTACTATTTGGTGAATGTCCCTTTAGGACATAGCACAGTAGTGTGTGTGTGTGGCATGATTACGACAACAACAGGAGATAATGACGTGCTGATGTTTTGGAGCAGACAGTCAGAGAAGAGGGAGAGGGACACCCTGCCTGCTGCTCTCTGTATCGATGCATGAAAAACAATAACTGTCTGTCACTACAATCCACATATGGATTTTTGGAATAATCCAGTGGAGTCCACTTTGTCGTTAACCTGTAGAAGGAAAGAGGTATTTCGGTGGACAGCCACGATTCGAATGCCTTTCGGGGTGGCAGATACTTCGGAACAATTCAATGGAGACCTTCGGTGACTGAGGTGTCGTATGGGTTCCATCGTGGAACATTTGGATTTCGTAATTTCTCTCTATTTTCTCTCTACATCTTCTCTTCAGTCAATGGTGGTTTTGTAGAAGCCTTTGCTCACGTTTCACCTTATGGCTTGCTGAACTGAACTTGGAGAACTATTCCTGGACTTGGAGTTTGGGAATTTGCCACACACACACTTCGGGTTTAGTTTTGGGGTTAATGTTTAAGATCTAACATTTTTACTTCTAACATTCTAACATTTTTATTTTTCTTATTATCATAAGTAGTTATTAATTAAATAGTTTCTAACACTTATACATGACTTGGTGTGTTTCTTTTGTTGCTGGTACGTAACAATGGCCAGTGTGCATTTGATAGCTGTTCTGGAATACACTTGCTTTTAACTTTCAGTATAGGCCTCTACATGGTAGTGTAGCGGTTAGCGTAATGCTATTACAGCGCCAGCGACCTGGGTTCAATTCCAGCCACTGCCTGTAAGGAGTTTGTATGTTCTCCCCTTATCTGCGTGGGTTTCCTCCGGGTGCTCCGGTTTCCTCCCACGTTCCAAAGACGTACGGGTTAGGAAGTTGCGGGCATGCTATGTGGCGCCAGAAGTGTGGAAACACTTGCGGGCTGCCCCCAGAACATTCTACGCAAAAGAGATGCATTTCACTGTGTGGTTCAATGTACATGTGACTAATAAAGTTATCTTATCTTATCAAAGAAAATGTATATTGGCATTACTCTGCTGCTGAATGCTTATTAGGTACAATTATACCACTGCTAAATGATTATTCCTGGTATGTCATTCTACATGTCTATTTACTGTTAGGAGATTTTTCATTAGTTGCCTCTGTGTTCCTAACTTCCTAATAATGATCCTGGACCCTTGTATTTAATCCATTCATAAAATTTAATGGAAATTTAGAAATATAGAAGTTACAGTTAACCTACATAGATATTTTTAACAAAATACATTTTCTTTGAATGAATGACTAGCCTAGAACTTACTGGTGTGGGGCATCTTGTGAATGCCATGATCTGCTTCTTTTCCAATACTCTCCAATCGATATTCCTGTGCTACAGGATGCTGGAAGTGCAAGCTGATAATCTCACAGGGCATCCGGGGCTTTGGCAAATCATTTAAATTACAATTTATCTCCTTAACAAAATACATTTAAGAAAAGATATACCAATGAACTGCAGCAAAGGTAATAACCTGAATTGGAGAAAGGAAGAGAAAAAGATGCAGAAAAGCAATTGGGTCAAGTGAAAGTAAAAAGAAAGAAAAAGAAAGAAAACCCAGAAACAATGTCCTGCAGGAATGAGACACTACAGTGAAAATTACTGCTTTCCTGTTCTTCATGGTTGGGTGGTATGGCAGGAAAAGGGGATCCGTGACACAAAATACCAGTACTAATTTTCTGCAGTAAATGTTCAATTCTTGTTTACCTAGTTAATCCAGTAATTTCTTAATTTGTTTTAGAATTTTGTTTTTACGAGACTAACTAAAAAGTGGTATTATTGTCCAACAATTTGTGGTTATTCCCACCTCGTGCTATTCTTCACTGTAACTTGCTCATTTTTTGTGGATTTACTATGGTGTGCGAATTCTGAATAGCAGTAATCAGTTATTTTTATAGCAAATTCTGGGAATGCTTTTTGAATCAAAATATTGCAAAGGTATTGTTTTCCAGCTACCTGTTGTAATGCTAAACACAAATTAAGATATTCCTTTTTTATTAGCTTTTGAGTTTCCCCCCTTTCTAGCTTCAGGATTTTCATAAGGATTAATAAAATTGGCAATGCACATCACACAGTTAAGTGCTGAAATGTTGTACTCACAAATCCGTGTAGGTTTTATATATGTTCTTTTCAAATGACTACTGATGGCACCCAGCTCTACTTCACCACCTCAACAGTTTTACGTTCTGTGTCACTGCTTGTTCAAAGTCCAGTCTCACAGAGCAGAAGTTTCTTCAAACTAATTATTGAGAGGTCCAAAGCTACTTTACATAAACTTTTTCAAAGCTCTGCTGGCTGGATCTGAATCCCTTTGACCTCCAATCTTACCATTCTAACTGAGCTGCAGTTGATCCCAGAATGGAAACCCTATGATCATATGGTCCCCATCCTTGGCTTCAAAACCCACCTGTCCTCCCATTCTCACTCTCTTACTTTCACTATTTTTTTTCAATTATGGTTCTATGGAATGCTTTAGCATATTATGCCACTATAGTAATGCAAGTTATTCTGGTGTTACTTTATTCCTGTTGATATATTTTCTTGGAATAAATTTGGTTTTCCCATTTCAGTTTTCTAAGGAACATCTTTCAGAGAATTATCTCCAAGTAAATAATTGTCCTTAATCTCAATCAATGTTTCCAAACTTGCTGGTCTTTCAGCTCTATCCTCCCAGGGAAATAAATGGTAATATTCTTTTAAGCAACCATTTGGTGTCACTGTTGTCTTCCAAATAAGCTTATACTTGGGAACAGGTTAAAGTCTCACTAGTTACAACAGGAGGTGGATCTGTGAGATCAGAGGTTCTGGTGACTATCTACAATTTTGAATATTTAGCAGTACCCAAGCTGTGGAAATTGAGAAGCACAGCTGTTTTATTTCCGTATGGCTGGAACAAAGATAAAAGTCCAGTTTAAGTTTAAAGCTGTTGAGAAATGTTTATTCTGAATGGTAGTTTCATTCCCTGCCATGTTTTAAAAGGTTTCCAGGAGACCAAGTAGTCATTTGGGAGATTTGTTAAGCCTCTGTGGATGGAGAGATCTAGGTTTCTCATGCAGACAACCTCTCTGTATTTAACTGCTTGGTGTATAATATCTCATAGAATTATACAACATGAAATAGGCCCTTCAGCCCACCAAATCCATGCCAACCGTCAAGCATCCATCTACACTAATGCTACCCTAACCTACTTCATCCTCACCACATTCCCATAACTCCCCCCAGGGGCAATTTAAAGTGGTGAACTGATCTACAACTTATTAATAAGTCTGCAGATAACATGAAAATTGGTGGAGGCATGGATAGTGAGGAAGGATTGTCAAAGGATACAGTGGCATATAGATCAGTTTGAAATTTGGGTGGAGAAATGGCAGATGGAGTTTAATCTGGACAAGTGTGAGATGATGCATTTTAGGAGGTCAAATACAAGAGGAAAGTAAATTGCAGGACCCTAAGGAGCATTGATGTACAGAGGGATCTTAGAGTGCAAGTCCATAGCCTCCTGAAGATAGCAACTCAAGTGGAATGGGTGGTAAAGAAGGCATACAGCTTCATCAGTCGGGGTTGGGAAGTCAACTACAACATGACTTCCCAGCAATAAAAGTTGGGAAGTCATGTTGTAGTTGTATGAAATGTTGGTTAGGCCACATTTTGAGTATTGTGTGCAGTTCTGGTTGCCTCATTAATAGGAACGATGTGGAGGCTTTGGAGAGGGTGCAGACGAGGTTTGCCAGGACGTTGCCTGAATTGGTGTGTATTAGCTATAAGGAGAGGTTGGACAAACTTGGATTGTTTCTCTGGAATGGCAGAGCCTGAGGGGGTGACCTGATAGAAGTACATAAAATTATGAGAGGTGTAAATATAGTCTTTTTCCAGGGTGGAAAGGTGAGCATAGTGAGCATATATATAAGGTGAGGGGGGAAAGTTTACAGGAAATTTGTGAGGCAATTTTTATTTACACAAGAGTGGTAGGTGCCTGGAATGTGCTGCCAGGGGAGGTGGCAGAAGCAGATACAATAGCAATGTTTAAGAGGCACTTAGAGTGACACATGAACAGGCAGTGAATAGAGGGTTACAGACCATGTGCAGGCAGATGGGATTAGTTTAGTGGCATCATGGTCTGTGCAGCTAAGGTGGGCCGAAGGGCTGTACTGTTCTATGTGTTGTACCGTTCTATGTACCAACTCTCATATCTTTGGGATATGGAGGAAACTGGAGCACCGGGAGGAAACCCATGCAGTCACAAGGAGCACATGCAAACTCTACAGTAGTAGAGGTTAGGTTTGGATCCAGGTCTCTGGAGCTTGAGGCAGTGACTGTATCAGCTGCACCACCTTGCTGCCCTAATATTGCTCTGGGGAGCAATATTGACGAGGTTTAGTAACCACTGAATCATACATTTCAGGGTTCCAATCTAGAATATGTTGCAAAATTCAGCTGGGCATCCAGATATGTGGAAGGAGTTAGGTGGAAGTTGATAGCAGTACTACTCTGCCAGCAGGAAGTCTACAACTAACGTTATTACAGTCTATCTGAGAGAAAGAACTGAGCAGTATCAGAGCATCAAAAATGCACCATACAACATCAATTGCCTTGTTTCAGTTGTTCTCTCTCCAGAAAACTCAAGCAAATCAGAAAGATGGGAATAGGCCTGATCCTGAACATGGTTGAGAGCTCCTGACTGGTACTTTGATGTGTTCTGCCAATAATTGCTGCAATCTGAAAGTCTCCCACTCTCTCTAAGAAAGGAATAACTGGCATTTACATAAACCATTCAAGTACTTGTCAACCAATCGCCTTTAAAAGTCCATCACTATTATTCTTATTCTGCAATCTCAGGATCGAGATCGCTTACATTCATCTGGTTCTCTAGGTTTCGGGGCATCTGAGAACTGTAGACTCTTCCACAAATGGGGAAGAAGGTTCCTGGTGGAACAGGTGGGCAGGTCGTTTCTCAGGTAGTGCACCCCTTCTGTTATTTCTGTATGCAGCTGATGCATGGATTTGAGGTTCTCAATATCATCCTGAATGCTCCTCTTCCACTTTCAGTGGTCAGGACCTGGGATCCCGGAGGAAACTGCAATTTCTCAAGGAAGCAATGAGCACATCCTTAAATCTTTTTCTCTGTCTGTCTACCTGGTAATCCCTTTCCGTGACAGAGCTCAGACTAGAACTTGTGTGTTAATCCTTAGACTGTGCCACATTGGTTACCACTTATAATCTATTTGTAATATTGATTTAAATTCTGGGCATCACTCATGGCATGTGGGCATATTTATTCCAAGTTTACCTGAGAACATGGTAGAGTACTACCTTAAACTGCTGTATGTCAGGTAGAGAGTTTCAGAATTTTGATTGGGCAATGATAACGATGGTATAATGTATTTTCCAGTCAAGGTAGCTTTTAGCTTGAGGGGGAATTGCAGGCATTCTCATGACACTCAGCTCTACCTCACCACCATCTCAATAGTTTTATTTCCTCTAATTGTTTCAGTGTTTTTTCCATTCCAATCCCAAACAGCACAAATTTCCTCCAACCATTCACTGAGAAGACTTGCTATCCTTGTCCATCTTTATAGTAGAGCTTGACATTGGAGGGATGTCAGTGAGTTGCTGCAGTATCTACATCTTGTAATTGGTACAAAGTGCAGCCGTGGTGCATTGGTGGTGGAAGGAATTAGTGTTTAAGTTGGAGAATGAAGTGCCAATCAAGCTTTATTATAGAGGCTGTTGAATTTCCAGAGTGTTGCTGGAGCTGCCCTCCATGATACTTCCAATTTAGGAATGCGTGCAGGAATTGTCCATGATTCCACTCCTCGATTTAATTATTGGTACTGATTTATTATGACATGTACTGAGATAGTGAAAAACTTTTAGTTTTGCATGCCATCTGTACAGATCATTTCAAAACATCAGTACATCAAGGTAGCACAAAGGGAAAAACGATAACAGAATGTAGAATATAATGTTACAGTTAGAGTTTAAGTGAAAGTGCAGTGCAGGTAGGCAATAAGATGCAAGGTCACGAATAGGTAGATTTTGAGGTCAAGAGTTTATCTTTAACGTACAAGAGGTCTGTTCAATAGTGATATAACAGCAGGATAAACGTGTCCTTGAGCTTGTTGGTGCATGTTTTCAAGCTTTTGTATCTTCTGCCCAATGGAAGGGGGTAGAAGACAGAACACTGGGGTGGGAGTGGTCTTTGATTATGTTGGCTGCTTTTCCAAGGCAGCGAGATGTAGACAGAGTCTGTGGAAGGGAGGCTGGTTTTCATGATGGACTGAGTTGCATCCACAACTCTCGGCAATTTCTTGTGGTCTTGGACAGAGGAGATGCCCGTAGGCAAACTGTGATGCATCTGGATAGGATGCTTTCTATGGTGCGTCTAAAAATTGGTGAGGGTCATCGGCGACAGGCCAAATTTCCCTAGCATTCTGAGGAAGTAGAGGTGCTGGTGGCTTTTTTGGCTGTAGCATCTTTGTGGTTGGACCAGGACAAGCTGTTTGTGATGTTTACACCAAGGTGCTCTCAACCACCTCCACCTCAGCACCATTGATTCAGACAGGGGTGTGTGCTCCACCCCACTTCCTAAAGTCAATAACCGACTCTTTTGTTTTGCTCACATTAGGAGAAAGGTTGTTGTCATAACACCATGCCACTAGGCTCTCTATCTCCTTCCTGTACTTTGTCTTGTTGTTATTTGAGACCTGGCTCACCATGTAGTGTCATCTGCAAAGTTGTAGATGGAGTTAGAGCAGAATCTAGCCACACAATCATGAGTATATAGGGAGTAGAGTAGGGGGCTGAGGATGCAGCCTTGTAGGGCACCAGAGTCGAGGATAATTGTGGCGGAGGTGTTGCTGCCTATCCTCACTGATTGTGGTCTGTTGGTCAGGAAGTCAAGGATCCAGCTGGAAAGGGAGGTGCTAAGTCCTAGATGGTATTGAAGTTGGAGCTGGAGTCTAACATAGGTGTCTTTGTGCCCAGATACTCCATAAATGACCGTAGGGCCAGGGACATGGCATCCACTATGGTTTTGTTTCGGCGGTAGACGGATTGCAGTGGGTTGAGGTTGTCTGGGAGGCTGTAGCTGATGCGTGCCATGACCAGCCTCTCGAAGCACTTCACGATGGTGGATGTCAGAGCCACTGGGTGATAGTCATTAAGGCACGTTACCTTATTTTTCCTTGGCACCGGGATGACAGTGGTCTTAATGCAGGTGGGAACCTCAGATTAGAGTAGGGAAAAGTTACAAATGTCTGCAAGTACTCCCGCCAGCTGATCAGCACAGGATCTGAGGACACAGCTGGACACTCCAATCTGGGCCAGATGCTTTCCACAGGTTCACTCTCCAGAAGGCTGATCCAACATCTGCAATGGTGACTGAAGGTACAGGTGCATTTGGAGGCTGTCGGGGTAGGCGGTGTCATTTCATTGCCCTTCTGCTCAAAACATGCATAGAATGCATTGAGCTCATTAGGGAGGAATATTTGATAAATTCAGCCTCCACAGTTCACTCAGGTACAGAATTTCAAAGATTCCTCTTTGCCTCAGTCTTAAAAGAGCAACCTGAAAACTATGCCTTGAAATAATGTCCCCCTGCTTCTAGAGAAACATGCTTTTGGCATTTATCCTGTCAATTTCCTTCAGAATCTGATTTTTTTTAAAACAAGATCATCCCTCAGTCTTCTGAACTCCAATACGTATAAGCCCCAACCTGCTCAAGGCAACCTCTTCATTCCAGGAAACTTCTCCAAATTGTCTCTAATGCAGTATAATTCTCCTAAAATAAAGAGACCAAAACTGTGCAGTACTCCAGGTACTGCACAGTTTTTGAGAAGTCATCCTCTTGTTGAAGAATCTAGACATAGGTTTAAAAGTAAAGGCTGATGAAAATTGAGCCTTTAAATAAATTCTTGACAAACAAGGAGGTGAAAGGTTACCTGAGGGAGATGGAAATGCTGAGTTGAGGTAACATTGAGGTCACCCATGACCTTATTAAACAACAGAGCAGACTTGGGCTTAGCGGCCTGCTCCTGTCCCCAATTTATATCTTTGTTTGTATGCTCACATAACCTCAGCACTATCCAGGAAAAGCAGGTTGCTTGATTGGTACCCAATACACCACTCCAAATATTCATTCCCTTAACACAAGTACACATTAGTTGCAAAATGTACCATCTTCAAAGTGCACTGTAGTTACTCAACTAGACTTCTCTGCCATTATCTCCCAAACCTGAGATCTCTGCCTGAAGAAGGATAACAGCAGCAGACTCTACGCAATGGTCCAAATCACACACCATCCTGACTTGAACTATATTGTCGCAGGTTCATTGTTGCTGGTTCTAATTCTTAAAACTCCCTACTCAACAATACTTTGGGAATACCTTTATCAGAAGGACTGCAGTGGTTCAGGAAGATGGCTCACCACCATCTTCTGGCCAATACTAGCTTCACAAAGTATTTGCATGGCTTTCAAGTGACTTGCGCAAATATATAGATCACAATTGGGAACTCCGACTGATAAACTAGCAATGAGATGCTAAGGTAAATCTTAGCATCTTTGTTCCAACTGAGCACTTGGACTGAGATTAAAACTGTGATTGATGTATCTTTCATGAAGTACATCATTTGGATCTTTTACAAAATGACTAGTGGACAATACAATGACACAATACTAAACAGGATCTCTATTTCTAAGCTAAGTACATAAGTCTAAATAGGCTCAGAGCCAGTAAGTAGTGTTTACTGTTCCCGACGTACACAGGGATGTTGACAGATTACTGCAGCAATTGAATGTAACCACCAGAGTGAGGCAGAAGCTGAGTGTCCTTAGGCTTGACACAACAGTAATTATGTGAGTATGTGCACACTCTGTAATTTATCATTTTGAACATTCTCAAGTCATTAACTTCATCTTTATTGTTCTAATGGCTTAATGGCTGAAATCATATTTTGTGACAGCAGTTGCTAATGAGGAACAACAAACTGGAATAAGCTGACTAACTCAACCAAAATATAGCTAAATTATCATGTGGAAGATTCAGAATCCCAGGAATTGATTGTGTAAGTGAATGGAGGAACAGCACAACACGACACAGAAATAAGCAGTCCTGATGCAGGGCCTCAACAGTTCCTTCCACCTCCCACCCCCACAGATGCTGCTTGATCCGCTGAGTTCCTCCAGCAGATTGTGTTTTGTTCCAATTCTGGCAGTCTCTTGTATCTTCAATATTTTAAAGTTCTGGGTTAGATCAACCCCCTATCTTGTTTTTTCTTTCTAAAGAGCCCCAGCCCTTCCAACTTTTCCTGATAAGTATAATAGAACTGTTGTGTAGCAACCTCACAAATATTCTTTGTCCAGAACAGTGAATAGCATTCCAAGTGTGGTCTACACTGAAGAACCAAAGAAGTCAGTAAGTTGACAATAGTTGCAGTGTTTTGAAGTCTGTGATATATAGTGACAATGATCAGATGTTGAGACAGCAGTGTCAATTGTTACTTTTAAATGTGAAATTAACAAACTTTTTTTAACTAAAGATGTTAAGGGCAAATGCAGATATATTGTGTAGGTCGCAGATTAGTCCTGAATGCTGGAATGAGTTGACAGACTATGTGGCCTTTCCTATGTTTCCACTAACTTAATACGAGATCTAAGTAGCTAGAAAAATATTGTGAAAGTGGCTCTTGCAGCTATCAAATCTCATACAATTTCATTTATTATAACATCATCCCTCAGCTTTACTGTTAATTGTATTATATTTTTCTAACATTTCAATAACAATGTAGATTGCTGTTGTTCCAATGAAACAAAATAGCTCGCAAAGTGAACCGAAATCTAGGTATTGGTATTGGTTTATTATTGTCACTTGTACCAAGGTACAGTGAAAAGCTTGTCTTACAAACCAATCGTACAGGTCAATTCATTACACAGTGCAGTTACATCGAGTCAGTACAGAGTGCATTGATGTAGTACAGGTAAAAACAATAGCAGTACAGAGTAAAGTGTCACAGCTACAAAGAAAGTGCAGTGCAATAAGGTGCAAGGTCACAACAAGGTAGATCGTGAGGTCATAGTCCATCTCATTGAATAAGGGAACTGTTCAATAGTCTTATCACAGTGGGGTAGAAGCTGTCCTTAAGTCTGGTGGTACGTGCTTTCAGGCTCCTGTATCTTCTACCCGAGGGAAGAGGAGAGAAGAGAGAATGTCCCAGGTGGGTGGTGTCTTTGATTATGCTGGCTGCTTCACCAAGACAGCGAGAGGTAAAGACAGAGTCCAAGGAGGGGAGGCTGGTGTCCGTAATGCGCTGGGCTGTGTCCACAACTCTCTGCAGTTTCTTGTGGCCCTGGGCAGAGCAGTTGCCGTACCAAGCCGTGATACATCCAGATAGGATGCTTTCTATGGTGCATCGGTAAAAGTTGGTGAGAGTCAAAGGAGACAAACCAAATTTCTTTAGCCTCCTGAGGAAGCAGAGGCGCTGGTGAGCCTCGAGCCTTGAGGTCCTGAGTGCTGAATCCAAAAACTATAATATTGTTTATGCTTATGAAAGGGTAAATGATTCATGACAATTGCAGCAAGGAATTTCTAATTATACAATAAAAAGATATAAAATCATTAAATACAAGACATAAATGGTCTGCCGAAGAACAGATGACATTGATTTGCAAATTAAATTCAATGGATGGTTGCAAAATGGATTAAACAATTACCTGAGAATTTATTTTCATGTGGCCAATTACACAAATAATAACATCCATAATAACCCAAAATTGCTTTAATTTGTAAGGTTGTTTGCTCATTGATCAAAGATAGGTGTAGGAGTTCATGTAAAATAGAAATTAAGTAATTTTAAAGACAGTAAATGAGTTGTATTCAAAATAATCGCTGCCTTTACATATTAAACTATAACTTAGTTTTACAGTTTAGGTCATTTAAGTTGTGAGAATGACACTAATTGGGAACAGTGTAGTTTCTATCTGGATGATTGGGTATGTTAGTGCTGTGGTTAATTTACTGGACTAGTGGCCATTGATCCAGAGGTATGAGTTTCACTCCCATCGTGGCAGCTGTGGAATTTAAATTAAAGTACTTAAAATAAACCTGGAATTATAAAATGGGTAGCCCCAGTAGCATTAACCTTGAAGCCACTGGCATGTTGCAAAAACCCATGTGGTTCACTAACATCCTTCAGGGAAGGAAATCTGTTGTCCTTACCTGGTTAGGCCTACAGTATATGTGATTGACCCTTAATTGCCTCCTCAGTTTGGGGACAATTAGGGGTGGACAGCAAATGTTGACATTGCCTGTGATGTCTATATTTTATGGATGAATAAATTTTAAAAAAACATCTTTTCAGGAAGCTGACCTGGTTATGAATCACTAATTCATTCCTTATAATATTCCTTTTGTATTCATCTGCCCTCTTACTGTAGGGTGCACATTGTGAACAGGAACCAAAGCTTGTGTACCCAGCCCATGTACCCAGAATCGCTGCCTCTGGTCCCCCATGCCTGTACTTATCTGATCTTTTTTATCATTCCAGAAATCATCCATGAGTAATTCTTAATTACTTTTAAATATCCTTGATTTTCTGAGACATCTACGAATGATTAAAATTAGAATAAATAATTAAAGCAATTAAACATATGAAATAAAAAATCAGACAAAGGCAAAATAATTTTGAAGAATGTGAGTCCCCTTCGACTCCTAAATCCCCAGCTCTAGAATCCCTGAAGAAGTCAGTGGCATCTCAGATCCTGAGGCAGGTCTAAGCTGGCTCTGGACTGGAGAGGTGACTCCACTGTTTAAATGCTGGGGAACCTTAGCAAGTCTGGTCTCTGCCACTTTAACCCCATGTGGAACTGACAGATTCAGAGATTTGAATCTATCAGTAAATTCAGGGTTTCTATGTCTGACAGCGCATGCATGGAAGTCCTAGATTTCAAACATTTAAACCTCTGGTATTAGCCAACATGATCTGCAAAGGAATCCCTCAGGCACAGAAAGAAGGGGCACAATGTGTTTTTCTACATCACTGATCTCAGCAATATCTCAAAGTTCAGCATATATATCTTTTTGAGAAAAATCCTGAAAATATTTTGCAACTTAAATACTTGTAGAAACTTTGCAGAACAGAAGATCTTTGAAGAGCACATGCATAAAGAGACTCTTGGAATATAAACTTTTATTTCAGCGCAGGGAATGTCATGAAACACCAAAGTACCACAATGCTGCAGCATCAATTTAAAAATAAACTTGAGGACTGGTTTTAAAGCGCTTCAAAGTGAATGGAGGGGAATTCTCAACTAGGCATCAGAGTGTCAAACTGGTGATCCGTGTATTGGGTCCTTACATTTGAAACAGTTTGAAATTCCTTTCCATTGAATTCCTTTCAAAATTTTATTTACAGTGTGGTAACAGGCCCTTCCGGCCCAACGAGTCCGCGCCGCCCATTTTTTAAACCCAAATTAACCTACCCGTACGTCTTTGCAATGTGGGAGGAAACCGGAATTCCCGGAGGAAACCCACGCAGACACGGGAGAACGTACAAACTCCTTACAGACAGTGACAGGAATCGAACCCCGATCGCTGGTGCTGTAATAGCGTCGCGCTAACCGCTACGCTACCGTGCCGCCGTGAAATGCGTGTCCGATTTATAATGCAGTAGCAAGTTAAGAATTACCTTTGCTACTTCATAATTTATTTCTGACAATTTAAACAATAGGATGCCAAGAAGGTGAGTCATTACTAGATGATAGGGCTTTTGGAAAGCTACATTTCTTCAACGCCAACTTTGACTATCATGACAGATATATCCGTTTTTAAAAGGCCTTCAGGAAATAACTTTGACTCTCAGCCAAAACAGGAAGAGGAAGAAAACTACATTTCAGGTGAGCAAGCAGATAGTAAGAGTGCTTTGAGATCAGAAAGGACATACTGTGCGTTTGTTTTGAGACTAGTTGATGATGCCTGGCATGCATCTGCTGTGGTTAACTTCAGAGATATTAAAATATAGCAGTAATGCAGCTATTCCAGCAGGAACTCTCTAACATGCAACTTCCAGATTGCATGCCATCAGCTATTCACAGTGCATATCTTCTGATGCCTAAAGAGGGTAAACCCCCTACATATAAAAATCACAGCCCATTCATAGTGCATGATACTTTGTGCTAATTGCCCTTGTGGGGGAAAGGTTTTGACAAAACATTTGATACAGATCACACTTAAAGGGCACAATCCCTGGTGGCACATGTGGATTGAGCAGTACCGTTTTAGATTCCATGCCAACTGAGATCACAGGCCTTTCACACTATAATCTCAGGTGCCAAACAGAGTAAGGATGGTTGGGGGAGGGGGGGAGGAGGGGGTGGTTTCGATCCCACATTAACAGACAATAAAGCTCATTTATCTGTGATCCATTGACAGTTGCCACACCAGCATTTGCCTCATCGAACATTGGTTTAATCAGCCATTTGAAAGATAATAATTCTGATGTTAAGCAATCTGTGTGTATTTTGTTCCTTTATTTCTACACGAGTCTTCAAGTGGAAATAAAATTATACACTTGTAAAACTTGTTATATATTAAAACTTATTATAATGCACAATATTGGAAAAAATGTAGTTTTATCTAACCAAATGAGTCATGATGATATCATGCCATGTAATACTCAAATATCACTATTTTAAGAATCCAGTTTATCCACATTTAAAATACTTACATAATGAATCACCACAATCTTGAACAAATCACATAACACTATTATCATCTGGCCTTTTGTAACCACCTCAAAACCTAATCAGTTAGTTTAGTTTTTTTTAAAACGTTGTGCACATAATCTCTATTCCCTTCTCCACGGTATGGCTACTTAGCCTCCCCTGAAATACTATAACGAAACTCTGATAATCTGATATCCGATTGTTCAAAAATCCTGATGATCTGGCATCTGGCTCACTGGGCTGCTTCCTGTAATCCCTTTAAATTGACAAGAGCCCTGTTTCTCACGCTCCGTTTAAAGTCACTTTGTACTCATGGCTTTTACCCTGCATCTGCACCATCATTGCCTTCCAAGATTTTAAAGGTCACCCATCAACTTTCATGAATGCACATAATCTGTTTATCCTTTCATGAAAAGTAGATTTCCCACTTCCAATACCATCCCTAAATCTTCTGCATCTTCTCTAATGCCCTCTAGGCTTTCTATAATATGTCTACTAATACTGTGCATTGTACCTTAAATATAGGCTAACCTGGTTCAATTCATGTTTAGCATAACCTCTCTAATCCTATCCCCAGAAAACAAGTTCTAGTTCTTGGTCTGCCTTTTTAATATGGTTTTATTAACCGGCATTACTGCTTTAAGTGTTTTGTAAATTTGAAGTCTGAGATATCTTCATTCCATTTAAATTCTAATTTGCCAACTAATACATTATCATTTTTCCTACCAAAATGTGATACTCAGTTATCTTTATTGAAATTCATTGGCCAATTACATGGCCATTTCGCAGATATATAAATAATTAAGTTATACTCAACTTAGACTGTGCTCTGTGTTCACCCCTATGTGATGCCCACAATTATACTAACACTTGTGGATCAAAGCCCTAATATCATGGCCTTCCCATGGAGTGGACTGCTCCTCAAGCAGCAACTAGGTCTCTGGCGGTGGATTCTGAGGCCGTCTGCTGGATGTCCCTAATTCCCCTTTGAGAGATTGCTGCTGTCAAAGCCATTTGAATTTCTTTTAAAATTACTCTGACAACCAGAAATATTTAATAAACAATTCAATAGATTTAAATAAAAGCAATTTTAAAACAATCCATTTATTTAAAATACAATTAATTAATTGTACCACGGCTTGGTATGGCAACTGCTCTGCCCGAGACCACAAGAAACTGCAGAGAGTTGTGGACACAGATCAGCACATCACAGAAACCAGCCTTCCCTCCATGGACTCTGTCTACACTTCTTGCTGCCTCTGAAGTCAAAGACCCCAGACATCAGAACACGATGGAGTTTGTGACATTGAAGATAATGAACAAGGACGTTGATGATGAGCAAGTTAATCCTTGTGCAGCGTTGTTCAATGAAGAAGGAGAGATGACGTTACAAGACAAGACATCTTTATTAGTCACGTGTACATGGAAACACACTGTGAAATGCATCTTTTGCGTAGAGTGTTCTGGGGGCAGCCCGCAAGTGTCGCCACGCTTCCGGCACCAACATAGCATGCCCACAACTTCCTAATCTGTATGTCTTTTGGAATGTGGGAGGAAACCGGAGCACCCGGAGGAAACCCATGCAGACACGGGGAGAACGTACAACTCCTTACAGACAGTGGCTGGAATTGAACCCAGATTGCTGGCGCTGTAAAGCGTTACACTAACCGCTACACTACTGTGCCTATATAAGTTTGGAAGAGCAGTGCTGTCATCTGGGATTTTTGTTAGATTGCCACACCTGTGGAAGTTTGGCCTTTGAGTATCACTTCAGAGATCTATGGCTCTCCGAGTGATAGGTATAGAGAGGCTTTTCTGGCTTCCAAAGAGAACAGGAAGGTAACCTTTAGATGCCTTGAAGCCTGGAGCAGTTTTCTCATCCCTCAAGATGAATATGTGTGAGAGTATCCTTTTCCACAAGAACCCTGTCTCATCCATGCTAAACATTTCCTGTGGAAAGTAGCCACTTTCTCTATGGTTACAGCTCCACAGGAAACATCTCTGCTGCCTCAGCATCTGCACTTGCTGCCTAACCCCAAGACAAGTATTCTGCAGTTTTCCATGTTTCTTGAAATATTTAAAGCTGCCATGGCTGGCCTTGGACATATCAGCACTTTTAATGGATCCATCATGGTTATCACACCCTTTTAGGTCTTGCCATAATGACCACACTTTCTCCAGGATCATCATCAAACTCAGGAGTTTACACCATTGATTCTGATCTTCTAACCACATGCTCACCCCTTTTCTATTCTCTCCTTATTAACATCTCTGCCCTTAATAACATGGAATGCACTTCCAGTGGTTTAGTTTGAGGATTGTTAAGGATTAGTCCACGCTGTAGATGCTGCAAAACTTAATGAACAGCTGACATCTGTTTTCTTTTCACTTCTTTTAATTATATCCAGCTTAATATTATCGCTCATGGTTTGCAGTGATTTCTTGGGGAGATGTCACCCTTAGAATTTTGAAGTCATCTTGTAGGATGCACAGAATGAATTCTGATGAATCCTGATAACAAGCTGAGCACTGGCAAGGCACTACGATGTCAAAGGAGTCAAAATGGCACAGGAGGAAGTACTACACAGAATGCAACATATGTGAATATTGGTCAACTTTTCATTATCGTGCAGGTAAAATAAGATATCTTTATTAATCACATGTACATCGAAACACACAGTAAAATACATCTTTTTGTGTAGTGTGTTCTGGGAGCAGCCTGCAAGTGTCACCACACTTCCGGCGCCAACATAGCATGCCCACAACTTCCTAACCCGTACGTCTTTGGAATGTGGGTGGAAACTGGAGCACCCGGAGGAAACCCACGTAGACACGGGGAGAACGTACAAACTCCTTACAGACAGTGGCCGGAATTGAACCCGGGTTGCTGGTGCTGTAAAGCGTTATGCTAACCGCTACACTACCGTGCCTGCTTTGTAAATTGAGAATTAATGGCAAGTCTGCTCGCAGAGATGTAAAGTATTCTAGTCCTTCCTATTAAAATATTGCCTCTGAAACTGGAATTACCAGAGTATTTTATTCTGTCTTGTTCCAATTTTATTCAACTCCTCAAAACTCATCTAGAAAAGTGTGGACAATAAAACCCTGCATTGTTTTTAGTGAACAGTAGAGGGAGCTGACATCCCTATTATACATGTTAGGAGCACCATGGGTTAACTGGAGTTTGAACAATAGATTTGGCAAGTGAAAATCAAAAAGAAACTGCAGATACTGGAAATCTAAAACAAAAACAGAAAATGCTGGAAATACTCAGCAGGTCAGCCCGCATCTGTGGGAAGAGAAACTGTCAATGTTTCAGGTTGGAGACCTGCTGAGTATTTCCAGCATTTTCTGTTTTTGTAATAGGTTTGTTAATCTTGGGTCGAGTCAAGCTGACCGACAGCCGATGGTTTAGCTGATGTTGGAGGGAGGGGCTGTGCAGGGTGGGCTGGTTAGCATAGAAATGTAACCCTATTCATTCCTTAGGATGCAAAGTGTTGCCAATCCAGTAGAAAAGGTAAGTGTTTGCAATATTTAAGGTTTAATAATTAATATTTTGTTGAGATTTAATATCTTTCATAATTTTTAAACTATTTAAATCTATTTTAATTATATCAAATTGTTTAAATGTATTGAATAATTCTTAAATTTTCTCTATCAGAAACATTTTAAAACAGTTCAAAAGCTTTAAACTGTGGTGAGCTGTCAAAGGTTTGCAAGGCCTTCTGGGGTGAGGTTTCTGGATCCGACCTTTGAGGCCAAGTCTCCGCTTGGAGTCCTCTGCACACCCTTCAGGATACCTCAAAGGGGCAGAATGTCAGCTCCTTTGGCATTCTACATACAGAGAAGCTAAGTGTAGACATCAATCAGTCCAGCAAGATTTGCTGCATTAAAACTGGAAAGCTGAACACATTTATGTGATATTTCTCTGGCTGTATTACTTGTGATGCTAATATCCTTACTGAACAATTGGATGTCAAAGGATTATATTAAAATTTTGCGTGCTAATAATACTGTGGACTGGTGTAGAGATGCAGTCAGTAGTGCTGCTATCTCTCAGCTCCAGCTGCTGAATGGCAGCACCTGAGATGGAAGGGAATTGAGGCAAACAGCACTGGTTGGTTGAGGAGGGACAGCAAACCTTGTCCATTTATTAGCAAAAAAAACAAACTGCTGGAGGAACTCAGTGGGTCGTGCAGCATCCCAATGCAAGGTTTCAACCCAAAACGTCAACAATTCCTTTCCCCTGCAGATGATCCTCGACCCACTAAGTTCCTCCAGCGGTTTGATTTTTGCTCCAGATTCCAAAATCTGCAGTCTCTTGTGTTCTCTGTTTATTAAGCATGACATTGATAACTCTAAGCAAATGGTTTCATGCTGGAGACTTCCTGGAATCCAAATCAGACAGAACTGGATCATTCAAGGACCAGAAAGATAAAGGACTAATTGGAAAGAAGTTGTAATTGGACTTCTGAGGTGATAATTGTAGCTTAATGCCTGAAGGAAGGAAGGACAAATTAAACACGTGGCTGATAAAGCTGAGTAACCTGGCATTGCATTCAAAGGGGTTTGAAGTAAATGATTTTAATGGAGGGGAGGAGTATGACAAGAACTGGATAGGGTGCAAGAGAAACTGGGGTGATAGGATCTGAGCAGTGTATAAAATGACTGCAGGAGGCAGCAGTGAGTGAAATTTGGCTAAACAGAAGATGAGCTGAAATGGTTTATCATGACCAGGCCACTTTACATAGAAAGATAGAAAACCAGCACAATACAGGCCCTTTGGCCCACCAAGTTGTGCTGAACATGTCCCCACCTTAGAAATGACTAGGCTTACCCATAGCCCTCTATTTTTCTAAGCTCCATGTACCTATCCAACAGTCTCTTAAACGACCCTATCATATCCGCCTCCACCACTGTTGCCGGCAGCCCATTCCACACACTCACCACTCTCTGAGAAAAAACTTACCCCTGACATCTCCTCTGTACCTACTCCCCAGCACCTTAAACCTGTTTCCTCTTCTGGCAACCATTTCAGCCCTGGGAAAAAGCCTCTGACTATCCATATGATCAATACCTCCAATATGATCAATGTATAAGATGATAAATCTTATACACCTCTATCAGGTCATCTCCCATCCTCCGTCGCTCCAAGGAGAAAAGGCCGAGTTCATTCAACCTGTTTTCGTAAGGCATGCTCCCCAATCCAGGCAACGTCCTTGTAAATCTCTTCTGCACCCTTTCTATGGCTTCCACATCCTTCCTGTAGTGAAGTGACCAGAACTGAGCAGAGTACTCCAAGTGGGGTCTAACCAGGGTCCTATATAGCTGCAACATTACCTCTCGGCTCCTAAATTCAATTCCACGATTGATGAAGGACAATATACCATATGCCTTCTTAACCACTGAGTCAACCTGTGCAGCTGCTTTGAGTGTCCTATGGACTCAGACCCCAAGATCCCTCTGATGCTCCACACTGCCAAGAGTCCTACCATTAATACTATATTCTGCCATCATATTTGACCTACCAAAATGAACCACTTCAAATTTATCTGGGTTGAACCTCATCTGCCACTTCTCAGCCCAGTTATGCATCCTATCTATGTCCCACCATAACCTCTGACTGCCCTCCACACTATCCACAACACCTCCAACCTTTGTGTCATCAGTAAACTTACTAACCCATCCCTCCACTTCCTCATCCAGGTCATTTATAAAAATCACAAAGAGTAAGGGTCCCAGAACAGATCCCTGAGGCACACCACTGGTCACTGACCTCCATGCAGAATATGACCTGTCAACAACCACTCTTTGCCTTCTACGGGCCAGCCAGTTCTGGATCCACAAAGCAATGTCCCCTTGGATCCCATGCCTCCTTACTTTCTCAATAAGCCTTGCATGGGGTACCTTATCAAATACCTTGCTGAAATCCATATACACTGCATCTACTGCTCTCCCTTCATCAATGCGTTTAGTCACATCCTCAAAAAAATCAATCAGGCTCGTAAGGCAGAACCTGCCTTTAGTCGGCAAAGGGAGTGCCATAATGGCAATAAAGAAAGTGGAGCATTTCTTTCACCTTCAGGTCTTCATTCCATACTTTCGTTGATTCCACTGATACAGTATGTCCTTTACAGGAACTATTCAGAACCCCCTTGCACTTTTCCTGCCCTTCTCACAGTCACACAAGGCCCATTCCCATGGACAATGTTGCCTTTGCAAAGTGATGACTTTTCAATGGACCGTTAGTGAGTTTTCGGAGGGGGAGGGAAAGGGGCTGTTAGGGAGTAGTGAGCCATAGTCAGAGGGTATATAGTATAGTAACCAGTCCTCAAACTGCTTCCAAATGTAGCTTACAAGCTGTAATTGGTTTTAAAATTACAAGGGCAGCTGCACAAACGCTGTGTAGGGAATAAGCTACCAGCTCACAATGGGATACAATTTAAGAGATATACTTTGGAAACTGCCAAGACAAATCTTAATCTCTCAACAGATACCTGTATAAAGATATCTGTTAAGTATTGGGACAAAGCAAATGAGACATTCTCATATCCATTGTCCCAATGCTTGGAGCTATGTTAATGGATCACATCACAACCCCAGCCATGACTACTAAGAGGGATATGTGACATCCATTGACAAGCACTGGTAGCAGCATCAGACATCTTGTGCTAAGATATTTTGCACCATTGTGACAGATAAAGAGATCCTTGTGTGCAGTCCCAGAAAGGGATCAAGGGAGGTTTCAGATTGGCGGTTTTTCCACTTAGCAGAGCAAACATGGTTATAGTAATATTTGTTCTGTCAATCAATACTTTGGGTATTGGTGTATCCAGAGAGCCACCCCTCATAATACTGTGGTATAAGAAGTAATACTGGGTTTTGTCCTTAGAAGCTTTTAGAATATCATGTGAACAACCTGGTTTCAACAAAGGTGTTTGAACGTTCAAAGTTGGTCTTGTCAGTTAGACGTTCTCTCATTGTAAATCTATAAGTCTATGGCACCATTTGTTCACTCCCAAAGTATTAAAATAAACTATGCATTGTAACTATTCAGATAGTATTTGATCACCTGTTACTACCTCTGTACCAAAAAGGTTTAAAAACTCAATGTATTTTGAGTTTTGAGAGATTCTTCCACTTGGTCTCTCCTGGATGTTTTTGATAAATAAAGACTTGTTACATCTACAGCTCCAGACTCCAAGTGGTTCTTTCAAACACAACAGAGATGGAGGAAAACTAGATCCCAATCCAATCCTTCCCTGCTCCACAATACATATCTCTCACCAATGAAATGGAAATGTGGCTGAAAGTTTCTATGCCCTGAACACTACAGCTAGTAAGATCAATTAAATTAGAACTGGTTAGGGATCAAACCCACAATAGGCCTGGTTTATACAGCTCAATGCCACACTGGCTGTGTACCTACTGTGTAGATACTTCAAACAAGCTATCAAATCATCATTATATTACTGGTTATCCCTCTCACAAAAAAGGTCATTCTTAGCTGAGAATATTCAAGTAATGTTTACATACCAAATCAGTCCTGCTGCAGTGCAAGATCCTAACTCTATTAAAAGGTAAAGGGGGTAATATATTCAATTCATTCACTTGACAATTATTGGCTTTATGGGTAGGCACGGTAGCGTAGCAGTTAGCATAACGCTATTACAGCACCAGTGACCTGGGTTCAATTCCAGCTGCTGTCTGTAAGGAGTTTGTACATTCTCCCCGTGACTGTGGATTTCCTCTGGGTGTTCGTTTCCTCCCACATTCCAAAGACGTACGGGTTAGGAAGTTGTTGGCATGCTAATGTTGGCGCTGGAAGCTTGATGACACTTGCAGGCTGCCCCTAGAACACTTTACACAAAGATGCTTTTCACTGTGTGTTTCGATGTACATGTGACTCATAAAGAAATCTTATCTTATTAAATGAAGGTATTTATAAAGCATTTATTTCTTATAGTAAGGCACCATGTAAAAGAAGCACTTTTCCTTTGTTCTAAAAGTTGCCTAAAAATGAACCTAAAATTTAGTTTGATTGCTGAAACAAATCATTTGATGAAAATGACTTAAGACCAATTAAATAACACAATTTTTACAAATATCATACATTCCTACATAGCTAGATGGATTTTGAGGATGAAAATCCTGAAGAACATTTGATGTTATCCCTCTGAGAAAGTTGGCCCACCAGGTTCCCATAATGCACCAAGTTGTTAAGCGTGTCCTGTGTCCTGACCTCAGCAGATACTCACATGCACCACGCACTAATAGGGGAGAGGCACCTGGCTATGGGCCAGTTTTACGACAAAAAATTTTGCACACTCTAAGGGTACAAGCTGATCCAGCAACTTACATAGCAGTATTTGATAGCTATCTTATTTGAGACCTCAATAATTTTAAAAGAATTTTAGGTAAAATGAACAAATCTAGAGAAGTGGTAGTTTCCCACTTTGTATTAAGTATTAATAGGTTACTAAATATAGACACAAAGTAAAGCTCCCTCATATTGCCCCAATAAAGTGCCTTGACAATCACCGTAGTTACTTCAGCCTGACCTCTCATAGTGTCAGAGACATCATGTAGACAAGCCTTTCGGCCCACAGAGTCTGCACCGATCAATCAGGCACCCATTTTTACACTAATCCGTCTCCCATAACCCATCTTATTCTCCCCTCATTACAATCAATTCTCTCCAGATTTTAACACTTACCTATATACAAGCCAATTAACCTACCAACCCACACATTTTTTGGGACATGGGAGGAAACCAGAGCACCCAAAGAAAACTCGCGTGTTCACAGAGAAAACATGCAAACCTCACACAGACTTTATTTTCCACGCAAGTATCTATGGACTCTACGGTAGTCCTTGGCTTGTCCAATTAATTGAATGTTTACCACATATTGTTATTGGAAACTGAGCTGACATTTGAGAAATAATCTAAATATAGGAATTTTTGAGGAATTGTAGAGATATATATTTCTATCATTCAGAACTGAATTAAAACCCTGGACCAAGTTCTGAAAACTCAATGTCCTAGAACATGGTCTCTAACCAGGCCTGTTTTACAGAATCAAACTCGAATGGCATTGTTTGTTCTCCTCCCACAAATGATTTCTCCATATATGATCACTGCTGCAACAGGCATTAAGCCCCTTGCAAGTCAGAGATCTAATACGTACTTTAATAACCTTTGCAGAATTGGATTGTGAGTAACGGCAACCTAAGCAGATAAACCAGTGGTCCCTAAAGGCAGCTCTCCAAGAATAAAGAAATAAAATTGGTGGACTTATTTACCATAGGTCCTGGCATCAGCCTCATTCAGCACCACTTGGTGCACTCCACTTACAATGCTCCAATCCCTGCAGCACCCAGTTCCAAAGGATTTACTTGTTTTTAGGTCTTCGAAACTTATGACTTACTTTTGCCAAATTTTATTCTCATTGCAATTGGCAATGACACTGATAAGATCAACCACATTATTTATGACAGAAATAAATTACTGGATCAACTATGATTCAAAAATTACATTCCTTTGTAGACTGTCCAAATTTTCTTTAAACTGGGTATTAGTGACATAGTCCTAAATTGGTAACCAAAAATAAATTTTGTTGAAAGATGCTGCCTGGCCTGCTGAGTTCCTCCAGCATTTTGTGTGTGTTGCTCCTAATTCCAGCATCTGCAGAATCTCTTGTAATTAAATATTTTGTTTGGCAGTTTTCCCCTTTTGTACGAGATGATTCCGATGAAACTGGCAGATTGCACCCTCTAGGACAGGCCTGAAAGACATTATTAGTTGAGAAAGTCTTACTGTTGACTCATCTATTCTGGATGAACTTTTGAATGCCATGATGCAGCCTTGCTTGGTGCAGGAAGGATAAATTCAAATGGAAGAGTCCTGAGGGATTATTCATTGAGCTCCATATCTGGGCCTCTCTCTCAAGGAATGGAACATCTGTTCTATAATGAGGTCAAAGAATACTTCAAAGATGATATAGAAGTTGACTAGGCAATTTGATCCAAAGCCAATTACTTCTGTTTTCCATGTTCTAGTCCCTGAATATTACAAAGGCTAGATGTCAGCAATACAGAGTTGTAATGTGTTTTGCCATGGTAGCAATAAGCAAAGAACATGTAGTAGCTGGTGAAATAATTTGATTATTCCACAACTTTTGAATTCATCTTGGAACAACTTTCTTAATTTCACCCTTTTTTGTTTATAATCTGCATGCACAGGTTAAATAGCATAGAACATTCTAAGTGGAACCTGCATCATTAGTCTTCAGGAATTGTAAGTAAGTAGACATATCACATCAAGGGACCTGTACCATTTTAAAAATAAACAGATCAATTAAGATGATCAGTATCCTGTGAAACCTGCAGTTATCTTGGTGGGTCTTGACATTAACATAGCATGACTGTGGTAGCCTATACAGACTCCACATTCCTTACCTTAAATTTACTTTTACTACAAAAGCAAATACATTGTGTTACTCTTTGTTAGCATCATTTCACTGTGTACAGCAGATATAGAATAAAATGCAGTTCATATAAAAACCCTGATCCATCACAGATTCTGCTAACATGCTCTGCAAAGACCTAAAACTTAGCTGGTGCCATTACCTAGGCCCATGTAAACAAAATCTACATACGGTGAAGACCCATGTAAACATAATCTATATACAGTGAAGACCCATGTAAGCAGAATCTATACACAGTGAAGAGCAGCGTGTTCTAAGTATACTTGTGAGTTCTGGTGTTTGAGGTTTAAATTCTGTGGATGCGTTTGGGGCCGAGGTACATTTTGGCTGGTTTCCCTTGTTAACAATAACTGCCCTTGCTACGTTGTAATGCCCTACTTTTCGATTTAACATTATGCTTGACCTCCTGTGTTAACTGCAAATGGTTCCTCTTTAGAAAAACAAAGGACTGCAGATGCCGGAATCTAGATGAAAGACATGATGATGCTGGAGGAACTCAGCAGGCCAGGCAGCGTCCATGGAGAAAAGCAGGCGGTCAACATTTCAGGTCAGGACCCTTCTTCAGGGTGGGCACAAGGTGGTGACAGGGAGATGCAGGTAAGAGATAGTGATAGGCAGGTGTGGGGGAGGAGGGGAGAGCAGGTCAACTGGGGGATGGGTTAAAGGTAAGGAGGAAAAAAGGGGGTAGAAAAAAAAGATAGGCTAGGGAAGAAAAGAACAAGCATGGTTGGGGTGCGGGGAGTGTTTGTGGGGATTAATTAAAGTTGGAGAATTCAACGCTACAAACCCTCCCCCACGCCTCTTCTTTTATTCCCTTTCCTAGCCTCCCTCTCTTTTTCTACCCCCTCCCCCCACCTATTTTTTTCCTCCTTACCTTTGACCCATCTCCCGGTGGATCTGCTCTCCCCTCCTCCCCCGCACCTGCCCATCACTATCTCTTACCAGCATCCACCTATCACCGCCTTGTACCCACCCCGCCTCCCCTCTTTTGTCCACCTATCGCTGCTCTGCTTTTCCCTCCTATATATTGGGCTTCCCCTTTTCCTATCTTCAGTCCTGAAGAAGGGTCCTGGTTCCTCTTTATCATAGAATCTCTTTCTAAATGGGATAAACTTCTGAGTGCTATGGACCAGCTGTTTAAACACCTACCACTGCTCATCCACTGACCTATCTCTTAGCTTTTTTACCCAGTACACTCTGATTGTAATTGCCCTTATTTAAGTTGAAGACATCGGTTTTGGATTGGGGGGGGGGGGGGTGGTGGGGTGTTCACCCTCAAACACTATATGAAATTGCACCATATTGTGATCATGACTTCCCAGGGTATCCTTAACCACAACATCGCTTCTTAATCATTCCTTATTACACATGGCAAAATTTCTAATAGTCAGTTCCCAGGCAGGTGCTGTAATATACAGCTCTGAGAAGCAATCCCTGATGCACTGCACAATACCGATACCCTTGCCAGTTTGGTTTGTCCAATCAGTATGCAGATTAAAATCTACCATGATGATTACAGTTCCCTTCATGCATGCCTTTAATGTTTCCCTTTTATACTTTGTTCTATCAAGAGGCCACACTTTTGAGGCCTATAGATTACTCCCATCTGTACTTTCTTTCCCCTACTATACAATATTTCCACCCATATTTATTCCACAGCACTGTCCACTGCATCTATATTACAACTAGGCAATAAAGGCACTTGGACAGGTACATGGCTAGGGAAGGTTTACAGGGATATGGGCCAAACACAGGCAAGTGGGACTAGCATCTTGGTCGGCATGGACCAGTTGGGCCGAGGGGCCTGTTTCTGTGCTGTATGACTGAATGACTCGAGCTATCACAAATATCCACTTGTAGATATTAAGTGATAATAAATCACACAAGTTAAAATTTGACAAAGTGGCGATGATCTTGACTCTAAATTGGAAAGTCCTGGACCCCAATCTCCCTGAGGCCTTGGTGCTGTCAGAAGCATCTTTTACTGGTTTGAAATGTATATGATTTTTGGAAATATTAAAAACAGTTCAAATGGATTTATATAAACAAATGAAAATAATTTAAAAAATTAAGAACTAAATAAACAAAAGGCGTGGGTCACATGGCCCCTCAAGCCTACTCAATAAGAACATGGCTGATCTGATCATGGCTTCAATGCACACACCTGCCTGATCCCTATTACCCTCAATCTCCAATAGACTAAAAATCACTCCATCTTGGCCTTGAATATATTCATCAATTTGAACTCCACAATTTGCTCGTGTGGAAAATTAAAAGAAAAAAATAAATCAGTTAAAAAACATAAATCTACCATAAATTATTTACAGAACATAAATATAGAGTGAAATAAAAAAAAAGTAGCCTGCACATGGTCTATGTCCCTCCTGCTTGTTCATGTGCCTGTCTAAATGCCTCTTAAATGTTGCTATTGTATCTACTTCCACCACCTCCCCGGCAGTACGTTCCAAGCACCTACTGCACTGTGTCAAAAAAAACTTGCCACGTAAATCTCCTTTAAACCTTCCCCCCTCACCTTAAAGTTATGCCCTCTAGTATTTAACATTTCCATACTGGGAAAAAGACGCTGACTGTCTACTCTATTTATGCCTCTCATAATCTTATACACTTCGATCAGGTTCCCTTCAGCTTCCGATGATCAGAGAAAATAATCCAAGTTTGTCCAAACTCTCCTTATAGCTAATACTCTCTAATCCAGGTAACGGCCCGGTGAATCTCTTTTGTATGCCCTTCAAAGCCTCCACATCCCTCCTGTAACACGGCAACCGAAGTCATGCACAATACTCCATGCAGCCTAAGCAAAATTTTGTATAGCTGCAACATGACTTCCTTACTCTTACGCTCAATGACCCGACCAACGAAGCCAAGCATGCCATACGCCTTCTTTACCACCCTATCTACTTGTGTTGCCACTTTCAGGGAGCTATAGACTTGCACCCTAAGATCCCTCTGTACATCAATGCTCCTAAGGCTCCTGTCATGTACTGTATAATTTCCTCTTGCATTTAACCTCCCAATGTGCAACACCTCACACCTGTCTGGATTAAACTCCATCTGCCATTTCTCTGCCCACATTTCCAACTGGTTTATATCCTGCTATATCCTTTGACGACCTTCCTCACTATCCACAGCTCCACCAATTTTTGTGTTGTCTGCAAACTTAAAAATTAGCCCACTTACATTTTCATCCATATCATTTATATACACCACAAACAACAGAAGTCAGAGCACTGATCCTGGTAGAACACTACTGGTCACAGACCTTCAGTTCCCCTCCACCACCACCCTCTGTCTTCTATGGCCAGGCCAATTTTAAATCCAATTTACCAAGTCTCCATGGATCCCATATGCCTTAATCTTCAGAACCATCCTACTGTGAGAGACTTTGTTGAAAGATTTACTAAAGTCCATGTAGACAACATCCACTGCCCTACCCTCATCAATCCTCTTCATCACCTCCTCAAAAAAACTCAATCATGTTTGTAAGACATGACCTATCCCACACAAAGCCATGCTGACTATCTCCAATAAGTCTATGCTTTTCCAGATGCAAGTAGATCCTATTCCTAAGAATCTTCTCCAATAATTTCCCTACCACTGATGCAAGGCTCACCAGCTTATAAATTCCTGGTTTGTCTCTACTGCCCTTCTTAAACAGAGGAACAACATCGGCTATTCTCAAATCCTCTTTGGCCTCACCTGTGGCTAGAGAGGATACAAAGATCTCTGTCAAGGCCCCAGCAATCTCCTCTCTTGCCTCCCTTAATAACTTGAGAAAGATACCATTAGGCCCCAAGTACTTATCCACATTAAAGCTCTTCAAGAGCCCCAAATCCTCCTCCTTGATATCAACATGTCCTAGAATATCAGCATGCTCTCCCTGATTTCACTATCCTCCAAGTGCTTCTCCTTGGTGAATACCAATGTGAATTACAGGAAGTCTCCGGATTAGGAACGAGTTCCGTTTTTGAGTCTGTTTGTAAGTTGAATTTGTATGTAAGTCAGAACAGTATTTAAGTCAGTACAGTAGTTATAGTTGTTATTTATTCAAGTTAAATGGACCCATTTCGACAGTTTTCGTTACGTTTCCTTTTTTTTTCGTTACGTTTCCTTTTTTATTCCATGTGGGATGCAGTGACTTAAGGTTCAGTGGGTCGTGGGTGATGTTAACCAAACGCGGAGCAGTTATTAACATTAGCATGAATCCTTGTCCTCCATGGGTGTTCTCCCCAGGATGAATTGCTTTATAGCTCAGTATAGGGAGGCTACTTGTGAGGGCTGGTGCCGGACAAGCAGTGCGATCATTCAGCATTGAATGTCGGCCATTACTGGGGACTGGGAGCATCTGCTTCACTTGTTAATGTGCCAGGAGATATCTTTATGGTAACAACACAACATTGATTGCTGGCCAGTGAGCTTGCACCATAAAGAAATCTCTGGGCTAGGGAAAGCTGAGCAGTAACGTCTATGATATCTAAGTAGGGCGCACTGTGGAAGGAGCGCACTGAAGCCCGCACCCCAGTGCTTCCTTCTGTACTCGGGCAGAAATCTTTCGTTCAGTGAGTCCAATGCCGACAAAATATCAAACAGTACGCCAGTGGTTTGACAACATTCCTCAAAAATAAAACGATTACATAATGTCTGGATCCAGTGTTCACCGCCTCTGTTCTAAGACATGGTTGGATGTTCAGAAAGCATCTTACTCAAATCATTGTGCAAGTGAATCGATTCTTCTACAATGTTTTACAAATGAACATTAAAATTCTTCACAATCAGATGCGAATATGGACAACCATTGCATTAAACCATACATGTAAATATTTACAGTTCGTCCCGTATTAACGAACCACCCGTTCGTTAGTACGAACCATTGTGTGTAACTCGATTTTTTAAAATAAAAGGCTTTACGGAGGTTGGTTCGTAAGTACGGGCGTTTGTAACCCGGGGACTTCCTGTACTTGTTTAGTACCTTGCCCATTTCCTCTGGTACCAGGCATAAATTCCCTCCTTTGTCCCTGAGTGATCCTACTGTTACGTACCAGCAACAATAGAAACACACAGAGTCATGTATAAGTGTTAAAAACTATTTTATTAATAACTACTTATGATAATAAGTAAAAATATTAGATATCAAATATAATCCACAAAACTAAACTCAAAGTGTGTATGTGGCAAATTCCCAAACTCCAAGTCCAGGAATAGTTCTCAAAATTCAGTTCAGCAAGTCATAACGTGAAACGTGAGCAAAGGCTTTTGCAAAACCACCGTTGACTGAAGAGAAAATGTAGAGAGAATATAGAGAGAGAAATTATGAAATCCAAATGTTCCACGATGGAACCCATACAACACCTCAATCATTGATGACCTCCATTGCTTTGTTCCGAAGTACCCCGAAAGGCACTCAAGACGTGGCCATCCACACAAATACCTGTTTCCCTCTACAGGTTAACGACAAACTGGACTCCACTTGTTTGCTCCAAAAATCCATACATGGATTGTAGTGACAGACACAGTTATTGTTCTTCATCCATCGATACAGAGACCAGCAGTCAGTGTCTCTCTCTCTCTCCTTTGACTCACTGAGCAAATATGTCAGCACATTGTTTCTTGCTGTCGTGATGACACCACACACACACCACTACTCTACTGTACTATGTCTTAAAGGGACATTCACCAAATAGCAACCTGATCCGTAACACTACCCTCTTCCCTAGTTACCCTTTTGTTCTTACTGTTTATATGAGCCTTCATCTTTGCAGTTGCCTCACAGTCTTTCAAATTATTTGGCAATTAGTTGCCTCCTGTTGCTTTGACATATATGTTTATTGAGGGGATGTGGCAGGTAATCTCTAAACCCACCAGGATATCACTCCAGGTCAATTGACTTCAGGCAGAGTGTTAACCTGAGTTGCCTCTATGATTTATGATGAAGTCAGTGCTGGGAAGATCAATACACCAAGTTCAAGCTCAGCAGCTCAGAAATGGGCCAAGTAAAAGGTTGCATGTTGACTGGATATCATAAATGCCACTTATCATAAAGGGTATTTTCTACCTTCAAGTATGATTTAAACTCATTAGCAATGCAATAGTGCAGGATACAATTTGAACCAAAGATTGAAAATTGCACAGTATACAGGATGATCTATCTAGTCTCCCTTACCCAGGGGCTTCCTGTGAGCTCAGTTGTGAATGCACTTGATCACTATCTGCACGAGCTATCCTTGGAAGAAATCACAATGAGTGGTGTTGACTGACTCATATCAGTGCTTCTAATTACTAACCAACTCAGATGGTTCAAGCAGGGTTTGGGGCAACCAGACTCACACATCGATCAGTAATTTCTTTATGTCATTGGCCCCATGAACAACCATTTGTGCCAGATTCTGGGGCCACAGTGTTTGACAGCACATGCCTATCATTTGGGTGCTACCATTTCATCAGAATTGTATACACTTATTTGCCATTTAGTTTAGAATACTGCCACCTTAGGAAGAGTGCAAACACACATACTATTGCCCACCAAAAGTATGCAAAGTCGGGAGATTATGATGTCAACCAGAGTGCAGCATTGATATAATGGTAATGCTGCAAAATGGAAGACACTTGATCAATGTAATACAAACAATCATCAAGTTCTTGAAGATTAGTTGCTGATATATTTCTACCGATTGTTGCTTCCAGAGTTATTCGAATTTGCTGAAGTCTACAAGGGTGATGTGCCAAGAACTGACAGGATTTGACTTGACTTCGACACTTCTCTCTTCAATCGCCTTCCTCTTGGAGCACAATGTGATTAGAGGAATGAGCAGAAGGTTTGCAGCGCAGGATGATCGTTAGAAGATGGTGAAGGAGAATAGGGGGAGGGATTCTCAGCAGAAGACCACATCCACCAATAGCCTTTGGGGAACAATACTCCTCTGTGTGCCTCAGCAAGGGATGGTACATGAAGCATCTGTAATTCAGTAAGGAATTTCTCTGAGATATGTGGCATTTACTAGTTATAATGCCAACCACAGACTGGGCCAGAACTGCTTTGCCAAGGTCTGCCAACATCACAATGGTAATCAGCTTCTACTGTCAATGATAATTCCAGCTGGAGCTATGGATAACTGCAACATATCATTGTCATCTTAAGTGAGCTTACAGATGCACTCTATTCCAAGAAAACTCAGCAATATGCTAAGCAGTTAGTGAATTGTATGGGGTCATAAATGCAGGCATGGAGTACAAATAACAGAGGTTACAGTATATTGATCCCTGTGTAGAAACATCTAATTCTGCTCACTAGTCTTCAGAAAGTATGGGAAGGTCCTAGAGAGGGTGCATAAAAATATTTACTCAAGTGATTCCAGAGATGAGGAATTTCATTTACATGGGTTAGACTGGGGCGGTTGAGGGTTTTTCTCCTTGGAACAACGAAGCTTGAGAGGAGATTTGATAGAAGTGTACAAGAGCATGATGGACTTAGACAGGGTAAACAGAGAGAAACAGTTCTCATTAGTGGATGGTTCAAGGACCAAGAAGGTCAGATTTAAAGTGATGACAAATATATAAAGGGGGTATCATGCAGTTAATAGAACTCACGCTTTAGGGGTTCCAGAAACAGCCAATCAAAGCTTTCCGAAAGGGTTTGGCTAGGTACTTGAGAGAACATAATGTGTAGATGATTTGATGAGACCTCCTGGATTGCACTATGGAGAACAGCCATGGATGCAATGGAATGCTGTGCTATGACAATCTGAAGATTCAGTGCTTCTTATATAATTTTCCTCAGCTAGAAAGTAGCAGGTAGAATAAGCACACAGCTGTGTGAAGTCTGCTGGCTTCATCATGGAGCAGCTGTCATTGATTGCATATCACTTTCGAGAGTTGTGACATAACCCTACCACATGTGATATACGCAATGCATCATACAGCTCCATGCCTGGAAATGCAACAGCAGTCATGATGGCTTCGTTTTGTGCCATCTGTATCGGAGCATCCTTGACAACTGTGGAGATGACTGCTGTCTGACAGAGATGATCTGGTAAGCACATGGCTCATGTCTCCAGTGCCCTGCCTATGCACTGAGGATAATATGCAGGCAACAAAAGTTGTTGGCACCCACAGTACAATGCAACAGATCATTAGGGAATTGGTTTATATTGTCACACATACTGAGGTACAGTGAAAAACTTTGTTTTATATGCTATCCATACAAATCATTTCACAACATCAGTACATTGAGGTAGTACATGGGAAGAGCAATAACAGAATGCAGATTATGGTATTATAGTTACAGAGAAAGTGCAGTGCAGGCAGACAATAAGGTGCAAGGCCATGATGAGGTAGATCGTGAGGTCAAGAAACCATCTTATCATACAAGAAGTTTGTTCAATAGTCTTAATACAGCAAGATAGGAGCGGTCCTTGAGCCTGGTAGTATGCGCTTTCAGGCTTTTGTATCTTCATTAGGGTGCTAAAGCAATAAATTCCTGCCTGAAATACTTTGGAGGAACCCTGCAGTACTCACCCGAGTAGTTTTGCTCACTTACGCTACATTGATGCACAGCCTCAATCATCAAGGATCAGTTCTCAGCACCAACAATGTGGGGAGTACCTCTAGAGTAGAAAGTGGAAGAGGGAGAGCAGAAGGCGGCAACTTTGAGACCCCTTTCTGCACAGACTGTGTGTGACCAGCTTCAGATTGCACCATCAATAAACATAAACCCAGTTCCTCATCCACCAGTGTTCCCAACTTCCCTTCCATTTGCTGGAGGAAAACATAGCAATTTCTTGACCAAAATGCCAAAAGTGCACAAAAAATAATTAAACATTCCAAACCAAATTTATGAATAAAAACATACCAAATACCACAAAGGTGCCATCGGCATTGTGCATTCCTCACTGCCTGTCCTCATGTCTTCGCCTGCCCCGGCACTCCAGCTTAGTGAACCCCCTCCCACAGTGTGGATAGCGATAGGCTGCCAGCTTTCTGTGGCGGAGATTGCAGATGGAATTGGACGACAGCCTTGAGCAGCTCTGAGCCCAAAGGCTTGGCTGCAGACTACACATTCTCATGATGAGAGGCAGCAGGCTGGGTTGTCTGGCTGACAGGCTTCAGCAAGGGTAGTGGAGGAGCGGCAGTGGTGAGATCCCAAATGCTGTTGTACTGCCATGTATTGTCTGGAGCTACTATCATTCTCTCAGTGGGGCACCTCAGCAGTCCTAGTAATCAATTAGAGTACAGATTGCTGCAATGTTGTGAGGCCTAGCAAGAGTCTTTGGACACAGGTATTTGCTGCCACAAAGGCTTAGTCCGAGCTTGTGTGGCAGACATCTGAGCCTCCACTGCAGCACTAATGATTCGGGCAGCTACAGCTTGTGCTGTAAGAAAAGTTGTGATTTTGGCAACTAGCCTGTGTCATGATTAATCTGCCAGTGTAGTAATGTAACTGCCCACTACTTTCTTGGAAAAGATAGGCTTCAAGCTCTTTGCAAACCCTTGAATGGGGCTGAGTCTATATTGCTCCATGCTCCTCGACATTGCAAATGGGCATTTTGACAATCCTGGCAGTGTACTACGCATTTCATTCTGCATACTCCTGTGGGCTACTCCATTAATATCTGAGTCCTCGGCACAAGACTTATGTGCGCTCTCACCCTATAGACAGCTGCACATGCTCAACTTACTTCCCCTGCCTTGGCTGCAGACTTCTCATGTTTGGTGACTCACTAGGTACAGAAGGGGCCTTTGAGTTACCATCTACAGTACACGCAATACACAAAATGTCTGTATCTCAGCTGGTGGCTGAGGGTTGGTATGGCTTCTATTTCACTCTTGCCTTGCTCTTGTAGCTTGCATTTCTTGGCTGTATGAAAGAAGAAAAACTCACAAAGTTGTGGTAAACAGAAGAGGAAGCAGCAAGAGGTGCAGTTTATAGATCAGAAGGTAGTGTGGGCTGAGGGGGAATAGGGATGGGGAAAAGATGCCGTTATCTTGTCTAGTCTCAGCCCTACAGCTGGTCATAAAACTGCTGGAGGCACTCAGCGGCTCAGGCAGCAACCGTGGAGGCAAAGGGATAGTCGATGTTTCAGGTCAAGACCCTGTATCAGGACTGAGAATGTGGAGAGGAGATAGCCAGTATAAAGAGGTGAGAGAGAACAGTGAGACAGGGGCTGGAAGATGGAACCAGGTGAGTCTTGGAGTGGAAGGCGTCATCTTGGAAACAGATGCAGCAGAGATGGAGAAAGTGAGAGAAAGGGATGGCATCCTTACAAGAGACTGGGTGGGAGGAGGTGTAGTCAAGGTAGCTGTGGGAGTCAATGGGGTTATAGTAAATGTCAATAGATAGTTTGCCTCCTGAGATGGAGGCAGAAAGATCCAGAAAAGGGAGAGAGGTATCTGAAATGGTCCAAGTGGATTTGAGGGTGGGGTGGAAGTTCGTAGAGAAGGTAATAACATTTAAATGGCAGGGAGTAGTGCCAGAGCCTACAAATGGTCATGGCTGATCCAATTATGAAGAGTACCCTCTTGACTGGGGAGGGTCTGGAGGAGGGGCAGGTAGGGTATGCAGTCATGCCTGTCTTGCACTAATTTCCTGCAATTAGCACCATTCTTCCACCACCTTTCCCTACAAGAGGGAAGGAAGTGCCTTGGTTCATGTAACACAGTGTGTTCAAGTGATGAGGTTGTCATGTTTGAATAGTTGTTATTATGAACAGATTATGGTACTGCATCAAAATTCTTAGGCTTGACTCCTGGAGTACTCCTCCAGGGCTGACTCCCTTCACTACTTTTTCAACATGGGCTTTAGGGGTCTTCTCTCCCCAACCTTCTCTATCAAGGTCTCCATTGGAAAACTGTGGAGCCCATCTTTTTTCCTGCGTGATTTGCTAAGATGTAATCAGTTCCTCAATAAGTTCTACCACATTGCAGGTACAGTATGCATCTCCTCATGATATAGTCTTCTCAGCTTTGGGGATACTGAATGCAGGTAGGGTGGCTGCTTTGCCCAAACACCTCTGCTCAGCCCACAAGCATGACTCCAAACAACCTTCTGCCTTTCAACTTAATTATCAATCCCATCCCATTTTGAGTAATGGGCCTCAGCCCCCTATGAAGCTCAATGTGAGCTTGAGGAACCATGTTTCTTCATCTGACTTGGCACACTACAGCCTTCTGGACTTAACAATGAGTTCAACAATTTCAGATAAATGTCACTTCCAGCATTTTCATTTCCAATTTCAGGTATACACTACTTTATCCTTCGGAAGTTTCAGATCATCATTCCACGTTCCCCATTTACACTCCTCCAGACTTAACTTTTGTCATGTTACTTGTACCAGTAAATTTCTCCTTCAACCTTCATCCTTTTTGTTATTTAATCTCTCCTCCTTTTCACCTTTTACATGCTTTCCCTTCTAATCCTTCCGCCCCTCCCACTTATTGTTCATTTTAAAACTTGTTTTATCTCTACGCTTTCCTAGTTCTGATGAAAGGTTCTGAATTTGAAATGCTAACTCTGTTTCTCTCTCCACAGAGTTTTTCCAGTGCTTTTTGTCATTATTTCAGATTTTCAGCATCTGCAGCATTTTGCTTCTGTAGCTTAAACCTGTAGCCCTCACAAATTGGGTGCCTGCCCGATAAAGCAAACGAGTGTGCGTAGCAGTGGCTGGATTTTGATATCATTTCAAAGAGCAGGCAACAGAAATGTTGTGTGCAACGTTAATGTTCACAGGACCTATAGTCCTGAGATTTGCTCTCACCATAGCTTAATTTAATGTATTAGCATTCATTTCAAATGAATCTTCTTTTTTAAAATAATGCTTTTCATCTGTATTGTCTGCACCAGACAATACCCTTGCTGTCTGTGCTATGTTGCACCTGTTCAAATAAAGGTGGGTAAGAGCAATCTAGGCAACTTATGCAAGTCTTGCTTGCCTCAATGTAAAGAAGCACCTGGGACACACCAGGCACTTTACAGCATCAGTGCTAATAGTTACTATGCTGTTAATGAATTAGAGCTTCTAAAAGCAAAACACAATGGGGCCTATATCACGCTGAGCAGATGCAAGGCCTTACTATCAGTATAAATTAGTTAGGGTCTCTGCCCTGGCTATTTCCTGCTGGCTGATACTAATTATGCATTTAAATTTTTAATTCACCATTGATGGGAATTGGGCATTTTCAACCAGAAATCATGTTTCACACTGGTAGTTAGATGAGCACAAATATTCAGCTGAGGGAGGTAAATTTGGGTTGATGATTTTTTAAAAAGGAAACTACACGTAGAAAGCTCGTGCCTAGACTCCTGCTCTATTTACGTAAAAACTGCAGCTATTCATATGCAGTTTAAATGCTGAAAGGATCCTACTTCTAAGAGCAGGTTTGAAATTACAACAGCAGGTATCAATTGTTACCAAGCTTGCCCAATCAAGGTAAAATGCCCTCTGGAGTGAGAAACCCCATGGGGCCAATCAGAGAGTGGCATTTCGGCCAAGGGCATTTATCACCTGGTATTAATGAGTAGAAAAGTAACCACATGCAAGAAAATCACTATTCTACAAGCAAGACCAAAAACCTTTCAGAAGTACAACAGCTTTTAATGTGCACCTCTTCCCTGCACTACTGTGCATTTTTTTTTGTTTATAGTACATAAATAAAAAAAGTTTGAACTTTAATGGGGAATAGGAGGCTATCACTGTTATGTCTGATGGATGGTGCCTATGTCTTCAACATTTGCAATTGTATTCTGACAAAAAATAACTTTTTGATATTGACAATGTGTGGAGATATATAAGTGAATATTGCCCATGTTGAAAATACTAAAAAGGAAATCACATAAGCTAGTATTATATACATTATTGCTCAGAAATTCAACTTCTTATTTATCAGTGTTGTGTAGTTGAAAGTCAGTTTTTCTTCAGTGCAATAAGCGATAATGACCACTCCCAGGTTGTTTCATATTACTCTGAAAATTCAACTCTAATTTCCAATGTCATTCTATGTACAATGTGCCTTCTGGAGCATTACAGGAAACTAACATATTTGTCATGGGGCACTCCCCAAACAATTAGTTTTTAATCACTGTAGCACTGGTTCATGTGCCAAGACTGGCAAGTAAAATATCTACCTTCTGATATAAGGCCATCAACCAGAAATGTTAACATTTTCTTTCTCCACAGATGGTGCTTGACATGCTGAGTATTTCCAGCATTTTCAATTTTTAATTTGGATATCCAGCATCTGCAGTTTTTGCACTTCTCATTAACTTACCTCCATCCTTTGGAGCACTCCAATTCTCCTCGGCTCCCATCTCCCTTTAAATTTCAGCGGGCCTCTGACCTTGTGATCACCCACGTTTCAGACTACCTTCCCCCCCACGCTGACCCTCGAGTCTGTCTCTCCCTGATTTTCTTGCATTAAGTCTGCTGCTCCCCAATATCCTTCCAATGAATTTTCCATTTCCCAATATTCCTGCATTGAGTCACGCCCCAGTAACCTTGCATCAGATCTGTTGCTCCTTAATACTGCTGCAATAAGTCTCTCAAACTGCTGCTCTCAAACATCCTTCCATTGAATCTATTCCCCTCCCCCCACCCCCCAATACCCTTGCATTGAATTTGCTGCTTCCTGATACTCTTGCATTGGGCCTGTTGTTCCCTGATATCCTAGCCCCCCAATACCCTTGCATTGAATTTGCTGCTTCCTGATACTCTTGCATTGGGCCTGTTGTTCCCTGATATCCTAGGATTGGGGCTTTTGTTCCCTGGTACCTTTGCATTAAGTCTGCCACTCCTCAATACCACCACTGCTTTGCCCCAATATCTTTGCCACTCCCAGCATCCAAAATGTTGGTCTCTGCTCCATCTGGTGATTGCTCACCCCATGAACCCAACCTCCCAATAGGAATACGGTGTGGCATAACTAAATGGTCACTGGCTCGACACTACTGCACAGATCTAGCACATCCATTAAGTGCACTAGAATTTCTAGGTATTTACGTACATGATTATTACAAATCACAGAGTTGCGTTAACCACATCTGAAGAGCTGGATGCCAGGGTTTCCGTATGGGTGTGGGGTTAAAACCATTGAAATTGACCATTCATCAGGCAGGCAGTTCCAATCTGCTTGTCCTGTATTTCATGCGAGCACACCAGCCCTAAGAGAGGGGTGTTGCCAATTACCATGCATCACATAGAGCGATATTGACCCTCACTTTTTACTTTAGTGCTAGGTCCGGGGGTTTCTGAAGTTCCTGAAAGTTGACAGTGAAATTAAGCTGAATACACAGGAGCAGTCTCAGGGAAATGCACCAATAAGTTTTCAGAACCAGCAGCTGTTTTCTTACCTGCTCTTGGGGACGGGCTTGCCCACAGTTTTCTTGCTGAAGGGTTTACATGCAAAACTTGGGGAGGTGGGGGTCTGGTTTCTAGTTTTGGGAAGGATGTCAGTATAGCTGCCTCTGATTGGATTTGGGATTAGAACCGCGATGACCAGTAGTGGCGACAGCAGAACTCCAACACACCGGAGGAGGGAGCTGGAGAGCGAAGAGCAGTTCACGGAGAGCACGACATATGAGACCGCGTCCTCTGGCAGGGCGTCAGCTCTGTTAAAGCGCCGAGCAGCGGTGGTTCGGGAGCTTCTGTTTATCAGGTTCAGCTGGAAGAAGAGCGGCTCCCTCCTGGTTCGGCTGGCCGAGTTACCAGCCGCCTTCAAATATTCAACTTCATAAAACCTTAGTCAGACTTCTGCTGGAGAACTGCGTGAAGTTCTGGTCACCAAGGCAGAGGAAGGATGTATTAGCGCTGGAGAGGATGTTACCTGTGATGGAGCAGTTCAGGTATGAGGAGAGACTGGAGAAGGTTCTCCCTAGAGCGGAGGAGGTTAAGAGGGGCGTAGGTAGGGCAAACCTTTCCCCCTATCCAAGGTAGATAAAACTAGAGGGCATAGGTCTAGGGTAATGGAAAAGAGATTTAGAGGGGATATGAGGGTGACCCTCTTCACCAGAGAGTGGTGACTAACTGGAATGCACTACCCGAGAGAGTGGTTGAAGCTGGGTCGCTGACAGCATTTAAGAAGTGTCTGGATGATCACTTTGTTACTTAGGCATAGAGGATGATGGACCAAGTGGTGGGGGATAGGATTAAACTGGAAGGGTGCCCACCGGTTGGCATGGTTGTGTTGGGCTGACTGGCCTGTTTCCATGCTGTTTGATTCTATGACTGCTTTCCCTCGACTTCTTTGCCTCCAGCAACTTCCAGGCTTGCACATAATTCAGATCCAGGATCCAGCACCTCCCAGTCCATTACCCACAAATACTGAAAGTGATGGCTTGTTAGCTGAAGTTGGCTAACTTGCTGTCCTTGAGACTGAGCACAGGTCTGGGATTTGGTTGGTTTCTTTATTGGTGAACACACTTTCCCTGTTTCACCCAAGAGTATTTGTCAAGTACAGGGTCTTCCACTCTATCAGCCTGTGGTTGATGTACAGGATGGTGCTGTAGTAAATGCATGTCAGATTCCTAGACAAACTGTCGTGATGTTTTTTGTCCTAGTGTAGTTCACACTCCCAGGGGCTGTGATGCAGACTTAAGGGGTGTCTGCTGAAAGGCAAGGGACACTCACCTCGTGGTACTCATCAGAAACCAAAAGGAATAAGTCCTAGTCATAGCTATACAGCATGGAAACAGGCCCTCTGGCCCAACTCATCCATGCTGACCAAGGTACTTTCCTGAGCTGGTCCCATTTGCCTGTATTTGGCCCATATCCCTCTAAACCCTTCCTATCTATGTACATATGCAAATGTCTTTTAAACGTCCTAATTATACCACCTCTACCACTTCCTCTGGCAGCTTGATCCATATACCCACCAACTTCTGTGTGGGGGGAGAAAAAAACTTGCCTCAGATCCCCTTTAAACATTTCCCCTCTTACCTTAAACCTGTGTTCTGTAGTTTTAGACTCCTCTACCCTTGGGGGGGGGGGGGGAAATACTCTATCTATGCTCCTCTTGATTTTATAAACATCTATAAAGTCACCCCTCAGCCTCCAGGGAAACAGTCTCAGTCTATCCAGCTTCTCCTTATAAGCCCTCAATAGTCCAGGCACCATCCTTGTGAATCTTTTCTGCACCCTCTCTGGATTAATCACATCCTTCCTATAGTGTGGTGACCGGAACTGCACACAATATTCCAAGTGTGATGTCAGCAATGCTTTATACAGATGTAACACTAGGATCCAACTCTTGTACTCCATGCCCTGTCTGATGAAAGCATACACCTTCTTTACCACCCTGTTGAAATGTGTTGATAATTTTAGGGAACTATGTACTAGGTCCCTGTGTTCTAAAACACTCCCAGGACCCCGCTTCCCAGGACAATTTGTATGCCCTGGCCTGGTTTATTTTCCCAACTTCACACTTGTTTGAGTTAATTTCCATCTGCCTTTCATTCACCCACTTTCCCAGTTGATCTAGATTCTGTTTTTTTTAAACTTTTAAAAAAAATTTTATTTACAGCATGGTAACAGGCCCTTCCAGCCCAACAAGTCCGCACTGCCCATTTTAAACCCCAAATTAACCTACCCATACATCTTTAGAACGTAGGTTTTAACTTGACCTTCTTCACTGTGCTCTATGCCACCAATTATGGTGTCATCCACAAACTTACTACTCATGCTACAATGAGAGCAATATTATCACAAGGCCAACAGTGTGCTGAAATTGCATTACATGTGCCCAAAGACAGATCCACAGATGTTCTTCCATAGGCAACAGCCCAGGGCTCGAAGTGGCGTCATGCACTATGCAAGATATTGGGCAATCACAAGGCAGCAGACACAAGGAAGGATCTTAGATCATCTTCAGATGGGAGATGGAAGAAGAAGAGAAAGGAGACAACAATGGAGCAATGATGGATTTTGAAGAAGGTACAGTGAGGCAAGGAATACAAAATAAAAGGAAGGATATTGGGAGGGGTACATGACATCATTAAAGACAGCGGTAGGATAGTTTTTAAAAAAAAGGCATACAGGATGTTTTCCTTTATCAGCCTGCACAGAGAACATTAGCCAAGAGCTGGAACTGCATATAACACTAGCTAGGGCAAAGCTTGAGTACAGCATACAGTTCTGGTCACCAAGTTACAGAAAAGATGGAATAGCATGGAATATCCAGAGGAGATTTGTCAGGATGTTGTAAATGTAGCTATGAAGAATGATTGGAGAAGTAGGAGCTGTTTTCTTTGGAACCAAGGAGGCAGGTGGGAAGGGACGTAACTGAGGTGTTTGAAGTTCGGAGGGACCTAAATAGAATAAATGTTTTCCTTAGAAAAAGGGGTAAAAATCAAAGGGCAAAGGTTTAAAGTGATTGGTAGAAGGATTAGAGGGGAATGAGGAAAACATTTTTCACCCAGAGGTGTCTGAAACACTGTCTAAAAGGATGGTAGAATCAGGTATCATTTGGATTGTACTTCAAGAGCTGTGACTTGCAGAGCCTCGGACACAGTGCTGGAAGGTGTGATTAGGGGGAATTTTTTCTTCAACCAGCAAATGGATGAGGGCCAAACAGGCTCGTGTCATTAGTTTTCGATGGTTCTATAATCCCGTGATCGACCTTTCGCTGTTCACATTGCTGCCTAGGATGCAATAGATGCCCATGGGTTGCAGCTGCAGATGTGCATTGTCAGTATCCACATTGGCATTTTTTTCACTCCCCCACAAATTTCACTGACACACTTCCTTTCTTAGATAGTAATCTGACTCTCTTTTGAACACTATAATTTAATCAGGGTTGAACCCAGGTCACTGGAGCTGTGAGGCAGCAGCTCTATTAGTTCTCCCACTCTGCTGCCCCTAAGAGAAGGTAAAGACAAATAACAGGTAGCAGAGGTCTGACGTTATTCAAATAAAATAGCTAAGCCACAGTCACTGGTCTAGAAAGTCTGGAAAGATGTAGCAGGCCAGACAGCACCTCTGCTAATGCTTCAGATCTCTCCATTTTTCTCGCCACGGATGCCATCCAACCTTCTGATTTTATTTACTTGAAGCCAGCACAGGCCAGGAGATGGTGAAGAAGAAGAAATCCATACACTGTAATGCAACTATACATGAACACAAGTCACTTATCCAACGTAGGTCAAGGCAGACAAAGTTAGCAGCTCACTAAACCTGCAGCTGGATACATATCGAAGATTAATCAAATCCAGTGACCCGCTATGTTCTTGGTTTCAATCTGACCGTGAATGGGTTGTTCACTGATTTGACACTTTGGAATTAAATAGCTGCACAGCATTTTTCATTGATTGGCTATCCTTTGAGCAAACAAATTGACTTTGCATTTGCACATGAATAGTTAGCCATTTTTGATTTATTTAATCAGGTCACTTCCAACACTCTCTGATTCCTAATCATTATTGGGTGATCTCTTCTGGATATCTGAGTGTCAGCTGTGAAGTCAGGTGATATTTCTCAAGGTCATGTTGAATGTTGAAGCTTATTGCCAATGGTTAATTTGTATAAGGTGTGGCCAAGAAATTGGGCTCCCTCAAGCCTTTTTATTTGTTGCTCTATGCCGTGAAATGGCTTCTGGTTTTTAGGATGAATTGCAGATGCATACTTTTAGTGTGATGCGTGACGTTCAACACCATAAGCATTGCATACATATGCTGCAAGTGTGCAAATCTGGAAGTTGACGATTTGATGACAGCCCACCAAACTGGGCTTTGTCATCAGGCTGAGTCTCCATGTTAAGCAAACATGGGAAACATCACATTTACCAGCAGGAAAGCTTAAGGGGATTCCCAATGACTTGCAGGTCTGTTGGAGTTGGTTGTGACAATAAAACTTCAGGCTACGGAACACAGAAAGGAATGAAAACAGAAAATGCTGGAAACACTCAGCAGGTCAGGCAGTATCTGTGGAAAGAAAATCAGAGATAACATTTCAGGTTAGAGACCCTTTGGCAGAACTGGGAAAGAGATAAAATATGATGGTTTTAAGTTGCAGAGAAGTTGGTGGGAAGGAGTGATAGGACAAAGGGAAAATCTGTGCTGGGTGAGGCCAAGTCAAAAGGGGACAGTTGGAGGCTTCTTTGTTTGTGTTATGTGTTGCTAATAGCAGGACTGTGGGATATACCCAGCAGGCCTGGCTACACTAATGAAAATAGAAGAATTGAGCCAATATCACAGATGGATGACCTACAGCAGAATTGGCTACTTCTGTTACAGGCAGAGAGGGAGAGTTACCTACATTTGGAGAATTTGATATTGACTCCCGAAGGCTGCAACATGCGCAGACAGAAGATGATGTGTTGTTCCTCAAGCTGTGTTAGGCTTTGTTACAACAGTGCAGGAGGCCACAGACAGAGAGGGGAAAGTGGGATGGAGAATTAAAGTGACAGACAACCGGAAGTTCAGAGCCACTCCCACAGACTGAATGCAGGTGCTTGGTAAAATGATCACCCAATCTGCATTTTGTTGTTCCAGTGTAGAGGACACTACACTGTGATCACTGAATAAAGTACAATAGATTGGAAGAAGTGCCTGCAATTCTCTGCTTCATCTGGAAAGATTTTTGGGTCTCTGGTTGCTGAGGAGAAAAGAGGTGAAAGGACAAGTGTTGCATCTTCTGAGGTTGCAAGGGAAAGTGCCAGTGATGGGGTGGGGATTGTGGGGAATGAAGAGCAGAATGGGGAGTCACAAAGGGAACAATCCTTTTACAATTGTGAAAGAGGTGGGCATGTCAAGATGTGTCTGGTGGTGGAATCTTGTTGAAGTGGAAGGCATTACAAAGGAGGAAGTAAGTTTCCTTTCTCTAACTCCATGCTTCATTTGTTGTCATCATTTCATTGAGACAGGAAAAGCAACTTTGAAAATGAATGTTCTCCAGAAGCTTTGTGTGCTTTGGAGAAACATTGCAAACTTGTTATTGAGCAGATGAAGTAATTAAGGATTAAGTGCCTGGAAGTTATAAACTTGTCTGGTTTGATATAGAGAATGTGGGAAATATACACAACACAACAAAATCAGAGGCCTGAAACTCCAGCATTGACACCTGTCGTTTGTGGTATCATGGCAGGGTTAACCTTGGTTCAGTGCTTGTATCTGAGTCAATAGATTATGGGTTTAAACTCTACTCCAGAGACTTGAGTATATAGTCCGGACGGACATGGCAGCATACAACTGAGGGAGTCCTACAGAGTCAGAGGTGCCTCTTGGATCAGAGATTAGGTAGAGGTGAAAAGCCCCCTGACACTTACTGCAGAAGACCAATGTTTGTTTTTCAACTAACATCATTGAAACAGAATGGTTTATCTCTTTGGTGTGTGAACCTTGCCATGTATAAATTAGCAGCTGTTCTTTCCTACATTACAACAGTCTAAACTTGAAAAGTACTTGGTTGGTTGTAATATGCTTTGGACAATCCTGAGGTCATAAACCACACTATATAAATGTAATTTTACATTCCATTTAAAATATGTGTTAAATTCCATCCTGGGCATATCAGATGCATTGCAGGCTGGATTTACGCAGCTTCCCAGCTCTCAGTATACAAATTATTTTACTGAGCAGTGTCAATGTCACAGTTTCCTGGGGTGCAGAGGTCCCATGTCACTTTGCTTCATAACACAGCCTTCAAATGTTCAGGTACCAATGATCCAGTTTGTTATGACATTTACTGATGCTCGATGAATGTTAATGGTTTTGACACTCACATCAAAGCCCCATAAGGCTCCTCTTTCACTACTTAGAGTTGAAGCTAACCACAAAGCTATTTAACATGGCTTATTTAATTGCCATTTTTGGACAATAATAATGATAGAGGTGTAAGGCTTTGTTCTTCAACAAGAAATCAATTTTCTTTTTCTATAGTTATTGGTGCAATGTATCATTTTTAGTCCCATTTAATATATTTAGATTGTTGTCATTCAGAATTAAGCTTTTTTTATTTTTGTTCTCAACTTTAATTATGATGATAAAAACTATTACACTTGGAAAGTCCTCCTATTCCCCTTTTATATCAGTTCAGCCCTTGTCATACAAGCTCCGGATTTCTAATAGTAATTAATGTCTGCCTGCCAACTAAATCAGCAATGGTTTCAAAATGAACCTTTCTTTGTATCTTTTGATGTTGAGACTCTGTTTCAAGGGTAGTAATTATATTGTCTGAGCTTTGAATTCCACATTTTCAACCCTCTTCTACGCAGTAATTTATTGACAAATCTACTCCATTTAGTTCTGACAAGCTAATGGCAGGACTATACAGAGACTGTAATTTTTTTTGGTCAACTGATATGTGGCTAAAAAGGTAGTAGACTTTACTTAAAAATAATTCCCTAATGACCACTGCTATTAGATAATGAGCTGGAGTGTGACCAAATTTTAGCACGGCAAAGAAAGCTGGATTTCAGTTGCGACATATGAATGTTTATTTTTATGAACTGAGAATACTAGAGATTGGTGTAATAAAACGAGTCGGTCAGTCTCTGTAGGGTGAAAAACAGTCATGGAATTGGTTTTATCCTGCAGAATCTTGGACAAAGAACACACAGAGTAGACGCTGAAACAAATTTCTAGTTCGATTGGAGACCAGCAGTGCTAAAGGGATTTTACTAGAAATTCATTTGCCCCAAAAATACCAGTGCTAAAATGATGGCAAAGGATTGTGATCATTAATTACACCAGTAGTGTAATCCCCAATTCAATTTAGTGTGGCTGCCGGCATTTTGCCACACAGCTGCGACCTTTGTGCTGCAAGCATTGAATGGACCATCACAACTAGTAGGCAACACTCCTGTGGCTAGGGAGCCAGCTGCAGCAACACCCAGGTTCTCCTGGCAGAAAGTGACAGCCACTTCCTCCAGGGGCAAGATGGAAGTTCTAGACCCTAAACTTGCTACTGAGATATGATGCCTTTAGCTGCAAGACAAGATACTATTTCCTTTTCTCTTGCCTACTCAGAACACATCTATTGAAGGAATTGTTTTCAAGCCTCTTTACATATTCAAGTATGCTTAATAGAGGTAGTTGTTTGCCATGAAAGTAAATAAGCCCAGGCCAATGTGAATTTAGCCCATGTAGCAGTCTGGACCCGCAGGACTCGAACTGCCATCGGCGGCCGCAGGCACATGCGCGGGAATGTGACCAAACTAACTGCAACGTAGACTAACCACAGGGCGGGCCTTCCGGCGGGGACCGCATGTCACGTCCACCGGAGAGGCTCTAGGTTACTTTTGCAAGCGTGCGCACTTTGTTTTCAGTCAGTAAAGTGTGCTCCAGTCCAGCCGCCGGCCTCTGCATTTTCTTTCCTGCCACGCACTGCGTTTGGCCACATTTGGTGACCCCGACGCTCCCAGATGGCATCTGGAACCGGAGACATGAATCCCAACGACTCGCACGACGCAGTCTCGCTCAAGCTCCCAACTTTCTGGGCTGCTCAGCCCCATGTTTGGTTCGAGCAGGCTGAGGCCCAGTTCAGCATCAGAGGCATTACAGCCGACGCCATGAGGTACTACTACGTGGTCAGTGTGCTCGACCAGGACGTTGCAGCGCAGATCATCGACTTCCTGCACCATCCACCTACAGAGGACAGGTACATTAAAATCAAGGCACTCCTCCTCCGCACTTTCAGACTCTCCCGCCACGAACGAGCCGCGCGGCTCCTGCGCATGGATGGCCTGGGCGACTGCAAGCCATCCAAGCTGATGGATGACATGCTGGCGCTCATGGATGGCCATAAACCCTGCCTCCTTTTCAAGCAGCTGTTCCTCGAGCAACTGCCAGAGGACATTCGCCTCCTCCTCGCGGGTGAAGATTTCAGCGACCCGCACAGCCTCGCGGCCAGGGCGGACATTTTGTGGCAGAGTAAGCAGTGGGGAGCAGTTTCCATCTGCCTAACCACGACTGTGCAGCCTAAGGCCAAGACCCCACAACCAAAACCGCCGAGAGACACGGGGGACAAAGACGAGGGTTCGGACCAATGGTGTTTTTACCATCAGAGGTGGGGGTCAAATGTGTGCCGCTGCCGTCCACCGTGTACCTTCCCGGGAAACGCCGGGGCCGGCCGTCGCTAGTGGCTTTGACAGCTGGCCATCGCGACAGCCTCCTGTTCCTCTAGGACCGACACTCCGGGCGACGTTTCCTGGTGGACACTGGGGCCGAGATCAGCGTCCTTCCCCCCTCAAACATGGACACCCGTACTGCGGCCGCAGGCCCTGACCTCACCACCGTGAACGGCACCACCATCCGGACGTACAGCTTGCGTACCATCCTGCTGTGTTTTCGGCCCCAACTGTTTTACCTGGACCTTCACGGTAGCAGCGGTGTCACGGCCATTACTAGGGGCGAATTTCCTACGGGCCAACCACCTTCTGGACAACAGGTTCACCAGATGGCCGGAAGCTCATCGCAAACTGGATCGCCAGGTTCGGACTTCCAGCGGACATCACCTCCGACAGAGGGGCACAGTTCACATCAGGGTTGTGGACAGCACTGGCACAGCTCCTGGGCACCCATTTACACCACACCACGGCGTACCACCCACAGGCCAACGGTTTGGTCGAGTATTTCCACAGGCACCTCAAGTCAGCCCTGATGGTGCGCCTCAGAGGGCCCAGCTGGGCAGATGAACTTCCCTGGGTTCTACTGGGCATCCGCATGGACCCCAAGGAGGACCTGGGCACCTCGGTGGAGTTGGTTTATGGCACCCCCTTGACGGTCCTGGGCGAGTTCGTGCCGGAGGCCCAAGGTCCAGCAGGGACTCTGGCGGAAGTGCTGACGAAGCTGCGGGACAAGGTGGGGAGCCTGGCACTGGTTCCAACCTCCAGACATGGCACTACACCGAATTTTGTTCCTAGGGATCTCAGGGACTGTGAGTACGTTTTCATTTGCAGGGGCATGCACAAGTCCCCTCTGCAGAGGCCGTACGAAGGACCCTTCAAGGTGATCCGGCACAATGGATCTACATGTGTCGTGGAGGTGGGGGGCCGCCAAGAGACCTTCACAGTGGACCACCTCAAACCAGCGCATTTGGACATTGGACAGACTGTGAAGGTGCCCTCACCGCGCCGGTGGGGCAGGCCACCCAAGGCGGACACACAGACTGGGGATCCCATGCCCCCAGTAGGCGATTCTGGGGGGGGGGGGGGGGGAGGTGGGGGTTTACCGGCCAGGACCCGCAGAACTCGAACCACCATCGGCGGGCGCATGCGCGGGAGCGTGACGTGAACTAACTGTCCGCAGACTAACCACGGGGCCCGCCTTCTGGCGGGGACTGCACGTCATGTCTGCTGGAGAGGCTCTCGGTTACTTTGGTGAGCGCGCACACTTTGTTTGAGGCAGTAAAGTGTGCTCCAGTCCAGCCGCTGGTCTCTGCATTTTCTTTCCTGCCACGCGCTGCGTTCGGCTACACCCATCTTATTTCAAGCAGCCATTAGGGGACCTTGAACAAATAACACCCACCTTCATTTGTGGCTATCATTAGGTTCCTGATACTATGATTTTCTGTCCATTAGGTAAGATGAACCTAGTGCTGAGAAAATGCACAATTCTGCAATTTTAAGCATGTCTTTAAGGAGCTTGTGAATCATTGGAAGAGCATGGAAGAATGGTATGGAGTCTTTGCAAACTGTTACAATGAGCTTTTCTCAGATACAAACTACTGTCTGTTGTTGTGCCTGTGAAAATCAGTCCAGCGTGGTCAGATGTCCATGAGCAGCCTGGGAACCAATCTACCATATACGTCCTGAGATCCTGTGCTCTATTAGGTCGTCCCTGATAGCACACCTAAATATTGCCTGCCTACTGCTCCGTTTGCCATTCTTACCTCCACTGGGTACCCGCTAAGGATGCTGTTGATGTTGGTCTTCAGTGTTCTTCCTACTCTTCTTTCTCTGGTTCCTGCTTCTCATTTTGCTGGTAGCCCTCAGGCAGGGGCTCTTCTCGCCTGTTTACTAAGCTGTGCAGTAAGCAGCAGTTTTATCTCCCTCCAATGATTTTTCAGAGGAGCTGGGAAGAAGCAGGAGTAGAAAATGGGATCAGCATTGTCCCTATTTTTTTTGACCAATGCAATACCCATCAGTTTTCATGATAACCATCCATATATTAAAGGGCACATTGAAATAGTGGTCAACTGATTGAATTTGTTAGGAACAAGGTGAGAGATGGGAGACACATCCACTCTAATGCTGCCACAATTGGATCAACTCTTCTCAAATGCACAGACAGCTGGCTGCAACCAATGATACCTGCTTAGGTTGGTTCTGCAGGGCCTCAGGAAGGTCATGCGAAAGGAGAGGAGGAGGTGATGCTGAGGGGAGAGTGGGTGAGGGTTGACAGCTGTCCTATACATTTTGTGGAACCCTGCAGGCCATGCCAGCCAACTCCACAAAATACCATCATTGCCTTCGCCACAACCTCCAGTAGTCCTTGCAAAGACTGCAGCTCAAGCCACTCAAGGCCTAGAAGAACTAATTGGAGCTGATGAAGGACATGCTCCATCTGTTACCTGTTCCATTTCCCATTAGATGTTTACAGAAGCCACAAGACCCTGATATGAACAACTAAGTCCGGTGAGCATCCAGATGACTTAAGGTCACTCGAGTCAATGCCAAGTGCGCCACATTGTAAAATATGAGCAGGATATTTTGCATGTGGTCCCTTGAGCCTGCTCCACCAGCCAATACGAGCATGGCTGATCTGATCATTGCCTCAGATCCACTTTCCTCTCTGTTCCCCATAACCCTTGACTGTCCCATAGACCAAATATCTGTCTAAAAATATTCAATGATTCAGCCTCTGCAGCTTTCTTGGTTTGAGAATTCCAATGATTAATGATCCTGTGAGAGAAGGAATTTTTCCTCATCCCCATCTTTAAGGATGCAGGAAATTGCAGTCTGATTTTGGACTCCATTTTTCATATTTGAAGAATGGTTTCTCCAGGGGAAGACTAAAAAAAAGTGACCTCATCTGCTGACTTCAACTGATGCAGCAGAGGGCGTGCTTTCAACAAATTAACTGGGCTATTCATGGCATCTCCCATGTCTGCTGAGCAATAAGAATGCTATTAGAGTCACACCAATAAACATATTACTGTTACCTAGGGACACGATGGCAAATTTTCTGACAACAAAATCTATGGCAATTCATAGTAATTGTTTTCTGGGCAAAGTATTTGAAAAGAGCTCAAAATTGCAGAGTTCATTTGAGATAACAGTGCTCGTGATTTTTCCATGATGTTTAGCAGGATCACCAGCTGACACGAGGCTGCGTTTTCAGTGATCTGAAGCTGCTGATATTTTTCACAGGCTCCATTTCTCATTCTAATTGTGACAGAGAGACAGCCTAAATACCATAATAACTGTGTCCCTTTGCGCTGTGAAGCTGGAGCAGCAGGAAAGGGGTAATGATCAGTGGTGGAGTTCACACTGCAAGAATAAACCATGCCTGCATCAGAACCAGTCACTTATCACTGATGTATAAGGCTCAGCTTTATTTCCTTTGCTGTAACAAAAGGTTCATTTTGAATTTTGTGGCCATCATCTGTGTACATAATGACACTAATAGCATTGCAGGGTCTTACAGATGCTGACAGGTTCTGATATATGACTCAAGCACAAGTGTATACTAATAAAGTACTCTAATGTTTATGGAAGAAGGAGAGAGAGTGGGTGACCAGAGCAAGTTTAACCAGGAGTTCCACCATTTTAAGAGCCAGAGAGGCTGCCCTGAAGAAAATGCATTTTAAATTTTGACAAGTGTGAAGTTGTCATTTGGGAGAAACAACTAGTTTTGGTTAAGCAATTGCTAAGCTTTACATTAAACTGTGCAGAGAAGCCTTTACAAACAGTGTGAGGAGCTACCATTGTGGCCAATTATCAGGATTCATTCAGGCCATGTTTCTGAAATGGAGCCCTAAAATGTAGCAATAAAACTGTGCATGCTGGAATCTGAAACTAAAACAGAAGTTCTGGAAGAACTCAGCCAGTCAAGCAGCATCTATAAGAAGAGAAACCAATTAATGTATCGGGTTGGCGACCCTCCCTCAGAAGTCGGGAAGAGTGGAGAGTCACTGACTTGAAACATTGACTGGTTTCTCCTTCCATAAATGCTTGACAGGCAGGGTTCTTCCAGCACTTTTTGTTTCTGAAATGCAGTAACCCTGACCCGAAGGGTGTGGTTCTCCTTATCTAGAACCTCAATGAAAAATATTTTCTTGAGTACAGAAAGAGGAAGTTCTGTTTTGACTCCTGTTAAATATTTATGCTAAAAATTTATTTCAAACAGGTAATTCACATACCACAGAGCGTACTTTGCAGAGAAAGGTCACAGAAGCAATTGCTACATAAATGGCTGCACTGTTTAGTTGGCAATTTTAATGTAAAATACATGTATAAAGTTAAAACGAAAAAATGGGAAGAAAAGACCAATGTTTCATTTGAAGCTGGAAAGTTCAATGGTATGTAAACAAATAACCTTTTTGTAAGCTTATTCTTTGTTATGTCCCCAGGTATTAGTATCACCAGAATACTCCTAGATTTAAATTATACAAAAGCAACCTGGTCTTCTGCTGATACTGATGGTGGTGCAGAGTTTCACTCATTTTACCGTCACACATATATGGCAGCATCTCCACCTACTCCAACATTCTAATCCCATGTCCATTTTTATTAGTACCATTCAAACCTTGGTTGATGGCAACCACACTATTGATGGTAATCTTTGCCAGTTATGAATAGGTCTCAACTAATACCAAGGATATTACTTGAAGAACAAGGTAAATAGGTAGAAAAACTCCTTTTCAGACCTTATAATCCAAATGCTTTACTACCAATGGCATAGAGGCAGAGAATACAATATAATGTAAAACAAGAGGTATTTGGAAAGGAAGCTTATAAAGGATGTAGGGAAAGGGTAGGAAATGAAATTAGATCAGTAAAGCATTCAACGGGCTCCCTCATGGTAGACTGATCCAGAAGATTAAAGCACAGGGGATCTACGAAGACTTGGTAGACTGGATTTAATATTGGCTTGGCCATAGAAGACAGAGGGTAGTGGTAGAGGAGTGTCATTCTGACTGGAGGTCTGTGACCAGTGGTGTTCCACAGGGATCAGTGCTGGGACTGCCGTTGTTTGTGATATGTATAAATGATTTGGACAAAAATGTAGATGGGCTGATTCATAAGTTTGCAGATGACACAAAAATTGACAGAGCTATGGATAGTGAGGAAGGTTGTCAAACGATACAGCAGGATTTTTTGGGTTGGAAATATGGACAGAGAAATAACAGATGGAGTTTAATCTGAACAAGTGTGAGGTATTGCACTTTGGGAGGTCAAATGCAAGAGTAAGTGGCAGGACCCTTAGGAGCATTGATATGCAAAGGGATCTTGGGGTGCAAGTCCAAAGCTCCCTGAAAGTGGCAACACAAGTAGATAGGGTGGTAAAGAAGGCATACGGGTGGTAAAGAAGGCATACAGCTTACTTGCCTTTATTGGTCGGGGCATTGAGTGTAAAAGTAGGGAAGTCATATTACAGTTGTATAAAGCTCTGGTTAAGCTACATTTGGAGGATTGTGTGCATTTCTTGCCACTGCGTTAAAGGAAGGACATGGAGGCTTTGGAGAGGGTGCAGAAGAGTTTCACCAGGATGTTGACTGTTGAGTGGATCAGAAAGTATTAGCTATAAGGAGAGGATAGACAAACTTGGATTGTTTTCTCTGACTGAGGGGCAAGCTGATAGAAGTATATAAAATCCTGAGAGTGTAGTGGCTGCTACCGCAATGCAAGAATAAAGACACGAGTCTGCAAGCTGTAGAACAAGACTGATTTATTTACCCGCCTTGCACGGGCCTTTTAAGCGGCATGGTTCCCGCCGTCCGAAAACGGGAATGACGTACGCACTACGTCATCAAAACTTTTCGTGCGCGCGGGTTCTCCCCCGTCGCTCGGGGAAGACGAAGGCCCAGCGCCATCTTGGGCCTCACCGCTTCAACGACACGCGCCCCGACTGCCAAGCCGGTTCGCTTGTGTGAACTGTGAGTCACCACACAACCGCCCCCCAGAACTGGTGATACTGTCCCCAAAGTTCATGGGCTGTGCTAGCTGTTGCTTGGGTGGTCGGCCTCTGTGTCGCGGTGTTGGGACCTCGACTGGTTGTTGTAGGTCTAAATGGGCCGGTTTGAGGTGGTCCGTTGTGAAGATTTCTTCCTTGCCCCCAATGTCCAAAATAAAGGTGGACCCATTATTTCTGATGACCCAGAACAGCCCCTCGTATGGTCGTTGCAACGGTGCCTGTGGTGTGCCCCTGCGAATGAAAACAAACTTACAGTCTCGTAGTTCCTTGCGCACACAGGGTGGGGACTGACCACGTCACGAAGTGGGAATCAGTGCCAAGTTGCCGAGCCTCTCGTGCAGTCTTCCTGGGACTGCCGCAGGTTGTTCCTCTTGCCCCCTAAGGGCAGGTATGAACTCTCCTGGGATGACCAGGGGCGCACCGTACACGAGTTCAGCTGACGAAGCGTGGAGATCCTCCTTGGGGGCAGTGCGTATGCCGAGCAGGACCCAAGGAAGTTCGTCGACCCAGTTAGGAGCTTTCAGGCGGGCCATCAGGGCTGATTTCAGATGGCGGTGGAAGCGTTCTACCAACCCGTTTGAGGGTGGTAGGCCGTGGTGGTGTGCAGCTGCGTTCCTAGCATGTTCGCTAGTGCAGACCATAGGCTGGAGGTAAACTGGGCGCCTCTGTCTGAAGTGATGCGGGCCGGAACACCAAAGCGCGAGACGCAAGTTGTGAGCAGCGCCCGGGCGCAGGAATTGGTCGTGATGTCTGAGAGAGGGGTTGCCTCTGGCCACCTCGTGAACCGGTCCATGATGGTAAGGAGGTACCGCGCTCCTCTTGAAAGAGGCAGGGGACTAACGAGGTCAACGTGAATGTGGTCGAACCTTCTATAGGTAGGCTCGAACTGCTGTGGCGGGACCTTGGTGTGTCGTTGGATTTTTGATGTCTGGCAGTGCGGACAGGTCTTGTCCCACTCACTGACCTGTTTGCACAGGCCGAGCCAGCCAAACTTGCTGGCGACTAGTCAGACAGTCGATCTGATGGACGGGTGTGCCAACCCGTGTACCGAGTCGAAAACGCGTTTCCGCCAGGCTGCAGGAACTATAGGGCGGGGCTGACCTGTTGCGACGTCGCACAGGAGGGTCCGTTGATGTGGTCCAACTATGAAATCTTGGAACTGCAGGCCTGAGACTGCGGTTCTGTAGCTGGGCAGCTCGTCGTCCACTTGCTGTGCGTCAGCCAGGGCCGCGTAGTCTACACCCAGGGACAGGCTGTGGATGGTCGGTCTGGAAAGCGCGTCAGCAATGACATTGTCCTTTCCGGAGACATGTTGAATATCCGTTGTGAACTCAGAAATGTAGGACAAATGTCGCTGTTGGCGGGCTGATCAGGGATCGGAGACCTTAGAGAAGGCGAAAGACAATGGCTTGTGGTCAGTGAAAGCGGTGAAAGGCCTGCCTTCTAAAAAGTACAGGAAATGCCGGATCGCCAGGTACAGCTCTAGTAGTTCTCGATCAAAGGCACTGTATTTAAGTTCGGGTGGCCTAAGGTGCCTGCTGAAAAATGCCAAGGGTTGCCAATGGCCTTCGATTAGTTGTTCCAGTACCCCACCGACTGCGGTGTTAGATGCGTCCACAGTGGGGGCGGTTGGGACATCTGTCCTGGGGTGTACCAGCATTGCGGCGTCTGCTAGGGCTTCTTTGGCCTTAACGAATGTAGCCGCGGCCTCGTCATTCCAGGCGATGTCCTTGCCCTTGCCAGACATCAATGAGAACAAAGGGCGCATGATACGGGCTGCTGCAGGAATGAAACGATGGTAAAAGTTGACCATCCCAACGAACTCCTGCAGGCCTTTGACTGTGTTGGGACGGGCAAAATGGTGGATAGCGTCTACCTTGGCGGGTAGGGGTGTTGCTCCCTCGCTGGTGATTCTGTGGCCGAGAAAATCGATAGGGTCGAGGCCGAATTGGCACTTAGCTGGGTTGATAGTGAGGCCGAAATCACTGAGGCAGGAGTACAGTTGGCAGAGGTGGGAAAGGTGTTCTTGGCGGTTACAGCTGGCAATGAGAATGTCATCTAAATAAATGAACACAAAGTCCAGGTCGCGGCCTACTGCGTCCATCAGCCGCTGGAAGGTCTGCGCGGCGTTCTTAAGGCCGAACAGCATTCAAAGGAATTCGAAGAGGCCGAATGGAGTGATGGGCACAGTTTTGGGGACGTCATCAAGGTGGACCAGGATTTGGTGGTGTCCCCAGACAAGGTCCACCTTGGAGAAAATGTGGGCCCCGTGTAGGTTTGCCGCGAAGTCCTGGATATGAGGGACGGGGTAGCAGTCTGGGGTGGTGGCATTGTTCAGCCTGCGATAGTCACTGCAGGGCCTCCACCCACCGGTGGCTTTGGGGACCATGTGCAGGGGGGAGGCCCAGGGGCTGTCTGACCTGCGAATGATCCCCAGCTCCTCCATGTGGCGGAACTCCTCCTTCGCCAGGTGGAGCTTGTCTAGAGGTAGTCATCGTGCTCGGGCGTGAAGGGGTGGCCCTGTCATAGTGATGTGGTGCCGCACCCCGTGTTTGGGCATCGAACTCATGAACTGCGGTGCCAGAACCGATGGGAACTCGGCTAGGAGCTTGGTGAACTCATTGCCAGACAGGGAAACTGAGTCCAAGCGCGGAGCTGGTAAGCTGGCTTCTCCCAGAAAGTAAGTTTGGAAGGTTCTGGAGTGCACTAGCCATTTCCCTCATAGGTCGACTAACAGGTTGTGGGCCCGGAGGACGTCGGCTCCCAAGAGTGGCCGGGCGATAGCGGCAAGATAAAGTTCCAGCTAAAACAGGTGTCGTCGAATTGTAATTGGATTGTACAGGTACAAAAAGTTCGTATCGTTGTGCCGTTTGCAGCTTTGAGGGCAGGTCCCTGTTGCCTGCTGCGAGTGTCGCGGCCAGTCGGAGGTAAAACACTGACCTCTGCTCCAGTATCGACAAGGAAATGATGTCCGGACTGCTTGTTGGAGGCTGTGTTGGTGGCCAGCCACCATAGCCATCAGCGGTGACTGGCCCTGGCGTTTCCCTGAAACTTGCAGGGTGGGCGGCATCGATGGGCCTCTGTGCCCCACCTCTGATGGTAGAAACACAGCTGGTTGCCAGTGTCATCGTCTGTGTTTCTGGGGTGTGGTCGCTCGGTTGCTGGGACTGGTTTAGGTAGGCGTTGGGCACACGGTCTGGCGATTTGGCCGACAGACGAACCGCTCTCATGTTTGGCCCTCCACAGGACATCTGCCCGGGCGGCTACCTCACGTGGGTTGCTGAAGTCGGCATCGGCCAACAGCAGGTGAATGTCGTCGGGCAGCTGTTCGAGGAAGGCCTGCTCAAACATCAGGCAGGGCTTGTGTCCCTCAGCCAAGGCCAGCATCTCGTTCATCAGGGCCAGTGGAGATCTGTCCCCCAGGCTGTCGAGGTGAAGCAGGCGGGTGATGCGCTCACGACGGGAGAGGCCGAAGGTCCGAATGAGAAGGGCCTTGAAAGCCGGGTACTTATCTTCCTCCGGAGGAGACTGGATGAAGTCTCCGACCTGGGTGGCTGTCTCCTGGTCCAGGGAGCTGACCACGTGATAGTACCGTGTGGAGTCGGAGGTGATCTGCTGCAGTTGGAACTGGGCTTTGGCCTGGTCGAACCACACGCGGGGCCGAAGTGTCCAAAAGGTGGGCAGCTTGAATGCCACTGCATTGGCTGCTGCGTTGTCAGTAATTGTGTGGGTCCAAAATCCGTTTGAACCGTCGGGGTCACCAATGTAGCGGCTGCTACCGCGATGCCAGAATAAAGACACGAGTCTGCAAGCTGTAGAACAGGACCGATTTATTTACCCGCCTTGCGCGGGCCTTTTAAGCAGCACGATTCCTGCCCTCCGAAAACGGGAATGACATCCGCGCTACGTCATCCAAAGCTTTTCACACGCGCGGGTTCTCCCCCATTGCTTGGGGAAGACGAAGGCCCAGCACCATCTTGGGCCTCGCCACTCCGACAACGCACGCCCTGACCACCGAGCCGGTTCGCTTGCGTCGCCACGAGGCCCGTAGAGGGTAGATGATCAGAGTCTTTTTCTCAAGGTGGAAATATCAAGTACTAAAGGGCAAAGACTTAAGTGAGAGGAGGAATATTTAAAGGAGATTTGTGAGGCAAGTTTTTTTTTATACAGAGGGTGGTAGGTACATGAAACATTGCCAGGGGAGGAGGTAAAAGCAGATACAATAGTAACTTTGAAGGGACATTTACACAGCCACATGAACAGGCAGGGAATTGGGGGGATAGGGCCACATGCAGGCAGATGGGATTAGTTTAAACTGGCATCATGGTTGGTACAGATATCACTGGAGGGTATGTTCCTGTGCTGTACTGTTCTATGTTCAATGTTCTTGATCAATCCAGTCTATTTAAGGAGTTGACATGTAATGTAAATGATTTCTATACACACATAAATGTCATGGCCAGTTGATTGTATAAATTCACATAAAGTACCTAGGGACTTCTTAATTAGTGTTTTAAAATGTTTCCATTTTCAATTAAAAGAACACAGATTGAAGTGATAGTGGGGGTTCTTTCAGTTTTGTTTATCTGGGGTGGGATTCTGCACTCCTTGCCCCATGAGATCAGCAGGTACATCAGATCAGTCTTCCTGTGGGCCTCATTTACATTGAATCACACCATTAGTAGGCAGCTCAACTGTACTAGAGGCTTCGTGGGCATTTTCCCACCCTTTTCTCTTTACATGTGACCTGCTTCCTCAGACACTCATTCGGTACAGTGGCAGGGGATTACATTATGTTCCCATTCATTTCCTACCTCCACTTTATGAACCTGCTAACTCACTCCCTCAAACATTCTCTTTAGCTCATCCAGTAGTTCAGTTCCTGCTACCACTGGACTGAGGGGTGAAGCTTTCCAAAGATAGACTGTGACATGTTCTTAGCCTAGCAAGCACCACCACAGAAATCCACATGATTTGTGAGTGAGAGATCCATGTGTACTGCTGGGAGGGTGAAATAAATTCCAGGGAGCACATATTTTTCCTTTTGTTCTCCTAGCTTGTTCCTTTTCCTCTATTATCTAGTCAAGGTGGAATGGTCTAAGGACTCTCCATGACTCCATCAAAGACTCCTTCAGAGTTCATAAGGTCGTGCAGCCTCCACAAAGGTGTGGAAGTGGTTTGTGGAGCCAAGAAATTTCCCCACATGATACAAACAAAACACGTCATTTAATAGTGGATAATTTTTTAATTTCTGGAAATGATGGCATCCAGGTTCCGCTGGTGGCTCAACAGTGCATAAAGGAAGATGTGCCATTGGAGACTGAGGCAGAGTCAGAGGGTGTTGGTGGAGGGAGAGGGCCAGTGCATTGGAGCATGGCTGTGGGTCGGTGATCAGTAGACTGGGGATATGGAGAAGTGAGTGATCAACATCAGACTGGAGTGGTTGTGGATTGGGTCAGTGATCAGTGGATCAAGACCAGGTGTGTTGCAGGGTTGCCGATGAGGAACTGGAATGTCGGCTGAGGTGGGGTCGATCTCAAGGTAGGCACCTGGTGGGAGGGTTGTGATCATGATCAGGGTAGGGTGGACATTGAAGCTTCCACCGTGGGCCCTGGAGGACTGGAGAGTTGAGGAACTGAAGGGTCAGGTCTTGGGGAACAGGGAGGTCAGGGGTCATGTCAATCAAAATGAGGTTCAGAGGTTATAACCTCTGGGTCATGGAGTTGGGGAGGCAGCAGTGTGATATCAAAGTGGGCAGAAGTACCAAAAGTGTAGAAAGTATTTGTTATCATGGTTCACTCCCATATTCAGTCAAGTACTGCCAAAATAAACTGTGCTATGTGATGGAATGGTTTGTAGGCAGCATGAGAAGCTGGCAGCAGCAAGACAGGTCAAAGCAGAAATAGGGCCAGGTTATCACCTGATTCATTTGGCTCTGAACTGCACAAACTGATGAGGCTCCCATCTGACTTCAGCGTGAGTTACAGGGGCCTGAACTGATGTTCTCCCAGAAGTAGAATGGATAGTTATCAGGTGGTAAGTCAGCTGGTCAATTCTCCTTCTGAATATTGAACTAATACACTCTATTTTAGACACACATGCGGGAACAGTGAGACAAAAATCACCCTGGTTAGTTTTGTATGTACCTTTATAGAGAAACATATAGCTGAAAGGAAACAAAAATTACATCTCATTTATCTAATTGTCGTTTTATTGTCAAGAAGAATGTCAGCACTTCTCTGTTAAGAATGGATTATGAGTAAAACTGAAACATACGGTCAGAAGTTATTGACAGAAATGGAAGAAAATTTAATTTGTCTTAAAATAAAAACCATTAGCGCCAATCTTTTGAAAATATTTTTCAAGCAATTAGCGCTTGCATAAGAAAATGAGGTCACTTGCCTGTGTGTTGTGCAGAGTGAAAGAAACTCTTAAATCTTTGAAATGCTTGCAGTAAGCAGAAAAGAATTGCAACATCTCATGTAGAATCTCAGAGCTTCAGTGCACTCAAATTAGTCACTTTGAAAGACACATGTCCTGGAGTTTTTTTTCAGCTGTTTTCATTTACTAAGCTTAAAAGCAGATCTGATTAAAAATATTTCTCATATTCTCCTGAGAATACCAGTAACAAGACTTCACAAAACCTCTGCTGGCACTATCATTATCTGAACCCTGTCTACTAGGTGCAGAAGTTTAAATGTTGGGTTAACTGATGCTTCCTGAAGCATGAAAATATGCATTAGGACATCAGACAATCTGTCTCATGCACACTGATACCCTAGAACAGTTTCTGTGTTTTTCTCAGAGTTCCCAGTTGGTGTTGGGGTCAGATTCCTGAGCCTTCGGCTGTTCTTACGCCATCTGACAGACCAGGAAAAATGAGGTCGCTGAGTGCTGATTGTTGCCAAATGGTTTAATTGGCTCTGTGTTTCCTTTTCTAGTAAACAGTGCACTGGAGACAGTTATAGCCATTAGCAGACAATTGGACTGAAATCATGCTGTGTGATATAGTAAAATAAATGGGTTAATACATTTATTAAAGCAGCAGACAAAGGAGTTTTATATAATTTTGCATTAATATAGCACAGCATAATTTCAAGTCAATGCCCTTCTTCCTGCAAATTGGTGATCACAGGCTGACTATACAAACTGTTGGCTAAAACAGTTGATGGCTCCAATTTGTTTTTCTGTTTGTTTGAATGGATCATTATCAGGGCTAATTATAAACTGTGGTGGAGGTGGAAGGTAGTGAAGTAGTAAGTCAGGGTGGCAGATCCATTGCTGCCTGTTCCAGTTGCAAAGGACCCTGCTGACATTATAAAGCTTTTCACAATGGTCTCCAATTTACCTTTTTTTTAGCTTGAGACCCCGTAGCCAATTCTTAATATTTTGCTTAATTTTCCAAGTTTAACTTTTTCTGTACCTTTTATTATTTTAACTACCCCTCCCACAAGCAGGTTAGATGGGAAATTCTAATGCACAGAGGCAACTGTGTTAGGCTGCTATTGCAATTGGGTACTAACAACTGTTCCAGCTTGGGCACACCACTGAAAACATTGGTAAACTGGCAGTGCTGTCACTGGGTAAGATGGGGAAGGAGAGCTGGTCTGTGTAAACCCAGTTGGATTTGTATCAGTGGGAGGAGGGTGAAATGTCCAAAGGGACCAGGACCTGAGATTAGGGGAAGTGATCATCAGGATTGTCAGGGTGGGGAACAGAGCTGGGTGTTAGGAGGATTAAAGGGTTCAGGAGTATTAAAGGACCTCAAGAGGAAGGAAGCTCAGAAGATCTGGGGGTTGGGACCTGGGCCTTAGGAGGTGGTTTGGGTGGTGGGTTTGTCATTGTTGTTTGGGGTAGGCCCAATGGATCAAAGGTAAGTATGTGTCTTATCTTCCAGAGATTGTTATCCTGCACTGTGTAGTAAGTCATGGTTTTCCCTGGAGTGACCATCGATGGTTACTTGGTCCAATTTTCTGGAAGTGTCCTGTTAAATTTATGGAATGATGTGAAATGACTTGGAAATGGTGGCTATCACATTTCAGTCTGGGGAATAAAATCAATTTTCAACCATGTAACACTGAGAAAAACATCAGAGTGTGATTGAATTTTCAGACAGTCACATTTTGTGGTTGAAAAGTCCAAATTTCTTCAGTCTTTCTTCAGACTGATGATTGGAATCAGCCTGAAAGCTCTTATTTACCTTATAACATGGGGACCAGAACTGAACATTATATTTAGGATGCAGTTTCACCAGAGCACTGTGAAGCTGGAACATTCCAACTAAATTTGATTAGGACTTGGTTCCAATTTAATAATGATTGTGGAGCTTGTTTCTAAGAAGTGTCATCATTATATGACAGTCAATGTGCATCATCAGGAAGCTGGTTTAGTGAGTTAAGATTGCATCGTGTGAGAAGGCTGCAGAAACTATGTGGGTAAGGAATGGGCCATTTTAGCTGCTTGTCTGTCACTTTCAAATTTGAAAGAAGGGTTAATATCAGCTCTACAGTCTCTAAATACGCTTGCCTTTAAATGAGGCAAGGTATTTGGACACGAGGACGGTGAGGTAAAAGAGAGTTGTAGCTGAAAGCAGGTGGGGTTTGTTCAGGTAGGATTTGAAAAAGCTAAAGTTCCAAAACAGGAACTTGCCTGGGGTAGTGCTGAGTCAGCCACAGTGATAATGCAGGTGAGGGGAGGCACTGGAGACCAATTCAATCAGTGGGTTACGTTGGTTGCAGCAGACTTTAAAGGAGGTTGTGAGACAATTTTAACAGTGACTTTTTTATCTTGCTGGCCAAGTTCCCAGTGCTACTGAAACACATATTACATAGAACAGTACAACACAGGAATGGGCATTATGGCTCACCATATCTAAGCTGACCATGATGCCAATCTAATCTAATCCCATCTGCATGTGCATTGACTGCATCCCTCTTCACTGCCTGTTCATGCCTCTTAAATGTTGCTATTGTATCTGTTTCTACCACCTCCCCTGACAGTACTTGCCAGGCACCTACCATTCCCAGTGTCAAAAAAACTTTCCTCGTAAATCTCCTTTAAACTTTCTCCCTCTCACCTTATATCTATGCCCTCTAGTATTAAATATTTCCACCCTGGGAAAAAGTCTCTAACTATCTACCCGATCTATGCCTCTCATAATTTTATATACTTGTATCAGGTCGCCTCTGATGCTCCAGTGAAAACAATCCAAGTTTGTCAAACCTTTCCTTATATCTAATACTCTCCAATCCAGGCAACATCCAGGTGAACCTCTTCTGCGCCCTCTCCAAAACTTCCACATCTCTTTCCTGCAATGCAGTGACAAGAACTGCACACAATACTCCAAATGTGGTCCATCCAATTATTTATGCAGTTGCGATGTGACTACCCAACTTTTATACTCAATGCCCCAAACAATGAAGGCAAGCATGCTGTACACCTTTTTTTACCACCCTATCCACTTGTGTTACCACTTTCAGGGAGCTATGGACTTGCAGCACTGCCTGATTGACTTATGGTCAAAGATGTTCTCCTGCACAAATTTTCCTGTGAGGGACAGTTGGTACAGTACAGTGCAGTTGAAAGGAATGTTCCACAGCAAAGTGACAGCACTATGGACAGAGAGAACTTCAGTGTGTGGTGACACTTGGTGTTTGCTTAACCAGATTCTATGTGCACCTTGATGCAGCCATACACAAAAGTAGTCATCGGAATAACAAAGGGTATATCTCTCCTCTTCTTGGCTGTTTGTACATTGTGTCCCTCTGGACATGAAACATTTTTTGATCTCCAGGTAAAATGGAAAACAGCTCGGATGACTTTTGCAACACAGGAATGGGGTATGGGCTACAACTGCTCCACAAATAGCAATAGTAGGAATGCCTCACACCCAATGACCAAGCTCTTTCTGCATGTGAGGGGGAACACCTCTCCTACATTCCCAACTTCTGCTTCACCTTGGAAGTCCATTCCAGCCTAAAGATGATTTTTAAAAAAATCAATGGGACCAGTTGCCAAAGAATATGGCCTTGCTTTTATTGTGATTAACCCTGGCGCTGAAGGCAAGGTCTCAGTCTGCAGACTGACAGTGGATCCAAGCAGAAGATGGTGGCTTTGTCCACTGGCTGGGATCATTCCCCCTCTTTTGCCTGATCCTTCCTGGTGGATTTGGCAAAGAACTCGACACAAGCAAACAAGACAGTGGAGAGAGGGCAGCCTTGCCTGACTGCAGATCTGATTTTGAAGCTTTCCATTTTCCACACATTGATTTAAACTGATGTTCATGTAATCAGTTGAATCAAATTTTTAATTCCCTTCCCAAACCCCATGGAGAATACATCCATCATGTACACATATGACATCCTGAGAAAAACCTTTCCCCTGTCCAAGTTACAGGTACCCACCCCTCTGTCCTGTATGTAGGTGACCATATCCTTGAGTAGCACAAGGATGTCTGAACTTGCCCTGCTGCGCACTGCTCAGGTCTGATCTGAGTGAATCATGAATTGATGACGACCTTGTACGGGATAGTCCATATTAAAATGTGTCACCAATTTCTGATCTCTTCTTTCTTCCTTTCCTCTTGTAGATGTGGTGGCAATGCCCACCTCATGGACTCTGGCAGGCTACCAGTTAGACACACAGCCCGGTGCATTTCCAGTTGGCAGGAGTCCCACTGAGCCAAGTACAATAAAACTCCAATAATTCACTATCAAATTGTTTGGAAATATTCACTCATTAGAAAGCCAGATACCTGGAGTCCAGAGTGTGAGCCGGGTGTGTGGCCAGGGCCGGGGTCTGGACTGTGGGCTGGATGTGTGGCTGGAGCTAACACTGGAATGAGGAATGTCAGCGGTCAGGAAGGTGGGTAGGTTTGTGGCCGGAGTGGGGTCCAGAGTGACTTCATTTGTTTCAACAAGCTGAAAACCTACAAGATGAAACGCATCAGTTTCTATTTTGCACTTCCTTTAAACTTACTGGGCTTCAGTTTCCTGCTCCTTTTAAACTCACCAGATTCATTGAAAAATTTATAATACTACCATATAACATGTCAAAAAAAAAGTGAAATAAAGGTATGTTGGTGTGTTAGTAGGTGTAACATTTAATAGTCTGGAAAATCTGCTAGTGCTGAGGGTGCTGTATTCTTGGAATCTTGCTGTACAACTGGGTTTCAGCCAGGTCTTTTTTGTAGCAGTGTCCCGTTTTTTTTCCATTGCAGGGAAGAGCCTCCCTTCATGGCTCCTCATGGCCCATTAACACATCACAAGAGGTGACACTGGAAAACACCACCTTTGCCAATCTCAAATCCATTATTTAATTCCCTTTTCCCTTTTTGCAACCCCTGGTTTCATCTTTTTATAAGATATCTTTATTAGTCACATGTACATCGAAACACAGTTAAATACATCTTTGCGTAGAGTGTTCTGGGGGCAGCCCGCAAGTGTCGCCACACTTCTGGCGCCAAGATAGCATGCCCACAACTTCCTAACCCATTAACCCGTACGTCTTTGGAATGTGGGAGGAAACCAGAGCACTTGGAGGAAACCCACGCAGACGCAGGGAGAATGTACAAACTCCTAACAGGCAATGGCTGGAATTGAATCAGGGTCAGTGGCACTGTAATAGCGTTACGCTAACCGCTACACTACTTTGTCTGCCTTCAGATTGCTCCTGTGGCCCTGGAGTTGAGATCGTGCAGTGTGGATCCTCATCATGCCCACTGCCAGTGTTTGTGTTTCAAATCTGGAAGTAAAATGCAAATGGGCTGACTGTTTAAAAACCATTGGCTGAACTGACTTCTGAGTTTCCTGAGCAATGTTGGACTACACACTTGCAACCCACCCCAGGGTAAATACTGGATTTATTGCTTCCAGCAGAATAGGCAAAGCAGAAAAGCAGCTTAAGAGAAACAGAATGATGAAAAACTACACAGAGATCCTTGCAGTGTTGAAATGACTCAAGCCACTGCAAAAACAAAGGGAAAAGGTTTCCCTTGGGGTATCCAGGTCAAAGAATGTAGCACTTCTCAACAACATTATGGGACTTAGCCCCAATTCAAGTATTTCCATTGCCTTGTGAAACCTCGTGCAGATTAATGCTACAGCTACTTCTAGGTAACATTTGAATAAACTCTGAGCAGGTCTCAAACCTCAGCACTGCATAATGCAGCAAGGCTGTGGTTCTTATGATCAAAATCACACACAAATTCTGAGCAACAGAAGCTGAGTGTGAAACAGAAATTTATGCAAGATTTTCAATCTTTCCCCAAAAAGAGTTGCAGAAAATAAGTGATAGGGAATCCCACTGTAATAGCCAAAAACCTGCCTCTATGATGCATAGCCAATAAGTTGCAGTTATATATAAAAATATAAGGAACCATGTGACCAACATTGCTAATTTTAATCACCAGTAAGCAGGGCGTCGTTTAGCATTCAAATCAGTCATTCAAAGCAGCAATAATATGTGCTTAATTCATATTTTTGATCAATTCCTTATGTAGCCTATGAATGAAATGTCCACCTGCTCTGTAATTTCAGGGGTGTAACATAAATTTTTTAGATCGGATTCAAACATTTAAACATCCTGTAGTCATCCGCTATTGTTTAAGAAAGTAGTCGCAGATGGGGATTCTTGTCTGGTTAACAATAACCAGAGTGTTGTTATATACATCCACAAAGATGTCACAATCTGTGCTATCCATTGAAGATTCAGCAGATTGTTAGGATGAAAGGGTTTAATAAAAAATTATACTGAGTTCACAGCAGAAAATTAGAACTGTGATGAATCCTTCATAATGATTACCTTGTATGTATCTGAACAGGCATTAAGGCCTTCTAAAGCTGAAATTAAAATAATTAAGTCTTCAAGCTTAATGGTCTGTCCTTTATAGGCATCTCTCAGTGAAATAGGTGATAGAAAATAGAAAAGGATCAGCCTAAATCCCAGTGGCTTTTCTTACACCTTTGCTGAATTGGTAAATAAATTAATTCCTTTCACACAATAATCTTTGGTTTTGTAGAAATCACCTATGACATTTCAATCGATTCTAGATAGATAGGATTTGTGCTGCTAAAGGAATTTGGATAGAAACTCACATATTTATTTGAAGAAGAGCAATCTATTCATTGTGCTGGATGATTGCCTTTTATTTTGAGTAGGTACAAAAAGATAAAAAGAAATCAGATTTATATGGGTGTGGGGGCTGTGGGTACAGATGGGGGAATGCAGAACAGCACAACGGGCAGCATGAACATGGTGGGCCGAAGGGCCTGTTTCTGTGCTGTTACACTCCAGGATACTGGGACAGAGCTGAAGGAGCATCCGGGCTGAAGGAGTGTCCTGGGTCAGTCACGGGACGGAGCTGAGACAGAGACTGAGCTGACATTGAGTTACCCAGCATATACGACTAACCAGTGTCTGTTGTCCAATAAATACACATTTACAGGATTGCATTTTGCTGTGTTAAGGAGGTTATGTAATAAAGGAGAGTTGTTAGTTACATTGAGAAGATGTTAATGTTGGGACTTGGGGAAAAAAGTGTACACTGAAATCAAAAGTGGACAGCTTTATTAATTATAATTATTGCAGGAATTCAACAAATTCTCCTCCTCCTATTGATTTATTAAACAATTTTAATTTTGCCTTTAAACAGCTACCAGAGATGAGCTTCAGCAACATCAGTCTGGAAACCAGAAAGCAAAAAAAAACTGCAGATGCTGGAGATCTGAAGTCCAAACAGGGAACGGTCGAGATACTCAACAGGACAGGCAGCATCCCACTGACGTAAGTGAAGGAGATTTCGGAACAAGCAGCAGCCACTGGGTGCCACCTTTCCTGTTCTCAACTAAAGATGAATTTCTAAGCAACAATCTCTGGTTACTGAATGGTCAAATGCTCCATCAGGTTATTCCCAGCCACTTACTCTATAGTGGAACTGCAATCATCACCCAGGCAATCATTCCTGATTAAGATTCCAGAGGTAGTTTGGAGTTTGATCTAATTAGGATGTCCATGGGATCCAGGCAAACTCGGCTGTGTGGATTCAGAATTGGCTCACTCATAGAAGACAGAGTGGTTGTAGATGGAGGTAGGGGTGTTTTTTTCCACACAGAGTGGTGGGTGCGTGGAACGCACTGCCGGCAGAGGTTGTGGGGGCAGATACATTAGGGACATTTAAGAGGTTCTTAGATAAGCACATGAATGATAGAGAAATGGGGGGCTATGTGGGAGGGAAGGGTTAGATGGATCTTAGAGCAGGATAAAATGTCAGCACAACATTGTGGGCCGAAGGGCATGTACTGTGCTGTAATGTTCTATGTTCTATATATAGAAATACCATATTACAATTGGACTGTCACAGGTTGGTCACCTTAGACATAACTAAGGTTACCTCAGACTGACTTTGATAGAACATTACTTGTGTCCAACAACCTGACCTTTGTAAACTCTAAAATGTTTGCATTTTGTGGCCTTTAACATCCTCCCATTAAATAATAACTCTGTTCCTAACTTAGCAACAGCTGCCATTGTGATTGAAATTAGAAATGTTTTTATTGTATGCCATGTTAGTGCACAGACTTCAAAAGTATCTGTTACACTGAGCCAAAATAATGACCAAATCAATATAGAACAAGTAGACATTGTGATGTGGGCAATGACAACAAAGAAACATCCATTACCCTAGAAATTATCTGATTTGAAAAAAACTGTGTAATACAATGTCTCAGTTTACATGATTTACATATTTAATTCTTTCTTTAAAGAGCTACTGTTGAAGTACGTCAAGGAGCACGTCTTTGATCAAATTGTTAGCTAAATTGGCTTGAAAATAAATCTCTAATTGCATTGGATAATTTACATTTTAGCACTGTAAAATATAAATTAGATGGATCTACTTTGTCATTCCCTGTAAATTAACCTCTACTAACCGCACTGGGTTTCTCCCAACACTGTTCTCAGGTTTTTAGGCCTATGGTTAGTAGTAAGCATCCTTCTGAATTATTTCAATAAAATGAACTTAGGGAAAAGAGTCACCAGAATGAAGAAGTGAAATAAAACTGAGGCAGACACTGTTATAGTCCTCTATGTAAAAATATATTAGTGCAATAACCGTGACAACATCTCATCCTAATTGGAGGCAGGCAAAGCACCATTGACAAAATTGCACTGATCTTTTGTTTGGTTTGCGCAGCAGGTGCATAATTTTCACAATGGTCCTGAATTTTAACAAGATTGCCGTGCCACTGCCTCAGGGCCTGCAACTTCAAGCTTGCTAACTGAGGTCTGAGCATTCTCTAAGGAGTAACTGCCACCTTGCACTGGGTTCCTGGAAGTGCTAATGAATTCTACATCAGCCTTCAAACACTTCCTGATGGTGAGAGTGATTGGTCTTTCCAAAATAACACCGAGGACATCCTATTCACGTTTCAAAATCTGACCATTTATTGAACATTTAATGTTAGTTGTGGTAAATTGATAGACAGGTATAGTCATAGTTTGGCTGCTCTCAATGGGAAAAGGATTCATTGTTTCAAACATATCACTGTAGCAGTTTAAGTCAATTGGTTTTAAAGGGTGTGAGGAGGTATTGCAAATCCTGAGCAGTGGTATTTTTAAGTGTGTCAGCCGCACAACTATCCTGGATAAATCAGAGGCTTAATTGTGACAGAATGAAGCTGACAATCAGGCAGCAGCTGACAGCCTTAGGGATGAATTTTAACTTCAGAGCAGGGAAGTTGGGTGACAAGTTCCTTCCTATCCAGGAGTGGCAGTGGGCAGGTCATCATCATCACTTTGGTCCCAGGCCAGTTATATTGAAAACCCCAGTAGCTACAACAAAGCACAGGAACTCATCTCTTTCTGAATCAAATGGATGAAGATGCTTTTTTTAGGACATTTTCAACAGGGAAAATGAAGGTGAACATGCTCAGAATGAGGCCATACTGAAATGTAAGTTGACAATCCTGTCAGTAGAAATAGAATCAGATCCTTGGTATTGGTATTGGTTTCATTATTGTCACATGTACTGAAATACAGTGAAAAGCTTTGTTTTGTGTGCCATCCAGACAGATCATGCCATACACAAGTACATCGAGGTAGTAGAAGGAAAATCTGAATGCAGAATATAATGTTGTAGCTGCAGTGGAGTGCAGGTGGACAAATAAAGTACAAGGGCCGTGATGAGGTAGATTGGGAGATCAAGAGTTTTGTGAAATTGGTTTAACCATGTATGTTTGCCAGTTATTAAGTTGTTGAGAAGTGACTGCTCGACCATTAACATAAGGCAGTTGAAATGCCCTCTGAGGAGATGAGAGCTGAGAAGGATGCTGGGACCATCACAGGTTTGATAAGGAATATTATCAAGGACAGCAGAAGCCAACCCTTTCGTTGTGGGGTTGGGAGCTGCACCTTGTCTCCTCTGGGTGCAACAGAAGGAAGTACACTTGACCTTAATGGAGCTGTCTTCCAATACTTAGACTACAACCTGTTGGAAAGGCCACAGCAGTTTACACAGTCAGGCCAGTGTTCTGATGGTGTTCACCAAATGCCAAGCTGCAGAGATATTAAAAAAAAGTCTCTGCTGGTTTTGGATGGATGCCCTTGGCGCTGGCAAATTAAAATTATAGTCTGTGCCTTTAAGGTAAAAAAAAATCACCAAATAGGTTTCACTCTCAATTTTAGCTGACTCCTGTCAGGGATGCTAACGTTGTTTCCAACTCTTAGTCAATAAGGTGGATTACAAATTAATTGAAATATTCAAAGCCATGTTCACTACTGTGATTGGAAAGCAAAAACAGAACTTAAGATGCTGGGAATCTGAAACAAAAGACAGGAAGTGTTGGAAATACTTAGCCAGTCAGGCAGCATCTGTGGAGAGAGAAGGGGGGTTAATCTTTTGGGTCAATGACTCTGCCATCCATTCATTACTGTAACATTGATTCTGAGCAGCAATTGTTGCTTTAAAGCTGTCACACCTTTGAAGATCATGCTATGTGTCTGGGCTGCAACAATGTACACAGTAAGTTCCAGAGTTAGACTGTGAAGAGCCCTTGAATAAACTTTCTTTGTTGTTACTCATATGTTTTACCTTGTATACTTTACAATGTTCTGAAGAAATGTAATTGACTTGAAATGTTAGCTCTGTTTTCCTCTCCATGGATGCTGTCTGATCTGCTGAGTGCTTCTGGCATTTTCTATTTTATTCTGGATTTCCAGCATCTGCATTGTTTTGCTCCAATTACTCCACAATGTGCAAGAAGCCAAGTGCTGACTAAGGACACGTGCTTCACGCTGGCGGTAAGGAGGGATGACAAAGAATCAGTGCCATCCAAAACAATAAGGTCAACAAGGACATTGATTGAAAACACGACTGCACTGGTAGGTGAGCCAGGAAAGCTCACGAATAATTGTAGCAAGTCTGAGGTTTGAGGAGAAGGAAGTGCCACCTGCAAATTTTATAGCAGATGCCTCTGGAGCTTGCTTATCTGATAATTGTGGAAGTGGAAGACAGAGCAAATGGCAGTCCAGTCCCAGACTGACAAAACTGCCAGAATTTCCAATGTACCCAAAGTGCTGGAATTCTTCAGTTTGGGTATTGATTGGGTGAAGTGATTTTCAGGCAAATTAGTTTGTTGAAGCAGCAGGTAAGGCTGAAATGACTGGAACAAGAATGCAAGAAGGTAATCATGTTAATTGACATTGGAAAGCCTACTTGCTAATTACGGTAGGATGATTGATGACCCATTTATTGATAGAAGAGAAAAGCTACAAAATCACTTCAGCCCTGTGGCATTGGAGATTGTGCAGAGTTTTAAGGCTGGAACAGAGATCAGTGGTCATAAATAAAGTCACAAAGCTACACAGCACAGAAGCATGCCCTTCAGCCCAACTCGTCCATGCCAAAGAAGGTGCCTACCTGAGCTAGTCCCACTTGCATGCATTTAGCCAGTATCCCTCTAAACCTTTCCGATCCATGTGCCTGTCCAAATGTCTTTTAAATATTGTAATTGTTCCTCCCTCTACCACTTCCTCTGGCAGCTCGTTCTCATGACCCTCTGTGTGAAAAACTTGCTCCTCAGGTCCCCTTGAAATCTTTTCCCTCTCAACTTAAAAATGTGCCCTCTGGTTATAGACTCCCATATGCTGGGAAAAAGACCATCCACCTTCTATCTGCCCATCATGACTTTATAAACTTCTATAAGGTCACCCCTCAACCTCCTACGCTCTACGAAAATAGTTCCAGCCTATCCAGTCTCTCCTTATAATTCAAGGCCTCCAGTCCCAGCAGCATCCCTGTGAATCTTCTGTGCATCCTCTCCAGCTTAATCACATCCTTCCTATAGTACGCAGTAAATGGCAGAGCCCTGGGTGTGCTGTAGAAAAGAGAGCCCAAGAGATGCAGGACATAGTTCCCTGAAAGTGGCAACACAGATACACAGGGTGATGAAGAAGGTGTTTGGCATGCTTGCCTTCATCGGTCAGGGCTTTAAGCACAGGAGTTGGCGCATCATGTTGAGACTGTATGAATTGTTGGCAAGACCACACTTGGAGCAATGTGTGCAGTTCTGGTTACCCAACTATGGGAAGGATGTCATAAAGGATGAGTCTATTTTCCCTGGAGTGTAGGAGGCTGAGGGGTGACTTTATACAGTTATATAAAATCATGAGGGATGTAGATAATGTGGATAGTGACAGTCTTTTACCCAAGGTTGGGGAGTCTAGAGCTCATAGATTTAAGGTGAGAGGGGAAAGATTTAAAGGGGACCCAAGGGGAAACTTTTTCACATAAGAGGGTGGTGGGTATATAGAATGAGCTACCAGAGGAAGCTGTGGAGGTGGGTACGATTACAATGTTTAAAAGATATTTGAACCAGTACATCGATAGAAAAGATTTAGAGGGATATGAGCTAAACACAAGCAAATGGACAGCTTGATCAGCATGGACAAGTTGGGCCAAAGGGCCTGTTTCCGTGCTATGCAGTATAACAATATGTATGTGTGACTTTAGTATAGTATGGTCTAGAGAGAAAATTAGTGATTACATAATTGTTCTAAAAATTTGACACAGCATAGCAAATTTGACACAGCATAGCAAATTTGACACATTCTTGGACTGTGCACTGTGTGGTAAGTTTTTGTTTGGACTACTTAACAAGCATATCCAATCCATGTTACTATACATGTTAGATCTAATGTTCAAATAACTGTACATAATAGCTATGTCTACAGAAATCACCTTCAAAAATGTGAAGGAATTTTGGCCATTCAGAGCATTAATGTAAATGTGGTTAATAGACCAAAGCAGGGGCGATGATGGGAGCCCCAGCATAGAATCCAGGTCACGTGAGCATGAGTAAAGTGGAAAGCAGATCTGGCAGGAAGCTTTGCTACAGTCACTATGGAAATCATTCAGCACAAGTCAGAGCAGCAAGAAGTTTAAATTGCAGGAAGCATGTGCACACAGCCTCTATGTGCAGCAAGTGCAGCAAATCAAAGCATTGGTAATCAAGCACTATCCCAAAGGAAGGGGAACAATTCCAGAAGAAAACCACGGAAAGGAGTGTTTTCATAGCATTAAAGATGCTGAGCAATATGAGGAGTCAATTCTAAATGATAAAGATATAACTGCTTGTGATTTAAAAAAATCCTAGGAATTTCAAAATGAAAGATTAATAATCAAGATATCAATATGAATATTGACAGGGCTGTGGACTATTCCATCATGGGAAAAAATATGTCCAGGAGCTCAGAAAAACAACATTAGCAAGAAACATGTTAAAATTGAGAATATATATATTTTGTGAGATACTGAGAATATTAGCATGGGAATGTGTAGCATCAAATAATTTCCTGGGATAGTATGACAATATGTTTAAAGGTTCATAAATAGGTACTAAAGGAAACCAAATACATAAAAATATCAAACCCGATACCAAACTGATGTATTGTAGTCCTACATCTTTTAGACCTGCCTCTTGCCCATCCTCAGCCTAGCATTGACAAAAAGGGCTAGAACAACTTGACAATTAACAGACGCCACTGTTTAAAGTCAAAACTCAAAGCTACATAACAGGGAGAAATCATCACCAACAATATTCTGGGTGAGAATGGAATAGATACTGCAGGGGGTCTGGCATTATATCAGGATGACAGTCTAATTGCAGGAATCCCTTTGAATATTTCAGGAAGTGTTCAGAAGACTTCATTAAGATAACATTAATCTTCAAAAAAACTGCAACTTTCTGCAGAAGGCAGTGATCTACTTTGGTGTGTGAGTAAATGGAAGCACAGCCAGTTAAGGAGAAGGTTGAGGCCATTATCAGAGGCAGGAAGTTCAGAGACAGTGCTGAGCTCCTGTCAGGGATGATGCAGCAGTATGGTAGATTTCTGCCTGACATTACAGCAGCAACAAACAATCTGCTGGAGGAACTCAATGGGTTGAGCAGCATCTGTGGGGGAAAAGGAATTGTTGATGTTTCCAGTCAAAACCCTGCATCAGGACCCGAAACGTCAACAATTCCTTTCCCCCCACAGATGGTGCTTGACCCACTGAGTTCCTCCAGCAGATTGTTGCTCCAGATTCCAGCATCTGTAGTCTCTTGTGACATTAGAGCAGTTTTGATTCATTATTAAAGGAACCAGGACAGTTGGGGAAAGATCAGCAATAGCCATATGATCTGTGCAAGATGTAAAGTATCTTTCTTGGTGCATTATGATACTAAATATGTCCTTAAAGTTGCTTGCAATGCTTCTAACTGGAGAGTTTGGGCAGTGATTACCTATATCATTCCTAATCCTTACATGACATGCAGATTGACCAAAAATGAAAAAAATATGCTCAAGATGTACAAGGAGTTGTTGGCAAATGTATTTGGACTAATAACATTTCAGCAATTCTTGCTCAGAAGATTATATACACTAGTTACTGACAATATTGGCTTTTCTGTGTCCAAGGTCTGCTCTTCCCATCAGGAATGCAGAGGTGGGCCAAGTTATAGTCTCAATGACTATGGCATTGAGCACAGAGCATCCAGGCAACATACCACAGCTGACATCTTATCTGGACTACCTTAGGAAGAAGCCACAAAAAACACAGAAGGTGAAACAAAGGCAGCGGTTAGAGGATTTGAACATTGGCTTTGCAGATAAAGATAATGACGACCTAGCCATTAGGTCTACAATATGTACAAAATGTCAGGATTGTAGAACATAAGAACACAAGGAAGTAGGAACAGGAATAGCCACTAGGCCGCTCAAGCCTGCTATTCACTGTGATCATGACTCCCCCACCTTTCCTTGGAGCACACTCGATGGGCCGAACGGCCTACTTCTGCTCCCTTGTCTTGTGATCTCCTCCTTCTGCAATCCCCAATTCTTTGATCTGCAACCCCAATTCCTTGATCTTTCAAATATTCGTCTATCTCCACCTTAAATATATCAAATGATCTGACCTCTGTCATCCTTGGGGTCAGAAAATTCACTATGCTCTGAGAGAAGAAACTTATCTGCATCTCAGCTGATGGATATATGATGAAGGGGAAGGAAATAGGAAAGTGGAACAGAGTCCTTACAGGAGGTAGGTGGTAGGAAATAAATTCAAGATAGCTATGTGGCTGTGGAGCTGGAAGTCTGCTATGGGAGTCTGTAGGGTTATACTGGATGATTATGGCGAGCCTCTATCCTGAGATGGCAACAGAGATCCAGAAAGGAAAGGGCAGAGTCAGAGCTGGACCAACTCTTTTAGTTTTAATTGATAGCCATTTGAAGTAGCTAGAAGTAAAGTATGTGGGATCCTGTACTGCCAAAGGATGTAAAACAATGAAATTAAATCTATCTGTGTCACTGTTTTCCAGAAGAAGTCACGTCAGATATGAGCCCCGAGTTTGGATTGTTTCAGTATGAACAATTTGTGAAAAGCAATGGAATAAAGCACCATTTCACTTCCCCTTGCCACCCATCTTCTCATGGGTGAAGGAAACATTGAAGAAACAAGCTTTGGAAGGTCATTCAAAAGTCACAGTGAAACATTGACCTGCAGCATTCCTGCTAAGCTATAGAGTGATGCCCTACTCAACAGTGGACGATACTCTTGGAGAAATGTTGATGCAAAGGAGAGCCAGAGCTTGTTTGAGTCTTTTTCGTCCCAATTTGGCAGCAAAAGCAGAGGACTGATAGCACAGCAGAACATACTGCAAGGTTCAGTCTGAACAATAGAGGTGAGAAGGTGAAAGGTGAGAGTTGGCGGAAATAGTTAAGTACATGATCTTAGGAATTATACAGATTTAGGTTGTTTCAGATGAACTCTGAAAAGTCCACATGGACCTCTTGATCCCAGCACAAAATGCCTGGAAGAATAACAAAGAAGAAAGTAAGATCAAGTTTCTTGTTAATGTGAGTTATTCAAAAAAAACACAAAGTGATATTTCTGAACAGAGTCAAGTTAAGACTGTATCATCAAATCCAGGGATAGTTAATAATCCAACAACATCAAGTGAACCTCCAAGTTCAACAAAAGTAACATATAAGTACCTTATGGGAATCATAGGGTATGTGAAAACAGGTGAATCAGCTAAACTTGTATAATGTATAAAATATGTTAAAGCTTTTTATTGAAAAAAGAGGAAAGCAGTGCCACATATGTAATAATGGATATGAACAATAATTGTTGCTTTAATGTTGCCATCCATAGAGAAAAAGAGTTGCAGCATGGAAACAGGCCCTTCACCCACTGTAGTTGCACCAACCATCAACCACCTATTTACACTAATCCCACATTAAACCCATTTTAAGAATGTGTCTTGTGACTAACTGCTCCGTGTTGCAACAACATACAGTATGTATGTGTGTGTGTGTATATATATGTATATAGATATATCTATATATATATATATATATATATATATTGTTACGGACTTAGTGAATGTCCCTTTTAGATAGAGTGTGCGTGTGTGTGTGTGTGGGGCGTACTTACGTCAATAGAAGATAAAGGACGTAATGACATTGTTGAAGGGGTCAGAAGAAGGAGAGAGAGAGAGAAGGGAGAGAGACACCAGCCTGCTAGTTTTCTCTATCAATGGATGAGAAACAATAACTGTGTCTGCCACTGAAATCCATGTATGGAAATTGGAAGTAATCCGGTGGAGTTGTTGCTGACCTGTAGAAGGAAACAGGTATTTGTGTGTGGACGACCACGATTCGGATGCTTTTTGGGGTGAGGAAGTCACTGCCAAGTAAACACTGAAGTGTCATTTGGGTTCCATCGTGGAACATTTGGATTTCGTATTTACTCTCTCTATGTTTCTCTACGTCTATGTCTTATCTTCAGACAACGGTGGTTGTTGAAGAAGCCCTTGCTCATGTTTCACCTTATGGCTTGCGGAACTGAACTTTAAGAACCATTCCTGAACTTGGAGTTTGGGACTTTGTCGCACACACATGAAGAGTTTAGTTTTGGGGTTAACGTTCAAGGTTTAACATTTTTGAATTCCAACATACTAACATTTTTACTTTTATTTTTCGTATTATCATAAGTAGTGATTAATAAAATAGTTTTTAACACTGAATCATGCTCAGTGTGTTTCTTTTGTTGCTGGTTCGTGACAAAATTGGGGGCTCGTCCGGGATCCAACCCAAAGATTAACGAGTGTCGTCTGGGATCGTTCCCCAGATTGACGAGATTTGTTCGGGATTCAATCCAAAGATTGTTGAGGGAGGTCTGATAAATTCTTTTTAATTGGCTTGTGTGTGTGGAAACCAGCAGCAATGGATATTAAGGCATTTTTGGAGTCACCAAGCCTAAAGGGATTGGAGGTGGTGAAAAAGGATGATCTGATAAAGATTGCTACAAGGCTAAACCTTACAGAAGTAAAGCAGTCTATGAGAAAGGCAGATATTCAGAGACTGATAGCTGGCCATTATGTGGAAAAGAAGGTGTTTGAGAAGGAAGTGTTAAAACAGTTTCCTGGCAGTGAAATAGCAATTTCTGAGGCATAGGTGCAGCTGGCAAAGATAGAGGAAGGGAGATTTCAGCCTTTGTAACCCCTTCTGGATTGTATGAATACAATGTTTTACCATTTGGAATGAAAAATGCTCCGGCAACATTTCAACGAATGATTAATTCAGTGATTCATGGGTTAAAACATACAGATGCCTACATTGACGACTTAGTGACTGGGAATGATACATGGGAGGATCACATATCTGCGTTAGAAAGGTTGTTTGAAAGACTTTCTGAGGCTAACCTTACAGTTAACTTGGCTAAAAGTGAATTTGGCCATGCCACTGTGACGTATCTTGGTTATGTTGTAGGTCAAGGCAAGCAAGCTCCTGTTCAGGCAAAAGTTCAAGCAATATCTGAATTCCCTATTCCCACAGGTACGAGGATTGTTAGAAAATTTTTGGGAATGGTTGGATATTATCGAAAATTTTGTAAAAATTTTGCTGATATTGCTCTTCCCCTAACTAATCTTCTGAAGAAGGGAGAGAAGTTTGTTTGGACAGATTCTTGTCAAGAAGCATTTGAGAAGCTGAAAGCCATTTTATGCTACCATCCTGTGCTCAAAACACCTGACTTTGAAAAGCCATTTTCATTAGCAGTAGATGCCAGTGATGAAGCTGCAGGAGCTGTGTTGTTGCAGAAGGGTGACCTTGATGATATTGACCATCCTGTAGCTTACTTTTCAAAGAAATTTAATGAGCATCAAAAGAATTATTCCACCATAGAGAAAGAATTACTGTCGCTTGTTTTAGCCTTGCAACATTTCAGTGTATATGTTTGCACCGCTCAGAAACCATTGACTGTATATACAGATCATAACCCATTGGTGTTTCTGAGCCGAGTCAAAAACAAGAACAGAAGGCTGTTAAACTGGAGTTTAATTTTGCAAGAGTTTGATCTCATGATAACTCACATTAAAGGCAAAGATAATGTGATTGCTGATTGTCTTTCCCGATGTTAAATGGGAAACATGTATCTGTACTAATCTGATAGTTTGTAGTTGTGTAGCATGATAATTATTAACATTACTAACTGTATGCGCGGTTAAATTTTTCTTGGGAAAAATTCTTCTTAGGTGGGAGGTGTTACGGACTCAGTGAATGTCCCTTTTAGATAGAGTGTGTGTGTGTGTGTGTGTGTGTGTGTGGCGTGCTTACGTCAATAGAAGATAAAGGACATAATGACATTGTTGAAGGGGTCAGAAGAAGGAGAGAGAGAGAGAGAGAGAGAGAAGGGAGAGAGACACCAGCCTGCTAGTTTTCTCTATCAATGGATGAGAAACAATAACTGTGTCTGCCACTGAAATCCATGTATGGAAATTGGAAGTAATCCGGTGGAGTTCACTTTGTTGCTGACCTGTAGAAGGAAACAGGTATTTGTGTGTGGACGACCACGATTCGGATGCTTTTCGGGGTGAGGAAGTCACTACCAAGTAAACACTGAAGTGTCATTTGGGTTCCATCGTGGAACATTTGGATTTCGTATTTACTCTCTCTATGTTTCTCTACGTCTACGTCTTACCTTCAGACAACAGTGGTTGTTGAAGAAGCCCTTGCTCATGTTTCACCTTATGGCTTGCGGAACTGAACTTTAAGAACCATTCCTGAACTTGGAGTTTGGGACTTTGTCACACACACACACGAAGAGTTTAGTTTTGGGGTTAACGTTCAAGGTTTAACATTTTTGAATTCCAACATACTAACATTTTTACTTTTATTTTTCGTATTATCATAAGTAGTGATTAATAAAATAGTTTTTAACACTGAATCATGCTCAGTGTGTTTCTTTTGTTGCTGGTTCATGACTATATATATATATACATATATATGTGTGTGTGTGTGTGTGTGTGTATATATATGTGTAGAGATGTATATACACATATCTACACACACACACACACACACACACACACACACACACACACACACACACACACACACACACACAGAGTAGCATGCAAAAGTTTGGGAACCCCTGGTCAAAATTTCTGTTACTGTGAATAGCTAAGCGAGTAAAAGATGACCTGATTTCCAAAAGGCATAAAGTTAAGGATGACACATTTCTTTAACATTTTTAGCAAGATTACTTTTTTATTTCCATCTTTTACAGTTACAAAATAACAAAAAAGGAAAAGGGCCCGAAGCAAAAATTTGGGCACCCTGCATGGTCAGTACTTAGTAACACCCTCTTTGGCAAGTATCGCGGCTTGTAAACGCTTTCTGTAGCCAGCTAAGAGTCTTTCAGTTCTTGTTTGGGGGATTCTTGCCCCATTCTTCCTTGCAAAAGACTTCTAGTTCTGTGAGATTCTTGGGCCATCTTGCATGCACTGCTCTTCTGAGGTCTATCCACAGATTTTTGATGATGTTTAGGTCGGGGGACTGTGAGGGCCATGGCAAAACTCCATGACTCAGTGTTCACAGCCTGCAGGGTATGACAATTCCAAAGATTTACACCCTCTGAGTGAAAAAATTCTTCCCATCCTCAGTCTCAGATGTCTGATTTTGGCTTTGAGGTCAAGACTTTCTGGTAAAAAGAAACAATCTTTCAACACCCATCCTGCCAACCCCTTCAGGTATCTTACATACTTCAGTGAAATCACCTTTGATTTTTCAAAACTCCAGAGATTATTTATTACCTTCCATACTTATCAGATTCCAGCAGTGGTTATCTTTGTGTTCCCACTTATCGTCCACCTAGACGTCTCCACCTTCACACTCCCATCCCCCCACCTGGTTCCATCTTTTTTATGTCTCCCTCTACCCATTGTCCACCTGCCTGTGCCTCTTGAGGTAGTCCATTGTGGATTTTGAGGTGTGTTTAGGATCGTTATCCTGTTGTAGAAGCCATCCTCTTTTCATCTTCAGCTTTTTTTACAGATAGTGTGATGTTTGCTTCCAGAATTTGCTGGTATTTAATTGAATTCATTCTTCCCTCTACCAGTGAAATATTCCCTGTGCCACTGGCTGCAACACAAGCCCAAAGCATGATCAATCCACCCCCATACTTAACAGTTGGAGAGGTGTTCTTTTCATGAAATTCTTTCATGAAACTTTCCTGAGTCCTCACCACAAAATTCAGTGTCAGAAGTTTGCAAAGGAACATCTAAACAAGCCTGATGCATTTTGGAAACAAGTCCTGTGGGCTGATGAAGTTAAAATAGAACTTTTTGGCTGCAATGAGCAAAGGTATGTTTGGAGAAAAAAGGGTGCAGAATTTCATGAAAAGAACACCTCTCCAACTGTTAAGCACGGGGGTGGATCGATCATGCTTTGGGCTTGTGTTGCAGCCAGTGGCACGGGGAACACTTCACTGGTAGAGGGGACAATGAATTCAATTAATTACCAGCAAATTGTGGAAGCAAACATCACACCGTCTGTAAAAAAGCCGAAGGTGAAAAGAGGATGGCTTCTACAACAGGATAACGATCCTAAACGCACCTCAAAATCCACAATAAAGGTTTTGCCATGGCCCTCACAGTCTCCTGACCCAAACATCATTGAAAATCTGTGGATAGACCTCAAAAGAGCAGTGCATGCAAGACAGCCCAAGAATCTCTCAGAACTAGAAGCCTTTTGCAAGGAAGAATGGGCAAAAATCCCCCAAACAAGAATTGAAAGACTCTTAGCTGGCTACAGAAAGCGTTTACAAGCTGTAATACTTGCCAAAGAGGGTGTTACTAAGTACTGACCATGCAGGGTGCCCAAACTTTTGCTTCGGGCCCTTTTTCTTTTTTGTTATTTTGAAACTGTAAAAGATGGAAATAAAAAAGTAATCTTGCTAAAAATGTTAAAGAAATGTGTCATCTTTAACTTTATGCCTTTTGGAAATCAGGTCATCTTTTACTCCCTTAGCTATTCACAGTAACAGAAATTTTGACCAGGGGTGTCCAACCTTTTGCATGCCACATATATATCGATGTGTGGATGTGTGTGTATATAAACTCCCAAGATTAGACTACGAAGGGTCCTTGAAAAAGTCATATATATATTGTTTGATCTTCTCATGTCTCGTGTGTCAATCTGTGCACTCTGCAATGGATTTTGTTAGAACCCACTGAGCACACATACTTCACTGGTGAAAGATCTTGCTATAAGGAGAGGTAGCAAGATTCTGTGGAACCACAATAATCTGGGAGAAGCCTGCCAAGACCAGGACTGGAAAATTAACGATGGGTCTATTGGAACAATCCACCACCTGACAGTTGGACAAATTGACAGCTTGTCCAACAGGCAACCTGTGGCAACTTTCCACAGCTGGGGTCATAAGGGTCTGTCCACTGGCTGATGGTGAGGGGTTGAGTATGACTGGCTGAGATCAAGTTACTTGTTGTGATCAGGTAGAGAGGTCTTGACGCAATTGGGTAATGGGGTGTTATCCAGAGAATTACAAGGGTTGTTCTGATATTCAGAGGGACAGGGTATTTTATCCTTCACCAGTCACTTAAATGAACACAAACTGGACATTGGGCATTGTGTAGGCAAAGCCACAGGATTTGTAGCTGGGCCTCGCAGACAAAGTGGAAGGAATAGTGACTGGTGGTGCAGGAGGGGCGTCAGACAAAATCATACTGGGGGAAGATCGATGACTCTCACCTTGGGTCCATGGGGATAATCCTGCTCATCCAGACCTCACAAGGAAATAATAAAGAACAATTCCCTCCTTACATTTACAGACCTTTTCAATCCTTATTCCACTCTTGATTTAAGGTTAGCCTGGCAGTAAACAGATTGCCAGTTCCCTCTCAGCATTGTACCTGACTCCCAATTCCACCATTTAGTCCTGATGTGCTAAAGAGTGGCGTTGTATGTTTATTCATGCCATCTACTCAGTAGAGCAAATGAGAATACTGGCAGGGCAGGTCTCTACAGCTCCAGGGTGGGTGCGTGACCCAGAGACTTTGCCTTCTCCTACAATGAGTTTTCACTGGACAGGAAGGGATTAAAACACAGACTTAGCACTGAATTTTGTTGAGATATGAAAATATCTTCAATAATCTTTTGATATATATGTTAAAAACTAATTTTGTGTCTCTGTAAAATGCTTTTATTAGTGTGCAGTTTATCTGGAAATGGAGTAATGCCATGAAAGGTACCAAAACTGTAGCACATTTTATTTTTAATTTTCCAATATATAAAATAATTCAAAATAGGAGAATGACTGGCCACATATCCCCTTGAACCTGGTTAGCCAATCCACAAAGTCATCGTTGATCATCTAATTCATCTACACTCTGCCCAATCACCATATTCTTGGTTATTCTTTATTCCAAAAATCCATTGATCTTGGGCTTGAATGTACTCCATGACTCAGTGTTCACAGCCTGCAGGGTATGACAATTCCAAAGATTTACACCCTCTGAGTGAAGAAATTCTTCCCATCCTCAGTCTCAGATGTCTGATTTTGGCTTTGAGGTCAAGACTTTCTGGTAAAAGGAAACAATCTTTCAACACCCATCCTGCCAACCCCTTCAGGTATCTTACATACTTCAGTGAAATCACCTTTGATTTTTCAAAACTCCAGAGATTATTTATTACCTTCCATACTTATCAGATTCCAGCAGTGGTTATCTTTGTGTTCCCACTTATCGCCCACCTAGATGTCTCCACCTTCACACTCCCATCCCCCCACCTGGTTCCATCTTTTTTATGTCTCCCTCCACCTATTGTCCACCTGCCTGTGTCTCCCAACTCCACCCCTCTCCCTCCTCGATCTGGATCCACCTACCTGTCATCCTTTGTCCCTCCTCAGTCCACTAATCAGCTACTGGCCTCTGTCTCACCACTCCCCATCTCCTCTTTATTCCAGCTATCTTCCTACTCCACTCACAGTTCTGATGCAGGCTTCAATCCGAAACGTCGCAATTCCTTTCCCTGCACAGATGCTGCTCGACTTGCTGAGTTCCACCAGCAGATTTTTTGTTGCTCCAGATTCCAGCATCTGCAGTCTCTTCTGTCTCCAGAGATTATAGCCCCATTTTTCTTAACCTTTCCTCATAGATGTCTTCCACCCTCTCCCACTCGTCAATGCCTCCATCCTAGTAAAAAATCTAATGAACCTTTGTTGCACTGCCTCCAAGGCAAGTACTTGCTTCCTCAGATAAAGAGACAAAACTGTGTACAGTGTTCTAAGTATGGTTCCACAAAAGCCCTCTAACATTGTGGGTAAGCTCCCTCACACTTAGTCCAACTCCTCAGCAATAACAGCCAACATACAGTTTGTCTTCCTAACTGTTTGCAGTTCATGCTGTACTAATCCATTGTAACTGATATATGGGGACACCCAAACCTTCCTGAACATCAACATTTAATAGTTGTTCAACTAAAAAATATTCTGTTTTTCAATTCTTCCCACCAAAGTAAATAACTCACATCAAGTTGCATTATGCTCCATTTGCTACCTTCTTGCCCACACACTTAACCTATCTATAGTATATCCCTTTGCAGCCTCACTTCATTCTCCTCATAGAACATAGAACATTACGGCACAGTACAGGACCTTCAGCCCACAATGTTGTGCTGACATTTTATCCTGCTCTAAGATGTATCTAACCCTTCCCTCCCACATTGCCCTCTATTTCTCCATCATTCATGTGTCTATCTAAGAGTCTCTTAAATGTCCCTAATGTATCTGCCCCCACAAACTCTGCCGGCAGTGCGTTCCATGCACCCACCACTCTCTGTGTAAAAAACCTACCTCTGACATCCCCCTTATATCTTCCTCCAATCACCTTAAAATTATGCCCCCTCGTGTTAGCCATTTTCGCCCTGGGAAAAAGCCTCTGACCATCCACTCGATCTATGCCTCTTATCATCTTGTACACCTCTATCAAGTCACTTCTCATTCTCCTCCTCTCCAAAGAGAAAAGCCCTAGTTCACTGAACCTATCCTCATAAGACATGCACTCCAATCCAGGCAGCATTATGGTAAATTTCTGCACCCTCTCTAAAGCTTCCACATATTTCCTATAAGGAGGTGACCAGAACTGAACACAATACTCCAAGTGTGGTCTAACCAGAGTTGGCTGTTCTACCAGCTGTGAATGAGCAACAAATGTGGAAACATAAAAATTGGCCCCTTCATCTTTATTATTATAAGGTAGATTGTGAACAACTGAGGCCCAAGCACTGATCCTTGCAGAACCCCTTTAATTATAGGCTGCCAACCAGAAAAGGACCTACCTAGTTTATTGTCCACTAACTAATCCTCTGTCATGGTTTATATAATAATTAGCCCCAGAAGGACTTATTGTGTACAATAAACTTTTATGTGGTGCCTTATTAAATGCTATTTGAAAATCTAAATGGACTACATCCACTTGTTCCCTTTGCTTATTCCATTAGCTTTATCCTCAAAGAAAAATTGTCAGGCATAATTTCCCTTTCAATAACCACATTGACTCTGCCTAATAATGTTATGCTTTTCCATGTGCCCTGAAATCACTCCTTAATATTGGATCCTGGCATTTTCCCATTAGCCGATGTCAGGCTAACTGGCCCGTTTTCTCTTACTTTTCTTTTTTGAATAGCAGTGTTATATTTGCTGTTTTTGAATATGCTGGCACCATTCTAGAATTCTAGGGAATTTTGGTAATCCCAGGCAAAACAAGAAAAGAAAAACAAGTTTCAGTTCCCCAAGGTTGGGCGAAGAGCTTTGGATGTTGGGAATCACCCAATGCAAATAAACAAACAATGCCAAGAAACTATAAAGGGCAAAGGATCAGGTGGGACTTTTCAAAAGCCACTTCCACTTGTTGTGTAGCAGCAGGAGCCTATCATTGCTTCAGCTGTGCTGGCCAGAGATCAGAACCTGGAACACTAAGGTCATGCTGCCAAGCTGTCCTAACATCATCTGCAGTGTTGGAATTACCATGGAACAACAGAAACTACTTGAGTACCTAGTGGATACCAATCCTAAAATGCAGGGTGAACTCGGATCAGGCATACCAACATCGATTGATACAAAAAAACTGCAGATGCCAGAAATCTGAAACAAAAAACTGAAAATGCTAGAAAGACTCAGCTGGTCAGGCAGCATTAATGGAGAGAGAAACACAATCAGGTTTCTGGCATTACCAATGGTAATCCTGGTTTCTCTTTGCCTTTGTGTAAGGTGGCAAATCTTTTGACTGTAAGAAGCAACAGAACAGCTTCTGAAGGAAAAAGACGCAAATAGATGCATTGGGTCCAAAAAATGCATTGGAAAATATTAACTATTTTTAACTATTAACTATTCCATTAACTATGGATTTTATTGCACTAGTTTTCTGGATGATAAACAAGGATTCAAAATTCCATTTGCAGCAATTGAACTTCCTGTCCTAATCAGCTTTGAAAATACACCTGATACTATAATGATTTGTGTGTGATAGATGCAATAATGGTATTGGTTTACCAGAACCATTAGGCTGCATGAATATGCAAATGAGTGTCTTAATGTCTGTTTCAAACCCAATCCCAAAAATTGATTGGCTTGAGTGGGGTTGGGCACTTTCTCTGGAGTTCTTTGCCCCAGGGGGTGATGGAGATTAGATCATGAGAAACATTTAAGACAGAGCTAAATAAATATTTGAAAGATCGAGGAATTGAGGGTTATAGGGAACTGGCACAGAAGAGGAGTTGAGGCCAGCATAGATCAACCAAGATCATATTGAATGGCGAGGCAGGCTTGAGGGGCCTGGTGGCCTACTTGTGCTTCTCTTTTCTTGTGTCCTTGTGTGTTCATGAAATAATTGTGAAAGGGTGTTGCTTTGCTATTAAGTTACTAAACAATTTTGAGTGTGCCAGTAGGGCACATAGCCATAGCTGGGCTGTATCAGACCAATATTCCTTTCTTACTGCCGAACCTTTCAGTTCAGATACATGGTAGAATTGACACATTGTACTCCAAAGCCAAATGCTGTGAATCATGGAGAAGGCTGAGATCCCTGGAAACTCTCTGCTTACTCATTTGCTTCCCACTGGCAAGACAGAATGGAATTAAGCCATCTCTCTTTGAACAGAACACCTCAGTGAACTCCTTTATGTAAAAGTAAACTGAGATATAATTACCTCCAGCACTGACTTGGAATAAATCTGATGCACGGAACATATAAAATCCTGAGAGTTCTTGAAAGGGTAGATGCTGTGAAGATTTCCTCTGGTCAGAGTAAACTAGAATCACAGGTCTTACACTCAGGATAAAGACTGAGGTGAAGAGGAACTCCTTCTCTCAGAGAGCTGTGAATCATTAAGTATATTGAAGGATGAGACGTGGATTTTTGGGCCAAGGGAGAATTAAGGATGAGACAGGAAAGTTTTAAGGACAACAATGAGATGCTTTTATGTTCCTATGAAAGTACTTAATTACAATCCTTTTTGCAGCCATTGGTATCATAATGGTACCATTCAAAATTTCAACATTGAGTAAAAACCCTCGTGATTCAGCAGTCAGATATTTTGCTCTGTGATAAGAGCCAATTTTATTTGTCCACTAGAGGGTGTTGATAGCAATAGGATTACAAGAGGTTATACACACAGGTCTTAGTGTCCTGAAATTTATCATAACTAACAAAATAGGCCTTGCACCTCTCTGAGAATGGAATTGTGGCTGTGTCAGTGGCAGGTAGGTGTATCCTACTGGTCTGGGTAATACAGCCACTTGCTTGGAGCTCTTCTTCACCACCTCCATTTTCCTGCCCTGTTCAGTGTGCTAGCTCCAAATCATGCTGTTTCAAAAAGTGAAAGTGCACCCATATTTGTACAGAAGCCTTGAAGTCAGGGGGAAAAAATCGTTACCATCTACCATTAAGCACCCTGTAGACTTTCCAATTTGAAATAACTAAAGCAAATACCAGAATTGTAAAATTGCAGCAAGAAGAAATAAATAATCAACCCATCGATAGATAGTTGTTCTCCTTTACATATGCTGATGAGGCTTAATTCCTATCGTTAAGTGCATGTTGACTGTTCACGGTTAAGTAATGGCATTAGATTGAATGCAAAGGTTCGAAGTGGCATCAAATCTCATTTGCTCTCATGATCTGTCTGCTCTTTATTCTTCCAGTTGTAGCGGTTGCTACCGCGGAATAAAACAAGACTCTACACGGAGGATTGCCAAACAGAACTGGTTTATTTTCCCACCTTGCGCGGGCCCTTTAAGGGAGAATGTTCCCGCCCAAAACAACCGGCAATGATGTAAGTCCTACGTCATCAGGACTTTCCCGCGCGCGGGTTCTCCCCGTCGCTCGGAAAGACGAGGCCCGCCGCCATCTTGGGCCTCGTCGCTCCGACGCTGCGCGACCCGACTGCCGAGCCGGTTCGCCCAACTAGACGGTGAGTCGCCACACAGTGGAATTTAAGTGCATGTGTGTTAAGTCCTTTACCAAAGTGGCAGCCAGTGACTTTGTGTCAAAAGTGTATTCATGCAGATGCTATGTTAGACCCTAGGGTGGCTCACAGTTCCCAATTACTGGGTGCTATCAAGCTCAACTTCACCTCCAACCTTCCTAAGGTTTGCTGCATAGAGCTGAATGCAAAGCTGAAGATGCAAACCAACCAGAACACTACAACATTGAGGTATGACATGTGTCCCCTTGTGTTCCAGCTCTCTTAAGAAAAAGCCTAACATTTCATTCATCTCTTTAGCTGTTGACATCATGCAACAATGGTCTGTTATAAAGCTTTATTATTGTAAAATTTGCTTTATAGAGAATAATCAGACAAAAATTGAAAGTGCTAATTAAGAACATATTAGAATATAATAATGACATTCACCCTTTTTTGGTGTATTAAGTAGGTGCTTATTATAGTGTTAATGCCTATTCAATTTCCATGCATTGAATGGTGAAATAGACCAAAAAATGTATAAAATGGCATTAGAGTTGTTTATAGCCAGAAATAAACATTTTAACATTTAATGTGACCAAGGTGGTTCCCAACAGGACTGCAACCAATTTAGTGCAGCAGTCAACACTTCACCTCACAATAATCGCTAAAGGTCACATTCCATAAAGGCATCACCCTCATGGCAGTCACACTATGCTAACACACACGATGGCTGCCAAGGAGGAATGCGAGGCTGCAGGGAAAAGAGATGGTGCCAAGGTGGGAGTTTACCCCATCAGAGACATCCCCTCTCCAACTCTCCCTGCAGCTTAACGAGCTTCTTTTGTCACCTTCTGACAAAGGGTCTTCAGCCTGAAACATTACCTGTTTTTCTTCCTACAGATGCGGCCTGGACTGCTGAGTATTTCCAGTGTTTTCTGTTTTTAGTTAAGATTTCCAGCATTTCATTTTGATTTTCACTACCTGGGGCAAATGTTGGCCAGAAATAAAAGTCCCACAGCATAAAGCAACACTGTCAAAAGTGATATGACTTTATTGGATATGTCAAGGTGAGATCTACATGAATATATATGAACTATTCTTTCATACTTCCATTTATTCAAACAGACAGACACACACATATACACAGAGTTACCTACACATACTGTTACTCCATCCTCCTCCTCCCACACCCCATCGTCTCCCCCATCAATCTCGATCCTCACTCCATCTTCTAGTTCTCCACCCCCACAGAGGTCAAGCCTCTCAATGTAAGATAATGAGAAGGTTACTCAGTGTCCGTCTCCCTCTTCTTTGCTAAGATGAGGAATAGGAGAAGCCATCACCAGCATAGACCCTGCTGGTACTGGAGGAGATTATCCTGTGATTAATTGGCAGAGGAGCCACCCACCCCAAACCTTGTGGTGTGCCACTGTTGTTTCATTGTGATTGTTACTTTGCCACCTCCCCTTTGATTTGACCAGGAGCAGACAGCTTCATTACCATCTGTACTGGTGGATCATGTAGCTCTGTTTTGGCCACAGTTTACAACTACCTTCTGTGTTGTCTTTGCAGAGTAGGAGAGTGTTGTGTGAAAAGGTTCTTTTGGAATCTTAAAGATGGAGGGCTCTGGACACAGGCTTTGAATTTTAAAAATAGTTTAAATACAAAGGCAAACGCAGGGACAGAATGAATGGGAGCAGATGCACACACGCAGGAGACCACAAACATGAGGGGGAAATCACAAGGATGAGATACACACACACACCCACAGAAACATACACTAAACAAGGTACAGCTTATCAAGGGATAAACATTTCAATGCCTGAACTCCTTGACCCAGACAAGGAGACAATTGGCCCTAACACTCCCTGGAATCTGACTAAGATGATCCCAAACCACATGGTGGTGCACACTCTTACCAGTGGTCTCTGCAGCATCATCTCACTATTCCTGGGGAAGTCAAAAGAGAGAGGAGCCAGGGGAGTGCAACACCTTTTATAGTGCTGGAAGGCTGGGTGGAGCCTGGCCAGGTGATTTAGACAGGCCAATAGCTTGGAGGTCAAGGACAAAGGTGTTTACCAAGGCCAATGGTCAGACAGGTTCAGGAACAAAGGCCAATCCTTCTGCCCACACCTGATGGGTGGGGTGGAGCCAAACCTTGATTGACTGAGGTGTCACTTCCAATCTGATAAGCAATGCTGTCCTCTGACCAGAGGGGTCAGTGTTGTTACGGTCACGTGACGGCCATGTGCTCTCATACTACAGGGAGAGGCCATGTTTCCCTCCTCCCCAGAAGAGAAAGACACAAAGGAGAGAGAGCAGGATAAGTAAGAGAAGCGGGAGGGGTATTGGGATGGGAAGGAAAGAGAGAAGTAAGGAGGTGAGACCAGAAGTTTAGGGGGAAGAAGAGCCAGAAAGGGATATTGGAGGGTCAGAAAGAGGAGGGGTATTATGATGATGAAGAACATGGTGCAACTTTATGCCTAACACCCCCAACAGCATTAACTAAGACTCTAGCATGGTGAGATACTAACAGATCAATTTAGTGAGATGCATTTCACAGGACAATATACTGGGCACTCTCAGACCGCAGCCTGGGATCAGTTATAGAGAGTCTGCTGCAGGGGCTCACTGGAGGAAGGGTCTATCCATTGTACTGCCCTAGAGAGCTCAGCTGAGAACCATACTTGGCCTGCTTACTTGACAACATTGATGTAGATAGAGAGTGAGATGGTTAGAAAGTTGTCAGGCCTGCCACACCACAGGCGATTATGAGGAGCATGAAGGAGTCTATCACCAAGCTCTTTCAGGAGCTTGCATGGAGCCAGATCATTGCACTATATTTTCTCTTTAGTTTATGATATATATAAATGATCTTGATGAAAATATAGGTGGTCTGATTGGTAAGTTTGCAGATGACACAAAAATTGATGCAGTTGTGGATAGTGAGGAAGGTTGTCAAAGGATACAGCAGGATATAGACCAGTTGGAAATGTGGGCAGAGAAATGGCAGATGGAGTTTAATCCAGGCAAGTGGAAGTTGTATTTTGGGAGGTCAAACGCAAGGGGAAAGTATACGGTAAATGGCAGGGCACTTAGGAGCATGGATGTACAGAGGGATCTTGGGGTGCAAGTCCATAGCTCCCTGAAAGTAGCAATACAAGTAGATAGGGTGGTAAGAAAGGGATACAGCATGCTTGCCTTCATTGGTTGGGACATTGAGTAAAAAAGTTGGGAAGTAATGTTGCAGCTAAATAAATCTTTGTTTCAGCCACACTTGGAGTATTGTGTACAGTTATGGTCACCACACTACAGGGAGGGTATGGGAGAGAAGAAGTTTATAGAGAGAGTAGAAGAAGTTTACCAGGATGTTGCCTGGATTGGAGTGTATTTGCTATATGGTAAGGTTGGACAAATGTAATTGTTTTGGAATTGGTTTAGTATTGTCACTTGTACCGAGGTACAGGGAAAGACTTTTCTTGCGTACCGTTCGTACATATCAATTCATTACATAGTGCATTGAGGTAGTACACAGTAAAACAATTCAGAATGCAGAGCAAAGTGTCACAGCTACAGAGAAAGTGCAGTGCAGGTAGACAATGCGGTGCAGGGCCACAACGAAGTAGATTGTGAGGTCAAGAGTCCATCTTATCGTACTAGGGAGCCATTCAATAGTCTTATAACAGCAGGATAGAAGCTGTCTTTGAGCCTGCTGGTACGTGCTTTCAGGCTTTTGTATCTTCTGCCCCATGGGAGAGGGGAGAAGAGGGAATGTCCAGGTTGGGTGGGGTCTTTGATTATGCTGGCTGCTTTACCAAGGCAGCGAGAGGTATAGACAGAGTCCATGGAGGGGAGTCTCGTTTCTGTGATGTGTTGAGCTGTGTCCTCAACTCTCTGCAGTTTCTTGCGGTCAGGGGAAGAGCAGTTGCCATACCAAGCCGTGATGCATCCAGATAGGATGCTTTCTATGGTGTGTTGATAAAAGTTGGTGAGTGTCAAAGGGGACATGCCAAATTTCTTTAGCCTCCTGAAGAAGTAGAGGCACTGGTGAGCTTTCTTGGCCATGACATCTACGTGGTTGAAGCAGGATAGGCTATTGGTGATGTTCACTCCAAGGAACTTGAAGCTCTCAACCCTTTTGACCTCAGCACCGCTGATGTAGACAGGAGCATGTGCACCGCTCCCCCCCCACTTCCTGAAGTCAATGACCAACTCTGTTGTTTTGCTGACATTGAGGGAAGGGTTGTTGTCATGACACCTTGTCACTAATCTCTCTATCTCCTTCCTGTACTCTAACTCATCGTTATTTGAGATACGGCCCACTATGGTGGTATCATCTGCAAACTTGTAGATGGAGTTAGAGCAGAATCTGGCCACACAGTCATGAGTGTATAGTAGGGGTCTGAGGACACAGCCTTGTTGGGAATAATCGTGCTGGAGGTGTGGCTGCCTATTCTTACTGTTGGTCAGGAAGTCAAGGATCCAGTTGCAAAGGGAGGTGTTGAGTCCCAGGTCTAGGAGTTTGGTGATGAGTTTGCTTGGAATTATAGTATTGAAGGTGGAGCTGTAGTCAATAAACAATAGTCTAACATAGGTGGCTCTGCTGTCCAGATGCTCCAGAGATGAGTGTAGGGCCAGGGAGATGGCGTATGCCATAGACCTGTTTCAGTGGTAGGTGAATTGCAGTGGGTCAAAGTTTTCTGGGAGGCTGGAGTTAATGCGTGCCATGGCCAAAGTTAGCATCCAGCAACAGTAAAGATTAGTTCACAGACCTCCTCGAAATACAGTACAGCTGGAGATGAGGATAGCCTGAATTTTCATTTGGTATGCAAAAAGCAGTGATAGAAACACCTTTGGCAGAGTATCACTCACTAACAGCACTCAGTAGAGGACCAGAAATCTCTGCAGTTGAGAATGAAGAAGAGAGTGTATCGAAGGGTGAATTTGTGCATGCATAGGCAAGATATAAAAGAAAGGTGCAAGCAGCAGTAATTGCTGCAGAAAAGGCAAAACAGACTGCACTGGTCTGCAGTACAGGTGCAAAATAAGAACAGAAGAATTAAACATGCAGAGCTGAGTGCAGGTTGACAATTTAGATGGGAAATGGGATAATATGGTAACTTATGTGTGGGCAGGCTTTATTTTCAACCTCGGGTGTACAATCAAGCATGTGAGTCATCCACCACATACATGGAAATGATGGAAGTGTTCTACTGTACAATACTAATGAGGTAGATCATGTTGTACATGTGCAAGCACTGAACACTGCTGTGAGGGAGTTAAAGAAAGCAATTTTACTAATGTATGAGAAAGTAACAGAGGTTGGCTCTGAAACATTTTATAAGCTCATTAAACTGGAAGCTTCATAGAAAGTCAAAAATTTTGTTTTCACCAAGACAGTACACAAGTGAGCACTTTAACCTCAACCATTTGAGGAAGCGGGGACCTATACATTTGTCATGGACAATGAGAAAATGGAAGAACAGTGAGTTACTGTACTGTTGCATTGAAGGACTCTTCAAGACACTGCAACTCTGGAGAGTTTTTAGATTGAATGTTGCAGTATAGATATGCATGTGGCTTAAATGATGAAAAGATTGAATCTATATTGTTACGCATGAAAACCTCACATTTAATCTGGTTTGGAAGATTGCATTTTCAATGGAAATAGCAGTGAAAAATGCTGAAGGATTTTGTATGTTGGCAGGTACAAACATCATGGTAGTCTATAGTCAAAAGTCAACAGTGACAGCTATTTTTCAGAAGCAGGGTCAGCATGTGGGCAAAAGTTGTTGGAATTCATGTTACAGATATAACGACATTCCTCCTGCATCTTTTCCTTAAGGGCGATAAAGTGCTATACTTATCAGAAAAAGTGCACATAGTAACACTGCAATTCCAGACAATGAGTAAAAGCAGTATTTACCTTTGCAGCACTTGCACACTGAGGGATATTCTTCAACTAAAAAACATATTGAGGGTATCCACTCAACTTCCAAACTTAATTTGGACAACATCTATGCTAAGAGCAGCCATTGAGTGAGTTGAGGAGCAACCAGATTTTAAACTTATGGTGCTGATCAGCGCTGAGTCATCAGTAATGCAGTAACACAGAGCACAGTCAGTCTCAAGAGCTACTCAGATGTTCAAGAGCCCCAAGGTAATGATGCGGCTCTATAGAACTCTGGTTAGACCACACTTGGAGTATTGTGTTCAGTTCTGGTCACCTCATTGTAGGAAGGATGTGGAAGCTTTAGAGAGGGTGCAGAGAAGATTTACCAGGATGCTGCCTGGATTAGAGACCATGTTTTATGAGGATAGGTTGAGAGAGCTAGGGCTTTTCTCTTTGGAGAGAAGGAGAATGAGAGGTGATTTGATAGAGGTGTACAAGATGATAAGAGGCATTGATCAAGTGGACAGTCAGAGACTTCTCAGAGCAAAAATGGCTAACATGAGGGGGCATAATTTTAAGGTGATTGGAGGAAGATACAAGGGGGATGTCAGAGAGAGCGGTGGGTGCATGGAACGTACTGCCGGCAGAGGCGGTGGAAGCAGATACATTAGGGACATTTAAGAGACTCTTACATAACCACATGAATGATAGAAAAACGGAGGGCTATGTGGGAGGTAGAGGTTATATAGATATTAGAGCAGGATAAAATGTCGGCACAACATCATGGGCTGAAGGGCCTATACTGTGCTGCAACGTTCTATGTTCTATGTAATTCTGAAAAGTATTGAGGCAAATGCAACAAATGTTTAAATGGTTAGTGAGGGAAATTTCACTGAATGAGCAACCGACATTACTGGCAAGGATAGAATAAGATGACTAGGTTTGAATTAGAAGGATGTATTTCGCTTCCACATGAATACTCTGAAATTCTTCTCAGAAACGCTGTGAACAAATATAAGGTGACTGGAATCATCGAATACAAGAACAGCTGCATGCTAAACCTGCTGCCAAAGCAGGTTACAGACCTCAACCAATGCCTTATTCTGTAAAGAACTCAGGACAAGCTAGCCAAATTGGAAAATAAATGGGGTCTTTATGAAAGTGATTTATAGTGAGTAAACAACCCAATGGTGGTAGTAATCGGGGCTGACAAAACCATCAGATTATGTGGTGACTATAAAGTCACTCCCAGTCAGGGAGCCAATGATGAGAAATCATGATTGTTGGCATCCCATGACTTACATGCATTAGAGTTGGCAGGATCCCAGATCCCACAAAGTTAGATTTGTACATGCTCAGCTGCATGTATTTGAGGACTGCCAATAATATTTTGTCAACAATGTTGATAAAAACCTGAACCCCTATGGAATTGTCCTCACCAAAAATCTTCCAGTTCACACTGGACAAGATCCCACAAGCCATAGAATATTACCCAAGGAAAAGGGCGACCTTCTCATTACCATCACCAATGCGGAAGAAAACCTAGGCATACAGGAGAAAGTTCTTGAGCATCTCCATCCACACAATGTGAAACTTAAACAATCCAGATGTCCTTTGTATAACCCGAGTATATTTAATTTGGGTCTGAAGGTTTCCAGTAACAACTTACATCCAGTTGAACATAAAGTTGATGAAGACTGAAAGACCAGTGAATATAGCAAAGTTTTCCTGGGATTAATTCAATATTAGTGCCAATTCTTATTCACCCTAACAGTATTACCTGCACAATGCATCACCACCTTATGAAGAATGAGAAATGGATGTGGACTGAAGCCCAAAAGAAATCATGTGCCCACTCTACTACACAATGGCTAAATTATTCACTGACCATTGTTGCTTGAAATGAAGATATAGAGTAGTCATTCCCAATATCCTGAGAAGACAGATTTTGTATGAGTTAAATTCAGAACATATTGGCATTGTAAATATAATATCTATTGCCAGAAGTTCTGTACATGTCTGACAAAGATTTAGAAGAGCTAGTATCAACGTGCCAGGTTGACAGCACCAAAAACATGGAGGTGGCCAACATGACCATTTCAGACAATCCATGTTGATGTTTGTCAGAAAAGCAACAACAACTTTTTAATTTGAATTTATGGACATTCAGAATAGATTGAAGTTAGAGATGTCAGGAAATAGACCACTATTCACATCATATTTGTTTGAATACTTCATTAATTCCTCAATGGTGCAACTGAAAGGTCTATTTCTGATTTAAAGGAGCCTTGAAGTAGTAAGGCAGGTTTACTAAATTGTTCAAATATTGCCTAATGCCACATTCTTTTAGAGGTTTCTAGAATTGGTGATGTCTTGTGGGTTTCAAACACATTTGAATTTAGTATAGCTTAGCTTGGAAAAGAGAGGGGAGGTGACAGTTGAAACAAAAGCCAATTTGAAGAGATAAAAATATGCAATTCAGATAAATCGATAAGGCTAGAGTGTCAAACCTACATGTTAGGATGAAACTCAGTAGTGGGACAATATTAAAATAGGACCATCAGTGGTCCAGAGCAACATTTGGTATGGATTGGAGGTGAGGTCAGAAGTGGACCAAATAATTGCAGTGAGATACGGAATATTTTAAAGAACTATGTGTTGGTGAATCTATCTGAGAAGTGGATGTGAATTCAGCTTTTGAAGAGAAGATATAAGTCAGTGAGGTGAGTCCAGATAACACATGTTCCTCAGATAGAGAAACAATTAAAACACAAAGGACCCATGTACTGTTAAGCAGGTCCAAGTGTCTGAGAAAATCAGACTGAACATATCACTGCTTCCCTTCATAGAGGGAAAGCAGTGTGGTATATTTGTAAATGGATATGTAAATTTGTCACAAGAGTTTGTAATGTAATGACATCATCATACATATGACATAGATATACTTGTCAGTTATTGTTAAATCTGCAATAACAATCTGCACATGATGTCCTCCAGAAATTATTATAGTTAACATTTACTAATGCTGCAAAACTAGTTAACAGACACCTCCCGATACACTGCACATAGCCTCCTCTCTTGTGACCATGTGCACTTCTTTGCTGGAGATCAATTCCATCACACAGTGTCCACTGGTCTAGGTGACAGCTACTGAAGAGGCACAGGCAAAGGCCACACATAGTTTTGCTATTTCTATGCAGTCTCATGCTGTTCCAGCCGGAGGTCCGGTCTCTGCCACGTGGGAGCTGTTTGAAGCCCTTCACAAACAGCAATATGCCACAGGGAGCAGCTTGATGTCCTCATTGAGCAGAGATGCCAGTTGCAAGCAATGAAACATGCAGATGCTACCCAAGAGTAGGTCGCAGTTGTCCGGGAACAAAAGGATGCTGCACATCAGTACATTGTTCTCCTGAATGAGCAGAGAGATGTCACACATGACTGGATCATTCTCCCACAGAGCAGAGATAGGGCAAGCAGGAACTTATTTTCAGCCGCAGAAACAGAGGCGTGACCACCCTTCCCCACTTCACTCACACTCCCCTTCACCATGAGCAGTGTCCTGCTCTGATTGCACATGGCTGATTCTGAGAAAGGTGTAGACAACAGGGAGCGGGGGTCTGTGGGGTTTGGGGCAAGTCAGCAGGTCAGCTCCAGGTGTGGAGGTCGGAACAATGACGATCAGCAGATCTTTGCATCGTTGTCCACCAGAGGTCGGCCAGTGAGCAGGTTTATTGTTGATGTCTCTCTGCCCTACCTCATAAGGGCAACAAGAACCCTCCCACCACAGCCTCTCATGCTGGACATTCACCCATGGCCCACAGCCAGCCATAGTCGATTGCTCCTCCACTGGGCAGTGGGCAGGAATTTGATCTCGAACTATCTCGGGCAAAAGACTGTGAGTCATCAAGGACCTTTGTGCAGACTCAAGCAAAAGGAAGCAGCCTCTCAGCAGCCAGACTGCAGCCACATAGGGGAGGGAGCACCAGCACAGTGAAACCCACTTACACAGAACAGGGAATGGATCAATTTTTGTACTACTTAATTTTTATTGTTATGAATAATTTGGAAATCACTGCTTGATCATCTGTAAAAGCTACCAATGATGCATTGTCAGCACGGACACCACTGAAGCATCCGTTGATAATAACAAATGTGGAGATAGCACTCCCTGTCAGTTTGAACACACTCTGTGGACTTTGGAAGGCTTCAGGGCAGCCTGAAATGAATTTGAGGCTGCCAGTCAGGGCCCCAGATATCAGCTGAGTGGCCTTCTAAACAGGAAAACTAGAAATCAAGGAGCACAATGCACTCCTACTTCTGCAAAGACTGATCCACGAAGTTCGCAAGTTCCGCCTTTGAGCTCCAATTTATACCGGTAAGATGAGTGCTGTGCAAACAGTAAAGCCATTCTGGACCCTGGAAGCTCAATATCATAGTGGGCCCCATCTCACCCGGAAACCATTTGCAGGGCAATCTCTCCAGGTTAGATTGATTTTTACAAGATTTGTTCTAGAAAAATGCAAACTGATCCAACTACTAGGCTAAGTTCCTAAATAACAAAACTTTAAAGAAATAAATTCTATTTAATGGGACCTATTATTTAAGTTAATATCCAGAATCAGGATCATTTATAGCTAAGAGATTTACTGATGTGTATTTAAGACGAACATTGTCCAAAAGGATTAATTGTTTTGATCTGACAAGCACTATGAGTGACCGGCACTTCCTGATTAATACACCTGGTAGTGATTTGATTTATCATGCCACAAATAAACACTCCACTAGACTGAAAATCCACTATCTACTGCAGCAGGCAAAGAGTAACCCTATAAATATGCCACAGGGTCAATACGGCTGATTTCATTCTCCCCTCACAGGACATCTGATGATGTCTGACAGGGCACTGCCACTTCATTAATGCTTCACAATGGAAGAGATGGCCTAAAGGGCAGACAACCGTCCTGCAGTAAGCTTGAGGCCTGGCTGCAGCTGTCAGCGTGATGCTAGGAGAACAAGGGGAGATAATGATGGAAGGACAGACAATATTAGAAGCTGTTTACTCATTTAGCCATTGCTAGCAGCATGATCATCTTTATGTAGCTCTTAGAATCACACTAGAAACAATTTAGTGGTTTCCTTTTCCTGTTCTAAATTTATGATCAGCACTAGTCTAATACTTCAGGCAAGGTAGAATTCTGTAGTTACTTCTTTTCATGCTGTCCTACAAACCCTGTAGCTGTTGTTACAATGTGTTGTGTCAGGTCACAAGTGTGCGGGACACTGTTTAATGATGGTAATACAAGGTAAAATTAAAATATGCCCTGAGAAAATATGCATATGTATATGTGGTAAGATCTAAAATAAATGCTTCAATGTTTCCCAAATATATACAAGTTTTTACATTGCCCTGCACATTCTGATGTGAAATTAAATACTCTCTCCATGTACGAGAAAATAGCCAGGGTATACTTCAACATGGTCATACAGGGGACCCTTTATTCCCAGACAGAGCTACAGTCTGAGAATAGGTGACAAAATCTGAGCCTGGAAATTGCATTACACTTATCTGGTGCAGTAAAACGTTTCATACAAAAGGCCAAAAGCTCAAATGAAATGGTGCTGGGGTGACTTACACCCTGAAACAAGTGCTAAATTAGGATTTGCATGATTCATTCCATTCAGCACAGCTGACAACACTTTGCTGTATGACATTCAGAGAAAATATGCCGAACTTTAAAGGCAGACTCCCCATGACAGCCTGACAGCAACAACACAGCTGTGGGGGAGAAGGAGACTGAGGGCAAGAGAGAGAGAGTTCTTAAAGGGACATTCAAGTCCTGCTCAATAAAATACATGCTAATGTGGAAGGTCCTATGTGCCAGGCAGCCAAGAGACTTGCCAAGCCCACCATAAGATGTGTATGGCAGGAAGTGGTTACAGAAGTCTCCTCCAGTAGTAACAATCCCTGAAGCATGGAGCAATTGATGTCCTCACAAAATAGGTCAAGGTTATCTGCACAACACTTTTTACATCTGTAGAGTGGAGAACCTCAAATGAAAGATTATTTTATGCCACGGTATTTCTTTAAGCAAGATACCACTCATTGGGAAATGCAGAGATCTTGTAACAAGTCGTTTTAGTAACTGGAGCAGGGGTTCCTTCATTGATGTATTTTGTTCAAAACTGGTGGACAAAGTAGGATGTGATGGATTTTTATGTGTTATTGTCCTCCGCCTGACTATTGGTGTGCTCTACTGGTGGTAACCATCAGTGTGTGGAGAGGGTCACTTTGTTATCATTGGAAATTTGATTTGCAGGCTTGTTTGAACATAGAACATAGAAAATTACAGCACTTTTTTTTACTTTTTTTTACTCTTTTACTTAATTACTTCTTTGGAGAAAAGTCTTTCCATCTGGAAGTTCCTTATTGCTTATGCTGACAATGCTTCTCCTCTCATCTGGAAGGTGAGGCTGTGCATGGTGAACAGGGATATCCCCCTGGTAGCATTTCTCTTCCTGCTACTGCTCTTTCTTGCTCCTGTTGTTCTCTAAGTTCATCCTATGACCCTCAACCTCCTTGTTGCTTTGCCTCTGTCACCAGCCGCTGTCTTCAGTTTGAGGCTGTTCAGCATGCAGTACGTGACAAGGCAGTGTCTGCACTTGCTTTGCATGTACTGCAAGATGCCCCTAGATAAGATAAGATAAACTAAGATACAATATTTATTTATTAGTTACAGGTACATCAAAACACACAGTGAAATATGTCTTTTTGTGTTACTGGGGGCAGCCCGCAAGTGTCACCGCTCTTCCGGCGCCAATGTAGCATGCCCACAGCTCCATAGCATGCCCTGTGGATGACACACGGAACACAATCTCATCATCAGGAGAGCCACTGAGGTCACCTGGACCTCTTTATGAACAGGAGAGGTTTCACCCCGGCAATGTGCAGCTCTTTGTGGATCGGAAAAGTGTTTTTTATGGTGAATGTCATATTTCTGGGAATCACGCCTGGTTGCTTCATGCTGACATTCTGAGTCTGCCAAGCCCACAGCTGGCACTGTCTGGGATGGATTTTGAGGGACAAGGGCTTCCCACTACTTCTGTGAGCCCAGAATGTTCATGAAATGGTCCAATTTATTTAGGAGATACCTTGCGCTCATGGAAAGAATTTTTAAATTTAGTTAAATGGGACATTGGTAGGATCATATCCCATTTAGAGTATTGCGTACTCTATTGGGCTCCTTAATTATGGAAAATGTTAATATATTGGAAGAAGTTTAAAGTAGATTTTCTGGACTAATACTTATAATGACATCTTAAGAGGAAAGGTTGGACGGGCCAGGCCTTATGTCTGCTACAGCTCAGAAAAGTGAGAGGAGGCTTGACTGAAACATAGAATATCCTAAGGAGTCTTGACAGGGTGGATTTGGGAGGATATTTCCTCTGTTGGAGAATCTAGAGCTAGGAATCATAATTTAAGTATAAGAGGCCATCCGTTTAAGAAGTTCTTTTCTTCCAGAGGGTCGTGAGTCTTTGGAACTCTCTTCCTCATAGGGCATAGAAGCAGAGTCTTTGAATATTTTTAAGCAGAGGGGTTTTTAAGAAGAGAGGATAAGCAAAGGGGTGATATGATACTGCTTGTTGATAGCAATGTGAAGTCAGTCTGATCAGACATGATCTTATTAAATGTTGCAGCAAGCTTGAGGGCCCAGCTGGCCAACTCTTGTGCCCTTTTTGTATCATCGTGTATTTATATCTTTCATTCTTTCCATTTCTCACTCTTCTTACTGTGATTCTCTCCTTTTGTTTATTCCAGGGATTCCAGTCCTGTGCTGACTGCAGAAATGAGATTATCTTTCTCTCTTCAGGGAGGTGTGGCATTAATTTCATCCTCAAATTCCTTTGGAAGAGTTGGATCACAACAGTAGTGCCTGGACTCTGGCAGGTGTGGAAACCAAACACTTTGCAGGGCCTGATATTAGACAAGGAACAAAGACTTTTGCCATTGAGCTGAATACACCAGAAGGAGAGAAACAAAGGACAGCAGATGCTGGGATCTGGATGAAAAATACTATGATCCTGGAGGAATTCAGTAGGATGCTGCCTGGCCTGCTGAGTTCCTCCCGCATCATAGTGTTTTTCACACCAGAGGGAGAGTTGCGAAATGCTGAGGCCAGGTAAATGGCAACAACTTCCACTACTTCAGCACTTTTATTTGCATCAGAAACATCCCAAGGCGCTTCACAGTGGCATTATTAAAAAAAAACAATTGACACCCATTCTCATAAGGAGATGTTAGGGCAATTAACAGAAGCTTGGTTAAAGCAGTGTCTTAGAGGATGAAAAGGCATTAAAGAATTAGACAGGTTTCCACAGGAAATTCCAGCATTTGTGCCATGACAACTGAAAGATCAGCTGCCAAGGATGGAGCAATTAAGTTGAGCAAAGAGCCTGAATTCAAGAAGCACGGGTACCTTGGAATGTTGTAGGTCTGAAGAAAATTACAAAGAAGGGAGGAGCAGAACAATGAAAGGGTTTCAGAACAAGGATGAGAATGTTAAAATTGAGATGCTGTTTAACCCCTGTAGGTCAGAAGACACAGGGGTAATGGATGACCAGGAATTAGTGTGAGTTAGGGATATTCTGGATGACCTACAAGAGGTTTACGGAGAGCAGAGCAAGAGAAGCATCCAGAAATACGATGGAACAGTCACATCCAGTGACAATGACATGGATTTGGATTTTGGCAGTAAGTGAGCTGATTCAGTAAATATGATGATTTTACACATGATTGACGCATAACACCTGCATCAACAAGGAATGATGAGTTAGATAATAATTACCCAGCATCATTCTGATTATTTGTCAGCCAATGGATTGGAGAAGAATTCCACATGACATCAACTGTCAGTACACTAAACAGATTGCATTCCAAATTAGTTAAAGTATTCTTTGATTTTCTGATTTAATTTCTTAAAATTAATCCGTAAAAGAGTTTTTGAAGGTGAGTTCCGAAAACAGAAGTGGATACTTTTTAAGGTAAAAATGATGTTCAGCATTCAAAGAGTTAAGCAATTTGATGATAAATTTTAGCAATAATCTCTAAAATAAATGGAGCTGTCAGGTCCCTTTGGCCTTTGGGTTTCAACATTAATCTGCATCAATGAGATGAATAAACACTTGTTCAGGTGCTGGACCAGTCTAGCCAAAGGCCCTGAGCGGGTCTAAATCCAACAATGCTCAATGTTAACTGTACAAATCAAAACTAAAGGAAAACCTATATGTAACTAAGCATTTTATTTAAGAAAATACTTAAGTGTTATGCTTTTGCAAAATTCTTTTATTTGATTCATATTAATCTTATAGTAAGTGCAATGTTATTGAATTAATATTAATTGATCATTGCAGACTCAGACAGGAAACAGAGCAGTTTGAGCTCAACCTCTGACTTGACGCCAGGAGACTGACTGAAGCTAGAACTGGAAGCAAAGCATAAATGTCAGAAAATCCAAATGTTAGAAATCTGTACAAAAACCAGAAACTATCAGAAGTGCTAGTCTATCGGCACCTTTAAAGAGAAAAAAATGCTGCATATTTTGGATTTGCAATCCTTCATGAAACGGGAAGTGATTGTTAAACTTATGTCCAGCAAAGATACCTCTTGGGGTGAAAACAGAACTCAAACACCCTTCAAAAGTAGTTGTTAAGGTTTGATGAGTTATTGCCCTACAGCACCATAATGCTTATCCTATAAATTTATCATATTTTTCAGAAGTAAGAAAAATACACAGGCCTCACAATGTCCTGCTGCAATTGTACTATGGATTTCATTGTTGCTACCACGTTTATGCCTCTGATTTCAACATGTGGGTTTTGAAAGCATTGTTATTTCAATGTAATATAATATAGTACAACACAGGGCAATTAATAACCACCAGAAATTCCAATTAAATGAAAATCAAGAATTTCTCTTTGTTCCACCCATTGTCCTCCCCCATGTTCTCTGCTACCTAGCCTAACTTGTGTCCTTCTTTCTCATTTCTGATGAAGGGTCCCAGACTTGAAAGGTTAACTGTTTCTCTTTCCACAGATGTTGCCTGACTTGATGAGTTTTTTTCCAGCATTTTCTATTTTTATAATAGGTTCCAATTAAGTGACCTGAGTTTTCAGTCAAAAATAATTAATGTTACTAATTCCATGGAAGATAAAGGTGTATGAAAAAGTCAGCAATATTATCTCCTGCCTGTATCAACTTGCAAAATGATTAAGTATTGAAGAATGCTTTACAGTTTTCATAGATTTTTTAACAGAATAAAATGAACAGAATTGTTAGCTTCACAGAAAATGGTTACAAATGCTTCCATTTTACTCAGTGCAATTTGCAGCAGTGTATTTGCTAATATAATTTTGAAAAGTGCACACTCATTATCATATCAGCACAAAGTGACACCCTATTTTATATCTTGTATTGTCCCTTTCCTGCAAAAGCTTGCTTGTCTGGAGAAGTAAGTGAATTTTCAGTATTGGGGGAATACTTCACATTGATAATGCATGGATTAAGATCATTTCTAATTAAAATTTGATGAGTCCTGGAACGTATTCTCTGCATTGCCTGGAATCACAAGTTTCCTGAATGCTGAAACAGTTCCTATTGATGGTTGATCTGAATGCCCCTCGGTGCAGCTCTCATGTCCCCAGAAGCTACTGAAGCACCAGATTGTTACTATAAATGGGGTAAAAAGTGATGTCGTTTCCTCTGACTTCCTCCACTCAACCTAATGGAGATTAAGAGCCATTAAGGGCTCTTTGCTGCATGTGCAGTTTATATTGATCAGATTGACTCACTTGTTTTAGCCAATGATCCGATTACAAGTGTGGTCACCTTTCCGTGATTACTGGCAATGACATGCCTATGTAGGCACATTAAAAGCAAGTAGAAGATACTTAGAGGATTAAAAAAAAATACAGAAGCTCTTATGTGTAAGAAATTGTTTCTCTTAGGCTGAAAGCAAACCTGACTTTGTAATAGCATTGCAATACTCTGGAATGCCAAGCCACACTGGCAAAATCGGAACAGTTTCATTTTCTGTTTCCCCCAAGTCTAGATACCATAAGAGAAATGAAAATGAAATATGCTACTGAATTAATGTTTCTGCTTAATTTAATGAACTTTTGATGAGAGAGGAAAACTTCTCTGTTTACTCTAGATAATTATCTGTGCATAGTGCAGAGAAGTATCATTACAAAATTAAAACATATCTTTCAGCTCATTCTCAAGTGGCTGCGCTTTTGCAGACCTTTTGAAATCATGCCAATCCATTGGCATGAGAATTCAAGTTAGATTTAGAAAATTGCATAAGTACCTGATTAATGGAAAATCTGTGCAACTTTCACAATAATATCCCCGTCCTTTTCCAATCCCTCACTTGGTAAATGCAATCTCCAATGTGGTGTAGTGGGGAAGGACGAAAGGGAGGAATGGGTGAGGTGAGACATACCGACCAATATGTGCTGAGTTAGCTGATTTAAGCCAGAGAGCATTTGGGATGCTACAATTGGCTCATTTGCCTCTGCGTTTAGGAGGAGCCAAACCAGATAATGTCCTAATCTCAGTCACTGTCCTTTGATCCTCTCTGGTAACTGTGCGTCATTCCTTTCTGCATCATTTAAAAGAGTTCAACCTCTTCCAGCACCATTCATTCACCTTCAGGGACAGCCTCACTGATTCTTTTCTATTGCATGTCCCAGTACAACCAGCACACCACAGCGAAGGTCTCCCCTACACCTCCACAGAGCCAGCTTTCATAATTCATCCAAACACTAGTTCTTGCATTCAATTCTGCAATGATTTCAGTGTTGTAAAATGGATTAACTGACATCAGTTCATGCATGAGGACATACTTTCTCCATTTCGAGTTGACAAAAGCAGAGCCACCGTGTTTTGTTTGCTGCCAAGAGCTCCAAATCCCTGCTCTGCCCTCCTATTCTGCCCAATCACACTGACACAGTCTGTGAAATTTCAGAAGCCTGTTCAAAACTGAGTTGAGCTTCAAATATTTTATCTTGGGCATTAGCAAGATATCATACTTCACAATCGTGTCCTATTCGGTCCCTGTATCAATGATGCATTACTGAAGCCATTTTCCATGCTTTCTTTGTCTTCCCAGGCTCCTAAGGTCTTACTGACCTAAACAGTAGAAACTCAAACTTGGCCAAGACTCTTCTATTTGCCAACATAAAAACAGATTGTAAGAGCTTCTATAGAACTGCAAAAAAAATCAAGCAAGGGCCAATGTGGATCCCTTACAGACAGAGACAGGAATTTTTAATGAGAAATAAGGAAATATCAGAGAAATTAATCAAATTCTTTGTACCTATCTTCATGGAAGAGGACAACAAAAAAAACTGTTATAAATACTAGAGAATTAAGGTACTAGTGAGAATAAAGAAATGAAGGAAATTAAAAATATAGTAATACATATACTGATGAGAGTGAAAGCAGGTAAATCTCAAGGACACAATGACCTACAGTATAAAGTTTTGAAAGAGTTAATGGATGCATTGCTTATTATCTTTTAAAGTTTGATAGATTTTCGAATGGTCCCTACAGATTGGAGGTAAATGTCATCCTGCTTTTTAAGAAGACTTTTGATACGATAAAGGAGATTGGTCAACAAGGTTTGAGCACATGGAATTGGGAGAAATATACAGGTATGGATTGAGAATTGGTTAACAGACAGAAAGCAAAGATTGGGTATAAATGGATCTTTCTCAGATTGACTAGTGGGATAACACAGGTATCATTGTTGGCTCCATCACTTCACAATCTGTCTCAAATATTTGCCTAAGGAAACTAAAAGTTACATTTTGGTTTGCATCTAAATTGGAGGGGAACCAATATCCTCGTCGGAAGGTTTGCTGGTGCTACTCGGGAGGGTTTAAACTAGAGTAGTAGAGGGTTGGGAACCACAGCAGCAGGGCAACAAGTGGTAGGGTTGAGGGCAAGAAAGACGATATCACAAGTGAGACTGAAAGGAGGACAGTAAGGGACAGGCTAATAAACACGGGACTAATGGGCTGAAATGTGTTTATTTCAAGGCTAGGAGTATTACAGGTAAAATGGATGAACTTCAAACCTGGATTAGTACATGGAATTACAGTGTTAATGCCATTACAGAGAACTGGTTGCGTGAGGTACAGGACTGGCAGCTCAATGTTCCTGGATTTTGTTGTTTTAGATGTGATAGGGAGGGGTGGCACAAGTGATAAGGGAGAATGCCACAGCAGTACTCAGAGAGGACACACTGGAGGGCTCATCCACAGAGGCAATTTGGGTGGAGCTCAGAAATAAGAAAGGTGCAATTATGCTGACGGGATTATACTACAGGCCCCCCAATAGCCACCGAGAGGTGGAGGAACAGATAGGTAGACAGATTATGGAAAGGTGCAGAAACAACAGGGTTGTCATAGTGGGGGACTTTAACTTCCCCAGTACTGATTGGAACTTCCTTAATACAAGAATCTTAGATGGGGCTGGATTTCTTCAGTGCAACCAAGAGGGGTTCTTGAAACAGTATGTAGAGAGTCCAATGAGAGGAGAGAACATACTGGACCAAGTTTTGGGAAATGAGCCAGGCCAGGGGACAGAACTGATAGTGGATGAACATTTTGGGATTAATGACCACAACTCATTATATTTTAAGACAGTTATGAATATGGATATAATTGGATCTTGCAGGAAGTACTAAATTAGGGGAGGGCAAATGATGGCAGAATAAATCTGGAGCTAAGGGGCGTTGATTGGGAGCAGCAGCTGTCGGACAAGTCCACGTCTGACGTGTCGGAGTTGTTTGAAGACCAGTTGATCAGAGTTCAGGATCGGCATGTTCCAGTAAGGAGTAAGGATGAGGATGGTAAGGTAAGGGAACCTTGGATGACCCAAGAGGTCCTGAATTTAGTCAGGAAGGAAAAGGAAGCATAGGTAAGGTTTAGGAAGCTAAAATCAGACTGGGCCCTTATGGAATATAAAGAGAGAAGGAAAGTGTTCAAACAGGCAATTAGGAAGGCCAAAGGGGGCCATGAAATGTCCTTGGTGAGCAGGATCAAGGAGAACACCAAGGCATTTTACACATATTAAGAGAGAGGATAACTAAGGAGAGGGTAGGTTCACTCAAGGATAAAGAAGGGAATTTGTGCTTGGAGTCAGAGCAAGTGGCTGAGGTATTAAATGAGTACTTCGTGTCAGTATTTACTGAGGAGGAGGAATTGGAGAATAGTGAAAACAGAGTGGGGCATGCTAATGTACTAGGACATTTTGAGATCAGGGAAGAGGTAGTGCTGAGTCTTCTGAAAAACATTGAGGTGGATAAGTCCCCAGGGCCTGATGACATATATCCCAGAATATTGAAAGAAGCATGTGAGGAGATTGTTGGGGATTTGACAAAGATCTTTGTATCCTCACTAGCAACAGGTGAGGTGCCGGAAGACTGGAGAGTAGCAAATGTTGTGCCTTTATTCAAGAAGGGCAATTGAGATAATCCAGGTAATTATAGGCCAGTGAGCCTCATGTCAGTGGCAGGGAAGCTATTGGAGAGGATACTGAGGGATAGGATTTATACATAATTGGAAAGGTATGGCCTGCTTAGGAACAGTCGGCATGGCCTTGTGTGGGACAGGTCATGCCTTACAAACTTGATTGAGTTTTTTGACAAGGTGACAAAGGTGCTTGGTGAGGGTAAGGCACTGGACGTTATCTGCATGGACTTCAGTAAGGCATTTGATAAGGTCCCTCATGGTAGGTTGATTCAGAAAATAAAAATGTCTGGGATCCAGGGTGAATTGCAAGTTTGGATTCAGAACTGGCTTGCACATAGAAGACAGAGAGTAGGGGTGGAAGGCTGTTATTTTGGCTAGAGGTCGGTGACGAGTGGTGTTCCACAAGGATCGGTGCTGGGACCTTTGTTGTTTGTGATATATATCAATGATTAGGATGAAAATGTAGATGGGTGGATTAGCAAGTTTGTGGATGACACGGAGATTGGTGGAGTTGTGGACAGTTTAAAGGACTATCAAAGAATACAGCAGGATTTAGATCAGTTACAGATATGGGCAGAGAAGTGGCAGATGGAGTTTAATTCGGGAAAGTGTGAGGTGTTGCACTTTGGGAGGTCAAATGAAAGGAGAAAATATAGAGTTAATAGTAGGCCCCTTAATAGCATTGAGGTACAGAGGGATCTTGGGGTTTAGGGCCATAGTTCACTGGAAGTGGATACACAAGTGGATAAGGAGGTAAAGAAAGCATATGGAATGCTTGCCTTCATTGGTAGGGGTGTTGAGTATAAGAGTCATGCTGTAGCTGTATAAAACTTTATGCAGACCGCACTTGGAGTATTGTGTGCAGTTGCCCCATTATAGGAAGGATGTGGAGACTGTCGAAAGAGTGCAGAAGAGGTTTACCAGGATTCTGCCTGGATTAGAGGGTATGAGCTATAAGGACAGGTTGGACAAATGTGGGTTGTTCTCCCTGGAGTGTCAGAGACTGAGGGGAGATCTCATAGTGGTCTTTAAAATTGTGAGAGGCATAGACAGGGTAGACAATGAGAATTTTTCCCCAGGGTAGAAATGTCAAACACCAGAGGACATGCTTTTAAGGTTAGAGGGGGGAAGCTTAAAGGCAACGCGAGGGGCAAGTTTTTTTACACAGAGAGTGGTAGGTGCCTGGAATGGGTTACCAGGGGTAGTACTGGAATCAGGCAGTTTGGTGGAGTTTAAGAGGCTTTTAGATAAACACATGAATTTGAAGGGAATGGAGGGATATGGATGATACACAGGAGGAGGACATTTAGTGTAAATTGGCATCAAGATTAGCACAACATTGTGGGCTGACTAGCCTGGCCAGTGCTGTTCTGTTTTATGTTCTATTTCCAAGTTTGCTGATAATACAAAACTGGTGATTGTGAGGAGGGAGAAGAATTCATAGAGACTTCAAAAAGATGTAGACATGATAAGTGAGTGGGTGAGAACATCACAGATGGAACATAACTTGGAAAAATGTGAGGTCATTACTTTGGGGCACAAAACTGCAAAGCATCTGTAAATTGTGACAGATTGGGAAATGTTGGTACTCGCAGGGAGTTAGGTATCCTTCTGCACAGGTCATTGAAAGCCAACATGTGGGTGAAACAAGCAATTGTAAAGGTAAATGGGTCTTGGCCTTTATTACTAGTGGTTTTACAGGAATAAAGATGAATAACTACAATTATAGTAAACCTCGGTGACAGCTCATTGTGTCACTTTTGGTTTGCTTACCCAAAAAGGGATATACTTGTCATAGAATGCAACAAAGATTCACCAGATGGCCTATTGTGATACGAGGAGAGAATGAGTAGACAAGGGCTGCATTCTCTTGAGTTTGAAAGAACAAAAGGTGATCTCATTGAAATGTACACATTTCTTACAGGTGCCCACAGGGTGGATGCAGGGAGGTTACTTACCCTGGTGGAAGACTCTAGAGTTAGGAGTCACAGTTTCAGAACAAGGTGTAAACCATTTGGGATTGAGATGAAGAGAAATTTCTTCATGCAGAGGATGATGAAACAATAGAATTCCCAAACCCAGAGGTGCTGTGCAAGCTCAGCCATTAGCTTCATTCAAAACAGAGATCAATACATTTCTGGGTATTAACAGTATCAAGGTGCATGGGGATAGAGCAAGAAGATTGCTCTAGAAATTGAAGCAGATTGATCATCATCTTGATGGAGAACATGATGAAAAGCCCTATTCCTGCTGCTAATTCTTATGTTCTTAGGAAGTGCTATGGACCAGAACCATTACAATTATTAACTGTTGCTGTTTTCTTGTCCTGAATGTACCCTTTTCGAATCCTTTCTTCTCATTTGCAAATCTATTCACAGCAAACACCCTGCAACATTTCCACATCTATCCTCAAAACCTTACCCCTAAAAACTAATCCACTGCAGATTCTTTCCCTTTCCTTCCCCCATCATCCACAGTCCTGCACTGTAAGTTTGCTGAAGATTTTAGAGCTGGTGTTTTCAACCCAGCCTGCCTCTACAAACTCCACCACACCTAGATCCATCTAATGCCATGCAGTAAAAATAGAGAAAGCCAGAAATACTCAGCAGGTCAGGCAACATTTATGAAGAACAAAACAGAATTCATATTTTATGTCAATGACCTTTTATCAGGACCCCTGGCCAACCACCATCAAATGGTGGACAGAGCTTTCATCAATTCTGGATCTCCTTGGAAACCCCTCCTAAAATCTGTTCATTGCTTATTTCACTTATTTCATTTAAAAACTCCTCTAAATCTTCCCATATGACAGCTTAACTTGATAGTCGTATTCAGCTTGGTCATATTTCTATGCACAGCACTTCATGACTGGTGAAAGGAAGGACACAGGGAGAGATTAGGTGGAGTGCGGGGTGGCGGTCAGGGAATAGTTACTGTGGGAAGGGGGAGGATTGAGGGGAAGAAACAGCAGCGGTTAGTGAATGTGGGGAGATTGGAGAAGGGAGGCAGACCACAACAGGCAAACTTTCAATGCTTGGTGACAGTTGCAGAGCAAATAATTCTTTGAGCAGCTCACTTGGCCAATCTCGGACGATCACTTGGCCGATCTCGGACGATCACTTGGCCGATCCTCTTTTTAGTAGTGTAACCTCGAGTTCCATTCATCTCAACCCCAATAAGTAAATAGACACATACACACACACACACACACACACACACACACACACACACACACACACACACACACACACAAGCCCTCACATACACACACGCATACACGCACATGCACTCTCACACAGACACATGAACATTCACTCTCATAGACACACACACACACACACACACGCACACACAAAACCTCCACAATTGCAGAATAGGGTTGGATGGTTGCATGGGGCAACCTCTATTAGCAAATTCAAGAGCAGAATGGAAAAAAAATTAAAAATGGGAAATTGTAATCACAAAGGAAAAAAAATCTCTGGCAAAGACAAGTCCAATTGAAGGTAAATGCATTGGTAAAAAGCATATGAACACAGGTAGTGTTTCATCATTTTTCTATGCCTACATCATTGCATTTCTATTGTACTGATAAAATTCTAAAAAAAAGTTATGCCTCAACCACATTCATTGTGGTTACTTTGAACATGGAATGTTCATGCAAGTTTGCCACATGGTATTTATGGTTTAAAGGCAGTCTAGCGGGTATGGGAGTTATAATTCTTTCTGCAATCATTGGATGTAATAAATGGCCTTATTTTTCAGAATTGCAACTAAGATGTTAAAAAGCAAAATAATTTATTGGAAGGTAACTAAAATGTCGTACAAACTGTTAATTTAATATGCTGTACCATTTCTTTTATTTGTCTAAAATGATATAATGTAATTCATGTACTATCAAGTTTTAATGGAAAATCCCATCAAAGAAACAACTCTTTTCTCAGAGTTCCCCATTTGAAACAGCTAATGAAAAGATAATGCATACAACCTCCATCAGCATAGTCATAATCCTTGCAAAAGTTAGTTGTAGTTCTCTTTGAAAAATATAAAATTGATGCATGTATCCGTGAATGAGTTGTGAATGATGTTATGTCATTCTATTGAGCTCATCCATACTGACTGAATCAATTAGAAAATAAACCCAGAGTTTTCATCAGGATTTGATATTTGAAAAGCTGAGGTGTAAGTTCATTAGTTGTTAGGCAATCTCATGGATTCTGATATCAATGGCCTGCACTGTAGTACTCCTGTAGCAACAGCCTTATGGCAAACTAAACATTTTAAGGACGTGTAGACCTGTAAAGTTTTCTTTCACGATGCCTTATATTTAATTATGAAATATTAAAATATCATGGGAAAAAGAATGGATTTCTACATGAGGGGAGATTTTTGAAAGCCTAGGGGCTATGTGCGTCTATTCTTTCAGCCTGTTTTCAGTGTTGACATCTGGTTGCTTATTCTCTCAGATAAACCCCTTTATATTTGTATATCCCGACATGTCACAATAAATATTGCATTGCTTTTCAAATAGCCTTGCTAAAAGCACTTCTGCACTCTCTGCAAGACACATTTATGAAAGGAAAAGTAAGGAAGCACTAGTTTTGAAATCAAATTTAAAACAGCTACCTTTATGCCAAATATTCATTTTTCTCTCTGCTTCACATGGTTTTGCATTGACTGTCTTGTAAGGTTAATGACAACTGCTCATTACCCTGGATGTATATGTAATAATTTGGCCTTGTAGTGACAGTTGTGAAAGGCATCGACTTGTCAACCCCCTATATTTTTCCTAGCAGATGGTCACTGTAAGCAAGAGTCTTCATATGTATTCCAATGTTAGTTATCCAGAACACGTGCAAAAGGATAAACATTTTTCCTTGTGGGGGTGGATTACACATGGAATACTAATAGAATGTCAGAAAATGATGCCAATGTTAATCTCAGCCATTTTATGTTGTTACCTCAATAGGAAAGATGACTGAAGGCAAGGCTTAACCTTCAGGAAGAAACAACAATAAGCTTTGCTTTAGTTTTTGAAAAAGGTTTCCAAACTATTGCAAAGGTGACATAGAATCTTTAACTACTTAGCTCTGTTTCAACACTAAAGATGCACACAGTCAAGATGAATTTCATAACTTCAACTAGTTTGCTGTACACTAAATATCAGTGGCTTCCAAAGCAATTTGAAGTTAATGGAACTAAAACTGGGCATATTCTATGGTGAGCAGGTGATCCACCCTGCCAGATTACTGGCCAGGTCCCATTGTTGGCCAGAGCACAGAGAGCTGCGTCCTGCAACCTTGGAGCTGAACATGCCTGAAGAAACAGTTATGCAAATTTACAATTCTGACCTTAAATATGTTATGCCCTCTATCTTCCATGATGCCAGGGAAGGATCTGTAATGGCGAACAGTTCAAAAATCTCTCAACCTACACAAACCATAAAAATAGCAGCATCCAGAGCCAACACAGCTGGTGGGACTAATTTGTGTTGGCTTGTGCGTCTGGTGGCTTATGGAACTCACACTTCCTGAAGCAATTTCTGTACAACCAACAAACTAATTTAAAACCATTCCTGTTTTAAGATTTCAGAATTGGGAATTTCTTCAGAACCAGAAAGGCCAATGAATGTGATGCAGTTAGATCTTTCACAGGGCTGTCTAATATAGGATCTAACTAATAGAACCAATACATTCAGATTGGTAGAAAAACCAGAGCAGTACAACAGATTCTCCAGTGGAATGTCCCAAAAGCTTGCTATTTTTTAAATGAATAATGGATTAACTCCTGGAGGGAAGAGATGAAATACTTCACTTCCTAAGTGATATTCTAATAACCAGAGGTACTTAAATGGCAGAACTGCAACATTGGGGAAGTACTGCTTCAAAGCAACACAGAGTCATGGAATCATGACAGTATGAAGAGGCCATTTGGCACATCAAAGTTTTGTTGGCTTCTTCTCAGAAACAATTCACTTATTCCATTCTCCAGCTCTATCCCTGTAGTTCTGGACGCTTGTTTTCTTTTGAATAATAATCTAATTATTTTTAAAGTCATAATTAAATTTGCTTCCTTAACTTTTTTTAGGCCTCACATTCCTGATCATCACTACTCACCATGTGATAAAGATTTGCCTCATATTACCTTTGGTTTTTTTACCACCTTAAATCTGGGCTCATGCATATAAATCTGCTCTGCACCCACTCAAAGACCTTTAACATCAATACTAATGTGCAGTGCCCAGAATTGGATATAATACTCTTTCTGTGGCCAAACCAAATTTTATAAAGATTTGAAATGACTTTCATGCTTCTGTGCACAATCACTGCATATAAAAATACAACATCACTCTATAAATCCCAGAATCACAAATGCCCTTTTAACCACTTTATTAAACTGTTCTATCACCCTTAAAATTAAACAAAGAACCCACATCTTATTGTTCATGCACCCACTTTAGTTGTAGCTGCCTTAATATTTTGCTACTAAAATTTATCACTTTACACTTCTCAGCATATGCCTGCCGATTTCCACTAGCCTATCCATGTCCTGTTGCCAACTATTACTATTTTCTTTACTCATTACCACAGTCAGTTCATATTTTCCTACAGTGCAGTGTCCACTGCCATTACAAAAGAATCAATAAAGAATGCTGTATAAGACGCACAGAAATATTCAAAGAAATTAAAAGCTAAGCAATTTTTAAAAGTAAAACACGTAAAGATACTTGAACATTTAAATAATCTCAAACAATTAAAGCAAACTAAATTAACTAACCTTAATTCTTAATCCATCAGAGCTATTACCCTGATTGAACTTATTGCATTTAGGACAGGTTTAAGTGGTGCAGATTTTCTTCTTGAATTTGCCCAATAACTACAGGCCAAAATGACCAGGTTGCTGCTACCATGAGGAGTCCATTGTTGTACCATACTTTAAAAAAAAATCACAGATGAACAGCTAAGCATGAGGTACATTCAAATAGCTTTAACAGATGGTATAGCTGGAATGTGGTTTTGCTGGCTGTCAAAATTCTTTCAGTTGTTTCATGGACAGATGTTGTTCTGGCCCACCCATGTGATAGCAGTTGTCCATCTAAGGCCCTGCTTCCTGCAGAGCCTTGACATTTTTATTCAGACTTACCTTTCATACGTTGATCATGGAAATGCACCTCAGCAGTGAGTGCAGGTGGTGAGGTGCATTCAAGAAATTTCAGGCCAATAATTCCCCTGATTGTCTCAAGATACTGCTCTTCAAATTACAAAGATGTTTCATGGTTGAGTTAAAGCCTCTTGACATTGGTGATTATAGATCAATTGAGTAATAGTTATGGTTAGAGGTTATAATTATAGTTAACCACGTAAAGAGGATGCAGATTATGTAATCACGTTTTTTGTCATTGTGTTAACTGATTTAAGTATTTATAATCGTAAACTAATTTCTGGTTGCTTCTCCTCGAGCTAAATGGAGACATTTTCAGAATTAGTAGAATATATTAGTTTGGAATCTGGGAGATAGTGTCTTGTGAGGAGCCAAATGCAATTGTACAAGCATTTGCATGTTAAATAATTTCCAGGTTTGTTTCGTTATAGGAATTATTGCTTTTACATTAGTATCCAATGAGCCTGTCCTATCCAGGTAAACATCCACTCCATTTCTCCATCTCTTAACATGTAATCTGCTGATATAAACACTCAAAAAAGAACTGTGGGTAATTTAGGAAACATTTTAGCATATTGATCTCTGACCTCTCAAGAAAATCCAGGGACACGTAGTAGTAAATTCCTCAGGTCTTATCCAGATAATCAAAGACCCCACCCACCCTGGTCATTCTCTCTTCTGCCCCCTTCTATCAGGCAGAAGATCAAAAGCTTGAAAAAGCGTACCACCAGGCTCAAGGACAGCTTCTACCCCACTGTTATAAGACTCAAACGGACCTCTTGTATGATAAAGGTGAACTTTTGATCTCTCAGTCTACCTCATCATGGCCCTTGCACCTTATTTGTCTACTTGCACTATAACTATAACACTATATTCTGCATTCTGTTATTGCTTTTCTTTGCGTACTATCTCGATGTATTTTTGTTTGGAATCTGACTGGATGGCATTCAAAACGATTTTTCACTGTATCTCAGTATGTGTGATAATAATAAACCAATTACCAGTTACCACTTTGAACCACGGCAGACAAAAGGTCTGAAGGTTAGCGAACAAATTAACACCATTTGGGATAGATTATGATTTTGATTTAGAAGACAGGTTAGCATGTAATTCTTCTTTGTCTTGTAAGTGGCTCAATGGTAGCACTCTCAGCTCTGAATTTATGGATTGTAGATTCAAGTCATCTTGATATTTGAATCTAAACTTAAGCTTTAGTGCAATTAAAGAGTGTTGAACTATAGGAGGTAACAAGTTTTGGATCAGAATTTAAATAAAACCTTAATTATATGCTCTGAGGTGATTATGAAAGAATCTTCAACAATATTGAAAGATTTTGCTATCAGTGTTAATTCCTTTCATGTTGGCATCTGGAGGCAAGTGGGCCAGGTGCCTTAATAATAGTGACTCTCTGGTTGGCATGAAGGTGGGGAGGAAAGCAGGCAAATGCAGGCAGGTAGCAGTCTTCTAGAGTCGTGTGGACAACATCTACTCATTCTACTTCCAGACAAGGGGAAAGAAGATAAAAGAAAACTTACTTGTCAGCAGTGGCCTGGTGGGCTACAACATTTGTCAGGTAAACTGTGTAGAGCATATTTGCATAATCTGTGCTCACATTGATGAGTTTGTTAAAAGGACCCCTAAACAGTTGTTAAGCTCTTTATTAACATGTGCAAGAAGCCTAATGCCTGCATATTGCCAAAGGCTGATATGATATTGAATGTATTTGAATTTGAGATGTGAAATGACCCAAATTAGTAATTTTTAGTACAATTTTAACTGCAAAATAGGTTAAAAGTCATATTTCTGGTCATTTATCTCATTGTTATTTTTAGAACATCACTGTACAAATTGGTTGCCATAATTCCCTACTTCACATTGCTTCAAAAGAACTTCATTGGCTGGGAAGCACTTGAGACGCCTCAAAGTTCTGAAGAGTGCTATGTAAATGTAAGCTCTTCATTTCTTTACTGATGCTCCTTGTAACCTTTCACATTATTAAAATGTCACAGAAACAATCAGTTTTGTATCTTAGCTTCAATCTGAAAGAGAAAATCAATATCAAAATTAAAACAAAATTCCTACATTTAATCCCAATAAATTTCATCAATATCAGTGTTGGTGTATTCTCCCTCTTAGAGGCTATAAACCCGAGTTCAAAAAACAGTCTATCTCATTTAGTGTCAGTCCGGATGCAGAGTATGTCTGTGGTGTCTGCTTATCAATGTGAAATGAAATATAAAGCACTGGTGCAGCATGCAACTATTAGTACATTATCTTGTTTGTCAGACCCTCTAGTAAAATCAATTTGTTATATCAGATATATTTTATGGGTATTCTGTCAGTTTAGGAGATTCAAATGTAAAGGCTCCATGATGTTAGAAATTCCAGAATGCAGTGCCTGGTTGACCTAAAAAATGTACATGGAAATGACTTATAACCACATTTTAACAGATGGCTAAACTGCCTAATGAAATAGATTGTGTGCTGCAGAATTATGCAAGGTAATACCTAAAATTATTCAACCAAGGTTGTTAACTAAGCTGCATAACAGACAATCTAGCTTGGTTAAAATGTAAATGTTAACCAGAAATTGGTTTTCATAGCCTTTATTGCACAATGACATTGAAACCTGCCTAATGCCAAAACGATATTCTTAACTAAAGAACAAAACTGCACAGTTCTACACTGAAAAATAAAAAAGGTACATCACAACAGAGAATTTACATTGATTTTGCTAAAAATGCCTGAAGTAATGATCATATCTGCAAATTCCAACGCGTAAGCCACATTTTCAGAAGCATTTTCTCTCTTTTTTCTCTCTCCTCCCGAGCAAGCCAGTTCCCCCTACACTCAACCCATTCCTCCATCACCCTGTTTTTCCCCTCCCCCACCTACACCATCTACCCTTCACCCACACACTACTTCCACTGGTTCCCTTTCCCCCACTGTTCCCATCTGCTCTTCCCACCACCCCCCCCCCCCACTTGATTGCATGCTCCACCTTTCTCTCCTATCAGATTCCTTCATCTGCAGCCCTTTGTCACCTCCATTTATCACCTCCCAGTCTTTGTCGCAATCTCCATTCTCCCCTCTTCCATCTGCCTATCACCCCACCTCACCTGGATCCACCTATCACTTGGTAGCTCTTGCTTATCTTGCTCCACCCCTTCACCTTTTTATTGGCTATCTTCCCTCTAACTTCCAATCCCGATGAAGGGTTTCAACTGGAAACGTCAACTGTCTGTTTCCTTCATGGATACTGCCTGACCCACTAAGTTCCTCCGGCATCTGGTTTGTTTTTTCAGAAGCCTGTTTACCTCAGGTAGCCGGCCTGAAGACACACTGAAGTATTGTTGCCATCAGGAAAACTTAATTCTGTAAAGTTTATGAAGCCTCAGGTGTCACAGTAGAGAAGCACAATGTTGCAGCTAGTAGAGTTGCTACCTCACAGCTCCAGCTACCCAGGTTCAATCCTGACCTCTGGTTCTAGCTGTGTGGAGTTTGCACATTCTCCCCTTGACTGTGGGGGTTTCTATGGTTGCTCCAGTTTCCTCCCATTTCCCACAGAAATGGGGGTTGGTAGCTTAAGTGGCCACTGGAAATTGCCCCTAGTGTGTAAGTGAGGAGCAAAAGCTGGGAGGAGTTAATGGGAATGTGGGGAAGATAAAATGGAATCAGTGGAGGATTAGTATAAATGGTGTTTAATGGTCAGAGTGGATTCACTGGGCCAAAAGGCCTGTTTCTGTTCTGTCTGATTCTATGACCTCTACGATATTAACATATTTTATAATTTCTGCTTTAAAAGATGTAAATATGTGGTTTGCCCAATGCCAAAATGATATTGAACATATTTTCAATTTCAAATGTGAAATAGCCTAACAAATCAAAATTGCTAGACAAATTTTCCTGAGTAGAGGCTGTCAATGTTTTTCCTGTAACATTCTAGTTCACTTGTGGGTTGCCTTTGGACAGTCAGAACTATAGACATTGTGTTGTGGTTAGGTCTGCATGATGCAGTCAGAGTTTGGTAAAAGTTAATCACAAACTGTAAAGAAGTTCAACCCTGTGACTAAGAAGAGCAACAGAAGATCACAAACTGGCAGGTTATATTGAGCGGCAGGTGGAAGAGGACCATGAATCAGTTAAAGAACTGGGTTATACAATAACTGAACCAACCACTGGTCAGCTAGTTGTAAGGTTCAGTAAACTAAGCCAATAGAAATGGGGACTGGAACTGATTAATAAGAGTTTTGCCACTGCCATCAACTACAACTCATTAGAGGGCATTGATCCAATTCAAAGTGTGATGCTATAAGATCTGATTAATTATAGGGTTCCTAGGCCTTTGGCTTTTAGGCCAACTCAGAATTGACAAGCAAAACACTAAATCTTCACTGAATCCAGTAATGCTGAGCTTTGTGCTCTGCCATCTACAAATAAATCTGGTTGCCTCCAATTTCTATTAAAGGACCTTCTCCCATCAAAACGACAACATATGATAAAATGGTTGATTTTTTTCAAGCTGATAGCCATTCACATTGTGCACATTTAGTTATTTATCTGCATGTCTTCCTCTTCTTAGGCAGTACCTTGAGATCAAAGATGACTTGCTTCCACTCTAGTTTCATGGGTTCTGAGAAGGCTAATGAGTCCAGTATGGGAGCCACAGACTCTTTCACAGATGGGGCAAGAGGTGGCTGGCAAGTTTGTAAGGTGGCAGACTCCTGCTACTAACACGGGGCTTCGGTGTGTTCCTGATTTATGACCTTGAAGTGCTTAATACCAGCCCAACTGCTGTTTCTCCACTTTGAATCAGAGGTTCCAGGCAGTCAGAAGTGATGTTGCACTTCTTTAAGAAAGCTTTGAGCACATCCTTGAATCTTTTTCCCTGTCTACCTGATAATTTTCTATCACAACGAAGCTCAGAATATTTGTTTATTCTCAAGTTTGGTGTTGGACATGTGAATGACATGATGTAGCTGATTGGGAGTTATTAGGGCCTCAGTGCTGGGGACATTGGCCTGGGAGAGGATGCTGGCATTGGTTTGCTTATCCTTCTCTGAATTTGGAGAATTTTGCAGAGGCAGCATTGATGGTATTTTTCTGCTGCCTTGAGATGCTTGCTGTGGGTAGTCCAGGTCTTAGAATTATATAGGAGAGCAGGGATCAGTGCTGCCTGGTAGATCATGTGCCAGGTCTATAACCTTTTCCTCAATCGGCCAAAGGCTGTACTGGCACTCTGAAGGCAGTGATGATTTTCATCATCTACATCCACCTTTGCTGAGAGTGGCTCCCAGGAAATGCATAGCAGTCACTGTTTTCCAGGGTATCATGCTGAACCTTAACTCTGGTGCAGCAGAAGCAGTTTGGTAGAGAACTTAGTCTTGCAAGTGTTGAGTCTAAGGACCATCCACTCATATGCTTTGATGAATGAGCTAATGATGTCTTGGACATCAACCCGTAAGCATGCAGAAACACAATTATTGTCTGCATACTGCAGCTAATAACAAAGCAGACAGACAAAGTGACAAAATGTGAGTCACATTGCCTTTTGTCTCATAATTCCATACCATCATGGCTTCAACTTCCACTGACAGTGGGGCCATATATTTATGGGTATCTGAACCAGTGGGTGTAATATCCAAGTCACACCTGTGTAAAAAGTGTCCACATGTTTCCCAATTCCTTTTTCCACCACAATGGTAATGCTATCCATAACATTATGTTTTTGGAAATAATATTTCATTAGCCTTAATTATTGCAAAGAATATAATAACCTCACTAAAAAGGTTGGCTCTTATTAAGATTACAATTCATATGCAGCAAAGTGGTTGTCTTTTGACAACCATTTTATTGCTCATGAAATGTAATGAGCCATGAGCTTGCTGTTGCTAATCCAAAGTACAATATTCCCAGCTATACTCTGTTTACAATAGATTAATCAGAGGCTGGTCTTTGCAATTAAAATGTTCTATTTTGCATTTTATGCCGCTAGATCATGTAACCTCTGAATATTTTGGGGCTTCTGGAAGTTTGCATGCCATTTGATGTTTTTATGAAGCGAAGTTCCTTCTGTTGTGAATGAGAAAGATGCCTTTCAGGTCTTTTTGAAGTGCTTTCACTAGCTGTTGTCTTAATAAGTGCTTACCTTCTTACTGTTGAATGCATGAACTGCTTAAGTACTATAGTATCAGCATTTCTGACATCAGACCTGGTCAGCTGAGCTCTCAAGAGATAATCACAGATGAGGAAGACTATTTGTCTTATCTTAGTTCACCCATCCAGGGGACATTGGAGAAGATAGGTCTGTTCTCCCTGCAGCAGAGAATGTTAAGAGGGAACATGAGGAGGTATATAAAATTATGAGGGGTATAGATAGGGTAGACTGCAGGAAACTTTTTCCCATCTCAGAAGTAGATAAAACTAGAAGACATAGATTTAGAGTAAACGGGAAGGGATTCAGAGGGGAGAGGAGGGCAACCTTCTTCACTCACAGAGTGGTAAATGCATCAATGTTGTTTCTGATGGTGCTGCGGTGGAGATGGCTGAGAGCTTCAAGTTTCTCAGAGTAAACATCACCAATAACCTGTCTTAGTCAAACCAAGAAGAAAGCACACCAGCACCTCTACTTCCTCAGGAGGCTAAAGAAATTCAGCTTGTCCCCGTTGACCCTCACCAATTTTTATCGATGTACAATAGAAAGGATCCTATCTGGATGCATCACAGCTTGGTGTGGCAACTGCTCTACCACAAGAAACTGCGGAGTGTTGTGGACACAGCTCAGCATATCATGGAAACCAGCCTCCCCTCCATGGACTCTGTCTGCACCTCACTGCCTCAGTAAAGCAGCCAACATAATCAAAGACCCCTCCCACCCGGACATTCTCTCTTCTACCCCCTCCTATCGGGCAGAAGATACAAAAGCCTGAAAGCATGCACCACCAGGCTCAAGGACAGCTTCTATCCCACTGTTATAAGACTATTGAATGGTCCCCTAGTATGTTAATCTGGGCTCTTGACCTCACAATCTACCTCATCATGGCCTTGCACCTTACTGTCTGCCTGCACTGCACTTTCTCTGTAAACTGTAACATGCGTTCTGTTATTGCTTTTCCTTTGTACTACCTCAATGTACTGATGTGATCAAATGATCTTCATGACATGTAAAATCAACTTTTTCACTGTACCGAGGTACATGTGACAATAATAAACCAATTTACCAATTTAAGTACTTGGAATGCACTGCCTGAGAGAGTAGTTCAAGCTGGGTCACTGCTAGCATTTAAGAAATCTCTAAATGAGTACTTGAATTGTTTAGGCATTGAAAACTATGGACCAAGTGCTGGGAGATGGGATTAATACAGAAGGGTACCCACTGGTTGGCATCGATGTGTTTCCCTGCTGTACGATTCTATAATTCTTTGACCCTTAAGTCTTGTTATTGCCAATTACAGTAATCGTTTATAAATTATTCCAGAGGTTTTCCTTCCTCTACTCTGGGTTTGAAGGCAGTCCTAAATTCATTCATTTGAACCTGTGACATTGTTTATTCTAAGACTTTAGTTAATAGTAATGTAACAGTTGTTCTTTGTCAATATTTCTATTAAATTAGCCTCTTTTCCAGGCTAATTCTTCATTATTTGTTTATGACTCAGACTGCCCTGTTGTTTTTTTCTGTAATGTCCTCATTGTTTGAATGTTTCATTTATGATGCTGATCCACACTGGAGACACAGACTTGGCATTGCATTGTGTGCGTGATTTAAAGATGACCACCTCTGACTCCTACTGTATTGTTTGGCTGTACAATACCTCACTTTGTGTTGACTTTGTTGATTTCTGCTGTCCAATGGTTGGACATGTTGATTGTTGAATCTACTAAGTTTCCAGTTATTCTTAACTTTCCCTTAGCAATTCAACACTGTTCATAGACTATACCTGTCACCTATTTTTCCATAATTTTTCAGTAACTGGCATCTTAGCACATTAAGTTTTGTTTGCTATTATTCTGCTTCTTTCTAATTTTAGGTTGTATTCAGTTTTTGTATCAAAATCATTGATGATCTTAATAGAAATGGTGGTAGTCATGGCATTAATTGCTGGGCATCCCATTTAGTATCTCAGCCTGAAGACAAGTAGCTGTTTGCAACCATGATCTTATTTCTCATTAGGATTCTACTGAGGAAATGTTATGCTTTATTGGACTGGAATTTGCTAGAATTTCCTGTAATTGCCATGTTTTTGTACAACCGTCATTTGTGATATTGTTAATGAACGTTGATGTGGCTGCATTACAGTTGTACAACAGTGAGATAAGTAGAGTTGTACAATAAACTTTGATTTGTGTGCTCAGATGCATCCTTACTTCTTTAGTTGGTTCAGATCAAAGGTAGACATTTTAATAGGATATGATCGCTCATGATCTATTGTGGTGGCACTGGAAAATGTTCTACTGAAGTTTGTGACGTTATTGCAATGAATTCAACTATTATTATTAACTATTGTCATTGGATAACAGTACTGATGACAAGTCTATATAACGTAGACTTTCTTCAGATTGAATCTAGGGTATTGTTATTTTTGTTGGGTTGCCAAGTGATGAAAAGTAACAAGGACGAGGTTCTGCATCATTAAATTGGAGTTCAAGGGCCAATCTTTCCTTAACACTCATCTCAACCAGAAACTGTCAGGTACCTACAGGTTGGGTTGTGGCAGAAGGCAAGGATGCTAACAGAAGTCTCTGACTGTAATGATTTATCTCATTTCAGCAGTTCCTTGGCCACTGTACAGTATGCTATGTGGAAAATAAGGTGAAGTTGTCCAGTGATAAATCTGCCAGGCCTTTGAGAACTGTCATAGTTATCTGCTGTGAATTGGGCCCATTATCAGTGATCAGCTGCTCAGGGATGCCTTGTTTGGCAGAATGAGCTTGTGAATGACCATGGCAGTTCTATAAGAAATTCAGCTCCCAAAATTTGAAAAATAATCATCTGTCACCAGATACATTTTCCCATCCAGGTGAAACAGGTCTGATCCAACTTTGAGCTGGGATTTCTGATGAATGCAGTTCTGATGAGGGGTCCCGGACCTGAAGCATTTTCTGATTCTCTTTCCACAGATGCTGCCTGGCCTGCTGAGTGTTTCCAGCATTTTCTATTTTGTTTTGTGTCAGATTTTCAGCACCTGCAATTTTTTTTTTGATTTTCATTCGCTCTGGATGATGAGAGTGATAGGTTTCCTTTGGTTGGCTTCATTCTGAAAACCTGCAGGTTTTGCATTTCTGCACATCGTCTCTGATCTCCCCGTCCATCCCTGACTAGTGGATGCCTTCTCTCACCCCCAGATGTGAGGGATAAACACATTTGATCACATTGTTCCTTTGTAGCTTGGGAACAATTCTCCTTCACCTCTGAAGACCAGGAAATTGTGTTTGGTTCATCTCTCATCTGGAAGTAAGAGAACAGACTCAACCTCATCCTGTCTGAATCATTTGCGTCAGGTGCTGTATCATATCATCTTTTCAGGTTGTCTCTTCCATGTTCCACATAAATGGCTGTGAGATTGGAATATCTCTCATCATGGTGATTGTCTGCACCTCGGTATCCTCTGTATAACTTTGCCTGCCTGGGATAGGCTCAGCTAAATATGTTGGCTCTGTGCAAGTCTTTCCCCGGACAACATTGAGCCTCTACATTGTGAGCCTGCATCCTTACAAGCATTCTCTGCAATTCTTTGGGCTCTATGGAGAGGCTTAACATTTGTGATCTGGAGTGGCTTGTGAGCACTGTGCATTTGTACATTTCTCCTGTGTGTTTATTGGTGAAACTTCTTCAGCACAAAGATTACAGCAAGTAACTCCTCCTCAGATTGTGGGTAACAGGTCCCCTCGTCTGTCAGAGCTCAGCTTATGGAAGCTCTCAGCAGACATTTCCACAATGACGTTGCTCCAAGATCCTTTTCTGCTCTAGTGCCAGTCCTACTCATCATCAAAGTATCACAACCCAGGCTCTGCTGTGACTTCTTAATCCTTCTGACTGTGTTCTCATGAGCATCCAATGAACACAATTCCGCCTCCTTCTTGGGTATCTCCAAGTGATCCACACACTTCACTCAGATGGGACAGGAACTTTGCTCAAATAGTTGATGAACCACAGAAAATATTTTACTCCTGCAGCATCCATTGGGTTTGGCAATTTGACTTTTAGCTAGGTCTGGCTTCAGACAATCTCTGGTGATCAAATGATCCATGAAGGAGATTTTTTGCTTGTTCTGCTTCAGTTGATTTTCTTAGCTTATCAGAGCTCTCAGCTTCTTCTTGAGGTCTATCCCAGCCTCTCCCACTGTCTCATCTTCCCAAAGACTGGTATGTTTACGTTCAATATGTGCCAAGGCCTTTATTCCACTGAGATCATCAAGTGCAGCAAGCAATCTTCATTGTAAATCCTCTAGTGCTGTGTTGATTTCAAATGGTGTTCTTTTCCAATGAATGACATGTTTAAACAGATTAAATATAAACTCTCCTCATGAAGCTCTATGTGCCAGAATCCATTCTTTGCATTCAACAGATTGAAATGCTTTGCTCTATGTGGACTTAACATAACCTCCTCTTTTGTCTTCATTTGGTAGTGGTTGATTTCTCAATGCACACCAAAGCTGGAAACTCAGGGTGATACACTCTACTGGGGCTATTATCTTTGATGTTGTCAGTCTCTCCAACTTGGCTTTAAATTTCCCTTTGACAGTCACTTTCAGGACTAGATGGTATTTGCTTTCCCTGCTCTGTAAAAGACATTTGTATGTTTATCTGTGAGCTGTACACCTGAAGTATTTGCCTGTGTTGTGCAATTTTCATGATCCTGTAGCTTTATCACACGTATTGCTGTACAATTATAGGTGTGATATCTGTCTACTCCACTACAGTGAAATCCACATCAAATCTCTCTCAATTCTTCAGGATAACTAGCTTCAGAGAGCATCTCTCAGCCAGCTTCAGTGTAGTCCTGTTGTACATCGACAGCATTTGACTCATTGATTTTGCCTATCTATATTTTGCTTTAGGATGATGTTACAAGTTATTCCTGAGACAAGTTTATATGTCACTGATTGCCCTTACACCAACATCTTGGCAAAGATACATGTGTTCAGCTGGAAGCCAAGTATGACCCTATTTCTGTCCTTGCACAGCTCACGATGGACTTTCAATGTCCCCTTCATTGTGCACTGTATCCAGAAATAATTTTCCAGTTGCACATGTTCTTTCTCATGCACGGAGCATTTCTTTCTCATGGCACTGCCCACAATACTTGCAACACTTGATCAACTTTAGTCATACTTTCCCTTTGACTGTGTTGTCTCACGCTTCACACGTGAGCTTCATTCAAATTTCTGGCCTGCTTTAGACAGCCCTACTGCTCTGCATTTCTGAATGCACTTTACGCAGCATTTCATACAGTGGCCATTCCCTCACACTGGTGTCATGGGTTCTATAACCTGATCTCTTATGATTGACTTCTTTAAATCTGTGAAATTACAATTATGTGCTGATGTCTTAGCTTCATTAAGCAACACCAAAGGGTTCTCTCTGGTCCTGGCTGCGTTTAGAATTGGTAAGGTCTTTTTGGTAGGTTAACTGTTACATTTCTAGATGGTTGCCAAATGATTGTAACACAGCTAATCAATTCCGCAGGACCTCCTCTGAGGGCTTTCGGGTATAGCACAATTCTTTCCCTTTAAAACCAATGAAATATAAGAACTTCTTTACTACGATCTGTTCTGGTTTATCTGCCACACCCACAATGTAGACTCTTCCTTCCATGTCTCCACTCTGTTATAGAGGATACTTGTCTGGAAATCCAGTGACACGGTTGGGCTTTACTTCTTCCTTCAAGTTCACACTTCAGTTGGATCACACAACTCACTGCCTCCCAGCACATATCCAAGTGCTGGGATCATGCTCGGTGCTCAGTATTCCTATTCAGGGGTGACATCTAAATTTGATAGCTTAATTACTAGTACTTCTAATACTGTACCACAGTACCCTATCTCTCTAAGATATTAGAAAATATTTTACAATTCAAACTAATAATAAAGCTACTTAATGAAATAAAAGAAAAGGTACAGTGAGCAACATCATTTTTCCCATGGCTTTACTCAAAGTGACAGATGGATTTCTCTGGCAAATTTCCCTCCAAACAATGTTGCAAAAAGAAACACAGAGAACAATTAGTCATGTGATGCAATTCTTAATCACTAAGAATTGTATCACGTGACTGGTCACCTCACTATAGGAAGGATATCGAGGCTTTAGAGATGATACTAGGATGCTGCCTGGATTAGAGGGCATGTGCTATCAGGAGAGGCTGAACAAACTTGGGCTCCTTTCTCTGGCGCGGCGGAGGCTGAGGGGTGATCTGTTGGAAGTGTATAAAATTATGAGGGGCATAGATAGGGTGGACAAGCAGTATCTTTTTCCCATTATTGAGTGATCCAATACCAGAGGGCATGCATTTAAGGTGAGAGGGGGTAGGTTCAGAACAGATGTGAGGGGTAAGTTTTTTACTGAGAGAGTGGTGGATGTCTGGAATGCGTTGCCTGATAGGGTGGTGGAGGCATATTCATTGGGGGCTTTTAAGAGGGGCTTGGATGGACACATGAATGAGAGGAAAATAGAGGGATATGGGCATTCTGTAGGTAGGAGGGATTAGCTATGTCGGCAGAACACTGTGGGCTGAAGGGCCTGTTCTGTGCTGTACTGTTCTACGTTCTATGTTCTATATACATAAACCACATATATTTGACAAGAAACCAGATTGAGAAACCAAGAGATTTATTGTGGTGACCAGCTTCTCTTGTGTAGATGCTAAAGGTGGGCCAGGAACGAGAAGAGCTATTATATTCATCAATGTCTAACATTGTGTGTGACACAAGTGAAAGATCATGCAAGTCTATTCTCGTTTTGTTGACCGGGCAAGTAATGTAGTGAGAGTAGATTGTTAAGCATGGTTACAACAATTCAATGACTTTCTGCTGATTTGCATGCTTCAACATGTGACTGATTGGGAAATAAATGATGACTGCTTGGGTAGCTTAAAGCTTGGTCAGATCAAAGACTTGACATAATGACATTGAAAAGCCTGTACAGTTTTGCTTGTGTTTTTTTTTCATTTATGAAAAGCTATAAAAAGAAAAGAATTTATTCAGTCTTTGCTCCATGTACTACGTGAAATCCAGGGCAGTATTTATAACAAAATTATTTGCATTTCTTCCCAGTAAAGTACAAGTGCATGTATTTTTTTTAGATTCTAATTCCTTTTCTTTAGCTCTTGACATTTCTTTCATTGAAAAGGAGAAAATAATCTATAATGTCACAATGTCTGCCTTTTCTCCAAATGTGAGTATATAATGATGGCTGTCTTGTGGTTCAGAAAGTTTATTAAGCAAGTGTTTGAATCAACAGCTTGAATGTATTTCAAGGTAGAATGCTTGATGTGTGGAACCTGGAATATTTGACCAAATAATTAAATACAGCAATAAGTCTACGGTCTTGCCTGATGGATAAACTGCAGGCAAAAGATTTGCCTAATTTGCCTAATAAGTATCATGAGTCAGGAAGACCCCAGAACCGAATTAACTCCTTTCATAGATGGGAGCAATAGAGAGGTTATAGTAGCTTCAATAAGAATTGAGGATAAGAAAATTGGTGTGAGTTTCCACTAGTTATCTAAATACACTTTTAAATATGGGTCTCTCTGCACATTGGGCTAGCCAGATCGTGTTTGACAGTGATGTCAGACCAGAAGCTTGTTAACTCTCAAGAGTTTACCCATTGAATGATAGCCACTTGCCAACCGATGGAGACATCCTTGCTCTCACAAAACTGAGCAACAGCGAGGAATCAATATTTCCATGAGTGGAAGGGAGTGGTGGGGGGGGGAAGGGTAAAAATTGGCAGTGAAAATTGGTGTGAAATTTCTTCTTTTAACAAAGACAATTTGCAGGCAGTGAAACACAGTTGCACCTCTGAAAGGCAGAAGACAAATTTGTATGTGTTGTTCTCTGGGTGAACTTATAATTGCAAGTGAGTTCCCAGTGGTGGCATTTATTGAAAGGCATATAATTTTCCCAAAGAAGTTAGTGAAAATTTTAGGTTTGTTACTCTGCATTTTTCCGGAATGCTATATGCTGGCTGGTTACAGAGCAACCTCCACAGGGACTAACTTAGCTGTCCTCTCTCTGTCAGCTGAGCTGCTTTAGCACAAAGATATTAAAGAATGGGTAAAAATACCTCAGGAAACATGTGATGGACTAGAACTGGAATAATCACATTCAGTTCAAACATAAAGTAATGTTGAAATAATTCTAAAGTACGTTGTCCTTCAGAATTATTTCAAGCATGTTTTTCCTTCATGAGTACTTTAAAATGAGTACAGGAAACTGCTAAAAAGCCTGGAATCAAAGGTCATTCAGAAATACGGGGAAACTGGGAAATGGTACTGCCGCTCCAGTGCTTCCATTATTCTTCAAACTTGCTGGAAATGCAATGCTCTGAAAAAGATTCACTCCTGAATAGAGTGACACTAGCGACTGATGAAACCAAAACCACCCCAAAGGAAATAAATGTGTGGTTGGAAAATTACTTCACGTCACCATAACAACCAACTGACATGTATTCTACTACAATTCCCACTATTTGTGTTCCAAATTCACAACACAACAGGGCAACACGCAATCCTGCCAGTAGAGGCCCTCATTGATTTTAATACTGTCAAGCTTAAATGGGAATCACATTGCTACGGCAAGGTGATGGTGTGTGTGTGTGTGTGTGTGTGTGTGTGTGTGTGTGTGTGTGTGTGTGTGTGTGTGTGTGTGTGTGTGTGTGTGAGTCTGTCTGTTTGTGTGTGTGTGTGGGGGGGGGGGGAAGTTGCTCACAAACTGTGTTTTAAAATGAGGGTGATAAGCACTTGGATGTCCTCTGTTGTATGCACAGTATGAGACTTCTCTATGCGTTTGGTAGGCACTTCCTTCCAAACATTGCCAGTGTTTGTTAAATCAATCTCTGGCATTCAACAGCTAAGAATTTCTAATTGTTATGTGTAGTAAATAATTGATAACATTGTTGGAAAAAAATGTTTTCATATTGTCACTTTGTTTTCAAGGACTTCAAAAGATTGTAGTCTGGTAGGTAATTTAATCTGCTGGCATTCCTGTCACACATTTGATACTCATTTTGCAGTATTCCGCAACTTTCTCTGTGCAGCTATAGCAACATTCTCATTTTAAAATAAACCAGTAAACCAGCTTAATCATTGAAAGATTGAATAATAGCTGTAGTCCCACTATGTACATATATCTTGTGTCCATCTGTTCTCAGCAGCAAAAAATATGGATAATTAACTGTGTGCCTTTGTCTTTTCTTTGCTAATTTCTGAAGCATTTTTATTTTCAAAGAAAAAAAAATTATGCCTCATAACTGACCAAGAATATGGCATAATGTTTTAGCATCAAAGCACACACAACAGACATGTAGGACTTGCAAATGAAACATATTAAGTGTTGAACATAAACGAGGAAATTGAAAGGTGATTTTGGACAATAGCAGCCGGAGACCTGCTGAGCATTGCCTACCCATAATGCATCAAAGTCCAGGTTAATAAACATTACACAGGAAGCTCTTCAAATCAGTTAGCAGCTGTTGATCTATTTCTGATAAAGCTGATGACAAACAAAAATCAGAGTCATTTCTTAAGTACACTTGTTATTGGAAGAAGGACGCCTGATGTCCTTGGCCCAAGCCACTTTGCAGTCTTGCCATATGCTAGCTGCTTGGAATCCAAGAGTACCTGAACACAATTTACTGGTTGGAGATTAACATTAAAGAGGTCAAAGTATGATAAGAATGGCCCATCAATGCCCAACCTACAGAGCTAAACACTTCAACCTTACTTCCCTATTTTTAGTCACTGCTCACAAAGTGTTGGCTCTGAGTCAGAAGCCTGTGAGTTCAAAACCCTCTCCAGTATTTGAGTACAGAACACTTTCTAATACTTCAGAACAGTCCTGTGAAAGTGCTGCATTAGTGGAGGTGCAGTCTTAGGGATGAACTGCACAAGTAGACATAAAACATGACAAGAGCCAGGAGCCTTCTCAATGTCCTGGTGACATTCTCCTCTCAACAAAAACTTACTAGCTGGTTATATATCCATTTTGTGTTTGTGGGATCTGCTTATCCAGATATTGACTGACACTTTTACCTACATCAGCACAAGGAATGAATTTAGAAAAGTTGAGGAACAAGGACATGTTGAGATGCCACATCAGTGAAAGAGTTCTTTAACTTTTGTGTTTTCCTTTCTTAATGTTTTATTTCTGAAAACCGTACTTGACATTTTAGAACAAAGATGCTGATATCACCTTTCTCTGATTCTGATACTTGCACAATTCAATCTATTTTCATGAAGTGTGGTTTAGAACTTTTCTCAACCAAGTCAAATCTTCAGATATGCCATAAATTTACAAAAAGGTTTGCTCCTATCAGGGAGATGTCCTGTTGTACCTTATTTCAATGAGAAGTTCCCAGCTACCTTGCTGGATACTTTCTATCGAGGCCCACCAAGCAAGATTCCACAAATTTGAAAAGAGGAGAGAAGTCAAGGGGAACCAACCATGTGCTATTGGTGCATCGTATATGAGCAAACTTGGCTCGCTTTTTAAGAGATTCCAAAGCAGCAGCAGCAAATAGAAAACCTGATCAGTTGTTATAAAACCAGGCTGTAATCCCAGGATACAGATACTCCTTAATGGCCTTCTCCACCTCTTGTTATACTGGGACTGTGTTCAAAGGAAACCATTTCACTAAACTAGCTGTCTAGTAATCTTGGCATTCAAACGTACAAATATTTTATCAATAGCTGTAGATCATTTCATTTCCATGATCAGACAGTACCACCATTTTGCATGATACCCTATTTTGTGATGTCAATTTACAAAGGCATTGAAATTACCCACCAGGCTGCCACTGGGTTTATTAAAACAAAGTGATGTTATTACATCATGAATGTCTTTTCCCCCATGGTCTTTACTGCTAACTCACACATGCAGCTCCCTACCCATAGCTGTTAAAGGTTATATTGTAAGCTGAAATGGACTTAGGGAAGTCGATAAGAACGCATGGCTCTTTTGATTGACTTTTCCCATCTTTAATTTTTTTTTCTTTATCTGTCTATCAGACCATATTTGGCAAGCAGGCTTTGCATCGAGTATTTTTGTGCAATTTTGGGTCAAAGTGTTCGCTGATGGGAATGGCACGTGTGTTTTAGTGAATGAGACAGGAGAAATGAAGGGTGTTAGGATAGGTAGCTCCAGAGGTAGATTGCATTAGCCAGGTGACTCCATGAATAGCATACTGCCACAGCAATCTTGTCCTTATCCTACCAGAGGTATTCCCTTTGTCCTATCCATTCCTCCCCATCTTCCCTACTACATGAAACTAATTTGGTTTCTCACTTTTCCAGTTCTGACAAAGAGTCTCTGACCTGAAAAAATAACTCTGTTTCTCTTTCCATAGATGCTCCCAGACCTATTGTGTGTTCCGGCATTTTCTGTTTTTGTTATAACATATAGCCTGACCAACACCCAGCTGGAGGGTTGACAAGAAACTAGGCTAATTACTCATTCAACAGAACAATAATAAGCAATTTAAACTCTCTGCATGTGTATTTATATGTATTTCTCTACTTCTGACAATATCTAATTTGGCTCTGTTGTTATTGAGATTCTAGCTTGGAGATCCCGTTTCCAGTACCACAGGTCTGAAAATATTGATTTTTTTTTATAAACTGGAATACGATTGCAACCCTCTCCTAGTCAGACTGCTCCACTCCAAAAATTGGACCATGTACTTATCACCAAGACTCGCTCTTACATCTCTAATGAAATTTATTCATCAGAAGTGCATGAAATGACATCATTCTCTGTGCAACACTCCATCATTTGGATACTCCCAGGATAACCATATTTTAATAACACTACTCTGGGCTGAGACCTCACTTAGGTAATTCCCATTATCCTTTTTGCTTTGAACCCCCTTAGTGCAACCCATCAATCTATCAAAATTACCCCTGACTTCTCAGTCTCAAATGCCCTTGACCTTTAATTCTCCAATCAACATGACTCTCTTATCCCTGATAATCCCAATGCCCTAATCTTTCTAATCCTCACTTGAAACCCCAATCTTCTCCTCCCACCGCCCATCTAATGAGATGCTAAGCTTCACACAACCACCACCAGTTCCAGGTGCCACAGCACATGAAAAAAACTGTGTAATAGCTGTTGGGTCATGCAACTACCTTATAACTACTTATTAGGGTGCTCAACAATTTCCAAGTTATTCTTCAAGGGATGAAAATGCTATGAAATAAATTATTAGTCCAGTATGATAATTCCAACTTGTGAAATGATACTATAGAATTATAGTTATATTTCAGAATATTGTTTAATTGATTAACTTGGTTTTCATTTTATCAAAAAAATCAATGATTTGGTAATTTGCTCAATGATTATCACTTGGTTAAATCCTAAGTGTTCCATTTCTGCCATTGGAACGTGGAGCAAAGAAACCAAGATTTTACTTAATTCAACCTGGTGTTCACTTATTATTCTTAGTAATGTGGCTCAGCAAGAATCAGATTTCCCTTTTGCTGGGAAAATATCCAAAAGAAAATTCTGAAGGGCATTGGGATAGGATTGTGGAAATGAAAATAATCGTTTAACCCTTTCAACGAGTTTGCACAGAAATGATGGGCTGAATGGGAATACACAAAAAGTGCTGGAGGAACTCAGCAGGTCAGGCAGCATCTATGGAGGGAAATAAACGGTCGACATTTCAGGTCGAGACCCTTCATCAGGACTGGAAAGGAAGAGGGCAGAAGCCAGAAGAAGAAGGTGGGGAGAGGGGGAGGGGGAGGAGCACACGTAGGCAAGTAATAGGTGAATTCAGGCGATAGGCAAGTCCAGGTGAGAAGTGGAAGGTAGGTGGGTGGGGGAGAGGGGAAAGATGTAGTAAGCTGAGAGGTGATAGAAGAGGCAAAGGACTGAAGAAAAAGGAATGCGGTAGGAGAGGGCAGTGGACCGTGGAATAAAGAATGGAGGAGGGGAGGGGAAGAGAGGAAATGGGCAGGTCATCAAGGTGGGGAAAGGGAGCCACAGGAATAAGGGAAGACAAAGGAGTAGGAGTGGGGGTGGGAAAGAAAAAGAAGGGGTGGGGTTACCAGGAGTTAGAGAAATCGATGTTGAGACCATCAGGTTGGGGACTCCCAAGGCAGAATATGAGGTTCCTCTAACCTGTGTCTGGCCTCAACATGGCAGTAGAGGAGGCCATGGATAGACATGTCAGTATGGGGATGGGATGTGGAATTGAACTGGGTGGCCACTGGGAGTTCCTGGCTGTTGCAGCGGACAGAGCAAAGGTGCTCGACGAAGCAGTCACCCAATCTGCATCAGGTCTCCATCCCCCCACCTTCCATCCTGTTCATTCTTGGTTGCAAGTATTAACTGCGTAGTATGACAGCAGCTGTGTGAACTACACTTGCAGACATTGATTCCATTGAAAACATTTGCCTGCATAACAAAAGTAACTGCAATTCAAAAGTCAGTGGTTGTGAAGCATGTTTGTGGGCATCTGCGGATATGGAAAGTGTTGTATAAGTGCGTGTTTGTTCTTCTTTCTCTTACCTGTGTCTTCACTCAGCAAAAGCAAAAGAATAGAACTGGGTGAAGAATGTTAAGTAGCCATTAGCCAGCACTTTACGAGGGCCCTTAGAACAACTTGAAATGTTGTAGAGATCAATTAGTTATTTTTTGTGGATGTTTTATATCAACAAAGAACAATATTGAAGTATCCTGAAAAGCTATTGTAAAACTTAACAATGATTAGAAAATATTTTGTAGTAATTGAATGTGGATTGAAATTTGAAAAGGCATCTTTGTCAACCGCATTACAGTATTGGCTCAGCATACAATAATTGCTGACAGGTTAATTTTAAATGTATAGAATTGACAGGCAGATCACTGGGAAACAATGGTTCTGCAGCTCTTAAATGTTAATTGATTGCACTTTAACTGATTTATTTTGGTGTCAATAGTTCATGTCTGGAGCAGGCCCTGCCTGAAATTTTTGCACACAAATCCATTGTTACTTCATCTTTTTTTTCTATTGTAATTGTGGTTGCAGTTGGCTTTTTTTGTGTGTGCACTCTTGGGCTTATTTTCTCTTCTGTTTAACTGATGTGTGTTATACCATGTTGATTGCCACTGTAAGCAATCAGTTTGCTTATCTGTGGTGGCAGGTTCTGTAGCTTTGTCTCTTTTTACTTCATCACGCTGCTGACCCTATGCTCATTCCCTATCCCTGTAATAGAGGGGGCCCCTGCCCTAATAGGTCTCAGCTGGGATATATGATCAGCCATCCTGATGTGAGGAGAGTTATCACAATTACGTGTCTGTCCCCAAGCACTTGGATTTCCCTAATGATTTTGCTGCATGAAGAGCACCCTGACAGCCTAAGAATTAATGCGCTCCAACTAGATTAATTTCTAATCTTCAAGTCACACCATTGTGAATTGAGATATATTTATTTCAAAATTAACTTCCAATTTATTTTTGTCCTTTTGAACTACAGAAAATGTAAAGCTTGTTTTATATATAAGCACTCGCCATAATACTACATCTTTGTCAGGTGGCAGTCTTTGAATGTTAGTGTTTATTGGTGGCCGTGAACAGGGTTTATGTGTTTCTGCCAGTAGGAAATTATGTAACAATAGATCTGAACTTGAAAAGCTTCTTTTATTGTGCTGTTTTACCCTTTTCTATGTGAACTTTGCTCATCAAGGTGAGGGGTACTCAATCAACAGAATAAACACTCTCTATTTTGGGCATCAAAAGTCAGCATCAATCACCTCCAGGTCAGCTGAAGGAGAGTCCAATAGACAGAAAAGAAATGCATCTTATCACGTTTCTCAGAAACATCACAGAGTACTTCAAATGTCATTAATTATTTTTTGTAGTGGATTTGATGTTGTTATCTACTAAAACTACCACTGCTTTGCCTCAACAATATGACTAAGCCCAGGCTCAGAAAACGTGCTCTGCTGCATGTGCACAGTTGTTTCTGATTTCTTCCATCAGCAGATCTTTGGTCTTCTGTAAGACATTGGCAAGTTAATACTGAATTAGGAGCAGTTTTGTACAGTGGGCCCTTGGCAATGAGAAACTGGTTGAGATCTTTCTAATTAGGTTCGTGGAATTCCCATTTCTGATAAATTTAACTCACATTACAGGCCATCTTGGAATTTTTCTAGATTATTTCTCACATGGAAATGATATTTTGAGGTTAAATCTGAAATGAAGTATGAAACATGAGGAGGCCATTTGAGTCGTTGTTTGTTCCGTGTTCAATGGGTTAGGCAAAGCACTCTTCACAGAGCAATTTACTTCCCCAATCTACTTCTTAATTCAAATGGAGTAATATGGCACTGGATTGAATAGGGTTGAATGGGATTCTGAGGATAGAGAAAGTGATGAGCATATGCAGATTCAGGGGTTACTGAGACCATTGAATTTACATTCTGATGTTTGCTAGCTTACATTTAGAGCTCAGTGAGAGATTTTCTAAAGCTTTGTTGGTAGAAATTTATTTTTACTCGTTAGTTTGAATCAGGATCTATAGTATTGGGCACCCATTATATGCTCTCGCTAATTTTTAGTTCCATTAAGATCAGTTGAATAGAATATTGAGAGGGGGGTACAAAGAGCAGCTGATGCCACAGGGCCTGTTTACTGCTTGTGACTAACAGAAAAATTTCTGCTTTTTAATCTTTTGGAATTTACCTTTGTTTTGTCTCTTCCCTCCAGATATTGAGTGAATTGGATAATGTCCATTGACTTCACCTTCTGCGGTCCCTCATAATTGAAGAAGACTCCAATTCGGTAGGCTCTGAGGTGGTTGATGAAGGCAATGTGAGACCAATGGAGTTTGTCACAGGTGGTCTACAATGTGTTTGACAGGGAGGTGGTGGGAGTGGGTGGGGTGTAGCTTGACAGATGACATGCTCCTTCTACTGTTTACACTAGGGTTCTGTATGTTCCCATGAGTGGACTTGAGGTTAGCAGTGGCATCCCAATTGCTCTTTCTCCATTTTGGTCAGTCATGGGTCAGAGATTCCCAGTGTCTGTGGGGATGTTACACTTTTTCAAGCAGGCTTTGAGAATATCCTTTAATCATTTCCTTTGTCTGATGGTAGTGTCATGTTGTGATGGAGCTTGGATCAGTGTGTCTGTTTTGGGATTTGAGTCCATGTTGGGGACATGGCCTGTCGATTAGAGCTAACTGAGAATAATTAGGGGTTCAGTGCTGGGGATATTGACCTGGGAGAGGGCACTAGTGTTTATTTGCTTATCGTGCCAATGAATTAGGGGATTTTATGGAATCGGCATTGGTGATAACTCTCCTTTACTTTATAGTGCCTGCTGTAGGAAGTATATGACTCAGAAGCATAAAACAGGATGGGGATCTGGTCGTACCAGGTTAGTACCAGTTCTTGATCTTCAGACACTCTTTTCCTAAGATGTCAAAGGCTTTGCATGTACACTGAAGCCCTGATGGTGAATTCAATGTCTGCCTTTATCCACTATAGTACCAATTAAATGAAACTTCTAGCTTTTGCTTGTGATGGGTGAAGTAATATGTGCACTTACAGATTAGTTGTTCTGGGCTAGATGTATAATGTATAATAGCCCCCTGCTGAACTTGAAAGTTCTAACCACTGAAACCAGTCTGTGAAGGAATAAGGCTGATAGGTTAAATGGCTTTTTGTTAATCTAAATTCCCCTGTGTTTTCAATTCCTGAGGTAAGTATACCAAAGCCAAGACCTTAAAAAAAGATAAAATAGTGGCATTTATCTTTGACCCTTCAACACAAACTCCTGGTTAACAATATCAAGCTAAGCTTGTAATCTACACTGTTCAGCACTACCTATTTGCATGAGACAGATGACATTTCTGTGAGTCTATCACAGAAGGAAAGACATGGCAAAGTATTTGATCATCAATGTACATTTTTACTTTCATATTCTTCAGTACTTTTGTAAAGAGTTATCTATTGAACTTTGACAAATTAACATGTTAAGTTATCTTGAAAAGACTTTGTTCTCCCTATTTATGGGGGTAGGGAGAATGGAAAGTATGTCAGCCTTTGGTGATCTAACCAAATAATTTCAACAACTTTAGAATATATCCTTGGGATGTGAGTGTTGATAACACAGCTCTTCAGACTAATGATGTTTGAAGCAATGTAACCCTACAATTCTCCTTCCACTTCTACTGCCTGCCCTGCTCAGAGTCAGCAGCATTTTCTGCATTTTTCTTACAGATTTCCAGCAACTGTGGCTTACTTTCATCCCTTTTCATCAGCCATTCACATCTCAGTGACCATGGGGATTCAACCAGGGCTGGAAAAGTTGAAAATGTAGCGGCTAGCTACACACTATGAAATGAAGACACAGAGTCGCTGGTTTCAAAATCAGAGGTCGAATGCAGACCCGAGGCGCAGTGCGCCTTTAATAGCCAAAAACTTCCCGCGCTACAGTTCCCGCGCTGACGTCACGCGCGGGTCACCTGACCTTCCCGCACGCGGGCTTTCCCAGCCCAAAGCTGGGGAAGAAGGAGGGCCCCGCGCCATCTTGGATCGGGGCCTCCGACGACGTCGCGATGTCGGGAGCCGGTTCAAATGCCAGTGCGGTGAGTCGCTACATAACCCTCCCCAGAACTGGCGATACCGTCGCGAAAACCAGAATGAAATAAACTATGACTTGGGTGGCCTGCCCCGGCGCCGCGCTTGCTGTACCACCACGGGTTGGTCGGGGTCTAAATGAGCCGGCTTCAGCCGGTAAAATGTAAATACCTCCTCGCGCCCCACAATGTCCAGCACGAACGTAGATCCATTGTTCCTGACGACCCGGAATGGCCCTTCGTACGGCCGTTGCAGCAGTGATTGGTGCGCGCCCCTCCTGACAAAGACAAACTTACAGTCTTGGAGGGAAGTCCACGACACGGGCCAGGAGCTTTCTGTGTCGCGAGGTGGGAATCGGGGCCAGGCTTCCAAGCCGCTCGCGCAGCCGGTCGAGCGCCGCGATAGGTCCTTCCTCTGGCCCCCGAGGGGCTGGTAGGAACTCACCCGGGACGACTAAGGGTGTTCCGTGGACCATCTCCGCGGATGAGGCATGCAGGTCCTCTTTTGGCGCAGTGCATATCCCCAGCAGGACCCAGGGGAGTTTGTCTACCCAGTTGAGCCCTTTAAGGCAGGCCATGAGTGCCGACTTCAGGTGGCGATGGAACCTCTCCACCAGCCCATTGGATTGTGGGTGATAGGCGGTGGTGAGGTGGATCCGGGAACCCCACAAGTCAACGACGGCAGATCACAGGCCGGAGGTGAATTGAGCTCGCCTGTCGGAAGTGATATGTGCCGGGACACCGAAACGGGCCACCCAAGTTGACAAAAGGGCCCGTGCGCAGGACTGGGCAGAGGTGTCTGCGAGGGGAATGGCTTCAGGCCAGCGGGTAAAGTGGTCGACAATCGTGAGGAGGTACTGCGCTTCTCGGGAGACTGGGAGGGGGCCGACCAGGTCGACATGGATATGGTCGAACGTCCGGCGGGTAGGCTGAAAATCCGGCAAGGGGGCCTTGACATGCTGCTGTACTTTCGAGGTCTGGCAGTGAGTGCAGGACCGGGCCTATTCGGAAACCTGTTTACGCAGGCCATGCCAGATGAACTTGTCAGACACCATCCGGACAGTAGTCCGGATGGATGGGTGTGCAAGGCCGTGGATGGAATCAAACACCTGTCGACGCCAGGCAACTGGGACAATGGGGCGGGGTCTACCCTTGGAGATATCACAGAACAGGGTGCGCTCACTGCGGCCTACCAGAAGGTCTTGCAGTTGCAGGCCCGAGACTGCGGTGCGATAGCTGGACATCTCCATGTCCGTTCACTGTGCCTCCGCCAAGGCGCCGAAATCCACCCCCTGGGACAAAACCTGGATAGTGGGCCGTGACAGTGCATCCGTGACCACATTCTCTTTCCCCGACAGATGGCGGACGTCAGTGGTGAACCCGGAGATGTACGACAAGTGCTGCTGTTGCCGTGCAGACCAGGGATCTGAGACCTTGTGGAAGGTGAAGGTCAACGGCTTGTGGTCGGTGAAAGCAGTAAACGGCCTGCCCTCCAAGAAGTAACAGAAGTGTCTGATGGCCAGGTACAACACCAACAGCTCGCGGTCGAAGGCACTATATTTGAGCTCTGGTGGTCGAAGGTGCTTGCTGAAGAACGCCAGCGGTTGCCAACGCCCTTCGATAAGTTGTTCCAGCACGCCTCCGACTGCTGTGCTGAAGGCATCGACCGTGAGGGCAGTCGGGACATCCGTGCACGGATGCACCAACATGACCACGTCCGCCAAGGCCTGCTTGGTTTCAACAAATATGGTGTGAGCCTCTTCCGACCAAACAATGTCCTTGCTTCCGCCTGACAGGAGAGCAAACAACGGGCGCATGATGCGGGCCGTGGATGGTATGAACCGGTGATAAAAGTTTACCTTACCGAGGAATTCCTGCAGGCCCTTGATGGAGGTGGGTTGGGCGAAATGGCGGATGGCATCGACCTTCGCAGGCAGGGGCGTGGCGCCGTGTTTGTCGATCCGATGACCCAGGAAATTGATTGTCTCCAGCCCGAACTGGCACTTGGCTGGGTTGACGGTCAGGCCGAACTCCCTCAGGCGAGAAAAGAGTTGGCGGAGGTGCGTGAAATGTTCCTGGCGGCTGTTGCTGGCGATCAAGATGTCGTCGAGGTATATGAAGGCGAAGTCAAGGTCGCGCCCGACCGCGTCCATGAGTCGTTGGAAGGACTGAGCAGCGTTCTTGAGACCAAAGGGCATCCGGACGAATTCAAAGAGGCCGAAAGGTGTGATCAGCGCCGTCTTGGGAATGTCGTCTGGATGCACTGGGATCTGTTGATACCCGCGGATGAGGTCGACCTCGGAAAAAATGGACCGCCCATGTAGGTTGGCAGCAAAGTCCTGAATGTGCGGCACGGGGTACCGGTCCGGGTGGTAATGTCGTTGAGGCGTCGGTAATCGCCGCAGGGCCGCCAGCCTCCGGCTGCCTTGGGGACCATGTGTAGCAGAGAGGCCTACGGGCTGTCCGACCTGCGGATGATCCCCAGCTCCTCCATTTTTTTGAATTCCTCCTTCGCGAGGCAGAGCTTGTCTGGGGGTAGCCGCCGGGCGCGGGCGTGGAGGGGAGGGCCCTGGGTGGGGATGTGATGCTGGACACCGTGCTTGGGCAAGGTGGTGGAGAACTGAGACGTTAGTACGGACGGGAACTCTGCCAGGACCCTGGCAAACTTGTTGGTCGACGTGGTGACTGAGTTGAGGTGTGGGGCCGGCAGCTTGGCCACACCCAATGAGAACGTTTGGAAGGTCCTGGCGTGTACCAAATGCTTACCCCACAGGTCAACCAGCAGACTGTTGGCACGAAGGAAGTCTGCCCCAAGGAGTGGTTGCGCGATGGCGGCCAGGACAAACCTCCAAGTAAAGTTGCAGGTGCCGAACTGGAGGTGTATCAACCGGGTGCCAAAGGTCCAAATGGCGCTGCCATTGGTGGCTCTGAGGGCGGGTCCTGGTGTGCAGTTGCGAGTCTCGCGGCCGGTGGGAGGCACGATGCTGACTTCGGCTCCAGTGTCCACTAGGAACCGACGTCCAGAACGCCTGTCCCACACATGCAAGAGGCTATCCGGGTGGCTAGCTGCCATAGCCGTCAGCGGCGGCTGGCTCTGGCATTTCCCGGAAACCTGCATAGTGGCCGGCCTGCTGGGCCGCTGGGTATGTGGCGTGGCAACGTGCTCGACGGATGCCCCGCTCTCCTTTCTCGCCCACCAAAGGACATCCGCCCGGGTGGCCACCTTCCGGGGTTCGCTGAAATTGGCATCCGCCAGGAGCAGGTGGATGTCGTTAGGTAACTGCTCCAGGAAGCTCTGCTCAAACAGCAGGCAGAGTTTATGCCCGTCTGCCAGGGCCAACATCTCATTCATGAGCACGGAGGGGGGTCTGTCGCCCAACCCACTGCGGTGAAGTAGGCGGGAGGCCCGTTCGTGTCGGGAAAGTCCGAAAGTCTCGAGAAGGAGGGTCTTGAACTTATCGTACTTCTCCTCCTCCGGGGGCGCATGGATGAAATCCTCCACCTGGGCGGTGGTGTCTTGATCGAGGGCGCCCACCACGTAATAGTACTTGGTGTCATCCCTGGTGATCCGGCGAACCTGGAACTGGGCCTCGGCCTGGTCGAACCAGACACGGGGCCGGAGGGTCCAGAAGGTGGGCAGTTGAAGGGCTACTGCCTGTTCCTCTTGCTGTGCAGACATCGTGGGTCCAAAAACGTTTCAAAATCAGAGGTCGAATGCAGACCCGGGGTGCAGTGTGTCTTTAATAGCTGAAAACTTCCCGCGCTACAGTTCCCGCGCTGACGTCACGCACGGGTCACCTGACCTTCCCGCATGTGGGCTTTCCCAGCCCAACGCTGGGGAAGAAGGAGGGCCCCGCGCCATCTTGGATCGGGGCCTCCGACAACGTCGCGATGTCGGGAGCCGGTTCGAATGCCGGTGCGGTGAGTCGCTACAAAAAATAAAATATACTCAAAATACTTATCATTTCGGACAGTGACTCTGGGGAGAGAGAAATAACAGCAGCTTCTCAAATCAATGACACACAACCCTGTGTTTCTCTTACCTGGAATGTATTGGGGTTTTTAGCATATTCTGTTTTTATTTCAGATAAATCAGCACCTGCAGTATTTTGCTTTTAATTGGCTGAGTGATGTCCGGAAACATGTATCTAGAGATTACGAGATATATCCACTCTGTGATTTATTCAGGGATTTGACATGAAGATGTGGAATTGAATTTGATACTCTGCCTTGTCAGCTTCCTGATCTAGAGTAATGTTAGGAAGGTACAATTTGCTTCAGTGCTTTGTTTAGATAGAAGAAAGTCCCACGGGTATTACCACTATGCAACCCCTGTTAGAAAGTACAACTTGTGTCTACATTAGGATCCAACCTTGAGATGCTTTCTGCAGTGGAATAACCCATCACCATCCATAGCCAAGGCTTACACACAAATAATAACTATTTAAATAAACCGCTGGAGTGCATCTAGTATTCACAGAATTGCTGTTCACAGTGCCTTAACAAGAAAGGGAAGTGGTGGAACACAAATATTGGGGGTAAAACACCTAAACAGTGAATGACACTGTTCCATACACCATATATTGTACAAAACTGAAATACTTAATTGAGTTGAAAAAGTAGCACTTGTTCTCTCCTCACATATACTGTGCCTGGGTATGTGTATTGGCTCTTTCCCTAACAACATCGCTTGTGGAGTAAAATACACTTCTGTGAAACAAGTTATTGACTAAAGAGCTGCAGGAAATTGCAGCCTTTATCCACACTCCTCTTGTCGCACACAGCCCAAATAAATGACTGCATTTCGCTGCCATGGCTCTGTTTCACCAGCTTCATTTCAGCATATTGGGCACAATAATCTTCTCTAGCCCCTCCTCAGAGCGTGCTCATGCAGCAAATCTTTATGTGATTTTCTAGCCCTCATGCTGAGATATACTGCAGCTACATTCCTGAAAAGACTTTCAACCAGCACTGCGGTCCCAGCCAAATCACCACACATACAATCCGCTCAGGCTAATGAAAATAAAAGATCAACCAAATGTTGTGCTTTTTTATAGAATCATTTTCTAATCCTTCTACTGAATTATTAAACGGGCCTTGTCAAGCCTTGTCTGATTATCTTGCCAGCCACGTGACTCAACACTGACCTTTTATGTAACATCAAAATGACTGCAGTGATCGATCGAACCAATCACCATTGCCTACAACTTCTAGAAACCCAGCAATGGCCTCAAAATTGAAGCCCTTCCACACATGCTTTTCCTCAATATTTTAACCTATGCACCTGATGTCAAGCTAAAAAAGTCACCAGCAATTCAAAATATCACAAGATTAAATCAGTTAAAGCTTCCTTTACTGACTTGCATTTGCTCTTTCCAATAAATGAAATATGTTTTGATATCAGGTGAAAAGCAGTGGCATGTTTTGCAGGAGACTTAAATAATATTTACATTTTGAAGGCGGAGATAAAAATAAATGCAAAAATTGCTGACAATGCAAAATCTATTAGCCAGCATCAAAAGGGAAAAGGGAGGGAAGAACATAAAACTAATACACAGGGATTACACGAAGCACAAAAACTTAGCATGTAAGTACAGCAAGTAATTAAGAATATTAAGAAAACACTGGCCTTTGTTGCAAGGGGTATGTATATAACAGTTTTGATGTAGCTTTGCATCGTGGTGATGAGACTGCACCTGGAGTAATGCATACAATTTTGGCCACCATATTTACAGGAGATGTGCTTGTATTGAAGGCAGTGAAGAGGAGGATCATTAGTTTGATTCTTGGAGTGAAGGAGGTGATGTAAGAAGAAAGGTTGAGCAGGTTAGGCCTATGTTCTTTGGGGTTTAGAAGAATCAGAGGTGATTGTATTGAAACAAATAAGATTTCAAGGGCAATTGACAGGATGGATGCTAAGGGGAAGTTTCTCAAGTGGGGGTATCTAGAATGAAGGAACATGGACTCTGAATAAGCAATTGGCCACTTCAGACAGAGGAGAGGAGTTTTTGTTTTCTCAGACAGTTGCAAGTCATTAGAATTTCTGTCCCAGAGAGCTGTGAAGGCAGAGTCATTGAACATATTCAAGACGGAGACTGACATACATGTAAGCTACGCAGGATTCCAGGGGCATTAGGAGAGAGTGGAAAGAGATGTTGAAGCTAAGACTAGATCAGCCGTGATCTTACTGAATGGTGGAGCTGGCTCAAGGTGCCAACTGGTCTACTCTTGCTCCTAATTATTCCTCCTTATTCCTCCTGCTCCTTCTTATGTTTCTATGTTATGTTGCACCTGTCACTGAGAAGGTGCAGAAGGTATAGCTGAGGAACATGGTGCCTCAGCACTATATGTGAAGCAGGAACTGGTTAAGGACAGTGGAATTGCTGTTAAATTTCTGGAGTACAGCCTTGGACTCATGATCTAGAGACGTGTCTGAATGGGGAGATGAAATTCAGTTAATTATCTGAAATTGGAATAAAAAGCTGGTAGCAGTAATGGTGACCATGAAGGCCAGCTGGTTCACTAATGTCCTTTAGGGAAGTAAATCTCCTCCCTTACCCAGTCAAAAGAATATCAACCCAAACCTGCTTCCAGCCAATTTGGCCTTGATAAGCATACTTCATTAAAATTTTCAAACCCACTTAACTTTCAACATCCCCACACTTCACTTTGTGTACACATCCTCAACTCCCTGTGTATCCATCCACTATTGCCAGTCTAACCCGTTCATTATGCAATATGACACATCTCTCTGACAGTCACCCTCACTGAATACACTGCATCCATGCTGCATTCTATTGAGCCTTGAACCAGGACTAAAGGCTAAACACGAGAGAGAGGGAGACAGAGAAAGCAGGAGGTGGCCTGCACAATAACAGACTTGGAGACCATATGGTTCTGGTTGCAGTGTTCCTGCACCTCTCTTTGGTGTTCATTGCACCAAGTTCAGGTAGTTATTTATCTCCAAACAGCCAACCCTTAATTTGGCTTCCAGAACCATGTTGACCTGAAGCAGTGTAAAAGCACTATGGCAACTTTTAGGCAGTCTGATGCACACCTTGGTGAATCTCTTCTAGTGTTGCAAACCAGGAATGTGATCTTACTTGCCCTTGTCGGAGGGAGGACATTTTAACGTCCACTTGCAGGATATTAAAATGTCCTAGATTCCCCCCCCCCCCCCCCCCACACCTCTCACCCCAGGCTATTTTAATTCCTGGGATTCACTGTTGGTCTCCAGGTAAATCGCTGCTGACTTTGGCAGGATTCAGCACCAGGCCGCTGGATGGAAGAAGGGCAAGATACCTGCAATTTGGGCAGGAAGCCTGGGGTAGGGAACACCAAGTTTCCTTGTTGGTCCTGAAGGAGAACTGCCCTCCTGACCCACTGGAAACAAGGGAAAAATAACAACCTTTTCGTGGCATCACAGGGATGCTCCTACTTTGTGCTCCAACTCCCCATTTTCAGCAACAAACACCAGTTAAATTCATGGGGAAACTGAACTATACCATCAAGCTCCAACTCTTGAATATTTAAGAGATGTTTTCTCCAGAAATGCATCAGAATAATGCGTAGTGCGAGTCATTTCCGAGAGACACTGCCTTCATCTTTGCTCCTCTTACCCCCAGTTCACTTGGAGTAGAGAAGGTTAAAATCAAGCCTTTACTGCTTGTTCTCTTAACAGCCCAGAGATTACTGAAGGTTATGTTAGCAGATCAACACTTCATGGTAGAACATCACTGTTTGAATGCTACTTTATTTAAATGGGTAATAGCTCTGTTAAAATAATGGACAGGGAAATGATGTATGAGTGCTTTAGGTGTTCAACCACTAATATCAGCAACTGTCATTTCTAGGCAATAATGTCACATTTTAACCAATATTAAGTAATTTGACTGGCTAGTTTTTATGCATTCGTTCTGCTTATTGTTTCTATTTTCAGCTACTTCCTCTCTCTGTTCTCAGCCCCTCTGCTGGCAAGGTTCCTTGAGCCAATTTCTCCCTCCCCTCACCTTCCTGCTCACAGATTCTCTCCACATGCGAGCAGACATACTGCCAGAAATAGACAAAAGTGTTGGAAGCAAAGAGACGGAAATAAAAATCTAATTTGATATGAAAGAGGAGGCACTGAAAAGCAACAAAGGGGGAAAGAGAGAAAGGAACTTATTATATTTTGGAGTGTTTGTCTATGATATTTCCTGGATCAGATGTCAGTGCATCTTTCTTTATCCAAAGTGGAGAGAGATGATATCCCTCTCAGGGACTGGGCACATTACAAACCTCAGGACATAATACTGAGTTTAACAATTTCAGGTAAACCTTCCCTGCCCCTTCACAGATGTGATTATACCTTCCTGATTTTATTTGTTGTTTCAAATTATTTCTGTATTATTTTGTTCCAACTGCTGGTTTTTAAAGTAATTACTATCTTGGCAACTTTGGTCTGCACCCTTTCACCACATCTCCTCTGTTCTCTCCCCCACCTCGTCCTCTCTGCAACTTAAACCGCACTCAGATTCTCACTTCTCCAGTTCTGATGCAGGGTCCTTCACCGGAAGCTGATTCCCTCTTCACGGTTGCTGCCTGACTCTCTGAGCACTTCCAGTATTCTCTGTTTTAGTTTCCCCTTCATGATTGCTGTAGTTTTTTGCTTCAATTATGAAGGGAAGTCTTTGTACATCAGCTCCAGGAATGTATCATTTACTGCTATCTGAGTTATGACAGCATGTAATGAACTGAGAGTGGAGGCGAATCATTAACCCAGCCCTCCTAGAAAAAACTGAGCTACAATTGAAATTAACGGCTCCTTATCATGGTCTTTCATTTTAACATTTTCCGCAGACTGGGTACTTCCTTACATATGCATATCAATCTATGACTGAAATCATTGGGCCCAATTGCAACTTTTAAGAAAGATCTGAGCAATAAAGTTGGTGTGGCTTTCTTACCAGGTGAACTAAGTGGTGGGGGGGGGGGGGGGGGGGAGAGTCATGGTGAGAACATGGCCAAGCAGATCAACTTTAAAAATGTTTTATCTGTGAGACCAAGAGCTGCAAGGTTAAAATGGGGATTCCCTGCCTGCAGCTGCTCCTTCTGCCTCTCTCAAAACTTCTTCATCGCTGCCTCTGAGACTTTGTTCCTTTAGGTTCTGACCTTGCACTGATCAACATATTGGTAATTGGTTTATCGTTGTCACACATAACGAGATACAGTGAAAAACTTTGTTTTGCATGCCATCCACACAGATCACTTCAAAACTTAAGTACATCGAGATAGGACAAAGGGTAAAGCAATAACAGAATGCAGCCTATCGTGTTACAGTTACAGAGAAAGTTCAGTGCAGGTAGACAATAAGGTGAGAAGGCCTCAACAAGGTAGGTTGTGAGGTCAAGAGTTATTCTTCCATTCTATTCCATCCTTACTAGATTCTGGTGGGAAAATGAGTCGGGAACATACTAAAATCTTCAAGGACTCTCAGACTTACACGTTTTGAACCAACAAACACTTTGGTGTCAATCAATGAAGTGTCTCAACCCGAAACATCAACTGTCCACTTTCCTCCATAAATGCTGTCTAACCTGCTGAGTTCCTCCAGCACACTGTGTGTTGCTCCAGATTCCAGCATCTGCAGTCTCCTGTGACTCCATCAAACATTTTTATTTGCAGGAGATATTTGAATATGCATTGCAGTTTAGCTTAATGACAATATCCACTGTTATTAGGTTAAATTCATCATATGTAACAGATAGGATGCCACTGGTTTTTGTCTTGTTCATGGACCTGAAAATATAATCTTCACTTTTACCTGGATAAACTAGTTGGAACTTTCAAACATTGATATCCTTTCCTGCTCCAGCCTGTGAAAATCACACATAACCTAATGGCCTCTGTCTCTCCCATCATTCTGTGCAGATACCCCCTCCCCCATCCCCTTTCTCCCTCCCTCTCCCTCTGCAAGAACTGTTTCCTTGTCCATTAGATAAGAGATGGACATTAATGAATTATTGACTATTAATGCTTCATTGTCCTGGGAAGGTATCATTGTGAAACCTGTGGGGAGAAATGCATCATTGGTTGTCAGCATTTCAGTATCTCAAGTTCAGAATCTCGCCAAGCTGTCAACCACAGGTCACCAGCCAATCAAACATCAGACACTTCTTCAACATCCTTGGAAAGTGTTGTTAATTAATGTCACTAGGCCAAGGTTGGAACCCTAGCCTTTGATGTATGATCAGGGCTCCTCTCTTCAGCCTTATTGCAGAAAATTGAACAAAGTGACACCTTAAGAAAATAGTGAGAAAGTCATCTTTTGTTGCCAGTGTTATCTAGAGGGTAGAGTATTGGCCACCAATTGCAGTCACTCCCCACATATTTGTTTCTAGTGATTTCAACAGAAATCAGAGGACGAATTCAATCAGTAGCTCATACTTTCGCACCTGTTTGGTGCTGATGCAATTCTCCCCATAGGTTTCATTGTGTTACATTTCCTGGACAAAGAAGCATTAATAGTCAATAATTAATTAATGTCCATCTCTTTAATTATACCAGGGGATATTTGAAATACTAGCCTTTCTGAATGACTAATTAACACCATTGAACTTATGCAAAACCTCTTAAGGACAGCATCCATAGATAATTATAAACTCTGGTTTTAACTCCAAACATGAATCAGATGGGCAGCCCAGTGTGGACAGGAGCAGCAGTTAACTAAATTCTTTAAAAGGACCAGGAGAGTGGAAAGTGTGGGATGGGGAGAAATCTGTGGCTGGGATCAGGGAGGGCAGCAATGGCAATGAAAGAGTGTGGTGACAATGATCTGGGAAGGGATGAAGATCTAAATTGAGTCGAGTCAAGTTTGTAAATGGGAAAGGAGAGAGATTGTGATTGGGAAAGGGAGCAAGGTGATAATCAGGAAAGGGGGGGTCAGTGGGAAAAGGGAGAGGTTGTGATTGATTGGACAGGAATTCTGAGTGGGAAAAAGATGAGGATGTGATCAGAAAATAGAAAACTAGGAATGGGGAAAGAATGTTTTGATGGCATGTGCTAGGTTGTGATAGGGTGAAATATGCAGAGCTTGGTTGCATAATAAATTGCCCCTCACCTCCAATCAACCCTCCTTCTTCTTTGATCCTCAGATTCGTATTCACTGTTAAAACTCCCACTTACAATCCTTCAGTCAGGTTTATGCCTTACTCACAGGACTGAAATGCCTATGAGCATGGTGTGTTTTTCTTTTGGCTCCTTTGTCCTCTTAGCAGCCTTTGATGGAGGTGTTTACAGTTTCTTCTTCATGATTAGGTGATTCTAACCAGAACAACTCTGGTCCTGGAATGCTGCATTGAAAGTCATCAACCCAGAAAATAACCTCAATTTCTCTCTCCACAGATCCTGACTGACTTGATGAGTATTTCCAGCATATTCTTTCTTTATTTATGTTAGATGCCCTTAGATAACTTTCTGTGTTGTTTTCAGTCACTGGTACAATGTGCATTGATATACATTCTTCACAATCACCTTGATTTTCAGTTATTTGGAGTACAGAGTTCCAACTGACTGAAATAGAATGGCAAGCAAAAGAGTACTGGAGAGAAGTCTGAGGTAGCTGAGTGGGTTTAGCTGATAGTTGGCTTGTTATGGAGAAGCATTAATCATGGAACCAGTTGTATGAAGGAATTTAACACAGTGCAATCTTTGGCCATCTACCAGGTATATGGAATCCTGGGCAGTAGTGAGATGCCCATTTTTGTGCAGTATGACTCTATAACAAAGAAACTTAATCAATAGGTAGATCTTTACCAACAGTATAGTGTAGTGTTTATAAAACTTGAATATGTATGATTCTTTTGAACAATATTGTATAATCCTTTCTGGTGAGTTATAAGGAATGTGATCTTGTTCTGTGACGTCCCAACAGTGATTAAAGTTTTGAAAACTGTTATGAATTTTTTCATGACACCACAAAGAGCCCTGCTGTATGGGGATACAGGGATGAACAAATGCAGCAGGATTCTTAAAAGTTTGCCAATTATGTCAAATCTGACCCCTGGCAATTATCTCCCAAATGGGAGCCATTAGTTTCGCAAGAAATAAATAGATCAGGTTACGTATATGGTTTAAAGGAAGCTAGCACATACAAACATGGTGTGGGATGTGGAATTCCCAAGCCTGCAGTGCTAAGGACCTATCAAATGGAGAAAGAGAAAAACTGCAGATCCCACTGCTTGAAATAATTAATGAATGCATATAAGAGGTTGGATAAGAAGATATAACATTGATTCAACCTAAACAAATACAGAAACATTTAAAAATATTAGGTGATATGTTTTTCTCTCTCCAACCCTCCCTCCCCACCACCACCACCACCAGCATTCCTACATATACCAGTAGTTTAGAAGACAGCTTCCTGATACATTTCCTCTTTTTACCTCTGTAGATGAGGATGAATTGCCTCCAGAATGAATGTACCTGAACACACTGATGAATAGGAGCTGAGTTATTTAAGTATGGTAAACAGCATCAGGACCATTTTTCTTTCATTACGTTCATTTCTCCAACTCTCACTATACTTCATTTGTTCTTAAGTTTCCCTTAAATCACCTTTGATGTCATTACACTAAAGCACACTGCCTCACTCAGTTCAGGATGACCAGAACAACTCTTTCAGTAGCAGGCAACAATAGGCTGCATATCCATCATTGCAATCTCCTTGAAGTGCACAGATTCCATGCAGCTATTGTCAACTTATCAATACCCATTTATATTGTTGTATGTAAAAACAAGCAGTGCAGCACAGGAGGCAGATTGCAGTATTTGATGGATGGGGTGGTCGAGTAGAGTAACTTTGCATGATCTGGCTGCATTAATTGCTGTTGAGTTCAGGTGAATTTGCTGTTTTGTTTTAACACCTTTGTTGATTTTTTGTTTGAACTGCACAGGACATCATACGGTTATGTTGTTACAGAATTTAGCTTTGTGCCCTCCAGCATGTTCTTGGGTTAATTATAAAATTAGCCTGGTGCAGAATTAGAAATAACTTTGTTCCACTTTTAAGATGATAGTTACTGTACACTGCTAGGTCAACTAGCATATCAGTTAATAATGCACTATGGATTGCCTCACAATAGGTCAGTACAGTGCAATAATCAGCAAATTGTTTTAAAATCACTTTTGCTTTAATTGTTATTCTGCCGAGATTGCAAATAGCGCTATTTATTCAGGTCAATGTCATTACTCCTAAGTTATGACTTAATCCATAATAGCTGCAGAAACAGAAGTAAACAAACAAGGTTTTTAATATTATGTAACCTTATATCACACTGTCAGTATTACTATGCTCATTAAATGTTGCCATGGCTTTGCCTATTACATTAATGATCATTTCAGGACAGACAAACACTCTTAGCACTTCCAGCGTCCTCCTTTATTAAACATTCTGAAAACCTCTGTCATATCAGACCTCCTCCCTCTTGAGTCATCCACCAAAGTCATGGATCCTCCTTGGGAGAGCACACTGGTTTACTTGGTGAACGGTGGTCAGAGGATCGGCAATCAGGAAGACTCCCTGAGCCATGACATGGACCCTCCTGCTGTGACTCTGGGGCACTAGTGAATTGTAAATATTAGGGCTGTCATGTTGCAGGTGTTTCTTCTGTAGCTTCCAGGCTTTGAATGTGCCACACACTGTAGAGTGATTAGACACCTCTCCCATTTATGTCTTTTATTTATATTTTCTATATATTTGCTTTAGAGATATGAAAATTGATGAGCATTTTACTCAAATTTCAGTCACATTCCACAAATATTTCTATATGTTAACCTATGAAACAGTTACCGGTTAAAAATGGCACCTGGTTGGTTGAACCATCATCCCAATGTGCATTTTCCTTTTTCATGATTTTCTCTAAATGCCATTGAGCCTGTCTTTGTAAGAATTTAGTAAGGACCTAAATAAATGTTTTAATTGTCTTTGGTTCCCTGCATGTTATGGGCTGCTGGTGAGATAGGGAATATCTTTAGAGTTTAATAGCATTGACTCATTACACATTCACTCCTTGCTGCTTATTGTTTACTATTGCCACCTCATTGCCATTTAGTTGTATGAAGGAATATAACCTGAGTATTTCCATTTAATATTGAACTAATTTCCCTCAGGATGAATAAAGAAAATGTAACAGTGTTTTTGATTTAAAGTAAAATAACTTAAAATAATTAAATGGATAAACAACCAAACGCTGCCATCCGCTGACCTTTCAAGTTTATGCTTTAATAAAGTCTGAATCAGAATCAGAATCAGAGTCAGAATCAGGTTTATTATCACTGATTTATATGCCATGAAATTTGTTGTTTTGCAACAGCAGTACAGTGCAAAGATATAAAAATTACTATAAATTACAAAATAAATAGAGTGCAAAAAAAGATGGAATAATGAGGTAGTGTTCAAGGGTTCATGGACCATTCAGAAATCTGTTGGTGGAGGGGAAGAAGCTGTTTCTAAGTCATTGAGTGTGGGTCTTCAGGCTCGTGTATCTCCTCCACAATGATAGTGACGAGAAGAGGACATGTCCCGGATGGTGAGGGTCCTTAGTGAGGGATGCTGCCTTCTTGAAGCACCATGTCCTCGATGGTGGGGAGGGTTGTGCCTGTGATGGAGCTGGCTGAGTCTACAACCCTCTGCAGCCTCTTTGATCCTCAACATTAGAGGCCCCGTACCAGGCTGTGATGCAACCAGTCAGAATGCTCTCCACCATACATCTATAGAAATTTGCAAGAGTCTTTGGTGACATACCAACCCTTCTTCAGCTCCTAACGAAGTAGAGCTGTTGGCATGCCTTCTTCATGAATGCATCAATGTGTTGGGCCCAGGATAGATTCTCTGATATCTTGACATTCAGCAACTTGAAGCTACTCACCTCTTCCACCGCTGATCCCTCCATGAGGACTGGTGTGTGTTCTCCCAACTTTCCCTTCCTGAAATCCACAATCAAAATCTTGGTCTTGCTGACATTGAGTGTGAGGTTGTTGTTGTGACACCACTCAACCATCTGATCTATCTCACTCCTATATGCCTCCTCGTCACCATCTGAGCTTCTAACAACAACAGTGGTGTCATCGGTGAATTTATATATAGCGTTTGAGCTACACTTAGCCACACAGTCATGAGTGTAGAGAGGGTAGAGCAGTGGGCTAAGCGCGCATCCTTGAGGTGCATCTGTGTTGATTGTCAATGAGGAGGAAATGTTACTACCCATCTGCACTGACTGTGGTCTCCCAAATAGGAAGTTGAGGATCCGGTTACAGAGAGAGGTAGATAGACCCAGGTTTTGAAGCTTGTTGACTAATACTGAGGGGATGAGCTGTAATCCATAAATAGCAACCTGACATACAGTATGTTTTACTGTTGTCTAGGTGCTCCAAAGCAGATTGGAGAGCCAGTGAGATTGTGTCCACTGTAGACCTGTTGTGGCAGTAGGCAAATTGCAGCAGGTCCAGGCCCTTGCTCGGGCAGGAGTTAATTCTAACCACAACCAACTTCTCAAAGCACTTAATTGCAGTAGACGTGAGTGCCACCAGACAATAATGATTGAGATAGCTCACCCTGCTCTTCTTGGGCACCGGTATGATTGCTGCCCTTTTGAAACAGCTGGGAACCTCAGAATGCAGCAGTGAGAGGATGAAGATGTCCTTGAACACTCCGGCCAGTTGATCGGCACAGGTTTTCAGTACCCGGCCAGGTAAACCGTCGGGGCCTGACACCTTGCGAGGGTTGACCCTCTTGAAGGATGTTCTGACCGAGACAAAGGTCACAGGGTCGCCAAATGCTGTGGGGATTCCCACAGGTGCAGCGTTATTCTCCCTTTCAAAGTATGCATAAAAGGCATTGAGCTCATTGGTGAGTGAAGCATACCCGCCATTTATGCTGTTGGGTTTTGCCTTTAAGGAAGTAATAGCATGCAAACCCTTATCTTCATTATCTGACAGTCCTCAATGAGTATATTGACTTCTTAAAATCAGTTTCTTGCCAGATTTTTATGTAACACTTTAGCAGCATTTGTAAATTACATGAATTCAAATGTTAATCATCATCAAGAGGAGAAATTAAAATAAAGCATGAGAAAAGCCAAGTGGTTATAAAAGCATCAGCTCAGATATGATTGAATTTAAATATAGATGTTACAGAATAGGTCTAATATAATGATTTAGTCATTTATATTCCATTATTTCTATATCATATTTATGAAAACAAAAGCTATGCTAGTATTTCAGGCATCCACGCCATGCAATGCAAATAATGGTTGCAGTAAACACTGATATGAATATGATTCCTAATCTTTTAATATAAAACCATTCTTGGAGGAAGTCTCTCAGGCCACAAAACCCATGGATTATTGTTAGTTCTTCATTTACTTTAATACTGTTCAAAGCAACTTTCTAAAATGCTGACAGCCCCCTCCACTGCTTTCACCTTGTCTTCTGTGCAGAGACAGAATTTATTATTTTACACATTTCTGTTGATCTTTTTATCCCCCCTCCCCAAAAATTAACACATGAACCGGCACATTGACACTGTTCATGTCAAAAAATAAATGAAGCAGAATTTATGACTGTGTGTTTGTCAACATGGGTATGATCAAATCGTTGCTCAGCAGGAAGGAGCCATAGGAAATCAAAGTTGTATTGGATTAATTAGCAAAATAATAATAAGTCTGTCTAATGATTACTCTGTGTAAGGTCATGATCTTGAAAAAGTCCTTGAGGAGACTTGCAGCTGATTATTAAGGGGATAAGGCCTAAGTGAATGAATGTGATATAAATGTTCAGCTTAGTGTAGGCAGTAAATATCCAAGCATTTAATCAGAGAGAGAGGTAGAGGGAGGCAAACAGAGAGAAGAGGTGCAGGTAGGGATAGGAAAGCATTTTATGAATTTGTAATAATGTTATTTTCCTTTCTCAAAGGTCTGTTCCACTGATAGTTCCATCTATGTCCTTGGATGGCTTTGTGTTCATTGTTAAATATACAGTGTAGTGAAATCAGTACATAAATCACAAATGAACAGAGGAGGTATGAGATGGTTAACTTCTTTTCTGTCTTGTAATGGATCTCGGCCATTACCAGCTTGGTTCCATCAGGCACTGTTGCAAAAAAATGTGTCAGACCAGCAGCCAAAATTAAATTATAGCCGATTCACACCTTGTATTAAAATATTGGCTTGGTGATGGGGTTACTAATCATGTAGGGACTCTCTTTAAAGACTGCACTCTCTGTTAAAGCAGCCACATTCAGCTAATTCGTGCTGGCAACTCCTTTATTGGCTGCTGATGATGCAGTATCGATTCCTGGACACTGCTACAGTAGAGTCACTAGTGAGTGGCTCAAAACACTGCAATATGGGCCGGTAGCGATTGGAAGCAGCCATTCCAATGCACAAACAAGGTCAATTAGAGGACAGTGCAGCATCGCCATGTGGAAATAGTTGCAATCTAGAAGAGAGTACATTTCTTTAAAATGTGTTATTATAATGAAGATGTTAAACAAAAAAATTGGGTGCATTATATTAAAATATCACTGCTGCTTGTAATTTAGAATTATTTAACTATCGTTGCTCAGCTACATTGAACAGCATGTACACTGATTCCTGCTGGGACTGGAACCTGAATGAGAGCTTTAATTTAGGGAAGTACAATTCTCCATGTTTTTTTCGGGGGGGGGGGGGTGGTAGGGGTCTACTTTTTTAGAATCTAATACTCGGGATTTTAGTACAGTTTTACAGGAGGCTGTATAGCCGGTAGCAAATAAGCAGCCAGAACCCCCAGGGACTCATAAAGCTATCTTCCTGTGCAGGCAGTCTCTGAGGTTCCTGCAGCTTGTAAAGGGAAATAGTCAGAACCGGGATGGAAACACATGACACAACTGCACATTGCGAATGAAGGTCAAAGTGGCATTGCGGTGGAAAGCAAAATGCTGATGCATGTTGACATGTCAGCTAAGAGCAGCTGCCGTGTCAAAGCAATTGCAAAATTAATTCCCCACACCCATGATAACAGGAAGCACAATATCACAAACTAATAATACTATTTTATCCCATGTGAATTATTACAACTAATTTTCACATTCAGCTGTAATTGAATAGTTCTTTTTAAAGAAAGGGGAAGTTAAAGCCAGGTTATTGCATGTTTCAAAAAGGGCCAAATAGTCATGTCTGTAATTGTTCAGCTGAAATTCAACAGATTAGTGGTACCTTCTGAATATTTTTCGCTCTTGTTGCATGGGATCAGAGGAGGACTCACGGGCCAAAACTTCTTCTCTCACTTGCAGACGGGAGCCAAAATGATCAGCAGGCTTTGGTCAGTAATTTGGTTTGCAGGTCACATCTGCCCAGCGACTACTCAGACCTGATTATTATGATACGTTACAGCCTGAAATAATTGCTTCCTAGAACATCTGCGGTTGTCATCTTCAGCACCTTCCCGTGGACAGCTCCAGGGCAGACACTGGAGGTCAAAGTGGACTCCTGCTGTTTCTTGTTCTAAGGGGACACAGCATGATCGCTTTCAGATCTCACATTCTCATATTACACGTTTTACTTTTTAATGCGCAATTCATGACTTTTTGTTTCCTTACTGCATATTGCCATTTTGTGTACTCAGTTGATTTCGGCAACTATAAACTTTCAAAAGGGGATGGCTTTCTTATAACTTAGCAATAACTGTTTGGGTTTTTTATTATTTATTCTTGTTTGCCTTGCCTTTGACTTTGACGCAGTATTCTTACTAATTACAGATATATCCTGGTGCCAAAATTGACCTATCAAAACGAATGTGTCCCAGAAACAAGACATTGAATACTTGTTCACTCATTCCGGGATTTTTTGTTTGAAAGAGTGGCTTTGTGGGTCAGTCCACTAATATTTCAACTCATATCGAACTGAATACCTTGTATATTTTCCGTAAATGAAGTGGAATTATTGAAATTGTTACCAGCTCTCCTGTTTTTATTGAGTTGCATCACCAAACAGGCAATAATTTAACCACACTTAAAGAAGCGGCAAGATTGTAAAAATGTTACAGTCATGTATCTGGGTAGGTGGTTAAAGCATGCAGAGAGCATAACTATGCATATGATGTCTCCTGGGAGCACAGCTATATGATTTCCTAGTCTCCTGTCACAGAAGTTTCTTGCCATAGTAAGCAAAAAAGTTCAAAAATTCAGTATTTATAATGGCAGTTTTGGTGATGTCAACAGTAAAATGAGGTCTAATGCAATTAGGAATTAAAATTTTATCCATGTCAGCTTATTAATACTATAGAAATTTATATGGTTCTCCATAATTTCTTTCCACTGGCTCCGTTAGGCTGTGGATCAGTGGTATCAAAATGACATCTTCTTAAAAGGCCCTTCATAAGAATGAACTAGAACTGTTAATCATTTTCCAATAGTTCTTTCACACTTTTATTAAAAAGCGATTTTGAATAATAGTGTCTGATTTTTTGGGGGGGCCTGTGAGTGAAGATAGTCGCTGTTTGTTGATTCTTCCCATGTTGTTCTGGCCCTCTTCATTCATTTCACTTAAAGGACATTTCTGTCCTAATTATAGCTGTGCTCAAGGATAAGCTGAAAGGTCATGTATATAGGCCAATGGAGTTAGTTTTTTTTAACATTCAACTTAACATAGCTGCTGATGTCAGAAATTATGAGAAGCTTATCAGTGTTTATAAAGAATTGCAGGAGAAACTGGCAGCCTTTCTTCTGAAGCTGCAGTGCTTAGGAAGTATTAATACATCATTTTATGTGATTAATAGCATCTGCAGCTATTTCTTCCTCAATTCATTAAAATATTACATTTAAACTAGAAAAGTAACCATAATACTCAAATTTCAAAAAAAATCCCATTTTTGCTTGATTGGTACAAACACAAAAAGTTAGCCTGAGCCAAAAAAGTGCAGCAGAGGCCTAATATAGTGCAATCCACAATTTCTGTATTTAGATAGGCCCTTAATTAATGTACAAAATAAATATGCATCATTAGTAAAATTATTTTTGAACTTTTGGTGTGATGGGATATAAAAGGTAATTCAATATTTTAACATTAGAGTGATACAGCCACTTTCTTTTTATTTTTTGACATGCATTTTCCATTCACATTTTGGATGTTCTTTTGCATCCTCTCATTACCTGTAAATAAGATAGAAATAATGATTTTGTAGCCTTTACTTTAAATTCATTCTTACTCAAGAAGTAATGGTCAAATGATTATATAACCACACAATTCTTGACATTTAATTTGTTTTTTGCTGTACTGGATGAGTTTCTATTTTGTTTACAATTTAGTTCATTTAAATAAATTATACATCATAGAGTCATAGCCCCTCATGATTTTATACAGCACAGAAACAGGCCCTTCAGCCCAACTGGTCCATGCCAACCAAGACACCTATCTAAGCTAGTCCCATTTGCCCACATTTGGCCCATATCCCTCTAAGCCTTTCCTAACCATATACGTGTCCAAGTGTCTTTTTAATGTTGTTAATATACCTGCCTCAACCACTTCCTCTGGCAGCTCATTCCTTCCACGGACCACCCTCTGGGTGAAAAAGTTGCCCCTCAGGTTCATATTAAATCTCTCCGCTCTCACCCTAAACCTATGTCCTCTAGTTCTTGATTCCCCAACCCTGGGGAAAAGAGTGTGCGTATTGACCCTATCTCTGCCCCTCATGATTTTATATCTTTATATAAGATCACCCCTCATTCTCCTGTGCTCCAATGAAAAATGTCCCAACCTGTTCAACCCCCCCCCCCCTCCATAACTCTCGAGTCCAGGCAACATCCTCATAAATCTCCTCTGCACTCTTTCCAGCTTAATGGCTTCTTTCCTTTAACAGGGTGACCAAAGCTGTAAACAATATTCCAAATGCAGCCTCACCAACATCTTGTACAACTGCAACATCCCAGCTTCTATACACAGTGCCACGACTGATGAAGGCCAGCATGCCAAAAGCTTTCTTCGCCACCCTGTCTACTTGTGATGCCACTTTCAGGGAACCATGTACTTGTCCTCCTAGGGTCCCTTTGTTCTACAGCAGTCCCAGGGCCTTACTGTTCACTGTGAAAGTCCCACCCTCATTTGTCTTCCCAAAATGCAACACCTCACACTTATCCAAATTAAACTGCATTTGCCATTCCTCGGCCCACTTACCCAGCTAATCAAGATCCCTCTGTAAATCCTGATAACCATCTTCACTGTCAACCACATCACCTATTTTAATGTTATCTGCAAACTTACTAACCTTGCCTTGTACATTCTCATCCAAATCATTGAAGTAAATGACAAATAGCAACGGGCCTAACACTGATCCCTGGGACACACCACTAGTCATGGGCCTCCAGTCCAAAAAACAACCTTCCACTATCACCCTCTGCTTCCTACCATCAAGCCAATTGTGTATCCAATTAGTTAGCTCTCCCTGGATCCCATGCGATCTAACTTTCCATAGCAGTCTACCATGAGGAACCTTATCAAAGGCCTTAATGAAGTCCATATAGATTATGTCTACCACCCCGCCCTCATCGATCTTCTTGGTTACTTCCTCAGAAAGCTCAATCAAATTCATGAGACATGATCTCCCATGCAAAAAACCATGCTGACTATCCCTAATCAACCCCGTCTCCAAATGCTTGTATATCTTATCCTTCAGAATCCCCTCTAGTAACTTACCTACCACAGATGTTAGGCTTACTGGTCATTTTTCTTTGTATTTTTTACTGCTTTCAGGATCAATAATTTAACTGATCCAGGTTGGTCTATTCATATTTTAGCTATGTACAAAACAAACTGAAGAATACTTGTAATATTTCATGAAATATCTGATCAATTACTCAATAACACATATTTCATATGATAACTGTTTTAAAGTAACACTTTAAAAACCATGCAGGGAAACATAAAGTAACCGTGTGTACCAGAATGATGGTGCAAGTGACCAGTTCAGCTGTTTTTTATTTGAGTTGGAAGGGCGCACACTGTTGGTTATCTAGTTATATAAATTGATAGAGTGCAGTAGGTTGGTGGTTTGGAAATCAAGTGTCAACTGTCTGTAGAATTTCTGTGTCCGTTATAGAGCAGATAGTAGGGATGGGCAATATCTTAGGAATCGAATGATATGTTAATGATACAATGGAGGCAGCTCAAAAAACATTATGTTCGAGGGTCTACTTTGCAAAATTAAAGAGCACGTCAAGGGCCAAGGAAATCAGATAAACCAAGGCAATGCAAGGTGGGTGGGATAAATTGTAGGAGAGGCCTGGGGAGTGAAGTGGTAGGTTGGAGCATTAATAGAGTCTTAGAGTCACACAGTATCAATAGGGGCCCTTCAGCCCACCACATCGATGCAGACCTTTTTGCCCATCAACACTGATGCCATTTGCCCACCTTAGGGGCACATCCTTCTATGCATTGCCTACTTAAGTGTCTAAATGCCCCTTAAACATAGTAATTGTATCTGATTCCTCCAGCAATTCTGGCAGTGCGTTCCAGATATCAGCCACTCTTTGTGTAATAAACCTCCCTCAAATCCCCTTTAAAATTCCTTCCTCTCACCTTAACCCTTGGCTCTCTTGCTTTTGATATTCCTACCATGGAAAAAAGATTTTGACTATCTACCCTGTCTATGCCTTTTATAATTTTACATACTTCCACCTGGTCACCCCTCAGCTTCCTCTGCTCCAGGGAAAACAAGTCCAGCCTATCCCCATAGCCGAAGTCCTCCAATCCAGGCAACATCCTGGTGAATGCCCTATCACTTTCTCTTATGTAAGCACATCCAGAGCTTGGGGGTGGGGGGTTGGGGGAGAATTGGAAGGTTGATCAAGATCATTAGGGTGGGTTGCAGCCCTGGAATTTGGTACAGGTCTGAAGCATGGGTCAGATCAGCAGTTTGATGGGATTGTTATGATGAGGGTCAGGCTGGGGATTGGTAGGAGGTTCCTGGCAAGGATCACCTGCCAGGAATCGGGAAGGATTGGGTCAGGTGCTTGGGAGGGGATTAGGACAGAAATGTTCAGCGACAGGTTGGTGATCAGGGTGGGGTGACGGGAATTAATTAGAGGCTGGCAGATCAATGGTTGTAGAAGGGGGTCAATGGAAGGTCACAAGTTGGACAATGTGGGGGTTGTGACCAAGTAGGGGAGACCAATCATGACAAATAAATATCTTACCTTAAGACGATCTATATTTTGGCTTCCCAGTGCCAGATTCCACAAACTGGAAACCATTCTGGCAGTACAACTGAAGCAGGCCCCATAAGCGCCGTGAGCACCTCTTTTTGCATGAGTGGCTTGCAACATCTGTAGACCAAACCATAGAACCATAGAAAGTACAGCACAAAACAGGCCCTTCGGCCCACAATGTTGTGCCAACCTTTAAACCTTGTCGAAGACCATCTAACCACTTCCCCCAACATGTCCCTCTATTTTAAATTCCTCTATATGCTTATCTAGCAATCTCTTGAATTTGACCAATGTACCTGCCTCCACCACCACCCCAGGCAGCGCATTCCATGCCCCAACCACTCTCTGGGTAAAAAAACCTCCCTCTGATATCTCTCCTGAACCCACCCATTACTTAAAAGCCATGCCCTCTTGTATTGAGCATTGATGCCCTAGGAAAGAGGCACTGGCTGTCTACTCTATCTATTCCTCTTAATATTTTGTACACCTCTATCATGTCTCCTCTCATCTTCCTTCTCTCCAAAGAGTAAAGCCCTAGCTCCCTTAGTCTCTCCTCATAATGCATACTCTCTAAACCAGGCAGCATCCTGGTAAATCTCCTCTGCATCCTTTCCAACACTTCCACATCCTTCCTATAATGAGGCGACCAGAACTGGACACAGTACTCTAAGTGTGGTCTAACCAGATTTTTGCAGAGCTGCATCATTACCTCGCGGCTCTTAAATTCGATCCCACGACTTATGAATGCTAACATCCCATAAGCTTTCTTAACTACCCTATCCACCTGTGAGGCAAGTTTCAGTGATCTGTGGATATGAACCCCCAGATCCCTCTGCTCCTCCACACTACCCAGAATCCTGCCATTAACTTTGTACTCTGCCTTGGAGTTTGTCCTTCCAAAGTATACCACCTCACAGTTCTCCAGATTGAACTCCATCTGCCACTTCTCAGCCCCTCTCTGCATCCTATCAATGTCCCTCCGCAACCTTCAACAATCCTCTACACTATCCACAACACCACCGACCTTTGTGTCATCTGAAAACTTTCCAACGCACCCTTCTACCCCCTCATCCAAGTCATTAATAAAAATCACGAAAAGTAGAGGTCCCAGAACTGATCTTTGTGGGACACCGCTCGTCACAGCCCTCCAATCTGAATGCACTCCCTCCACCACAACCCTCTGCTTTCTACAGGCAAGCCAATTCTGAATCCAACCGACCAAGCCTCCCTGGATCCCACGCCCTCTGACCTTCTGAAGAAGCCTACCATGTGGGATCTTGTCAAGTGCCTTACTAAAATCCATGTAGACCACATCTACTGCACTACCCTCATCAATCTTCCTGGTCATCTCCTCAAAGAACCTTATCAGGCTTGTGAGACATGATCTGCCCTTCACAAAGCCATGCTGGCTGTCCCTGATCAGACCATGATTCTCTAAATGCCCATAGATCCTATCTCTAAGTATCGTTTCCAACAGCTTGCCCACCACAGATGTAAGGCTCACTGGTCTATAACTCCCTGGACTACCCCTACTTCCTTTTTTGAATAAGGGGACAACATCTGCCACCCTGTAATCCTCCAGTACCATTCCCGTGGACAACGACGACTCAAAGATCCTAGCCAATGGTTCAGCAATCTCCTCCCTAGCCTCACGGAGAAGCCTGGGGAATATTCCGTCAAGCCCCGGGGACTTATCTGTCCTAATATTTTCCAGCAGCTCCAACACATCCTCTCTCTTGATATCAACATGCTCCAGAAGATTAACCTTACCAACACTGTCCTCAGCGTCATCAAGGCCCCTCTCCTTGGTGAGTACTGAAGAGAAGTATTCATTGAGGACCTCACCTACTTCCACAGCTTCCAGGCACATCTTGCCATCTTTATCCCTAATCGGTCCTACCTTTACACCCGTCATCTTTCTGCTCTTCAAATAAGTGAAAAAAGTCTTGGGATTTTCCTTAACCCTACTTGCCAAGGCCTTTTCATGTCCCCTTCTTGCTCTCCTCAGCCCCTTCTTGAGTTCCTTCCTCACTACCCTATATTCCTCAAGAGACCTATCTGATCCTTGCTGCCTAAACCTTATGTATGCTGCCTTCTTCCTCCTAACTAGTTGTTCCACCTCTCTTGTCGCCCATGGTTCCCTCACCCTGCCATTCCTTCTCTGCCTCACTGGGACAAATTTATCCCTAACATCCTGCTAGAGATCCCTGAACAATGACCACATCTCCATAGTACATTTCCCTTCAAAAATGTCATCCCAATTCACTCTCGCAAGTTCTAGCCTTATAGCCTCATAATTTGCCCTTCCCCAATTATATATCTTCCTGTCCTCTTTGCTCCTTTCCAAAATACCAGAAGGACAGTCCAAGCATGTGTAGCACCCTGTTGCAAGTAACTGCACATGTCCAGCCTCCTCCAAGTGTTGCCACATCAAATACATGAAAGACCTGGATAGAACTCTGCAGACTGTGGAACTTGCAGAAGGATTGCAAGTTTCCTTTGCAAATAGTTTGTCATCAAAAGTGAATCGTATGATTCTACAATTTTCTTCCATAAAGCAATCCACTTTCTTGGTAATTGAACCCATATATTCAGCAATGGAGGACTGTTATGTTGCATGTCACTATTAGAGATAGGCTTTGATGTGGGAGACTGTGAAAACAAAGCTGTTTATAAAATACTCAGATCAACATGTCACCATAGCAATGGATTCATCCTCAACTCATCTGCAGCTTTTAACAAATGACCACACAACTCCCTCCAAAGTCGCTCCTTCATTATCCAACTTGGTAGGACGGACATTGCCTCATTCATTCTCACCTTGCTCCCCTCCTGTTCTTTAGCAAAGTTCTTGTAGAAACAGAAAATGAGATTTCTTACGTACAATGATGACACTCAGCTCTACCTCACTGTCACCTCACTTGATCCTCCACCATCTCTAATTTGTAAGACTAATTGTCCAACAGCCATTCCTGGAAACTTCATCCCACTAAATACTGGGAAATCCAAAGCTATGGTCTTTGATCCTTCACACTAAACCTTGACATTGTGTTTGAACCAAGATGAGATTTCAGCTGCATATCTGCTCCATCATTAAGACTGGCTACTTGCACTACCATAACATTGCCCATCTCAGCCTCTGCCTCAGATCATCTGCTATGTCACCCTTGACCTTAGCTACATTTGGACTTGACTATATAGACCTCCTCTGACCAGCCTTCTACTTTGTCCCCTCCATAAACTCATCCAAAATTCTACTGCTCCGATTCTATCTTGCACTAAGTCCCATTCATCCATCATTATGGTGTTTGCTAACCTAAGTCCTTTGAGTCCAATTTTGTTTATAATATACAGAAAGTCACAGGCATAGGCAATGCGATTCCCAGAGCTTCAGGATGGTTATGTATCATAACTGCAAATAATTTCAAGATTGTTGCTAGAAATGCAAAGTTACAATGTGCGGCCTTCAGCCACAACATTGAGATTTAAAGTGGTGGTTCTAAAAGTGAACTGTCACTTCAAATATTGGACCCAAATCAGGACATGTGGATTGGAGGTAGAAGCGGGCACCACCCATCTCCAACAGACAATCACACATTGTGGACACACTGGGGAGTGTCAAGACAATACAGCCCTGCCCTGTAAATAATGAAGAAAAACTCACCTTAACTATGAATGTACCTGGTGCATTGGTGAAGATTGGTGGCAATCTCCCAACAGTACCTGAGTAAGGATGGGCCTTTTACCTCATGCTTGAACAAGCTTTCATCCTCCTACTTAACCTTGCTTTTCTACTCGAGGCTAAATACTACCATTGTAGGTACCAAAGAAGGAACTATCTGCCTGTTAACCTAACATCAGTGGTAGGGAAAGTGCTGAAATCCATAATGAAAGATGTACTCACAGAACAGTATAATGCAATTCAGCAGAGTCAAACGGATTTATGAAAGGTAAATCATGTTTGCCTAATCTCCTGGGAGATTAGTCAAACATAATTTTGGGTATGTGACTTGTAGAATAGATTGCTTATGGATGTGATGTATTTGCATTTTTGAAAAACTTTTGATGAAGTCCCATCCAGGAGGTTGATCACCAAGGCAGGAGCAGATGAAATTGTGGGTAACATACTAACGTGGATTGAGAATTGGTTATCAGACAGAAATCCAGGAGTGGGAACAAGTGGATTCTTCTCAGGTTGGCAGACTGACAGGAATCAATATATGGGCCCCAGCTTTTCAGAATCTAAATCATTGATCTGGCTTCCATATAAGTTTTCTGGCCATAGGAAACTAAGTGGAATTCTGGGTATAACAGAGGATGCAAAGGGACTTTAGTGGATATGGGCAATCTGAATGAGTGGATGAGAACATGGCACATGGAATGGAACTTGGAAAGGCATGAGGTCATCCACTTTGGTGAACATAACAGAAAAGTGAAGTACTTGTTAAATAATGAGGGATTGGGTAGTGTTAATGTTCAAAGAACATGGGCATGCTTGTACACATGTCACTGAAGGCCAACATGCAGGTGTACAGATGATGAGCGGCCATTGGAGCAACCATTATCAGAGTGGACAGAGTCAGAATGAGTGGCTTTGGCACAACAGGCTTTGGCATTTGCTTAGGAGTGAATCAGGAGCTGAGAGACCAAGGAGCAGCGGGTCCCTCACAGGTCCAGGCTAATTTAGAAGGGCCAATAAAAAGGAGGTCATGTCAAGCGGAGTGGCCATTTTGAAGCGGCCATTGTCAGAGTGGACAGAGTCAGAGTGAGTGGCTTTGGCACAACAGGCTTCGGCATCAAGAGGCGGAGGCCATCTACAACAACACAGGTGAGTAGCTGGTAAGTAAAAGTAAAGTCTACTGTTATTGTTATAACTTTTAAGTAGACTACAGCTAGGTAAGAAAATAAATAGTTCAGATGGAGGGCAAGGCGATGTGCTGCAGCTGCATGATGTGGGAGCTAGTGGACCCTGCTGTGGTGCACGGTGACCACATCTGCAGTAAGTGCTTGAAGCTGGAGGAACTTCGGCTCAGAATTGATGAGCTGAAGTCGCAGCTTCAAACACTGTGAAGCATCAGGGAGGGAGAGAGTTATGTAGATGCTGTACATCCGGAGGCAGTCACCCCCCTTACAGCAGGTACTTCTAGGGTCCAGGAGGCAGATAGATGGGTGACTGTCAGGGAAGAGAAAGAGAAAGGGAACAGGCAGACAGTGCAGAGGACCCCGGAGGCTGTTGCCCTCAAAAACAGGTATTCCGCTTTGGATGCTGTTGAGGGAGATGACCTACAGGGATCAAGCAGCAGTAGCCAGGTCTCTGGCACTGGGACTGGTCCTGCTGCTCAGAAGGGAAGGGAGGAGAAGAGGAGGGCAATAGTGATAGGGGACTCGATGGTCAGGGGAACGGACAGGATGTTCTGTGGACATAAGCGAGAATCCCGGATGGTATGTTGCCTCCCAGGTGCCAGGGTCCAGGATGTCTCAGATCAGGTCCACAGCATTCTTGTGTGGGAGGGAAAGCAGCCAGAAGTCATGGTACATGTTGGTACCAACAACATAGGTAGAAAGGGGGATGAGGTACTGAAAAGTGAGTTTAGGGAGCTAGGCAGAAGGCTGAAGAACAGGACCTCAAGGGTAGCAACCTCAGGATTGCTGCCAGTGCCACGTGATAGTGAAGATAAGAATAGGAGGAGAAGGCAGATGAATGCGTGGCTGAGGAGTTGGTGCAGGAGGTAAGGTTTTAGATTTTTGGATCATTGGGATCTCTTCTGGGGAAAGTGGGACCTGTACAGAATGGATGGGTTACACCTGAACCCGAGGGGAACCAATATCCTTGCAGGCAGGTTTGCAAGTGTGGTTTGGGAGGGTTTAAACTAGTTTGCAAGGGGGATGGGAACCGGAGGGATAGGTCAGTGGAAGAAGTGCATGGAGTAAAATCAGATCTAACATATAGAGAGGGTTTGAGGAAGGATAAGCAGAGTATAGGGTATAAAAGTAGTAAGGTGGATGGGCTAAAGTACATTTACTTAAATGCAAGAAGCATCAGGAATAAGGGTGATGAACTGAGAGCTTGGATAAATACATGGAACTATGATATTGTGGCTCTTGCAGAGACTTGGCTGTCACCAGGGCAGAAATGGATACTGAATATTCCTGGTTTTCAGTGTTTTAAAAGGGATAGGGAGGGGGGGAGAAGAGGAGGAGGAATGACGTTACTGGTCAGGGATACTATTACAGCTGCAGAAAGGGTGGATAATGTAGCAGGATCCTCTCTAGAGTCAGTATAGGTGGAAGTTAGGAACAAGAAAGGAGCAGTTACTCTACTGGGAGTATTCTATAGGCTCCCCGGTAGCAGCAATGATACTGAGGAGCAGATTGGGAGGCAGATTTTGGAAAGGTGCAAAAATAACAGGGTTGTTATCATGGGAGACTTCAACTTCCCAAATATTGACTGGCACCTGCTTAGTACCAAAGGTTTAGATGGGGCAGTTTGTTAAGTGTGTCCAGGATGGATTCCTGTCATAGTATGTTGACAGGCTGACTAGAGGGAATGCCATATTAGATCTGGTATTAGGTAATGAACCGGGTCAGGTGACAAATCTCTCAGTGGGTGAGCATTTGGGGGACAGTGACCACCACTGCCTAACCTTTAGCATTGTCATGGACAAGGATAGGAGCAAAGGGGACAGGAAAATATTTAATCGGGAAAGAGCAAATTATGAGGCTATAAGGCTAGAATTTGTGAGTGTGAATTAGAATGACATTTTTGGAGGGAAATGTACTATGGAGATGTGATGGTTGTTCAGGGATCTCTTGCAGAATGTTAGGGATAAATTTGACCCGGTGAGGCAGAGAAAAAATGGCAGGGTGAAGGAACCATGGGTGACAAGAGAGGTGGAACATCTAGTTAGGAGGAAGAAGGCAGCATACATAAGGTTTAGGCAGCAAGGATCAGATAGGTCTCTTGAGGAATATAGGGTAGCAAGGAAGGAACTTAAGAAGGGGCTGAGGAGAGCAAGAAGGGGACATGAAAAGGCCTTGGCGAGTAGGGTTAAGGAAAATCCCAAGACTTTTTTCACTTATGTGAAGAGCAGAAGGATGACGGGAGTAAAGGTAGGACCGATTAGGGATAAAGATGGGAAGATGTGCCTGGAAGCTGTGGAAGTAGATGAGGTCCTCAATGAATACTTCTCTTCAGTATTCACCAAGGACGGGGGCCTTGATGACGCTGAGGACAGTGTTGGTAAAGTTAATGTTCTAGAGCATGTTGATATCAAGAGAGAGGATGTGTTGGAGCTGTTAGAAAATATTAGGACAGATAAGTCCCCGGGGCCTGATGGAATATTCCCCAGGCTTCTCCATGAGGCTAGGGAGGAGATTGCTGAGCCTTTGGCTAGGATCTTTGAGTCCTCATCGTCCACGGGAATGGTACTGGAGGATGGGAGGGTGGCAAATGTTGTCCCCTTATTCAGAAAAGGTGTAGGGATAGTCCAGGGAATTATAGACCAGTGAGCCTGAAATCTGTGGTGGGCAAGCTGTTGGAAAGGATTCTTAGAGATAGGATCCATGGGCATCTATTGGTATTGGTATTGGTATTGGTTTATTATTGTCACTTGTACTGAGGTACAGTGAAAAGCTTGTCTTACAAACCGATCGTACAGGTCAATTCATTACACAGTGCAGTTACATTGAGTTAGTACAGAGTGCATTGATGTAGTACAGGTAAAAAAACAATAACAGTATAAAGTGTCACAGCTACAGAGAAAGTGCAGTGCAATAAGGTGCAAGGTCACAACAAGGTAGATCGTGAGGTCATAGTCCATCTCAATGTATAAGGGAACCGTTCAATAGTCTTATCACAGTGGGGTAGAAGCTGTCCTTAAGTCTGGTGGTACGTGCCCTCAGGCTCCTGTATCTTCTACCCGATGGAAGAGCAGAGAAGAGAGAAAAATCATGGTCTGATCAGGGACAGCCAGCGTGGCTTTGTGAAGGGCAGATCACGTCTCACAAGCCTGGTAGTGTTCTTTGAGGAGGTGACCAGACAGACTGATGAGGGTAGTGCAGTAGATGTGGTCTACATGGATTTTAGGAAGGCATTTGACAAGGTCCCACATGGTAGGCTTCTTCAGAAGGTCAGAGGGATGGGATCCAGGGAAGCTTGGCCATGTGGATTCAGAATTGGCTTGCCTGTGGAAAGCAGAGGATTGTGGTAAGGGCTGTGACTAGTGGTGTCCCACAAAGATCGGTTCTGGGACCTCTGCTTTTCGTGATTTTTATTAATGACTTGGATGAGGGGGTAGAAGGCTGGGTTGGCAAGTTTGCAGACAACACAAAGGTTGGTGGTGTTGTGGATAGTGTAGAAGATTGTCGAAGATTGCAGAGGGACATTGATAGGATGCAGAGCTGGGCTGAGAAGTGGCAGATAGAGTTCAATCCGGAGATGTGTGAGGTGGTATACTTTGGAAGGACAAACTCCAAGGCAGAGTACAAAGTTAATGGCAGGATTCTGGGTAGTGTGGAGGAGCAGAGGGCTCTGGGGGTCCATATCTACAAATCCCTGAAAGTTGCCTCACAGGTGGATAGGGTAGTTAAGAAAGCTTATGGGATGTTAGCTTTCATAAGTCGAGGGATCGAGTATAAGAGCAGCGAGGTAATGATGCAGCTCTATAAAACTCTAGTTAGACCACACTTAGAATACTGTGTCCAGTTCTGGTCACCTCATTATAGGAAGGAGGTGGAAGCGTTGGAAAGGATGCAGAGGAGATTTACCAGGATGCTGCCTGGTTTAGAGAGTATGCATTATGAGGAGAGACTAAGGGAGCTAGGGCTTTATTCTTTGGAGAGAAGGAGGATGAGAGGAGACATGATAGAGGTGTACAAAATATTAAGAGGAATAGATAGAGTAGACAGCCAGCGCCTCTTTCCCAGGGCACCAATGCTCAATACAAGAGGGCATGGCTTTAAAGTAATGGGTGGGAAGTTCAAGGGAGATATCAGAGGAAGGTTTTTTACCCAGAGAGTGGTTGGGGCATGGAATGCACTGCCTGGGGCGGTGATGGAGGCAGGTACAATGGTCAAATTCAAGAGATTACTAGATAGGCATATGGAGGAATTTAAAATAGAGGGATATGTGGGAGGAAAGGGTTAGATAGTCTTAGTCAAGGTTTAAGGGTCGGCACAACATTGTGGCCGAAGGACCTGTATTGTGCTGTACTGTTCTGTGAGGTCAAATGATATGTTAGCCTTTATGATGAGAGGATTTGATTACAGGAGTAGTGACATTTTAGTGCAATTGCATAGTGTTTAGACTGCACCTGGAGTATTCTGTACAGTTTTGGACTCTTTGTCTAAGAAAGGATACACTTGCCATTGAGGATGTGTATCAAAGATTCACTAGATGAGTTCCAACATTGGCAGGTTTGCCATTGATTAGAGAGCGAATGGACTAGGAATGTATTCTCTTGAGTTTAGAAAAACGAGAAGAGATCCCATTGAAACAAACTAGATGCAGGGAGAATGTTTCCCCTAAGTGAGGAATCTAGGTTGAAAGAGCACAGTTTGAGGATATAGGGCAGGCCATTTAGGACTGAGAAGAGGAAACAAGTCTTCACTCCGAGGAAGGTGAGCCTTTGGATTTCTTTACCCCAGAGGGCTGTGGAGTCTCAGTCACTGATTTCATTCAAAACAGAGATCAGTAGATTTATGAATATTCATGGAATCAAAAAATATTTTGGATAACATACCATTGAGATGGAAGGTCAGCCATGATCTTGTTGAGCAGCAGTGCAGGCTCAAAGGGCCAGAGGTTCTACTCCTGCTCCTATTTCTTTTGTTTTATGTTCTTATGTTCCAAAGCTAATTTTGAAAATTGCACAACCAATTCTGTTTAAGTCTAATCATTGAAGGCTATCACAATGTCAGCTCCATGATTAAGGCCTGAGTGTTGATCTGGAGATTGCTAATATATTTTGCAACTGGATGGTAGGAAAAGTTTTGTACTTTGGAGAAATGAGGGTGTAAATTCCTTTGTCAAATTGACTTTTGCTGTGAACATGTCTCCTGTTGTCATCATGGGCAGCAGCAAGAACAATTTAGATTTTTGCTATGTCGGCATGTTCTCAGAAGAGCGATTTTCTAGTTTGTTTGTCATGACAGTCAAAGGGTGCTGTGCCTGGAAGCTATGGTTATCTTGTTACTTTGATGTGCTTTAGATTTCCAGGCTCACTTGATATTTTTCTATTTTATCAATTCTGAAGCAGCCATTTCTTCTGTCAGCTGATTATGTAGGTGTACTTTCCTTACTCACCTTGACAAACCAAAGTGGATTCCAGATTCAGTCTGTGATTGATTGAATTGAACAGGGGACACAGTGACAGGTTTACAACTGAATTCAGTGTTTCTTGCCTCCAACTCCCTGTAGCCCAGTCATTGTTGTATTGTGAGGAATGGATCTGACCATTAGGCAGAACCCTGCTATTCTTTGAAATAGTAGAATTTTGGATTTCCACCTGAGAGTAGATGATACCTTGGTTTAATCTCTCATCCAAAAGAAGGGCTTTCTGACTCTCCCCCACCTATATTTTCTGTTTAAGAGGTGGGATTTGAACTCATAACCTTTGGCTTCAGAAAGTACTATCGTCTGAACCATAGCTAACACGGTACACTGATCATTCTATTTTCTATCTATGCTCTTGTATATTTCACATGTTTAATTCAGTGAGAACAAGTTTTAAATAAAACATTAAGTAAATAGACAACTGGACACCATTCACCATCTAGTTAATATAAAATGTGAAGATATAATAACATACCTCTTTCAGTAATGAAGTTAACTGAAAAGCCAATGTGTCAACATGCATGTGGACAAGTGACATTAAAGTGTATGATAATGGTAGTTGGAGCTGGAGCTTCTACATTAATGCTGGTGCTATACTGGATGGTTTGAGAAACTGAGCATATGATATGAGGTTGTTTGCATGTGACTGTGGCATTGGTACACAACATACCTCCACCTTGTCTTTGACTTTCCACAACTTCTAGCCATTTAATCACAGCTTCCTGCTCCAAAGCCTCCCCACTGTTCAGGTCAGAAAGACGGCCTTTCTCAGTTGTGCTCTGCTGTGCCTCAGGGTAGCCACAGTATCTCTATTAATGCCCTCTCTGCCTGCCCCAGTGCCATTACCTCTAAGAATCTATTCTTTTCCTCACTCACAAGCTACTCTTGTAATGTCATCTACAAACATAGTTTCAACCTCCTCATGTACGCTGCTGTCACCCAGCTCTACCTTCTCCCCATCGTCATTGCCTTCACATTGCCTGCTGGACTTCGCTCCCGGTGAGATGCAACTCCCTTTAGCTTGTGCTTCTGACGTCCAATCACAAATTTATACTCTTCTCCAATTCCATACTCGTCCTTGACCCTGGTTACTATTTTATATTGAAGAACATTGTTTGGAACCTCAGCATCTGAATTAATCCTGATTTGAACATCCAGTATGCTATCTTCTTTAGCACAAAATCTATCCTCCTCTGCCCTTGTGTCATTCCCTGCCTTAGCTATTTAGTGCAAAAGGTACATCCAGGTGATTCCTCCAATAATCTCCAGTGACCATGAAAAACAGTTGTCCAGAACACAGCAAACATGGCATTGAGACATGGTCTGTTGAGACAGGCCTTGCCAGAGGAGTCCAAACAGAAATATCAAGTGTCTGCTCAACATAACGTATATTATGAGCAGATAACCCTCATACAGCTGAGATGTGCACTTGGTCAGGACCATTGTTAGCAAACAGCCTTGGTCACCCGATAGCTACCTGCTCTTTTGCTTCGGTGGATGCCACAGTTGATTGGCACAGAATGAAAGTCTCATGACCACTGCTAAAATACCAGGTTGCAAATTGCATAATGTAGGGGCAGGCAGTGAGAGGAGAGTTATTGTTAACCCCTTCCTCTTCCTCAATCACAAGGTGCTCTTGGTTATGTCATTTCCTTCAGCTCAAGGTATGCTCTCCAAGTGGACTAGCAATGCAAAGACATTCAAAAACATCAAAAAACAAACAAGTTGGCTTGAAGAAGAAATGCCTGCAAGGTAATAAACATATACTCAGCCAGCAAATAATAATCCCTTTAAATAATGCTGTTGGAACCAATTTGGCACCCACAGTGCCCAAACAATGGCTGGTAAATGACCACATTTTATAATATTGGCCACCTCGAATATTCCCATTTATGTCTTGGTGAGATTTTGTGTTTTATTACTCTCCTTTGTGAATGACCTATGAAGATTCCCTACTTTAAGGCTGTGGCCTTGAAAATCCTCATCACCGGGAAAGGCATGAAATATGACTTGGAGAACAGCACGGCAAATGTTTTGTCCAAGGGTTCACTGCTGCAAAAAATTCCACTCTTCAAGGCTCAAGGTATCAATGCAATTTAACAGACCTTGCAAGTTTAATGTGCCCTAACATTCTTCCTCACCGTGCTCTGATATTGAGGCGTGAGCAGTGGGAGTCACAGGGACAGAGCACAAGGGTGTAAGGTTAGTTAGGATGAAAACTGGGGAGGAAATTGGGACCTCAAGGCTTGAGTCAGAGCATCAGACTCATGATTAGCTGGTGTGAGTTAAGAGAATTTTCTGTTATAAAGGATGAGGGGTGGGGGTTCTTGACTTGTGTGTGAAGGCTGTGTTCAGGTCCAGGCAGGTGTGATGGAATGGAGATGGGGAACCCAAGGGAAATCTGACATGATGAGTAAGTTTTTTACTTAATATAAACTTATCTGGTTTGGGCTTGGATCTACTCAGGCAGATCCTCTTTCAGACATTATTCTTAACGATGATGAGCTGCAAGTGAATGGTCTAGAAAAAGAGCTGCAGTGATAGCAGGTTAGCAGCAGGATAGTAGTGTGAAGAGATACCCTATCAAAATCTATTGTTTTGGCAAATCCAGTGTAATTTGCAAGCAGCATTTGGTCAGGGCTGGTTGGTGAATGCAGGGTGTGAATGAACGTCTGGGCCAGCTAAAAGTTTTTGCAACCCTTTCCCTCAGAACTTGGCATAGTTCAAATAGAGAGTAAAAGAGGGGAGCTTGATTGGCTGTATGGTCGATTCCCATTCTTTTAGTTCATTTACAGGCTATGGACATCAGTGGCAAGGCTGTCATTTATTGCTCATCCTTGCTTGCCCTTGAGAAAATGGCAGAAAGGACATTACTTGAACCCTTACTGACCTTGTTGGGAAGGTATACATACACTTCTATAGTCCAGGATTTTGACTGGGTAATGTATTTCCAAGTGAAAACAGTGTGTGACTTGGTGAGATACTTTTAGATGGTGACATTCCTATGCACCTACTGCCATTACTCCTCTGGTTAATAGGTTTGGGAGGTGCTGTCAAAGAAGCCTTGGCAATTTGCAACAGTATGTTTTTTAAATAGTGCACACTGCAGTCAGGCTACACCAATGATGGAGGAAGTGCATGTTTATCCTGGTGGATGTGATGCTAATCAAGTATGCTGCTCTGACCTGGATAGTGTTGAGCTTTTTGATTCTTGTTGGATATCCAGGCAAGTGGAGAGCATTGCATCAACACTCCTGATTAGTAGCTTGTTAATGATGAAAAGGCTTTGGGTATCCAGAGGTAAGTCACTCACCACAGGATACCCAGATTCTAACTTGCTCATTAGCCATAGCATTTATGTGACTGTTCTAATTAAGTGTGATGTTGATCATGGGGAATTTAGGAATAGCAAAACTGTTGTATGTCAAAGAGAAATGATGGAAGTAGAAATTGTACAGCACTTGTGTATCATGTTACTTACATCACGTTACATAAGCCTGAGTCTGAATTGAGGTCTTGTTGTGTGCAGGTATGAGCTATTACATTATTTGAGGAGCTGTGACTGGAATTGAACATTGTGTGATCATCACCAAGCATTTCTAATTCTGACTTTCTCAGTGAAGGAAGGTCACTGATGAAGAAGTTGGACCTAGGACACTGCCCTGAAGAACTCTTGTAGTAACGTCCTGGGGCTAGGATGACTGACCTCCAACAATGCACAATCATCTTCCTTTGTGCAAGGTACAGCTCCAATCATTGAAGTGTATTCCCATGATGCCCATTGATTTTAGTTTTACCAGAGCTCCTTGACATCACGTCTAATCAAGTGCTGCCTTCATGTCAAGGGCAGCCACACTTACCTCACCTCTAGAAATTAACTCTTTGGTCCATGATTGGACCAAGGCTCTGACAAGGTTTTGAGCCATGTGATCCTGGTGAAACTCAAACTGGGCATCGGGGAGCAGGTTATTAGTGAGCAACCCAGTCAAGGACTCCTTTCATCATTTTGCTAATGATTAAGAGCAGACTAATTGGGTGATAATTAGCTGGAATGGATTTGTCCCACTTCTTGTGAACAGGACATATCTGGGCAATTTTCCACATTGTCAGGCAGATGTCAAGGTTAGAACCATACTGGAACAGCTTGACAAGAGGCAAAGCTGGCTCTGGGTACAGGTCTTTGTTACTAGAGCTGAGGTGATATCTGGTCTCATAGCCTTTGCTGTATCAGGGTTCTCAGCCATTCCTTAATATCATGTGAATTGGGCAAAGACTGGCTTCTGATGAGTTTGGGAAGAGACAAAGTTGGATTATACATCGGGTGCTTCTGGCTGAAGAATTTTGCAAATACTCCTGGCTTGTCCTCCCAACTCATGTGCTTAGACCGCCATTGTTGAGAACGATAATATTCATGGATTTCCCCCTTCTCCCATTAGTTGGATAGTTTTCCACTACCAGTCATGACAGGGTGTGACAGGACTGTGGTATTTTAATCTAACCTGTTGGTTGTAGGAGAACCAAATCTGCCTTAAGGGTTACATGACAGATTGGTATTGGTAATAGTTTATTATTGTTACTTGTACCAAGGTACAGTTAAAAAATTGTCTTGCATACCGTTCGCATGGATCAATTCATTACACAGTGCATTGAGGTAGTAATAGGTAAATACAATAACAGAATACAAAGTAAAGTGCCACAGCTTCAGAGGAAGTGCAGTGCAGGTAGACTGATAACTTGCCCATTGGTGGATTATTCTGATTGAGGAGGATATTGAGATATAATTTTAAATAATCAATGTGTGGCAATTAACTGGATAGTCAGGGCTTTTCCCTTCTGAGGAAACTGAGTTTCTAGTTGTGGTGGGGCCCATTTCTCTGCATGCTCTCATGTGAGCTGGTTCAGAAATTGTCTCATAAGGAAGTCGTTTTATAGGAATGTGACCTCCTGAACTGCCTTTGATTGTCTGAAACAGTTGAAGTATTTTATGACTTGTGTGGCCCAGGGATTTTTCTCTATTTTTGCCTCTCTCCGCAGATTACATGGTTGTAGAAGAGGAGGGGGTAGGATGGTGTGGGATGGTGGTCTGTGAGGGTGGTGGGTGCTAGGTGACTAATCAAGATATTCCAGCTCTCATGGAGCAGCTTTGATGGGCCATCTGACCTAATACTGTGGGTCTTAGTTTACATGTTATTTATTAGTTCTAGTATCGATAATGGTAATTTATAACCATGACATTTAACATGTTAAAGTGACATTATAACATACAATTATTTGTCACAAAACTCAAATATTTTAAGATCACAATTAAGTACCTTCCATGCACTTACCATTAATATTTAGTCTTGTGCTTGAAACACAACTTTGCTTCAGTCACTTCTTTAAACTCCCTTAGCTGACTTAATTTCTCATACTTTGTCTAAGTCCCACTTTTAGATGTGTGTTATGAGTGGTTGTTCTGTTAACCCGATTTTGAAGTCCCACTTCCGTCTGCTGTAAATCACACAGTGCCACAGGTTAATTCAAACGCATTTATTTAGCAATATATCGCTAGGGAGAAACCTCCTGACTCTCAGGCAGAGTCCGCAGCGGGGTTCTCCGAGGTACGGGGGGGGGGGGGTGGGGGGCAGACAGTAATTTATACAAACATTGTCACGCACGCTTTAATGAGTCAGGCACCAGAGTTCTTGGTTGAGCAGGAAACGGACAAAGGGCTACTGCAGATGGGCAAAGAGCAGCCTCACACCCCAGGTTCAGCTAATCGTTTTGCAATTGGGTGAGACAAAGGCAGGTATCACCTTCATTGTTTGAGACAGCCTTCCCATTTCCTGTTAAGATTGACCATCATCTCCATAGTCAAACATAATGGGAATCCAATTAAGTTCCAGACACAGCAATTACCACACAGCACCCAGCCCAGGAGAGCAGTGGTGTGGCTGTTCTGGCCTGAAGGACACTTTTTAAATCAGTATTTCGAGCAACCATAATTCTCATCCGTCTTAATATATGAATACAGTTGTAGTTTATTAATCCTACACTTCCTCATTCCCCCCTTTTATCATATCATGATAACCTAGGGGGTGCTTAGAACGGGGTTGAGATTTTATTAATAAGGACCTTGCAACAAGTATTCAAGCAGGCCAGTTCAAGAACTTCTAGAACTGGCTCCAACTAACCTTTGCATATTTTTGTGCCTTTTCTATGTTTACGTATTAATACAGTGGCTAATTGTTTTGGGTGGAGACCCTTCATCAGGACTTCATCAGGACCCTTCATAGATGCTGCCTGACCTGCTGAGTTCCTCCAGGATTTTGTGTCCGTTGCTCCAGATTTCCAGCATCTGCAGCCTGTCTTGTGTCTCCATGAACCTACTAGACTGTCATTGAAAAACCATCTGGTTTAGAGAAGGAACTTTGCCAGCATTTCCTAGTCTGGCCCATATTTGACTCCAAACCCAAAATGGGTGACTCTCAATTGCCCTCTGAAATGGGTAAACAAGAGGCAGGTCCCTACCATCTTTTTGAATACAGCAAGACATTGAGATTAAATATTACCTTGTCAATGAAGCCCATGTTCTGTGCTTGAAGGAAAACAAAATACCAGGTACTCTGACCACTCCACATACATCAAAAGTGGCCAATCAAGATAATGCTGCCAAAACAAGTTGCTTCATTGGTAGCAATGTTAAGACTTGTTATGACTCTAGTTCCAGATATTAAAAGGAGGTTTAGAAAGCCATTTTAATTAGTGGTGCACTATTAATTACTTAATATGCATGGATTTTTGTTCTTTCAAAGCCAATCTTATTACAATCCAGTGGGTGGCTTAGTGGGTGGAAAAAATAATACAAATTGCATACTTCAACAGAGAGAGACCAAGTAATGCCATCAACAAGTTTTTTTAATCAACCCTACACATTGAACATATCATAATTGCCACGTATTTCCCTTAGATTTTAGACAAAGAGGCTACAATTAACTAATGCATTAGTGAAGTGCCAAAGAAGAACAAATGCAATTAACAACATAATTCAAAACAAAAATACAAATTTTTAGCAGTATTTTTATAGTAACATTGAGATTGTGACTTTCCTGTTCACCCAATATTTGGAAAATGCTATAAGGTATACCAATATAATGAATCAAAACTGATAGACTTGTAGGTTGCCATAGAAACTTGTATAATTATGATAATCAGTCCCTGGTGTACAACCCAGTGTTAGATGCTCTGCTAAATGAAATAAACATTAGGCATTATTTAGTGAGCTGTGATATCGATGACGGATGCAGAAGATTGCATACATTATATATTCTTGCTGTATTTTTGCATAAAAAAACAAGGATCACAAACTATTATTGTAAGAAAGTGCTTTTTCTAACTAAATGTGATCTACAGTCCTACTCCATTTGCAGATTTTCCTACACTGACTTGCTGTTTAATTCTTAAATTCACAGAACTTATATTTGAAACACAGCAATGAAAAAAAAACATATTCATGTTCTAGATTTTGAGCAACATCAACTCATGATAACTTCAGCTGTGAATGTCAATATGGAATTCAGTTCATGAATTCTTTATAGTTCTGGAATTTAAAACACTGTGTAATCTAAAAATAGCACAATAAAATATTCTTATATACCCTGTATGTATATGTACTACTACCAGGACAGAGTCAAGGTATTTTGCATAAAAAGTTGTGCCAAATGAATTAATGCAAGTTGTTTTATTTTATTCTCTCATAGTTTTGGAATGTTAGCTGGATAAAGCTTCATAATGAAGTAGATGGCAGATAATACAATTAAAAAATCTTTTAAAAAACATACATTTTTTGAAAATTATCTTTTCTAAATGCTTTTGATTTGACAAGCCACTGTGGTGAAGGCAAGAGGTCATTTACAGTCTTTTGAGCAAACAAACATTAATGTGGCTAGCTGTCTAGAGAGGTCTGAGCAAGAAGGTAGCAACTGCCTTCCACCACCATCCTTCCCGCAGCCTGGTATAATTAATCATCATCTGAGATATATTCCATCAAATGGAGAAAGAAGGATGCTGAACTGTTGAACAAGGTTAACAATGGAACTTGAGCAACCTACCTTAAAACTGAAAAAAAACAATAAATATTTCAAAGTAATATAATGCTACTTTATTATACTACCTACACTCTTCCATTAATCCATTAGTAACAAAGCTAAATTTAGTCACAAGGTTATTATGTATATCTCCAATGAAATATTAATGTAGTCTAACAAATTCTACCTAAGGTTTTAGATCAACCTGATATGACCAAACAATAAGCTAAACTTATATTGCATTTACCATTTTTTTGAAGAAGGCAAAGTTGTTCTGTGAGCAGTTTGTGGTCATGAGACCTTGACTATAATACTGTATTGCTCAGGTGAACCCAATGATTGATTATCAAAGATAGAAGCTTGCTTCTCTTTAAAAATGGATGTTTGATAACACTCTAAACAGTAAATCTGCTGCCTAGTGACTACAGTGTCAGGTTTTTTTTTACAATTATGAATTATTGAACAATCATATGTTAAAGTGCAAAAACAGGTCTACCATTTCTTTATATTCTGCCTTCCACATATACTCAACACACTACCTCTTTCCCTTTTTACCTGCCATCCTTTCCTCTTCCAAAAAGATGCTAAAATTCTCCTGAGCATGTATTTTACAATTTTAAACCTTTCCTTTAAAGAGTGGCTGTTTTTCACCGCAATGATGTTAAAATCCTCTGAGTTGAGTCTGCCACTGGCCAAAGCAGAGAGATTCGCAGGATTACTCCTGTGTGCACTGGACACTAAAACCATCCAGCTCTCAGTGTCTGAAATCCAAGCCATTGATAAATTATTAAGCTTAACTATCAGATGATGGGACACTTTCACAAGCCACTTCAGCACGTGTCATCACCTGCTGTGAAAGAATAAATAGGCTAGGCCTCCTTGATGTAAATCAACAGTGACGTGCATGTCCCTAGTCAGAACTAGTTTCATCTAGATTTAGGTAGTGGCTGCCAGTGATTTCTAGGGTGAGCCCTCCCCCACCATTACATTTTAATGTGTATAAGACTTGGGCTTCTAATTTGCTGAATCAGAGCTTATAATCAGAAATGCTGTTTAGGGAACTGACATTCATATCATCTGCAACAAGTATTAATTCAATTAGTGACTTTCTTTGAATTAAATGCTGAACTATTTGGCAACTTTCTATTTTCTAATTAACAAAATAAATTCACCTAAATATTATAAACAGTAACAGTGATAATGAAATGGTGCTTGTCCAAAAATTACCTGAAAAATGGAGATTCGGGTTAACTCTGTGAATTTCCATTGCTTATGGCATAATAATGATTAGTGTCACAATCTTAATTCAGTAGAAGAGGTTCAGCATGTAAACCTCAGATTATTTTAGTGAAAGATTTCCCCAGGTTAAAATAAAGATCAGTTTAGATCTGCCTTAGTCCCTCAGCAAGACTTTTAGTGTGTGATCTCCATGAAATGTATATCGGTATGCATACTGATTTGAACAGAAATAATTACTCTGATTGAAGTATTGTTCATATTTTTCCGCATCACATTAGTAGATGTCTAGCTGTTCTCAGATGTCACAATTTGGTTCACATTTTATATTAATCAACAAACACCTCAACTGCAAACTTTGTGTGTAACTCCCTGCATCCCTGCAAAAGTAATGTCACATTGTAGTTTTCTGAAACATGAGGTGAGTCAGTGAAGAGTTTCAGAGAGCATGATCCATGATAGTCAAAACATTCTGTTGCCTCAAAAATATCAGAGACTTTACCTTACAAAAAAGGAGCAGGATACAGTGGAAACATATGGAAAATAAAAACGCCCCAGTTCACCTCAGTGAAATCATTTTTTGTTGTTGTTCAAACAAGGGAAAATGCATCTTAGTGGCATCATAGTGCCTCAAGTATTTGACAGAATGACTGAGTTCAATGATGCAGCTGACTTTTTATATCATTATACAGAGAGCCTCCATTAATAACAATAGAGCCATAAAAGCTCACCAACAATCAGATCTAATGACTGCTTCAATGGAAAGTGCATTTGCAGAATTAGCAGTCACCACAGATTGTGCAAAATGGAGCTGAGGCAGACAGCCTTGTTTACTTTTAAATATTCAAAATTATTCCAATAAAATCAAAGGGGATCAGTCAACATACTGTGTGGTAAGACTATACCAACAATAATTATTGGACAGGCTTTAATGGCAAAAATGGAAAATGGCATTCTGATTATGATTCATTTCTATCATAAATGTAAGAACTAACAATGTGGAAAGAGAGACGCCTCTTAAGCTGTTTCATATAATACCGTTAGTAAGCCATGGAAATTGCTATCAACAGTCTTGTAATGCTAATGGAGTCTTTTCCCTCTTCCATATCAGATTAAAAGGTAAATGTTTTGTACAGAGCTACTTGCCTAGAGTGTTTACATATTTACATATATATAATGTACTTTGTGAATCTTTAATGGGAGTAACTGATGCATTCAATTAGCATATCGATTCTTTATTCTAGGAAGAAGTTCTATTTGTTTATTGTTTTGTTGTTGGGGATTTGGCATTTTCATTAGGGGAATAAAATACCTTTGTGTTATTTTATATGGTGACAATAGAGTTTATTACATGAACTACATTCCAACTGGTATGGTGTTTGCATAATCTATTGCACAACATTGGTTAGAGACCTTTTTAACACAAATCTTTACGCTTTATAGGTAACATTGCAGAAACAACATCAAACATTTCATTACTCATTACTGCTGCATAAAAATATTAATCAAGCGAAAATCCTGACAATGCCAATTTATTGGTGTAAATAAATCAATCGATATACTTATGGAGTAGCGGAATATTTTAAAGATAATAATTCACCAATGATAATCACTCAAGCTAGCAAATAAATACTTGGAAATTAAAACCAATATACTTGATCCAAATTAGAAGGAAAGTAGGATGATTTAAACAAAATATAGAATGGAACTTTTATATGATCATTCAACCCAAGAAGGTGTATCACAACATTTTCAAGCCTACCAGCAGTGGTTAGAAATGACACAAACTCACATTCTACAATGATATGCCTTCTGAATTACCTGATATCTTGTAGTGCATGTAGCAAATACTTAATATGATTTCTCCTTATAGCTGATTGCTTTATAAAACACATCTCTGTTAGAAGTAACCATTTATATCCTTATTCATTGATTGTGTGGACAATTTTACAGTAATTAAAGATTCCAGGACCCAAAAAGGGTAAAATATCAGCTTCTTTACTGTCAACTCAGTTGTAAAAATAGTTATAACAGTGAAGACTGCTGTGTTTTTCTTTAATTTGGTGCTTGAGAAAATGGAACTTAAAATTAACAACTGAGGTTTGGGTCAATAATAATGATGTAAATCTTTGTGCTATGTACTGCTTGTATCATTTTGGATTTTTAGTCGTTTGTGGTGAAAGTAAACACTTTAGTGTTTGTTTATCACTTCATGGCATCATTTTAATTCCAATAGTGGTTTCAACCATGTTTATGAACTGACTATAATAATGGGAAATCTGCAGCAAGTAATTAAGTCTCAAGAAGCAAATCAGCTTACTTTGAAATGCAGTAGATAATCAAAATGCAGTTGCTCAAGTGTAAAATGCAGAATTTAATGATCCTATGTAATACAGATTACAGCTTTCATTTTAAAATCTAGTAGAGCAGACGAACAAAGCTGTGGTCCACATTGCTAGGTTTGGTTTTCAAATGTGTAAGAAGACCTTATTTAAGTCACTTCCAGCAATTCATAAACATCAGTAGCTCCTTATGACCATATTTTTTTGTTTTTTTTCAATATTATAGCAAATATTTTGTTTTAAATTTATTATCCTTTTAAATGGATTTGCTTTGCTTTTAAGAAAGGAGGTACTCAAAATTCTTAATTAATGATATTTCACAATAACAAGAATAACTAGAATTGTCATTAATCAAACAAGCTCCCTTGCTACAAGTACATCTAAGTATACAGAGGTTATTGTTGTCAAATGCAGGTGTGTGTATTTGGGTAACTATTCAAAAGTGTGAACACAAAGATAAAACAAAAGGGATTAGATGATGAAACAAAGAAACTGATACAGAAGCATTGACAAATTGATATGATTGTTGTAACTAAGCTGTATGGAGAAATACGTATAAGGACATCTACATGCAACTAAAATACTTCAAAACCATTTCACTCTTCAAGCTGTTATAGAACAGTTTAATGCCAAAGCAAATCTACACAAGAAGAAATGTATCCACCTACAGAGGCACTCTTTGCCCAATCCATCCTGGAGATGTCAGTGATTCTGAAAAAATATTGAAAGTGAATAGCTGCTATCAATGGCTAGTTAAGTAGAAAGCTAAAAAGGAACAATAAAGTGCATCAATGGTCATTTAATATTTGAGAACTCTACAGTTGAAGATAGAAATACACCTTTGTTTCGTTTTTATTTTTGCTATGTATAGTATAATTTAATTTTAAACTATTAAACTGTAGACATTTATTATAGATTCCTGCTTCTTACATTAGTTAATAAGATACATGTATTTAAAAGCTTGACCACTGTTGATGAAGATTTGATATTTTACAGATTTCTTAAAAGGATGGTGTGAGTGTAAGTGAAGGGCATTGATTTGAGACATTATAGCAAAAGGGTGCCACCAAATTCCCTTTGAAGAACAGATACTTTAGCCTTTTGAAAACAGGCATTAGTTCTTAGCAACTAATCAAAAATTTGGTTGGTAAATTTCCTGACACAGCAATAAAATTATTTGTGTAAATCCACAAAGATCTGCCACTTCCGGCATCTTAAATTGCGATTCTGTGATACTGTGATACGAACAGGAATCAGCCATCAGTTTTGGGATGGTGCCTTTAATGTTCGAAAACATTCTAAGGCACTTTCCATAATTGTAGCATTCGTGTTAGGGTTTACACAGCTTCAAAGCTATTGCAGTTCCACTATTTATTCATAAAAAGCCTGAGATTATCAAAATTATACAAATTACATACAAGCCTTCAAAATCTGCAGACTTCTCACATTATCCTTTCTCGAATATGCTCATTTGGGAAACTAATTCCTACAGGCTGTATCTATACATCAGCTAACAAGGTGCTTGTGATCGGTGCCAAAGATGCAGTAATTGTGTTTACCAAATGACATTAAAAGTAATGGAGAGAGTGAATTGGCTCTTTGTTTTCACTGTTTCAAGCGTTGTTTTATAATGTTTGCCTCACTCCAAGGCACTTGTCCAAGTAATCATTTGGGACTTGACAAGGCAGCACTTGTGTTTTATTGCTGGTTGTACTGAACTTTTCTGGTGAGGCACTGTTCCTTTCAATAGAATGCCATGCTGAAGGGCACAGTTATTTGAAAAAAGTAAATTGAAGGCCTGTTGTACCATTGCGAGTGTAGCCAACAACAAAGAACACACGTTTTCAGAGATGTGCAGCGGGGGAAAAAACAAAAATGGCTAAACTAAAAGAACAGTTGACATTGTTCCTAAGCAGAAGATAAGCAAGGGCAAACATCTGGGGCACAATAATAAATCTTCCATTGAAAACTACAGCACATATTTCCAATATATTCATGATGAATTTATGGAAGTGAATTCTTCAGTGCAAAGACATTGCAGCAATTAACCCTGCAGGCCTGTTTGTAAGGATGTCTTTCATTAGTTTGCAAATCACATTACACATCTGAGAAAGTGTTAAATTTGAAATCACTACTAAAGCAAATAAAATTACCTCACTGCAATTTTCGTTCCAATAAAATAACATGAATTTTACTTCAAATCAGATGCATTGTAAAATATTTCATTGCTGCTGCTTCTTCAGTAACAACACAACCACTCAATTCAACTAAGTAACAGGAGACTTCACAAGCTAGTGAAGCTTTTATAATTTCTATATTCTGACATGAGGCAGCATATTTTACACGCAGCTCATTTTTCATTGTAGTCATCTGTAATTTTTGCTGTGCAATTGCAGTCTTAATTTTCACTTGAATTTATTTGATTGTTACAGCTAACATGTACACCATATGTGAAGTTGTCTTTCTCTCGATGGGAAAAGACTAATATCCTTTTGGTACTCTGACTGGATCCTATTTAGATCCAGGACATCGAAGTCAAGGCATCAGAGCTTTCTCTGCTTGTGTTCATGTCTATATGTCAGTGTTTCATTGTGTTAAACTCCATCCCCCAGGCATTACAATTCATTGATTTGCAACACATTGTCATTTTGCAGACTTTTATACACTAGTAAAAATAACTTTACAAATGGTGGAAATAATAAAACATATAAAATATATTCTAAAATATCAGCATACAGCTGACAGCCAAGAGAGAGCTGCACCATATATTATTTTCATCATGCTGTGCATTTGGTATATATTTGCAATTAGTGACACAGACTAGAATTGTAACAACAATTACAACAAAGAATGTTTCAAGCCTACATTGATTTTGAATGTGCATGGTGTTTGGATTCAATGTCTTCATTTAGATTTTTTATTTATGTGATAATAATTGAATTCATTTCCTATTAGAAACTGGAACTGAAATACAGCTTTGAAATCTTGAAAGGTAAATGCTAAAGAGTATTTCACTGTTAATTATATGCTAAGAATAGAGCAAAAGTGGATAACCCTCTTTTTTTTTGGAAACAGTGCATTGCTCTACAAAAGATATCAAAGGACTGATGTTATTTATTTTTTAGGAGAAATTACTGAGGTGACACTACCTTTGATTTCCTCCAAAAGCTTTTGTTCTACTCTGAAAGCAATTTATTTCTGGCCCAATGATATCTGAACAAATGCAACTTTCAAAGGAGTTACATGTAGGAAAAATACCCTTTTAATAAGATTACCTTTGGCTAACTTCCCAAATGCAGACTGAAGTGCAGTGTTTGTGGTTTTTCAACAGCTTACACTAAGCCTGCACCATGGAAATAATCTACATTTAAACCCTGAGAAACAAATCAACTGTGCTAAGGACATAAGTCCCTGTCATTAGACAGTGATTAGGATAAACATTTTTGTACACTCGCCTGTTATCCTGGCTTGGTTTTGTGACAGACAGGGGAGGGAGGAAAGGGGTAACAAAGGTTCACCAGCAAATCTCTTGCCAGTTTATCAAAAAGACTGACTACATTACTAATTGTTCAATGCAGTGATCTTTGTGTTTATAAATATTTCAGGCATTGTAAGTGCATTCTATACTATTGGATGGAATAGGGTATTATGTAACTTAAATACACAAATTGTGATTATTCCCTTCACTGCAGTTTACTATCGCTGCATATCATGGCAATGATTTCTAAATTATGATGTTTAATTAATAACTATTAACAAGATAATTATATTTAGATTCTCAATATAATTACATAAAATCTGCAAAATATTTATGCACAATTTCCTGAATTCACACTTTTTTTCATGTCTTGTTTTGCATTATATTGCTAAAGTCTGATAAAATTCTATTTAAAAGCAGCCTTTTAAAATACAATGCTATTTTTGAACCAGCTAATAAAATATTTAATCACTATTGTGTTACACTTCCTTGAGAGGAAGCTGTATGTGTGCTTTTTAACCTATTTTGTTTCTTCTCTTTGGTTCATGGATAACAGTACTGTTCAGAGATACACCTAAGCATAGCATGCCAAGACATTCAGTAGCATTTGAAAGGAAATGGTCAAAACAACTGCAGAATAATACAGCTATGTTTAAAAAAAAAATGAGAAGAAGCAAAATGTGTAAAACGTGGATTGAGATGGCAGCAATAATGGGTCAGTTTAGGATGGATTCTCCCAGCTGGCTGAAGTGCAATATGACAGGACCAAGTAATAGGCTGTAGCGCCACATGCTCATCCTGTTTTACACTCACTATTGCTCAGAAGAACGACTTGGAAATAAAGATCTACCAATCATATATCTGGTTCGTTCAAAATACAAGCACTATCATACTTATATTTTTCCTGTTGCTCTTAAAAAACTTCAGTCATATCAAATTATCACTGATAGAAACTTCAAATGTTTTTTGTTGCATTTTCAGCAGATATGGTTATCCTTTATTAGCTTGTACCTTGATTAAGTTGTGAAAGCAATATATTGTTGATTTCTGTGATCCATTTCAGAGATGATAAAATACATGATTTAGTTAATGTTTTACAATGAAGAGAACATCTAAAATTATCATGTCACTATGTTGCTGAAAATATATATAAATTATCTATTGAAAAGTGAAATTGTAGCTCATGAAAGTGTATGAAATATAATAAGACATAAAAAGAAGAGACTAGAATGAGCATCATACTGGATCCTGCATAAGCAATTCAGAGAAAGCTTTGGCTATAGTCTTTATTTATGATCAATATTCATTAAATAACACCAAGTTTTTTGAAAGAATGACCAAGGGTTATCTCAGAAGATGAGCAATAATTCTTCCTGAAATGGATAATCTTTATTTCTGAGCTCAGGAAATGCAGCTGTGGTTTTTGAGCCAATGTACTCTTAATAAATAGACTCTTTTTCACAAACCTTCTAACACAAAATACTGTTTCCATTTGAACTACACATATTTTCTGAAAATGCCTGTAACCTTTGTAATGAACAGCAAATGTAAAGCCAGGATGGTCCCCATTTTGTGAATGCAAACATTTTAGTCTACAAAATAAGACAAAATGGAGGAAAGCAATGTAGTGGATCAGAAACAGATAGATGTGCGAGGGTGAAGGGGAGGGTTAGTGGAATGGTGGGGCACTGGGGGTGGGTCGCATGCTGAATTGTAAAAATGTAATGCAGCAGGATTTTATAAGAGAATCAGTATTTTAAGCTAGTAAAGGTGTGATTCAATATTTTGATTAATGATCTACTGTCTATTGCTACCACATACTCAGACATGCACACTGAAGAAACGTATGATGGAACAAGATAATTTTGAGAGACATGTGAAAACAGTTGAGGAAATTCAAGGTATGGCATCCTTGGCTTGATGACTAAATGATTATTTGAAAAAATAGGTGAACTGAACTTCAGATAACATTCAATCTTAGCACTGTGTCAAAAAACATTTGGTGGAGTGGAGGCAATGACATGGTAGTTTCATAAACAGTCATGTTACGCGCAGGATGATGCAGTTTCTTCGATATATATACTGCAGTGGAATCATGTTTTGTGTAATAGGTTATGGGTGACTAAAAAACTGTGAAGAATCAGACAGACATAATAGGACAGCTTTACTATTACTGATTATGTAAGTGATGCAATTGGAGATTGTTACTGATTTGCATACATCAGAACATTACCATCAATTTACTTGTTGGTGTGGTATATAATCTGCATTTGACTGTACTTATAATAAGCCTAGGGGAACTGTGATCCCAATCATAGAAAAAAAACATTTGCCAGATTTTTACTTGCATCTTGAGAGCAGCAGGATTTGTTTTATGCAATAAATATAATGACACTGCAGATGGATTGAGAAGAAAGCGCTAATCAGCATACATTCTTGACAAGCCTGCAATGTAGTAACATTTGTAACGAGGTAATCTGAAACATCAACTGAACGTTGACAGTAGTCACCCTTAAAGGGTTAAAAGACAGAAGAGACCATTTAAATAAACTTACTTAATAAGGTATGAATGCTTCACCATAGAAATATGTTACTTTTTCCACATTGAATTACAATTGATTTCGCTTTAATTGAATAACTGTTCGCTACAACAAACAGTGATAGTCACTTGTCATGGTTACCATCCTCAAGCAAGTCAAATAACATTGTAAAAGCCCTTCTGTGCTGTAGAAACATTAAAACAAAAAATGTTGGAAGCACACCCTGATCTGATGAAGCATCTTTAAATGGAAATGTTCATACCATTTCCATTTCAGTTTTCGAATGGCCTGCTTTCATTTCCAGCATCTTATGCTTTTTAAAATGTATTATTTACAGCAATTCCCAATGTTTTTATAGTTTTCAGTACAAATTGATCCTAGAATGTTAATCAAATATTAGAAAATACCGTAGCTTCTATAGACAAATCATTCCATCCTAGTTACTAATATTTTACAAATATTTCTATTCCAGAAGCAGTGTTTTCAATCAATAGGAATTGACTCTATTACACATACTCAGTGCTTTGGTCATTACAGGTTTCTAATCATGAATATGATTTGTGCAGTAGTTAGAATGTTGGGGCTGCCCCCGTTAATAGTCATTTACTGTCATCTAGCTGAACAGATTTGCATTAATGAATAACCTGAATTCAGCAATCAGCAACAAAGAGCATAGGCTACAGATCCAACATAAAGAAGCTCTTCCTAGTATTCAGAGACAGGTCAACAAAACAATCATGCTTAAATTAAAATTCACTCAGAGGGCAAACACATCTCTTCCTAGTTTGAAGTGAGCATCCAGCAATCGCCTCACAACCAGACATTAATAGAATGAAGGCACAATTCCAAATAAACTTCAACCTATGATATTAATGTGTTGCCTTATTAGGTTGGAAATAATGGGGGGTTGGGGGCAGAAGTAACCTCAACTCTATAATGATTATTTAGGCGTGATGCCTTCCATTCACTAACACCAGCGTATACTATTCACTGCGCAAATAGAAAATCGCAATCTCTTCACAAATATAATTTCATATAACTAACCAATCCAGGCGCTTGACAGTTCATCTAAGAGCAGCAGAAATGAGTGCCTGATGATTAGCATGAATGACAGCTACTGGGGCACACAAATTACACAGAATGGAGTGGGCCTGTGGGCCTGTGTGATTTTCCTTTACATAGGGTTGGGCAGGCAGTTCAGGGAACAATGATGTTAGTTTGACAAGATATGCCTGTGCCCAGCTCCCTCAATTGTCACCCGTACCAACCCCACATCTCCATCCCACCCCCACCGTCTTCCCAGTCAGGATTCAACATTATCTCTCAACCTGACAAAATAATCTGCTCTTGCAGAAACTAGAACACGCACAAGATGATTAAAAATGAAGATTAAAAATGTCTGCTTTGTTTCCCATAAAAATTACTGCTAGCAATGATTCCTCTAAAGTATTTTTGGCTTCTAAACATTCCCCAAATAATTTATGTACATGATGTCTGAATTGCCATCTGATATTAGTGAACAATAAGAGAATACTGCATAAAGAAATTTTTCATCTTGGCAGCAACCAATGTCTTAGGAATGTCCTAAATACTTATGTGAGAGCTTAGTATTTAGGCTATTGAATGGGAACTTTATTTTATGCATAATAGTAACTCACTTGCACTTGTAGCAGGTGAGAATCTTCTTCACTTATTACATCAACGTGCATTTCGTTGTCTAATACAATAGATGGACTGAGGATGGGTCTCCTTTTATGATGCCAAAGCAGCTTCAGGGGAACTGGCTTCTTCAGTGACAGTTTGCAAAATGAGTGTTTCTTGCACTGAAATATTTATACTTAGAATTTGTTATACCACGCTCAAAATAAGAAGGTTTGTTATAGAGAAGTCTGTAATAAGAATTTAATTCAATAAGGGGCGAATAAAAAAAAAGGTTTGGTTCCGTGAGAGCGATGTAAGAAGAGTTATTTGTCATTGGAAGTGTATAATAAGATTGTTCCTTGTAAAATGTCTGCTTGTTATAAGAATAGATTAGTAAAAAGAATAATTGTATTGAAAATCCTATATTACACATTTCCTATTATGATGAAAGGATTGCAAAAGAAGTGTTGGTCGTAGTTTATGATTAAAGTCTCCCATAATAGGTTGTGATACGAGAGATTATTCTACAACATACAAGGCAACATTAATAAACTTGCAGAATGAACATGTTAATCGTAAACTAATTCAAACATGGATAGACGTGACATTTAAGTCGAAGATATAAAGGACTATGGTATGTGGAAAACATATGCAATCAGGTACTTTGAGTGTTTGAGGCGTACCCTGTGCGCATAATATGTTTCTGCAGTGAGGCTGTTGAATATGTGCAAAGATGTCGGTTAGCATACAAAATGCAATTGATATCACATGCCTGATTTTTAACTGTGCAAAGTGGTGACCAGTAATTAAAGCTATTGGTTGGTTTTCAACCTTTTCCAAACAAACCCATTCCTGAGTTATTGAAAGTGATGTCACTGATACAGCTACCAGAGATTAACCTTCTTCTGTGCTTCTTTAAAAACATAATCCATTATTTTCCTTGACTTCTTCTCCATTCCATGGAAAACCCAGTTCCCAAATTCAGTTTCTCAGTTCCAGTGGCCACTGCTACACAGTAAGGAGAAAGGTCAAAATAAATATGCACTCCAATTGCTCAGACAAGGCACTATACTGCATGCATGCCTGTCTGTCTACTGTGTATTCAGGGAGGGGGCCAGCCCTACTGTCAGGGCTTCTAGTGTTGCCACTGACTGGCCACCTGCAACTTCCTGTATCAGGTTCAGCCAACCAGCTACCTCCAGACAGACAGTAGCCAGCAGACCATTAGTGGTTCCAGAACTTTCAGCTGTGATGTTCCATGAACTACCACCTGTACCTGCTGTAGATGATGTAGATAGAATGACCAACAATCTCCCATTTAATTAAAGGACAGCGGTGTTTTTGTTTTGCTGTTTGCTCCTCTGTTTGCAGTAGAGTTAAGGATTGAACACAGTGGGGCTGTACCCTTTGACTTCCAATGACCAGCCTCCATTGACTGTATGTGACTGACGACTATGATGTCTTGCCCACTGGACCAGATCTTAAGCAAACAGCAGAGGCCTGCCTCAGGGTTAGTTCAAGGGCCTGACCTACCTGGGCCACTGCTAGTGAGTTTAAGCTTTTACTCCTTCTTAACTAAGTTCTTGTTTTATCTTATCATCTGGAATGATTAACCTACCCCACCCTGTCCTACTCCCAACATATCATGATCTCCACTCCCTGCCAATTTATTAGTGAGCCTTTGATTTCTCTCTTCCCCCTACCCCCACTCCTCCACCCCCCCCCCCCAACTCATTCTCTCTCCTCTACTGCTTAATCTGTCCAAAATCCTCGGTCTCTTCCTCAACCCATTCCCTAAACCTGTGCTCAGTCCATGCCCTGATCATCTTCCCGGCACCAATCTGCCACTCAGCTGCCCAGATCTTCTGCCTGCTGATATGTTCCCTGCTCTTCTTGGCTTTCTCCCAATCCACTCCACACTACTTCCATTGCCCCTCTCATCCTCTCCATGATTGTCTGCCCCCTGTGATCCGTTCCCCACTCCCAACTCAATCTCCCCAGCCCAACCTTTCTGATCTAACCCTCCGCAATCACTCCCCTCCACTCTCTCCAAACTCTGCTGGGACAGGGATCATGGAGTAAGGGCCATTGTGCAAGATGGTGTATGCAAAGGCTGTGTGAACAAACCTGGTCTACTGCACTCGATGTTTTGAAGTATTCTGTGCGACGAATATGGCATCCTCAGGGCCTTGTGCCAACATAGTGCAGGCTTCCCACAGTACGTCTTCCTAGTTTGAAAACACTTGTGGAAGAATTTGTATTGTTAAATGGAACAGAAGAATAAAGGGATTGAGCAGCACATATTCACAGGTCATCAAAGTAGCAGCATATATTAAGAAAAAAGATTAACCAAAATAATAGGGTTCATTTCAGGAGAGAAAAATATATTAAGCTTGCAAAGAACCTTGGTTAAACCACACCTAGAATATCATGAACATTTCTGGCCACCATTATGATAAAAATGATATGGAGGTTACTAAGAAGATGCAAGGCTAATACCAAAATTAGTTTATCATAATGGTATAGAAACACTGAATAGGCTGGGGTTTTTCTAGAAAAAAGGCTGAGGTATAACAGAGGTCGTTAAAATCAGGAAAGTGTTCAACACGGAGGATGTAATGTTGCTCTACTTGGAGAATTCAAAGTGAGAGATCATAATGTAAAGGCAGCTACAGTTAAATTCAGTTAGGGATTCAGAACTGATGTCTTTATCCTAAAAATAGTTAGAAAACTGAACTTGCTACCATACTGTGGAGTTCAGGCAGGTAACAGATGCATTTAAGGGAAATTTAGGTAAGTGAATGAGAGCAATATTAGGTTAGATAGAGTAGTGTGGGAGGAAGTTCAAATGGATCATAAGTGCATCCATTGAGAAGTTCGACCAAATGGTCTGTTTCTGTTTGCAATATTCAATATAATTCTATGTATGTTCTTTAATTGAAGAGCTCTGGTCATTGTGGAGATGCACCTCTCCAGTGTGCAAGCTTTTATCAAACAACATCCCCACCTGTAAGCCAGCCAGACTGTCAGGCGGGAAACTCTGCAGCAGAGACTGCAGCTGTGTGCTGCTGGAAGGGAGGTTGTTCAGATGGCAGTGGGTGAATACAGAGCGACTTGTACAGTTGAGGGTGATGTTGGAGGTTGGTAAGGCAGTAGGATGATGCTCGTGAGATTGTTGAGTGGTCTAGTTCTATTGAGTGCCTGATGGCCTGATGGGGAGGGTACACTGCTTGTTTGTAGTGCTTCTAAGGCACATTCCTTTTCCACACTAGTTTTCTTACATGTTGAGCTCTGGGGCTTGCAGCCAAAATAAAATAAGCATTTCCTGGGAGCAATTGGACAACTGCTTTCAACACCACCCCAATAACAAAAGGAAATGTGCATTTGCACTTAGTTTTTGAGGATTAAAAATTTTCCACAAATGTTTTTAATTTTATAATGGTATAGTTGATAGTTTAATGTATAATATTTCAGCATTAAACTTTTCCTGTTTTGGTGTTTTTCTTAGTAATGTGCTTCAATGCTTAATGCGTCAGTGTGTGAGTTGACAATTTATACGAGTGCCTTCTTCAGGAAGACAGGAATTTCTCTGAACATGTTGACAGAATGAATCTATGATTCTAGGGCTGAGAATAGCAACACATGTTAAGGCAGCTGTACTAGAGTCCACTTTTAGAAACATAGAAACATAGAAAAAACTATAGCACAATTCAGGCCCTTCAGCCCAAAAAGCTGTGCCGAACATGTCCCTACCCTAGAAATTACTAGGCTTACCCATAGCCCTCTATTATTGTGGACATTATGAATTAAAATGTAAACTCTTGGTTTAGAGTTTTGTTACTTATTGGACACTGAAGAAATCCATTATCACTTGCATTGACTACAGTTTTCTTCATTTACACATGTATTTCCAGGCACAACAGTGTTCATAATGAACAATGTTTTTTATATTAGATTTGTAAAGTTATAAATAGTGAACAGAATAATTAATTGGAATGCAGATTTTGAGGATGTCCAGTGTCATATTTGGGCAATTCTCACTTGCCGAAGTGAGAATTGCCCAAATAAGAAACAGCAGAGTAACATACACAGTGGGTAATTTGGGTTTTGGATGATAGTGTAAAGGATACGGCATTTTCTCACTGACCCTTTAAATAGTTTTCCCAACTAGCATCCACTTTAGTGGAAATGCATATTAAAAGAAACTTTGTATCTGTGAGTGGTTGTTAACCAGTCACTGGTGTTCAATTGTTGATGTTGCTGACTTGGTAATGGAAGTGCCCAAAGCCATGATCACCCAAGCTTTCTCTGTGACATGGAACTAACGCATTTAAATGAAATGAATTGAATTGTTATATTGCTAAAAAGCAAGTTGCACCATCAGAGGCGTTTGATAAAAATGATTAGTTAAAAGCTACTCTGATTAAGGTTACTATCTATTTGTTTTGTCTGTCAATTCAAGCTTGGATTTTGTATGCTTTTGATTAAACAGTTGTGGTTGACCGCTGGTAACATCAAAGGGGAACTATTAGGTGATGTCTGAAAGCATAAGAGGTTAATACACGCAGTCGGGTGCTCTCTAAAATAACTTGGATTATTAACTACAGTTCAAATACTACTGAGTGATCTGTTCGTGCAGTTAACCCATTCAAGGCAAATTCCTTTCCTTTCTGGATTATAGTATCACGAGAACATTAGAGCACAGAAGGAGGCAATTCAGCCCACTGGGTCTGTGCCAACTCTTTTCACAGAAGTCCAGCCAGTCCCATTCCTCCGTTCTTCTCCCATAGACCAGCAATTTTTTTTTCTCCAAGTATTCATCATTTCTTTTTCAAAAACCACAATTGAATTTGCATTCACCACATATTCAGATAATCCATTCCAGATTATAACTACATGCTATGTGAAAATGCTTTACCTCAGCCCACTCCAGATCATTTGCTAATCATTCTGAAACCTGTGCCTTCTTGCCCTTGATTTTGTACAGCCCTTCCAAATTTCCTCTTAACCTTCATTGCTCCAAGGAAAAGACCACAGTAGTGCAGCAGCTAGTGTAACGCTATTACAGCACCAGTAACTCACATTCAATTCCGCCGCTGTCTGTAAGGCGTTCTCCTTTAGCTGTTGTTCTCCCCATGACTGCACAGGTTTCCTCCGGGAGCTCCGGTTTCCTCTCACATTCCAAAAAGACGTACGGGTGAGGAATTGTGGGCATGCTATGTTGGCACCAGAAGCGTGGCAACACTTGCAGGCTGCCCTCAGTACATTCTCAGACTGTGTTGGTTGTTAACGCAAAAAGACACATTTCACCATGTGCTTCGATGTACATGTGACTAATAAGTAAATATCATATTATTATTAAACTCCAAATTCTCTGACCTATCCTCATAACTGAAATTCCTCATCCTGGAGCCTTTGTATACCTTCTCCAGACTTTTACATCTTTCCAAACTTGCAGTCACCCAGAACTAGACACTCCAGTTATGGCATAACCTGTGTTTTGTAGTTCAACATAATCTCCTTACTTTTGTACTTGTGCTTCTATTTAAGATGCCCAGAATCCACTCTGCATTATTAACTACTTTCTTAACCTGCCCTGACAACGTCAAAGATTTATGCACATCCACACGCAAGTCCCTCTGTTCCTGCACCCCTTTAGAACGACAAATTTAGTTTATATCGTCGCTACTCCTTCGTACTGCTCTTACTATTTCTTATGTCCTTATGCTCAAAGAACAGTCAGTGGAATACAAAGAGAAATTGATTTGTTCAGACTGCAAGAAGGAGATGGAACAATGAAAGAAAGTGAGAGAAATATGAGTGAAGAATGGGATAGAAATATGATATTTTAATAGGTAAGGTGACAAGAAATGCTGTTTAATTGGTTACCTTTTTATATCACCACGCCTTAACCTATGACTGCAGAACGTTTATAAAATGGAAAATTATCTGCAGCCAATGAATGGCATTTTAAGTCCTAAATAATTTATGTTCATGAAAAGACTTGGGTTATATTTTCATTACTTGGTAATGAAAGCTTTAAGTTCTTTTTCTCTGCTTGTGATTAGCATTTGTTAACCAATGTTCCTGAGTACTACTTGTTCTTGAAATCAGCCAGTCCGTGCATTGCTGCATCAGTAGTTGGTTTCACAGTTCTCAAGTAGTTTGATAAGGAAAGCAGGAGACTCAAAGAACACTTGTGATATGCCCTCATTGATGAAGTTGACTGAGAGGTTGACTCATTCATCACAGTTGGTGCCAGTCTGTTTGGCTGTGGTTTGCTGGGCGCATTAACATTGCTTTGGAAGCACAAAAGGTCCTGAAAGGAGATTAGGAGAAATCCCATGAATTGATAAATTTGCTAGGGAATACACAAATAGAAATACAAATACTGCCTGCTTTTAATGTGGACTACAGCCACACATTTTAACCTGAGCACACTAAGCGTTCCAAGCTACTGCATCAAGAAACACAGTCCTAGAAGGATATGGGCGTCCAGGGCTGGATATAGGCATCCAAGCATCAGGAAAACATAGTTTCCACCACATATCCGCTTAACTTGTGGTGGCGAGTGAGATCAGGTCCAAAGAAACACACAACACCAACACAGCAATATGTCAAACATGTCACATCCAGTCATGTTATGCTAAATATTATGATTTCCAAAGTACCTATTGGCATGTAAACTCAAGGGAAAGTCAAACAAACTAGACCAAAAGTAAATTCAGGGAAATGCCTTGACCTCTCCTGTAGACAATAAAATGGAATTCCTGGAGACTACAATGACTAAGAGGCAAGTTAACCAACTTCAGTTAGGAAGATATGGTTCCCATCCGCTGAATCTTGTTTCAGAGGTTAATAAACATTCTGTAAGGAGTAAGTCCATTCGCTGCTCAAACTGGCTCTGTGCTACTAAACGTGCACAGTTGTCATGAAAGGTACACAAGCCATTGAATTCCAGCCTTGAAGGTAGAGTGAATGCAGCATTTATTGCCAATCCCAAATTATTCCCAAGGAGATGGTGATATCTGCCTTCACAAAATGCTATACTCATTCTGGTGAAGGTACTCTCACAGTGCTGTTGGATAAGGAGTTCCAGGATTTAGATCTAACAATGATGAAGGAATGGTGATGTAGTTCCAATTCAGGATGGTGTGCAACTTGGAGGGGAATCTGCTGGTGGTGGTGTTTCCCATGTGTCTGCTGCCCTTATTCTTCTTCATGGTCGAGGTCATGGATTTGGAAGGTGCTGTTGGAATAGCTTAGGCAAACAACTTCACTGCATTTTACAGAAGGCATGCACTGCACCTATTATGTGCTGGTGGTGGAGGGAATAAATGTTTGGTGAGGTGACCGGAGAGCCAATCAAGTGGGCTGCTTTATCCTGGATGGCACTGAATCTACATTCATGCAGGCAAATAGAGGGTATTCTATCACATTTTGGATTTGTTTCTTGTAGATTGTGGAAAGGCTGGGTTGTCCGGAACTGAGTCACTCACAGGGTCTCCAGCCTCTGACCTGTGACCAAGAAGCTCCTCGGAACAGGGAGCTGAGAACCATGGGAAAATTAGCCAAGCTGACCTTGGACTAGTGTAAGATCCAAATGCACAAAACAGGTAGTGATACTATTGCAAGAATGGGTGCTCGTGACCGCAGTACAGGTCTATCAATTATTGATTGAATATTTAACATAAGTATCAGTCCAGGGAAAGAGGAACAATAGAGAGGCAAATTGAATGCCTTCACACAAAGCATTGAAGGGACTCAGCAGTTCAGGGAGTATCTATGCAGGGATGCCCAATGGAGTCTAGGTTTCCTGTCCCCACCTCTAAAGGAGGGTTGCATTCAAAGCGTCTCCCAAATTCATTATCCTTTGAAGTGACCAGGAGTGCTCCTCCCACCTCTCCATCCAATTGGTCAAGCTAAGAAAAGTTTCTGAAAAGTCATAGTAGGTTTATAATTAACTCCTATCTGCCCATTAGCAAGCCAGAACAGTGATAACTCTGCCCTGGTGGTCAGCAGTGAAGAAACTCAACCGCAGCCAGTGAAGCCAGCGAGAGCCACAACCATTGAAGGCCTACTTTGAGGGCTCCAACCAAGGGAGCAAAGACAGCACTGGCACCATCCAAGGCAGGAGACCAACCTTCATGGACAGCAGAGAACCCTAGACTCTGGGAGCCAGCAAAGATACCTGTGATTAGCCCCAGGTGTAACTGATAGTGTTTGGGACTCTGACAGATAGTTACAGCTTAAGTATTGCATGGTTAACCATGCACACGTGTGTGTGTGTGTGTGTGTGTGTGTGTGTGTGTGTGTGTGTGTGTGTGTGTGTGTGTATAGAGCTGTGTTTGCATCTGGATGTGACTTGTGTCCTTTTGTTTACCTTGCAAGTGTAAAGCACCTGGGTAAAACACATTTTAAGGGATATTGGTTGAAATCTTCAGAAAACGTAGGAGCAACAGACCTGCTCTTGTAACCACAGGATTATGTGGTTTGTCCAGTGACCCTAAAAATGTTGATGGTAGGGGACTTTGTGACAGTCATGCTATTGATTGTCACATGGAGGTGGTTAGATCTTCAGTTGCCAATGATGGTCACAGTCACAGATGATGGCATGTTTGTGGCACAAATATTACTTGCCACTGATCAGTCTATGTCTGACTGTTGTCTTGGTGTTGCTGCATGCAGGGAAGGGCTGCTTTATTTGCTATGAAGTTGTGAATGGAATTGGAAATTATGCAATCATCAGTGAGTATCTCCACTTCTGCCTTCCAAGGGAAGGAAGGTCACTGATGAAGGAGCTAAAGATGGTTGGGCCTGAGGAACTCCTGTAACAATGCTTTGGGGCTGGGATGATTGACCTCCAACCACCACAACCATCTTCCTCTGTGTGAGGTATGACTCCAGTTATTGGAGTGATTTCCCCTTGATGCCCATTGACTTCAGTTTTACCAGGGCTCCTTGATGTCGCACTACATCAAATGCTGCCTTAATATTAAGGACAGTTACTCTCACCATTGGAACTTTGCACACTGTCCCAGTGTGATGAGGTCAGGAGCCAAGAGGTCCTGTCAAAACCCAACTAGCTATTAGGTTACTGGGGAATAAGTGCTGCTTGACAGCATTATCGAGAACACCTTTCATCACATTGTTGATGACTGTGAGTACACTGATTGGCTGGTAATACACTTGAATGCATTTGTTCTGCTCTTTGAGGACAGGGCATAACCTGGGCAACCTTTAGGTAGATTTTAGGATTGCACTGGAGCACCCTGGCTAGAGGTATACTGGGGAAAAACCCTAAATGCAACAGTTATTCTCTCCCTTTAAGGCGTGAGGTAATTTGGAGGTGTGGAGAGACAGTGGCTGGGTGCTGAATGGGTGGAATCTCAGCTGGACACCTGTTGTGTCCACCCAGCATGGTATCTGGGAAGCACAACTGCTTTGAGAAATGGGCCTTGACAATCTGCTGGTGTCAAAATACTGCAACATTGCAGCTGTGGAGGAAATCATAAAACTGTTGCATGCAATACCTACTGGTGACGGGTAAGGGGGAACAGGGGAACCAAGGCATAAAGGGATGCAATTTGTGTCAGAAAAGGGGTGGCCGATTTCTATGATGTGCTAGCTGCTTCTGGCCTGACTAACATCTTAGGGAAAGGCAGACAAGGCACTCGCTGGAGCTCGATCCTTTGAAAGCCTGGAAAATGTGAAACTGGCATGTACCATGGCTGCTTAATCCCACTGGGGCCCTGAAACACAAGAAACGAGTAAATCATCAAGACCTGCATATCATAGTGAGGAAGCGAAGGGTTAAGAATTGCAACCATACCTATAACTGGCAAACAAAATATATATATATATGCATTTATATTTCTTTAGCAAGGACTAGCAAGCTGCTGACCCACTAGTTAGGTTGGAATGTTAAGTATGTTAACTGCCTTTGTTTCGGGTAACGAACCATTCCGATATGTCAGACGGTGGCGATACTGAGTGTAATTAACATCGAGGTGAAGACTTGGTCTGAACAATGAAGGGTGATACCTGCCTTTGAAAGCCTTGATTATAACTCAATTATACTAAGACAAAAGGTGTGATAGCTGTCTCGGGATCTCTATAGCTTGACCGAAACTCGCAGCGCCGTTTGCATGGGATGTGCGTGACAATTCCTGTAAAAATGTCTGTCTGCCCTTTGTTCGGGGAGAACTCAGGAAGCGACTCTTAGTGAGTGCTGAAGAGAATTCTCCTAGTGGTGCACTGCTAATAAAGGTATTTGTTCGAATCGACCTTGTGGCACTGTGTTATTTACAGCGGACGGAAAGGGAAAATTGATTTCGGGATGACAACTTGGCGAGCCAGCCAGGAGTCCAAGATGAGGTTTCGGAAGCGGCGTGACCGACCGACGGGGATAACGGCCACCTGAGACGGACGGGCCCACAAGGTACGATTCACCTTGATCCCTCTCAGGCAGTCAGACACCTGATCGATCCCTTCGCTTACCGACAATCCTCTGACGGACTCCTCGCGAACCTGTCCAAGTGCCACAGGTAAGGAGGGGTTCGAGTCCCCAGTTAAGTTAATTTCTGTTCGGGGTTCGAGTTCCCAGTTAAGTTAATTTCTGTTCGGGGTTCGAGTCCCCAGTTAAGTTAAGTTCTGTTCAGGGTTCGAGTCCCCAGTTAAGTTAAGTTAAGTTAAGTTCTGTTCGGGGTTCGAGTCCCCAGTTTTGGGTTTGGGATTTTAAGTTGTGAATTTCAAGGTTTTGAGCTCTAAGTTCTGAGATCGGTTCTCCAGTACTACCACCCTGCCTTAGACCGGTCCTTAAGAGGGGAAATCCCCCACGGGAAGGTCAGGAACCTGAAGTGGGTGAAGGAAAGAGACCGATCTTATAGGTAATCGCAGCGATTCGTACCGTCCGATAGGGTAGAATACAAAAATGGGACAAACGCTCGATAAGTCTGGGTCCAATACTCCACTATCTAAGTTATGTAAAGACGATCCGAAGAACGAGAGCAACTTCCATAAATTATCAGCATGCCTCAATAAGAAATTGGGAAACGAAATATGGCCATTGGGGGGAACTTGGGACGTAGATAAATGCCTAAAGGCAGAAAAGGCAATTTGGGAGCAGAATACAGGGGAAAAATGGAAATTATTAATGTCCACTTGGAGAAAAACAGCCGAAGACCTAACAAATAAATCTAAGCAAGCTAGCTGGGAACATAATGCGCGCAGAAGGGGAATTAGTGTGTGTGATGAACAGGGAAATCCTAAGAGTTGGGAAGTCCTGAAGTCTCAGTGCGGAGACCACGATGCTGAAAAGAGCAGAAGGGAGAGAGAAGAGGTAAATGAGGTGTATAAGGAGAAGAGCAGAAATAAAAATAAAAGTAGTAAGGATAAAGTGGAGGTACCTCCCGACATGTCTGGTGTGCCCCTGTTGTTCCAAAGTAATGATACGGACGAAGAGGAGGAGGATTGGATGGTCCGACCCACAGCCCCTACCTACCCCCCGGTTTCATTGCCGCCCCCATATAATGCGGCTAGCCCGCCAGCCATCCCGCCCTTACCACCAGCGACTGCTAGCCAAGTCCCGCCCACAGGACAAGTCCATGGCCCTATTGCGTCCCGAACCAGGATGCGGCTTAGTCGAAGGGAAAGCCCACAGACAGGTGGCTCTAAGGCCACAGACAAACGACGAAGCTTTTTGGCAAGGGACAGTCCTTCAATAGATTCTCAGACGGACACCGACTCTGATTCTACCACTGATTGTGGCGACCCTACAGATCCCAGCCTACCAACCATGTTGAACGGGGTTAAGGGAGCCAAGGTTAAGAAACAATTCCCCAACAGGAGTGTTCCCAATCCTGATCCAGCCCAAGCCAGCGCTAATCCTACTATCCAAATTTACACCCCTTGGAAGCCTCAGGAGATGTGCTTAATCATGAGTCAGGCGCCCAACCGTTTAACCAACCTGGAGGATTTCATAGTTTATGTGATTGGAACAATTCAGAGGTATCAGGCCGGCCCCCAAGACCTTTTCAGTCTTTGTTGCATGGCCCTTACGACTAATGAAGTGGCACAGTGGAAAGAACACCTGGGGAACTATGCTGACTGGACAGCCTTTCAGGCAGCCGTCTGGCCTCGGGACCAGGTGGCCACTATTAGAACTGCCCTTCGTAAAGCCCTCCAACAGCCTATTGACATAACTAAAGTTTTAGAATGCCGACCGAAACAGGGTGAGGACGACCCAGACTTTTGGGACAGTTTCTGTTCACTTTACAGTACCTATGCGGGGGACGATGCCTACAACAGAGGCAATGCCTCCCCCCAGTTTAATGCCCTCCTACTACAATGCATCCCTGCGGGAGTGGCCTCAACTATCCGTACTAATGACATGAACTGGCCTGACCACACACGACAAGCCATGAGGAGGGCGCTAGTCCACTTCTGGAGTAACGGGTGCGATACGAAAGCCACAAAGGTAAAACAGGAAATGGTGCAGAGACCCCCTCGGCCCCAACCTTCCTACTCCGACAATATGGGCTATCAAATGGAGTGGCAATTTTGCATTCCAGAAGGGGTTGACTGGTCCGGTAAAGGATACCCACTGTACCCCAATGACTTAAGAACCCCAGTTTACCACCACCACCACCCTCTCGTAATTACCTAGGACCCATGGGGATAGGAAAAGACCGGTGGCATACTACTCCACTCGGCTGGACCCATTTGCAAGGGGACTTCCACCATGCTCACAAATGCTTCCAGCCATTTATTCCCTAGTAACAGCAGCCTCCAATATAACCTTGCAACAGGCAGTGATGGTTTATTCCTCCCATACCGTAACGGCACTCTTAACTTCTCACCAGACGCAACACCTTACCCAGGCCCGCTTAAACAGATACGAGGTAGCACTCCTGAATAACCCACTCCTCACTTTTGCCTACTGTACGACCATTAATCCTGCCACCTTCCTAGAGGGCCCACCTGAGGATCTTGCGGACCCACCTCATGACTGTCTAATGCGTAACCACTTTTTAACTGCACCCCGTCCGGACCTTTCAGATAAGGCCATCCAGTCAGTCGACTTAAACCTGTACGTTGATGGTAGTTCCTACATTTCTGAACAGGGCACCCACCTTAGCGGCTATGCTGTGGTAAACGACTCCCAGAGTGTGGAATCTGCATCTCTGCAGCCCCCAGTCTCTGCCCAAAAAGCAGAACTCTTTGCCCTGACCCGAGCTTGCATTTTAGCCAAGGACAAAGTAGCTAACATCTTCACTGACTCCCGCTATGCTTTTGGAGTTGCCCATGATTTTGGCCAACTCTGGGCACACAGGGGATTTCTGACCTCTACAGGTAGCCCCATACAGAATGCGGCTTATGTAAAGAACCTCCTCCAAGCCATCCTCCTCCCAAACAAATTGGCCATCATCAAATGCTCCGCTCACCTTTCAGATGCCTCCCTAATAACCCAGGGCAGTAACAGGGCAGATACAGAAGCGAAATTGGCAGCATGCCAGGGGTCTAAAATCATTTCCACTATGGAAAAACAAGCAGTTGTTTGCAAGCCAAAGATAACAACACCGGGCACCCCAGACATGGTCACTGTGCAGCACTTACAGGGGGACGCCCCTGACTCAGAAAAACAAATGTGGAAGGCGCACGGGTATATGCACTCTGCACTACACGGCCTCTGGGTTACTCCAGTCGGTCAAGTATGTATATCTGATTCTTTACCAATGCTTATTGACTGCCTACATTCTGACACCCACCTTGGCAAGGAGGGAATGAGTAACATTTTACTATGTACCTGGTGGCACCCCAGATTGGAGGAAGCAGCACAAGGCAAAATACAGTCGTGTTTGATATGCCAACAAACCAATGTTGGGAAAGGGGTGGTGCACCCCAGGCAAAACCCCCTTGCCAGGTGGTCCTTTTGAATGTATACGACTCGACTTTATTGAATTACCGCGTGTCCATTGTTACAAGTACTGTCTCGTTATTGTTGTATTTAGTAGATGGATTGAAGCTTTTCCAACCACTAATAATAAGGCCTCAATGGTGGTAAAGTTATTACTTACAGAGGTTATACCAAGGTTTGGGGTACCCCGACAGATAAGTTCTGACAATGGCCCCCACTTCATAGGGAAAATAAATAAGGAATTGTGCGAGGCACTGCATATTGAACAGCAGTTCCACTGCACCTACCACCCTCAAGCAGCAGGTGTAGTAGAGAGAGCTAACAGCACCCTCAAGAATAAACTAACCAAATTAGTGTCAGAGACAGGTCTAAACTAGTTGAAGGTTCTCCCCTTAGCATTATACCATATGAGAATCACCCCCCACTTGGCCACCGGGGTATCAGCTGCCGAAATCGTCTATGGGCATCCGGGAAGAACCCCATGGGATGCCGCCACCCAACCCCCCACACAGGTTGACCTTAATATCATGGGGGATGAACTACAAAGGTATTTCAGACAACTTACATCCTCTTTAAAGTTTCTTCATTCGTAGGTGGAGAGTGCCTTTAAACCACCTGAAGGGCAGAACACAGAATTGCCTGACCTGGAAATCGGAGACTCAGTACTGATACGGGATTGGGAGCGCCCTAAACTGGGACCTCGGTGGAAAGGCCCCTTCCAGATACTACTCCAAACACCGACAGCCGTGAAAGTAAAAGGCCAGGAACGTTGGATTCATCTGAGCGACTGTAAATGATGGCCACCGGAGGAAAGCTAATACTTTTTAAATTCAGACTCCTCACCATTACTATAACTCTTGTGTGGGTGTTAGAGGATAATTTGTTTTACAAAATACATATGCAGCTACATGGGAATCGCACCGTTTGTTACCCCTTGGCAGAGTCAGTGGAAGGCCTTTTTGTAGCCACGCCAAGCTGGAGCCCCAGGGCCCTCTCAAAGTATGAATTCTCAAAAACAAAGTGTGTTGGGCAGACAGGAAACTACAGGAGGGCACTACCGGGTAAATGCTTGCAAGGAACAGTAACAGGACCTAGTAGTACAGCCCACCACCAGTCCTTCTCCCACTGTTTCATCGGCATAGGGTGGGGTTGTGGGCTAGCAATTGTACAACATACGATAGCATGTGCCGCCACTACCTGTACAGAGAGGAATCGCGGGTTTAAAGGGGGATGGTTTAGCTGTGAGTGCTCTGCCACTAGGTGTGTTACGTTACTTGCAGGAGAGCGATGGGTTTGTGGAGAAGGGAACGGGACCCATGTGAGATTGTCTAATGTCTCTTTAGAATGGCTAACCAGGGAAAATTACCTGAGGGAGCATGGGAGAAATGTTGCTGGGATCTCTTGGTATTCTCAAATGCCCAGTCCACGGCAATCGGGTAATGTAACCTACTACCGGGCTAAGGAAGGGTATGGGTTCCTCTTTAGTGGCACTTATACCACAGCCACCCCCACCCTGCCAGCTTGGTTTGCAATAGGAACGATCGGGCCGGTCATGGTCCCCTGCCCCCAGAAGGCTCATGTCCGACGAAGACTTGCGGTGCGGTCAGTTAGTGAGGAGTTCTGTGAGGATTGGAGGGATCCTATGTCATTGGGATCTCCCTTAGCATTGTTAGGCCATGGATTCCTGAGTACTCTCTCTCTGGGGGGTTGGGCAGGAACTATAGCCGCAAAAAAACGGAACTACCTTATTTGTGGACTGGCTGCACTGGGAAACAGTACTATGAATGGCCTGAAGGCAGTGAACCGGGAACTGGCGGAGCTTCAACTTTATGCCCAGCAGACCCGGTATGCTGTGGACTACCAGCTGGCTCAGCAAGGAGGAGTATGTGCTATAGTTGGGGACAAATGTATCACCAACGTGAGAGATGAGTCCTACAACATCTCCCGTGCCATTCAGGACATTCAGACGCAAGTAGATAGCTTTGGACAGGGATTTACAGGAGGGACAAGTTGGTTGGGGTGGCTGCTAGGAGGGTCGTGGGCATCATACCTGCTGCATGGAGCTGTGGGACTAATAGTGATTATAATAGTATGCTGTGTGGTGCTGGCCTGTCTAAGTGCCTGTTGCAAGGTCCTTATTAATGAGCTCTTGGCCCCGTTCTCAGCGCCGCTCTAGTTTATCGTGAAATGATAAAAAGGAGGGAATGAGGAAATGAAGGGTTAAGAATTGCAACCATACCTATAACTGGCAAACAAAATATATATATATGCATTTATATTTCTTTAGCAAGGACTAGCAAGCTGCTGACCCACTAGTTAGGTTGGAATGTTAACTGCCTTTGTTTCGGGTAATGAACCATTCCGATATGTCAGACGGTGGCGATACTGAGTGTAATTAACATCGAGGTGAAGACTTGGTCTGAACAATGAAGGGTGATACCTGCCTTTGAAAGCCTTGATTATAACTCAATTATACTAAGACAAAAGGTATGATAGCTGTCTCGGGATCTCTATAGCTTGACCGAAACTCGCGGCGCCGTTTGCATGGGATGTGCGTGACAATTCCTGTATAAATGTCTGTCTGCCCTTTGTTCGGGGAGAACTCAGGAAGCGACTCTTAGTGAGTGCTGAAGAGAATTCTCCTAGCGGTGCACTGCTAATAAAGGTATTTGTTCGAATCGACAGCGGACGGAAAGGGAAAATTGATTTCGGGACGACAATAGGACATAGAACACTGCAGCACAGTATAGGACCTTCGGCCCACAATGTTGTGCCAACATCTTATCCTGCTCTAAGATCTATCTAACCCTTCCCTCCCACATAGCCCCCTATTTTTCTCTTAAATGAGTCTCTTAAATGTCCCTAATGTATCTGCCCCCACAACCTCTGCCGGCAGTGCGTTCCACACACCCATCACTCTCTGTGTAGAAAACTTACCTCTGACATTCCCCTTTATACCTTCCTCCAATCACCTTAAAATTATGTCCCCTCATGTTCCATTGTCGCACTGGGAAAAAGTCTCTGACTGTTCACTCGATCTGTGCCTCTTATCATCTTGTACACCTCTATCAAGTCCCCTCTCATCCTCCTTCTCTCCAAAAAGAAAAGCCCTAGCTCACTCAACCTATCCTCATAAGACATGCTCACCATTCCAGGCAACATCCTGGTAAATCTCTTCTGCACCCTCTCTAAAGCTTCCACATCCTGAGCTGCCTCCCACATAACTGGTTCAGGGTCTCTCTGGAAGTTGATTCCACTGGGCTAAGGGATGAAAAATGCCAGCACCTGCTATGAAATCAGTGATCATTGAAAGTCTTCTCATTGTAGCAGATAATCCAGCACACAGGATTTTGAAAATATTCCCTTACTAACAAGACAATAAATTTGACTTCCAATAACTTAAATAAAAAGCTACTAACGTTTTACTTGAGGAAAACCATAGAGCCATAGAGTCATAGAGCAAGGAGAGCCCTTCACCCCAAGGCATCCACACTGACCATCAAGCACCCATTTTATTCCCCCCACATTGCCATCAACTTATCCCACCTTCTACCACTAACCTCGGGGGACTTTACAGTGGAAAATTAAACTACCAAGCCACATGTCTTTGGGATGTGGGAGGAAACCAGAGCACCTGGAGGATATCTACATGGTCACAAGGAGAACGTGCAAACTCCACACAGACAGCACCAGAGTTCAGGATTAAACCTGGGTTGCTGGAGCTGTGAGGCTGGAAAGACCACAGTGCAGCCCCACAAGTCTTGTCAGGAAGATCCTCTTAATTCTTGGGTCAATTGCATAAAGGGTGTTGAAAGAATACATTAGGATGTAGATTTACATATACGCTATACTTTCTTAGGAGGTTAAGGTGGCCCAGCATGTCACCCAAACACTCTAACAAACTTCTACAGATATACTGTTGAAGATATCTTGACTGGTTGCATCATGGTCTGGTAAGACATTTTGAATGCGCAGGAATGTGAGCAGCTGCGGAGAGTGGTGAACTCAGCCCAATACATTACCTGGCACATCCCTCCCCACCATCGGTACTATCTACGGTTGTCTCAGGGTTTGCTGAATCTTGGTAGCCAGTGGTGATATTCACTTCTTGTTTAATAGTTTATTGGCAGCCTTGGTGGCTTTGACAGAAGTTTCTTTCTTAGTAAATGACTTGATCACACCAACAGACACCGCCTGTCTCATACCACGGACAGCAAAGCGACCATCGGTAGTATCAACGGGAGGCACCTGCCTCAAGAAAGCAACATCTAGCATCAAAGATCCCCACCATCCAGGTCATCCCATCTTCTCACAGCTACCATCGGGCAGGAGGTACAGAAGCCTGAAGTTCCACACTGCCAGGTTGAAGAACAGCTACTTCCCTTCAACCATTCGGTTCTTGAACCGACCTGCACAACCCTAACTACCACCTCAGTACAGTAACACTATGACCATTTTGCACTACAATGCACTGTTTTTTTGTTCTAATTGTGTTCCTTCTTGTATAATTTTTGTATAATTTATGTTTTTCTTGTGAATGTTGTGAATTTGATGCCATGTGCCTAGGATGCTTCTGCAAGTAAGTTTTTCATTGCACCCATGCATACATGTACTTGTGCATATGAAAATAAACTCGACTTTAACTTCGACTTTGACTTTGACTAGCCTAACGCCAGTTTCAGACACTGCCTAAAACAGTTTCATCTTGTTGGCAGCCACTCGCCTCAGGAATGGAATATGTGCATTACAATCAGCATAGTAGCCCATTTAGTGCCCATTTTAAACCCATAAAGTGAGTGCAGCACAGTCCATTTTATCAGAGCTTTGAGACACATATAAATGCTGGTTTCTGCGATAATTGACTGAAGTGATTATAATTAACAGAATAGTTGGCAATTAGCAGAGCATGCTCCTTGTAAGCACTGACCATCCAGCCCACTCGCCAAGTGGTGCCAAAATTGCTAGATGATTTTTCTTCTCTTTGGAAGTAAAAATATATTAAACCAGCCAACTGCTTACTATTCCTGAGAGGCTGAAGAAAACAAAGGAAGAGAGTGGAATCTGTACAGTGATTGATGCTGTTGCTGTATTTGCTTTTCTAAGAAAAACAACGTTTTCTAGGAGGCAATCGCAAAATGCTTACATCATTGTTTGCAGAGATTATGTATGAGTTTATGTGCCAGCATTATTTCTTGCTTCCTCCCTTCCCTCATTTAGGGCTGTCAGGATTGTACTGTCAGCTATCTCTTGTGTTGACAGATTCAGGGAATATACTGAGACCAATATTTCAACTTCCCAGCCCCCCTCTACAATACCACCAAACTGTGGATCCTCACACAGCAAGATCTCCAGCTCTGGTCTGGTTAATCCCAGGACCAGGAATTTCCTTGGGTTTCTATGACGTGACACTTAAATTACAGTGGAAGATCCCACAGACACCCTTTAGACATGCACATGAGCTTTATCCCTATGTCTTACTCAAATTATGGCAGCTAATTGGGGGAATTGCCAAATTAATATAAAGCAGGGTGCCCACAATCTGATAAATCTTACATATCATCCATCTAATCAGAGAAATATATATAGCCGATCATTTGTAGTCCTCCGAAAATATTGAACAGACTCTTGTGGTATCAGTAAACAGACCAGATAACCATTTGATAATCACAAAGTTTGACTTAGGATGTTTTAATGTTAAAGTTACATTATAAGTGCAAGCTGCTGTTGTTATTTGTGCCATAAATCAATAATGTTTCTTTACCAGCTGCACTCCTTTCAAGGTACTTTCCCCATGCAACTACAGCTTTTATCTCTTTGCGCTGTCCTCCCAGGTGGAGTAGCAATTCACTTGCATTTCTTCCAATTTAGTGTACAGAATTCAGTGCTCGTGATGTGGTTCCACTGGAGAAACCAAGCACAGATTAGGTAAACACCTCTGTTCAGTCCAGAAGGGTGACTTTGGGTTTGCATTAGTCTTTCTATTTAATTCTCCATCCCCTTCCCACACTGTCCTCTCTGTCTGTGGTCCTTCACAGTTTCAATGAAGCCCTCATCCTTCATCTAGGCATATTGCAGCCCTCAGGACTCAGTACTGTTGAATTCAACAACATTGAATTCAACAACCTCAGGCAATTTACTTTCTTGTTAGTGTCAGAATGACTGAAGGTCATCCACCTATAATCATAACTCAGCTTTTTTCACTCCTCACATGCCATCTGATCTGCTAAGGGTTTTCAGTGTTTTCTTTTATTTCAGATTTCTAACAACTGCCATATTCTGCATCTCAGAGTCTGTATTCACAAGATCACAAGATCACAAGACAAGGGAGCAGAAGCAGGCCATTCGGCCCATCGAGTCTGCTCCAAGGAAAGGGAAATAGAAATGGGGAATGGGGGAAGAAGAAACAAAAACTATTCTAATCCCAATTACCGGCCTTATCCCCATATCCCTTGATATCCTGACTATTTAGATATCTATCTATCTATCTCCTCCTTGAATGCCCCCACTGATCTGGCCTCCACTGCTGTACGTGGTGAGGAGTTCCACAAATTCACCACCCTCTGGCTAAAGAAATTTTTCCTCATCTCTGTTTTGAAACTGTACCCTCTAATTCTAAGATTGTGCCCTCTGGTCCTGGACTCACCCACCAAGGGAAACAGCCTAGCCACATTTACCCTGTCCTTTCCTATCAATATTTTAAATGTCGCTATGAGGTCCCCTCTCATTCTTCTGTACTCCAGTGAGTACAGTCCAAGAGCCGACAAACGCTCCTCATACGTAAGCCCTTTCATTCCTGGAATTATCCTCGTAAATCTCCTCTGAACCCTCTCCAACATCAACACATCCTTCCTAAGATGTGGGGCCCAAAACGGCGCACAATATTCCAAATGAGTCCTCACTAGTGCCCTGTAGAGCCTCATCAACACTTCCTTACTTTTATACACTATACCTCTCGAAATGAATGCCAACATAGCATTCACTTTCTTTACCACCGATCCGACCTGGTGGTTAACCTTTAAGGTATCCTGCACGGGTACCCCCAAGTCCCTTTGTACTTCTGTGCTTTGGATTTTCTCTCCTCCTAGGTAATAATCTGCCCGCTTATTTCTGCTTCCAAAGTGTACAACTGCACATTTCCCTACATTGAATCTCATCTGCCATTTCCTTGCCCATTCTCCTAAACTGTCTAGGTCCCTCTGCAACCTTCCTATCTCTTCAATACTCCCTACTCCTCCTCCTATCTTGGTGTCATCCGCGAACTTAGCCACGAAACCATTTATTCCATCATCCAAATTGTTAATGTACAAGGTAAAAAGGAGCGGTCCCAACACCGACCCCTGCTGCACACCACCAGTAACCAGTAACCAACCAGAATGAGATCCTTTTATTTCCACTCTTTGCTTCCTGTCAACCAGCCAATGCTCCACCCATTCTGTTATCCTACCTGTAATTCAATGACCTCTCATCTTATTAATCAGTCTCTTGTGAGGCACCTTATCAAAGGCCTTTTGAAAGCCTAAATACACAACATCTACCGCCTCTCCCTTATCCACCTTACCTGTGATTTCTTCAAAAAACTCCAATAGGTTGGTCAGGCAGGATCTTCCCTTCACAAAACCATGTTGGCTAGGACCTATCCTGCCCTGCGCCTCTAGGTATTCCGTAACCCCGTCTTTGAGGATAGATTCCAATAACTTTCCCACCACTGACGTCAGACTAATAGGTCTGTAATTTCCTTTATGCTGCCTCCCACCTTTCTTATACAACGGAACTACATTTGCGACCCTCCAGTCCTCCGGAACCACGCCGGAATCTATCGATTTCTGGAAAATTATCGCCAATGCCTCCACTATCTCTAAAGCCACCTCCTTCAGAACCCGGGGATGCACCTCATCCGGTCCGGGAGACTTATCGGTCTTTAGTCCATTTAGTTTTCCTAGCACCTTCTCCCTAGTAATCTTAACTGAACTCAATTCCATTTCGTGAGATTCCTGACTAACCAGCACATTGCTGATGTCCTCCACGATGAAGACCGATGCAAAATATTCATTCAATTCCTCTGCCATCTCTCTATCATCCATTATAATAGCTCCTGCACCGTTATCAATTGGTCCTATATCAATTCTTTCTCTCTCTCATTCATCTCCTTCTAATTATACTCCAGGAGAGGTCAGCAACGAATAATAAACACTCATCACCCTCTCTTAGTGCATTTGTGTCACCTGGACAATCTTAGTCTCCACCCTACTTCAGACATTCCCTTTGTTTTCTCCACCGCACCCCCCCACAACTTAAACAAACTTGTTTTTCCATGTTTCCAGCTTTGATGAAAGTCAACAAGCTGAAACATTAACTCTGTTTCTCTCTCCACAGTTGCTGCCTGAGCTGTTGAGTATCGTGTTTTTGTTTCAGATATCTAGCATCTGCAATTTTTGCTTTCCCATATATCAGGACTGATGCACGGTCTCGATCTGAAACATTGACTATTCATTTGCCCCTACAGGTGCTGGCTGACCCATTGAGTTCCTCCAGCAGTTGTCTTGCTGCAGATTCCAGCAAAAAACTCTCTCTTGTGTCTCCATCTTTACCATGATCCTTTGCTTTGTGCCTCTAAGCCAATTGATTACCCATGCTCTCACGAACCCTTTTATTTGATGAGTTTTAGTTTTGCAAACAGGCCATTTAAGTGGCATTAGTCAAGTGTCTTCTAAAAATCCATAGTTATCATATCTAACATATTATCTTCATAAACGCTCCACAACATCAAAGAGTAGACACAGTTTTAAGCACTTGCGCCCTACACAGACTATTTAAGACAAAAAGCAGCATCTCTTTCCCCTGGAAACTTTAAAGTCTAGAATAATGGAGAATGCCTTCACCTGCTAATTCCCCTCCAAGTCACACACCATCCTGACTTGGAAATACATCATGACTGGGAGTGCTTTCATCATAGGGACTGCAGCGGTTCAAGAAGGCAGCATTCAACCAGTTCTCAACCACAGTCAGGATAGGGGTTAATGATGGCCTTGTGAACAACACCTGCATCCCACTTGTGAACAGAAAAGATCTTGAATGCTCCCAATATGTTTAACTAAAGTCATCGGTAGTATGTAATCCAAAATTTCATTCATTTTACAAAATTAAGTTGGGTCATCTCTAACTCTTTGCCGACCTAAAATGAATGTACCCAGTCTTTAAGCCTGAGTCTTAAGCTGGCAATTAATCTTGAGGTTCTCCTCTTGAAGTTCTATTCAAGATTCAGCACGAGGGAATCAAAGTAGTAGGTCGTGGAATATAAGTAGATGAACCAAGGACCCGGAAAGTTTAGGTCCACTGATTTATACCCAATAGATATAGTAATATTTTATCAATACAATACCTTGTTCGCTACCTGGGGCTTATGGAATTCCTTCCCTACATTTCACCACTAACTCTATTCCTTCAGGATACTCATTAAAATTAGCTCTTAAAGCAAACTCTTGGTCACTCAGTCAAGCTCTCAGTCAAGTTTTGTTTCATGAGGTTCACATGAAGTGATGGAGTGCTTTCCACTAAAGGTGTTGATACTTTAAATGTGGTTTCTTCGGATAGGTCATGAACCTTGAGTGTACAATAACATGTTGATATGTTGCACCCTGTCTTTTCTCACAGTTCCAGTACTGGTCAGTGTAAACTGTCGGTATATTCTGTGGTGTTCCAAATGTTTGCATCACTCTATATTTGTCTAGGTAAAATGCTATCTGCCATTGTTTGCTGAATTTCTGCAGTACAGTCAAACCTTATTGCAGAAGATTATATTTATTTACAGTTTCATATTTCACGTGTAGTTTTGTATCATATCCAAATTTTCTAACCATACTCCAGAAAACATTGTACAGATTAAGGAAAAGAGTGAAATGGTTTGAGCTCATTTTCTTTCAGAAAGAAAAATCTCTATGTTAGATACAAATGACCCACTGGCATTGCATGAAAGTTTAGCTCCCACTCCTTGAAAGTTATAGTGAAGCAAAAGCAAAGTCATTATCTGTTTCATAACTACATTACATTGATGGCCATTAGCCATCCATAAAACACTGACCTGCTTGATTGACTGAAAGGGTAGCCAGAATTGGCAATGTGATAAAGGCTGAGCATTCATCAAACGATTCCGACCACTTCGCTGTGCTCACCTAAGGAACTCATACCTTGTTAAGTCCTTTCCAGCCAAGCTGTCTGCTCTTCTGTAGTGATAGAGTTTTCTTTGAGAAATACTCCATGGAAACTTGGATGCTAAATTTCTCAGCTTCCAAGCTGTTTCCAACAATGCAAATAAAAGTTTAAAAATTGTCAGACACACTAGTTAATGCCTTTACTGTAACTTCAGGTTAATATAAGCAATGCCATTGTAGATCTGCTCCTTTGTTTTTACAAAGAAGTTTGGTGCAATTGTAGGGAGTCCTTGAAGAACAATTATACAGCTAGAACCCAACATTAGTGGATCAATGTTTTCTTAAAAGGCAAGAGATTTAACACTTAACCAATCTGTTGCAGCCTTTACTAGTTAACAGCGCAGGAGACTGCAGTTGCTATTCGATACTTCACAATATTTTTAACAAGTTTTTACAACAGAAATGAATGGCTGTGGGTATGAATCAGATCACAAAAAGCAAATTGTGATGCTAGGCATGAAATAAATAGAATGAAAATCAGGTGGGTTCTATAAAGAGAGGGTGATTCACTTTGCCAGATTACTATCTAGGTGATGAAGATATATAACTCCAAAAGTGTGTTCACACATCAGAAGATGAGGCACTAAGGTAAAACTTGCAAACAAAAAATGTTTGAAGTTTCTTCCTAGCCTTTAAATAGTAATCTAGCAAAACTGTCAGCTATAATTCTTTACTTCATGATTAACCTGACTCAGCTGGACAGCTCACAATTTCGCCTGACTTTGAGAGGGCGTATTGAGTGAGAGCTGCATTGCCCGTGCTACCATCATGAGGCAATAAGATGCTAAATGGAGGTGCCCTCTCATTACTCCATGACATTATTCAAAAAAAATAGAGTGTCCTGGTCAACAGTTATCTCTCAACCAGAGCAGACTGTGTGCTCATTAGCTCATTGCAGGATGCTGTACCTTGCTGTGTGTAAATTGGCCCATAATGATAGACGTGATATCATGTCAATGATACTTCTTTGGGTGTAAAGCACCTTAAAATATCTCAACGTTGTGCAAGGTGCTATAAAAATGAGCACATTATTTTAAATTCCCCGGGCAGCGTGTCCTAGAAATAATTTTGTTACTTATTTAAATTTTTGTCCATGGAATGTAAATAATGATAGCAAGGTTTCACTTATTGCTTGTTTGGTAGTCCTGAGGTGATAATGGTGGAGCTTATCCATTCTGCTGTCCCTGTGAAGATGATGCTCCTATGATATTGTGAGCTAAAAAAAAATTACAGGATACCAATGAAAGAGCAGCATTATTATATCCAAGTTGGGATGGTCTGAGGTTTTGCCTGGGCACCCCTTAAGTACCAGGCCCACTTGTCACCAAATCACCCTGAAGGTAGGGCAGAGAAGAACTAAGCAACTGATCCTGGATGACTATATCATAAGCAAAGACTAGAAAACTAGGATCTTTTTAGACTGAAAAGAAGATATCATAGGGGTAACCTATATATAAATTAATAAATACTATAAAGTAAGAACAAGGATGTTGCTTGGATTGGGGAGCATGCCTTATGAAAACAGGTTGAGTGAACTCGGCCTTTTCTCCTTGGAGCGACAGAGGATGAGAGGTGACCTGATAGAGGTGTTTCAGATGATAAGAGGCATTTATCGTGTGGATAGTCAGAGGCTTTTTCCCAGGGTTGAAATGGTTGCCACAAGAGGACACAGGTTTAAGGTGCTGGGAAGTAGGTACAGAGGAAATGTCAGGGGTAAGTTTTTTACTCAGAGAGTGGTAAGTGTGTGGAATGGGCTGCCGGCAACAGTGGTGGAGGCGGATACGATAGGGTCTTTTAAGAGACTTTTGAATAGGCACATGGAGCTTAGAAAAATAGAGGGCTATGGGTAAGCCTAGTAATTTCTAAGGTAGGGACATGTTCGGCACAAATTTGTGGGCTGAAGGGGCTGCATTGTGCTGTAGGTTTTCTATGTTCTATGTTCTAGCATCCTAATATTGTTTCAAACTAAACTTTTACTGTAGACTATGCTGGTGATGGGGGAGGGGTGAGGTTGGTGTTGAGGCAGATTCAAAATAATGATAGACAGTTAAAATTGTTGTCAGGCAGTTCTACATGCAAAGAGTGATCAATACTTACGTAGTAGGTGGTGGAGGCAAAAACTCTGGAATCACTTAAAAGAACAGCTTGATATCAGGATGAAGATATATAGAAATTTGTCCTTTGTTACTTGCACTAAATGCACACATAGCAGCAGCTGCATGTTGTATTCTGCTTTTCAAGTTAAAGTCAAAGGAAACATATTTTGAAAGCAGAGGACAATGTGCAGCCACTACAATATATAGCAATGTAGTTCAAGCAACTAAGGATGAATTTCTACCCTACTGTGCCTTTCTAGATGGATGAGCTTAGACAGACAAATGGCATTGCCTATCTATCTTGAAATCCTCTATTATTCCAATGATGCATTACTCAATAACTATCAGCAAAAATAAATATTAGTTCTCAGCATATTATATCCGAGGGGTCTCTATTCAGGATAAAGGGTTGCTTATTTAGCATTGAGGTGAGGAAATTTTTTCTTTGATTGAGGCTTGTGGATGGTCAGCCATATTTAGGATTGAGATGAATATATTTTTGGACACCAAGAGAATCAAGAAATATGTGGATCAGGAGACAGAATAACAGTCATGATCTCAGTTAATGGCAGAGCAACCTCAGGGGTCAATATGATTTGCTCCTGATTCCACGTTATGTTCTTACGAACCCACTTCTTGTCTATTTATAAATAGCATTAGTCTCAGGAGTGGTTCCTAAGGAACCACATCTTCTTCATTTATCATCACCATTTTATAGCCACAAAATTTTCAATATTCTAATTGTTTGTAAGTCACTACTGTATTTTACTGGCATAATTTTTTTCCTTCTACGACTGTATTTTACCATTCTCTGTTATACTTGGCAATAGTAAAATAAGTGTTAGGGAGGTAAGCTGTGATGAGGACTATAAAGGGATATAGATGAGTTAAGTAATTGTGTTAAGTCAGGGGATAATGGGGAAAAATATGAAATTATCCATTTCTGTAGGGAACAAAACATTATCTAAATGGTGAGAGGTCTGAGCTGCAGAAGGATCTGCGTGTTCCGGTGCAGGTACAGCAAATAATTTGGAAACCCAATACGATGTTAGAATTTACTGTGAGAGAAATTGATCGCAAAAGTGCAGAGGTTATGCTTCAATTTTTTAAGGCAATGGTGAGACCACGTCTGGAATACTATATACTTAATCCAGACAAGTGTGAAGAAATGCACTTTTAGGAAGTCAAGTTATGGTAGGACAATATAGAGTAAATGGCAGGAACCTTAGAAGCATTTATGTAGAGATATCTTGGGGTGCAAGACTGTAGCTCCCTGACAACACAGCTGGATAGCATAGTGAAAAATGGTATTTTGAGATACTTGCCTTCACAGGCCAGGGCATTGAGTATAAGAGTTAAGACATCATGTTGCAGTCATGCAAAACATTGGTTAGACTGCACTTAGAGTATTGCGCATAGTTCTGATCGCCACACTAGAGGAAGGATGTGGTCATAATGGAAAGAGTACATAAGAGATTCACCAAGATGTTGTTTGAAATAGAAGGCTATAGTTATAAGGAGAGATTGGCTAGGCTGGGTTTATTCTCACTGAAACATAGGAGGCTGAGGAGTGATCTTATAGAGGTTTATAGAGGGGGCATTGATAGGCAGTCAGAATCTTTTTCCTGGGGCAGGGAAGTCTAGAACTAGAAGGCACAGGTTTAAGTTGAGAGAAGGGAAATTTAAAGCATATCCAAAGGGTAAGGTTTTTATATAGGCATTGGTGAATAGCTGGAAAAAGGTACCAGAAGATGTGCTGAAGGTAGATACAATCACAATGTTTCAAAGGCATTTGGAAAGGTACTTGGATAGGAAAGGCAAAGAGGGATATATACAATGCAGGCAAATGGACTTAGTGTAAATGGGCATCATGGTTGGCATGGACAAGGTGGGCTGAACGGGTCTGTTTCTGTGCTGTACAATTTTATGATTCTATCAGTATTGCTCTCCTTACTTAAGGAAGGACGTAATTGTGTTGGAAGCTGTTGTGATGACGCTTACTAGACTAATACCTAGAATGGGTTTCTGAGGAAAGGTTGGATAGGTTAGCCGTGTACCTGCTGGAGTGTAGAAGAGTGTGAACCAACTTGATTTAAATATATAAGATCCTAAAGATTATTGAGGGGTGGATTTTGAAAGGATGTTTTCTCTTTTGGGAAAATCTAGAACTAGGGGGCTCGCTGTTTAAAAATTAAGGGTTTACCAATTTAATACTAAGATGAGGCAGAATTTTTTTTTCTCAGAGCATCATGAACTTTTAGAACTCTCTAGGTTGTGGGGGGGTAAGAGGGAATGCAGAGTTAAGAGTACAACCAGATCAGTTATTGAAAGACAGAGCAGACCCAAGGGGCCAAAAGGCCTTCTCCTGCTCCTAATTCTTATGTTTGCATATTACTGAGTTATAATAGTGCTTTGCTAGTTATGGTTGTGTTTAAAAATTCTGAGCTATGTGTTGGCAGTTGCTGGCAATACTTCATCAATAACAGCAAAGTTCCACCAAGTGCAATTGTATTTTAACAGCAAAAACTCTGCTAAGCTGTATTTGGGCAATATTGGTTTTATGTTTATTTTGTTTTGCTGACCTTGTCATATATAAAATAGTTAAAGAATGGGGTGAACTACTAACTAGTCATCAAAGGGTTAATTTGCCCTTTGGTAAAACTGCTGCTAATCATTTATACTTGAATATCAATACGATTGAAAGAAAATGGGTATACTGGGCATCAGATTGTTGATGATAGTTATAGTAGAAGATACTGGAACTGGTACCCTAAATATGCTGCAAAAACATGAAAGAGTAACTAACTGTGAAGAAACTGCAAAAGGCACCCCACACATTGCCCACTGAATGTCGCTGCCATCTTGTTTGCGGCATCAGTGAATCGTTTGTGTCACACTCTCAGATGTCTAGCTGATTCAGCTAAATCACAACTTCACAGCAAAGAAAATATGCAACATAACTGGAAAATAAGAGAGAATGAAACAAAAAGAAATTAATTCTATAATGAAAAAACAAAAGCTGGAAATGCACCAGGTTGGGCAGCATGTGTGGAAAGAGAAACAAATATATTTCATGTCAATCTTTTAAAATCTAAATACATAAATAAAACTACAACTATTTTATCGTATCAGGTTCTTAACATTACAACGGTACAAAATAATTACAATTTACACAACTAATTACTAATTTTGTAAACAAAATAACATTAACAGTTTTTCCAAGGTACTAAATTCATTGGTATTAAATTATCACTTTAATTTCTCATCAACACATCAATAAGAATATTTTGATTATTGTGTTCTGTTTGTGGTTTAATTTTGTCTTTTGCTGATTCTGTAAGCACTAATGTACAGTATGTTGTGAAGTGAAAAGAATGGATGATTAATATACAGATGTTTGCAGGCTATTGGTTAGCCTTAAATATGTGTAAATATTCCATGGGTACAAATGCATGCATGTGAGATGTTTAAACAATAGTGAACATTTTACAATTTTCCTGGATTACTGCTTTTCCTATAAACTTTCTAATGCATATGTGTAATTTTATAAGTAATAGGTGTGTGTGTGTATATATATATGTGTAGAAATATACTAAAAGCTAAAAATGTAAATGGTGAAACTGTAAATATAACTACCATTAATGGATTTAGCATTTTTATTAGTGTGTGTGTTTATGTGTGTGTGTAGAAATATACTGGCCACTGGAATGATATTTGATATATCTAAGGAAATATAAAGTTATAAAGAACGCAATTTATGAAATCCTTACGTTCTGTTATCACTAGTGCACAAGCACAATCGCTGAAATAGTTAAATAGTAACAGGTCGAATAACAAAAATTTAAAAAAACAGAAAAATAGATATTTGTTATTAATTTAATCTCATCGCAACAAACTAGGTTGTATTAAAACTACATCATTGGAAACACATTCATTCTGGATTTTATTTTGCCAAACTGAAACACGATTATGAACTGCAGCCACCAAGCTATAGATAAAAACTAGATTTTCTTCTCCTGCGATGCCTGCCCCTCCCCCCTTCCATATTGGCTTTTCCAGTCTGTGTCTTCCAAATGTATCACAGACATAATCCACGCCAGCCACATTGTTGACCTGTTTCGACCTTCACCAAAGGCATTAGATACGTTGAGTCCACTGAATTTGTGCAGTTTGCTCATGCAGACGTGCTTAGATTTCCTTTCTCTGTTCACTGTCCCGTATGAATCTGTTCCACAGCGACATTTAAAAAAATGGCATGGATATATCTTTTAACGAATTTCACCGTATCAGGCAAATTGCTACTTATTGGTTGCAATATAGACGAGTCAATTTTTTTTCTTTCGTAATGAAAGTGAGGGCATTCTTCAACTGGTTTTATTAATCATGTGAAAATAACACAAACAATGATGATTTCTTGAATTTTTTTTACAGATTTGAAATAGCCTCCGGGTAGGCACAAAGCAAAATCTTATTTTGTAACTCAATCTGTGGTAAATAATAGAGATGATTAGTTACGCATTCGAACCAGTACAATATCGTGTCATTCGATTATAGACCAAAGTATTGATACATGGACGCGTTCTTACAAAACAAATCCTTAACTTCGCCTTTAACACCAAATTGTCCAACAGTAAGAAAAGTCAGAACGAACACTAGGACATAAGCATCTATGATTGATGTAAACATGCCCTGAGCTCTTTCATAATCGACGCTTTAGATCTGAGGCACTCTCGTACACTCGGTGCACAGATCGGAGCCTTGCACAAGTGAACGTCAAACTGCATCAAGGCTATTAATAGGAACCAATTCGCACTAGCCTTGTGCACGCCTTCGATTCCCTTTTCAGCTGGGCTGTTATTTCAGATACAACTCCCATCAAAATCAGCTATTTTATCATCCTATAATTTAGAATCTTCCCTTTGCACAGCTTGTTCAGTTATAAATGGTGGAAGAAAATACTGACTCTTGCTAGTAGAAAAAAAATATAAAGGCACGGTATTTTTATATCCAATGTGAGCTTAAAATTGATATTTCATAGCTTTGATAATCTGGATCCCAGCAAAACACCCAATCAGTTGTTTTAATATCTAAATCTAATCCGTGGTGGCAAAGCAGATTTTAAAATGTCTTCAAATGTTCAAAATGATTGAAATATGCTTAATACCGCGTTTGTACTGGGATACACAGCAACAGAAATGATTAAATCCAAAGCATCTAAGAAGATAAAGTTTATCTAATTACACAAGCATAGAAAAAAATAAATTCAAGCAAACAATGAAATGAAAGATCCAACACACTCTAAACTGCAACTGTCAAATACCCCAATGGATGTGATTGCTCATTCCTTCAAAGGTGTTTTTAGTTATAATTTTACGGATAAGCTTTGATTAGGAAGAAAACAATTGCCTTTGATATCAAGATATCACCTTTATTGAAGAAAGGCAGAAGCAAAATTATTGTTTGTTCATATAAATAGTTTCTTTGGCAGCAAGTTTTTTTGCCTTCCTTCAGCTGTTCAATCAAACAACATTGCAAGCAGCCACAGTTGATTTTTAGTTATTAACTGCACTAGTTAAACAACACTGCAGGCATATCATATTTTAGTAATAGATTTCACTAGCTAAATAGTAGTGCAAGCACACTGATTTCTAATCATTGATTTCACTAGTTAACCAACAGTGTAAGTTGGCACACTAGATTTCTGGTCATTGATTCCACTAGTTAGATGTATTGGCACACTGGATTTCAAGTCACTGTTTTCTTTACAGTAGTTAAACAACAATGCAAGCATACTGGATATTTAGTCTTCATAACAGGATGTTGCAAATAATTAAATTCTGAAAAAATCAAATGCATTTGGGCCCTGATTTTGTCATTGGAGTCTAGCAATTCAGATGACTTTACTACAACATACAAGTCCTAATGATGAGAGTTCATATACTGCCTAAAGGCTGCCCCACCTTTGGACTACATTAACCTACATGTCCATCATTCCCGCAAAGTAATGGAACATTGCAAGGTTATTGCATGTGAACCTTTGAAGTGACATATAGCTGATGCAACTATATATATCAATATTCATTAGCACTTACAGTGTTCAAGGAAACATTTCTTTCATATTTTACATTGAGTATCTTAGGCTTATAAAAAAAGTTCATAAACACTTAGACAACTAGCAATAATTGTAAAATGAACCTTGGTTTAGAAATTTGAAGGAAGCTAGCTAAGAAGAAAACTTTGATTTTTTTTTATATATTTAGTGTGGCACACAGGCATCACTTTAGCAAAGAAGTTGGATCGAATTTTACATAGCATGTAATTAGCTATCTCTGACTGTTGCAGTCAATTTATCTTTAGTATTATATTAAGCACTTCTATAGTTACAAAAACATATTTGCAACACTTTTGCAGCTTTGAGACTGAAAATCTTTCAATCTTAGTTCATAAAAGCTTCATGAAAATGGTATGGTCTACAGAATTTTTATCTGTTAATCTTTTCCAAGAAACAACATGTTTATTAGAACACTTAGAGGTTCTGCGACTCATTTAACAGGCTTAGGTCACTCAATGAATCCAACTGTCTCTTGAGATATATTGTCTAAGGTCAATTCTGGTAATAACCTGACCATTGAAGGCAATAAATCCTTGGAAATTCATGGCAAACACAATTTATCACCTCCTATATTTTTATATAAAAATAACTATTATGTTATAAATATGTTATTCCACAATTGACATTTAAAATATTTAAAATTGATTAAAACACCAGGATAAATATGACCTCACCAATGTTAATATATTTTTCCCTTATCTATGTGTGGATATCAACTATTGAGAAAACATCTTCAATTATAATTCAAAACACATTCCAAATAAATATCCTTTTTTTTGTTTGCTTGAATTTATATTATTCCTTTGATTAAAACCATTTTAATCAGAATGCATCTATAAGTCTGTGGTTCAGCAGCTATTTCAAAAAGATTATAAAGGAGGCAAGTAATTCCTTTTGTGAGCTTCTCCATGATATAATAAAACTTACACAATGCTCAAAGAGGTTCATTTTCAATGGAATCAAAGGATATATGGTCACTGCAGGAAATTGGCACCAAGGTAAATGATCGACCATGGCTGACTGACCTGCTATTTTTTTTTGTTTTTTTGTGGGTTTTTTTGTAAAATGAACATATTTACAAAATAAATTATATTGCATCAAAAACATGTTTGACTATTTTTTTAAATATTAAAATATCAAACACAATCTTATTTTGAAAAAAAAATTTGCAAAATAAAGTATTTAGCTGTTCCACTTGGAACTTTGGTCGTCAGCAAAAATCAGAGATCATGGATTATGGGCATGAGAATGCTAAATAGTTGTTATTGAACATACTGTAAAACAAGTATTCACATGAAATTGTTAAATGTCCATCTCAAGAAATAGAACATATAGTAATTTGGACTTTAACTGTTGCATGTAAATAATATTTAGCAATAGTATCGTTTTAAATATGAGAATAGTTGGGTATATTTCAAAGAATTTGAAGGTGTCAGACTTCTCAAATCTGAATTTTGGTCTAACATAAACCTTTAATAAGAGTTGCATGAATCCCTGTGATTTTTAGCAGAATTCAGTGAAACTTAAGCAGTGACCTTGAGGAAATGGTACATCAGTAGATGTGAGCAGATGCTAAGGTTTTTGGATATGTTTTTGCCTATGCTTTTTGGTAATCTTAGACTGTCGACTCTTCCAGTGGTGGTAACATGTTTTTCTCTGTTTGGAACAGATATGGATCCAACCTAAGCAACAATGGTCAGCAATGATCTGCAGCTGGGATTAGACTACCCAATCACACCTCCTAATTCCCATTTGTATAGTGAGTTATTCATATAGGTTTATAATATGGGATCTAAATCATTCTGATGAAAGAACTGCACCCTCAAATTGTTTAACAGAAGTATTTATAGAGATTAACTTCTCAGAACTATCTTTATTTACTAATCCTCTGCTCTCAAATCAATGGTACATACAGTGTTTGAATTAAGTTGGAAATTAACTTAAGCATGAATATAATTTCTTCACTAATCAAATGATTACTTAAACTCAATCATTCTCAGTTTCATTGTGGTAGTAAAGGATTGCTGTAAGCACCAATGGCAGAACCAATACTGATCGAGGAAAGTGAGATACTGCCAACTCTTCCTATTGTGGGCACACATAACGTGTGTGTTTGTGTGTGTATTTTTGTGTGTCTTTGTATGAGTGTGTGCATGTGTACATATTTGCATAAACATACAATTGCATGCACTGGACTCCTTAGCTGGAGAAAAATATAACAGTCTTGGTATCTGTGTGCAGTGTGACTGTCCCCTTTGAATGGGTAAAACTTGATTCATTTTAACTGACAACATTTCATTATAGCACTCAAAACATTGATGTCAGGCACCAATAAGGACAGGTTTTGTAAAGTGTCCACAGCAAATCACTTTAATTTCCTTATTTTAAAAGGCCATCTGTCCATTCCAGTGCAGGGTTTTTAAGTGACTTCTGGACTGTAATAGCTTAAGCAGTTTACAATATAACCTATACAGAATAAATGCTTTCTATTACATTATCCTCTGGAAATAATATTACATACCATTATAACGTTTCACAACAGAAAGATGAATGGCAGAAACTATACCCAGCAATTCTGTGTGAATTCTCTTTACAGCAGCTTTATGTCATTTTCTGTCTGTGCTTTTTGGCTTTATTACACTTCCCTTATTTACAACATTTGTAATTTTGCATAGAAACCTAATTATTTTTCATAGCTACTTAAAAGGAAATAGCTGAGTAGTACATGTTAGAAAACATGGGGTTAATTCAAACGGAGGGCAATGTCTAGAAGCAGCTGGAAAGAGATTCCAGATCGCAAATAATAACTACCACATTCATCCTCAGCTTGAAGAGTTCTTTCACATTTTTCGTAAGCAATTTCCAGACTCAGTCTCAGTACCAAAGTAAGATCATTCTTAATACTGATTTCTATTTAAAATTAACCATTAGGACGTGCAGAATTTGGCTGAGGTAATACCCCATTTCCTCAGTGACAACATTCACTGCTCAAATATAAAGACTGACTTTCAGTTTAGCATGACAAGGAAATTAACAGCAGTCTTAGTGAATCTCAGTGCATTTTTAATCATTGGATTTGATTAACTATCGTTATAGCCTCAAGAAACACAAAGTTAGCCTTTCGTCTTATTATGCTGTCCAGAGATTGACTGAAACGTCTAACTTCACTATAGTAGTTGTCTTGGTACATAAAATGCACACATAATTTGTACAAAGGTGAGAATATTATTTAGTTATTCATAATTTTGAGTGAAAACATCCAACTTGAAAATAATCATGCACATTGTCTTCTTACTACAATGGTGTTGACATGATAATATAGCCTTATAGTGATTTTAAAAAAAGTGTTATAATAGTCCTTACACCCTGAACTATAGTTTCTATTAATATAAATGTGTAAATACCATCCTTGTTGCTCCTGTAACCCTTTAGAAATAGACATTTTATGTTTTCCAAATAGTTATTTATCTAACCTTTACAATAATAAATTATGTAAAGTAAGAATGAACTGGAAGCAAGGGGTATTACTATTCACATAATAAACTAAAATATTGTGTTTATGTTCTTTTCTGGGGTTTTATTATTCATATTGCTATTGATGACAGAAAAATAATTACATTTTAACAAAATGTTCCTCTCCTTGAACTTTATACCAGAAATTTCAGTATTTTATATGCAAAGAAATTCTTGATTGCATGCCCTCATACTTTATTTTGCTTTACAGCCACTTTCTTGTTTGTCTTAATCATTTCTGGAGAAGCTGTTTACAACCTGTGGACCTCTACCTGTAAAAATAAAAACATAAGGCAAATAGTTATTCTTTGCTCCCGATGCAGGGTTTTATAATTTAGCTTATTTCTGTAAGTCTTTGCTGTCAAAATGAAACAATAATTTATGACACTTATGTTTGAATTAAAACAAGTTATGGCTTGATACAGTCCAACTTTGTTAAATTTTGCAAGCAAAAACACCAAGAACAGTTGTTGGCAGAGAATGAATTGCAAAGTTTTTGTTTGCTGTCTTTTGTTTGTAACCACTGTATTTTAACTAATGGATATGGTGATGTTACAGATTTGGGAAAGTTCTGATGAGATTCTTTTCCTTCTAAAATAACTGAAACCACCAAAAGATATTAAATGATGAATAGAAACTTAAGTTATCATATTAGTCAGATCCTGCATGACAAAAGCAAATAGAATTTCAAAAATATATTTTAAATTATGTTATAGATGATCAGGTAATTGAGTTTAATTTGCATATTGGCTAACAACCATATTTGGAGAAACCACTCCGAGTAATTATTTATTTTATAAAAGCAAATCAAATAAGTCCTCTGGTTTGGGAAGGGCCAGATGCTACTTTGAATATTTCACTTAAGCCTTTGTCAGCCATTTTGAATGCACTAGACAATGCAAAGAATTATCAACAGCAAGTCTGTTAAATGTAACAGTACAGGCGTGGCTGACAGTCATTATGAGAATGTCAGTGGATGTTTTCGGCTCTCTATAAAGAACTGCATTGCAGTGAGGAAATAAAATGGAGAATAAAATCTAAAAACGAAGGCTAATTCTTTTCTTCAAGTGGTCTGTTGGAGATGCAGGAACATGGAGAAATGGGGAAAAGTGGAGAAACATGTCGATAACTGGTCTGGGTTCTGGATAACTGGTATGAACCCAAAGTCCTGGACTCATACTTCTATTAAATATTTTATTTATATAATTATTCTGCTGCACTTAAAAAAATTTGTATGGAATTACTATTATATTTCAGATATTATTGATATATTCAGCATTTCAACACATGAAACAGGTTCTTTTAATTTCTTTATTTTTCACTTTGCCCTTTAATTTTTCCTACGTTGCACATCATTCCAAAGTAATGGAAAAGGCTGGAAAGCCATTCATAAAACCTTCCCGGAGCTATTCTGGAGCTGGCTCCCCATGACATGCAAAGAGTAGCTCTGATGATTCAGTCTTTGATTTTCCTTCCTGATTGTGCCTAATGTCTGCTGTGGATCTCCGCCTGAACTTAGCAAGATGTTAAATATCCAAGTGCAAAAACAAAAGTACAACCTAATATTTGATAACATGACGAATGGCGTTCCAATACATTACTTCAAAGTGACGTCAGCTTTATAATAGAAGTATGGTAAAATGTTTTTGTTTACATAAGTTATGTCAAACTGCAAAGTTTCATTTGATATAATTATCGAAGTTTAGAAATGTCAGCAAAGAAGGAGGCCAGTAATTTCTCCTTTAAAGAACTTTGGAGTTACCTACCCCGTTCCCACTCTCCAACATTCCCTGTGATGAAGCTGCAGGGTCTCCTCAAATCAATGCGTATGTTGAATATTTTGTTTATACAGCGAATGTCTCTCTGAATAAATTTACTGCAAGTTTGCGTGCTACTAATTTGTAGCTTCAAACTCAATGGAGAGGTATAAAATTCAGCATTTGTTCTACTTAGATGTTAGATCATTTATGGATGATTGTATGATTTTCTTATATATAGAATGAATAGGTTCTCTTTCCTAATGCTATTTTATGTATAGCAAAGCAACCACATTTATATACACGTTTAATGCATTTAGTAAGCTGGTAGTTCCCAACGAAATATTTATATTTAAAAGTAGCCAATTTTATAATACTGCATTAAGAATAAACATATCTAAGGGAGGGGCTGAGAAATGTGAATCAATCATGTCTGTAAAATAGTTAATTATGCAGCTGTGTGATGAGGTAACAGGAGCTGAAAGGAGCCCTTTGTTTATATGAAGGATGATGAATGTCAAAAACGAAAATCCAAACAGATTCCTCTGAAACCCTATTTAAATTGCCACGATTAATATTGAAAATATATCTATAGGAAGTAAAAATTTCAAAATAGACCCAAAAAATTTCTAGAGAATTGCAGATCTAAACTAGATGTCACAGCAATTCAGACAAAAATTGTCATTGTTTCCAAAATCTCCACTCTTGCGAACTTTGTTTTTTTTAAATGATCTTGAAAATGCAGCTTTTCATGGCAAAATATATTTTAAAATCTCATGCACACATGATGCTACCTTCCCCAAATTTTATGGCATTTTAATTTTTAAGAATGTTAAAGCAGAATTTACATCTCCAGGTAATATATATCTAATACGTGTATCTTAACAAGAAGTATAAAAGGAAATAGGAAGGGTATAGGTCCAATGTCAAGTGAAAGGCATAATCTAGTTTTTTGTTGTCCTCCTGTTGTGACAGAAATAGCTAAAGGTTTGGAGGAAGGAAAATATTAAAAATGCACAAGTGTATTCGTGCAGCAGAGATTAGGGCAAATGTAGAGAGGATTACCAAACTGCCTTCTGTGTGTCTCCTGCATTTGTAAACAAACCAAGGGCTTTTGGACCAAAACAAAGATTAGAATCCTTAATCGGCCTAAGAGTTTGCATGGAAATAACCTTCAGCACTGGGGTAGATGATAGAGTGGGGGTGGGGGATGTGGTAAGTTGCATTAACATCTGATTTACTGCAGTACCATAAAGCTGAATGCACATACTGGGCTATGTCATTTCCAATTATTAAGAGGAGAGATTAAGTGCCTTGTCAGCTTTTTCAACCCTGCAGCAAGAACAAAGCTTTTACCAATCAGGTGAAACTGCTGCAGTTCTGACTTCTATGGTAGAATGGTGCACTGTGCACAAGCGCACTGTTCATTGTTCCACAAAACAAGGTGGAGAGTAGGAGGGTGTCAATGTAGCATGAAAAGGGAGGTGAATACTACATCTGAAATAATGTGGTAAACTGCTATGGTACTGTAAGTACTGGCACAAAAAAAAGGAGATTGAGCGGTCTTGCCGCATTGCACTCTCTGTACTGCATTCCATTAAGTCAATGGATCAGACCATTCACAAGTAATGCAGGGGTTCTGCTAAAAAAAAACCTGGCCTAGCTATTGAAACCACATTGTTAATAGTGCAGTAAAGATAACCAAAGCTGTTTTTTTTAAAGCTATTAATTTCTCTATTGTGTAACAATAAGCATTCCATATATTTTCTACTTGATGATTTCTATTTTCTCTGCAGATTACTTTATTACGACTACATTTAGTTTCCAGCATGACTTTGCTTTATTATAATATCCTAGCTGTCTGAAAAATATTAGATTTCAAATAAGGAAAGTGCAGTCAGAAAATGCAAAAAAAGGACCGAATCATTTGTGTAGGGCTACAACTTATGATACAAAATCTGTAAATTAGAAGAACTTTGAGACTGAAATCAGACAAAGGAAGCTATTGGATCATTCTGTGAGTAAAACAATTCCATTCTTTCACTGAATCTAGCTTCTAATTAGGGATAACAAAAATGTCTAGGTACACAACATAAAGTTAAAATATTTGCATTTGCTGGTTGTTGCGTTATTAATATCAATGAGCTCTTTGTTTCTCAATGGTAGCTGTATCCCCTTACACACAAGGACAGTGGCACCACAATTATAGATACTGGTTTTGTGTAATGAAAGCAGAGATGTGACTGATAATGAGTGTATATGTCCACTTGACATCAAGCTGCAAAGGATTTCATCATACTGGGTGAACTGTTTAAATCAATGGGTGCATCAGAGGCAATACTATTTGCTGTTATTTAATATCCAGTCCCACAGCACAACCAAATTAATGAGCATTCATACCTGAGGTAGAGCTGCAGGAATAGCTTCATTATTTAACTAAGATTTTTGATATTTTGTTCTAAGAATTTAGTTAGTTCCAATTAAATTACATGCAAATATCAAGCTTGTGAATGTCAAATATCGGGGTAGAATCACACTATGACTTCCAAACTCAATTATTAACTTTGAAACTGAGGCGAGGTGAGTTTTCCTGAAGTGGAGAAGATTGAAGCAGCCAAAAACCAATCAGCCTTTGGAGGTTTTAATATTAATCCAAATTCTGGACATTTTCCCTAATGTGAGAACTCCAATTTTTGGGACTAAGAAGTTCAGGGATAGACAAGTAATGTTCAGTAAGTATCAGTCAGTTCTGGCAAGTCAATTACTTTCTGTTAAACTGAGTTCCATCTAGAAATTACTAGACATTATTTTAGGGATTTTAGAACTGTTTTGGGTTGATTTTGATGAGCAATATGTTAAAATGCATAAGTAAATAGTACCATATATTAAGCTAAATATTAAAACTGATGGCTTAGAGCTAGATATAAACCTATGACAACACTGAACATCAAATTGACCTTCAAAATAAATGCCTTTCTTTTGCTCACTCTTACCTATTGTTAAGATTAGAAGTATATGAAACCTCTGCCTATTGTTTTAAATCAATGTATTATGTCCCACTATGGTCCATTATGTTGCTAAAATATACAAAGGATGATTTAAATATGGGAGGTCTTTTTCAAAATATTGGTTATGAACTTTTATTCAGTTGTTGGCAGTAAATTGGTTTCACTGTTTTACTGTGCTTGTATAGAGAGCTTATATTGGAGCTAAATGTTCACTATTATTTCACTACTATTAATTAACATACTTTTACCTGATCATTATTGTGTAAGAGTTGCAATGTTACTGCCGCTAAATATTTAATGATGAGCAAAAGTGAAGTACTCTTTTCTGAGTTTAAAGGACCATTTGTATATGTTTTAGATCTTTCTATTTTCCGCCTTTTGTTCTAATCTTAAAATAAGTTTAAGACAAACCATCAGCCAGATCACAAGTAATTCTCAATGACCTGAAATAAAATTCCAAACCCATGGATATTTAGATTGGCTCAGTTTGCAAACCTTCAGCTGGCTAAGACAATACTATAACCTGATCTAATCACAAATGGTCAAAATTGAATTGTTTACTCCTGTAACTAATCCTTTTTTAAATGTTAATCAATGATATGCCTATTTGATATTTCTGCCTTCACTCTGTAAGGTCTTGTCAATTAAATGATTGTTCTCTGTCTTTCAGAATCCCTGCAATAGAAAATAGTAAAATGAAAGACTAAAACAATGGAAAATGAAGGAAGCCACAGCAACAATTTTGATTAATTACAGTGTAATGACTCCAAACTGACTCCAAAATTTTAATTTTTTTTCCAGAGATGTGTATCCTGTCAAAGAGTGGCTGGGAGAAACTCTAATACTATCTGAGTCCTTTCTAATTTCAGTATCGTATATGGAAAATAACTACAAGCACATGAGAAATTAGTTGATCCTGTTTCTTACCCGCTTTCCCTCAATATTCTGTAACTTTTTGGCTTTCATGTAAAAGCGAGATACTTTGATGATGACAATTTAATATACACGTTGTACTGCACAAACCATGATGTAGATGCATCAGCTTAGAATGCCAAACTATTTTGTCCAGCATACTGCTTTTACTATCATTTGTTCAGCTTTTTCCTTAAATGTACACATTTAACTCCAGTTTCTTTCCAGCTTTATATTTTGTTTTGTGTATGTGCATTGATCTATGTATTTAAAGGTACACCATATAAGATGGGCTCTCTATTTGTGTAAAAGGCATAGGCTTAAGAAAGACCTGCATATACACAGTATTCTTCACAATGTCAGGCTACCCTGATGTACAGCAAGCTTCCATGAACAGATATCATATAATGATCATAAAATCAGTTTTGTGATGTTGATTGAAGGATAAATAATCTTTTGGATGTGGGGAAAATGCCTTGGTCTTCTAAATCATGCTACGGGATCTTTTACTTGCATTTTAGGAAGTAGACATGGTTTTGATTTAAGGATCTGAAATGCACACAATTATATTCGTAAACAATCTGGAATATCCCTCTATATGCTGGCATTGTCAAAAAGCTTGAGCATAATTGTTTTTTTATAATTTATTTGCACATTTTGTTTATTTTCCTTTCTTTAGGCAATCTCTCGCTATCATTGGTGAGCAGAGGCATTGCATACTTGGCATTATAAATGCTTTATAAAAAGGCATACTGATAACATTTAATGTTTTGATAAATATATCTGTACTACAGCAATATTAGTATCTATATAGCATGATGCTCAGATTTAAACTGTTTTCCCATTTCATATTCTGACTTTGCTCAGAAGAATGGTTAATACTTGTTTGCATCCATACAGCCACACACCCTAGAAAGCTAGATTTTAAAGTTTTGAAACACAAGATAAAGAGCAGTCTATTTTTATGTATAATTAAATACATCTGATACCAAACCAAAAAATAAGTTGCAGGAAATCCAATAAACTTTCTTATAGCAGACTTGGTACCATATGAGAGTTATTTGAAAGCCATTATAAAGATGAAAATGCTCTCATATTTCCAACTTCTAATATGCTAGTGAATGGGATTAATCATCTTGCCCAAGTTATTCTAGTTGAATTGTTTACTGGTGCAGCAAAACTTAGCTTATATCAATGTGAAAATGGTATCATAATTGGAGCCATGGAACAGATTTACAGATATTTCTGCAAAATAGGCATGCTAAATGGTTGCATTTAAAAGGTTGAGTCCACTGATCTGAGGCTGTCGCTTTAAGACTTGCTGTGCTTACAATAGGCAGTAAAATAGAACAGAGAAATTGAATTGTAGCTACAACAGCCGCTGAAGAGAAGTCACATGTTAAATATAAAGATTATTTAAAGCAAGCTACTCTAAAAAAGTAAACGATTTAGCACGTGCTGCTTTTGTTATTCCCAAATCACATCTTGCAGATTTGCCTGGCTTCTCTGACAATATAGAGGGAGCATCCATTAATGCCTTTTGCACAGCACCCACATAATGAATAGGCAATGCTCATTCATGGCAATTATCTTGGGACATTTGGAACTTCCCTCTGCACAATCAGGACATTTACATAGAGCATGTCATGTTGAGGTGACAAATTTTCCAGGACAGTATTACCATCTGTCACCAACTGAGCTCTGTGGCACTCAGGGTCTCACCAAATAAGCTCAGGCTCTGTGCATGATAAAAGTATTGTTATTTTTGACTGTTTAAATCCCTACCTGTATTCACCCAACATCAAGTGAAAGCAAATGAGCAACTAGCTTTATATTAAAACAGACTAATGCACTGAAAGGAGATCCAACCCGAGTACCTTTTTGGTTTGCAAAACCACTCAAGATGAAGATCACCGTTTGATACTATGAGTACAATGCATGGAGGAACTAAGTAAATGTATGTAGCAGGAGTACTAAGAGCGGGGGAAGGAATATTATAAAAAGAGCAAAATAGAAGCAGATGCCGAAACTGAATCTAGACATCCAGTGCATCAAATTAACGGTGGATAAGAATAAATACCAAACTCCCTGTGGAAAACAACACTGTGCTTTTAACTGTTCAATGTTTGTAATTTTGGGCCCTCTAGATGAAGTACTTGTACACACATATTAAAACCAACAGACTACAGCAAGCCTTACATTCTATTTCCGTCTATTCCAGTTTTTATTATTAAAACAAAAACTTCCAATATTGACTAAAAGCACCAGTAAAAGAAATCAGCTGAAGATAAATCTACAAAGTCTTAAGGAAATTCTATTTAGGACTGAATGTAACAGTTTGAGCAAATTAGACTACCTGAACCTTGCTAACAAAAAAAATCATATCTCAATTTATGTATTTGGTTCACAACCTGAAGACATTATTTGGGCATCTTGTAAAGTAATAAGGGATCAATTATTCCAAGATCTCTTCATTTAAATTGATGTTTCAAAAAAAAAGGTCATTTCTGTCAAACGTAGGTCTAAAATTATGTAGTGTTCTCCTAATTCTCAGTCCCGTTTTTTTTCCCCTCTGCCATTATGAGAAAGGCAGCGTGCGGCAGTTTATTGGAAATCCTGGAGTTAGAGTAGGGCTAACATCTCTCCACAAATTTAACACAGGGCTGCAATACAGCATCCATGTTTGTTTTTGCCTGAGTCACAGCCTATTTGTGGTTGAACGGTGAATCAAAAGTCTGCTTCACTCATATGGAAAGGCTGGGACACATTAGATCTGATATGATTTACAGTATAAACATAGATGTGTTGCAATATTCTCACTAAGCAGCACTCCTGGAATATTAACCATTACTGTTTTTCAAATACACATTTGTGGAGATGACGATGAATGGGAGGTGGGATGGTCTTCCAGCATTCAAAGAGCAGATTAGCATTGCAGCTCCGCCCAGAATTGATAGAATTCCTTGTGAGAGGTCACTGGGGAAATAGCACCTCTCTTCTGTCCCATAAAATTAATGGTTGAAAATCAGAGCCCTCGGTCGCAGCATCCTCCAAGGGCGCTCAGAGCTCTGTTTAATATGCAACAATATCAGCTAGCACTAATTTAGTGAAATTGGAAGATGAATGCTCACAATAAGACTTTAAATCCAGAGCAGACAGCGATAATATATTAAAAGAGAGGCTGTGCAAATACAAAGGTTTCAAATGCTCAGCAATATCTCGAATTCCTTCAATGTGGCATAAAGGCTATCCTTTTCCTTCCCTTTCTTCTTGGTAATGGGAGCCCATCCCCCAGATATTTGGCGCAGTCCCAGCAGATTAATGCCGTGCAGCCTGAACGCGTGGCCGGAGAGAAATTAATCAAAAATCAACAGCCCACAGGATTAATTTAGTAGGTAAATTCCTGTCATCACATAATCATCAGCAATGTAATATTTGACTTTCATCAAATCAGCTTCAGCCAAAGCAGCCAGGGATAATAACGGAACTGAGAAACAGCTGTTGTCCACCTCCCCCACGGACTCGGAAGGAGCGTCAAGTCTCCCAGTGTTAACGTGACCCGCTGCATCGAACATTTCAATGCAAACGCGAGGGAGCTTTTTCCCCCTCCAGCGTTACTTTTCCTTTTTGCACGCGCGTCACTTTCATGGCACAAATGCACTGGTGTTGGAGACTTCGATTGACTTCAAGCAACAACTTTTATGTAGTCTTTAAGAAGCCTTAGCTTATACCATACCTGAAAGTGTTTCCCGTGCACAGTCACAGTTAGGATTTCTTTTCCATTAACCTCTTGAAAATGATTGTGGTTATAGGGAAAAAGGCAGCAAGATCAGAGCAACACTGCAGGCGAAGTATTTCACGTTTAGTGCCTGTTAACTCCCCAAATTTTCCTTGCAGCCTGCTGCTTTGTATCTGGTAAAACTTAAGCTGGGCATTTACTGAACGTTAATATTTACAGCAAATGGCGAACATTAAAAACATTCGTGTAATAAAAAAACGTAATCTCGTTTCGATTTTAAAGCATAGATGTATTTTGGTTTATGGTTAACTATCGCTTTTGACTCTAAAAATTGCAATGTAAATGACTATTTTGTAGAGAAAGCCGTTTCTAAGGCTAAATTCAAATTTTTTTAATCTTTGATTAAAATTAGACCCAAAAGGATGAGCGCTATGGTTCTGAGGGTTGTTCATGATTCAATTAGACATCACCCAGCATCTAACATGGTTGACTTCATACAGCAATGTGAAAGTTCTGTTCTGCTTCCTATATGTCAGAACATGTACTCTAAGGTTACTATATTATGGAAGAACAAATATTCTAATTTTAATATGTTGAATTTTCAAATATTTTAAAAGAAAAATAACCACATTTAATTTGAAAATTTAAAAATAAACTCTCCTAAATTGCTATGTGCAGCTTGAAAACCAGAATTCCACTCTTACCACGTTATTTTGACTACTTCAAAAGATCTTAAACACAGATAAATTGCAATGGTCCTTTTGGTTGTTTTGTTGAACTACATTGTACAATTGCTGATATTAAATGTAACCAGCGCACTGTTCCATTAAATATACCTTACTCCCTTCACAAGGTTCTATGCATTTGTTAATGTAATTATATTACCGTGGAGTAATTATTTGGGGCCCCAAGGAGAACAGTGAATAGGCAGCATGACACGAGTGCACTCATTAATGCTACTGTCGTCCTTGAAGATTATATGTATAATCTCAGGTCTGTGGAAGCCCTGGGTGTACAAATATAAATGTTATATATTTGCACTTGATCTTTTTTGTCATGGTAGGGAAGGAAATTCAACATTAGTAACACAGTGAGGTGAATGGTTCAGGTTCGATGTGAAACACTGGTGAATATTAGCAAGTTCTGTCTTGTCTTTAACTTGCAGTAAGTCAGACAGGGAACACTTCTCAAATACCAGGTCCTAGCAGGTTTAGTTTAAATTAAATTTTGCAGAATATCTAAGTCTATTACAGGAAATTAGGAAGAACTAACATCTCAGCATGGCTATCACTCACTTTTATTGAGTCTTTTTGACCAGTCTTTCTTAGCTTCATGTGCACCTGTCGATAAACTGCAATTCATTGTTAGACTTGTGTTGACAAATTGGTGCACATTAACACTCACAGTAGCTACCCAAAGCAGCAGCACTGGAGGGGATCAGTGGTTCTTCATCTCTCTTTTAAACACAGTGCAATTAAACAGATTCATCACAAAAGCAAGCTATATAGAGGCTCTAACATCACCAGAACTATAACTGCATTATTTTCAAAAAGGAATTGAGAGGGAATCAGACAATTATTTTGCTGTTCTGCTTAGAAGCTGCTGCCTTTCTTCAACCAAACATATAATGGTGTCAACCTTTCCAAAACATCTCTGAGAATTTAGATGAATCCTCAGATTGGTAGGTTAAAAAGGGACAAAATTTTCACTCATAAGATGTGCGCAAAACAAAAATATTTCTGGCTGTATTTACAAAGATTAAAGAAAGCAGAAACATGCTTACACATTATTAGCATTGCATCAGTGACATTTTAAATGGTTTGTGTGTATTTGGCAGCTTAAGAAAGAGGAGGGCAGCCCAATATCTCTTGTGGTTGTCAAACTGACATTGGTTCCTGAGCAATGTAACCTAACTAACCTGCTATTCAACCAGTGAAGCTTGGGGAAGAAAACTAACAGGATGGTCTGATCTTGAAAATGTGCATCCCTGTCTGCTGATGATGAATAGTGGCCTGTGACTCAGGCTGTTCTGCTGTCCTTGATGATCAAAAAGGGAGGTCTGCATTGATGGATCTGGAAAAGGAGAGAAAAAAATTATTACACTCCATTCTTTGAGGTTCTTTGAGAAATTATTACAGTAATTGAATTATTGAAATTGAAGTAATTTCAGTATTACTGTAATTGAATTATTACAGTCCATTCTTTGAGAAAATACCATAAAATAAAATTTATTTACACAAACGTGTGGACATACAGTGCTTTATCACAGATAAAAGGTCACACTGTGCAATGGCCTTGGCTATGCCAGAGGCACAAAGGCAGGAAAATTGATTAAACAAGACTTTCTATCATAGCCCCACCTGTATATCCCAGTGTTCCTCCCTTTCCCTTGCACTGAAATATTGAACATTCTTTGATAGTTTACTGTTTACTTTCTGTTTTTATTTTCCTACACTCTGTTTTCAGTTTACTTTTAATTTTTGCTATTAACTTCTGGTCTCAGCTTCATATTTTTCATTTCTTGCCTTCCATCTGATTTAAGACAAATAAGCTACATGTAGTGCTGCAGAAGTATTAGGCCTTGAACTGCACGAACATAACAAGGTCTGAACAGAATGATCTGGGTAATTTCCACAGAGATGTATGTTTGTCCTTACAGACATTATTGATGGGTAACACTTAATGTCATCAAATTAGTTTTCAGAAATGTCCAAAAAATCTGTACTTCTTGCTGAATAATGTATAAATTTCTGCTGGATGATACAGGAGCATACCCGCTGCTCTTAAATAGCAAGGAAGGACCATTGTCAAACAGAACGAGGACAAAGACATGCAGAGGAATACAGGAGCATTAGAGTCAATTTAAAAGGGTAGGAGTTATTTAATATTCTGGGGACATATAAACAGCACTGAACAAATCTTTTCAATAAAAAATTGACTTAAACATGCAGAAAATTACACATAGGAGGTGGTGGGTTATTCTCAATGGCTGGATTAACAGCAGACCGATTAATGGACCGGTCCTTGTAGGAGATGCTGCCCCTTTTTTGAATGAACAGTTCAAATAATTGTTAGATTATTCTTATGCAGGCTCAGCTGACACTATAGATCTATTAAAGATGTGAAAGTCACTCTGAATTTTTGTGAGCAGGGATTGTAACCATTTTTGGTTATTGGCCACACTGGCATGTAATAACACAATAATCTTTTCACATTAGTACACTCTCTAGAGCTAAATGGTCATCAAATTCTACACCTTCATGACAAGATCCAAGAGCAAGGCAGTAGGAAAGCGCAGTCTACGAATGACACAGTGGAAAAAATTTTTAAATGACTTCAAAGCATAAGATGTGATGGGGTGAACACTTAATATAATTTACCTATAATTTAAACTAGATCAAGTAATTAATTAAAATATTTAAAGAAGAAGTCATTAAATGCATAAACTTTAATTAGTTTGAATTTCCAAAAAATAATTTGTAAGGTTTTGTAGAAAAAGTTATGTGGATTGCAGGTTGATTAATGGTCAGAAAAATGGAGTGTGGGAATAAACAGGTCATTTTAGGGATCAATGCCTGGGCCTTGACTATAGTACAATCTACAGCAATGACTTAGATGAGGTAACCATACATAATGTATTCAGATTTGCTAATGATACAAAGATAACTGGGAAAGTAAGCTATGAGGAGGATGTAAAGAGATTAGAGGGTAAATAAAGTAAGCAAAATTGTGGAAGAGAATGAGGGAAATATGAAATTATCCTGCTGTTAACAAAATAAAGATATTCTTTAAAAGAGAAATTTTAAAATAGAAGTCTTTTATACACAAATTATAGAAATTTACTGTGGAAGGTAATTAGGAAAGTAAATGCTTATGTCAGGTTTATTATAAAATGATTGGAGTAAAGTCTTTCTGCCATTATAAAGGGTGTTGGTGAAACTTCACTTGGAATTCTGTATATTGTTTTGTCTTCTTTACCTAAGGAACACCATACTTATCATAAAGGGATCACAATAGAAATTCAATAAACTGATTTCTGAGATGAGAGGAATTCTCATTAAAACTCAAAATTCTTAAGGGGTGAGGCAGTGTAGGTGTTGGGGAGGGGTGGGTGTGCTTTCTCTCACTGAAGAGTCTAGAACTATGAATTACAGTCTCAGTTTTTAAAGAGCATCAGCCATTTACCACTGAAATGAGAAGAAATGCCTTTTGTTCAGATGATTTTGCATTTTTAAATTCTCTACTTCCATGCACCATGGATATTAAGTGAATTGATGGGATAGAGAGGCTTGTTTGGAAAGGTGGTGTTGAAAAATGATCAGCTAAGATCTTACTGATTGGTTCAGCAGGCTCAATGGCATGAATGGGCCACTTTTGCTTCTATTTCTTATATTTCCTAAGCCCAGAAAGTTTTCTCAAACTTGTGGGGCACGGTGAGTTGTTGATGGTGGTGGATCATGAGGGCAGTCCAACATGATTGATTATGGCACATGTTACTCATCAATGCAACGCTCACTGGGAGGAAAAACTTCTCATCATGGAATAACAAGCTTTTGGTTTCCGATGCTATCTCTATCTTTAAAGCTGCTGTGCTACAAATGGTGAAAAACAATAAGAAATCATCAAGACCATCTCAACAAATACATAATTACACATATATTACAGTCCATAACTATGCATTCAAGTATGTAAATAAACATAATGTTTATTATTATTCACTTTCTGCTTTCACTTCATAAAGAAGCATCTGGTTCAGTGATATCTCCATTACAATTGACTGATAGTTTAAAAGAAATCTAATCGTATATTCATGACTAGCTTTGTACTGTTTTTTCCTTTGAATATAACAACCCTTTTATAAAAGGGAAGGTGAATGGTGTATGTACTTTCAATCAAATTGTTTCCAGAAAAGGGTGCCCCTCTCCAAAATAATCTGAGGTGTGAAACTTCATCAGCCATTCACTCTGATTTCTCACAACCTTAAATAAAACGTGCACTGGTCTCAATATTACCTTTGTCATAATAACATGTTTTGTACGGCTGCTCAAAGACTGCAGTAGAGAGGTGGGTACACTCTACTGTATGGAAAATTGTCTGCACTTAGTGTGGTATCATGAGCACTCATTACTGTGTTACTTCATTATATATGTTTTTACAACATAAAGTTTAGATATGTTATGTGTTACTCTTCTTTGCCAATTTTATATTCAAGCACTCAAACTGAGCTTCCAATAAATATATTGTATTCCCAGGACCAATTGTAGTGCTTCCAAACCTGGTAGGCAATTATAATTGCAATATGCCCTGCGTAAAATCAAGCATTATACCACTTGTCCTGGCATTATGCCCATAAAATATTTTTCCCATGTCAGCAAGGCAGTGTCATAATTGAGAATAAATGGCACCATGAAGAATACATTTTCCATAATGGTGTCACTTGAGTCAGTACACAATCTATGCATCAATTTAGTTCCCATTTAAAATTAAAATGTACATCTAACTCTTACTATTTTTCATTTGAATTATTTAATTGAAATATGGCACAAACAGAACACATGTTCCATAGCTCACTTGTGATTTTGACCATAATTGGCTGTCCATGAGTTCTTAGCTCAGCCTGCTAATGATGCATATACAACATTGCCTCATTATATGACTTTCATAATCCTTTAGACAAAAGAATAACAAATAAAATTATAAAGAATTTATTCAAGGTCATATTTGTGTCTCAGTGCAAAGTTGCCCTAAATTAGTTATTTTGTATTGCTTCATTAAGCCTTACTTTATAAATCATCAATTAAGTAGAAATGAATCCATCCATTTATACCACCTTTCAGTCCTAGAACTATTTAAACCGACATTGATGATCACAGGCAAATTGTGCAATGTAATAATGAAATTAATCCTGAGACATTTTTCTTAATTTTGCATTTAAACTAAATTTTGTTTTGTGTTGTTGTTGTCTGTTACAACCACAGCCTATACCCAGTGTAGTGCTCCTCTCTGAACAAAACATCTGACTTTCTTGCCATGCATGTTTCTTATCAGATAATTTCTCATCAGCTAATCAATAATGCAACAGTAAATTGCATTTAAATAAACATTTGCAACCCTGTTAATGAACAAAAGCCATCTGCAATTTGTCAAAGTCAGGAGCTCTGAACTCATTTGATGTTCATTTGAATACAGCAGGATGGGCCTTTGATAGGATTTATCTATATCATAATTTGCATTTTAAAAAGTAATGGCATACATGTATTCCAAATGATATATGCTTGAACTGTGTTTTCATAAAATCAAATTATATATAACATATTTTATTTCATGTTAAGGATTCAAAGAAAAAAATGATAACTTAATGGATAGATTTGAGAATGTACAATGCAGCAATAGCAGTAAGTGAGTTTACTATTCAAAGAAATTATATGCGAAGAAAAGAAAAATATAAAGCATGTTCTCAATTGGATGATGGATAAAATGGCCCACTCTGTATTATTTATAAGATCTTTCATTGTGTCGTTTTAGTCATGTTATGTTATACTGTGATTTTTTTTAAAGAGGCCTATATTTCAGAATAGTTGGAGCATATACTGGGTGTTTATTATTTAAATCTTTTACCTTTTGTTGGAATCTTAATAACTGTCACTGTATCTGCTGTTTTATAGGACATTTTCAAATTAAAAGAAATCCTTTATGACTATGCGTAGGGAGAATAAAATGGATCCTATCCACATGTAGTTTGTCATAATTTTGTCCAGTTATACTCAATAAAAAAATGGCACCTTTATTATTGGGGAAACAATTGTCCAGGAACTGGTTGCAATTTTGGTAGGACATTGAATGAAAATAAATCAGTCAATTCCACTGAACTATCATCATATGAGGGCAGGTTTCATACAAGCATGACTGGAGAGAATATAGAAGGGAAGTGATTTTCTTGAAATGATGATTTCTGGATTTGCTCATATAAGCTGCTTCAACAGTCAGCTGGCTTATCCATGCACAGGAGAGATACAATTCATCAATCTCTGTATCCAAAATAGAAATGTAAAAAATTACACGCTTTGAAAATACATATTGTGTTTTGTTTATAGTAATGCTTAAAAAAATCAATAGGAAAATCAAGCTTGTGGTAAAGAGACTCAAAATATATTTGTTATTTGATCATTGTATTCATTTGAGGAACTCAGACTCATAGTCAGCGTTCTTAGCTAATATTACAATGCATTTTTGACTCAGATAGAAATAACTCAAAAATAAATATAATTACTTTCAGAAATTGATGCTAACATTTTGAGTAATTATGTTTCGGTCATTTGCTCAATGATTTAAGTCCTTTGAAACAACTACTAAGGTATTTAATATCCCTTGCTGTTATTATTAGTGAGTGGAGGACTTTGGTCAGTGAGCACAATTGTTATATTACAACTCCAGAAATTACCAACTCGTTGTTAGAATAAGGGAATAATTCAAATAGTTGCTGACAATGGCTGAAAAAAATAATTACATGAGTAAAGGAAGAGCAAAAGGGGGAGAGTACAGTTGGGATTCAGAAACTAGTCCCTGCTGTAATTGGGTGAAAAGTCTAATGATAACGCAAACTCCACCAGTCATGCAGGACACAACATGCTTGCATATAATTGAAATAGAAATATGAAACTGGGCCAAAAGAATATTCACTTAACAAGAATTGACAGCTAAACATATTTGTTAATACGTTCAGATAGATTTTTAAAAATTTCTTGTTGATTGAACAGCAGAAAATACAAGAAAATATTTAACATGTGAAAGTAAGGCAGACTCAGGAAATTATTCAAACTGCACCAAAACCAACCATAGTGATAGTCCAAATTACCATAAACCGCACATAATCATGTCTTATGTTCATTACATTTCATTTATTTGCAATGAATTGATTTAAATTATGTTATTCTATGGGCAATGTGACACATCAATTTCTTTGACTAACAATTGTCTGTCAAATTACTTAAGCATTTGTTGCATAAAATAACCCCTTTACACCTTAAGGACGAATACAGGAATAACCATTAGTTGAATCAATGCCAGTGGTGCAGGATTTTTTCTGGTATACATATTTATATAATCAATGTAGAACATGAATGAAATTCCAAGAAATCAATGTAAATGGAGAAAGCGATGATGCTAATGTCTCCAACACCAAACACCTTAGCTTCCACTTTGCATAAGAGCATAAGAACACAATAAATAATGGCCATCCAGTGCTTTCAATCTCCATTGCTAGTCATTAAGATCACGACTGCTCAGATCATTGACCACCATTCATTATGCTGCCTCATCCCCCTAACTCTTTATTCTCCCTGGACTAAAATCCATCTCCCTTGCTCTTGAATATACTTAATGACTCAACATCTGAGGTAGAGAAGTCCAAAGACTGTCAACCCTCTGAGGGAAGAAATTCCTTCTCATCCTAGTCTTAGATGGCTGACCCTATACTCTGAGATTATATCCAGTAGCTCTGGATTCAATCACCAATACTATGTTTACATGTACAAATTACATTGATTTATTTCCTTAGGGAAATAGTTCCTGATTCTTTACTGTACTTAAGTACATCAGAGCACACCTAATCTTAAATTGTATCAATATTATATTCCTACTCCGTATCAATGAGGAACATGCTATATAATTGAATGTGATGTATGCAAAACATTTAAATACAGATTATGCTAGCAGCAAGATGAATTTACACACACACACACACATATATATATATATATATATCATAATATATATACATATATATCATAAATCAGGTTGCAATTGCAGGCTAATTTACAGCGGATGTACCGTAAAGTTAATCCAGACTTAGTGGTTGAAACAAAATTGCAGGGGTCATTGATTTTTAATAGCACTCTGAGTTTTGATCTGCCTCTTATTTTTGACAGCAGTTACAATTTTACTAAAGTTATTTCAGATGTGCTCTAGCCTCAATAATTTATGATTTACTAATTTTGTTCGGTCAACTTTTCACTGTGCTTCTATGTAGAGATTTGGTCATACTTTCTCTTGTTTACAATCTACATTTTTAAGAGCGTGAAAATTAATGATTTTATTGTGAAACAACATTTCTCTGACATATAGTGAGTAGTTCCACAAAAAAACTAATATCTCCACTCTGGCAAGCTGCTGCACAAAGAAAGAGGCAGGGAATAAAGATGCTTCGTTTTGACCAATTTCACTGGCATTTACTTTTGGGGTTAAATAATATGTTAAGCTGACAACTAAATTAATACAACCCATCCAAAAAACATTCAGGATCACAACTTATAGAAAACACATTAACAAGAAAAATCTATGCCACCTCCTCACTCATTCTGCAGTATAAATGATGATAATGCATACAGGAATTTGCTATGTTTTGCCCTGTAAACAATGCTAGTGGCAAAATTTCAGTACTGTGTAGAAGTGAAATGAGAACTAAAGACAAAAAAGGATTTGCAATCTATCATATCAGGATAGAATCATTTTGCTATGTGAGCTCCAGACATTCGAAACGTCATAGCCTGCTGAGACTGCTGCAATCCCAACATGGCTGCAGCTGATACAGAGTTAACTGTACTACAAGAAACAAAATACCATCCAAGTAGGTCGGTGCACATCTACTTTCCACAAAAAGGCCATGCTGCTTGTCCCGTATGTTCTTGTCCCATTGACTCACATCATCTTAACAGCACTATTTTGTTATCCCTTGTCCAATTTCTACCTACTAACATCAGTGACCCTTCTGATATGTTAAACATTTTCATGAATCCTAGCCTACCAGCCTCAGTTATCCCTTACTCTCATGACTGTACAGTCCCTCTTTCTCTTTATCTTTCAGTTCAATTTCTATCTTCACCTTCTGCCATCTGGTAAAACTTTTCATCTTCAACAATTTAGTCTGGCTTCCTACAGCATTTGCTGAATATTCCTCTTTATGAGTTGGTGTTAAAACAAAACTGCAGATGCTGGAAACCTGAAAGAAAAACAGAGAATGTTGGTATTGCTCAGCAGGTCAGACAGCATCAGTGGAGAGAAAAGCAGAGCTTTTGAAATATTTTTCATCTTCTAGCCCGCCAGCCATCATATTCACCAGATCATTTTTCATCATTTTCCCAAGCACTCATATGAAGGCTGGTGATCTAGAAGATGACGGAAAACATTTCAAAAGTTCTGTTTCCACCATCAAATATGATCTCACTATCAAATATGTCTACCCCTTCCCTTGATGCTGTTTGCAGGGTTTGTTTCCTCTGAAGCTCCCTGGTGAACTCTTCCATAAATTACACCACCTACTTTTCTATCTTTGGTAGCTTCCAAAGCAAGTGCGGTAGATATTCTACCTGTCCAATCAACTTCTTTTAAATAACTATCCATGATCCAAACATATTGCCCTTATGAAATGGAAATTTATGTCCCATGCTTACTGCTGGTTGCCACAGTATTGGGAAACCTAACATAAACTAGGTGAGTAGCTTTTTCATTTTTCTCCATTCCTTTTCACACCATTTTTCTCCATTTTGACCATTCCACATGATTTTCCGGAAGTTGCTCCCTGGTTTTATATGAGGCACCTTGCAGACTTTGGTCATAGCATCAAAAAAAATTCTGATGTTAACTTTAGATCTCATTTTCTCCAGAAGTGACAAGTCAGAATGAAAATGTTGATTTTTTTGGGGGGGGTGGGGGAGGGGGTGGTCAGGAGATGGAACTGTGATTTTGTAGTGAGTAGCAGAACAAAAAGGGCACGGTCATGTGAGAAATTGGAGTTGTGCGAACACAGCTCTGCAAACTGATCCTGGGAACAGAACAAACAGATAAAGATGTTCCACTACGAACAGACATCCTGATAATTACAGAAGTGATGGTTGAAGTGATGATGGAACAGTGCCAGCAGGAATTTGAAGAAATTAAAGAAAGAAGTCCATATATGGAAAAGGAGTTGACTTATAGCCATGCAACTGGCATTAAAATCAAAGCAATGCCTAGGAGGTATGTAGAGGAGGTGTGTAAAAAGGTGCCTCACAGGATGATCGGGAACAATAACTCTGGAGAATAACTATCGCAGAAGAAGACCCTGTGTCAGGAACCTGGGGAAAAACTCGCTGCATTGAACCCTGGCCATGATCATCTAGAATGGGTAATATCTGAATACAAAGTAGTGAGGTTTAGGAGTTGTGAAACTAACTGAAGAGTTGTGTAACTAAAGACTATAGTTATTAGGCAAAGTCATTGTCTGGTGTGGTTTATCAGGTGCTGAACTTCAATTGACAACATTTTGTACTTTGTCAGAATCAGAGTCTGGGAGTAAGTTCCACTCTAGGGTCTTCAGCATGAAAATTCCAGAGTGTCGCACTGTTGGAGATGCCAATTTTCCAGTGAGAGGCTAAACCACGGTGCCACTTACGCTCTCAGATGGATGTGAAAGATCATTTGTAAGGTCCCTCTGAAGGAGAGTAGCTCTCCTGGATAATATTTATCCCTGAAACAACATCAAAAAATAGTTTATAACAACACTACTGTTTATGGGAGCTTGCTGTGCTCAAATTGCAACAGTAACAACAGTTCAAAAGTACTTTGCTGGCTGTAAGGCATTTTTGGAAGCTCTGAAAGGGACATGAAAGGTGGTTTATAAATCCACATCTTTTGCTATTTTCAAGATGCAGATCTTGCAAAGTGCTGGTAGGGCAGGATATCCTTGTCAGCCAGCTGATTCCTGGGCTGCTGTCTTATCTTCCGCCCTTAGCTTGAGTATTCCGATGTTCACTCTGCCTCTATTTTTATTTGTTATTATATTTGTTTCTCCCCATTACATTAGGTTAATACAACATGAGCCGGTTAACTATCTGCTGTTTTCCTTTTAATTGCTCTATAGGATACCTGATTTCTCTCAGGTTTCTGTGGGCATTTTAGTCTCATTAACTTTGTTCCATTCCTTTTTTCTCCCAAGTCTGGTGATGAGTTACTCCCAAATTGTCAGCTTCTATTCTCCCAAGAAAAGCTGACTGACATGCAGCATGTTGACATTTTGGATTGTTCAAGGAGGGCCTGGACACTCTCACTTCTGATGCCATCAGCACCTGTTTTAATATTGTAAAGTGGTTAACAAGAACTGTCGAATAGAGAATCCCATTCAGACCAATATTTGGTTTGTCAGCACATAATTTTCCACTGCTGAAGTAAAACAAGATGAGTAATGAGTTGAAATGCCACATGGAAATGGAAAAAGTTTGTCTTTTTGGCCAGGTTAATGCTTTGATCACTGTGAAGAGCCAAATCTTAAATCTTCATTGAATGACCCTTTATGTCAACATAACCTTGATATGATATGCACGGCACTCTGAATTCCACACACATAAACATATTTTTTCTATGCTGATAAAGTAGAGATGATGTTCACTCTCCTTGTTTTACTTGTTTTGTTGTGGCAAAAACCTGCTACTTTGTAAAGAGGAAAGTAAAGTTACAAAAGATATGTGGATGCCTATTCGAGCCAAATACAGCTTTCCAGATATTCTGAATTGAGGTCAGCAGAAAAATTACTGATGCTCTGAACAATTTATTTGTTGTGAATAAGACTTCTGCTTAAGATCGATGATTATTTTCTCTTATATCAAATTAGAGATGAACTACTGTTTGGATGGTATCTGTGTCTTCTAATCATCAATGAACTGTAAGTCTATGATGTGCATTTGTGAATACAACACCTTTTATGAATGAATAGGGAAATTTGACATATTTCAAATTGTCTTTTCTATTTCTGTTAAATTTAATCAAAACAGTTTCCTAATTTTCAGATCTGAGGTGCTTTGCAAACACTGTCTCACCATCTGTGCACCAACATGTAGACAAGTGTATTTTTTGAGCTTTAAGGAAGTGACCTAAGCATAAATCTGTGGGTACTCCAGACCATTGAACTTCATCTGAAAAGCAGACATTTCAGTCATAAATACATTGATGTTGCACTTGTTTTCCAAGTTCAAAACAGGCACTGAAATGTCCAACACGGCTGATAGAATACTTGCACATTCCATTAAGTGCTCCATGAATCATATTGGTAGAGTCTGAAGTAAAACATCCAGGGCCCTACATATAGAAGCAATTTCAAGCCCTTACTATTGCAATAGGTTGCCTAACATCTTTATCAGGACTAATTGTTGAAAATGGACTGCCGTGAGTGGGCTTGCTGTTATTTACAATAATCAAATCTGCATGCAACCTAACCAACAGATCATAAAATGATTACCGGAGGTGCATTTTAAAAAATGCCTCATAATGGTGCTGGGCAAAGCAGGAATGTTCCTCTCTCCTCTATGCATCTAAAGATCCAGTAACTTCCAGATTGACTCATTCCCTCCATGTAATTTCCGACCTCTCCCAGAACACACATGGCAGCCTTTGAAATTTACTTTTGTTTCACTGGTTAGTTGTCAAAGGATGTGTGGGTCAAAGCTAAATGTAGATCCATAGCAATAAGTCTTAGCTTGATCCAATATAACACAAGGATAGTTTGCAGTACCTGGTTTGAGTTGATTGGCTTGATTCAAGAACTTCTCAGGAGTCATTGTGGATGGGGTATTTTGCTCCATTATCTAATGACACTGTTATTGCCATGGTGGATGACAGCAGCTAACTCAACTCATACCAGCAATCACACTAATTGGAATGGCTCTATCCAACTCAGAACATTCTACAAATAAATCTACACCCGAGTTAAATTTCCACAGAACTTTATATAATGATTCAAACATTTTAAGATCTCATTTTATATAACAGTTCAAAATTTTAAGATCTGATGTGTACTGTTTTGGTTGCAGCTTATAAATTGCCTGTTGTGTTATTGAATTAAATTAGAAAAAAAAAGAGGCAGTTATTTTCTCAATTAGTAGTTTGATGTCCTCGTTTCTGAGATCCTAGCATTAAAATGCTATTTGGACATTACTTCCTAGGGCTGCCAAAGGGAGACGACAACAAAATATGTTACAGGCATGCTGAAGCATGAAATCCATCATGAAAATTAAACAAGAGGTGAAGCAACACTCAATGCTGGCAATTCATCCAGAAATAAAACATTACAAAATGCCATGATTTTTCAGATCTGTGAAATGTAGGCATGTAGGCAATACGGGAATAGCCTTTTTATGTGTCCAACTCTCATTGTGAACCATGTTAATGCTAATGCAACAGGATTTCACTGCATACATAGCACAAGCTATGAATGATACATTTGAATGTGTATTTCATGTCTGTATAAATAACATCTCTACACCAATTTGTTGGTGCAGTGCAGTAAGCTTACAATAAGCAAACCACCTCATTTTTTTGTGATTGTTCTCACTATGACACCCTGGCTCACTCACATTACTTGGTTAACAAATGAAATGCATTTGAATACCTTTTTATTTATTACACAAATTTAGTTGGAAAATGCAACATAGTACTGGAGAATGCAATCTTTCTATTTTAGTAAAAAATTCACTTTATCTCTATTAAGTGCAGGCACCACAATTAGCCTTCACTAACAGCTGGGTAGTTTAAACCTTCAAGGAAACCTATAAAATCACAGTAAAGATGGCAATGGAATTTCCCTATTATCCCACATGTAGACAATGTAGAACCAAGAAACATCTTTCGTGTGTTGAATATGAGTACAAAGTGTTCATCATTATTACGTAGGACTTCAGGACGGTGAAATTGGTCTTAGCCAATCGAAATAAATGGTCTCATAATTAATCTCAGAAGCCTATCATTCCCATTTTCTGTTTCATTGAAGTCAGCGGAGAAGAGATCAGGCACAAGTTAAATGGGCTGTCAGTTTGCTATGAGCCTTTTCACATTGCTGGCACAGACCAATTTCACCCCCATACCATATGTTATACTGATGTGAGATTGTTTTTTAATCTGCTGTATGAAGCCATATTTATTTATCAATGCATTACACTACAAACATTTATGTATTTTATATCACAATCTAGTTATATTTCTTCCCCTTAAGCAGTCCCTCGGGGGTCAGGGATAACTTGCTTCCAATCCAATCTGTGGATTCTGAGATGGCAGATGATACCAATATGAACCTGTAGGCTCTGCCACATGGAGCAGGAGGTGCTCGGTGGGGCAGGCAGCTGGGTAATTAGGGAGATGGGTTACATCCATGTACCTCCAAAAAACGGACTCAACCTCTTAATGCCATTCTAAGTTGCCCTTCTCCACTTTGAGAGGTTGTGGGCCAAGGATTCCCATGAGTCAGTAGGAATGTTACAGTCCTTCAAGGTGGCACTGAGGACATCCTTCGATTTGGTCCTCTGCCCTTCTGGTAATCTCTTGTTAGGACTAGAATATCTGTGTCAGGCATGTGAGCATTGTCACTTCCCATTGGATCCAGCCGAATGTAATTAGGGCCTCAATGCTGAACATATTGGCCTGGAAGAGGACTGACATAAATTTGCTTATCCTGCCAATGGAGTTCAAGGCTTGTGGAGGCAGAACTGATGGTCCTCTCCAGTGCTTTGAACTGCCTTCTGTAGTTGGTCCATATTTCTGAATGCATGGGAGGGCAGCGATCACTACTGCCAAGTAGATCATGAGCTTTGTGCCTGGCTGGAGGTCGTAATTTTCAAACACTCTTCTTCAGATAGCTTGTGCTGGTGCACTGAAAGTGATAGTGAATTTCATCATCATCGATGTCTGCCTTTGTTGAAAGGAGTCTTTTATATGATGTTTATGGATTTTATTGTTGAGGGTGGTGTTGTACAGTAGGGGCATGTTGGTAGAGGACCTTTGATTTGTAGATGTTTAGTGGAAGGTTCCTTCTCTACAGTTCAGTGAGTGAGTCGATGCTGAATGTGTGCTTATGCAAGTGACTGCAGCTCATTGACTGAAATTGGAGTGATGTTTGTTTTGGAGTGAAGAACAAACCAAGATACAGCTTCCCAAGTATCCTGTAGATGAGCTCCACTCCAGTGGGAAGCTTGATGTAGTTGTGTGCAGCAGTGCAGCAGGGAAGATTTTAAAAAGAACTGGGATAATGACAGTCACTGCACTGAGATTGGATCTATGGTGGACCCTTCAGTTAAGATGCATACTGCAATTTAGCAGGTACGAGATGGAGTCAGATTTTAGTAGGCAGCCAGAATTGAGAAGGATGTTCCAGAGTTCCTTTCAACTGACAGAGTCAAAGGCTTTTGTGAGGTTCAAAAGGACCATTTAAGGTTATTGATGTTGTTCTGTGTCTTTCACTTAGAGCTGACTTCCAGTGAAGCTCCTTCCAAATGGCATGGATGGAATGGGCTGAATGGTTCCTCCTGTGTCCCATTTCTGATGAAAGGTTAATGCTCTTTCCCTCCCCACTGATGCTGCCTGATCTGCTGATTATTTCCAACATTTCCTGCTTTTATGTCAAATTTACAATATCCATAGTATTTCATTTAGGTTTACCAGGAACCACACGTTCCTTCATTTCCTGGGCATTCATTTACTCTGTGACTACGATGGTGAGAAGTGCACACTTAGGGAGCTCTGGTGACTCTCATCACGCCAGACCAATGGGTTACTCTCAGACCGGTCATTGCACATTCCACTGGTCTGAGGAATCTCTCCAGTACACTCCAAAGAGGGTGCTGCCTTCATTGTTGATCATTTATGTGTCTACGTGAACACATTTTTCGAAGACCAGAACAATCCAATTTATCATTCCACACTATATTTATACACCAGTCAAGACCTGGTGCATGCCACAGTGCCTGTCATTCACTTGTATTCACCTGACCTACTGGGTTGAGGCAATGCCCCTTCAGTGGCTTCAGCCAATCTGCTGACTTGCAATGAAGGAGATTGTAAATGTCTAAGTAGGACAATCTCAAGCTTGCTTGGCAGATATCTGAACTTCCATCGCTGAACTCAGGCATCAGGGAACACCCACCAGCATCACAATGAAGAAGCTGAGATCTCAACCATTAGATGATGTACCTTGCTGTGTCACCTAGTTTTGAACTGGGCCTGGTCACCTCTTCCACACCAGACAGGATGGGTTCTGGACTCTGCACAAAGGTGTGTGCAAAATAGCACCTGAATTCCTTTCAATCCTTTGATGTTTCATGCAGGCATTCAGGCAGGCCTGCAAATTGCCTCAGGCATCTCATTGTGCATACCCAGAGCTGACATTCATGGACTGTCCAGTCACAGACCACATCTGTGTACTCTGCAAGATGCCTTATATACAAACCTCATGCATTAGCAAGCTGGCCATCCATTCTGTCTGTTGTTAGTGTTATGCCCTTCATAGTTTGTCCTCTCTGAGCTACACATTCAGAACAATGCTCTCTATAATGTCCCCATTATTACACAAGAATATACTGCCTTCAGTGTAATTGTCTCCTATATTCTGCACAGTGTAGTGCTCTGCACGCACTGCTCCCTGTAAGTCCTGATGAAGGGTCTGGGCCCAAAACGTCAACTGTTTATTTCCCTCCACAGATGCTGCTGAGTTCCTCCAGCATTTTGTGTGTGTTGCTCCAGATTCCAACATCTGCAGAATCTCATGACTCCACTTTGGTGCTCCACTGCAAAGGCTCTTCGAGGTATGCCTACCCTGAAGTTTTCCAACTCTCTTCGACGGGAGTTCTGTGAGGCCCTCTCTCATTGCCCCCCCTCTATGATCTCTGCTGCCCTTCAGTCCTGATGAAGGGTCTCGACCCAAAACGTCGACTGTTTATTTCCCTCCATAAGTGCTGCCTGACCTGCTGAGTTCCTCCAGCATTTTGTATGTACTGCTCCCCATAAACTACCCTCAGTCCTTACTCTCCCTAAATGCAATACCCTGTATGCTCTATCCTCAGTGTAATGCTCATCAAAATCTGCCCTTAGTGTAATACCATCTGACCTCCTCAGTGTAATGCTTTCCATTCTCTCTCCAAAGGATAATACTCTTGATATATTTGCCTCAGTGTAATGTTCCCTGTATATTAATGCAGTCTATACTCTGTCCTCAACATTATAGTATCCATACTCTGACTCAGGATAATGTTCTGAATACTCTGCTCAGTTTTGTGCAATTCTTCCACTGTAAAGAAGTCTATACACTCCGTAATCGGACCTATGTGTAATATTCTCCATTATTTGACCGCAGCATAATGAACTCAGTGCGATGCTCTCCATCCCTTGACCTTAGTATAACGCTGTCAGTATCCCGATCTCGGGGAATGCCCTTAATACTATGCTGCAGGTGTAATGCTCACCAGACTAACAGTGTAATGTTCTCCAAATTCTATGTACTCCGTGTACAGCTATCCAAACTTCACTCTCAGTGTAATAGACACTGTCACGGTAGTGTAGCGGTTAGCGTAAAGCTATTACAGCGCCAGCAACCCGGGTTCAATTCCGGTCGCTGTCTGTAAGAGGTTGTACGTTCTCCCATGTCTGTGTGGGTTTCCTCCGGGTGCTCCGGTTTCCTCCCACATTCCAAAGACGTACGGGTTAGGAAGTTGTGGGCATGCTACGTTGGTGCCGGAAGTGTGGCGACACTTGCGGGCTGCCCCCAGAACCCTCTACGCAAAAGGTGCATTTCACTGTGTGCTTCGATGTACATGTGACTAATAAAGATCTTATCTCATCTCTCTCAATGTACTGCTCTCTGTTCTCTGCCCAGAATGTAATGGTCTCCATCTACTGTTATGTCAATGCAATGCTTCCTGTCTTCTCTCCACATTATTAGGCTCTTCATACTCTGACCTCAATGTAGTGGTCCCCCAGAATGCCCCCAGTGTAATGCCCTCCATATTCTGACCTCATTGTAATATCGTCTGTACTCTGCCCTCGGTGTATTGCTGACTCTGCTCTGCTCTCAGGATAATGCTGTTCTCTACTTTGTTATGCTCACTATACTCCACATTCAGTTTACTGCTCTCCCTACTCTGACCTCAGTCAACACTTTCTGTTGTCTGCCCTCTGTGCAATATTCTTGATACTCTGATTTTTCTGTGATGTGTTCTAACTCCTGCCTTTAGTGCAAAGCTCTCTTTCCCTGCCTTTGGTATAAAGCTTCCTAAATACAGCACTTAGGGTAATGCTCTTCAAAATTTGCCAGCAATGTAATGCCCTCTGTAGTTGGTCCTAGTGCGTGTTCTCCATTATCTAACCTGGTGTAAAGCACTCTGTTCTCTCTCCATTTATTAATGATCTACATGTACTGCCCTCGGTGCTATACCTTCCATAACCTGCTGTAGGCCTAATGCTATTTGTACTCTGATTCAATAGGATGCTCTCTGTACTGTGCTCTCAGTGTAATCTTCTCCATCGCTTTATTGTAAAGGTCCCCACGTTCTCAGTTTACTTAGTGTAATGCCCTCCATATTCTAACTCTGTGTAATACCTTCTGCTTTCCTTTATTCTGCTCTCAGAGTAATGCTTCACGCTACCTGCCTCAGCATAATGCTGTCTGTACTCAATCCTCTATGTAATTCACCCTTTGCTCTGCCCTCACTAAAATAATCTTCACAAACTGCTTTGAGTGTAATGATCTCCCTTCCCTTCCTTCAATGTAACATTCACCATGCTCCAACTCAGTGTAACACTAACAGTTCTCTATCCACGGCATAACTGTCTCTGTTTATAACCCTCAGAGTACTGCTGTCCATACCCCACAGTGTAATATCCTGTGTACTCTGCTTTCAGTATAATGCTCCTTTTGGTATCTACCAGATATTTTAACAACCAAGTGCAGAGAGCTTTAACAATATTAAGAAGGGTATCATGGGAGTCTCTTGTGTGCATTTTTATTTGCTGTAGTCAGGTTAATGAGCCCACCAGCCCACTTAATGTTGAGGGCCTTGCAACAAAGAATTCTCTCATTAAACACTGCTGGCATTGCATTCTATTCATTGTAAGGCTCTCCGCACTTTGTCCTCACTGCCTGCACTCTGTGTCCACTATAATGCTCTCCATGTCCTAACTTAGTCTAATGCATTCTGCACTCTATCCTCAGTATAATCCATACTCCAGAGTCTAACACTCTCCATGCTCTTTCCTCAGTGTAATGTTACCCACAATCTGTTTTTAGTGTAATCCACTCTATAATCTGTCCTCAGTGTAATGTTCCCCATAATCTGTCTTCAGTGTAATGCTTTACATAATCTGCCTTCAGTGTAATCCTCTCCAATAATCTGCCCCTGTATAATGTTACCCATAATCTGCCCCCAGTGTAATGTTTGCCATAATCTGCCCTCCGTATAATGGTCTCCATAATCTGCCCCCAGTGTAATACTCACCAGACTCTGTTCTCGGTAAAATGCCCTCCATACACTGTCCTCAATGCTGTTTTCTCCATACTCTGTCTTCAGTGTAATGTTGTCTGCACTCTGCCTCACTACAATACTCCCCATACTTTGAACATTGTGCAGCGCTGTGTGCTCTGATCTGTTTACTGCTCTGTCTGCAATAAAATGGTCTCTGTAGATGGTACTGAATGAATTGCTCTGTAGATTGTATTAAATGCATTGTTCTGTATACTCTAGCCTTGAAATAAGTCATTGTGACTTGTTATTATTTATTATTAGTAAAATACAATGGAAGTCTTGCTAACGAATGGAGAAACTTCCATCTGCCTTAGTAGATAGGTAATTAATCAAATGTATAAGCTTTTAGCTTTTTGTAATAACAATGGATGCAGTCACAATTTACATGTGGAATATACCAAACCCTGTAGCCATTACAAAAGTGTAGCAGTCAATGGCACAAAAGTAACAACCTCTATGTAAGAAAATAAAATACCACATGCTAATACAACCTCCAATGTTACTCTCATCCAATGTGCTAAGTTTCTGTTCAATTATTCCTAGTGCTGAAAGAGATGTATTTTAATACAATATGCAAATAATATAAACATGTAATCTGTATATACTAAACTGGTTTGTGTTAAGACTTTGCCTCAATGCTCACTGATGGATCACCATACAACCAAGCGGAGAGCTTTAACAACATTAAGCACGGTATCATGGGAGTCTCTTGTGTGCATTTTTATTTGCTGCAGTCAGGTTAATGAGCCCACCAGCCCACTTAATGTTGAGGGCCTTGCAACAAAGAATTCTCTCATTAAACACTCCTGGCATTGCGTTCGGAAACAAAGTGACATTCAAAGTGTTGAATGCCTTTGTGCTGGTTGTTACTGCCAGGCTGCAGAGCCAGTCATGGCATCGATCCTACAATGTCCTGGCAGCCATCCAGTGACACGCCGGCCTCTCCAGTGTGCAGCGGCATTTGCCAATCTAAGCAACATCAGTATACAAACAAGCATGGCACACGACAAGCCTGGCCAGCAGCCAATATGGAGCAGCTGAGTGGGCTGACTTTCTTCTAATGCGTCTGAAATCAAGTCCTCCCTGTTCATTGAATTCTCTTCTTGTGGTTTGTTGATATTTTCACAATAAGTACAAAAATAGCATTTGTGAAGCATCCATTTCCTCTCCGGACTTATAATCTATTGTTCTATATAAACTGCTAGAAATTTAATATTTCCCAGAACACCACCAAAATCTCTAAAGCAAAACAATCTCTTCATTGGCATGACCCAAAATGTTATCAGCTAGCTGGTAAATGTGTCCCTTTATCACAGTCTCACATGCTCTAATGCACGCCGGGTAAAACCCTTAACTTGTGATTCAGTTTAAATCTGAATTATTCATGAGATTCAGTGTTTGCTGTTCAGCACCGTTTCACTAGGAAAGACATAATTAAAATGAGGGTTATAAAGCTTACTTTCTTAGTACAAATGTAATGCACAGCTAAAAACATTTTTAAAAATAATTTCCATATCCAATCCTTGGTTTCACATTATGGCCAAATTATTTGCCTTCATCTCGGCTTTGGAGCAGAAAACAGAACAATCACAAGTTCATGCCATTTTGTAACTAAAATGTTGCCACATTAATGAATAAGAAAAAAGATATTACACTATCCAAATATATTTTGAGATCTTGGTATTAATAGTCATCATAATATAAGTAGCATTAATGTAACTCACATTCATGCCTTCCCAACACTAACTAGTGGAATGTTCTCATCCTCTTTACTCTTGCTTTCTTCAACATTACAGGCAGTTTGTGTTATTTCTTGGCATTGTCTTGTCACACATACACATGAATGCCACCTGCAAGACCGTGCATTTGAACTTTTGAATATTTCCAGAAGTTCCAACACACCCTGTATTTAGGCATTTGCCAATATTAATCCACACAAACAGCTCAATCCTTGGAGTTCATTTGCACACTGTCTTATATTCATAGAAGCTGTGAAGCCATTAATTTATCTGAATAAAGATGGGAACCCAGTCAATTCTGAACAATTCACCAATATTTGAATTTCACTTACATTATTCACTAAATTCTCAGTTTATCTTTTGCAGAAGTGAATTACTCTGAACGCAAACATAAATTTTAAGACAATTCAAAGCACGTACCAACAATGAGCCAGTGGGTAATTCTGAGTTTGCCACATTCTTAGGCCTGGGGTTACAAGGGTTAAGAACTTTTCATGAGAGAAGCCTGCATCTTCCAGCAGCTATTTATGGAATTTGCAGAAACAGCTGAGCTGACTGCAATGATGTCATTCACTGCTGGAATGTTTAGTCCCACAGCACGCTCACAAGCCGCCTGGGTTTCCAGAAGACTTTGCATGCAACCTGAGCAGCAACACATTATGAAGCTGAGGCTCTCGTTCAGCAGCACCAATCAATATCACACTGCTGGTTCCCGCCTGATCTCTCACCTCTGCAACACACTGCTGGGAAAGCTCTGGGCCTCACTGACAGTCAGAGAAGGCTACCCTAGTACAGCTGTAGGCTCCACAATCTGTCAAAGTTCAATTTTTTTGGAATAAAGCCCACACTGATAACAACATTAGACAGTCAATTCTAGCTCCACTGGTTATGTATTTTCTATGTTTTGGCTGTCCATTGTCAAGCCATTTTAAGGCACTTAATTGATTACAGACCCTGTTAGTCTGTTCTTTGTACTGAATGTTTTAAATTATCCTTTGAAAAAGTCGGAACTTCCTCTCCCCTTGCATATAGTTACTCAGCCTTTGGGCATTTTCACTGGCCCTAAAAGCACATAGTTGCCTAGCAACTATCATGGTTGCCATGGTGAATCCATGTGTAAGCAGCTGCTGCAATCAGCATTAACACCAGGCTTGCAGGCAAATCATACCGATACACAAGGGAATGTGCAGAGGGAAACTGCAGAAAAAGGGATGGGACTATATCGTGTTACTCATTAAACAGATATTCCAGTTTCTACTTCTCTGAGTCATTATTATTCTAACCAAAAACAACAGTACAAAATAGGGTACATTTCAAAAGCATTCAAGTGAAACAAGCCTAATATTTGGCACAGTCTGTTTTCCCACAAATTTTTCCTCAGATGCATTTGAAACAAATCAGATTAAGCTCACCTAGTATACATTTGGATCTGCAGGGAAACAATATCACTCCCATACCAGCTATCTTTTATGATCTGGGTTTAGTGATCATTTTTTAAGCCAAGTTCTAGTGAAAATATGGTAAGTTAGAGTAAAACTTCAGGTTATTATGCTTACATTAAATCTATAGTACATGGTAGCAATGTATTGCCTGTCTATGATATTTGATTTTACTGTGATGTTGCTCTTGTGTTTCAGAAGAGGTTAAATTATTAGCAATGAGCCTGAGCATTGGGAACATTTCAGAATTCTTCAAAAGAGGACGGAGGCAAGGGAAGATCAAATATGAGAGCAGGCTGGTGAGAAACCAAATTCAGATTATGAGATTCTAAAGATATGCAAAAAATAAAAGATGAGTTGAAGTCCCTTACAGACTGAAACAGGAGAAATTACTTTGGAAATTAATGGGACTGAAAGGCAATAAATCTCCAGGATTTGCCCTGCATCCTAGGGTTTTGAAGGAGGTGGCTAAGATAATGGATACACTGGTTGTCATTTTAAGAATAAGAATACAGAATCAGGTTTATTATCACTGACATATATCATGAAATTTGTTGTTTGGTGGCAGCAGTACAGTGCAAGACACAAAGACATAAAAATTACTATAAGTTACAAAAAAATAGTGTAAAAGGGGAATAATGAGGTAGTGTTCATGGGTTCATGGACCATTCATTCAGAAATCTGATGGTGGAGGGAAAGAAGCTGTTCCTGAAACGATGAGTGTGGGTCTTCAGGCTCCTGATAGTAGTAACGTGAAGAGGGCATGTCCCAGGTAGCAAGGGTTCTTAATGATGGATACTGCCTGCTTGAGGGACTGCCTCTTGAAGATGTCCTCGATGTTCCGACAGATTGGAAGGAAATGAATGTAACCCCACTAATTAAGAAAGGAGAATTGACCATTTACCATGACACCAGTAATACAGAAAGTGCTGGAATATATTATTAAGAAATGGTAATGGGGTACCATGGAATATAGAAATAGAAATGAGCAGGGTCAACATGGATTTATGATGGGAAAATCATGTTAAGCAAATCTGTTGGATTATTTGTGGTTGTAACAAGCAGAAAGGATAAAGGGGAATGAACTAATGTATATTTGAACTTTCAGAAGGCCTTTGATATAATGTCATACAAGAGGTTATTAAACAAAGTTAGGCTGTCTGTTATTGGGTATAGTAAATTGGTATGGATTGAGGATTGATTAATGGATAGAAAATACAGTGTAGGTTATTTTGGTGTTGGGAGACAGCAGCTAGTAGGATGCTACAGAGGTCTTTTCAAGTGCCCCAGCTGTTCACAATCCATATCAATGATTTGAATCAGGAAACCATATGTAATATATACAAGGTTTCTGACAATACAAAATGGGTATGAATTGTTAGGAGAATGCAGAAAGGCTTCAAAGGGATATGGACAGGCTTAGTGAATGGGTAAGGACAGGGCATGGAATATTGAGAAATGTGAAGTCGTCCACTTTGGTAAAAAAATAGAAAAGCAGAATAATTTTCAAACAGTGAGAAGTTGAAAAGTGTTGGTGTGCAGAGGGAGCTGGGTGAAATTAATCACTGAAAGTTAACATGCAATACAGTAACTAACTAATAAGGTAAATGGTATGTTGGCCTTTGTTGAAAAGAAGTTGATTACAAGAGTAGAGATGTGTTACTCCAAGTATTTAGAGCCCTGGTGAGACTGCATCTGAAATATTGTGCACAGTTCTGGTCTCCTTATTTTATGTGGAGAGATTAAGCAGACTAGGTTTATATTCTGGAGACACAAGAGACTGCAGATGGTGGAATCTGGAGAAAAAAACAAATTGCTGGAGGAACTCAGCAAGAAGGGCAGCTTCTGTGTAGGGAAATGGACAGTCGACATTTCAGGTTAAGACTATTCATTTGAACTGGACTGTACTCTTCTGAGTTTAAAAAAAGTCACATGACCTCATTGACATTAAAGAGTGCACATTTCCAATTGCTTCTGCTGTGATACATTAATGTCAAAAAGATCAAGTACAGGTAGATCAAAGGACCCTTTACTCTCCACTTACAAGGTGATTTAAATACACTGGGGTGGATGAAGGTCTAGGTGAAGGGTCTTGGCCCGAAACATTGACTGTCCATTTCCCTCCATAGATGCTGCCTGACCCACTGAGTTCCTCCAGCATCTTGTGTATTGCTGGGGTGGAATACTTGCAGGACTTCCACCAGTATCTGGCTGTACTTTTGGTGGGTGAACCTGCAGCAAAACTGGAGTCATGCCAAACATGGGACGAGGCCTCAAGGAATTTCAATCCTAACTTACTTAAGGAGACATTCTTCTTTCAAGTCAATGAAAGAATTTAAGCCTCCACCATGAACACTCTGACTAGTTTATTCTACACATGTCTAACCAGCTCTTCTTAAGCAGCTGCAACAAACTACACAGTAGTTTTTTTTAAATTTATTTAATGTAAAACCAGGGAATTAAAGTGTTACAGAGATGTTTTCAGCTGTGGCACCAATGACGGATCAGATTTCCTGGGCATCACCGCAAGAATTTACTTTTAGCGCAAAGGCTCTTGACATTCTGTACTATCTTAAACTGAATGCACAATGGAAATTCCCAAGGAAGCAAGCAATCATTTGCATGATGTAGTACTACTGTTTGTAAATGAGCTGCACATCAAGAGATTAGAATCCTTTCCTGTTGGTGAGAGTGATGATATTGATTGAGAGGGCCTTTATTACCACATTAGTGCAACCCATGCAGCCCTGTGCCTTCCGGACTCTATCAGTGGGTTAAACTGTTGCTATCTGGACTTGGGGAAGTGAATGGAATTGCTTACTACAGCAAACAATACATCTGTGAGTTGTCAAATCCAATAGGGAACAGCCTTTATTAATGATATCCTCAGCTTTGGCCTGGTAAGGCATGCAGGTATAACCTTAAGAGCAGATGAAACTTTAATAGCCACTGGCACACTAACATCTGAGGTGGAGAAGGACTGTACGTTGGGTTATAGCAGGTGACAGCTTCCTTACTGAAACACAGTCTCTGTAGATCGTCCCTCCAGATACCAAAATTCTGAGTACTACACCCCGTATGTTCTGGAGTGAGGGAACCAGCAGGCCTGATACATCTTGACCAGTTTGGCATTTCACCATTGTGGTGCCTAAGGGGAATCAGGGAGTATTTGCAGGCCTTTCTGCTAATAGCATTGTTGTTGTATGTTAGCTAATCAGCCCTGAATGAACTGCTCATGATTAGACCACTGAGTCTGAACTCAGGCCTTGAGCCCACAGTTGTCCACAGACATCCTGCAACACCGTCCGCAGCTTCCTCCACAGCACATCAACAGCCTTTCATCATCCTCGTCATCCATGCTACTGCCACAAGGGGAGTACATGTGGAATCCAAACAAGAGAAGTAGGAACTAATGCTTCATAGGATAGCAAACAAGGTAAGGAATACTACAAAGATAGGATACTACAAAGTGTAGAAGAACAGAGGGATCTCAGAATGCATGTCCACAGATCCCGGAAAGTGGGAGAAAGATGGATAAGGTGATCAGAAAACAAATGGGATACTTGCCTTTCTTGGCTGAGGTAAATAAGAATATAAGAGCACAAAGAGCACGCCCAATAGATAGATAGATAGATATCTTTATTAGTCACATGTACATTGAAACACACAGTGAAATGCATCTTTTGCGTAGTGTTCTGGGGGCAGCCCCCAAGTGTCGTCACGCTTCCGGTGCCAACATAGCATGCCTACAACTTCCTAACCATACGTCTTTTGGAATGTGGGAGGAAACCAGAACACCCAGAGGAAACCCATGCAGACATGGGGAGAATGTACAAGTGCCTTACAGACAGTGGCCGGAATTGAACCCGGATCGCTGGCGCTGTAAAGCATTACATTAACCGCTACACTACCGTGCCTGCCCATACACAACAACAGTTAAGCACAACATGGTACCGTGTTCAATTGGCTCACCACAGTTTAGAGGATGAGATAGCACGAGAGAGGGCATGAAGGAGATTTACAAGAATGCTGACAAATGGCAAGGAATTATAGCAGTGAGGAGGAATTGGTTAGACTTGGGTAGTCTTCTTTGAAACAAATGACATTAAACAGAGATTTAATGGTGTTTATAAAATTTTGCGTGAACTGGAAGGACCCATTTCCCTTGGCAGTGAGGTCGGTAACTAGATTTATAACCAAGTTCATTGTTAAAAGGATTAGAGTGGGATTGAAAATATTTTCATCCAATTAGTAGTGGGGGTCTGGAACACTGCCTCAAAGAGTGGTGGAAGCAAAAACTGTCATCACATTCAGAAAGTATCTGGATGACTGTCTACAGACCAAGAGCAACCTCTGGAGGACTATGTTTGGACAGCATGAGCACAATGGGTCAACTGGCCTCCTTCTATGATTCTGTTGAACCACATTGGGAGCTCGAGTTTTGATCCACTGTACAGTCATTGGTTCTACTCTCCATTTATGAACCAACTTAACACCAGTCCATAAACATACTCTTTTATTGCATTTAACTTATTTTAGCCTTGCATCTGAAAAGTAAAGGAGTGCTAAAATTCTGTCTTTTTACCTGCTCATGCTGTGTTTGTCCAACCTTGCTGAGAGTCATGCTGCCAGAACAATTACTGTGAAGAGGCTCAATGCAGCCTCATTTTGAAAGCATAGACAATGATCTGACAAAGCACTTTATGTTGTTCCCTTAAATTGATTCTATTTCCTTCAATCATACCCTCAAAATGATAAATAACATTTTCAAACAAAAATTGTACTTAAGTATATTAGTATTTACCAATGTGTATTTAAAAACACAAAAATCTAAACAATAAACCACCATTTAGAAGTGGTATTCTACACTATTTGCACCTTGGATTTCCAGTATCCAGTACTGGCTGCTGATCTAATTGATTTGAAACCATGTATCAGAATCATGATTGCCTCAGTTTTTAGATAAATACTATTGCTCCCAGCTATAATCATCAGAAGCCGAATAACGGACATAGCATTTACAAAACTCACACAAGTAGATTCTCTAAGTCAATAGCTCTGAATGGACAAAGCCCACAAAGAATAAAGCTCTTCACAATGAATGAATAAGTGATGTGATTAAGAACAATCGAAGAGTCTAATCTACAAGCGGTAAAGATAGGATTGGGTGAGGGGAATTTGGGAAACAGTGCAAGAAACCTGCTCACCCACTTTAATCCTTCAGAATCCTTTGGAACATATGTTCCATCATAGTTTCTGCCAATGTGAACCTTATGATAAAGGCTATTTATATCATTATTCATTCAAATTATACTTAATTAACAAGGTGGGTCTTTTTTAAACTGAATTGTGGGATTTCTACCAAACCTAGGACCTGCTTAGGTATGACCATACAAACATGCTGAATTCAAAAATTCCATTATGTCCATAGGCATTGATGGAAGTAGTTATTAAAATTGTATAAACATCCTTTTGTTCTTGATCATAATAGTTAGACTTCTCTTTAATATTTATTATGTAGTTTCCTCTCCAAATATATCTTATTTAGTATGTTCCCTCAACAGTATACATTTTCTAGTTTAGAATATTCATGAGAATAAACCTCGTCACAATGAATAAATATGTGATTAAGAACAACTGAAGACTCTAATCTATAAACAGTAAAGATAGGACTGGACAAGGGGAATATGGAAACTGTGCAATAAACGTGCTCACCCACTTTAATCCTTCAGAATCCTTTGGAACATATACCCCATCTTAGTCATGAGAATATTCACAAAAGAATATCAGATAATTCTTCTCTTGGAGAAGAAGAAGTTTCACTGATGTTTAGGAACTACTCAATACACTGAAATTAAGAAACTGCTTTCTGAACGTGGTAGGAACCCAATCACCAGAGTGGCACAGTTACCATTATTAAAGTGGACATGAAAATGTATTTTGGAAATGAAAAGTGTTAATACAAAATAGAAGATAGATGCAGGAAAATTGTGACCTGGATTATACTGACAGAGAATTAGCTGAGGTGATAAACTGTAAATTCTGGGAATAAAAACAGAAGTGCCATAATTGCACAAGAATCAGAAATTGCATCTCGTGAGGGCAAAAGCAGATAAATGTTTCTTGCCTAAGGTTTCTTACCCAAAATATTGTCCTGTTATTTCTTTTTTCAAATGCTTATGCTGCTGATTGCCAGCATCTTCCATTGTCCAAGTTCACAAAAGAAACAAATTTGTTTGGACAGAGTCCTTGGTTACATCTTTCGAGCCAGCCATTGCAATCCATTTCATTGTATGACAAGCTTGTTTTGCCCTACTGCTCCAAGTTGATTGGAAGGGTAGATGCACTAAGAATACATTGATATTAACTTCAAAATACAACAGGGGAATCTGATTTCTATAAGATATTAAGAAGGTAGCTGAAACTGGAATTACTGGGGTGTCCTTGGGGGAAACACTAACCTTCACAGGCAGCAACTTGGTCCTGTGCAATAATGACAAAGATAAAATTACAGCTCTTGTTTATTGTAACATAAATAGTGCAGAAAAAATAGATGCTGATTGTTATCAAGATATCCATTCAACTTTTGCCAGTTGCATGACATGTTAGTCAAACTGAATGAAGGACAGTATTTTTAGTGAAGAATTGCAACAGTGGGATTCCCATGTTTTCTCTAATAGACAAAATTCCTCCTCACAATATTGCTACTTCAACTCATTGTATCATGGGCGGGAATTCAGGTAGGAGAGGAACAAAGAAATCAAGCTAAATCCTTATTACTTTTCTCTGCACAAATGGGTCATCCTTGAACCATCGTTGTTAATTGCTGCAGTGTTCATAACAAAGTCAGTCAAATGAGGAAAATGTTACTGTTCAGCTTCAAAATAAGACCACAGAATCAGACAGAGTACAAAGAGTTCATTTGGTCAACAGACCTTTTAGGTTATGCTAACCAATTAGTTTCACTCTTCTACTCTTTATCCATAGCTCTACAAGTTTCTTTCCTTTTTAAGTAATTCATTTTGAATTTGTTTCCAACCTTTTTCAAGCAGTTCATGACAACTTCCTACAAAATAATCTGGTTCTTTTCCCAATTATGTCCTCTAGATATCCACTCTCCTGAACATATTTTCCTAATTGATGTGTTAAAGGACCTGTAAGTTAACTAATGAAAGCACAACTCCAGTGATAAAAGATTGAACCAGATGAGAAATGTTTTACTGTTGGGGTAAGGAGACACACTTACTGGTAATCTGGCCTACTGGCTAGTTGAGAAACTAATAGAAATAATTAATTAATGTTCCAAAATGTAATAGCTTCCAAGCTTGGAGTCTGTTTGGACTGTCTGAATACGAATTAACATTCAAATCTTACTTTTGTGTTTTCTGTGCAGAACAATCTGATATTGATATTTTAGTTATTGAATTAAGTTTTCCACCAAAAGTTGAGACTTGGGATAATAGATGATCAATGAAAGCATTTACAGAGATCAAAGATCTCCGTACTAAATGAGTTAGAATAAGAATTAGCAGCAAGATTCTACAATAGTGGCAAAGTACAAAAGAAAATGAAGAATTATTTTTTGGAAGGCTAACTACAAAGCGGCTATATAAGGTAAATTGTGTTGGGTTTAATAAGTTACTGTTCTTCTGAAAATCCTTACAATGAATTTTCAATATGACATTTCTAAGTCACAGTCTAAAGTGACTGTGCCACAGGTAAGCAGGTTTTGGGGGAGGCATGACCTATTCGCTAAGGATGGGTTGCACCTAAACTCCAGAGGTTCCAATATCTTGGCGGGAATGTTTGATTTAGTTGTAGGGGAGGGTTTAAACTGATCTGGCAGGGGGATGGAAACCAGGATGTTAGGTTACAAGATGCTAAGTTAAAGGAGGGAGTTTATAGAAACAAGTCCAATGAGGATGGCAAGAAGGACAGACAGGTGAGAAGTCAGGATAATTTGCTGAATAATAGAAGTACAACAAGTCAGGATGTTAGGATACAGAATGTTAGGACAGGGGATGAGGTATATAGGAACATGTCTAAGGTAGTATGTAGTGAAGATGGTAAGAAGGATAGACAGGTGGAAAGCCAGGATAATCTGCTGAACAATAGAAGTACAACAAAATTAATAGCAGATACCGGACTAAACGTACTATATTTAAATGCACGTAGCATTAGGAATAAAGAAGATGACCTAGTGGCACAACTACAGGTTAATAAATATGACATTGTGGCAAACACCGAGTCATGGCTTTATGATGGATGTGATTGGGAACTGAATGTCCAGGGGTACACAGTGTATAGGAAGGATAGGCGGGTAGGCAGAGGGGGAGGTGTGGCCATGATGGTTAGTAGTGATATAAAATCGATAGAAAGGAAGGATATTGGGTCAGAGGAGGTGGAATCCTTGTGGGTGGAGCTAAGGAATAGCAAGGGTAAAAGGACAATAGTAGCAGTCATGTATAGGCCCCCTAATAGCAGTCAGCAAGTGGACGATAAGTTGCAGTTTGAGATAGAAAAAGCATGCCAGAGTGACAATGTGAAGATAATTATGGGGGATTTTAACATGAAGGTGGACTGGGAAATCCAGAATGGCGGTAGTACTCAGGAGAGGGAGTTTGTGGAATGTCTAAGGGACGTTTTTCTAGAGCAACTTGTTGAAGAGCCCACCAGGGGATCGGCTGTTTTGGATTGGGTGCTGTGTAATGAACCGGAGGTGATTAGGGAACTAAAGGTAAAGGAACCACTGGGAACCAGTGATCACAATATGATTGAGTTCAGTTTCAAGTTTGAGAAGGAGAAGCTGATAACTGGTGTATCGATATTTCAGTGGAACAAAGGAAATTACAATGGTATGAGGGAGGAGTTGGCCCTAATTGATTGGAAGAGTAAGCTGGCTGGAGGGACGGCAGAGGAGAAATGGAAGGAATTTCTACAGGAAATAAGGAAATTGCAAGATAGATATATTCCAAGAAAAAAGGTTTTTAATGGAAAAAAGGCACAAATGTGGATAACGAGAGAGGTGAAGGCTAAAATAAAAGCAAAAGGGGCGGCGTACAAAGAAGCAAAAATTAGTGGGAAAACAGAAGACTGGGAAGCTTTTAAAAACCTGCAGAGAGAAACTAAGAAGGTCATTAGGAAAGAAAAGATGAATTATGAAAGGAAGTTGGCGGATAACATTCGAAAGGATACTAAGAGTTTTTTTAAATACATAAGGTGTAAAAGAGAGACACGGGTTGATATAGGACCAATTGATAACGGTGCAGGAGCTATTATAATGGACGATAGAGAGATGGCAGAGGAATTGAATGAATATTTTGCATTGGTCTTCACCGTGGAGGACATCAGCAATGTGCCAGTTAGTCAGGAGTCTCACGAAATGGAATTGAGTTCAGTTAAGATTACTAGGGAGAAGGTGCTAGGAAAACTAAATGGACTAAAGACTGATAAGTCTCCCGGACCGGATGAGGTGCATCCCCGGGTTCTGAAGGAAGTGGCTTTAGAGATAGCGGAGGCATTGGCGATAATTTTCCAGAAATCGATAGATTCCGGCGTGGTTCCGGAGGACTGGAGGGTCGCAGATGTAGTTCCGTTGTATAAGAAAGGTGGGAGGCAGCATAAAGGATATTACAGACCTATTAGTCTGATGTCAGTGGTGGGAAAGTTATTGGAATCTATCCTCAAAGACGGGGTTACAGAATACCTAGAGGCGCAGGGCAGGATAGGTCCTAGCCAACATGGTTTTGTGAAGGGAAGATCCTGCCTGACCAACCTATTGGAGTTTTTTGAAGAAATTACAGGTAGGGTGGATAAGGGAGAGGCAGTAGATGTTGTGTATTTAGGCTTTCAAAAGGCCTTTGATAAGGTGCCTCACAAGAGACTGATTAATAAGATGAGAGGTCATTGAATTACAGGTAGGATAACAGAATGGGTGAAGCATTGGCTGGTTGACAGGAAGCAAAGTGTGGAAATAAAAGGATCTCGTTCTGGTTGGTTACCGGTTACTAGTGGTGTGCCGCAGGGGTCGGTGTTGGGACCGCTCCTTTTTACCTTGTACATTAATGATTTGGATGATGGAATAAATGGTTTCGTGGCTAAGTTTGCGGATGACACCAAGATAGGGGGAGGAGTAGGGAGTATCAAAGAGATAGGAAGGTTGCAGAGGGACCTAGACAGTTTAGGAGAATGGGCAAGGAAATGGCAGATGAGATTCAATGTAGGGAAATGTGCAGTTGTACACTTTGGAAGCAGAAATAAGCAGGCAGATTATTATCTAAGAGGAGAGAAAATCCAAAGCATGGAAGTACAAAGGGACTTGGGGGTACTCGTGCAGGATACCTTAAAGGTTAACCACCAGGTCGGATCGGTGGTAAAGAAAGCAAATGCTATGTTGGCATTCATTTCGAGAGGTATAGTGTATAAAAGTAAGGAAGTGTTGATGAGGCTCTACGGGGCACTAGTGAGGCCTCATTTGGAATATTGTGCGCCGTTTTGGGCCCCACATCTTAGGAAGGATGTGCTGACGTTGGAGAGGGTTCAGAGGAGATTTACGAGGATGATTCCAGGAATGAAAGGGCTTACGTATGAGGAGAGTTTGTCGGCTCTTGGACTGTACTCGCTGGAGTACAGAAGAATGAGAGGGGACCTCATAGCGACATTTAAAATATTGATAGGAAAGGACAGAGTAAATGTGGCTAGGCTGTTTCCCTTGGTGGGTGAGTCCAGGACCAGAGGGCACAATCTTAGAATTAGAGGGTACAGTTTCAAAACAGAGATGAGGAAAAATTTCTTTAGCCAGAGGGTGGTGAATTTGTGGAACTCCTTGCCACGTACAGCAGTGGAGGCCAGATCAGTGGGGGCGTTCAAGGAGGAGATAGATAGATATCTAAATAGTCAGGATATCAAGGGATATGGGGATAAGGCCGGTAATTGGGATTAGAATAGTTTTTTTTTCTTCTTCCCCCATTCCCCATTTCTCATTTCTATTTCCCTTTCCTTGGAGCAGACTCGATGGGCCGAATGGCCTGCTTCTGCGCCCTTGTCTTGTGATCTTGTGATATTTGCTCTTCGGCCAAATTTCAGAACAGAAAACTTACAAAAATGTGGAAACTAACCTGAAACAAATAAATAATTGAAGCAACCTTCACTACTTGAAAATAATGCATCTAATGAGTATAAGGTTCATTGGGTGCAGGACTTGAGTTAAGACAAACAGCAACATCTTGTTTGGGCATCAAATATCAAGGAAACACTGACTTGGGAGAGCAATCCTTTTGGCAGGGACAGGAGTGGTTGTTTGGACAATTGTTAGTACCAATTTGAGAAGCTGTATATACATACATATAGGTGTTAATAATTTTGGTGTAAATTTTATTTATTATTTATGTTAATTCTTTAATTAATGTCATTTGTACATATAAATTCAAACCATTATGAAAATATAATATTTGGTTAGATCGCTCTCAATATTGCTAATAGCAGTAACAATTTCCCAATTATTTAAAGGGATAACAGACTTAATTCAATAGGGCTTAGTTTTATCCTTTGTCTTACAGACACTTTTCAAATGGGAAGGATTATGAATAATTAGTCTGTAGAAGAAAAAAATCATGCAGGGGTAATTAAGGCAATAGTCAACTTCCACACACCCATTTCTCATTTCCAAAACTATTAACAGCAGATAAAAATCAAATGGCAAACCAAGTATTCCTTTGGTATCCAAAACACACCTAATGCAAATTTCAAGTTAGCATGTAGATGAGTGAAATTATGTTTCCCATGTTTCATACACAAGACTACTTTCGTTCACCAATTAATGATTTATGGGCTTTGATTCCAGCAGTGGTGATCTGCTGTATCCTGATCTTCCTCCCGTTAATTTTCTTCCTCCTTTTCCTTCTCGAAGTTCTTTGAAAAGTGTGCCTACTCTGTGCCTTTGTTTTCCTGCCAGTCCAAATCTTCAAGCTGGGTAATTCAGTACAGTACTCAGCACAATATGATCATTCTGTAGACTGTGGCTGGTGTGCCACCTCCAGATCTGTCCAGGTCCAGTATGCCAATGACTTGTTCAATGACACATTTGTTGGTAATAAGGGATTCACTGTATCACTCCTTGACTTCATTCCTCAAGCTTATGAGAAATACCATTCATAGTTTTAAGGCATTATCTTGCCTCTCAGTGGCCCTTGCCTCTCAGTGATCAGCCAGTACCTCTGCTTCCAGTGGTCAAGTGAGACAGAGCAGGACACACTACAGTGTGGCAGTTGCCTGGGAGTCTTGCACACAGTTGTAGAAAGTGCTTTCCATTGTACACCAGACAAATATTGAAGGAATGAAAGTCTTTATGGTTGATGATACTCTTGAGCAATATATGGGAGCTTTGTGGGTGTAGTTAATCATATCCTGTTCCAGTAGAAAGTGAGCCAGAACTACAAGTAATGATGCAGTTGCTTTGCATCTTTACTTTTCCAGAAGGTTGGCTTCCTCCATAATAACCTGGTCCACTCATACATCACTAACGCCCACTCCACTTCTACAGCAAGAGACACAAAAGTGCCCTTTCACCTCCTTGCTCACTACAATCCAGTACTTGAAATACCCCTTCCAGCTTAGACAACAATTTACTTGTACTTTCATTTAGTATCACAGTTTGCATTGTGGTCTGTATATTTGTAGACTATTGGTTGCTTTGCAGATCAACTCCACTCAATCTGCAAATAAGACAGTGAGTGTCTTTTTGCTTGCCATGTTATTTCTCTGCCCCAGTCACAATCTACCCTCTCTATTCTTGGCTTTCTATGCTGCTCTACTGTGGATCATTGTAAGCTTAAGGTACAGTATCTCATTATTAGATTAATTACATTTCAGCTTTCAATAATTCTAGATCATAACCACTGCTCCCATTTCTTCAGATAGCAGACTGCTCTTGCTATTTAGGCATTTCTAAAACCATTTTTTGTTTCTTATTTGTCCTAATATAATCCTTGCACTATTCTGTTAGTTGTTTGATCTCTTCTATCCTCTCCCCAGCAAAGACCTTTGTTTTTGTTCTTTACTCTCCTTCCCACTGCCCCACCTCCGTACTTGCTTGAAACCTGCTCTGGCTATAATGTTTTCCAGTTCAAACAAATGGCCACTGAAACATTAATCTTGTTCCTCCCTCTGCAGATCGTACCAGACATACTGAATGTTTGCTGTTACATAGAAGATGATAAAACTATTGACAGACAAACTTACAATAAGATCAAATAGATTGTGCTTGATCTGGCCTGCTGCCCCAGGTACACAATTCCCCTCCATATATTTCTAGCAGCTGTACTAGCTGAGGCTCTGCAGGACCAGTCAGGTTGCAGGCCCTATTGTCCCAGTTGTCCTGCACCAGGGCAGAGCAAGAGTTCCTCATGAACTGTAACTTGGGAGGCAATGGATTCCTAGGCCCCACCCCAGACCTGCTCTGATGGCCATTTGCCAGCTTGCTGCCATCAAAAGCCTTTGAACTACTTTTAAAGCAACACACAAAATGCTGGAGGAACTCAGTGAGTCAGGCAGCATCTATGCTGATGACTTCCTCCAGCATTTTGTGTGTTGCTGCAGATTTCCAGCAACTGCAGTCGTTCTTGTGTCTCCAAACCTCTCCGATAGAGACTTTTAGAAAGAGTTCAAATAGATTGAAATGATTTTTAAAAAATTAAAAAATATATTCACTTAAAAACATCTTAAAGTAATAAATAATTAAAAACAAAGATAAAATCAAGAAAAACAAATGTACTGTTAACCCACCTCAAGTGAATGGGGTTGTGCTAATGCTGAGGGGCTACTTGTATAAACTAAAACCACATCTTGTCAGGTGCTAATGAGAGGCTACCACATACTAGGAGTTGAAGCCTGTGTGGCCAGTGTTAAAAAAAAGATGTTTATCTGTAAAGAAAAGATGCTGAGTGTCTCCTGAAGTGGTCATCTAGTTTACAGCCTTTTAAATGTTAAGAAAAAGGATTTTATTCCACCTGCCTCCACAGTATTAAAAGAAAATGTGGGAAGATCAAAGCTCTTATAGTATCTCATACCTGATGGTTTTGAGCGAGATTTCTAATCCGTTAATACAGCACTAGGTTTGGCAGCTGCACTTCCCAGTGTACAGCATGCGGTCTCAGTTCATATAGGAGACTCTTAAAGTATAAACCCAGTTCATATTTATTCACAAAAAATCATTGGCCTTTCAGATTGATTGCGTCAAAGGCAAAAACATAGCCCATAATTAACATTTTAACAAATACTAGAGTTCTGTGATGCATTTAATGAAAGCTAGTTGTATACGAAAATGACAAGCTATGATATCCACTATCTACCAATGAATATGAGATTCCTACCACACTATATGGAGACGTGGCAGTTTTATGCTCTGATAGCAGTGGATAGTGGTAGATGCTATGTTTATGTATTAAACCTCCTTGGTTTATGGATGCAGAGCTTTACAGCTGACTGGACACAATTTATTTGAAGTGTCCCCCTCAGCATGATTCATAATGATTATTACATGATTTTTTTCAGACATGTTGCAGGATAGGAAAAGACACTTCAAAAAGGGTAACATGCATTTAAAATAAGAATATCTACCACTGGTAGTGCACCTGTTCCATGAGTGCCAAAAAGGACTTGTTTAATATTCAATGGTTGACAAAGCTTGGTAATAATTATTATATGCTTGAGAAGCTCTGTGTGTAATGTCACCATTCCCACATAATAAGGCTGACTCTCCAATTGACAGTCGCAGCAGGGAGTGGCACTTCTTGGCAATGCATCATGGGAAATTGTGAACTTAACATCCATAATTTTCCTTTGAAATGTAGTGTTTCTATAAAGTATGTACCAAATATAAGCTAGGGTTTTAATGATTTTTATATGTCTGCAAAGCGCAATCATGCTGATTTTATCTGCAAAAGACCAACAAAGAATAAGAATGAGGTCCCAATTATATATATGTTTCAGTGGTGGGCCATATTTACATAATTAAAGGCAATTACAGTATATTTTAAAATATGATCTGTATATAAATGCTTATACAATGACCTCTTCATTTCCTAAAACAAAACGGAGAAAACACCATTGCTAAGGCTGTTCCAACTTGGTTGTAAGTAACTCCTACTGCTAGAGAAGAATTTATGGAACATGCCTGAAGAAATTAAAGAAAAAATGTTTTCTTTCCTGAAATTGCCCCTGGTTGTTCTCAGATTTAGTGCTTCTTCCAGGAGTTATTATCAACTTAGTGGCTTATTCACATGGTTGAAATTCTCATTGAAAGAGAGAATAGTAAAAGAATTGATGGTCATTTCTCACCATGTGCACCATTTTCTACAACACAAATAACAGTAACACATAATTTGTGAGATTATATTTCACTTTACACTTTTTTTGAATCCAACCCACCTTGTCCTGAATGTGGCAGTTCATGCTGAGACCTATTTCTTGAGATAGCAAGAGTTCGCAGATTCCTGACACAAATGACCATCCTTCACCTCTGAATCTCGAAAATCTATTTTAAGTTTCAGAAGGCTGCCACTAACACTGAACTTTAACTGACATCCATACGTAGCACTTAAGAGTCATAGAATCATAGAGTCATGCAGCACAGGCCTTTCTGCCCACCATGGCAATGCCAACCATCAAGTACTCATCTATACCAATCCCATTTACCAGCACTTGGTTCTTTGCCTACTATGCCTTAACAATTCAAGTGTTTGTACAGATTCTTCTGAAATGTTATGAGAGTACCTGCTTCCACCACCTTCTCAGGCAGTTCTTTCCAGATTGCAACCACCCTACGGATGAAAAAATTCTTCCTCATATCTTCTCTAAGCCTGTTATGCCTCATCTTTAACCTAAGCTCTTTAATCTCCAACACCTCTTACCATATCCATGCCGCTCATGAGTTATATACCTCTCTCAGGTTTCCCCCAGTCTCCCATGCGCCAAGAAAAATGAGCCTAACCCATTCAGTCTCTCCTCACAACTGAAATATTGCATCACAGGCAACATCCTGGTGAATCTCCTCTGTGCCCGCTCTAGAGCAATCATGTCCTTCCTATAGTGTAGTGACCAGAACTGCACAGAATTCTAGCTGTGGCCTAACCAATGTTTTATAATGCTGGATCTTTGGTCTTGTTTAATTCAGTCAGCACAGATAAGGAAACAAGAAGGGGGCCTTCTTGGTACCATCCCAATATCATAACAACCCAATGATACACTGAAGCAGCTGAAACAGCTGAGAATTTTAAAAATATATTTTGGCACTAACATTAGTAATACCATTGTGGATTTCTTGTTTATAAACTTGATAAATTGATATTCCTGTGCTTTTACTAGGAATCTCCTTTGCCTGTCATTGGGCACGATTTGCATAGAGGTGTCAATGAAATAGACTAAATTATAAGCTTTTATTTAGTTTGTCTAATATATTTATTTAATAAATTAATTCACAAAACGTAAATGTTTGTCTCGAACTAGCACATTTTGCAAGAATATAAGGTACTGGAGCTCATGGACCTGTATTATTGACCTTGCGGATTTCTGAGAAAGCTTCAATAACTAGATTTTTATGGCTTCTACATTTTACTTGTAGTCAATTTGAAAACACTTTGCACAGATTGACAAAAAGAGACAACTGTCACTTTAAAATCTGGCAACAGTGGCAAGTCTGGATTTGAGTGCTTTGAAATACTGTGAAGAAATGCTGTAGGTGTTTGCAGATGATATAAACTCAAGTAGATGCCAGCACGCAATATGGCAAAAACGATTCAAGCAAATCAACTTCATGGAGCCTCTGCTACTTGCCATCTGGCGCAAAATCAACCAAATGGATCTCTGCATATTCATCTTCATTTGTGAAAATACTCAGGAGAGTGTCATCCTTGGGTAAAAATGCATAAAATATCTATAATGCAAAATATTCATGATGTCCTGACACTTGCTGTCTTCTCAATTCATATCATGCCTATAGTTGGTTAGAATTAAAGCTTAATAAGTACTTGCCTTTCTGCCCTTTTGTTAATATGCATATGTGGTCACTTAATCATTTAAGCTCTTGTGCTTACTGTAGAACTAGTTGCCATGGTAAAATAATAGACATAAAAATGGCATGAAAGCTCTAGTATACTAGTGATTTACTCTTTTCCATTTAATAAATAAGGCATGAAATTAGATATTACAAAATTTCCAGATGACAACACTAGCCCCAGTTTGGAGGTTGCAAATATTTGGATAGGTCCCTCACTGTCGTTTTGAATAATTGTGGAACTGTATTTGTATTGCTTGAATGTAAGGTGAGGTGAAAGATTAAAGCCAACAGGAACTGCAACTGCACATCTATCTCAGATGCAAGTAATTGCTGGAATCTCGGAGGAATTTTATCAACAAACAAGTCATGGCTTTCCCACAATATGGCATGTGATGTTAAATGCAGTGTTTGCTGCTGTATGCACCTTGACATGGACATAGAAACCAAGTACCTGTTACCCACACACGTTGTAAGCACGAGTATAATGATCAAGTTAAATGGAAGTTTAAAAAGTTTTATATAAGTAGTATGTAAGGCAAATAAAGTGACAACAATTAATACCAAAGCTCATTGCTCTACAATGGCAATTTACATTTTATCATAATTCTTCTGCGCGCAGAGGTAGCTCCAAGTACTTCACAGTACAGGGGTGAGATGTCCAGAACAAACAGGATGGAATACAGAGAAACAAAATTGCACATGAAACATTGGTTTTTGGGAGGCTCTGCAAGTACAGAGACCCATAGTAAGACACAGGAATTAAGATATTTTCAGGGCACAAACATCAAGTCTGAAAATAAGGACTCGTTCTAAATTCCTTTTTTTTACTGATTAGCTTCTGATAAGGCAGCAAGGGTATTTTGCTGAGGTTAAAAAAATCCATATGAATAAATGTTGTTGTTTTGCTGATGTTCACTGGATTGACATGATTCTTATTAAACTACAATTTCCTGATATTAGTAAGCAGCGGACAAGGTTCACGACCAGATCAATAAATTAATTAAATGCTCTTCATCATTGTTAGCCTGCAAAGTGGGTTTAAGTTGGCCTAAAGTTAATCTTGTTCTATACCTGTTTGTTAGCTTAAAATAGATTATTTAATTATAGGCATTGGTATTGGTTTATTATTGTCACTTGTACCGAGGTACAGTGAAAAACTTGTCTTACAAACTGATCTTACAGGTCAATTCATTACACAGTGCAGTTACGTCAAGTTAGTACAGAGTGCATTGATGTAGTACAGGTAAAAAAAACAGTACAGAGTAAAGTGTCACAGCTACAGAGAAAGTGCAGTGCAATAAGGTGCAAGGTCACAACAAGGTAGATTGTGAGGTCATGAGGTCATAGGTCATAGTCCATCTCATTGTATAAGGGAACTGTTCAATAGTCTTATCATATTGGCTCTTTGGTCTCGGAGTCCTTAACTAACTGCCCTCAACATCCTCAGAGACAGAGAGAGAGAGAAAACCAAACATGCAGCACTTTTATACTGCTGGGGCGCTGGGTGGTCCAGCAAGGACAAAGGTGTTTAAACAGGCCAATGGTAGGTGTGCCCAGGAACAAAGGTGCTCGCAAAGACCAATCCGAGTGGTCCAGCAAGGACAAAGGTGTTTACCTAGTGGGGTTATAAAGACATTTTCTTTAGATTACAAATTCTCCTGAATACATAAGCCTACTGTAGTGTAAAAGGTCATGGCTGTCATGTGACCATGACAACACTGACAACACTGACCCTTCTGGCTGGGATGACCCAACACACCATCATCCCGGGTAACCCCACCGTGTGGACAGGGGCACAGATGCAGATAGAGGGGTTGGGCGGTTCCCTTTTGCCTGCGAGGGAGGTCACAGTCCGCATGGCCATCGGGAACCAACCCCCTTGACCCGTAACAGTGTTGATAGCAGACTCTCCCAAGTCCATCCTAGGGATCAATGTCTTAAAGGGACAGTCTCTCCATATTAACCGGGGCAAGTTTACATTCGGGGTCGCGCAGGCTACAGTCGTGGTTGGGGCAGCCAAATGTGAACCAGTTGTTGCTCCCCCTCCCTCCAAGGTCAGCTGTAGCCGACAGTACAGAGTGCCAGGGGGATGCCGAGATATCACTGAAGCCATTGCAGGGTGCCCGGACAAGCCTTGGCATGCAGTGGTAGATTTAGATATTCATAGCCCCACTATCTGCCATGGCTTAATCTCTCGTAAAACAGCCACGTTCTTATGGGGACCCGAACAACAGGCCACTTTTGAAGCAGCAAAGCAAGCTGTGGAACAAGCACTGCCACTTACTCCCCGCCATTCAGGTGTCCCTTTTGAATTGCAGGTCTCGGCCAGTGAGACAGTCGCTGAATGGAGCCTCTGGCAGAAGATCCAAGGGTGCAGAGCTGCTTATGAATTCGCCAGCACCTCCAATAAATCAGACTGTGGGACTTGTGTCCGAACCCCAGCACACGCCGGTGAAGCTCTACCACTAACACAGATTCCCCTGGATAATCCTCAAATGAACTGTTTACATGGACTTCCCTTTTCCTTTTGTGCCTGTTGGGTTCGGTATTTCAGTTTGGTGGGGGGGGCCGGACGGCAGTTCCCCACCACTGCAGCACAGTCCTTCCAGAGATTCCCGATGGGGTGGGTGTTTCAGGAGCTGGTATTTCCCTTCCTACAATTTGACCTCCACCTGAGTCCCGACCCTCAGAGCCATCCCAAGCCAAGGGAATGCTGGTGCAGTCTCCACTATGAGCACAGTTCCACTTTTTCAGTTGGTTATAGTGAGTGTGAGCGAAACTGGTATCCAAGTGCCTCCGTGACCACTGCCGATGGTGCCGCTAAGCTGGGGGCTCCCTGTACTTTGAACGGGAAACACTGGATTTGCGGCTACCGTGCCTACCGGTGGCTCCCCATGAGCTGATACGGCCGATGCTTTCCTGTGTTCGTGGTACCCTATATCCACGCTCTTGATGAACTTGGGGAGCACCCGGCATGCAGCAGCCACAGGGACAGGAGGGCCATCGCAGAGGCAGGGAGCTTCTGGAATGATAGCCTTCCCCACGTATGGCACAGCCCGACTATCCTGTAAGGTCATACAAATGACCAGCGTGCTCCAGATGCTGGCTGACGAAACGAGGACGGCAGTGGAGCTGGCTGCCACCAGGCTGGTAGCCCTGCAGAAACGGATGGCCCTGGATTACCTACTTGCTGTGGACAGTGGTACATGTGCAGTGATTAGCAAGGAGGACTGCACTTTTATCCCTGATGAATCCAGAAACAACACCAGCCTGGCTGCTCACAATAGGGACTCGGTGGCCAAAATTCAAAAAGCGAGGGGCCAGCTCCTCCAACACGACACCTCATGGGGAAACAGGTGGCCGTTTGGGTCACTGGGGGGATAGTGAGCAACTGTCACCCACTGGGCCACCGCTCCCGTTTTAGTTGTTATAGTTTTTCACCCTCATTTCAGTTGTTATAGTTTTTTTGTATTTTGTGCTGTGCTTGTCAAGTTATTAGAGCCACTTCTGCCTTCCATTAGTACTGCACCCTGATGTATATTTCTTAGTTTAGTTCTAGTTATTCCCTTGATTGGTGAGTGATATAGCTTTTGAGGGGTGGAATGTAGTGTAAAAGGTCATGGCTGTCATGTGACTGTAACAACACTGACCCCTCTGGCTGGGAATGACAGCATTGAGCACATGGCCGAAAGCAACACCACTGTCAATCAAGGTCTGGCTCCACCCCACTAGGGAAACACTTTTGTCCTTGCTGGACCACTCGGATTGGTCTGTGCGAGCACCTTTGTTCCTGGGCACACCTACCATTGGCCAAAACACCTTTATCCTTGCTGGACCACCCAGCCCCCCCCAGCAGTATAAAAGTGCTGCATGTTTGGTTTTCTCCCTCTCTGTCTCCGAGGATGTTGAGGTAAGCTGTGCACTACTTCAAGGCAGTTAGTTAAGGACTCCAAAGAGCCAATGTTTGTCCAGAATATCAGGGTGTTCAAACATTGTATTGTTTATTCCTTGATCATTTGTAACCAGTTATTGTGTGTATGTGTGTGTGTGTGTGCGCACCTCACCCCCATTGCGATTCCCTTCACGTTCGCAACCTCCTGCTTGAGAGTGTGCAAGTGTGCACTTGTTCCTTTCCATTCTGTTCCTGCGTCTGTCTTTGTAAATAAAAATTCTCCTTTTTTAAGTACTGTGTGTCCAGATCTCTATCTTTAAGATCCAAAAGAACCTTTCTCACAACACCTACTCTTACACTCTCTCATGCAACTTTGCTTAACACTCTCTCAGTTCTTACCTTACAACATCAATATTTTTTTATTTGCATCATGGTAACAGGCCCTTCCAGCCCAACGAGACTAAGCCGCCCATTTTAAACCCCCAAATTAACCTACCCGTACGTCTTTAGAATGTGGGAGGAAACCTGAGCACGCGGAGGAAACCCACACAGACATGGGAGAACGCACAAACTCCTTACAGGCAGCGACAGGAATCGAACCCCGATCGCTGGCACTGTAATAGCATCGCGCTAACCGCTACGCTGCCATGCCACCTGTTATTATGCCTGTTAATATGCCTGTTATTTTCCCTTGGCCTGAGTACCATTATATGCCCTGTGAGTTCCTGTTCTCTAGTGGAGTAATATTCAGAGTGCAGAATGTCTGACTTAATCAAGATTCTACTCAGACTGTACACATGCACACAGTATATGCATGATCAAACACATCATGTACAGACAACACATTTATTTACATATCCTTCATTTCTTCCCCACTTAAAAAAAGAAACAAAAATGAAGAAATGAAACTAGTTTTAACAATATTTACAAACTTAACCAATCACCTGTGATTTAAATTCCCTTCAGTCTTCAAAACTGTACTGGTGTTGCTTGTGTTGATCCTGGAAATTCAACAGATGTTAGAGTTTTACAGCACAGAAATGGCCCCCACAACCCACCGCGTTCATTTTCCCACATTAGGTCTGTATCTTTCTATGCCTTGCCTTTTCAAGTGCCTGTCTGAATGCCTCTTAAATTGTATCTGATTCCATCACCTCCTCTGGCAGCACGTTCTATGTGAAAATATAGATATATTTCATCATGTTATTGATGTAGCATCCATTTGTAGACTCACTGAACATATCACTTCTTGACTCTTTCCAGTCATCTTCTATGTGAACTCCTCTTCAATAAGTGAAGGGATCATTTCAGGTGTATATTCAAACTCACAATCTTCCTCACTATTCTCCTGCAGAGCTGCAACAAAATCAGTGCCTGCAAGAACCATTCTGAATTTCTCTCCAACTCTTAAGAGATAATTCTTGGAACCATGTACTTCTACAATCTTTCCAATTTCCCATTTTCTCATCTGTGAAATCCTTGATGATGTCAACACCCAAACCTTATCATGAGATCTAAACCTCCTCCCTTTACTGCACGTGACCTGATTCTTGTGATGTTTCAGCTGCCTTTCTTCCCTTCCTAGGTCAGCTGAATCAGAATCAGTTATGTCCTGAATCTTCTGTGCATCAGCATTTCTGTGGGACTGTTTCCTGTGTTAGACTGCAGCATTGATTTGAATTTCAAAGGAGTATCTTTGAATCAGTGCTTTATTGTAAAATCTGATCTGTCTTTCATGAATGCTTCATAAAGCTTCTGCAACAGTGTATACTGATATCTCAGCTTCTTCATTTGAAGCTGGATGATGAGAACTTGTGAAGCCCATAACATTTTGAAATGGCTGGAAAGGCGGGCCATTAACCAATAAAATCTCATTGGGAAGGTCAGATGTTGTGAAGATGAATCTGAGTTCTTCTGTAGCATGTTCAGTGGTGGTGCATAATCCAACATAGTTCATCTCAATCCATGCTGAATGGCTGCCCACCAATGCCAGGAAGCTTTCCACTTCTGTCTGTTGGCCAGCCGCATGGGCCATTTCCACGTTCCAAGGGTTGCTCTCGGCAGCTGTGACTTCAGGCCTCAGCAAACTCTGCACTTGCTACGTGGCTCTTGTGAATCTTCACCTGTGCTAAGCCAATAGACAAATCTAAGAGCTGCTAAGTTAACAATGCCATAATGCTCTTAAATTACTACTCTGTGGCCTCATTTCATGCAGTCTTGATTTGTGGGTAGCTTGTAACATCATGTGATGGAAGGGCTTTATATTCTCATCCAAATGTGTGCCAAAATCAATCCAATCAATCAAAAAACACTCATGTACTTTCTTTCATATGGCATTCTTCTTCATCAATCTGGCTGTTAAAGGAAAATTATTCTCTACTGCCTGTAGGGTGCACATTTCATTCCCTATACTGGAGCAGCATAAGGCAGTCTTGATAATGCATTTGCAGTGGTATTAGAATCTTAAAGCCATAGAGTCATATGCATGGAAATAGACCATTCAGCCCAACTCATTCATGACGACCAGTGGGCACCCTTCCGTATTAATTCCACCTTCAAGCACTTGGTCCACAGCTTTTGATATCTAGGCAATTTAAGTGTTTTTCTAGACATTCCTTAAATGCTGTCAGCAACTCTGCTTCCACCATTCTCTCTGGCAGTGCATTCCAGGTACTTATCATGGTCATGGTGAAAAAGGCCCCCTTCAGATCACCTCTAAATCTCTTATTCCTGACCTTAAATCTACGTCCTCTGGTTATACTGTATCTACCTCTGAATTAGAAAAAAGTTTTCTCTGTATACCCCTCATAATTTTATATACCTCAGTCATGTTCCCTCTTAACCTCCTGTGCTCCACGGAAAACAGACCTAGCGTCTCCAGTTTCTCCTCATAACTAAAATGTTGCATCCCAGCCAACATCCTGGTGAATCTCCTCTACACCCTCTCCAGTGCTATCACATCGTTCCTATAGTGTAGTGACCAGAACTACATGTAGTATTTCAGCTGAGGTCTGACCGATGTTTTATAAAGTTGGAGCATAACCTCCCTGCTCTTGTATTCAATGTTCCAACTAATGAAAACCAGTATCCCATATGCTTTCTTAACTACCTTATCTACCTGGGCTGCCACCTTCAAGAACCTTTGGACTTGTACACCAAGGTTCCTCTGTTCTTCAATACTCTCTACCACTCATGGTGTAAGTCCTAACCTTATTACTACTCCTAAAATGCATCATCTGACATTTATCTGGATTAAACTCCATCTGCCATTTCTCAACCCATTTCACCACCACATTGCTATTACCCTGTACCCTAAGACTCCCCATTCCTGTGGAACACCACTAGTCACAGGTACCCCAATCACAAAGCAACCTTCTACCACCACTTTGGATCTAATTTACCAACTTGACCTGGATCCCAAGGGCTCTAACCTTTTGGATCAGTCTTCCATGTGGGACCTTGTCAAAGGCCTTGCTGAAGTCCATGTGCACGACACCTACTGCACTGCCCTCATCAATACACTTTGTTAACTCCTCAAAAAATTCAATCAGATTGGTCAGATAAGATCTGGTCCTGACAAAGCCATGTTGGCTGTCTCTGGTAAGTCCCTGCCTTTCCAACCGATCATTAATCCTTTCCCACAGAATTTTTTCCAATAACTTCCCTACTGTTGATATTAGGCCCATTGGTCTGTAATTACCGGGCTTTTCCCCGCTGGCCCTTCTTGAAAAGGGGGACCACATTTGCCATCCTCCTGTCATCTGATACCTCACTTATGGCCAGCGAAGATTTAAAAATCTCAGTCAGAGCCCCAACAATCTCTTCCCTTGCCTCCCATAGTCATCGGGTACCTCCTCTTTATTTATGGAGACTTGCGCTAGACTTTCATCTTCTTCTTCACTGAATTCTCCAACTACAAAGTCCGTTTTCTTTGTGAATACCGCTGAAAGGTTATGTGAAAAGTTACTGATTCTGTTATACTTATATTGGAGCTTTCTTCAGGCCAGCATTACGGTAGCGTAGCAGTTAGCGTAACGTTATTACAGCGCCAGCGACCCCGGTTCAATTCCGGCCGCTGACTGTAAGGAGTTTGTACATTCTCCCCATGTGTCTGCGTGGATTTCCTCCAGTTGCTCCGGTTTCCTCCCACTTTCCAAAGATGTACAGGTTAGGAAGTTGTGGACATGCTATGCTGGCGCTGGAAGCGTGGCGACACTTGTGGGCTGCCCCCAGAACATTCTACGCAAAAGATGCATTTCACTATGTGTTTCAATGTACATGTGATGAATAAAGAAATCTTTAAAAAATTCTGCACCAAGATTTGAGAATGGCTGACAATTATTTGTGATTTGTGACCAATGTGAATTACCTTTCTGACCCAATTAGGATTCCCAATGCCGCCTTTTTCTATCTGAACCTTGTTCCTCTTGCACTTGTTTGTGTGCACAATGCAAAGGTAATGGGCTTTTCCCAGCTATAGTCCATAACGTGGCTTGTAACCATCCCAGCTCCATAGCTGGTGGCACTGCAAGCAATCCCCATTATGCAAATATTGTCAGAGTGCACCAGGAAGTACTCACTATTCAGACTTCTCTTGCAGAAATTGTCAGCCATCTCTTGCTCCTTTCCTCACCACAATGATTCATGCTTCTGCCTTTGATGCAGTTTTTTGGCAGAAACCTGGGGCAATTTTGGACTGTGCCTTCCAAAGACCGAAATTCAGTGACATTCTCAAATTGGCCTCAACCATTTCCATGACCAGTTGTGGGCTATTTCTGTTCACTCGTGGGTCCAAATAAACCATTCCTTTCTGGATAAGGAAGCATTTACTCTTCTGAAGCTTAACATCATGCTCCTGAAATTTCTTGAAGACCTCTTCAAATATTTAGAGATCTTCCTCCTCTGTGGCAGGTGTGATCAAAACTTCATCTTGTTAACAGACCCTTTTACATCCTGTCTGTGGTGCCCTGCAATATTTTGGGCGATGACTCCATGCCATAAGGCAGCTTAGCATATAAATAAAAATAAATAAAAATATAAATTAAATTGAAGTGTTATTTCTCAGGTAGTGTTGACTTTCTTCATTCATATTAAATTAAGGTAAGTCCAATTTGGTCAAGAACTTTGCCCATGCCAGTTTAGCATACAGATTTAGTACAAAGGATATTGTTCATTATCCATGGGTTGATTTGGGGTTCCGTTATAGTGCCTACAAAGCCAGATATTCTTAAAAGCTATGGGGATCAAAACAATGTATGTTGCATGCAAGTCTGACCAACACATCTTGTCATTCAAGTTGGTTAAGACCTCCTCTTCACTTATAGTCAATTAGCTTGGTATTTGGTTTACTGTGTGGGTGGACTTTGTGCACCTTAATATATACCTTCTAAATGTATCTGTATTACAGAATGTTTGGAGAATATAGAACAGTACAGCAAAGGAACAGGCCCTTCGGCGCACGATGTCTATGCCAAGCATGACACCAAATTACACTAATTGCTTCTGCCTGACATTGATTTCCTGCATATTCATGTGCCTACCTAAAAGTCTCCTGAATGCCACTATTATATCTGCTTCTACTACCACCCCTGGCAGCACATTCCAGACACCTACCATTCTCTGTGTAAAAAAAACTTGCCCCACACATCCCCTTTAAACTTTCCCCCTCTCACCTTAAAAGCTATGCCCTCTAGTATTCGATATTTCTATGCTGGGAAAAAGATTCTGGCTGTCAACTCTATATATGCCTAACTTCTATTAGGTGTCCCCTCAGCCTCTGATGCTCCAGAGAAAACAATCCAAGTTTGTCCAAGTTCTCCTTTTAGCTAATACCCTCTAATTCAGGCAGCATCTGGTAAAACTCTTCTACACCTTCACCAAAGCCTCCACATCCTTCCTGTAATGGGGCGACTAGAACTGTACACAATACTCCAAGTGCAGCCTAGATGCTGAGAGGATGTTTACCCCAGTGGGGGAGTCTAGAACTCGGGGCAAGGATAAGGAGGAACTTGCGTCGTGGTCCATGAATCTTTGGAATTCTCTACCCTCAAAAAGCTGTGAAAGCTGGATCATTGAAAATGTTCAAGTTTGAAATCAAGTTTGTTAAGTTTGGCCTTCTGTGGGGCAGTCATGTCTGACTAATCTGTTTGAGGTTTTCTCGGAGGTGACAAAGGTGATAAAGGTAGAGCAGTGGATGTTGTATACATGGATTTTAGTAAGGCATTCAACAAGGTCCCGCATGTGAGGCTCATCCAGAAAACTAGGATGCATGAAATCCATGGTGACTTGGCTGATTGGATCCAAAATTGGCTTGCCCATAGAAGGCAGGGTGTAGTGGTGGATGGGTCTTATTCTGGATGGAGGTCTGTGACTAGTGGTATTCCACAGGGATCTGTACTGGGACCTTTGTTGTTTGTCATACATATAAATGATTTGGATGAAAATGTGGTAGGGTGGGTGAGCAAGTTTGCAGATGACACAAAGTTTGGTGGTGTTGTGGATTGCACAGAAGATTTCCAAAAGATACAACAGAATATAGATATGTGTGGAGAAGTGGCAGATGCTGCACTTTGGAAGATCAAACATAAAGGGAGAGTACACAGTTTGTGGCAGGATCCTTAACAGTGTTGATGAACAGATGAATCTTGGGGTCCAGGTACATGGCTCCCTAAAAGTGGACACACAGGTTGATAGGGTGGTAAAGAAGGCATATGGCATACTTGCCTTCATTAGTCAAGGCATTGAGTTCAAGAGCCAGGAAGTTATGTTACGGCTTTATAAAACTCTGATTAGGCCACATTTGAAGTATTGCATTCAATTCTGGTCACCTCATTATAGAAAGGATGTAGAAGCTTTGGAGAGGGTGCAGAAGAGGTTTACCAGGATGCTACCTGGTTTGAAGGACATGTGCTATGAGGAGAGGTTGGACAAGCTGGGGCTGTTTTCCCTCGAGTAGCGGAGGCTGAGGGGAGATTTGAAAGAAGTTTATAAAATTATGCAAAGCATAGATGGAGTAGACAGTCATTATCTTTTTCCCAGGACTGAAGTGTCTCATACAAGTGGGCATGTTTTTAAAATGAGAAGGGAAAAGAACAAAGGAGATGTGAGAGGCAAGCTTTTTACACAGAGACTGGTGGGGGCCTGGACTGCACTGCCAGGGGTGGTGGTAGGTCCATGGCAGGCACCATCTCCCTGGCCCTACACTCATCTCTGCAGCATCTGGACAGTAAAGACACCTACGTTAGACTATTGTTTATTGACTACAGCTCCACCTTCAATACTATAATTCCAAGTAAACTCAACTCCAAACTCCTAGACCTGGGACTCAACACCTCCCTTTGCAACTGGATCCTTGACTTCTTAACCAACAGACCACAATCAGTAAGAATAGGCAGAATCTGCCACAATTATCCTCAACACTGGTGCCTCACAAGGCTGCGTCCTCAGTGCTCTACTCTACTCCCTATACACTTATGACTGTATGGGCAGATTCTGTTCTAAAGCCATCTATAAGTTTGCAGATGACGCCACCATAGTGGGTCGGATAACAACAAGTCAGAGTACAGAAATGAGATAGAGAACCTAGTGACATGGTGTCATGATAACAGCTTTTTCCTCAATATCAGCAAAATAAAAGAGCCGGTCATTGACTTCAGGAAGGGGAACAGTGCACGTGCTCCTGTTTACATCAATGGTGCTGAGCTCAAAAGAGTTGAAAGCTTCAAGTTCCTAGGAGTTAACATCACTAATAACCTGTCCTGGTCCAATCTCGTAGACACCACGGCTAAGAAAGTTCACCAGCGCCTCTACTTCCTCAGGAGGCTAAAGAAATTTGATATGTCACTTTGACCCTCACCAATTTTTATTGATGCACCATCGGAAGCATCCTATCTGGATGCATCACGGCTTGGTGTGGCAACTGCTCTGCCTGAGACCATAAGAAATTGCAGAGAGTTGTGGACACAGCTCAGCGCATCACAGAAACCAGCCTCCCCTCCATGGACTCTGTCTATACTTCTTGTTGCCTCAGTAAAGCAGCCAAAGTAATCAAAGACCCCACCCACCCCAGACATTCTCTCTTCTCCCCTCTCCCATGGGGTAGAAGATCCAAAAGCCTGAAAGCACGCACCACCAGGCTCAAGGACAGCTTTCCCACTGTTATAAGACTATTGAATGGTCCCCTGGTACAATAAGATAGACTCTTGACCTCACAATCTACCTCATTATGGCCTTACACCTTATTGTTTGCGTGCACTGCACTTTCTCTGTAACTGTAACACTTTACTCTGCATTCTGCTATTGATTTCCCTTGTACTACCTCAATGCACTGTTGTAATGAAATGATTTTATGGATGAAATGCAAAACAGTTTTCACTGTACCTCGGTACATGTGACAATAATAAACCAATTTACTAATTTAGAGGCAGACAACATAGGGGCGTTTAAGAGACTCTTAGAAAGGCACATGAATATGCAGAGAAGGAAGGGATATGGTCAATGTACGGGAAAGAGGGATTAGGTTAATTAGGAGTCATTGGTTTAATTAATTCAGCAGAACATCGTGGGCCGAAGGGCCTGTCCTGTGCTGTACTGTTTTACGTTCTATGAAATAGATTTTGGTACATCAGGAAGTCTAGGGCTATGGCGAACAAGCAGAAAAGTGATCCTGGTTCCAAATTCAGATTATCTATGATCTTGCTGAATGACAGAGCAGGCTCAAAGGGCTGCACAACCTTGTCCAGCTCTTGTTTCTTATTGTGCTTCATGTGCCCTTATGTTGAGGAAGTACTTGGCTGACATCATTCTGTCTTCCAATCCTAGATCTAGCCTTACACACTAAGGCTATGCACTCTTTCTTTCTGAGGGTGAAGCATTTCACTGCTGTAAATGGGCAAACTTTGTAATGGGTGATCTACATTATGTTACTAACAGCTTTTCCCACCAGCCCTGCCTTTTGTGCCAAACTTCATATTATTTGAACTTAGTATCAGGGCTCCCACCTTTACCATATTTATCTGCCCACATACAATATTAACAGTGACATTATGCCTGGCCAAAATTCTTTAGTGTTTTGGAAGCCATTTCCAACAATGTGGTAATTTTACCTGCACACTTAAAGATTAAGTCTTGCATATTTAATCATTTAGACTGAATTTGCTCCCCTAACCTTTGTCTTTTTTGTACCTTTTTACAATTTCCAAAGGTGTCACTTAAAGTGATTCTCCGATCTCTCAAACACTTTCTCAAGTGAAACATCTTTTGTCTTGCCTGGCATCAGAGATCTGCCAAAATGGCAAATGTATCTATCTTTATTAATAAGATTGCTCTCTTACACTCTAGTTTGTCTTTTTTTTGAGCAGGCACACTGTCATTCTTGCCCTCAATTTCAGCAATATAGTTTGCCCTGAAGAACATCTCTATCCATTCTGTTTAAGAACTGAAGGGCTTACATGCTTTATCATAAATGTCAAAGTTATCTTTATAGCTAGATTGGTTCTGAGTTGCCATCTTGCACAGTTCCTGCTTTAACAGTTATAAGGGATGATATTAGACAATCAGCATGCTTTATTCCTTCTGTGCTCAAGTCTAGAATCCATCATTTCAAGTCTGCATTTTGAAGTTTCTGTGAATTCTCAGACCCAATTTACCACAATCACTCAATGTATTCAATGGATTTTACTTCAAGCAGCCCTGATTCTTTTCCATTCCATCCTCATTGTCAGGGTACTAATATATTTCCCTTTTGGTTCCTAATCTCAGTGGAGGAACATGCAGGGAGTGCAGAGTAATGCATCATGGTCTGGTACAGCAATTCAAATGTGCAAGAATGTAAGAAGCCGCAGAGAGCAGTGGACTCAGCCCAATACATCACACGCACGTTCCTCCCCACCATCAAAAGTATCTTCATAAGGCACTCCTTCAAAAATAGCACCTATCATCAAAGACCCCCACCACCTGGGCCATGACATCTTCTCATAGCTATCATTGGGCAGCAGGTACAGAAGCCTTAAGTCCCACACCGCCAGCTACCTCCCTTCAACCATTCAGTTCTTGAACCAACATGCACAACCCTAATCACTACCTCAGTATAAGTAACCCTAAGACCACTTTGACCACTTTGTACAACGATGAACTTTGTTTATTTTTTGGTTCTAATTGTGTTCTTTCTTGTACAATTCTTGTATAATATATGTTTAATTTATGTTTTTCTTCTGAATGTTGTGTCTCTAGTGCTATGTGCCTGTAATACTGCTGCAAGTAAGTTTTTCATTGCTGTGCATACATGTACTTTCCATACGACAATAAATTCGACTTTGACATGTTCTGATGAACTGGATTATACTACCGAGACACTGCAGATGTTGGAATATGGAGCAACAAACAATCTGCTGGAAGAACTCAGCGGGTCGAGCAGCATCTGTGGGAGGAGAGGAGTTGTCGACGTTTCGGGTTGAAACCCTGCATCAGGACTGAAATAAGAACATTTCAACAAAACAGGCTTAAAATAGGTTTAATGAAATGGCTGTCTGTTAGTAAATTTGTCTTTTTTTCTATTTCCATTGAAATAAATGACACAATAACAGTTGATTTCTATAAGGGGTGCAGGTTTACAGTGTCAGCTTTTCCCCTGGTGGCAAGCTGATAAATTTACCTAAATATCTTCCCTACAACTTGTTACCATTTACCAACTGACCACACAATATCAGCTACAAACTTTCAACAATCAGTTGGGCCGTATGCCATTCATCTTTGACTTAATCGCAGACTCAGCAAACAAGAAAACATTGTTCTTTTATTGTTTTAAGCTAACAGCAGAAATTTAAAAACCTGTCACATAAAAATCTCTTAGTTGAGCAGACCCTTGTTTTCTCTGCTAAAATATGTGTATTTCTGCCATTAAGCAGATCCATGCTTGGCACATTGAAATTCAGTCCTTCTGAGTCATTTTCGGACTGGAGCAATTTCATAATGCAACTCTTCCATTATTTGTGCATCTTTTGCACAGGTGTCCATTGAAAGACTAGCGTAACTTGTTTAAACTTTGCAGAAGAGAACAGATGCAGTATTCATTCTTGCAAAAGGCTGGCCAGCATCCAGTGGGTCATTGATAACAACAATGCTTGGAAACATAAGATATAATTGTGCCTTTGCACATCTCCACCAAGTGAAACAAATGACTTTCAAAAGCCAAACAATGTTTCATTCCGAAGCTAACAATTTCATTCTCCTCCAGGACTTATAATGAGAAGGTGAGTTCTGTAATAGTATTTCTGAATTTTGTGATATGTGAGCAATTCCTGATTAAGTTGATCTACAAACTGCTGGTTGCCTGAAAGTAACAAGCACAGACAAAATAAGAAGAATTTGGGCTCAAGGGATTTTTTTGCTTTGAATAATCTAGTGTGTGGTTTGCATTCAGAAATCGTTTTACTGAATGAAAGACAAGAATTGGTTCATGTGTGAAAACTGCAACCAGTATCTGATGTCATCTCCCTTGCCTTGTTTTGATTCTACTCTGTCTCAGTAATATTGTAATATATTCGTTCAATTTCAAGCATGTGCAACTATGCTGCAGAGCTCCAATAAAATTCAGTGACATTCTGAAGGCATTTCTGGTGAACTAGCCATGTTTTATTTAAAGGAAGCCTGAAATTTGTATTTTTTCTACTGTTGTTTTGAACCCTTTAATCCACGGACAGTTTCCTTCATGAGGGGAAGGGAAGAAATAGGAAGTGCTTCATACTGACAAATGTTCACTTGAGGGACTTTCATGGGATGACCTCCACCTGACTGATGACCATTTTGCTTACAGGCACTATCAATTATAGATTAAAATTAATTTCTAAAGCATAATTTTTCAACATCTGTATTGAACAAGTTATATGGCTCACAGGAAGGTAGCATGAACAGAATGTAGTCCAGCAACTCACACAGCAAGAACAGCTTGTATTTACATAGTGCCTTTAATATAGCAACATATCCCAAGGGGATTCACAGGAGCATTACCAAACAAAATTTGACACCAAGCCATGCAAAAAGATATCATGTGACCAAAAACTTTATCAAAAGAGTAAGCTTTAGAGAGCATCTTGAAAGGGCAGAGTGGTAGAAAGGTGGAGTGGTTTGGGGAAAACCAGGAACATATCAAGGAATGAGCATTTGATCAATGACAACGATGCTTACAGCACCTTTGACTTGGTAAATGTCCCAAACCACTTCATAAGAGCATTATTAGCTATCAAATTGCTATTATTTCCACTATATTCTGTGCCTTCAAGTACTGAACCTCATATGGAACGCAAATGGAAGAGCTTGTCAAGGTTCCCATGCAACATTCTGTTAATATTCTATTTGCTAAATGATGCAACCAAGTATTCCAAACAAATCTTTTGGCACAAGTAACGTCACCAACATTCATTCAATGGTAAAGGAATATTGTTGTGTTGGATCAGCCATACAGTAAAAACACATCCCTTAGGACAAGTCTGAGGAAGGAAAGATCACAAGAGATAACCTTCACTCTTAAGCAAATGGCTATTCCAAGGGCTAACAATGGAGCAGTCAGGTAGCTATTCCTTTGCTCACAGAGAACAATGTGATTCAAAATGTTAAGAGAAAAGACAGAACAGGTTCTGGAGAGAAAGAGTCAACTTACAGGAGGCTGACAGGTGACCTTACAGAGATATATAAAACCATGAGGGGCATAGATAAGGCGAATGGTCATAGTCTTTTTCCCAGGGTAGAGAAGTCCAAAACTAGAGGACATAGATTTAAGGCAAAAAGCTAAAGATTTAAAGGGGACCTGGAGGGCAAGTTTTTCACAGAGTGGGTGAAGGGTATATGGAACAAGCTGCCAGAAGTGGTAGAGGTGGGTAATAATTACCAGTCATTTAGACAGGTGCAAGGAGAGGAAAGGTTTGGAGGATTATGAGCCAAGCGCAGGCAAATAGGAATAGCTCAGGTAGTCAAATTGGTCGGCATGACAGGTTGGGCTGAAGGGCCTGTTTCCGTGCTGTGTAACTCTATGACTCTATGATTCTAAGTCTTGGGCTGCTAGTAGTGGCAACCAATGCAACAAATTTGAATTATGTGCCTGTATTAAACATCCACATGTAAATGTGCAATGGGAGAACAGGAACCTGAATCCATCCTGAAATTTTCTACAGTGTATGTTCCAGAATTGTATGGCAATCAATGAAACGGGTTATTTAGTTTAGCTCTGTCAACACATGGTGGTTTGTGATTTTTCTCCAATGTAATCTGTCCAAATATGCAAAAATTGGTTTACTGGACATAAATTCAAAGTTCTGAAGCAATTTGATGCCATGTCACTTTCCAAACTAATAATGTAAAATATCTCATCCTGAGGTGTGGATTTTGAAATGAGACTGGACAATGTTAATCTTATTCGTATTGAATATGATGCACAATACTAAATAGGTTATAATTCAGCATGTGATGGTACTAACTCTCATTCGGAGAGATAACACAAATGTATGGAGTGCATTGGAAAAATTGACACCAGTAAAGCAAAGAACACCTTTTTGGGGGCTTAATAATAAAATATGGGTAAATGTTCTTCTCCTCACACTAATGAGGCAGGATCCCTGCCAACTTCGGATGAAGCCAACCTAATTAGCTACACTAGGCAAGCTTCCAGTTCTGATCGCTCTCAACACTAGGTAGAACTGTGTAAATCATCAAAAGGCTGCAGGCAACATTTAAAGGGATGCCACCTGAGTAACCATGTGGCTGCCATTGATGACTCATGTACTTTAGAGAGTAAAGGCATGCAGCCACATCTTGCATACATGTCATACTAATGTTGCTATTTGGTGAACGAGTGCTTGTCAGATATGGCTACAATTTTCAATCCAAGTGACACAAGAATTCAGTGATTGATAAAGCAAATTACAACTTCCAAAGGGCTTACAACCAGGATGGTAACTCGCAAAGCCTCTCGCTCTGGCAGTAGTTAGGATGATTCTGCAAGAATGCATAGCAATATACATGTATGCATAAAAATTGTGTATGAACTTCTGAATATTATCACACAAGACTCCAAGGGTTTTGAAGCTCTGAGGTTTTGGTTACCACTGTTATAGATGTACACAATCTAGCATACAAGTACTTCACGGGTCCTCCAGATTAGTCCAGGCAGTGCTTCATGCCAGTTACCCGCACCATCAGCTTCCTTACACTGGTAATGATTTCATTGTATGCATTCTGAACACTTGCCATGCCATCAGGAGACAAAGTTTGTCATCCTGCAGCCAGTGACTTTCTAGATTAGCATGGAAGTTGAAATATAACTAGCATGGGCCTTCATAGAATGAGTGCTTGTTGGCTGCTTCCAGGTTATTCACCTATTGACGTGTCATTTATGGTCACATGCTATAACAACCTCATTTAAATGGACTTTTTCTGCAACAAAGTATTTCAATGTGTTTCACATGAGCATTACCAAACAAGATTTGATATCAAGTCAAATAAAGGATGTATTTGGCCAGAATACCAAAAGCTTGATCAGAGAGAGAGGCTTTACAAAGAGACAAAAGAGGAAAGAGAAATAAACAAGGTGGGAAGGCTTAGGAAGGGTTTAGTGCTTAGGCAGCAGAAAGGTTGTGGTGGTTAAATTCAAAGATGATCCAGTGACCATTAATTGGACAAATGGAGAGTTCCAAAGCAAATGTAATGCAGGTGGAAATCACAGAGAAACAGAGGCTGAGAAAACAGAGGGATCAGAAGCAAAGGTGGATATTTTAAACTTGATTTGTTGCTTAACTGGCTAGTGTAGATCAGCAAGCGTAGGGGTAATGGGTCTGAATGAGGACACACTGGTTTCACAATAAAGAGATGGAAGGTCTTTTTGTTCTGGTACTGAGGGGAGTTGGAATAAGCTGCCATAAAGCAATGTACATTCATCAATGGCTTCCTCCAGTAATGTCTGTAAAAACAGAAATTGCTGGGAATGTTCAGCCGGTCAGTCAGTATCTATAGAAACAAACAGTTCGTGGTTCAGTCAAAGACCCTTGATCATAACAGAGCATTTCCAACATTTTCTATCCTTATGTCAGATTTCTAGCACCTACACTTTTTTTGATTTGCCTTGAAAAATGTGGATACCTATAATTCGATCAAACTGTTATGTTCACTCCTGGCAAGAAAAAATGAAATTAAGTTATCTATCTTTGAAAAGAGAGACTCAATGTCCTCCTTTGTACAGGAGTGCAGTGCAAACTGCTAATATCTCCTGTGCCAATATATAGATTTATAGCCACCAGCACTTCCACAGCCACTTGGAAAGCACTTCCTACCTGGCCTGAGGTTGGAGCTGTGGCTACTGAGCTTGGCAGGTTTCAGTGATGACATCAGTGCAGGAGAATCATCTGAAGCATTGGCCATCACTGAGAGTCAGGTAAGAAAACTGATCCCTGACATACTGGGGGTATAAGGCTTCCTGCTGACAGACCTTCTCAGTCCTCTCTCTCCTGTTAGTTTGTCCTGTTCCATGTGTCCTTTGTTCATTCTCCCAGCTACACTCAGTTCTACTGATGCCAAACATAAACATAGACAACACTAAAAGCACGTTGTCTCACAGCAGCCAGATAAAATCAACCAGCTGATAACTTGTATGATGTTCTGCTAAAATGTCACTGGTGAAAGGCTCTTCCTGCTTCTTAATGCATGCCCAGCTATGCAAGGCTAAAGTATAACAGTAACTGGGATTACTGAATGTCAAAATAGCAGTATAGTCATCAAATTGATAAAGAAAGGGAAACTGGAACATGAAACTAGCAAGGTACATAAAAACAGACTATAAGATCTCATAGCGGTATGTAAAAAGGACCAACAAGGACAGACAAAAATGGTCTGTTATGCAGGGAGAGATAAAGTAGGTTAGGTTTTTTTTCTCTAGAGTTTAGAAGAATGAGAGGTGACCTCATTAAAACGTGTAAAGTTCCTAGATGGCTTGGCAGGCTAGCATTGGTCATCATTGACATTCAGGTAAGAAAACTGCTTCCTGACATACTGGGGGAATAAGATTTCTTGCTGACAGACCTTCTCAATATTCTCTCTCCTGTTAGTTTGCCCTGCTCTATGTGGCCTTTGTTCATTCTCCCAGTTCCACGGATTCCAGAAATACACATAGACAACACCAAAAGCATGTCGCATTCTCACAGCAAAAAAGTGTTAATTCTGGCTAAAGATCTAGAACTTAAGGTCACCAGCTCAAAATAAGGAGGAGGTCATTTAGGACTGAAATAGAGAGAAACTCCTTCACTCAGAGGTTGGTGAATCTTTGAAATTTATCACACCAAAGGGTTTTGGAGGCTCAGACACTGACTGCAATCAAACCAGAGATTGATAGATTTCTGGATATCAAAGGAATCCAGGGATTTGGGGAAAGGGCAGGAGAATGGTTTTTGAGGTAGAAGATCAGCCACAATCATGCTGAATGGTGGAGCAGGCTTGAGGACTCAAATAACCTACCTCTGCTGCTATTTCCTAAATTCTTGTGTTCCATATTGGCAAAGTACCATAATCTGCAGCATATGGTAACAGTGCATTAGCCAATCCCTTTACCAGGATGGTATCAGGAAAGTTTTACATCAGAAGTGTGCATGCATCCTGGAGATAGCATCTATGTCATTCGAATTAACCCCAGTATTTCCCTATTTGACTCTGCATACAGACCATTAAAAAGAAATATAAATACCACCTACCATTAAAGAGAGATTATCCAAACAAATTTCCAGAATAACTGCATAAGATTATTCAGGAACAAACGAGTTATTACATCTCAGGGTAGACCTGCCCTTTGGTCTTTTAAGAATCACAAATCGTGCTTGCCATGGGTAAATGGCAACATAAAGTAATCCTGTTTTAAGTGGATGGGAGATGACATTTCACTTAACTTAATTGCAATGCAAAATTTAAATAAATATTTCATGCAACTTGAATTACAATACTTCAGCCTATCCTAAAAGCATAGATGTAGATGACAACCTGGTTTTACACCTGAATATTCTGGGACTTATTCTGGTACTGCCAGACCTGGCTTCCAGGAACATAGTCTGCCCTTAAATCTAGGAGGGCTTGATGCTAACACTGTGAGAAAAAAAGTTCGACTCCACAGGATTGACATCACACATCATACATTACCTTCAAGACTTTCATATTCAATATACATGAAACAGTGGATCATGCGGGAAAAGATAAATTAATTAAAACATTTCTCATGCTTCCCTTGAAAGGCTTTCACATATGCGGAAGATCACATAACAAAATGCAATTATACACCTCTTTCAATTTTTCTCTCAGCTCTCCTGGAGCTTCTAACTTGTACAGATTCCCTGATGCTGACCTTACTAGGGTGGATTTTGTTATTTGTGACATTGAAAGTGCATATACAGATGAGGAACTACAAATGACCTTGATCCTATTCTTATATGAAGTTCACACACATGCATTTTCAAAATGGGCCACTAGATACAGATTTGGAGCAAGAAATTGACCTAATTTATCTTTCCCTTACCCCCAGTGCATTAGAATTATTGTTGTGTCCTAATTGTGGTTCTGGTTGACACGGGCTGACTCATTAAAGTGTGCTGCAATGTGCAAATGAAAACAGTACTCACTTTTGGCCCAAGAGTCAAAGGCTCTTTTTTCTGATTTGGAATAATTATAGCTGGCTTCTCATTATGTCATAGAAAGTCATAAAGGTGATCTTAGAATCAGCGATTCTGAAAAAAATGGAAAAAAGATGCAAAGCCTAACATTCAGTAATTATACATCACAACAGTTCTCTGAAACTGGAAGGTTAATAAAATGTTTTGAGTTCTTCTTAATCATTAGAAAATGCCATAATTTTTACATATTTATGTAATTATTCCAAAATTGTACTGATTGGAAATTATCTCAATCTTGTGAATGAAGGTAAGTCACTTCTGTCTTTGAAGTTACAAGTCTGGATTTATCACACACCAGTGGAACTTGTAAATAAGAAGTATAACAGTCAATACATGCTACATTATACTTCACACCGACTGGTAAAAAAACACTAATCATTTTGAGCATTCGTATTCACTTCATGCCAGTTATACAAAGATCTTCCTTCTACTAAAGAAGTGAGGTTTGAATGTTATTTGAGCCCATTTTTAAGTCTTAGACATTTATAGTGCTGTGAAGATACATAGATTATCAACTGTGCAGGCAACAAGATACTGTTAGCCTGAGGTCATTAAAACTGAAAAAGATGGAAATGCCCAGTAGGTCAGGCAGACTCAACAGAAAAAAAGATAGGGTTATGGCTCAGATCAATGATTGATGAAAGTATAAGGTCACTGACATCAAATGTTAAATTAGTTTCTCTCTTCACAAATGCTGGCTGGCCTGCTGCGTACCTCCATCACTTTTTATCTTATAGATCAAAATTAATTACGGTCTGAGATCCTCCATAATGTATCTCTATTCTCTCCAAGTCCAGAGGCCACACAGACATTTTGTAGATGTAACTGGTGGTTTACTGAGCAATTCAATGGTTAAATAATTGGAAAAGAAATCCACTGCAATGCCACTTCACTAGCCATGCAAGCCAGCAATGAAGGATTGTAATGGAGCCAACTCTACTGTAAATATAATAAACTATACTGACAGTAATGTGATATGGCTCAGAATGTTAGACCCTTATTAATTAACCTCATTTGTCTAAAGCATAAACCACCCCCACCCCACCATAATCACTAAGGATTCTAAATATAGCTTTTATAAATCTGTTGGGATATTTAACTAATCGGGATATGCTGGAAGACTTCAGCACTTCTGTACTTTTACGTTAGTGTCCCTGCTCCAATGGCCTGGATTTTACCGTTATAATGATGGTAAAACTGTTAGTGTTCACACACAATACACCATGAAACAGACTGCAACTTCTGGCAGCAGAAATTTCTGCTCAATTACATGTGCTAAACACCTGACAGAGGCATATATGGACATTGAATCCACTCCTGACATTCATTTCTTCTTAAAAAAAATTAATTTAGGGCATGTTGAGGTTGGTATTAATAGCCTTTAGTTTATTGCTTCTGAGAAGATGGTGGTGAGCTGTCTTCTTCAGTTGCTGTAATCCTTCTGGTGAAAGTACTCTCACGATGCTATTGAGTAGGGAGTTTCAGATTTATAATCAGTGACTATGAAGGAACAATGAAATATTGCCAAGTCTGGGTGGGGTGAAACATGGTGATGGTGCTCCCATGCACTTACAGTCTTTGTCCTTCAAGGTGGCCAAGAACACGGGTTTGGGAGATGCAGCTGGATTAGTAGCCTCAGGAAATAACCGCAGTACATTTTGTAGACAATACATACTAAAGCTAGACTGTGTTAGGTCTGGAGGTGATGAATGTTCAGGGAGGTGAACGGGTGCTGATCAAACTGGCTACTTTGTTGAGCATAGCGTCAAACTTCTTGAAAGTTGTTGGAGCTACACCTGGCCAGGCAGAGTGGACGATGTGCGAACACACTACTGACTTTTGTCTTCTAGATGATGGAAAGATTTTGAGAAGTCAGGAGCTGAGTCACTCACCACAAGAACTCAGTTTCTTATAGTCGCAGTATTTAATGTGCATGATCCAGCTTGGCTTCTGATCGAAGATGAGAAGTATTGATGGCGAAGACTCAGCCATTATAATGCCTGGGATTGTCAAGGTTCTAGTGGCTTCAAGGGCATATCAGAAGCAGAGTACAAGAACATCCAACAAAAATGTGCATTTAGCACATGCGACCAAGGATTAATTTCTACTAACCGGAATGTGTACATACACAAATAATGACTCACTAGTCCTCCTCACATTGCACTGATTTGCAGCCTTCTCCAGGGTAATTTCCAGAAATTAGTGTGTTAATAAGAACTTCAAGCATTTACAAAGTTTTCTCACTGTAAAATACTCTGAAAATGTCATGCGTTGCTGCGTAGGATATAATTTTTTTTGATTCATAGAAAACATGGATACAAATCAGCAAACTTTTCAATCTTAATAAAAGAATTGTGTGGATTTAATTCTTTCAGATAAATATTTTGCAATGGAATAACATTGAAGAAATTGCAATATACTTGTTTATATCTTAGCAAGTTGTTCATGTTAGTTCAACTTCTATATTAACCTCATGAGTTTGCTCAATTTTTTGTTCTATGCTTGATAAAATATTAGTTACAAATGTTGTTTTTTACTTCCTGATTTATGGTCAGAAGAATTGTTCCTTGATGCTCAGTTTGCATTCTCTCTCATTTCCAGATCTCATTCCAGTTCTCAGACATCAAGGAGTATGATCAGAAGAATCAGAAGAAAAGTGGTTGACTGCTGACTCATATGGATGACATCACCGTTGCTGGATACCAGGACTCCTAGAAATGACACCTAATGGTAACCAAAGCCAGAGAAAGTCAAGTCCGCAGGATCTCTTGACATTTGTGAACAGCTTTGTTCAAGGTCCGTGGCAAGAGGAGCTAACAAAATGGAGTCATAAAACAATTGATTGGCCACTTTTGCAAAGCTTTTTGATATTGTCAACTAAGCTGACATTTAAAATCTTAATGTTTTTCTAGTTTGGATCATAGTCATGCCAGTTAGTTTTGATGATTATTTTCCATTCCTTAAAATGCTTGTGTTAAATATCCTGATGGTAGGAAATGATCATCCAGCTGCATGTCCACTCCGCATAAAGCCATAGCCGTTCCACTGTGATGTCCAACCTAACTGTCAATTCATTCTAAATAGTGAGTTTTCATACAGGAGCAGGCTGTCTCTGGAGGTTCACACCAATGTAGTTTTCACCAGTGTGACTGCAATTATTTAAAGTCTGCAGCATTCCTTTTCTTTTCCCTATCATTGCTACACTTATTGCATCAATGGAAGTTGACATAAGATGCACTTAGTGGATCATGAAGCTGGAAAAATACTTGAAACATTCAAAAAACAGGTGTACTATTTTTAATTGTGGTACAATAATAATTGGCTCGTGTTCTGTACTATATATTAAAACTTATATATTCTGATATTTCAACATGATATTTTGATTCAAAACCTCAATAAATTACAAAGTTAGTGAATTCCAAGATGTAAGAAAATATTCATTAAAGTTTTTTTTCTCATTATCTACAAACAAAACACACTGATTAATGATTTTAATTCACAACTTTGTCATTGAATACAATGAATCCACTGAACCAAGCTCATTTTTATGGACTAAAGATTTTAAGTAAAAACTTTCTGGCCAGTGGTTTTATGATGTTGTGCAAATATGAAAAAGGTGCATGTTCAGCAAAGGTCTTCAAATGCTATTTATAACCATTTTAGGATAAGCTTTAATATCTAACAGGAAATAAATATATAAAACAGTCCTCAGATTAGCAGAGGAAATGCCATTTGTGTAAATTGCAGACTGTATAGCCAATGGCTTTATTCTGACAACATATTCACCAACTGTCACTTCTGATCCACATACCATAGGTGTATCTCTCCAAAATTTACAAAGGTACTTGATTAAAATGTGCCCTTAAGGTTTTTACAGTACCCTTTGTACATGGCTAATGCAGTAATAAACTCATTCAGATCTCTTATGTTTCCAGCCCTACCACTGGTAGTAATTTTGCCTTTCTCTTTTCATATCTGGCTGGGTTGGTCTATTCTCTCCAAGACCTCAACAATACACGAGGAGCCCATAAGACACAGCAATAGGCCCTTCAGCCCACTGAGTCCGTGTTGACCATCAACCATCCATTTATGCTAATCCCACATTAATTCCATTTACTTATCCACCTCACATTCTCAACTCCATCAGATTCTAAATCTCACCTATACGATAGGGGTAATTTATAGCAGCCAATTAACCTACCAACCTGCATGCCTTTGGTATGTGGGAGGAAACTGGAACACCTAGAAGAAACCCATACAGTCATGGGGAGAATGTGCAAACTCCACACAGACAGCACCTGAGGTCAGGACTGAACCCGGGTCTCTGGCACCATGTGGCAGCTGCTCCACTAATTGTGCCATTGTCACCGATACCATTTGCTCTTGGAAATATGTTTAATTATTCTATGTGGAGAATAAATAGGTGCAATTCTCATTTATCAATTCACAGCTCACCAATACTTCCACCATATCCACCGCCTGCCAACATACACACTCTATCCAGAGAACCCTATGCTCTTTTACCTCTCTTGATTACTGCCTTACTTCTTGCTCAGCAGCAATATACTATCCTCTTCATTTATGCAGTGTCCATAGGCTCTTCAGTGTTGCTGTTCAGTAAGCCCAGGGATTGAGCTTTAAACAGACATTCTTTACTGAAGACAAATAACACTCAACCAACAACAATGGCTGAAACAACCTAATCAAAAGTCATATCACATGATACATATAGTTCTTAATAGTATACAAACAATATATACTACAGAGGGTAACTTGAAGGTGGTGGTGTTCTCATTCCCTTCTCCATCTAGGTCACGGTTTAGGAGATGCTGTCAAAGAATCTTAAGTTGATTGTTGTGGTACGTTTCTGATACACACTGTGGCCATAGTGCTCCAAAGGTGGAAGGAGGAAATGCTTCAGGACGAAGGTAGAGGATTGAGCAGGGCTCATCCAAGCAAAGGGAGAGTATTCCATCACTCTCCAACTTGGGCCTTGTAGGCAGTAGAATAGCTTTATGGGGAGGAATAGAGGGGGGGAGCAGGCAGTTCAGGAAAAAAGTCACTGCTGCAGAATACCCAGTATCATGTGGTCACGGCACCTATGTGGCTTGACCAATTGTGTTTTGATCAGTAGTTACTCCCCAGAGATTGACAATGCGGCGTTAACAATGACAAGCCTTTGAATATCAACAGAAAGGTTAGTATATTCTCTCTGTTCAACTTGATTATTGTCATGTAGATTCATAGAGTCATACAGCACAGAAACAGGCCTTTTGGACCAACTGGTCCATGCTGACCAAGATTCCCATCTAAGCTAGTCCCATTTGCCCACATTTGGCCCATATCCTTCTAAACCTTTCCTATCCATGGATCTGTCCAAGTAACTTTTAAATCTTGTTAATGTACCTGCCTCAATCACTTTCTTTGGCAGCTCTTTCCATATGTTGACCACTCTCTGGGTGAAAAAGTTGCCCCTCAGGTTCTTATTAAATCTCTCCCCTCTCACCTTAAACTTATGCCCTCTAGTTCTTGATTCCATAACCCTATCTATGCCCCTCAATTTTATACACCTCTATAAGATCACCCCTCATTCTCTTACGCTCCAATGAAAAGAGTCCCAACCTACTCAACCTCTCAACAATTTGTGGTGATACAAGTGTTACTTGCACAAGCCTGAATGTTGCTACGTACCTGCATGGTCTGCTTCATTATCTGATGAACTGAATAATGAAATTAGCAAACATTTCCACTTCTACCTTTTGTTGGAAGGAGGGAGGATAATTAATGAAGCTCTGAGGCACTCAGGCAGCCACATCCTATGGCTGAGATGATTGACCACCATCCAACAGAGATTTCACCTGATCCCCATTGATTTCAATTTTACAAAGGTTTCTTGATGCCACATTTTGCTGTGTTCAGAACCTCTCACCTCACCACTGGAATTCAGTTCTTTTATTCATGTTTGGGGGTCAAGTTTGTAATGAGATCTGGAAATGAGAAAGAATCCAAACTGAGCATCAAGGAACAAGTTATGAATAAATACCACTGTTGACACCTTCCATTACTGATGATTGAGAACAGGTTAATGGGATAATTGTTGGCCAGATTCGATTAATGTGAATTGGTCACACCTGGGCAATTTTCCACTAATTAAGTAGATCCCATATTTCTAACTGTACTGGAATAGTCAACAGCCAAGATGTCCCCTGCACATTTTCCCAGTGATTGAAGGCTGGATCTCTAGCATAGTCTCATCTCAGCACACTCTCGCTGATGGTAAAAATACATTCTGCAACATTTTCTATCTCCTGAGGAGATTGGGATTCCTTTTCCAGTCTGTTACTTAGACCAGTGCTTCCAATATAGGACATTCAGATTCCCTGCTGCATTCTGGAAATCATCAAGCTTGTTTTTTCAATTTTGTGGAATGCAGCTACATGGTACATTCACTTTAAGAGGAGTTGAATGCTTTTCAAGGGCACAAGGAACACCCAAATCCCTGAACCAATTCCCATCCCCCTGCCCCTTCACACCGTGCATGCATTGAATATGACAGACAATGATAGTATATGACTGCATTATTTTACTGAGATTCCAACACAAATTTCAAACAAACCTAGCAAGCTGCTACCTGCCCACCTGTTGTGGGATACAGTTGAATTTCTAGGGTAGGATGTATGATTCAGTATGCAAACATGCAATGCATTTATTTATATTCCTCTACCCACTGCTTTAACAGATGCATTTGTCTAGTTAAAATAAATAGATTAATAACTTATTAAAAGAACTTGTATCTCAATTTGACACTAACATTCCCGTACTAGTATTCACATGGTACAATTTCAGCTGCTCGAGTGGAGACCATTGATTATTCCAGTTTATACAGCCTCACAAGTCACTTGAGGCAACAGTACCAACCAATATTTTAATGAATCAGAAGATCAAGTCACATTGATTACACGAAACTGAGCTCAAATCATAATGATAGCATTCTTAGCACTGATTTAAAGTGATTTCACAACCCCCTAACTCAGATAAATATATTTTGCTTCTTTAGCTACTGAAAGAACCTTGAAACTGATTGACTCTTTGCAAAGCAAAATTACAGCCCAGAGACTGATTTATTTCTATTACTTGACCTGATAGGAAGATCTTTTCTTTTGAAAAAAGTGCAACATTAAGATTCAGTCAAAATACAAGCAGTGATTTTGTGATTTAGAACTGAAAGAACTGTTGTTCACCAGTGTAAAGTATGGCCACTTTCTCCATATGAAGGAAAGAACAGGTGATTGTGAAGTGCTTGTTACTGCACCAAGATATGTTTTACCTCCTTGCAAATATAGCATAGTTCCACCTATAGCTACATGATACGTGAATACGACGCCCATATTTTATCGTACAAATACAATCCATTAAAACCGTCAATGCACATCCAAAGTTAAAATTAGAAATGAAATCAGAAAGTGTTGGGGATATTTAGGCATCATCCATGGAAAGGGAAACCAAATTAACATTTCAGGTTGAAGATCCTGACCTGAAACATTCACTCTATTTCTCTTTCCACAGATGCTCCTGTCCTGCTGAGTTTTTCCAGCACTTTCTGTTTCCATTTCAAATTTCAAACACCTCCAGTTTTTTTGATTTTCAGTTAAAAATATTGACTGTGTTTGGTAGTATGTATACCCAAGCTATGTTTGGTAGTATGTATACCCAAGCTATAGCATGAACTGGTAGGGCTTAATAAGCAGCTTTGAACCAAGTTAGTGTATTATTCCATGTGTTGCATGTAACATACAAAAGTCTAAAAATTCTTCTGTCCTCATTACTGTGCAGCAAGTCAATGACTATTTTGGTTATAGAGCTGATACTTAAAATTTCAGGGATACCTCAGAGCAATGGACAGCTGCTATTCAATGACCATACATGCTTTCCTGCACACATCAAGCCAATGGGAGCATACAGAGGGAAATAGCATGAAGGTCTGGAATTGGGGCAGGGTCTAGTGGGTGGGGGTCGGAGACGCCAGGCGGTTGTAGATCACAGGATGGATAGGAATGAGGGGTGGCCGATGGGCTTGAGCTGAGGGATTGGGGCTGAAAGACTCTGGATAAGTAATTAAGTTAAAGGGGACTGGGACCAGCTCAGGGCACCCTTGTCTTTAAATTGCACTGTCACAGAGATAGCAATGCAAATGAAAACTGCTTGCTTAGAGGGTGCCTCGTGGCAAGTGCACCTCAGAGGCACTTGGACTAATTTCCCTGGCAATGCTTCCATGGACAAAAATGTCACAATGAGTGTGTCTGATGTGGAAAATGTGACTAGAAGTACCTGCCCTAATTTCTGGAGACGTACCATACAATGTAAGAAATTATGTTTATTCTGGGAAAAATACGACTTTTAAATGTGTACTGCAGAAAAACATCAAACAATATACATCTGAATTTCTAGATCTCTGTGGTGAAATAAAAAATCCTATTTAATCCTCAATAATAAAGGTAACCTCCATTTTTATTTCTTCTGAACTGCACCCTCACTAGTAAAACACAAATACAACAGACTTTTGTTTTAACCATGTTGAAATAGTCTTCAAACAATTTCAGACATTGCTTTAATTCAGCTGCAGTTCCTCTCGAGATATGCACAATGTTAAGAACATTGGAGGAAGACTATAGGCAAGACGGATAATCCTGTAATGCATTGTAACAGCTGGTGGATGAAGTGGAAAGAGACCTGGTAGTGAATTGTCTGACCAATCAAAACAATAATCTACAAATCCAATAGGATGTTCAACTATAAAGCCAAAGAAGTAGAAAATACATCAAAGCAAGAAATAGATTAATAGTACTATAGTTAGATTACAGTTTGAATTAATGTGTCCTGATTTGGTCACCAAGAAACAAGAGAAACCTTCAAATATTCAATCTCAAAGGTCTGGAAAGGAGAGAAGTGAATGGTAAAAAAGTTAACCTGGAATACTATTTTAGGAAACATTTAATATCCATTGGTGAATCCCTAGTTTCATTCATAAATGTTGATCCTCTAAAGCTATCACAAGAACATCTAGTCTGGATATATTCAGTTTAATTAATGCTTTGTTTATTATTTAATATTTCTCCTATTTTACATTTGAAAAGGTATTTTCCCACAAGGACGGCTAAAGTGTAATTGAAGTATGTCACATTACAGTAGAGGCTGCCTGTTTGGAAATAGGTTAAATGATCTCAAGGTTATTGAGTTTCTAATATTCCTTCAAACATGTGGGTTAGCTTTGTAATATGGTCCAGAATCAGTAACCTAGAGTTTGGAGGATCAACATTCCATTGTAGTTAATAGGTCTGAATTAAGTAAATCGAGTAATTTGTGCACTAACAAGAGAATTATGGATTGTTGCAAAAACATCTTGTTTCTTCTCTTGTCCTTCAGAGAAGGGGACCTCTTAATCAAACACAGACATGAATTCAGTTCAGGTATGCAGTTGACTCTTGATGGTTTTCAGACACTTAAGAATATGAAGTAAATAGACTTCACTGTCCTGAATAGTTTGCATGAATAGTTAAAATTCATACATTCTTGCTTTTGATTCCAGGTGACCAGTGAAAAGCTTGATCTAAATTACAGGATGAGATAGTTTTGTAATCACCCCACTTAACCATTTTTAATGTAGGCAGCATTGAAACACTGAAATAGTGAAGCTCTGAAAAAAAGTGTTGCAAATGTTTCAAAGATCCATCAACATCTGAAAGGTCATTTATGTTCATATTTCAGGAGAAGCTCTGCAATTTTGTTTACAAAAGGGTGTTGTGTTAACCCAAGCCTATCAGCTTATAATGTGTAAGGATCAGCAAGTGCTCACAAGCCATCAGAGCAGCAGGTTGTTCCACTAACAAGAGATACATTAATGGAGTTTCTTTCATATAAGTAGTTACTCTTACAATTCATTCTTTGATTTAAAAATTGCACTAGCAAGGCTAACTTTTGATTGTTTGTGAATTTGAATCAAGGGTTTCTGTGTGATTGTAGCTGTCAAAGGGTTCACCAGTGAGAACAGCTGGTAAGAATAGATAAATGCATGACAGCTGTTGCTGACGGATTTGGGCTTGAAAATTGACTGACTGGGAGAGATAAGATTGTTTCCAGAAATCTGGGAGTGTGTTTTCCATTCTACTATTCCTCTGCTTTTCTCAGTGCTGTCAGGTAGCTCTGATGACATCATCAAAGTTTAAAAAAAACTTTGAGAAAATGGAGGTTAAAAGCAAAGAAATGACCAATTCAGCTGCCATTTTGTAATCATACCAGATTTTTACTAAGATTATTGCCAGGTTCTATTTCAACCACTTCAGTTCCAAGAAAAACACAATTTTTTCCACTCTTGACCTAAGTGCACACTTGCATCCTTTCCAGTGACCATTCAATCATGCTCTAATTGAAGTCATGCATCCTATCAGAGACAAACACAAATCTGCTCCAGCCAATATCCTCAGTATGCCCTTCTCAGTAGTAATCACTGCGCAGTAATCACCAACAATGCCACGGGGTATCTGTTACACATCTACTAGTTTTTAAAAAAAATTTCCAGATGTACAATACTAATCTTCCACTCTAATTCTTAATAAAATACAAATTAAACCAGGAAAATAACAGTATAACCAATAGAATTAATCTATTCATAATGTAATTCAGGTAAGAATTATTAAACTACCTCAGGAGTGACAATAAAATAGAAGCTCACATTTTCAGATGAATTATCAAAGATAGAAGTTATTGGAAGATGACGATACTTTGCGAGTGCATGAGAGCTTAATGCAAATCAGTAAGGAGGGTCCACTTAATCATGCCTTTTAATAAGATGATATTGCAGGGAAAATCATTATGCAAAAGGGAAAAATAGCTGTAGTTTCGTAGTTGCACATCAGCACCAGAGTGTTTAATAAACTTCCAAATAAGTGTGCAATTAAGAAATAAACCGATTGATTTCTGAAATATATGTTCCTTATTAATACCTTATTTGCTTTGCATTTGTCACAACTTTCTAATAAATAACTGTAGCAATCCTGGATGAGGATTTTATGTCAAAGGTCGTTGTTTTTTAACAATAAAAGATAAAAATAAATTTTAAAGGTAGAGGGCAAAACTGAGTTTGTTGCCCCCTCCCTTCACCACCCCCGCATTTTCTTGGGCAGATAACGAGGCTCAATATAGGTGGCCAATGTCTCATGCTTGAAAGAGTACGACAAACTAATTCCTACCCCACAAAACTGCAACTGTCATATTTGCTATTTAGGTATTAATTAATATAGAGATGGAGAACAGTTTTACCAAGCAAAAATGTAAATGGAAAGGGGAGCAGAATAAAACTTATAACCACCAACATTTTTTTGGAAAAGCAGAAAATCATTGTACTTTAATTTATCCATTAATTTTCTTGATTCATAGCAATCCTTTTCTTCTTCCAAAAACGGTTCCCAACCCCTTGCACAATAACATTGGCCAGAATATTAAGGTTTGAACTGAGCTACATGACAAAAGTCTGTGAAATTTTACAAACGTTGTAATTAAGCACTAATGAGGCATCAATCATCTAATCATCTGGACATTGCCATTGGTGGCTTTTGTTGGACTGCTAAAGGGATAATTTCATTCCATAGATTGTGAACTGCACGTGCCTGATGCTTTTAGTTGATTGAACAACTCGCAAATAAATATTTCTAGAAAGCCTAAAAACTTTAAAAATTCCCAAAATCTGCTTTCACCAATTGTTTTTAATGTTCCACTTTCAGTTCTGGATCCCCTGTATGGGTATACATGTTTGTGTAGATTGCAATTTTCAAGTCCATTACTGTTCACAGCCTAGACTGCATCTTATTTTCAGCCTCACGCCCTCCCTGGTTGCTGCAGTAACCACCCAATTAGAGATCTCACTGCCTGATATGCATGTGGGACAGTAATAACATTTAAATAGCTTCTGAAAGAAGCATAATCAGGACATATAGTTCAGTATTATGATTGGGGAGTGGGACTAACTAGCTTGTTTCTTTTAATGAGTTTGGGAAGCATACAATTGAAAGCAGTTCTGCAGCACAGGGCTGAGTACTGGTTGATCTCGCTGCTTCCCAACTGTAATGGTGCATCTCTCACCTTTGCGATGTCACATGACAATAACCCAATTAATTCAAAATATAATCATGTGCAAGAACTATGGAGAGGCTCAGAGGCAATAATAATCCTTTTGCTTAAGCAATGGACCATTCACTGCTGTTTCTGTAGGGGCTGTTTTGAGGACCACGAAAAGTAAAGAGCAAAATAACTAAATAAGTATGACTTTAATGGGCTAACAGCCTATAGGCCCCAAGCCACAATATATACCCATGATGCTGAGGAAGAAAGGGAAGGAAACAATCCAACATTTTTGTTTAATACTAGATTTCCACACTCAACCACTCATCAAGAAAAGGGAAGTTTATGAACTGAAGAGAGTTTGTTCTGAAATAAGCTGGTATTTCATTTATATCTGTGTGTGTGTGTGTGTGTGTGTGTGTGTGTGTGTGTGTGTGTGTGTGTGTGTGTGTGTGTGTGTGAGTGTGTGTGTTGTGCATGCCTTTAGCATGGGGTGGTGAAGATGATTTTGTGTTTGTGTGTGCAATTATGCATGTTTGTGTGTGCAATTATGTGTGTTGTGCATATGCATTTGTGTGCACACTTGTGTGTGTGCATGTGTGTGTATTTGTAAGTGTATTTTTGTAAGTATACCGTATCTTTGTGTGTGTATTCAGTGCATGTGCTTGTGGAGTATTTAGCATGCAACAAACTGGGCTGTGGGTAAAACTGGTGATTATGAAAAGTTCTTTGACCCAGAGCATATTGTTGATTCTGGTGTGAAAAGTTTTTCAGCTTTTAATTGAAAACATTGCTGCAGAACAAGGAAAAGTAAAAGCAGAGTTATCTTGAACACCACTAAAACAATGTGGTCTTGACTTTGATCTCCACATCCAGGCTCCATCCACCTGCCATGCACAAAAGAGTCAGGGCTGGGGTAGATATCTCATGATTGGCAATTGTTGACTCTAATGTCAAGATACTGTTGTCAAGAAGTGGATCGCTTATAAATATTGGTAAATTCTACTGCAGCTAGGCAAGTGCCAGAGGGGTTTCCTCACAGGGCACGAAGATTGCTGGAAAACTCTGCCAGGATCGATAGTGTGCTGAAATAGAGGGCCACAAGGCAAACAAAACCAAAAGTGTCTTTGGTGTCCTTCTTCACTGATGTGGGCTGTGATCAGTGATCACTCTTTGATTTGCACTGTATTTTTGAACTTCTTTGGATAGAGTACACCATGCCCATAGGGAATGGAGAATCACTTGCATTCTTCTGGAGTGAAGGGCAGCAGCACTTAGGATGTGCCGAAGAAGGTGCTGCTGCTAGGCCACAGAGATGGCAGCAACAGCATGTGCAAAGAATACCACATACACCTCATAGGTCCTACAGACAGTGGCTCAACCTCTCTGACCCAGGCCAACTGGGGTACAGGCACCCTGTTAAGTATTCATTAAGGGGTTGTGAATGGACAAGGAGCTTCATTGTGCTGACAGAGGTCTGTGTGTACCATGCTATTCTATCAGCCTCATCCTTTTGAGGTAATGGCAGGCATATGGGTCTAGCTTGTCTATGGGAGAGTGGAAGCCGCACTTTGACTGGGGAACAGGCATGAGATGAATGCAGCCATTTGAACCTCTGGCATGGATGCAAAGACTGATAGCTCTCACTCCAATAGGCAGCCCTGGTTGGACATCTCTGGAAATTGCCACCTGTTCCAGAGTGGATTCATGCAAAACCATGCCACAGTGATTCCTCCATCCTCCCTGGCACAGTGTACAGAGTGCTAGGGAGGGCTGCCAAAATGTTTGCAGTTGTAAACAGAAAATGCAAGAAATGCTCAGCAGATAAGCAGGATCTGTGGAAAAAGAAACAGAGTTAACATTTCAGGTAAAGACCCTTCATCAGAACTGCGAATCTTTGAGATGTTATTTCAGTTATTTTTCCCACAAACACTGTCTGACCTGCCAAGTGCTTCCAGCATTTTCTTTTTTTATTTATATTTCTAGCAGGTTTTATCAATTTTCATGTTTGCTTTTGCACCTCCAAAATCTTCATTTCTATGGCTGGACCTCAGAGACGAGTATCTCTGCTTGTAGAACAGAGCCTAGAGAGCACGGTACCTCCAACTCCTGTCGGAGTATTGGCCACTCCAGAACATGCAGTTATATTGTCTTCAATGAGCCACAGCCAGAAGGTGACTACCACTTGCAGCTGACAGTCTGCCACATTCAAGGCTAACAACCAAAGTTAAATTTCCTCCCCACCACCAACCCAATATTTAAATCAATAGCTTGGATAGTAATCTTCTCATCCATTAAAACAAATTTCTGAGAATAATTTTAAATGGGTCTGACTTATGGTGAGCAATTATAACCCCCTCAGGTGCAAAACCAGAAAGGTGATCAGATTAAATTACTCAGTTGTCAGACACCTTTCAGGAATCTTACACTCCAAACTTGAACATGCTCACCTGAGTGGGCAGCAGGGACAATCAGCAAAAGGCAGGAGGGTCCTTCTTTACGTACACATCTCGAAGTTACTTACACAAACAGGAAAGGGTTTGGAACCTGATGATGCCCAAATGAATGTTTCTCTTCACCCTTCTTCTGGGGCTGTGAGACATCAGAGTCTCTCCATTGAACCTAAGAAATAAAAGCTCAGGCCACCCTAGTGATGGGCTTCCATGAGCTGGTTTCCAAAGCCTATCCCACTAAACACCATCATCTCTCCACTGCTTCATTTCATCCTGGATTGGTGCTAGTGGCAAAACCTAATTTCTCCTGGGAGATTTCATACTATGCACCAAAAGTGTCACACATCATTCAGATTAGCTTGCAAAAATATTAGGGCCAAACTCATGAATGTGGTAAGTTGGCTGATGGGTTTTAAATGAGTTGAAATTAGTGAAACTTCAGTTTTATTGCAACCTTGGAGATTTTCAGCTTGCTACCCATCTATAGAGAATAAAATTGTGGCCTACATAACTTTCCAAAAATTGTACAAAACAAGCAATCCCAAGCTCTCATTATTCCTATATCATCATAAAGCCTAATGTGCTGTTATTTCGTGAAACAATTAGCTTGCATTATTTAATTTAAAAACTCTGATCACTTGTTCTCATTAAAAATTCCCATCTGTCATACGATATTACAAATTCCAATCTGTCCTTATTACATTACGGTATCTTCCCCACCCCCACCACCTCCCACCCCCTCCCTTCCCCCACCAATGCCACCCCACCCAAATCTGTCATCAGTTCATTAAAAAGCAGCCTTTGCAGTTGCACTTAATACCATGATCTTCTGTTGAAGCAAGTGCTTATGCCTTGTTTAGATTGCAGTTTCTATATGTCCAGCAAAAGCGTTGAGTTTATCATGAGCATTTCACAGCGAAACGTTCCAAGTGTTTTTTTTGTAAAGGAGTGTGCCTTGTATGTTTGAACTGATTTGGATTTTTTTTTCAACCTTAATGGTTCATGGATAAAGTATCAATATACATCTTTAAGCTGGAAGAACGATTTTACTTGATTGCTTCATATTTCTGTTTTATAGTCAGGAATTTTCAGCATTTATAAACAACTTCAATGACTATTGCCATTGATATTGTCATTGTTTTCAAAAGGTAGATAATAAAAATTGATTTAATCAGGAACAAGGTCATCCTATTCTCAGGACAAGTTGAAGAGGCTCATTTTATTCAGAATTCTATATTTACTGACAATCCTATCCTACAAATGATCCTTTTCTAATTATTAGTAAACAGCAGGTTACTTTTGATATCTGCGAGTTATAACTCGTGTGCTGCAATGCGTTATTTTACTCAGTGGGGATCATGGGAGTTTAAATGCGTTAAAATAGAACACAAATGAAGAACCAATGGGAGCACACCTGCTGTAATGCCACTGAGCCCCTTGTTGAGCTGCTAATGATGCACTTAATGAACTGAAATTTTAAAACAACTTTGTAAGTGCTGTCTCTGGTACCTTTTCTTCTGATTGGTTTATCAAGGGTGTGGTAAATCTAACATAGTCACAAGGTCTTGTATTTACTCAGCTCCTTAGAAGAACACTTACACTTTATTCCAATAAAATATTCCACCCTCTGTTAAAATGATTCATTGCAAGTTCAATCTTTGCTGTTTGTTTAATGAGGCTTATCATCAGCTCCAATATATTTATTCACCAACTGTTGGACAGGGATTATATTATTTTTAAGGATGGAGAGGAGCAAATCATCTCATGTATTTCAAGAGTCTTCATAAGTTATTTGGTGCAAGTTTTTGCATAACGTTGCAGAAAATATATAATTCAGACGTACTTCAGAGATCAGGGCTGTCTTCAAAGCCTGAGGCCTCGACTTGCTGACTAGCATTAACATAATGTCAATCAGAAAATCTAGACGGGTGTTACTCATGGAATGAATAAAAAAAGGAGCAACCACATCAGTATTACTGTACCTGAATGGAATATCTACAAAATAACTAAACATGATTTTGGTGATTCTTCCACAAGCTCGTGCAATCATGTGGATATGAAAGAGAATAATATTGAGATAAATTTTTGGGTTGTAAATTGACATCCTGTATCGCAGATTCTACATATTTTTTCACTGATCTGTGTCTCAGTATCAACTCAATTATATTATATGAAGAATAAAATGAAATGACTGACAACTGAAAAATTTTACTGACTCTAAAGTTAAGCCAATGATAATACTGAGTAAACTCACAACAGTTCTTGCTTTTGTTTAGTTTTGTAGCTTCTCTGCTACAGCAGCAAAAAGAGAGATTTCAGATGAACACATTAACTTTCACATGAGGCTGCCCTGGGGCCCTAGTCTTTGAAAACATTTTTCATCAAGCATAATTATATCATTGAAAATCAAAATAGTTATCCATAGGTCACAGAAATGTTGACAGTGCAGAATCCAGACAGTTTCCACAGAGAAAAGCTGAGCAATTGTTTACAGCTATCGTTGCGTAAAATTAGTTACGCTAGCAATTTCTGTGCTTACTTCAGAAAGTAAATGTGACACATTACAACTTTTAAACATACTGATGCTCAGATATCATATTGGAGGAAAAGATTCAAGGATGTGTTCAAATGCAAAGTTCCCTCTGGCCTTTATGGAACTCTGGCCTATGGCACCTCAAACTGAAGAAAGAGCTCGGGGATGGAACTGAAAACCATGCATCAGGAAGCACTCAGAGACTCTCCATAAATGGTGGAAGGAACAGATCATCACATAAGATATGCACCCATCTGCCCCATCAGCTACATCCTGTCTTAATCTTTGGATGAATCTATATTTCCCATATTGGCTTTGGCAACCATCTCCAAACCCACAAAACCCAGAGTGGAAGCAAGTCACCTCAGTCCTGAGGAACTGCCTGAGAGGACGATTATAGTGATAGCTGAATGAGTGTCAAGGTTTTCATGCATTTTCAGAGTAATCTAATCTGCATGTGCACATAATTGTTGACAGTATAATCTTAATCTGATTTTGTGGGTCTATATGGTACCACTCTGCAGTTCTGCTTCTTCATGTGACAATACTTGATATCACAGAAACATATAGTAGTCAAGTTATATTTGTTAACAGATGGTCTGGACACCTAGATCATGTTGGTGGCAAGGTGAGCACTTCCTATCAGGTAACTTGCATATTTTCCCATTAATTTGATGCTCTGTTTCCTTTACAAGGCGCGTGGTTGTTTGTTTGCTTTCACTGTCTGCACCCTCCCATTCCTTCTGCTGCAGTAGCTCCAGCTGCTCTGTGGGAAGTGCAAAGCTGAAGAATTTAGTGTGTGATTCCTTTAATTAACAAGCTATTCACAGAAACTCCCTTTTAATGGATCCATCAGGGAGGAATTTGGAGTCATGCATTTTGTATGTGTAAACTCCAGCCTGGTGTGAGTTCTGGGTCTCCATCCTCTTTATCAGTGGCCTTGGTTTTAATTTGGGGTAGGAATCTCATCGGCAGGGACCTGGAGCCTTTTGCCCTCAAACCATGTGTTGCCTGCCACCAATCATTAACTAACTGCCCAAAACTGGCAGCAGATGGAGGCTTGGTAGCACGGGCAGTTTTTGGCAATCAATAGAAGAGTGATTTGTGGAAGGAGATTGGTGTGGGCCTCGCTATTGTTCGGGGAGTAACTGAGGCAGGGAAAGGTTAAACTTTCCCTGTGGTGTCCGGTGGAGCATTTCGTCAATTCCATCAATATCAGCACAGAAAGACAAAACAAAATAAAAAACAAAATATTTTTGATTTTTAAACTTTCTCTCAAGTTCTTGTTTCATGGGCAGGAACTAGGCTTGGCGCCACCTCCCCTGCCTCTCTGACTTAAGGAATTTGAGAACTTAATTTCCCAGTTAAACAGAAGTATCAACAGTTAATACATATGCCTTTTTCCTGTTTTAAAATAACATTCTTTCTAAATCACAACTTAAATAAATTCAACCACTGCAAATATTTTAACAAAAAGCAATTGGGGTTGTTATAATAAACTGACAATAAAGTTATTTGTAAAAGAAAGCATTAGATCTCAGAAATTATTCATAGTTGCTGTTTTTAATTATATCTATGAATTAATATCCAGTGTGATCAGTTCTGACATTGCTTCTGAAGGATGTGGTTTGATATTAATAATAGCAGATTATTCCAGTGGGCATTGTAACCAAAACTTTCTCTGCATACTTCAGTTTTCATGCAAAACCCTATTTACCTTTTAATGATTTCAATGTAAAAGCTACAAATTACTCTTAGGCCCCAAAATTGGTATTGATGAATTCTAATTCTGCATAAATCTTTGTCAGCATGCCATCCTTAAAAATAGACAATTATTATTTCCTTCATGAGAGAAAAAATTCTTCAGGATCAGAATTTCCAATTTTCTAATGCTACTTTTCTTACATTCTTGACTTAATTTCTCTCAATATTTTTTTAAATTTTATTTACAGCGTGGTAACAGGCCCTTCCGGCCCAACGAGTCCGCGCCGCCCATTTTAAACCCCAAATTAACCTACCCGTACGTCTTTAGAATGTGGGAGGGAACCGGAGCACCTGGCGGAAACCCACGCAGACACGGGAGAACGTACAAACTCCTTACAGACAGCAACGGGAATCGAACCCCAATCGTTGGCGCTGTAATAGTGTCGTGCTAACCGCTACACTACCGTGCTGCCTTTCTGCTTTGGTAGATTATTTAAAAGTAAGTTTGAGTTCATAAGTTCAAAGGGTATTCCTCAAAAAATTCAGGTGTGATGGTACTGCAATCCTTGCTGTCACCGTTGACCCACAGAAAACTTAGTTCATAAGAATCAAAGATGCAGCCTTAGGACAAACTGGAAAAAGCAGCGAGTTAAAGCTCTCGGTTCAGCTCTGGGAGCTGCATTTGTATACAGCTCAGATCGATGGGTCAAAATTCTCTGTCTGATGGCTGCAAAGCCCCTCTGTGGAATGTGCTTGGAAGCTCAGTGTGCTACTCAGTCCAGTGTGCAATTTGTCATTACTTTGCACTAAATCGGTGGTCTTACTCTGAGATGTGGAAATAATGTAAGGTGTGGGAAATGAATTTTCACACTGATGCAGTAGCAATGCTCTTCCAAGGTTTGCTTGTCTGTAGCAGAAAATGCATCCTGCATTTATCCTAAATAGTGAACCAGCATGGCTAATCATGCTCTTTTCTGGACAAAATAGAAATATCAGATGTTAACACTCAGAGATTTTTGTTTGTACAAAATTTGTGTCTATTAATGATTTAGTCTTTCGTTAATAGGTATGTGATTTTAAAAGCAATGCATTCAATACCTGTTTTAAAGATGTGCAAGCTATTGTTTATACTTATGTATCCTGAAACAAGAAACTATTCTGCTTCAAGCATCCACACCTCTTACTCTGGATAACGGCAGCCTGACTATGATTATTTATTTATTCAAAATTTCCATACATTTGAGAATTTGTACTTTTAAGTTTGTGAAGGAAACAATTGATATGAAGCATGGAGTGGGTACTCGGCCCATTGCATTCCTACCTCCTGGTCCTTCTTAATAGCCTGGCATATAGTTATCATAGGAAAACCCGGTAAGTCCAGGCATAAAGACTAACACACTAGCTGTGGTGAAGCCTAAGAAGGAGTGCAGGCTGTGATCAGGGAACTTATTGAAAAGATTATTAGTATGCCCTTTGTATGAGAAATACAGAGACATTCGATTTTTCTTTAGATTGGGGCAGGACACAATTCACCCTTCCCAGTCCTGGAGTCCTGTCTGAGGACAGGGGATACATCAGAAGAGAGAATGGCATATCATTGTCCACAATTCCAGGTAGGTTATACAACCCACACATGGGTCTAAATACTTGTCAGGTTTAGTTGGCAATTGGAGATGTGGGGCCCATGCCCACCACAGGTTCTCTAAATCCATCTCCAGCAAATGTATCGTGGCAACTATTGTTTTAAGTTTCAGAGCTTCATTATTGTAGTCAATATGAGTGTTAATCTACCATTAAGAACTGAGAGTTCCATGTGATTTGACTTTTGATACGTTGTTGTCCCTATTTCTGCTGTTGACTACCTTCAATAAGTTATGCAACACCTCCTCTGTATTTGCCTCAACCAGCAGCGGGACTAGGTATCCTTCAGCCACTAAATGAGTGTCGGTTTGAGATCTTGCTGTACCAAGAGAACTCTGTTCTGTACTAACTTTGCAATCAAGTGCAAAGTTAGTAGAGAACAAGGTTCTCTTGGTACAGCAATGAAGAGAGTTATATAATAGTGAGTTTGAAAGATATAAGGGTACTCAGCCATTTGCCCTGAGAGTGAACAGCATCAAGGAGGAGGACACAGAACAGAGAAATATGGTCATACGAAGTTTTGGTGAGTTTGCTAGTGCCAGGAACTACAAACTATTTGACATTTAACACCTGAGGGAACATATCAAATGGCAAATAATATGGGAATTGTGCTTAAAATGTGAAATAGTTTTGCACAGAGCATGATATCAAGGTGCAAGCAGGGAATGAGCCATAGAAATGGTAATGGTGACCTGTTTTATTTTTGTGCCGCCAAGTCCTGTGGATGCTACAAGTGGGCTCAGTGGGAAACTAATCACTCATGTGCTTGCAATAAACAGTTGGCCCAATGCAAACTGTTTTAATGTAATAAAACAGGTATCTTTCAATGTCTCGACATTTGGTCTTTAAATTCACTCCATGACATTTCCTTTACTCCACACGCCTGCCCTAGATTCTCATGGAAGCACCACCTCTACGAATGAAACGTGCATCTACAGTTAGTCCCCTCATTTACTTCATGTTTTAATGCTTGAATTCTCACTGCTGCATGAGATGTGCCTCCATGGAGCTCCCGTGCAGTAATATCGTTCCAATGTAAGTTACGTATTGTTTTCACAGATAATTACACTGTGGTGATTTTCAGTAACCCCTCACTTGAATATTAAGGCATAATGAACTCCAACACATGTGTTTTGGTAACTGGGGACCACTCTAGCATATGGCCAAGTTTTAAAACTGGATCTTGGTGTGGTGAAACTGATTAACAGTCACTTTTGAGTTTTCTTCCTTATGATAAGATCTCAGATTTGTGTGTTTCATTTCTTACTTTAATTATCCTCTGCTGTTAATTTCACAACAGTGCATCGGTGGGAAACTGTGGGATCCCTGGTTAAGTAAAACCATAAATCCATTCACAAACCTTTACATCAGTTTTGAACCAATCAGAAACATCACACCCATAGTACCATCTCCACTGTGCTAAAACATTGTACACAACCAGCATGCTCAATAGCTTCTGACTAATACAAAGATGTGCAGAATATCCTCACTGGTGTTTGCTTGGTCCTAAAATAAAGTGAATAAAGGAAAATTGAAACAGAAAATATGGGAGAAACTTAGTAAATTAGGTAATATCTGTAGGGAGAAAAACAATCACCATTTCAGGCTGAAGACCTGTCATCAGAGGGAGAAGATGTCAGGGATAGCAAGTATATGACCCGGGGATAGTGTGGTGGGGATACTGTGACTGTGAAGTCTTTGCTTTACCCCTTGAGCTCCATCAGTAAAGCAGGTCTATTATCTTACAATTATATTTCACTTTTACAATTCAAGCATCATTCCAAAAAGATATTGCAAATACTCTTCATTTCCTTGAGAATTTTAAACTATTTCATATTTAAAGTTAATTGACTATCTCCACCATTTCCTTATTGTTTACTATTCCAACAGTAAATGTTGGAAAAATGTTGTCTTTTTTCTTTCTTCATTTACCTGTTAATGGTACCTTTAAATGTTACCTTTAGTTTGGACCAAATTAATCAATGCACAATAAAAATGATCAGTGCTGGTTCAAACAAAAACAATATTTCAACAGCAGTGCAATAATCCAAGAAAAATAGAGATAATGAGAAACCTTCCTAATCTACTCACGATATCTGACTGTAGTTTGCTACACTCATTGAAATCTTGAGATCCTGTAGCTGAAATTGCATGATAATTTAAAGATATTTTAGTTTAATATTACTTGTCAGTATTACTCCTGGAAAAGTTGCTGATTCTGTGTGTTTAGTGCTGACTAATCTAAATTGTGTGCTGGTTACGAGAAACTGAGCTTTTTAAACAAGTCTATATTGCTTCACTTCAGAAAAAGAATATTTTCCAGCTGCTTATTGCCTGACATCACAAGTTTACCTCCTGACTAATCTAGAATGCCATGTTGGTGCTGGCTACTGCAAAGAAAAAAGTTTCTTAATTAATTTCAAATATATATATTGGTTAATTTAATAACATGAAGAATACATCACATGACCCCTTGTAATCTTTCTAAGAAAATGAAGTCCCTTCACTATTTAATCCTGAATTTGATATTTTGATGTCATTTACCTCTTTTAAAATACATGGATGATCTTGGTATCAATGTGATTATGACTCTAAAAAGAATAAATCTCACCCCTTCACATCCTCAATCCACCAGGTATTGAGAGGGAACAAACAAGATTGGTGAATTTTATAAATGCCTATGTAAATGTACCACAAATTTCTGATAAAATTGCATAGTGTAGACTCTTGAAAGAGTCAGTGAGATTCAAACTATGACAGCAGAGTCAAAGTACAGCAATGAGACACATATGCTTATTATTATGAAGACAAGACAAATGACACTTTAGTTCCTGATGTGGCTATAACTCCTGGCAAAATAGTCAAAATAGTGGCTTTGGTCTCTAGTCTTGGAAGTTCAATAAGATTATAATTTACAATGAAATACCAGAACTGTTCAATAACACAACATAAAAAACTTACAGTACTTCTTCAGAAACAGGTATTTAGCTGTAATCCACTGCAGGTAAAGTACCTGTGTTTGAAGTCCACAGCGAGACACTTAGGTATGTAGTAGTAGTTACAGAAAGCCATTAAGCTACATGTGATATTTGGTAATACTTAGCCATCACCACTGCATATTTTAATATCAAAAGTTAGAAACCGAGAACTTCAGGTATCATTGATGGAACTGGATATGTGAATTGGCATACCTGAATCTGTGATTGGTGTGTACTGTTAGCTTATCTTTTATGATCATCAGTGATGTTTGAAGGAAGGTGTTAGTTAAACCATTGATTGTTCTTCAATTCTTTAGTAAGATGTAGATAAATGTACATTCCAAGCAGTTAAATATTCAACAAGGCTCTGACCTGATTTTAGAATTCACCAGTGCTGATACCATAACAAATCTTGTGTACCGAAGCATTAAGTATATTCATTAAGCAATGTGACATGATCAAATGTGTTGTTCTGTGCATATTTTAATTTCTACTATCCATCAGTTGGGCTTATACATTGTTAATCTATGTCTGAACCTCAGAGCCCAGATAAATAACACTGCAGAAAGTATGACACCAGTTGTTTGATTACTTTTGTCTGTAAGGAAGAATCTTTTGCATGTATTCATACACAGGGTGCAATCATCACCAAGAAGACCAGCACTTATTGCCCATTCTAATTGGTGTTGTTGTTGGTGAGACCCTTCTTAAATGCAAGGACTGCAGATACACTACAGTTCTGTTCTTCAGGAGGTTCTGAAATTTTGCAGAGCTTTTGGATGTCACAAAGCACTTTACAGGTAATGGGGTACCTGTAAGTATTTTGTAATCAATTATAATTCCTGGGGCAATTGTGGTTTGGAGAGGAAGTTGCAATTCTCAGGAGTGAGCACAGATCTTAAGGACGATTACAGGCTCAGGATGAATCAGGGGTCTCACAGTGATTGTTGCTCTCAGGATGATTACAGATTCAGGAATGATCAATGACAGGCTGGGGAAGATTGTTGGTCTCAGTCTATTTGCAAGTCAAGAGGGTATTTGCGGGTCCTGGGCTGATTGCAGGTGTGAGGGGTAATTGCATATCTTAGTGGATGATTGCAGGTCTTGCTTGGGGTGGTGGGGGGATGGTAGTGATAGTGACTCCTTAAGAAGTGATCATGGGACCTGATGGGTAATGGTGCAGGGGTATTTCAGAGTTAGTTATGGGGCTTCATATCTTGGGGAGTTGATCACAGGTCTGGCTGGAGGTATCGTGGGGAGAAGCAAACGGTGCTGGGGGAATCGGGTCTGGAGACCAGGGCTTGTGGCTCCAATAATCTGGGGAGGGGCTGGTGAGATTGTCAGCTGGGGATCTCTGGAAGTGGAGGTGCACAATTCTCAGTCCATGTCAGGGCCTGGAAGTCAGACGTCAGAAGCTGCCTCAAACAAACCACAACTGCATTGGTAATTTAAAAAAGGAAATATGCTTCTTTTTGCAAATACCAGTCCCAACTTCTGCTTTACGCATAAGCAAAGGACTTTAGTACAAAAGGTGGGACACTTCCAGTTAAAAAATGCATTCATCTTGGGGTCCAAGTCCATACTTCCCTGAGAGTGACAATGCAAGTAGATAGAGTGGTAAATGAAGCATTTGGCATGCTTGTCTTCATAGCTAGGAACATACAGTAAGGAAGTCACGATGCAGTTGTATAAAACTTTGGTTAGGCAGCACTTGGAGTATTGCATGCATTTCTGGTCGCCCCCATTCAGGAAGGATGCGGAGGCTTTGCAGAGCATGCAGAAGAGGTCTACCAGGACACTGCCTGGATTAGAGGGTATTAGCTGTAAGGAGAGGTGGACAAACTTGGTTGTTTTCTGTCTGGAGCAATGGAGGCTGAGGGGAGATCTGACAGAAGTTTATAAAATTATGAGAGGCATATATAGGGTCAATAGCCAGAATATTTTTCCCAGGGTAGAAATGTTGAATACTACAGGGTATAGCTTTAGGATGAGAGGGGGAAAATTTAAAGGGATGTATGGGGAAAGATTTTTTTATACCGAGAGTGGTAGGTGCCTGGAACAGGCTGGCAGGGTTGGTTGTGGAAGCAGATATAATTGTGGCATTCAGGAGGCTTTTCTACTTCCTTAAGAGGCTAAAGAAATTTTTATAGATGCACCATAGAAAGCATCCTATCTGGATGCACCACAGTTTGGTATGGCAACTGTTCTGTCCGAGACCACAAGAAACAGCTCAGCACATCATGGAAACCAGCCTCCCCTCCATGGACTCTGTCTACACTTCTCGCTACCTCAGTAAAGCATACAAAAGCCTGAAAGCATGTACCACCAGGCTCAAGGACAGCTTCTATCCCACAGTTTTAAGACTATTAGGCACTTCCCTAGTACAATAAAATGGACTCTTGACCTCACAATCTACCTCGTTAAAGGCCTTGCACCTTATTGTCTGCCTGCACTACCATTTCTCTGTAACTGTAACACTTTATTCTGCATTCTGTTATTGTTTTCCCTTGTACTACCTCAATGCCCTGATGTGATAAAACAATCTGTATGGATGGCATGCAAAACAAAGTTTTTCTCTATACCTCGGTAAATGTGACAATCATAAACCAATTTACCAATTTACATGAATATGCAACAAATGAATGGATATTGGTCATGTGCAGGCAGAAGGGATTAGTTCAATTTGGCACCACGCTCAGCACAGACATCGTGAGCTGAAGTGCCTGTTCCTGTGCTGTAATGTTCAATGTTCTATGTGTCTTTGTACCTGCCCCTCTTTGACCAGAGGAAGTTGCATACTATCTGACGTTTAGGCAGAATTGGCTTTTTAAAGTCCATATTCTACTTTCCAAGCACCACAAGCACATTATTTATTTTTGGCAGTGCATTTTCCAACACAAATCCAAATGAGCTCAGCCTTAAATTTTGGTGAATTTAGCCCAGCAGAATATGAGACCACAGCTAGAGTATTGTGTTCACTTTTGGTCATCACACCGTAGGAAAAATCTGATTGCACTGGAGAGGGTGTAGAGGAGATTCAACCAGATGTTGATGGGATAAAGGGTTCCAGTTACAAGGAGAGACTGGATGGACTGGGTTTACTTTCCTTGAAGGGAATAGGCTGAGTGGAAAGGAATAGATAAGAGTAAATTATGAAAAACGTTTTCCCTTGGCAGAGGTGTCTATAACTAGAGGGAATGGGTTTAAGGTAAGGGGTAGGAGACGTAGAGAGATTTGAAGAAGAATTTTTTCATCCAGACGGTGCTTGAAATTTGGAACACACTGCCTGATGAAGGGGTGAAGTCAGGTACTCTCACAATATTGAAGTAGTATTTAGATAAGCACTTGAAATGCCAAGGCATGGAAGATTATGGGCCAAGTGCTGGAAGTGTGATTAGTAGAGGCAGAAGCTTGATGGTTGAAGGCCCTGATTCCATGATATACTGGCACAGCTCACCACATGGAACCATGGGACCAATGGTTTCTTACTCACAGTCTTTCAACTCAAACTCCATCTTCATCAAACACTCCTCGTCAGAATATCGACTTCTGTTTCCTTACCCGAGTGAAAATCCTTCCCTTTTCTTCTCCATTTTACCTCAGGGATGATCTCCAGAGCACACAGATTCTACCCTATCGAATTTGATCAGGTGCCATTTCACTCTCAGAAGTGCTTTTTCAGCCTCTCCCTCCTCTTTCTCCATGGAACTCTGCCCAATTCTTTTAACCACCCTGCCTCCTTTCTTCTCAGGTCTCCAAAAGCATCCTTTTGACTTTACCTTCAGCTGTTTCTCCTTAATCCGTTTTGTCAGCTACCTGCCATCCTTCCTGCCTGCATGACTCACATTACAGATTCAAGAGCTGATAAGAACTACATAAAAAGTTTAACTTGTAGATGTTGCTTGTGCTGCAGAGTGGCATGTCAGATTTAACTGGTATCAGCATATTTCCTTATTTCAAAATTTACCCAGCAGATTCTGTCAAGCTGACGTCTTTCTTCAGATTACACTAAAGATCTTCGGCTGCTTTTTCTGGCCACTGTATCACAAGCTCAGCACTGAGGACAATGGGTGTGGGTGGACAATGGCAATGTTGATTCCACTTAAATATCGAGTCAGCACTCAGTTTCACTGTGACCAACAAGGAGCCATGGGTGGCAGATGTACTTTCAAGTTTTCCATGGCACTAAGCGTAAGTGACTTTCCTTAAAGCTCCCTTCCCCAGTACCAGAGGATCAGCAACTCAACTTTGAAGAAGTTTTTGGATCTTTTTTCATTTGTTAATGCTCCTATAGAAATTGGTTTTAAGTGTTTATATCTATTGTACTTAATTTCACATACCTTGATGACAAAGTTTCCAATGGAAACTTCATCGCAGTTACATTTCCTGAAAGGAGAAGGAAAGAAAAAATTTCTAGGATGTCAGATTGAGCCACAGCCATGCTAAGCACATAAGCTACCCCTGCAATAACTTGACTTTGTGATTTAATTTTAATTTGTCTGAGGAAACTTCAAGAATCTCAGCTTCAGTTGGGAGACTTTAACAGAGTTTTTCTACAGGTATCAAGTAGGGCGCCAGGTTTGGCCCAGTGTAGATGGCGTTGCTAGTGTCCATGATGGACAATACTGGCCTCAATGTTTATGCATCAGGATCTCCCAGTTATCCATAGAGGACATTACCTGCATCTGCCAGTCCTGCATCTGCCAGGATGTGTGCTTAGCCCACTGCTCTACTCTCTCTACATTCATGACTGTGTGGTTAAGCACAGCTCAAACACAAACTAAAAATTCGCCAATGACACCACTGTTGTTGGTAGAATCTCAGATGACGATGAGGAAGCTCGCAGGAGTGAGATAGATCAGCTGGTTGGGTGGTGTGGCAACAACAACCTCACAATCAATGTCAGCAGGACCAAGGAATTGATTGTGGACTTCAGGAAGGGGAAGTCAGGAGAACACACACCAGGGAAGAGGTACAGGAATGTGAATACCCACACACAATGATTCAGGAACAGCTTCTTCTCCTCCGCCATCAGTTTTCTGAATGATCCATGAACCCATGAACACTACCTCATTTCTTTTCTTTTGCACTACTTATTTATTTTTGTAATTTATAGATTTTTATGTCTTTGCACTGTCCTGCTGCCGCAAAACAACAAATTTCAAATCATATGTCAGTGAATATAAATCTGATTCTGACTGTGATGCTCTCCAAGCACAGCTCACTGTAATGTAGGAGTGAGTTGCTGAAGGATGCATTTCACACTTTACTGCATTCTCAGGTGGAATGAACATTCAGACTTACTTGCTTTAAGCACTTTACTGCAGATATTTTTTCTGTGTGGTCAGTTTATTTGTGATATCAGTAACAATGCTGCAACTGCTTCTCATAATAAAACATTTCCCTCACTAAAAAAATTATATCAAAGTGTAGTAGAGGACTAAAAATGAATTAATATAATGCAAACATTAGTTGGAGAGCAAAGACCACTTCCCAATAAAAGATAATGAAGCTTTTAACATTTGTTCTCTTAAATTGGGACCTCAAAAAGACTCCCTTGCATACCTATATTGAAGAAAATGCCACTGACTAGGACTTCCGTCAAAATGTCAAAAACATTACAGGGCCTGCTAACCTCCGTTCTTCTTCCATGTGCACACTTAATAAAGCTCCTGCTCAAACGTAGCAGGAGTGATTGCCACAGACATATGGTCCCTACAGATATATGCGTGGGACCAATTGAATTTGCTAGCCATGCAATTTTCTGGCCTCCACTCATCCAAACACTGCCAGTACAAGCAGAATTTTCCATAAAGGGTAACCCTTAGTGAAAATTATGGCCCACAGGACATTGGATGCTAGTCACTCTATAACTTCAAATTTGTCGCACCAAGGGAAAGATACTCTCTGGTTATTAAATGTCAGCAGCCTCAAACAAACTGCAAAAAGGATTCTTCATGTCTGCATTTTCTAGGAAAATCAGGAACCTTGCCCAAACATTTATTTACAGAAATAAAGCATTTTGAAGAGAAATAATAATGAAGAAATTCTCCTGTTCGATTTACAAGGACAAAGCCATAAGACATAAGAGGAAATCATCCCAAAATGTGTCAGTTAATTTTAGTCAAGTGATTATTCTATCTTTTATTTTTTTTAATGTTCTCCATCAAGGCCTGCTTAATATTTCACGTTAGGATTATGAGGTGTGAACATATCAAACTATTGTTACAAACCCAGTGCTGCTAGTTGGCAGTGGTTTGAAAGCAAGTGTACACAATAATTCTTCTCCTCACAGTTGTGTACAGAAGAGATATTACAGTGATTACAGTGTTGACACTAGTATTGTTCTTCTTTCTGTAAAATATTTGGCTGAGGTCAAATCACTTTATAGCTTGTGTTCATCCCAAAACTCATTGGTAAACAATTTTTTGACAAAAATTAGCAAACCTGAATACTTGTAAACATAGAAGTTTCAGCCAAAGTGTTCAAGATTTCCTTTCCCTAAAACAATGATCAATTGCATAATCACTCACCTGAATTATGCCTTGTATCATGCTTCCCTAAAATCTTAATTTCCTTTCACCCAAATCAAAAGTGGTCATGTGTAAGAGGTTACCACTGTTGCCTGCAGTGGCCTATTATTTACTGTAATAATGTAATCAGCATAAAAAGGGAGAATGACATCATGTGTCATTGCCCAGGAAAAACTAAACATTTCGCATGGCCTTCTTTTATCTTATCTTATCTTATCTTACTTTGCGGAAAATGTCCTTTGAAGTGCAGAGCTAATTTTCCTTTTAATTGGTTAAGAAAACTAGTACATATTCATATTAATCTGTTTATAAATTCAAAGAAATTACATCAAATTAAATTTCCAACAGAATTTTACTTGGATGTACAAAGTTTTGGTGTTATATCAATATTAGTTACATGCACAGGCTTCATTGATAAAATTCTAGAAATGTAAATGTGCACAGGTAACTCATTTTCTGGAAAGTTAGATTTTATGTCCGTATTCAGCCCTATTGTCTTCCAAAGACTTCATTAAAATCGCATGGAATCCAGGGGGAGATAGCGGATTGGATTCATAATTGGGTCAGTAGTAGGAAGCAGAGGGTCATGGTCAAGGGTTGTTTCTCGGACTGGAAGCCTGTGTCCAGTGGTGTGCCACAGGGGTCAGTGCTGGGACCTTTGTTGTTTCTAATTTATATAAACAAGTTGGATGTAAATGTACAAGGCATGGTTAGTAAGTTTGCAGATGATGCCAAAATAGGTGGTGTTGTAGAAAGTGCAGAAGGTTTTTGAAAAATTACAGGGGGATCTTGATCAGCTGGATATGTGGGTGAAGATTGGCAAATGGCTTTCAATCCAAATAAATATGAGGTATTGCATTTTGGAAGATCAAACCAGGGCAGGATTTATACAGTAGGGCCCTGGGGAGTGTTATGGAACAGAGGGACCTAGGAGTGCAAATGCATAGTTCGCTAAAGCGGTGTCACAGGTAGATAGGGTGGTGAAGAAGGCATTTGACACGCTGGCCCTCATCAGTCAGGACACTGAGTACAGGAGTTGGGAAGTTATGTTGCAGTTCTATAAGACATTGGTGAGGCCGCACTTGGAGCATTGTGTACAGTTTTGTCACCCTATTATAAGAAAGATGTTATTAAACTAGAAAGAGTGTAGAAAAGATTTACCAGGAAGTTGCCTGGACTTGGGAGCCTGAGTTACAAGGAGGTTGCGTAGACTAGGACTTTTATTTCCTGCAACCTAGGAGATTGAGGGGTGACCCGATAGAGGTATATAAGATTATGTGGGGCACAGACAGGGTGAAAGTACATAGACTTTTTCCCATGGAGGGGGTGCTAAAAACAAGAGGGTATAGGTTTAAGATCAGAAGTGAGAGATTTATAAGGGAAATCAGGGACAGATTCTTCATGCAAAGGGTGGTGCATATTTGGAATGAGCTGCCAGAAATAGTGGTTAAGGTGGGCACATTAGAAACATTTAAAAGCCATCTAGATAAGTACATGGATAGGAGAGGTTTAGAGGGCTATGGGCCAAACACGGGCAGATGGGACTCACTCAGGATGGAAGAGTTGAGCCGAAGGGCCTGTTTCTGTGCTGTATGATTCTATGACTCTAAAATCCCACTGTGGAGGGTGAATTATCAAAGACTGAACAATGCCCAAAGACTAAATACCAGTCTGCTGAAATAGATCCCGGGGCGATGAAGAACACACTACTATTTTTAATGAGACGGAAAGACTTAAACCAGATGTAAAGGAATAAGTTGTAAAATAAGAATGCCTAAGAATAAATAATCAATTTAATATTGTTCAAACAGAAAATGCTGGAAACACCAGGCAGAAGAGATAGAAACCATGGAGAGAGTCAAACCAAGATTTTTTTTATCCAAAATATTCTCTTCACAAATGCCATTTCCCCGCTGAATTTTCAATTATTGTTTCAAATTCAGGGAATACAGTGTTTCTTTCCTTTTGGGTATATATATGTTGAATAGAGACTAAAGCAAATTATTTTTATTTCTAAATAAATGAATGATTCATCTTAACTGTAGTCTACATGTACTGTAGGTGACCCCCACATTGTGTTTCTATAGATTATAGTGGCCCCATGGCAATTTTCCAAAACATGAAGTCACATCATCTATGCATGCATCAGCACATGAGAGTTGGAGAAAAAAAATTATCTTTATTTATTGACTTTTTTCTGTAAGAGTGAATTTTATTCTGCAGCTCAAATTTTTGGATTGTGATTTGTGAATTTTTTAAGGGCAAATTTCTGTAACCCAAACGACCATAACATGGCGTCACCTGTATTGATTTACTAAAGGCAGCAATCAAAATCTAAATGTTTACCTTCATGGGCCACAACTTGCTGAGAAGTGTTAGTAGTTATGTACTGAAATGTCAGCATTTCTTTCTGTAAATGATACCAAATTCAGGATTCCCACACAACACATGTTTGATAGTCTCAAACTTTGCCTATGTTCTCTGAGGTTTTGCCAATGGTGCTTTAACAATGAGCGTCCCATCAGCTCAGTTGTGGAACACAAACTTGCTGCAATTTCTCAGCACTCTCACTGAGGAATCTGCCTACTAAAACTGCTGAACCTCTGCTGAATTAGACCTGGCAAAGGAATAAATCCATCTGTTTCTAGGTGGAGGAGTGGGTACAAGGGGCAAGGGTAAGTATTACGTTGTTTGCAATTTTTGTTAATGAATTAAGTTCACTGGAAAGTTTTTAATTCCATTTAGAAGGATTCTCTGATATTTCAATTTTTTAATTTAAAAAAAGCTTAAAATGTTCATTGATCTGTAATAGCCTTTGCATGTTTTTGAATGTTCAGGAACATTTGGAAGCAATCATAACCCTTAATAAGTTTGACAACCAATTAATTCTGGCCGAGCTGAACATCAAACATTTTGTCAGCTGTTTTATGGGTGAGCTTGTTCTGAGCTTTCCATCTCACAACAGTTATGTGTCCAAGATCATATCATTGTGCAGAGGTTGATCACTTTGGATCTGGACAGCTTTGAGCAACAGATCAATAAAGAAGATCTGGAAAGGCTAAGTTTATGCTTGCCATGTGGTCAGTGGTTAGAGTGGGTACATTGGCACAGGCAGCAGGTTCTTATATATTGAACCTATGCACTAAAATATCTATTTAATTAAAATTTCTGCATTTAGGGTAAAATGAATCCATAATATCTTTCAAAAGTGTCACACATGAAAGCACAGTCTTGGAGTTTCCAAACTCTGGACTCTGAAGCTCCAAACATCACAAATTTAGTAAATATTAAGTTATTTGAGCCAGTTAAATGAATCAGTGCAAAAGAATTAAAAAATAGAAGATAGTAGAGTTGAATAAAGAAAATGAGAAAATAAAATAATCAAATCCCTCCTTGTTTTGAGTCCTGATGAAGGGTCTCGGCCCAAAACATTGAGTAATTGTTCAATAACCAGTTGGTGTCATGAAGTAACCAACTAAATTTCTCAAACAACATTCTTCTTTGAAATGATGAGTGTACAAAGCTAAAAATAATGACCCTGGTTTACCAGGTCTAAAACTCACCAGTTATACCAAGATTTTAGATGTATTAGGTCATTCACAGGTTGTGGGCAGCACTGGAAAGAGCAGCTTTTATCAAGAAACCTTAACTGTCCTTAATGAAGTGATGGAGAAATTGCTTCTTGAATACTGCAGCCTCACTAGTTAGTGTACACCTACATTGCTATTAAGTAGCAGCTTGCAGGACTTTGACATGGTGATCGTGACAGAATGGTAAGATATTTTCAAGGCAGTGTGGAATGACTTGGACAGGGATCTGGGAAGGAGGTGGTGGTCGCCTCATGCATCAATCATGTTTGACTTTCCAGATGGGGCTGAGTATTTATTCTGGTGGATAACTGCCAATCAAGGGAGGTGCTTTATCCTGGTTGGTGATGAGTTTCTTGAGTATTTTTAGAGTTGCACTTATCCAGGCATGAGATGAGATGGTACTTGCTGGTGCCCTCATTTCCCACCTCTGGCGGACAGAGGTGCATTCAAGGAGGTCAGAACAGTACCTCTCACCTAAAGACCCCAGTGAAGAACATTTACAATCCTTCTGGAGAGTGATATACCTCATCTCAATGTGTGCACCAAACACTAACCTTACACTAAGTCCCACTGCATAAATAATGGCAACAATGGCAGCAACCTATTTTTTATGGTGTCTTTAGGTGTCTTTCATCGTTCAAAACCTCTGCTACCTCCCTTAACTCAATGCAGTTACCAATCTTTAACTATATAGAGTACTTAATGTTGTAAGACGTCCTATGGAGTTTCACATGAACACAAACTAAATCTTGGTCAGAGTGGTGGGTTTTAAGAAGTGAGCTGAATGAGGAACAAGATGTACTATAGGGGAGATGTTTAAGAGGGAATTTCAGAGCTTAGGGCCTAGGCAGCTGAATGTACAGGCACCAATAGTAGAATGATTAAAATTGGGAATGCTCAAGAAGCTACAATTGGAGATCTCAGAGGATTGCAGAGTAGGAGGAGAATCAAAGGTAGGGAGGGAGAGGCCATTGAGAGATTTGAAAGCAAGGGTGGGAATTTTAAAACAGCTATTGATATACCAGGAACCAACAAACTTCAAAGAAACATAAACAAGTACGGGTGTGGTAGCTGAATGAAACTGGGTGGGAGTTAGGATACAATAAAAATTTGAATGAGCTCTAGTCTACAGAGGATGCCAGTAATAAGATGAAGCACCATAAAATACCAACATAGATAACTATAGGTCCAGTGCGTCTCTGAGTTTGCACAAGCCAATCCTGTAATTCATAGGCAATGCTAAAACTTTCTACCTAGCCTAATGGCTAAATCAGTTGCTAAGATGCCAAGTTAATTACACTTTCCCAGTATTTTGTGGATTTTTTTTGGTGTCTGCACAATGCAAAATGTAATTCCTCGCCTGCTTCTATGGGCAAAACAAGTACAAAATATATATATTTTTTGTATTCTAACTGAACTTCCTGTTAATATCAACCAGCATTTTTCACCCTTTTAATATATTCACTACACCAATAAGTTATGTCACACTGAGAAACGGAGCATGTTTACCAAAATATTTCATACAATGCCAGTACCAAGAGCTGTGAGGTAAATGAAAGCAACACTTCCACTCCACTGTCCTGACAGTAATGGAGTGATAACTTTAAAGCCAAATGACCCTTTCTCAGTCTTGTCATCTTTTATGTTCTTCTATCTAACCAGGGAGTATTTGATGCCTGAAATGGAAAGTGTGCCGTTTCCCAGCACTAATATCCTTTACCCTGACTACAGTTGAGAACCATTGTATAAAACAGAATAAATCTTAAGAGTGGGAGAACATCCAATGTTAGTAAAAAGTGGAGATTGAATAACACTGAGCTTGGGTTTTAAAAGCCTGCAGACTGTCAGAAAAGACAAGGATTCAGACAATGAAGAGTTGAAGCCTGACAAAAACGAGTTTAGAGACAATAATAAAATGATTTTGGATTTTGGTGCAATGAGAGTAACAGAATAAAATAAATAAGATGAAATAAAAACACAGTAAGTGTCAAGCTTTATAGTGATCTTTACAAAGTCATATCTAGCATAAAGTAAACCATCTGAAAGCAGCAAATGTTGTAAACAACTTTAATGAAAGAGGGAAAGGTACTAAGTACGGGGGCAAATTTGCTGAGTTCACCCCACGCACAGTGCTTTGCAAACTGGCAGAAAATATATATATGAAAATATCCAATAGATTTACCAGTGCTTAAATTGACTTGGGAAATTCAGAGCATAGCTTAGTGAAGTGAATGTAATAAGATATTTCTTTCCTTTAGGAAATGTTGTAATGCCTTTTCCTGTTTGGTGCAACAAGAGAGAGAAAAAGCTCTAAAGGTTTCAGACACTGCATTGGAGATGGAAACCAGCAGAAATGTCTTGCAATTCAATCTGATGAACAACTAAATGCAGCAGGACCTAACTAGGGTGGGAAGAGGTGATTCATGGTGGTTGCAGATCATAAACTGGATGGTTTCTGCCCAGCTGTTGGCCATCCACTGCTGAATCAATAGTAAACAGTTTTGCAGAAACCATTGCAGATGAGAATATCTACATGAACATCCTCTAATTCTCATTCTTCACCTCTCCCTCAGCCTACTCTCTCCTCTGATTTACATACCGCAGAGGACTTGTTACATTCCTTTTCTTCCTTGCAACACAACATAACTTTTGTCCTTGTTTTCATATACCTAAGGACTGCAACTTGGCCAGCCAAGATCATCACTCCATTTCACATTCGCAGCCACCAGGTCAGATACTAGTACTGCATGTGATGTATGGAGCCGAGTGAAACAGGGCATGAATGCCCAGCGTCAGGACAAGAGGAAAGACTAATGCAGGAGGCAACTGGTTGCAAGGCAAGTCACACAGTGCAGAGGATTCAACAGAGAACTTTGCTGACCCAAGTTTCAGAAGAACATTACTATGTATGCAAACGGACAAGTCTGATATTTAGGAAAGCCTATAAGAAAAATCCCTTTCACTTTTAAGGACAATGGATGCACTGCTATACCAATTAGTATCAATTTGGCAAATGGCTTTTTGCAGAGCATTTTCAACACAGTGGTGGTGACAAGGTGCATTTCAATACTTCCCACATTGATCATAGTGGTATAGCAGATAGTGCAACTGTTTCACAGCTCCAGTGAGTCAGATTTTATTCTCTCCTCAGGTGCTGTCTGTGTGGAGTTTGCACATTCTCGCTCTGAACATGGGTTTCTTCAGGGTGCTCTGGTTTCCTCCCACATCACAAAGACACACTGATGGACTACTGGCCACTATAAATTGCCCTCAGTATATGGGTGGAGGACAATCAGGTGGTAATTGATAACTGGTTTATTACTGATACAGTGAAAAGCTTTTGTTTACATGCTTTTCGGACAGATCATTCCTTACGTAAGTACAATGAGGTAGTACAAGAGGAAAACAAAACAGAATTCAAAATATAGTGTTACAGTTTCAGGGAAAGTTCAGTGCAGGTAGACAAGTAAAATGCAAGGGCCATTACGAGGTGGACTAAGAGATCAAGAATTCATCTTTGATGTACAAGAGGTCCATTCAAGAGTCTTATAACAGCAGGATATATTATTGTAAAAATTCCTGAGGGGCAGTATAAATTGTAATTTAGAAAGGCTTGGACTAATCAAGGGTGGTCAACATTAAGAGAAGCAAAGCAAAAGAACTGAAGATGCTGGAATCTGAATAAAAAGTATTGGAAGTACCCAGGAGGCATTTGTGGAGAAAGAAATAGAGAGAAGGTTTCAGGTCAAATGATCCTGCATAAGTTCTTTATGTGCTTATTTATTAAGGTAAGGTTGTATTTGACTAAATTGATGAGACATGCATTTGAAATAGAATACATAGTTCTTACCAACTATGTATTCTATTTCATGCAAAACAGTGAATGAAAACCAAAAAGGCAGCAGATGCTGTAAACCTGAAATAGAAACAGAAACTGCTGTAAATGCTCAGCATCTGTGTAAAGAAAAACCATTAAAAGTTCAGGTCAGCAACCCCTCATCAGAACTAGGAAAGAGAGAAAACAAGTTGGTGTCACATTGCAGGGACAGTGGGGGGGGGGGGGGGGGGGGGGGGGATGGAGAGGACAAAGGGAATATCTCGACAGGGTGAGGCAGAGGGGATAAGTTGTAGAGGTTATCCGGTCAATAGGTTAATGGGAAATGGTAGAGAGAGACAATGAACAAAACCTATAAGAAGAGGGCAGTTGGAGAGTGAGAATACAAACAACGGAATATGAATAGATGCAAAATGCAGGGATGTAGAATGTGCCCAGCAGGTCAGGCTGTGCTAATGGACAAAGAAAAGCCGAGCCAATACCACAGGTGGCTGACTTATGGCAGAAGTAATAAATTCTGACTTCCTGAACCCACTGTTGCAGGCATCAGAACAGTCTTTAGGAGAGAGAACCCACAGAAAGCATCTGGCCCGGACGGTGTCCCTGGCCGTGACCTCAGATCCTGTGCGGATCAGCTGGCGGAGGTATTTGCAGACATTTTTAACTTCTCCCTGCTTCAATCTGAGGTTCCCACCTGCCTTAAGAAGACCACCATCATCCTGGTGCCTAAGAAAAACAAGGTAACATGCCTTAATGACAACCACCCAGTGGCTCTGACATCAATCATCATGAAGTGCTTCGAAAGGCTGGTCATGGCAAGCATCAACTCCAGCCTCCCAGACAACCACGGCGCACTGCAATTCACCTACTGCCGAAACAGGTCCACAGCAGATGCCATCTCCCTGGCCTTCCACTCATCTCTGGAGCATCTGGACGGTAAAGACACCTACGTTAGACTATTGTTATTGACTACAGCTCCACCTTCAATACAATAATTCCAAGCAAACTCATCTCCAAACTCCGAGACCTGAAGTTCAACATCTCCCTTTGTAACTGGATCCTCAATTTCCTGACCAACAGACAGCAATCAGTAAGAATAGGCAGCAACACCTCCGCCACAATTATCCTTAACACTGGTGCCTCTCAAGGCTGAGACCTCAGCCCCCTACTCCTCTCGCTATACATTCACGACTGCATGGCCAGATTCTGCTCTAACTCCATCTACAAGTTTGCAGATGATACCACCGTACTGGGCCACATCTCAAATAATGATGAGTTGGAGTACAGGAAGGAGATAGAGAGCTTAGTGACATGGTGTCATGATAACAACCTTTCCCTCAATGTCAGCAAAACAAAAGAGCTGGCCACTGACTTCAGGAAGGGGGGCAGTACACACACTCCTATTTATATCAATGGTGCTGAGGTCGAGAGGGTTGAGAGCTTCAAGTTCCTAGGAGTGAACATCACCAACAGCCTGTCCTGGTCCAACCACATAGATGCCACAGCTAAGAAAGTGCACCAGTGCCTCTACTGACTCAGGATACTCAAGTAATTTGGCATGTCCCTTTTCACCCTTACTGATTTTTATCAATGCAGTGTGGAAAGCATTCTATCTGGATGCAGCACGGCTTGGGATGGCAACTGCTCTCCCCATGACCACAAGAAACTGCAGAGAGTTGAGGACACAGCTCAGCACAACGTGGAAACCAGCCTCCCCTCCATGGACTCTGTCTATACTTCTTGCTGCCTTGGTAAAGCACCCAACATAATCAAAGACCCCACCCACCCCAGACATTCTCTCTTCTCCCTTCTCCCATCGGGCAGAAGATACAAAAGCCAAGAAAGCACTTTATTCTGCATTCTGTTATTGCTTTCCTTTGTACTACCTCAATGCCCTGTTGTAATGAAGTGATCTGTATGGATAGCATGCAAAGCAAAGTTTTTCACTGTATCTTGGTACATTTGACAATAATAAACCAATTTACAATTTTTTGATACAGACAGAGAAAATACATTACCTGAAATTGTTGAGTCTGAAAGACTGCAGCTTGCAACCCCTTTGATATTTAAGATGTAGTGAGGCAATGGGTTAGGAGCTGGGGTGGAATTAAGCTGAACAGTGATTTTAGTCCAACATGGACAAGATGGGCTGGGCGACCTCTGTTGTGCCATTAATTTCTATGCTTTCTATAAGTCTATGATATTAAGATAGGTTCCAAGAAAATGCAAAAAAAAAATGATTATTTGACTGCCATATGAAATGTAGCAATTTCATTAATCAGTGACACCATGGCTAAATTTGTGATTCTATCAAACCCTAAATCTCTCTCAGCCTGCAAGTCTTCAACAATGTAATGTAATCAGCTCTCTTTGAATAAGGAGCCTGGCTTACTTCACACACCAGTGGATGGCACCTCCCAGCTGCTCCAGGTCCACTCTGGAAAGAGATGCATAAAAGTTCATTGTTGTAGTCCTTTGAAAGCCATTGGTGATGCAGTCCTTGCCCTGCTCTAAGGCTGCCATGAGGGGCAGATTTCAATGAGGAAGCCCTTACCAAAGTGCAAATCTCTTTTACATTATTCCTCCAAAAGATTCTGATAAGAGAACTGCTCTCTGAACAACATGGGCAGATACGATGTTTTGATAAATGTACTTGTTCCCCTCCTCCTCTTCTCTCACTTCCTGCTCAGTATGCCCTCTGCTTGCTGTACTGCTAAAAGAATATTTACTAATACATCCTGATGGAAGCAGCAGGGTTGGCCAGAAGCTTTGAAGCCAGGAAAGAATTCTTCAGCAATTCCCCCACCACTCCCGTTAGGCTTGTGAACTTAAAGCAACTATCGAAAGATCTAAACTCATGAAGCATAGCAAGAATTAAAAGAAATTAACCAGCAACTAACCTCTAAATAATCAATCATCCCTTCGAAAAGTACGAATGGTTTGTCCTTCCTACTACTTAATGTCTGTGATGATGTGTAAGGTTGTGATAAGGAGTTAGCAGGAGCTTTGAAAAATCAGAACTGAAAATAAATCAGGACTATCCATGGGTTGACCATTCAGTAATTTGCCCATTCTCCGCACTTCTTAGAGGCGTTATCTATATATTTACTGATCCCTTAACAATGTAGTTCATCCCACAAGTATATACAGTATATATATGTGCATCATTTGTGCCATTTTCAAGGTCCAGGAGACTCAAAATACCTACAAAGCTGAACCACCAATCCAACATTCACACTTTGAAATTATCAGCTCTCTTTAGTATCAAAACAAATACTAAAGTAAGAGGACAAAGGGAAACCACTCAAACTCTGATCAATCAAACAATATTAAATGGAGTATCTTTTCATAGGCTTCTCCTTTTCATTCCTTTTTATTGTAATGATAATTTCAATCCTGATACAGTATTAATTTCACCAAATCTTTTGTTTCCCTATTCAAAATCCATATATATATGTAAATGGAACTATATATTTTTAAAGGCCATGATTATCATGATGTGATTTTTTTTAATGTCAGCAAACAAGCAAATACCACTAATCACAATGGGAAGTAACATGAAGTGGTGCTTCCTCTGAACTATTACAGTGATCTGGATTTCTTTGAATTGCAGCATTTAAGGCTATGTTCATGTGACATGTGCAAAATAATTCCAACTGCATCAGAATTTCAATACCAGGTATAGTTGGAACATTGATGTTATAGTATATCTTGGCCAAGCAAAGGGTACTCTGTGCGATCTTATATATCATACAAATAGGTAAACATCCTGCCACGTTTTCATGCTATCATTAATGAACTTACTGGAAAATTCTTCTCATGATTATTAATTTGGACGATTATAAAAATGTTATGTCTTTCATTTTATCGGCTTTACAACTAAAATTTTTTTTAATCTATGTTTGTTCCAAATTTAATTCCATTCCTGTACTGTAATTGTACTTAGTTAATTTTGTCTTCCCAGAAAGAAAAAGCTGAACAAGATGCATACAAAGTTACTTCCATATTTGTTCTTACTCCCATATATTTGGAAATACCACTAAACTAAATTTTACAAATATTAATAAAACCTATGAGTAAATTGTGGAAATCAAAGAACTGTTATCCTTTTCTGAAAATGTTTCATATTTTAATACGATTTATTATGTTGGTAACTTAATAACATAAAAAGATTCTAAAATTGGCAATTAATATTGAAATGTTCAAACTGTGCATCATATTGAAAGTAAAACAACCTTCTAATTAAGTGTTAACCTAACTGCTTTATAATCATAAAGGATTATGAATGATGATATTTTATTCTTCACCATATTTTGCAATTGATACTAACAAAATGATTCTGTAAATGAACGTAAATTGTCCAGAAAATGTTTTTTATGTCTTCCTGCACCATGATATAATCATATTTTATATTGCAAGAGTGAGGGTAAGGTGTTGGACTGGAAATTAGCTTAATTCAACAGTATGAATGGATATTTAGCTTTGATTAATTGTCTGGAAAAAATAGCAGATCAAACTTCAGACTAGCAGAAGGCGACAGCTAAATGTGAGATGGAGGCAGTGCAGCTTGAAAACATTCTAACTGAGAATAAAAGATATATGACAAAAATATGTCACAAAATCAGAATAGCAATTAGATTTAAAAGGCAATGGTTAAAAATTGTACAAGATGAAATATAAAATACAACTATCATAAAACCAAAAAATGGAAGAGAAGGTAAAATACCGTTAGGGGGAATGAGTGGAAATAAACAAAAATCACATCAACAGAATTGACAATTGCAATAATTTTGTACTGAGTTAAGAAGTAAAATGATACACAAAGAATGTTGGAGACCTTTAAAGGTGAAGGAACACATCATGGGACTGAGACAGAAGCAATTGCGATTGCATATTTTTGTCAATTTCTAGAGAAGAACTTGCTAATTTAGGAGAATGTGGAAGAGTAATCACTGGAGATGAATATTCAAAAATTCATGCTATGCAAAAGGTCAATGAGACTAAATTTAAAGAAGTCACTAGGTCTAGATGGTTTGAATGGCAGAATGCTAAAGATGGCTAAGGACTGCAGGAGAAGTGAATACAATTTTTCTAAATTTCAATATCTGCAAATGTTGTACCCATGTTCAAGAATAGAAATCAAGGTCAGTCAAAAGATTATAGGACAGCCAATTTTGACTTGGTAAATTTCTAATCCAGGAATTTAGTTTCTGTGAAGACCATCACACAGTTTATCATCTCTTCATTTCAAGAGTCCAACATGAGTAAGAATAAAAGTTCAAAATCCCACCTCCATAATGCCATAATGTGGAATTAAGTTAGTTAACACTTAAAAGATAGAGGCTAGCAAAAGATAAATCAGTGTAAAATTGCAAAGAAAAGTCATTACCAACTAGTTTAAATTACAGTGCATAGGTGAAAGATGTTTACTCGAAAGCCATCATATGATGCACTAAGGAAAATGTAGCTGCATGCAGGACTCAGAGCTAAATCAGAGGATAAAAGTCATGTCAAACCCAACTCCAATCTCTTGTCATAGAGCCATGGAGTCATAAAGCACAGAAACAAGCCCTTCAACCCACTACGTCCATCAAGTACCATCCATACGAATCCCATTTACTGGCACTTCACAGGCAGTGTGTTCCAGATTGCAATCACCATCAGGGTGAAAATTCTTCCTCAGATCTTCCCTTAACCTCTTACTCCTCTTTAAGGTGCCCTCTGGTCTTACACCTTGTGTAAATGGATATAGCTGTTTGGTTTCACATAATTTGAACTGTAACTCAGGAACTTGTTTCCAAATTAATAGTTTGGACAGGGCAAACACAACCATTATAAATTAAATTAGACATCATTCCAAACAATCTAGAATAATAATGTGAATGGATGGACAACAATGATATAAGAATATAAGATGTAGGAGTGGGAAATGGTCAAATAATTCCTCAAATATTCTCCACCATTCAGTGAAGTCTGATCTTTGACCACAAATCTATTTTGCTGCTTAAACTCCATAACCCTTTGATTCCTTTGTAGTCCACAAATCTATATCTCTAGCTGTAATGACTGAGTATCCTCAGCGCCCATGGATAGAGGATTCCAAAGATTCACACTATTCTGTATATAGAAGCTCCTCCTCATCTCAATCTTAAATGAACATTTCTGTAGTGAATAACTATGTCCTCTGGTCCAAGATTCCCTAATCAGGAGAAATATTTGCATAGCATCTTACTAGGCCCCTTCAGATGTTTATACCTTATTCATCTATACCATAGAGAATAGGCCCATAGATTTAGCAGAAGGATAGACAAAGAGATGACAGCTATACTTCAAACAAATAACTATATAATAATATATTGTAAAAAAAACAAAAAGAACAGTGAGAGGTAGAGTACACTTGATGGCAAGATGCTGAAATGAGTAAAGCAAGAGAGAGATCTAGCAAATGTTTTTACTCAGAAGTAGATAATAGGTGCTAAATGCCATACAAAGAGTAAAAGACATCATAGGTCTTATAACAAAGGCAGTTAATAAAATGATAAGCAAGTGATTTTAGTTTGTACACGGCTTTGGTTATGGTGCAGCATGGGGTACTGGAGATTCCTATTACAAGAAAAATATATGTTAATGTCATGGAAAGACTGCAGCAAGTATTATCTCCAATTATACCAGGAATGAAAGATTATAATTGTACTTTTCCCTGGAAATGATATTTAAGGAATTCTGATCAAAATGCTTAAATAGAGAAAGGCTCCAAGATGATACATTTTGAAAGGTATTTCCACTCAATTAACAATAAGGGACATGGACTGAATCTGTCAATAAAGAGGGAATCAAAATCAAACGACCATTTCAATTTATGGTTGACAAGGAGGCCAATCAGCCCATCATGTCCATGTCAACCAAAAAACTTACAGTTGATCCCACTTCCATCTTTAGGTTCTGAGCCCTGCAGGTTATTGCTCTTCAAATGCTCATCCAGATTGCTTTTCAATGTTGTGAGGGTTTCTGCTCTGCACTAATTTTATACGCAGTGAGTTCCACACTCCCATTACTTGTTCAGTGAAACGATTCTTTCTCAATTGTTTACTAATCCTCAACCATGGAAAGAAGGGGAAGTTTAGTATATGGGATCAATAGATCATAGGATGATTCAGCTGGTGGCTCTCAGCTCAAGAGTATGACATCACTTAATATGAGAAGTATATAAAATTATGAAAGGCATGGATAGGGTTGATAGAGACTTTTTCCCAGGGTGGTAATGTCAAATACTAGAGGCCACAGTTTTAAGGTGAGAGGGGGAAAGTTTAAAGGAGATTTACGAGACAATTTTTTTTTACACAGGGAGTGGTAGGTGCCTGGAATGCACTGCCAGGGCAGGTGGTGGAAGCCGAGATGATAGCAATGTTTAAGATGTGTTTAGACAACAGATGAACAGACAGGGAACAGAGGGATATAGACCACATGCAGGTAGATGGGATTAGTTTAAATTGGCATTATGGTCGGCACCGACATGGTGAGCTGAAGGGCCTGTTCCTGTGCTGTACTGTTCTATGGTCTATATTTTTTTATAAAAGGCTAAGTATTTGAAAATGTAGAGTATGGAAGAATACAATAAAGGTCCACATAGTTGGATTAGGGTTGACATTTGCAACTGGAGTGCTAAAACCAGCACAGTCACAAGGATCACCAGAGGACCCCAGTAAAAATCATAATAGGTACTTTCACTCAATCTCAGAATCCCTCAACACTGGGAGTTGTCAACACAGAGCAGGGAATTTCACAGAAAGATAGAGGTAATGGAATATAAGAAATTATAATCAAATGTGGATGATAGAACTTAGGTGATCTGGATATACCAGACTTCTATTTGGGTCTATAGTATTGTTTCCACAAATCTCATGATTTGCTGAAGCAAAACAAATCTTAAATACAAATGTTTTTACATTGTGAATTGTTAGGTTAATGGTAATTCTCACTGTTATTTTTTCCATAAGAAGTTTCATTTCAATGGTTTAGAATTTATAATGATTTTGTTGCAAGTAATATTGTTTTTTATTTCACAAATAGACTTTATTCATAATAAAAATATATATATACAAAGGAAGAAACAGTGCAAAACCCTTTTACATCCATGGTCATTGCATTCAGTGGCGTAAACTTTTAAAGAAAAAAAACACAAACGAACATAGCACCATTGCCACTCACGTGGCTCCCTGAGGTGATGCCCCTTTCATTGTTCAAGGGGCTTCCCCACCCAACACTGCCCCTCCATGTGCAGTAGCAAGAAGGAGCCTAGACACAGAGCCTTCCCCACAGAGCCTTAGCACTGACTGCACCAAGCTTCAGTGCATCCCTCAGCACGTAATCCTGCAGCCTGGACTGAGCCAGTCTGCAGCATTCTACCTGAAATATCCCACCTGAAATTGTTTCATCTGACCCAAAGATCACGTAAAACATCACAAGACAGGCTACAGTCTGACTTTTCACTGTCACTTTTCACTGTTACTTAGCTTTAAAATGAATAGATAAAAATTCTTTACTGTTAACTAATAATCAATTAGGTTACCTAATTGATTATTACAGGGCAAGAAGCAAAGAATTTACTTTGATACAATGTTCCTTTATGTCCTTTTCATAACATCTCAAAATGCATTACAGGCTAGGAAGTTATTTTTGAATTTCAGTCCCTGTTATAAAGTAGGAAATGCAGCAGCCATTTTGTGTATAGCTCAAAATTTCACAACACCATAATGAAAATGAAAAAGTGATCTGATTTGGAAATGTCGCTATCTTAGCTAAATATTAACTACAACATTGGCATCTATCCCACAATGTTGAAAATTGCCAGGTATGTCTTGTCCACAAGAAGCAAGGCAAATCCAACCTGGTCAACTACAGTACACTTAGTCTACTCTCGAACATCAGCAACAGTGATGGAAGAGATAATCAATTGTGCTCTCAAGTGGAACTTGCTTAGCAACAACCTGTTCATGGAAGCCTCAGTTTGGTTTCTGCCAAAGTCACCTCAGCTCCTGACCTCACTACAGCCTTAGTCTAAACATGCACAAAAAGCTGAACTCCAGAAGTGAAATAAGAGTAACTGCCCTTGATATCAAAGCAGCATTTGATTATGGCATCAAGGAGCCCTGGCTAAACTGGAGTCAATGGGAATTAGGGGGAAAACTCTCCGCTGGTTAGAATCATACCTAGCACAAAGGAAGATGGTTAATTATCTCAGCCACAGTACATCTCTGCAGGAGTTCCACAGGGTTGTGTCCTAGTCCCAACCATCTCAGCTGCTTCATTAATGACCTTCCATCAATCGTAAGGTCAGAAATAGGGATGTCCGCTGATGATTACACACCGTTCAACACCATTTGCGACTCCTTAGATAATGAAGCAGGACTCAGCCAAATGCGGTAAGACCCGGACAATATTCAGGCCCGGGCTGACAGGTGGCAAGTAATATTCACCCCACACAAATGCCAGCCAATGACAATATGCAACAAGAGAAAATCTAGCTGTCACCCCCTGACATTCAATGGCATTACCGTCACTGAATCCCCCACTATGAATATCCTGGGTGGGGGGGGAGGTTCCATTGACTGAAGCTGAACTGGAGTTGCCATATACACAATGTGGCTACAAGAGCAGGTCAGAGACTAGGAATCCTGTGGCAAGTAACATCTCCTAACTCCCCAAAGCCTGTTCACCATCCACAAGGCTCAAGTCAGGAGTGTGATGGAATACTCTCTGCTTGCCTGGATGAGTGCAGCTTCAAAACACCAAGACTCCTCAGACAGCACCTTCCAAACCCACCACCTCTACCAGCTAGAAGGACAAAGACAGCAAAAGCATGGGAACACCACTATTTGGAAGTTGTCCTCCAAACCACACATCATCCTGACTTGGAAATATATTGCCATTCCTTCACCATTGCTGGGTCAAAATTCTGTCTCTCCCTAACAACACTGTGGGTATTCCTACACCTCAAGGACTGCAGCTGTTAAAGAAGGCAACTCACCACCACCTTCTTAAGGGCAATTAGGGATGGGCAGTTAAAAGCTGGCTCAGCCTGCGAAGACCATATCCCTTGAATGAATACAAAAAAAGGTCCCTGGGATGACACCCCTACTATCATTCCTACTAGTCACATAGCATCAGATAGATCCACCTGAAAGTCTCAGTCTTTAAACCTCATCTGAAAGGCAGCACCTCTGCCTGTGTAAAACAGTCATGCACTAGAGCTTTAGCCTAGACCTTTGTCTCTAGCATTCAATTTGAACTCAGAACTTTAACTCAATTGTCTGTGTAGGCACAGCGCATAATTTTGTAGCCTGTCACGAGAAAATAAATAAGCAGCATCATCCTCACTGACTGGCAGCTGTTCTGTAGGTCTCCAACTGTTGCCTGTGGCTTAGCTCATCTCAATCTTCCCACACATGCTTGGCCAAATGTAGAAGCTTGGAGGTTGGATGCAGACCTTGCACTCCACCACTGGACTAACCACCAGTTACCACTGGAGAAAGTGACTGGATGCATTTCACATCGAGCTCCTCGGCATTATGCCAGGAACAACTGATGGACAAACAATAACCTCCTCAAACTAAGAAGGTCATTAGGAAAGCAAAGATGAGTTACGAAAGGAAGCTGGCGGACAACATTCGGAAGGATTCTAAGAGTTTTTTTAAATACATAAGGAATAAAAGAGAGACACGGGTTGACATAGGACCAATTGATAACGGTGCAGGAGGTATTATAATGGATGATAGTGAGATGGCAAGGGAATTGAATGAATATTTTGCATCGGTCTTCACCGTGGAGGACATAAGCAATGTGCCCATTAGTCAGGAGTCTCACGAATTGGAGCTGAGTTCAATTGAGATTAATAGGGAGAAGGTGCTTGGAAACTAAAGGGGCTTAAGGCTGATAAGTCTCCCGGACCGGATGAGGTGCATCCCCGGGTTCTGAAGGAGGTGGCTGTGGAGATAGCAGAGGCGTTGGCGATTATTTTTCAGGAATCGATAGATTCTGGCATGGTTCCGGAGGACTGGAGGGTAGCGAATGTAGTTCCGTTGTATAAGAAAGGTGGGAGGCAGCACAAAGGCAATTACAGACCTATTAGTCTGACGTCAGTGGTGGGAAAATTATTGGAGTCTATCCTCAAGGAGGAGGTTACCGAATACCTAGAGGCGCAAGGCAAGATAGGACCTAGTCAACATGGTTTTGTGAAGGGGAGGTCCTGTCTGACCAACCTATTGGAGTTTTTTGAAGAAATCACAGGTAGGGTGGATAAGGGAGAGGCGGTAGATGTTGTGTATTTAGACTTTCAAAAGGCCTTCGATAAGGTGCCTCACAAGAGACTGATTAATAAGATGAGAGGTCATGGAATTATGGGCAGGGTAGCAAAATGGGTGGAGAATTGGCTGGTTGGCAGGAAGCAAAGGGTGGAAATAAAAGGATCTCGTTCTGGTTGGTTACCGGTTACTAGTGGTGTGCCGCAAGGGTCGGTGTTGGGGCCTCTCCTTTTTACCTTGTACATCAATGATTTGGATGATGGAATAAATGGTTGTGTGGCTAAGTTTGCGGATGACACCAAGATAAGTGGAGGAGTAGGGAGCATAGAGGAAATAGAAAGAATGCAGAGGGACCTAGACAGTTTAGGAGAATGGGCAAGGAAATGGCAGATGAGATTCAATGTTGAGAAATGTGCAGTTGTACACTTTGGAAGTAGAAATAAGCGGGTAGATTATTATCTAGAAGGAGAGAAGATTGATAGTGCGGTAGTACAAAGGGACTTGGGGGTACTCATACAAGATACCTTAAAGTTAACCACCAGGTTGGATCGGTGGTTAAGAAAGCGAATGCTATGTTGGCATTCATCTCGAGAGGTATAGTGTATAAAAGTAAGGAAGTGTTGATGAGGCTCTACGGGGCGCTAGTGAGGCCTCATTTGGAATACTGTGCGCAGTTTTGGGCCCCGCATCTTAGGAAGGATGTGCTGACGTTGGAGAGGGTTCAGAGGAGATTTACGAGAATGATTCCAGGAATGAAAGGGCTTAAGTATGATGAGCGTTTGTCGGCTCTTGGACTGTACTCGCTGGAGTACAGAAGGATGAGAGGGGACCTCGTAGCGACATTTAAAATGTTGACAGGTAAGGATAGAGTAGATGTGGCTAGGCTGTTTCCCTTGGTGGGCGTGTCCAGGACCAGAGGGCACAATCTTAGAATTAGAGGGTACAGTTTCAAGACAGAGATGAGGAGAAGTTTCTTTACCCAGAGGGTGGTGAAATTGTGGAACTCCTTGCCACGCACAGCAGTGGAGGCCAGATCAGTGGGGGTATTCAAGGAGGAGATAGACAGATATCTAAATAGTCAGGGTATCAAGGGATATGGGGATAAGGCTGGCAAATGGGATTAGAATAGTTTTTTTTTCTCTCTCTTTTTTTCCCACCCCATTTCTTTTTCCCTTTTCCTTGGAGCAGACTCGATGGGCCGAATGGCCTGCTTCTGCTCCCTTATCTTGTGATCTTGTGATCTTGTGAAAGGGAATTGCAGATCCTATGGGAAAAGGCAAGTCTTTAAGTTCTTTTATTTTACTCAGTTACTTGTTGGCATATAAAGAGTTTTAATTTCAATTATATTCTTGAAATGCGTAGTCTTTAGATAAGATAATTTACTCAATTTGAAGGGCTATACATTGTCTCCATCAGAAACACTTGCACATAGTTCAAAATCCTTTCTTTGAGGTTTACTGGGGGGGGGGGGGGGCAACACCTCAATAGTTTGCCTGTTGACACCTCGCTGCTCACGTCTTGCCTCATGTGTGGAGGGTCAACCTATTCGGCCATCACCATGTGGAAAACATAAATCCAGCTGGGAACCACAGGTGACAAGACTGGCAGTAGTCTGGGTCCAACACAATCTGACTCAGTGTAGTTTTAAACAATTTTTTTTACTGATCTGCTGTGGGTGCAGGAAATCCGGAACAAAAATATGAAAATGCTGAAAATATTCAGCAGGTCTGGAGAATTAAATTTAATGTTTCAGGTCTGTGATGAAAGGACATCAACCTGAAACATTCATTCTGACCTCTCTCCACAGAAGCTGCCTGACTTGCTGAGTATGTCAATTATTTATATTTCATTGCTCCTTCTAACTACTGCTATTTTCTACTCTATTACTCTCTCTCCATTCTAGCATCAATTATTAATAGCCCTGCTCAAGGGTCTCCAAAAATATCCTGATTTACACTAAACCAGCCCAGTTGTACATGAATTATGCCAGAGAGATGCGTTCCCAACCAGTTTTGTTTTTTTTTACATTGGTGTAAATTGGAGCAGTGTTGGTGATTTGTTATTCCCTAGATTAGATCAGAAACTAGAGCGGCAGAGACATAATGTCTTTAGTATAGGAAAACATCCCAAATCAGTTCACAGAAAAGTAGCAAAAAATGGATTTGGAGCCAAAGAATGGGATTTTAGGAGATGTTACAAAAACCTTGAATAAAGTCATGGAGATTAAAGAGAACCTTGAAGAGCAAGTGATAGATGGATTTAAGAATGAACCCCAGAATATGGGCTTAAATGGCTGAAGGCAAAGCCATTAACTATGGGTTGATGTGGAGAGCATGGAATATAAAAGAAGCCATAAACAAAGATTTGAGGAGGGAGCTTAGCAGGGAGTTGGGGGAAGATTTCATGACTGAGTTTGCAGAAATTACACTTCATCTGACTCAGATTTATTTTAAATGCAGATTTGTAGCACTTGGGTGACATGCAGAGTATAAAAAGCCATGGAACTTGCAGTGGCATTTAATGCCATTTGTTTTACCAATGATTTGGCAAAATTTGTAAATACATTATATTATCATGATATCATCTTTTTCAAAAACTAGAAAAATTCCCAAGAAAAATGAGAAATTGATTAAAAAACAATAATGTTTTGGGAGATTTAATCCATGAATGGCAATATTTCTACATCTAGTGCCCCAGAAATTCCAAGCTTTTTCCCTAAAACTAAAACATTTAACATTGGCCAACTTTAAATCTGTAATGTTTCTGTTATTTGGGCAGAAATGTACTTGGAGGATAATTGGCGCAGTTAAGCCACAGTCTTCTGCATGAAGAATACAGTAAGGTTTTGGGTGTCCTTTGCCTCAGATTGTATAATCTGATTCTCAATCACAAATTGAGATCCAGTGTGAGATTTTTCTCACCCAAGGAGATTCTCTCATTCCTGTCTGAATTTGCATTTGCAGTCAGTTTAGTGTTAAGTAGCATTTTAAAGATGCACATGCATAAACTCGTTTACTTTTTATTAAGCAGCAGACACTTATGCCACTTGTCCCTAACATTAAAATTTGTACCCGTATCCATGCAAGGACTCCAATGCTGTTTTATCCAACTCAGTTGTATAAATCACGATCTTCAAATCTGAGAGTTTTACTGAGAATACAATTTCAGCATTGTAATCTACTATAATAAGACAGGTAGGCAAGTTGGACAGAATGGATAAATTGGGCTGAAGTCCCTGTTTACATACTGTATAACTCTATGACTAAATGACTAAAAATGTACAAGAATAATTTGTTGATCTCAAATTGCTATTTAGATCTGTCATTTTAAGTGTTTTTCTGATATCATGTGCTTATCAAAAGATATTATTAGCAAGTTAATTTTCATAGAAGATAACTAACAAGTTCTTAAATATTAAAGTTCACTAAAGAACACATTAATATCCAAATAAGCCGAAAGTCATTATGTGGAAAGCACAAACTGCATACCTATTAATACTTTGTTGTTCTGTATCATCTTCTTCTTAGGCAGTCCCTTGGGATCAAGGATGACTTACTTCCACTCTGATTTTCAGGTCCTGAGTAGACTCTTCCACAGATGGGGCAGACGGTGGATGACAGGGCAAGTGACAGGTAGGTTGTGAGGTAGTGCACTCCTTCCATTGCTTAGGCAAGGCCTTTATGTACCAGAAGTAAATGGAAATGTTGCATTTCTTCAAGGAAACTTTGAGCACATCTCTGACTCTTTTCCTTTGTCTTCCTGGCAATTTCTTCCCTTGACAGAGCTTGGAATAGAGTATCTGTTTTGGGAGTCTGGTGCTGGGCATGTGAACAATATGGCCTGCCCATCATGGCTGCTTGAGTGTAACGAGGACCTTAATACTGAGGATGTTTTGCCTGGGAGTGGAAAATGACTTTGGTTTCCTTGTCCTTCCACTGAATTTGGATGATTTTGCAGAGGTAGCCAAGGTGGTATTTTCCAGTGCTTACTGTAGGTAGTCCATGTCTCCAGAAGCATAGAGGAGGAAAGGGATCACTGCTGTCAAGTAGACCATGAGTTTTGTGCCAGGTCTGACGTCTTGCTCTTCAAATGCCCTTTTCCTCAATCGTCCAAAGGCTGTGGTGCCAGAGTGAAGAAGGTGGTGAATTTTCATCATCAACGTCTTTCTTCACCAAGAGGTGTCTCCTGGGATATAGGAAGTGGTCCCAGTTTTCCAGGGTCTTTCCAGGAACCTCTATCGTCAGAGGGAGGCATAGTGCAGCAACAGGCAGGTTAGTGGAAGATCTTTGTCTTGCAAATGTTGAGTGTGAGGCCCATCCTCTTGTAAGCTTCAGTCCAAGCACTGACAGTAGATTGGAGCTTGGCCTCTGAGTGTGTGTAAATGCAAGTGCTGTTTGCATACTGCAGCTCGACCAATGAGGTTTGGGTAACTTTGGGTCTGGAGTGACCAGAGGTTGATTAGCTTCCCATTAGTTCTGAAGGTTGGCCTCACTCCCATAGGAAGGAGGATGGCTGACCTTGTGCAAGAAGTATTGATGAAAGCCTTGGGACAATGATGTAGCCTTGTTTGGTACTGGTCTTTACTGATTGGTTCAGTTGTTGACCCATTGATTAGTACCGTAGCATGCATACCATTGTCGAGCAAGTGTATGTTGCAGACGAATTTCTGTGGACAGTCAAATTTGAGGAAATTGTTCCACAGTGTCTCTCAACTGATGGGGTCAAAGGCTTTGGCAAAGGTCACAAAAGGCCACATATATTTGCTGGTGCTGTTCCCTTTAATTTTCATGGAGTTGCTGCCTGAGAAAGATCATGTCCACTGTGTCTCTGGAAGGACGGAAACCACACTCTGATTCTAGGAGCAGCACCAGCCTGTGGGAGAAGGTGGCTGAGGAGGACCCTGGCAGTGGCTTTACTATGGTGGACAGCAGGAAGACCACTTCTAGTTTGCACAGTTGGCATGTCTGCTTTCTTAAACATGCTCGTGATCACAGCATCTCTGAGGTCCCCCTGAATATTTTCTCTTCCCCGATCTAACTGGAGCTGGACTGGTTACCACCAAGTCCATGTGATTACCTTCACCGATGTGGCTCCAAAACACCAGCACTGCCACAAGAAGTTCAATGTCAAAGCTCTCCAGGACTCCACAAAGCTAGCTCTTCCTACAAATAACCTGTCAACTTCCAGCCTACATGTGCCACAAAGTGTCCACAGCTTATGGGCTGCCCTGAAGTCCACCATAATTGGCACCTGTGAAGAGACTCTTGGTTCTATAACAAGAAGAACTATGTCTGGTTGACATAAATGACATTAGTTTTGAGGAAATAATTAACTGCAAACATAAAGCGTTCCAGTATTGGAAGCTTTTAAAGGGATGAGAAACAGGTTTACGGGCACCTGGAGGTAGAGACTTAACTGAAAACCTGTGACCTAAAGAACTATTGGTGGATCGAAAGAGTGCAGGAGACTCAGCAGCCTGCTCAGGCCATGACATGTGTGGGCTTTACAGCCACCCAGAGACCAAACACCCAAAGCTCCAACCCAATGAGAGGCAGGAAAAGAGGTAAACTCATCAGAGACAGAGAAGCAATCGGAACACTTCAAAGACATACTGATCAATGACCTTGTCTTTCACGGGCGTACACTTGACTCAGTCCCAAGGCAGCCTGTCTGGGCCAACCTTGCTACCACTCCTGACTGAGCATATGCCAACAAAAATAACAAGGCAGGAGCAGATAGTATTTCCATTCAAATCCAAAAACTATTTAATCCATAGTCAGAAGTGCATGAATATTAAACAGTACCAAAATCTAAATAAAACTGTTTGCATTAGATATCCCATAAAACCTTTAAAATGAATAGCAACCTATTCAGAATAGCACAATGATTACTTTCATTTTACTAGCAATCTATGCTTATTTCCAATGAGATTTTGAAGACACACACACACACACACACACACGCATATATTGTATATAGAGAAAAAGACAAAAAGATATTAGATGGGCAAATAGGAAGGCAGATGTTGGCTGGATGGATGGATGAATGGATGGGTGGGTGAATTGATGGATGAATATGAAATATGAAACATTAACTGAATTTTAATGAAGTAAAAATACGTGCATTTATGTAGCCAATTTTGCATATCATTCTCCCACAAACAGCAATGCAGGAATTATCAAATTATCTGTTATTAGTAGTTATTGTTTAGGGATAACTATTGGCCAGGACACCAGGGATAATTCCCTTGGTTTCCTCAGAACAGTGTTGGGGATCTTTTAATTCCACCTGTCAGGCCAGACAAGACTTCAGATTTACATCTCAAGTGATAGATGGCATCTGCACCAGTGTAGCACTCCCTCAGTTATATTCTGTTCTGACTAGATTTTTGTCCTTAAATCACTGGAATGGAATTTGAAGCCACAAACTTCTGACTCAAAGAGAATGCTACTCATGGAACAACTGCTCACAAAGGAGGACTTGTACACCACATCCAAGTCAGAGATTGGCAGTGGATCAGGATAGTGTAGCAAACCATTTTCCTAGACTACAATACCATGCATTTGTGAACACATATTGAACTGACAAGTTAATGAACTAAAACTGAACAATTAGATTAAACATTCAAGCACTATGCTAGTCTCTGAATTCAAACTAAATTATGCTGAGATTCTGTTATAAACTTCAATGGATTGCGTGTCAAACAAAACGCAAGATCCTGGCAAAAAAAAGTAAACCATTTGTTCAACATAAAGTTCCACATATTTTAGTTGTTTTCTTCCACATTTTTAAAGTTACACATTTGAGAATAGTCCAATTTGAGATATTAGCTGTGACTCTGCTGGTAAACTCCTCAAATCAAAATCCCCCTCCAGAAATCTCAGTAAATCAAAACTCAATGATTTTCTCTGTGCAGTTGGAGACACAAGTCTAGAAATAGTCAATTAGTGCTTGTTATTTTATGCAAATATTGTGCATAAATTGATGTAAACCTTGAGCAGATCATGCTGGTGAACATTTCCTGGTGAAATTATGCCCATTGTAAAATTGGATGAAGCACATCCGTGCACTACTCGCACTGGCACATATGGCAATTTTCAGTGTCTTTAGTCCATGATGACATTATTATTTGCACAATGCCTATTTCCACCACTACTGATATAAGGTGGAGCTGAAAGCTCAAACCTATGACCTTCATGGATCGACCAGGAAAATACTATACATTTTTATCATCATTTAAAGGAATGACATTGGGGATCTGACTGGGCAGCATCACAACTCACTACAGGCTGCTCTTACTCCTTCCAAAATCCATAGGTTGTACTTAAAGTAACAGGGGTGCTGTCTTTTGCATTTAGTTGCTGAGAAATCGAGTCAATGGGAGCCCCATTGATGACACTGCTGGCAGCACTCCATTACTGAAGGCTGACCCTCAGGGTGAATCAGGGACTTCAGGGCAGGAGGCAAAAATAATCCCCTATCAGTAAAGAGCCTCCTCCCATGACTTCAAAGATAATACATCCCCCCGGACCTTCCCAACGAACAACATATTCAACAGGCCTAAGTTTTCTAAGGGGTGGGATCACACAGGTATGTCACATTCTGCAGAGAGACCTACAACCAGGATCTCATGCTCACTCTCGGGAGGTCAAGTCTTCACACTGACTTTGAAATTCACTGCCACAATATTTTTCCATGTGACTCCACCAGATGTCTGGGATATCTGCCAGGTTGCTGTTCACCACTATTGAAAGGTCATCCAAACACTGTATACATGAAGAAGTAATTTCATCAGCTTTGGTTTCAGTGAGGAATGGGTGGCAGCTTGGGCACTGGGATTTGCCAGCATCGCTGGCTTCCTACGAGTTCCCATTAGGGCTTCCCTTAATAACTTGCATCTTTTCATAATTTCCTCAATGTACAGGTAGTTGAAGATCATCATCAGAGTTCCTCATGGTGATTGTCACATTTCTGGGAAGCACAAATGATTTACTCATTCTCAGAGAGAATGCTCTCCCAGACATTGTCAATGGGCAGCATTACCCCGAGAGATGGGAGAAAGGGACAAACTATGTCCCTGACTCCTCATGGTGTGCTCTTCAATCACAGCAGCAAAGTGACTCATGGAAAACCTATGGCAAAGAAGGAAAGTGTTTATTCCGGCTTGCACCCATTTTCCAATGGTTGGTCTCCGGCCCTGCATTTGTCGTTCTACAAGTACAAAAACCTAGGTTATTCATTTAACTGAGCTTAACTTTCCCAACTACCTTGGTGGGATTTGAACTCATGTTTCTGAGACATTAGTGTGTCCTTGGATTTTAATCCATTTAGCCACCATGGCCATTGAAAAGGGAACAAAAACCAAAGCCGAATCATTGTGGAAAATTGCATTGGTCTACAAAATGAGTTTGTGTTGCCTGCAGCAGCCAGGGGACACCTGCAGTACCTGCCAACCAACTGTAAAGACTTCATCATGGTGTGCTGCATGCAAGCCAGGACAGCAACCTGTGCTGGAGGAACAGCAACAGGTAGACCTGAGCCCAAGAGACGTGAGATAGACCCCGAAGAGCAACAAGCACAAGAGGAGCAGGATAAAAAGGGCAGCTATCAGGCAGATGACTCTGTTCGGCATCCAGAACCTCATGGATAATTTGGAAACCCTCAGCAGATCAGGCAAACAGAAGTGGGATCTGGTGAAGTTCTGATGAAGGGTCTTCAGCCTGAAATGTAAGTCATGTTTCTCTTTCCATGGATGCATCCAGTTTCCAGAAAGTTTTGCTTTTATTTCAGATTTCCCGCATGTTCTGTTTTTCTTTAAATTTGCAATCAGAAGGGGAAGCCCAGATGACACTTAACAATCCATCGCTTGCTGTTTTACAGGTCTACTTGTACTGATTTTTTACATCAATAAATAAATTCCAGATCCAACCACTGAAATAGATTATTATGGTCTGCAGCTCATCCTGACATTGTTTCTGAGGACTTGAAATGTAATTGTGCATTGCTCCATTAAATGGATAATCTCACTCTTGCAGAAGGCAAATGTAGTCACCTCCTGCCAATCTCTTCTTATATTGGGTGCAGTGGCTCTCCTCCCACCCCCCCCCCCCCCCCCCAACCATCAGCACACAGGAGCTTCCTCCCAGCACATTTCTCACCAGTGAGATTGTATGTGTCTCCTTCCTAAATCTGGGAGCTTCCTCTCTCTCCCTTGTGGCCTTTCTTTCCTCCATGGCAACTATTGTGTACGTTGCTGCTGTCTGACTGCCCTGGGGAGTGTGCCTTTAAGGACATCGCTCTTTCCTCACTGGGGCAGATCAAAGTGTCTGAAGCTGCCCAAATTCATGTCGTCCCATCGAGTCTCATCGAAAACACTGCAAGTCCCGTTTTGGTGTAAATTCCTGGGAGTAAGCTATCAATTTCAAGCATCTTTTTGGCCAATTCCACACTTGTTTCTAACGACAGTTTAGAGCATTAAAAAGGGTGAAATCTGATTTCAGGAAGTCTCTGGGCTGAGAATTAAAAGCAAAGCCCCGTCTATTCTCTCCAGTGGATTTAAAGTTCCCAATTTCTATTTCCTTGCTATCCTGGCTAATATTTTTTTCCTCACTCAACGTTGCTGAAACAGATTTTGTGGTTATTATCACATTACTGCTCGTGGGAGTTTACTCAGCGTACTGCTCGGTGAAGTGTCTGTTCCCCGCATTAGAACGTCAAAAATACTTCACTTGGTGTAAAGCGCTTTGGGACATCCCGAAAGGAAGGTGAAAGGCTGGAAACAGTGCAAACCTTTCTTATTGTACGACGTCTATTGGTGCTATTGTCAGCATTGGCTTTGAATGTTTATGAGAGGCATTATTTTAAGGTAACATATCTGATTGTTTGGTGAAGAAACTAGCTGTCTACTAGCCATTTGCACCTGTCGTCCATACAGTCTCCCCTGATATATTCAACGAGATTTTCAGCGGGAGATGTCCTTAGTATTAAGAAGTATCTTCTCATCTACCTTGAATCTTACAGTTGACGATCCCTGACAACTAAATCGAGGCAAAGCCTGCCCCATAGCTAAATTAGGGTATTTTCCTTACGTTAGATGTTATGATTGCTTAAATAAATATGGTCATTAGTGATAGGAAACGAATGATTATTGCAAAAGTTTGTATTGCTCATTGCAACAAAAGTGAACTTAAATTCTAATTACATATTTTGTTCCTAGGTATATTCTAGGTACTAATAACTCTATTGGACTTCATGCTTATGGCTCCAAAATCCTTGTTAGCATTCACGATAGTTGAAGAAGTTCCCACTATTTTACCTGTGCAATCGGTTGAAAATAATTCAACTGCTTCAACTCTTGTGGAGAAATCAATAACAAATCTGCCACTCGGCAAACTCCAACTTCACAGCATCTCCAAAGCTCGCAGAATGTAGAATTTGCGTTTTACTTCATTCATTAAATTGAATTGTTGAGATAGGAACTTACAAAAGTTGTACCTATTCTGCTTTGCAATCGCATCTCAAAATCATCCCTTGTCACTCTATTCACAGTTATAGTTATTATAACACACATTGCCTTAGTTTAATACAAACATTCGTTTTTATCTACAAAATATGAATCAAATTAGGATTGATAATTTGATTTATTAAAGGGTAAAGAAAATATTATTGATCTGGTTAAAATCTGAAAATCTTTAACTATCTCTCTTTGACCTTTGTAGAATTCCCTTTTACCATTTTATTTCGTGATTATCATTTTAAAAACATTTTAAAGAAGAACGTATATCGTGGAATTCAAGTTTGCACGAGTTTAAGTAGGTGGAATGCATACACGTGAATTAAATCAAGTTCCAATTTATATTTTGTATACTTTTAAGAAATTAATTCCACCTATTTCCATTTTCTATTAAACTGCCATTTACATACTCTAGTCTAATGAGTTTGTTTTGTTAACATCCAAACATGAGTTTTGTAGATCGAATATTTTGTCGTATGCCGCCTCAAGGCTGAATCTTAACCCTTTAGTGGACAACACGGAAATCACCAAACGTTTTTCACCAAAGCGTTGGTAGCTGGATGAAACAAAAACAAAGGAAACGAACAGATTTCGTTAGGTTTTTATTACCGAAAGTTTCAACAAGATATTCTTACATTGTAGCCATTCCCAACTGCACTGTACTGTTATCTCAAATAATTCACTGATTTGGACACAGTTGTGGCCAACATCATTCTTCATTTAATCTGCATTAATACTTAGATCAAAGTTTTGACTATGTTCTGATTCAGCAAGCGAGGAATAACATAAACATGCTGTATAATGATGGCATATTCGATGCCAAATGAAATAAGCGTGCAGTATAGGTTCTTTGAACTGACAATGCTTGGTGGATTGGAGATCCCACCAGGCATTGCAGTTCTAATTATAAAGAACGCAAATTACCATTTGAGGGGGAAGGGAAAAATCAAACGTTGCTTTTGATTTAACTAAATCCAAGGTGAAAACTGAATCCCTTTAGATAAAATGGCGACTTTTTTATTAAGTGGTTTGTACTAACCCGGGTCTACAATCTACAGATTATGCAAAGGGTTGGATTAACGATTGGAGCTGCATTCGTACAAATTGCTACTCTCCCTGTCCTATTCTGCGCTCTAACGTTACCGAACACATTGACACTAAACTCCAGTAGGAGTTGTGAACTCTAATGAGGATCGGGTTAATAAATAAATCAGTACAACTTGACAGCTCTAAAGACGGAGCTCTGAACAGCAAAGTTACAAGCAGCTGCTGCCAGAGAGGAGGCGCTGATTTTGGCGAGGCAAGCAAAAATTGATTTTTTAAAAAATTCTTTGAGTAATTACTGTTAAATCATACGCATTTCTGTTACCCTTCTGGGGTGCAACCTCCGGTGAAAATGAGATTGGATTGAATTGCAAACCCAAGCATATTTTATCCAGCCAACATTTAAGGATTCTCATAAAATATCACAATACACAATGAGGAAATCTTTTCTGTTAACTTACTTCCTCCATTAAAGTTACTTTTTAAATGTTTAGAAGAGAAAGGCAGTGTATAGCAGAAGATGGATAAGAACTGATGACATCAAAAAGTTGACGTAAGCTTCACCCAAATTGCTCACTGTTCATTAAGACTAAAACCCAGAGTGCTATCTGCCAGAGTAAACATGTGTGTGAATCTGAATGTGCCTCTCCAGCTTTAATGTAAACCAGATCCAAAACGTTAACTCTCTTGCTGGGAATATGCACACAGTTCCTAAAGAGATAGGAAACATTATCTCCCCTTCACAACAGGTGGAGATCCAAATACTTCATTGGTTAAATCTAGACTAAACCCCAAGCTTTTCTTAATATCCCCTCTTGATACTTGTGTAATCTACAAACCAGGCACCACTGTGCCAACGACAGAGAAAGTAAAAAGATCCTTGTATTCCTATTGTGACTTCCTGGCCTAAATACTTCGCAACCAAATAACAACCCTTTTAAGCTTAATCACTCTTGTAATGTAAAAAATACAGAAGTATGCAACAAGCTCTCACAGACAGCAAAGTATTAATGACATGATAATCTTTTTTAGAGATGGTGAATGAGGGGAAAATATTGCTCAAAGGACCTGGGATAACTCCCCTGCTGTTCTTCAAAATAGCACCATAAGATCTTTTTACATTCACAGACAGAACAGATGGAGCTTTTCTGTAAGGTCACCTTTGAAAGACAGAACCTCCGTCCAATGCAGCACTCCATCAGTGCTGCAATAAAGCATTAGCATAGATTTCTGTGCTGAAGCCCCTGGAATAGGACTTCAACACATGAACCTTTGAATCAGAATCAGAATCAGGTTTATTATCACTGTCTATTATGACATGAAATTTGTTGCTTTGCAACAGCAGTACAGTGCAAAGACACAAAATTACTATAAATTACAAAATAAATAACTAGTGCAAAAAAAGGAATAATGAGGTAGTGTTCATGGGTTCATGGATCGTTCAGAAATCTGATGGTGGAGGGGAAAAAGCTGTTCCTGAATCATTGAGTGTGGGTCTTCAGGCTCCTGCACCTCCTCCCTGATGGTAGTAATGAGAAGAGGTTATGTCCCAGGTGGTGAGTCTCTTTAGTGATAGATGCTGCCTTCTTGAGGCATTGCTTCTTGAAGATGTCCTTGATGGTGGGGAGAGTTGTGCCCGTGATGGAGCTGGCTGAGTCTACAACCCTCTGCAGCCTCTTGCAACCCTGTGCATTGGAGGCTCCATATCGGGCGGTGATACAACCAGTCAGAATGCTCTCCACCGTACATCTATAGAAATTTGCAAGAGTCTTTGGTGACATACCAAATCTCATCAAACTCCTAATGAAGTAGAGCCGCTGGTGTACCTTCTTCATGATTGCATCAATGTCTTGGGCCCAGGATAGATCCTCCAAGATGCTGAAACCCAGGAACTTGAAGCTGCTCACCCTTTCCACCGCTGACCCCTCAATGAGGACTGATGTGTGTTCTCCCAGCTTCCCTTTCCTGAAGTCTACAATCAATTCCTTAGTCTTGCTGATGTTGAGTGCGAGTTTGTTGTTGCGACACCACTCAACCAGCTGATCTATCTCACTCATGTATGCCTCCTCATCACCATCTGAGATTTTACCAACAACAGTGATAAAGAGGTGAGAGTGTTGCATGCAAACAGCTCTTAAGGGTTGTTTTCTGAAGAGGCGCATGTACAATAAACACAATATGAAATTGGCTCAATTGAAAAGCAGAAATTGTCTACTTGTGCACACAGCTACAAGACAATTTCCTTCAAAATTGTATCTACGGACTAAACTCTAGCTCCAACTGTCTCATCCAGTAGATTTGTCATCTTCTGTCTTGTAATATGGAAAAATAAATAAAACTCATTTAAAGAAAGTTAAAATCCCACTTTTAAAATCCCACTAGGGATTTTCTCATCAGTTGATCAGACCAGTTTGTATGAGTTTTCATTCCTGCAGGTTCCAGGGCAATTCCAGAGGGTAAACATACAAATGCAGGCTACACCTCAGCTATTGGCCTTGAGGTGTGTATTTTGTTTAACCATGGCCAGTGCTGCTCCAACCACTGGATCAGACCTAATTCCAAACACTGGCATCCCTCCTCATATAGCACATTCAGACTACATTTCAAAGAGTAATTTCATGACAGTAAGCATGCAGAACACATCTTAAACAATACACAGATTAAATCACAATTGTGTACAAGGTATCCAAGGTCATACGATTGACTGCCAATCATCTGATCACCCTCGCAACACAAAAGTTTTAGTTGCCTAGTGAAGTAAATAAATCATTTCATCTTGCTCAGTCCATGTACCTTGTCAAAATAATTACATTTTCTTATTTTTCAACTGATCAAAGCCACAATGTCTTTGTTTCATGAAAGTTTAATCAATATTAAACAAACCTTAACTTTAATAATCCCCCCTTTTGTCTTTTTATCAACATTCCTGACCTCATTATCCCTTCTGACTTTAAATGTAGCTGGTATTCCTTCACCATTCAAAAAATTGTTTTAAAAAATCTGAAGTCTGCAACATATCCTGTTTAATGACGGCTAATTTTTCACAAAGAACAATCTGCTCAAGATTTGAATACTGCATCCTTACTCAAGGAAGTTATTTTCTCATACTTAACTAGGACTGCTATATATGACACAAAATAACTTATTGTTTGATAGACATACTATATTTCACTTTAAGCCTCAAACTATTCTCTTCGTTGCAACCCATCCAGTTTCTCTGAATAGTACTACAAAGTTTTCCTCTAATTCCTCGTCTTGTCAGTATTCCATCCTACACATTCCTGTTCTTCAATACAACCTCATCTAGCTGAAATCACAATTCTTCCCTCAGCCTCCGACACTTACTTTCTTTTCTCAATACTCAAACTATGAGCTCCCTGCCCTATTTTGGTTTTTAACATTTACTTTCAATATTCACATCTTTAAAAACAAAGTATTTAATACTTGATTGATATTTCTTGAAGGATTCCTCTCCTTTTTCGGCTGTGAAAGCTGCCTGTCTTACTTTCACTTTGGCTCTTCATTTTTAAATAGTAGGTATATGAACTGAACCTGGAAACCAAAAATGCCAAACAATTAACATGTGCATCTCAGGCACTATTGCTTTCTGATTTTTCATAACATATCTTATTTGCCTTCCTACATAACTCATACATTCTCACTTCACACTACACATAAAATAGAAAGTTTGAATTTATATCACATCTTGTTGCATATCTGTACAAAAGTGTCAATTCCCTTTGCATATATGAAAACATGGCTGTGTTACCTAAAAGGAAACAGTTATTTTACACATCATGTGGTCCTACAAATACGATGAGGTGGACAACTTATTAACAGTCTGGTTGTTTAATCAACAGAGGGATACTGGCCGGGACACCAGAGGAGAAAAAAAGATGAATTTCTGCTGCAACGTTTTAAATTGGACCTTAACTAAATACATCACGTTATCAAAAGAAAATAACAGACTATCTGAAAATATTCTTCCTCCAGTAATGCATTTCAGCATTCCCATCCTGGATTGGCATTTAAACCGACCATCTTCAAGGCAGCGACAATAATCACCACCCTTGACGTTTAAACTAAGAGGCCGATGCCTCTTAAGGGACGAAAAGATTGTCGTCCCTGAACCAGGACTAAAATCTCAAATAATGCTTCCACTGTCACCTAGATGTAGGCTAAACCCCAAATAGAATTGTCCCTCGTATTGTTGACTAAGCAACAAATATAAAGCAAACCAATATATACTTTTCCAATTCCTTCTCGGAAGCTTCCGAACGGCTTTCATGCAGTTAAACCTAACCCAATTTAAGTAAAATGCGATATACAATATTAGACCCTTACTGCTGATTTGCCAACTACTGTATTGACTGTATCTGCACTGTTTCTCTGGACTAAATATTGATGTACAAACCTTCAAATATTTGATGTAGACAGTGAGAAACGTGTTTTACAATCCTGACTTCAACGTAAAACCATCAAAATTCCAAACCATGTTTCATACCTTGCAGAATACCCCAGGGAATGGGCTACAATTTAAAACCAGCTTGGTTCCTGTGGAATAATACTATAGACAAAAATACAACGATTTATTCATAAGGTAATTATTGTAGCTTGCTTAACATACATTATCCATTGCAAAAGAGGATTTCTACGTAAAATTGAATCGGGAGATTGGCTTTGATGTTTGCTTTCAGATTATTTATTGAACAAAATAATTCAGTTATAGTTTATTTTTGAAACAATTCAAGTAGGAATCCGATTTGGATTCAACACTAAAATCCGATGCTTCCTAAAGATTTTCAGATTGAAAACGCTGTTTATTATAAGTGTTGTTTGTTGATGATTGTATTTCATCCAGATCATGGGTCAACTACGTTCATACCGCCTGTCAATCAGGCAGCAGGTCAGGTCCGCTGCAGTAAATTAAGGATTTTGTACAAACAGGCAAGATCGCGCGCGTGCATTGGGGGTAATCATATTCGAGAAGTACCATCGACGTTTCTATCTGTTCATTTTTCCCAAGCCCTGAACAACGCAGGTGATTCTTGGCACTCCTTTGTTAAACAAAGCATGTTTTTTTTATCATCTGATATTTTTGAAGGGGATACTTACTACTCAGTTAAAAGACCTGCACGCAGCATATTAATCCACATCCTTTTTTACAAACCATTTTCTCTGTCAATACTTTTTCCAAAAAAAAAACTCGATACTATAGAAACGACGGCACCCACTCAATGTGACCTTTCACATGCTGTAGTCACCTACAGAGTTTCGTTGAATTTGAATCCATTACAGAGATCGAGCTGCATCTGAACAATCGTGAAATTGATCAATGAAACTATTAGTGCCACCAAAATAATCTTTGGAAGTTATTCTAACACTCAAGATGCATATGTGCTAGTACTCATGGCACAGTTCAAGATTCCTATTAACATTTTGGGCCCGTTTTTATGTTCGTGTTAGTTGTCCCACTGTTTATCAACAACGTAATCATTAGATCATGCAGTTCATGTTTTGCTATGTGACCTAGTATCTTCTTACCTGAAATCATTTCCCACATTAACTCCAGTGAGGGGACAGGATACTGATTGCCCACTCGTCTGTCCAGTGCAGAAGTTGCAACGTCAAACAAACTTTCGTCAGATAATAGCTCTTGCAGCTGAAGTGCCTATAGAAGTTCTCCCTTTCTTTTTTTTCAATGAGGCCTGTGGTCAGTACTGATTAATAACTTTTTTTCTCTCTCTGTTGTGAAGTGCAGGCCCATTGCAGAACAATAGAAGTGCCCTGTGACCAAGAAAAGACTCGACCTTGTGCTATTTCATTGTGTGAAGCTGAGAAAGGTCTTTAGGGGAGAGACCCAAAGCACTGACCCGCATATCTCCCGCAGACACTTCATTCACACAGCTCGACTTGCAGTCGCCCGAAACCCTATTGTTTCACCACAACAATGTATAGATTTTTGTTATAAAGTAAACCTTACACACTCAAAACGTTGTTTTATTATCATGAATGTTGTATGTTATAGCATATACCCTGTTTTAATTTCCATTTGTACCTTTCCAACGGGCAACTGTGTGCATCACATGTACATTTCGCCTTACTGTGGAAATATTAGTTGTTTTAATATATATTTTACCTAATGGAGATACCCCTTTAGATTCTCTGCAGGAATCATTTTAAGTGATCCCCCGGAAAAGGTAAAAAAAATCTAAAAGTCAAGATCTTTTTTTAAGTTGTATTCATTATGTTGAGATCCATCCATAATATATTTCTGCAGTTAAATTGAATCCAATGCGGCAAATTTACTAATGGCATGATTCACTTTCTTAATATAGCTATTGTCTCCTACCTGAAAGCGTTGTAACTAACACTTGGCTGGTCATTTTTATTCAATTACCTTACGCTTCGATTTTGAGCTATTTGGATTTGATTTGACATGAAGCGAATAGACAACGTGTTAAACAGAAGCGTGTTACGTTTGCATCTTTTCTGCTTGTTTTTAAAGAGCATTAAAAGATTACCAATACCGCTATCAATGAGGTCCAAGCTGACCAATGGCTCTTCATACCAGCGTGATGTTCACACCTCTGGAATAAGACTAATGAACCCTAATTTGACGTCATGGTAATTCATACTTCTAAAACAGATTAAAAAGTTACTCAAGGTAAATTCCTAAATATTAAACGGAATGTTACATCGTATTTCCTTACGAAATATTTAAAAAAGATTTTTAAAGAAAGCTATGCTTTGAATATGTCTTGAATTAGAGTCTTTTGTACTACACAGAATATTGTAAGAAAATGCCAATCTCCCTTCTATGGTTCAAAATATCATTGTAATGCCATTGAAAAATGGCATTGACTTTAAAATGATTTAGAAGTACACTCGATGAAGTTATTTCAAATCACAGTTGTTCCTATTGGACGCAAGCAACCATAGGCAAATATTCCGATTGCGTGCTGTATGTATTTTAAGACATAGAGGCCTGACCCCTTCTATCCAATCCGTTGTATTTATATGCAAATATTCTCGATGCTTCTTTTTTGATGTCACTGCGAACATGTCGAATAGTAAGAAAAAAATATTGGTCTGTATGACATTAAAGTTTGTTAGAGCCAACAATAATGTGCAGGGAATGCCTCTGAGATAATTGATTGAAGTTTTACCTACCTGACAGATCTAATAAAGTTGTGTGTTTTAGAAATCCACAAATATTTCTACGTATCTGTACATATTGCTCGGCGCGTGTGTATCACATGTATATTCTACATACGTTATACTTAGTTTTTACATCCTCGTTATCATTCCATACCGGTCTCAAGGTTTTAAGGATGTTTGCGATGTCCTACCCGAATAACGTGGAAATGGCAAACGAAAGTCTTGCACTGTGAGTGCTAGGTAAATGTCAGACACACTACAGTTCAACATTCAGCATCGCCTTGAAAAAAATAGCCATGCCCTGAAAGAAATGTATATAATTACTATGTCATTATACCTTTCTTAATAAATATTTCATTGACTCAAGACTGGCCAACACTATTGTATGTAAGGCCAGGCTCAACTGTTCCGGACGCGTTCCTTTTAAGGATTTTATTTTTGTCCTCAAAACCCTGTTTAAAAACAGGGGAAAATATTATTTACATGCAGCCGACGGCTGTGAAAAATACAGCAAATAGCATAAACAACGTTCGCTGCCGGGATCCTGAGGCACCGCTTTCCAAATTAATGGCACAGAGATTCTTAGCAGGGCTGAATGGGGCGTATAGGTAGAGGGAAATTGACATGTCAAAGATATACAATAAAAACGCATCAGGATTGAAACCATTGCCAGTGACAAATTCTCAGTTTATGAGACTTGATGCAGGCTTGGTGCTTGTTATGAGGTGACCGTATGTATGAATACAATAATAATGGTGCAGTCTGTAAAGTCACCGCAGTTAGAGGTCATTTTGTTAAGGACGTCCTATTAAACCTTCCTGAAGAAAGACGATGACTGACTCTAGAGGGTAATACTATATTCTGAAACGATTTCCAGGGTCTATCGAGGTAGCGTCATTCAGTCTACCGTCGTTAACTGAGGCACTGTGAAGGCCTTCTCAACGTACAACTAGGCAACGATTAGAAAATAGAATGTAAATCTGTATAATCGTTTTAGATTAGAAATCGTTCATTTCCTGTTAATAATCCCGCATTTGGAATTATCAATAGAACGGATTAAGAATCATTTGACTAACCAGGTTTGGATCTGGAAAATGACCTGAGCCGGTAGGGTGATTTCTTTATTGAAAAAAATCGGCAGAATAGTTTTACGAAACGGAGTATTATCAAAATTGCTGGTTAAAAAATGGATATTGATCAAATATATATAAAAGGCTAAAAGATACCAGCTCGCATCGATAATAAACATTTACTGTTAACTGTTTACAAATCTGACTATTTCGGTTAGGTTTTGTTTTACATATATAGGGTCACAGTAGTTCACCTAATCTAACAATATGATAGAAATAGAAATATTGCTATACATACAAAAAATGAATGCTCTTGTGGCGTTGGGTTTGTAACTGCATGGATCTCTATACTGCCATCCGGTTTTAGAAAATGTTAATTTTCTAACTCAGAATCTACGTGGTCCTGATATGTATTTCCAATCCATTAACAACCCCCATTCCGTTTAGCCTATCTATAAATTCATATCGGATTGGAAGTACGACCCGTCGTACCGGGGCAGTTTGTTTTTGCTTTCCCGAAACAAATTAAGTGTTCCGCAATTACACCTGGCAGAAAACATGTAAAAGTGTCTTTTTCATTGTGAGGCATCTGGTTCTTAAGTGTACAATGCGTGCAGTCAGTACTCCTTTTCAGAGCCTATTGCGAACACCCCGCCCAGTGGAACTGCGCTGGGCTTTTCGTCAAATCAAATACACCCTTTGTTGCTGCTATAAAGTAAATGTATCGGGCACGATCTTCCAATTATTATGAAACCTCCTTGTGGGCCAGATCCTTAACATTTGCCGTGTGGGCTGGAAAACTTGCACATATTTAAGAGTTTGAGGGAGCGAGAAGTGTTTTAGGGTGGTCAAAGCCAGATGTTCAAACACAAAAGATGAAGCAGGGAGAGAGAGAAAGCAACCTAAGTGGGGGGAAAATCCCTACGTTTGGAATTGGGAAATACACATCAAGTCTGCTAAAGGCAGCAGGAGCCTGGGAGAGAGTGACTGATTTAACTCATAGTGATGCATGGTGCGACCTGCCCTCTTTTGAGAGGAAAAAAAAGGCATGCTTTACTGAGCTGGGGAGCATCTGACTCAGAATGAGAGAATGCAATGCGCTCATCCCACTATTTCAACACCTCTCGCAGAACGTGCAGACCGCTCACAAAATGTTCCGCCGCCGCAAACCAACATATTTGTTACCATTGTCCCACGTTATGGATGTGCGACGGGTACTGAACGGAAGAAGACGGTTTAATGAGAAGACGTTGATTCAATTGTAAGGTGCGTGTTTCTGTTCTAAGCAATTTATACGTTGAACACAATGTGCGTGAGACTCGGCTTCTCCTTTCTCCCACTAGTTCAACTAATATGTGCAAGTGACTGCTGTGTACAATTTTCTCGTGAAAAGGAACATTTTCGGCAGGGAGGGAGGGCGTTGCGGGAGAAGGGACAGCCCGCACGGCGGGGAAAGAATAGACCTCCCGCATATCTCCACCTCTGTTCACACAATGACTCCGAATTATTTTCGTGCTGTGTAGCTAAGATCGGAACGTATATTTTTCTGACCTGCTTATCTTCCTATCTGACGTTTAGTGTAGGTCCAGAATTAATCCTATCCTTTGTGCGCTCTCCAACTCCCACCCTCCCAATAGCACTCCTCTTCATCTTGACCTTGTCGAGTAGGCGTCCTCACCACTCCTGTGGTCGGTCGGTGCATTCATTTGTTAAGATTTTCTTTTGATTTGAAAATCTTTACAGGACGAAATCAATCCTGTTTTCTTCGAAATATGTTAGGTTTCCTTCTTCTTAGGAATCACACTGCTTACGAGACGTAGACATAAATTAGTAAACCCACCCCCTAAAAAAATTCACAAGTAAAACATGCAAATTGCCGTTGCTTTCTTTGTCTATAGTGCTGAAGCAATGGAAGCTGGTTCTTTTGAAAGAAAAAATGGCGAGTCCCATTGTAACTGGACTATTTTCTTCCGGTACAAGTACTTTAGTGAAGAAATTCTACAGAACCAACTTCTTTTGATTATTCCTTTGTGCCCCTCTCATTGTAGGTGAACATTTGAAGAAAGTGACATTTCAGTCGATTACATATCATACAGGACTGCAATTAGGGTGTACTTTTTTTTACGTTCACTGTCCCGTTTTCGTAGATTTGTCCTGTTTTGTTCTTTGCTTCCCTTTCCTCGACTTCTCTTCCCAGGATTGTCCTATTTGTTTGCCTGCTTCCCATCAACTTAGTTGTCCAGAATTTTTCACCACTTCACCATGAGAAGCTACAATTAGAGTCCATAGTATAAAGGAAGGGGCATATGGTAACGATGGATACCAAGCTTCAATGGCAATAATGTTTAGAAATGCTAAAATGTGTGTTCGGGGCAATTTCCATACCGCTTTCCCTACTTACTTTAATTAATTGTAATAACGTATAAGGAATCTTAAAAAAACAAACAGATGGTCTGTTCATTCAAATAGTCGTTTTTAATCAACAAGAAACTAAAATGAAGAAATTCTAGCATTTTATCTAAATGTAATCAGATTTACCATTGCCCTATGCACTCTATTTATTTATGTTATTAACAGCTGTTAATTCCTCTATTTTCCATTTAAAAGAACGAAAGATCTTTCAATTAATTAAGTCGCAGTTAAGGCCTTTGTTTAACAACAGAAAATTTGGCGAAATAGACTATTTGAAAATCTGGATTGCAAAATTTAGCTTTTTGAATGAAGCTATACTATCTATTTCCAATGGTGTATAATCCAGACATCGTTTACCATCAAAAAATACTGCAGCCGATTATTCCGCGGTGTTAAAGTCATCTGCAAAAAAAAGTGAATATGATCACCAGCTTCTTCTTCAAGACCATGGACAGCGATCTGATTATGACTTTATGTTAAATTGACAACGCGGCCACAACTGTTTATCAGAAGAAAACCTTATGATCCTATTTAGACTTTTATCAAGCGAGTAAGTTAATTGATTGAAACGATCTGCCGACACATTTTATCTGCTTAGAGATTTACATGCACAAAACTAATGTTTGTGCACAGTATGCAGACGGATATTTCTCCAGATGCACAATCTGTGTGTTTGAATGGAATCACGGCGGTCTGCCCCAGTATGGGCCTCCCATTTCGGACCTGTTTGCCCTCACCGACTCTGTGTATTTCTAAAGCGTTCTGCTCATACTCTGGGAGACAAGGAGTCAGTAAAGACTGTGTGCTCTAAGCCCACCCACAGCAACCCCCCCACACACACACACACACACAACGCAACCACCACCCTTTCCCGCCGCCACCTCCGCATTCCCTTAACCATCAGCACTTCCACTGCGAAAGTCTCCTTCTCCTAATTGAATCGGTCTGCATCACCGGCAGGGTCTGGCGCATTACATATTCGAGAAATAGAAAGGCAATTCTGCATCAACTGGATCAATCAAACGGTTGCCACTTCTCAAATGGGTGCGTGTGTCGTGGGTGTGCATTGTGGTGTGCTATGCGTTGTCTCTGTGTGTCCTTTCTGTATTTGCTGCTTGCATGTATTGGAGTGTAAAAGAGTGGCAAGTTGAAGTGCGTATTTAGAAGGAAGGGACATCATATTCGGGGAGAATCGGGTGAAATGTCATGATTTTATGAATTCATTCTGGAACTGTGTGTAAATATGGGCGCAGGGCCGTGTTCTGTTTGAACATTGATCTCGTTATGAACTGCCTTTTATGGCTTGCACAGTCTTTCAGTGCCATCAGGCGACGTTATTTCGATAGGATAACGCGAGCACGGGAATAGCATGGGCTTCCTGTACAGATTCCGCAATACCGCTGTTTCCGCGTTGAGACCTGACGTGGATAACCCATAAACTAGCTGTCGCCCTCTTGGACTAATTGGGCCGACAATCCAAATAGGTGTCCTACATTTCCCTGGGCTGGGATGAAGTTATAAACAACTTCTATGAAATTGCTTTACAAGGGCTGCGGAGCAGTAATAGAAATAGCTGGAGTCCAACACTCGACAGGACGCCACTATTTCTATACGTTTTTTTGTTTTAAAACAAAAGTATTGCGTTGCGTTTTACTAACAATGGCAGAGGGGGACTAAGTCTGTTACTAAGCCTCTTCCTAAATACAGATCTGGTATAATGTTACTCATTGATTTGAAGATCTTTCAGCAGTAACCCGAGGGCTTTGTTATTCGCCTTGTTCTGAAGTAGTTTGGATTATCGTGACTCACCTACTCACCACCCCCAATCCCTAGCCCTTCTCTGGATAGCTGTGATCTTTCTTAAGCAGATAGCAGATATATTTCCCAGTGGTGGTGGTGCGGATGGGGCTGAGGGTCAGTGGGTACATGGGTAAACAAATGTGTGAAAGTAATCGAAAATATTCACTGAATATTTTCCAATGGTCCTGTCTGTGTAGGAGGTGTGGGTTAGGGAAACTGTCGACCAGTCGCCGCCAGATTAACTATCATTTCAACCCCGTTTTGAATTAGTATCTCTTTCGCTACCCTCTTGTTGAATTTCAAAGGACTGCTTGAGAGAAAATGTTTCAAGATTTAAGTGGCACAGTGGTGTTATCGCCGAGAGATGACTAGCTGGGTGCTGCCGTTTCTATTGGGGCGGCGCAACCCCACAAGGCCCGGTGATGCTGAAATCCGCAGCCTCTCCACACTCTCAAGGACATGGAGATGATCAGGAGTTTGGGAGCTAACATCTGCCTGTCCGGTGACGTCACCGGCCCCATGTAATCCTCTTGTGCTAAAAGCAGATCCTTATTTGTTTGGCTCGAGAGCCATTAGTCCCTAAGTCTGGATCAGAAGCTGGGGGAAAGGGCTGCGGAGACCACTCTGGCTCTACAGTGCCGCCAAGAAACTGGAAGAGAAACGTCTACCTCTTCTACCACCGACCGGGGATGTGGCGCATTGAAGGCAACGTTTATACAGAGGTTATGCTGTTATTTGCCTTTATTTGCCGAGATTATATAAGCGTCTGTTGGCTGCTTGCAGCCCCAGCCTTCCTGAAAAGACGTGCAAATGACATTTGTGCAACTAAACTTTGCAGTGCTTCGGTTCCATGGACGATCTCTTGGTTTTGGTGATTGCTGACGGACTTGGCCTTAGAAAAAGTCTCCATCAGCACCCCCTTCCCAAACAAATAAAACCCTCTTGCTGCCGTTTATGTTGTGATCTGTTAGAGACTCGGTAGCTGCGTACGTTTCCTCCTGCTCGCTCCAGGAGAGTAGTCTGTGATGCTGTGTGTGTGTTCTCACCGTACTCATTCACTGATGCGACTGGAAAGCTGTTACAGGAAAAGACCCTGCAGAAAAGACGTGTTATTTATCTGTACTTTACAAGCGTTTCTGTGGGCTGTTTACCGGCATGGGGACCACCGAGTCACTGAGCTTTTGTTTAGTGCGTGGACGGCCAAACCTTGAATGTTTAAAGAAATGTCTTTGTGTCTTACAGAATCTTTGCCCTTTACTGTGCCTGATGGCGGCCGAGAATCAGCGTTCCTTTCTAAAGTCCGTGTTGTTTGTGTTCTTTATAGGCGACCCCCTCACTCTCGTCTTTTGCCCACCGAATGCCCGCACGCCCTAAGAGGGTGAATCAGTCCGTCAGAAGACATCGTCCGCCAGGAGCTTCCTTTCAGCAGGCCAGTTCCAACGCTTGTGTAAAAAGGAAGAGACAGGGAAATGGACACGATAAAGACTACAAAGCCTTTTCTTCGACGGGGACCTTAAGCACAGATCTTCTGCAAGGGTCAGTCATCTCTGCAGGGATCATTCTCCAAAGCTGCCATGGGTAAACGTATCCACACACTTCTCCTTGAGCACCGGGCCCCTGCACAGTGATTTTGATCGAGATGAGTTTTGGTTTGCTTATTATATATTATATATTTAAAATGTGACAATATTTGCCGCAGGAATATACAAATCAGCATCTGCAGCTCTGCGGAGTGGCAAATGCCTGACCAGATGGGCTTCCCTGCACACAGGGGACTGGGCAGGTGCCTCATCTACTGCTTTTGCGCACTGCAGAGAGAGAAAGAGAGAAAGAGAGAGGGGGGAGAGGAGATAAAACAGTGATAGAGATAAGATACAAGGAGAGGGAGAGCAGAGGACCAAATAACCCTACCCTCTGTTTTACTCAAAGTTGGTTCAAGGTAATCAAAAAAGAAACGCGCAGTTTCTCTAAGTTTTCTTACCACCTCCCGCACCGCCTCCGCCCCCACCACCACCACCATCAAATCGTTCTTACTATAGCTAAACGCATGTAAAGTTTGTGGCCAGATCCTTCACTAGAGTGTGTACAAACAACCTAGCAGCACGTCTCATCAAAGCCGGACCAATCGCAGACTCTTGGGATCATTTCCACGTTCGCCCTGTTGCAAAAAGGAATGTGATTCCCCATTACTTCAACCGGAGGCAGAGTGGTTACAATTTACATTACGGTCAGTTTAGCGAGGTGAACGCAATCAGCAGACAAAAGAACAATGTTTACAGCTGTTAATGCGTTGGATGTACTGGTTTTATATTTCTCTCGCAATGCCACCGAGTGAACTGTACTGTGGAATTGATGATTAATTCTTCCTCTTTTTCCTTCAAGCTGATGGCAGACTCGCGCTCTCCGTGTTCACAGCGGACCTTGATTTAATGTCATACAATTAAGGCACGCGGTGAATGCCAAGAGCCGAGCCACTGACAGCACTTTACCAGCAACTTGACTAAACTTCAAATCAAATCAAACCCATCCCAAGCACAAAACGGTCCTAACCGACCCACACCTACTTAGAACCCAGCAGACTGCACTGAAAATACAAAAGCACATCCAACAGATAACCAAATGACCTCCTTCACTTCAAAGGCACACTACGTTGTGGAAAATGCTACTGATAAATACTGCAATTTTTGCACTATCATTTATTTATACAAGGATAATAAAAGTATGCGATTGTAATTGTGGCAATTCAATGTTAGTATTTTAATATGATTACAACCCATTTCTACGAATGCAGAAAGGTCTCTCAAAAGGTGCAATAACCACCAGGCGATGACAGCGCTCAACGTGAATGGAAGCAAGTGGGTGTCACAGCGCCCCCGACTGAGCCATTGCTGCCTGCACTAGGTGCGCACGAACTGACATTGTCTTCTGCTTCTTTTGAATTCAGGCCTCAGAAAGTATCCCGAAAATAGAAGCGCCATTACACTGCAACTGCGATTGTCATCCAGGATGCCCCATTGAAAATCGCAAAGTGTTAATTGACAGATGTGTTGTGGTGATTTGGCCCTCTCTAGGTAACACAATACACATCACCTTTTAAAATCCAAACTCCCACATCTGCAGCACAGTGTGCTCCCGACAAGCCCTTTCTTTTACCTACTGACCAGGGTAGTCAAGCTCTAATTGACTGCTGCCTCCAGGCGCTGCACGGATTGTGTTTTGCTTGCTCAGAGATGGCGAAAGAGCGAAGTTTTTAGTATAATGTGATTATTTCTTTGACGAATGGATTTTTTGGAAAGAATACAATAGGAAACGGCTGACAGATGTCAGTGAATCTGTTCAAACTTCGTTACAATCAAACGCTTTCGGAGGAGTGGAGGGAGAGCCATTCACCCCAACTAAACTGACAGAAAGCTTTTGTTAAACCATCAAAAGAAAATAATCAGTATTCGCACAACAATTCGGTGGAGGTTTACAAAGCTTGTGGAAAATACATTGCATGTTTTAATCAATTGTATCATAATTTTTTTAAATGGGAGAATAATTAATAATTATTGCCTTCTTTTGAGTAGTCAGAGGTTCAGTGCTGAGAGCAGCGCCCAGAGCTTCTGCTGGGAAGGAGACATAACCTAAATGCAAACGGCTGCAAACGTCTCCGTATTTTGCTTCCAGGGTTTGTTTCAGACTAACTTTGTAAAGTTCAACCAGTCAGAAAGAAATCTGCAGAGGCGAAGCAAAATACCTAAAATGGTTCTAACGTAGGTTTAATTTCCCAGGACAAGCCGTGTGCAGTTTGTCTTTGAGGAAGACCCGTCGCTCCCTAAAATGCCGCAGTTAAACTGAGACATTAGATTCCAATTAACTGGCAACTCGCTCGAAAAAGGATATTTATTATTTATTAAATCGAACCTGTTCTGAATAAGCTAAATGTTCTGATACACTTCGAAACCTGAAATACGATGTAATGTATTCTGGGAATAACTTTGAACTCTTACTATAATTTTACTGCTCTTTTTTCCCCATATAACTCGAAGTGGATCTTTTTAATGCCACCATGAGGACACCTCTTACTCCTGAAGTGAATATTTTGGAAATATTTTACAGCGTAAAACATCAAACAAATAAAACGTTAATTATTCACAATTTAGGACTCCACTCGAAGAATCATTTGCGGGATGCAGCAGACGGAATAGGATTTTGCCGTTTCTAAATGCAGATATAGCGTTGATCTCCTGCATTGCAACGGTGACATCACTTCTAAAGTAGAGCGTATCCGGGCGCCCTGAGGTCGTAGAAGTCGCTACGCATTTTCGCGTTTTTCAAACCTCTCTTGGTGAATAAGCTAACCTAAGTCAACAGTTAATAATTCATTTGCATTGACTGATTCTATTTCGCATATTTCGCAGAATGTTAAATCTACCAAGCGCTCTAGAAACACTCCAGCATGAAACCTACGTCTTGTTTCGGCACAAAGAAGGAGAATGGATACCTTTCCACAATGCCTGTTACTTGCTAAAGCACAGTTAGCTTCCTGCATTAGAATTTATGGGCAGCTTGTTTAACCAGTTGAACCATTTTAAATGGGATTTTCCTGATTAAGTTGATTCAAATTAAGCACTATACTCCTAAAACGCTGTCTGAACCAAACTCCCACCTATGTCAACCTGATTGCAACCTACTGGGTCAGGTCTCCGTGTGCATCAATAAGAGCTCGAAAGATGCACATTACTTGATTTCAAAGGCGAGACTATTTGTAGTTTTGGAATAATAGGATAGAACTAGCTGGTTAAACATGTATCTATTGATCTAAACAGACGTTGAAGCCAGAATTCCAGCTGCAAAGGTTTCTCAAACTGGGATCTTCCATTGCTTGCAGTAGGACTAATGGACCCTGCGTTACAGAACTTAGCACCATCAACGTAGATGGTATCTTAATACGTTGACTAATGCCTCAGGTTCTGAAAGAGAGAAGTAGGCCGGCCCAAATAGTTCAAAAATAAGTTGCAAGCTACCGTCAAATTCTGAATCCGTTTTGTTCACTAATTTAATCTTAAAATCCTTTCCTACAGGTAAATAACGACTTATTTCCCAGAGTTAGAGCTCGCAGGCCAGCGATTTACCGCCTATTAGAGTGAATGGGCAGAAAACCATTGGTCCAGCGCAGAAATGGAAAATCGCGGAGTAGTTTCCCCCCCTATATTCAGGTCAGTTCTGCGCTGTTTAAAGATTTGGTGGTGAGCGCACAGAAGGTTTAAAGCTGGGATTACCGAAAAATTGATACAATTGGTTCATTTTTTTATTCCACTTACCAACGTACCTGCGCATGTCTAATCTGTTATGGTTTATATAAAATGCGCTAATGTTGCGTCAATGTCAAGCCCACGTACATATTTTATTATATATTCCTTTCTAGTAAAATCAAAGATTTACTTATTATATGAATTTCGGGGGAATTCAATATTGCTATTTAAGGAATCAGTGAACATGTGTTCGGGTAAAATCCGAATATCACTGCTGCTTCCTGTTCTCTCAAATTAAATCACAAAAGGTAACCAAGCAGAATTTTCAGAAGAGTTGCATTCTAAGTCGTGTTATTACAGTCTTCTAGTAATATATTGCCATTCTATAATAGAGTTGGCGTTAATTTCAATCTTGCTCATCGATTGGAACCGCAGCATTTTATCTTCATTTAAACAAAAAATACTTTGTAAGAAACCAGTATAGAATTTCCTTCAGATATTTATTGTTGGTTCTTTTCATTGGAGCTAGCCTTTGCAAACTCGTTTCCGCTTCCTTCACCGGCAAGGTAACACCGATTGAATTCATCGTACTTTTAATTTTAAAATAAATCATGAAATGCTTTCCTTTCATGGAATTCTTTCCTTTTTGAAATTAAAGAATTTCAAGGCATAAGGATATTTTGAGTGGTTTTGATCGAGCTCTGCGTTTAAACACGGTGTAAAGGTTGCCGTTGGTACACAATTCACTTCGAAATCAGTGAGAATTTATCGATCAGCAGGTTAGAACCGTAATATCTAAACTTCCCGAAGGCTGAATTAAAAATCGCGCAGTGTTTACTTTTTAAAGCGAAAAAAAAATCAGGATGTATATTAATGGCGAATTAGCACACAGGAAAGCAAGTCTGCATGCATTCAACGTTTTAAAACCAGACATTAATGATTACATAATCGGAGTCGAATCAAATCGATGCGTTTAATGAGAAGCAGAATTGGTGCGTGGTGCGGAAGGAGAAAGTTTGCAGTCGGATTGGGGGGGGGGGGGGGGCGTTGCGGAGGCGGGTCAAGTGCCAGGGTGGAATAAACGAGGCTAACCTGCCGCTTTCGATGTTGTATATTCGATATAATTCCCGGCAATAACCAAACAACTAGATCTGTCAGAAGAGAGTGCCTGTCAGTAATAGCGGTAATACATCAATCGCGCAACTAGGTCAAAAGCGACAAAGTGGAAATAATCTTTGGATCAACTGTGGATATTGAAGTTTTACTTTCAATTTTATATAGTTAGCAAGGCCGAAAGAGTATCAGCCAGATTTCCAGTCTGTTACTTGGTCGGTCGCTACAGAGAGCTCTATAAATCCAGAAACCTCTGGGAAGCTTTGAGATTCACAGTGACCCTCATAGCGTTTCCGCGGCGCCGCCTGCTGGCGAGGGGAGAATGTGGATCATTATCACTCCCGGAATTGCTCCGTAGCAGACAACAGGAACTGACCACAGCTCTGGATTTGGACAGATAGAGAAACAATATCTAAAAAACTTGGTCACAATAACCAAAAGTGTCAAAAACGTTAGCTGCAAGTCTTTTAAAATAGCCAAGATAAAATATTGATTTAATCACAGGAAGCGTTTAAATGCTCAGACGATTCCACAAGCAAATATTTCTGCTTTTGTTGGCTGCAGGAATGCAGTAGGAACGCAGAAAGGAGCAGGAGTTTGAGCAGATTAACCTGCCGCCCAGTGTACGACAATTAAGCGAATAAGTGAAACTAGAAAAAAATACACTGAGCAGTCTGCACAGTCAATTTGTTTTGTGATTATTTCTCCCTCCACCACCACCACCACCCCCCCCCCCCCCCCCCCCCATCTGCATGTCAGCAAAACATTCTGAGATCACCGTGCATCACATAGCGCGAGTAAACGGGATCAATGTAGACGGGCAAACAGGTCGGCAGGGAAATGATGGGCCGAAGGGCCCGTTTCTTGGCTGTACAACTCTAGCACTTTATGACTCTGTAACCTTACGCGGCTCCCCCCGCCACCCCCACGTCCAACAGATTAAATGAGCCTCATTTAAAAAAATAAGCAACGTCCTTTTTTGAGAGGTTCAACACGGCGGAAACAAGGAAACTGCTATTCAGCATAATCCTACAGCCCTTCCATCTTCATCCACTTTCCAGTCTATTCGTCATGGTTTCTATTTCTGGACCCTGGAATTAAATCCAATAACGTACGAGTTTCTCTGAAGTTTCTTCATGTGGAATCACACCTCTTCAATCCAGTTAAAACTTTAACTATTTTTGTATCAAAGGCCTTAAATTTGTATAATTTGCGTGAAAGGAACCAATTCTTAAAGGCCGATTTATATTCCCCAAACCTGGTAGCATACGATTACATCTGCACCTTAATTCTTCCCTCATCTCAATATTATGTGTAGAGCCCAACAAAGTGTAGCTGTTTCATTTAGGACGATTTTATGTTGGATCAGCATTACCTCTTGACTTTTGTGCCCTCTGCTCTTGGAAACAGAACCTGGATCATTGGTAATCTGAATGCAAAAAAAAATTGTAGTTGCTGGAAGGAGTAGTAATGCTGGAAATGTTCAGCAGGCCAGGCAGCATCTGCAGAGAGAGAAACAGAATTAATGTTTCAGGTCAATGATCTTTCATCAGAACCTGTCAACCTGAAACATTAACTGTTTCAATCTCTCTCTCTCTCTCTAGATGTTGACTGACCCACTGAAATGCAAATCACTGTTTTTACACCCTTATCAACCTGAAACGTTGTCTTTGATACTCTGTAATATTCCATTGTCTGGATGCCTGTGTTCTTCCATGCAACCATTTGCTTTCAATGCACTTTTTAGAAAGATCTTTTAATAATAAACCTATCTCCACAGAAGCTGCCTTATCTACAGTTTGTTTTCAACATCATATTTTTTTATTTCAATTTCTAGGATTGGTATATTTTGTTTAGGGTTTCACTGTTGTTGTACTAATCATCAAATCTCAGTGGAATTCTGTACAAGCATGTTTATTTACTAAATACAAAAAATATAAAAAAACAATCTTTACCAGATGGATCAAGCTTCTCAGCAACACTGAAATATGACTGTTATAATAGGTGAATTAGGAGAAAACTATCAAGCAGAGATGGTCCTGGAATGTTTGTTTTAGTGCACATGCAAATAAGATCACTGATCGGTCTGCTGTGTTTTACTATCATGTTGTCATATATGTACAAAAAAGGGGTCAGTGTCACTGGGCCGAAAGAGGCAATTTTGAAAGTCATCCTCTTGGTGGAGAACTTCATCCCCAGGAGTATGCCTTAGAAATTCAATAAAGCACAGCCCTTGACCTTGGATCCACTAAAGTCTTTTGTGCAGCAATACTTTGGGAAATACTGCTGAGGCCTTCTTGGTTTTCTACTATCAAATATATTTTTCAATTTTATTTATAATTGCTACATAGATTGTTCTCAGGTTTTTGGAAGTAATGCTTCTTCACTGTGATCAGTGGTACTATCATCTTTGTCTCTAACACTCTCGAGCAATGCAGTGAATTGCTGATCATAAGACCCATCAACAGTGTGATATTTTACAATCATTCCAATATATAGGTTTGTGATAAGAAATAAGGGCCTTTAAGCACAGAAATTATCCATTTAAGTTAAATAAGTCTAATAAGACTCCATTCTGTTACATTTCCAATGTTTCTTTCAATTCCTTTTCCCCCAAGAAATATATCTGGTTGTCTCCTGAATTCATTTTGATGGCCTTTGCTATGACATATTCCATGTAACAGCACACTTGCCAGCAAGTATAATGCAGAAAGGAAGAGACTGACACCAAACCAGGCACCTGATATGAGAAACAGAATTCATGGAACTTGGCTCATCATATCCATATTGGTTGAAAACAGCTAGTCAGTCTATTTCCCATTTCTTCAACATCAACAATCAAGAACTTTTAAATGCACAATGTTTTTGCCTCCACTGCCTCTCCAGGCAATGAGTTCTAGCTTCCCATCATCTACTGGATGAAAAAAAAACTTCAATTTCCCTTTTCACCAATTTCCCGGTGTCCATGTCCCCTAGTTATCCACTCTGTATGGGCTTCTCATGATTTGTACTGCCCAGCCTTTCCTATGCAAAGAAAATTAACCCAGGCTACTCAATCTTTCTTCATAACTAAAATTGACCAGTCCTGGCAACATCCTCATAAATCTCCTCTGCGACCCTTCTAATGTTATCACTTCCTTCCTGCAATCTGGTGACTCAATCTGTACTCTCTCTATGGCCTACCTATTGTTTTAACATCTTTGTAATTTATACTGTCTGCCTCCAGGACCTTGACACCCTGCCTAAAGTATGATGCTCAGAATTTTACAAATATTCCAGCTAAGACTCTAACAAGGAGTTGTAATGATTTAGTATCAACTGGTAGCGATAGAAGCATGAAGGGGCAGTGACAGAGAAAAAGGTATCAAAAATAATATGCATACTGATTTGTTGTAAGTGAGCTTTACAGAGGGTTAACTTGTGAGTGAAGGTGAGGTGTAAAGGTAATTCAACTCGTGTGACCTTTTAGGTGATGGGGAGGAGAGTTATTTTGGTTTTGGGTTTTTATTAAGCTGAAGTGAACTGCACTCCACGATCTTGTTGGGCAAATTTGATTTTAATGTCTTCGCCTGTGCATCTGGGACAAAACAATTTGCACAGAGTAGATGTGCTTGGAGTAACAATGCCTGAAAGTAATTACATCACTGGTGAAACATCATTCTGACCAACAGGGGAGCTGAAGCAGGAGGGAATTGTGGAGTCCAGATCACATCTAAAGTCCCAATTCTCGAAGACTTTATTTAAAAACACTGCCAGCGGATTGACACAGCATCAATAACATGGCACAGATGTTAACTCTGCTGGAATAGGGATGGGGGAGATCTTTCGTTAAAAGAAAGACCAGTAGATTTGGTCAGACTCGGAAATGCCGGCTTTTAAGCACTTGACTGGTTGGGACTCTTGAGGCAGGTTCAATAAGGCCTGGTTCACCAGCACTGCACAGACTGAAATGGACCGTCGACGTTTCGGGTCGAGGCCCATTGTCAATTTCCCTCCACAGATGCTGCCTGACCCGCTGACTTCCTCCAGCCTTGTGCGTGTGTTGCTTCAGGTTCCAGCATCCGCAGTCTCTTGGCTCTGCACGGCCTGAACCCAGTGCAGCAATCCCATTGAAATGAATGGGAAGAAACGGCTGCAGCGAGAACGGTACATAAAAACTCCATGTAATTCCGTGAGTTGAAATGTAGCTAATTTTTAAGCTTGCATGTTTTTTTCTTAATTTTATTCTTTTATGTTTGTAGAAGTTCTTAATAGCTCTTAAGTTGCTTTAAATGTTTCTGCATGTCAGAGACTTTCACATACAATCTCGGTGACAGATTTGAAAGCGGGTGGAGCCTCGCCGACTGTGAAAAGTGTTTCAGAGTCGACGCCAGGTGTTGGGGAGGATCTGCGGTTTGCTGGATCCGCGTCAGCTTGGAGCCGGCCTCCGAAAGGAAGACCGATCCCTGCCCGGCCCTGGAAGAAGCAGCGTTGAAAAGGGGCAGGCGGCCAGTGAGTTTGAGTGGCGTGCCTGTCAGGGGAGGATCACAGAGATGCTCAGAGTTTGAATTATGGAAGACGAAAGTTCATTGATTCAGAAGATTGCAGTGTTTTGGTGCAGCAGGCCCTTGTTATAGCATTCCGGTTTTACATCAAATATTTTTTGATTGGATAAATCAGAGCCAAGTGCAGAATAAGGCGCAATCTGCTGTGAGCCAACAATATCCCTTAACACACAATCTGGAAAAAGTGCCCCCACTTAATAGCCAAATCTTTGTCAGTTCTCGTGCCAGTTATAAGTTGCTTCGAGTGAGATTACCAAAAAGGCTAAATTATTCCGAATGCTCCAGGACTCTTTGTGATGAAAACCTATGGTCGCTGGTTGCTCGCCTGAAATGGTCTAAATCTCTTTCATAAGCAGAGAAAGAAAATACTAGTTTCATTTGTCTTTCGACCAAGTACAATGTGCTGCTGAATAACCCCATTCTAAACAAATATCTAAGTGTTGTGTTCTATGATTTGTATCTTCTGTTTTTCCGTGGGACCTCCAGGTAGGGTTGTCCAAGGCTGTGCGACTTTGTATGCATCGGCCATCGTGTGGTATTGTCGCGCCCTTGCAGTTTTCTGAAATCTGGATTTATTCTGAACATTTTCCCCAAAATATGCAACAGTGCTGAGATATTTGTGTTCTGCTATCAACCTAAAACATAACTCACTATCTTCAATTTTTTGCTACTATTTTGTGCCCTGCCCATAACAAAAAGCTATTGACTCTACTCTCCCACAGCAGTTTTAAAATGTCAACAATTGGCCCAGCTCAGGCTCCACTGGAAATAGCAGAGTGTGGACCCCAATATGCAGGTAATGTGCTCATTAGATATCTTAATCCTTAATTCCTTGTGTTTTTATTTTGCTTAGTGCATTCTGTTTTCCCCCTCTTCCTCACTTAAATGATGTCCCTCAGCAACATCATCTGCTGGCAGTATCAGCAATATTTTCCCCTACAGCATGTAAGTACATCTAACTCTCCATTGTCTTTTTCAACTCCTCCACTTTCCCTGGATTTGTTATGTTATACCTGGGTGAGAGGAAATTCCTCCAGGTAAATTTTGGATAGACAAAAGCCATGATTTTTAGTCCTTACAACAAGCTGCTTTCCCCAGCCAGCAACTCCAAACATTGCTCTCTTTCTCTCTTTGTACAGCTTGGAACTGAATTGGTTTGTTTGCCATCCTGGTATTCTAATTGATCCTGGAATGAGTTTTGTACAACATCATCATGACAACATTGTCCTTTGCTTCTCCTGCTTCAGCAACTTCTGTCTTTGTTACATCTTGACATTGCAGTCCTACTGCTGTTCTGCTCAGCCACTTATATTTCATCTTCCATTAGCTTGAGTGCATCCAAAACTGTATTGTTTGAATGTTAACCTGCACCAAACCTGTTCACAAATCATCCCTGCACTTGTTGGCCAAAGCTGATTCTTGTTCTGGTAAAGGCTCCACTTTAAATGTCACACATCTTTTCATGAGCTCAGCCTTTTCTGTCACTGTAATCTCCTCCAGCCCTCAGCGCCCCTCCAATTCTGACCCCCTGTGCATCCTAAATTTAAACACTGCAGCTCCTTGAATACAGCTCCAAAACCACACATCTCTTTGCCCTTCATCTCTAAGATGCTCCTTAAGACCTTTTTCAGCTCATTCAGTATCTATTTCTGTGCTTGGTGACAAATTTTGTTTGCTAACAGTCCTGGGAAGTGGCGAGGATGTCTTACTAAATTAAAGGTTCTGTGAAACTCCAACTTGTGTTGTTGTTACTTAATGCATTTTTTCCCCACTTATTTCCAACTTCATGCTTGGCATTCAGATTTGGTTCTACGTGCATCTAACTTTGGTAATTCCATTACCAGTTGGCAATACAAGAGCTCCCAAGATAACTTCTACCAAAAGTGGAGTCAGTTTGAGATCAGCGAAGAGATATTTGGTGAGACCAGATGCAGACTAGGTGACCGTTTTGCAGATCACATGTATGCTGTCTGTAACCACGATCTGCATCTCCCCGTTGCCAGTCACTTCAACTCCCCTTCCCACATTATCACTTGTATGTCAGTCCTCAGCCTCCTCCACTGCCAGGAGAATTCCAAGTGCAAACTGGAGGAACAGCACCTCATTTTCCATCTTGGAACCTTGCAGCCTAACGGCATGAACATTGAATTCTCCCACTTTAGGTAACCCCCACCCCTCCTTCCACCCCCCCCCCCAACCATGCTTCTTCTCTTCTTCACTTTCCTAGCCTATCTCCTTTTTTTCCCCCCTTTCTCTCCTTACCCTTCACCCTTCCCCCAGTTGATCTGGTCTCCCCTCCTCCCCCGCACCTGCCTATCACTATCTCTTACCTGCATCTACCTATCACCACCTTGTGCCCACCCCGCCTCCCCTCTTTTGTCCACCTATCACTGCTCTGCTTTTCCCTCCTATATATTGGGCTTCCCCTTTTCCTATCTTCAGTCCTGAAGAAGGGTCTTGATCCAAAACGTTGACTGCCTGCTTTTCTCCATGGATGCTGCCTGGCCTTCTGAGTTCCTCCAGCATCATACTGTCTTTCATCTAAATTCCAGCATCTGTAGTCCTTCAGTTCTCAGATATTTGAGGTCAAGGTTTCCTTATCTGTAAATAAAAGTGTGATTTTTAAGTTTATAAATACAAAAGAATAGTTCCTATTATGTCACCTGTGTTATAATGTCAGCTGCAGTTCAGTTGATAGCATTCTCAACACTGAATCAGAAATGTTTGGGTTCACATTCCACTTCAGGAACTTGAGCACAAAGTGCTTAAATGCAATACTGAGGGAGTGCTGTGTTATCAGAAACAGTGTCTTTAATACCAGTTTCTAAATCAGTGCCTTGCCTGTTTTCTCAGAAAGGTGTAAATAGTCGTACGGGCCATGTCGTTTTCTGGTCAATATTTAGTCTCCAGTCAATTTCAGGAAAATGTTTACCTTATCATTATAACATTGCTGTTTTGTGGGAGCTTGGTCTCCATACAAATTAGGTGCTATGTTTGCCACACTGCAATAGATCAAAAATACTTCATTGGCAAAGCAGGGGTAACCTATTATGAAAGGCATTATATAAAAGCTCCAATCTTTTTTTTGCAACATATTTGATTGGTAAATTTAAATTACAGAAACACAATGTCTCAGCCAATGTCCTCGGCAGAAACATCTCCTGCCTTGTGTTGACCCTGTCGAGAACTTGGTGGGCAAAGCTGGCTAGGTTTTCTGTGGCAAGGCCCTACATGGCAGCATAACTGACTTCATGTAGGTGGGTAGAGATGGGTGGTGGAGTGGCAGAATGTCCCAACCACAAAACTGCTGAAGGAAGATATGGCTAAGCCACACCCCTAGCTTAAATGCCTTTTGAAGTTATCAAAAACAGGGAAAGTTTCTGAAATTCAGATACAAAAATATTTTCAGATACAATTTTCAGATACAAAAATACCAAAAATATTGAAGAACATAGAAACATTACTAAAGATTAATTTTTAATTTATTAAAAACAGTGAAGATATTTAAATAAACTAAAACCATTAACAAAATCTAAAATTCTGAACATTTATTTTTATATTTAACATCTGTTCTCCTCCATTCAAAGTCATTGAAATCAGGCCTACCCTGTCGCTGAGAGGATTTTCCAGTGTAACCAATGGGGAATTACTACAACTACATTCTCTGCCACTGGATTTCATGAGGTATCCAATGCCAGAGCATAGTCACCAAAACGCCAGCAAAGGATTTCCACTTACACATGAAAATCCAAAGTTTGCTGGCATTCACAAGGCAAAATACAGACAGATGTACTAGACACTGCCACCATTTCCCCACAAAATCCGGCTCTAAATGAATTCCTCCCTCTTCTGGACAAAAGTAATCTACAGTATATTTGTGGGGTCACTTTTCAAAATGCAGCACTTAGGTTTTCATATTTTCTTCAGGTTAACTTTTGATTTGACCACTGGTACAAATGGATGCCAGTATAGGAATAATTATCAAAGGAGGTGTTACAATTTTAATAAACATATACTACATATATGATCAAATGGGAAATTTAATTTGCAATCAAAAAACGGTAACAGTTCACACATTGAATTAAGTTGGATGTTGTCAGTAATCAACTACTTGGACCAGAAATAGGCTGTGCAGCCGACCCATCCTTGCCAGCATTGAGAGTTGACTGCAGCCTCCTTCAGTCTCTCCTCGCCTAAATCTGTCAGTGCAAACATCTTTTTCCTTCTTTCATATGCTTGTTCAGCCTTCACGTAAATGCATCTATACTAATCACCATCCAGTCCTTGTGGCAACAAGTTCCACATTCTCACCAGTTTTTGGTAAAAAAAAAGTTCTTCCAACTTCCCTCTTGGACTAGGTGACTGAATTAAATGAATGGCCTCTCTATGTTCGAGTGGAAACGTTCTCTGTGTATTCATTCTCTCAAAATGTTTCATCATTTTAAAGACCTTTATTAAGTCAACCCTACCTTCCCACCACCTACATCCCTTCCACCACCAACCTTTCCTCAAGAAAAAAAACACTCAACCTGTTCATCCTTCCCTGAGGTGTACACCCATGAATTTTTGGTATCATCCTTATAAATCTTCTCTACACCCTCAGTACGAGAGGAACTGCAGGATCGGACTTTTGGTATATGTGCTTGGCTGAGGAGCCAATGATGTGAAACTACCATCCATTGGTTTATGACTGAACGCCGCTAAATCAGAATCCTATCAAAACATCTAGATGATGCCCAGCAGAGTATTCCAAAGGTTCCATACAAGGTCGAATACAGGTATAGCATAACTTGACTATTTTAAATTCCGTCCCTCTTTGGCACAATTAATATTGGAGTAGTTGATATCCCCATGATTATTATTCTATATTTTTTAACTTCCTTGATTTTTCTATAAGTCTCTTCCTCTCTTCCACACTTAGATAGTTTGTAGACCACACCCATGACTGTAATCAATCTTTCATTACCTCTCATATCAACTGAATAGATTCTATTTTTGTCCTTCTTATATCCGTAATCCTTTTCCCTACTGCCATTATGTCATTCTTAATAAATATTGCTACTTCACCTTTTTTCATCTGTCTTTCTCTGCAATGTTTAATTCTACTCCTGATTTTTTTTAGTTATTTGCCTTTGTAAGAGAGGTTTGCATTCTTCATAAAGATGGCAAAGGATTGGGTAAGTCACAGATTTTTCCAAGCACAAGTCACCATAATTATTGTTTCCTGAAGTCAGGAGTTGGAAGGGGATGACAAGGATTATTTATATCTGCTGTTTGTAGCAGCCTCACCTTTAAGTCATCACGGTGCTCACTTGAGCATATAATCTGGGATCATATTCTATTGTTATACTGAGGAGGAGCTGCACTTTCAGTGTAATTGGTAAACTTTGGCTTAAACTTTCCTGTTCAAGAGGATACTAAAGCCACTGTCTGAAGCAGAGCTGGGAGATTGCCTGGCATCTTTGTCAAAATATGGAACAAAACATAATCACTCATCACATAATTGGTTTTTAGATTTTGTTACACAGTAAATGTCTTCCATCAACTTCACTTCAATATAAAGTATTGAATAACATGTCCTTTGGGATATTTCTGAGATTTCAACGTAATTGCAAGTCATTCCTGTCCTTTTGCAAAGATTAATATGGAAAACGTTGAAAAGAAAGCAAGACCTTCTGGTGGAATATCGCGGATGATTATGTCTAATTTGAAACATTTCAAATCTGCATGAGCTGCTGAATGGGTGATTTCTTTCCATACATAAAGTACCTAATCAAACATGATTATCAGAGGAGTCACTGGCCATTTTTGCATATGCCTAACTGAAATTTAGCATGTTAATATGAAACTACAAAAATAGATTTGTGTGCCAGTGTCCTTTGGCTATTCACACTGAAAAATGGTATCAATGGTATCATGGTGATCAGCATATTGGAAAGAAGAAAAGAGAAGACTAAATCTACTGTAAATGTGCATTTAGTCAAACTAATTAAAACATGCAATTATCATTTCTAAGGATTTTTTTGTTAAATGACAGTTTATAAATGATCTACCTAGTAAAACTGACTGTTGCAAATAAAAAAATGTTGGAAATATTCAGCAGGTCAGTTAAGGAGAAAGAATCAGGGAAACTGATAATCATGTTTGATTCAGTCACTTGAAATGCGATTCTCTGTGGTAGTTGATTGTATACAAAGTCTTGTACCATTCTGCTTAATAGCAAGACTTTTGAAGTAAATGATTTCAAAGTTAATAAATATAGAGGATTTAGATCAAAGTAGAAACAGGGAATGTAAAATGCCTGGAAATTCTTTGATGTGTAGGAAGGTGAATTAAACATCTGGTACTTGGTTGGCAACAAATAACTTTTTCAACAGTATGATATCAGTGAAGGGTAAAATGATGGGATGTGGGTCCAGTTTGCTTGTTAAGGGGAACTGCAGGGAGAGAGGCTAGGGTCTCGATCAGCAACCTTGTAATTAGATTGAGGGGGTGCGGAAATGCTTAGAGAAGAGCCTCAGTGAGGTTTCAGTTTTATTACATAAAGCATAACAAACTTAAGCATGTTTCCTGCACTTGACTAAACAGGCTTGGAACTGCTTAGTCATACTGAAGTAGATAGTGCATATTGAACAGTGAGGCCTTGGGATATGTAGTTCCCTGGAAGTGGCGGTTCAGGTAGACAGAGTGGTGAAGAAGGCATATGGTACGCATGCCTTCATTGGCCAAGGCATTGAGTGCAGGAATTAGGACATGATGTTGCAGTTGTACAAATCATTGGTTAGGCCACACTAGGATCATTGTGTGCCGCTTTGGTCACCACACAATGGGAGTGATGTGATTAAGCTGCAGAAAAGATTCACAGGAATGGAGGGCTTGAGCTATAAGGAGAGATTGGATAGGCTGGGACTGTTTCCCCTGTGAACAAAGGAGGCTGAGGGGTGACCTTGTGGAAGTTTATAGAATTATGAGGAGCATAGATAGGGTAAATAGTCAGTGTAATTTTCCCAGCGCAGGGGAGTCTAAAACTAGAGGGAATGAGTTTAAGGTGAGAAGGAAAAGATTTAAAGGGAGACACAAGACACTGCAGATGCTGGAATCTGGAGCAAAAAAACAATCTGCTGGAGGAAATCAGTGGGTCAAGCAGCACCTGTGGGGGAAATGAACTGATGCCATCGACAAAGATTTAAAGGGGATATGAGGGGCAGGTTATTCCACGGAGGGTGGTTTGCATATGGAGCAAACTACCAGAAGAGGTGGTAGAGGCAGGTACAATTACAACATTTAGAAGACATTTGGACAGGTACAAGGAGAGGAAAAGCGAGGGATATGGGCCAAATGCAGGAAAACGAGATTAGCGTAGTTAGGCACCTTGGTCAGCATGGACAAGTTGGGCCAAAGGGCCTGTTTCCATGCTGTATATCTCTACAAATCTCTATGGATCTATGTTGGATCAGGTACTGGACAGCCATGAGCTGTGGCAACGAACGCAGCAGGTCAGTATTTGTGGAGGGAAATGGTGATGTCGAGGAGAGACCAAGTGCAGGCTAGGTGATTACTTTGCCAAGCTCCTGCACTCCATCTCCCATGGCCTTCTGGAGCACCCAGTTGCTAGCTATTTTAATTCCCCTCCCCCATTTCCACAACAACCTGTCTGTCCTTGGCCTCCTCTGCTGCCAGGGTGACGCTAAACTAGAGAAGCAGCACAAAACAGCACTGGTGTTTACGAACCAACGGCATGGACACTGAAATCTTCAGATTCAGGTGAACTGCTCCCCCTTTGTCCTTTTTCTCTCTCCTCCTGATCTACCTCCTACCTCCACCTCAGCCACTCATCACCCTGTTTCTTTCCCCTCCTTCACCCACTCCATCTGCCCATCACCCACACACTCCTCCTACTGGGTCCTCCCCCACCCCATCTGCCTACACCACTTCCCTTATTTGGTTCCACGCTGCACCTTCCTTTCCCTTCAGATTCCATCATCTGCAGCCCTTTGTTGCCTCCACCTATCACCTCCCAGTCGCTATTTCCACTCTTCCTTCCTCCATCTGCCTATCACCCCTCCTCACCTGAATCCACCTATCACTTGCCAGCTCTTGCTCCACCCATTCCCCTCACTTCTTTATACTGGCCAGATGAAGGGTCTCGACCCGAAACACTGACTGTCCATTTCCCCTCATGACCTGCTGAGCTCCTCCAGCATTTTGTTTGTTGCTCCATATTCCTGCATTTGCAGTCTCTTGTGTCAGTCATGAGCTGTCCATGCACCAATAGGTTTTACAGGCACTGTTGGAGTATACCATGCTTACATAGTATGTTAATGCATCAGATGCACAGAAGGCCCAGAAGAAACATTACAGATTTCATGCAGAGTGCAGTAAGTACCCAAATGTGCTTCATAATCAGTATTCCAAAGAAATGTTATCATATAGCACTTGTCAACATTACAATGAAATTTGTAGACTGCGATGTTTTCCGAAGATTTATTCATTTAATAGCCTAAGTTTGTAAGCAGAATGAAAAAGTGCAGACAATAGTTAGCAAAAAAGTATGGTACACCTAGAATAAAGTAGAGCAAATGTCAGGCAAAAATGGATCACCTGAGATGACAGTTCACTGCTAAGCATCACAGAAATATTTAGAAGTGATGCAGCCAATCTGTTACCCAATGAAAAGAGCTATATTATTTTAATCTCATGTTACCCTAGGGATCACGTTAACGCTGAAAGCCTTCCAGTAGATTATTTGAATAAATGGTAAACTTAATTCTATATTATAACCTTGGGCATTGAATGTTGCTTTATTATAGTCTGATAATGTTAAAACCATTTTGTGCAGAGATAGTTCAAAATGAGCTATTGTGCTTAAAGCAATTTGTAGCAAATAGCACTCTCCCTGCATCAAGTAACTCTGTGTAAACTTTGTATGAAACCTATGCTTTCTTAGTTTTTATTCACTTAACTATTCACAGCATAAAAAAATCAAGGCCACGAAGTTGAGGCAGCAACCAAGGCAAATGATTTCACCTTATTCTGTAAGGAAAAGGTGCCAGGGGTTAATTGGTGTCCACAGGGACATGTTGATCTAACATTGCATAATGCTGCAATCACCATTTTCGTCATGATCCCACTGCTTAAAAATTCAGTTGCTTTCAAGGCCAAGGCAGGATTCTCAATTGGAAATGTTTGGTTCAATTTCTGGAACGGTGCAAGAGGCTTGACAGGTAAGTAAGATGAACTGAGGGTGTGGATTGACCCTGAGGACTGGAATGTTATAGCCATAACAGAAACATGGCGGAGGGATGGGCAGGACTGGCAGCTCAATGTCCCAGGATACAGATGCTACAGGCATGACAGAGGTACAGGTAAGAGAGGAGGGGGTGTTGCCTTCTTGATGAAAGGGGACATAACAACAGTCCTTAGAGAGGATATTCTTGGCGATCATCCAGTGAGGCCATATTGGTAGAACTTAGAAACAAGAAGGGGATGTATTATAGCCCCCCCAATAGTCAGTGGGAAATGGAGGAGCAGATATGTAGAGAGATTGCAGTTAGTTGTAAACAGAATAGGGTAGTATTAATGGGAGATTTTGATTTCCCTAATGTTGACTGGGCCAACCATTGTGTAAAAGGCTTGGACGGAGTGGAATTTGTGAACTGTGTCCAAGAAAGCTTCCTTCATCAATATATAGAGGGACCTCCTAGAGAGGGTGCAACACTGGACCTCCTCCTGGGAAATGAGGTAGGACAAGTGGTGGAAATGTCTGTCAGAGAGCACTTGGGTCCAGTGACCATAATTCTATTAGTTTCAAAATAGTTATGGAGAAAGATACAGCCAGTTCACATGTTAAGGTCCTGAACTGGGGCAGAGCAAATTTTGGACCTGTTAGGCAAGATTTTGCAGTGGTTGACTGGGCGAGATTGTTTGCAGGGAAAGGAAGGTCTGCCAAGTGGGAGGCCTTTAAAAGTGTGATGTCAAGAGTTCAGGGCTTGCATGTTGCTGTTAGGGTGAAGGGCAAGGCTGGCAGGTTTCAGGAACCCTGGTTGACAAGAGACATTGAGGCTCTGGTTAAGAAAAAGAGGGAGGCATACACTGCGCATAGAATCTTCACACTGCGCTGTGAATCTTTGATGACTACAAGAAGTGTAGGAATGCACTTAAGAGAGAAGTTAGGAAGGCAAAAAGAGGATATGAGAAAGATCTGGCAGGCAAAATCACAAGAGATTCTATAGGTATATTAAGAACAAAAGGGTGGATAGAGAGAGTATAGGTCCTCTTAAAGATCAGCATTGCCATCTGTGTGTGAAAGCAAAGGAAATGGGTGTAATTTTTAATGAATATTTCTCTTCAGTTTTTACTGTGGAGAAAACGGAGGAAGCTAAGGAAATGGGGGAAATGAGTGGTGTTGTCTTGGACCACATACGAATTAGCAGGGAGGAGGTATTGGAGGCCTTAAAGTGCATAATCTTGATAGAATGCACTTTATTATTATATTTATCCTGGTGGATAAATCCCCAGGGCCTGACCTGGTGCATTCTTGCACCTTGTGGGAAGCTAGAGAAGAAATTACGGAGGGCCTTGCAGAGATTGTTGCTTCATTTCTGGCCACAGGTGAGGTTCCAGAGGACTGGGGAGTGGCTAATGTGGTACCATTGTTTAGAAAGGGCAGCAAAAAAAAAGGCCAGGAAACTACAGGCCGGTGAGTCTGACATCAGTAGTGGGTAAATTGCTGGAGGGGATTCTGAGGGACAGGATCTACCAACATTTGGAGAGACAGGGTCTGATTCGAGACAGTCAGCACTGTTTTGTGCATGGGAAGTTGTGTCTGACAAATCTCCTGGAGTTCTTCAAGGAGGTAACCAAGAGGGTAGATGAGGGTAGGGCAGTACATGTTGTCTATATGGACTTTAGCAAGGCCTTTGATGAGGTCCCTCATGACAGGCTGGTCTGGAAGGTTAGATCGAATGGGATCCAGGGGGAGATAGTGGATTGTATTCATAATTGGCCCAGTGGCCAAGTGGCAGAGGGTGATAGTCGAGGGTTGTTTCTCAGACTGAAGGCCTGTGTCCAGTGGTGTGCCACAGGGGGCGGTGCTGGGACCTTTGATGTTTGTAAACAATTTGGATGTGAATGTACAAGGCATGGTTAGTAAGTCTGCAGATGATACTAAAATAGGTGGTGTTGTAAATAGTGCAGAAGGTTATGAAAAATTACAGGGGGATCTCGATCAGCTAGGTATGAGGGCTGAGAATTGGCAAATGGCTTTCAATCCAGATAAATGTGAGGTATTGCGTTTTGGGAGATCAAACCAAGGTAGGACTTATGCAGTGAATGGTAGGGCCCTGGGGAGTGTTATGGAACAGAGGGACCTAGGAGTGTAAGTGCACAGTTTGCTGAAAGTGGTGTCACAAGTAGATAGGGTGGTGAAGAAGGTGTTTGGCACACTGGCCTTCATTGGTCAGGGCATTGAGTATAGGAGTTGGGAAGTTATGTTGCAGTTAAATAAGACATTGGTGAGGCCGCACTTGAAGTATTGTGTACAGTTTTGGTCATTCTACTATAGGAAAGATGTTATTAAACTAGAAAGAGTGCAGAGAAGATTTACCAGGATATTGCCTGGACTTGGGGGGCCTGGAGTTACAAGGAGAGGTTGCGTAGACTAGGACTTTATTTCCTGGAACCTAGGAGATTGAGGAGTGAGCTGATAGAGGTATAGAAGATCATGAGGGGCATAGACAGGGTGAAACCATATTGTCTTTTTCCCAGGGAGGGGGTGCTAAAAACAAGAGAGCATAGGTTTAAGATCAGAGGCAAGAGATTTATAAGGAATATCAGGGATAACTTCTTCACGCAAAGGGTGGTGCATATTTGGAATGAGCTGCCAGAAATATTGGTTGAGGCAGGCACATTAGCAACATTTAAAAGCCATCTAGACAAGTACGTGGATAGGAGAGGTTCAGAGGGCTGTGAGCCAAATGCGGGCAGATGGGTCTAGCTTGCTGGGCAACACAGTTGGCATGGACAAGCAGGGCTGAAGGCCTGTTTCCATACTGTATGACTCTATGACTCAGAGAAGATCAAAATGCTACTCGATGAAACTAATTTCCATTTCCATAGCCACCACAAAACATCTGAATTTCTAAGCCACAGTCTTTAATACTTAACGTGTACAATTTGCTTTCAGTCTAATACTTTTACCGTAGACTTTGTTGACTGACATTGTTCTAATACTTACAGAGAGGAACATGTGTATAGTAGGAAGTTGGAAACCTGCTGAGGTTGAGGACATTGTAATTTAGGACATCATTACAATGATTTCCCTTGCTCCATTGCAGGCCATAGCACTGGGAGGACACTTTAGATGGTCACCATCAATTAGCTTTGAGACTTCATACTAGTGGTATGATGTTTCTGCCTATCACAGGGTAGACAGTAAATTAGTGGCTCAATTGTTGGGGGAGGGGTAAACATTTACAATTCTAGCAGTCCATTGTTGCTCCTAACAATGCTAAGACTAATGGTTCCTTTTCCACGAATGATATTGGTTTATTTCCCTGTGAAATGGGTGTCTTCTGCTCTCAAAGTCTTATCTTGCTTTTTGTTAAAAAAAATCTTTTTGTAAGAGCAAAATCAGAAATTCCTGATGGATATCTTCACAAATGAGAAAGTGCTTAAGCATTCTTGTGCTAGAAAATCAAATAACCATTAATGCAGCAATATAAAAAGATCAGGAGAATTGTTGTAATCTTTAAAATCATATTTTTTCTTTTGCCTCACAACAATTTGCAAAACTGTTATTTTATTTTTCTACACCAGGATTAAAAATGAATAAAAGTTAAATGAAGAAAGTAATAGTTTGTGAACCAAATACCATCTTCAAGTAAGCAGCTCTGGTGTAATAGCATAATGATTCAATGGCTTAGCTAATGACCGTATAGCTCTTAATTGTGATTTAAATTGGTAATATTTGATTGAGCCTTGAATGGAGAAGAGCCCTATTAAACTCAGCTGCTCTGCTTCTCTAATTGACCCTTTTCTTTTATAAATAGTCCAGCTGCTGTTTGCTTTTCATCAACCCACATGTACACATATATACATACAATCCTTTCATCATAGCTGCCCAGATCTGTGAATTGCCCTATTCACATGGCTACTAATGAGCATGTACATCAAATCAATGTGGTCAGATCAGTGAACCTGCACCTAATGAATGCTGGTATCAGGGTGTCTCCGCAAAGATTCAAAAACTTTAACTGTGTGTGGTTTTGGGTTTTTAAAAAGAAGTTCTAATTGTAACTGATTAAGATTTGTTGGTGAAGGAACTGGATGGGTACGGCACCAGTTGAAACAAGCAGAATCAGAATCAAATTTATTATCACTGACATATGCTGTGAAGTTTGTTGTTTAGCGGCAGCAGTACAGTAAAAGACATAAAAATTACTATAAGTTACAAAAATAAGTAAATAGTGCAAAAGAGGAAAAGAAGAGAATTTTGGAAGGTCTTAAGGTGACAGGCTGCACACTCCAAAGTCTTGATTTCACAAACAAGCAGAAATGCCTGCTGGTAAAAGATGGGAATAAGTTAGCACAGATAAAAGTTAAATAAGTTTTCAGCAATATACTTCTTAAAAGCATATATGCTGACGTAATATGTGTGCACTCAGATAAACATAAATGGCCTAAATGTGCTGGGATTCTTGGGGATGGAGGGGCAGGGGCGAGCTATTATTTGCAACTCTCCTTCAACCAGACCAGGCAAAGGACTGGAATCCCCATTTGTTTGAATAGAGATTCCCAGCTTTTACATTAGGAGGGAAAAGGCAAGTTTTTATTTATTTTGTATCTGTTCTTTGTGCTTTAATGAGTTTTAATGACTTATTAATTTTTTTGAAATAGTCTTTGTTATTTTTTAGAGCAGGATTAACTTGAATACAAGAGACATTCAAAAACTATTAACACACCTTCTAGCAATGCTTGACAGTGAAACTCCACTATTAGTCTTGCCTACTGCTAAAGGCTATCGAGGCACTCTGGAGCAGGAGGTCAGGAGAATGCCACCTGATGCTACTCACCATAAGGCCTCACTACTTCTCACTAAACACCAGCTGGGTGTTGGGTGGTATGTTTTTCTGACCCCTGCATCTAGCACACACAAGTAGGGGAGAGAACGGGACAGTGGGTGATGAGTCCAGGTTGGCAGGCTTAATTTAGCTTGAGGTTATTTTAGAAATGCCCAACACATTTTGTTAGCTTTGTTCTTAGAAATATAAAAATAAATCTACCCACCAAAATACACACTGCACCAATATCTTTTGAATGTCTCAAGGGAGGATGCCAAGTTCTCAGACACAGTAGTGGCCATCTTGCAGAAGAAGTACTCTCCCGACAGGAGGGAGGAGGACTCAGAGACATAATGGACACATGAGGGGTGAGATGATCTACAATATGGAGCCCAGGTTCCACGCACAAGGCTTCAGTGCCCCAAGAAATTTGATGCCTTACCTAGATTGGTTATCTCAACATCTTGTACCCAAATCTCAAACTCCACTACATAAATACACACTGACCTTCACACAACCCAAGCAATTGAATCCTTTGCAGATACTATTCATGCCTCAAATACTTCTCAGTGCCCTTCAACCATGTGGGGTATCCCACATGTCTGACAAAAGTAGGCAAGGAAAAATAAGCATATGATAGGTAGCAGCAAATCCTCACCGTAGAAGGGAGGCACTCATTCTTTTGAGAAGTTGATGCTCACCATGACTCCAAAGAGAGTGGCTGAGCCACATGACCAGAGCCGGGTCTTCCAGCCTAGATGAACATCATCTCTGCATCTTTCTTTGCGGTTTCCTTAATGAAACTGATGTAAATTTAATATACCTTGAACCAGCTCCCCTGTGGCATGATCACAAGTTGACACATTCACAAGTTGATTAGCCCTGCATGAAGTACAGAACATTGCTTAACTACATCTGACACTTCCTGTGTATCAAAAACTTTGAAGGGGCACAGAATGATTTGTCATGTGATCACAGAATGATTTGTATGAAATTTATTGGGCAGCTTACTTTTGTATATCCCACAGATTTTCCTTGTTAACTGTAGCAAAACCTTTGTCAAGTCAACAAAAACTGCATTTGTTCCATGACCTGCTCTGTGTATTTCCTGGACGTGCTTTATGACAATAATTATGTCCATGATATTCCGACCTGATCTGAAACTATACTCTGTCTCTGGTGGACTTTCTATAAACATATTTGCAAAGAGCCTGTTCTGTAGGATACAAGCTAATGGACTGGATTTGCTGCACTGGCACATCACCCAGAAGCACAGTCCAGGCTGCTGCATTCCCACTGATTCAGACTTAACGTGTATGAATTAATTGCTGGCCCTCCACATCCAGTGATAATATTTGATCAACCACTGAGAATGATTATATGAAGTAGATTAAGAAAATTTCAAATAAAAAGTTAACCAATAACACATAAAAGCACTTACAAATAAACATTTAACTAAAGCAAAATAATTCAGAAAATACTTGTTTCCCTTTGCTTCCCAATCCACAGGCTTAGAATCCACACTGAACTCATTAAGGTTTCCTGGCACAAGTTCTGATGGCCAATTTCCCCAGAGTAATGCTGAGGAATTCCAGCAAGGCATGGAGAGTCCAGTGCTGGAGCACAATGACAGATTTGGCCAGGCCATGCCATCTTTTCGCAGCTGTCATTGGGCAGGAGGTACAGAAGCCTTAAGTCCCACACCACCAGGTTCAAGAACAGCAACTTCCCTTCAACCATTCAGTTCTTGACCCTAATCACCACTACAGTTTAGTAACATGATGACCACTCTGATCACTTTGCACTAAAATGGACTTTGTTTTTCTTTTGTTCTAGTTGTCTTTTTTTCTTGTAAAAATTGTGTATAATTTATATTTATGTTTTTCTTGTGAATGCTGCTTATCTGATGCTACATGCCTGTGATGCTGCTGCAAGTAAGTTTTTCATTGCACCTGTGCATACATGTACTTGTGCATATGACAATAAACTTGACTTTGACTTTGAGTTTGATTGGCTGAACACTGGCCTTTCCCTTCAGAAGCACCAAGAGTCAACCCAATATTTTCTTATGTTGTAAGGACAAGTACCATAGTGGCATCCTTGATCTTGTGGCGTTTCTTCCATTCAGGAAGTGCTTAAAATGCTTTGTAATACCTTAGTAGCTTTTTGGTCTGCAACTTTGTTCTGTTCTGCTCTTCATGATCTCCTTGATGAGTTTCTCAAGGACACATTGGTCGAGGGCACACTGCTGACTGAAGATGGGCTGTTCGGTAGACTATCAAACTGTTCACCCCACCTCTATGTGATGCTTTCCTTACCATTGAGATCAGCCTTCAGTCAACTTCAAGGGAGCCCTGCCATTTGGATGGTCAGTAGATTGTTTAGTGAGACAACAGCTTTGGGCTGTTAATATCAGTGTAATGGTAAACTTCCATCACTTGCTCTCCCATCATTCACCAAGAAATTTCCTCAAGCCTTACTTGACCTTATTTTGTAGGAACTTATACTTAATTTACTATGAGGTGAACATGAGATAATTCTGCCACTTAACATATGATTTCTGCCTCTCGCATTGGATTTGAGAGACTTCCTTATTGTTCTCATTAAACCAATCCCAATGTGCTTTTTATTTTCAGTGTTTACAACAGTGCTATTGCATGCAAGTAAACACCCAATGGTCCACTTTAAAGGTCACTAGCTGAGCTTCATGAGAGCAAGGAATTCCTGGTGTATATGACAATAATCTATCTAATCTAATCATCCTCTTAATCCTGTGTTCAGCATGTGTCTAGCAGCCTGTAGGACCAAAGCAACCCTATTTAAAGGGATCATCCATGACCTTCAGGTGAGTTGCTGCTTTATTTCTTCTGGCTAGTGCAAGGATTTTATAAGTGCCTGGAACTTTCTACAGCTGTTTCCTATTGCAAAGCTCTACAAGTATATGTATTGAAGGACATTAAGCTGCACAAGCATTGCTCTCTGGCATGGGTGCAGTAGGAGGTCTTGTTGAATCCAAAACACTGGGGAGAGTGAACAGTAGGCACCCATTTCTCTCCATAGATGCTACCTGACCTGCTGAGTTCCTCCAATATTTTGTGTGTTGCTCCTGATTCCAGCATCCACAGTCTCTTGTCTCCAGGGGGCATCCAGAGCATGACAAGATGCTGGGAGGAGGCAGAATAAAAAGCTTCCCTGCATGAGACCATTATCACCCAGAATGTTCAGGTACTAATCCTCCGAATGATACCTTAGTAAGGAATGTGTGTGAGATATCTGTACTTCCATAAGGAAGCACTCACTATAAACTTCAGTTGCTTCTACAAATGCAATTTCAGAACAGGGCAAGAATCACTTTGCCAATGGCTATCAAGGTGACTGTGGCAATATGATGGGCTTCTTTCAGACTAGAGCTTGGAAAATTGCATAGGCAACTATCCACTATCATGTATTGTAGGTCACTGTGACTCTCTGTTCAAAGAACATGAACTACATTCATGTCATTTGCAGGAGAGCAGCAGACAGAAAAAATACATAGCTTGGAGGTTTCCCTATAGGGTCATTGCTTGTATGCACATTGATTTGCATCGTCAGCTCTGCCATTTTTCAAAATCAAAAGAAGTTCTATTTTTTTCCACTGCCATTGTTGCGTGTCGCCCTATGGCCACTGCAGCAAGCCCAAGGGTAAATACTGGCTGAGTAGGCAAATCTGCTGACAACATAGGTAGTAAACCTGGTGTGTAACCCATGCACATACATGTTACATATGGACAATTGTGGCAGCAGTCTGGCCTGCCTGGCTGGCTGATTGGTAGAGGCTGAAGTATGAATCCTGCCTTTCTTATAGAGAAGAGCGAGTTGTTCCGCTCCGCAGCCATTGCCATAACCAACCCTCAAATCTCAACCAGTGGAGGGCAGGTTGCCGACTGCTGTGAAACCCTGAGGGAATGATGGCATCAGCTTGGGCTTGCATGGCAACACTCAGGCACTGGACGGCTGCTACTTATGCTGCAATGGAAGCTCCAATATCGGCCATCAGACAATGCATCCCAGTTGGATCTACAAGGATGCAAATTATGGTGAGGTGCCAAATATAACAAGGTGGGCTCCAGGCCCTTCCCAAATTGTATGGTGGTGGTCTCCTCTATGATCCTTGACATTCAACTCAGAATTTCCAGCAGAATCTCTCAATGCACCCAGCATTTCCTTTGTGATCACCCATCAGCCTTCCATAGCCTAGCCTATCAAAAGCTTCCTCTGAGTCCTCTGCGGGAGAACTAACTATGCTACCCATGTCTCCTGGCCTGCATGCAATCCACTTGTACCAATGACTCAGTATGAGCAGATTCCACTTCTAACTTCTCTCATTCTTGCGCTGTGAATGTCAGTATCTTTGCCACTTGACTGCCCATGAAGTTCCAATGGTCTGTTTTCATCCCTGCTGCTCTTGAAGTCCACCAGCACATGATGGGTGTCACTACACTGAGCAAAAGACAGGAATAGCCAAGTTAAAGGCAAGTGGATCTCAGTGGAAGATTGGTCTCAGTGTTAACAATTCTAATTCCTCAGGTGACTTGTCCCAAAACCTTCTGTCAGACTCTGGTTTGCAGCATCTTCCACCTCCATAAGGGGATGGTGTAGGCAAGTGCAAGGCCCAAACCATCCCCTTTCCTTATGCCCTTTTCTCTCTCATTTCCTCCGAGTATGCATCCAAAGATGTAACTTATAAATTTTCCACTACCTCCAAAGAAACTAATTCTGATACATACTTCAAATCTGATGCATGTTACTTAACATAAGGTTCTTTAAAAATAAGAAATTAATATTGAGTGAGGAGGTAATTTATCTCACTTATAATAAAAAATTCTGATGTTTGATCCACTGCCTACCTGTCTACAAAAGGTGATGGCTTGTCACATTTCTGTCATACTGTTGTGTCAGCTTTGTTGATATTAATTCCTGTGTCCATATTTATAATGGATGCCACTTACATAAAGTTGTCACATTATAATTACAGCCTCCCATCAGTGGTGGCAGTATAACAATTTAGAGTCACATCTCCAAATTCTTCAGCAGTGTTAATTGTAGATTCTGAAATTCCAGCAGCTTTTTATTTCATTATACAAAGTAACAATTTTAAACATAATAATAAACAAATTTAATCCCTCAAAACTCTTGTATGAAAAAGAATTAATCTTTTATCTCCAATTGAAATCTAAAATATTATAATAAATTTAAATAATTAAATATTACACCTTTTTATAAAAATCATGCCTAAAATTTACCTCTTTCATTGGTAAGGATCTTGCAGCAGCTTCACAGAGAATACCTGCTTACCCACATGTGCCAGCATGGGTAGTTTGGGGCTTCAGCACAAGTACCCTAATGCAGATACCCAGAACAAATCTGCTGGTAGATTCCAGCCAATGAATTTGTCACCACCCTCCAGCTCTGAATTCTGTATGGAGTCCATCAGAGGAGGATGAACTTGCTGGGAATCTCCAGCATTTAAGGACGTTTGGGCCTCACTGACTACATCACAAAACGTCCCTGACTACTTCACAAAAAGTCCAGGCACCATGCAGGGCCTGCCAATCAGGTTCAGGAGGATTTCCTCTAGCAAGTTCTTGTTCTGGTTTTGCCTAATGTAATAGGGGAGCTATGTCTGAAAGGATTGAGTGCAGGTAGTGAGCCCCACTCGGCAAAATCTGCATCAATATCCCTTGTCCATTTTAATAGTCTCATTAGGGATTTTACTAAGGCTTGAAGCTCTCTCAAAAGCAGTACTATTACCTCACATCAGCTGCTTACAGCTTTTAATAAAATAGAATCATCCAGTCTTACAACAGAAAAGGAAGCCATTCAGCCTAATGTGCCTGTAAGGAATATGGTTGAACAATCCACATGTTATAAGTAATCGTGCAGCACTACTTCCGGAGTAGTGGATTCCAAACTTATTTTTGCTGTGCCCCAGTTTGGAGAGTTGTTTTGATACCTTCCCATCAGCATCCTTCACTAATAATATGCACCGAATAAAAACTATACAATTTCATATTTGCTATAACTAACAATAGCACATCTTATAGGACACCCTCCCGTTTGTAAACTAGATCTAGAAGTTTAATATTGATGAGCACCAAATTCGTAACATATACTCTCTTGGTATAAAAACATTCAATACAAAATCCTATGTTTAATGCATTCGGCTACAACAGGCTGCATATGGTGTCAATAATTAACTCTTAACTTAAGCTCTTGACGTCATTGACAAATAATCAGGTGGATCATATATCATTGCTGTTATTTTTCATACTTTGCAACATTCCTTCCAAGAGTTGATTTGAAACAATTTATCTCCTCAACATCTAAGGATTTGGGAGTGACATTTTTCAATAATCTTAGGGAAAAACCAGATTGAATTGCCAACAGGGTTATGTCAGGCAAGGCTGACAATTACTTACATCATCCAAAGACAGGTGAACAGCAGCAAATATAAACAAAAGTAAATATGAACAAAATATCTTATTTCATTTTCTTATGGTTAGAAAACAAATGGCGTCTGGCCTCCGCATATAGCACTTCATCATTTCTACACTTCAATTATCAGTATACCTGACATGGCACCACCTTTGTCAGCTGGTTTGATGGCAATGTCAAGGTTGGTGTGGAGGGAGGGGAGAGCAGAGCATTCAGAAGAGGTGAGGTTGGAGTGGATGAGGGGAGCGGAAAAGTCAAGACAGCTGATGTCACACCGACAGTTGACTCTGAATAGGTCCAGGGAAGGTGGGGGGGGGGGGGGTCCAGGTGGAAGAAGAGGGCTGGAGGCGGGAGAATGGGTCATCGGAAGGGGGAGAGAACTTCTTACCGAAGAAGGAGGCACGGAGGCAGAGGCGGCAGAAGAAGAGCTTGGCGTCATGCCGGGCTTGGAATTCATTGAGGTACGAAGGTGAGGCCTTTGCTGAGAACAGACCGCTCAGCCTCAGAGAGGGGGAGGTCAGGGGGTGGTATAGACCTGGCAGGGGATAGAGTTGGGGCTAGAGGAGGAAAGGTGGGAGGAAAGGGGGGAGGAAAGGGGTGAGAGGGGTTGGGAGTGGTGCAGGGGTGAAGAGTGCGATAAATGTTAGCAGGTGGATGTAGGGGAGGGAACAAGAGGGGGAGCAGGAGGAGAGGTCAGGGTAGAGGGGGAGATAAGGGGGTTGGGGGTAGTCTGGAGGAGGTGCAAGGTGGGATGCAGATTTAGGGGTAGATGGGGGAAGAAACAGAGCAGAGACAACAGAAGGCGAAGCCTGGAGAGAGGGAGGCCCCAGGGAGGAAGGGGATGGGAGGAGCCGAAAGTGGTGTAGGGCTAGGGCAGGGGTGGGGGTGAGGGTGTCCAGGTGAATGGGGGAGGAGTTGCCAGAGGACCATGCGGCAGTGGGAACCTCCGACTCCGGGTGGGTGGAGGAGGAGGGGCTGGAGGACCGTGCGGCAGACTTCATTGATTGTGGACTTCAGGAAGGGGAAGTCGGGAGAACACACACCAATCTTCATTGAGGGGTCTGTGGTGCAAAGGGTGAGCAGCTTCAAGTTCCTGGGTGTCAACATCTCAGAGGACCTATCCTGGGACCAACACATTGATGCAATCACGAAAAAGGCACGCCAGCAGCTCTACTTCATTAGGAGTTTCAGTATGTCATTAAAGACTTCTACAAATTTCTATAGATTTACCGTGGAGAGCATCCTGACTGATTGCATCACAGCCTGGTATGAAGCCTCCAATGCACAGGATCGCAAGAGGCTGCAGAGGGTTATAACTCAGCCAGCTCCACCACAGACACAACCCTCCCCACCATCAAGGACATCTTCAAGAGGCAGTGCCTCAAGAAGGTGGTATCTATCACAAAGGACCCTCACCATCCAGGACGTGCCCTTCTCTCGTTACTACTATCAGGGAGGAGGTACAGGAGCCTGGAGACCCACATTCAGGAACAGCTTCTTCCCCTATGCCATCAGATTTCTGAACGATCCATAAACCCATGAACACTACCTCATCATTCCTTTTTATTTGCACTATTTATTTTTGTCATTTATAACCCTCATGCACTGTACTGCTGCCACAAAACAACAAATTTCACGTCATGTGTGAGTGATAATAAATCTGATCATGATTCATTTAAGAATCTATGCAATTTTGGAAGGTGGAAATGAGTGCATCTACCAGCTCTCCATAGCCTCTTCCTTCAAAATCTTGGTATGCAGCACATTAGTAGAGAAGGTGATAAAATTGATGCATTCTGCACAGCTGCAGAAAGCAGTACCAATGCAGTAGTCTATGTAACGGAGAAAGAGTTGGGCAATGGTACCAGAGAAGCTTTGGAACAGGGACTGTTCCACCTAGCTGACAAAAGGACAGGCATACACTGCACTGGTGCTGCTTCTTGGACCCATGCAGAACTCATCAATTTTATTCGCTGCTAACTTCCATCCCGCTCTCAAATTCATTGGACCATTTCTGAGACTTCTTCCTCCTTTCTAGATCTTTCAGGAGACAAAGTATCCATTGACATTTACTATACACTCCCTGACTCCCACAGCTACCAAGATTACACCTCTTCCCACCCTGTGGGGAGGATGTCATCCCTTTCTCCCAGTTTCTCCATCTCTGTCACATCTGCTCTGAAGATGCGGCCTTCCATTCCAGGACTTCTGAAATGTCCTCCTTTTTCAGAAACCATGGCTTCCCTTCTACTATGATTGATGGAGCCCTCTCTCCCATTTCCTCAATTTCTCAGACTTATCATCCCACTTCCCTCCAAAAAGAACAGAGATGCAGTTCTCCTAGTCCTCACCTTTTACCCTACGAGTCTCCGCACTTCATCATTTCTACACTTCGTGCACCACCAGCTGCAACGAGATCCCACCACTAGCCATATCCTCCCATCCCCTCCCCTTTCCACCTTCTGCAGGGTCCACTCCCTCAATGACTCCCCCATAGATGCTGCTCAACCCCGCTGAGTTCCTTCAGCAGATTGTTTGTTGTTAATCCCAGAATCTTCTGACCTAGGGGATGAAAGAATTTCCAGGGCTTTGGGGAGAGGTCTGGGGAGCAGGACTAGTTGGATTGCTCTTCAGGACTCAACAGGCCAAATTACCTCCTTCTTCGCTATAAGCATTCTGTGATTATTGTAGTTCTGTATAGTTTCTTAAGTCCACATTGAAAGTGTTCAGCCAGTTTCATAAGCAGGGGCAGGCCTCTGGCCATGCACATTTCCACTGGTACAGCGTACACTCCATTTGACAGCAGATCAAAGTTTCTTAGCTCAGCATCAGAGGACCAGCAAGAGACACATTGTTATCAACTTGGGCTGTCGATCAAATGCCTCATCAATAATAGATGATTACTGAGGATATTGTTGAAGTATTCTGTTTATCTTTGCACTGTTGTTTCGTTGTCAATGAAAATGTTGTGCAACTTACATTCAGTATTGAAGATATTCCTGATAATTGTAAACTATACATTACAGAATATCATAGAACTTGTTCATATTTATCTTGTAAGCATAGAATTCAATCTCAGACACAAGAGATTCTGCAGATGCTAGAATCTAGAGCAACACACACAAAATGCTGGAGGGACTCAGCATTCAATTCAATCTCATCTGCCTTGTTGATGGCCATGAGCTTTGTATCTCAGAGTTTACACTGGACGGTCCCTCTTGATGTTTTTAGCTGCCTTTTTAGATACTGACATGCTACCTTATAGACAGGCCTAATGGAGATAATGATTCTCATTAGATATCTCTCCACGTCAGTCTTGTTTTCATCATAACAATCCTGATGCATGTGTGTGCTGGAACTAAGGATACTGGATGCAGCTGAACACATAGAATCTCTGTAAAGGTATAGCATTCTTCAACTGGAGTTTACATCAGTTGCTATTAGTTGGTTGCACAATTCCTCAGCAAATGATCAAACAGATAAGGCTGACCACTCTGGAAGGGGTCATGATAAACAGAGCGGAGCCGAGGCCAATGAAGTATCCAATCTGCACACTTTTCTGACTCAGGAACTGCAGATGGTGTAAATATATCATTCTTATTTCCCTGTCCTAGCCACAACCTTCCCTTTTCCCTTTATTTCAGATACACCGAAACAACAGTGCTGGCTTAGTAATTATATTACTGAAGTAATAACCCAGAGATCCGAGTTCAAATCCCACGGTGAAATTTAAATTCAGTGAATAATCTGGAATTTTGGGGGAAAAAACAGTTAAACTTAGAAATGATGACCACAAAAATTACTGGATTTTTATAAAAAGCCATCTGGCTCACTAATCTGCTTTAGGGGAGGAAATCTGCCATCCTTACCCTATCTGGCATATGTTTGACTCCAGACCTACGCCATGTGATTGATTTTTAAAGTTCCCTCTGAACTGGCTCAATAGGTGGCTCACCACAATCTCAAGGGACAATTATGGATGGGCAATAAATGCTGACCTTGCCAGTGATGCCCAGGTCTTGAAAACTGATTAAAGAAAAAATCTACCATGCATTGAAAGAACAGAGCAACCATCATTCAATTTCACACACAAAGCCACCAGGTAAGATGGTGTGTATAACTCAGGTTGCACAGAGCTTAACAAAAGTTGAGGCTGGGCAGTGAATAGGACAGTGTAGGCCATCTTACCCTAAGGAAAGATAATTTGAGTTTTGCTGCTGAGTTCAGTAGGCCAAAGTACAGAAGAAGCCAGGTGGTTATAAACATCAAAGTGCATGGGTACATTGTGAAACTCACCTGCAAGCCTATATTTGGTAACTAGGAATCTGAAGGAGTCTGTATTCCTTGTCACCAGAGTAGGGTGCACAAATTATGGAGGCCATCCTTTCCAATGTGGAATAGATGGCCACCCCCTGCAATGTGAATGTAGATTCCAGCATGATACAGTTAACTTTGCTTCCTTTACAGCACACGTAACATCATCCAAAGTTGTGCTGCAGTGGAAACTCAGACAGTTCATTGTTCAGAGTAGCATTATGCAAAGTGGTTACCAGCCCAACAATCCATTCTTCAACAGACAGGCTCCCTTATGACTTCTGCAGTCCCTCTTCCCAACTCTTCTCTCTCTGGCAACTTCTTCTGTTCTGCTTAGCCTCTGCTCATTTTCTCATTTGTGAACAATGCCAAGAGGAAGCCCTAGCTAAGCTACTCATGTCCGGAAGCAACAGATTTGAGCTCAATCCTTTCTGTCATGAATGACATACTTCAGCCAGCCAGAATACTACTCTAAGAGCACGAAAACATTGTATACATGGAAAAACAAAGAAAATGCCAAGAATTGCAGAAACTACCAATACAAAGAAGCCAGCATATGAAGAGAAAATGCTGGAAATACTAAGGCACCTTTGGAGAGAAAAAGTAACAATATTTCAGGCTAATGACCTTTCATTCAGTTCTAGAGAAGCATTATCAACCAGTCACATTAACTCATTTTCTCTTGCTGCTGATGCTTCCTGAACTGCTGAGTATTTACAACATTTTTTGTTTTTATTTCAGATGTCCAGCATCTGCAATATTTTTCTATTTGAGAAATAAACCAGCAACTGTTATGAATAATTGTGGATAACATCGTGTCTAACTTTTATGTTTCAAAGTGTAATATCATTTCTGTATGGAACAGGACCTGTAGAAGATATGCATTGACTAAATAATGCCAAACTGGCTGAAGAGTGTCTAACTGAAAGCCTCTATGCTTTGTAATATAGCATGAAGGTTCATGCTCACTACACACGTAGTGTTCACCCTTTGCATTGAGAATGAAGACATGCAACTGTATTTACCTGTAGTTCTTAGGTGAGAGGGTAAAGTAACTTATTTAAATAAAGGCACTATTCTCTGACAGCCCAATAAAGAAACAGTTGGGAAGTATGCCACAGTAATTATCTAAATAATAAAATGAAAAGAACTGCTTTTTTTTCCTCCAAGGGTTCACTCTACTTCAATTATGTAGTTGTAACGGACAGTTTACAAGTTAACACAAAATGGTAATAAATATGATCTAGCAATTAACCTTTATGCATTAGCTGTGTGTTTCTCTACCTAATCGCCAACTATGTCCGCACAATTTATATCTACGTGATGTTCTCGAAGGTCTAATTAAATAATGAAACACATCATGTGCAAACAGAAATTTTTAATTATTCGGTAACACAAGTACCCAAGGATAGTAATAAGCCTTAATAGTAATATAAAGATAATAATTATGTTTGACATCTAATTATCATCTTTAATTGCAAGAACACAAGCACACAAAATTATTTCACTGGTTTTGAAAAATCCAAGGATGCAATAAAACAAATATTGAGTGCAATTCTGGATAAAATATTACTCCTCAGGTGACTAACAAGCTATTACAGTCCTCAAGTGTAGTCTATATGTTTATAATTACATACATGCTCATAAATATATTTTACTAAAGTGGTGCAAACGGCAAGCAATAAAATATTTAAAAGAAACAGAGCTGAAAGCATTATAATGGAGAATGCAAATTTTCCCGGAAGAAATGTAATAATTTCCCAAACTCTCTCAATGCGTACCTGTCACCATAATGTATTTTTTGCTGATATAGTAGAAAACAAAAGGAGTTGATTTTATTCAGCAAAACCAATGCATTTTAGTGGAGAAGGTAGGATAATTATTTCATTAACCACAATGGTTTTGGATAACAAATAGATGTTTATCAATTTCACAATTATAATTATCAACATATAATAATCAGACAATGAAGAATCTGTCATCTAAGCTGGTATCTAATTCTTGCATAATGGGTCAAATCTTCCATTGCCCCAAGATTGTTGGCTGCCTGCCCCGTCGCATGCTGTCTTTTGCTGGGAGACTAGATCCCAGCTCATTAATGAGGCACGGTGTAGTGCGGTGCAGCACAAGGCATCTCCCAGAGTACGTGGCAGGCTGCGCCGACAAAACCACCTTGACAGCCGGTGTGGCCCCAACCCGAGGCTCACCAGCTGTCAAAGCTGTTACTGTTATTGAATGTGCGTGAATGCCTTTGACATTCACAACATTCAAAGTCACTCAAGATGTGTTAAAAAAAAATTTTAAATACATTTTTATAAATATTGAAAGGTACACGCTTAAAAAGTAATTAAGAACATTTAAACAACTTAATTAAATCCAATTAAAATCTACAGTTACCTTTCCCCTAGAAGGTGATGTCTCCATTCATTTTAATGGGACTGCTGTAGTTGCTCCAGGTTTACTCCATGACGAGTCTGCTGGTGCAGCATTGGTGTCCAAGAGCCAGTGATCAGGAATAGCTCAGTAATGGGCTTATCTGCCAGTAGATCTGGGCAGAAATCAGTGGAAACCTGCCCCAATACCTTTCATAATGAAGGAATAATGCTAAATGGCATCATTACTAAAGTGTATCCAACAATTATTTACATTATATGAATTGGGAGGACCATTGCAATTACAATCTAAATAATTCAAATGAATAAAAATTAGTTCAATGAATGGAAGCAGTGATGAGAAATGCTCAACCTTGAGAAATGTTTTCCATCCCAGATATACAGGAATGCAATCCTGATGCTTGCAATTCCAAATTGCTCTCTTTTCACTAGGATTTCCTCTCCAGAATGCCACAGCTTAGTCCAGTAACTCGATGATTTCAGTGAAAGAGGTACTAATCTTTCCATTTAATTCATGCCGTTCTATGGTTGATGCGTCGAATGCTGCACATTTTGTATTAAACATCTTGAAAAATTATCATGCAGAATTTAAAATTAGAAAATGAAAGTTTACATCAAAGCTATTAAAACAGTTAAGAACAGTTTTGTCAACTGTATAAACAAGAGTGGGTTTATAACTGAAAAATGTAGATCTCCTGCCACACTGTGGCAATGTAGAATTATTGCACTTCTACAGAAGGTAGATATAGCCTCAAAATTGGGCTTCACTAATTTTTTTGTGCAATGTAGTCTTTGTGTTTATCTAGATGTAATGGAGGAACATGCAAAAAAAGAAAAATCAGGGTTTCTTGCATCCTTATTTCTTCATTAAAACCATGTCTGCACATTTCCTTCAGGAGGTATTTACGAAACTTGTAGCTACTGTATCATTCCAACACTGACTGTTAGGTTAAAGTACAAATCTCCAAAGCAGCCACAATGGCATAAAAGCTGCCATGGAAGTGAAGGGAAACCAGTGGGGAATATAACAGAAGGGAAATCCTGCTCAGCAATGGAAGTAGATGCCCCTGCACAATGGTTTGGCCCACAGAAGCCCCAAGCCACTATAGAGTGCAGGATTGTGATGGGGCTGGTGATCACATCACGTTGCACTGAGGCAATCTATATCAGTGATCACTGTGGTAAAGATGGCTGCAAACAGAAATGATTGTTACAGACTTACAGCCAAAACATTAATGGCATTGCAGAGACAAAAACATAAGAAATAAAAGCTGGTGTATGCAATTCACTCACAGTCTGCTATACAAAATGATCAGGGGTGACCCTTCACCTCAATGCCACTTTCCTGCACTAATTTCCTGATTCCCTTAAGATGTTAAAATCTGTCAATCTATTTCGAAAATACTCAGCAAACGAGCTGCCACAGCCGTCATGAGTAGAGAATTCTAAAACTTACTACCCACTGGCTCAAGGAATTTCTTTCTCTCTTGGTCTTGAATGGCCAACCCCCTATTTAGAGACTGTAAATCCAGGTTCTAAACTCCCCAGGCAGTGGGAACGTCATACCGCACCTACCATCTCGACTAGTGCCACACGTTATTGACATTATCACAAACGTGAACAATATCGGAAAAATGTCAGCTGTATTAAGGTGGACATTCTCAATCCATTTTGCAATGGGCAGGTCTTGCAGAGAAAATGGGCACAAACACATTTAAGACAGAGATGAAGCAACCTTTTATTTTTAAACATTGCCCTTGCTTCTAGATTGTCCCACAAGAGGAAACATCTTCTTCACATCCCCTCAGGATCATATATCCTTCAATCAAGTCCCCTAAATTCCAGCAGATACAGGCCTAGCTCATTCATCCTTTCCTCATAAGATAACATGCCCAGTCCAGATATTAGTCTGGTAAAGCTTCTCTGAACTGCTTCCGACGCACTAACATCCTTAAATAAGGACACCAATAATGTACTCCAGATGTGGTCTCACCAGTGCCCTACATAATTGAAGTATTACCTTCCTACTTTTGTATTCATTCCCTGTAGCAATAAACTATACCATTTTGTTAGCTTTCATCATTAATTCTACATGCATGTTAGCCTATTGCAAATCAAGCACTAGGATACTCAGATCCCGCTACAACTCCAAGCTCTGCAATCTCTCACCATTTAATTTTTCTTATTTTTCCTGCCAAATTGGACAATTTCACATTTTCCCACATTATACTTCATAGACCAGCTCCCTGCCCACAGACATTGTATCTATTGAACCTTTATATGCTGGTTATCTTTGAATCTTTGGGAAGAACAAAGATAGTAGGGACATAGGAATGCTTGCAGGTCCTCCTCCAAGTTGCACACCATCCTAACTTGAAAGTAAGAAATAGAAACAGGAGTAGGCTAGTAGGTACTTAGTATCTGCTCCACCATTCAATAAGATCATGGCTGATCATTTACTTCAGTACAAGTTTCCTGCACTGACCTTATAATCCTTGATTCTCTGAAGTATGTTACCAGTGCATTATTTTCTCTGAGTCTAAGTCTTGGAACCATCTATCCAATGGCACTGTCGGAGTATCATCACCAGAAGGACTGCTGCGGTTTAGGAAGGTGGCTTATCACCATCTTTTTGAGAACAATTAGGTATATGCAATAAATGCTGCTCTTGACAGTAATGCCCATATTACACATGCATAATTTCAAAGAATCCATATGGAATGCCTCAAGGAGTTCAATGAGCTCAGAGTGCCACCTTGCATAGGTCTTTAACAGGGAGGGATACGGAGAATGTGCACTGTGAACTGCTCAGTGCATTGAGAGAAATAGAAAGCTTGTCGAGGATCAGAATGGAGTCCGGTACTTGGAGCTGTTCCAATGGCCACCTCCAGCAGTATGTTTGTGAACCTAACTGTAATTTAACAATTGTGGCTGAAGCATGTGGCAGTTTTCAGCAAGGACATCTGTCTCCCACAGTTTCTGTTTGCCTTGGCTATCATTTACATTGTGGCCAAATGATGGAACTGGGGAGGTGAAGCAAGGCAAGGTGTATGTCTGTTGATGAATAAGAATCTAACTTTACATTTATTTGTATGGCAGTCGGATGTCTTGTTCACAGACAGCCCAGTCAGAAAGCCTAGGTAGCCTCATTTCTTCCTCTTGCTCTGTAGCTGCTCACCATGCAGCTTTTGGCAAGGGCTGAGCCTCATGGTGGCAAGATTATGCAGCAACAGCAGACCACCACAATTTTTGACATTCTGCCAAGTACTGCAAGGCTCCTCCAGAACAGTGTGGGCAGCAGAAGCAATTTTTCATTTTACAGTGATTATATTTTATGTGACAACATGGTTTTCATTGCAAGTATGGTGCCTGTGTATGTGTGTGCATTGGAGTCATTAGCCAATTCACTAGAAGATACTGCTTCCACATTGCTGCCATACTTTGTTTGCAATAGTAGCTCAAATGACACAACAAACCATCACAAAATGAATGTACCACGACAGCTGCCAAGAGACTGGACATTGGCCAGCTTGAAGTTCTGCTTATAATCACACATTAGGTGGGCATAGAGAGTGGAATCACTTTTGGTTATGGTGCTAATATTTTCAGTTCCAGCCCAAATAGAGCCAGACACAAAAAAAGTTCATGGCAATGATCATCTTTATACTCAGTGGCAATACAGTTGTAAGTCTGATCTGTTGGAGTTGAGGCTGGAGCATGTGGCATGAGAGGGAATTATCACTGCAAATGCCTCATACAATGTTTCTTTTCAAGGCTTAAGTAGGATATTTTCTCGTCTGAAGATCCTGGACTCACAGTGAGAGCTCTTCTCCCCTTCTCCTCACTCTTCTAACAGTTTATCCTGCTCTGTGTGCCCTCTGCTTATTCTCTTCCAGTCATGATGTACTACAAGGAGAATGCCCACTAATGCACCCATCTCTGAAAGCAACTGGTTTCTGTAGAAGCTTTTTAAGTCTGGACAAAATCTTTCTTCACAAGTGACTTTAAAGAATTCTAGAAACCATCAAATAGTTGTAGAATCACACCAATTGTCAAAAGAAGTTAACCAACAACAAAGCTGAAGTGATTGCTGATCTCTTTATGTGACTTTGGTGACAATGGTGGTGGTGGTGGTGGGGGGGGGGGGGGTGGCGGCGGCAGGTTTCTTTTAGCTCTTGAATACATGTTCAACTGTGCAAGATTATGAGAGCTGTTAGCTGGAGCTCTGAGCTGCAAAGGGCAGGCTGCTCTTAAAACACTGTTGTATATGCTAATGTCCTTACCAATATGGTAAACCTGGACCACCTATGTGCATGTACAAATCAAATGCCAGAAAGTATGAAAAAACACAAGTGCTATATTCAACAGTGCACCATATGAATGTGCAAGGTATCACTGAGAGCAAGTTCTGAATTTCTGTGTTCAGTTACTCATATTGTTGTCCAGTTTTCTCCATTATGGCAGACTGGAAGCCTGCCCACTATTCAATGAACAAATTTCAGTCCAATTTGTTTGTCACATCCCTGGATGATTATGCCATTGATATCCCTCAATGCTGCAGGGACTCTGTTCAGACTGGAAGCCTTGTCTGAATCAAGCCTGTTATTCAATCTTATTGAAAGTTTGTGACAATGAAACTTATAAACTGCCTGACCTCAGTATTTTGTTGGTTGGATTTCATTTTGGTGCCTGAAGGTTCATTCTGTATGTTAATGTTTCTAAATTGGGCAGTATTTAAATGTTACAATTGGGAGAGAGGGAGGCTTGACAAAGCTTGGAAAGCTCTGAGATGTTCAAATGGACTATGTGAACATTTATGAAATTTACATTTGGAATGGGTTGATGTTCAGCCACTGAATGCAGAATCCAATTGGTGTGAGACATAACATATGGACATTGGGACATCCAATAGGAGATCAGAGACCAATACAGTATTTCACATGTGGTGTCACTGGTGCCCAATAGAACTGAAGCATAACCTTAGTTTTGTTTTCAATTTTATTAGTTTTCCCAATTACTTACTGTACATGCATACTAACCTTTTGTGAATCATGCACCAAGATCCCTCTGCAATTCAGAGCTCTGCGATCTCGCACCACTTAGAATACAGTCAAATATTCATTAAAACCCATCCAAAGCCAGTTTACAATCATGAGAATGCAAGTTTAACAGTAGCCTGCAGCAAATGACATTGAGTAATTGTAATCACAGGTGAATCCAATTCTTTGCACTACCAGTAAATATATGACTGGATCTTGCAGAGGTTGTCCTATTGGATGGCCATTATGTGCTGCACAATGTAATATCTCACTGCCCACAAAAGGAAGATGAAGTGACAGATCTTGCAGATAACTTTGTTAAAGCATTTGCAGGTAAAGGAGTAGGCCCCGAGCTTCAATCCTCTACCACATTTTTCAAATCCATCTTACTGCACCCTGCATTAAGAAGGGAAAAGAGATGGAATGGTGTTATTAGTAAAGGAGGAAATCAATGCAATAGTGATGAGGATGTTGGTTCAGAAAGTCCTGGTGTGCCATATTAGGAGACAGAACATGTTGGTGGGGGTCCAGAGAACAGACCATCTTAAACTGGGTATTGTGCAAAGAGAAAGGATGGGGAACGAAGAAATGGTATCATAAACAAAGGAAACTGCAAGGATATGAAGTGAGAGTTGGTACCGAAAGATTGGGTAACCTTTACCAAATGATTGACAGGGATAGGCAATGGATAGTATCTTTTTTAAATGTACACAATGGATTATAGCAATTATTCATTCCTGTCTGACAAAAAAATAAGTTAGGGAAAGAGGGCTCAACCATTGCTTATGAAAGAAATTAGGGACAGTATTAGATCCAAAAAGGATACATAAAATTGACAAAAAAAGCAGCAGGTCTAAGGAGTAGCAGCAGTTTAGAATTCAGCAATGGAGGATTAAAAAAATTAAGGGGTAGATGAGAGTAAGCTTATAGAGAACAATAAAATCTGACTGTGAAGAAAGAAGTTAGAAGAGGCAAGCGTAGGTCCCTGACAGTCAGGGATGGGGGCGGGGGGGGAAATTATAACTAAGAATGGTAGAACAATTGAACACGTACTTTAGTTCTGACTTCATAAAGGAGGGCACAAATAACCTCCCAGATATGTTAGGGAACCAAGGGGGTAGTAAGAAGGAGGAACTGAAGTAAATCAGTAAAGAAATAATGCTAGGGAAATTAATGTGGGTAAAAGCTGACATGTGGTAAGTGTGGATAGGAGGCATGGTAGTGTAGCGGTTAGCATAAAGCTATTACAGCACCAGCGATCTGGGTTCAATTCCTATTGCTGTCTGTAAGGAGTTTGTACGTTCTCCCCATATCTGTGTGGGTTTCCTCCAGGTGCTCCGGTTTCCTCCCACATTCTAAAGATGTACAAGTTAGGAAGTTATGGGTATGCTAATGTTGGCGCGGGAAGTATGGTGACAACTTGTGGGCTGCACCCAGAACACACTATGCAAAACATGCATTTCACTGTGTGTTTCAATGTACATGTGACTAATAAAGATATCTTAAATCTCCAGGGCCTGAGAATCTACATCCCAAAATATTAAAGGAATCAGCCAATATAGAGTACTGCATTCAGGGTTCACAGTAGCTACCTCTGCATGACTGGATAATCGCTTTGCAAACCATCTGTGTTCAGTTCACGAGTGACCGTGAGCTACTGATAGTCTGTCACTTCAATTCACCATCCCATTCCACAAAAGTAACAACAGAAGTAGGCCACAGGTCCCACAAGCCTACCTAGAGAAAAATATATTAGGGCCTCCCACTTATCCTACACCTCTCATGTCCCTTCACAGTACCAGACTAGAGTCAAGCTCAACAAAATCTTCTTACCCTACTGTTTCTGCCAAGCCCATTCCCTTGGCTGTGGTTTTGCTAGATTGTGGATAGGGACAGTGGGAATCTCATTCACCCATTTGTATGTATCACTAATTAGATGATGAGATATTTGGCTATTGAAGCAAACTCCTGGGATTTGACCCACTGAATGAGTACAGGTTCCAAGGGCTTGTATGCCTCCTGCATGTAGATGTGACTGCCCTGCCTCTATCCACAGCTGTAGATTGTGTTAAGACAGTGCCAGTAAGGGCCAAGGTATTAGGGCCCAGCAGGTTTGTGTAATGGACCCATGATAATCAGTAATGTCACCTGACATGGATCAACAATAAATGGATGGAATTTGGATATGCCGGCTCTTTCTTTTTCACCAAGCATGGTGCCCACCTACCAGCGTAATATTGCTGGTAAGGCCCATCTTTGCAAGAAGTTGTTTATATTTACATCATTTCATGTGCTTTTTGTTGCAAGCTTTATTAATTAACAATTAATACTATGCCACACTCTCATGCGGGGTACAGTGTTAGTTGGGAAGGGGTCTGACACTCGCATATCCATAAATACTTGTAATATACCTATTGTTCTTCTAGTTGTGAAATCACAAATATATTTGGAAAACATCCTATACCGGCTGATTTTCAGGAACTTCATCAGACCAATGTTCTCCTTTGTCCATTTCCCTTTCATGCAAATTGCAAAGCCAAAGAATTCCAAGGTCTGTCCTTGGATTAGTTTCTGGATTTGACTCATCAGGTGCGTGTACTTATATTGCCTCACTTGTCATGCTTTCTGGATGGACTGGTTGTTATCCCCATATCTTATGGTAACATCAGCCACTGCCACCTCATTCTTTGACAAGTCCATTTTCCACAAAGCTTCATTTGCTAAGTAGAGGTGGAGATCGATGTGTGTCTGGTTCATCCATACTTAGTGACCTTCTCTTGTACACACTCTATGATCTAATTTTGCTTCTTGATTCTGTCATTCTTGACACTGGGGCACAGGCCAGAGATGTGTGCAAGAGTCCCATTATGAATTTCACATTGTCCGCATGTCCACCAGCTGCAATATTCCAAAGCTGGTAGTACACCTGGTTTGCACAGGATACACTGCAGTAAGAGTACATTTAAGAACATGTGGGACTTCCAGGACCATAAGATATAGGAGCAGAATTAGGCTATTCAGCCCATCGAGTCTGTTCTGCCATTCAATCATGGCTTCTCCCTATAACCCTCTTACCAATCAAGAACCTATCAATCTCTGCCGTAAATACACCCAATGACTTGACCTCCACAGCGCACTGTGGCAATGAATTCCACAGATTCACCAGCCTCTGGCTGAAGAAATTCCTCCTCATCTCAGTTTTAAAGGGACGTCCCTTTATTCTGAGGCTGTGCCCTCAGACCTAGACTCTCCTACCAATGGAAACATCCTCTCCACGTCCACTCTATCCAAGCTTTTCAGAATCTGGTAAGTTTCAATGAGATTCCCCCCCCCCCACCCCTCGTCCTACTGAACTCCATCGAGTACAGGCCCAGAGACATTAAACACTCCTCATGGGTCAAGCTTTTCATTCCTGGGATCATTCTTGTGAACCTCCTTTGGACCCTCTCCAGGGCCAACACATCCTTCCTTAGATTCAGGGCCCAAAACTGCTCACAACTAACATCTTATAAAGCCCCAGTAGCATACCCTTGCTTTTATGTTCTAGTCCTCTCGAAATGAATGCTAACATTGCATTTGCCTTCTGGTATTGGTATTGGTTTATTATTGTCACTTTTACCGAGGTATAGTGAAAAACTTGTCTTGCATACCGATCGTACAGGTCAATTCATTACACAGTGCAGTTACATTGGGTTAGTACATTGGGTTCTTTACTACTGACTCAACCTGCAAGTTAACCTTAAGAGAACCCTGAACTAGGACTCCTAAGTCCCTTTGCACCTCCAATTTATGAATTCTTTCCCCATTTAGAAAATAGTCTGCACTTTTATTCTTCCTACCAAAGTACATAAACCCACACTTCCATACGCTGTATTCCATCTGCCACTTCATTGCCCAGTTTGATAATTTGTACTCACGGAAATCCTTGATCCCTGATCCTTCACAGGATTGGTCCACCTATTTCTAGAACTCCCAGTCCCTCCAATTTGCACATTGGCTTTCAGGTTGCTGCCTGGTTCCCCCTGCCATCACCAGCTCCATCTCTGATATTCTGCTTCATCCAAGTAGGTGCATTTGTGCCTTTCTCTTCTGTTGAAACCCTTTGACTTCTCGTAGGACTTGCAGGTTCCTCAATTTCTCCGCCTAGTCTTTGTTCTCTTCACCCACCATCTTGAATGATGCTTTGATTCAAGATCCTGGGCATCAACATCTCTGAGGATCTATCCTGGGCCCAACACATTGACGCAATCATAAAGGCGGCACACCAGCAGCTCTACTTTGTTAGGAGTTTGAGGAGATTTGGTGTGTTACCAAAGACATTTGCTAATTTCTCTGGATGTACAGTGGAGAACATTCTGACTGGTTGCATCACAGCCTGGTATGGAGGCTCCAATGCACAGGATTGCAAGAGGCTGCAGAGAGTTGTTGACTCAGCCAGCTCCATCACAGTCACACTCCTCAAGGACATCTTTAAGAGGCAGTGCCTCAAGAAGACAGCATCCATCACTAAGGACCCTCACTATCCAGGATATGCCGTCTTCTTGTTACTACCATTGTGGAGAAGGTACAGGAGCCTGAAGACCCACACTCAACAATTCAGAAACAGCTTCTTCCTCTCTGCCATCAGATTTCTGAACGGTCCATGAACACTGCCTCATTATTGCTTTTGTTTGCACTATTTATTTTTGTAATTTATGGTAGTTTTTATGCCTTTGCACTATACTGTTACTGCAAAACAAAAAAGTTCATGTCATATAAGTCAGTGATAATAAATCTGATGACCTTGTCTTTGGAATGCTCCAGGGACAGCCTTTTCCTGGTGACAGCTAAAGGTATTTGGATTTCTAGCTTAGGGAGGCCCAGCCCAGCATCTCAGTTTCTGGAATACAGGAGGCTGTCAGTTGTCTCATGAGGCAGGTGCAGGATTTCCTTCATTGTCTCCTTACTGAGTTGGTCAAGATCTCCAAGGCATTTCTAAAAAGTTTCTGACAAGATTAAGTGGCAGTAGGATCTGGGAATCATATGGGTTTAAAGCAACTCGATTTTCTGAAGAGGTTTTAGCTTGGCCCCTTTCAAGTTCTAAAACCATTTATCAAACCTCTCGTAGCAGTTCACCAACATGACTCCACTCCTTGTGTCCACTCTGACTCCTAGGTATTTCTCATTCTCTGTCTTGGTGGTGTATCACTCTCTCCACCATCATTGGTCTGATCTTTGACCTAAACAGTCACATTCTGCAGAGCTGGGTTTACTGTTACCAGTGTCCTGTGAATGAGCCCTTTTGTCTGTTTATTGGTTGTTTAGGACCTTGCCAATCTCAGTATTGATATTGTGCCCCTGCAACTTGGCCTCTGGTTCCAAGAAGAGGGATACCTCCTCATCAGTCCAGATGAATTTCCTGCCTGTCTTTTTCATTGCCCGGAGTTCTGTTGTTCTTTTGGTATTCTTGAGTTCAGCATGTCTGTGTCTTTCATGCTAGCCTAGCCAATCCTAGTGGCAAACCTGTCCTTTCACACCTCACAGGCAAAATCCCTCTTTCCCTCTGACCTCTTTGGCCTTTGGATTTTGGATAGTGACATGCAATGGTATGGCACTTGCCAATCTTATTGCTTTTAAGGCTTGTATCTGGTATTTCTTTCTTAGGGCGTTTCTAAAGAAATACAACTGATGGTTGGACTTTGTTGTAGCTCTCATATTTCGGGCTGCTTTCAGAGTACTGGAATATGATCTCTTATGGTATTCGATCAGATGTCTTTGGGGGAATTAGGATGCTCTCTTCTTCAGTTTAGTTCCTTTCTTGGTAATCATCTCTTGGGCTTTCAACAATGCTTTCCCCAACTCTGACTAAGTCTCTTATTGTAGAAGGTGAGAGTCTTTAATTCTGTCTCTATTTGAGCACAGGTGCCAGTCAGAATCCTTTCCAATAGTGCGGTTGTGTCTTGTGGCTGGGTCTCCGGAATGCCAACCTTTACAGAAGCCCTGAACAATGCACATCAGAATCATATTAGTCTCTGATCCTCTTCTTCTGTCTGTGTGGAAGAGGATTTCTTTACTAGTACTGCGGACTGGATACTAGACCATGTCTGGCAATTGCAATTGTCGCAGAATTCAGTCACTTCCATGTCTACAGGGCCAAATCACTTTAATACTTGTCCTTTTTTTTAATTATTGAGGAGCACCACTGCTATAAATAGTTGCCTGCTGTGTAAATGGAGAAAAATATGCTATTCAATTAGGTTAGGTTAGCTGGAGTTGAATTTCCATTCATGAGGTGGTAGGTAGGGGAATGGACTTCTCCCACACAAAGTTCATCTTTAGTGGGAGATAAAATGGAAATCACAAAATAAACTGTATTTGCACCATTTTCACAACATATCGACACCACTCTCACAGAACAAGTAGAAGAACCACCACTGAAATCCTCCCCTTCACACCTGATAAGACTGAAAAATACTATTCTGCACCTTTTTACAATAGATTTTTCCATTGCTTGAATGAATCATTGGCCAATTCAGTACATATAAAACTGTGACATAGTAATTTCTTGGAGTTGTATTTTGGTCTCTGCATTACTTCACTGAAGATCTGGTTTCCACCAAGCTTCCACAGAATCATACTGAAGGATCAGGAGGATCTCCAAGGAATTTCCTGGCCACTGGAATGTAAAGAGTTAAGGGATTTCTGAACTATTCCATCCAGCATAGTTTTAGGAAATGCTATGATGTGCCTTATCAGCTATGCAGTTTTCTCATCAAACTGACAGCTGTGGAAAAATCTATGCTGGATCCAGCAACAATTACACTGTTGACAATTTTCTGTCCTATTTTTGAAGGGATTCCATTGGGACTGCAGGAAGAAAATAACAGTACTCATTGTAAAGGACAGCTAGAATAGGCTGACAGTACCTTGGTTATTGTCCATACCCACTATCAGAATTGTAACCCGAGGCCACACAATCACAAGCTGACAAGTTGTCATATTCAGACTTAATATAATCAAAATGGATCTTGTCACCATCATGATTTCTCCTCTGCATGTAGAAAATACATTTGTTCTAAGTTGTCCTAGTGTCTGTCTTCTCTAATACTCATCTTGGAATGTCAAAAAATTTCCTTCAGCAGATCATCTGGACTTTGTGAAATAATTGTAGGAGTTGGATTGATTTTCTGGTCCTTTTTATACCATTAGTTGTTCACTCACTTCTACCAGAAATGGACAGGAGTATTATAAATAAATATAAATCAGAGTTAGATGATGCAGTCACAACCCTTGGTGTTTCTTCCATCTGGGCCTCCCAAAATGCCCCAACTTCTGCTACCACCCACCAGACATAGGTTGTAGAATTTGAGCAGTAGCCATTTTCAGTGCTCAGTACAATCAGGGAAGCTGGAAGAGGGTTTCGTTTTTTTTTAATCAGAGTTTCATATGGGGTTTTGAGGATTAAAGACTTCATTTACTCTCCTTGCTGTAAGTGTATAAACAATTTTGGAAGCTGCCATAGATTGATTCTCCCTTTCACTCCTTATACCTTTGCCCTTTAAGATCCAACTTCAGCATACTGTTAACAGTAGCTGCTCAGCCAGGTTTCCTGCAGTCTAGATTTTCTCCACAAAATCTGTCCCATGGTATTCTTAAGCTCTTAAGTCTGGTTCATTAATAAATCAAATAAGACCTATTGTTGGTTCCAAGAGATTTAGTTTCTGTAACAATCCTGAACTCAATCACAAAATTCTCTACCTTTTAATCAAGAATAGGTCTAATATATGAAAGTTTAAGTGGCCCATTAATTTCCTTTATACTTATGCATTTTATCGCTTCCACTATAGTCTTAAAAACTTTACTGTTTCTTAGTTCTGTACGTCAAGTCATCAATGTTGCTTGTTTTATCCCTCTCATCATAAAAGCAAGTTCATCCTTAATCACTAAAACTGTAGCTTCCACTCTATCATTTCCCCCTATTTCCTACAAGCATTATAACCTGGCATAATTAGTTCTCAGTCCTGACCATTTCACAACTATATATCAGTAAGGGCTACTACATCACACCATCCAAGTGGAATTTGGAGGACACCTCCAGCTTGCAATTCAGTTTGTTCTTTATACACTGCTCTTTTGCAGTCTTCACTTCTTTAGTTTTATTTACACATTTATTTCTTTCGTCTGTGTAATTATTTTATCTTTTAGTCTTCCCTTCACCTGTAGTGCCTGAAACACAATATCCAGTTATTACTCTGCTCATATTCCCTTTGTTTTCCTTTGGAACCATTATTTATACAACTATTTTTCCTGAACCTGACCCTGTTTACTATATTATAATGACCACACTTTTTATCCTCTGTTAGAACCGTGACCCAAATCCAATTCAGCTGCAGCCCATCTCAGCAGTGCAGTTTCCTCCTGACCAAATGGTGGTGCTACTGTCCTGTAACGGTGAGACCCTCATTCTCACACTCGTTCACTTCCCTTAACAAATATCACCTTGCAATTCACGTAACAATTCAGAGATTATTACCTTTGGCGAGCTGTCTTTAATTTGCCTCCAAGTTCCTGGTACTCTATAAGCAAGCTCATATCTCTACTCTCTTATATTACTGATCTCCTTTCCCTGTATTCTTTCAAGGCAGATCAAGACATCCCAGGTAGTAACATAACAAGGAGGACTCTGGGTCATGTTTGCAAAGGATATCTTTTGCCTGCCAAATTATTGAATCCTCTACAGTTGCATTGTATTATGCTCCTTCTCCACCCTCCCTTTTGACTGCTTCTGACTTCAAAGTGCCGTGGTTATTTTTCTCTTTTCTTGTGGAAGACAACATATCTCTTCGATAGAATCAGTTTCTACTGCATTTGCCATCTTAAATCTAATCTACTCCTTCATTTCTCTGAGATGTTAACAAAGTCTGGAGCAAATTATTCAGACTTTTCTCTCCATTCTTTGCATATTGGAGTATCTTTAACTCTCACTCTTACTCAATGATTCTGAGTCAGAGATTCAAGCTGGAAATATCTACCACAGACACATGGGCATACAAACTGTTTGCCATATTGTAGGCTATATTAATTATACATACTTTTAAGTCTGTGGCAGTTTTTACATATTTGCATACTAATTTGCTCTCAAGCCATTTCAAGTAGAGGAGTGAAGTAACAGCACCATATGCTGCAGACGATGCAGAGGGGATTCACCAGGATGTTGCAGAGATTGGAGCATTTCCGTTATTAGGAGAAACTGGATTGGCTGTTTGTTTTCCCTGGAGCACTGGGGGGGGGGGGGGGGGGGGTGGGGGAGGTGGTGACCTGAAAGAAGTATCTAAAATGAGGGGGATAGATAGTGATCTGAGGGGGATTTTCTCCCCCCAGACACTGTGCGAATGGAGTCTGCAATGTGTTGCCCGGGGAGATGGGGGACACAGATACTCTCATGATATTTAAGAAACATCTAGACAAGTAACTAAATCAGCAAGGCATAAAAGGCTATGGGCCTAATGCAGATAAATGGAATTAGTGGGTCAAAAGATCCGTTTCTGACTCCACTTTCTCTTTCTGGACTGAACTCCAGTCTAAGTTCTCAGCTTTACTTTCCAGTTACCATGCACTCTGCTTTAGAGCAGTCTCAGCATGAGTTTAATTGGTTTAATTTTATACATCTTTTGTGCACCAAAGTACTCTTACAGGTAAACACAAAGTAAATTGATTGTTAGCTATTAACCACTACCAACAGGCAGTTTCTGTTAACTATTGATATCTCAGTACTTTTTAGTTGTAAGTGAAATATTAAATGTTAAACTAAATTTCTGTTTCAAACCAATTCTACTAACAAGTGAATCCCACTTTGACTTAATTCTCCACTTTATACTCGATGTACGACTATTTTCAACTTATCATATTTTGGTGACAAAATGAGTGTTGTTTACTGAAAAAATTGTGCTGTTCCTTTGGAAGGACAATACCACTGACCAACTCCATTGTTTATCTGTTCTGTTATTCTAATGCACTTTACAGAGTGCTAAGATTGTTCCATCAAAATGATAACACCATAAACAATGCAGCATTCCCATATTATTACATTCAAGTGATGAATTATGTATTCAAATTCCTGGAGTGCATTGACTTTCTGACAAAGTTAACAAATGTATTTGTTTTATGCAAAGCACATTAAGACATCTTTCCACACTCACAATAAATAAATCTAACACCAACTTACATTTTGTTATCAAGTAATTTGTGTAACATGACTATATTAATTACATCTATTTCAACAGTTTTATAGGATAAAAAAATCTACAGACCATTACCACTTCCATGATTTCATCCTTCAACTATGGTGCAAACAATCAAGTAGACAGTTGAACTCCCTATTTAATATACTTTTAACATTTCCAGATAAATTTCCAACTTCAAAAAGGTAAAAAAGGTAAAAGCACAACATATTGCAAACATTCACACTTGCTGAGAAAGTGAGCTTTCAAATGCTCAGAGATCCAGGGAAGCACACCCATTTCTGAGTCAGAAAGTTGTAGGTTTAAAACCCACACCACCAACTTCAGAACAAAGTTTGAGGCTGACATTCCAGTGTCACATTGAGGGACCAATGCACTTATGCAAGAATCATCTTGGTATTGGTATTGGTTTATTATTGTCACTTGTACCGAGGTACAGTGAAAAACTTGTCTTACAAACCAATCTTACAGGTCAATTCATTACACAGTGCAGTTACATCAAGTTAGTACAGAGTGCATTGATGTAGTACAGGTAAAAAAACAACAGTACAGAGTAAAGTGTCACAGCTACAGAGAAAGTGCAGTGCAATAAGGTGCAAGGTCACAACAAGGTAGATCGTGAGGTCATGAGGTCATAGTCCATCTCATTGTATAAGGGAACTGTTCAATAGTCTTATAGTGGGGTAGAAGCTATCCTTAAGTCTGGTGGTACGTGCCCTCAGGCTCCTGTATCTTCTACCCAATGGAAGAGTAGAGAAGAGAGAACGTCCCAGGTGGGTGGGGTCTTTGATTATGCTGGCTGCTACACCAAGACAATGAGAGGTAAAGACAAGAGTCCAAGGAGGGGAGACTGGTGTCCATAATGCGCTGGGCTGTGTCCACAACTCTCTGCAGCTTCTTGCGGTCTTGGGCAGAGCAGTTGCCATACCAAGCTGTGATACATCTTGATAGGGTGCTTTCTATGGTGCATTGGTAAAAGTTGGTGAGAGTCAAAGGGGATAAACCAAATTTCTTTAGCCTCCTGAGGAAGTAGAGGTGCTAGTGAGCTTTCTTGGCCATGGCATCCATGTGATTTGTCCAGGACAGGTTGTTGGTGATGTTCACTCCCAGGAACTTGAAGCTGTCAACCCTCTTGACCTCAGCACCATTGATGTAGACAGGTGCATGTACACCGCCCCCTTTCCTGAAGTCAATGACCAGCTCTTTAGTTTTGTTGACATTGAGGAAAAGGTTGTTGTCATGACACCATTCCACTAAGCTCTCTATCTCCTTCCTGTACTCCGATTCATCACTGTTTGAGATACAGCCTACAACGGTGGTATCATCTGCAAACTTGTAGATGGAGTTAGAGGAGAATCTGGCCACACAGTCATGAGTGTATAGGGAGTAGAGTAGAGGGCTGAGGACGCAACCTTGAGGTGCACCAGTGTTGAGAATAATCGTGCCGGAGGAATTGCTGCCTATCCTCACTGATTGCAGTCTGTTTGTTAGAAAGTCAAGGATCCAGTTACAGCAGGAGGTGTTGAGTCCTAGGTCTTGGAGTTTGGTGACAAGCTTGCTTGGTATTATTGTATCGAAGGCAGAGCTGTAGTCAATAAACAATAGTCTAACGTAAGTGTCTTTACTTGGAGGTAGGATGTTAGTTGAGACCCCATTTATACTCCGGAGGTGGATGTAAAAGATCCCATTTGGAGAAAAGTAGTAAAATACTATCCTTCTGATGACATTCTCAATATTTATTCTTCAATTCACCTGAAAAAAGGGGTGAAACTTGCTGGCCGGAGTTGGTGGTTCTGATTGAAGTTACTGGTTTTCAGTCTTTTAAACTTCAGTAAGTTTGAGGCTTCTGCACATGCAATGTTAAACTTTCAAGTTTTACTGAATAACAGACAGTACCATATCTGTTACCATCCTCCAATGCGGGACTCCACCTGGAGTAATGCTACAGGACCCAGTCTTTCTGGGGTAGGATCTGAGACCCCATTGATCACAATGAGGAATTCAAACCTGCCATTTAGGTGGGTAAGACTAGTAATTTATTTTTTAATTATTTTGTTTTAAATAATTTCTAACTCTTCTGCACTATAATTAACTTTATTTTTAAAGAAATAAAAGAATGCCAAACAATTTATTATTTAATTTTAATAGGCTTTGAATATTTCTGAATGTCAGAGACATTTGAAATTTGATAAAAACAGTGACAACTTTGACAAAAGCCAAAACTCTGGACCCAGCTTTGCCTGTCAAAGCCTGTCAAGGTCTTTAAAGAGTAGGACCATCGGACTACAGGCCCCAATGGTCTTCAGGATCAGTGACATTTTATTTTGCACCTGGCACAGATAAATGTGGGTGTGAGAGGCCTGCAGGTGACAATTTTGCCCATCCAACACAATCTCAACTATAGGCGTTTTAAATGTGCCAGCACAGCTTTTGGTCGACTGAGGAAAAAGGATATTCGAAGATCTGACGTAAAACTCATGGTTTACCAGAGCAGCAGGGAACCCTGCCCTCCGAAATGCATCTCAGGTCTCTACTACCTACAACAGGCACTGCAAGGCACTGGAAAGATACCATCAATGCTGTCTCTGCCATCCTCCAAAACCAGTGGAAGATTAAGCAATTAATGTCTGTGTCCTCTCCCAGGCTGACATCCCCAGCACTGAGGCTCTAGTTACATTCAATAGGCCCCACTGGACAAGCCACATCATTTGCAAGCCCAACACCAGGCTCCCAAAATACACACTCTATTTCGAGGTCTGACGTGGGAAGAGATTACTAGGTAGAAAAAGATTCAATGATGTACTTAAAGCCTCCTTGAAGAAATGCAACATACCCACTTACACCTGGGAATCTCTGGCCCATGACTACTCAGCGGAATTGGAGCATTAGGATTGAGATCCTCGAGGCCATGCACTGGGAGCATGGAGAAGCCCAATACAAAATGCAGAAGGAGCGCATTACCACCCCATTGGCGACCTCTTGAACAATCTGTGCTTCCCATATTAGCCTCATTAGCCACCTCAGAATTCACAAAACTATAGTGGAAGCATGTCGTTCTTGAACCTGAGGAACCACCCAAGAGGAAAATAAAATAAACTGTGGGAAGAACTCAGCGGGTCAGACAGCATCTATGAAGGCAAAAAAAAGGTTGACGTTTCGGGTCGAGACCGTGCATGAGGGTTATGAGCTTGCCATCAGCAAATTGACTGCCCTGCTTCCAACATTACAATGGTGATTACACTTTAAAAGTACAATTACACTTCAGAAGATGAAAATCAAATAACTGCAGATGCTGGAAATTGGAAATAAAAATAGAAATGTTGGGAATACTCATTAGGTCAGGCAGTATCTGTGGAAAGAAAAATAATTAAGGTTTCAAGCCCAGGATCACTCGTCAGAACTGGGAAAGAAAGAAAACTAACTTGCTTTTCTCTCCTTCCCAGTTCTGACAAAATTCCAAAATTCTCCAGAATTTTCTGTTTCTACTTCAGAAGACCTTGAAGATGTGAAATATGAACTGCGTGCCTTTATTGTTTGGGATATTACAAATTTCTTATTTCATTGCTCTAAAAATTGCACCTTGATACAGCTTAGTTTCCCTGTAATACATGATAGATGTATAACCCCAAGTTGTTTTTCTGCCTTCAGTATGTTATCAGAAAAGTACAAGTACACTGGTTGGTGTTTCCCACTAAATAAAAGAGACAAGTCAGGGTTCTAGAAAACAGCCAAAATGGAGTAATTGACTCCCGTGTATATACCTACATCTTCACATACAACACACTTACACCTCCACTGGAACCTCAACTGTTTACAATTATTAAGCAAGGCCTTTAGGTCAGAACTTTCATAAAGGACTAAATTATGTAATGTGATTCTGACACATTGGAGCCCTCTCTAACAAAACAGGATGAAGCTTAGACAGTCACCATAATTCAATGCCCCTAATCTGTCTTATGCTCAGAGCTGTTTTAAGATAGTTGTTATTTGAGTTGTCAACTGCTTTAGGAACTATGCCAACTTGTGTGAAGATGCCTGCCAGCTTTTTGCCAAGCTTCTTAAGTTGGCAGGTTTAAAGAAAGCAAGAGTTGCAGAGAATGAGAGGAGTGGTAGAAGTGAAAGAGATAGAATGTGAGATATTTTAAGACACAATTGAGTTGTGACAAGTGAACTGCTTGTTGAAACTTTTAGTGCAAACATTCCTTACCTTATAAAACTCAGAACACTAACTCAGAAAAGTCAAATGAGTCATAGAGCCTGTAAACAGGCCCTTCGGCCCAACACATCCATGCCGACCAAGATGCCCATTTGGGCTAGTCCCATTTGCCCATCTTTGGCCCATATCCCTCTAAACCTTTCCATGTGCCTGTCCAGAAGTCCTTTAAAATGTTGTTATTGTACCTGCCTCATCCACTTCCTCTGATGGCTCATTTCATATGCGTACCATCCTGTGTGTGAAAAAGTTGCTCCTCAGGTTCCTCTTAAATCTTTTCCCTTTCACCTTAAACTTATATCCTCTGGTTCTTGGTTCCCCAACCCTGGGAAAGAGACTAAGTGCATTCACCCCAGCTTATGCCCCTCATGATTGTATACACCTCTATAAGATTACCCCTCAGTCTCCTACTCTCCAAGGAATAAAGTCCTAGCCTGCCCAACCTCTCACTATAACCCAGTCCCTCAAGTCCTGGAAAAATACTCAAACCTTTTCTGCACTCTTTCCAGTTTAATAACACCTTCCCTATAGCAGGATGACTATAGGAAAGTCAAAACTGAACACAATACTCCAAATGTGGCCTCATGAATGAAGCCAAAGCGGCACGGTAGTGTAGCGGTTAGTGTAACGCTATTACAGTGCCAGCGACCCAGGTTCAATTCCCACTGCTGTCTGTAAGGAGTTTGTATGTTCTCCCCATATCTGTGTGGGTTTCCTCTAGGTGCTCCAGTTTCCTCCCACATTCCAAAGACATATAGGTTAGGAGTTGTGGGCATGCTATGTTGGCGCCGGAAGAGTGGCGACACTTGCAGGCTGCCCCCAGCACACTCCCAGTAAAAAAAAATGCATTTCACTGTGTTTCGATGTACATGTGACTAATAAATAAATATCTTGTCTTATATCTTGTACAACTGCAAAATAACATCCCAACTTCTATACTTAATGTCCTGACTGATGAAGGCTACCCTGTCTACCTTTGACGCCGCTTTCAAAGCACTATGTACTTGTACTCCTAGGTACCTCTGTTCCACAAAACTCCCCAAGGCCCTACGGTTCACTGTGAAAGTCCTGCCCTGGTTAAACTTCCCAAAATGCAACACCTCACACTTATCTGACTTAAACTCCATTTGCTATTCCTCAGCCTACTTACCCTGCTGATCAAGATCCCACCGCAATTCTTGATAACCTTCTTCTCTGTCTATGATAACACCTATTTTAGTGTCATCTGCAAATTTACTAACCATGCCTTGTATGCTCTCATCCAAATTGTTGATATAGATGACAAACAACAACGTGCCTGGCACCAACCTGAGGTACACCACTAGTCATTGGCCTCCAGTCGGAAAAACAACCTTCCACCATCACCCTTTGCTTTCTACCATCAAGCCAATTCTGTATCCAGTTAGCCAGCTCTCCCTGGATCCACTGCAATCTCACCTTCCAGAGCAGCCTACCATGCAGAACCTTATTCAAGGCCTTGCTGAGGTCCACATGGACCACATCTACCACCCTGCCCTCATCAATCTTCTAAGTTACTTCTTCAAAACACTCAAGTAAGTTTGTGAGACACGATCTCCGACATACGAAGCTGTCCTGAATATCACTAGTTAACCCCTGTCTTTCCAAATGCACGTATATCTTATCCCTCAGAATCATCTCCAATAACTTACCTACCACAGATGTTAGGCTTACTGGTCAACAGCTCCTAGGATTTACTTTGCAACCCTTCTTAAATAAAGGCACAACATTAGTCACCCTCCAATCTTCTGGCACCTCACCCATCACTAATGATAATGCATATATCTCAGACAGGGCTCCCACAATTTTTTTCTCTAGCCTCCCAGAGTGTTCTTGGACATACCTGATCAGGACCCAGAGATTTATCTACCTTCATATGTTTTAAGGTGTCCAGCACCTCCTCTACTGTAATGTGGGCTATCCTCAAGACATCCCTATTAACTTTCCCAAGTTTCCTAGTCTTCATGTCTTTCTCCACTGTAAAAACAGAGGAGAAATATTCATCGAGGACATAGCTCCACACATAGATGTTCACTTTGGTCTGAGTGGCCCTATTCTCTCCCTACTTACCCTTTTCCCCTCAATATACTTAAAATCTCTGGATTCTCCTTAATCTTCACAGCCAGAGCTAACTCAAGCCCCCTTTTTGCCCTCCTGATTTCCCTCTTAAGTATACCCCCGCATCCCCTAAACTCCTCCAGGGATTCACTTGATCCCAACTGCCTATACTTGACCCATGCCTCCTTTTTCCTGAGCAGAGCTTCAATCTCTTTTCATCCAGGGTTCCCTACTCCTGCCAGCCATGGCCGTCACTCTAACAGAAGCTCTAACTTTGAGCTCTTAATATCTCCTTAGAAACATTTTTTAAACAAACTATCAATCCTTTCTCTTTCATATGTTAAACACAATCCACAATCTTTGACAGAAGCAAACAAGAGGATAGGTACTGCAAAGTACTTCTCAAAATTTCTTTTCACAGCCCAAGGTCTGATATATAAAAAAATTATATTTTTGAGATCATTCTTTAGGACATTTATCAACCAACTTATCAACCAACATGTTCCACATGCATTCTGTTATTTTCCCCATTATTGTCCACTATACTTTTTCCTAACAATTAATGAATATTGTACTTGTATTAACTATAACATTATTTTGTAGAGAACATATTATGAGCTTTGATGAAAAGTCATGAAACCGAAACAATAACTATTGCTCTTTCCAGATGTAGCCTGCCCTGCTGAGTATTTCCAGCATTTCAGATTTACAGCATCTACATTTTGTTTTGCTTTTCAATTTCAAGATACTCCACTCTCTCGATAAAAGTTCATCCAACTGAATTAAAGATTTCAGTGACCAGAAAATTCACAGCACAATTACAGATGACTGACTTCAACACTTCATTGGCCTTACATGAGCAAAGATCTGTCAACACACCCACAAATGCAAACTCCAGAAATAGACCATTTGTGTACTTTACATTGCGCTGTATATCCACAATGACCTCAAAACCCAAAGCTTCTAATTCATGCAGAATAAATACAAAGTGGCTAATGAGGTTTCATTGCTGGATACAAGACATATTAGATGCTCATATGACATTAAGTTTTTTTTTGCCAGTCTCTGATGCCAGTTTTCCTCCACAAATTGACAGAGTTCAAAGGATGTGTGCGAAAATCAGTGAAGATAGAGACATTTCCTTATTTTCAAGTATACCCAAAGTATTTTATATTTATATCAAACATACTTACATTATCTGTTATCTATTGAACCTCCTTTGTCATCAGTCATAAGAACTGGAGTAGGCAAATGTCACGGGTGCCTTTGAGTCTGTTCTTCCATGATCTTAACTCCACTCTCCTAATGACCCTCATAAGCTCTGATTCACCTAGTGTTCAAAACTCTATCAATCTTTGCCCATAAATATAGCCAACTATCAAGTTTCCATGACCCCCTTGGCTAAAGAATAGCAAAGGTTCACACGTCTTGGTGTGAGTGAGGAAGTTTCTTCTTGGAAGTGGCCAAACCCTGATTCTGACCCAGAGTTCATGACTCCCAGCCAGTGGAAATAGCCTCTCAGGAATGACCCTGAATTTTATGCATCAAAAGTTCCTTTCTCATTCTTCTAAACTTCAGAAATTCAATCTCTCCTCAGAAGACAAATCATACCCTGAGAATTAGTCATGTTCAAATGCTGCAAGTTTTCCTTAAGCTTGTACTCTAACCTCTTGCAAAAATGATCCTAAGAACCTTTTGCCCTTCTAATTTCTGTATGCTGACTTTGTATTTCATGAATCAACAGACACCAATATTCCTCTTTCTCCCACTAGTAGAAAAGCACTAAATGTACAGCAACTTTTAGTGCTTTCCTATTATTTAAACTATATTCCATTTCTCTATTCTATTTAACAAAATAAATAGCCTCACACTGCCCAAATTAAATGCCTTTTAGAATACTCATTCACTTGTATAGGACGTCATTATGTTCACAACATATCTCAAGGTTCCAAAAAATGTTTGCAATGCTACTCTTTAATGAAGTGTCAAGTTGAATACCTTTATGCAAGAGTGTTCCAGATGCTGATTGTTATTCCATAACCTCTACCACGATAAACAAGTGTGATCACCAGTTTCAGGCTTGGTGGTGATGCCCTCGATAATCATTTAGCCCACTAACAATCAGCATCAAAGTAAACATAAATGATGATCAACTGCAAAAGGTTCTGGAACTCCACATCTGCTCATGGAATCTTACCTGCAAACAATCAATCCATTCAAGAAAATTGTTGTAAGGTAAGAAAGAAAACATATTAAGGGCATTATGTACATTGTTAAGTGTATTAATAGATCTCATAACTACACACACTCACTGATTTCAAATATAGCAGAGTTAAAGGCACTGCATTTCAAATTAACTTTATTTCCTTTCCTCAGTTGTAATACTATTTCGTTCTGTGTTCAGCAGCTTACAACGTTCCCCATTTATAGGTGACTCCCACATTACTTTGGGGGGGGGGGGGGTGGTGGTGGTGTTTGTTTGCATCCTAGAAAACAGTCCACATCATGATTTTCCATAATGTGGAGCTGCATCATCTGCATGTGTCAAAAAAAGACTTGAAAAATATAAATTGTGTTTACCTGTTTATTTTTTTCACATAAATTCCATGAGAGCAAATTTTTTTCCATATCTCAGATTTTTGGGTAATGATTTATGAATCCTGTGAGGGCGAATTTCTGTTACCTGAATGGCCATAACGCAAGGGTCACCTGCATGTTAATGCATATGAAAATGAAAAGGCTGGCAAGTGAAGCAGCAGAAAATCATGGTCTCTAATGTTAATGTAACTGTAGCATCATGTTATATACCCTAAGATGCACTCCCAAATCAAGAACAACACTTCAGAATCAGGTTTATTATCACTGACATATGTCATGAAACTTGTTTTTAGTGGCAGCAGTACAGTGCAAGTTGATGTCATGACAACAACCTTTCCCTCAATGTCAACAAAACAAAAGAGCTGGTCATTGACTTCAGGAAAGGGGGCAGTGTACATGCACCTGTCTACATCAATGGTGCTGAAGTCGAGAGGGTTGACAGCTTCAAATTCCTGGGAGTGAACATCACCAACAGCCTGTCCTGGTCAAATCACATAGATGCCACGGCCAAGAAAGCTCACCAGCGCCTCTGCTTCCTCAGGAGGCTAAAGAAATTTGGTTTGTCCCCTTTGACTCTCACCAGCTTTTACCGATGCACCGTAGAAAGCATCCTATCTGGATGTATCACGGCTTGGTATGGCAACTGTACTGCCCAGGACCGCAAGAAACTACAGAGTTGTGGACACAGCCCAGCGCATCACGGACACCAGCCTCCCCTCCTTGGACTATGTCTTTACCTCTCATTGTCTTGGTGAAGCAGCCAGCATAATCGAAGACCCCACCAACCCAGGACATTCTCTCTTCTCTCCTCTTCCATAGGGTAGAAGATACAGGTGCCTGAGGGCAGGTACCACCAGACTTAAGGACAGCCTCTACCCCACTGTGATAAGACTATTGAACGGTTCCTTTATCCAATGAGGTGGACTATGACCTCACGATCTACCTTGTTGTGACCTTGCACCTTATTGCTCTGCACTCTCTCTGTAGCTGTGACACTTTACTCTGTACTGTTATTGTTTTTTTTACCTGTACCACATCAATGCACTCTATACTAACTCAATGTAGCTGCACTGTGTAATGAATTGACCTGTACAATCGGTTTGTAAGACAAGCTTTTCACTGTACCTCGGTACAAGTGACAATAATAAACCAATACTAATAAAAATTACTTTAAGTTCCCAAAAATAAATAAAATGGTGCAAAAGTGGAATAACGAGGTAGCGTTCATGGACCATTTAGAAATATGATGGCCGAGGGTGGGGGGGGGGGGGGGGGGGGGGGGGGGGGGGTGGGAGGGTGGTCAGAAGAAGCTGTTCCTGAAATGTTGAGGAACTCTTCAGGCTCCCATTCCTCCTCCCTGATGGTAGTAATGAGAAGAGGGCATGTCCTGGATGGTGAGGGTCCTTAATGATGCTGCAGAGGGTTGCGCCCACGATGGAGCTGGCTGAGTCTACAACCCTCTGCAGCCTCTTTCGATCCTCCACATTGGAGCCTCCGTACCTGGTGGTGATGCAACCAGTCAGAATGCTCTCCACCGTACATCTGTAGAAATTTGCAAGTGTCTTTGGTGACATAGCAAAGAGGTGACATACCACTTAGAGGTTGATAAAGGTTTTAGCTTCTATCCCTAAAGATCTGTTTACCTTTTAATTTGATTCAGAAATGTATATCATAGAAAAATGACTAATTACATTTTCTTAGAGTACCAAGTAGGAAAATTATTGTAAATAAGTAAGTTTGCTCAAAGATAAAATGTAGTTGCATATATAGGCTTAAAGCACAAAGATAGCAACCAAGTTTGTTTTTATGACACAAGTAATACTCAATTTCACAATGACCTCTCCCTCCCCAAAAGTAAAAGACCATAACTTTTCCATGATCTACATATTCCTTCATTACAATGTGAACACAAAGTCCAACACCTTTGGTTGTATTAAACAGGAAACAACATCGACTGACTAATATCTTGCCTGTGAGTATTCCTTGCAATAAACACAGGTGTGGCACTGTTTTCATGTGTGGGATCTAATCTTTTCATCAAAAAGACATTGATCATCATTGCAATAAGCAAAGAAATACAAATTTCTCAATTAATTAACAAGATTAGTAACATCTTTATTTGATAACATGATTGAGCTTGGCTGACTTATACCACTCTGGTTAATTATATATCTGGAATATTAATATGCCAAAATCCTGCTGAGTGAACCTAGATTGTGAAGAATAGATTAATCATTTCACTTAATATAGCTGATCATGAGAATAATCAATTAAAAAGTCAAAAGCCTTATAAGAACACTTTGTGTGACTAAGTAATTAACAAGAAAAAAAAGAGGTAAAGTTAGCCAGTAGGAGATTTTATAGATATTTAAAGAAAAATTTAGCAGATTATTGAACTTTTAAAAATCTAATAAAAAAAATAGACAAATAAGTTGCACAGAGGACATAGGGATATTGAGAGGCTAAGTGAATGGGTAAAGTCTGGCAAATGGAATAAAATGTGGAAAAATGTGAAATTGTCCTTTTTAGCAGAAAAAAAGCATATTATTTAAATGGTGAGGGATTTAGATGGTGAGATGCTCTGAGATACAAAGGTCTCTGGATGTCTAGTACTGCCCATGATGAGTATGCAAATACAATAATTAGGAAAACCAAGAGAACATTATCACTTATTGCCAGGGAGTGAAATACAGAAGGAGAGAGGCTATGCTTCTGTTATACAGAACATTGGGTGAGACTACATCTTAAGTACTGTGTACTGTATTGGTCTCTTTACTTAAGGAAGTATGTAAATGCACTGGAGTTAACCAGACTGAAACCTGGAGTTGGTAGGTTACCTTATGAGAAAAATTTGGACAGGCTAGATTTGTACCTGCTGGTATCTGGAAGAGCAAGAGGTCACTTCACTGAAATGTATCCTAAGAGGTCTTGACAGAATGAATGTGGAGAAAATGTTTCCTCATGTAGGAGAATCCAGAAGTAGGGGGTTACAGTTTAAAAATATGGGGTTCCACGTTTAAGACTGAAATCAGGTGATTTTCTTTTCTCACGGAGTGATGAGTGTATGAAACACTTTCTTAAAGGCCAGTGGAAGCAGAGTCATTTAATACTTTAAAATCAGAGTTTGTCTTGATAGACAAGAAAGATCGACAAGGTATGTGGGAAAGAGGATTTGGGATTGCAATCAGATCAACCATGAACTTATTGAATGGCAGAACAGGCTCGAGAGGCCCAGTATTCAATTCCTGCTGCTAATTTATACATTCATATGATTATTTGCCTCTTTCAACATTAATACCAACATTTGAAATAAAAATGAGAGCAGTTTCATTGGTGTATATTTCTGCTTAATCTCATACAAGTTTTATGAAAAATAAAGTTGTTCATTTGGGTAGAATGTTGATGAAAAGGATCATCTTCTTTATATCCTCTCATGGGAAAATATTCAATATACAGCTTAAAATCAGATGCAGTTGGATTTCTCAGTATGATTACTTGCTCTTGTGGAAATGTCATATTACCTAAGGATAAATAGTCTCACCATGACGTTTTTGTAGTGTCACTTAATGTAAAAAGCATGAGCTTTGCCATAATGCTTGCAAGCCTAAATTAAATTCTGAGGGTAGCAGATTGACAGTCCAGTGGGATTTTTTTGGATGATGATATCATCAGCATTTATTAAGCTTTTTGGATCAAAACCCCTTTTGAAGATGCAGAAAGAATAACTTCAGGTTGAATGTGAAACAAAAACAAAATATTATTTTGTCATTTATAATACTTTTAATCACCCTAGAGCCCATTGAGGGTAAACCTCAACTTTACTACAACCCACATGCTGTCTTTTCAGGGACATCAGAGAATGGACATAATGGAAGAGAGAGACAAAGCCAGAGTGGCCATCCCTTGCCTAGACCTGTTGAAGGCCACCTTGGTCAGACTTAGGATCAGAATCACCAAAGTGTATTTCTCTAACTTCCAACTCCCCACAACAGATGACCAAATCCAGAAATTCCAAAGAATCATGATTGTTGATTCAATTGTTTGTTCTGTTGTGCAAATAAGAAACATCATTTGTATCCTCAGACAAAAGAAAAATAACCTCCCTTTTCAAGGTGGAGAAGGAAGATCTGTTTTAGCCTCATTTTTATGGAAAATCTCAAGTATTCTTCCCCTTCCTCATTGGGAAAAGGAAAAAAATCATTACAGAACATGGAAACATCACATTAGGGGTAACTAATGGACAAAGCAGTATCTTTGCTGATTAATTGCTGATGATTGTTAACACAGATCACATTACCCTTAGCTTCAGTGACTCTTGAGCTGCAAGAATCATGCCTTATTAAATGATATCTTAAGAGATTATAAAGTGTTACCAGCATTGTGCTCTAGAAATCTAGTTTGATGGACGTGGCTATATTACAAATCCCTCAGCCATTGTTTTAGCATTCTAACACTTTGCCACAGTTTTAACTTAGACCTACTGGAGTAAATAGTGCAGTATGGCACAAAATTGGTTTGTCACCCATTACGCTTTTGCTTTACCTACATCATTCTTAAAAGTGGTCCACCTCAGTGGCTGATGGCTGTTGTGTTGCTAGTTTAAAAGCAGGCAGCACACAACCCCCTACACATTACCTCAGTGGCTAGCCTGCCTGTGACAGAGGAGAAGAGGTGCACTGGATCCAGAGTTCACCTGGAAATTGCTTGAGCCCTTGCCATTTTCATAAATTATCAGAGACTCCGGATTAAATTTTCAGGCATGCTCTTTACTCAACAATGTCTCCAAGTGTGTGTTTATCATACAGTGTTACAGAACAGATGAAGGCCTTTTGACACAGTGCCTCTTGGAATTAATTATTCCTTTAGACCCACATCTCTGCTCTCCCTATTTCCCCTATCAAATATTTATTCAATTCTCTTTCCAAATTTACCTTTATATTTGCTTCCACCACCATTACAGGCAGTGAATTCCAGACCACAGCTTGCCCAATAAGAAGATTTATCCTCATTTCCCTTTGGTTCTTTTACCAATAATCTTAAATCTACATCTTCTGGCAAGAGGCACTTGTTTCAGAGACAAAACTAATAGTCATTGGGACAAGTATGGATTAATAAAGGAAATCCAGCACAGATTGTTAAAGGCAAATTGTGTTTTGATAAGGCTAAAGATGAAGTTGATGAGAGCAAACAGGCCGAAGTTGTGTATGTGGGCTTTCAAATGGGGTTTGATGAAATATCACACAAGAAAACAATAGAAGAGGTGAAGCCCATGGAAAATAGCATGGATTCAAAAATGGTTTAATGACAGAAAGTCACAGTGAACAGTTGCTTTTTAGGTTGAAAGGCAGCAATACAGTCCCCCCACCCACCCCACCCCCCCCATCCCCCCCCCACCCCACCCCCCCCATCCCCCACACCCCCCACCCACCCCCACCCCATCCCCCCACCCACCCCCACCCCATCCCCCCCACCCCCCACCCACCCCATCCCCCCCACCCCCCCACCCACCCCCACCCCCCCCCCCACCCCCAACCACCACCCCCACCCCCCACCCCCCCCCCACCCCCCCCCACCCCCCACACCCAACACCACCCCCCACACCCCACCCCCACCCCCCATCCCCCCCACCCACCCCCACCCCCCCCACCCCCCCCATCCCCCCCCACCCCACCCCCACCCCCCCCATCCCCCCAACCCACCCCCCACCCCCCCACCCCCCCCTCATCCCCCCCCACCCCCCCCACCCCCCACCCCCCACCCCCCCCTCACCCCCCCCCACCCCCCACCCCCCCCTCATCCCCCCCACCCCCCCATCCCCCCCCACCCCCCTCATCCCCTCCCACCCCCCCCATCCCCCTCCACCCCCCCCATCCCCCCCTCACCCCCCCCCCCCCCCCCCCCCCCCCCCCCCCCCCCCCCCCCCCCCCTCATCCCCCCACCCCCCCCCCCCCCCCCCTCATCCCCCCACCCCCCCCCACCCCCCCCTCATCCCCCCCCACCCCCCCCCACCCCCCCCCTCATCCCCCCCCACCCCCCCTCACCCCCCCCTCATCCCCCCCCACCCCCCCCCTCATCCCCCCCCACCCCCCCCTCCCAGAGTTATGCTGAGACTTTTGATTTCTTGATACATAAAGGACTTCAATTGGCCGCACAGAGCATTGCCTCAAAATATGTCGATAACACAGTATTGAATGAGTGGTGAAATAGTCAGGAAGTCAGCGACAGACTTCAACAAATTATACATAAACAGGGACATGTGGAAGGGCAACAATATAAAGAGCACAATTCTAAAATGGTTGCAGTAACTGGATGACTTACCTGTATTTGTACAGAATTGTTTGGAGGTGGAAGGATAGGTTGAGAAAACAGTCGAGAAAGCACATTTCATAAATGGAGACAAAAAGGTAAAGTCATGAAGATATTATGTTGAACTTCTATGCAACTCAAGTTCAGCAGGAGTACTTATCCAGTTCTGGTCATTGCACTTTAGGAATAACATGAGAGAATGGAGTAAAGATTTAGTAGAATCATTCCTGGATTGAGGAACTTTGGTGATGTTGATAGCTAGGAAAAGCTGTAATAGTTCTTAGAACAGAAGAAATTGAGAGATGATTTTATGGACATGTTCAAAATCATGACAGATTCAAAAAGAAAAAAATGAATAGAGGGAAACTGTTCCAATTGGCAAGAGGATGGAGAACCCATGGATTAAGATTTAAAGTTATTGCCAGAGAGCCTACAGTGACAGAGGAGAATCTTTTCATGTGGTGCATCACAGCATCTCTGCTCAAAAATGTAACAGAAGCAGGATTTAAAAAGGGAAGTGGAGAAAAAGATGTACAGCTACAGGGATGGAGCTGGGCAACTGGACAGACCAGATTGCTCTTGCAGATGACTAGTGCAAGCTTGTGAGGCTCAATGAACAGCTATTTCATGCATGACAACCAGTATTTCCCTACATCTGCATCAGCAAGTTTTGGTTTTCAGCAAATGGTAAGTCCAGCAAAGGAGTGTTCCAGCACTTACCCATCACTTGTTCCAACAAATCCACCTGAACAACTTGCACCAGGATAAACATGACAAAAGAGCAGCATCTCCTTTTATTTCAATGGAAAGGAAAAACTTAACTTCCAGTTAATTCAAATTTTTTAAATTGTTTTTGTATATTAGTTTTTAATACTTAATATTTTTAATAGTTTGATTAGCTTTTGATAACTTTTAATAAGATACTAAATGAGTACTTTGTGTCGGTATTTACCAAGAAGAAATTGGTGGATAGTGAAAACAGAGTGGGCTATGCTGATGTGCTGGGACATTTTGAGATTAAAGAGGAGGTAGTGCTGGATCTTCTGAAATGCATTAAGGTGGATAAGACCCCAGGGCCTGATGGCATATATCCCAGAATATTGAAAGAAGCATGAGAGGAGATTGCTGGGGATTTGATGAGGATCTTTGTGTCTTCACTAGCAACAGGTGAGGTTCCGGAAGACTGTAGAGTAGCAAATGTTGTGCCTTTGTTCAAGAAGGGAAATAGGGATAATCCAGATAATTATAGGCCAGTGAGCCTCACGTCAGTGGTAGGAAAGCTATTGGAGAGGATACTGAGGGAGAGGATTTATGCACATTTGGAAAGACATGGACAGTTAGCATGGCTTTGTGCAGGGCAGATCATGCCTTACAAACTCATGTTTTTTTGAGAAGGTGTCAAAGGTGCTTGATGAGGGTAAGACAGTGGTCATTATCTACATAGACTTTAGTAAGGCGTTTGACAAGGTCCCTCATGGTAGGTTGATTCAGAAGATAAAGATGCATGGGATCCAGGGTAAATTAAAAATCTGGATTCAGAACTGGCTTGCCCACAGAAGACAGAGTAGGGGTGGAAGGTTGTTGTTCTGGCTGAAGGTCAATGACCAGTGGTGTTCCACAAGGATCGGTGCTGGGACTTCTGTTGTTTGTGATATATATCATTGACTTGGAATGAAAATGTAGATGGGTGGATTAGCAAATTTGTGGATGACACCAAGATTGGTGGAGTTGTGAACTGTGTAAAGGACTGTCAAAGAATACAGCAGGATTTAGATCAGTTACAGATATGGGCAGAGAAGTGGCAGATGGAGTTTAATTCAGGCAAGTGTGAGGTGTTGCACTTTGGGAGGTCAAATGAAAGTAGAAAGTATACAGTTAATGGTAGGCCCCTTAATAGCATTGAGGTACAGAGGGATCTCGGGGTCCAGGGCCATAGTTCACTGGAAGTGGATACACAAGTGGATAAGGTGGTAAAGAAAGCTTATGGAATGCTTGCCTTCACTGGTAGGGGTGTTGAGTATAAAAGTAAGGAAGTCATGCTGCATATAAAACTTTAGTCAGAACGCACTTGGAGTATTGTGTGCAGTTCTGGTCGCCCCATTACAGGGAGGATGTGGAGACTGTGGAATAGATGCAGAAGAAGTTTACCAGGATGCTGCCTGGATTAGAGGATATGAGCTATAAGGACAGGTTGGACAAATGTGGGTTGTACTCCCTAAAACGTAGGAGGCTGAAGGGAGAGCTGATAGAGGTTTTTAAAATTATGAGAGACACAGATTGGGTAGACAGTCAGAATCTGTTCCCCAGGGTAGAAATGTCAAACACCAGAGGACATGTTTTTAAGGTTTTTGGGGGGGGGGGGGGGGCCGCAGGTGGAAGGGAGTTTAAAGGCGAAGTGAGGGGCAAGCTTAATATCTATCTATCTATCTATCTATCTATTTCACACACACACAGAATGATAGATGCCTTGAAATGGATTACTAGGGGTAGCAGTGGAATCAGGCAGTTTGGTGGAGTTTAAGAGGCTTTTAGATAAACACATGAATATAAAAGGAATGAAGGGATATAGATGATAAACAGGAGGAGGACAATTAGTGTAAATGGCCATCAAGATTGGCACAACACCTTGGGCTGAATGACCTGTCCTGTGCTGTGCTGTTCTATGTTCTTCTTCTATGTTTTGAACTTATGAACATTTTTGAACTGCTGGCATGTCTCCAGTGTCTGGGACAGAATCATTACACAATAGGAGGCCATTCGGCCGTGAAACCAACTGGCTCTCTATAGGTCAACCTACTCAGTCCCATTCCCTAGCTCTTTCACAATAGCCCTGCAAATCCCATCTCCACCACCCCACCTCCCGTGCCCCCCCCCATAACTTTTCTTTATTTATCATACCACCTTTTAATTTTGAACACTGGTAAATGTCACCTTAAAATCAAATCAGATTTTCTGGCTTCTTGATGTTGCTATAGTCACTCATTTCATTTTAGTCGAAGGAGCACAATGCCAGCCATGCATAGCACAACTAGACCGCTGTAAAATAATATTCAGTTTTAAGGCAAGAAAAATCTAATTGTGATATCTTACCAATTTGACATTACATCTTTTAGGTCTTGGTATATCTGAGGTACAAGTAATGAATTGTAAGCCCATCAAGTTCTTTATGGAGAGTATCCTGGCTATTGAATTTGACAATGATCAACTGTGGGTTCAGCCAGACTTTTCTGGAAGTGATCTACTACTCCACCTGTTATGTACAAACCCTACAGAATATAATTAAGGCCTCCACATGGAGTTTTTCACTTTGATGTGTAATTTTATTCTCATTGCTCCAGACACAAATTCACTTTAAGTGTACGCATCTTTTAACTTGGCAGAAATTGTTTGCCCCACAGGTCCAGAAGTTCACGTCAAGTTACAAGATCAATTTAATGAACAGAAATTCAAATTTCAATGCCACCAGAGCATTTCTGAACAGGGGTGGTTTGCATTGACCAAACAGCACAATGATTCTCTGTGGTGCCAAAAGCCCATTCAGTCTGCTTACTGGAGCAACCTCAGTAATTTCAAAAAAAATGATGAGAATTTGGTGATAAAAATGGACACAACTCTAACAATGTTATCGATCAATGAATTTCTGAAACAGTTCAACAATCCGTCTCTCAGAATGATATTATATTCATGGCTGTGATCACATCTGGTGAGGGAAAGTAAATCAGATTCATTAACATTCACTGCATGTATTAATTATTATAATTGATGTAGTCTTGCATTTCAAAGGACATCCCATCTAACCTTCCTTCTGTTACTTCTAATTCAGATCAAATACATGCTTTATAGGTCTTAGAGTGCCTCAATGGGCTTGGGTATCAAGTGGGGTGTCATATAAGCCAAGATGTTTCAACTTTTAATATATGGTCTATGCAGAGTTAGCTAATCTCAATTTGTACATCAGGAATGGGTGTTAAAATTGGCTTAATTTCCTGGTGGTTGTATAAATAAGCAGAGGTAGACATTTGGCAAGGAGAAGATTATGTTTAGATGTGCTGGTTCATGACAATAGCTAATGAGTGAAGTCCTGTAATAAAATTAATCGCAGTTTGGAATATGCCTTGATTTGGTATTTTTATTGATGATATGTTGGCATGGTGATTAAGTTACTCGAGTAACAACACAGTGGCTTGGATTGATGATCCGAAGACAGGAGTTCAAACTTCACCAAGACAGCTGGGTATTTAAATTCAGTTAATTAAATTCTGGAATTAAAAAAGAGCTAATGTCAGTAAAGGTGATCGTGAAACTACCGGATTGTTCTTAAAATCTGACAGCTTCACTAATCTCCTTTAGAGAAGAAAATCAGCTACCTTTACCCCGTATGACCTTTGTGCAATTCCAGACCTACTGCAAAGAGAGGGATCCTCTGGGTCCTTCTTAAACAGACCAGCAAGCAACTCTCAGCAAGGTCAGTTGGAGAGGAGTGTTAAGTACTAGCCTTGCCTTTATTTTATATTTATATTATATATATACACACATGCAAATAAATTAAGAAATTATGCATGTTCACTTACAGCAGCTGTTACAAGAAAACCACATGTATATGGCATTTAAACTTATAACCATTAATGAATAATAGTTTTAATTAATGGTAAATAACCTTTAATAATTAGCAATAATCATCATTTTAAATTCTCCCAGTGGTCACACCACTAGCCATCTATGCAAGGTCTCCTCCAGCTCTACAAACCCCCAGGATGATCACTCCATAACTGGTAACCATGCAAGGCCCCAAGCTCTGGAATTCCACTCTCACCATTACCATCACCACCACCTCTACACCTTTCCATCTCTCTACCACTATCCACCATTAAATCTACATATTTGACCAAGCTTTTGGCCATTTGCCCTTTCTCGCTCAGTGTCAATTTATTAATAGCAATCCTGTGAGGTGTCCTGGGATGTTTTGCTATGTTAAAAGATGTACATAAATGGGAGTTCTCATTGAGGTATATTTATCTACCAACTAACATCAGTAAAACAGATCATTATTTCTGTATGTTGGACCGTGTGTGGATGCCAGTGAATGAGTCGCTGATCACTTGGAGCTCAGCCTCCAAGTGTGTGCAAATGCACGTGTCATCCATATGCTGCAGCTCAATGACTGGGATTCACATGACCTTTGTTCTAGAGTGTAATTGCTGTAGATTGAACAGTTTCCCATTAGTCTGAAGATAACCCCCAATCCTGCATACAATAGGATGAGCCATATAGTCAACAGTTCCAGGAGAAAAGTTCTTTACCAACCCACCCTGAGTGAACAATAAAGGTTCATAGCAAGACCCTGGAAAACAAGGAGCCATTTCCCAGATCTCAAGAGCCAGCTCTTAGCAAAGGCAGATATTGATGGTGGTGCATTTCATCATCAATGTGCCAACACAGCCTCTGGTCGATCAAGAAAAAAAAAGGATTTGAAGATACAATTACTGTCTTCGCAAAATTCTCCAAATTCACTAGAAGGAAAAGTAACCCAACTTCAATCTCCTCTTCCAAGTCAACATCTCCAGCACCGAGGCCCTGGTTACCCAGTCAGCTACATTGACTACGTAACATTGTTCGCATGCCTGACAGCAGACTCTCAAAACAGATATTTGATTCTACGCTCAATTATAGGCAGAGGTTATGAGGTAAGTAGGGGAAAGCGATTCAAAATATGCCCAAAGCCTCCTAGAAAAAAAATGCAACATACCCACTGACACCTGGAATGCCTAGTTCATGATTACCTAAACTGCAGAAGGAACATTTGGGATGACGTTGAGAACCTCAAGTCCACATATCAGAAACCCTGTGAAAATGAAACAACTAGCAGATCATTTCGCTATCTCAGGCATCACCTGCCCAATCCGTGGAAGAGTCCACATATCTCGAATTGGTCTCAGTCTCTTCAGAACACACAAAACCAAAAAGGACGCAAATTAACCTCAATCAGAAGAGACTTCCGAAGAAAAATAATTGGCTCCATCTTTCTACATTACAAAGGTTTGATAAATAAATGTGGGAAAAAAATAGATATATATCAATCACTTAAACTGGGATTTGACAACAGAATGAAGTCTACTGAACTGTAACAAGAGCACAATTGATTAAAAACTAGTCTGAGACACATTTCACTTCTATCTAGTCAGGCCTATCTGACTCCATCCTATACAAGGTCAATTACTGGAGTAATATTTACAAACGAAAGATGACATTAAGCGCCAACTTAACCACATTCCAAGAACAATAAAAACTGCCTTTCAACCCTGCCCCTTTTTGTTTTAAAAATACTGTCAGTTCAATTCAACAAAGCTCTCAGCTCTTATTGCAACAGTTCTATTAATCCACCTCAATCTTAAACCAAGACTTTCCCTACAACTATCAAAATCATTTCTTTTTTCCCATTGGTCCATTTAGTTTCTCCACAAAATCATTACTAAGATTTTCGTTCAAATAAAACATCATTTAGTACAACTTTCCCACGGTTCCATGAAGTATTTCAACTATCTCAAGAAAATGCAGGTTTCAATACTGTAGCCACAACAGGACTTCCTATCTACCATTCCCTAGCTTGCTCAATGACAAAGGAAGCAATATAGAATACTCACTGGGAATTCATTTTCAATCTAATGGTCAACATTTTAAACAACTTCTACAAGACCTAAAATGCACTTCTTTGTCTCAGTGGGTCCAACTAATATCAAATTCCATCCACATGCAAATCAACTATAAAAAATTCCATCCAATTCCACATCTGGATTAAAAAGTCACATCTTTCACCTACCACTGAACTTTCAAATATAAGATTGATTTCTTACTCCCTGGCACAAATTTGTAACTAACCTACACACTGGCCTTCTACTACAATGAAACAGTCAATCATGGCACAGCTAATCATTAACAGACTCAATCAATTAGTCAATTAATGGTTAAACCAACCCACTCTCAAGGCTCCAAATAAACTAATAGCTCTGAGTAATTAAAAGTTCCATTCACAACCAGCTTTACCCTTTTATTTAGCAAATTTTCTACCCATTTTCTCTATGCCCACCTTTCATGAGTGTTGATCATACATGCAGCATAATATCAAAAGTAATGGTGATATTTAAATATTGTACAAAAGCTATCCAATGCAGGCCTTGCATTCAGTTCAGCATTCATCTGTGCAAATCCAGGTTTTTTTATTCATAATTTTGAGTTATTTGTGAATTGTGAAGCCAGTTAGGCATGTACTTCACCAACTAGCATAAGGTGTCCCAAAACTATTTCATTTAGGACCTGAACAGCTGTCAGAGAGAGGAGGTATGCAGACCATCTGTCTGAATCAAAGATCCCAGAGGAGAACGGACTATGTTCTAACCCACTGCACTACCCAGTCTTCCCTGGACGTGCAACTTCAAGGTTGATCTATGGTGTTAGAACCAGTGATACAGAAAAAGCATTTTCTTTCAAAGTCAACTCTTCTTAAATAATAATGAACAAGAATTCATTTTTGTTGCTGGCTTTAAAGAAACCTTATTTTTCATGTGGCTTATTCAACATTAAGCTAAAGTAGACAAGTTGCTTAGGACTGCTGTTTCAAACAACCTGTCTCATTTTGTCTTATTAGCAAGAGCTGACTGAGCATGAAGGTGTTCTTTACTTGTCAGTTGATAAAGTGGGCACTCCTTTTCTTATCTTTCTGATTCTAACTTCGCCTTGTCTAATCTATGCAGGCACACCTATCATCTGTGCAGAGGGAATGATATCCAATTAATTCAATATGCTAATTTAACAACACACATCATTAACCTAATGTGTAATATATAGAAACAGCAGTAAATTAATCATCACCGGTATAATGTCCAAATTTATTCTGAAACTTCAATTAGCTGAAAATATGCACCTTTGGAATATTATTGTAGAAGTTAACATTTTATATTTGGAAACATCATGTTATTCCTGAATATTTGCATATTTTGAAATGTAGTTCATACAAGCAAAACTGTGGTACATCACCAAACTCAATAATTAAAATGCAATTAAAAAAAGCAAGTATTTTTCATTATTCTATTCCAGAAAAAAAGCCTGACCTGCTGAGTTCCTCCAGCATTTTGTGTGTGTTGCACCAAATTCATTCTGTTTGGTTTATACAGTATATGGATAGTTTCTTCATTCATTCATTAGTCATATTGGATATGTTTTTTCAAGGCAATTCAACCTGATCATTATTGAAGCCTTCACCATCATCTGTTCTCTTTTTAAATTGTATTCTGTTTGAGTGCATATTGTGTTCATATTTGATAGACTGATAGCATTTGCAATGGCTAAAGTGTATTAGATTTTGCAACACTGAAAAACCTATTTTATATACTTATAGCCATGAACTGCAATAAGATGCATGTCAACTGCAATAAGACCTACATCAGACTATTCCCTGTGGATTTTTCTAGGTTTAGTCTAATCTTAGCAGTAGATCAAAGAATCCACCAGAGAAACAGCAAAAAATGGCAAAATTTGTTGTTTATTTCTTTAGATATTTCATAAATCTTTTGTCAAAGTTGCAAAAGAAGTGGTGGGGGGGGGGGAGAGAAGAAACCTGTGGAAATTGATTCCACATGAGCAGCTTATTGGGAAGAATCAAAATGAGCTACTTTTAAAAGTTAGTGATGACTAAGAGAACCCTTTCAAAACCCTTGACATTTTAAGATTGGCTAAAATTTAGGAAAAGCAACAATGTTAGAGAGAAAGTCACATTATATATGTATGTTAAAAGGATTTGTTGGCACACTGCCTTTTCACCTCTGGCACATAGATTTGAAAATAAGCCAAAATTAATGGAAAGAAATCTCCTCTGCCCATTCTAAGCTTTCACCTCAATGTGACAACCCATCCAATTTTGAATAGGACAAAGTCGAATTTTGAGGATCTACCTTGCATAGCCGAAAACTAAACTGCCAGGTCTATTTTCAATTATTGCATTAAAGGGCAGTGTTAGCAATCACAAATATGCTGTTTTCATGCACGTGTAAGTTATTTTTCATACCATAGGATATCTGTATTAAGACAGAGCAAAAACTGACATAACTAACCCAATGCGAAATAAATGTGATCAGTTTCAAAACTCATTAGATAGATACTCAAAGCATAAAACTGATCAAAATTTGGCACCAGATTGATACATTCACTCAAAATGTCTCATTGATGGGAAGTTAGAACATTCAAACATATACATTGCTGCCCCTGTTTCTAAGGAATAGCTTATCATTGATGCACAGTGAAAGAAACTTCATAATGCAACCAAATGCAAGAAGACTAAAAGGGGGATATTTTTGGTTACACTAGATGCTTTTTTGAATGCTATGCAAAAATGGGGATAGTTTTCCTTCACGTCAAATATTCATTCAATGCATAAAACCAGGTTTCACACCAGAATATTTACTTATATGAATTATCAGCCATCTGTCAGAATCAGGAAAAGTATGCCTCAGCTTTTGCCAATAACCTTAGAAAGAAAAAATAGTAGATAAATTAGTAAGAACAAATTGCTCATTTTAAATATGAACATGATCCACATTTACTCTTGGGTTACTCACAAGGCAGTGGTTGGGAGAAGGGCGTGGCGGTATGGCTTGTATGGCAAGTATACAGCAATATCTAGTGATTAAGTTTGGAGGAGTGGGGGCATGTAGCAAGAATTGACTGGAGCAGATAGCCAAGGTAAAGCAGAAAGTAGGAATGTGGGAGCAGTGTCCTCTTTCAAAGGCGGGCATGAACCTGGTCATCAGGTGCAAAGTGCTCTCAGTGTTGCTCATACCTTGCTCCTGTGCCATGACAATCAACTAAGCCATCTTCCATTTCATTCACAATGATCTGCAAGGAATGCGCCAGAAGCCCTGCAGGAGGAGATAGTGGACCATATGAATAGATGGTCAAGGTACTTTGGCAGACTGGTTCATCACCAGAAACAAGCACTCAAGACCTTGCTTGACTAGTGGTGAGAGGTGCCCTCTCTGTTTGGTCCTTCATGCACAGCAAGAGTCTCAGTCCCACAACACACTGCCCTCAAGATGGCTACGGCATAGAGAAGACAGTTGACCACCTTCTTGTGGGCTTTGTGTTTGCCAAGGTCTGAAAGGGATGCAGTGGCCCTTGTTGAGGTTAAACCCAAGTAGCTATGTAACTAGGACTATGTGCTCTATGGGCTGTTGCCAGGGACACATATTGAGGCAAGCATCAACTACAGTTGAAGGATGGACTTTGGTGTGCCCAAAACCTGTTGGTCTTTTAGTGTTTAGATTCCACAAGCAAATGCTCCCCACTGGCACATTCCAGCGTACAGGAGCATATGCTGAGGGATGCAGTGAAGCTTGAAGCAACCACCACAAAGGCCCCGCGGGAAGGCCCTCTGTAACGGCCCCTCAATCGCTTAACTGATGCAATGTTTAAGGATAAAACATAAGTAGCACTGGCACGTTTAAGGGAATTTATTGATTGCAGATACAAGGAATGTAGATAATTGATTGCCTTTGTTACATTAATGGCCAAACGATCCATTTTGCTTAAATGGAAGGATCCAATACCCCCTACTACTTTTCAATGGTTCTTTCAAACTATATCATGTTTAAACTTGGAAAAAATTAGGAGTGGTACTATTGATCCTTCGTTTAAATTTGAAGATATTTGGAGTCCATTTATTCAATATTTTCACATGATATAGATCCCCTTCCAATAACTTTCCAACTTAGAGGAACGGAGTTGACGACATAATATTGCTCTGTTTCTACTGAGAAATTTTAGTCCAGTCTTTTTTTTTTCTTTTTTTTTGTTTGTTTTTTTTTTAATTTTTCTGTTTAGTTTGGTTTGGTTTGATATATTGTTTATAATTTTTCTTATTGATTTGGGTTTTTCTTTTTCTTAATTTATATAATAAATCTTTTTCTTTCCTTTCTTTTACATTATATTCATTTACTAAGAGATCGTTAGATCTACAGATTTTTTTATATTTTATTCTTTATTATTATCCATGCCATGATTGTTCTCCTGATCTCTTTGTATTACCATGTACAAACATTGATGTTATATATTCTGTATTAATTTGAAAACTAATAAAAAGATTGAAAAAGGAATGTAGATAATGACATAACCCAAAGTTTTATATGAATATAGCATATTTTTGAAAAAAAAATCAAGCTCATTAAAGCATACACATACATGTGTAATATCTATCTATTTGGTTTCCCCTTCTGTAAGCAATCAAGTTGAAATTCCCATAAACACCTCTTGACTCTGTTTTCGCATTCCCTTCTGCAATAACTTACTGAGGTGGAACAAAATACCCAACAACAGAAACTTGGTAAAGAAACAGCCACTGTCAGGCACTAGGTGCTCACAACTCTTATTTCTGCATTTATCCCCTTTTCCCCATGATGAGGCAAAAGGAAACAAAGAATCTTCCAAGCAGTTCAGGAACTGTCTGTCAAAATTGATCAAAGGCAATCAGACAAACCCTCAGAGTCCCCATCCTGCTAAATATTAGTCAAAGTTTTAACTTCCTTCTGTTATGATCTCCTAATTTTCAGAAATACACCAAATAGCTTCTTGAAGACCTCCAAGGGTTCAGAGTTTGATGCTACTTCTAAGGACTGTTCTTCTGGGAAGAATGAAACTTCACACGAATTTCCAGCTCTTGCTTACCAATGACGCTTTTAGTAAATTTATGTAAATCAATCAAATAAGTGAATTAAGCCAAAGTCTCAATGCCCACCTCTAGGACTCAAGGCACTTCACCTAGAATATTCATTTTACTCTTCTTTGCACTTTTTCATTTCTGAGTTGGAAGAACGAACAAGGTAAAAGACATGGTCATATCTAACCCCAATGTAGTGGCCCTGTGTAATCCAGCCATACAACCAGAATCTTGCTCTCTTTGACCACAACCTCCTGACACTATGTTTGAATACTTAAGGATTAGTCAATAACTAATGCAAACCTCTCTCCTCTCCTATCACCTTTAAGTTACATTCACTTAGATATGCTCTAAACATAAATTATGTGATTTTTTTAAAAACATATCTTTAATCTATACACTGCAGATGTTTTGCTAAAATTTGAGATGCCGGTTGCAAACTTAGTGCAATCTATTACCTTCTCTAAGGTCACATTGGTACTGCATAATTTTGTATCATGCACAAACTTATTAACTGTACTATCTATGCTCTGATCTAGATCATGAAAGATAAACCAAAAAGAACCTAGTGTCTGGTGAACCTCAATAGTGATCATACCTATTGGAAAGCAACTCCCCTTAAAGAATCTTTTCTATAATCTGTTAATTATCACCATGGGACTTAATTTTAATGCATGGATATGCCATTTTGCTGGAAAATTTTTGGAAATTCTATTGGATGGCTTTCACCAGATCTCCATAATTTGTCAATCTAGTTGCTTCTTCAAAACAAAACTGGAAAAGAACCATCAGGCATGACCTCTGTTTCTGAAGTCATGTTAACTTCAATTGAGTAGTAGTATTATAGATACTGTACTAACTGCAACACTGATGGTGGTTTCCATTAAGTTCCCCATCACTCACCAATCTAAAATTGTGATTAAACAGGGTGTCACATGCATTTTCCTCCAATCATTTATTATTTTCCCCTTTTCGCTTGTTTGACCAGGTGTATCAAACTGGTTCTTGCTGACCACACTGCTTTGAAAAATGACGCATCTTTTCTGAGAAAAAGTAGTTTGCAAACTCCAAGAAGATTGCTGAGCTCATTTCTCTTGGGTTTGCAGTATGGAGACAGAATAAAGGTGTTCAAATGCTTACTCTACCTTCAGCCATATTTGTTAATTTATTCATTTATAATCACTGGCAAGGTCTTCTCATAGTGGTGCGCCACCACCTCTGTGAGCCACTACAGTTCAACTCTGTTTGAAGATAATGGTAATAGGGCATTTAAGAATGGATCTGAAGTCATTTAGGCAAGACCAGATTTCCTCACCCCTCAATTTTTTTTCATCCACTGAAGCATACCAGTGAATTGGATGGGTTTTTATGACAAAAATCCAGTAGTTACTTGACTAACTGTTGATATTGTTATACAAATTCCAAATTATTAACTGAATTAAAATTCTGCATATGCCATTTGAACTCAGGTCGCTGGAGCATTGGTTCAGGCCTCTGGATTACTATCCTAATAATGCAACCACTGGACCACCACCATCCCTTGTGTGCTTCAAACAGTCAAATAGTACAAGGATTTCCACTTTCAAACAGCAATCTGGAAATGCCATAGAAGTCTTTTTTTAATGTCAGAGGAGATGCATTACAGAGCCATCCCAACAAATGTTTGTGATCTCAAGGATGTTTGACTTCCAACCAATTTTCAAAAGGTCATTACCAGATACCAAAAGCAGGTTTGATTGGTATGACCTATCCATCCATCAGACCACAAAACTTAGCTACATATCAGGTTGGTCAATTGCCTAATCATGATTCTAGTAAGCCTCTCAATAAACAGAGGGGGACAACAGAGCGGCACAAAATCCGGCGTATCAATCAACAAGAAGGTGAGGCTCCAAAGCCTGATTTAGATAGCCAAGGTGACTCTGCATAACAGCCCAGTAAGGATTTTTAGTCAACTTACCTTACCAATTTACATGCAAAATTGCAAGAAAAGTGTGCATGAAATAACAATAAAAACAAATATGTGAGTGCCCATGGAGAGTGATGGAACAGCATTGCCATCAACAAGAGAGAGGTAACTGAAAACTCAGTGTAGTCCAGAGGTCTACAAAGCAATTTTCAGACATAAAATTCCTACAGATATCTAATAGCACCATGTTTACTGCAGTACAAGCTTATGTGGGGTTTATGAGGTTGAACAATATAATGGGATCCTCTTCCACAGCTGCATTTTGTGGGTGCATAGAGTTGAGCTACTTGTTTTTTCCTTAGCTTATCTGAATGAGCACAATGACAGTGCCAGGTTTCTGTCCTAGTCTTCTTCTTGCAGTAATGAATCCTTCCCTTCACAAGTCATCTACAAGAGTCACTCTTATTAACATAGTTGCAGACATACGTCAAGTACATTACTCTCTTAGGCAATGTCTTGCTTCCAGTAGCTGCAATGTGATCGTTACACGCACATGGGAAGAATCATGTGGGTATTGCATTGTGGAAATAAATAGATGTGTGGATAATCAGCACAGGACCTAGTTTTGTACGAGTCTTCTGTGTAACTGTAGTACATTCATCATGTTAATTGCAAACTGTATTCATTCTGTTGAATCTTTTTGATGGACAATACTTCATTAGTATTTGTCAGTTATGGTTGCACATTGGAAAATTATAGAAAAATTGTTGCAGTAGTTTGGCAAGGAATTCACTTTCTACTAAATTTGAATCACAAAAATCACTGTGAAGTTGATCTGATAAGAGTATAGCAATGTCAAGACCCATAAACATTGTGTCAATGGCTTATCTCCTAATCCATTTTTTAAAAAAAGACAAAACAGAACAAGAGTCAAAGAGAGAAATAGAGTTAATTAGGGTCAAATGAAATAGGGGCAAAAGGAGATTAAAAAAAACAAGGAAAAGAGAGGAAAAAGAAAACAGGAAAAGATAAAAGAACAGGGAAAAAAAGAACATTTTAATCCAGTTGTGCTTGGGAATTGTTTTAATAGTTTTTTGAGAAAGCTGATGCATGAATGCAAGGGTAATCGTGAGAAATGTGTAAATATTCTTAACCCATCAAATATAGAATCAGCAGCCCCCATTCATCATGATCAGGAGGCATTGAATATCCTGTGAGTACACTATTTCACTGCTTTTGTCAAGGTATATGGATTGCAAGATGAAAAAATATCAAGATCCATTTAATTCACTTTCTACCATTTGAACAGTTGCATAATACAACAGTAAAAGGAGGTCTTAACTAATCATTGTAATCAATCTCTATCAATTAGTCTACAGCTGACCCAGAAATGACATACAAAACCCCCAGTGGTGGAATGTTTTGGGAACCATATGCCCAAAATCACCTTTGTCCTCCCATGCATACCAAGCTCACCACCTCATGTTTCATTTACTACATCCCAAAATACTACTTTCAGAAATAAATCTACATAACTTGTGTTTGATAGAGTGACCTCTTTTGAATTTTGAAATTTGCATTCTGAAAATTAATCCCTTCTGACACTGATGACAGGTTTGGTACAAAATGACTGCCAAGGCAGATAAAAGAGTGTTAAAATAAAACTCTAAATTTGCAACCTGCTATAGTGAGACTCCTCAACTTCAGTCATCCTTTTATGGGCCTCCAAGGTTGAGTGTCAAGTCAGGACCATAAATCATGTAATTGCTAGTCCTGAATAACATTAATTAACAGCCCTAAAAGGATGCAGTGAGAATAATTCACAATAATGTCTTAAACCCAATAATGTTACCATTACCTTTAAATTCAATTGGGAGCCTTGCAGTGAGAAGTAATCTTTATGACCTTTGGCAAGTCTGATGGCTGAACAGTGCCAATCATCTAGCAATTTGCAAAGAATCCAAACTAATGGTGTATCCTTTTCACTCTACAAAGTGCTGGCCATTGCTGGATAATTGAATGAAGCACTGAGGCACCATTCTATTTCACTTTTTTTTCAAAAAAACTTTAACTTCCTGGAAGAAATACTTCAAAATGATGCAATGAGTACATAACCCTAAAGCAGGACATTTTTTTTGTCCGTTCTTGATAAAATGGGAGATTTGCTTTAATACTCGGCAATCAGGCAGAAACCATAGACCTAAGGTATAGATCAACAACCAGGATATCATTAGATTTGATAAACTGAGATAGAATGCTGCAAGAGGTGTTAATTAAGTGTACTAGATTTCAGAAAATAATATCTCAAAATGGGAAGAATGTGCCCAGTTATGAATCTGGGAAAAACCTCACCATGACTCAACTTGCCCAGTGTCCAGCATATTCTGGCTACTTTCTCGATGGCAACCCAAGTGGAAACATCAAGCCTCAATTAAATAAACATGCTGGACACTGGGCAAGTTGAGTCATGGTGAGGTTTTGCCCATATTTCCACTCAAACTCAAAATCTGCCATAAAACAGCATTCCTAATTGATCTTATTCTAGTTAATAACTAATTGCAATGGCCTTCCAAATTACTGAGTGAAACAAATCAACTGAAACTGTGTTCAAGTTGTTGTTACAGCTGAAGAAACAAACCACTTAGCAATTTGAATTGACTGATCAAAAATCTATGCATCAAGGACAGATCAACTGAATATAAATTCCTTCAAAGTAATTTTAGCAGTTCTGTGCTAAATAGACCTGAATAAGGCTTTCACTGGATGCTGGCTATTAATGGTGGGTTAATGCGGCTAAGGGTATCAGTATGCCTAAAATTCCGAGCACAATCTGATGCACAAATCTGAATGAACAAGGCAAGTAAAATCATGCTGGCACACAGTTTTAGCCAGTTTTGAGGGAGAAGACTGCCTTTGATGAATTGACTTCCGTACAAATGCAAAAGTTAACAGAAGCTCAAGCACCAGTGTTTACAGGTATAACTCACTCATATGTTAAATCCCACAATTATTACGCTATTTAAGACAATTACACTCAGACCTCACTATTAGCTGAATGGAAAATATGCAGAAATGCCACGCCTGCATATATTAAAGTATATATGTTGGAAAAAGTAAAGTTATATTACACTGTATATAAGAATTGGAATTCTGCTGACACCAATCTAGTGCCCGTTTGTGAAAGACCCAATAAAACATTTTCTCCAACTGTTTCACTAGTAACCTGAGTGGTTGATGTCATCTTTCATCAGCTCCTGATGCAATGTGTTAACATTTACAGATAATGACCAAGAGTGTCAATATTTCCAAAGTGTGCTCAGAATTTGTCAATATTTCCAGATGACCTCCATCTTGAAAAAAATTAAGGCTATAAACTGCAGTCATCCTCCTATACTTCACAGATGTCAATGGAGCAATATTTGATTTTTAATCTTAACTGAAGTACACATCTAGTACAGTAATTTAGTCAAATCTTCATTTTCTGAAATGGTTTTGATGCTTTAAGATAAAAAGAATATAAAGTACATTAAAAAAAAATCAGTGTTTATTTGACTGTTTAGTTTCTATTTTGTATCATAACTTTATGCTGGCATCATTGTTTAGTAAAATGCTAGATTAACAAATTACAAATTTTACAGAATCAGACAAACCAGAATAATTATTGGAATGTTAATTTTATTTCTGTCTGATTAATTTTGGCTAGGTTCCACAGGTGTAGAAATGCTAAATATATTTGATAGTAATTACCAAAAAAACTAACCAATTCTCTCTGGCAGCAGAAATTAACAGGATGGAATTATCTTTACTTTGAAGTCTTATCTAAGAATAAGTATTTTTATTTTCAAATCAGCAGCAAGTTAGTAATCTATTTTATACTGCTCAACTTTATAGAATCACCTGACTGAAGCACAAGCTTAATATACCTTTAAATCAAGGGTCAAATGAAAGTCAGTGCCCATAATTCTCTACTTATGTTTCAAGATGTGGGCATTGATGACAAGGCCAGCATTTCTTGCCATTTTTAACTGCTCTTTAGAAAGTTGTACTAGGCCACAGTCCACCTGGTGAAGGTACCTCCATTACGTTGTTGAGTAGAGAGTTCCAAGATTTAAACCCAGCAACCATGAAGGAACAGAAATGTATTTCCAAGTCGGGATGGTGTGTGATGGATGGGACACATCAGGTGGTTGGTTACCCATGTGTCCGCTGCCCTTGTTCCTTCTGGTGATAAAAGCTGTGTGTTTGGGAGCCTGTTAAAGCAGCCTAGACAAATAAATGCAATGTATTTGTGGAGGGTGCACTTGGCAACCACAATGCATAGTACCGGAGGAAATGAATGCATAGGTTGGTTCATCTTATGTTTAGGATGTTGCATTTTATAGACATCTTATACATGATGCCCTTAGGAAAATTCCAAATGGTCATTAGATGCTTTCTTACAGGGTACAGGAAAAAAATAAGCAAATGAAACACCTAGAGGCTGTTCTTGAAAATCTCAAAGTTTAAGAACAGAAGAAAAGAAGAAATAGGAGCAGGTCTGGTACAGACATTCATTTGTTGGAAGCGAGGTGAAACACTACAGCAAGAAATACTCATAAGTGTGTCAGGACAAAAACATAGCCTTGTTTGCCAAGACTTTACCATGATTGGTTCTTTTGTTAACCCATTGGTTGGAATCATGGCTTCCATTCTGTCATGAAGCCAGCAGAAAATGAAGAAGAATTTCTGTAGCAGCTGAATTTGAGGAGGGTGCCCCACAATCCCCCCAGCATCAAAGGCTTTAGTGAGGTTGAAAAAGGCCATGTATGGCAACAGGTGATGCTCCCTTAATACAGATGACACCTGTGTTATGGTCATTTGGGTTACAGAAATTTGACCTTACAGAATTCACAAATCACTACCCAAAAATCCGAGATGTGGAATAAAATTCACTCTTGTGGAATTTACATGGAGAAAAGAAATTAATAAATAAACACAAAATACAAAAGAAATAACAAATTTTACCCATTTTAACTTTTTTTCAACTTGCATTTCTTGATGCATGTGCAAATAATATGGTGTTGATTTTAGTGTGGTAGGTTCATTTAAGTGTATCACAGATCCCGTGCCCCCCACCCCCCCCTGCACAACCGCCCAAAAGTTTTCCATATTATTTACCCTCAAGATGTCTGAAACAGGGTCAGCAAGTTTAAATACAAGTTGTAAACCTAAACAACCACTGTTATTTGTAGTGAGTTATATCATTAAACTACCTTACCTATATTTGACATGCCATTTAAAAGTGTACGTCTTCATTCAAACTGAAGGCTGGAAGGTGATAAGCATCTGCAGTCATGTCTCCAAGCACAGGTGCTGGACATTTAAGAGATTTACTTTGAAAACTGATAAGGCAATCTCATGTGCCTCCCTTCTGGCTCCCACCTGCATATGCTCCGGATTCCAATGTTTCTAATGTAAATTAACATTTACAAGATTAACATTGTTTGATGTAGCTGAATTTTAACTTATTGTATTTCAGGATACCAAGGACCCTCTGTATATCACTACCTCACCACTAAAAATGTTTTCTGATTTTCACACTAAAATATACAACTTCAAATCTCTACACATTTTATTCCACCTGCCACAATTTTGTCCACTTATTTAACCAAATTATATTTCTTTGCAACCTTCTCTGAACCTATTCTTTCTCCTAGCTTGTATCATCAGCAGACTTAGATATATTATACCAATTCCCTTCACCCGAGTTTTTAATAAAGAGTGTGGGTGTGGTCCATGCACCGATCTTTGCATTAGTCTACAAATTACAGCCTGCTGACTCAAAAATAATCTGTTTCTTCTTGTACCGTTATTTGTTCATTATCCAATCCACAATCTGTGCTAAAATATTATCACCAATCCCATGTGCCTCAATAGAATAATCTCTTGCATGTCTCCCTATCAATACTGATAATAGTCACCCTTTATCCAGTTTCCTAGTTACAATCTCAAAAACTCCCAACTAATTTGTCAAACATGATTTCCTTACATAAAACCACCTAGACTCTCCCAGGTCATGTTATGGTTTCCTAAGTAATCTGTTATCGCACAGAGGATCTTCCCTACAACTAGTGCCAAGCTAAAGGCCATTAGTTGCCTTCTTTCTTTCTCCCTTCTTTCTTCTGTACCTCCCAATCTATGAGGACAATCAAAGGAACAATAGATATTTATGCATTAGCCCAAGCATAAAAGTTGAAGTACAGGTGCATTTCTCTTTCACTAGAGCAGAGTTTTCAAAGTAGTTTTTTTAAAATTATGAACAGAATTGACAGTAAATGTGGAAAGATATTTTCATTTAGTTATGGAAGCACTGAGAGACATCAGTTTAAAATGATCACTAACAAAGTGAAAAATGAGGGTTACTGGAAGATGGGCAGCTTTGCAATAGGAGATGGTTGAAATAGAGGCGCATCTTTTCAGGGGAAATTGAATGTATGTGGTGAAGAAACATTAAGTTGTGGGAAGAAACAGACGCAGACAAATTAGGTTTAGAATACTCCGGCAACAAGTATCAGCAGAAGTATAATGGGACAAATACTAACCTTCTATGCTATAAATTTCACCAGTTATATCTCCTTCAAAATGGTTCTTAAACAACTTAGCTGAATCTTTATTTTAGCTCCACAAGTTACCTTTCTCACTGGTCTCATAAGTGGTAATGTCATTTCACCCACAAAAAGAAATTAATGTTAAACTTTGATAATAACTGAATATTATTCATGATCAATCATTTTAAGAAACTGCTGTGAATAAGAAATTAATGCAACAATCCAGTGGCACACATTGAATTTGATTTGGATATGAATACCATAGATACTTTCTTTAATCACAATAATGATAAAATTATTTATAATACAATTTAAGTGCAAGATGCTCTTTCTGATGCTTTTTCCCCTACAAGGAAATCACACTCTAGCTTCATTCTACTTTCTGCTTTCAATGATCAACAGCAAATGCACTTAGTAACAAGTTCATGTAGGCACGAGGTCAGGAAAGAATGTGAATTTTCTGTTGTTTTGATGAAAACAATAAGAGATTTGTGCCAGTAGATGGCGCAATATGTCTGACAATGGTAAACAACAGACAGGATGAAAGAGGCCCATAATTTTTTCTGCAGGCAGGCATCTATCTAACAGTGTCTGCCATTTGTTGGACTAACCCTCACACATTCGAGTTTTGAAATATTTCCTGTGATGTGGTGTTAAAAGTGCAAGCTTATAAGCTCACAATAAAGTATACTGGACATCTGAGCCCTCAGTGAATAGCAGAAGTAACTATGTATCTCCTTAACCAATCAGATTTACGATTGCGAAATTAACCGTAGCCTGAGAAGGATGTATAAGTTAGATTGGGTGAATTCAATGTCAACTTATGTAAAGAAAGAGAAATAGACAAAAGGAAAGAAAGGCTGGATTCAGAGAATGAAAAAGACAGAAAGAAAATGGTATAAATTAAAATGTTACCTTTTAAAATTAATTTTCAATCTGAAGGAAGCTGTTAGGCAATATTTAACAAATATCATTTCATTAAAAGACTAAAATTCCTAAGACAAAGTAATTTTATCACTTTTTTCAAGTAAGTCGAAAATAACAAAATGATTCACCGCAGAGAGAGGCCATTCAACCCATCATGGAGCAATTAATTTATTTATTCCACTATTCTGCTCTTTCCCCATAGCCTTAAGCTTCTCCCCCCTTGAATTATATATCTAATTCTCTTCTAAATATTACAGGCACAATACTGCAGATCAGTGAAAAATTGTTTTGTGTTGCATGTGGTTCCTTTGCTAATCACGTCTTATAAGTCTCCTCTGTTTACTGCTATGTTTGCTCCACCAAAATGTATTTACGGTCTTGAATACCTCTAATAAAATCTCCTCTTATTTTTTCTCTAGAAGTGTGGCATCTTCTCCAGTCATTCCATGTAATTCCATTCCTCATCCCTTGTGCCATTTTTGTTAATCATGCTCTCTCCAAGGTCCTGACATCATTTCCAAAGTGTGGTGCACAGAATTGAAAATAATTCTCCAAATTAGTACTTAAACAGTGCATTGTAAAGATTTAACACATCTCCTTTAGTCTTGTTTCCTTCTTCTCTGTTAATAAAGCCCGGGAACCAAAATACTTTTTAAACAGCTTTCTCAACTTGTGCTGCTATCTTCAAGGGCTTCTGCACACACGGTTCCAGGTCCCTGCTCCCAGAGTCTCCTTGAAATTGTACGATTAAATTTATGTTGTTTATCCTGTCTTCTTATCAAAACAGATCACTTTATACATTTCTCATCAGATTTCTTCTCCCTTGTATAGACCATTTGACCAATTTGATAATGTTCCCCCAAAGTTTGTGACTACTTATCTCCTTGTTTACTACATTTCCAAGTTTCATATCATCTGCACATTTCTATAACCAAATCCAAGTTTATTAATATATATCAAACCCAACTTCAAGGGAACACACTTCTCCGGGAAAAATAACTATTTACTACTGCTCACTGTCTCTGTTCCTTAGCTAATTAATCTCTGTTAAGGAGTTTTCCTGTAATACCACAGTATTTCATTTTTCTAACTAGTGTGCATCATAACTACTGTAGGCAGTCTATTCACACTGCATCAACACAGCACCACCATCACCAAACCTCTCCAGTGCTTCCTTTTTTACCACCATGGCCACTATGGTACATCTGTGTACAAATGTTAAACCTCTCCTATTGCTGCACCAAAGTAAAATGTGATGACAGTGGTACTGGATAATGCTCTGGTACTGTGAATCTCTTAGGTAGCTTCAGTCCCATTGTTTTCTAGTCTGAGGAGCCTCATCCAAGCCCTATGACAAGCTTTCTACCCTATATAAACCTGACCTGATCCAAACTTCTGGACACAAGAGATTACAGGCGCTGGACTTGATGCAGGGTCTCGATCAAAAACGTCAACTATCCCTTTGCCTCCATAGATGCTACTTCAGCCTCTGTGTTCCTCCAGCAGTTTGTTTTTTGATCCAAACTTCTGCAGCTCAAGTTCCATTCAACTATCACTCCTGTTCTCATTGATATATATATTATTGGCTCCAAGATTAGCAACACTCCTTTTTCAAAATAACCACTCCTGTCTTTAAAGCTCTCCGTACCCTCAGTTCTCCTTCTCATTGCTCTTAAGCCTTCTAAGTATCTGCCTCCAAGTCTAGCCTGTTATGCAGGCTTAATTTTAATTATTCTACACTGGTTTGTGGCTCAGTTTAAAATATTATTTGACATTGTTCCTGTGAAGTACCTTGGAGTATTTGACTACATTAAAGATGATACAGCAATGCAAGTACAGTCTACAGTACCATTGGCAGTTACATTACTGAACAGGAACCCAGAAATCCAGACTAATAATCTGAATACATAAATTCAAATTCCATTGCACTGCAGAATTTAAACTTGATTTATTTAATTAAAGCCAGGAGTTTAAATAATCTGGGGGCCATTGGACTGCTAGAATGTCTTAAAAATATTTCTGAGTCACTAATGTCCTTCGATGAAGGAAATCTGCCATCCTTATCCACTCTGGCCTGTTTGTGTCTCCAGATCCAGAATCTGACTCATCTCATGAGCAGCCAGGGATGAGCAGTGTCCAGAGGCCATGAATGAAATTAAGCAGTTGCTCCTGAGAAAACACTTCATCAGTGCTTATGACCAGGCATTTGAGGAGGGTAGGCAGCAAGATTACACACTTATGGCTTTACCTATAGTGCTGTGCCCATGATCCAACTCCCATTGATCACCAGTTCAGCAAACCTGATGGTACCAGCGAGGTCTAGTTGATTCGGTTGAACCCTCAATCCTGTTGCATTTTTCTTCCCAACCTTTCCAAATTCCAACTCTTGTTTTCAAATGGTCCCTCTGGACTTAAGCCTCATAGTCTTAGTGATCACATTGTTGTCCTAAGGAAGCATTTTATTGGGTTGTCCTTTTGTTTAGATGTTAAAGATCCCATTTGAAGAAATACTTGATGAAGTCTTGGAAGGTTTCATAGTATCCATACACATTCCTTTAGATAGAATTCAGCTTTGATGGTGACATGACCTCTACAAGTATATCACTTCAGCTCTGCCCATTGGGACACACTGACAGCCTTTGACACAAACCAAGGCTGGGGACAGAACTTATCATATGCAGAGATATGTAAAAAGTATTACAATTGCTAAATTTAAAAGATTACAACAAATATGTAAATAGAATTGATTAAAACATGAATGAAGCACTAATACCTAATTTAGAAGGTTGAAATAAAAGGGGAAACTTTTTTATCTTCCTAATCTCCAGGTTGGGAAGCCCATAAAGGTAAATAGGGGTTCCCAGACTAGCATGGGAGAGTTGGGACAGATTCTCGATACTGATCCTGGGAATACTAATTTATCCAGGCTCCACCACTGGAGACCACCAATGGAACAAAATTTGTTGTGGATTATAGGGTGTACTTACCTGTAAGTGGCTGAACACCAGTGATCCTAAAGGAAACAGCCATCCACAGTCAGCTGGCATCAGCCCAATGAGTTGGATTTTAAGTGTCTCACCATTGTAATGTAGGAAATGTGATAATCAATTTGCACACACAATCACCAGTGTTTCAATGACCAAAGATTCTGCCTTTTACATGGCCGGGTGATGGATACATTTTGGCTGGGACTCTGGGAGTGACTCCCCTCAATTCTGTGAAACAGTCCTGTGGGATATTTTACATCCACTTGTCAGAGCAGATATTGCCAATTGTTTGCTCATTAGATGTGTCCTGCCTGCTAACACCAAAGTGCTAAATCCTGTAACCCACCTTAACAAGCTGATGTTGTAGTAGCTTCATTACACAGTTGTCTTTATGAACAGAGAACAATGTCTGGCTTCAAGGTATCTCCCCTCCAGATAGTCCAAGACATGGATCCATTCTCCCAAATATATACTATACCCAAATATATATACAATATTCTTAAATTTAAATCACTAAAAACTTAAATCACTTTTCCATGGACAAAAATATACAGCATAAATGTTATAATTAAAATATCTAGGTAATACTGGGACAATGAATGCCTTAAAAACACCAGAAAATGCAGAAGAAAATATAGTTTGGCTCTTCATCCCTCTTTCTGATAAACCACATGCAATGCTTGTTGTCATGGACACACGTATCTTCCCCATCTATTGAGTATCATGTTTTCAGCTTACAAATGACAATAAATTTCCCAGCCAGTACAGATTCATAAAATGTAAGTATAATTCTTAATGTGTATCTGAGTAACTGTTTTCAGGTTACAGCTAATAACAATTCACTTCATGATAGTCAGCATGTTCTGGCTTTATATCTCATTCACTACTATTGCCACCATTTGTCATTGTAATCCCAGGTGCTGTGATGGTACCAGATGGAATCAATATTACAACTGTGCAGAATCAATATGGGCTGTAACAAGTGAAATCACAATGTGGGTGTAGGGAACTGGTTAATAAAATGTGTTAAAACATTCTTTCAAGGCATGTCTGCTTGTTTTTTTTTTAAATTGAAAATACTTTCTATTAGCCAGTTTAATTCCTATCATTAAATCTGCCTTTAATTTGCAATGAATATGCCAATGCAAAAAAAAGTTTGCTAAAGGATCAGATTGGTGATTCCTTAAATCAGCTCTAATGTAAAATTATGGAATCTGTTAGTTTTTTTATTGAAGTTAATCAAAGCCAATTTGGCTAAATATTGAACTTGCAGCTTTTCCTTGTAGTTGTCAATATGGCTATTCACCTTACATCAAACTAATTTACTCTCTGGTGCAGATGAGCAAATAGAATTAGATGAAATTACTAACTATAAGCCAATTAAATAACTGGACCTTATTTCAAGACCTTAAAATCTAAATAAGATATATAATTCAAAATAGCGAAGAATTTCATGCATGTCCTCCTTCAATTCCCTCCCAACTGGAAGATATCTAAATTCAATGTACAGGATGGATGACATTTGGCTCTCATCAACAAGTTCAATTTGATGTTTGAGACCATTTGCCAAAGGAGGGGGGGAATCAAAGCTGAGCTCAGTCCTAAATTCTACATACTTTCCAGCTAAGATTAATGAATAGTGATCATTAAGTTTCTGCCCCTACATATACACAGAAATGTGATGCCTTGAACACCAAGATATTCCAAGCAGCAATAGAGGTGCATTATCAAAATTTTGCATTATGCTACATATGCTGGAACAGATAATCAAAAACTATCAAAATAGTGGTTTATAAGGAACCCTACAGAAGAAGAGAGAGATGGGAAAGTAGAGAGGCTTGGAAAGAGATTTCCAAAGCATGGGGTCTAGATATTGTCAATGGAGGAATTATTAAGGAGGCCAGATCTGAAAGTGCATGGAGTCCTCACATACTTGTAGGGCTGGAGATTGTAGTCAAAACTGAGAGTAGCAACAGCAAGCTGGGATTTTAAAACAAGAATCAAAGTGTCGATAGTCTGGCTTATTGAAGACGTCAATGCATTGCAATGACCAACCTGGGCACGATCAGCTAATTCATTCTGACCTGCTGAGCACTATGCTGACATTTGACTGATTGGGCATTGTGTATGATCTATTTCTTTACACCTGCAACTAATCTTTCACCCAAATGACAATCTTTTTATGAACATTGAACACACTTGCAGGTATCAAACAATAATTGCACAGTAAGTTATTATTATTCAACTTCTATCCTCAAGTTGTAGGCAGTGCAGAGAATTTTATTCTTTTTTTTAAAGAAAGATACTTTTCTGTTCTATTTTATTCTACTCACTGATTTCATTTACGGCATCCACCCAATCAATTGTGTTCAAAAGATATTTCAAAGCTGTTTACTGAAGACTCCACATCCAATTTTTCTTTTCCTCTAACATGAGACATTGGGCATTGGTTCAATATCACCTTCCAGCTGTTTAAATGAAATAACTGTAGGAGAGTGGAAAAATAAATTTTCTTCCTTCTTAATCCAGAGTACTACGTCTTCATACTGAAACTTGTTTCCTATTGAGCCTCCCTGCTTCTTTGACTTTGCCCAGTTTTACATTTAGTTGACATTGATTCTGACATACTGTGCAATGCAACGATAGGAACAAGCTGTGTAAGCACCTTTTAAGTTAAGAGTAAGTAAATCACTCAATATCAAAAGTTAATGTTGATTTCTTAAAACAAATAATACAATTAAGTTTATTTACTGTTTTAGCTGCAAAGACTTTATCTGGGTGAATAATTCTGATTTCAATATATAAAAACATCATGAGATGAAATGACTGTGATGTGCAACTGCACTTGGCAGAATGACTTTAAAATTAGTAACTTACAGATAACATACAAAACTATAAGATATGACAGTCAAAATCTACAGTAGTTGGTGAATGAATATAGAGTGCCCAGTATTGCCCTTGCCATTTAATTCCTGCACTTTTTGTGCTATATGTTATGTAAGTCAAGGGTCCAAACGGCAGAACCCCTCTAGAGCATGCAAAGACAAAAGACAAGCTATGACTCCTTAAGTTCAGTCACATTGAAGTAACCTTGGTTGAAGGTACAGTTTGAAGTAACCTGTAAGTTAGAATAGTGATTTAAATGTTGTAGCGTATTTCCATATATGGGTATACTTTTACATACCTACATATATGACATACCTACTTTTCAGCAGTGAAGGCGATTGGGACAGATAGTCTTGAGCAGGAGTTTGTTGGAGTACTGTGTTGATGGTTTAGGTGCTGAGTGTTCAGTCTTATTAATAAATCATTATTAATATTTGACATGCATTGCATTAATTTGTGTTAACATCACATACTGAAGACATTACAAATTGGTGCCAAAATCAGATTCTAAAAAACTGGGGCCTAGATGTGAAAAATGTTTCTTTCAGAGACTTACCGTTGTTAAGCAGAAGCCCAGCAGCAGTTTCGGTGAAACAGCGGTGGTCCTGGATCCTATAAGCGCGGCTGTAATTGTTGTCAGTCTCCCGGGAGTGGTGCGAACTGGCGGCCAAGTTGCTGTGAGCGACGTGGTGCCGACAACGGCCTGAACTACAGAGTGGGCACCGGTACAAGTGTCACACAGCAGGGGTGTGAGGTAGCCATGATCCACAGCAGCCCAGAGCGGCTTCCAAAGCACTGGACGATTTCTGTCACACGGAAACCGCGTTCAAAAAGAAAGTGTCACTGGTTCAAACAGCACAGCCAGTGAGTCAACACTCCCTGAAATGGCGGGAAAACTGCGCGCTACGTCACCTTTTGGTGCCACCGAGATCACAAGAAGAAAACAAGATGTCTACTAAGTTTCTTCATTGGAAAGCTTGGAGCTTTTAATACAGATTTAGAGTCATTTACTTCATCTATTGAGAGCATGGAAATGTTTTTTTTGTCGGACCAATGATATCTTAACATTAGATGAAAATACCGAAGTACTTAAGAAGGCGATTCAAGAGAAGATGAATTGGACAGAGAAAAAATCAACATCCAGACCAATTTATCCACACATCAAAAAGCAATGGGTGTCTTTTTTGCAAAGGTGGCGACGAGATTAAAAAAGCGCTTTCAACCCATCACCTTTAAGGATAACTGAAAGCTACCAGTTGAGAATGCAAAATCTGAAGCATAGTGAGGCCATCAGCAATTACGTTGTGGTATTGAACAACTTACTATTACTTTGCAACTTCGATAAATTTCGTAAGAGAACCAAGGAAAAAGAGTGGATTGTGGAATCACAGGTGAAGGTCATTCAGTTGGTTGAGACCGTACCTACTCTACGTGAAAGCAATCTAGCTGGTCCCACTCCCATGCCCTTATCTCACATCCCTGAAAATTCTTTTTTCTGATATTTATCCAGTTCCCTTTTGAATGCTACAGTTGAATCTGCTTCCACCACCATCCCCCGACAGTGAATTCCAGACCTTAATCATTCAGTGTTTAACAAGGTTTTTCTTAATCCCCTCAGATACTGAGTGCATACCACCTGGACTTTAAGGCATCCATTTTAAGTGTAGCAAGCCCTTCTGTTATCTCCTCTTAATCATTTTTAGCCCATTCAAAATCTCAAATACATCTTCCTTTGCTGAAACTCCAGCATCTTCTTCCATGATTTAAAACTAATGTAAAGTACTCGTATATTACCCAAGCCACACCCTTTACCACCATGGGGAGATTTCTTTTTTGGTCTCTATCAGACCCAGCTCTTTTACAACATTTTATCCTCTTCACATAGCTAAAAAAATTGTTTGGATTCCATTTTATGTTTGCTGCCACTCTTTTCTCATGCTCTCTATGCCTTTTATTTTCTGTTTTACTTCCCATGTAAGCAACCTAATTCTCACTTTGTGTTATCAATTTTGCATCTATCATATGTCCTTTTTATCTGCTCTTTTTTTAGTCAACTGTAATTTCACTACCCTTTGCCCTCAATGAAATTTGAAGTCCCCTATTATCACCAGTTAAAGGCCTTGCATGCAAATTTGCTCTAGGATATCCTTCCATTGGCAACCTATTAAAAAAATCCTGATGGCATAATTGCACCTCCATTGATTCTTAACTCTGAACAGTTAGATTCTCTCCTCGATCATTCCAACTCTCTCTCTCTCTCCAACACTGCAATATTCTCCTGTGCCAATACTGTCACTCCTCCTTCTTCCTTCCCTTCTTCATCTTTCCTGAATGCCTTATTTCCAGGAATATTCTTTTTTGCCAGGTCTCTGTTAGCGCCATGACATCATAATTCCATGAGGATAATTGTGCCTGTACCTCAACAGCCTTGTAAAATATGGCTCTTGAGTTTATAAACAAGCACTGTAAACCAGTCTTGGACTTCCTACTCAGTATTAGTTTGGTCCGCCTAAACATTTTCTATTTCTTACTCGGGTGCTATTTATCTCTCCCAATTCTTTTTCAACCTTCTTTCCTTCTCTTCAGTATTATCATCCTGTATCCTTATCGCTGCCAAATTAGGTTAGACTTCTTTCTAAAACACTTGCAAATCATCTTCCTGAGAGAAGATTGGCCCCAGCTCCATTGAGGTGCCAACTAACAGGCCTGTTCAGCTCCACTTCCCCCAGAAGTAGTCCCAATGCAAGTCATCCCTCTTGTATCACCTCTCCTGCCATGCAATTACCTGTGCTATCCTCCTGTTATTATATCCCCAGGTGTGTGGCACAGATTGTTATCTGGAGATCATCACCTTTGAGATCCTGCTTCCTAATTTCTTTCCACATTCCACCCACACAACCTCTTTTTCTTTATGTCATTGATAACAAAATCAACCAAATTCTCCTCCTTCAGACCTTTCTGCAGCTGTTCAGCAATGTACTCTGGGAGATAAAGTAGCATCCTGGAATCACTTCTGCAATCACATGAACAGCTATCTGCTCCCCTATTAACAGAATTCACAGTAACTGTTGCTCTCTTCACCTTTCTCCTTTCATCCTGTACAGTTGAGCCATCCACAGTGCTATGTGTGAAAGGATTGAATCAAAGTTACTCCCAATGCCTGAACTTACTTTTGAGAAAGCCTGTCAGACAACAGCTAAATACAAGAGTTACATTCATCCCAAATGGCTTATGCTGCACGTGGTCATGCTGCTTGGAGAAGACTATTGCATCTAAGCGGAGTTGGAAGGAAAGAAGTATGCTTAGATGATCTACTTGTTGGAAATGCAGTGACAATCATTCATAACAGTGATGCAAATTGAAGACAACCACCTGCTTTAGATACCTATGTAAGGATCACATTGCAGTTCTTTGCGGTTCAGAGACTAAATTGAAGATGGATTCAGATCATCACATTAGCTTTTATTGTGTGGAGGTTGATGAGAAGAGACTGGTATATGTAATGTGCATGCTGTAACTGGACAAAATGAAAATAGGCAAGTTAAGATTTCAAGACATGGGGTTTGATGAATCATTAGTACATCAGAATGAAAGTTACCATTGCTCTAGATTGCCCTATCATTAGCCAGCTTACTTATTCATAGAATTTCAGCAGTATACTTCAAAGGAAACGCACAGTATAAATTGTCATATTTGGAACAAATCCTCTAAATGTTGAGACAAGTGGAATGGTTGGTAAGATAGTAACAGCATCACACAAGACAACCTATTGAAGAAGCAAAATATTATAATGGACCAACCAGGATGGAGAAGAGCTGATAACACCAACTAAAGTTGAATTAGGGAATGTGTTCAATTCGGAGATGGTAAAGTTATGCTTGGACATTTCTCTACAGGGTACACACCAGCAGAACTTCTCATAAAAAGCCAATTGCAAACAAGGTTGAGCTTAATAAAGCAGAGAGTGGAACTGAAACAAGATTGTCAGAAATATTATTTCAAATCAGTTTCCAAAAAGAGATTTCATGTCAATGACAATGTCTGAGTTTTGAATCCTGCTAATAAAATGGATGTAAACAAATGGAAACTTGGAACTGTTGTTTCAATCAGTGACAAAATCAGGACTTATGTGGATCACAAGGTTCCAGTGACATTTGTGACTGAGTCAATATGCACTCACATTTAGGTTATAAGTCAGATTGCGCTCTACTACCTGAAGCAGTGTCTTCAACATCACCACAGTCACCAGAACAATAACAATAACAACAGCAGAGCCACCAGTCAGGCCTGCAGCAACAAAGTGTAGAAGGCAGAGGGCTTCTAGAGAATGAGCCTGTTGCTCACATTGTTCAGCTAAGGTCAGAAATGAGACCTTTCCTTTTAAAGGGAAAGTGGAAAAGAGATTAGGCATGAGAGAAGATCTGCCAGGATTTATAAACAACCATTGTTATAGAAGCCAAAGATATAGAATATATATGGGAAGTAGCCGTAAAAAATAATAAACAGTAGACTGTGCATTTCAAACATGATGCATGTTAAAATTAATAATGGATATTAGCTGGTAATAAATTGCTCTTCACAGGCTGTCAAGGATTTATGTTTATTTCCAAGAAAGTGCCACTTAGCACTATAAAGACTGCCTGCTCATTTTTTTTTGTTCCTGGGCATGCCTTATCCTCAACCTAAGGTGCCAAATGAGCCTTCTGTGATTTCTTACAGCTTGATCTGGCTTGATTGTGTTCCTGCCCTCTGATCACATCTACTCTCCCTGCAAATAAAATCTCACCTCTCTCCTTTATCCACTTCTAACATCTGGATCTTAAGTACCAAGGGCATCCTTCTTTGACCTTTAGGACCACAGACATGTGTATAGAAGTGCAGAGAATGGAAGGAACTTTCTTGGCTAATTTGTAGCTGTCACCACACTCCAGTTAACACTCATTAGATTTAACACATTTATTATCAACACTGCACACATAGCCCCAGGATTGTCTGCACAAGTACACTGCTCTCAATGGGACATCACCACAGTTCCATAACATGCTCACACCTCTGTGTTGCAGCTCCTTGGGACACATCTTAAGTACATTTAAATTTGTCTCATATCTGCTGTGGGTATAGTATTCTTCTACTCTTGATAAACTTATTTCAAACTGTATAGTGACTCACAAACATAATTAGTGGTAATAAGATAACAGTGTTCTAAAAAAATACAAATAGATCTATCAACCTCCACAAGAAGAACAGTTCCATTAAAATGGTGGTGACTTGCTGAGTCTGAATTTCACCTGTTCTTTTAATCTGCTTTTTTTTTTATAAAATGCTCAACTATGCTTTATCTCTGATTTCCATTGTTCACACTTTCTTTCCTTTGTCACAAACATATTAACTAGTCTCGTAGTAGAAAGCTCAACTTCGCCTTATTTCTGATTTCCAGTGATCAAAAACTTTACAAGATAAACAAGTCAACCAATAAAATACTCATAAGCCTCCATCTTTTGCTTATCCTTAAGTATATGGATTTCAATAGCAACAAAATATCAATTAAACAAATTTCTGCTCTGTGAGTATTTAATACCTACTTTGTTCTAACCTTATAATACCATCTGATCTAATCCAATAAGGGGTTTTCCTCTGAGGCAGTTAGTGATCCGATTAGTAGATCCCTGAGGATCATCTCGAAATTTCTACTTCGATTGAAAATTACATTTTTCTTCCCATGCGCAGTATAAAATTCAGGTAAAGCTGCAGTCTGACTCAAAACTTTTAAGATTATAAAATAATAGATTAAAATCTACGGTGTGAACAGGAATTAGCAAAGTTATTAATGTGGTGCTGTGTATGGTCGATTCGAGTGCTTTGATAAGGATTCTGGTATTATATGTCATTATGTATCAAGTATATAGAGAAGTAACAGAAATACAGATCCCCGCTGAGGTAATATTAATGGCAACGTCACTGAACCATGGGAAGTTTACTGCTGAAGGGGTTTGGTTTAACTCCAGAGTTTAATATGATGGTGGCAGCATGATTTTCTACAAAACTACTTTAATGCCTATATATTTCTGTATGACAGACAGTGAGAGGACATCGTGTTAATTTAGACGCACGTTTGTAAAATAAGAAGCCACCGTGAAAACAAATCCAGGCTGGTTAGTGCTATGCCAAACTCGAGCTGATTATTTTTGATATCACAGATTTATGTGCAAATCCAATCTTTCCTGCATTAAAGGTTGCCAGATTCTTAATACTAATGCTACTGTGCAAATCGACTTCCCTATAATGAATGACAAGCCGAAGAGTGTCATTCGATCTCGCTGTTTGGGCAACATGTGTTCGCGTTGGCCAAGTATCACACAGGACACACGAAAAAGAGAGAATCAGGATCCTGGAGTTTACAAATAAAAACATTCATGATATTTGCATCGCATAAGATTTATTTTTGTGTTGGAGTTGTGTTTTTTCGGTTTGGGATATTTTAGATTTAGAAGAATATATTTCGGACAAGTTGCAACGTATGTTGAAATTAAACACTATACAGCCGTAAGGTGTGTCATTTCACCTGTGGCCATTTGGTCTGTAGTGTGTTCTTGTCATATAACAATGCAAAAGTGCCTTTATTTCGCATTTCAATGTCAAGCACGGGTGATCCAATAATCCCGCCTACTTCCCATCTCGACCATTGTAACCCCAAAAGAGAAATGTTAAATCACTTGGTCTTTAATTATAACAATTAATTATGACTTTAAAAAGCCGTTGGGTTGCTTTGGAAATGTTCAGTGGAAATAATTTACGAGCAGGTAACTTAGCGATTCCTTTGCATACGGGGGAAGGGAAAAAGAAAAGGATAAGCAAATATTGGACACTATTTTATTGGACAGTATTTTATTGGTTGACTTGCTTACCTTGTAAAGTTTTTGATCACTAGACTATTTAGTATGCTTGTGACAAAGGAAAGAAGTGTGAACACTGGAGATCAGAAATAAAGCAAATAAAAGCTAATCACGCCTATCGTTCGCAGAGTTTCAGCTAAAGTTCTAGGATTCTTCAACTGCAAAAGCGAATGGTAATAATAACGAAAATAGTCACTGACGATTTTATTTGTTGTCTGTCACTAAAATGTGTAAACTCGACCAAGAACCATCATTTAGTTCAAAATAACATAATCACCTGCAATTTCGGAATCGTTAATAGATAACATTGACTGTTGTAAATTTACTTTTGTTTAGCTTTTTCCAGTACCAAGGTACTTGCATTAATAGTTTCATACGGGAGGAAGACACCATTTACTTAACTTGAAGAGGAAACAAATGTACCGCTGAGAACTTACTGTTGATACGAATGTAAATTACTTCTGGATTTCAATCAATTGTACTGAGGACAAAACTGTAACTTCAATTGCCATACTTTTGGATTATGCCATTCTTTTGCGGCAACCAGATCACAAGTCAAAGGCACTAGTTTAATATCTAGGAACAAGTTAAGCAAACAGAAAAAAAAACTCGAAAAGGCCAATGCGAAACAAAGAAAAACAAAGATTCTTGCTATTAATTCAGTCGAAAACCTCAAACTGTATTTTCACCGCGGATCTTGACGGAGTTGGCAAGTTAACAAAGTTCCGTAAAGAAAACAAAATGAAAGACAACATTAAATCCTTATAAACAATCGGAAATTCCCATTTATTCACTGCCCCCACTTGAAGTACCATCAACACTCAACTTTTTTAGAGTTTTCGGAACAATTCTTCCAATTACTTAACAACATGTTGGGTTTTTTTTCCAAGTCTATCGGTTCGTTTCTCCTTTCTCACTTGAACTCTCTATACGGGCCTGCTATTGAACAATTAACTAATTAACATAGAGGAAGCGAAGTTAGAGAAAGGTTCTCATCTGATTAATCGAGAAGAATATTGATTGTTTTCATGTATTGTACATTCCGGTGACGCCGTCCTGCGGGAAAAAAACTTTCACTTTTATTTTCCTTGTTATTACTAAAGGTCGATGTTGACTCCATTTGAACACCCAGCCGCATCAAGGCACGGAATGTTTGAAAATGCAGAGGCTAATCTGCCAACGTCGCCCCAGCAGTGTACCTCTGTATTTAGGAAGAAGGATTCAGATGGTGAAATCCAGAAACAAGAAGAGGAACTCATCTTGTACGTAACAAAATAGCAGAACTATTATCACAAGAAGATTTAGCTGCAGGATTCCAGAATTTAATGGATTGCATTACGTAGCAGGGCTTCAAATGTTTGAACGGTTCTAAATGACGAGATCTGCATCTTTGTACAAAATAGCAGACCCCCATAAATGAAGATAATTGCATGAGCTTCTTCGCGGATAGACAGATGGATAGCTAATGTCTTCTGGGCTATCCTGTCTATTGTTCTGAATATTCTAATAGTATAATATTTGTGTCTGTTTTAAACCCGTACCGTGTACATTTGCAGCTCCTTATGATAAAGTTCCTCTCTTTCTGCCAATGAACTGCGATCATTGATACATCAGATAGACCCAACTGTTACCATATCTTCCAACAACAGGCAAGAGCTCTGCGTTGTGAAATAGATTAGGAAGATTAATAAATCCTCTCTCTTTCCTACCAATTCTCAGCGGAAAAATTTAACCATATGGAAGGCGAGAATTAGAATTTCATCACATTAGAGCAAAATGTAATGAAAAGAGGCGAACACCTGGGGCCAACTCTGAAAGACACAATTAAAAGGTTTTTAATGAAACCGGGGGAACAAATACATTCCTACCTCCAGTTATTCTGACACATAAGATTGATTTGCTAGAGGTGTTGTGGAATATTACTTTAGACTGAGGTCGCAAGAATGAAAAGCTGCTATTAAACGTTCGGTGCCATCAAGGATGATTAGGATCAAACAGAACAAGTCAGAACTATGAAATGAGTTTGTACTGTTTCTATTCGGCTCTCGGGAAAAATGCAGAAATGTACCTCGACAGTTTCTTCCTCGTTTTATTTTTCCCAACTATGTGTGATTTCTGCCTAAAACACGGGGAGCAGAGTTGTAGAACTAGAGCATTAAGTGTGCTCAATGATGGGTGAAAGTCGCCACACAAGTCAGAGGAAGGCATTTGTTCGGTTTCTAACGGGACAAAAAGCCTTGAAAACATATGCATTAAGTTGCGTATACAGATGGCTGGAGGAATAATGGACCAAGCGCCGCTCTGCAAGCTGTAGCTGTGTTGTCTCATATATGTAGATGTAAAATGTGCATGTGTACATTTTGCATTCGGCGGCTGGGAAGCTCGTCGCCATCCAGACAGTGCAGTTAAAGAGGGGAGAGAGATATATCTCACAAACTGGATTGTTTGTTACCGTTTTAATCCTATTAATTAAAACGTTAACCTGATTGGTGGAAGCACGGTCCCAACAGGCAACCCTTCATAATAACCTGCTCGGAGATAATGATGTAAAAGACTCCCGTCTGCTGATCGCCGCGGAAATATCTTGAAGGTGAATCCAAGCAGATAAGCGTTACGAGGTGCTCATCACCATTACCATCAACAGCAGCAGCAGCACATCGGGACAGATCACAGGGTTAAAAATAAGTGCACACATCACGATCAAGTGGTGGAAAGATCAAAGGGTGGGGGACAACCTGAGATATTAAAAGAGTAGTTTATGCAACCACAACAAAATCCCAGCCAACGGACTTGACCTGGCGAGAATGGAAAGGAGCCTCCACCTCAATGGACCACGAGAGGATCTTTTTCGCCAAACTCTCAGCGCCTCGGCTAAGAGACTGGAGAGTACTTTCCGCCCGGCTGCCGCTATCGAGCTGTCGCTGCCCGAGCCCCGCTCCCCGATGGTCTGCTTCGAGCAAGCCGACGCCGACCCGGTGCACCATCAGCCAGGGGGAGAGGCCGGAGGGGGCAGCGGGCAGTACGCCGAGCACCAGGTCACCTCCTGCCGGGAGAGCAGCGGAGGCGACCAGAGCCCGGACGAGGACAGCGACGAGCGCTGCGAGCTGATGCTGGGCAGGCAAGGGGGCAGCGAGCGGGCCGGTTCTCTGACCAAAGGAGCCGGGGGGCCGGCCAGCAAGAAGAACAAGGAGCAGAGAGCCCTGAGGCTCAGCATCAACGCCCGGGAGAGGAGGCGCATGCACGACTTGAACGACGCGCTGGACGAGCTGAGGTCGGTGATCCCTTACGCGCACAGCCCGTCCGTCAGGAAGCTCTCCAAGATCGCCACGCTGCTCCTGGCCAAGAACTACATCCTGATGCAGGCTCAGGCGCTGGACGAGATGAGGAGGCTGGTGGCGTACCTCAACCAGGGCCAGAGCTTGCCGGCGGCAGCGCTACCGTCCTCAGCCGCCGCCGCCGCCCTCACCCCCAGCCTGGGTGCCTACGAGCAAGCGGCAGCTGGCGGCTACCCGTTCACCGCCAGCGGCTTAGTGGCGGCGACGGCGGCGGCGGCGGCGGTCAGCTGCCCCGACAAGTGCGCCACCACCACGGCTCTTTACAGCACGTCCAGTCTCTGCAAACAGTGCAGCGACAAGCCTTAAACAGACAAACAATACAACCCAAGAACAATATCCATCGCGAGGGGCAAAAATAACAGTTGGAAATCAACAACCGAACAAGACTTGTGTTTAGAACTGGTACTTTGTACAGAAGTGTTGTTGGAAAAGTTTGGACGAGGAACTGAAGATAACAAGAAAGTTTTTTTGTTTTGTGGGCGGGGTGTATATTTTCATTTTGATTTGGACAATTCTCCGCGTTAAAACGGCCGAACTCATTTGGTTCAGAGGTTCCATCAGTGTTAGTAGCTACTATGGATTATTTGTATTAGCTTCATCCACCGCTTTCTAAGAATCTGTCTGCTGTGATTACGGCTGCGATACAGCTAAATTCCAGACTGCGTTCGTTAACGGTGTGTTCCCAAACTGTTTTCAGATTAAACATAGAGTTACAAAACAGCCATAAAACTTGTGCTTTTTTTTTGTTTTATAGATAATGATTATCACAAATGGTTAAAGAAGTGGAAAGGATTTTCAGAAATCAATTATTTCATGTGACAGATAATTAGATGTCAATTTATTTCTTAACTGTGAACGAATTGGGTTTTATAAGAAAAGGGGGTTTATGATACTGTAACATTACATGGTTTTATTTGTGTTTCTGGTCTCTGTACAGATTAAGATGTGTTAAAATATTTTTGTTACGTTTCTTATGACAAAAACGCTATTTACCCAAAGTGAGCTTTTTGTTTGCATGACGGCACAGTGCCTGTCCATCTGCAATATATAAATATATAAATATCATATAAAGTATGTATAAAATTGACTTGCCATGTTTCTACTGATGTCGCGTGTTTCATTTGCAGTTTGTGCGAACTCTGCTTGACAAGTTGGTGCCATTGCCTCTCTTAAAGGGTCTGTTGGCAGCTCATGATGTATGAGAGTGGTGATATACAAGTCTGGCCCTGATTATAATATATAGCCATTTCTATGTGTTATCCGTGTTGGAAGACAAATTTATTAAACATATTTTGAACAAATGATACCTACTCAATTTATGCTTTATAAGCAAAAAAGTAGCACGAGTGACACAGGTTGCATGATACATCAAGTGAAGGCTTAGAGGTGTGACATTATACCGCTGTAATGGCCTTCTGATTGAAATAACCTTTGGGAAAGCTAAACTGGTAAAGAAATTAGCACCACTAGTTGAAAAGCAAAGACTTTCAAGAGATTCTGACAAATTGATCATCAGATTTAACATTCAAACTCCTTTCGAGTCTATCTGCGAAAAAAAAGAAACAACCTTCTAAAAATATTGGAGGGCGTGACATTGCAAAATGTGGAATAACGACATATGGCGAGGATCTGGATTGTACTCTTCCGCTTGATGGAAATTTGCATAAACCCTTTTTCATGGCTATTTCTTGAGTCATTATTAAATGCTCAGAGCCAGTTCCATTAGAGATTTTTATAATCCTTTAATTTGCTCTTCTACTACGCGGACACAAAGAGTGGGGAATGGAGGGAAACTCAAGACACTGGTGTGCAGTTGACCGGGTTTAAAGAAGGGGTTGTCCATGTTGTTTTAATATTCAATATTGTTATTTGTCCTCATTCCCCAACCATATGCCTTAGACGGGGCTAAACGTGGTCCAACTGGAAAGAATATTTTCTGCTCCACTTACTATCAAAAGATTAATCAGAACCTGTAACTTTTCAGGAAACATAACTATCTGTGCCACAAAGCAATAGCACGCAGCCGACACAGAAGGGTTCACTAGCCCGAGGCCAAATGAAATGTCTCTCAGCATTAGATTACAAAGCCTCGGTGCACCTAATTATGATTATTAAAACAATTTCCATGACGATGTCTAATATTATGTTAATTTGAAAACAACTGTGTATGAAAACTGTCGACTATAATACCTAAATTCATTTAATGAAACACATCGTTAAGGCAATTAAACCTCCTGGATGTGATTAAGGAACATAATTGCGACACTGTTCATTGCCATAATTGGGTGTCTTTAATCAAGGGGTATAGTGAGGAGCAACACTGCCATTACTTTGTATTGTTCTCACTCTGCTGTCCATCACTCTGATTACGAATTAGACGAATTAGACACAGCCACCAGACTTTTTGCATAATAACGTAATTGGATATTGTTGAAGCAATATTTGCTGCCTAGTATTTCTTCGCTGTCTCTCGCTTTGAATATTTTTACTCATTTTACTGTAGTAAAAGTTGACATTGTCAATAAGGAATTCTGCGTTTACTTTGCAAAGAAAACCCCTCTGTAACTTCAGTTTAAGTGTTATAACGATTATTGTCATCGTTTACAGCGCGAGCGATAAGTTATCAATGCCTTTCAGATCAATACAAATGGTCTAAGATAAAAGTACACGGGGCGTTTTTGTCACAGGTTTAGAGGCTGCTGATTGGACTGACAAAGCCTGAGTAATGCCACACTTTGAGCGCAGTAATTCCACTGGTACCGCCCGAATACCGCAGGGAGTTACAACTAACAAGGGGACAATAATATATCAAAGGTTTAACCACAACACGGAGATTGCCACACAATTTCTAGGTAAAGCGATTATTTTCCTCTTCAAACGTCTGATAATGATGCTGAAACAACAAACATATTGATGTAACTAAAATACAAGCTAAAATGAAAAGACAACATTCATATCATCTTGTATATGCTACCTGTCTCCAATTGTGACCTCTTACAATCTTTACCTGACACTTTTTACCCTGATCATGTTAGGATTGTTAGATTCGCAGCCTAATCAAAGCGCCAATATCACGAATAGTTCCCAAATGATATTTTTAAGAGACACAACTGGGTTGTCGGATCATTGGGCCATAGATGGCTGCGATCAAACGTGGTCTAGCCCATATTTATTTTTCTACTGTTGTGTTTTACTACTTTCACGTTGATTTCGTGTTTAATTTAAATCACTAGAATATTTAAGATTGTTGTTCCATTGAGGATAACTACAGAATCTCTGGATGAAGGGCGACTCTAATCCTATGGTTGTCCCAGCATGAGTGACATTGACTTTCATAATGTAATGACTTATGAAAGATATAATCATGTGTTAAATTGAATCCTCCGTTTAACTGTTAATGGTGTGCTCAGGGCACATTTACGTATTAGATGCTATGGTAACTAATTACTGTACTGCTGGAAAAAAAGAGGCGATATTGCACTTTCAGGCTTTGAGAAATAATTACTAGAATCCACGTTTTGAGGAGCCACATTATTACAGCGTGAATTAATGAGCTGCCTGTAGGATAACAACATATTTTAGCGTTACTTTATCTTTTGGAGAATATACTTCAGCTTTGGAACAGTAAAGAAGAGATTGGCCTTCATTACCTGGAGACCCAGATAGAGGCGTGGTTTATTACTATTAATAAATATATAAACTAGATACACAAGGCAAGGTTTACTTCAACAGGCATTTACTATAGGAAAGGACACATTTCTCATTCTGCCTGTCAAGTATGATAATAATCCTACAGAATTGCAGAATGCAATTCTTTTTTAAAGCAAGTTTACAATTATTGCTACATTGGCCATTCCACCGCGAACCACAGAATAGGCAGCTCTCGTTACATTTTCAGGCTTGTTCGGGAAAACGCAGGCAAAACGTGAGACAACATTTCACCGTCCAAATACTCCCCGCCACATTTTCAGCAAGCAGCATACCTGGTGGTTGTGAGACAGGCTTATTTTAGATGGAAAAGACGTTTATGATATTACTGGGAATACTTTTCAATAGGAAGTCAAATATCTTTAGCGCAGGAGTGTGGAAGGTAAAGATTTTGCAAGTAAAACCGCGGCCGGAGCGTGGACAAGGAACAGATTCTGCTGAGATCGTGTCATTTGGAGTGGGAGGGTAAGATATATATGTATAAGTTTAGATTATTCGATGTTTTATCTATTTTATAATTGATTATGATTTCACAGTATGTCGCATACTATGAAAGATATATGATTTGCCATGCGGTCTGCGTTTACAGATAGAATTAATTGAGAGATTACCGTGCTTGATGTCATTATGGTTGCATGTCGTGATACAATTTTTCTATTTCACCCAGTTCCATTTTAATCCTACCCATTGTATTATTAACGCCTGCTACAATACACTCACATGCATCCATCCAGTCTAAAATCTGTTAATTATTTTTTATTAATAGCCAATCAGAAGGGCTGACACGTTATGGGAAATAAAAAGCGGAAGTTTATGGTCTGTGCCAAACATTTTACTATGACATTTTGAAAATCACAGTCTTGATAATCAGACATTGGTCTGTTAAGTACACAATGAGGTCGAGTCTTTAGATAATGCAATCAGCGAATCAGCAAGTGGATATTTGAATCCAGTGTAATAAGTACAGAGAGGAATAACAAATTATCTCAACGAAACAACTTTTTTTTTAACGCCAGTTTCCTCTGTTGACTGCGTGGATAAGCAAACTAAATAGATCCATGGGCTCCCGCTACAATTTAGGAAACTTAGTACATCGAAGCGTAAAATGAATCATTTAGCGCTGTGGCTTCTGAACGATTATCAGGAACATTAAATGCTAGGTTCCAAATAGCTAAATAGTCTGCTGGACCATGTCGGTCCTGTTTTCCACACTTTTACTCTCACCCCCTTCTCACAAGTCCACACTTCTCCCGCCCTAACGCACACATTTGTGGAAGGACGGAAGGGCCTCCCCCGTCCCTTCATCTTCCACCCCACCGGCCTTCATGTTCCCCAGATCCTGCTCCGCCACGTCCAGCAGCCCTAGTTTGACTCCATCACCAAACCCTTTCTTTCCAACCCTGAAATAACAAGAGAGCATCCTGGAAATAATCAGTTTTGTCAGACAGCGTCTTTGGAGAGAGAAACAAAGTTAAACTTTCAGGTCGACGACCTTTCATCGGAATTAGGAAATATTATAAAACACGCACCTTGAACGTGCAGGGATGAGAGAGAAGCGGAGAGAACAAACGGAATGCCCGTGAAAGGGCAGGGCCCATGAGGGACTTAAAGACACGTAGTAGTACACCAGGCTGACAGAGAGCAGAGTCTCTCCTATGACGGGATATTTTATCCAAAGATTCCCTTTCATAATCCCTAAGAGACCATTCCCTTGGTCCTCAATCACCTCCAATATTCCCTTCTATTCTTGATGGACCAAATGGAAAAGATGCAACACCTGTTCATAATGCAATTTGCTCTATTTTGAGAGGACCAAATGGATCTTAGATTATTGTTTTGTGGAACACTTCCTTTTAGTCCATTAACACCACGCTGAGCGTCCTGTCACGTGCCACTTTAATTCTCCAACCCACTCCCACTTTGACCTCTACTTCAGCCCCTTTAAACCCAAGAGAGCTCAAGGAACAACCCCAAATCTTTGATTAAGCACAGTATATCCTTCCAGAGTTAAATGTCTCTATTTTCTCAGACAGGATCTGTTGGTAATGATGCTGTTATTTCCCATTGCACTGCCTCCAGACATATCTTTTGCTTCTTTACTTGTCCTATTAGCACATACTTCTGTCTTTCATGATCACCAGTTCTGTCATTTAACCTCATCTGCTTTACACATTGTCATAAACTTTCCCCTTGTCCTCCTTCCTTTGCTTCTCTACTTGATTAAAACGGATACAGCTCGAATCCCATTACTGATGACAAGTCATCAACCTGAAACATTAACTTTGTTTCTCTCCCCACAGATACTGCCTGAAATACTGAATATTTCGAGCATTTTCTGTTTACAGTTCACCAGCTACAGTTACCTTCATACAAGAATGGTCTTTATTTATAATCATAGGATGGCTATGGCAGAGAAAGAAGGAATTTGTCCTACTGGATCTGTACCAGTTCTTTAACAGGTAGTTCAGTGAGTCTCAGTCACATTCTCCTCTTTTTCTCTAGCCCTGCAAGGAACTTATAAAATCATAGAATTCATGCTAATCTTATCAAGAAACAGCACATTCCAACAATTGATGGCTAGCAACCCTGTTAATAATTAAGAGACAGATAATATAATTTTTCAACAATTAAAATCCTGCAAGCATTCCATGGTACATTTTAAACGTTTTGTAATCAATCAAAAGTTTTATTATATCAACTAATGAGTAATGAATGTTTTCTTCTACAACAACAATGCCTTACAAGATTGACTTGTAAAGAGTTGACTTTTTAAGATTTAAGATAAAACTACCAGAATCCATATTTTGTATTAAGATGCTTAAAATGTTAGAATAGAACAAAAGAGAAGTGCTTTACTCTGTGATCCTTTGAATTTGTTAATAGAATTTCCCATTTCAAGATAATTGCTGTTATTCAAGCCATCTGAAAGTGAATTACTGTCTGATCAATACAATGATATTAATGAGGCTTTAAGAAATCTCAATTTTCAAACTTTAAAAAAATCCATCTAATGCTTTTTATTTTTACGCTTTGAATACAGTTTGCTTCTTTGAAAATTTTTGTCACCTGTAGAAGTTTACATTTATCATTCAATTACGGTTAACCAGCAAAAGCTCTGGAATTGTTTTTTGAGTTCACCAGTATACTTTATAATACAAGGTAGATATTTACCAAATTAGCAGTGACAAGAAAAAACATGATTTAGTCAATATTATTTTGTAAATGTGCTGTTACAATGTTAAAATAAAGAATCAAATTTAAAGTTTTTAAATGAACCTGTTTTTATTAAAATGGTTATTCCTTAGTGAATTGGAAATGTGGTAAGTACGAGTTTAGAAGCTCGTGGTTGAAAATGATACTTGGAAATGACAAATGGCCACAGAAAAATTGCTGCAATTGGAATACAAATCGGCGCACTGCCCTGATTAGCGTTCAACTGCTCTGGTATTAATTTTCAATCCAATGTCATCACACAGGAAGTGTAATTCTAATTTCATGTCAGAGTTGGTGCATTTACATTATTTTGCATAAATGAACAGTTGGAACAGCAGAAGTATCAACTGTAGTGTAAATAGAGCACACATATGAAGGCAGATAGCCGCATGTAGAAATGTGATGACTTTAATAGCCTGATTTGTTTCATATGTATGTACATGATCTGAACTATGAGGGCTGTTAAAGAAACTACTGTTTTGCATCAGGCTGATTTTCTGATTCCTGCCAAAAGTCATTGCTGCATTCAAATGTCTTGATCTCAATCCACATAATAAGCTTCTCCTGGTCACTACCAAATACAGAATCTTGTCAGGCAAGGCTGAGTTGACCCCCATGCATATGTAATGTTGCCCTGGTTCCCAACAGTCCAAACTGCAGAGTTTGCTAGGATGGAGAATGTAAAGGCAGTCCGTTCTTGTCCAGGTACATACTTTGAAGTAAATTAATGACCTGAACTAATTTGACGTTATGCAATATGAATGCAAGTATTATTTAGATAGGATCACATTACCTATAAAATTGGTTTGCAGGGTAATTTCCATTTAAGTTGCAGGAATTTTGGCTCCTGCAGGTTAGCTCAGGTTTTGGATACCAACAACACTACAGTGGGTCAACTGTATTCAAACATTAAATTAAATTAAATTTAAAATGCTGGAAATACTCTGCAGATTAAGCAGCATCTATAGAGAGAGAATCAGTTGGCATTTCAGGTGATGTTTCATCAAAGCTATGAGAAGTTAACTATCAGATTTGTTTTAAATTGCTCAGAAGGGGGAGGGGTAGAGAGAACAAAAGGAATATCTGCAATAGGATGGAGACCAAGAGAGATTGAATAACAGAAATGGTGATGGTGTTGCTTAAGAGGTTGCTAAAACTGTTAATTGAAGAAGATCGTCTGGAGATGTAAATAGAAGAAGATGAATGAGAATAGAGGTGAAAGAAAAAAGTGCTAGAACTGTGAAGTACAGAACACTGCATTTGCCAAAAAAAATAAATAAAAGAGAATACTGGAGATACTCAGCAGGTTACGCACATCTGAAGAGGGAGAGAAACAGAATTACTGTGAAAAGCTGATAACCTTTCATCAAAATTGGCTGGTCCTGATACAAACTGGATCGGCTTGTTACCCAAAACCGCTGAATACAGTGTTGAGTCCCATAGGCTGTATCATGCTTAATTGGAAGATGAGGTGTTGCACTGGAGCTTGTATTGAGCTTTGCTGGCCTTATTGCTTTTCAACATACAAGTACTGTATGACACCTTGCAGCTCACTCAACATCAAAGAACTATTACCTACTATTTATTCTAGGGAAACAGTCATCAGTTTTCTAGTTCATAACTGACAACTGCAGGTTTAAACTCTGGATGTACAGCAGTTATTAACTCCTTATACACAGTAAAAGGAGCAAAGCAACTCAAGTCAATCTTCTGAGTCCATCAAGGACACAAACTACATTCATCGAAAAGTGTTTTTACCAGTTGAAGTTTTGCATCTTCAATGCAATTACTCCCTGCTCTTCAACCCAACAAAGGTAACCATTAAACTCTGTTTATATGATCCTATTATCTGCTTCTATTCTGGAGCCCATTTTTATACTTTCATCTGCACCATATTCATTGAAAGGTGCTCAGACAAATGAAATGCCTCTGGAATTTTCATAGGGTTACCTCCATATACTGCTGTTAGAAGCATGGTAGCTTCCTTATCCACAGTCATCAATAGATCTCTGCCACACTTCGCATGTTGGTTAGGCAGTGGAGCAGAAGTTGCTTTGAAGAAATATAATTTACTTTATTTTAAAATAGACTCCTTACATGTTTAATGATTCTCTATGAAGATAAGTGGTCTAATCCCAGGCTTTCAAGAACATAACCTGAACCACCATGTGCTGTGAGGCTCACAACATCATTCATCTCCACTGTAGCCAATACCCTGTCCCCATCATGCATCAACACAAACATGGTCTTACTCAAAGGCAAATTATTGATAGGGATTTATAAGACCAAAGGCAAACTATATAGGAACTGTGTTTACAAATTTGTCTCCTTGGTGTTTGTGGTACAAATGTTTGCATCTAAGTCGTCTGCACAACAAAAAAACTTGGGCCTTCCCATTAGCATCTTTATTCCTTGAGGCAAAATACACATTTTCTGACTCTATGTGACACCTTACTCCTATGAAATCTGTCTTATTTCTTACATGGGAATAATGACATTTGATTATTCTTTATATAGGAAATATGTCTGCAATTATCTCATTGTGGTACACTGACTGGCAAATGATGTTAAGTCAGAGGATGCCTAGTTACGTAAATACAAAATATGTTGATTATTAATTGATTAGAAAAGGATTAATAATTAAGTTAATTAATTCTTCACTTACCATTTTTTCCTGTAAAGACTCTCCCAAAAAATCCTCATTTCACATATCACACTGGAATTATCTCACCAATAATTTCTTTGTAAACAACTGGTTCAATCAGAATTTTAAGCAGTAACTTTGTCAGAACTATATACCAGTGGCATGGCTCTATACCTCTCTATGTTTGAGAATGCACGATGAAAGCAAAGTCAAAGTAAATGTTAATAGATGAAAATCGAAGCAGTGTAAAATGACAAATGATACAGCATCACTGTTAAATGTTGACAGGCTGTAGCAGCTTTTTTCAATATTATTTTGGAATGCTCCAGGTCTTTTAGTAATGAGGAGAGATGAAAATAACCTACAAACAACGTTATCTTTTTGTTTTTTTAATCGTGCAGCATATCACATGCACAGTCTGAAGATTGATAATATATAGCGACAGCCTCCAAAAACATTTTTCTCGTTTACAGTTTCTTCAACATGCTCTGAGATGGAAATGCCTATATTAGTGCAATTGTGCACATTACATTTTCAATTCAAATGCCTGAGCTTTGAGTAATGAGAGAAGTATCTTCTTTCTCTGCTTTGTGAAATACTGTTTGGTAGTCACAACTCAGTAATTTTAGCTACTTCTAATAAGGTTTAGTAATTGGCAAAACTTTGCAATCCTTCAAGAAGAAAAAGTCAAACTTTTTGAAGTACTTCTGAGGTGAGCGGCTGCTTATATTGTTTGTATGGAACAGGGAGTCTGTTTATCTTCCAAACCTGACAGCGAATGAAATTACCACTGAATGCAAAATGGAAAAAGGAAATACAATACCAAAAACAATGAGCGCACAAATATATTTTCATGTAACTGTCTAAATATCATATCAGATTTCACAGGTTATGTATTAATACATGATATAAAGAGATACTGAAAGCCTAACATTTCTGTCACTGGACTAATAATCTGGGCTCTTAAACTGACTAACCAAGGCAATGTTTAAAAACAGCTTACAGACCAATCTGAAGATAAAAAGCTAATATTAGAAAGCTGGATCTGTTGGACTCTCATAAAAGCCCAAATGTCCTTTGGGAGTCTGGCCTGTATGTGACTGGTGTTTGATTTTTAACTGTACTATGAAGTGGTCCAGCAAGCTGTTTTTCTTTTCAGCGTAACTAGTAATGGACAATATACACTGGACTTGCTTACATCGTGAGAATGAGTAAAAAGAGATGGTGCTATAATGGTGCAATTGATACTATGATGCAGGACTCCCAGGACCGACCAGAAGTAGCTACTTATCTCCGAAGCATGGTAGGAGAGCTGGGCTGCAAGCGAGATTGAAACAGTGCAGCTTCAAGTCCCCTCTCCCTAGCATCGTCCTAGCAAGTGTCCAGGCCATCGAAAATAAAGTGGATGAACTTAAAGCGAGACTTACCTATTAAAGGGAACCGAAGGGCTGCTGTGCGCTCTGCCGCACTGAAATGTGGCTCACATCTGCTTCACCTGACTGTGTCATACAACCCGAGGGTTTCTCAATTCACTGGATGGACCATATGGCGTCCTCAGGCAAATCAACTCCTCATGGTGCTTGTATGTGACAGTCCTGGCAAGTTCCTGGTCACCTGACTTGGAATACCTAATGGTGAAGTGCTGTCCATACTACCTGCCACAGGAGTTCACTTCAGCCATCCTGATGGCAGTCTACATCCTAGCCCAAATGGACGTGAAGCCTGCACTGAAGGAACTATACTTGAAGCAGTACACCCTGAGGCCCTGTTCATCATCACCAGTGACTTCAACCATGCCAACTTCAAGAGCATGCTACCAAAATACTACCAGCATATCTCCTGTCCCACCTGGGGTCCAAACACCCTCGACCATTGTTACAAACCTTTAAAGACACCTACCAATCCATCCCCCACCCGCACTTTGGTAAATCAGACCACTAGACTGTGTTCCGTCTCCCTGCATGCAAACAGAACTTGAAACATGAGGATCTGGTACATAAAGTCATACAGTGCTGGCCTGAGGAAATAGATGAGCTTCTACCTGACTGCTTTGAGTCAGTAGATTGGTCCATATTCAAGGACTCAGCGGCCAACCTAAATGAGTATGCCACTGCCGTCACAGACTTCATCAACAAGTGTGTAGAGGACTGTGTACCAAAGAGATAAATCCAGGTGTTTCCCAACCAGAAACCATGGATGAGAGGGCAGAAGGGAGAGGGGATCCACTCCCTACCGATCCAGGTCTGCGGCCTTCAAATCAGGTGACCCTGACCTATACAGGAAGTCAAAGTTCATCCACCAGGCAGAAGACGAAAAAGCTTGAAAGCACACACCACCAGGCTCAAGGACAGCCTCTATCCCACTGTCGTAAGACTCTTGAATGGACCTCTTGTATGTTGAAGATGAACTCTTGACCTCACAATCTACCTCATCATGGCCCTTGCACGTCTATCTGCACTGCACTTTCTCTGTCACTGTAACTGTTACACTATACTTGGCATTTTGTTATTGCTTTTCATTTGTACTACCTCAAAGTACTTACGTTTTTGAAATGATCTGAATGGATGGCTTGCAGAACTAAGTTTTTCACTGTATCTCAGTATGTGCGACAATAATAAACCAATACCAATAATGAAAGTATTATAGATATTTCCCATGGATAGTAAAATAAAGTTTTAAAATTATTACAATGCATTAAACTATTGCATATCAGAAAATAATCAATCTCTCCAAATTGGAAATTGTTTTACATTAATTAATTCTCATGGACACTTGAGTACTAATTAGAAGTTAGATGTTTTTGTAACACAAGCTTGGAAACTTCCAAGACAGTTATATTGATAACATTTACATTTGGGTTTACTTTTAACAACTGATCAGTACCATTGTAATGGCTTACCTTTGAAAAAAGAAAATCATGAACAAATAACAGTTTTTAATTTGTGCTATAATAGTTCCTAATAACTCCTGTACAAGTTATTAAGTACTAAACGGAGGGTATAAATTTATAATGTGCATTGTTAGTGCTGCTGCATTATTGTTAATTTAGAAAAGGTTAATGTAGAATGGGTACTTAAATCAGAATACATTATGCATCATATAAACAAAGGAATAACTCAGTTAACAAAGTGTACATTTATAAATATATTTATAAAACAAAAGATATAGCTTTCAAAAAGACCAAACTTAATTCCAGGATGAACATAAAAGTCTTCCAGAATTTATACTTACAGCCACAAGCACAACATAGTTGTATAGTTAATTTCCTGGCAACTAACTTCTCTATTCCTTTGAAATGATTTCTCCTATTTTATACCTTGGCCCATCTCATCCCTTTCTCCTATTTTGGACTACTCCTACGAGTAGTAAACCAAAAAAAAATCAAAAGGGACTGGATGAATTTTGCAGAGTGGCAAACAATACTGCCTTTTTAAGGAAGGTGGGAACTCCCCAGTGTCTCTTCCTAGACTGGCTTAAATTGCCCTTGACAATGTTGTTTTTCTCAGGAGACTATATGTCTGGTGGATGGAAGAGGAGAAAGGGATGAGATGATATGGATACTACACCATAACAGAACAGGCAAACATTTTCTTCATTGTCCTTCTTCAATGTATGGACTCACATGGTAAATAATATAGACAAAATGTGTATTTTTATGTTTATTGTTTGCACTTGCTGGGACAATTCATATCCATTATTATCTAAGGCAACCTAATGTTACATGAACCTTCAGGGATTTTTACTAATCCCTACAGATCCATTGCAGTCCTCTCAATTGTAACACCCTACTTGTTTATGTGTCATTTGAGGACACCATGTCCTCTCCTTAAAATATTTCTTCTATTTTATCAAATTGATTTTTTGCCATAAATGTACATCATCCACATACCTGATGGAAGGTTGGTGGCCAAACCTTAGAGAAACATGCAGATCTCAAACCTCCTTTTGTTCCATGCTAGCAAATATCAGATCTCTGCTCAATACTTTACACAATACATCTGACTGTGTGGGATACCACATCTATTCCCCTCTGTGTTGAGGCATGGTAACTCAGTTGTGACCAGCATTCTATAGAGTTCTACATAGTTCTGCATTATTATTGCTCATTTGTAGCTTATTACAACAAATTATGAGACAGTATACGAAGGAGCAGAAACTGACAAAATACGTAATTAATGCAAATACAACAAATATGTCATTTTGAAAAGCTAGGCATGAAACAATTACTGTAAGAACAACAACAATTCTTATTGAAACCTGACCCAGATAATTCATATGTCACTGGAAATTACAGCATAGATAGAATCAGCAATATATAACAAATTTTGCAATTTATGGTAATGTTAACTCACTGCATAGCTTAATTTATATTTGATATTAATGTATTGCCACAGCCATAAAGAATAATAGAACTTTCTGTTCAAAACTCTTATATCATCCCACAGCAGGCACACCAGAGGAGGAAGTGATAGAGTAAAAGATGGTAGCCCAGAAGCAAGGCAAGCATAAGGAACAGTGTAGAGTGGATGAAACTGCAGTGTGCCAGTTGATTGAGATTCAGTAGGGAGGTTCAATCTGATGTGCCAAGTAATTGACAAAGATCTGTAAGTTTGGTGATGACCAATGACACAGCTCTCTTCAATTTTTATGCTTCATGCACCTCCCAGACTCTCACCAGAGACATCTGCAGAATCAATCATTTTACTTTACAGAGCTGCATTTGGAATGTAACTGTGGCCATGAGAACATTCTCTGCACCAAAGATAATTCGACTGCAAGTGTTGTTTTTCACTACAATCTCCTGCAGCTGCATTAGCAGCTACACAGTCAAAGCAACTTCTATTTTTCCCAAGTGCATCTTCCTGTACCAGATATTATTCACTATATTCTCCCTCTACCATCAGCGCACAACATCAGTGCAGCATCTCATCAAGGCTTCTTGAGCACTACCTTCCAAACCATAACATTATAACAGACAATGGGAACAGGTGGATAGGACCATCAACTCCAAGTGCCCCACTAAGTCACACATCCTTCTGAACTTACTAGATTTACCCTGGTTCCCTCTTGTCACTGGACTGGAGCAGTTCAAGAGGGCATTAGCTGGAGATGGGCAATAAGTGATGAATTTGCCAGAGATTTGCCAAATCCTCATTAGAAAAAAAACTCTGGACATCAATAATCAGCAGCAAAGGATTTCTGATTCATGGGGGTCTTGCAGTTCTGCCTCACCCTCCCTTTTACTGGTTTCAGTCCTGCTTTGGGAGTATACCCGGAAATCCATCTGGAGTTGGACCGGAATACTCAGGAACATCTGGAGGATCAAATTAATTAGATGAATCTTGAGTTCGCTCCCATCTTTAACAATAGTTGTTAATTCACAGGGATCAACTTGTAACTTGGACAGGAAGTGATTGTTTCGTTTAGTAACAACAATTTTTGATACATTAACATTCCACATCACGCTCCAGGACAAAGAGATTTGTTCATCCAAGAGGTTTAATGCTTCACACGCTGTTCACTGCAGCAGGGTAATAAACATTGTACAGAAAACAAAATGCAGAGTAATCCTGTGTGTATTTAATCACTAGACTCAGAGATGGCTAAACTTAACAAACAGGTCTGGCAGCTATGGAACACACACTGCCAATGTAGAGCAGTACCTGGACGATGGGGCTAGTCAGGTAAGGAGAAGAGCTACTCAATGTAAATCAGCCTGAAATATTAACACTAATACCGAATAACTGGTAGATCCTGCTTTTAGAAAATTTACATTTTTATTCTGTCATCAGCAAATGTTATACTACTACATGGAAGTTTACATTTTAAGGGGAAACCTGACATTGCTGAGATTTAAAGAGCAGTCTCAATAATGGAGTTACACAGGAGACTCTGCAGATGCTGGAATCTGGAGCAACACACACAACTCAGCAGGTCAGGCAGCATCTCTGAAGGGAAATAGACAGTTGACGTTATGGGTCGAGACCTTTCATCGGGACTGATTAACTCTAATAATGGAATTGCTGGTTTTGTTTGCATCTGCAGTATACTTTGATTTTCAAAAACAATCTAGGATGAGAAGGACACAGTACCATGCTCTTGGTTGCAGTGTGCCAGTGTGGTTCCCTGACACAGCCAGTTCAGGAAAAGTCAATACAGTTTTATCTTCACCCACGACCTGCTTTGCTCACCACCCAATCCCCTCACTCTACATTTCAAACCTACTCCATTGCACCACTTCTGGCATTCAGACCTGCATCACAGCAGTGCAGGGTCCAGTTGTCAGTCTGACTGTAATCTTACACCAAATCGCAGGCCCAAGATGCTAGAGTGATCTGCACTTAGGTGCTCCTAACCACAATGGTATCTGTGAAATTCAGCCAGATCATGGTGGTGAAAGATGACCCAGAACCAGAGATTCCACTTCCCACCCTCTTCCCAACGACTACTGCTTCTCTACTGCACTAACATCCCTAAAGTCAGTAGCTCACCTACTGCCCCATTTCCCTATGGTCAGGCCTGCAACAGTATAGATTTACCTGGTGCTGTCTATGGTGCTTTTGCAGCTTCAAAGCACAAAGGACATGAGCCAAAAACAATTCTGAGTCAGAGCAGGGATCTGAGCAACTGCTTCTGCCTCAAGTGAAGCCACAATTTGTAACAACAGAATTTGTACATGATAAAGTAGTAATTGTAATTGCACATGTATGGTTAAGCAAACTGGTGTATGAGAAAATGTTGTACAGTGAAGCTTCCTTTGTTAAGTTGATATATTTTGCATCATTTTTCCATTCTTAAGGAAGGTGGCAGATTGATTTATAATTCAAATTATTGTCAAATCTGCTGGAAATATTTAAAAGATCAGGCAGCACATGCAGACCAGTAACAACATTGACACTTCAGTCAATGACCTAGCACCAGAATGGAAATCTTGAAGTTCAAATTTATTTAGCGAATGCATATCCACAGACCCAAGTGACAGCCTCATTTGCTGAGTTCAGTGTTATTGAACAGATCTGGAGTTTGATGAGAGAACTTTCTTCAACACTTTAGCCAATTGAATGTATCTCACCACAACTACAAAAAGGATTAACCATCGACTCCAGTAATGAAAACTGGGTGCACCTTGTCCTTAGCCCGAGCTAAACTGGATCAACATGGGTCACTCCAAACCTGTTAAGAAAATGTGAAAGACTGGGCGCAAAAGAACTGTCCTTTCTCTCGGTTCCTATTTCATTTCAAAAAAACATAGAGACGTACCCTAGATAAATAGGTTGCTCTATAAAATTGTGCTGCCTCTCGCCTTGGCAGTATCAAGGGGAGAGGCGGCACAACCTATAGAGCAACCTATCTATCTAGGGTATGTCTCTATGTACCTAATAATCCTATCTAGTACCTAATAATCCTCTTAGCAGACTGAATTCTCTGACCATCCATGGAATTCCATGATAATCCCTCATAGTTTATTGAGAGTTCCCTTATGTCTCGAAGTGAAAACTTGATGATAAGTTTTCTAGCAGTAGGACCTGCTTCTGAACTGTGGAACTCATTGTTGAGGATCATTCTTTTTGCTGCCAAGTGTAATGCTACTGGAGCAGCTCAGAGTTCAGAGGCAGAGAGAGTTGGAGGCAGAGTGAGATAGATATTTTAAAGAAAGGAGAGAAGAGGGAAGATGTGTGACTGGGTGAAAGACAGAAGAAATCAGGGGAGAAAGGGGATGATAGATTGAGGAAAAATGAGTTGATAACAGAACAAGGAAAGGAATACAAGATGGGTTCAGAAGTGGGAAAAAGCAGAATCATTACCAAGAGTTGCTGTCAAAAACCTGGGACAAGTGTTATGATGTGAAGTTGGCTGAGTGTTAGTAAAATAATCAGCAGGTTTAATGATAGTGTTGGGATAGTACCTAAGAGAAATGAATACTGGAAATTTTAGATGGAAGGAGACCAGGCTGAGCAAGTGGATAGAAAATGAAGTATCCATTGTTACAATGACCATGCAAGAATTTGAAGATGGTCAGAAGCCATCACACGAGTGCTGGTTGGAAGGGACTTCTGAAGGTGGGAACAAGAGTCTCAGCCAAAGAAATAGTTGCAAAGGCAAAGGCAATTAAAGAAGAGCATGGCTTCAAGCTGAGCTATAAGAGTGGGGAGTGAGGGGGAGGGGAAAGAGTGCTTAATGGTATGAATTCGAGGCCTCTGACGAGGACTAATCACTTTGGTTCCAACACTTCACTGAAGTTCAAGAAATAGCACCTCATCTTTTGATGTGGTGCTTTATACTCTTCTGTACTCAGGCATCCATATTTTTTCTGGTTTTATTGTAAGCAAATCAAATATTAATGGAAGACTTGCAATTATTTACTGTTTTTCACAATTTTAGGATCATCCAATGTGCTTTAAAGCCGATGAACATTTTGAAATGTTGTTGCTGATGTGATTAAAAAGTGTAGGAGATAATTCATCCACAGTAAGCTCCCAAAAAGAACAATGTGATGTTGAAGAGATAATCTGTTGCAGGTTTTTTGTGGAGCAATAAACATGGGTTTGGGAATTGGGTTGAATTTCCTTGTTCTTTGAAATGACGTTATGAGGTCGTTTTTGTCCACCTGACTGGAGAGATGGATCCTGGTTTAATCACAAATAAAAGAAAGCAGTTCTGTCAGTATTACAATGAATTCAGAGTTTGGATTCCTTGCTCATATCTCTGGAGTGGGTCTAATACCTATCACCTCCTGTCTCACAGGTAACAGTAATACCAGTGACCCAGATAGAACAAATTAAAAGCAATTATACTGTAATACAATGGATTGGAAATGGATTAATTACAATGTGCATCTTTCAATAGATACATCATTCTCAATGTACTGAAAATAGCTTTAACATGGTGAAAGACACTTGACATGCAACAATGTGATTCATTGCAATAAAATTATACTTTGCAAGAGATGGTTCAAAAATTATATTTTCTAATGGTGAAAAGCCAAGTGGCAAGTTCCCCATCAATACTACCAAAAAGATGACCATTTAAATGAGAACAAATATAAATAATGGTTCCTGACAACCAAAAAAAATGCAAATCATGGAAATCTAAAATAAAAACTGAAAATACTGGATACAGCAGGTCAGGTACCATCTTTGGAAAGAAAAATAGTCAATGTTTCAGTTCGGGGCCCCTTTATCAGAACTGGGAAAGAAAGAAAATAGTTTGAGGTAACAGAAAAGGTGTGAGAAGAATGGGTAGAACAAAGGGCATATTTCTGATAGGGTGAGGACAGATGGCAATGTGGAAGTAGCAGTTCAGATCAGATTAAGCTCCTTTGTCCATGTAGTCTGTTGCTAATAGTAGGGTGGCCAGCAGGCCAGACTACAAATAAAAAAAATTAAGCCAAAATGATGACAGGCAGAAATGGCCAGTTCTGATACAGTCAGAATCAAAGAGCAAGTTATCTAAAGTTGTTGTTGAATTCAAAATTGAGTTCTGAAGGCGGCATTGTGCCCAGACAGAAGAGGAGGTGTTGTTCCTCAAGCTTGAATTGGGCTTTGTGATGGTGCAGGCCACAGACAGATAGGTCAGGGTGCAAGTACGATGGAGAATTAATGTATAGGGAGCAAAGGATCACTTCTGTGGACAAAATGCAGAGGAGACCACATTGTGATAACTAATTACAGTGCACTAAATTGGAAGAAGTGCGTGTGAATCACTTCTTCAATGAGAAAGACTGTTTGGGTCCCTTGATGAAGGGAAGGGAAGAGGTAAATAACGTTTCCTTGCACTTATAGACGTACAAGTTTCCAGGCAGGTTAGATATCTTGCTATGTTCACTCTATTAGTAGCCCTTAATACAAGTGGATGGCAAGAGAATAGGGGGTTGGGGAGTGGTATTAATGGGCATGTGTTGTTCTGAGAGTTCTAAAGTTGTTCTGAAAGCTAGCAGGAAACTCGATGGACTAAATAGCTTCCTCCTATTTTACATGAAAATAGATGCTAGCTGATTTAAATTGTCACAAGTTAATGCAGGATTCTTAATAGATATAATGATCAGTTTAAACTCAAGGTGGTTTGACGATTCGCTTAAAATTGATTACAGTATGGGTTCCTCAAAGAGATGGATTGAAATTAAGTCATATTAAGATGTTACATGTGTAACAACAAAAGGGACAGATAGGAAAATAAACCAAGGTTGAGAACAACAGCAGTAGCAATAATGACAATAGTTGTTCTGGAAATCAACAGAGCATTAGACCGGGTCAAACACATCTTGCGAGTCAAATAGGACCAGCAACTTAAGGGAAAAAAGGAACATCAGTAGTTAAAATAGCTTTTCAAATGCAATCATAAAATGATCCTCACTGTTCATCAGTATTTAGCAAATAATTCTTCATGGCAGAAATCTGTTAATAATGTTTCTCACTCTGTGTACACCAGATATTTAATAATTTTAGAATTTCTCATTGATGATTTGACGCAAAACAGATTACGAGTAAAGATTTTCTTTTACTTTATTTCGCCTGCATTTTGTAACATTGACAAACAAACCAATTTTATTAATGATGATGTAGCTCAGAAGTTTCAGGTGTCCACATCAAACTAATAACAGTAGTGGCACTTATGAATAGAAATGTCAAAATATGGAATTCTGGAAATAATGTGTTTTATTTGATGTTCATGGAGAAGGTTGCAGGAAGAATACAAAAATCTGAGTGTTATTTTCATTTACTCATCTGTAGCTTGGAAAATAAAAGTTTATTTGACATTTATGTCATCTTACTGGAATATTCATTAATCTTAGCTATTGAAAGATTGGAAAATTGGATGAAAGCAAATTTGAGAATTTGTGGCATTTATTTCATATTTTAAAGGACAATGTCACACTTGAAGGTTACTCAGTTGTGTAAGTGAAGGTTGGACAATGCAAGTTAAGTCTGGGACATATGAGGCATGCAGTCTTGCTAGAAGGTAACCTGTGCCACTCAACCTGGGGATTTGTCTAATTTGTAACAACTGCCTTATCACATCCTCAGGCTGTCCCACAGCACACCCTAATGAATGCACTTCTTTTCAATTTCAGTCCTTATTTGAGATATGGGAGAGTTAGGGTAGATCTATTGTGTGTTATTTTATCTCATTGACAATACATCAAATAATATTGCACTTCTTCAACACTCTACTGAACCACCAGGGCAGATTATGGATTCATGAATGGTGGCTCAACTCAAAATTGAGTCACTGGTCTTTGGCAGATGATTGATACTCCCAACACTCATTGTAAAGGAGGCAAGTTGCATGGTAGTTTGCCAATTTAATAAATCACAAGGGTTGCATGGAAAATATGGGGTTAATTCAGAGAAAGCTCTGTGGGACCTGCACACATACACAAGCACTGTTTGCTTTGCACTCTGGTCGGCAAAGAGATGACTTTAAAAGTTCTGGTTTACGAGGCGTAACGTTTGGCTCAGAACTGCAGGTTGGAAATCCAGGGGGTCAGTTTTGGCAGTCAGAAGTAGCCTGAAGATAAGATAATCACCAAAGTAAAAAAATTCACAAAATGCATGGTTTATTATTCCTTCCCCGAAGTTTTGAGGAGATGAGATTGAACAGAGAATGCACGAAACTTGCTTTCATTGAAAGTTCACTTGTTGCTTGTGAGATAAACCACATTTTCATTTGTGCAGACCTCATTTTACTAGATGCATTTTCAGTTGTCTTCAATGGGAAGAGTGTGCAAATAGAATTCAAAACAGAGTTCAAATCAAGTCCCGTGGTTATGCCCTCTAATGCACAGTTTAGGAATAAATTGGACAGCAAGGACACAGGTGTAAATCTAGAGAATATGAAATTTGTAATTATGTAGACAATGGGCTGTGTTCCCTTTCTAAGTGCCAACGATGAATTCTAGAACTTGGAGTTAACTACTTGCTGTTTATTAAAGATTAAAAGGTTCCACCTATGTGCAACCAAAGCCAAGTTCACAAAGGATGGTTCACAGAAGACATGCATATTACATTTCAGGCCTCCAGAAGTGTCCCTTCATCCCTATTTCATGTTACAATGGTCTTGATTTCCTCAACTATAAGGCCATTATATTTCCCCTTCCATGCCCTTATTCTTAGTTTTCATTTGGGCATTATTAGTTCAACTCAAATTATTAGCTTTCTTAGCAGAACACAAGAAGATTCCAGAATCTGACTGCAGTAAATAACATAGCTAAGCAGATCTATGTACAGGTACAGAAAATGTGCGTATGTACAAGAAGATTAGAACAATCCAAGGCTCTTTTGAATGACAACAAGCTTTACAAATATTGTTTATTGACAACTTTTGCAGTGCTTCACATTCTAAGAATCATCCACATGTTTTAATGTAAGTGATTCCTTCATATAAAAATGATTAGTAATTATTATGCATTGTTAATCTCTGACAAGAGAGGTGCATTGCTGTACCTGGCGTAACATATGCTTGTGAATAATGCAAGTTTTATTTCATTATTACAACATGCCACACTTATATACAGAAAACTTTTAAAGAGGAAAAGAGCCTGGGTTTTTGCATTATTCATCCTGTGCTTCACATTTTAATATTAGAAAAAAGAATTAAACAAAGCAAGCAAATATATTACAGTTTTATCATAGAGAGATAAAGCAATGGAAACAGGTCCTTCGGCCCACTAAGTCCATGCCAACCACCTAGTTGCATCAGCCCTACTTTAACCACATTCTCATCGCCTCCCCTCAGATTCTACCACCTATCTACACACAAGGGGCAATTTACAGTGGCCAATTAACCTGCCAATCCACACATCTTTGGGAGGTGGGAGGGAACCAGGGCACCCGGAGGAAACCCACGCAAACTCTGCACAGACAGCACCTGAGGTCAGGATTGAACATGGGTCTCTGGCTGAGAGGCTGCAGCTCTGCAAGTTATGCCACTGTGATGCCCATTTTAAGAAAGAATGCCCATCACTTGAACAGATAATCTGATATAGATATTTAAATCCATGAAGGATATGGACACAGTGGATAGACTGAAACCTCCCAATGGCAAAGGGATCAAGAACCAGGGGACAAAAAATGGACATGATTGGCGAAAGAACCAAGAATGACTCAAGAATTTCTCTTAAACACCCAATAATTAGGGTCCCTCCACAGCCTCTAGCCTCATGGTGCTCCAACTCCACTCTGCTATCTCTAACCTAAGGTCCGTAAACAGGGCTGCTCTGGTAGACCCAATGTTTCTGCCTGCTCTTGCCCCACTGTTCTCACTTCTTCATACCCGGTTTCCATCCTGTCTTCCGTTGTCCTACTTACGGCTAGGAAGCCTCTTGTGTCTGCCACCATTTTGATAACTTCCAATTACCATGTCCCAAATGGCTCACCTTTACCATGGACATCCAGTCTCTCCACTCCTCCTTCCTCATCAGGAAGGTCTTAGGGTCCTCCGTTTCTTTCTTTAACAAAGACTCAAGCAGTTTCCCTCCACTAAACACTCTCATCTGTTTAGCAGAACTGGTCCTTACCCTCATTAACTTCTCTTTTGATTTCTCCCATTTTCTACAAATCAAAGGTATAGCCATGGGCGCTCACATGAGCCCTAGCTATGACTCTTTTTGTTGGCTTCGTAGAACCATCCTTATTCCAAGCCCATTCCAGCAACCACCACCCGAACTCTTTCTCCCCTACATTGATGACAACATTGGTGCTACTTCCTGCACTCATGCAGAAATCATCAATTTCATCACCTTTGTCACCAACTTCCGCCCTGCTGTCAAATTCATCTGGACCATCTCTGACAATTCACTTCATTTTCTCTGTCTCCATCTCAAGAGACAGACTTGCCACTGACATCCTCTATAAATCCACCAACTACCTTGACTACACCTCCTCTCACCCTGCCTCCTAAAAGGATGCTATCACTTTTTCTCGATTTTTCTGTCTCTACCACATCTGACCTCAAGATGAGGCCTTCTGGTCGAGGGTTAGGGTGAATGTCCTCCTTCTTCCTGAAGGAGGGTTTCCACTCTGGCATAGTTAATGGAGCCCTCACACACACTTCTTACATTTCCCGTTCACCTGCTCTCACCCACCCTCTCCCCAGACAGAACAGTGATAGAGGTCCGTTGGTCCCCACCTTTCACCCCACCAGCCTCCACATCCAATATATCATCCTTTGCCATTTCTGCTATAATGTCATCCCACCACCAGTAACATTTTTCCCTCCTCCCCCTATCTGCTCTCCACAGGAACCAGTCTCTTCGTAACTCACTGATCCGCTCATCCCTTCCCACCCACATCTCCCCCATCCCCTGGCACTTTCTCCTGCAACTGTAGGAAGTGTAACGCCCCCCAGGTCCCTTCATCTCCCCTTCACCACCATCCAGGGACCTAAACAGCCCTTCCAAATGAGGTGGTTCACTGGCACCTCTTCCAATCTGATCCACTGCATTCAGTGCTCATGATGCGACCTTGCCTGCATTGGAGAAAACAAGAGTAGACCAGGCAACTGTTTTGCGGAGCACCCGAGCTCTGTCTGAAATGGCATCTTGAGGTTCCAGCTGCACATCATTTCAGTCATCTTGCCCACTCTCACACTGACCTGTCTGTCATCAGCCTTTTCCATTGCTACAGAGAGGCCAAAAGCAAGTTGGAAGAAAAACATCTCATATTCCTCTTGGGTGGCTTATAACCCAATGATGTGATCATTGAATTTTCCAATTTCAAGTAACCCACACCCCCAGTAATCTCCTCCAACACACACACGCACCGCCTACCAACGTTTCTTCTCCCTTTGTTCATCTCTTCCCCTTTTCCTCCCCCACCTGTTCCATCTGCCCAATATTCCCCTCATGCTCATCCAGTTCCACCCATCACCTACTAGACTCTGTCCCACTCACCCACTTGTACTGCTCTGTACTAGCAACTGTTCCTCTTCCCTCTCAGTCCCGATGCAGGGTCTTGACCCAAAACTTTGATTTACATCTTTTGCCTCCACCGATGCTTCTTGACCCACTGAGCTCTTCAATTGTTCTGTTTCTGTTTGAGATTCCAGCATCTGCAGTCTCTTACATGTTCACAGTTACAGTGTGCAATGCACTGCCAGGGTTCATAGTGGAGGCAAATTTAATTACAGTGCTCAAAAGGGAGCTGGACAAATATTTGAAAGGAAAGAACTTTCATGGTTATGAGGAGAGCTTGGAAGTGGGACTAGATGGATTAGTTGTGCACAGAGGCAGTACAGACTCAATAGCCTGTATGGCTCCCTTCTGTGCTTTAAACATTCAGTGATTCTGACTGTCCAGCCATTGGAAACTTCATACGTACTCCATTAAACCTGTTCACGTTTTGACCTCTTCTATCAAACCTTGTCTTAAACTCCTCTGCACAAACAACTTTCACATTTCTCCAGCTCCCCATGTAACTGAAGAGTCTCAATTCACAACTGAGACTCTTCAGTGTCCCTTGAGACATTAACAAAGCGTGGCATGCTCGGAGTTAAACTCAGTACTTTAGATGGAACCTAAAAATCAAAAAATACTGTAGATGCTGGAAATCTGAAATAAAAACAGAAAATGCTGGAAACTCAGTGAACCTGAAACATTAATCCTATTTCTCTTTCCCGTTGAGGCCTAATCTGCTAAAGCTCCCATAACATATTTTATCTGTCATTTCAACAGTTTTGCTACCTTCAAAGATACACTACCTCGGATATCCTTGTCTCTGCGGCCATTTAAAATGGAGCCATTTATTCAGAAACCTATACTAAACTTCACATATGGAGAGCATAAATTAGGCCTCTGAGGTGGTGGCGGGGCAAAGGATCTGCAAGGATTTTGTCTGCATTAATACACTCCAATAAGTATGAAGTTGCTTTCTTCTACTCCCCAAGAAAGAATGCAAGAGAGAATTCCTGAAATTTAGTATGCTAAAGTTACAAAGCACCTTACTGTTTTGTCAATCTAAGAATCAAACAATAACCCAGCCTGACTCACCAGAATATAATTTTATCATCCGAACTATAAATTCAACACGTTTCTTCATTGGTGCAATTTATAGCGAAACTGGACATCTGAATCTGGCAACATGACCCCAAGACCTGCACGGCTTTTACTCGGTTGAACTGGCTTTTCCCCGTGGATTATTTCCAGGTCAAAAGAAACCAGCATCAGTGAAATGAATATTTTAATCTCACCGAGTGCATAGTACCTTCCAGGACACATACTGGCTCCAGAACCAAAAGGTATCAAATAATTCCGAAGTCTCATTCCTCCTTTGTAAAAAGTAGTTTTCTTCATCCCATTTTCTATAAAACGGTCATACCTGTACACCTGGAAATACATGAGAATCAATGTTTTATTGCATGAATAGGGGTTGAAATTTTGTCTGTGAGAGTGGTCATTTTTCTTACACATTATTGATTTTTATCTGAGGCCCATTAATGCAAAAGGGAGATGGCCACTCGTCTTGGCTGTGGAGTTCTATGCAACCAAACATTCTGCTAGCACTCACTTATTTCGGCCTACTCTTGCAGAAAAGCCAATGGAGCGACATGCCAGAGTTTGGCAACATTTGTGCTCAAAAAATAAAATTGTATAATATTGCTAATAAAGAACAAAAGTTCAGTATTTTAATTCAAAATCATATTTATGCAATTGTTTTCATTACACTTCAAACTTACATGTTTGAAAGTAAAATTGTAAGTTTCATGAAGAATAGTAATTTCTACAGACCTTAAGAAAAATAAAACCATTGTATTTATAACTCTTAAAATGGTTTGTCAATTTCACACATATCATTGTTGTAAAAGATATGGGTTGCTGTGAAATGAGGCCCTAAACTGAGGAAATATCAGAAATGACTATGTAGTTTCAATTTGGTTTGGAAAAGACACTAAAGGAAGCTGGAGATTCAGATTAACTGTGAAAACTCAAATCTGTCTATCGCAAAGTGGAACAAGCTGTTCAACTCTCTTTTTTACTTTCCTCTTCTCTTTTGATTGCCAAGGATTCTGTTAAGCTGTTGTGAAAACATTTGGCACTGTTAAATTTAATGCAGTTAAATAAGTATTTGAGTAATTTTAGATTTTGAATATTTTTTAATTGTTTAGGTTACTTTTGTTCAATAATGTTGTGGTGGACAATCATTTATTTTGTCAAAAGTTGTTCATTGATGTCACAACTATTTATGATTGAGTTATAATTTGTGCTGTACAGTATAAATGAAAAGCATGCCAAATTGACAGAATTAAAATATCTGCCTCAGAAGTGGATCCCAGAGATAATCATTTTCATCAAGTTATGCACAATTTTTAAAAAGAACTCAGTTGTAATTATCCTACAGGCCAGAGGTTTAAGCAGTTTCATAAGAAAACCAAAATATAATTCTATTAGACATAATTTCTCAAAGACATAATAATGATACATGACACATCACACGCTGACAGCAATCAAAGTGTTAACAGCCTATTTATGAGCACCACTCCCCACCACCCACACCATACAATCTGAACACAAGGTTTTGCCAAGACCAGAAAATAAACTTAGCACATATCGTTTGAGTGATAAGGTAGAGATAAAGTTTTAGATCAAGACCTGCATCATATTTGTCCTTCAACATTAATCTCTCTGTTACTCTTGGTGCATGAGATCAGTGGCCAAACTAGGAAAGGTAGCTGGACTTGTATTGATGTATAACATACAAGTTAATCACGACACTTACACAATATCAATTCTGGTCAATTGCAGAAAAATCAAACAGTAGAGAACTGCATCCAATGCTATCCCCCAGGTCAAATGTTATAATTCTGATTAGAACATATTCTTGCCATTTAACCATAAGAGGTCTATCTGAATCAGCCTTAAGTCACTGGGTAAGATACAATTTATTTTATAGTGAAAAAAAAGGCATAACACATCTCTGGAAAGGAAATAAAACCTCATAATGAATGCTAATATATAGTTCTTTTTTCATTAATATCAATATGGATTTATGCTATGAAGCATTCACTTAGAAAATAAATATTCCTGCATATTCACTTTTAACATCGGCCATGACACTTCCTTTGTCATAAATACATGTAAAGGAGAAACCAAAACAGAAAACCAAAACTTCACTCTTGCTCCACAATTCCAGTACCAACAAGACTTACCAAGCCAAAACAAACATGTACAAATACCACCTAAAGTTGCACCAAGCAAACTTTGGTAAGGCCTTGCCTAGTAGCCTAAATGTACATATGGAATCACCGTAACTTCTTTAAAAGCTAAATAATAACTAATAGCATTGCAAGAACAAGAGGGTTCTTGTCATCACAGCAGATAGGATGGAGATGGAGAAACTTTGAGAATTGAACGGAATCCTTACAGGAAGTAGACTCTCCTCCTAACTTTTGTTCTCACTCACTCTCCACCCAGCCAGGACAAGGGTTCCCCTTGTCCTCAACTCCACCCACAAGCCTGCACACTCAATAGACCTTCTTTGCTTCCTGTAAGGATTCCATACCATTTTCCCAGTTTCTATCTCTGTAATATGTGCTGTGATGACCAGACTTTTCACACTAGTGCCTTTAAGGTGTCTACCTGTGTCTGAATCATGGCTTCTTCTCTACCATTATTGTCAGGCTCTCAACTGCTTCATTTCCATTTTCTGCACTTCTGCTCTGAAACTCTCCCCTCCCAGCCAAAACAAGGATAGAGATCATCTTATCCTCACGTTTTGCCTCACCAGGTCCCACATTTAAAGGATCATCTTCCATAATTTTCGCCACCTGCAATGGGATTCTACCACTAGACATACTGTCCCCTGGTCTCCCTTTTCTGGAGGGACTGTTCCCTCTGCAAGTCCCTGGTTCACTCTTCCAACTCCATCAACCAAGATTACACTCATAACACTTTCCCAAGCAGCCATGGTAGATGCAGCAGCCACCATTTTACCTCTTCCCTTCCATCATTCAGTGACCCAACAGCCCTTCCAGGTTAAGCAGCGATTCACTTCTACTTAGAATCACAGAGTCATACAGCATGGAAACAGGCCCTTCAGCCCAACTTGTCCATGCCAACCAAGATGCCCATCTAAGCTGGTCCTATCTGCCCACATTTGGTTCACATCCCTCTAACCTTTCCCATTCATGGATCTGTCCAAAGATCTTTTAGCACTTCTGCTAAGCTAGTGTACTGCATTGAGTGCTCATAATACAGCTCCTCCTACACTGGACAAACCAAATGCAGACCGGGTGACTGTTCTGTAGATCACCTTAGTTCAATCCACAAGAGTGACCTCATCAGTTTAATTCTCCATTCGACTACCAATGTAATCTCTCTGTCTTTGGGCATCTACATTGTTCCAACAGTGTCCAGTGCAAGCTCGAGGAACAGCATCTCATTCACTGTCTGGGCACATTGCAGTCTTTGGAACATAATATTGAATTTAACAATTTCAGGTAACTGCTCCCATGAATGTTACTGTACTTTTCTGTTTCAATTTACTTTCTTTTTTTGTCTTCTCTCTCTTGTTGCCATTTTGTAAAGTAATTATTCCCTTGACAAATTTGGTCTGCACCCTGTCACAGCCATTCCCTCTGTTGGTTCTCTCTACGTTCCCCTCTTTGCAACATAAAACATGTTTGTTTTCTCACTACTGCAGTTCTGAAGGAGGATGTTGACCAGGAATGTCAACTGTTTCTCCCTCCACAGATGCTGCCTGACTTGCTGAATTCTTCAAGTATTGTCATTTGTGTTTTCAGATTCCAGGATCTGTAGCATTTTTGCTCCAACTTCTACATTCTATATCTTCCAGGAACAAGAGTCAACCATTCAGCCTCTTTGTTTTCTTCTTTAGGGGCTAGCAGAGAGGACCCCACAAGGTCACAACCATACAACCCCTCCCCACCACGAATCATTAAGCACATTAAGAATATATGTGAAAATGTATAATATGTATGTTTAACATCCTTCCAGAAGTGATCAAATTAAATTCCTGTCCGCAGCCCACCTGCCTTTGCTCCAAATTCATTGATGCACTTAATTAACTGAAACATACTGATGCTGGTCTTGAAAATTTCAATTGACACAGCAACCATAGTTTGTTGGAATGAGAAGTTCCATATTTCCACTACCCTTTGTGTGAATAAGTGATTCTTGATTTCACAGTAAAATTGCCAGTCTTTTTCACCTGTGGAATAATCAAGAAGTTTTATATACCCTCAGGATAAAGCAGTCTTGGAATTTTAATGGGCTTATAAACTGAAAGTAGTCCCTGACCATCGTAATCATTCATATAATGAATATTTGTTCCTCAATATCAAAATCAAGCACCTAAGCATATATTTGAAACTTGTAAAATTAAATTTCTGAATGTGAATTAGTGTTCATTCCATTGTTAGAGTTTATGGACATTTGGGAGTGAATTACTTGGTTTCAGGAAACATTAAACATGAATGAATAGCTTATAATCAACATCCTAATCCTGAGAACACTTCACCTCCTTGATCCCAGGTTTTGTTTTAATAAAGAGTATGAAATTAGTTAGCTTTTGGAGAGATGGTCAGGCAGAATTAGCTGGCTGTGGTTTAATTTGAAAAGCACATATGGCATCTGTCGATGTAATTGGAGTAAGGATTCACGACAATGTTTGTGAAAGACTATCACTGCTCTACAACATAAACTAAACATTGTATAGTTGCATCCAGTGTTAGTTTGCCAAGATTTAGTGAAATCAATACTTATTGTTTTAAATTAAGTACAGGTTAGATCAATTTTTTTGTCCTTAAGAGAAACTGTCAATTAATACTAATGGGCAAATTTAATATATTCATAAGTACAAGTACAATGGAAGGTCACTGTGAGACTAAAAAGATAGCTGCTGCTGAACCAGTCATCTCCCCTTTCCAACTTCAGATGATAATTTAGTGTTAATGCTAGTACCAGCAACAATTCACCAAATGCAATGTAGAATCTGATTGCATTTAATTTGCATGCAGGTGGTGAATCTCTGAAGCCACATTAAAGCTGAGCCAGGGTGGATTAATTTCCAGTCTTTGATATTCATTAACTCTGGCTGCAGAAAAAAATACAAGGAGATGACACAATTACCCTTAGAGCTTCAGTGCAGAGCAATAGCTTTACAATCTCAAGTTCATGCCACCATATCAATTGATCAAGAAAGGAGAGAATCCTTATGAAGCGATATGAAGTAACATACAGCTAATAAAGGAATTTTTGTAAACAATGATGCCCTGGTATAATTATCTAAACAGTGCAGCTTATTTGTTACTGGCTCAGTTCTTCATTCTTTTTTTTTGGTCATCAAGTGATCCATTAACTGACAAAAGCCAAGAGTTTCCTTGACTTCAAGCCAATCAATTCACAGTTTAATGTTAATCCTTTCAAAGCAACACCACTCAATCTCATTGCCATATTCTCCAACGAGACAGTAAATTCAATGACCTGCAGGTCTTGGACCACACACCATACAAAAGATGGGAGATTTTTTTCTTCTGGAAGAAAGAGCAATAGGAACACTAGAACAACAGGCTTGGTTGTTGCTGTATGGCTGCAGGAATAAAAGATCAGTATATGCACATCACATACCTCAGGATCTTCATAAACCTCTGGGTCCATATGTAGAATTGAAGGATAAAGGGCTAACCAGTCCCCTTTTCTCAGTTTGATTTTTTGATCTTCCTTAGAGTTTATACTTATATCTTCTTTGATTGATCGGATGTTCATAGAGGAACTGCTTAAACGAAAGGCTTCGTCTACTGCACTTCCTAAAAGCATGAGGAAAGAATGGACAAAGGGAAAGAATGCAGAGAGAGAGAAAATGAATATTAACATAACAAATTTAGAAATTTCCTATCTCGGAATCACACAGCTTTTGTGTCGATAACTTAAAACTAGTTCTGGAAAAATCCTTAAAACTTAGCATGGTTACTATAACATAATTAAGAACCAGAATTTCTGATTTCAATTTAAAGGGAGAAATGTAGCTTCCTTTCAGTAAAATTGGCAGGCATAGGTTTTCTGATCCAGTTAGAAAACCTGTTCAATATGAAGTTACTATCCTATCCTTGAAGTCTCTATAAACCCAATGTCCTTGCTATCCCAGTGGCCTTCACCTTTTGTTCCCTGCTCGACAGATTTTATGGCTAATTTCCGGCAATTTATCCTGGCAGTTTGAGGGAGAATTCCTATGGGAATAATGTGCATAATTTGCGTAAATCATTCTGATAGAATGCATATCAGCATGTAGCTCCTGTCTAAGGTTGCAACACACACACTGTAATCAAAACTGACTTCTTTTTAACAGCATATCTGGAAACTGCATTTAGCAACTTGATTCTGTCTGATTGTCACTTGAAAGTAGAAAAATTGAGTATCAGCCCATTAGATAACGAAAATTTGTAAAACTCATCACCTGTGTTAAAGGGAGTGGTAAAAGTAAGTTTCACTCATGATTTTGAGCACCGTGGTGTTGTTAAAAAAGGAAGTTTAAAAAAAACTGCAAGTGCTAATCCAAAGTAAACAGCAACTGTTCTTTCAGTAAACATTAAATCTGCTGCAGCATGCACAGAAAATAAAGTGGCATGGGATGCATTCTCGCAGGAGGTTTTTCCTTAAGCGTGCATTTGTCTAAAGGAATGAAGCTTCGGTCAGCTCTGTGTGGTCAGCGCGGTGATTCAATGTGACGTACAGTGAGTCTGTGCATATTCTTTTGGACTGCCTTCGTTACTATAATCAGGCAGAGTCAAATCGGTTTGTTGGTGACGAAGCCAGAACACAACTGTGGATCCAAAATGCAGCCTGGATTGCGGATTGCCACAAGGCACCTGACACGATAGATTCTAAGTGGCAGTGTTCTGGCAGCGAAACTTTGCAGCGTACGATAAAATGTCTACCTTCCACCCTCATGCTGTGCGCAGCCACAAGGAAGACACTGTGCATAAACCATTTTAGTATGTGTTTGGGAAATGATAGATGACATGTGAAACATTACTGTTTGCCTAAGAAATCAGATGAAACAAATAAAAATTTCATGACTGCAATGCACAACTGTGAAATGCAAGTGTAGTAGTTAGTGTACAAGCAACATGGTCACATTCTATTGGTTGACTTTCGCCCTGGCAGCATGGCAGTCAGAGCCTGATGTAGTATCACAAATGACAATTGGGCAAGCATATCTTATGTAGAAGTTAATCACGATAATGGAGCACAAAATGTGTCTTTGTGGTCAGATCATAAATGACAAATCTGTTATACCTTACAGTACCAGCTACATGTGGGAGGTTAGGCTGCTTTGGCTTTGAGCAATCATGATGATAATTATTAAATGACAGAAGTAATAGGTAGATTATGATCAGCAAGGGAGAAACACAGGCTTCTGTGGTTTGAGCTGACAAATTAAAAGACGTTTCTGTAAATCAACTGCACACAAAAATAAAAACTAAATGCAGAAAATCTCATCAATCTTACTATTTCTTTTATCCATTTAAAATATATCAGAAGCTACCATCCAATTCTATGGACAGATCAGCTGGTAGCTTGGGAGGTCTTCCATTCAGTACCAAAATATACTGTAAATTATCCAGTGAAGTGGGGCAACATCTGTTTCTGTGCTAATACCGAGCAAACAAAGCAATTTAAAGCCCACTATGGCATAACCAGTGAACACAACCCCTTGGCTTCCTCGTGAACTGTGCTGCTCAGGTTAGAGGAAATACTCCCTTTTGAAAAAACACTATAGTTTCAGTATCAGTAGAAAGAATGGATATGTGTACTACAAACCTAGTATGGCAGAATACACTTTCAGTTAGATTATCCTTGAAGTGAAAGTTTCTATCTATGTACAATCCTGATAGATTTATAGCAAATTACAGCAATACTCAAGTGCATTCAAACTGGGGGAAAAAAAAACTACTTTTCCCCTTACAACGCTCTGCAGTTTAAGCAAGGCTGGTTACGTGTTAGAATTCTGCCTGCCTCGTTTAATGTACACAGCAAGATCCAATAGCTTTTCAAATCTGTGGAACACTATACTCACAAATATTCTCTTCTAACTTTCATCAAATGAATGCTGTTTATTAAAATGGAGAAATGATCCATGTTAAGAAGTGAAACTAATTTGAGTCTGTATTGCCACAATTGACTGGGAGACAAACTAGCTGAAAAAAAGCTGTTAGCTTGAAATACAAAATGGTGATTATATACCCAGTCACCTATCAGATACTGCAACAATATAACGCAAAAAGCTGAAAGGTCACTTTCATATCTAATGCCTGACCCAAGACCTAGCAGGAACAGGAAGAATGGACAGTGCAATGAGATTCAATAACATTGAACAGAAGATGATCAATGAGTACTGTAAATACTACAGCCATTGATCCCCATTGTTGTCATGTCCAATTTGTCAACCACTAAACTGATAATAAAAAGAAAGTGACAATAAGCAGGGATCATTCCAGGAAAATTAAGTTTTACTTAAAGTAAGAATTATTATTTTGCAATAAAACCACAATCAAAATAATTCCACTCTGCTGTATAAATTAGGGTGTTTTAATAAATGGCTTCCTCAGAAAAAAAATACCTACTTGTCTAGAATGAGGAAAAAATTGATATTATGTTTATTTTTTTATCAACACAGAGGAACCATGAAACAACATTGATATATTACTATGTCAATAACAAATCTTGATCTATTTAAAATAACCATGAGTAGAGGAGGTGAGAAGATCCATTACAGGAATTTTTGTAGCTGATCTTGTTTGGTAGTATGATTTAGTTAGCATGAAAAAAGTTCTCAGAAGCAGCATGTTGGAAAATATGTTTTGCCACTAGATTTACTATCTCCACGTCAGTTTTCAAGGACCAATCGCAAAGCTGCAATTAAAAAAAGGAGGTCACAAACAATGCACATATTTCAGTTGGTATGTTATGATATATTAAGAAAGAGTATAAACAGGTGCAAGATATACTCAAATGGTATTATATACTAACATGACCACTGTGATGGCTCTGCAAGATACTGTTGGGGAAAAAAGTTTACTTATCCCTGTAATCCATGCACTGATCCTTTAATTTTACCCATTCTAAAGAAAGTATGAAAACCCCCAAAAACTATTTGTGATGGCAGGCCACTTGTCAATCATGATGATGTCAACAATGCCTGATGTCACTGTGCAGCATGTTAGTAAAGTAGCTGCATAAATGGTGGCTGACAGATTGGCAATGTGATTGACAGGAGAGCCAGAGTTTACAAATAGTTCTTGGCGTGTGTCAAAAATCAGACTGCTGTTACTTTTGTTTAAAATATCTAAATGATGGGTATTAAAGAATGAGTTTTTGCCTTGGAGAAACATCCTGTGGATGTAGACTTCTGAAACCCAGCATTTAAAGTATTTCAGCATTGGGATGCCACAGTATTTACTTCACTTTTTACAGCAGTCCATGTAACAAAGTGACTAAGTGAGCATAAATTATTTTTGCAGCAGAGGACATTTTAAAGAGTCATTAATTAAGCTCTAGCTAGAAAAAAATAATTTACATTTATGGAACAATACTGCTTAGAAATTGGATTTCCCTCTTGCTTGAGGCACTAAAAATAGGCAGTGTTTAGTGCTAACACCTAATTGAATCTCCTGCAAAAAAAAGTCATGAAGTTGGCCAGGGATACATTAGGAATAGTGTTTATAGTAGTTTATATCTAGGATCTTGTGTTAAAATGGGTGCTGCACAGCTCCCAATAGAAACTCACTCAATTCAGCACAGGAGGATACACGTCATATGCAGCAATATAGAACGGCATAACTCAAAGGCACACTTCCTGCAATACCTAGAGAGCTGTGACACACACTATGGATGCCATGGAAGAGAATGGTTATTGGGGAGTGTGAGTGAGCACTTATACACTCAGGTGTGTGCATACATATATACACACACACACACACACACACACACACACACACACACACACACACACACACACACACACACACACACACACACACACACAAATGCTCTCCTGTACCAACATCCACCACCACCCTCACTATGAGTATTCTACCCCTAGAATGCCCAAGAGCAGGTCAAGCCAGCTAAGAGACAATAATGAAGAGGTAATTTAATATTGTTCATCTCCTCTACTTAGAAAAAGACAGAGGAGTAAGAAGGAATGTAATGGGGGCTCTCACACATGCACTATCTGATCCACACTGGGAACATCATCCTGCACCTCATAGGTAGAAGGACCACCGATCCCCCAACCACTTCAGGAGCAAATTTAATCAGCAATCTATCAGGTGTGCTCATTAACAACACTTCATTATGATCATTACATTCTCGTTAATTTGACCACAGTAGATACCCTTATTACCATCTGTGCTCTTGTATCACCATACAAGTACAACTATTTTCTATTTTGTCTGCATGTCCAAGGTATTGGAACAGGTCACATGATCCCCCAATCTCTGCTCCCTAGAGCAGATGGAGATGGAACAGGAAGAGTGGGGGAGAGGAGGAGAACAGGACACTAGAGGAAGAAGAAGAGGAGGAGGAAAACAATGAAGATGGTGGTGACTTTAGCCCACAGCACCATCTCAGGGACTGGCACTGTAATGGATGGACAGATTGGGTTAGTGGGACATGTGTCACAGGGAGAGACACTAGTCACTAGCAATCTGCAGTCTTGCTTGAACTTCAGGGAATCTGGGGCAGACCTACACCAGTGGAGGAGCCCCATGTATCTGTACTGCCCCAGAGGACTCGGATGAGGACCACAAATGGGATGATGACCACAAATGGGATAATGCAGGTAAAGCAGACATACATTGAGATAGTGAGACATCTGTCAGCTGTTGGTCAAATGCAAGAAATGACTAAGAGCATGGAGGAGTCTATCTGTCAGCTCCCGTTGGAGGTTGAACAGAGCCAGTGGCCATGACCTCTGCTCTGGCTGTCTTGTGTGCTTCTTTGCTAGGTATCGGCAGCAGACCAAGTCTTTCTGCTTCGATGCAGATTCACCATCAAGACAGAGGTCTGACCTGTAACTGATTACAACCTATTGGGTTCATGCTAGCTCCCATGGGAGCAATCCCATCAACCTTCTTCCCCCTCTCCTTACTTCCTTATAGCCTTGCAACTCATTCTTTCTCACATGCCCATTAAATCCTTTTGCAACTAATATACATGAAGGGTTAATTTACAGCAGTCAATTAACCTCCCAGCATATCAAAAGGAAGTGGGACGAAACTGGATCATGCACTGGAAGCTTATATGGTCACAAGGAGAACATGCAAACTCTGCACAGACAGCACACAAGGTTAGGTTCAAATTCAGATCATAGAGCAGCGAGGCAGCAGCATTAACTGTTGCTCCACTGTGCTGCCCTGTTTAATGCCATCATTTAGCAGCGAGATGCCATTTGTGAGCAGATCACTGTTTTCAGTGAATAGGGGTATTCTACCCATAAGCAACGTATAGTTCTCTAACAGTAAAACAATGCTGCATGTGAAGAAACTGTTGTCCTGTATGAGCAGAGAGATGCCACATGTGAGCAGACCACTTTCCTATAGAGTTAGCAGAGATATGGTACATATAAGCTTGTCTCTCTACTGCAGGAGCAAAGGTATGTTTCCCCCCCCCCCCCCTCACTCCTAACCCTGACTCATATTCATTGTGAGCAGAATCCTGTTCAAATTGCACAAGCACCAGACTTCTGGCAGAAGATAGAAGACAGCAGGAATCTAGCACTAGTGATTCACAGTCTGTCAGTGGGTCAGGAGGTTGAACCAATGGTGGAATGAGCCGAGTGTCTGCAGATCATTGTACTATTGTCAACCTAGTCCCAAGAAGCTATCTGATGGCCGGTTCAGCACACTGATGTCCCCTTTCACAGGGGTACCCAGTCACTCCCACAATAACTTCTCAGGCAGCACATTCATATGCCCCACATTCAGCCATCCCACAATGCATTGGCCATGACCAACCATCTGAAGGTGGCTCATCTAGGAAAAGAGTTACTTCTCAGTCATCATATACATTTGTACAGACTCAAAGGGAAAGGGAAGCACTGTGTCATGGGAGGCACTGGAACGTTGAAACCCACATATAAAGTAGTGAAATGGGAAATTCATTAAGCTGCATTATTTCACCAAAAATATGATGATTTTTAATGTCTTATCATTTGATTTTTTTTCTACTATACTGATTCTGAACACCAAACAATGTTCAAAACGTTATCCTTCATTTATTCTGCTGTAGCTGCTGCTGGTATTGCTGTGGACACCACCATGGCTTGAAAGGTTGCTGATGGAGAACTGTCATGGTATCACAACTTGAAGCCTCATTGACTGGGTTTTGTAGCAGCTTCACACTAAAAAAAAACCCCATTACCTTTAAGCACATTCAGTGAACTTTGGCAGGTGTTTGAGCAGCCTGCAGTGAATTGTGAACCTGCCCAATCTGATCTCCTGCTGTGAACAGAGTGTCCCTTTTAAGTGACATAAATTTATGTACTCCCAGTGACTACTGTGAGCATTCAGTGAAGGTCGTGGGTTGCATCCAATACCGCCAATTTACGTCAGTAAGAGAGGAAACATGCTCTGTGTGACTTGTGACATCATTAGGTGTTCCACTTACAGCAGGCAAATGTCAGATGTACCAAGGTAAATTGTGCATAGAATTGCCTTGGCCAATTTCCCTTTGGGCATAATCTTCACTTGGAAATGACTGCTAACACGGTCTATGCCAGATAAAGTTGCTTTTATGCAAGATTTGAACATGTAAAATTAGCACTAATGTATCCACTCTAGGCTTACATATTCTGAATTCAATTGAAGCATAATATTTTTTATGTGGATAAAGGCGGTGATAATTTGCATAAAGCAACATCCAAAATATGCAAATGAAAATCAAAAAACTGCAGATGCTGAAAATCTGAAATTAAAACAGAAAATGCGAGTAACACTCAAGAAGTCAGGCAGAGTCTGTGGAAAGACAAACAGTTAATGCTTCAAGTCTGAAACCCTTTGACAAAACTGGGAAAGAGAGAAACAAGTTAGTTTTCAGTAGCAGAGATGGGTTCCTCCTTCACTGAAAACTAACTTGTTTTTCTCTCTTTCCCAGTTCTGATGAAAGGTCTTGTTTCTCTTTCCACAGACTTTGTCTGAACTGCTGAGTGTTTCCAGCATTTTCTGTTTTCTTCCTCAAAACTGCAAATGCATTGAACAAAGTCAATCTATTTGTAGTGACGAGAGGAGCATTGGCTAGAACACCCTACTCTCCCCAAATATGTCCCATGGGGGTCTCTTGTTTCCACCAACAAGCAGTTAGGAAAGTAGTTTAATTTCTCAAACTTAGGACTGTGATTTTTACAAATGCAATTTTACACATAAGTATCAGTCTTGATTCATTTAAGTTGTGGAGTGGGGTTTGAACCCACAAGATTCTGAAAGCTAAGTGCAACCAGATTACCACATGAAGGATATCAGTGAATGTTACATTGATAGGTTACTGTACTTAGTAACTCTGCAGTATCAAGACATCCAGAAGTCAGCCTCTATTACAATGCCTCTTGAGTGTCCCAATTCTAAAATGCTGGGCATTTGAAATTACGCTGCTTCCTGAAGCAGACGAGAAGCTGGTGTCAGATAAGGTGTGATTGCTGTTCTCAAATGAGATCATGCATTTCCTTAGAGGATTTTTTTTTCCGTTTTGCTGACTCCCAAGATTAAAAGGATCATATGTCTTCATTTCTCATTCCAAAATGGATGTCAGATCCAATATAGAGATTTAACACATTGTGTACTGAATGCTTTTAGCTTAGATTGTCCTTCATTATATAGAGTTCATTTTAGAAAAGAATCTAGTTATCATCTAAAAATTATTAGAATGAAAACTAGAAACAGAAAAAAAACAAATGAACTATCTAGTGAAGGAATAGGCTTTGTAGATTCTAATTTTATAAAGGATTCAAACCATTAGCATGTTTTCATTTTTTTCAATAAAGTATTCAATTTCTAAAAAATATTATCATCTTCAAAATGACTGTTTGCTATAAATTTGAGCAGTACTTAAAAAAAGGAAATTACTAAACATTGCCATGGTTTATTCAGGACTCTAGTGATTCAATTTGCAGGCAGCATATGTAGCAAGGAACTGTGAACCTAAAATGTTCCTGATTAATTTTGTCTTATTAAAAGAACAGGGTGAATACAGTACAAGAAGTGCATTAACACTAGTATGCAAATAGTTTACTACATGAACGCCAGGTTAAATCCTTCAAAATTATGTTTAAAATAAATAAAATTTTAACGAACTACTACAATTTTCAACCTGAAAGAAAAGCTCACCCAGTCACTTGATGGAGAATCTGTCTTTAATTAAGCAATCCCACACCCCCAGCATTGAGCTGGTTTCAAAGAGAGAATTAGGGCCAACACTATCGAAGCCCTAGTTCTGCTTTGCATTCACTGGCAGAGTAGAATCATAAAATGTACTGATGTTTACAAGTAATTAAACTATCTTCATTGTGTATGAGGAAATGCATAATCTATAATTAGTGAAAATGGCCATCTACAGTGTCCTCCACATTTTTCAAGCAGAACAGCAATTGCCATTTCCTGGTTCCAAATTAAAATGAGTTACCTAGGGTCACCATGCTGTCTAAATCTTCTTTGCTGAGGTTGATATTGAAGTCAGGGCTTGGTTGTTGACCTGCTGCCTGTAACACATGGTCAATTTCATCACGCACAGCTGCAAGGGCTTCTGGGTTCTTCACAAGATAATACAGGACCCAGAATACAGCTGGAACCGTGTTTCCAAGAGCAGCCCACAGGAAGGCAAAATGATGTGCTGTGAGAAAATAAGTGAAAAGGAAGATTAATAGCATTTATTACACTGATTAGATTTGCAGTGTGCTAATTAAAAGATGTTAGGACAAAGACCCAGCCAAGGATCAGTGAATGCTAATGAGGACCAATAGGCTTCTGAAGTCTAATTTTCTGCTTAATGAGGACAGTTTCAAAGTAATGTTACATTGAAGGCGGGAGGGATAAATGTAGCTCTGTTAAATCTGCCTCATTATCAGCAATAAGTGCCTTGTTTTACCACATCAGCAAAAAGTTGAATTCAATTATCTCAGAAGGCTTTTGCAGGCTGAAAATATTACAATATCAACTCATTCCAAATATTATAAAAAACCTTCAAGGTCACACATTTGTCTTCCTCTAAACATAAAAATTCAACATTTTTGAGCTTTAGCCTAATTAAAACTTTTGCCATTTTCTGTATTTGTCAAGAATATTGAATGGAACATGCACCTCACAAGCCTCTTTTCCTTCAACACTGGTTAACAATCTGAGTTATACGTGGGTGTAATCCAGTGAACCCAGGTCCTGGAAGAGGAGATTCTTCTCCAAAATGCACACAGAACAAAAGTAAGATCATACAAAAACTTTACAAATCTAAATCTTTTACTTTTTTTAAAAAAAATTTCTACCTTCTAGATATAGCATGGCACATGCCATTGCCTCCAAGCATCCTTTCCTCTCTTAGGATTTTCATTTGATCAACTGACCAGCCAGGCCAGAAAACATACAAACACAAAGCATGTCAAACCATGGCACAGCAGTGGAATGGGGACGAGGATCTAGTAAGTAAAATAATACTAAAAAGGTTGGGGGGGGGAGGTGGGGGGGACGGTGGTATGCAGAATCTGCTTACACCAACACAGACCCATTATTAACAGAGAAGAATTCAGGGTTTTGGGGTGGGTCAGTGAGGATGAGGAGATAGGACAGGCACCCCTCAACACCAACGCTGGAGTCCTACCGTGTGTCCTCATTATTACCTCCAGAAAATCTGCCCAATTGTGAATTTCCATTTTTAATATTAGACATCTTATTGTGTCTCTGAAAGAAATTGGTTATTGCTGAGCTATGAAATATTTTGGGATCTGCTAATTAGTCTATGAAGATTCATTTCAAGGACCAATAATGTTTTGGAAAAGCTACTTATATCCATTAGTCTGAGATAGGAATTTCAGTACTGGATTCCAACTGCAAAGGCACAGCTTTCAAATTCACTTTGACCAATGATTCCAATAAAATGTGAAGCCATCAATCTTATTGTGCATGTTTTGTAAGCTTTTCTATATAAAGAAGTTAGCGGAATAACATGGCATTCCAGAAGATTATAATCATTTGGTGACAAACAGCTGAAAGAACAAAGTTTGTTCACTTTTTTCCTTACCTGCTCTATGATCATCCTTAAGATATGAATAGCAGGCAAGCAAATCCTTTCTGGCTTGTATTATTTTTGCCACATTTAGCCGTTGATCTAATTCCTCTGATGCAAAGTAACTAACCAGTTCCTTGCGAATTCTTTTTGTATTGCCTAGAAGTTCAATGGGAATCCTTGCAGCCAGGTAGGGAAACATTTGATCAAACTGAATAAATTTCTCCTTTAATTCAGTAATTCGTTTTTGTTCATTCACTGGTGCTCTTCCATACAGAGATACATAAGTGGCTTCAATGATGATACGGCAACAAAAGTCATACATATAGTCAATTCTCCATTCTGTTGATCCTATCTGCTCTTGTCTCAGTATGTTCTGAAGATTTTCTGCTGTACTTTTATGCAAAATATTTAACTCATCCCCCTTTAAGTAGCAATAGAGCTTGTGAATCTCTTCATTGGATACTGGAATCTTGGGATCATTTAGTAGAGGGTGACCAAAGACTTTTGCTGACAGAGTTGATGAAAGTTCTTGGAAGTCTAATTGCTTGCCAAGCTGAATGATAAACTGGTAAAGGAATGGATCTAAGATAAAGGTGATGTATTTGCCTATGAGAAATAAAACAATAGCTGTTAGCATGTTGAAACTTTAGGGGAAACCTCTTTGCTTAAAGGTCTCACTTGTAGTTTTCTCCAATAGAGCTGTAAATATGATGATTTATTGGTGACACTTTACTTTGAGTGGATTTAATCCACTCCATCCCTCCAAAAAAAAGATCCAGCTGTGCAGAAACAGGCAACAAAGTGCTGCAGGAACCTATGGATAGGAATCCCAAGCACTTTGCCTTCAGCATGCTAAATGTTATACAATAAAACTGTGCCCCTTGTGATGCAAGTGACCTGCACTCTAGTGCTTACTGTTGGTTTAATTTGTCAGATTGTCACCAACAGGACCATTAATACAGTACAACTTCTCTCTAAAGTTATCTATCCTCATCCTTCTGGGATTGTCTGCAATTTTTGACATCATTGAAAACATCTTTCTGGTCCAACGTCTCTCCATCATCACCTGACTGAGTAAGACTCCACTCACCTGGTTCCATTCTTACTCATCCAATGAAAGCCAGAGAATTACAGAGTTCCATTCTTACTCATCCAATGAAAGCCAGAGAATTACAGACAATGGCTTCTCTTCCCATGCTGGCATCATTACCTCAGATACCCCTCAACTATTTATTCTTGGCTCCTCCTATTTCTCTTATGTACAATATGCTCACCAACATCATCCAAAAAGGCAGCACTAATTTCCACACCTACACCTATTACACCCATCAATATCTTACCGTCACCTTTCTTGACCTCTTCACCTTCTTACACTGTCAGACTATGCTATGCCCAAGCAGAGATTTCCTCCAAGCTTGCTGGCCTGGGTCTTCTACCCAGAATACCCCTCTCTCTCGCCCCATGGTCTCCCCATATTCCTACTTTATTGGTTTTGATGCAGACCCCATGTCTCGGTAGCCTGGAATGTCCCAGACACCAGGGTTCAATGCTGAATCAGTCAGGTCACTCTGCCACTTGACTTCCCCAGTGACAGAAACTGTAAAGGGTTCAAGGAAGGTGGTGATGAAATTCAGCTGGCTGGCAGCAGGACCTCCTGTGGCACACAGAGGATGCAATGCCCTGGGAACAACCCCAAAGGCTTTGAAGCTGGCAAAGCCTTGCCCCCAGCTTTGCCAGGTCTAAAAGGCGCGCGCCATTCAATAACTTTCAAATGTCTCTGACAATCACAGACAATTTGAAAATTATGACATTGAAATAAATAAGTTAAATCTATTAATAATTTTAAAGAACAAATTACCTTTGTTTTTATATGCATTGTACCCACAGCCCTGAAATCTCCACTGATATCCAAAGGGGCTCTTTGATGATTCCCCAGTGTAAATCCTGGGCAGTCTCAGTAAAACTGGGCTCTGCCGGCCAGCTGTACTTCACCACCTCCTCCCTTGATTTCTCAGTGTCCCAAATCCATCAGTAATTCTGGGATTATTTAATTGGCTAAATGCCAGCAGGTTGATTAAAAAGCCAGTGAGATCTGGCGTGATATTGAGAATACCAAACGCATCATTTCCAACCTCTGGTTCCAACCCTCTTCTGTCATTTTCATATTCATTCATCTCATTAGCAACTATCTGAAATCATGTTTGCAACTTTGATATATTTGAATCTGAGTGGAGCATTGGACTGTGTATCTACGACATCACTCAGGGTATCTAATTTCTGCCTCTGTAACACTGTTCAAACTACCCACTGCCTCAGCTCATTTACTGCTGGAACCTTCATCCATGCCTTTATTACCTGTAGACTGGCCTGGACGTCGCCATGAACCTGAGTTCAGACAACACTTGGCCTGACTCAGAATAAATCTTGTTCATCTATTCTCCCCATGACCTGCAGTTTTCCCAGTACATCAATACCTCTGTTTTAAAGCGTTCATACTTGTTTTTACATCCCTGCAGGATCTAGCCCTTTCTCATCTCTATAATCTGCCCAAGTTCTACAGCCTTTCAATACATTGGTATACTATTTTTGATCAATTGCTCAGCCCTGAATTTAATCCCTCCATAGAAGGTGAATGTGCATTTAGCTGCCAAGACCCTGTGCTCTGGAATTCCATCCCTGAGTCAGTCCATCTCTCCAACTCATTTTCCTCCTTAAGACTCTCCTTGAAATCTACACTCTTGACACTTTTTGGTCAACTATCTTCTTAAACGAAATGGCATCTTTTTTTTTATATTTCTTTGATGCACATTTGGACATTCTTGCTTTATTAAATGTACTGTATAAATGGAAATAGTTATTGCTGTTGTTATAAACCAACTTAAAAAGTAAACAAAAGTAGTGGAAGTGTAACTTGTAAGCAGAAGCTGTGGGGCAAAAGTCTTATGCAGCAAAATGGGATCAGAAAACTATCACACATTGCATTGCCAACAAACTAGTAGAGATAGTCAAAAAGCTGCATAACATTCACAGTTTATCAGAAGCAACGCCCTTTAGTTTCTGGTGGAATATCAGTTCCTCAGCAAGAATACATATTGCATTGACACCATCTGCTGCATAATCGTAGGGTTGATTGGTAACATGGTCAGATGTAGGAGGTGAAACTCTTCTTGATACTAGTGAACTTCCCACCACATCCAATTGTAAGTCAGGGATGTAGGTTCCACCAGGACCCATGGTTATGGTGGAACCAGGTATGCCAAATGAACTGTGATGCACTAGGACCCTGATGAACACCTGTAGTTTCAAGTCAGGGAGGTGATTGCAAACTCATTAGAAGAGAAAAGCTTTTCTTACAAGCTTTTAAATGATCAAGTTTCTTATAGAAGTGATGAAAGAGAGAATGGCTGGAATTGAGGAACCTGCTGCCTTCATGACAGGCAAAACAGTTAATTTTCTATTGGCAGAGGGAAGGTGATCACTGCATACTTACCTGAAATAGGAATATACCTGCCTCCTCTGTGCAAGTGAGGTCCTTCTGTAATATTCCCACAATGTCTGGTGGGGTAAGCTTTGTAGGACACCAGAGAGTATTATGACAGAGTGGCGCCTGGGATTGTGAACTGAGAAACATTTGGCTCTATGGTGCGTAAACTAAAAGTTAAAGAAAATGTGGTGCTTGCTTTTAAAATAAAAAGTAGAATTCATGCCAATATTAATATTTGAACCCAAAGCAGTTATATCTAGGTCAGTCAATTTTTGTAGCATGAAATTTAAAAATAACAAATGTAAAAAAAATCTTCTGAAATAGGTCAATTGATTTCTATCACCTTCAGTGATCTATGTACGTTGTATACATCAGCTGAAAGAAATTTATCTTTTCTGACAATTATACCTTGTATCTACTGGGGTAAAGTAAGAGAAATATAAAACCTTTCTGGTAGATGTATTCAACAAGGTAGTTTTTTTTGTAGTGAAACACAGCATTTATATAATCACTGTCTTATTAGGGAGATTTTGCTGAACTGTTGACAATGATGTACAGTATTGCTTCGCTGGAATGACGTTTGGGGAAAACGATTCTGCTGCACCACCACACAATACCAATTAGAGAACTATTTTCCGCGACAGGTCAGAAATTTACATTGTTCTCGCAGAAAGATGTGCTTTTTAATTTCTTTATTAAGATGACATTCATGTCCCTTGCAACTTTTCAGCACGACAATCATTTGCTCGTCATGTTGAAAACTGCAATCAGCGAAATCGTGTTCCCAAGACACTGCCTTGCTAGAACTCCAAGCATCGTTTCGTGTTTTCCAAATGAACTGGTTTGGTGTTCTCCCTAAGTTTTTTGACAAGTTCATTTTATGAAAGAAAATAAACAGCAAAAAAAATTCTGGAAGAATCAGCAGAGTTTTTAACATTCAAAATGGTCCAGGCATGAAGTGAAAATATCCTGAGTTTAATTTGCAAAACTAACTATAAAATGTCTTTCTCCCTCTTTATGCTTTGGAGTTTGGTTCAATGGTGTTATTTTCTCAAGAAAACTTCACTGCCAGTTCCATAAATGCAAAGTTACTAGAACATTTTGGGTTCATGTAGCTATGCCACAACAGAAAAAAGATAATTTATAATTTTAATTGTCAGTGCCAGTCTTGGTTGCATTCTGTCAGAAAACTCACCTGCCATATATACCGTGAAGATGTCTCCCCATTTCTGCTGGCAAGAAACAAGGAATCTTAAAGAATCCCGACCAAACTCAATTGCTTTTCCAATAAATGGAATCCAGCCTTGTTCTAGTGGTGGCTCTCCAGGTCTATATTAAAAAAAAACAGGAAACAGAACTTCCTTAAAGTAAAATTTGCAGAATACAGCAGTGAAGCAAGAACTCTTGCAGCAGTAAATAAGTAGACAAATATTCTTGATAACTACATGACTACTAGTGATTTGTAATATTCAGTGAATTTCACAGTAAATACCACCCAAATGGTGATATGCCAAACCTGATGCCACCCAAATGGTCATCATCTCATCTTTATTTAAATTTATTTTAACACTTTAAAGTAATAAAATAAGTTTTTCTTAAATAGATTCACCAAAGTTAAAATTTATCAAAATCTGGAACCATCAAATTATGCTTCCACTAATCAAAATGTAGCATCCATATTAAAAGCCACCACATAAAATAGTCGGAGGAGTTTAAGGATAAATTCTTTTTAGACATCTGCAACTACTAAAGGACAGGTTTGAGGCATAATATCCATGCACCACTTCCTCAGTTTCACAAAACTAGAATTATGTGTATTTGACACAATCTCAGACCCAAGAAAATGTGGGCATAGTTTGTATAGGGAAATAGTTCTGGCAATTTTAACATGGGACCTAATGTATAGATGTTGCTCCTGGCAACTCATAGTATAGTCACAGTAGTGCCACTTCCACTCTTAAGCAAATCTTTCCAATTGGCATATTGCTTTTGCCAGATTTGGTGCAATTATTATTAAAACTAGACTGATCCATAACTCAAATCAAAATGCTGTTTGGAACTTGCTATCCTAAATAATATTGAAAAAGTGATTAATTTCAAAAAGGCCAAACTCTGGAACTATTTTGTCTATGTGTTCAGCTTCTCTATAGTACAACAGACTAAAATGCATTGGCTGTAAAATACAATAGAGTTTTCAAAGGTCACAGAATGGTTTACACAAATACAAGTTCTTCATTTACATTTTGTTTGCCTTCTTGTTTCTTTTTCCTGTAAGTACTTCCCTCCAACCCCCATCCCTTCCTTCTTTTATGAAGGGATTAGCATCCTGCTCTGCTACAAGCCTAAGGAATCACAGCACTAGCACTGATATGTTGAACGAAACTGCAATCCCACCTACTTCACCAGACTGATCGGGATAGGTCACGTTTCAAACCAGGAGTGTTCTGGCTTGCATGGATTAGTTACGCCATGTTTTATCCAACTGAACTATTGCCTGGGAAAAACTATGCCTTTTCTGCACAAACAAAATTTACTGCTGATTGCTTTGAAACTCTGTGTTTAATCTGATGTGAGATTCATATGACTAAGGGGAATCTTTTTGGTTTGATATTAGATGGGGAGATTGTGATCAGATCATATAATCCAGCAATTTATACTAAAAATGTTCTTAACGTTTAACTCTGAATGTGTGTAGGAGGAGAAAGTGTATTAGGAACAGAAAATCGTCATCATGCCCAAGACAGGATAAAAACCAGAGAAGTTGACCAAATGTTCTGGTGGAGCCTCCAGACCTGAAGGTGGATATACTTGCCATGAGTAGATTCACCAGATTAATTCCTAGAATAAGAGTTGTCCAATGAGGAAAGATTAGGATTGAGCTGGTTAATCATCAGGAGTTGAGAAGATAACCACAAGATTCTGAGAGAGCTGTCAGTATAAATGTCAAAAGCTGGTTTCTTCTTGCTGGATAATCTTGAACTGGGGGTAGTTTCAGGATGAGGAGGCCAGACATTCGGAATGGAGATGACAAGTTTCTTTACTGAAAGGGCTGTTAATCCTTTGGAACTCTCTGCCTCCGATGGGTGTGGAATGATAGATTTTTGGACAACAAAGGAATCAGAGTATAGTGGACTTGGAGGCACTGAATTAGCCATGATTCTATTGAATAATCAAGCAGATTTGATGGACTGCATGTCCTACTGATGAGTAAAGTAGGCTCTATGGGTTAGTGTCTTGTCCATTTCTTACTTCCCAACCTTTTGCTTAGGAACATCTTGTAAATACAGGATATCACATATTTGCTTTATTGCACAAGCTGTGTGGCTGGTCTGAAAATTAGATACATAAATGCCAGTACTGAATTTACATTAAATACCTCTGCCTACTAGGTACTGCCAAACTAATACAAAATGATGCAAATTGGAAGAATATCCTCCAGTTGAGGATTTGTAAGGTTTGATCTGTAAAAATAAAAAGTAGCATCCAGTTTTATATCTGAATTGTTTGCTGAAAAAACCTTGTTAATCCAATTTCAACATGAAAACGACATTTTAATTAGCTAATTTTGCAGTTAAATAGTAACAGAAAGTTGCGATTCAATGCCTTTAATTAGTCAGTAATGTTCAGTATAACCATTTATTTTATGAAAGGTTACTGCAGTTTTTTCATAGCACAATATTATTTCTTGATCAGCTGAACAATGCATGTGTTCATGTTTTATATTAAAAATTTAAATATCAACTATAAATACCCTTTGTTTATAATTAGGTAATGCTATACAAAAAGGATGGTACTGCTGAGAAAGACAAATTGAATTTCAGCATGAGCACCAAGGTAATTATACAATAGCATTTTGTCTATTTTTGTTAAAATCATGAGTATTGATACATTAGCTGCAGATAAATCCTTGTTTTTCAGTATTTTCGGCAGGTCTTATGTTAAAAACTGAATTATTATTTGAAGATTTTGAGTTTTGTTTTAAAAGGGTTCAAGTTTAAGTAGTTCAAGAAATGCAGTATTACATATTACCCATTTAACGAATGGTTGGTGACGAAGGTAAAAAAAAAATTCTAATCCTCAAATTTAAATACACCCAAAAGGTTAGCTGAAGTTAGATAAATGAATGGTTCTGTGTGCAATACAGGGCATTTTATGATCCAGCTGGTTAAAAAATAAGATATTTGATTTGATAATTTAACATTTTATAGCTCTATATATATAGCTATATATATATATATATGTATATATATATATATATATATATATATATATATATATAGCGAGAGAGAGAGAGAGAGAGAGAGAGAGAGAGAGAGAGAGGACTATATATACACACACACACACATACATATACACATAAACACACACACACAGTATATTCAATAAAAATGCATTAAAGTATTCCCTTGATTGTAATTCTGAAGTTACAATCAGGTCATTTTCAAGTTATATTCAAGGAAATATGGTTATAAAAGATAGCAAATAAATGCATTTACTGAGATTGTACATTCCATTTTCAAGGAAATCAAGGTTTTAATACACTTAAAAATGAATAAATCTCTAATAACAAAGCAAATTAAAACAATAAGTTTTTTTATTGGAATATAGGAAGATTTTCACTGGACTTCAATCTGACTAATATTTTCAGAAAGAGCAAGAATTTGGTATCTCGTCGGCCCAGAGTTCCTTATTTAGGTTGGCATCATTTTGTCTTCTGGATTGCTCACACCAAAGGGAGAAATTACAGTTATCAACATAGATAATTAGTGCATATAAAACACTTCCATTCAAATCCTATAAAAAGGTAACAATCATTTTAAAAATTGTTGCTCTGAAATCATATTAATTTTCAACATGGCTCATTGTGAATCAGCATTTTATGTAAAGCTGCTTTGTTTCACAATTTTCATTTGTAAATATATTACCCTGATTACTGTCATTAAGAAGCTTTGGTCACCCTTTGAATACAGAAGATTTATTTGCGGGTTCACACTGCTTTTTGGGATCACACCTTTCTTCCTTTTCTCAGACTGTGGCTGTTATGCACCTTTTCTTTCCTTTAGAAGCCTGGTGCTTTATTTTCAATGTCGTTTTGCAAAGTGCACAGTTGCATCTTAACTTATTATTTAAGAGTTTAATAAATTTTTAGATGTTGAAATTTTAGTAACAGTGCACACTTAATGAATCAGTAAATAAAACAAGGTGCTATGGGATGGCTTTGAAATCCTTACTCAAATCCTTTGAAATAGAGTAAAGCCCCTTTTACAAACTGGAATGTGTTCTGTAAAAATAGTTCCAATTGCTCTGGCAGCATCTAGGAATCAGATCTTTAACTTGATTAGCTACAAAACAAGGAACACTGTAGAATGAAATATTTTCCATTCAGTAACAATTCATTGCCACTATGTTTTATTCCTAGACTTTATTTTCAAATATACAGACAACTTCCAGTGAGTTTGAGAAAGATATTCCTACTTTGTTTACCCATTTTTAAGGAAAAGGTAAAAATAAAAAGTAACAGAAAATGCTTAGCCAGTGCATCCGCATCTGTAAACAAACTTATCAGGTCAGCGAGTGAATGGGAGCAGTTAGAGGGTGAGAACATAGACTAGAGAACTTAGACAAAAGAATGTGGAAGTTGCAAAATGCAGTGCAGGAGGACAAGCACAACATGGCAGCTGGGCACGCCCTCCTTTCCAAGAGAGCAAGCGAGAATGAGAAAAAGCCAAGCTGAGCTAATATTACAGATGGATGACTGATAAAGACTGAGAAATCAAGTGACCCGAAGCTGTAGAATTAATATTGAGTCCAGAAGACTGCAACATTCCCAGACGGGAGATGAGTTGCTGTTCCTCAAACTTATTCTGGACTCCACTGTGACAATACAGGAGGCCAAAGACTGATAGGTCAGAGTGGGAGTGGGATGAGGAATTAAATTGGCAGGCAATGGGTGACCCTGAGCTTCCTGTTGCCTGCTACTTTAATTTCTCATCCCACTCCTACTCTGACCTATCAAGTCCATGACTTCCTGTACTGTCAAAGAGAGGCCCGATGCAAGCTTGAGGAACAGCACCCCATCTTCCACCTGGGCACATTGCAGCCTTCTGGACTCATTATTGAATCCTACAACTTCAGGTTATTTGATTCCACAGTCTGTATCAGTCATTCACCTGTAATATTAGCTCAGCTCGTGTTTTTTCTGCTTTTTCTCCCTTCCTTTTTTTTTGTCTCTGGGATTAGAGGGCATACCCAGTTTGAGCTGCGGGCCTTGTTCTCCTACTCTGCATTTCACAACTCCCACATTCTTTTGTCTAGGTTCTTTTGTCTACACTGTCACTTCCTAAATGCCCCCCATTTACATATTGACCAGATAACCTGTTTACAGTTTATCCCCATGGTAACCCAGGTTTTACCCTATCAGAGACATCTCCCTCCTCCACCCTTCCTGCAGCTTTACAAGCTTCTTTTGTCTCCTCTTCAGTTCTGATGAAGGGTCTCTGATCTAATAGACCGATGCTGTCTCTCTTCCCATAGAAGTGGCCTGACCCATCGAGTATTTCCAGCATTTTGTTTTTGTTTTAAGGAAGAGGTAGCCATTCTATTTTCATCCTGCCACTGAAAAATTATCCAGTAACTTTATAGCTGTATTGCCACTGCATTTTCTGAGTGTTATTTGATACAAATGGATAAACTATTCATAGTTTATCAGAAACATCTAACTGTATAAGTTCATGTTTATCAGAAATATCCAACTGCGTAAATTATACTGCTACTAAACTTTGTAAATTAGTTCCTTTAATCTCATAAAGTACAATTGTTTCTTGTTGAGTGGGCAATTACTGTTGACGTAAACCTTATCGCTGACCAACATCCCTATTTTGTTAAATTGCAACTCCTGAAGCCAATTCAATGACATTGTTTTTTGGTGGTGAGGTCCCCTGTACTTGCTCTCTCTTTTAAACACTGAATAAGATTACACAGAATTCAGCACACATGATGCACAGGGTGTAATGGACATATCTCATCTTTTGTACTTCCAATGGCATTTTGTTTGTGGTGCTGCTCATGTTTGGGCACAAGAATGACTGTTTAATCCAAACTGATGTGTTAATGTCACCTAAGGCATGTCAGTTTCCATATCTCCTAAAATGCATTTAGGGATGTTTGTTGGTGTTTACGGAATGAATTTCATAACCCTGTCCATGGTTCTGTGAAGCTATAATGTGAGCACCCAATATCTTTCATTTACTGTATTAAATATACAAGTGGATGCAGCTTACTGGAAATGGTATGAGTAACTCGAATACCTGTGACGCCTGTAGGTATTTTCAATATTAATAAATGTCACACTGCAACATGCAATATCTTTTATTTAATAATTCAAGTGTAGAGCCCTGAAATTATCTAATATGGCTACAGTCTTTCCATTGCCTAGAAATTTCAATACATTAAAAAGACCAGGGGGAATGATAAAATATAAAAACAATGTCTCACCAGGGATACTTTGAATCACATGATTCACTACTTTCAGCAATGATGTACTCATTTTATTGAGAGTTAAAATGAAGGTCACAGTTCATGAACTTTCAATCCAATTTCTGTTGTTAAGTAATTAATGTGTGGTGTGCATTGGGTGACTGCTAACAGGAAGTAACTATTCCAATTTCCTAATGGGTGGGACTGGAGGAAATAATCACAATCATATGAAAAACATGTTTTCATGAGATAAAAACAGGCATGAATATCATTTTTCTCATCCAGTTTCTCAGCAGAAACATCAAAACGTTTTCAGAAAGTTTTTCGAATTGCTTTTTTTCTCTTATTAAACTGAAAGTATGATATAATTCCCCTTATCTACTGATCTGCCCTGTCTTTTAAGTTAAAATCTTTTGAACGTCTGGGAGGACACCTCTCAAAAACCTAAGTTTTGATTTGATCACTTGTCAGAACTATGACTTCCAAGCAGAATCCACGTATACATTCTGAACAAATGTGGCATGCCAGGTTTTTATTTTTATACGTACGCTTGCAGACCTGAATATGATCTTGACTGGCACCTCAGTGTTATCCTAATAAGTGCTCAGCAGTCAGAGATTTCAGATATGGATTTGAAGAAATGAGTCTTCTGGAGTCATGTAAATCTATCCCTCCTCCGCTTTTTCCCAAACTACGAGTTTCCCAATCTGATGTAACCATTGGGAACCACATCATTGCCAGCACATATTTCCCATCCTTCTCATTATTATAAATGACAAAGAGACAAAAGTGTGCTATCCTCCTCATTATTATCTGCTTCCTATTATTTCCTGGATCTGCAAGAAAGGAGTGCTCAGTAAGCCTTACTTCTTTAGGATCAGGGGCAGAGAGTGGATGGACACTAGTGTTTATGTATGGCTTCACAGGGATGCTAAGGCACAGCACATGTTGATATAAATGCCATCTTCCACACGAAAAGCAGAGCTGTACCTACGGCCTCACAGTCTTTGCTGCATTGTCAAATTAAAATCCAGAATTTTGCAAGATGTTCCCTCTGGTGGTCTGCCTCTGATAAACACTGTGCACCCATATGTGGCAGTTGAGTACCATTCAGACAGTTCTTAGTTTGAGTTTCTCCTTAACCAAAGCTTTTTGTGAAGTATTAGTTACAGAAGTGTTGTAAGGATTGATAGATTGATCCATCCAGTATAGGCAAGGAAGAATTTATTGGGCATGGGAGAATTTATTAACTTTTTTGACCTGGTGAGGTCATCAAACATATTACTGGCAGGTTTGACAGTGCAGGTACTATGTCTTCTTTTTTTTAAATCTCAATTTCTTCTCAGGAGGATTGGACACCAAAGTCAGTAAAATTTTGGAATCTCCTTTGATATTTGGATTGATGAATCATATTAAGTTATCTGAGAACTAAATGAGCTCCATTCTTTCCTCACCAGACTTTCATCCAATCAACTGCTAATGAATCATCTCTAAAACGCTTTTACTGAACTTCTATGCATGCCAGCAGATTCCACTTGATTTGCACGAGATTTACATTGACCACTGCTCCAAATTCAAAAAAAAAGTCAGCTTATTCAGGAATTGCAAGCATATAACTCTGTTGAACATCATTTTGAATTGAGAGCCAGCAGCACAAACCACAAGGAAGTTTCTCCACACAGAAAAAAACACCATATTTATGTATTTCTGCACGTTCTCCTGATCCACCATCATAACTCTGAAAGTCATCAAAACATAGTAAAAATGACATAAACAGCATATACGCAGTGTTCCTGTGGCTTCTGCAGTTCTTCTGCTAATCAAATGATCATAAAAAGCTTGGTGCCTCTCATCCCTCTAAATTAAGCCATCAGGATTTCCTTTATAGTGAATATTATTGTTCAAAGCTTCCTCAATCATGAATATTGTTTGTCCATTTGCAAACATTAAATTTCAGCATTCTGAGATTTAGCATATTTGTAAAGTATAGCAATACATAGACATAACAGCACAGTACAGGCCCTTCGGCCCACAATGTTGTGCCGACATTTTATCCTGCTCTAAGATCTATCTAACCTTTCCCTCCCACACAGCCCTCCATTTATCTATCATTCATGTGGCTATCCAAGAGTCTCTTAAACATCCCTAATGTATCTGCCTCCACCACCTCTGCCAGCAGTGTGTTCCACGCACCCACCGATTTCTGCGTAAAAAAAACTTACCTCTGACATCCCCCCATCCCTTCCTCCAATCACCTTAAAATTATGCCCCCTTGTGTTAGCCATTTTTGCCCTGGGAAAAAGTCTCTGACTGTCCACTCGATCTATGCCTCTTATCATCTTGTACACCTCTATCAAGTCAATACATTTTAAAAGATGGGTTCTATTATCATCCTTGATATTATATAAATAACATACCACAACAGCATTTCTCAAATAATTGAAAAATACTGGAACCATTCTTAAATCTTGCCATGACTATAGATTCAAGATGCTAAATGCTCAAAAATTTATTAGCCATTACTTACCTAAAGACAATTACATATTATTTCCTGATTTCCTTCCATTTGTGATTACAGGAGGATGCAGCAGGACAAGTGGAGATCAGTAGAAAGGGGAAAACTAGGTTAATAAAATTTGCATTTCGGGACTATTTATTTACTCATCCACAGATATCAATTCAAGGAAACATGCGGTGAATATGATGATTTCTTTACAATTATTTCAGTACATGGTATGTGCTGTTAATATGAAGTACGACAAATGCAGACACAATAAGAAGTGGTCAAAATTTGTACACCAAAAATAAAATGTATTTAGGTAGCCACATTCACCCATTACTGACCGAGTTTCCTTACCATAACATAAATTACTCCAATTTAACAATGTAATAGTATAAAATATTGGACTAGAAATCTATCCCCTCATTTCCAAAACAAAACAGTTAACATTGGGTTAACATTTCTGGGTGTCTTAGTGCCCACCGGGAAAATTGTTTCCAATCATGTCAGGATTTTACTTCTCCCTAGCATTTCATCTTTACTAGTGTAAAACTTCCCCACAGACTGTCAGCAATAATGCAACACACAAAATGTTCAACCTCACTTCCTGAAAAACTTATTTACTCATGGAAAACCAGGTTTTATTAACCCCATTTCCCCTGACACTGCTGCTTTTCCCATGGAGGTCAAGGTCAGGGTCACAGTCATGGTCACTTTCTGCTGCCCAACCTCAGATCATTTCAGGCTACTGCTGCTGACTTCTTCCACATCTGACAATTTTCTGCTCACATCTGGATTTGGGAGGTCACCCAAACTCCATACTCATTTACTTTTCCTTCTGCCCATAGGAGCAAGCAGAAGGGCCACAGACATTTGCTGCATTGCAAGCTACCCCAAAGTGTAGGCTTTCAGAGACTGCACTCATGTCTTCACAGAGATCTCCCTTCAACGTCCTGTCAGAAGTACATATCTTTGGCCCTGGAGGGTCTCCATGGACCCCATATACAAAGAACATACCTCCTCTAGACACTGTTCAGGCCAGTTAGGTTTCTTTGACCCCACTCCAAGCAGTTTTGTAATACTCCTCCCAGAACTGCAGCATCCATTTATTCATAGAATTATGCAGCATGAAAGCAGGCCCTTCAGCCTATCAATTCCGCACTGACCGTCAAGCAACCATTTACACTAATCTACACTAATCCCATTTTTTAAAAAATCTCCCCCACATTTCCATCAATTCCCTCATTATACTGCTCTCCTACACATTAGGGCAAATTTACAGCGTGCAATTAATCCATCAGCCCATGTTTTTGGGATTCCTGAGGAAAGTTGCGTGGTCACAGAGAGAATGTGCAAATCCCATACAGACGGTGCTGGAGGTCAGGAATGGAAGCTGGATCATTGGAGTTCTGAGGCAGCAGCTCTACGAGGTGGCGCCACTATGAGACAGCACTCAACTGTGGCTACAATAAAGTTGCTTGCATATCTCTTTAGCAGCTACCTGGAAAGATTGTATCTCTAGTATTACGCTGTAACAACTGTGAGAACTTGCAATATATTGATTAAAAAAACCCTGGGGGGAAAATGACCATATAGTTTCAGTGCAGCTTTGTACAGAGAAAAGAATGCTTTTCTGTTGGCCTGTCTTTTGACATTCTCGTGTTTTATGCAACTTTCACAACCAGGGCCCCATGACACCTTGTTTTAATGACAAAAAAATGGCATGGAGCAATTTCTAAGATGTTTTCTTTTAAGAATTTATACATTTTCATTCTTCATCTGTTAATATTGGTGGCTAATCTGCTATTAGAAACCTGCTAGAGCTTGTCCTGAGCTATCATTAATGAGTTACCCTGGACCACTGTGGTCTCAAATCCGCTTGGTTCTTCCTCTCAGTAAAATATGTCCCTCTAAAATGGGATTACTAATGGACTGACTTCTCTTGTTAGTGTTAACAAATTACTCAAACCAACGTTAGAGTTACTGGAATAATCAATGTAAAGATCTCACTTATCCAAATAGCAAAACACATGTTGTAGTTTGTGGCCTTTACAGGATTTTACATTGTATGTACTCAAGCATGGATTTAATGGCATTCTTAATCATTTTTTCTTGAACATACATCGGTAACATTTTGCCACATATACTTTGGCAGATGAAACACTGCTGTACAGCAAGACCATTCAAATGCACCAAGTACTACAAGGATTTCTGATCCTGCTCAGCTTGGCCTTATTGATTTGTTCCTGTCACATCAGGGGCTGTTTCCCTTTGCTTCGCTTAAACAGTGAAATAACAAAAGATTAATTTCTCTTGCCGATCTTTTTCAGCTACAGAAATAGACGGCAAGAGATGAAATAATTTCAGCAAACAATGCAGACATTTACATCCCATCTGTGAAGGTGACTTATACTACATGCAGAACAACCCATTTTGATTAATCACAAGATATTTACTGGCTCAAATCTAATCAAAGATCATGGGATCATGGGGTTTTACTACTATACATTGCACAGAAATTTATGCAGCCACATTAACCCAGTGTTTTCTGAGTTTCTTTCATATAAAGAAATTGCCCCTATTTTAAATTGTATTATTAATAATTTACCATATTGAGTTTTCTCCCCCACTTAGTTTTTTCTGTTTTACTGTGTTATATTCTATTCCCCAGCTGAGAATATAGGCATTTGATCTGATGCAAGAACCCTGTTGGTGCCTGCCTTGAGTCAAAAAATAGCAGTTCATGCTGAGAATTCACAGAGTTAATTCTGGGTAAAATGGAAATGAAGCAAGGCCTAATCCTAGATTATAAACCAAATCATCAAATCTTGACCTATGACAACTTACACCATGTCCTCAATTATCCCTTCAAAGCTGATAAAGGATCATGAAAACGCACCTATTATTTAGAAAATTAAGTGCCTGTGGTTGTCTGCTTTCACTTCATGAACAGACCATTACATTGAATAGGTAACATTGTGACAAATATTTAGATAGGCTTTTTGTCATATTCTAATTTAATGCACCTAATTGTACCCTCCACGCTCTGTCATTCGGTCAAAATCTGTATTCTTCACTGTGTTTCCGCGGGGTAAAAAAGACGCAACTCAAAAATCCAGGGCAAAATTAACTTAATGCTCCAGGTCCATGAACTCACATCAGAGAGACGTTTCGCTATCATGGAGACGCGAGGGTCATCGTTTACTTCAGACACGTTTAGATCAGCAGCGATAGGCTTAACACTATTAAACACCATGTCAAAGAACGTGTGTAGCAAAGGAGAAAATCTAACGCTAATTCAACTTACGATGCTCACTTAGCAAAGAAATAGGGCTCAATTTTCAGCCTTTTACAAACAAGAGATCATTCTGATGCCATTAAGTGTCAAGAAATACAAAGCGACATGCATGCAGCCTCATGAGAATGTTTCAGTATATCCCAAAGAAACTGCCACTTCTCATGTAGATTACTTCCTACTCAGAAATGTGTCCTCTAAATATAAATGAACTGCTTATTAAAGATATGCATTTTAATTCTCTTTTTCATATAGTTATCTCTTACTTTAATGTCATATTGAAGCAATCTACAAAAAAAAATGTTTTGAGATATCTAATTTTCTGCCAAAGTGAGAAAACATTAATCCAAAACTGTCTGGAAAAATTCTGCAACTGATCACCCCATTGTAACCTCTGTTCTCTTCTGTGTACTGAACCTCATCTTTCCCTGTTCTATAAGCATGTCCACCCAGGAGCATTTTGTGATTGGTATCTAGTACTGAGACCACCTTCACAGCACAACACTTTCCCTGGGATCATACAGAAACATCACTCCACAGAGACGCCAATGATTCAGATGTGCACTGTTTGGAATTTCCACAGAAAAAGTGCTGAGGATTCAAAGAGATTGAGAGCTGGTCATTTAGTCCATGGTTTCCTGCCTCTTATTTCTACTGCTTTGTATTACTTAGTTACATATATATTGGAGTTTGCAATATTTCAGGGCATCACTTTAGTTAACCCACCGTTCCAAAACATGTTCCAAATCTCAGCCACGCAGAAGAAGCCTCCTACCATCAAGGAAGAACACCATGTGGGCACATAAAGAGGATTCAGCTGCAATTCATTTTGGTTCTTCAGACCAAGACAAGGCAGATACTGGATTACTGACTAAAGCCAGAGGCAAGGCAGGGACTGCCACAAGGTCCTCTCCTTCCAAAACGGTCTCCAGTGGACTTTCCACTGTTGCCAAGGATACATCATCACTCCCCCCTTGAAGGTAACTGAAATTGGCACCATTCTGCTACTTTGATTCTGGTAGGTCAATCAAAGGTCAAGCAGATAAACTCCTTACTGCGAAGGACAAAGAAATATTTTGCAAAGAATTTTAGGAAAATTCAGCCCTTTAGAGGTTAAAAGTTGAAGTCTGTCTATGCATTTTTAATTAATTGTTATTAATGTAATTAATTAATAGTAATTAGTTTGCAAGATGTTTGTGTGAAATTCATGTATTTTATTTTAATTAATTTTAGCTAGATATTGGACAGCAGATCTAAATGCTCAAATAGTAGCAGCTGCTCAGTAACAGTACTAGTCCCTTATACTCAGTGGAAGTGTATTTTGGTGAAGTATAATACACAGCCATTTTTTTTCCCCAGCATTTAACACCACTAAGGATGAATTTCAAGGTGCACTTTTTAAAAATGTATTTAGAGCAGAACCTGATTTCTCCACCAACTATTGCTGGCTTGCTTTTCAAGATCAGTAACAAAATTGGAACTGTGCAATACAATTAGGAAACATTAAATTGACAAGAAAACACTTCTTGTCAATTTAAATTAAAATTATCTTTTCAAGATCAACAATGTTGGTCATTTGATTAAGCCCAATAGTCACCTGACCTATTAAAAGAGAAAACTTTTTGATGCTCTTAACAGACAAGAATACCAGGGAGAACATTTTAAGCCACACCATCCAATAGGAACAGCAAAGACTCATTGCTATCATAGCAGTGCAGTAAAAACATCTAATTACCACTCACCACAACCATAATTGGGCCCTCTGCATTAAAGAGTAAACCAAATCGGGACCCTGCCACAGGCATAAAACTCAGTAAAATTGGTCAAGGAAGAAGAAAAGGCTTCGCAAGTGAAGTTAACTCACAGGAGCCACAAGGAAGAGTCCCTCCCGAGTTCAGGCCTGTCAAGTGCTCACAAGTTTACCTTCCAAAACTTATGCTTGTACCATGGATTGGCCTCCGGCATCTATGAAAGTCAATCAGCTGCTCTTCCTGTCATTTCCAGGCAGGGAAGATACAATTGAGGCCTGCCTCTTGAAATTAACATCTTGGATACTCCTGGGAAGGAAGACCATCAATACCCAACTCTCCCCACCATACCCCATCACTTTACAACTTTCCGCCCAGGCAAAGGAAACCACCCTTTAGGCACAGCAAAGCAAAACAAATTAAATACTGGAGCTGTGTGCCCATAAGCAACATGGGAGAGATGATAGATAACAATGCTCTACGAGTGCTCACCTCCTGTGCCCATCCAAAGAATGTAATTAGTTTTTTATTTAAAAACATCCAAAGGAAGACAGTGTATTAAGGTCACAGTGAACTGACACTAAACTCTCTTTCTGCATCACCAAGAAACGTGTATGAAACAAGTATGACCTGTGTGACTGAAAAATCATAGACATTCTGAAGACCACATCATTGAGGATAGCGATAGTGAACTAATGCTTAATGAATCTGGGAGTCTTCGATTCAAAGGCAATGGCTACTTTAAAATGAATGTGTTAATGTCTTTGTTGATATTGGCATGCAGAGGAGTATTGTAGAAATAGATTAAGCTTCTTTCCACCAAAATTAACAATATTTTCTAGGTATATTCTCTTTTTCAATGAATGCTTTCTTTGATCTTTGCCTTCACTGCAGTGGAATATTTTTTCTAATTAAAGCTTTATTTGATGGGCTTCTGCACTTTGTTGTTTCAACACAAAGCACCTTTTAAGGTCCTTCTAATGTTACAGATAAGCAACTTACTAGCTCATCTCCTGACCTGAGTACACGAGGCCTGAAATGATGGACAAGTCTCAATATTATCTGGTTTTAGGGGAGGGCTTGTTGAGACAGAATGAGCTTTCAGTTCCTTTAAAAGATTCACCAACAATCGTGGACTGAAGAATATTTCTTTTCTTTGGCTTCATTCAGGTCTGTGAACAAACATCTCCCATTCTTCCTCCTTCCACTACAGTGCAGGTGGAGAAGGAACCCAGCAGCAGTGGGATGTGAACTTCATCTTTTTCACCAGTTAGGTGCATCCCTTCTCCAATTCTTACTTCCGCACAAATTTCAAGGCCACCTGAGGCTTGAATACATTGATGATAGGGAAGCTTCTCTCACCTCACATTAAAAAAAAGAGACATTGGAGACTCACAAAAGGTGCTGGAAGAACTCACCGGGTCAAGCAGCATCTATGGAGGGAAATGGACAGTCGATGTTTCGGGTTGAGACCCTTCATCAGTCCAGATGAAGGGTCTCCACCTGAAATGTTGACTGCCCATTTCCCTCCAATAGATGCTGCCTGGCCCACTGAGTTCCCCCAGCACCTTTTGTGTTGCTTCAGATTCCCGCATCTGCGGTCTCATATGTCCGTCCGTCATACATTGGGACTGTAACATTTCAGACTGGAGCAGGATGAAGAACTCTAATTTTGCCAATTCGAAGGTCTAGCCCACTGGCCAAGTGAACCCTGTGAACTGCTTTCAACTGTTCCCAATGGGACCGGCCAGTTTCTTTTCAAATTGTTTGTGGACAGAAGTGATTTTAAGTACCACTTGAAACTTCCTGGACCTAGGCGAAAGGAAAAAAAAAGGTTTCACGTCAATCTTTGATCAATCGTGCAGCAGCATTTTATCTAAGCAGGAATAGTTTGTTTTTGCTGCTGTCAGGAACTTAAGTTCAGCTCTTTAAAGTTTCAGAAAAAGGGAGAGACCTAGAAAATGGCACAGGAAAGAAGGCTTGCATTTCATTTGAACGTGGTGTCACTTGAATTTTTCTGAGATGGAAGGTTCTAATCTGGGACTGATGTATGGATCTTTCCACTTCTCATTTTGGAAATCTGCATTTCTCTGCAACTAGACATGAACTACTCGCTTGCTTCAGTAGTTTCCTGGTTCCCAACTCTGAAAATTTAGACAATTATGTTCTAAGATGTAAAGCACAACTCAGAATCTGAATCACCACTGCAATTCGAGGAATTATTGGGGAACATTCAACTGCAGTGAGTACAAGATGACCATATCAAACAGTAAGTTATATCCCTCTCCTAAATTTATTTTTCTTTGAAATTAACAAAAATTAGATACAGATATGATTAAATTTCAAGTTTGAGTCAGATTTAAAGATCAATAAAATCAGAGCATGCTGAAGTTTGGATGTGCCAGGAGAATCAACTGAATATTATTAAAAATCTCTTAAAAATGATTGAAAATTGAAATGAAGATTGACAATAAAGCAAAATATTTTCTTATAAGATGCCTTTCAGCCCTTCGAGTCTATGGTAGTTCTCAAAGCATTCTTATCAATCCCATTCCCTAACTCGTTTCCTATAATCTATTCTCCCTCACATGCTCATCCACTCCTCCCAGATTCTCCTGCCATCACCTACACTAGGGGTAATTTACAGTAGCTAATTAATCACCAAACATACCATAAGTCAATGCAAGGATCCAGGGTTGACTTATACATTCAAAAGACACCTTTATACAGTCAGTCATTTATTTTAAAATCCATGAAACTCAAATTTGGTACCACATTAACATTAAATCTGGCACCTAATCTAGCAAAAGAATCATACACTTATGAAAACTTCTGTCAGGATAATGTAGCCAGGGTTTAATAACGTGAACATCTGAAGATGAATCACTAATTGTACTCTGTTAAATTCCAACTTATAAAGATTTAAATAGTAACTGAAATAGTAACCTGTTTTCCTATATCAAGGACAAATAACTTGGTCAGAGAGCTGATGGAGGAATAACCTTTTGTTTAAGAAATCCTCAGTAAAATTTATTTCTTGGATGATAAATGGCACTATAAGGTACCAGGGTATCCACCCCCTCCTTTTCATCTCCCACTTCAGACAAGGCAATAGCACCTTCCACCAATAAATCAGCTGTGATTTGAGTTGTGGATGAATTATTTGTGCAAATATGAAGGTATGATGTATGAGCAGATGGCTCTGTATCATCTGAGGAGAGTTTGTTCTCCAATGCATTTTGGACTGAGTTAGCTTGCTTACCAAATTGCAAAGAACTGAGCTTTACAAGAGTAATGTGTTACTTAATATGGTATTGCAATCACATTGAATTAGCCTAAATTACAACTAATTTTATAAAGCAAATAACACAAGTGTTATATAAAGCAAAATTTTGATATGCCAACACTGCAAAGCATTGCAATTTGATATCTTGATGCATAACACCTTTTATTACCTGCAATCTCCTACATACAAGAACAGCCAAATTTGGGAGCAGAGTTAATGGCAATGTCAGAAATGGTAATAGGCAGAGGGCAAGATTTATAGCGGCAAAGAGGTTGTCAAGGAGGCTGGAGATGCAGTCAAGATGCACTGGAGAAAAACAGGTAGAGATATCTCAATTTATCAAAAAAAAATGATACCACTTTGGTATTTCCTCATATTAACTGCTGAGGAATTAGTTAAATTGAAAAATTAAATGGAGTGATTTGATAAGTCTCTGTTCTTCACTGGTTGCCCAGTGCTATTTGCCAATTAGGACAAATGCTTTAGACTTCTTTACAATTTGATCTAATAACTAAATAGTATCTTAAAAGAGAAACTCATACGTCTGGCAGAAACCTTGACCTGTACAAATGGTAGGGTGTCATGTGACATCTTTAAGCACAAGTTTCAGCTGTGAAACCTTTGAAATACTTGTGCCTGAAGTTATTATGCTGGTGGCAAATGTTTAAGATCTCTGCAGAAATCCCATTGAAATAGAATGTCTTTGATACTCCGGTCTGGGTTATGCTGAATGCAACCCATTGTACACACTATTGGCTGAACAACACTGATCTCACAGAATTATGTCATTATTGGAGAATTCAGTGTTCATGCCATTGGGTTGTAGATTACCCAGGTGGAATACAAGGTGATATTCCTCTAGTTTGCATGTGGCCTCACCCTGGCAGTGGAGGAGGCTGAGGACAGACAAGTTGGTGTGGAAATCAAGAGGGGAATTAAAATGTTGCAACTGCGAGCTCCAGATAGCCTTGGCTGACAGAGCAGGTCCAGATGAAGGGTCTTGACCCAAAACATCTACTGTTCATTTCCCTTTATACATGCTGTCTGACCCACTGAGTTCCTCCAGCAGTTGTTTTTTTTGCTCCAGATTCTAGCATCTGCAGTGTCTTGTGTCTTTGAATTAGTGGACTGCTTGTAAAGAAACAGCAAATATACTACATTAATGACTTTACAGCACTAGGAAATGCTATACTGTCATGGGTTTCATCAGAAATGAACTGAGCCTATTTGCACAATCCATTGTTTTTACTTACCCTGTAACATGCAGTAGAAATTTTAATCTAATGATATTCTGAAAGGTTTACTGACTTCAAGTCTGTTGTCAAGTTTTCACTAACAGGAGTAATTTAAATTTAATGAGGGAGAGAGAACGGAGAGACATTGATGGGCGAAGAATTTAGTGTAGATACTGCTGTCACCTGTCAAGTCTGTTTTTATTGCAGAATAAAAGATTGTCACTTCATATGTTTTTGATGTAATGATTAATACATAACCCAAAAATGTCATAATTAACAAATGCACACCAAAATAAAATAAAAATAAATGACAAATTACAGTTTGTAGCATTTGAAAATATAGTCTAACACAATATTCATATGGGTTATATTGGCTTTAGAAAAGTAAACTGAAATAAGGCAGCATTTCTAGCCAAATTAGTAATTAATCAGATTGATTTCTTCCTTACCTTATCATTATGCAATCAAAAATTAATAGCTATGTTTATGTACTTCAGTGGAAGAAATCAATGCTTTACATTGCTGACAATCACACAGTAAAAACCTGCAGTGAAAAAGACATTCCACAGCAGAGCAAATTCATGACAATCACTTGCAATTTTAGACCAAGTTTTCCATATCTTTTCTATGTAGTTTACCCATAAACAGTAATAACAGAAGTTTTTTGATGTAAGATATGAAAAGTCTCGAGGCTTCTTCTGGATGTAATCACCTGAATTTCTCATCTTTTCACAGCTTCACTCTTAATCGCTAGTGCATGTTATATGTATTCTGGAGATTATTGTAAAATCTGATACCAATACATCCAACTCATTTTCCAAAAGTTATATATGTACAACATGGCTCATCTATTTTAGAATAGTTTATCTATTACATTTAAAAATTGCAGCAGAATTTACTTTTAAAGAATAAGCCACAGAATAAATCTTTATTTCTCTGGGATGTTTGCTCACAAAGCTAAGTACATATCAAAGTTAGGGACAAATTAATAAAACCATTTGTCAATTGATTTGTGAATTATGTACAATGGCAGAAGTTATCCATGGGCCCGTTTACAACAATATTGAACTTCTGATAGATAATATTCTCCAAAGGTGACCTTGTCTTAAAATGACAGTCAACTCATTGGTACATCTTGTGGCATTTCAATCATGCAACTCCTTAGTAGCATGGTAATGGTGCAGGTAGGTAGAATACTTGGAGATTAAGAAAAAGCCATTATAAAACCAAGAATGAATGAAAACTGGAGCAGCCATAGTGCTGGGGCGTGGCTTGTGGCGTGGGATAAACAGTTGTAAAGTTGGAAGCATTTCATATGCTGTGTTAAATAAGGTAGACCTCATTCAGAGGACCTGGCATTAGAAAGAGGCCGATAAAGAAAAATCATCGTGCAGACACTCTTAGAATGCTGGAAACAGCAGAGAAGGATCTCTCATTTCATGTGGCGAAAGGCAGCACTGACATCAAGTGTCACCTCTCTCATTCCCAAGGCGACTGGCTTGTGATTAGAAACAAAGTCACCTTGATGAAGGCAGACAAACAGATGTGCCACCAACTAATGTTGTTTTTCTTTCTTCAATACCATAGTTACAAAAAGATTGTTCACAATCCAAAGTTGACAACTAATCCTTTAATAGTGCAAAGATACCCAATGAAATAGAATGCTAGAGTCTGTCTGTAAAAGTTCAAGAACAGGTTGTAAGCGGGATGGTCTACTCTTAATCCCCATGGCCCCCTCACAGCATTTTTGGACTTTGCTGTGGGTTTATGGCTGTTGAGCTCATCAAGTAGTCAGATATTCTCAATCTCAGATGTGCATGAAATTCCTTCCCTGCTAGCAGGGCCAGCTCCTGCCAGATGTGGCTGAGTCTGCTGTTGGAGCTGTAAGGTGCAGGATGGCACAGGCATGTTAGTAATGGGAAATCCAATTGCTTCTGAGCCAGGACATGAGTGCTGCTCTTCAGGGGTGCTCTGGGTCTGGAGTGAAGGAGAACGAAAACCAGCCCTGAATGTTTTCCAGACTTTGTACATACCTCAGTCTTCTTGATGATATGTGGACATGCACTTTCCAGTCACTGGGTAGCCATCAGGAGTATACCCTACCGCCAAGTATTTCCTTTCCCTGGCCTGAGATCAGGAGGACAATAGCCTGTCCACTGCTGCCCCAGTCAGCAAGACCAGTGAATCAAACCATAGGCTGCATACCTAGTGCCAAATCAACTGATAAGTATTCCCACTGAGCTCTGGGGAAGTCTGGTTTCATTTTAAATGCTGATTTGGTTGCGTAATTTAAATTCAGAATTAATGGAAGTGGCATTATCAAACAGCAACAAAATGTTATCTATTGTAGCCAATTATGATTTAGGAAAGACCAAAAACATTTATTTTCTTTGCACTTTCTCACTCGTTCTCATTCAGTGGAGCCAGTAAGCTAGTCCTGATGCAATTGCAATCACACATAGATGGGGAAGGATTTTCTGCATCAATAGTTTACCTCCATGATTGAGTGGAGCTGATTGGATAATTTCCATGCCAATCAAGCTTGGAAGTGACTGATATTGATTTCATGCATAATTTATACGTAACTACCCAACACTCACTGGATTTTTCTGAAGAATTCACTCTGTTAATTGGGACAATTTGCTGTAATTTTGGTTTCATCTGTTCTTTAAATAACTGCTTTTTCAGTAAATTGACTTTGTTTGCTGAACAATAGACTGATCTCTGTGAGTTATTCACCTGTCCCCACCCTTAACTCATTGGCTCGATAATTACTCAATTCCTGGAGAGCAGCAATCTGCTCACAGATGGCATCTCTCTATTCTCTCATGACAGCAACCTGCTCCTGGGTTACAATCAGTAACACTTTAACGGGTCAATCAGAGACTATGCACTGATGTGAACACTTTGAATGACCTCAGTCTGTGCCATCAAGAAAGCTGAAACCAGAACCACGACCCATTGTAAAATGCAATTGTTGCCAGGTGCAGTACAAAAAACATGTCAGCTCCAGAGTTGATGTTATGCTCTTTTGACTTTACACTTTTTCCTGCAAAATGCTAGGGATGGGTCCTTCCAGCTTCCTTGCCACCTTGTGCATTTCGTCAAGCAATGGACAATGTGTCAACCACCTTTGTGCCAGCGTTCACATGAGTGGTTTCTTTTGTGCTCCTCCTGGGCAGTATCTGCACTGACATTACCAGTATCTGAGCTAGTGCTTGCACAAATACATGTAGACAGAATAGTCAATTCAATAAGAGATGGGAAATGATTGAAGATAGCCAAGATAGCCATTTACCACAAAGATTGAAAGCTTCCTCCAGTTTGGTCTTGGCATAGTTCTGGGTTATTCAGTCTGGCAAGGCTCTGAGTCAGAGAGAAACTCCCTCCTATTTGATGAGCAAGCCTATGATTCCCCAGAACCTTTCTCCCAAAGACAAAGGAGAAGTATTTTATTAATTCATCAATGGCATTATTATTGACATAGATATATGCCTGGTTGTATCTTCGATTGCAACACTATCTTCTTCTGAGTTTCCAAGCTAACATTAAAGAGAAATAATAATCCTTTAAAGGACACCCTACTAAGATATTGGCAAATGTTTGCACATTTGTTTTGATAACTTCTTAAAACCCAGAAATTTTCATCCTCACCTATTCCCAGTTTCAGGTTACAAATTTGTATACATTTTTCTCTGCCCCTATGTGTCTTTGTGCTGCAAGGTATTTGAGGAGAATGTTCATACAACAGCATGGTACTTTTTGTAGCACTGCCATGTATTTCTCAGGGTTTCACTACTTGAAGAGATCTCAGCCCCCTCTCCTATTCACGGTCTTTGATGACTCTTGGGCCCCTGGCAAACAAAGCTTATTGCTGTGGTGGCTTGTCAGAATGGTAAAGGTCTCTTTAAGGGTTGGAGCCTTGACTTGCCTGTTGTACAGTTAAGTGATGGTAGCAGGAGGTATTGGGATCCTCACTGCTTCCTGCTTTTCCACGTGAACATATGTCACTAAGATCTTGATCCAAAACTACTATTCTAAGACACTGAGATAAATTGGATGCGCTGTGCAATAATGCTTTATTGCTCCAAAGCTGAGCCAATGAATACCTGGGCATCTGTACTTCAACAAACTAGTTGTCCCAAAACTGCCTGAACTGAGTTTCAGAACTGGAGTACTGCGTGCAGTTCTATCAGAGAAAGTGGTGGAAGCAGAATTGCTGACAGCACTTAAGGTGGTCTAGATGAGCCCTTAACTCGTCTAATCATAGAAGGTGATAGGCCAAGTTCTGGCAGATGGGATCAATAAAGATGGGTGTCCAATGATCAGTATGGATGTGGTGGGCTGAATGGTCTACTTCTATGCTGTATGATTCTGTATGAGGAGCTAAAGCCACACATGGCAATCAAATGCTGGAAGCACTGCAGCTTCAGGACTTGGGAGAAGAGAGGGTGACCTGTAACAACAGCAGTATAGATTAGTGCAACAACTCAAAGATTCATTCAATTTTGCCACCTGAACCCGAGAGTAGATGAGGACAAAAATTTCTGGGTTTTAATAAGTTGTTAAAACAAATGTGCAAACATCTTAGGTTATCCTGCAAAGAATTAATGTTGCTCCTTAATGACAACTTGGGAACCCAGAAGGCTGCAGTGAATTGAGGCAAATGCTATTTTTCCCCCAAATGGAGCCTCATTTCACTTTGTTAATAGTACAATGCAACATTACCATATTGTAGAACAACAGCTTCACTGTTAAATATGACAATTAACAAACATGTCTAAAATGCACATAAAATATTTGGTGTGCACCAAAGAAAGATGGTGTTCTGCCTTCTGGGATTTCACACATCTTCCTATTCATTCATTTTTATAAAAGAGGTCCTTTTTACCATCAGCTTGCAAGGGAAACCCAATGCAACGATGTTGAAATTCATCAAAGACCCTTGACAGTATATGAGGATGCCTTGAAAAGTCTTAGCATTGAAGTAATAAAATGAATGAGGAATGATAAGCTTTGTCTAATAGAAACATTTCAAGGATGTCCTGACTGCCATTAGAAAGTATGTGTTTCTGTTCTCCTAGGTGCCTAAGACAAGGTGATCACAAGTGCAAGGTGGAACTTCACAGTGCCCTACATCAGGTAGAGTGAAATGGATTTCTGATGCCAGTGCTTTGAAGCCTAATAGTAGTAAGCACCACCATAAGTATAATCAAGGTCAGCCACTGGAGCTGAGCTTGATAAGCACTGGAAAGGGAGCGTTAGGTGAAATTCTAAGAGACATGACCTTCTGGCAAGCAGCCAGGCTGAAGGTTCATTTGTCACTTACCCCAGGGATCTTACTTACAATACCTGTTTGTAAACCAACATCAGCACTTCAGGAAGTCATCTGACAGTCTGCCACAGAGCATTTACACTGTGGTGGCATCAATACAGTGACCTCTCTTTACTTCTGTGCAGTACTAATCTTACGGAATAGAAGACTTGTGGAGATTATGTTTTAATTTCATTCATGGAACATAAGCATAACCAGCAAGAGCTGTATATATTCCTCCAACCTCAGATACAGGCGAAAGGCTTATTAGGTTTCCTTCAAAAAGCAACATTTCCCAGTGTGCAAGTTAGTTTCCAGTACTGTTTTATATATCTAGATTTCTAAATCCAGTTCAAATCTCCAAGTGCAATGTCAAGTTCTCAGAATTATTAGGCCAAAACTTTATATTACTGTAGTATTCTCCACTGTAGATGCCATTGGTTAAGATAAAAAGGAATGACTGAGAATGCCATGACTGGGACATAGGGCTCCCATCAGCTTTTGTGGTTCACTAATTTAGGGAATCAGTTTGAGAATACAACCATGCCGAATCTCAGCAAGCTTGTTGGTGTGCTGTGGATCGCCTGTCAACATACTGAAGGAATCCCCAGCTGCAGAGAACTGACAGAATCTGGCACGGAAGATGAAGGTGGCAGTCAAGATGATGATACCCATGCAAGTCTGTGCCAATTCACCTGAGGAAATGTCTTGATAATACTGAGGGTTGTGAAGCCAGTAGAGGTGGGGCATAGCGAGGACAGAATGATTTGAAGAAAAGGATGAGAATGTTCAAATCAATGGACTGAAAACTAACTGAACTGATAGTGAATGTGATTTGGTGTCACTTAAAATGTGAGAAGCAGAATTTTGGAAACAGTATTCTGGAGGGTGGAAGGTAGGAATCTGGGAGGGAAAGAATGCAGAGGCAGAACATCATAACCAGGAAGAGGTAAAGTAACCCTCATTCTGAAATAGAAAACTATGGGTTCAGGATGCCTCATTCCAGAGATTTGAGCACATAATGCAGGACGACATTTCTGTGCAGAAATGAGAGCATGTTGAACTGTCAGATGAGCTGTCCTTAACTGACGTTCTGACTGCTCTCTCTCAGGAGGATGTAAGTGATCCTATATATACAGCATAACATTCATCTCTTAACAAATAGCTAACAGAAATTATCTGTCACTTATTTCACTGCCATTTGTGGGAGCTTGCTGTGTGTAAGTTAGTTATCATGTTTCCTACTTTAGAGCCAGTGAATATATTTCAAAATAGGCTATAAAGCACTTTGGGAGATCCCAAAGTGAAAGGCACTATATGAATACAAGTACTTCATGGGCTTCTTTCACCTCCTTATTTCTTGATTTCACTTTTCATTCAATTTCCTTCTGTTATTAAGTCATTAATTCCATGGAGAGTTACAATTTTGAAGGTGTGTAATCAGAATCCAAAATAATAACATCCACAGTCATTATCCATAAGCTACTTAATGACTGGCCAACACAATAGTGCCCTTTTCCAGATAAGCTCAAATCTGTCAACAGTTAGGGAAGCAATATGAGAATGATTTGCACAATCTTTCCTTCTCTCTGAATCATTCAAGGGTAAGTCTTTGATGAAGACTAATGAGATGGAGGGTAATAGTCTCAGGTCAGGATTTGCAAAACACTTACCATTCCTTTACACTTTATCTAATGCAAAACAGATCAAAGTATTTTGACGACCACTAACTGCTCCTTCAAAGCATGCAACATAACCCTATGATTATCTTCTGGTGAATTACGGTCTCCGAAGGAAGTATCGCTCCATGAGGTCCAAATCCATAGCTTGCTGAAAGTGGCAATTTCAGTGGATAGGATAGTGAAGAAGGCACCTGGTATGCTTGCCTTCATAGACTAAGGTATTGAGTATATGAATTGGGACATCATGTTGCAGCTGTACAAAACATTAATTAGACTGCATTTGGAGTATTGTATACAATTCTGGTCACTACACTACAGGAAGAATGTGGTAGCAATAGAGACAGTGCTGAAGAGATTCACCAGGATGTTCTCTGGAACGTTGGACCATAGTGATAAGGAGAGATTGTACAGGCTAGGTTTATTATCACTGGAACGTAGCAAGCTGAGGGATGACCTTATAGAGGTTTATAAAATTGTGAGGGGAAAATATATAGGATAGATAGCCAGGGTCTTTTTTTCCTAGGGCAGTGGAGTCTAGAACTGGAGGTCACAGGTTTATAGTGAGGGGCAGGGGGGTAATTTGAAAGAGACCTAAGGGGTAAGTTTTTCCACACAGAGGGTGGTGGTTATCTGGAACGAGCAACCAGAGAAAGTAGTAGAGGCAGATACATTTACAATCTTTGAAAGGAATTTGGACAGGTACTTGGATAGGAAAGGCATAGAGGGATATAGGTCTAATGCAGGCAAATGGGATTAGCATAGATAGGCTTCATAGTTGGCATGGAGAGGTGGGCCTAAAGGGCCTGTTTTTTTGTGCTGTACGATTCTGTGATAGGTCCTGATGTCCATGGATCAGGAATCCAGATGGTATGGTGTCCTCCTCCTCCTCTGATGATGATGCCTTGTTGCCTGGCATCCAATCAAATTTATCCTTCCACTTCCCCTTAGGCAAGTACCACATGCACAAAATAATTACAGATGCAAAACTTACTGAACTAAAGAACATTATGGGGAGCACAAACTCCCCACACTTTTAGCTTCTGCCTACACCGTAACTACACTATAATAGCAAATATATAGAACATTTTTAAAAAATCACCTTACTAGCCAATTACAATATTTTCATTGTATTTGTTTCTTTACACTGCAAAGAATTTGAAACACAGCATCATTAACCAGGTCACTGGTTTATATGGGTGCCGTCAACACCTGACTTACAATCAATGGAAATGGAAATAATGAATACTGAGGTCTCAAGGAAATAACTTGAAAGTGACATAACCCAATTTAAATAGAAAGACTTGTTTCAGGAACACTAGAAAATAGTGTACATAAGTACCAGAAAATAAACTCAGTTAATCTGAAGATAAAAATCAGTCATGGTTTACATCAAGATGCACATTCATTATTAATCACAGAGGCATTATCCAATTACACTCCACCAATTGAACCTAAGGTAGATCTATTACATGCATGTACACAAACACAACGTGAAGTAAAGTCTTAGTGTCAACGTGATATGAAGGGTTTGAGGTAGATTTTCTAGTCTTGGGAAAATGCAGTCACTTGTGTCAATTGAGGAAATCCACAAAGCTGATGAATTATTCAAACAAAAAACATTGGGGCCAAGTAGCTCCGAATATTTGACAACCTAAAAAAAATTCTACTTATTAGTAAGAGCTCTGAATATAGTCCTTCATCAGCCTTAATGCTAGATAAGCATATGGAGGAATATAAAATAGAGGGATATGTGGGAGGAAAGGGTTAGATAGTCTTAGGCGAGGTTTAAAGGTCAGCACAACATTGTGGGCCGAAGCGCCTGTATTGTGCTGTACTGTTCTATGATTAAGTTAACTGTAGATGTTACTTTTTTTTAAATCACATGAGATGTTACAATATTTACCAATAATTTGTGGAATACATTTGGTTTGGTTTTTTTTTGTGTGACAACAGAAACTCAGTGATTTTTTACTGTCTGTTATCAAGGAAAGCAGAGCAGAATAGGAGCTATAGCTTTGTCTAATTTTGTATGGTAGGGGAATTGGCTCAAGTGTGTTTGATTTTGTCATAATAGCCTTTGAAATTCTCAAGGGGACAATAAATCCATTCTCTAAAATATACTGCCTGAGGATTGTAAGGCAAGCCCCTGTCCCAAGAATTTTGGAAGTTTAACATTGTGTGACAATTTTGAGTATTTGAGAATTCACTCTAAAAACAGACAACATAGTACACCATACCCCTGGTGAGCCTGCCAACAAAACAGTAAGAAACACAGCTACTTGCTTGGGCCTTAGCCACACCTGTCTCTTGGTTGGCTACATGGAACAGTCCTTGTTCCAAACCATTTCCAGTAACCCCCAATTCTTTCTCGGATATATCAACAATTGCATCAGTGCTGCTTCCTGTTCATTATCAATTTCATAAGCACTTTTTCCTCCACAGATGTTGCTTGATCCACTGATTTCTTCCAGCATTGTTTTTTTGTTCCATGTTCCAGCATCCAGTCTCTTCAGTCTTCACAGAAACGTCCATACCAGGCACCCTGAAGCTTATCCCTTACAAAATTGTTCAATGTACCATTAAGAAAGATATTAAAGAGTGGCACTACCCCTCTTTGAAAAGAAATATATTCAGTGCATCTCCCGTCTTCCTTTACATAGAGTCACAGCATATATTCCTGATAAAATCCATGATTTTGCCTATACTTTAATATTTTGCCTGTAGTACTTAAAAAGGATGTAGATTCTTGTTTTTCTGGTGAAGCTTTTAGAAGTGAAAAAGAACAATTTTTTTTAAACGCACCTTCCACCTGCTAGTAAGTAGCTAAAATTTATTTTGATCCTCTAATGTGTGAAACGATATTTATTCCACACCAGTAGGAACCTACCCTTAAGATGTCAGATTGCATTAGTTTCGAATGTTTGAAATTTTTCCACAGTCCAGTATTGCCCAATCATTTGGTATTGGAAGTCAGAATGTGTAGCAGGTTCATGGTTGGGAAAATGAGGTTACATACACATTACAAACCATCATCCTATCCCTCACTGCAGACAGAATGTACACATCGTGAGATCTCCAATGTATACAAATTTGAGTTTTGCCTCATTACTTTCTCACTAGTCCCTTCCTCAGTCCACTTCTTCTCTCAGAAGCTGAAAAAAACTGAAGTTCAAAGTTTAAAGCTCTAGGCTGGGCAAGACTTGTTCATGCTTGGTGGAATGTGACCACAGAACAGATTTTGTAGTCCTGAGCACACACCAACTGTTTAACATGTACTTTTCGACATCTGATACACATCTTCACCCTATTGTTTCTGACTCTAATATTTCAATGACTCCATCTTGACAATCCTCCACACCCTGGTGGTCAGAAAATTCGAAAATTCTCACACTGTTCCCCACCTGAAACTGTTTATTTCCAGCCTTGTACTTTGTGCCACTACTTCTAGTTCCTGTTCTATTCCTCTGACTTTCCTTGCATATTGGGCTGCATGTGTTTGTAAATGGCAAGCCATCAGCATCTCAGCTGGGGAATATAGTAGAGCAGGGGACAGTTGTTATGTATAATGAGAATAGATACATGTTGGATTCCATTAGAATGGAGGAATGTGACAAACTGTTCTGACCTATATTGTTGATGATCATCAAATGACAGGTTCTCCAGGAGGTTATATATTGCAAAAACTGATTTCAGAACTTCAGTAGAGGTTTATAATCCAAATGGAATTACTTCTGATCATTTAGTATGGCTGTTAACCAGCAAAAAGGAAATGGTTCAATTCTATCTGAAGTCAGTATGAACCCATTGGAAGGGACCAGCTGGACTAGAGCAGAATGGAGCTGTGGCCTGCAATCCTGACACTCCGTGCAGTTCTTCACCAGATCCACAAAACATTGATTAATTCCAGATCAATATATGTAACTGCTGGCTACCATTTTCATATGAAAATTGCCCAAATATTGAGCATGGATACCCTTCAGTATGCATGCCTGTAGTATCTTTGCATTCATTAATCTGTGACCCTGTGACAGTTCATGCCATTTTCGCCAAAAAAGTCTTATTACTCAATCCACCCCAAATACACCTAGTGTAGAGGAACATATATATGGATGGTCCTGGCAATATCATTGGCTGTGACCAGAAATCTTTCTCCAACAGCTTGCAACTGAAACATTCCCTTTTCCATGTTAGCTGTTGTTGCTTCATTATACAGCTGCAGCAACACAGCTGCAAGTAACTTTCAGCTGCAAAATGCATTACTCACTGGAGTAATCCAGCTGCAACAAAGTACCCCATTATTGTCGTCATGCAGATGGCATCATTGGAATAGCAGGCTTTGGCGCATAAATGGGCACCAGCAGTTTGTAGTTCATGATGATTGAAATTCATGCCATCTAAAAACTTCTGAAATCAAATGACCCCAGAAATGATGACCAAAATCTCTCTTCCCAATTTGCACATAACTTTTCACACTCCCCTTTTGTAACAACTTGTGAAGAGGACTCAGTATGATGGCCAAATCAGGTAAAAAATTTCAGGTACTACCAAAGCATTTACAGAAAGGAGGGAAACTCAGTATCCAATACCAGCATCTTCTCCCAGCAATGTCTCTGCCCATCATTTCTGGGGTCTTCTGATTTCAGAAGTTTTTAGTTGGCATGAATTTCACTCTGGTCATAGACTACAAACAGCTGGTGCCCATTTATGTGCCAAGGTCTGCTAGTCCAATGATGCCATCTGCATGACTACAATAATGGTTTTTTTTTGTACTTATCTATACTAATCCTATTTACCAGCACTTGGCGAATCAAGTGATTGTCTAGATTCTGCCTCCATAACTCACTCAGACAAATTCCAACTATAGTGCTACAATCTGCCAAACACTTCCACCAGAATGTTCAAGTGATCCTAGCTGGGCTGTGTAATCATGAGAATGTCATCTGTTTTGTCTGTGCAACTAAAAGTCCCCTGCAATTTGTCCATTACAGACTGAAAAATCTTCAGGGCTGACCTGACCCGTGTAGGTAACTTGATAGAAATATACAAAAACATCCTTATACATAATAATGGTAAGGAAAGCTCTGACTCTCTGGATCCACACTACGCTGCGAATAGATATGAGACAGGTCCACCTCAATCAAATATTGAGAACCCACCAGCTCTGTGAAGAAATCTTGCAATTTGTACAGCAGAAGCTGTTCAGCATTAACAGTTCTGCTCAGAATGATCTGGTTGCCTCTGCATAATCGCACCGTCTGGTCTGCCTTGGGGCTGTAGCATCAAAGGGCATTTCTCCATTTCTATCTTGGAATGTCATCAATACCCAATTCTTTCTCACTCATGCAGTTCCCCTTCTACCCATGGATTAAAGGCAGAGAGAACTGGTCTTGAATGACAATGAATGGGCTTGGCCCCCAGACTAATGAAAACATGGCCCTTGTACCCACCATAGCACAGAACGAGTCAATGAAAAGGCACTTGTGTTATGCCAAAAGTTTCCCAGACCAACTGGTACTGTGACAACACTAAGGATCTCTGCCAAGTCAATATGTAGTGTCTCCATCAGGTCTTTCCTCGCCAACATTGTCCTTCTAGATAATTGGCCACAATCACCAGAGCTTATTTGCCACATCCCTGTATCAACTGGTTCATGTCAATACATCCCAAGTCTGCAGGATCTTCTGAGAGCACTCCCACAAAATAGTGCTTCAATTTACCAATGGGGTTGCATTTAACAATTGCTCATATGTGTCATGACTCATCTGTGAGTAGTCCATGCCCTTGTCAGCCACTATCTTCACAGAACGATCATTTATTATAATCACTATCATATTGCAGGTCTGCATCTACTGTTGCAAAGAAACTTTTTCTTTTATTTCAAAAATAAACTTTATTCATGATTTTAAAAAATATACAAAGGGAGAAAACAGTGCAAAATACAAAAACCTTAAGATTTATGGCTATTCCGTTCAGCAGTGTAAAACAAAGGGGAAAAAAAACAAACCAACATAGCACCATTGCCACTTATGTGGCTCCCTGAGGTGACACCCCTTTCATTGTTCGAGGGGCTTCGCCACGCAACTCAGCCCCTCCATGTGCAGTAGCAGAAGGAGCCCATACTGTGGTCCTTCCCCTCCACAAAGCCTTTGTATTGGCTGCACTGAGCTTCAATGCGTCCCTCAGCATGTGCTTCTGCAGCCTGGACTATGCCAGTCTGCAGCATTCCCTTACAGACATCTCAACATTCTGGAAGACCAACAAATTTCGGGTGGACCAAAGGCATCATTCACCGAGTTGATGACCTTCCAGCAGCACCTGATGTCTCTCGGTGTGTGTCCCCGGGAACAGCCTGCAGATCAGAGAGCCCTCTGTCACACAGCTGCTGGGGATGAACCGCAACACAAACCCTTGCATCCTTCTCCACACTGTCTTAGCAAATCCACAGACTGCAAAGAGGTGGGTAACCGTCTCCTCCCTTCAGCAGCTGTCCCGAGGGCAGTGTACATTGGGAGGGTGATATGTTGTCTGCAGAGGAAAGCTGACTGGCAAGAAACCACTGATTGCAGCATTGCAGTTTGTGGAGCATCCTTCCAAGGACGCTTTCCACCGTAGCTTTCCCCATTATTCCTGCCTTTTGAGTCCACATGACCCAAAAATTTCCCACTGAAGATGCTTTCTGTAAGTCTAAAACACAACACTGTGAACAAAGGCAGTGATGCCACCATTACTGCTTTCTTCAGCGTGGCCAACACCTGCTCCTAGAATCATGGTTCAAAGCAAATTGCCTAATATATTCAACATTGTTTCCATGGTGGAGGCCCTACACACCCTTCCAAACAATAAGCCTCTGTGTCAAATAGCTCCATCTTAATTAAATCATCAATCAGTTCACACACTAACTGCTCTTCCAGTGCCTTACTTGCTTTCACCAGTGTCTGTCACCTGACTACAAAGTCACTAACTGTTCCTTCTGATCTGGTTATAAAGGTGAGGGCTGTGGCTCTCAAATCTCTGAAGGCACTGGATTAAAATACCCCTTCAAAGTTTTTACAATAACCTCATAAAAGTCTCATACATTGTTCACAGTGCTGGTAAATTTGCTGATGACTCAAATGCCTCCAGCCCTATTACCAGTAACAATGACACAAGAAATTCTGCAGATGCTGGAATCTGGAGCAATACACAAAAGGTGCTGGAGGAACTCAGCAGGTCAGGCAGCATCTTGGAGGGAAATAAACAGTTGACGTTTCAAGCTGAGACCCTTCATCAGGACTGGAAAGGAAGAGGGCAGAAGCCAGCCCCTCCTCCATCCTTTATTCCATGGTCCACTGCCCTCTCCTACCGCATTCCTTCTTCTTCAGCCCTTTGCCTCTTCTATCTATCACCTCTTAGCTTATTGCATCTTCTCCCCTTCCCCCATCCACCTACCATCCCCCTCTCACCTGGACTTGCCTATCATCTGCCTGCATGTGCTCCTCCCCCTCCCCCCCCACCTTCTTATTCTAGCTTCTGCTTTCTTCCTTTCCAGTCTTGATGAAGGGTCTCGGCCCGAAACGTCGACTGTTTATTTCCCTCCACAGATGCTGCCTGACCTGCTGAGTTCTGCCAGTAACAATACTGCCTTCTTCATGCTGGGGATTGTCCCATCTTCTCATGGGACCCTGATTTTATCATTTCTTCTCAGGAACATCTGCAGTCATTGCACATACAGGGAAAATGGGTGAGACCTCATGTGCTTTACAAGCTCACTGACTCGTCCGGATGTCCACTGCCTGCTTTCATCATTGTTTTGCCTATGGAAAGAACCCTTGGAAAGAATCTATTGCCTTGCACTTGACGAGTTCTTGCTATTTTAAGCAGTGATGTCCCAACTTACCAACAACATAGTTCTTCTCTATTGTAGATACAAGTATAGGGGTTATAAATAAACATCATTTCAACAGACTTTCATCAGCTCTGTTACTCTTTCCACAGAAGCACCTGGCTTTTACTTCAGATTTCCAGCTTCTGCAGTATTTTACTTTTAAAAAAGGATTTACATTAAGGAAGGAGTACATGCAAAGGCAAGAGGCAACATTGCAAATCATGGTGAAATACGTAATCAGTTAATGTCTTAATGACAAGATTACATAACTCTCCCCACTTCCCAAACAAAAGAAGCGGCCAATACTTTTCGTACGAACAACATTTGCTGAAATGTTTATATTATTTGAATGCTTTAATATCTAGCAGTTTTTGCCCACATTTTAAAACCTGGTTATTTTGCAATGCTAATGTGTTGCTTGGAGAACAAAACCTCTGCAAATTAATTTGACCATTTCCTGGATTAAGTGGTAATCGCCTATTTAGTTAACCTGTTATTCTCTAGAGTAGAAAACTACTTAACTCATTCCTTGTGTTCATCATAAATACATTCTGAAGTTTGACTGTTAGCATGTCAAATGTAATAGAAGCTTCTTTTTACTGTCAAAGTAATCAAAGAGAGGTTGAAAATGGGACCTCTGAACAGATGCTGCCCAATCAAAAACCTTAGAGGACAAGACTGTGTGGCCAGATGTTGAAATGACCTTCGGACTGAGGAACATGCTGACATGGCATTGATTTAGATGGTTGTTGGCAGGGGTTTTATTCCAGCAACAGGAAAAGCAGAAGGTAAAGAAAAAACCTTTCCTGGTATTCCCTTCAAACAAAATTTAGAAGTACTGGTCGACAGGGCTGATGTCTGTCAAAGATGTAGAACTCACCATGCAATCCTGCCAGTAGGTATCACATCAAAAAGAATTACTTGACTGAACACAAACATCTTGAGGCTGTGCCAAGCTGCATCCCTCTCAACTTTGTAACAGCTGTATTTGTCGGAATACAGATTTGAAATAATTAAAGTCAATTCTCAAAAGGTGTTGTAATCTTTGAAGATAGCGGAGATGTAACTAGTTGTACAATAACTGGTCATTTATACTGAATAAATTCCCTAACCACATAGAAAAAGACATTGTATTTTGATAGGAGCTGAAATAACTGATGGATACCACATAATAATGTCAGAAGCAGAAGTCTTCACACAAAGCTCTATGCAGTTAAGTCAAATCATTTCTGAAATATCACTGCTTTTCTGTGATACTTAACATTACAAAAATATGGCATTAGCCTGGGACACTCAGTTTTTGCTTGGATGTGGCAATCACATTTCTAATATACGTCACACAGAGTAAATTCTGAACAAGGAAAAGATCCTTGAATTGACCGATTTGCAATACCAATTACATTTTATAATACCTTATGCACATTTTGTCCTCCTTTGCTGCAAGAACAATCCTATCTTCTCCAGTCTAACCTTAAAGCTCATCCCTGGAACCAATCTTGTCAATCTCTTCTAAACCCCTTCACCTCCCTCCTAAAGTGTGGTGATAATATTCCAAAACACTAGTTGTAGTCTAGATAATGCTTTATAAGGATTCGACAAACCTCCCTGCTTTTGTATTCTATGTCCCTATTTACAAAACCCAACAAAGCATATACTTTACAAACTGCTCTTGTAACATGATGTGCCAGAGAGGGGCCAGAACTGGTGTTACTCAAAAGCAGTAAAAATACACCAGAAAAGCTTGCCAAATATTTAGACACATACATGTAATTCATTCATTTTTATGTATTAATAACAATTAGTCACAACCATATCTACCCTCTAACTCGGGTCACTGTTAATGAAAATATAATCAACCTACATTCATGGATAGTCTTCAGTTGCCACAGAGATTACAGGTGATTAGTTAGTCCAGAGCATGTAAACATATTCTAAAGACACACATTTTGTGCTTGTATAGTACTACAGTCTTGTGACAATTTAGTACAAAATAGGTTGATTGCTGGAACGAAGGGGTTGCCTTGTGAACAAAGATAATATGCCCACTGGAGTTTCAGGATAGTGAATAGCTGGAATTCTCTGCCCCAGAGGATAGTGGAGGCGAGATAATTAGATATATTTAAGGTGAAAATAGATAAATGTTTGAGAGCTCAAGGAATTGAAGGTTATGGGGAATTGGCACAGAAAAGGAGTTGAAGCCAGTATGGATCAGCCATGGTCATACTGAATGATGGGGCAGGCTTGAGGGACCAGGTGGCCTACTCCTGCTTGTATATTCTTGTGTTCTTCAGATGAATGAGTTCTAATCTTACTGAAATATACAAGAGTTTAAGCAGTGTGAGAAGGTAGAAGCTGAGAGGTTGTTTTCCCTCATGGCAGGAAGAACTAGGGGGTCACTCTTTACAGATAAAGATGGAGAAATATTTTCTCTCAGAGTGCTGTGAATCTTTGGAATTACCTGTTCCAGAGAGTTAAGGGCATTGAATTAGATGGTTGCTGTCAAGGGTTTTATTATATTGAAGTAATTTGCATATTCATACCCAAGATAAGACAGGTTTTTGATCCATTGAGGAACCATGGGAACAGCAGAAAGTAGAGCTAAGGCCATGATCTCATTCAAAGGCTGAGTAGACTCAATGAACTGCATAGCCCACTCATGCTCTTATTTCTTGTTCTTAATGTCTGCTATCTATGAAGCACATTGGAGATTTGGAGTTTCTCTGCAGGTTTGAAAATTGACAGGCTCAATACTGAGGAATTACATTGCTACCAAAGGATATAATTACATCACATAACGTTCACATAGATGGTCTTCACTTTAAATCTGTATTATAGTATAAAATTTGACAACACCATTATATTTGTAGACAGGGAGACCATCCAAATCTAAGGTTAATATATTAATGTTTAGACATATCTTGGTGTTCTCGTCTTCTAACTTCCTTGCTATCCTTGTCAAGTTCTGTCTGGGCTGTGAGAACATTTATTTATGACGGAGATTATCACTTCCATATCTTGTAATATAAGCTTTCCATACATGGTAATTATCCACAAAGACAAAATTTTGCTCTCTCCGGCATATTCGCAACTGGTACAATGAAAGAGTTACCATTGTTGCCAAAAACCATGAGTTTAAAATCAGCAAATTAAATAATTTTTTATTGAGATAGATAGATTACTGTCATTTTGACTATTCTATTATTGAATTAATCGTTTGTTGATGACTATTCAAGTGATAGATATCTAAACCCAGAAAACATCATCAGGTCAGCATAGTGGTGTAGTGGTTAGCGTAACACTATTACAGCGCTAGCGATCAGGGTTCAATTCCTGCCACTGTCTGTAAGGAGTTTGTACGTTCTCCCTGTGACTGCGTGGGTTTCCTCCGGGTGCTCCGGTTTCCTCCCACATTCCAAAGACGTACAGGTTAGTAGGTTAACATGGGTGTAATTGAGTGGCGCAGACTCGTTGGGCTGGAAGGGACTGTTACCACGCTGTATAAGTTTGAGGTTTAAAACACCCACACATAAAAGAGGGCATTCCAAATAAAAGAGCACACTGTATTCTCAAATCAGTAGTGTCTTGTTAGCTATAATGTGTTTTGATTCACAAGGTCTCATCCATTATATCTACCACAGCAAATACAAAGATAAGTAACATTTCCTACCAGGATGTATAGTATAAAATACATACTTTATGTTGCTTTTCTCAATTATTCATTAGATCAGTAGCATAGACATTTACAGCAAGAAAACTGCAGATGCCGGAAATCTGAAATAAAAAAATTGCTGGAAACACAGACTGTTGACATTTATCACTCCATAGATGGTATCTGGCCTTCTGAATATTTCTGATATTGATAATAATGATCTCCCATAGCCCGTCTGTGCCAGTTCTTTCTTAAGGCAGAACAGTGGTAAAACAAAACTACACTAATTCAGCTGCTCCACATCTCCTACTGTACCTTTCTCTGCTTCAAATATTTGCTCAATCCAGGCCACTGAAAATCCAATCTGCTGAAATTTTTTATGATTCTATTGAATGATAAAATTCTCTGCGCAAAGTTCCTTGGTGGTGGTGGGGTAGAAATTAGACCACACTGTCCTAGGAGCAACCAACATTGGTCAAAACTGGAAGTGTCAGGTGAAGATAACGTTGCTCTGGATTGGGACTCCTGTAAGTATCATACTTCCTTCCGATCCTTCAAGCCTTTCTTCCCAGCTTCCCCACTCCCCCATTCTGTATTGACATCCCCCTGACACAGCTTCCAAAAACTCTTCCATCATTGATCTCCTCCCCACAGACCCTCAACCAACTCCACCCTAACCCACCAGTCTGCCCAGGCACCTGCCCCAGTAATCCCTAATCATATTGCCCCAAGCTCCATTCATTCCGGCAGACTGACCACCCAGCCCTTCACAGGCACTTACCTTCTTCCCAGCCTGACCCAGTCCCTGAATCACTGGTGCTGGCAGTGTCTTTCCCCACAGAGCCCTAAACCCTGAACTAGTTTTAGTGCCAGGCCACTCTTTATTGTGGCAAAATCATGACTGGGAAGATCATTTGCGTGCCGCAGCTACGACCATCCAGTGCTCCCATTTATGTGCACTAGAATTTCCAGGCTTGTGTGTGATTAAACCTGGGTGAAGCTCAGCACTTGTCAAAACTAGTATCTGTCTAGAATGTCGCAGACTGTTGAAAATTGACAGTTGAGGATGTTTAAATAGATGGAGCCCCAGGAAAAAACAAAACAGATAGAAAATGTGTGGATCCAAAATACATCAGAGCAACTTCTGTCAACATCATGTCAGAATGGGGAAAAAGAATAATTGTTCTTTTTTTATAGTTCAGTGTAGACTCTGTAGGTGATAAATCTAAATAACCAGTATAATAAATATAATATTCAAATAATACTAAGGCTAAATTAGATAGCCACTGGAAAACATGCATGAAGATTGTAAGGAGTAATTAACCTGTGCCCATTTGACCTAATGCAGGAAAGGTGAAATTTGTCCCACCTGCTCATTACCATGACTTATACAATCAGCCACTGATAACACAGTTGATTGGGCATCATCACAGGGTTCAATTCCATGAGTGGCCTGCACCCCTTCAAGGTAATTACCATTGATTAAAGCCAACCTGCTCCTCTTAAAGGGAAGATGCACTGTGGTTGGAACTGCTGGCAGAACTCTTTCTAGTACAAGGTAAAACATAGAACCATAGAAAACTACAGCACAGAAAAACAGGTCATGAATTGGCACTCAGATTTTCAGATGCAGCACTCCACACCCTGGTAGATGCAGTATTGACCAGAGGGATTTGTAGGGTGGGAAATTCTCATGTCATGTGCAGTTGGGAGGAAATAGCTGTCAAGATCAAAGTAAGGTGGGCTGTTCCAAAGAAATAAACACTCTTCAGTGGATTTGAATGGGGAGCCTGAAGATCAAGGCAGCTATCCACATTTTATTGTGCACCTGGTTCCAGAGTCTCAATAGTAGTCTACTGGGATACTGCTTGCCCTGCATTTCCAGTGGCTGTGTAGTCTGAGCACCCCACACATCAGCCTGCTATGCTTAGAACCATGATAGCTGACTGGTGTTATCCATTTTCAGCCATCTCTCCTTAATCTGCTGTATCAGATTTTTAGATGGGACATCAGCGGATACATTATGTACTTCATTTCTCTGACTTTTATTTCTCATATTTCCTTATGATGTTTTGAAATAGGTTTTTCCTCAATCTGAATCATCAATGCCCTATCAGTTGGACCAAAATAACCACCTTGCCTTGCCCTACCAGTGTTATTTAATGTTCAACTAGCTCTGAATTGCAGTTCACTGTTGACTAAAGAAGATTAGTTTTTTTTTCCCCTTTACATTGTCTCTTTCTGGAGGAAATTTAGACTGCACTGTATTCCACCGACAAAAAAAATTCTAAGCAAATGTAACTGTTTTTTTATTCCCAAGTACTTTCAGCAACAAGAGCAAACCATCAGAAAGTTTACAAAAGGCAATTTCCAGATTTAATTGCTCTCTAACCTCAGCACTGCAGAGTAGGATAAATTTATCTGGTGCACTGTTCGGATATAATCAAGTGCCCTGAATTAACTTGCTAACCCTTCTGGAGTCCAGATTCCAGTGAAGAGTACAGGTAAAATGAAGTACAGATTGAGCACAATTGCAAGACCAGTAGTAAAACATATGTTCTCCAGCTTTATTGACGTTATATCTCAATGTCAAAGAAAGATTAAAATAAAACAAAGAAATGGCACATTGAGTTTTATGGCCAAAAAGGTTTTAGTATGATTCAAATTATCCGAGACCTTTACTATTGTTGGAAGTACATGATGGCTTGTAACATATTTCAAGAGAATTAGAGTATTCAAAAGAGTTTATCTCATTAACAATCCTTCACTATTCACTTAATAGTGCAAAGAGATCCTTGGGTCCCTGTTCATACACTGTTTATTTTTAACTCCAGGCAATTCTTTTTTTTTTTGACATTCGGTTACTTTTAAAGATTGTCAGAATTTTATTCAGTCCTGTTGCCAGTTCCAACCATCTATTCATTTATGTTTATTTAGTGTTCAGTACAGCAGTCAAACCTCTATGAACAGATCTAAATCTGTTATAATATCAATATCACGAAGATCATGTTGCAGTCATTTAGTTGTATTACATGTTCATTCATAACTTTATCAAGATTAACTTTTAATTGCATGCACCTGGTATGAGCCTAGCCCACTGGGAGAAGATATCATGGAAATCATGAAGCCCATGATTCTCTTCTATTAAAACCAATGTATCTGCCTATTTCAGGATGTTAAATCAATTTATTTAAAGTGATGGCAGGAAGGTACTGAGCACAATAATAAAATGGATGTAAAGATTCTCTGAAGCTGTCAGCCTCAATAAACCAATTTTTCTCCCTTTGCCCTCTCCCCACCCCACTTCACCTCACCGAAAAGATCAGCATTTCATTAAGTCACAGTGATACAGAACACAGAAACAGACCCTTTGGCTCACTCAGTCCACACTGATTATCAACCATCCATTTACATTAATCTCATTTTTATCCTCCCAACATTCCATCAACGCATCCCGATCATACCACGCACCCGCATTCTAGGGTGAATCTACAGTGGACAATTAACCTACCAACCCACACATCTTTGTGACCTGGGTGGAAACTGGAGCACCTGGAGGAAACCCATGTAGTCACAGGAAGAACGTGCAAACTTCACAAAGACAGCACTGGAGGTCAGGACTCTACCCAGGATGCTGGAGCTGTGAGACAATGGCTCAACAGCTGTGCCATGTGCCACCCATTTATTGTATGACTCAGTGAAAATTTTAATAGTTAGCAAACCAATATACAACTTTACTATACATCCCTATGCAAATGTATGGTGGCACCCCTTCCTAATTTAATAAATTTAATCACATCAAAGTTTTATGATTATGACTAAATGAAGAAACACAAAAGTATTCATGGCAACCACTACTCTTTAGCTGGACATTTTAAATCAATATTATCAAGGGGTACCAGAACAAAAGGATTTTGGGTTTTGATTCACTGAAAAATGAATCATTGGGTTGGCTTTTCATTTAGCTGGAGGGCATCTTTTACGATGCTGGTTGTTCTTTCAGAGTAGCTTATAATAACCTAGGTGGTAAAGAAAAATTCGTAAGTGAATCTACCTTTCTTTTTCTAAACTAAAGGAAGATAATTTGGGACATCCCCCAGAGAACTTGATTCAGGATAGATCTAGGAGAGGCTGCAGAGAAAAATTTCACAATTTAAAAGGAAACTTTAATGCAACACCACACATTATACCATTTAGCGTGCTGATAGTCCTAAATGTGCCATAAGGTGCTGCCTAGTAACCCATTCCTCAATAGGAACCCATTCTTTGCAAAGTCCTCAGAGAATGTTATAATTGTTTTTTTCTCAGCCTGCATACTCATAAATTGGGCACAAATCTAGTTTGCAATATGTAACTTACAACCTTAGTGTATTATATTTCAAAGGCCTAAACACAAAGAAATAATTGAAGTTATATTTATGCATACGTTGAGAAATGAGGTGAATTTCAGCACTCATCAGATGATTCCTGCACTTTAAGAAAATGCAGCAGTTACACTAAACTCAGCACAATGTAGTTCGACATTGGATAAGGAGTTAAAAACAACTGATCATGCTAATTTAGCCATAATGTTTGATGTGTTTGTACAGATAGTCAGCTGATATTGCATATCATCCCTATGCTTTCCTGAAAAGGAACCCAAGCAAAACAGCAAAAAAATTGATGGAGAAAGGAATCTTGACTGCCACTAGTAGTGCTGTCGCAAGAAAAAATGTGTGCTTATTTACAACTGATCCCATGCTGATGTGAAGGCTGTAAAAATCAAGTCCCACACAGTCATTACCAGAGAGATATAACAGAGCACATTGGATAAGTTAGGCAGTTTTGTCCGATCATCCTGACCTTCAATTTTTCACTTTGTACGTTAAGTGCTAAGTATGTGATGCTTAAGAACTAGCCATGATCAATACTTTAAAATAACATTGCTGTCCGCTATTCATCTACATTCAAAGAGTTTCAAAAATACATCAACTTTCTTTATTCCAGTTATTCCTGTTTAACCCAAGGTGGAATGTTAATATTGCAGTGAATTAGTAGATATTTGTGTGTTTTAGTTGCTCACACCAGTTGCTAAGGAAGCTTCACCGTCTGATATGAGGTCCCTGCATGCCCAGCTCTGTGGCATTAGTACTGCATTACTGGGTAATGTTTTAAGCAAGATAGGCTTATGAGCCAGGCTTTTGGACTGACAACTGAAAACTTAATTCTTCAAAGCCATTTATACTAGCATTGCAAATGATGGTTTAAGAAAAGTTTGGAAATCATAGCAAAGGCTGTAATAAAATGAGGAATTTTGCGATTTGCAAACAAAGTTTGAATGTCCTGTCTTACACAAATGTTATAAATAAATAAATATACTTTTAGAGTACCAGTCTTACATAATCTGATGATCCATCCAACTCAAGACCTTTTCCACCTGACAGTAAGGAACTGAGGACCCAATTGATAAAGGCAAACATTTATGGTCACCTCTAAAAATGTCATTAAGCTAACTCACAAGAAAACACAGTTTGCAGACTATCAGGATAGGGCAGCTAATCACTAAACTCCAAGCACACATATTCAGGAGCAAGAGGAGAATAATGGCCCTGCAGAAAGATGACTCCACTGAGTGAAGATAACTTTGCCCTTTCTCCTGGCTGTAATAAAGAATTTAGGCTTCAAATTTTCCTTATGTTATACTCTGTGAATTGCATTGGGCTCCCTGGTTATGGTGATATGCCAACTCCTACTGGTATCAGTGGTGGGATTCATGGGCGAACACAAGGGCATGGAGATTCCACTGGAATGCTGAGGGATGCTTCTCCTGATAATTGGTTCCTTTCAGTTCGGATACCCCATGGAAGTTCAGTGCCACAGTGAAGAACTGGCAACACTGACACATAAGGAAATCTCGGACCTGAAACATTAAATCTGCTTCTGTTTCCACAAATGCTATCTGATCTGCTGAGTATTTCCAGCATTTTTCCATTTTTATTTTAGAAGGATATCAGTTCAGTGATCAGTACGCCATCCCAATGAGCCATTGACCCTTCCAGCATGCACTGCTGGTAAGTGCCAATCAGACTGGTTGGATGATCCAGCACACTTCCTCCAAGTCTTTGGCTCATTACTGAATTTCTACTACAGGAAGCCTACCAATGTTGATTAAATGCAATTAATTGAGAAACCTGATCTGAACTTTTTGAGTTGTAACTTCCAGTCTGCAGTTGTAACACAATTTCTCATCCAAATCCACTTTAATGCCTCTCCTGTGAAACTGATTGACATGCATGAAGTTACCACTCAGTATAGGAATGCAGAGGAAAGATGGTCTGAACAGGAGGGACAAATCCTGCACCTATATTATTTGCAAAGATCAACAGTTACTTGGGGAGTCATTTGGAGCTGAGCTCAGTATTAAGTGTGGCTGATGCCTTTTGCTTCAAGCCTCAAGTAGTGGCAGCTTTGACTGGCTAAAGCTGAGTCCAAAGTGCAAGGCAGCTTTTTGTAAATTGCAAGACGGTAGTAATTGTCTCAGAGTCTCCTTCAGGACCAGGAGCAGGAGGAGAGGGAGTCAAGAGGCAAGGCTTCCTTCAGAGGGACTGGAGGAGGAAGTGGGAGCAGCAGGGTTGGGTGTTCAGGAAATAGTACTTTGATCAGGCAGTCTATGCAGCATGAATCAGCTGGGAGAATCACATGTACTGATATAAAAACAGGCAGGAAAAGCACTTAAATGTGATAGGGTACAATCCGTCTACACAAGACAAAGAAGAGAGAATGTGGTATTATAGCTGTGTTAATCAGAAGTAACATGAGAGCTTGGAATTTCCTGAGAATGGACAGCCTGCCTTGCTTACTGCTGCTCTGCCCACTAGGTCTAAATTTATCTGGAAAGGAAACCTGGTCCACAAAGCTAGAACAGACCTGATCAGCACGGCTCTCTCATTAGAAATTCTTGGTGGTTAAACCTGCCTAAGGCTTACTAGCTATCAAAGCTGTCAGATTATGAATGTTTGTGCACATCTCTGGCATTCAAAATAATTATGACAAAACAATCTTAAAACAATTTGTTAACACCACTGACATAAAAAATGCAAATTTCCTAGAGTCACTGAAGTTGACATGAGGCGTGGGTTCAGTAAGCAGATTTCTCAGCATAATTGCTGGGTATTTGCAGAAAGTTGGTGATCTGGTGCTGGACTCCATGTGTAGTCCAGCTTCAGTGTGCAGTCAGATGACAACAGCCAATGCCTCAGGAGGTTCAGGACATAGTAATGGGAAATAAATCAGAGCTTAGAGAACATCTAGGCAGTAATGATCACAAAAGAGCTGGGTTTAAGATAATCATTAAGAGAAATACAGATAGTACAAAGAGCAAGACCCTAGATCCAGATGGGTTACACCCACAGAAGCTGAAAGAAATTGGTCTGGAGATAATTGTGGCACTATATTGAGAAAGATTTAGTGCCAGAGAACCAATAGATAGCAAGTGTATGCTATTTCAAAAAGGAAATGTTAACTCAGGACAATGTAGACAAATTAAGTAAATGCATATGGTAGGAAATATACCAATTTTTTTGCTAAGATTATAGAACAAATAAAGACAAAGAATATAAATAAAGAGCCAATGAGGTTCTAAAACAAGCTCACACTTGTGTAATTTTGTTGAATTCTTGGAGAAAGAAACAGAAGGAGCAGATAGGGTCAATATTGCGGTGGTAACATTTAGAAATTTTCCAGTAGTGTCACAGAAAAGAAATGTGACAAATGTAGATTTGGCCAGTTAGTTAAATGCCTTCAACGACTACAAAACAGAAAACAAAGGGTGTAGTTTAAAAATGGTGTTTGGAACCTTTAATGTCTACCATATAAATAAATGATTTTGATTCAGGAATTGGAGATAATATGCTGCAATTTGCAAATGTTATCAGATGAAGGAAGACATAGCTAATAATAAGCAGGACTGCATCAATGTGTTAAGAGGAACAATGCAGTCATTAGTACCTTAGCAATATTTTATCTTAAGCCCCTTTTTTAAAACCTATAATTACATTTTGCTTTAAACCCCAGTTTTCTATATAAAAAAAGTCCCCAAAATAATTTGAATCAACCTCAAAGGCACAAAATTATGCACACACCTCATTTTCACAGAGGCCCTAAGGGAATGTAAGTGATGGCTTTCCCCTCCTTGTCTTAGACTATATCCCATAAATGACAAACCATAATCCAAGCAGTTTCCTCATCCTCTCTGTCACTTACCTTTGTTCCTCAGCAAGACACCTACATCAAGTAAAGACTTCGTTAGACTACTGTTTCTTGACTACAGCTCTGCCTTCAATACTATAATTTCAAACAAGCTCATCTACAAATTCCTAGACCTTTGACTCAACACCTCCCTCTGCAACTGGATCCTTGACTTTCTGACCAACAGACCGCAATCAGTAAGAATAGGCAGCAACACCTCTGCCACAATTATATTCAACATTGGTGCCTCACAAGGCTGCGTCCTCAGCCCTCTACTATACACTCACGACTGCACGGCCAGATTCTGCTCTAACCGCATCTATAAGTTTGCAGATGACACCACCATAGTGGGCCAAATCTCAAATAACGATGAGTCAGAGTACAGGAAGGAGACAGAGAACTTAGTGACATGGTGTCATGACAACAACGTTTCCCTCAATGTCAGCAAAACAAAAGAGCTGGTCAGTGACTTTGGGAAAGGAAGTGGTGCACATGCTCCCATTTACATCAACTACACTGAGGTCCAGAGAGTTGAGAGCTTCAAGTTCCTAGGAGTGAACATCACCAACAGCCTGTCCTGGTCTATCCACATAGAAGCCATGGCCAAGAAAGCTCACCAGCACCTCTACTTCCTCAGGAGGCTAAAGAAATTTGGTTTGTCCCCTTTGACTCTCACCAACTTTTACTGATGCACCATAGAAAGCATCCTATCCAGATGCATCATGGCTTGATATGGCAACTGCTCTGCCTAAGACCACAAGAAACTGCCGATGGTTTTGGACACAGCTCAGCACATCATGGACACCAACCTCCCTTCCACAGACTCTGCCTAAACTTCTCACTGCTTCGGTAAAGCAATGTATAATCAAAGACCCTACCTACCCCGTACATTCACTCTTCTTCCCCCTCCCAATGGGTAGGAAGATATAAAAGTCTGAAAGCACGTACCACCAGGCTCAAGGACAGCTTCTATTCCACCGTTATGACTATTGAATGGTCCCCTAATGGACTCTTGACCTCACAATCTACCTCATTATGGCCTTGCACCTTAATTGTCTGCCTGCTCCACACTTTCTCTGTAACTGTAACACTTTATTCTGCATTCTTTTCTTGTTTTCCCTTGTACTACCTCAGCGCACTGATGTGATGAAATAATCTGTATGGGTGGCACGCAAAACAGTTTTTCACTGTACCTCAGTACACGTGACAATAATAACCCAATTTTACCAAATCCATCATGGCATCCAAATTCTTTTAATTGGGAACTTTGGTTTGAATATCAGGTTTCTATGAGCTGAACAGATGGAGTACTGCCAAAGATATACCTATAGCCATTTTATAATATTTATTTGGAGCTAATGCTTTGGTTTACAATGTGACTATATAGGGCTTTATCAACACATTTCTTACTGTTTAAAATAAAAGATGCTTTTTTTCATATTTCTGTCCAATTTCATCTTTACAAGTTTTTGAACTATAAGTTTACCTGCATGTCATTGTGAAGTCCCTTTTCAGTGTAGCACTTGTCAGTTCTAGTAGCACTTGATGTCATTTGTCCCAAAGCTCTTATTTTAATATGTAGATGATGCCTTGATTCAGGCCAATGATAGAGAAAACTTCTTAGTACAGAACTATGGAGGAATTTAACAACAACAAATTCTGTGATACTGGGCAACCCTGTCAAGCAGTGAAAATATGTGGAAGGTACCTCAGGTGATGTAGGATAAAGAGAGTAGTGTTTTAGTTACAATAAATTTGGGAGGCCAACCCAGAAGTGCACAGACATTAAGTATTCTGGTGACAAAGACTTGAGTAAGAGATTTAGAGAAAGGTGGACTGAGGTAGACATAGAAAGGACAAAAGTGGGTGTTTCCATATATGCCAGAAAATTTTAAATCACTTTTGATGTTGTGCTTGTCCGAAAGAGTACTGCATTAAAAGGCAGAAAAAACTACTTCAGGAATCAAATCCTGTTGCACGTAGTACAGGTATGTGAGATGGCACATGCAAACTGACATTGAAAACAACCTCAAATCACTATGTACAAATGTTTTCATTCTTTGCATTATCAAATCAATTGATTGAATAGTAAAACACCACTATCTACATTTGAGTAAGTTGATGCAGATATTAACAGTAGTCGGGACCACAACACCACCACCATCATCAGATTCTTAAATTGTGGAATTCAGTTAACAGTGGAGTGTTGGATATTGCATATTTCAGATTATTCAGCATTGGGTGAGCAGATTCTTGCTCACAACATTTCTTTCTTCTAAAAAAGCCTGTCACACATTAACCTGCAAGGTCACCATTTAGGTGTGTACTGGGTGAAATGTTGTCCTTAGCACTCCTGAGCAGTGAACAATGTGTTTAATTGTATGTTCAAGATTTCAGATTAAAAGTCAAGGGCACCCACGAAGAACGAAGTTGTAGCCATTCCTATCCACTGACCGAAATTTCAAATGTCATTTTGAAAGCCATATAGAAGTCAAGAATGTATGCAAGAATTGGTCATTTCTCCCAATGGAAATACAACTCCCAATTCAAATAGTATCTTTTTTTTCTAAATTTAACTACAGACATCATGAAAAAGTCTGATATATTTCCATCTATAAATGGAAGAGTGACAGTTGTTCCACATATTTTGCCATCATCTTGATGAAATGCCCAAGTGATACACTACAGTTTGAATTACTCTATATTAATTTATGGTTTTGCCTAATGCCTTTTTTTTCCATGAATACTTTGTTCCTCTCAAATCCAAACAAAAATTCAGCAAAAATGAAATTAATCAAAAATATTTTTCCCTGAAGTTTTACATTGTATTGGGCTGCCAAACAATATGAACTGAGATTCATTTTATCTTTTTTTCCAATCACCTCCAGCACACCATACGTTATTCCCAAACAAAGAGGTTAGGCACACAACCTGTCTTCAGAATTATAATCAGGCCAATGCCATTCTGTTATCAGCTGTTAGTAAGTACATGTGAATAATCCAATTTTTTCTCCCAGTAGGAAGCACCTCCCTCCTCCGTCTTGCCCTCTTCATGATCAGCCATCAACAATGTGGAAAACAGATCAAAAATTTAAAATGTGTATAAATCTTGCAATATTAGAATACTTTTTCACGTAAATGGTAGGGAACAGAGAACTATTCTTATCAGGAAAAAAATGGAAATGTGCACTTTTTTTTCCAGCATAATTGTAAAAGACTAAAAAAAATACAGGCTTTTCTCTAAAGAACTAATGAAAGTAATGTGGAAAAGAATTTCTTTTTCTTTCTTCTACCTCTTCCTTCCAAGTATGTCAACTACTCAGTAAAAGTAATTTAGTCACCTACTCAATAAAAGCAAATAAGTCAAATACTCAATATATACTGCAGCAGACAGCAAATGGTTCATCAGTGCACCGTGTCCAGGGTTCCAAAAGGTTCAATAATAGCAAATGGGTACTCCAACTTGTAGTGTTATTATATTTGCAATGTCAGGAATATATCAACCACCTCACTAAAACTCATAGTCCAATTATTCCAAGAGAAGATAGTGATAAAGAATTTAAAATTCCCTTTTCAGTTCAAGCAACTGTTTAAGTTACTCAACAATACTTATGTTTCCTTTATTGTCCTTTCATGCAATGCTGGTTTTCCCCAAAAGCTCGCTCAATATCTTTTATTACTGTAACATTATTTACGAGCTTGTAATTAAAGAATTACAAAAGTTAAAAGATACAAACCAGTACTCAAACTAGTACAAGTGCACAGTTTTAACCCTTTGATTGAATACAAAATGTATTACCTTAAAGAAATCTCTAAAAATAAAATGATGTTTTGTTCTTCTATAATTTTGAATGTCTGGGTTAAAGGCAAATAAAACGGTTCTATAGAATAAGTTGATATGGCAAAACCTTGACTGTTCATTTCCACTTAACTGTACCTCAGTTTTTGAAAGAGTGTTTTGTTTTATGCTTCAAAAATAACAAAAGTGTGCATCTTCAGGCTATCAATAGTGGTGAATGAACACCTTGCCAGAATAAGCTAATGGATAATTGTGTCAAAGTCTTGATAGGAACACCTGTTCCACATCTGCAAAATTCAACTTCTGTAAGTACAGGCACCTCAAATTTGTTTATCTGGCTACAGGACTTCTGTTGCATTTCTTCACTCAGAGAGATATTTAACAATTTTCCAGGTATGTTAGGATGGGTTTTAATGGTATTGACACTCTCCTGGTATGACCCTAAGAGTAATGAAAACTTCACACATGCATGAAGCTCCAATAATTATTTTAAACAGCCTTCTGTTGTCCCTTGAGGAACTCTGTGGTATTTGTTTGATGCAGTTTAATTAGTGTCAGGGTAATTAATGCTATGCCACATACAGGAACTAATAAAAATGTTGCTGGGTTAAAACATGGTTGCAAATCCACCAGAACAATTTTTAGATAATATCGCCTGAAGCAAATTATAAAGAATCATATGCAAGATAATTCAAGTGTATGTTATTTGTGCAGAAAACAAATGAGGCCAATTACAGACTTACATCTAGAAAAATTTCCATATTATCTTTATGATGCAAGGTTAAAAGATAAGTATACATAAAATAATTACCAAAAACTCAATCAGAATGTTAGCACTATTCAAAAGACTGTAATCAAGCTCATTTGTTCTTAAGAATAGCCTTATCTTACAGTTTTAGGAGAGATAAAATCTAATTTTCTACCCCCCAACAGCAATATCACCACCATAAAACTGACAACAACTGAAGAAGAAGCATGAACGGGTAAATGCAAAAATCCAGAAGTTGTTGGGACATTCAGTGTGTTGCTACTTTCTCCAGAGTGACCTTGGGAAATTAGTGATCTAATGAAAATTTCAGATTTTTTTTACAAAAGCTACACCAAAAATGTTATGGTTGATTGCTTGAGACTTTAAACGAGTTTTTAATGGTATTCTATTAATGCTTGGCAGCTCTTCAGAACAACAAAAACTAATTTTATATATGCAGATTTTATAATTCCCTCAGATAAATATTTCAAAATTTAATAAAGTTTAAAATAATGAAAATATTTTAATAGGTTATGATGTTTAAGTTTCTAGTTTAATCTTGTGCTCCAATCTTTAATTTGCATTTTGTAAAAGATTTAAAATGTTAATTAAAAATTTGGTGTTTGACTTTCTGGTTTGTTGTTTGTGCAAGTCATTCATTGTGATTGGCTAGACTATCAACTTTGTGACAGCACTTTTGCTGGATACCAGAAATCTCTGAGAGGCAATGCCTGATATCAACAAACAATTAAGGAGTGGAAATTCATGTCAAAGAAATTGCTAAATCTCCACAAGTGGCTTTCTTCAATGTCACAGGCAGTCATATCCATATTTAATTACATTACTTCTAAACCTTTTTTCAAATGGCTGCATGATTGATATTAAGATTATGATGTATTCTATTAATGTTGCAAGTGTGATATTTATGTGGATAGAGATAAGCAAATGAAAACTCCATGCATTTCAAGCATTACAACAGATATCCATTCACTCTATTAATTTTAACCTAGGTTTTCAAAAAACTGAACACCAACGTTTGATCATGAGCAGCAGGTGAACTCGGCAACATTAGAAATTAAGACATCCAGCAATGAGTATGGACAGTTGCCAGCATTCTGAGCTGACCTGAAAGGTTGCTAACATGGAACAAAGTCCAAGCAGGACACATGAAACAGCAGGTTAAAAACCAGTTTAAGGGCCAGATATTTACAGTAGGTGTAACAGCTATATTAATCTTTGAAATCTGTGTTTATAAAATTATCTTGTCTATTATTGGAGCTCATCTCACCATTTCTTAACAAGGGGGTGTAAAAATAATAAAAAGAGATAGTATGTATTGGATTCCTGCATTTGATTTTACAAAAACTAAACTAACAGTTAAATTTGCCCCAACAGAAAAGACCACAAAATTACTTCGGAAGAAGCAATGCTTTTAGTAATAACCTATTAACACATTTAAGAGAGTTTTGAAATGATTATCATTTAATCATTAGTAAGTAATTACCAGTACCCTCAGTAATGTCACTAGCTCTAAATTATCAGATTATTAAAATGACATCCACTAATGTTTGAGCAGAAAATTCCTCCATCTATATTTTGGGAATATTTAATTTATAATTTTCTTGTTCCATCAAAGTATTTGTTCTCTCACTGTCAAATTCATTCCTCTCCCTGGCATACAAATGAAATTGAACCAGATTGCTCACAACCTTTATGTCATACTTCACCCAGAGCTGGACATCCAACCACGTATCTGCACCATCACTGTTAATTTCCAGCTCCACTACATTGCCTGACTCCACTCTGCCTCAGCACATCAGTTGCTGGAACCCTCATCTATGCCTTTGATACTTCCAGATTTAACCATTCTAATTCACTCACAGCCATCCTCCCTCAATTTTATCCTTAACAACTTGAGACTGTCCAAAACTGGAACCGGTGCAGATTTAGGTCTGTATCTTGATGGTAAAATCCTAAGCAATATCTGATTTCAAATTCTTTGATGGACTTGCCCTTCCTCATCTCTGCAAAATCTTCCTATCTTATGAATCTCTAAAATTATAGTTCATTGGGGCACAGTGGCAAAGTGATTATGTTATGGGATGAGTAAGGCAGAGCCTGGAGCATCAAAAAGGTCATACGAGTTCAAATCTTGTCATGGCAACTAGGGATTTAAAAATTTAATTTATTAAATGAATCCCAAACTTAGAAACCTGCTGGAGTAATAGCGACAATGAAGCTAGCAGATTTTCATCCAACCTGGCCAACCTGTGGTTACAGGTCCACAGCAATGCGGTAGACTCTTAAATGTCCTCCAAGCAAGTAAGCAAGTTACTCAAATTCTATATAAAATGTATTAGCCTACTGTAGGAGTCCCTTCACCACACAGCCAGCAATGATTTAAAGAAATATCGACTCAAGGATAACCAGGGATGGTCAATAAGTGCTGGCCTTCCCAGTGAGTCTTTGTAGAATTAATGAAAAAAAAGATACATGACACTCCATTTCTGGCCCCACGATTATCTGAAAATTCAATTGGTCCATCATTGGCAACTATGCTCTGGAATTCTTTCCCAAAACCTCTCAATTTCTCTAACCCTTTTATTTAAGATGTTTCTTGAAAACCTAACTTTTGGGTCCTTTGGGTCATCTACCCATATAATACCTTAACATTTTCATTGATAATATTCCTGTGAACATCATTGGATGTTTTGGTACACTAGAAATATATCTATCGTCTTGAATGACCAGTGTTAAAAAATGTGCAACAACAGAGGTATAACAAAAGCTCTTGCTCTTCAGTGTTGTGGGGTTACATATGAATCAAAGTCACCCTTCAGTAGAATAGTTTTGCATTAATACTAGCATAAGAATTCAACCTTTCACTGCAGATTACAGTATAGCTGCTGTACATACTCAGACTAAAAATGTACCTTTTCTCACTTGCTATCCCATTTAATAATTAATGTGGTAAAAGCAAAACTGGTGACCCATTATCATGACAATGTGCATTATAATACTATAACCTCCAGTACCCTGAAACAACAAATGTAAGCAGAGTTCAGCAACTGTGAAAGAACTATTAAAGGAGGACACACAATGTGTGACCTTGACTGACAACCACACTTCATTTCAGCAATAAACAGCAGTCTCCTGATAAGTGTTCATTGGTGCACAGAGTAATTACCTATCTGTCAGCGTTGCTGGTGTGTGCGAAGTAGTATAAATGAAACATACATAATGTTCAGCAATAATACTGCACATGCAGAACCTAATGTATTATCTCAGATGTGGGTTTATGCAACTGTTTCCACTGAGTAAATGCCTTCAAGCCATGATAATTTCATTCTAATCTCCGTTCCATATTATAATTTTCATAGTTGGACGATACCAGTGAGCAATACGTTTCAATCAAGGACTAAATGGAACACATCCTGTCGCCCGATATTTTATAAATCTATATTTTTGTCTTTCTAAAAAGGAGTTATAGAACTCACGAATAAGCTGTAAATTCATGGATGACAAAGTCTGTCTGCACCAATGTCACAGAAGCTGCAGACAAGTGGCATATACCCTGTAGAAGGGATTCTACCCTTGTCTAATAGGCACCCCTAATAGAACTCATACCCTGCAGCAGTTACTGTTCAGTCCTGTTTCTCATTTGACAGATTTCCATACAATTTTTCTAATCTTTGAAAGAGAAAAAAACTGGAAGACATGTCGCTAATTTATTGATGCAAGGAAAAAAAAACAGGATAAAAACTGTAATTTAAAATTTTAAATTAATTGATCACAGAAAGCACTGGCACCTACAATTAAGTTTTTGACACACTGGGTGGCAAGATTGCTGGGTCAGCCATATGGAACCAGCAGTAAGACACAAAAGAGTCCTCAAATGCAGACATGACAGACTCCTCAACAGAGGTCAGATGTAACATGGCAGGTTGGTGTCAGTCAGGACTGACAGCCTGAAGAAATGTAACGTCAGATGAACAGAGAGAAAGACACAAACAACTCGAAGTACAACCAAATAAAATCTGCCTACTGGAAATTCAAAGTCTGTAAATTATTGCCAATTATGTTACTGTATGTTTGTTAACACTCATTTCAAACTTCTGTTACTTTAACTGAGGCATTAAATAATGTTAAATTGTTTAATGCTTCCATTAAAATTGCAAGAAGTGGAACATTAATGCAAATGTGTTAGGTGTTCAACAACAGCAACTTATGTTTTATACAATGCCTTTAAAATGTAGCAAATTGTTCCAAACTGCCTCACCAGAGTTTCAAATAAAATTTTGTACAGAGATACAGAAGGTGATTTTAGAGGTGACCAATAGCCTGGTCAAAGAGGTTTTAATAAACTTCTTAGAGAAAATAAATGAGGAGAGATTTACAGTGAGAATTAAAGAGCCTGGGGCTTTAGTAGCTAAAAACATGACCACCAAAGATTGAGATTAAAATTGGGCATGGTCAAGAGACCAGGAGAGCAGCATACATCTCAAACGGTCATTTGACAGAGGGGAAATCACAGAAATACAAGGTGGTAATTGAAGAACTTGAAAAGGGTACACTTCATGCAATAGAATTGTTCAGAGTGATTATAAGTCTCAACTTCATGGTAATAGGCAAAGAACTACAATAAAATTAGTTTAACTATTCATTCAGATATATTTTTACTCATTTTGTCATCCAGATACAATATAATGTATTGACTATAGCACAAAGTAAATGGACATAGATGGATCATAGAAAAGCAAACAAAATAGAGAAGACATAAAGGAAAATATTATCATCAAAGGCACCAGTTGGAGAGTTAGCACTGGCATAACATTGGAGCACATACTTTCTGTGTTGTAATCTTAATGAATCCATAAACAACTATATATGAAAAGGAAAACAAAACAAAAAAGAATCCAAACTACTGCCAAATAATACTAATCCTCATTAGACTGATTAGTTTTCAATTTTTCTGAACTGTAAAACAAATAGATGACTCACACAGGTAAATAGCTATTGTAGAAATGGCTACAATATGGGGTCCATGGAAGTTAAGCATCCCATCATGCCTCAGGCATGGACGAGCTGGAATACAAGGACTATACTGGAACATTCCATTTGGACAAACAAATGTGGGCTGGTGGAACCTCCAGACAGATAGTGTCGTATACTCAAATAAGCCGTGCAAGGAATGAAGGACCTCAGTAAATTATAGGATAAGGCTGTGGGGACTAGGAGTCACACCTAGATGTGCATGAAGGCTCATGCCAAGGATGACCTGTGCACGTATGGCTAGGAGCCAACATAAAACATAGAAACGGGCACAATCAAATCAAAAGGACTATACAAGTAGGGCTGAAAAGCCTCAAATTCAGCGACAATTCTAGAGATCAAACATTGCAAAAGAAGTGGCATCCCCTACATCTGGGACGAGGTGATGGGAAAAGTCGAGGACCTGGCTGTTTACGTGTCCAGGTAATATCACAGCTGAATAATAAAACTATTGTTATGAGGAAAGAACTGAAATAAAATTAATGAACTCTTAAAGAGAAAATGTAGTGTCTTTTTGTCTGTTTCAACATGTTGTGATCATTTCGAAGAAATTATAGAGGGAAAATTCAGCATGCCTCATTGCTTGTGGCCTTGTGACCAAAGAGAACATTTGTTAGAGATTTGAAATTGCATTGCTATGAACTTCTCTCTCTAACACTAACTTTATAGAAGTATTTCCTCTTTTTTTTAGAAAATGTTATTTCATGGACCATCAAAATACAACTGAAAATATTTCTTGTTGCAAGTTCTACAGTCATAAACTAAGATCAACCAGAAACTAAGCTGGAGCTACTAAAACCAACCTGCTCAGAACTTATTCCGTTGTGACCTATGGTCTTAGCCTGAAGGTGGTTGAGGCATAGACAAGATCGAGAACATTCCTATTATATCAAAAAGACCTTGACTGCATTTTAACCTGGAGTCTGAGTGGGGAGCTAGTTGCAGTTCTCCACTTAAGCAAAACAGATCAGTTTTGCACTGAAAGATCTAACAGTTGCAATCAATACCTCAGAAAAATTCTTTTGTTAGTCAGGAAGAGGAGGAGGCTTCCTCCAAGCATCACAGATAAATTCACAAATCTTCTTCCTCACTGCTTAGCTGTTAGAAAGCAGTCAGGCCTGTGTCGTCCAATCTTCAACACACATTCTTTCCAGGTTGAAGTATGCAGAAAACAAGCAGGGGCCATTAACAGGGACAGGCACGGTAGTGTAGGGGCAGGCATAGTAGTATAGTGGTTAGCGTAATGCTATTACAGCGCCAGTGACCCGGGTTCAATTCCAGCCACTGTCTGTAAGGAGTTTGTACATTCTCCCAGTGTCTGGGTGGGTTTCCTCCGGGTGCTCCGGTTTTCTCCCACATTCCAAAGACGTACAAGTTAGGAAGTTGTGGGCATGCTATGTTGGCGCCGGAAGCGTGGCAACACTTGTGGGCTGACCCCAGAACACTCCACGCAAAAGATGCATTTCACTGTGTGTTTTGATGCACATGTGACTAATAAAGATATATTATCTTATATAACCAGAGGCCAAGTTGTTATAATCACTGATATTCACCTCTTCCCGAAATTGTGCTTGCTTAGATTGAGCATCCTGTGAAGATTTTGAAAACACCTCTTTTCTTACCCTAAATATCTTTGCACAAATCTCAAATGGAGAGGGGAATTGACTGAAACATACAAGAACCTGAGGGGGCTCGACAGGTGGATGCGGAAGAATGGTTCCTCTTGTGGGAGAATCTAGAACTAGAGGTCGTCGTATTAAATCAAAGGTCACCCATTGAAGACAGAGATGAGGTGATCAGAAGGATGAGTCTCTGGAACTCTGAAGCAGAATCTTTGAATACTTTTAAGGCAGAGGTAGATGTATTCTTGATTAACGAGGGGTGAAAGGTTATTGTGGGTGACTGGGTGTGGAATTGAGGTTATAATCAGATCAGCTGTGACCTGGAGCAGATTTGAAGGCCTGAGTGGTCTTTTCTTGTTCCGAATTCATACATTTGTACTTTTTTTTTGGAACTGTAGTAAAGCTGATTTTCGTTTTCAATTGAAAGATCAAACTTTTTCATGTTGACTGTATGACCTTGTTTGGAAGGGGGAGCTCAACATTCTCACATTCATTAATATTACTGTCTTTGATCTCATGCAAGATTATACCATTCCCATTCAGCATGGTGCTGCCCCATGTATATGCTAATAATGAACTATTAGGTACTAGGGAAAAACCTTTAAGTGCGCTTTTCCACTGTCACCTAATTTTCCATCTGCTGAAAAACAAGATTGTTCTGGTTTAACTTAAAATGTCTTTAAATCAGTTCTCAAAATATATTTCTTGCTCTTCATAGTAAAACCAATAAACCTATCAGATGAAGGAGACCCATTCTTAACCCAACAATCCTGCGGGACTGGAGCAAGTTCAGGCCAGATGCCCATTTATTCTGCACCAACTGAATACACAATATGTTAGACCACAATAAAAAGTGTTTCAGGAACTAACCAGTTTCCTTTAAATTCATCATCATTCCATGATCTTTCCTCAGCATTCCACCTACCTAAGATGCTTTTCTGTGAGATCAAAATTGACAGGGTCTTTCACTTCTCTTGTTTACCATGCAGTTAGCAATGTGTTCCTGTCATTTCTATGCTTTTGATAGCATTTTGTTCAGGGTACATTACTGCACACTGAGTTGGTGTGCACTCCGTCATGCTTCACCACCATTCTTCAGTCCTCAGCCACTTCAATCTGTTTGCCAGATGCCATGCTGTGGATGATCACAATTTCCTACAATTAAAATGTCAGGAAGATCAAATCCACCTCACCCATCTCTGCCACATATGCTGTATCCATATTTTCAGTGCTTTTCTGCCCTCCAGCAGTCTGAAGAAGATAGTACACACTCTAGATATTCTAAATGGCAACTCAAAAACTCCATTTGACAATAACTACCGTTTCCAACACCTTCTACCTAGCCCCACTCTACACAATGTCTGGCTCAACTAACTGTCTGTGATGGACCAAGTCCTGTCTTTCATCCTGCATTATGACATCCATTTGCCCTTGTCCATAATGTACAAAATTCATAATCCTTGTCTTCACTTGCACATTTTTCCATGGTCTTTCCTCACCCTAACCTCTGACATCCCTACTGTGTCCTCCAATCTGAACAGCTCTGCTCAGTTCCTCCATCTCCAGACTGCGGCACTATCAACAACATGGGCTGCCTCCATGTGAAAGTAACTTCCGACTAAATCCCTTGGCTTGCTATTTCTCATACTTTTAAAATCATCTTGAAATTATACCTTTTGCACCTTGCTGTTGGTGGTCTCTTATAATGCTCAGTGTCAATCATGTTATTCTGGAGCATCTTGGGAGTATCCTATATTAAAAATATCGTGTGAATCAAGGTAATGATTTTTTTAATCAAAGGCTTTAATGGCAACTTCTACACAGTGCAACAACAAAAAGGAAATTCCCAAGTCATTCATTTTGGCTGAATCAATCAATCTCACTTCCTGGATCCCAGCAGATGTGTTATTCTAATTATGGGATTTTAACTTGCAGCCTTGCAGTTCCCTACCCTTCACTTTCCCATTAACACTAAAGTCCACAAAATTATGAGCTTCAATTCTTGCAATGATGGCTGTTCCTTGCCTTGCCACTCACACAAAGGCCATAAACCTGCAGGGCTGTCCTCCGGGATGACGTTCAGCTGCATGTACTCAGAATTAAAACTCAATGTTCTTTGTCAAGAGAAGCAATAAATTCCTCAAGCTACTTCCTTTTTTTATTAAAATAATGCCTTGGCCCAAAAATTCCTACCAGCAACAAGCCACCTGTGGTCACCACTGAATGATGACCAAGCCTTGTGGATCTCCCAGTGTCAACTTGCTAGACCCAATACAACAGCAGGGTCTGGAGAGTCACATGGAGTAAGGAGCCAGAACAAATCCCACCCATGAACATCTGAAGAAATTGTTGACAGCTGGTTAAGCCAAGCTCCCTGGCTGAACAGGTTTTCAAGTCTGTCAGAAACATAGAATGTCTTTGGGGGTGAAAAAAATTAAATTTGGCTAGAACAGCAGCCCAGATGGGATCAGAAAACGTAATTGCATAGAAATTAGTTGTTGTACCCAAAGGTGCATTAAGCTGAAGGTTCGCAGCAGGACATCTGACATGGTTAACTCCTGGAAAATTCAGCTAAACATTTCTGCATAATACACTTCTGATCAGGCCTCATGCAATCAAGGTCTTTCCTGAAGACAACAGATGAAATCAGGCTGGCCTGTAGCCAGGGTTGGTCATCATAAGAAGGGAGTCAGGACTAGTCAATGGGTCAAGGGATTGAATGAAGGTTGGTTGCTGGTAATTGGTGTGGGTTTGGGGTAGGACCAGTAGTTTCCAGGATGGGGGTGTGAGGATGGGGGGATGGGGTGAACAGTGGGGAAGAAGTTGGTAGTTGGGAATTAGAAAGGCAGTTTTAAGTTTAAGTTTGCAGGTTTGGAGCGAGTTGTGCTTGCTAATCAGGGAACTGCTGGTTGTGGCATGGCGACAGTATCAGTGTTGTGTTGTGGGGAAGGAGGGGGAAATTTGGCAAGGATAGCAAACCATGGTGGAAGGAGGGATAAAGAGGGTGTGTGTGGGGGGGGGGGGGGGGGGGTTCAAAAAGAAAGCCAAGTACCTGGCTAAATGTGGATCTCTCCACAGTCAGGTTCCAGAGATGACCCAGGTGTAGCTCGGGGAGGAGCAGGCCTTGTGAACACCATGCAACCTTACTCCTAATCCGATTGCCTGCAGACGGTATGGAGCATACAAAGTAGGCATCGGATGCCAGTGTTCTCTGTGTTCACATCTCAGACATGCGCAGGACCCAGAATACAATCACAGGCTTTGGGTAACTTGCTCAAAAATGTTAATTTTCATTGAAATTGGATTAAGTCATGCAAAAACTTGGCTATTGCTCAGCAATTTTTTTTCTAATTTCTCCTCTATTTGCTTCTGAAACCACAAGAAAGATTCATCAAGGCATGCAGCATGAAAACAGCCCTTTGGTCCGCACCATCAGCCACCCATTTTTATATTAGTTCTATTCCAACTCATTTTATTCTCCCTACATTCCCAACAACTACCCCCAGATTCTACAATTCATCAACACATTAGGAGCCATCAATAGTTGCCAATTCACCTCCCAGCACATCTTTGGGATGTGGGAGGAAACCAGAGCACCTGATAAAAGAGGTCAGGATTGTACCTGGAACCCTGGAGACAGCAGTTCTACTAACAGCACCACTGTACCACCTAAGCTTGAACCTACTTGGTCTTTGTTTCTCTGCCCTGGGACTTGACTAACCATAGCAGCCATTCCCATGCATCTCTCTGTGCTTGAACTCCTGCTGTTGCCGAGCAACCATACAGGTTGACCAGGAATCTGATCCCAAATAAACTAAGCTGGAACATCTCACTGGCATGAGAGCTTGGCTCAAGTCTTTGGCCTGGCAACAACTACTCCAAATTTGAACTTGGAGCTTCAAGTTCAAATCAAGCCCATGCTTTTTTTCTTAAAAAAGCAAATAGTTCTCAAAAAGTGTACATTCCATTCTAGAAACTTCACCTAAGCTGGGAAATGCACTTTCCAGCAGAAGTTTATAAAACACAGATTGTGAAGCATAATGAATTTGCAAGTTATAATAAAATTTAAAAATTAAGAGATCACCACTTCAAAATTTGCAGTATTCATGAGTGCTTAAACCAAATAAGGCCTCAAAGCAAATATACACATTCCTCGACAAGCACAGTGCAACAGAAGGTCCACTTGCCACAGGGCAAGATGGATAACGTCAGTTTTTCACCCCTCTGAGATAAGAAACTCTACTTCCATGGAGTGCCACATCTAGCAACTCAGCCAAGCACTGACAAACCTCATTACACATGTGGCTGGTGAATTTGAGCATAAGGCAGCCCTGGGGTCAAACCTTGTGAACCTAGGGACGTGAAGCAAACATTATAACCTTTTGACTAGCAACCCACGAGCAAACCTACAACTTTCTGATTCACAGGTTGTCAATGGATCTTCAGAATGGACTCCATAATGATTCGCTAAAAAAAATATTATCTTGTATCAATGGTGCAAAATAAAAAAATAAACCACATCTTTATTTGACATGTTCTTGGCATCAAAGATCTCTGCAAACCAAATGGAACTGTCTTTGCTTCTTAGCCTAAAGAATCAAGAGAAATTGTTTGTCAAATCAATGTCTACAGGGGGTGTTTCAAAGACACACTTCTGAACATGAGTGGAGCTACATGACTGCCAGGCAACCAATCCTGCGATGGACAGGACAAATAAAGGCAAAACTGAGATCAAAGCAGTCACCCATTTATTTTCATGATTAACTATTTGAATGCCAAATTTGTCAAATGCCTTTCATAGCTTTTAATCTGGAATAAAATGGCGACATGCTATAAAAAAAAAAGAAAAAAATGACATATGTGAAATTATAACTTGTAAGGTAGCTCTAATCACAACAAAAAGGATAAAAGGATAACTGTGAGAACTCTGCTCCCATTGACATTTTTATTGAATTAACCAAATGACGCAGTATCTAAAAATCCATTAGAGTAACCTATGCTGACAGAATTGAACATTTGTTTTGATACATCCTATAGGAGAATTGTAACTGCTTGTTCAATATCATTATGATTATAATATGTGTGTATATATATATGTGTGTGTGTGTGTGTGTGTGTGTGTGTGTGTGTGTGTGTGTATAAAACATACATACACACACATATATATTAAGAGACTGAAAATGGCCAAGAGTCTCATAATTAATGCTAGGAAATCATTAGCTTCCTTTTTAGCACCATTACACATCCAACAGGAAAGACGCCCATTCCAATGGGCACCATAGTCAGCACAATACCAAGAATATTAATGCCAGAAAGACAATACTGGGGACTCGAGGATCTCTTCCAAAAATCATGAGGTGTGAGGAAGGGGGAGGATGATTGGTTGGTTGAGGAGAATAATTTCTGGGAATCCATAGATTGGAGCAAGTCCACATCTGGCTCACAAGGAATGTTGAAACAAGCAATTTCTTTTCGTAATCAGGAGTTCTTTTGTTCTCCCTTTGTTGCATTTTTCAAACCCTGGGGAAATCTGCACAGCAGCTGATTATCAATTGGGTTCCCAATTACAACATGGGAGCCTAGGTCAAGTGAATTCAGTGCTGACTGCTTCACAACTTTATATTTCTAATATCCACCAAAAGGAGAAAGACAGTGGGTGCAAGCATGGTGTTGCACTCCTGGTATTCAGCCTTTTCACCCTTCTCCCACACATTAACAGTATTAATATTGAAACCTTTAATTAGCATTCACACAACCTACAGGAATCCTCAAGACCACTGAACCCAAAAACAGTTTGAGGAATGAGTATAAGAATAAAAAAGAGAAATTCATATTTTAAAATGTATGTTTAGTAAGACTATTCTTGTGTTTAATCCCTCAGAAATGTTTCATGATTGCCCAGTGCAGGTACAGGAAGGACTAGGATTCAAATAATTCTGCCTTATAGATTTTTCTTCACCATTTTCACTTCGGAGCATGGGGGGTGGGGGGGGGGGGGGCTGGTGGAGTGAGGGAGTGAATTTCCAGAAGGCTTCTCCTGATAATTATGTACATATGGGGAAAAAAAGCCACAGAAAAACTGTAATATTGTAAAAAATTTTGTTACAATGAAAATTTTCTTCAATGGTCTCATGGATACCCTCCATGGAAGTTCAATGGTAAAGCCACTGAAGTGTTGTTATTAATCCGCTAAATTTTCAGAACGAATACTCTATCACATTGAACAATTAAAACTGCAATCAAAGATCTTTTCTAGGTTAAATCAATTAAGATGTTATTTCTTCTGTGTAATGTGTAACAAATCATAAAAGAGTTCTTTGAGCAGGTATACAATTACATCCCACATTGCAACAACCTTAGAATGTATACTTTCAAAACTTAAGTAATATGCATATATTTAAATATTGTCTGCTTTTACAGAACTGTAATAAATATTAAAACAATCTCAGAATTTACAAGAAGATTAAATATTGCAGAGTCCTTTAAATCCAATGAAAATATTACCATGTTTACAGTAATCAAACTGCTTGCATCCTGACACTGCAATCAGTTCTGCTGCAGAGTACAGAATTTGATGCTTTATGATGTGCAGGATGAAAGTTTGGGAACTGACAACATACAGCCTATGTGTTCTTGTGTGATTACAGCTCCTTGAGAAAAAAAATGTCAGTTAACTTTCAGAATCGAGGGAAAAAAAAACACAATTAAGTATGCTCACAACCTATAAGTTTTGGGGAGAAACACATTAAATTGTTCCAATTTGCATCATGTACCACATGATAGGTAATCTGTATTGTAACATTATTGGAAAGAAAAACAGGCTTCCAAATTCAAAAAAAAAGATTGAAAGTCAGATAAAGCAGAATTTAACACAAAAACAAAGATATAATGATTGATGTTTTGTACAACAACATGAGTTGTACACAGCACAGTGGAAAAGCTGCAGAACTTAGAAAGTTAGGAATGAAGGCAGACAGCCACAGTGCAGTCGGCACAGGGGAAAATGCATGCACTTGACAAGACATGGAGAAAGGACCAACAAAATTTAATGCATGGAAATGACTAAAGTGGTTTCATTAGATGGGACAGATTGCTACATGTCTGACTGATTTTATCTATTTGAGTATCCTTTGAGGGACTGAGCAATGAGCAGCTTTTAGGTTCACAGGCCTCAAACAGCCCAAGATTCATGCTAATAAAAAGCCTTTCACGAACACAGACCGAACAATCGAATGAAAGCTTTATTTATTGGTGCTAAATATCTTGCTCAGTTTTCAACCATACGGTCCATTTCACTCTATCAGCTCTTCACAATGGTTGCAAGGCTGGACAATCTGTCTTGTGTCTGTATTGAGCAAAGCTCCAACTGACCAGCATCAATTAAAGAACAAAAAAAAACACAAAAAAACCTGAAACTCATTAAAATAAATTTTTAATGGAAAGACTTCACAATTGCAATTGAATTGATGTGCTTTCTTTTCTGCTGGTGAAAAGTGCATAATTGAGCCATACATTCATTTGCTTTTGCCTTGTGCCTTTATGTGAATTTTAACTTTTGGTTCCTCCCAACAGTCCTTTAAACAATTCAAAAAGAACCTTAAAAGAAACGATGCATTTTTATTGAGCAGAAGGATCAGTCCATTACTCCAACTTAAAAATGCAGCTCTTTGATTTTGCTGGCCACCAGATGTTCCTGCTCAAGTCTACTTGCTTGAACTGCTATCACAAGAAGTGATCTGTACATACAATAGTCATCAGGTGTCAACGTATATATCAGTGGATACTCCATCAATTTAAGTTACAATAAGAGTGTGCTACTTTGCCAATGTATTCTGAGGTACGAATACTTCCACCGTTATTTGCTACTTCAGGGCTGCAAGATTTGATAAAAATAGATGGTAATCATCTGTCCAAGGGTTTTTAAAATACTTTTATTCTACAATCCTGCAAAGCTAATTAACACAAGTACTTCTTCCAAGTGGTATACTTTCAAAGTTACTTGCGCAACCAAGAGTAAATGAGAATTATCCTCAGAACTGTTTTGAGAAAATGATTTTATTTAGTTGTTAACACAACAACAAGAACCCAGTGGTGTCATACTGTAGCATAACGTCTTCAATCCCATCTCTCTTTCCTTGAACAAAGATCGCCTGTGCCAAACCCACATAGATGGTGCTGTTGAACTAAGAGACACATTTTTCAAAAGTATTTCACTTCTGAACATCACCCCAACAGGTGGCCAATAACACCCTGAAGGTGCATTTCCCAATAATGTATTGTAAAATTACTTCACAGTGCTTAATGGTACTTCAGGGTTGCAATCTTTTCTCTGAAAACTCTCCATAAGGATGAAATTGTGCGAAAATCTGAAGCAGTGTCCCTTCAGGTAAAATAATAGACAAAACAAGGTGAACTCTGTTCAGCAATTCAAAGACTCAAGGGAACATTTTATGGAGAAAGCCACCTCAAAAGCAAGGAGACAAACAAACTGCTTATTATACTTCCATAAAAATTAAGTGAGTGGATGCAATGGTAAAGTAAATATTATTATCCCACTAATCCAGAGGACTGTGGTACCATTTGAAGCAAAATGGAAGACTAGGATTTTAGTTCAATGAAGTATATGGAAGATGCTATGGTTACAAACAAGGTGGGCCTGAATAAACAATGAGCAAGACCTATAAAATGAAGATGGAGGTCTACAACAGAACATGTGCCATGAGCAGCAGCATTTCAATCAGCTACATGTTTAGACATGAATGCCTGACTATTTGACTGAACACAGGACAGTACTACACAACAAACGTATTGCTGAACCACATGAAAGCTATCAGAAGGACAAACAATGTGTAGTTCGAGTTGGAGATACATTACAGGAGCCCCTACCAAGAATGGCAAAGTAATTTTTAAAATGTTTTTGTTTTCCTATGTATCCCTGGGATGTGGATATTACTGGTAAGGCCAGCATCTATTTCCCACCCTACATGTTCTTCAAAGCATGGTGGCGAGATGCCTTCTTGAATGAAAACTGCCTTCTGCAGTTTTTAAGAAAAATACTCCCACAATGCTTTTTGGTAAGGACTTGCACGATTATAAACCAATGACAACAAAGCCAAAAATTTCCAAACAGAATAGGGGAGGAGCTTATAGACAGTGATGTTTCTACTTGTCTGCTGATTTGTCCTTCAAGAGGGTAGAGGACGCAGGTTTGAGGTGCTGTGGAGGAGTGCACAGTGCAGCCAGAGCTGAGACAACAAATGCTTTGGGCAGTGGATGCTGTGTTAATCAAACAGAGAGTTTTGACCTGAACGGTGCTGGATTCAGCCAAGCAACTGTAGTGTTGGCAATGCAGTCCTAATTTGTGCCTTGCAGATGGTGGAGGTGAATTATGAGATGCAGAACACCTAACATTTGACCTCTTTTGTAACCACTATATTTATCTGGCTGGTCCAGTTAAGTTTCTGGGCAATGGTAAACTCTAAGATATTGAGGACAGGAAAATTGATAATGGTTATGCTATTGAAAGCCAAGAGAAGCTGGTTAGACTCTCTTTTTGAACACGGTCAATGTCTGGCATGAATGTCATTTGCCACTATCAGCCTATGCCTGAACTTTGTCCAGGTCTTGGTACACATGGGTACAGACTGCATCATTATCTGGGTCTGAACACTACATTCTTCAGTGAACAGCCTCACTTAATAATGCAAGCAGGATCAGTGATGAAGCAGCAGATGATAGATGGGCCTGGGGCACTACCCTGAAGAACATCGCTACCATTTCCTGCTGCTGACATGACTACACTCTATAACAAAAAGTAGCATTATAATAGAGTTCACAAAAAATAGGGTACCATAAGTACATGAACCTGGTCCTGAAAGGTGCAGAATGAATTATTTACAAAGGTTATAGGCGAGTCAGGAGCATTGGCCAGAAAACAGATCATTTTATGGAGCTTCCAGTTAATAAGAGGTTGGAGATGGTTTCACCAAAACCCACTTACTTAGCTAACTCTCTCCCAGAAATTAACCAGATACCTAAACAAGGTCAGTCACATGCTGAAGGACACTAGGATATCCAGGAGTGTTTACCTGAGCAACCAGAATATTTTTTAAATGTAATGAGATGGCAAGATGTTGGTGTTCAGGGGGACCCAAGTGTCTTTACATATGAATCACTAAAAGTTAACATGCAGCTACAGCAAATAATTATGAAAGTTAATGGTATATTGGCCTTTATTGAACAAAGATTTGAATACAGGAGTAAAGATGCCTTACTGCAATTATATAGGGCAATAGTGAGATCACAGCTGGAATATTGCATACAGTTCTACTATCCTTAGCCAAGGAAGGTTAGATTTGAAATAGAGTATACTAAAGCTTACCAGATTGATTCTTGGGATGCTGCGGCCTGTCCTTTGAGGAAAGATTAGGAGATTATGCCTGTATTCTCTTCTGTTTAAAGAATGAGAGATGATCTCATTGAAGTATTCTAACCAGAGTTGACAGGGTTGATGTGGGGCTGATGTTTCTCCACCTGAGATGTCTAGAACCAGTGGTCAGCCATTCAGGACAGAATTGACAAGACATTTCTTCACCTGAGGGAGTAGTGAATATTTGGAATTCCCTTCCCAAAACAGCTGCAGAAACTCAGTCACTGCATATATTCACAATGAATGTCAATAGAATTTTGGATATTAGAACAATCAAGAGATATGGGGCTAGTGCAGGGAAGAGGCACATTGGTAAAAGGGCAAACACAAGCACAACATTTTCCGTTTTTATTATAGACTATACGGCCAACAGACACAAGGGACGATGTAGTCTATAATAAAAACAGAAAATGCTGGAAACACTCAGCAGATCAGGCAGCATCTATAGGAAGAGAAACAGTTAAGATATCAGATCTAGGACCTTTCTTCAGAATAGTACATTTCTGCTTCTATTTCTTATGATCTTATTATGAGAAGACTAACTGGTGTAAGACAGACAGAGTTTCTGCTCCATCAGCAGTCTGTCTGAACCTAGGCCAGTAAACCAGTTCACTTGTTACTGATTGTTCTGACTAACTGTCATGTTGTACTTGTCACTTTACAATAAAATAACGTGTTCATCATTCTTCAATCTCTTGGATTATCTGTGACTCTTGAGAAAGGTCAATACCTTACATTTTCCACAACCATATTCCTGTAGTTTGACTCCAGCCAGTAAAGAGTTTCCCCCCAGATTCCCTTTGGCACCAGTTTCACTTGGGTTCCTCAGTGCTCCATTTGGTGAGTTGCTGCCATGATGCTGAGGACAGTCAGTCTCATCTCACCTCCAGGATTCTTTTCTTTTATCCATATCTTGTCTGAGGCAGTAATATTTGGAGCCAAGAGATCCTGGCAGATCTAAAAGTGAATGTCATTCAGCAGATTGTTGGGAAGAAAAATCCACCAAAGACATCATTGACAATCGCACTTTGGCAATGATCAAATGCAAATAATGGGGGGGGGGGGGGGGGGGGGGGCGGAGAACAGTAACTGGCTGAATTGGATTGGCCAACTTAGTGTAAAGAACAGAACTTATCAAGTTGATGACAAATTTGTAGCTGAACTAAAGCACTTACCTGGAAGCATGGTTAGTTTACAGCACAATATGTCTGAAAAGTAACCAGAATGTTGGTGGGCCATAACCTTCACAGTGTTTAATGTGTTCAATATTTCTTGATATATCAAATCAGCTCAAGAGAGGCTTCTCACAGATTGGAATTTAGGAAGGAGCTGAGATGGATGGCACTTCTGACTGAGAACAATTGGAAATTCCTTGTCTCTTGCACTAAGATCCTGAGCTCCAACATTACTGAAGGAGAGGTTTACTAAGACTGAACTGCCCTTAGTTGCCTTAATGCCTGAAAAGTTCACCAAGCCCTTAGTCATAAACACAGATCATCCCTCCCAAATACAGATTACCATCTCATCAGTGAGACGCGATATACCTGAGTGATGGTTGAGTCAGGAACACTGGCTGAAAGATGGGATTCTGTCCATGTCCATGTCTAGCTCTTGCTGGACTAATCACTATACAGTCCTTCCAATTTCTTTATACATCTCCAAGTCTTGACAAGGCTGCACTCCCTATTATCCTGTCCAGTCACCAGGTCAATGCCATGTGGTCTACTCAGTATTTTTTTACTGTTTCTTGTAGCAGGACACAGGATACAAAAAACAAAAAAGTTTGCTGAGGCATTTTATGAAGTAATTAATAGACATCCTCAATTAAGTCACAGATAGGCTGCATTGGTATCATTGAAAGTACTCTTTTAGGCAAGAAAATCTATTACCTCATATTTTTATTAAAACTTTGTATTAAATAGTAATATGGTACATTCACAGGCTTGACCAACACCAGCTTTCTTTAATTTCAGATTTATTTGATTAGTTTGCCAGCTACTAATCTAATAACATAACCACCATGCTACCATATCTACTATTCCTTCAGCACACAAGTCAATCTTCCATCAACGTCCATGGATAAGAAAATCAGACTAGGTGTAAAATGAGTGGCCATAAACATCTTGCCTGGTGGGAGCAATTAAAAATTAACACCACGTATTCAAAGCTGCGAGACGGCGCTAATCGTGAGCTTACTGAAGCAGCAGCTTTCACTTCTCAGTACTCTGGGTGAGTTCCATTCTTCCTTATATCTTGACTGAAAACCCATTAGAGAAGGAAACTACTTATGTTGTTGATGTAATTAAACTTTGTTTAATTGCTTTTAAAATTTTTACATCTGACTGCTTCTGCCTGTTTTGCACCATGCAGCATGCGTGAAACTGGCCTAAATTGCATTCCTAATAAATAGGCCTCCTCCTGTCAACTTACAACTGTTAATGACTTTACTTTGCAGCATGCCAATTATTTTACACTGAAGAAATGCCCATTATAAAGCAAGATGAAGATGACAGTGCTATATACTCAAATAGGCTCTTGCAAGTGCGTTTAAATGTTGAACTGTTGTCCAGAAGATAAGAAGGGATATTTTTGAGTCATTACAGTGCAAAACAAGAAACTCATCTTACTAGCAACTGAGAAGATGAGTAACTAACTATTCTATTCACTCAGGAATTCTCCAGGGTACATTTACAGCTGCGCACAAGTTCCAACCCCTTCCCCAAAAATCATACACTATTTTCCTTGGTCAGGAACAATTTTAGATGCATGAGAATCTTCCAACAAGACTTCAATTACCAAGGAGGAGGATAGCATCAAGGATTCCACTAAAGGCAAATGGTGAGAGGAAGGCCTTTAGTTGTTGAGTGATGGGCCAAATATGGGGAATAAGCAGCCTCTACGAGCTTGGGGGAGATCAGCTATGATCATACTGAATGGTGGGGCAGGCTTGAAGGGCTGAGTGGCCTACTCCCGCTTCTATTTTATTGTCATCAAGTTTTCCAATAGAACAAATGATAGTTTGTGATGGAAATAATGGTAAATATTAATAAATAAAAAAGAGGGGGCAATTACTTTATAGAAAATTTGGTCACTGACTTTTTGTTTCACTTTCAAGGATTTGATCTTCAAAGCTGAACATGTTCACAGTAATGAAGCAGTTTGGGGTCGAGGAGATACTGAAAATTTTGTAGAAAATGAAATGTGTTTATCGCTAAAATTTAATTATCATTATAATGACTTCAGATTGTATTTTTATTTTTTAATCCTTAGTTACTCTGAAAATCCATTTTTCATCTAACTGCATTCTCTCTCATTGATCAACTAACAAGCCTTGCTTTTATTTTTAAGGTTAAGGAGATTTCACCCAATCCCCTACGTCCCATAATGCAGTTCAGCATTTATCTTATTACAAAATTCATAAATGCCCATTCACTAAACTAAATGTGCTCCTGGTATGAGAGTTCCATTACTGTGAGCGTGTTTGATAAAACTGCTTTTAAAAGGAGAAGAAATAATAACCCAAGTGTCATTTATTTGATCTCTGTATGAGGGGACCCAAAATAAATCATGATCCAACATATGACCTAGGCCTGTATTGAGAGGTTGGCCCCACTTTCTGCAAATGTTGGATCAATGGTAGTGTTTCACACTCCCAATCAACCTCCAGCTCTTCTGGCAGGCCAGATGAGAAGGGGCCAAGTGGAGGCAGGGTGTGTCAAAACCAATGTAGTTGGAGTCCAGCTTATTTCATGCAGCACTCCTATTCATCTTGATCCCTCAGGAAAAACTCTATACTTACCTTTGGATTACTCTTCATTCAGAGCAGATGTTGAGTGTACTATGACACAATGCTAGCAGCAAATTGGGTGGCTTGAGTCGAACTGGATATTGGGAACCATATTGGGAAGTGTGTTTCTATGTGTTACTCTCGTAAACTGGTAATACGGTGGGTAGAGAGATTACAATTTAGTTGTGCAACATTGAATTGACGTCAGCAAAGGCAAACTGGATCTCAGCAAGACAGATAACAAAATGTGTTCAATTTATGTAAATGATCTATATTACAGGCTTAATGCTGATTTCTATGAAATATTGATTTATAGTACAGTACTGGTAGCCTTTACCAAACCTCTAGTCAAGAGATCAACATGAGTGCAGTGCAACCTATGCTACCACCAATAATCTCAGAGCAGATCACTGGTTTCTCAAACACTGGCTCTGCTGCCAGGACCACTCTACATTAGTCTTCCATTCTAAAGTGGAGCGGGTCTAAATTTCATTGACTTGTTATATTGCGTACCAATTAGCAATCGTGTAGGCTCAGCACCAGCAGCTACAGAGCACATGGATGAGGACGAGAGAGGAAGCAACACAGAGAGCTACTTTCCAGCTGGGCATGAAGAGGAAAACTGGTTAGACCATGCCTTCTGTGAACAAAATCCCAAATGGCCATTACAGAATAAATCCTATCTTTCCTTCACTCCACTTCTAATCTCACCAATGATTTGGCCGCAGAATTAAAAGGCCAACACCAAATATTCTAAGCTATATTTAAACATCTAACCATGACACAAGTCAGTGCTACTCCTTGGGGTCAACACCCTAACTACACTTTGCCAATTTGTTGACAGACCCTCCATAGCAGCCTCAAGAAGCCCAAGTTCATGCTCTCACTCTTGGTCTGCCATCTCTTGGAGCAAACTATGCTACAAAGAAAAGTGCAGTGCAAGTAGACAATAAGGTGCAAGGTCATAATGAGGTAGATTGTGAGGCTAAGAGTCCATCTTATTGTACTAGGGAACCGTTCAATAGTCTTATAACAGCTAGACAGAAGCGGTCCTTGAGACTGGTGGTATGTGCTTGCAGGCTATTGTATCTTCTGCCTGATGGGGAGAGGGGAGAAGAGAGAATGTCCCAGCTGGGTGGGGACTTTGATTATGCTGGCTGCTTTACAGAGGCAGCAAGAAGTATAGACAGAGTCCATGGGGGAAGGCTGGTTTCCATAATGTGCTGAGCTGTGTCCACAACTCTCTGTAGTTTCTTGCGGTCCTGGGCAGAGCAACTGCCATACTAAGCCATGATGCATCCAGATAGGATGCTTTCTATGATGCATTGATAAAAGTTGGTGAGTGTCAAACGGGACATGCCAAATTTCTTTAGCCTCCTGAGGAAGCGGAGGCGCTGGTGAGCTTTCTTGGCCGTGGCATCTACATGGATGGACCAGGACAGGCTATTGGTGATTTTCACTCCTGGGAACTTGAAGCTCTCAATCGTCTTGACCTTAGCACCATTGATGTAGACAGGTGCATGTGCACTTCCCCCTTCCTGAAGCGAATGACCAGCTCTTTTGTTTGCTGACATTGAAGGAAAGGTTGTTGTCATGACACCATGTCAGAAAGCTCTCTATTTCCTTGACACAGTACAGATCAATAACGCAGTAAACACTGGCTGGATGGGGTGGAAAAGGAGGAAATATGTCCTGACTTAGCAGAGCCATTTGATCCAAGATCAAAAAACATAAAACAGCTAGCTTTTGAATAAAACAGTTGGCTTTTATGATGTTTTTTCCTGAATGCACTTGACTTTTGCCTTTAGAGCTTAATGATTAAATTTTGGAAACAACTAAATGGCAGACCCTGTATTACATTTTCTTTCTTTTTTTTCCACTTATTAGAGCAATGTCTTCAGTTCCTTGTTCCTTGTAACTCTGCAAATTATTTTCCCTCATGTGCCCATCAGATTCATTTTTAAAAAATACGTTTCTACCATCCTTACAGGCAATGAGTTCCAGGTCACAACCATTCTCTTCATAAAATTGAATATTTCCAATCCCCCACCCCCCACATAAATACACCAAGGACAAATAAAGTTTCCTCTGGGAACTGAATGCAACTGAGCTATATTGGTATTGTGTAGTGTATAACACTTTTTGTTAAAAAGGCAGTGGATAGAGTTATTGCAAAAAGCAGGACAATCTGTGCAAAGAGCAAGGAGGGGCTGGAGGAGCAGCAGGAGGAGAAGACCACTCAGCAGGAAGGATGTATCCACCAAGATTCTTCCTAGAGCAAATCTCAAAGTTCAATGCAAAAGGCAGTTTTGCTTCACAAAAGAAGCAGATGGTGAAATCTGCTGGCTGCCACAGCCACAAGATGACCATTGCTTTTTTGTTTAATGAACATGGTTCCTTCCAGATGCAATTAGCGTTACAAACAGCAAATCAGAGTTTGCAGTGCATTACTCCATAAATGAGTCCACACATGGAGAAGCATTTTCATCCTATTCCTTCCAACCAAGAGAACAGACGGCAGAACAAGTCCAAGGTTTACATGTTCACTTTGGTGTAGAGTGCCACTGACTGTATAAGGATTGCTTTTCATGTTTGTCTGTGCTTGGCTATCTTCATCAACCGATGGGGATTCCACTGCTTTGTGCTGCCTGTGGTCACACACCAGCTGCACATTATGCAGGTGAATGCCTGTCAGCCTGGCAGCAATCAATTGTTTCATTCTGAGGCACTCCCTGTTCCTTTTGGATTTGAACCAGCCTTTTTCATCTCAAGAATGTGTTCATTAACCTCAAGGTCCAGTTTCATTTGAGCAAACTTTTTTCTTGCCTTTTATCTAGTGTCCCCAAATCTCTTCCATAATGTAGAAGTCAGTAATGGTTGTAGCAGTCCAATGCAGTCTATCTGAGCTTCTATACATCTGTTCATCTAGAAACGAATCCCATCATACTGCATTTCATTAAAAAGTGTTAAACACTGCATAATTCCAATTTAGCTATTTTTATGCACTTTATTTCCTATCATCAACTTTAGATACATGCTTTTCAAGTTGAGTGCAATCTTATTTTACCAAAATATACCACTTCACATGTTTCCAATTACACTTGCATTCTCCTGTCTTCCTGGATTCAATCACAGTCTCCTCTATATTAAGTACTGTCCCAATCTCACGTTTGGTGTCATTCTTATATTTGGAACTTGCAATTGCAAATGTCAGAATTGTACTTCTAATCGCAACCAATACCACCCATTCTATGGGGCTTTAAACGTGCAGATGAGCAGGGCATCTCCTCCAGTTCTTCCCTGCTGTTTGCCGTTGTGCATTACACACTGAAAGAAAGTGGAAAATGTTTCACTGAATGTCCCCTACTATGTTTTTCTAATGTGACTGTTACGGTTAAGTAGCTTCCAATGTGCAAACTGCAAATGCAAGGATTACCATGGTGCTAAGTGTGTGAGTATGTGCTAAACTACATGGATTAAAAGGTCTGAGAACTGATTGAAAGAGATTGTTGGGTGGGGGTGTGCAAATAATGGGTGTGCAATAATGCGAGCAGTAAATGAGGCTCACGGTGCAGTTGACAAGATATGCAACTAAACTCACTCACTCTGACTACTCTTCACTATCTTTAAACTTCTTTCACTCATTCTATGTTCTTGGAAATCAAGTACCCAAAGTAAGGAAAGGGAGTAAGTGGGGTGGAGAGAGAATCAGAGGATGTTAAAACAACCAGTGGTGATGTAGTGTGCAACTCAAAACAAATTCAGTGCAGCGAGGTTCCTTTCTGCATGACTAGACCACTTTGTACATTGGAGTGCTGCAACCATTTCAGATTTCCACATTATAAAAAGGTTGTGTGGGTGCTGGATTAAAGGCAACTGGTATTGACCTCCACTGCTACCTCTTCCTACTGATTACTGAGCATAGGTCTTGTGTGTCTCCAGCTCTTCTGTGAATGAAAGAAACCTCTCCTTCTCTCGCACCTGGCACAAAAGCCTAGAGTGCAATATTGAGAAATGTCACTGTGTTATTCTTCCACATATTCAGCCGTTCTTCAGTTACCTCCTACCATTTCTTCCAGCCCACATTGCACCTTCCTTTAACACTAGCCAGTCATCATAGCACCATCTTGCAGTCAGTAAACAACATTCAAATTCAGGGTACAATCAACTCCATGGTTGTTTAAATTCAGTAACAAATTAATAGAAATCTCTCCATTCTACCAGCAAGCTAGAAGCCTGAACAGAGAAGTATTTAATGAAATAAAACCATACTGTAGACCCATAAGCAACACAAAGCCAAAATTCCACCCTGGAGTGCAACAGTTTGGGTGCTGGGGGGCTTCTGACTACCTACCCTTGATTTTCAATGGCAATGGCATTGCCAGATTCCCCATCAGCAACATCTTAGGGATCATCTCAAATGGACTACCCACATTAATAGGACAGGTACAAGAACAGATCGGAGCTGGTGTCCTGTGTCGAATGACTCATCTCCTGACACCCAATGCCTGTCCACCATCTAAAAGCACAAGTCAGCAAGCATGCTGGAATACCCTCCACTTGCCTGGATGAGTGCAGCTTTATTGAAGAACCTTGATATTATACAAGACAAAGAAGTCTGCTTTATTGACACCCCATCCACCATCCTAAACATTCGTTCCTTTCACTATAATTGCAAAATGGCTACAGCATGTACTACCTACAGAATGCACAGTACTTATAGGCTAATCTGCCAGCACCTCCTAACCACAGAAATGCCACCAAGAAGGGCAAGAGGTCCAGGTGCATGAGAATGCCACCATCCTTTTGTCCCCTCCAAGTTGCACACCATCCTGACTCAGAAGTATATTTTGTTCCTTCACTCCTTGCCCAATTGCACTATGGTGGGGGGGGGGGGGGTACATTCGGCAGAAGGACTGCTGCAGTTCAAAGCAGTAATTCACCATCACCTTCTCAAAGGCAAGTAAATGCTGGCTTTGTCAGCCAAGCCCAGATCCTGAGAAATAAATTAAAATAAAATAACACTAATTTCAAACATAATAGCAAGTGTCTGTAAACTTGCTTTTTAAGCTATCCAAATCCCCCCATAAAGTCAGGAGGTTATCAGCTCAAGGATTTTGAGCTGATTGTCAATAGAAGATTTTGCCGTCTCTTTTATCCATGGAGGCCATTCCCAACTGCCTTTGCTGCAGCAAAATGGCACAGAGCCACAGACAATAGGCAGTAGGGTGGGCACTAATATTATTTTCCTACGGACACTAGGCATAGTCCAAAGAGCCTAATGACTACTCCCCAGTTTTAGAACAGAGGAACCCCATCAATAGCTAAAAACAGCTGGGGGACCCATCGTGTAACACTTCCATTGGTAATGCGGGAAATCAGAATTTCAGCCCCAATGTATTTTTGTCAGATTCTGTTTAATCGGAGTAGCTTAGTGAGAAAAGATTACTGAATCTTCATATCCCATTTCCATGGTATTCCAAAACAACACATATAACCCTTTGAAAACCTACTGTAAATCCAAAACAGTTTACAGAGCACGCTGGTTTCCAACAGGTCAAAATATTCTGCACTCAAATCCTCAAAAACCTGTTTGCATCTCTAAACTAATCAGCGTCAGCAATTAAGCTGCCCTCCACTTTTTCTAGACTGGTAACACTGCCACAAACAAGAGTTTGATTTTCATTACACTATAATGTGCTAGGGCTGTGTCTGTGAATACAAGTGAATTGCTTGGAGACAAAGACCTGGTCCATTATCCAGGACATCCCTATTGAAGCAGCTGCCTCCACCACATTCACGCTGACAAACTTCCAGCAAAACAGATGGTTTGAGTATTCATGACTGGTTCTGTAGAAGCCCAAGAGTCAACTATTCAGGGGACTTTTTGTAATCGATTTGATAATGAGTCTTTCTACTCTGGTGGAAAGATTAGACCAGTTTCTTTACAAAAAGATGTTTTAATACATATAAAAAGAGCTTGTACACACAAGCCAAAGGCAGTTATAACAGTAAGCGTGAACTCAACTGGTCTCTCTACACAATGTATCCATTCCAATAAATCAATAGTACTTTAAGTTAATTTTTATTTACATCAATGTAAAAGGTGTACATAAAGAGCAAAACATGTTTTTCTGCTCAAAAGAAACATATTTTATATTCCTTTTAAAATTTCAAGTATGCACATTACTTATTACATTCATCCCATTAATAATTTCCTTCAGTTTTTTGCAATATACTTAAGAAGTCTGAAATACTGCTCATAAATCATTGTTATGTTTTAGGTTTTGGTTTGAACAACCTAGATAGAAGTTACTTGGAAATTTTATGAGCACATACAGAAAGAAATAACTGCTGCACCTCAAAGACATAGCTTTACAGAAATACTTACATGATGAGTAGAAATTTGCTCGTGATCGACCATTAAAATCACCTTCTAATTTTGTAGCCAGGCAGTGTTGAAATTCCACAGTTAAATATTAATTGTTATCCATATAGTAAAAGAAACTCATGAGATGGAAGAATGAATTTTGCATTTACATTCACTGCCAGCAGGTCCTTGCAAGCAGCCTGCTAGAATTGGAAAAGCTCACACCCAAAATTTAGTCTCTCAGATTAAGGTTGTTAGAGTTTGAGAACAAAAAAATGATCAATAAGTTAGGTATTGAAAGTAATAATAAGTCCCAAGCATTTTTTGTGATGATTGAACTTTTCATGAGACATCAAAAGATTCTGCATCACTTTAATGAGGATTGTTTAAACTAAACCAGAAATAAAGCACAGAAAGAGGCTGCTCGGCTCATAATACCCCTGCTGATTCTTTGGTAAACCTTTCATTTGGAAAGAATCATAGAATATTTATGATTCAGGAGGCCATTGAATCCATCATGTCTGTTCCACTCAAAATAGAGTTCTTCAAATACACATCCGGGTACTTCACTCCTTGAGCCAGTGAGCTCCAGACCCCTACTATGCTCTGGCGAAAAAAAAATCCTCATCTCTCTTCTAATCTTCTATCAAATACTTTAAATTTATGTCTTCTGGTTTTTGAGCCCTCAGTCAAGTGAAATAGGTCTTTAGTCTATCTAGGTCCCTCATAATTTTATACACTTCAATTAAGATTTCTCATAGCTTCCATTGTACCAGAGAAAAAACAAGCCCAGCCTTTCCACATAATTAAAATTTATCTGCAAATCTCCTGTGCATCCTCTCCAGTGCAATCACACCTTTGTTCTGATGTAGCAACCTACCTAAACATACACTTAAGCAATGACCAAAGTACTGTTCTATACAATTCTAGCATATACTCTCTGTCATTACATTCTATGCTTCAGCTACAAAAAGAAAGCACCCAGTATGTTTCTTTTAAACCCACCTTGCCCACCTGTCCTGTGACCTTTAAGTATCTATGGACCTACATTCCAATTCTTCCACACTTCTCAATATCCTCCCATTTCTTATATACTGTATTCCTTTGCCTTGTTATACCTCCCAATGTGCATTGCTTCGTGTTTCTCTAGATTACATTCCACTTACTGTTATTTTTTGGCCCAACTGACCAGACCAGTTTTATTCCCCTGCAGTCTAAAGTTTGCCCCCTCACTCTCAACCACAGTGAATTGTTGTATGATCTTCCAACTCCTATATCATTTCTCCTACATTTAAGTCCAATCCACAAATATATATTACAAAAGGTAAGGAATTGACTACTGAGCCTGGGATGATTAAAATACACGTTACTATTTAACTGATTCTAACACTAACAAAACCCAATGATCAAGGTTCAACTCTGTGCCAGCCACATCTTGCAAATTAGTACCAGCCAAACATGCCCATCCTCAATGCTGAAATTGTTCAGTGGAATCCCATCTGTAAATGTCCAGCATGCTGGTCATGGCAGCCCCAAGCTCTTTTCCCAAAGCCCTGTAATTCATTCTTCCCTTAGGTATTCATTACATTCTCTTCCAATGGTCACTATTAAATGTGTTTTCACCAGCAAACATTGGGTTGACTGAGCTGCAGCTGTTTCTTACTACCCATAACCAAGGAGAAATGAAAGATTGTGGGCAGTCTCCCTGCAACTTTAAACTTCACTTTTCTCAGTTACTTAAGATATATTCCAGCCAAGTGGGTTACTTTTACTTTTCTATTTTATTGACTGCCAGACCCTTTTGTGCCATGCTTTCATCTGTTTTTAATCATAATTAGTCTCCTACTGCCTCTCCTTTTCTGTTACATTGAAAACACTCTTGTCTGTAATGAAGACAAAAAAAAATCAGTTATTGGCTACAAAAGGCTGTCTGAAATGTGTTAACAACAGATCTGTGAAATCTACAACTGTAGTCATTTTAGAAACAAATGTGGAGAAGTATCCATTTACCAAAATTTCCTTCTGCATTAGCTGCTGGTCTATTCTTGTACACTATCTGGTTTTTCAAAAATGATCTCAGCCCAGAAGCTGGTTCACACAGGACCTAAAAAACATGTGCTATGTGTTCCACTTTCAAATTTATTCAGGGCAGACTGCACTGGAGATAAATTTCTGGGCAACATCGTGTCAGATGTGTAGATGGACTGAGAGGTCCTATCGCCATTCACATTAGCATACCTGACATCTTCCTGGTGTCAGAATGCAACATCAAGTGGCATTAACTGGTATAGCATACATTTCGGTTATACTGCCACAAAGGTTTTTGTGGAATGCCGTCTCAGTTGGTATTCTCTATTTAAAAAGGGACACTCCTTTGACATCACAGATCTGATTGAGCACCTTCAGCAGTGATCAGATTGCTCTTAAATCCATGGGGTTTTTTTTGCATTACTTAGCTATTCAGATACTCATTCAGTAGGTAGGCTTGACAGTGACACTGTTGCAGTACTTCATCACTGGAGCTGTCGACTAATCGGCTGGGTTGGGGATCTCAGGGCACGAGGCAAAGAAGTGCCCATAAAGAGCCTATTCCCACAGAGGCTTCAGTCATATCCTGCCTAGACCTCTGCAGTGATCAATGCATTCACAGGTGCAGGCTTTCCAGGGCTGTCATCACTGAGATAAGTGACATTCTGCAGGAAGATCTTCAGCCACTATCCTCTGTGGAAGTTGACTCACATGAGGTGCTTTCCAGATGGCTCCAGCAGATCTCAACCAATGTCTTTCAATCAGCAAAGTACTACTGCATCAGATAACTCACTGAGACCCAGTATTCATGACATGATTTTATTAACTCTAATTTCCGTGAGAAACTCAAGGCAACGTGGGCACTTCCAACAATTTCAGGCAGCTGTTGACACCACTCTTGCCCATAATCAAGACCTTTTAATCACGTACACAGTCTGAAAAGTTTGAAATAGCAACTTCCAGCAAACAGACATGACTCCTTCGTACTGAGTGAACCCACAACACATGATATTTTCACTGGCCAGAAAGATGGGTGATAAGTGACAAGGCTGCCCCCTACTTCTCTAGCACTTCACAGCTGTCTCCTCTCCAATCACTGCAGCTGAGCGCATTTGCAACAGGAACCAAATAAGTGCCAAGAAAGTAGTGGAAAAATGTCTTTGGTCTCTTGGAAGTAAGACATTGTTTGCCTGCAGCAGTGAGGAAATGCCCTGAAGTAACTAGTATTGCCATGTGCTGCATACTGCAGAGTCTACCAAAACCATGGACATCAACTGGGGCAGAGGAGAATCAACAAAGAGGCCTGAAGGTCCATGAGATGAAACCTGAGAGGAGCAGGAGGAAGGCAGAAGATATTAGGAGGTTGCCCCTGCTCAGCATTCACAGCCTCAACTATCAACTGAAACAGAGGAGGCAGGCACTGACCACACAAGATAGAACAGACTCCTTAACAGAGTGACAAGTTTCATAAGGAGCCTGCAAAATAAAATTGCCAAATGCTAATCAAGTGATCCTCTCCACACTACAATCCTTAACACCATCATTGTAAACCAATCATTGGACAGGAGAGCCAAGATGATATATCCTGTGATGCAGGCTAATCTGCATGGAATTTAACAGATGAATGAATTAATCCCCTCTCCAATTAAGCCTCTGCATTTCCTTATCAGTGGCATCTCACTTAAAGACCTCACACCTCTATATAAAATAGTTTTTCCTATGAGAATCTCAACTCTGCAGGTATGCTGATAACCCTGGCATATCTTGTGAGATCATGAAATTTCTCTCAGTATTACTCCATGGTGCAGGTATTCTCACTGTTGGAGGAGATTACTGTAATCATCTCCTGCCAGGTTCTTCAGATGATAGAATAAAACAGAAATGCTGGAAATGCTCAATGTCTTGGCAGCATCAGTGGAAAGAAAAAATAGAGTTTAGAGTTTCAAAATGAAAGATTCTTTGTCAGTTCTGATGAAGGGTCTTCGATCTGAAGGGTTTTTGACCTGAAACATTAACTCTGTTTCACTTTACACAGATGCTGCCTGATCAGCTGAGTGTTTCTAGCATTTTCTGTTTTTATTTTGGATTTCCAGCATCTGCAGCATTTTAAATCTTCTGATGATGGGTCTGGCAGGTCTCTTGGCAACATCACACTCTTCTCCTCAACCCCAAATACACCAGCCCCTCCTAATGGACAATATTTAATTTTCTCAAGACTTTCCTATCAGCTCGAATGACTGCAGGAGCGGTCTCCCTCTCCCCTCCAGCCTCCATTATTGCCAAAGTGCATATAGGTGCTACATGTCTGCTGTGGAGAATGTGCCATTCGGGAATGATGCCCTCTGACATCTGCACAGAAAGGTGCCAGGACACCCTGCATGAGGTGTCTTAGGGAATCGTTCAAGTGCTCTTTTAATTGCTGTTTCTAGGTGTAAATCAACCCACTGCTGGTTCTGACTGGATTTTACAAGGGCCCCATCTGGATGTTGACATCAAACACAGCCATTTTTACCACTCCAAAAATGGGTACATCAATAGGCACCTCAATATTATTCCTATATGCATTTGGTTTTGTACATTGCTGTTCCTAATATAATTGTTAAAAATATCCCTCATCTGCTCCATTTAAGCTCTATTCCTTTTAGCTCTGAGATGCTCCAAGTTTTCAACACCCTTCCTTTCCTCTTAATGAGATCATTACTACTCTGTGCCTCAACCCACCTCCTTCAAAACCTCCTGTTGTTTAACAACTGATTTCCCTACGAATTTTTAATTTGAATTTGACGCCTCCTCCAGTTAAACATTTTTATGCAAAGGGCAAGGAACAATCAAGATAATTGCTGTTCCCCAAATAATATCCTTCATTACCCAGAACTAAATACATTGCAGTTTCTTTTTGATTCGCTGGAAATACATTCAATCAGTTACATTCTGTTTCAGGAACTTCCTCCCTCTCTTTGCACCTTATGCTGTTGCAATCCAGCCTATATTTGGATAATTAAAATCCCCCTTCGCCTCAACTCCGCACTTCAATACAATATAATACATGTTCATGAACATCATCATGAAAGTATTTCAAATAATTTGCAACAGTGATCTTGTAACAATGCCATTTAATGACAATTTCAACTTTTCGTCATGGCATTGTTCACATTTTTTTGGTAGTTCAGGCTGAAAATTATTTCCTTTATATTCATAATCATGCTTGCAGGTGCAGCTTCTAAAGAGTTTCTTAGCCAGGTAGATGCACAATCTATTCAAATGAGCATAATTGTCCTACATCATTATTCTGCATCCTGAAAAGTGTACATGACAAACCATGTCCAGTTTACATTTTCTTTCCAAAATTAAAATATGATTTAGGAATTAAGGCTTCTTACAACATCCCTAGGAAAACTACTCTGTCCATCTTAACCTGGGCTAATAAAATGATCTCGAAAAGCATGAGGTTTTAAACCATTTTCTTTGCAGCCATGACAATTCAGACATCGATTGGCAGCTCAAAATTGTGATGGGTGAGGTTTCAATATCTTCAGTGTCAATGTGTTTCAGTCTTGTGCCTCTGCCCATTATGTTTGTGAATCCTACCTGGAGCAAAGGTTAAAACATAAAATGCTGGAAATGCTCTACAGGTCAGGCAGCATCTGTAAAAAGAGAAACGGAGCTAATATTTCAGGTCAAAGACTCATCATCAATTCCAAAACATTAACTCTAGGTCTCTTTTCACAGATCTTGCCTGACCTGCTAAGAGTTTCTAACATTTTCTACTTTTATTTCAGATCTTTGATTTTCACCAACTAAATTAGTAATGGGAAAGCTACAACTGGACCCTGTGTTATGAGAGGGGTAAATCTAGTATTTGTTCTCATGTATACTATCTAATTTTTGCAGTTGAAAGTGCACAAATGTGAATGCTAGCTGCAATTTATTTTTATCCAGCAGTGTTCTTCTCCACATGCTTTGAAGAATACAGACAGAAATAGTAATCTTTCTTCCTGTGCTTAAATGAGGTGGTACCTATTTGTTAAAGAAAGGAGGATGCAATACCATCAGACAACGCGCATGTGTTTGCTGTCACATGAACCACACCATATAAAAGTGAGATTTTGGAAGCAAAGTTTGGAGAGATGGGGTAATCACTAATTATTAGCAGCAGCAAAACCGCTGTAGCTTTTAACTATTGGGTCTCAACAATGAAGGAGGATCAGCTAACAATGTATATTCAAAGTTTAGAAATAAGATTTTAATGAACTTTTGGTGCATTGAATAGGTGTGGTATTTAGCCCTAACACCCAACAGGGGGGGAAAAAAACCTTTTTTAAAAAAAACACTAGGTTTGTTTGCACCCTTTTTCCTAAATTCCCCAAAAGGAACTGTATGCAAAGCTTCCAAGCTGCCGAGTCTTTCCTGCACTGATCCCTGAAAAGCCAGTGAGAGCCTTGTCATACATTCTCCATAAAGCTTACCACAGAAGTGAGAGGAAAACTGGCAGCATGGGTGCAGTAGACAAGAACCTTTGCATCAGTACCCCCCACCCCCATGATGTGTCCATGGATCAATCCCATACCACGAGAAGCTCCAAGCCACTGAGAGACATTGGCTCATAATCCAGGCAGAGATCACAGTATTGACATCTGCAGTTCAGAGTTCAAAGCTCCTGTAGGTGTTCTAATGCACAGAAATGTTCTCCAGCACCAGTAGTAAGGATGAGTAAAACACTAATGTCCCAGTGGCAACACGTGGTTTGTAACTTGGAGCGGGATTTGCCCCTTTGTGATGACATCATCACTGGCATGAAGGATGCCAGGAAAATGACACTCACACAAGTGTCCAGTCCGTTTTCCTAATGGGTGAGACTTCCAATAGAAATTGGCAGTATCATATAAAAGCACAAGTACATGGCTTTTGATGCACAATTTACCTACTAAAAAAACCCATAAACTGTGATCCTCCTAGATTACTTCACCTAAAGGAAAAGTCACAATACCTCCCACACTCATGCCATGGTGAAGATTGCAGCCAGTGTTCAATGTTATCATCAGTGTCTGCTCTACAAATTTAAAAGAAGAACCCCACCACCTTCAGGAATATATTGATGTTTCTCGGATATTTTAACTGGCCAGCCACAAATTCCCAGTTTGGGGGGGGGGGGGGGGGGTATGGTTAACATAATTGGCTAATTGTTTTATGCACAAAATATACAGTGCAGAGTGGTGGTATAAATTGCTGATACAATTTGAAGTTCCACAATTACAGAATTCATCAAGGAATATCATGAATGGCGTGTCACTATTTTGTGTATTTTAAGACAATACAATGTTATTGTTAGATTTCTATTGATAAGGTGAATGATCTTCCATGTGACACGCTCAAAAGAGTAATCTCACAAGGTTGAAGATTGAAGCATCTGACTGCAGTGGATGGACAGCTTGGTTAGCAGTCAGTTTCAAAGCCAATGGCAGATCCACAACCAACATACCAACATTTATTAGCCTGGCCATTCTTCCCCACAATCCTAGTTTTTCTTGCCATTAGGGAAATTCCACATTCTTCATTTAGCAGGAGTATACAAATCAGCTGATGCTCACAAATTAGACAAATAAACAATTGGACAAAACATCCCAAAACAAGATAGCCATAGTGAAATCAGTAAAACATGTATTATCAAAGGCAATATTACAAATCTCCATTACGACATTATCCTGGTGACCAGCAACGTAATTAAAAATTCCTGTGAAAATGTGCCTTCTGGGAGGTAGCTCCCTATTAAAATCAATTAAGTAGTAACGTATATTAAAGCATAAGCACATAGTTATAGATATCAGCAGACAAGTCTGATTTACCACGTTATAAAACCTGGTTTAAAAAAAATAAGGAAATGAGCTTTGTATAGTCAATTGCAAAGCATTAAAATTACAACTTCTCTATCCAGAATTTTAAAGGAAGCATTGTTTAATCAGTTCATTTGCTAATTTCTCCGATATATAATTTCAAGGACCAGGAAAAGAAATTAAATGCAGTAAAAAAAAAACACCAAAGGCTCCAAACTCCAAATTCCTGAACTCTGCAATGACTATTCCATTGAGTTCACTGAGTATAATAACCAAAACAACATGACATAATACATTGTAACTTCTATGATTCAAAAATAGATTATAATATAAATGTTATGTAATTATACAAGACAAATGGAATTTGCTACCTGGTGCAGTTTAAAATTCCTAACGTGCACAGTCAAAATCTATTTCAGCATTGCCCAGTTATGTTTTATCATAACATTAATGTACTCCATCAAATTGCAGCACATCAACCCAGATTAAAATCAAACCTAATTTCAACAGCCAATAAGTCATTGCATGCAAACTAAAAATAAAAAAAGTGCAAAGCCAATGTAAATCAGTAGACAATAAACCGCGCTCAAGCTACATTAAACTGTTTGGTCAATTTTGATGTATGCCCACATTATTTAGCCTGTAATCCATTTGCATTAGTCGTCCATGGACAGTAGGCAGGCCTTAATTTCACGGACTGATAACATGATTAAATTCAAGCACGCCTGCACAATCCAAACTCTTACCCTTGTATGGCCTGGCTACACAAGAGTATCATAGAGCTGAATGCCAATGGTAGCTAAAACACCCAACATTCCTCATGAGGAATATTGACTCAACGCAAGAAAAGCAGCAAAATCCGAACTGTTACCAAGTACCTCTTTATTTCACATGCAGAAATGTTTGAAAGCACATGGCTCATATTGAAAAATCCAGGTGAGCAGCTTTCCTTATCACCTGAACTGTTTCTAGAAATATGTGTGTTTTATTCTGCAGTCCAGGAACAGGATTGCAGTTCAGATGGATAGAGTAAATCTTGGCCAGGGCTATTTTCAGTATTATTCTATTCCAAAGAACAATCGCAGTTTTTTGTGGCCACACTCCAAGCCATCTGGATGTGCTCAGAATTTCAGAGATTCTCCACACTTGTTTCTAAAATGACCAGAGCTGCAGATTTCACAGATCTGTTGTTAACACATTTCAGACAGCCTATTGTAGCCAATAACTAATTTCTGCACAACTTAGGCCCAACACAGATGGAAGTAACAGGGTAGAAACAGACAAATTTACCTGGGAAAACTGTATTTTGGAGTAATCTTCTTTAGCAAGCTTTTAAAAATAAGAATATAAATTCATGACGGATTTATGCGTATACTGCTGGGCTTCCACAGTGACTGCATTTATCCAGAAAGCTAAGCCATATAAACCAGAAAATTCCTGGCTTACACTGTGAACTGACCTTCATTAGGCAGATTTAAATATACTTCTCATGATCGCAATGCCCCTAGGCATAGGAGAGGATCATTTCCTGGGGTTCATTATTTTTAAGTGTTGCCCTTGATGAAACTGCACGAGTTACGATCACTTGAGAAATACATATAGGGTTGAGCTATAGGGATTTTCAGTTTGAATAGCCTGGTGATATTTACAGTCTAGTTAACGCATGTAATGAATACTTGGGCAAATGAACATAGCAGGATCATCTGCTCTAAGAAGGAGAGAGAAAGAAAGAGGAGAGAGAATAAAGAGAGGGATAGAAAGGAGAGACAAAAAGGGGAAAGAGAGAAGCAAGAGGAAAGACGGGAAGAAAAAAGAAAGAAAGAAGGAGGAAGAAGAGAGAAAATCAGAAATAGAGGAGAAAGGCAGATGGACAGAATAGAGGGAGAGAGACATAGAAAAGCAAAGGACGGGAATGAAAGAAGAGAGTGAAAGGAGAAAGGGGAAGTGTAGAGAGAGAAGGGTGGTGACAAGAAGGAATGAGAAAGATAAGAAATAATCGTCAAAGCTGTAAAATTGCACAAGGCAAGTTGCTTAGAAAAATAATGCTTTCTTATTGAAGATTAGTGGAATTCACATTTTATTTCTCACTGCCATTGATGCAATAATGCAGTTTTCATTTAAACATTTCTCATCCTTTATGTTCTGAATTAGATTATTTAACTCCCAACAAAAAATAAACATTTTATCTGAGGCCTGGTGACACCAAGATACCCAAACATGGAACATCATCAGCAACTGGGGACACAATGTCACATGATTAAGTTAAAATGTGCATTTGGTTTTCATGCAAGACATTGAGAGCTATTTGCTCCCATTCTGAGGACATTGTGAAATCTACGTTTGTGGCATTTATATGTACACACAAGGAATTACACTGAATTCATCCAGATACAAGGGGGAAAAGTGAAATTTTCAGTTCCTAGAAATACTAGTAAGTAGCAGTTCCACCTTAACTAACATGTCCTGGAGTCTGCCACAGATACTGGTAACTTTTTCACAAAAGACTCTACCACTCAAAATATCACAACACATCATACAGAGCACAATGCAACATGCCAAGTTTAGGTTTGCAAACTCAGAACTTAAATGTCAAATGTAGTGGAACTGGTAGAAAAACTAGTTATTCATGGTATCTTCAATCTTAGTGAAAATCTCCACAGCTCTGACACACCAGTTATAACAACTTATATTTCACATTTCAAACAAATATTGTTTGCTTTATCTGGAACTAAATACCTTAAGTAAATCAAACCTAGCCAAGCATTATTCTAAATGACTCTCCATACTTACCTGCTTACAAAATTTATCCATTCTGCAACAAACTGCATGTTCAGAATAGTAAAGCAAGCAATGTGAGTGTACGTCCACAAATATTACAGATGGCATGAACATATCCAAATTCAACAGAGGCAATTTGGCTTCTGTTTAATTCTGATAATGTATCCCAAATGCTACATGCTTTCTGATATAGACTGCATGTTAGTCAAACTTTTTCTTTTAAGTTTCTCAGCTGTAATTTATGATGGACCTTTAAAAGGAGATGGTTCAGATACAAACTTGACTCAACATGGAAAGGGAACTCAAATTTCAGAGACCTCCGGATGACTGAAAGTTAAAATGTGCAAGGAAGAGACTTTATGACAATTGCAATAATATAATAGAAAGCCAAGGTCAAAAAAAGTACAGAGAAGATCTAAACATGGGATTGAGAGGGGCAATAGCATAAAACACCAGATTTGCAGCAAACAATAAAAGGGAAAAAAAAAAGGTCTTTCAGAAATACAAGTAGTAAAATAGTAGCCAAAGGAGGGCTGGGCATTAGAGACCAGCAGGCAGACGAGCTAGGCAGAGGTACTAAATGAGAGTTTGTATTGCTCAGTTTTCACCAAAGATGATGTTGAGAATGTAACAGAAAAGGATGCAGTTGGGGGGGGGGGGGGCGGGGAGAAGGCGGAGGGGGGGAAGAAGGCGGAGACAGAAACAGAGGCTTGAGGATGTTAGGTGGAGACACAGGTACTGGAATCTGATAAGTCAACAAGAAGATAAGTGGAACCTCCTACAGTTGCAAGGGAAAGTGCCAGTGCCCGAGTCGGTCAGCCCTCCCCACCCACGAGCACTTTCCCCTGCAACCATAGGAAAAACAACATTTGTCCCTACACCTTCTCCCCCACTACCACCCATGGACTTAAAAGGCCCTTTGCGGTCAGGCAAAGAATCACATGCACTTTCTCCAACCATGTCTACTGCATTTGGTACTCTTGACCTGGCTTCCTCTGCATCAGTGAGACCAAGCACAGACTAAGTGACCGCTTTGTGGAACACCTGCACTCTGTTGACAATGGCCATTTTGAGTATCCAGTTGCATGTCCTTTCAGCTCCCCCTCCTATTCCCACATCAACCTATTCATTCTTCGTCTTCTCCACTGCGAGGTTGAGGCCAAACACATACACCTCATATTCCACCTGGATCGTCTGCAACCCATTGGTATGAACACTGAATTTTCCAATGTCACATAACCCCACACCCCTTGTGTTCCTTACTCCCTCCTTCTGATCCACCCAGATTCTCTCAACCCCTTTTCGAAACCCATATCCCCCCAGCCCCCTCAAATCACCCAACTCCACAGAACATAAAACAGTACAGCACAGGGACAGACCAGTCTCAATCCCCTCTCCCAACTGGATCCATTAGCCCATTGTCTTGTCCTTCTCTGGTTCCACATCACCTTATCAGATTCCAGTATCTGTAGCCTTGTGTCTCCACTCATCACCTTCCAGCTGTCTCTACCTCCACTGTTCCCTTCGCTCACCTGGCTCCATCTCTCTTTTCCTCTCTCCTTATCACCCACCAGCTGCTGTCTCCCAACTCCACCCCTCCCTCTCCCCTACCTGCCCATCACCCCAGTCCTCACCTGGTTCCACCTATCGCCTGCCACTCCCTGCCTCACCCCTCTTTGTACTGGCTATCTCCCCCTTACACTCTCTGTCCTGATGCAGAGTCTCTACCCGAGATGTCAAACACCCCTCTGCCTCCACAGATACTACCTGACCTGCCGAGTTCCTCCAGCAGTTTGTATTTTGCTCCACATTACAGCATCTCCAGTCTCTTGTATCTCAACATATTCAGAATGCTTGATTTACAAACACAATGCTGGAAATATATGCATAATATGTATAAAGGAGAATCTGGTGCTTGAAAAATGTCCTAGCAATTATGTCAAAATGCTGCCAGCAAAACAGATTATCTTTTATAAGTGGAGAAAACCATATGTTTTGCAAAAAAGTTGTATTTTGTTTTAAAAGCCATAGTCACTGGAAGACTTTCATGAAGCATTAGATCGTAAAATATCCTTCTTTAAAAAATTCAGTTTCAAGAAGGGACTGCAGCAGAGCTTGTCAGTCTGTTACTCTTCTGATATGTACATCTCATATGTTAAATATTGTTTGAGGAAAGTGATGTTGGTAATACAATTTGTACCGTTAGATTATAAGACTTTGATTTCACCACTGATTCAAAAGACCTTCTAAAATAATGTTAAGGTCACATTTAAAATTCCCCATATATTTTAAAATACTCTTCCTTGTACAACTCCATCCACACCCACATTGTTCACCCAGTTTCAATACAAATCACGAATAGAATGCAACTTCTCCAAAACCCTAACAAGTGGCAGATCTCTGAAAAGTGAGTCAGAAGTCCTGGTAAGAATTATGTAGCGATAACTCTTGTATTTAATCTTGAGTGGGTGAAAAATAAACTCATTTTACTGCACAACAAGATCAATAATCAATGTCTCAACACTAATGAGCCGCGCCTCAATAACCTTTGATCCATTTTATAATTTACCAAGCACTGTGTATACAGTTTTATCCAATAGTTGTTTTCACTGTCAATATCCAAATGCGCTATGCTTGAGGAAAGTCTATGAAAGAGATCAAAGAGCATTTGGACAGTATTATTGGTGGTGAAGCACTGCACTGATGTTATCTTGTAATACTTGTCTTGCAAGTGGTGCAGTTAGAAAAGTTGCTGTCTCACAGCTCCAATGAGCTGTGTTCAACGTTGGTTTCCTCTGTACTCCTGTTTTCCTCCCAAATCCCAAAGACATGCTGGTTGGCAAGTTAATTGGCCACTGTAAATTACCCCAAGTGTGTAAACGAGAGTATAAATCACTCCAAGTGTATAAACCCTATGCCACTAGGCTATCTCCTTCCTATATTCTGACTCACCATATTTGAGATCAATATAGGATTCATGTAAATGGGTGCTTGATGGTTGGCAACGACCTGTTTCTGTACTTTTATGACTCTATGGCATTAAATGTGCAGGTTCTCACAAAAACTGGATCTCGTAAGACATGGATTTCAAGAAAAACTTGTTCCTTGAAATTGTTTTCTGTCTAGAACATAGAAAACAGTACAGCACAGGAACAGGCCCTTTGGCCCACTACATTTTGCTGAACTAGTAATTAAATGCCTAAATAAACTAATCCCTTCTGCCTACACAATGTTCATATCCCTCCATTCTCTGCACATTCGTGTGCTTATCTAAGAGCCTCTTAAGCACCTCTATTGTATTTGCCTCCACCACCACCCTGGCAGCGCATTCCAGGCACCCACCACTCTCTGTGTAAAACAAAAACTTGCCCCGTACATCTCCCACTCTGACCTTAAATGCTTGCCCTCTGATATTAGACATTTCAACTCTGGGAAAAAGATACTGGTTGGCTGTCAACTCTATCTCTGCCTTTCATAAACTTACTATCAGGCCCCCACCCCCCCTCAGCCTCTGCCATTCCAGAAAAAACACCCAAGTTTGTCCAACCCCTCCTTATATGACATGTCCTCTGATCCAGGAAGCATCATGGTAAACCTCTTCTGCACCCTCTCCACAGCATCCACATCCTTCTTTTAATGGAGGGACAACAATTGAATGCAATACTTCAGATGCAGCCTCACAAAGCTGCAACATAACTTCCTGACTTTTGAACTCAATGCCTTGACTAATAAAGGCAAGCATGCTATATATTACCTTCTATGCCACCTTATCAACCTGTGCAGTCACTTTCAGAGTGTTATGGACTTGGACCCCAAGATCCCTCTGTAAATCAACACTGTTAAAGGTCTTGCCATCAACTGCGTACTGTACCTTTACTGTTGGATCTCCCAAAGTGCAACACCTCACGCTTGCCTGGATTAAACTCCATCTGCCATTTCTCCACTCTCATCTGCAATTGATACATATCCCACTGTATTCTTTGGCAATCTGCTACACTAACCAAAACACCACCAATCTTTGTGACATCTGTGAACTTACTAACCCACTCATCCACATTTTCATCCAAATCATTTATATATAGTCACAAACAGCAGAGGTCCCAATACAGATCCCTGTAGAACACCACTAATAACGGAGCTCCAGCCAGAATAAGTCCCATCGACCACTACCCTCTGTCTTCAAAGGCAAGCCAATTCTGAATCCAAGTCACTGTGGATCCCATGCATCTTAATCTATAGCAAGTCTAGTCAAGGATCCAATTAAAGCCAATAAACCAGCAAGAGGGATGGAAAGGGAAACAATAGCAAAAATCCCCTTTTGAAGACAACACTATGGAAGCTTTGCTGCAAAAATATTCAGGAGATCAGAGTTTGGTCTCCCCTCCCCTCCCCCCTCCCCCCCCCCCCCCCCCCCACAGAATTCCTCCAGCAGAATGTTTGTTGTTCCAGACTCCAGCATCTGCAGTCTCTTCTATCTACAGGAATCAGTGAACTGGTAACTGCAGTTCAGAGATCCCTTCACTCGTGCTCATCATGGGGTCACAATTATAAGGTGCTGTTGGGCCTGCTCTAGAATCAGGAGGTCTCCCCAGGATGACCCTTGTATCAGTACCGACTCTCTCAGAATTCTTCCACAATCCCAGCCTGTTCTCTCTCATCTCCATGGCAGGTACCTGAAGAGGAAACAGCTGTGGTCTGTGAACTGTGCAAGTTGAGTTTTAACTTCCTTATTATGGGAGAAAGCCATAATAACAATTTCTTAAAGCAAGGATGCACCAAGTTCACAACTTAATTTCGATTTCAGATTTGGTGTTAGACTATACAAAGCAACCATTTAGCGCATCAAAAATACTTCAAATCCAATTTCTAGGCAATAATGTGGCAAGTGGCTCTTCCAGGAAAAAAGTTGTTCTTGACAACACAGATTTAAAAACAAATTTCATCTACTAGCTTCATTGCAGACTCTTAAGTTAGCATTCATGTATTGTGACCATCCTCATAACAATAAGAGACTTCTTAAAATGTTGCCTTCTACCAATTTTTCTTCACAAAGGGTTAATACTTTTAACTGTCAAACTTACCATAGGTAAAAATAGCATAGTTGAAGAACTGATTATCTACGGCAACCAGGAGTTTCATTTCTAAGTACAGAAATCAAACCAACACAAGTTTTGACCATCTGCCATTGATGTTCAGGTCTACATAATAGAAACACAATAATTATCATAGTGTTATGAACCAGCAACAAAAGAAACACACCAAGTCATGTATCAGTGTTAAAAACTACTTTATTAATAACTACTTATGATAATCAGAAAAATAAAAATAAAAATGTTAGATTGTTATAAGTAAAAAAAAATGTTAAATGTTAAACATTAACCCCAAAAACTAAACTCGTAGTGTGTGTGTGACAAATTCCCAAACTCCAAATCCAGGAATAGTTTTCAAAGTTCAGTTCAGCAAGCCATAAGGTGAAACGTGAGCAAAGGCTTCTTCAAAACCACCGTTGACTGAAGACAAAACGTAGATGGAGAGAGAAAATAGCGAGTAATTACAAAATCCAAATGTTCCACAATAGAACCCATAATGACACCTCAGTGTCTACTCAGCAGTGACTACTCCACTGCTTTGTTCTGAAGCATCTGCCACCCCGAAAGGCACTCGAATCGTGGTCGTCCACACAAATACCTGTTTCCTTCTACAGGTTAACAACAAAGTGAACTCCACTGCTTTGTTCCGAAGTATCTGCCACCCCAAAAGGCATCTGAGATGTGGCTGTCCACACAAATACCTGTTTCCCTCTACAGGTTAATGCCAAAGTGGACTCCACCGGATTACTCCAAAAATCCATATGTGGATTGTAGTGGCAGACAGTTACTGTTTTTCATCCATCAATAGAGACTAGCAGGCTTGTCTCTCTCTCTCTTTCTTCCTTCTGACTAACTCCAACTGTCTGCCCCAAAAACGTCATTACGTCCTTATGTTGTCGTCATCACGCCACACACACACACACACACACACACACACACACACACACACACACACACACACACACACACACACACACAGTGCTCTATCTTAAAGGGGCATTCATCAATAGTAACCTAGTCCGTAGCAATAGGAACATTATACTCTTATCATTCCAGCATCCAGGTGCACATCACAGCACTTTCCTTGCTGCAGGGGTTCTTGCAGATGTCAACAATGAAAAAAAACATAGACAATTTGGGCAGCACGGTAGCATAGCTGTTAGCGCGACGCTATTACAGCGCCAGAGATCGGGGTTCGATTCCCGTCATTGTCTGTAAGGAGTTTGTACATTCTCCCATATCTGCGTGGGTTTCCTCCGGGTGCTCCAGTTTCCTCCCACATTACAAAGACGTACGGGTGGGTTAATTTGGGTTTAAAATGGGCAGCGCGGACTCGTTGGGCCGGAAGGGCCTGTTACCTCGCTGTAAATAAAATTTTAAAAAAATGTGGGTATTACTGGCAAGTCTAACATTTATTGCCTATCCCTAATCATCTTTGAGAAGGTATTTATTTTTCTTCTTGAACCGCTTCAGTGTGTGTGACAAAGTTACTTCCACTGTACTGCAGGCTGAGAATTCCAAGATCTCATTGACAATGACATGACGGCAGTATCTTTCCAAGTGGTGCTGCACAACTTAGAAAGGACTTTGCAGGCAGTGGTGCAAGCTGCTCCTGTCCTTTCAACTGTCAAATATCACTGGCTTGAATGAGGTTATTGAAGACACCTTGGCAAATTACGGAGAGTAAATATTGCAGCAGTGTGCCAATGATCGAAGCAATGAACACTTAAGTCAATAACTATCAAGTGGGCTGCTTGCCTTGGAAGATGCAGAACTATAAGTTCTGCTGGGGATCTGCTTACCACAGAAAACTACTAATACTACTACTCTGTGTGTGTGTGTGTGTGTGTGTGTGTGTGTGTGTGTGTGTGTGTGTGTGTGTGTGTGTGTGTGTGTGTGTGTGCATGTGCGTGCGCGCGCGGGGGGGGGGGGGGGGGGGGGGGGGGGTTGCGGTCTTAGAATCCTATTATGTACCTGCCAAAACAGAGATAAGCTCAAGATCCCATTCTTCAGTGGACTTCAACTGCAGAAGCCCGAGGTGTTGCAGCCCTTGTTGAAAGTCATCTGCCTGGTTGAAAGTCATCTCAGTTTAGTAAAAGGAGGTGCACAACTCAAGTTGGCCAGCTGGATATTACCCAAGTACATTAGTTCCTATTTGGCAGTAGTACTGTTAATGTTTAAAAGACATTTGGACAGGTACATGGATAGGAAAAGTTTAGAGGGATACTGGCAAAACGAAGGTAAAATGGGATTAGCTCAGGTGGGCAACTTGGTCAGTATGGAGAAGTTGGGCCAAAGGGCCTGCTTCTGTACTGTATAACTCATAGGTATCAAAAGGGCGAATACCTATTTCTGTTTCTATGGGCAAACAGCCAGATAGTCCAAAGATGTGGTGTAATAATGTGCATAGCTGTCCACATTCCCTGATGGCCACATAGCTGAGAATAGGGTGTCCATTTTATCCATCTTGGAAAAAGGACAATTGCAGAAACCAGGGACCATGTGCCCTGATGTTTGCATTCAAATAACTGAGCTATAATAGATATTCAGATAGGTCAAAGAGAGACAAAAATTAAAATGACATGAACCCAGGGAGCAATTACTGATGGAGCAGCAGTGAACAAGAGCTGCACTTGGTAACTCTGTTCAGGTAGTTATCTTCATTAGCTGTCTCACAAAATGAGGCTTTCGTTTTTATCCAGTTTCCTTTCCTCACCTGAAAATGCAGTTTGTTCTGTAGATGAGAGCCAAGTGGTGAAGTGGAGGCTTCACCCACTGTCAAGCCAAATCAGGCCACAGCTAGCCACGTAAATTCAGCAACATACCAACACGTGAATTAGGAGAAGTAGCAGGCTACCTGACTCTTTGAGTCTGCTTGAGCATTCGAGAAGATCATGGCTGATCTGACTGTAATCCCAGACAAGCCCCATAACCTTTCGTGCCCTTATCAAAAAGCTACCTACCCCTGCCTTAAAACTATTCAAAATTGTGCTTTCACCACCCTTGAGGAAGCAAGTTCCAAAGACTCACAACCATCTGAGAGAAAGAAATTTCACCTCATCTGTGTCAGATAGGTGACCCCTTACTTTCAAATAATGACTTGTGTGCCATGAAGAGCCTCCCTGATCAACTGAGGGCTGCCCCAAACCTGTGGAAAACTACAAGAGGGTCTGTTAGCTACAAAGTCCTCCCAAAAGCACATTTTCATCATGCTGGTGAAACTTTATTGTACATTGTTTGATGAGATAGTTGCCCCAGCATAGAAGCTTACAACACAGAAGACAGCCAGTTGAGCCATTGTGTCCATGACAGACACAAAGAGCTAAGCAGACTAATTCTACATTCCAGTTCTCAGTCCAAAGCCTCACAGGTCACAGGTGCTTATCTGGATAGCTTTAAAATCCACAAGGTTTTCAGACAGAGTGCTGAGCCCTGCAGCATTCTGAAAACTCCCCTGCAATCCTTTAAGAAATGGTTTCCTCATTATTGGCCAAGGTAAACTGATGCATCTTATTCACTCCATCTGGGCTTCAAGGAACCCGAGACCATGAATTCCATTGGTTCCCCTGTAAATCTCCTTATTTGGCAGTTCTTCAGGATTGAGGATGACATCTCTACACTTTTCAGAACCTAATCTTTATCATCTTTTCGTTTGTTTTGTTTGCCTGCTCCAAGTATTTAACTTCTTGGCTCTCTGGATTGAATTCCATTTGCCATTTTTCTGTTCACCTAATTCATAAATATCTCACTGCAGCTTATACTTTTCTTCTTTGCAGAAGATGTATCATCCGTAAACTCCTTAATCATTGCTCATACACTTTACAAATCAATGATACATACAACAAAAAGCAAAGGGCGATGCCTTTATTTCCTCTTTACTTCTCCATAACAGCCTGAAATAGCATTTACATGGGCTTGGTAATTTAACTACAATAAAAATACTAAACCTATTAATATTTCTTCTCTGTTTCATAATCAAAATTTCACACCTTTTTATCTACAGTGTGTGCATCACCTCCCTCTTTTGCAAATGGAGATGAGAAGTATTCACTTAGAACCACAGCCATGCCTGTATCCTCCACCATCATCAACCCTCCTTGTTACTTACAGTTTTCTGGAGTTCAATAATCCTTTAAGTGTTTACATTACTTTTACCGATCCAGCATCATACTTCAAGCAAAGTGCACAGTCTCAATGCACACCAATTTTTGGATTTATGCACACATCCCCAACCCATAGGATCGAAAATCAATATTAAAGCAAAAGTCAACTTCCAAGCCAACGTGGGACAAATGTTTTGGGATGTTTAACTAATTTAACGTATTATTTAATGCAAGGTATAATTGGGTTATTGTTAATTCATATAACCTAGATTCTTATGTTAAGATTCTTTTAACCTTACAACTGTCACACTAGTATTAGTTATTTTGCATTTCAAATTGCTAATAAATTGGAGCACAAAATCAAAATTCACAAATCTCTAGAGGGACTCAAAGTATGACCCCATCTATCAAGATCATCACACATCTTTGCTCCTAACTCAGTATTAATATTGGCCCCAAATTTACAATTTGTTATAAACAAGAGAGTTCCCAATAACATTAAACTGCTCTGATAATGGAATCACTGCCAAAAATTAAACAAGAGGAAATACCTTCAGCAGACTTCAATAAACATATAAGGTCACCAACTAAAACAATCTACTTGGAATCCATACTCAGTATTTTCAAAAGAAAATTAGTAAACACATCATTCCTGAAGAAAAATCCATCAATTTTGATTTTAAGTGAATTTCCTTATTGCATAAATTTATTTGCAGTATTTGGCATAATTTCCCATATTTTTGGGAAATGATTTTAAAAAGTTAAGAATTGTGGATCTTGAGCTTTGTTTAAATTCAGATGATCTTTCCAAAATTCTAGCACTTACTGTCAAACATTTACAGTCAAAAACAACTCTATAAATCACCACAGATCACCATCAATTCTGTTTTCTTACTTCATCTTATAAGAACATACACATCTTCTTTCACAAAGTTCATTATCTATTGGAAACCTATCTTTCTGGTTGGGGCAAAAAAGAGATAACATTCTAGAGACAGAGTTGTACTGCACAGCAATGGGCCCTCACAGCCCACCCCATCCATGCCAATTGTCACTGCCTCTCTACGCTCATCGCATTTGCCCACCTTAGGCCCATATGCCTCTACTTTTTTCTTATCCAAGTACCTGTCCAAATGCCTTTTAAAGATTGTAACTGTATTGACTTCCATCATTCCTCTGGAAGCTCGTTCCATATAACACCACCCTCTATGTGAAAAACTTACCCCTCCTTTAAATTTCTCCCCTCTCAGCTCAAGACTATGCCCTCTAGTTTTAGACTCCCCCACCCTAGGAAAATGATTCTATCTACCCTCTCAATTTTATAAACCTCTAAGGTCACCCTTCTGCCTCCTACATTTCAATGAGAATAAACCCAGCCTATCCAATCTCTCCTTACAAGTAAAGCCCTCCATTCCAGGCAACATCCTGTGCATCTCCTGCACTCTTTCTAATGCAAACAGGAAGCAATAAGTGGTCACCCCAAGGTCCCTTTCTACATCAAAAGGCCCCTGCCATTTACTGTACATGTTCTTTTAGTATTTAATGTTCCAAAATACATTACCTCACACTTGTCTAGGTTAAATTCCAGCTGCCAGTGCTCCGCCCAACTTTCCAACTGATCTGTGTCCCTCTGTATTCTTTCATAATCTTCTTCACTATCCACTAGTCCACCAACTTTTTGTGTTGTCGGCAAGCTTACCAATCAGTTCAAGTCATTCACATATACAAGAAACAATATTGGTCCCAACACCATCCCAACACCAATCCCTGTGATATACCACTGGTTACAGACTTCCAGTCACTAAAACGCCCATCCACCACCCTCTAACTCCCATCACCAACTTCCTGACTCTCGAACTCACTGCCTCGACTAACAAAGGCAAGCATGCCATACGTCTTCTTTACCACCCTGATAACTGGTGCGGCCACTTTTAGGGAGCTATGGACTTGGACCCCAAGATCTCTCTATACATTAACTGTGGGAATGATACAAACATTACAGAAATAAGTGCCACTAACAGTGTTACCTACTTGTACACTTGTATGACTATACAATGCTGGAAGAATTTTTAATGACCCCTCTATGACAGCCAAAGAAAGAGGAGACATGACAACTGCCTTTTTATTTCAAAATATAATTTATTCATAAAAAACTAAAATATATAAATAAATGCTAAAGTCAACATTTTCATAACAGGTAATGTTATTCCAGAACTTAATATTAATAAATAGTTCATAAGTTTTTAAACACAAATTTTTAACTAATTTGTGTGCAGTGGCAGGAGGACACTGCACTGTGGCCTTTGTCCATAGATTTGTTTAATCAACCTTCAAAGCATTTCTGTGGGTGAGGCTTGCTGAGCCCCTGCAATGTTTGCAAATTATGACCCAAACACTGTACCTTCTTTCTTCTGCCTCCTTCCATCAGGCAGAAGATACAAAAGCTTGAAAACACACAGCTTCTATCCTGCTGTTATAAGACTCTTGAACAGACCTCTTGTATGATAAAGATGAACTCTTGGTCTCACAATCTACCTTGATATGGCCCTTGCACCTGATAGTGCAGCGCAGGTAGACATTCTCTGTTACTGTAACACCATATTTCTGTCCCGGCAGACCTACTGTCTCCGCATACTCTTGCCCCACAGAACTCGTATCCTCCTACCTGGACACTACCCTGTCCTCCCAGTCCAATCCCTTCCCACCTACATCTGTGACACATCACACACATTCCAACTCTTCCATAGCTTTAAGTTCTCCGGCACGCACAACCTCATCTTCACCATGGACATCCAGTCCCTATATACCTCCATTCCCCATCATGATGGCCTCACCGCCCTCCGCTTCTTTCTTGACCAGAGACAGAACCAGTCCCCTTCCACTGACACTCTCTTCCGCTTGGCTGAACATTTCCTCACCCTTAACAACTTTACTTTCAATTTCTCTCACTTTCTACAGACCAAGGGCGTAGCTATGGGCATTCGCATGGGCCCCAGCTATGCCTACCTCTTTATTGGCTACGTTGAACAGTCTCTGTTCCAAGCCTATTCCGGCCCCATTCCTCAACTCTTTCTCCGCTATAGCGACGATTGCATTGGTGCCATCTCTTGTACCCATGCGGAACTTGACAGTTTCATGAATTTCACCACTAATTTTCACCCAGCTCTCCAATTCACTTGGACTATCTCTGACACCTCTCTCTCCTTCCTTGATCTTTCCATCTACCTTGATTTACCTCGATTTCAGCTCCTCCCACCCTGTCTCTTGCAAGGATGCTATCCCTTTTTCTCAATTTCTCTGCCTCCGTCCCCACGATGAGGCTTTCCACTCCAGGACACCCAAAATGTCCAACTTCTTTTCTAATCAGGGCTTCCACCCGACTGTGGTCGAGGGAGCTCGCACCTGTATCTCTGCCATTTCCCGCACCTCCGCTGTCACCCCCACCCATTCCAGACCCGAAAGGGATAGGGTCCCCCTTGTCCTCACATTTCATCCCGCCAGCCTATATATCCAACACATCATTCTCCGCCACTTCCGCCATCTCCAACGGGACCCCATCACCGAGCATATCTTCCCTTCCCCACCCCTTTCTGCTTTTCACAGGGACTGCTCTCTCCGTGACTCCCTCTTTCACTCCTCCTCCCCCACTCATCCCGCTCCCACCCTGGGAACTTTCCACTGCCCCCGCCATAGGTGCAACACCTGCCCCTACACCACCTCTATCACCTCCATCCAGGGACCCAAACAGTCCTTTTAAGTGAGACAGAGATTCACCTGCACCTCCCTTAATATCATGTACTGCATTTGGTGCTCTAAGTGTGGCCTCCTCTACATTGGTGAGACCAAACGCAGACAAGGTGACCGTTTCGCAGAACACCTACGCTGTGTCTGTAACTGCGACCTGCATTTTCCTATTGCCAGTCACTTCAACACTATCACTGATATGACAGTCCTCGGCCTCCTCCACTGCCAGGAGAATTCCAAGTGCAAACTGGAGGAACAGCACTTCATTTTCCATCTTGGAACCTTGCAGCCAAACAGCATGAATATTGAATTCTCCCACTTTAAGTAAATCCCACCCCCCACCATGCTCCTCCTCTAACTCTTTATCCCCCTCTCTTCTTACCTTTGACCCATCCCCCAGTCGATCTGACTCCCCTCCCCTGCACCTGCCTATCACTATCTCTTACCTGCATCTAACCATCACCAACATGTGCCCAACCCACCTCCCCTCTTTTGTCCACCCATCACTGCTCTGCTTTTCCCTCCTATATATTTGTCTTCCCCTTTTCCTATCTTCAGTCCTGAAGAAGGGTCCTGACCCAAAACGTTGACTGCTTGCTTTCCTCCACGGATGCTGCCTGGCCTGCTGAGTTCCTCCAGCATCATCGTGTTTTTTCAACTATATGTCTGCATTATGTTTTTCCCTTTGTACTACCACAATGTACTTATGTTTTGAACTGATCTGTATGAATGGCATGCAAAACTAACTTTTTCCACTGTATTTCAGTACATGTGACAATAATAAACCAATTACATGTATCAGGAAGCACTTGATTTTCCTAACGGCTCTTGATTAACAAGGAGACTGTGTAGTTTGGGAGCTACTGAGAGACTTATTCGATACATCGTGTGGAACACAGTGACAATTTGGACTTTAACAGGATAGGTACAGTTAAAACTCAATGTGTGAACCAAAAGATCTTTGTTATGCATAGATAATGAACCAAGTGTTTTAACTTGACAACTTCAGATGAATTTGTTATTTTGTCTGCATGGTGTAATTTGCACCTTGTTTTTTTTATATATTATCCTAAATGATACTCATCAAGTGAACGAACCAGTGCTGCCTTTCCTGACTGGGACTGCACCAGTTCAAATGTTCACGGTGTGCTTTTAGAAAACTGGTAAAGGGTGGTTTCATTGTGCCAAGGAATAGGTAGAGGAAGAGGAAATAAAAGTGCAAATGAAAAACAATGATCCAGAAACACGAAGAATGTCGACTGGTCAGATGGTATTCACAGTCTATCAAATGGACAGATATTTTCTCAGTTTTCAGAGGGTATAATTTATATTTTAAAAAAAAACACATCTCCTTCCAAATACTGCACAATGTAGAAGTGGTGCCTGGGATGAGAGTTGAACAGAAAACTCTCGACTTCAACTGTTGTGATTACTAAAGGACTACTACCATGTCACACACCAAAGCAAACATTTGTCATTTCTTTTTAATTTAAAAAGCTAAAAATACAGATCTTTCTTGAAACATTAACCTGGCCCTAAGTAATGCCAGATATTTAGGGAGAGATTGGTCCTTGAATTGCACCCAGTGCCAAGCAGAAAATCCCAGTGTCTAGGACTGTGATATTTATAAGAACACACTTTGTTTATATTAAATGTCCATTCTTCTGGTACAATCAGGGACAAACACAAAGTTCAAGTACAGTGCTGATCATAATGGTGCAGCAGATAGTGCTGCTTCCTCACAGCTCCAGCGACCCAGGTTCAGTCCTGACTAGTGTTGCTGTCTGTGTGGAGTTTGAACATTATGTCTATGACTGCATGGGTTTCCCCAGGCGTTTCAATTACCTCTCAGATCACAGGGTGGTAACTTAATTAGCTATTGTAATGTATCCCTCTTGTAGGGGGTGTAGAGTTTTGGGGGAGTTGATGCGAGAGAGCGAGAGAGCACAGGTTAAAGGATAATGAGTGAGGGAAAGGGATTGCTCTAGTACCGCTCTTGACTCTATGGATTAAATGGTCTTTCACGTTACTGGAAAAATAACGAGATAATGAGCAGAATGTGAACAAAATGACCATTGCTTGTTTTTCTAAATGGATTGCACCTGGTTTTCAGTCCTATTTGGGACCAGTGCATGGGAAGTGTCCCAAGGAATGTCACAAAAGGAAGATGGACTTACTTTCCTTGCTAATAACTACCCACCCTCTCCAATGTAATTTTCAAGCACAAGCACATAGAAAATGATGTAATGTTTGGTTGAGAATTTTACTGTTCTTGAAAATGACAAGCTTTAGGTTTTTTTCTTATGGGATTTATTTATTAGTCACACATACATCGAAACACACAGTGAAACGCATCTTTGCATAGAATGTTCTGGGGGCAGCCCACAAGTGTCGCCATGCTTCCAGCACCAACATAGCATGTGCAGAACTTCCTAACCCGCACGTCTTTGGAATGTGGGAGGAAACTGGAGCACCTAGAGGAAACCCACGCAGACACGGGGAGAACATACAAACTCCTTACGGACAGTGGCTGGATTTGAACCCAGATTGCTAGCGCTGCAATAGCTTTATGCTAAACACTACTTTTTAATAACAACAATAATTTTTAATAATGACAATGGAGTACAGAATTCCATTGGATCAATAATCAGAGTCGGCTTCAAAAACCTGCAATTGTTTGAAAACTGTAGTTAAAATGATTCTGAACAAGTGCACAGCAAGAAATTCCAAACAATAAGACATTGATTTGTGCCTGGTTTTCCCCTTTTAAATGTGCAATTAGAAAATAAAATCAGCAGGAGATTCCCTTCCACCTTGCACTGAATAGTACAGGAAACTTCCACAAAGATATTGGATTATTAAAAGCACTCAAAGAGATACACAATTTGGCATCATCTGCAGGATGATATTTTTGGCACTGCATAACATCTGCATACTTCTATAGTGATTAATGAATTGTGGTAATTCTGTAGATTTACTCAAATAATAAACCACATTGGCTTCCAATGATTCTTAAAACTTCCATATGGCCAGGAATCCCATGGAACAATTCCTAGGTGGCTAGATCTTTCTCCTCAATTGTTCTTAGGAATTAGTGAATTAAGATAAATGAAAACTTGAGGATACATATTTGCTGATAGACACTGAGGACTGGTTAATACTTGTACAATGCCTTTGAATGCTTCTAAATGGCCCCAACATTCAAAAGTCTTGAAAAATCAATTAAAATTGCTAATTGTTATTAGAAAAAATCTATTTAACAAATAAAAATTGTAAGTTATTTTATACTTGCCCTTCTCCCTCTCAGCTGTTCACCACCAGTGAAATGAGTGAACACCCTGTTCCTTCATCAGGCTTAAACTAGCATAGATTAGATGGGCAGATTCTTCATAATTGCAGTGGAACTGCAACACATGTGCTCTACCACTGGTCTACATGTGGAGTCAAAGGCCAAAGCCAAGAAGTCACCAGCAGAGCCTGGCGAGCAAGTTGAGGACTTCTGCATTCACACTGCAATCCCAAACTTCCTGATACTTATACAGGTATTACCAGTATTTCCCAGAAAGTTCCAGTTGAGTACTTAGAAAATATTTTAAGATGTTTATAAAGTAGTCAAAAGGTTGCAAAATATGCAATCATGAATTGCCTGATCCAAGAAAAAAAATGGATGCAACATAAATATTGCACTGACTCTACCTGAATAATATCAATTATTGTTATGTCAAAGGGGGTAGAGAAGTCAACATGTTGCACAAATACTATAATTTTCAAGGAACAATAAATCTGTTCATAAGAATCAGTAAGAAATTCCAATATTGAATTTTTCAGAACTTGTCAGCCATTGTGTTCTCTACACCATTGTCCATACTGCAAATTCCAAAGAGCAAAATATTAGCACTTTCCTTATCAATATTCAACAGGCAGTATAAAAATTTAAATGTTTAAATATAGTTGAAATGAATCATAATAGAAATTCTGATTGTATAAGTATCCTACACAGAAGGAAAGTAACAGGATTTTATCCATATCCTGAAATCGTGAAAGACATCACAAGATGCTTTAAATACAGTCATTGAAGCAATGTTGGAAATATCTCTTTTTAATTCCCCAAAGTAGGTTTCTAGATTTCAGAGTGAGGTAATCTAATGCAATGAAAGAGTACAAGCCATGATTTGTTCTCCATGGAGACTCCAGTCATAAGCTGTGGTTTCTAACCAACGTCTGGACACACAAAAAAAAATTCAAATGTGTACTTTTCTTGCAGAAGCTTTCACAATGCCAGTGAACCCTGCAACTGGGAGTTCAACTGAATAGGCTCCAGAAACCTGTTACAATTGATCCTATTTAAAGGCAAGTACTTACCTGGCACTCCTACTATAAACTAACACCCCCCCACCACCACCAACTAGAGACCCCCTCCTCAGACCTTGCCATCTGAAGCTCATTATCCTTGCACCTGCATCCAGCAATATGCTGACCTGACCAGAACCTGCCTCCTACCTGATTGCACCCACCCCATGACTGCCAAGATGACTCCCAATGACAATTCTATCACCCTCTCAAATACCAAGCTTGAAACCCACCTCCATTGAAACAAACTACCGAAACAAGCCTCACAGCCTCTACTGATCATTCCCAGCAGCCAAACCTCAACTCTCCAGCCATTTATCAGGCTGGACACATGAACCCCAAATGATCCCTGACATTTCACCCACCCATGTAATTCCCTTCCATGCAAAATATTGACTCCCACAGCCAGACTGTAGCCAATATCTTTCCTTTGTTCCACAATGCCAAAAGTGCTGAAGAAAGGTCCCAAACACAGAAAGTGCCTGCCCTATTGTATCTTTTGAACTCCTGAATTCCCCAGCAAAAAGTCCAAGAACAATGTTTGCTGGCTTGCTGTGAACAAATTGACTAATTTGTTTTTTTTGCCAAACATCTGAATAATAAAAATCCACGTCTAAATATGACATCATGAAAATGAGTAGCTCATTCAAAAATGTTGTCAGTGAATGTCTCTGCTTTACATGTTCGGCTCCAAAAACATCTGATCATAGCTTCTCCATCCTGACCTGATCTACTTTCCACAATTATCCCAATAGATTTCAAACACAAAATACTCCCTCTTCTTTTACAGTAAAACAACTGAATTCAGAACCAAGTATCCAAACCAAGCCGAAGTGTTCTCAGCCCGGCACTCTCTCTCCCTTAAGTGAAACTCATTAGACCGACTGCATTTTAGCAGTAGCTGCCAATCACAGTTCACTTTTCACAGACTGAAACTGCAACGATACTGCCGCTTTTAGGAAAAGTTATGGGACAAGTAAGAACCGAGTAGAGTGTGCGAACAGCGAAGTGCCAGGACTTTAAAATGGAATATGTTCCAAGCTATTGGAAGTTGAGTTCTCTCGCTCTCCATGCTCGACACTTCTAAGAGTTCAGTTTGGATTCTATTAAAATACCAACAAGCTTGGATGCGGAGACAGCGAGCTGCTGTTCTGAAAGCACACACTGCTGCAGGCAGAAGCAGCTCGCTGTCACTGGGCAGGGAGAAATGGTCAAACACTGCAATCAGCCAGTGGTTCCTCACACACGCTCTCTCTGCAAGGGAGGAAGAAGCCTTGCTAACTTTCCTGAGATTTACAATCCACGTGCTAGACCCGTCCGTGAGCGATATTTGTTTACACTAAAGCGAAAGTGCAGTGGGGATGCGGCTCAGGGTGAAGTTTGGTTCACTTCACCTGGTGTTCATCCGGTGCTGGCGTCAAAAACCGTTCGTTCCTCCCGCCCGGTTAATCTTTTGACAGACAGGCCGGCAGCTCCCCTCAGGATCCGTTTCTGATCCCGCGCTCTTACCTGCGCCTCCTTCCAGTCAGGCACTTCACCAGGAGTAGAAGGGTAGCGGCGATGAGAAGACCGAGCACCAGCGCCATTCCTGTCACATCAGCGCACGCCACACAGACTCCTCTGCTGCAACTTCGGGAAGGTGACCACCTCCCAGAGTGCACGCATGCTCCCTGGTGCAGCAGGCTACTCCACAGGGAAAGAACGGTAGACCAAGCACTGATGCTTAAGAAAGAGTCACGAGGACTGGGGTGTGGTGTAGAGACTAAGACAACACATTCTGGGACTGGTGCCAACAAGATGGTTACTTCTCAATTTGTTATGTTGGAAATCAGAGACATTTTAAGACCGGTAGAGATAGGCTGAAGGACTGGTACAGAGGACTGGCAAGTGGAACTGAAACATGGAGCAACTTGAAGGACTGGGACATTGGGCTGTGGAATGCTAAAGAACTGGCACAGAGGAGAGGGGAATCCTGGAGGGACCTATACAGAAGAGAGGAGAATCTTGGATGACCATTTGAGAGGAGTGAGGAAGCCTTGAGTGATTGATGTAATGGCTTGGAGTGGCTCAGGTGGATGATACAGATTTGGGAGTAATTCTGAAGGACAGTCGAGAGGAGTGGAGAATCCTAAGAGAAACAGCGGGGAATCCTGAAGGAGTGGTAGAAAAAATTTGACGGTAATGAACTAAAGATATCATTCAAGAATTTGGCTTGAAGTTTCTTCTCTTTGCTCTATGGTGATGCTTCTTTGGATGTTTAAGTTCTGCAAGAATGGGCACTATTTGTAGCTTTCTTAGTGAAGTCAATGGACACAGGAAACATGCACTCCACGCAACTAGTAGTACTTAATTAAATATTTTCATGCTTCATATCAATTTTTTGTAAAATGTATTGTTGAACACAAGGGTATATTTCATCTAGGGTACTTTGAACACTTCAGTAAGATGCTTTTCCTCCAAATTAATGTTTGTGGTAACATTAAAATTAGAAGCTGCTGAAAAAGAAACTCCAAAGATACAGGTGCTGTTACAACAGTTGTAGCAAAAAGAAAACTGAAATGAAGAATAAATGCAACAACAAAACAAATTTCAATAGTGAGTATCGAAACCTACTGAAACAGGTTTTAAAATGCTAAATGAATTTACAGCACCCCTGATATGAATAAGAGAGAACTGGTGAATTTTCTCTATTGTGAATGTGTAAAGAATAAAGTACATAGAATGTGGAAGAGTGCACAGACAAACTGGGAGCATCCAATTTTTTGTACACTAACTTAAATTGAATGTTCCACACTGAGTAGGTCATCTTCTACACCCATCTTTCATGGCCCATTTTCATTTGCATGCCACACCTAGGCATTTCAATCATGTCAACAAGACAAAAGTTTGGCCTTGTTACACAGCATGAAGCACCCACTGGTTACTGTATCTATGGAATGTGATTTTTGCTGAGGTATGGGCCATGGTATTATTTTATATTTAAAAGTTTACAAATTAAATACTTATATAAATTGGATTAGACAGGCATGGCAGGACAGGTGATGTGTCCAAGCTGCTGCACATGGAGGCCATTGTGATCCATTCCATCCACAGCTGCATTAACTCCCTGGTGTTCAAATAACTTCAGCTCAGAGTTGATGAGCTGGATTCTGAGGTTTGGACATTGATGCCTCAAAGGAAATGTCACCTGGACACAGTTCAAAGAGGCAGTCACACACTTTACATTAAATACTATAGAATTGGTTAGGGGAAAGGGTATGACTAAAAGGGAGGTACACATGGGCCATTAGCAAGAGGACTGGGGAAAAGAGAAAGCTGGTCTATTGAGATGGTCTTCATTTGCACAAGGCTGGACTATTGTCCTGCAGTCTTATTAACCTTTGAACTAAATAGTGGGATGGAGGGTTAAGAGGGAAAATTTAGAAACCAAAAGAGAAAGGACAAGGCAGTAGTGCAGTATAGCAAAGTGGGAATTGATAACCAGTGTATCAGGAAGGAATAGAGTATACAAACAAGTAAAGTGAGAGCTGAGAAAAAAAAAAGTGGTTACACGTCAAAACTGCCTGCTCTTTAAAATAGAAATAAATGGGCATGATCTAAAAGTCATTTCAGAGAGATGGTTGCAACCTCACCAAGGTTGGGAATTAAACATTCCAGATGCTAAACTTTTAGAAGAGACAACTAATATGGAAAAGGAGAAGGATCAGTCCTGATAATAAACCATGCAATAAAGGCAGTAGAAAGAAAGAAGCTTGGCTTGGAAAATTAGTTTGGGTGGAGCCCAGAAACAGCAAAGGGCAAAAAAAATTGATGGGTATTGTGTACGTGCTCCCAACAACACTGCTAATGTGGGGCATTGTACGAGTCAGGAAATTAGAGACACATTAATAAAAAGGCAATCATTATGGGGTAGTTAACTCCACATATAGGTTGGGTAAGTTAGCAGTAATGGTATGGAAAATGAATTCATGGAGTATACAAGAGATGGATTTCTGGATCAGTAAGTTAATGGAATCAGCAAGGCATCATGATAGGTTAGATCTAGTATTGTGGAATGAGAAAAGGTTAATTTTCTGGTAGTTAAGGGGGCTTTGGGGGAATAATGATAGTAATGAGGATTTTTTTTAATGCAAATTAAAATTGATTTCATTCAATCTGCAACTAGTGTTTTAAATCGGAAGAAAGCAAACTATGAAGATGCAAGGCATGAGTTGGCAATGGTAGAATAGCAGACTATATATCCTTTTAAAATACAAAAACCCAACAGGAAGTGGTTCAGACTTGGCTAAGCAGAGAAGTTAAAAAAACAATAACAGATCAAGTGAAAAGTTGTCAAAAATGAGCAATAAGCCCAAGGACTGGGGTATGCAACTATTGGAAGTAATTAGAATAGCTTACAGACTGTTTTCATTTTCTTGCAAGGGAAATGAGAATACAAGAAGCGAGGATAAGGTTCAGTTATATTGTGCATTAGTATCACCACATCTGACATGTGGTGTGGAGTATTGGTTTCCTTAGTTAAGAAAGGATGTAAAGGCATTGAAAGCAATTCTCATAGTTGGGGGGTGGGCAGAGGCACGAGGTTGTTTTATGAGAAAAGTTGGATAGGTCACGTTTGTATTCCCTGGAATTTAGAAGAGAGAAAGAACTTAATTGAAACACAAAAGGGGTTGATGTAGAGAGTATGTTTCCTGTTGTTGGATAATCTAGAACTAGGGGCACTGTTTAAAAATAAATGGAAGTCAGTTGTCCTCCACAATTTCCAGGAGGTTTTTGTCTTCTTCCATGATAGACACATGTTTATCTTTTGGTAACAGTACAATGTTTAAACAATGAGATTTAAGGACTATGAAAGAAAGAGGAAGTGATGGGAGAGTGGGGAGAATTGGCACGGATGAATTGGAGTCAAATCAAGTACAGAAAGAGATAAAAGGGAAAGTGAAACATTAATGCTTAAAGAAATGAGACTCTACAGTTAAAACAGTTTCTTGTCTAGAGTGGTTGATTAACAATTAATGTTCATTAGAACCAACCTGAATGAAAACTGGTGTCAAACAAAGCTGTTGTCCCCACACCTATTAATCTTTCTCACTACAATGTTGCATCCCATCTCCAACAAACTTCCCATGAGAGTGAGTGCTATGCTCAGAACTAATGGGAAACTGTTCAACGTTTGGCAACTAGACTGCCAAACCAAGGTACCCCCAAACTTCAGTAAGAGAAAATAGTGAGTTGGTGGTACAGTGAATGCAGGGAAAGACATGTACTGATTATACTTTAATCATAAAATACAGAAGTCTAATTTTTGAATAGAAAAAGACCTTGGTATTGAAAATGTTGAGTGCAAGGCCCATCTTCTCATATGCTTTGGTGGACGAGTCAATCACAGCTTGAAGCTTGGCCTCTGACATGCACAAACACAAGTATGGTCTCTATACTGAAGTGCGTGCATGCTCCAAGGCAAAGTTTCGAGTCATGACTGACTCATTCACCAAAGCACAAGAGAAGATGGGCCTTACACTCAACATTTACAATAAAGGTCCTCTTCTTTTCTATTCAAAAATATACTTTAATTATAATATGCAGGGTCTAATCTGTACATGTCTTTCCCTGCATTCACTGTACCACCAAATCAGTAGATTCTCTTACAATACATAAGTGCCACATTTCTTCCTCAAATACACCCAGGAAGTGTTACACAGAGCCCCGCCCCTCACTATCTAGTGGCACCATGGCCCTAGGCTGTAATCTTTTCCCACAAAACCCTTGTGGTAGCTGCACTGAGCTTCAGTGTGTTCTGCAGCACATGCTCCTTGGAATAATCAAGTTGTCCATCACTGAATGCTGTCATCTCCTTACACTGAAAGAGCAACAAGCTTCAGGCAGAACAAAGTTAATCTTTCACCAAGTTGATTATCTTCCAGCAGCAATTGATGTTTGTTTTAGTATGCATTTCTGAGAACAGCCTGCAGATCAAAGAGTCCTCAGTTATGCAGCTGGTCATAATGAACATCAACAAAGACCATTGCATCCTTCTCCAGATCTTGTTGGTAAACTCACACTTCAGAGGAGGTGAATGATCATCTCATCCACACATAGTGTTCTCGAGGCGGTATGCAGAGAGAGAGAGAGACTTTTTCTGTGCAGGAAAGATCTGATGGGGAGCCTCCCACCTTCCCTCAACCGAACAAGGTCTTGGTGTTTGAGAGTTCTGGTGATGAGGCATTCTGACAGTCTGCTCGAGAAATCATCCTATAGGATCAAAGATATTTTACTGCAGAGACTTTTCCATGAAAGACAGGTTGTGGAGCAAGATCCAGTTGAATGGAACATTGCACAGCAAAGGGGCCAGACCCATCCTTCAAAATTCTAGGGACAGGTAGAACCTCAGCATGTGGTTTACTGACCTTCCCCCATGGTACCACACTGCCATCTGATGAAGACAGTTCACTCCAGACCATTTCCCATATCCCTGGAGCCAGCCATTGATGAAGGTAGATGATGAAATTAACCACCACCTTCAATGTGCCAGTGCAGCCTCAGTCAAGGGAGGAAAAGAGTATTTGAAGATCAAGATCCCAGACCAGGCATAAAAATCAGGGTTTACCAGGCAGTAGTGATCCTCGCCCTCCTATGCTTCTGAGACCAGAACCAAGCATGCATCTCAAGAAAATGGAGTCACACCTCCAACACTGCAAAATATCCTCCAAATTCACTGGAATGATAAAGTGAACCAATGTCAGTCTCCCGGGCCAACACTGAAGCTCCAGTTACTCCAGTCAGCTGCATTGGGCTGGCCTGATACAGGGCTCCAAAACAGGCACATTTCCAAGCATTATCACAAGAGATTACCAGGAGGATCAAGAAAAGATTCAAGGGCATGCTTAAAGCTTAGTTGAAGAAGTGTAATATGACTTGAGAACCTCTATTAAAGCTGGAGGAGCAGCAAAGATTGCTCAAAGTAGAGGAGCTTTCAGGATGGTATTGAAAACATGAAGGTTCTGCATAGGAAGCACAGTGCTTAAGTGGCAGAAGGAGCACACCCCTTCACAAACTACCCACCAGCCACATCTGCAGAAGAATCTACAGTTCCCACATTGGCCCCACAAGCCAATTCAAAACTCAAAAATTGCAAATCATCCTCGATACTGAGGCACTGCCCAAGAAAAGGATAACATTGTTAAAGTTGTATTTGCCCTGGTAGTTGCAAGTTATAATTTTCTGTGGTAACTTCAATGGGCAATTTGTATGCATATCCAAAAAGGTGTGAGTAAAGACAAATGTCAATAAACAGTAAAATCAAGAAAATTTGAGATTAAAAACTCAAAGCACACTCTTGATCCTTGAATTTGTTGGTAGATTTGCATTTGGATAATGTTGTGGGATGTGCTCATACATCATTAGTTTTCTCTAAAGATACAGATCAATGTTGTTAAAAAGATTGAAGGCAAGAAATAGCTTGTTGGTGACACTTTTTTTTAAATCAATGCATCTGTTTTTTTTTAAAAAGAGGAAATAAAAGCACCATATGATCTGCTGTTATGGTGGTCACTGTCCTATCATCAAGAAAATGGTACAAACTGCCTATTCTTTCTGCCCTTGGCTCCCCATTATTTTAAGGAAAAAGATAAATTACCTTTTCAGTAGATGTTGGTGACTGGAGGCACAGAAATGCCATCAAACCCCCATCTTGCAGACCGGATGCTCACCTAATTTTCCAGAGAGGCCCTTAAAATGGGCTTTAGGTTATCATTAGTTTATGCAGGAACCTCCACACAATCCTCTTGGGTGGTAGAAATATTATCCAGTTGAATTGAAGCTGGACACTTATGAGCCATTGTTAGGGTACAGAAATTTGGTACCCAAAATTATATGTAAGGTGGACATGAAAATCTAACCCTTTGATTTTTGCCATTTCTCCGATTTGTGGAAGTGATAGATTTTGATGTGCCACTGACTCCTTCCCCTTTCCTCCTATCCTTCCTTTTCCTCCCCTCTTATATTCTCTTCCTCCTTGATGCTTTTTATCTTGAACTTATTCCTCTTCCCAACATTCCATCTACAACTTCGCCACCTTCCCGCTGTGCTAGTTCTTCTTCCTCTTTTGCATACACCATTCTTTTCCCTTTTTGGTCCTGCTATCCCTTTCCTCATTGATTACCCTCACCCTGATCTCTAACTACACCACATTTTCTCACTCCCCAAAACCCCATTCCAACTTCAGTTTTCACCATTTAACACAATTTTGTCCAAGATTATTCCTCAACTCTATTTCAATTCTAAAGTGTTCTGAACTGCTTAACTTGATTTTCAGAAAGAACAGACCAAGTGGTCTGTTCCATGCACTGTATCTGAAAGCCATTGGAGTTTTGGCATCTCGTTACAATGGCAAAACCTTGACCTGAATTTAAACTTTTATTCTTACAATTACACATCCATCCTCTCATCACACGATGGCACATACCTTTAAGACTACATTATCCCCTCCTTTGTTTACTTTTGCAGGATTCTCAATCAAAGTATCTATACATCTTTTCATGAGTAAATAGTACAACATTAATGTTTGATTTGATACTGCATCCAGCATGTGGTGAACAGTACTGTCAACAGTTAGTTTGAATTATTATAGAATATTTTAATCAGGTGAATAGACTCAAATAGTCATTTTCAACATCTATTTCAATGAACTACAAAATACATTTGTTCTTACCCACCCCTAAAGACTCAAACAAAGCAGAGGTCAACTTCATTGCAACTCATAATTCATTCCAGAGCTGTGTAATTTGATGCCCTCAGAGTACTAGATTACATTATGAAGGAGTTTCTATTTACCTATCCATAACCTACCTAGCACCATGGTTTCAAATATTCATTTCCCTCTTTGGTGAGGCCAATAACAGCTACATCCCTTTCCTCCTTCAGTTACTGATGACATTTTAAGGTTTCTCCTCATCCTCTTTAAGTGATGTTGCTCTTCCTCTTACCTGCAGCCCCAATGAACTCCACTTTTACAGCAGGGTTTACACCAGACCAATGAACTCCACCTTTACAGCAGGGTTTGCACCAGAATCCTGCTCTGGATGATCAATGATTTCCAGCTCATGAAGAGAGTTGCAGTTGTAAAATAATGCTATTCCACCACCAATGAAGAACACTTACTTCTCAATTTCTCCACTATTCTAATATTTAATCTCAGCCTAAATCAATCTCAGCATTTCACTCCAGTGTCCTGAATCAACTGGATACCCTAGCTTTAATTGCAATTCAGATCCTCCTGTTAAAACATGTGAATAATTAACAGAGGGAAAATTGGGTTCAGCTGTAATGTCTCAAGTACCTGAATATGTTATTAGCATTCACTACCTTGGATAAAACATGAAGAACAACAGAGTCAAGCATGAACTGTCCTCAGCATGTCATTGCCTCTGAGAAAGGAGGGCAGAAATTCAGAAAGTAAATCACTCAGCCTCTTTACATAATAGGTCACAGGTGGTTTGGATTGTACCCTGTCATAACTACATAAATTTTCATACCTATAAATTTTCACAAGCCCAATTTTTCATTGGTCTTCATTGCTATAATGTGGTGATATAGTTGCATTGGTTTATGAAGTTTCTGTACTCTGTATTGTCATTGGTTTGATTCAATAACTGTAATAAGAGAAGAAATATAGTGAGCTTAATTCTGTAACTAATATTTTAAAAACAATAATTATATTTCTTTTACTCTCTTGATGTTTTTAAAGCCTGTCTAATCAAGTTTAAATTCTGAAATGTGGTGGAATCCTGTAGACTTGGTGGAATTATACAATGAGCTTGGTGTTAATTGGCAAAGAGACCCTGATGTGTCCTTAGGTGACAAGCAACCTCCCCAGTTTGAATTAAAACTAGTTTCACAAAGATTATCTGGTAATTTTAATAACTGGCCATGTTTTTTTAACTGACTATTGGGGGCTACCTGTGTTGCCCCCAGATACATTTGCTCCACCAGCCTTTTTAACTCTCCAATATCTGATCAGGAAAGGGGCCAAAAATGAGGTTTGGGGGGGGAGGGTCACTTAGTTATCAGGATCAGGGCCTAGAGTTGGTCTGAGTGTCAGGTCAGGGGTTGAGAAGAGATCTGTGGCTCCATTAGGAGTCTTGAGGGATCATTGGTTAGGGAGTGGTGTGGAACGATCAGATGATCAAAAGGGAGATTATTGGGTTGTGGCCGGGGTCTTGAGGAAGATTAGAGAGCAGGAATTGCTGTCTTGCAGGGTTAGTTGGATCAGTGGGTGGGTGGGTCAGAACCTCAATGATCCGAAAGGTTTGGAGGAGGTAGGTGGGGCTTGAAGCCTATACGGGGTCCTAATCTGGCACTGCCTTTTAACCTAGATGACCTTGGGACAACTTGTCTAATGGCCCCATATCCAGGATCTTCTAAAGGGAGCATTGTTTGGGGTGTGATGTAATCAGATGCACACCTCATATGGAAAATGCAATTCAAAGCCAGGAAGCTCCTGTTTGAACTTCCAGAGTGACAGACAGGAATACAAAATCCAGTCTGTTATTTTAATCAAATTTATCTAAAATGATTAGTTTCTGCACTAATATGCTAACCAGTGGGTTGTCATACAAACACATGTTCCTCAACTGATATCATTAGCAGTAGTTTCAAAGCATGTTACCTTGAAACTACACAACAGTTACGAATCAATGTATTAATAGACTTTATGCAGACTGTATCTTTGACCATTTCAAGATGATTTCTAATTGGGTTTGGAATTTGAGTTAATGGAATGCTGTAATTACAAGTGCTCCATTGATTTCTGCATTGGATTTAGAAACAATGTGTCAGCCATAACAGGGTCCTGCACTAATATGACAAAAGTATGTTACAGTTTATCTAACATTTGCAAACAGAACTAATACTGGCAGCTGGTGGTTTTTCAAAGTAAACTGCTCACTAATTTAGTTGGGTTTATTTGAATCACCCAGCCCCTTTGCATACCATGCCTCACATCCTTCTTCACACTTAACATCCTGCCTCTCTCATCTCCCACTTCACCCTGCTCTGCACTTGCATTCCTTTCCCCCCAATCCCACCACCTCCACAACATTTGTAGGTTTGGCATTAATTTACTGTATACCTCCAGATTCTGTCCAAATATCTGCTTCAATGCAAACGTGTCACATTTGCCTAGTTTTATATTAATATTCTTCCTCTGTAAGAAATCTCATTTTCACCCATGGATGCTTTGGCCTCTTCTTTTGAATCTACCTCGAAATATCAAGATAATTTCATGCCGATCAAAAGATGCCCCTATACCTTCTTTTCAGCTTGTATGCATTTGGCATTCCAATGGTTTGTTTATTCATAAGGTTTTGACTTTGAGGCCATAATTCCATCAGGTAATTAATTGTGATAAATTCAATGAATATTAAGTGAAATATTCAGAAAATATTACAAAAATTCTACCAGAGTAGCATGTCAAAAGTTCCACCTTTAGACCCAGGCAAATCCAGTCAGCAGTACACTGAGCAGGCTTTACTAGGTAGAACAGAGAACTCATAGTATCTTTAAGCATTTATACTGCAAGGCGCAAGTCATACCTGGTGAGACTGCACCAGCAAAATTGTGTATAGGTCTGGTATCCCATCTTGAGGAAGGATACATTTGTGCAGTAAAGATACACCAGACTGGTTCCTGGGGTGAGGAGAAAATCAGCAGACAGAATTACAGCACAGAAGGAGTTAATTCACCCCATCATGACTGTACAAGCCCTGTGTATGACCAATCCATCAATTCCCACTCCCCTATCCTCTCCCCATAGCCCTGCAAATCCTTTCCTTTCAGGCACTGTCCCAGCTCTCCTTAATGCTACAGTTGAATCTGCTTCCACCACTACTCCTGGAAGTCTAAAGAGTTATCCTCTGATACACTGAGTAGCTCTTCTGAATCAACAAAACAAAATGAGCATGTACACAAAATCCAGATTGTACTACAGTGGTCTAAAGAGTTATCCTCTGATACACTGAGTAGCTCTTCTGAATCAACAAAACAAAATGAGCATGTACACAAAATCCAGATTGTACTACAGTGGTATCAAGGACACATTTCCTTAATGAAAATTTTAAAATTAAATCCAATAAAAAATGTTTTTTAATTTTTCCAAATCGGGTATAACAATCACATAAATTTTGTCCAAATGCAGCAGCATGTCTCTTGTATGGGATGTCAGTAGGATGAACATGAGATATCTTTATCCCATTTGATTCACCCACCCCAAAAAAACTTGCTAAGAATTTTGCATGAAGAGTTTTTTTCCTCCCTTTCCAATCAAATGATAAACCAAATCTTCCTGTTCAAGTGGACTTTCAATGTAATGATTCCTCATATTACTTGTTGAACAGCAAGGATGTTCATAGCATTTATCCCTCTATTAACACTTACAAAAGTGATTGGCAGACCACATTCTCAAAACTGTATATGACTTTGCAGTGAGAAGATTGGCAGCTGCATTTATTCAGAAAATAACAGCGACTGCACATCACTGACTCTGGAGTAATTTAGAGAGTCCTAAGCATGTAATATGTTTAATATAAAATGTGCTCTACTCTAAATTTCCCCATATTCTAGCAACAAACAAGATGCTAGAGGGGCTCAATGGGTCAGGCAGCATCTGTGAAGGGAAATGGTCCAGATGAAGGGGCTCAACCGAAATGTTGACTGTCCATATGCTATACCCTATACCCTACATGCTCTAGCTCTACACTATTGTTGCCTTTCAATGAGATGAAAGACTTCATTTTTATATTGCCTTTCATATACTCAGGAGATCCCAAGTTTCTTTATAGCCGATGAAGTACTTTTGAAGTGAAGTCGCTGTTGTAAGAAATGTATGTCACAATTATCCACTAACAAGAGTGTGATCAATGCCAGTTAAACAATTTTAATACAAGGTGAGGAAGGGGCATTGACTGGAGTTCTGAGCTCCACTTTGGCAGTGTTGCATGCTGATTGGCATCATGTCTGCCAACTCAAACCATTACTATAGTATACAATATGCTGCTGGCATTAAATATTTTTGCATTGATAATCATATTGGAACCAATTCAACACCCACTGCACCAAAATGAAGACCACAACAGGCCTACACTCCTGTTGAGAGGGTTCTCCTTTTACTTGTTTTTACTCTTAAAAGGCAATTATCAATATTCTGTGTAGTAAACTGTATCCGCACCTGCCTATTTCACCAACCCTACCTGTGTCCTCCTAAGATACAGTACAATTTACATTTTGCCAATTTCTGTTGATATTTTTGATTCTTCAGAAAATATCAAACTTCTGTTCCTTATGCACATGTCAAAATAATTCAGTCACCCAACCTCCTGTTATACCATTTTGATTTCTTTCCGGCTTACTAAAAGCCACTTACCCTAATCATTTGTCTCCTGTGTATCAGCCACTTTTTCATACCCTGCTGGTACATTTCCTTTTATACCACATACCAACATTTTCAATTGACATACTTTAATAGACATAAGAGAGGCAATAATACCTATATATATAGTCTATATAGAACAAATTATTAGAAAAGTGAATATTGCCAAATGACTGGGGAAGCAAGTCCAGCGAACTGTAGACCAATTAATTTAATATTAGTGGAAGGAATATTATGGAACATTTGCTCAAAGATATAACAGAAAGCATCTAGGAACTGAAAGTAACACAAATAGCACATGGTTAAAAAAGGATACAGTGGTCATATTTGACTAAACTTCCTTCATTTGTTGAAAAACTAACAAAAACAATAACTAAGTATATTACATATGACTAATGGTCCAGAACTCGCTGCTTATTGCCAGTGGTTCCAAAGAGAATGACCACCATTTAACTGCTTAAACAGTAAGTCCTGGCCTTCCGTTAGAGAAATACAGGGCTTACCTGTAGTTCTACTACTCAGGACTACACATAGCCTGGTCTTTCTGAGATTTCCTATCATTACCCTGGAGGACAGCCTCTTAGGTTCTACACGAGATCAGACCAAATGCAAGATCCAAGGGCCCATTAATTCTTGTTGTCGGGAAAAGAAGGCAAAGGGGAAAAAGCAAAATAGCATTTTTTCCAAAAAATTTTGCTTTATTTTGTTGTTTTTAATTACATAAGTGTTTCAAATGATTTTAATTAATTTTAAATTTCTTTTAATTTTTATTTTTATTGCAATTACTTTCGCTATGTTTTATAAACGTCTCTGAATGCAGAGACGTTAAAAATCTACCAGAAATCACTCACAGCTTTTGCAGTTTGCAAAGTGAGTGGCAATGTTTTGTCAGTTGTCAAAGGCTATCAGTGTGTTTTGGGGATGACAGTTGAGACTGTATCATTGGATTCCGGGATGCGAAGAGCCAGTGGGATTGGCCCTCTGCATTGTCAGTATAGGCATGTGGACAACATATGCAGTGAGGGACATACCAGCATGATCTGACCCAATATATCTAGATTTTCAAATGATCTAGAAAAATCATCAGAGCAGGAGTAGGCTACAGGGCTCTTTAACCTGTGCCACCATTTGGTTTCTTAAATGCATGTTTGTTTTTAGTGACAGGTATATGAAGAGACCCAGAGCCCTGTGTACATCAACATTTCCCAATCTATCACCACTTAAACACTGCCTTTCTGTTTTTCAAAGACCACGTCTTTGAAAAAGTGACTCACAATGAACTCACGATTAGTGTCCAGGAACAGGTAGCTGAATTATTAGCAACATTTCTGCAAAACAGAAAATAGAGGGAAGGGCTTAAAAGGTACTGACAAATGGCCAGAAGCAGTGTATTACAAGGACTAATGCTGGGACCACTGTGGCTCATCATTTATATAAAAGATTTGGACTTGGGGGTAAAAGGAGTACAATTTTGTAACCTGCAGACATCTCTAAATTTATGGGATGTAGCTGAAACAGATGAGAGTAGCAACAAAATGCAGAAAGGCAAAAAAAAAGAAACGTGCAGAGTGGGCCTGTAATTGGCAAATGAACTTCAGTATGGGTAAGAGTGAGATGATATATTTTGGTAAGGAAGAATAGGAATGCCACAAATTTCTCGGAAAATACACATTCAACTATTGTGGAGGAGCAAAGGGATTCACAGGATGCACAGATGACAAATTGTTGTACTCGGGTACTTCCTATCTAGAGTGATTGAAGTGAAAAATCAGAGAGGTATGTAAAACATATACTTTGGACCACAGTGTATTACAAACAGTTCTAGTCTCCATAAACTATTCTTTTCTCATGTAGAGGCAATTGAAATGAAGCCAAACTGATACAAGAACTAAAGGTTTATAACTAACAGAAAAATTAAGCGGACTGAAGGTTTTTACTTGAGAAAGGAGAAGCTCTGAGGGTGAATTGAGGCAGATCTTCCAAATTATGAAGGATTTGGTTAGGTAGGGGGACAAAAAATGTTTTCATTTACTTGAGGCCAAAGCTAGGAACCATAAGTGTAATCTAACAACCAAAATCTAAATGGGAATTCAGCGACTATTACTTTAGCAACAGAATGATTAGAATGAGGAACTTGCTAATATAGGGAATAGTTGAGGTGACTAGCACATTCACAATTAAGGGGAAGCTATATATATTGTGAGGAAGAGAAGAATAAAATATCTTGATGGGAGGCTCATAAAAACTGGCATGGACTTGTTGAGTGGAATGCTTGGTTTGTGTACAGTAATAAAATGTAATATTGATTCCTGGGTATACTATATCTAAACCTTCTCTAATCTAAATAGCAGCCATTTATCCCTGTCATTTGTTATCTGCTAGCCAACCAATTTTCATTAACCTGCTCTGGACTTCCGACACTAAATCCTGAAATTTTGTAATGGCTACACCTTACTGAATTACCTTACTGAACACCTTATAAAAGTTCAAATACATAACTTTTGCTGAATTCTATTCATATTTCTAATTAACCATCTTTTCAATAATTCAATGAAATTTTCCAAAGGTGATCTGCCTTTAACAAAACTATTCCAGAGATGTATAATTACCCCATGCATCTTTTTGAAAATTTAATTTAAATATTGAAGAGGTAACTAATTAGAAAGATAAAGGTAATTCAGCAGACATTATATGTATAAATTTGTCATGTCGTGTTTGAAAATTTCCAGATATGATTTGCCTTTTAGCTACTTTCAGTAATGGAGACCATGAAGTGCTGGAATAATGGTAGTGTGCAAATTGTGTTAGGGGAACTGGAGGAATGGTTATATAATGCCCTGCATATTGGGAAATAATAATAAGTTAGGTGACTAAATCAGTTATTCTAAAATCATTTCTGGACAAAATCTTTCAATTCTTATTTTAAATTAAATTAACAAGTGTAGAAAAGATAGATCCTCCAGATCTAACTTCTGATATTCACTAAGTGGCTATACTACCCTCTTTAATTTGGCTCCATTCCCCCCACCCCCTTATCATTTAATCTTTCCTATCCTCCATCCTAGTACAGTCCTTCCCTTTTGGCCTCTTCCCCTTGTCCCTTTCTTTGCATCTTACAACATGGTTTTACTTCCATCTTTTCCCAGTTCTGATGAAAAGTTATCAACGTGGAATGTTAACTCCAGTTCTCTCTGCACAGATAGAGCCTGACCTCCTGAGTATTCCCAGCATTCACTGTTTTAAAGTCAAATTGTTGATGCAATCATCCATTATAAAATCATGGTCAACAATGAATGTACACTCTGAAGACAATATATCGACAGTTGTTGATTTCATCCACTAATAACTGTATTCTCTGAAGGACCATGTGTTGAATTGGGAAAAAAAAACCTCCAGAGACATTGAGAGGAATTTCAACTAATAGGTAGGAAAGGAGCCTCGCCAGAGACTATGTTCTTCAGGGGTGTCATTGTGGTATTGTTGAGTGAGGAGGGGAGGGAACAAAATAATTGTAATGGTCCATATCTCATTACCATCCTATGGACTAATATAACCAAAATTGCCGTGATAGTGGCAGGGAGCACTGCCTGGCTATTATTCCCGCACAGATCCTAGCCAGCCCTATATTGAGATGAGGATTCTCTGCTGGTCAAATGTTTTGGATTAAATCCATACATTTAAAGAAATGACAGCTTCAGGCAGATGTCCTTGGTGCCTGAGATTTATGATTCAGTTGGGAGACGAGTTAATCTCAGATTTCGATTTTTACCGACTCCCAACCCATCCGTAAACAAGCCTGATTTCTGTCAGGCAGGGGGATTTATAGTTACTCCCATTATGTGCATCATTATTGTAGTCCACTAATAGTAATATTTGCATTGACATTGCACCTTTTACAACTCAGAGCACTTACAGCCAATTATAGTACTTTTTCACTGTAAATGATATTTATCATATACTTCTTGTTATTGTATATAAAATAGTTAAAGATTAAGGTAAATTAGCTGTACTCTTCTTTGTTGGTAACTATAGGATGCTAACCTTGAATAACCCTAATGGAAAGCATGTTACCAACAAACCACACAGGTTATATTCCTTTAACAGAAAATCACATATTGTGGGGTTAATGCTTATAACCATGCAACTTAATATTAATACATAATTATTGAGACAATCAGTGCTACTAAGACACTAGAGGGTTAATAAATCATTTATGCAGCATAATATGATCAATCAGGCATTTCAAGCTCAGTAAATCACTTAAAATCATCTTACTACTAAACATAGAAAGAATGACAGCAAGTAATGTAGTAATTCACTCTTTGTAAACGTGGCCAACAATGAAGCTCTATAATAAGCAGGGTACTAAAAGTATATTATAACATTTTCTCAAAAAATCAACAGGAAGTTTCTTTAATCTCTCTCACACACATACTAACATGCAGACAGGCAGTGATTATAGATTTCTAGAGATTATAGAATATTATATTTAGAAAGATACTTGCAGTAATTTTTTGGCAACCTCCATATAACATGAAATACATAGAGTAAACATTCTAAACAATCTCCTTGCCTCTCACAATCACTATATTACACTGAAGGGAATGTATACTAAATGGCAGAAACACAATAACATGCTATTACTGTTTACTGTTAAGCCAAACATCAAGTATCAGAAAATGTAGATAAGACATCAAGTATTAGAGAAGTGCTGTATTTTGGGAAGTGAAACCAGGGCAACACTTACACAGTAAATGGCAGGGCCCTGGAGAGGATGGTACAACAGAGAGCCCTAGAGACAAGTACATAGTTCCCTGAAAGTGGTGACACAAGTAGACAGGGTGGTTAAGAAGGCGTTTGGTACACTTGACTTCATCAGTCAGGGCACTGAGTACAAGAGTTGTTATGTCATATTATAGCTGTACAAGATGTTAGTGAGACCACACTTGGAGAATTGTGTGCAATTCTGGTCACCCAGCTATAGGAAGGATATCGTTAAGCTGGAAAGGGTGCAGAAACAATTCACAAGGATGTTGCCAGGACTGATTGGCTTGAATTACAAGGAGAGACTGGATAAGCTGGGGCTTCTTTTCCTGGAGAGTAGGGGGCTTAGGGGTGATCTTACAGAGGTACATAAAATCACGATGGGCATGGATAAGGTGAATGGTCACAGTCTTTTTCCCAGGGTAGTGGAGTCTAAAACTGGAGGGCATAGCTTTAAGGTAAGAGGGAAAAGATTTAAAGGGGACCTGAGGCAACTTTTTCATACAGAGGGTGGTGGGTATTTGGAATGAGTTGCCAAAGGAAGTGGTAGAGGTGGGTACAATTATAACATTTAAAAGACATTTAGACAGGTACATGGACAGGAAAGGTTTAGAGGGATATTGGCCAAACACAGGCAAGTGGGACTAGCTCAGGTAGGCAACTTGTTTGGCATGGACAAGTTGGGCCACGGGGCCCGTCTCCATGCTGCTTTACTCAATGACTCTAACGTAAGAAATGTTGAGTGACAAACAAAAAGGGTAAATATTTAGCTTTTCATCCAACAGTGTGAAAGTCGACCCGCACTGTAATAAATCAGACAACAGCAGAACCAAAGACATTACGATTAATGCTTTATTATTTTAACGCTAGTGGGAGTGAGGGATACAGAGAAAGAGTAAACAGTGTAACCCGAGCTCTGTACTGAACTCACTCAAAGATGCACTGGTCAGTGTGTACTTTTATACCCACTTTGTGAGAAACCTCCGTGGGAAGCTGCACTTACTAAGGCGGTTGCTTACAGCAAGCTTTGAGCAAAACAAGATATAACTAAAAAACTTATTTCTTTCTCACCTGCACCTGGACGCTTTTCCAACCATAACTATAGTCACCCCATGGTTGAGGTAATTTCATACCATGGGAAGAATAGCTGCATACCATTAACCCTTACATTGCCAGTCATTAACCCTTGCATGTCTGGCTATCTTTTACAACAGGACAAAATAGGAACCTGGAAACAAAACAATAACCACATTAGATTGCCAGTATTGGCTAGCTTCCATTCGAGCAGGAAGACAGATTCATCCCAATTGGGTTCTCTCCTCCCCACTCACTGAATATTTGAATGCATAAGCCCCCTATTCTGGAGAGAATGATAGTTGCTTAAAGTAACAAACCAAAGTCCTCCTTTGGGGTTTCATACTGAAGTGACAAAACAATAAAGTAAATGGGCTACATGTTCTTTAATCTAATGATGTGGTTTGTTTTGTGCACTCTCGTAAGTACAGCAGGGTGATTTTTATTCTAACTGTCAAGCAAAAACTGGGTTTGTAGTAGTTAAATTCAGCCAGGTAATTTACTTACGGATGATGCATTTGAATCCTGCCATCTTTTACTTGAAGTTGTGCAGGGAAGTGCTAAAATTTGTGGAGGCTCTCTTTAATAATGGATACTGGGGTTTTGATGGTCTCACAACTCAGTTTTAGCTGTGGCCTGAGTATTTATGGCTTTCCTGGACAGAAAAGGGGGAGAAGTGTCTGGAATCAACTTAGACCATTTAATGTGAGTTTTGTTTCTTTCTTTGTGAGGGGAGTGTGAACAGGTCAGGCACGGTAGTGTAGCGTACCAGGGTTCAATTCCGGCCACTGTCTGTATGTTCTCCCCCATCTACATGGGTTTCCTCTGTGTTCTCTGGTTTCCTCCCACATTCCAAAGACATATGGGTTATGAAGTTGTGGGCATGCTATGTTGGCGCCAGAAGCGTGGCGACACTTGCGGGCTGCCCCTAGAACACTCTATGCAAGAAGATGCACTTCACTGTGTGTTTCGATGTGCATGTGACTAATAAAGATATCTTATTAAAAAAGAACAGGAGAACTGAATTGAACAGTGAAGCTGGATGAGGAAGCCTTGATGTAAAAGGATCTGGTCATGGACAGAGAAACAAGTAGTATCTTCTAAGAATTAAGATGTCCTTGGGAAACAAGCTCATTGACTAGTAACCCTACAATTACCTTGAATGTCAAAAATACCTGAGATAAGCAGTCATGGAATCAAATGCAGACCAGACAAAGACACTGCCTATGTATTAAATTGCAGAACAGGGCTTGATTCTAAACCCAGAAATTATCAGTTATATGTTCTGTTAAAAAAATGAGTTCTCACCTGAAAACAGAAGAGCAATCATTGTTTTAAACTCAGGTGTGTGACTTGCAGTCTCACAGTCATTATGTATTTTTCAGCAGCTACATAATCTTGCTGACCAAATGCTTGAGTGAACCAGAATCAATCAACAATTTGAAAACTGAAACAACTGCAGATGCTGGAAATCTAAAACAAAAACAGAAAGTGCTGGAAGCAGAAAGCAAAAACAAAAACAGAAAGCAGGTCAGGCCTCATCTGTAGGAAGAGAAACAAGGTTAACATTTCAGGCTGAAAACTCTTTGTCTGAGTATTTTTAGCATTTTCTGTTTTAGTACCAATCAACGGTTTGACCACAGGCTACCCTGCATTATTGGTGGGGTGGTGGGGGGGGGGGGTGCGTTCCTAGAAAATGGCCTGTATCACAGTTTTCCATAACACGAGGCTGTGTCATCTGCACATGCGTCAGGAAATGTGAGTTGAAAAAAAATGTTGTGTTTCTTCCTTTACTTTTTTCACATAAATTCTGTAAGAGCAAATTCTATTCTGTATCTCAAATTTTTGGGTAGTGATTTGTGAATTCTGTAAATGTGAATCACTGTAACCCAAACAGCTATAAAACAGGGATTACCTGTGCTTTTACATGTAAGACTAAGAACATCACTCAAGGACATATGACAATTGATTCAGAGTGATTTTTAAACAATACAACATACATGTAATTTGGAACAAAATAATTTTCTATTTAATTGTACGTGAGAAACAAAATATTTTAAAATTCGTTCCTTGTTCTTTCCTGATTTAGCAGCAAGAGGTATTCGCAAACAAAGGAGGCACTGTACACATGTTAAAGGTTATAGAAACTACTTAATTAGAGTTATATAAAGAATAAAATACAGAAAGGAAGAAGAATACTTAAAATACAGAAGGAAGCAAAATAAGTAATACTTATCAACCAAACAATGAATCAACAGTCTCTCACGTAGCCCTCTGTCTGTGTCTTAGCACCGGTCACGACCCAGCCTAAGGGAAGTCCCGATTTGCACAAAGAAGGTGCCCCCTTTTATACCCCTCAAAAACTTAACTTTTACCCCAATACTTTTCCATTCGTTAGTGGTACCAGCCTGTACCTTCTTATCACTCACGACCTTCAGCCTAAACAGCTAATTAGAAACAGCCACAACAGGTCTGTAAAGAAGAAAACATTCTTCATCAGTATCTAATCTCAAGGATGTGCATCAGTACTCCCGTAAATTCTCAAAACATTCCCACATTCTAAGCTGACACCATTTTGTGCTACACACTACCGCACATACTAAGGAGGAATCAGAAATGACTTTTGGCTAATTTAACTCTTTCCTTACAATGTATGATTTTCCATTCCTGATTTGCTTCCTGCTTTTTTCTAAAATTGCAACACAACTCATTGCAATATTGTGATCTAAACCAGCCATGGAAATTGCCTGCAGGAAGTACAGGTCGGTTTCATTGTGTATTGCAAACGTTTTCAATCATTTGGAAGTGAACTGATTACACTTATAAAAATCTGTGCCAATGAATTCAAAGCAATAGAATGAAAATTCGAAACGTGTTAAATAATGTTGTGAGATTCAAGCTTTTTCTTTTGAAAAGGACGTGCAGATTTTTCTATGAAACGAACTTAATGTCCATACCGAAGAAGCAGATATCTGGAATTTCCCCACGTCCAAATTTGACCACACACATTCAGTTTAACAAATATGCAGTCATCCATTTCCCAGCCAGAACTTATCTGAAGTGAAAAGGAATTCCATTTATGGTAATCAACTCATTGACAAAAAAGTACACAACTTTAACATAGAATTTGATAGGAATTCGAAATTGCAGTTATGGAATTTCCAGTAAATTATTAGCAAATATTTGGTTATATTAATCAAAGCTATGAAAAGGTTTTATGCATGAGTTATTATTATGCTTCTGTTGATCGACCTTAACTAGAGCCTCAGTGCTGCAAATGTCAGTCTGGAAGTGTGCTTAAGTTGCTATACTTATCCTTCCAACATTGAGATATTAGTTACACTCAGTCAGTTCCACTGGCTGCCCTATCATTCGCCCGACTACTGAAAAAGACATTCAATTCTGAGCTCAATCCAAAAAAAAAGCGACCATACATAAAATGTTTTGTTTTACAGATATTGTGCTGTACCAGGCTAACGGAGGAAACAAGAAACTCAAACCTCCTTGAAAAAAATGCAACATTCCCAAGCTGGTAAGCCCTGGCCTATGACCATTCAAGGGACAGTATTGAAAACTTCAAGGCCATGCGCCGAAATCACACAGAGGTTCTGCATAAATGGAGGAAGGAGTACACCAACTCACATACCAACTGACCATCTGTCCATTCAGGTACCATCTACCTCATCTGTGGAAGACTATGGTTCCCATATTGGCCTCAATAATCATAGTAGAACCGTAGAACCTAAGAAGAAGATAATATTTCTATAAATTCCCTTAGTTATTTTCAGAAGAAGTTCTCTATTGGCACAGTGGATAATATTGCTTCAGAGAGGTCTATTTGATGAGATGTGTTCATATATTTTTTCCTAATCAATTTATTTCTCTTCCTTTGTTTTTCCAAAGCTGATGATTTCTTGTTATGATTCAACCCCACTGTGTCCTACACACTGAATGAAAATTTGCTCTTCTTCTTCTTATTTAAATGCAAATGATGTTGCAGATCCCAGTGTAACACCATATTCATACTATCTTCTAGTTGCTCTTCTATATACCTTCAAATCAGCTTTGATATTCCTCATCTTCCTTGATGGTGCCATTTTTGTAACTTCATTCCAACATATTCTTCCACTTTCCTTTAAAGATGCCCCTATCATTCCAATCTTCTCTTGTGCTCCTTGTTAATGTCTTCATTATCTAACCAATCTTCCGATTGAGTTTCCCTCACTTTGTCCTCCTTCTTCACTCCACACATCTATCTGAGCTTTGAAAATTCACCCTTGTAGCCATTATTCTTAAGAAAGCAGAAATAGTGTTCCAACAACCTATTTCATCAGTCAGAATCAATCATATCCCCAAATCCACTCACGGTCTCCAATTGTTGGGATGTTTTACCTTTGTGATAGGCCTCGTAGCAGCCTGATTTGCAAACAGTTTTAGGAAGCTGATGAGTTACTTCTCTGTGGGGCTTCCATGAGGGACACAGTAAGTCAGGGACACACACTGGATATTTCATTGATGGCAGGAACTGGATTTTGGTTATTGGTAATCAATGGCAGAATAGATCTGTAGGTAGAAGAAAGATCCTAAATTTCTAAGCTAGGCTAAACTAAATATCTTCTAGTCCCTCTGAGATATTGCTATGGATACTTTGCAATTCTGCTGATAGAAATCTCCCTGGTCGGCTCCCATTATCCTGCTGTTTCTCATTCAATACATCTACATTGAATTGCTTGGAACTCATCAGAAGCATCAGAAGATTTATAGCCTCTGCTGCTGCAACCTTCTCCAGGCCTTCTGCAATGAAGAGACATCTTTTAGGATAGACTTCAATGGACTTCATGAACTGCTGGTACATGAAACTCCATATCAGATGTTCAGTCACAGGATACACTACTGTGATCATCAACTGCTTCTTCTTCCTATTTAAATGCAAATGATGTTGCAAATCCTAGTGTAACAGCATCTTCATACCTTCTTCTAGTTGCTCTTCTATACACCAAGTCAGCTTTGACTGCATAAAGAAATCATTTAAAATAAGCAGTGACACAAATTTAACATACTGCCAACAAGTGTGTTAATAGGCACAGGTTTATCACACACCATCGCTCCTATTTTCAGGTCAGTTCTGAGTTCTCCCCAAAATTGTAATATATGGTACCCCAAAGCACATTGTGTTTACTTCCAGGATGTAGGCATTGCTGGCAAGGTCAACATTTAGTGGCAATCTCGAACTGCCTTTGAACTTAGTAGCTTGCTAGGCAATTTCAAGGGAAATTAAAAGCCGTATTTCTAGGGTTCTGGACCAAGCAAAGAAAGCAGATTGCCTTCCTTAATGGACATTAATGAACCAGATAACTTTTTCTTTAGAATATTTTTATTAATTCCACAAAAAAATACAGAGTACATGCATCAACGAGAGGATTAAAAATACTGCTGAATACATTGTATTAAATCATACTTGAGATCACAATACTCTAAATTAATAATCACATGTGATAGTTAATAAAGAAAAACATTGGAATAATTTTATTATAAAAAAAATCTACACCCACTACCAGAAACCGAAGCTGTTTGGTAAAAGAAAAGACAGGGAAAGACCCTTGAGACATAACGATATCAGCCAATATCTGTACTTTAGTCATCAAATCAAAGGTTTTGAAAATAATTCAAGAACCAGATAACTTTTTAAATACCTTCAATGGTTTTATATCTACAATTACCATTAATAGTTGTTTTTATTTCATAATGTAATTAACTTAATTTAAATGTCATGGTGAGATCCGGTCTCACATCTCTGGATTTTTGTTCCAGACCGATGGATTACAGGTCTTGTAACTTAAAATATTATGCTACTGTACCTCAACAATTATGCTGGGAGATACCCCAAACCGCTCTGAGATTTGTTTAGATATCCTACTGTTGCTATCACAATCACTTCTTTCCTCATGGCTCTTGATGCTGCACATGGTTTCTTTTTCGTCTATTGATTATTGCATGCTTCCTTTCTCTGGATTGGGCCAGCAAAGATTATCTTCACAATGCAAGGTGGACTCCAGCTGACATATGTAACTTGAGTACTAAATCGATTTCCACCCAAATGATTCCAAGACTGATTCATGCCATGCATAACATATTATGTTTTATTGATTAAAGTACTGATGATTACAGCGTGTATTAAACTCAAGATTAAATACCATTAATGTTTATTAAAAATATCGTAAGACAAATGCTTGTACACTCTATGAACCAAATGATAACACTTATTTATGTCCATTTTTCTTATTGAAGCCATTTAGAGAAGAAACAAAGGAAACTGATATAAAAAATAGAAAATATTGTAAATGTTCAGCAGGACAGGCAGCATCTCTGGAAAGAGAAACAGAGTCACTCCCTCTATTACAAGTCAAGTACCTTTCATCAAATGAGGTAGATGAGAAAATTGATTTTTATTTCTCTTAATCAAGTAGTCTACAGCCAGTAAAACTTTCACAATCCTGATAAAGCCATTGAAAATTGAACTGTTTATGTTGCTTTGATTCTGTGGCTGTGATTCTTTTCATCTATGATTTGACTAAAGAGAAAAATACAATGCAGCCAGCACCTTTGCGACATTTAAGATCTGGCATCCAGTCATCAACGACTTATCCTTCACAGGATTAAGCCTTGCTTGCTAAATCATATCCTGAAGCTGTGGGGAAAAAAGCCTTGTTCTGGGTGTTGACTGATTAATGGAGCCATTTAGCCCTCAGCCAAACTCTGGGCAGTGTGAGATGAGGCATTCATAAGATGAGGAACTTGCAAAGAGCACAATGAACCTTTCCTATTCAAAAACCAAATAATTGCTGCTCAGTTAACTGTTAGCCTTCGTATAGAACCTTTTGCTCCCACGCTCAACTAATGCTTCATTAGTAGCTTATGTGAGTACTGAGCTGAAACACTCCAGGCACATTCGAGGTCTTCTTCTTAATTGGACTTAAATGGGTTAATTGCATTCCACAAGAACAAAATCTTTGCCATTACCAATGGGAAGAAGTCAATGGCTCTGAGGTATTCAAAAGCTTATAAAGTAACAGCATTTTAAACAAACGAAGTACAATCTCCTTTGTTATTTACATTCCACCTCTCACCACAAATTCCACTTCCACAAATTTAGATACAGCAAAACTCAGGTCTGGTTCAACTGAAGTAAATCCATTTAGAGCTTCAGTGGCCACAAACACTGCAGGTACAGACAGGGAAATCTTTCTCTACTATACTTAGATGCTTAGGGTGGTTTTATTGAAAATCAATAGTGTTGATTTTTATTTAGATCGTTGATTATTATCACATAGAGTGTGTTAAATGAATGTTCTAATTTCTTACACATGCTCTTCTCAACATTCAATTTAAATAGAAATGTGCAATTGAGTTGTCCAGTACCTGTGCAAAGCAGAAAATTGCAATGAGGTATCCTACAGCCATTGGCCTTCACAAAGGTCAGCCTGTCACCAAGAATGTGTCTAAACCAAGGCAACGTGGCAGAAGAAGAAATCTGTCCAAGCCTAGCTTGATCGACATGGCCTTTGATATTTTTAAAAATATTCATTTCTGGGATGTAGTCAAAGCTGCATTTATTGCCACTCATTAGTTGCCCTGAGAGGACAGCAGTAAGCCTTCTCCTCAAACTGCTGCAACTCCTGAAGTGACAGGCTCAAACAATAGTGTCAGATGGGGAACTCCTGTAAATTGATCCAGCAAAGGTGAAGAAACATCAATATATCCACAAATAAGGCATGCATCAGAACATAGAGCTGATGGCATCAGTCAGGATATCTGAGCATGTTACTTACATCACCAACCACCTCAACTCTGCCATCTCATGCCACCATTGCCCTTTTTTGTTGGCGCAGGGGAAGGAGATGCTTTCAAATGAATCTTACTGAGTTGCTGCAGTATATCGTACATTGCAGGTTATATATACTGTGGTCACAATGGACTGGTGGAGGAAAGAGTGCATATTAACCCCAAATATTAACACTGAGGAGTCTTAAGACTTGAGAATTGAATGGGTTTGGGTCTGCTTTTGCATGTGAAACCCAGAAGTTACTTCTGTGTGTCTGCTTGTGGCATTTTTATATTGACATTTATTACATTCTGAGTTTGGTACATGTGTGTATAGTACCCACAGAGTGTATCTGCATGAGCCAATGCCACAAATGTGAAGGGCCAAAGTCAAAGATGGAAAGAGTTGGGAGGGATTGCAGAAACAACAAGTGCAGAAGATGACTTATAAGTCTGCGTCATTTTTTAATGATACTTTACTGCTGAGGTTAGGGAGGAATCAGAGACTGATGCCCTATCCCAGCAATTGGAGGAAAAAGGTTGCTACAGTGAAGAAGGCATGGCTGGAGGTAGCCCAGGAGGTCAGCAGACGAAACACTGAGAAACACACCTGGCTTCAGGTGTTTTGATGATTGAATCAGGTCAGGATATCTGAGAATGTTGTGTAAATACTGATCACCCCAACTCTGCCATTTCACTTCTCCTTCATCTTTGGAAGGAGACATCTTTACAATGTCTTGCAACATTAGCATCATGCTTGTGGCAGATTCCCCCATTCCATCTGTAATGCGGGACTGTGCTTTGAAGCAGTGGATGTGTGACATTTGTTTCTAGCACTGGGTGTACAAGAGGCTCATATTTCTCTTCATCTGTTGACCAAGAACACTGAGATGCCACTGGTCACCAGCATGGCTCCTTCTATGGTTTTGGGTGGAGAAGCTTTGATGGATCAGAAAGTAAGCCTCTCAACGCAATCTCTGCCATCTTTCAGAAGTCAATGTGTTAATATACCTAGTAGATGGCTGGGTAATATGAAAAAATAACTGAAATGGAAGAGAGTGCTAGAAAAATGAATTTCAATGAGAAATTTAGTCCTGGCACATAAGGTAACCGTCGTCCACATTCTACTCTGGACTGTTACCCTCATTGGAGCAAAAACCGCCTCCTGTTGCAACGAAGCATCTAGTAACAAGTTTAATAGCCACAAGCAGTGCAAAACCTTTTGTATAATTTACCTAAAGGAGATGGAATATACCCATAACTACCGAAGCGGAGGCAAAAAAAACATATTCCCCTCAGATCTATTTAGGATAGTGGCTGGGGCAGTAAAAAATTGCTTCAGAGCAACCATATTTATTCTGTGGGTTCAGGAGTACTAAAATAGAAGCTGAAAATTCCTTAGCTGTTTTTCAATTGCTCACTGCTTTGGTTATAACTCACTGATTAAGCTGATTAATAACTGATGCAAAAGGACAGAGTGTGCATACCTCAACTTCCACTACTTGTATCTGATTCTTTCATTTGGAGTCCACTGATAGCATTGGGTTGCAGTTTGCATTTTTAAGGATTCTAATGCCTTGTCAGGCATGAATCCTGAAAATGCTGGAGTGACCGCATCCCCTGATGCAGTTCCAGCACAGCTGAGGCACCAAAATTTGCAAGAAAAAGTGTTGAGGTTTCATGGCACCCATTATTTTGACTTCTCTTCCATGAATTATTACAAGAGTTATTCATATTGGGTAATAACAATGGATAATAGTTAAAGTGCTATGATATTGGATAATATTATAGAATCAAAGGTAGAAAAGATAGCAGAAAGTACTAGGCTTACTGAAATGACAATGGATCCGTGGAGAGAGAAGCAGAGTTGACTTTTCAAATCAATGATCTTTCAACAAAACCAGCCTAGTTCTGAATGAAACATTAACTTTGTTGCACACTTCACAGATGCTACCTGACCTGCTGAATGTTTCCAGCATTCTGTTTTTATTTCTGATTTCCAGCAATTGCAGGTTTTGTTTCTTGTGAGGCTGCAGGTAAGATAAGATAAGATGTCTTTTATTGGTCACACATACATTGAAACACACAGTGAAATGCATCTTCTTGCGTAGAGTGCTCTGGGGGCAGCCTGCAAGTGTCGCCATGTTTCTGGCACCAATATAGCATGCCCGCAACTTCCTAACCCATACGTCTTTGGAATGTGGGAGGAAACCGGAGCACTTGGAGGAAACCCACGCAGACACACAAGGAGAATGTACAAACTCCTTACAGACAGTGGCTGGAATTGAATCCAGGTCGCTGGCAATGTGGTTGGGTGACCACCAGATAAGGGAGTAGGCAGACAGTGCAGGGTTCGCATGTAGCCATTCCCCTCAGTAACAGGTATACCTCTTTGGATACTGACTGTTGGAAGATAACCTTTCAGAGGGTAGCAGCAACAGCCAGGAGGCAGGGATTTGGGTTCTTGGATCATTGGGATCTCTTCTGGGGCAGAGGCTGAACTGTACAAGAGGGACAAGTTGCACCTGAACTGGAGGGTGACCAATATCCTGGGGGAAGATTTGCTAGCGCTACTTGGAAGGGTTTAAACTAGATTGTCAGGGATTGTGTCCCTGAGCAGAAATGAGGCAGCTGAATAGTTGGGGACAAATACTGTTTTCAATGAGAGCAAGCTTAGTAGACAGGACAGCCAGGAGCATGACAAAGAGAAAGGAAACATTGGTGATTTAACTGCATTTATTACAATGCAAGAGACTTAACGGATAAGGTGGATGAACTCAGGATGTAGATTGGCTCAGGGGACTGCATTATTATAGCCATAACAGAAACATGGCTGAGAGAAGGGCAGGTCAATGTTCCAGGGTACAGATACTACAGGCATGATAAGAGGTATAGGTAAGAGAGGAGATGGGGGGTGTGAGGGTTACCTTTTTGATGAGGGAGGACACAACAGCAGTGCTTAGAGAGGATATTCATTGGGATCATATAGTGAGGCTAGATGGATAGAACTCAGAAACAAGGAGGGGATGACCACTTTGATGGAATTGTATTATAGGCCACCTAATAGTCATCAGGAATTAGAGAAGCAGATGTGTAGCAAGATCGCAGGTAGTTGTAAGAGTAATACGGTAGTATTAGTGGGAGATTTTAACTTCCCTAATATTCACTGGGTCACCCACAGAGCAAAGGGCTTGGACGAGGTGCAATTTGTTAAATGTGTCCAAGATAGCTTCCTTAATCTACAGTATATAAAGAGGGCCTTACTAGAGAGAGCACAATACTGGGCCTCCTCTTTGGGAATGGAGTAGGGCAAGTGACTGAAGTGTCAGTGGGGGAGCACTTTGTGACCAATGACCATAATTCCATTTTTTTAAAATAGCTATGGAGAAAGATAGGGCTGGTCTACATCTTAAATTGGGACAGGGCCAATTTTGGAAACATTTGGCGGGAACATGCAGAGGTTGATTGGGTGAGACTATTTGCAGATAAAGGATGTCTGGCAAGTGGGAAGATTTTACAAGTATGATATCAAGAGTTCAGGGACAGGATATTCTTGTTAGTATGAAGGGCAAGGCTGGCAAGTTCAGGGAACCCTGGTTGATGAGAGATATTGAGGCTCTGGTCGGGAAAAAGAAAGAGACATACACCAGGTTTAGGCAATCGGGATCAAGGTAATCCCTGGATGAGTATAAGAAGTGCAGGAGTACACTTAAAAGAGGGAAATCAGGAGGCCGAAAAGAGGGCATGAGGTGGATCTAGCAGGCAATGTTAAGGAATTCTGCATTAAGAGATTCTACAGGTATATTAAGAGTAAAAGAGTGGCTAGGGGGAGAATAGGTCCCCTTAAAGACCAGCACGTCCATCTATGTGTGGAGCCACTGGAGATGGGTGAGATTTTTAGTGAATATATCTCATCAGCTTTTACTGTGGAGAAGATTGAGGTTGTGATGCCTTGGACCATATACGAATTACCAAGACGAGGTACTAGTGGATAAATCCCCGGGTCCTGACCAAGTGCATCCTCGGACCTTGTGGGAAGCTAGGAAAGGAATTATGTAGGCCCTTGCAGAGATATTTGTTTCATCTTTAGCCATAGACAAAGTTCCAGAAGACTGGAGGGTGGCTAATATTGTACTATTATTTAAGAAGGGCAGCAAACACATGCCAGGGAACTGCAGGCCAGTGAGCCTGACATTAGGGGTGGGAAAGTTACTGGAGGGGATTCCGAGGGATAGGATCTACCAGCATTTGGATGGACAAGGTCTGATTGGGGGTAGTCAGCACAGCTTTATGTGTGGAAAATCACGTCTCACAAATCTGTTAGAGTGTTTTGAAGAGGTAACCAAGAGGATTGATGAGGGCAGGGCAGTGGACATTGTCTATATGGACCTTAACAAGGCCTTTGACAAGGTCCCGCATGGAAGGCTAGTCTGGAAGGTTAGATCACATGGGATCCAGGGAGAGCCAGCTAAGTGGATACTTAATTGCCTCAGTAGTAGGAAGCTGTGGGTGATGGTGGAAGGTTGTTTCTCAGCCTGGTGGCCTGTGACTAGTGGTGTGCCACAGGGATCGGTGCTGGGCCCATTGTTGTTTGTCATTTATATAAATGATTTGGGTGAGAATGTACAAGGTAAGGTTAGTAAGTTTGCAGGTGACTCTAAACTAGGTGGGATTATAGACAGTGAAGAACGTTATCAAAAATTACAGGGAGATATTAATTAGCTAGCTAAGTGGGCCAAGGAATTGCAAATTGTGTTCATTTCTGATAAGAGCGAGGTGCTGCATTTTGGGAAGTCAAACCAGAGTAAGACTTTCATAATGAACGGTAAGGGCCTGGGGAGCGTTGGAGAATAGATGGACCTAGGAGTACAAATACATAGTTTCCTGAAAGTGGCATCACAGGTAGACAGGGTGGTGAAGAAGGTGTTTGGCACGCTGGCTTTCTTCCGTCAGGGCATGGAGTACAGGAGTTGCAACGTTATGTTGCAGTTGTACAAGATGTTGGTGAAGTTGCACCAGGAGCGTTGTGTACAGTTTTGTAGGAAAGATGTCATTAAGCTGGAAAGGGTGCAAAGAAGATTTATGAGAATGTTGCCAGGACTTGAGGACCTGAGTTATAGGGTGAAGGCTAGGACTTTATTCCTTGGAGTGTAGGAGACTAAGGGGTGACCTTATAGAGGTGAATAAAATCATGAGGGGCATAGATAGGGGGAATACATACAGTCTTTTTCCCATGGAAAAGAAATCAAAACCTAGGTTAAGGTGAGAGAGGAAAGATTTAAAAGGGACCTGAGAGGCAACTTCTCCACACAGAGGGTGGTGCATATATGGAATGAGCTGCCAGAGGAAATAGTTGAGGCAGGTACAATAACAACATTTAAGAGTGACTTGGACAGTACGTGGATAGGAAAGGTTTAAAGGGATATGGGCTAAACACAGGGAAGTGGGACTAGCTTAGATGGGCATCTTGGTCGGCATGGATGAGTTAGGCCAAAGGGCCTGTTTCTGTGCTGTGTTACTCAATGACTCTAAGACTCCATTTTAGGATGTAGGATGCGTGTCTTCCACTCGAATTGGGGTCTCCTGTTCTCCTTAACTCATGTTCTGCCCAGTGATGACTGCCTCAAGTCCATGCTCGTCCTACACATCACGTCCTTCTTGTGCATCGTGTGCCTGTACAGTAAAACTCCATTCATCCGACACACTCAGGACTTTGGTGGCATCAGACTGGCAGGTTTTCCAGACAATTGGATGTTATTCCCATTAATACTCCAACATACTTCTAATTCACTTTTTCTCAGATGTTACACAGAAATATAATACATTTTCCAGTGAATACGGTAAGCTTCAAGGGAGCACGGACACCAGGGCCCCAGTAGTCAAAGAGAATATAGAAATCAGAATCCCAGTGTGTCAACAGGAGAACAGGAATCAGCAATTGGTGAATCTGCTTCTGAATCAGTGGGATTTCTGAACAATGGGTTAGTGGAATATCAGGGTTTTATTGTACCAGTTGACCTACATTATCTGTTTGACTTCTGTTGTCCATCTTGACCACGTGGTTCTTCTACTCCCACAATCCATTGGCAGCTCCACCTTGATAATCCTCCACAGGCTGGTGGTTGGAGGACCCCCACAGTGTCGTCGCTCCTGACTTTGAACCATGTTCCTTCTCCTCTGGCTCCTTGTTTATCCTCCACACATTCAGCCATGTCCTCAAACATTAACCTTCTTACATCTCAGCTGAGGAATATACTGGTGGAGTTGAGGGTGGTCCTGTGAATAAGTATAAACAATGTATACTGAGGCAAGTAAACAAAGTCAAGTTATCATGCCTCCTTTATGGAAGGCAACAAAGTCCCAATTAAACAGCAGTCTGAGTACAGCAATGTACCAAAGTCATAACATGTGGCACACTCAGTTCTTAAAGATATACTTGCACTATACTCATTGAGGGGTCAGTGGTGGAAAGGGTGAGCAGCTTCAAGTTCCTGGGCATCAACATCTCAGAGGATCTATCCTGGGCCCAACACATTGATGCAGTCACGAAGAAGGCACGCCAGTGGCTCTACTTCGTTAGGAGTTTGAGGAGATTTTGTATGTGACCGAAGATTCTTGCAAATTTCTACAGATGTACGGTGGAGAGCATTCTAACTGGTTGCATCACCACTTGGTATGGAGGCTCCAATGCACAAGTTCGCAAGAGGCTGCGGAGGATTGTAGACTCAGCTAGCTCCATCACGGGCACAACCCTCCCCACCATTGAGGACATCTTCAAGAGGCAGTGCCTCAAGAAAGCAGCATCCATCACTAAGGACCCTCACCATCCAGAACATACCCTCTTCTCGCTACTACCATCGGGGATGAGAAACAGCAACTCGATGACCCACACTCAATGACTCGGGAACAGCTTCCTCCCCTCCACCATCAGATTTTTGAATGTCCATGAACCCATGAACATTCGTTATTCCTTTTTTTTGCGCTAGTTATTTATTTCGTATCTAATAGTAATTTTATATCTTTGCACTGTACTGCTGCCACAAAACAACAAAGTTCACAACATATAAATCAGTGATAATAAACCTGATTCTGGTTCAGATTACAATATTCATTCTCACAGGCTTGTAAGGAAGCAGATTTGAGTAGTGAATAGTTTTTCCTTCTATTTCATTCATTCCTTTCAACTGCCTGTATGCTCTAGCCTTGTCTACACTGCCAGAGGACTCATGTTAAATGTGGATGTGCACAAATATGGTTACATGGACAATATTCACGCACACTTGAAGGGGTGAGTGCATGTAGTTTAATGCGCTGGAGTGAAATGCGGTTTGTGTTTGAGCCAGCTCCCCAACACATTATTATTTCCCCCAGGTTTAACAATCCCTACTTGCATCAAAACCCTTGTCTTCCACCATCCTAAAATTCCCCACTCATGGTTCTCACTCAAGGTTTTAACCTGGCTTTCTTTTTAATACCAAGCTATCCAGTAAATATTTTGCAGCATTTTTTGAAATCTTAGAACAGTTTTATTCTTAAAACTTTTCATTTAACAGGCAATCATATTTTAAACCACCTCATCTGATTGCTTTATTTAAACAATTTTTTTAACTTCTCCAGGTTCCAGTGTTAAAAAAAACATTCATAAATAATTCCTGTTGAATACAGAGTTCAGCGGGAAAAATCTCTCAAAACAAGCAACTAAAATGAAGTGTGAACAGATGGTTCCCATCAGGTATTAGCACATTGAATTGAGGCATCAAAAGGTGATAACAGTAATAATTGCATGTAAAGGTGATCATTCAGTACAGTAAGGAATCAGATTTTCAGAATAATAATGGTCATACAAGTACATTTTCTAACATTTCTTCTGATGATTATTGTTGCATTCAAATCATAAATTCATTATTTATGGCATGTTGTAGTTCCAAATCTCAAGGGACAATGTTATGAAGCCCTTGAATACCTCCTTGGAGAGAAGGAAGAACCTAGATTTATAAAGCTTCTTTCACGTTGTCCCAAAGCAATTTGCAGCCAATGAAGTATGCTTGAAATGGAGGCACTGTTGTGATGTAGGAAGCTTGCACAGCAAGGTTCCACAATTAGCAATATGATAATCATGAAATAATCTGTTTTTGTAATGTTGGTTGAGGGATAAATATAGGCCAGGATGCCCTTCTTCAAACTAGCATTATGACATCCTGTACATTTATTTGAGGACAAACCTCAGTTTAACATCTTATTTCAAAGACAGCACAACTGTCCCTCAGTAACCCATTAAAGTGTAGCCTAGATTTTGTGCCTTGGATTACCAAAGTGGGATAAACCCAGAATATTCTTGTTTGGAGGTGAAAATGAAATCAACTAAGCCACTCATGACACTTGTGGCTATAGCAAAAGATGTACATTGGGCAGTTCCTTAATATTTCTGGCTCTGGCTGCATCCCTCCAGGGAACCCTCTCCTCAAATCAAACCAAAAGTGTTAGAGAGCAAGATGTTGTCGGGGTTCTCTTGTTATTGGTACTACTTGTCCTACTGTAGGCTCAGTATAAATGAGACAAAGGGGATGTTGATTTTGTTTCTTATTTGCAAGTTACAGTCATTATTCTTGATCCAATTAGCTCAACAGAGGGCCAGCTAATAGTTGGGCCTTGCATCTAGAAGCTACTAGAAATCTGGCTGCTGCCACAGCCCTGAAAAGCCTGTAGTAGTGACTACCTGTGGTTCAGAGAAATAGAGAAAACTCTGCCTCCTTATGTCTACCAATGAGCCAAAGAAAAGGACAATTTGCCATTTAGGTCCCTTTAGTTTGAGAGTAGTGTTCATGCCTGAGCTGCATTATTTCTACATGGTCTTCATTGAGGCAACATAATGTGTGGTGTGGGTGGGGGGAATTTTGGTGATTTTATGCCTTACCTGCATCATTTCATTGGTATTTGCATGTTTGTCCTTCTGCAGGCACAGATGTTTCATTCCCTCTCCCAGGGGATCCCCAGGAAGTCCCTAGGCAATGCAAAAGGCTTTGAGCACAGACTTCTTAGATCTCCATCAGCATATTTTCTTTTGTTGCTCTGTTTCTAGGAAGCATCAATTCCATTAGTGCAAACCTAAAGAGTTTTAGCCTCAGTTAGTTCTTCCAGTTCCTGAAACTGTTGGAATTATAAATAAATAATAGAACTTAACGCATTTAATATTCCCCAGGTGTGTACACCACGCATAGTTAGTGAGCATTTTTAATTAAAAACTGGAAAATGTTCGGTGCCCTCTGTAATTAACAATCCACTAATGAAATCACACTGACAGTAATAGCATTCTTGAAAACCTGTTTGAATGATTTTATTAGCAAGTCATTAATTACAGAGAAAAATAAACATTGTCCATTTTCTTGTTATTCCTGGGTGTATGCTCTAGTGTGCTCTCTAAAGGGCATTCAGTGTTATTTACTTTTCAATCCAAATTTCAAGTTTATTTTGAATACTGGAAGTACTCAGCTGGTTAGAAGGGTTCAATGGAGAGACAAAGTACTTCAGGTGAATGACCTTTCAACAAAAGCAGGAAGTAGTATAAGGGAAAAGCAATAACAGTACAAGCGTCGAGGTAGTACAAGGGAAAAGCAATAACAGAATGCAGAATATAGTGTTACAGTTACAGAGAAAGTGCAGTGCAGACAGACAATAAGGTGCAAGGCCATGACGAGGTAGATTGTGAGGTCAATAGTCCGTCTTATAATACATCTTGGGTCCTAGTGCACCCTGCACTGATTCATGGGAATGGATTCATCCTCACTCTGAGGGAGAAGTTCATCCCTTTCCCATGACCAGAAATCTCTCTGGACTCATTGCTTGTTTTGCATTGGGCTCACACTTCACTCTATACTTTGCTGAAACTCTATACTTAACTGAGAAACAACAAGGCCTCGGGAACACTAAATAGCTCTGCTGGTATTCTTAAATTTGGCTCTCATCTGTCAGGGGATATTGGGTAATCCCCTGTTCAAATGACTGCTTGCTCCACTCACAGATGCAAACAACCAGCTGGACTACATTATAATCACAGCCACTCTACTTCTGGGAACTTAGTGAACATCATAATAGGGTTGTTCAAAATGAGATGTTGCTGTCTTTACCACTCTGGCAGTGCTCTACAGCATTCAGCAGTCGACATGTCATTCCTTGCACTAGTCTGTTATGCGCTGTATAATTTAACCATCATACGAGTTCAGCCCTTGCCTGTCAAGATGATGGAAGTGGGACACACGAGAAAACATGCAGCAAAAAGAAGGTGGTGAGGGTGAAAGTGAGGAGCTACTTAGACCACAGGCCTCACGTCAAGCAGCTCAGAAGTCAACACCTTTTGAGACATGTTTTGAGGTAGTGTTTGACTCTAGATTCTCCAACCCCAGAACATCTGCCCTTTGTGGCAAATTCATTTTTAAAACACTCAAAATTTGCAACATTGTTTAAGTCAATACAGTGTTGAAGGCATAATCTTAAGTTAGTTTGATAAAATCAGACTGGCACCTTTGTAATGCAGTCAAAGCATTTCAAGAAAGTTACCAAGCTTAACATTTTAAATAAAGAGAATAAAGGGTGATGTAGTTAGTGCAGGAACTTGTTGCTGAGGTAAAAGATCAGCCAAGATTTTATTGGATGGCAGAACAGGCACAAGGGACCACATGGCCAGGTCCTGCTTCTATATCTAATGTTCTGGAAATGGATGCAGACTTTCTCTCTTATGAACACCAAGCTGAAGTTTACAATGCAGTCTCAGCCCGCCATTGTAACAAAGGTTTACTTAGAAACGAAGACTTAATTAAAGAAGTCAATACTACTATATTGGAAGAACTTGCAAAAAATAAATAAATGTTATTCTTGGTTGGCCATAGACTGCATTCACTTTTCAAACCTAACATTTGTATTAATCTCAGAGACTGAATACCTTCATGGCAAGTAGCTCCTTCCCTTTACAAGTCCTACTGGCCCTCTTCAAAGGCCCACTGAAGAACACTTCAAGTCAAGTACATTATGGAGATTTAGGATCGGAACAAAACAAACTAATGGCTATTCATTGATTCAATGAAATACGTAGGCAGCACTGCAAATGAGCATCATTGCACTTAATCAAGAAATACACTCTGGTCTTATTTAAAATTTCAGGCAAACCTCTCAATCTTTACAAATCATACTAAGATCATAGTTTGAGAGCCACACTCAGGCACATTTATTCATCTGGAGCCTGCAATATTTAAATAGCTGCCACTGCAAATGGATTCAGTATACCTGGTTCAGTGAGGGTAAGGGACTGAGGTATTTAAAGCAAGAGCTTTACCCACCATGAGCTACACAATAGCTTTAAAGGTCCAAAAGTTTGCTTTGCAAAGGAAACTTACCCAAACAATGAATCAAAATACTCACATCACTACTACCTTAGCCTTTATGAATTTCATGTAGGTTTGGAATACCTACCAATGCAGCGTGGTGCTTCCCCTGTGGCTGCAGCCAGATGGTGGAGGGCTAGTTCCCTATTTGGCTCTGTCCTCTCTGGACACTCAGGTTGGCCTTCTGCCACCTGGGCTGGCTCCAAATTGTAGCATACCAACTGGTATGCCTGCTGTCTGGTAAGCAGGTTTGGGTGCATTTGTGAGGATGGTGCCTGTACTACAGAAGAGGTCCGGGCATCGTGGAGGAAGACAAGATCTTTTGGTCCCGCAATGCTGACAGGACTTGCATAGTACCGGGCAGACCACAGTGTGTATATCTGGCGTTGCCCAGACCGCATGACCATTCACATGGCCTCAAGGATCTTGCCAAGGCTGGCAAACTTTCCATGTCTCTGGAGTCACTTGCTAGCAAGGGCATTCATTGATGATGAAATTCACCCTTGCTTCAGTGCGCCAACAGACTCTTCAAGAACCAAGAAATCGCTTTTGCTACAAACCTCATGCTCTACCAGGTCTTTATAATTCCTTTGCTACCTGCAGCAGGCACCTTAATGCATTGGAGAGCTTACTCTGTAAAAATCCTTCAAATCCATTCAGGAGAAGCAAATCAATGTTAATGCTCCCCTTCCCATCCAACAACCCCAGCACTGAGGTCCTAGTTACACTTACTGGGCTCCAACTGTTGGACCACGTCATCCACATGCTCGATAATAGACACCAGAAACAGGCACCTTATTTCAAGCTCTGTTTGAGAAGAGCTCGAACAAGGCAGAACTTTAGAAGGTTTCTCCTGTTGCAGTGAGATTCTCCCCGGGTCTGATGGTCCTCAGCTCTGGCCTCTGCACAGCCAACCCTATCCCTGCACTGCTGCTCGGGACCATGCAACTGAACTCCACCCCATCCCGCAGACGCAGGCTCCCATCCAATGCGGGGCGTCCTGTGCTCAGTACGTGTCTCCTGTCCTGACAGAGCCCTCCTTGTTAAAAGTAGTCTTTGAAGGGCATGGGCCCTGAAGCCTCACAGCAGCAAGTCCAAAAACAGAGAAGGACTGGCGAGGTGGAAGAGCGACAGGGAGAGTGATACATGGGGAGAGACAGCGGAGAGACAGGGGAAAGGGAGGAAAGGACGCAAAGAAGGAGAGAGAGTCACATGGCAGGAAATGGGAAGAGCAGCAGAGAAAAGGAGGAGAAAAGGAGGAGGGGAAAGGGAGAAAGACAGGCAGAGCAGAAGGAGCCAAGAAAAAGTGGTATGGGGAAAGGGAATGTGTGCATGTGTGTGTGTTTTTTATATTCATTCAAGGAATGTGGGCTTCACAGGCTGAGTTGGCATTTAATTGCCCATCCTTAAGTGCTCTTGAGGAGGTGGTGGTGAGCTGCCTTCTCGAACCACTGCAGTCCTTGAGGTGTGAGTATATCCACAATGTGAAGCCTCCTTCTCCCTGTAAACAGAAGCTGAAATGGGAGGATCCAGTACAGAAAGTTGTACAGTGCTGCTCTGAGGAAATAGACGAGCTTCTATGCTTTGAGTCGGTAGACGAGTCCGTGTTCAAAGACTCAGCTGCCAGCCTAGATGAGTACCTCACCACCATTACTGATTTTATCAGCAAGTGTGTAGAGGACTGTGTGCCAAAGAGGACAATCTGGGTGTTCCCAAACCAGAAACCATGGATGAACTGGGAGATTCACTCCCTACTGAAGTCTAGAACTGCAGCATTCAAATCAGGTGACCCTGACCTTTATATGAAATCGAGATACAATCTCCGAAAAGCTATTAGAGATGCCAAGAGGCAATATTAGTCCAAAATCAAGTCCCAGACCAGCCGTCAGTTGTGGCAGGGCTTACATGCTACAATGGGCTACAAAACAAAGTCGGGCTGCATCGCCGACAACAGCGCATCCCTTCCCGATGAGCTTAACGCATTCTATGCACGTTTCCAGGCTATCTCCCTGGCCCTACACTCATCTCTGGAACATCTGGACAGTAAAGGCACCTACGTTAGACTATTGTTTATTGACTACAGCTCCACCTTCAATACTATAATTCCAAGCAAACTCATCACCAAACTCCGAGACCTGGGAGTCAACATCTCCCTCCGCAACTGGGTGCTTGACTTGCTGACCAACAGACTGCAATCAGTGAGGATAGGCAGCAACACCTCCGCCATGATTATTCTCAACACCGGTGCTCCATGAGGCTGCATCCTCAGCCCCCTACTCTACTTCCTATATACTCATGACTGCATGGCCAAATTCTGCTCTAACTCCATCGGTAGTGTAGCGGTTAGCATAACGCTATTACAGCTCCAGCGACCCGGTTTCAATTCAGGCTGCTGTCTGTAAGGAGTTTGTACGTTCTCCCCGTGTCTGTGTGGGTTTCCTCCGGGTGCTCCGGTTTCCTCCCACGTTCCAAAGATGTACGGGTTAGGAAGTTGTGGGCATGCTATGTTGGCGCTGGAAGCGTGGCGACACTTGCAGGCTGCCCCCAGAACACTCTACACAAAAGATATATTTCACTGTGTGTTTCGATGTACATGTGACTAATAAAGATATCTTATAAGTTTGTAGATGATACCATCATAGTGGGCCGAATCTCAAATAGCAATGAGTCAGAGTACAGGAAGGAGTGGTGGTGTTCTCATGCTTTTGCCATATATTAGTATACTTGTCTGTGAGTGTGTTTGTGTGTGTGAAGAATAACTTTTAACAGAATTTTATAAGAAAGGAAATACAGCAGGCATCATGAGCTCAATGGCACAGAAGTGGGAGATCCCAGGGTATATAATTCTCTGTTTTTCAGTATGTGCCCTTTTATCTTTATCCTTCCCTTGTGTTTTGTTTAATATGGGAATTAGTATGTAAGTATTTGAGGGAGAGATTAAACCCAGACACACCTGTCGTGATGGCACCTACTGAGGTCAGAATCCTGATGACCCCAGCCAGCCCCTGACACTGATTAACATCATCCGTAAACCCTTCACCCCCGGGGAGAAGCAGAGCATTCTGTCTGAGCTGCTCTCACTTGGAGTTGCATGTGGGAATGCAAAATTTTGGCACAAGTTGGAAGAAATAATTAAAATTCACCAGATGCACCTGAAAGATATACACGTGTTGGTTAAAGCCAAATACCCAAGGAATATGTAGGACAGTATAGCCCAGGAGGATGCTACGTGGACAACTGGTGAGACTGCCAGTAATGAGGTGAGATATTGTTACGTTAAGGGAGAGGTGAGGCAACAACTTGGGGGAGGTGAGAGTAACTGGGGAATGATAATGTCAGTTGTTCAGACTGTTGATGAGCCCACCATGGATGGGGGTGAACACAAGTGAGCTGGGCCCTTTCAGTGGCTGGGCCAGTGAGCAATAGGACACTCCAGGTGGGGCAGCCTTTGAGGTGAGATCCTTACTACCTTCAAACATAGAGCCCCCCCCCCCCAAACCCTCCTGTAGATGGATCAACAGTTCTGAGAGACTTGTAATTATTCTGACAATCTTCCGTCAAGATATAGAACGTGAACTACACACACAAAATGCGGGAGGAACTCAGCAGGTCAGGCAGCATCTATGGAGGGAAATAAACAGTCGATGTTTCAGGTCGAGACCCTTCATCAGGACCCCGTTCTGATCAGGACCACTGTTTCGGTCCTAATGAAGGGTCTTGACCCAAAATGTCAATTGTTTCAGTCCTGATGAAGGGTCTCAACCCGAAACATAGACTGTTTATTTCCCTCCGTAGATGCTGCCTGACCTGCTGAGTTCCTCCAGCATTTTGTGTGTGTTGCTCCAGATTCCAGTATCTGCAGAATCTCTTGTGTCTCCATAGAATGCCAACTGTTGCCTGTGAACCTGAGACAAAATATATTACCCAGCTGATGTCCCTTGCCAACACAGTAACTACTGACAGCTATGTCTGATAGTTTCAGTTATCAGAGACCGAATGGGTGAAGGTAAGAATGCAACGTATACCGCAATGGGCCAGCTGGGGAGGAGGCAGCAAGCAAAGTGTCACAAACAACAAACCACCACCATTAGACATTGATCACTGAAAGGATAAATGTATCCAAGAGGAGAATGAGGTGAAATGCCTGGAACAATGTTTTATTGCCATCAGTGCAAAAATCTTATAGATGGCCAGTTAGGGATGATAGATGGTTTAGATGTAGCTCCACATAGGGGCATGGTAGCTGAGTAATTTGGGACAGGATCCTCAGTGAAGGACATTTTTGCTGCCCTACTTAATTAGAATCCTCTTAAAGTCTGGCCTCCCTGGGACAGATTTCTGTCTGGGGCCTTCAGGCGGGTGTTTTGGGGATTTTCTGTAGTTATGAAATTATGGACAGCGAATATTAATTAAAAATGAGAACCAGTATTCAGGAAATGAAACCTGTTTACAATTCAACTTCAGCTGATACTTTAAGGCCATCAAAACCAATCATTGGGTGTGGGAAATTCTGATTCTGTACCATTGTAACTGTGCAGGAGAAAACAATAGATGAATGTTCATGCTAGATGGACCTTCATAATGAGATCATGAAGGCGTTAAGTGGACATTTCCTGTATTAACACATTGTTAAAGTCATATCCTTGCCACATAATGCACAGTACAAGACATGTTTATTTTGTCACTTAATATTCTGGCTAGCTGTATATTCAGGGAACCATCCAACAATACTGTAACAAAAGAGGTACATTTTGGGTGTCTGGAGTTTGTGACCCAAAGCTCTCGGAGCAGCCACCAGTATTTGAATATTCAAACATGTTCTGCTAGTTAGGATGTGCTACCATTGTAAATATGTAATTCTGCAAAGTTACCTGTCAAAGTGTTAAGGTTAAGCAAGTAATTATAGCCATTGAAACTGTAGTTAATCATTTATTGTTGTCTTTCCGTTTAAATAATATAAATCATTGTGTGGAGAGAGGAGAAATAGATCCTTCAGAAGATCTGCTTTGTTGAACAAAGACCTTTTATATCTCCCAGATACAGCTTCTGTGTGGCTCAGTTCTGCAGTCATAACCATCGTCATTACCTGGCACTTGTGCAGCACGAATGTTAGTTGCTACCTATCAGCCAGGCCTGGATATTGTTCAAGTCTTGTTGCATTTAATTGTGGAGTCATGAATGGTGCTGAATATTGTGCAATCATCAGCAAACATCCCTACTTCTGACCTTAGATTGAAGGAAGGCCATTGATGAGACAGTTGAAGATGGTTGGGCCTAGAACACTACCCTGAGAAACCCCTTCAGAGAAGTACTGTGGCTGAGATGATTAACCAACTTCCTTTGTGCCAGGTATGATTCTAACCAATGGAGGGTTTTCGTCCTGATTTCCCATTGTCTCCAGTTTAGCCAGGGTTCCTTGATGCCAAATTCAATCAAATGCTGCCTGCTGTCAAGGACAATTACTCTCACTTCACCTCTGGACTTCAGCTCTTTTTTCTATGGCTGTAATGAGGTCAGGAGCTGAGTGACTTTGACGGAACCAAACCTGATCTTCCACGAGCAGGTTTTTGCTAAGCAAGTGACACTTCATAGAACTAACTATTAGCCCTTCCATCACTTTGCTGATGGTTGAGAGTAGGCGAATGGGGCAGTAATTGTCTGGGTTGGATTTTGTCTTGCTTCTTGTGGACAGGATATACCTGGGCAAATTTCCACAATCTCAGGCAGATGCCAGTGTTGTAGTTTAGTAGCTGTACTGGACTAGTTTTGCCAAGGGCACAGAAGTTGTATCACACAAGTCGTGTGTGTGTGTGTGTGTGTGTGTGTGTGTGTGTGTGTGTGTGTGTGTGTGTGTGTGTGTATACACACATGCCCAAATGAGTGATAAACAATCAGTTCTTATCAGCTTCCAGTATTGGTAGCCCTTTGTGTTCCTGCTTATCTCCCTCCAGCTGCTGCCTCCAACCTTCACCTCCCCTCCTCCAACCTTGCTCCATTTGCCTCTTTTCTTTTTCTCTTTGTCTGCCTCCATCTATTATCCACCTGCCACTGTCTCCCAACTTGACCCCCACTCCCCTCCCCCAGCTGGCACAACCTGCCTGTCATTTTTCACCCCTCAGCAGTCCACCAATCTCCTCGGACTCCTGTCTCACCACTCCCCTTCTCCTCTTTATACTGGTCATCTCCCTCTCCACTCTCAGTCCTGACGCAGGGCTTTGGCCCGAAATGTTGACAAACCTCTTCCTCCCACAAATGCTGCTTGACCCGTTGAGTTCCTCCAGCAGATTGTTTGTTGAGCGATAAACAATGTATGTGTTATGAGGAAAGGTGTTAGGAGAGAGTGAATGGAGGTGAAGACAAGCAGTGTGGATCAAATTAAATCTTGGGTGATCATCATATTTACTTTTAACACTGTACAGCAGTGCAGTCAATGTTGCTCCTGACAAAGACCTCCCTGCCAGTGGAGTCAACCAGTAGCCCTGTAAGGTCTCCATGCCCCCCTTGAACATAGGACATCCCCCCTACGGATGCTGTGATCCACAAGCCTTTCATGGTCCCAGTGTGGAAGAACATTCTCTGACAACTGGAAGATTGCTGGCAATGTTGAGATTGAGTCCCTTTCATTTCCATGAGCTCTCAGCTGCAAGTACAAATGCTGGCAGCTGTGAGAACTTCAACTGAAACCTCTCAATAATGTCCACTTTCTTCTAAGAATTGTGGCCCTGTACAAGTGAGCCGGACAATGCTTGTTTTTAAGGGCACTGAGCGGTTTCACAAGCTTTTGTTAAACAATGCTGATAAAATGGCACCCAGGAATTTCTAGCTGGAGGCAGAGACATTTTCTCACATAGACAGAGGCATTCACAAAATTTTGCCTGAATAGGTCCCAGCAAATGAGGCTGGTACTGGGAAATCATTGCATGTAGGTCCCCTTAAAAATTTACCCCTTACGATGTATGTTGTGGCTTCCCTTCCCCAAATCATTGGTGACACCCACCCCCAATCCGCAAACTTTAAGATCCAGATTCCCACACTTTTCTTGACTGATGCTGCAACCACACCCCTCCCCCACCCACCTCCTCTCAACATTTGAATCAGTCCCACAACCTTCCTGTTTTCTCCACATGCTCTACAATGGTGCAGTGTGCAGAGGAAAGACCTATGGGTACATTAGAACCATAGAACCATAGAACAATACAGCACAATACAGGCCCTTCGGCCCACCATGTTATGCCGCCCTTCAAACCACACCTAAGACTATCTAACCCCTTCCTCCCACATATCCCTCTATCTTCAATTCCTCCATATGCTTATCTAACAATCTCTTGAACTTGTCCAATGTATCAGCCTCCACCACCACCCCAGGCAGCACATTCCACGCACCAACCACTCTCTGGGTGAAAAACCTCCCTCTGACATCTCCCTTGAACTTCCAACCCATTACCTTAAAGCCATGTCCTTTTGTTTTGAGCATTGGTGCCCTGGGAAAGAGGCGCTGGCTGTCCACTCTATCTATTACTCTTAATATCTTATATACCTCTATCATGTCTCCCCTCATCCTCCTTCTCTCCAATGAGTAAAGCCCTAGCTCCATTAGTCTCTCCTCATAATGCATACTCTCTAATCCAGGCAGCATCCTGGTAAATCTCCTCTGCACCCTTTCCAATGTCTCCACATCCTTCCTATAATGAGGCAACCAGAACTGGACACAGTACTCCAAGTGTGGTCTAACCAGAGTTTTGTAAAGCTGCATCATTACTTTGCGGCTCTTAAACTCGATCCCACTACTTATGAAAGCTAACATCCCATAAGCTTTCTTAACTACCCTATCCACCTGTGAGGCAACTTTCAGTGATCTGTAGATATGAACCCTCAGATCCGTCTGCTCCTCTACACTGCCCAGAATTCTGCCATTTACCTTGTACTCTGCCTTGGAGTTTGTCCTTCCAAAGTGTACTACCTCACACTTCTCTGGATTGAACTCCATCTGCCACTTGTCAGCCCAGCTCTCTGATATCAATATCCCTCTGTAAGCTTCGACAGCCCTCCACACTATCCACTACACCACCGATCTTTGTGTCATCTGCAAACTTGCCAACCCACCCTTCCACCCTCTCATCCAAGTCATTAATAAATATCACAAAAAGTAGAGGTCCCAGAACCGATCCCTGTGGGACACCACTAGTCACAGCCCTCCAATCCGAATGCACTCCCTCCACCACAACCCTCTGCTTTCTCCAGGCAAGCCAATTCTGAATCCACACTGCCAAGCCTCCCTGGATCCCATGTCCTCTGACCTTCTGAAGAAGCCTACCATGCGGAACCTTATCAAACGCCTTATTAAAATCCATGTAGACCACATCCACTGCACTACCCTCATCAATCTTCCTGGTCACCTCCTCAAAGAATCCTATCAGGCTTGTGAGGCAAGATCTTCCCTTCACAAAGCCATGCTGCCTGCCCCTAATCAGTCCATGATTCTCTAAATGCTCATAGATCCTATCTCTTAGAATCCTTTCTAACAGCTTACCCCCACAGACGTAAGGTTCACTGGTCTGTAAATCCCTGGACTATCCCTACTACCTTTTTTGAATTTTTTGAATAAGGGGAGCAGTTACCCTCCTGGGAGTATTCTATAGGCCCTCCGGTAGCAGTAGGGATACTGAGGAGCAGATTGGGAGGCAGTTTTTGGAAAGATGCGAAAATAACAGGGTTATTATAATGGGAGACTTCAACTTTCCAAATATTGATTGGCACCTACTTAGTGCCAAAGGTTTAGACAGGGCAGAGTTTGTTAAGTGTGTCCAGGATGGATTCTTGACACAGTATGTTGACAGGCCGACTACAGGGAATGCCATATTAGATCTAGTTTTAGGTATTGAACCAGGACAGGTGACAGATCTATCGGTGGGTGAGCATTTGGGGGACAGTGACCATTGCTCCATAACCTTTAGAATTGTCATGGACAGGGATAGGAGCAAAGAGGATGAGAAGATATTTAATTGGGGAAAGGCGAATTATGAGGCTAGAAGGTGAGAACCTGGGAGTGTAAATTGGGATGACATTTTTGAAGGGAAATGTACTATGGATATGTGGTTGATGTTCAGGGATCTTTTGCAGGATGTTAGGGATAAATTTGTACTGGCAAGGCAGAGAAGGAATGGCAGGGTGAAGAAACCTTCACCCTGGGTGACGAGAGAGGTGGAACAACTAGTTAGGAAGAAGAAAGCAGCAAGGATCAGACAGGGCTCATGAAGAATATAGAGTAGCAAGGAAGGAACTTAAGAAAGGGCTGAGGAGAGTGAGAAGGGGACATGAAAAGGCTTTGGCGGGTAGGGTTAAGGGGGATCCCAAGGTTTTTTTCTTGTACGTGAGGAGCAGAAGGATGGCAAGAGTAAAGGTAGGTCCGATTAAAGACAAAGATGGGAGGATGTGCCTGGAAGCTGTGGAAGTGGGTGAGGTTCTCAATGGATACTTCTCTTCAGTATTCACCAATGAGAGGGGTCTTGATGATGCTGAGGACAGTGTTGGTAAGGGTAATGTTCTAGAGTATGTAGCTATCAAGAGAGAGGATGTGTTGGAGTTGTTAGAAAATATTAGGACAGATAAGTCCCCGGGGCCTGACTGAATATTCCCCAGGCTGCTTCGGGAGGTGAGGGAGGAGATTGCTGAACCGTTGGTTAACCATCATGTATGCAACTTCTAGATTTTCAGAGGCAATAACATGTGAAGTCAGCTCTGGCCTCTGTTATTATGGGTCTATCCACCATCTTGGGCAAGGACAGCACTGTTGAACACTTGCTTCCTTTGTTTTTGGCTCAGCTCAAAGATGAGTGTCCTGAAGTTCGTTTGAACATTATCTCCAATCTGGACAACATTCGCCACCCTCCAATCCTCCGGTACCATCCCCGTGGACAACGAGGACTCAAAGATCCTAACTGCTCCTTTCTTGTTCCTAACTTCCACCCATATTGACTCTAGAGAGGATCCTTCTACATTATCTACCCTTTCTTCAGCTGTAACAGTGTCCCTGGTCAGTATCGGCACCCCTCCTCCTCTTCTCCCCCCTCCCTATCCCTTTTAAAACACTGAAAACCAGGAATATTCAATATCCATTCCTGCCCTGATGTCAGCCATGTCTCTGTAATAGCCACAATATCGTAGTCCCATGTACTTATCCAAGCTCCCAGTTCATCTCCCTTATTCCTGATGCTTCTTGCATTTAAGTAAATGCACTTTAGCCCATCCACCTTACTACTTTGATAGCCTGTACTCTGCTTCTCCTTCCTCAAAGCCTCTCTATCTGTCAGATCTGACTTTTCCCCATCCCCTTCTTCCTCTGACCTATTCCTCCGGTTCCCTTCCCCCTCGCAATCTAGTTTAAATCCTCCTGAACCACCCTAGCAAACCTGGCTGCAAGGATATTGGCCCCCCTCAGGTTCGGGTGTAACCCGTACTCTCTGTACAGGTCCCACCTTCCCCAGAAGAGATCCCAATGATCCAAAAATCTAAAAACCCTCCCTCCTGCACCAAGTTCTCAGCCACGCATTTATTTGCCATCTCCTCCTATTCCTACCTTCACTATCACGTGGCACTGGCATCAATCCTGAGATTGCTACCCTTGGGGTCCTGTTCTTCAGCCTTCTGCCTAGCTCGCTAAACTCACTTTTCAGGACCTCATCCCTCTTCCTACCTATATCATTGGTACCAACATGAACCACGACTTCTGGCTGTTCTCCCTCCCGCTCTAGAATCCTGTGGACCCAATCAGTGACATCCCGGATCCTGGCACCTGGGAGGCAACATACCACCTGGGATTCATGCTCACTGCCACAGAACCTCCTATCTGTTTCCCTGACTATCGAGTCCCCTATCACTACCGCCTTCCTCTTCTCCTCCCTTCCCTTCTGAGCAGCAGGACCAGTCCCAGTGCCATAGACCTGGCTACTGCTGCTAGGCTCCGGCAGGTCATCTCCCTCAACAGCCTCCAAAGTGGAAAACCTGTTATTGAGAGGAACAGCCTCCAGGGTCCTCTGCTCTATCTGCCCGTTTGTTTTCTTTTTCCTTTTCCCTCCCCTGACAGTCACCGTTCTATCTACTTCCTGGACTCCAGAAGTACCTGCTCTAAGGGGGGTGATCATCTCCTGATGTACAGTATCTACATAACTCTCCCCCTCCCTGATGCTGCGCAGTGTTTGAATCTGCAACTCCAGCTCATCAAGTTTGAGCCTAAGTTCCTCCACCCTCAAGCACTTACTGAAGATGTGGCCATCTTGGACCGCAGCAAGGTCCATGGGCTCCCACATCAAACAGCTGCAGCACACCACCATGTCCTCCATCTGAACTAATTCATTTTTTTTCCCCTAGTTTTTCCTACTTAAAAATTTATAAACAGATAACAGGTAAAACCTTACCTTTACCTACTTACTAGCTACTCACCCGCTTTGCCCCTTTACGCTGAAGCCCCTTGAACCAAAGCCCAACCACTCTGCTCCCTCTCACTCCGCTGCCTGCTCCGACGCTGCCCGCTGGATATGGCGGTTTGCTTTTTAAACTGCCCGCGCCTTACCTGCTGACGTCACGCGCCTGCACAGTCCAGCTCCTATTATTCCCGATCAAAACTTATATAACAACTTATAAAAAAGAACCTTATAAAAGCTAAACCTTATAATAAAAACCCTATTAAAAAAAGAAAAACTTATCTGCTCCGAAGTCCTGACGTCTGCCAAAGCGAAACCCACGAAACCTCATTAGGCTTCATGTTTAACCACTTCTGCCTTGCGCACCGTGGAACGTTGCAGCGGAAAACTCTCTATTTAAAGGCCCACTGATCCCGATGCTGAGGAAGTTCTAAGAAAGGTGCCAGATAGTGCTGGATCTGGCCCACTGCCCGCCCTTGCTGCCCCCACCCACATCCACCTGTTTCAGATATGGCTGGCTGACCAGTACCTGAGTGGTGCCCTGCGAGGCAGAGAGGGTCCCATACAGCCAGTAGGCTTCAGGCAACACACATTGAGGCCCCACCCCACGTCTTCCCCATGGCTTTCACAGCCCACAGCTCTTTTGAAAGTGTTTAAAATGATTCTGATAGCCATTTGCTTAAAAAATTTTCATCAAGTAATTAAAAAAGCAATAAAACTTGATATTAAAATGTTGTAAAATGCAAGCAAATAATTAAAAACATTATAGACAGGAAAGTTAAGTAAAAAAAAACACATACCATTTTACAAGGTGTCAGTAATCCTGTTCAGATGAACTGTGTCACATCAGCCAGCCCTGGTAGATAGTTGGGAGCAGATGCAAAGTGCATCCTGACCCTCTCTCCAGCCTATCAGCACTCTGCTGCTGTACTCTCCATGGAGACCAACAGCAGAGCCAGAGGTCATTTGCACCAGCATCTGACCTCCACTTCTTTGTGGACTTCTGCATTTGGCTGCAAAATCGTGCTGAGCTAAAGACTGGAGATAGCTGGCAGTTATCTACAGAACCAACAGCTAAAGGTATGCTTGATCTGGGCCGACCTGTTTCTCCCACGTTCATTGATCCGGGTTTGGGAATCCCAACAAACTGACCACCGTCCCAGGGATGTGAAAACAGATGACATTAGCGTCGTAAATCAGTTCTAGTCTGGCCAGGGAGTGTGATACATACTTGACATCCTGTTAATTGGGCAACTGAGAGGCTGGATGTTGTTAATTTAATGATTGACATGAGAATTTACCAATCCCTACAATAAGACAAAATGACACAAGCGCATTTTAGTCTGCAAGATGAGGAGAGAGAAGCAAATGACAGACCGAACTATCCTCGAGGCATTACCAATGAAGAAGTCCAATATCCTCGAATAGCTGATGAGCCTTCCGTCAGGAGCTGCAACAGTATTATGCATACAACCTGAGTTCACCACTTGCCCAGTAAAATTTTGCTTAAAGGTTGTTGACTTTGATCCAGTAAAGCTCACTAGTGGTGTTGTCCTGAATTAAGACTCTAAATGTAAATCCTCCACTCTTTTCATATTGCACTCATAGATTTAGAACAATTAAGCCTGGGCAGAATTTGAAGTTATGTGCAGTACTAGAGGCCAGAAAACAACGCTCCTATTTTTTTCCAATATTGGTACAAACAATTAACCTTTCAACACTTAGTCATGAGAATTATCGATCGACATAGAGTTAGAATAAGGTCTGTAGAGTACCTCAAAAAACTCTTTTCAAAACTACTTCACAAGAAGGTTACATATTACAAAAAATATTATCTATGGTAGCTTTAATATCAGCAATGTCCATCTTGAAATATCCTTCACAATGTAGACTAGTTATTAAAATCATAGATTGCTTAGAAATCAGTGAATGCTTCAGGCATGGCCTGAATATCATTACGAGTGATTTGCAGTAAGAAAACAAACACGTCAGAATTGCTAGGAATCATTCTGAAGTACAGTGACTCTTGCAACAGGCAAAATTCACTTTCTAACAGCTCCAAAGGGCTGCTGGTGCTCCTAGGTCCTACCCAAGAGTCTGGTATAACCAGTGGCCAACTGAATGTAAACCTGTCAGATTTCCTAAAATAAGGAGTGATAAGACTAATAAAAACAGATCTCCATGGGGCCCGTCTTTAGGAAACTCACCAAGGTTTGCAGGATGTCTGCATTAACATCAGTAAGCAAGGGCTTTAGGAAAAGCTAATACTAACTGGGCAACTACCTAAGTTCTACCTCTCAAGCGATATCATAGAGCAATTGGCCACACACCAAAATACAAATATAATAAAAAAACTTGTTTTACTGGTCAGATCCCAAGTGAAGCACATTCTTTGACATTGAACATGCCTGTACATGAGAAAATTCTGGTCTTAGATTTTCAAAATGCTTTCAGAGAAGAAATTAGATAATGCAAATCAGTGTAAGCAGGTCAAGCATTCCCTACAGGCTGATATATATTATTTATTCTACAGCTTGGCCAGATACTAGAGAATGGATGTTTGTCCCAGTGACTGAGTCACAAGGGGTTCGGAGTGAGTGAAAGAAGTTGTTGGCAGGTCTGGACAGATGCCCAGAGTACTGAACTATCTCCAGTGAATTTAAACTAATAAAGCAAACTGAGAGTTGTTTTTCTTTTCAAGTATAGGTTAAACTTTCCTGAAATCTTAATTAAAATGGGATTCACCTAACAAACATTATAAAAATGTTAAAATTTAAGTCATTATTTCTTTCATAAAATATTGAAATTCCTGGTAGAGTGGTTGCATTTAATTTGGCAGTGAAGTGGATGGATTAGTTGGCTGCTGTTACTTGGTTTGCGGGGACATCTGAAGCTCCATAACGACTAAATTCCGATCCATCCTTCCACAGTGACTGTTCTAAAATGTGTTCCCAAAGCATGAACTAAGTGGTCTATTGGCATATGGTGAAACCTCCATTAGAGAGCCAAATGTGGGATGCCTGTTTCGGAACAGCTGCTGTGGAATTCTGTACTGCACAGCTGATTCCCTGTAACAGCTGGGAGTCCTCTGTAATCCATACAGAAAACACCAAGTCTGCTGGGAACAAATATTTATGAAGGTAAAAATATTGGCAAGATTGAAAAAGAAGCTAATCAATAATTTAAACCTTTAATAACCACTTTGTCATTGAGGACCCGAGCGTCAATTCTTATTGAAATTGGATTGAACATAAAAACGGGTAATTTTGGCTTGGTTATAAAGAGATGTGAGGTGAAATATCAGATTGAAGATTTTAATTTATTTTCATTATTTTCCTTTTTCCTGTTTATTTACACTGCCATTCTGCAACTATCCTGGTGAGTAGAGGAGTGAGCCAAACTCCTTCGCAACATCCAATAACAACACTGTTTCACAAGCTTGCCAGTATAATCTGTGATTCATCGAGTAAGACCTACAGGACTTGATTATTATAGATTAGGCAATGTTGTTAGTTCTAATGTTGCACTGTGAGATGGTCAGTACTGCACAGAGTCACACTGAATGTATGGCAGGGAAAGAGGCCATTTGGCCCACTGTTCCCTGTCCCTCTACCTCTGATCTTTGCGTCATCCTCCCACTGACAACAGAAGATTAAGAAAAAAGGCAGAATATGAGAAGTCCAATCCAATAATATGAATTCAAACCTTAAATACTGCAAACAAAATGAAGTTTGAGGGGTAGCTCACAGATCGTTGCTGGGCCCTTAGCTATTGGCATTCTATACTTCCAGAATCAATAATCTATGTTTTGGACTCTACAATCTAAAGCCAGTGCTATCACTAGGGAAGGATGGGTAGTGTAGCGGTTAGCGTAACGCTATTACAGCGCCACCGACCTCGGTTCAATTCTGGCCACTGTCTGTAAGGAGTTTGTATGTTCTCCCCATGTCTGCGTGGGTTTCCTCCGGGTGCTCCAGTTTCCTCCCACATTCCAAAGACGTCCGGGTTAGGAAGTTGTAGGCATGCTATGTTGGCGCTGGAAGCATGGCGACACTTATGGGCGGCCCCCAGAACACTCTACGCAAAAGTTGCGTTTCACTGTGTGTTTCGATGTACATGTGACTAATAAAGATATCTTACCTTTCTCATCGACCTGTCTGCTGATCACTTGTGCTAATTGATGCCTTCTCTGTAACTGTGGTGCCCTTCCCTGAACTTGTGAGAAATCAGTGGGCAATGTCCTCTCATCTTCACTGACTTCCTCTGCTTCTTCTCCCTCTGACTGAGAAGGTTTCAGTTCTTGAGTATTTGAAATGGGGAAGAGGCAATGGATGTGTTGTGGAGAGGGAAAAGAGGAATGAAGGTGTCCGTGTTCATTCAATCTACAGCTCCTGAGTCAGAAGTGACCGAGAGATGAGGGTAAAGTGGATGAGAGAAAGAGGATCAGGTATGCAGGCCCCTTATCAGCAGGAGTAAAGCATGCAGGTATACTTGTGCCTCTCAGTGCCTTCCTGCCACCTCCTATAATTGTTTCACCTTCTCCACCAAGAAAGAGTGCATCAGTGAGAGCCCAAAAATATGTTGGATAATGAGGTTCTCATAATTGAAAAGCTGCCTTAGCCTATAATCAAGTGTGAGTTGTGGGCTTGAGTTTGCAGCACTGCTAATGGTGTATCAGGGTGAAACCTATATACTGAAGAGTTGGGTACTGACTGGCAAAGATTGATAGATCATTGTATAGTAGGCGAGTACACCACAGGAACAGGCCCCCTTTAACCCACCATGTATGTGCCAACCATGATGCCAATCTAATCCCATCTCGCCTGCACATGGTGCTATCCCTCTACTCTCTGCCTGTTCACATGCCTGCTCAAATGCCTCTTAAATGTTGCTGTCATATCTGCTCCTACCACCTCACCTAGCAGCGCATTCCAGGCACCTACCACTCTCTGCATATAAAAACTTACCTTGCACATCTCCCTTAAACCGTCTCCCTCTCACCTTAAACCTATGCCCTCCAGTATTTGACATTTCCACCCTGGGAAAAAGACTCCGACTATTTACCCTATCTATGCCTCTCATAATTTTATATACTTCTATCAGGTCACCCCTCAGCCTCCAACGCTCCAGAAAAAACAATCTAAGTTTGCCAACCTTTCCTTATAGCTCTTACTCTCTAATTCAGGCAACTTTCTGGTGAACTTCTTTGGCACCCTCTCCAAAGCCTCCACATCCTTCTTAAAATGTGGCAACCAGAACTGTGCGCAATTCTCCTAATTTGGCCTAACTGAAATTTTATTCAGCTGTAACATAACTTGACAACTTTTATACTCAGTGCCCCAACTGATAAAGGCAAGTATGCCGTATACCTTCTTTACAACCCTATCCACTTGTGTTGCCACTTTCAGGGAGCTATGGACTTGCACCCCAAGGTCCCTCGGTACATAGTGCTCCTAAGAGTCCTGCCATGAACTGTGAACTTTCCTTTTGCATTTGACCTTTCAAAATGCATCACATCACGCTTGTCTGGATTAAACTCATCTGCCACTTATCTACCCAAATCTCCAATTGATCTATGTCCTGCTGTGATTACATTGACTTTAGATGTCAGAAACAATAAACTAAAACAGCATCCCATTAATCCTTTGTGTTTTGTTATTAGTGAATTACTTTAGGCACATGATAAGGTAATTGAACAGTGTGCAAACAACCACTGTGTTCAAGACCCATTCTTGGAAACCTCAGCAGTGCCCAAGGCCACTTTTCACTGATTGCAGAGACAGCCAACAGTGAGCTCCTGGGTGCCACTTGCACAATTCTTATTTGCACATGGATGGCCTGTGTACAAGGTGGTCCACTCACACTAAAGCAGGCCTTCACATGACATGTGAGTCGTATTCCTCTGCTGGTTAGAGATCATCAGTCTGAGTAGGTCCCAATGTGTGGTGTCCAGCATAGGGGATCCAAGTCTATTGAGCCCCCAGCCCCCAAACACATACCTTTAGTTATGGTGCCTCCCTCCCTCTAATTGATAGTCTGGCACTCACAACTACCTAAATCGTGAACCCACACCTAGCTGCAAGCCAATCCTCGTCATGCCCCACCACCACCCCACACCCCACCCAAAGCCAGAGCCTTGCTTCTAACAGCCTACCACAAGACTCCCTACAGTGACCAGACCTAATGCTTAGGGCCCAGCTTCTCCTCCCATCACAACTGTGGTCCCACCAACCACCCCCAAACTCAGGCCTCTTTCCTAATGAGGACCCACCCACCTCCCTGGCCACCCAGCCTAGACTTGTGTCTTATCTATTTTCCTTCAGGTGCTGCAGAAAGGCCCAAATGACAACTTATGACACCTCGAGCCTTGTGTGCAGTGGAATTTTGCAACAGCAGGCCCTTGAAAAATATATTCATTGGTCCACTACGCATCAATGAGATAATGCACCATATAGGGTTCTAATGAAATTCTAGAACACACTCTTCCATAAACTAGCAGGAAAATCAGTGTTTTTATTGTTCTGTAATGCTCAGAGAGAGTGAGGTAGGATCCCTGGTGTTAATGTTGTGAAAGATTTTAACACTGTTAGGACACGCAAATAACTGATATACTTGGATAAGAGGAACATTGAAATGGAGACAGAAATATTTTAATTGAAGAAAAAAATAAATTATCAGGCAAGTTTTTCAGTCCAGGCATGTAAAACCAATTGTTGGAGAGACCTTGTGGATATGGAAAGTGGATTTAAAATGGCACTTCAAGTTTTTCCCACTTTGTTACAGAAACCACACTTCAAAAATACATCATTGGCTGTAAAACATTTTGAGACATGCCAAGGTCATATACATGTACGCCTTTCTTTCCAAAAGGCATTCAAAAGCTTATTATGGGATGTGTGGTGAAGTCTCAGTAAAGCACAAGCTTTACAATACTGGTACGATTTCACATTTCAGATTTTCCCTACCTTATAGCAGTGACTATGTCATTATTAAAACTCCTTATTTTCTCTCAGTTTACTGTCACAGCATTCATCTGCCAGTCATGCTGTGGGCAGTTTTCTCAGATCTAAAGGAACCAAACTAACACTCCACTGGAAGCTGCCACCATGAAGTTAAGTGAAAGCAAAATGTATTTCCCTGAAAAGAGAACTACGAGAACTGCCAGCCACTGCTCACTCCCAACCCCAATTAATCTCACCGTCCCAATCTAACATAGGTCTCACACTGGTGTCTTTACTGGCAGCATGACCAATGCCACAAGCATGCAGCTCAAGACTTGATGATGAGTTCTTTGCACATTTTGTTTTCCAGGCAATGCATTCTCATTTTTTTGACTTTTTAACACATTTCAGTGTCATCATATTCAAGTTACAAGGAAGTTGAGCCTTAAAGTTGGATTAGAGAAAATGCATTTGTGGCTCTTTTTAGAAGTTAATATTGCATACCATATGATTTTAGACTGGTCTTATTCTGTCGGCATGCATTTTCTGATGAAATGGCAGCCCTAGCAAAAATGAATCTGGCACTAATTCCAACAGTGATGTTGTTTCCCCATCTTATTTTGTGTTTATAACAATGACACCAAACACGTGAAGTGGGTTATATTTAATTAATGCAAGAAATTGGTTCAAAATACCATGATTTATGACCTGTGCTATTTGCACATTGTTCATCAAAGAGTATATCACCCTCAAAGCTGTGAATCATGTGCGATTTAAAGAAGCATCACTGTGATGTTGCTTCCAGCTTTAATAAATCACTCAGTATATCCCCTGAATATTATAATCAAAATACCTGCCACCTGGAGCATGGCAACTGATCATGGCCCTTAGCTTATCCTTAGTCCAATCGGTTAAATCTTGGATAAGGCAGGGGCATTGCTACATGCATAAAATAAGATAGAGAAATGACACCACTGTTGAAATTAGTGCAGGGTTCAATTTTGCCAGGGCTGGGATTATCCTGGAAATGAGTGCGAAACATGTCCAAAAACATAGAAAATGCTGGAAGTGCCCAGCAGGTCAAGCCACATCTATTGGAAGAGAAACAGTTAACGTTTCAGGTTGAAACCACTTCATTAGAATTTAAAAGGAGACAAAAGAACCTTGTAAGGCTTCGGGGAATGTCGAGGAGGGGATGTCTTTGATAGGGTAAAACCTGGGTCACCATGGGGATAAATTGTAAATAAGGTTATCTGGTCAATGAATGAATGGGAGCAGTTAGAGGGTGAGAACATAGACAAAGGAACTTAGACAAGAGAATGTGGGAGTTGCAACATGCAGGAGGATGAGCCCAACAGGGCAGGCTGGGCATGTCCTTCACTCCTAGAGAGAGAAAAAAAGGAAGGAGAAAAAGCTGAGCTAATATTACAGAGGGATGACTGACACAAACTGAGAAATCAAGTGACCTGAAGTTGCAGGACTCAATATTGAGTCCTGCAGGCTGCAATGTGCCCAGCAGGAAGTTGAGGTGCTGTTCCTCAAGCTTGCATTGGGCTTCACTGTGACAATACAGGTGGTCACAGACCAATAGGTGAGAGTGGGAGAGGGATGGGGAATTAAAGTGGCAAGGACTGGGAAGCTTCAGTCCGCAGATCTGTGGCCTCCAGTACAGTCCCAGCCTTACTTGCTGAGTATTTTCCGGCATTTTCTATTTTTGTTTTAGATTTCCAGCATCTGCAGTTTTTTTTTCATTTTTGTGTCCAAAATCATACTTTGTACACAATTAACTTCTAAAAACAGTTGCAAATGGATTTTGGTTCCCAGCTCATTCCCTGGTCTACCCAGCCCGATCTGCCTGCGAACCACACCCCCAACCCAATCCACCTGCTCCTCTCAGCTTGGTCAGGCTATGTCCCATAGCTAAGGGATCCATGTACTGTTTAAATCTTTCCATCCTCAAATTCCCACCTCTTCTCCTCCAGTTATCCCCTGGATTTCCCCTCTCACCCCCCCACAATTTCCTCTCCTTTCCCATCCCACTTCACCCCACCTCACAGGTTTCCCTCATTTCCAAAGTAGCCTTAGACTGGGTTTTAACATTTCCTAAACTATGCAACTCATGCTAACATTTTCTTAAAGCAAGAATAATTCAATTTTGCAATTTTTGGTTGTTTGCTAATGCAAAATGTGTGCAATCCAGATTCTAGGTACTGGGCTCAAATTGTTTGGAAAAGATGTGACCTGATTGAAGTTTTCAATATTGTAAAGAGAATTTGCTAAATTTATCCAAGCACATTACTCATGCTTGTGACAGGTGCAATAGTGGGGAAAGCAAGTTGAAGATTTGAACAAATACAAGTCTATAGTGTTATGTACCAGCAACAATAGAAACACAACAAGCCATGTATAAGTGTTAGAATCTATTTATTAATGATTACTTGTAATAATAAGAGAAATAAAAATGTTAGATATTAAAATTTGACCCCAAAAATATAAACTCGAAGTGTGTTTGTGTGGCTAATTCCCAAACCCCAAGTCTAGGAATAGTTCTCAAAGTTCAGTTCAGCAAGTCATAAGGTAGAACGATGAGCAAAAGCTTTTCCAAAACCACAGTAGACTGTAGAGATAATGTAGAGAGAATTTACGAAATCCACATGTTCCACGATGGAACCCGTCAATCACCTATGATCTCCATTGCTTTGTTCCGAAGTATCTGCCACACCGAGGGCATTCGATATGTGGCCGCCCAGTACAGGTTAATGACAAAGTGGACTCCACGGATTGCTCCACAAATCCATACATGGATTGTATAGTGACAGTCATAGCTATTGTTCTTCATCCATAGATACAGAGACCGGCAGTTAGTCTCTCTCTCTCTCTCTCTCTCTTTCTCTCTCTTCGACTCCGTGTGCAACAGCCAGTATGCTCCAGTTATAGTCTTGCAGTCCTTAGATAACACACACACTACTACACCACTGTCCAGGTGCCTTAAAGGGACATTCACCAAGTAGCAACCTGGCTCGTAACAATAGCACCTTTCTGGTGGAGATTTAGAATTGTGGAATGAGTTACCAGGAAAGGCAAACAAAGTCAATGTGATTGGTGGGTTAAAGGGGCAGTCACTTCCATTTTTTTGATAAAGCAGAAATTAAGGTCTACATAAGATGGTGGAGTTGAAGTTTGCAACAGTTGCAGTCTTGTAGCTAATATTCACTGTGTTCTGTTCTTAAAGGTCTCAGGCAGGAACAATACTGATGCTCTGTCATTACTCAAGCAGGATCTGATGTAAAGTTCTTCAAGAGTTACTCCACCTGTTTCACACACAGCCTCAACACTTCTGGTATTTTTTATCATAGTTAATACCAGGAATAAAATACAGCTCATTACACAATCACCTAAGATCAAAGTTATCCGCAATAACATCTATCTAGAGGGCAATCAGGGTGTGTGGAATGTGCTTCAGGCATTCAGCACAATCAGTTGAGAAAGCAAGGGTGGGAGTAATAAATTATGTTTCAAACTCTTGGAAGGATGACTCAATTCTCAAGGCTTACCGTTTGCAAAAGTTTTTTCAAAATATCTTCTCCTCTTCTGCCACATGTCACTGCTTGCTGCAACCATTCTCCACCCCACAGAGGATATTACTAAGAACACATTCTTGCAGGAAAAGTAGAAAATCCCAGGATTGTCTTATGGAAAATGTCTTATTTAATTCTATGATGGACAGGAGTAAGGCCACATTTAATGCCATTCCCTTGCTCCAAGGAGAATGTAATGTCTACTTGTTGAGCTATGAGAATAAAAGATTTGCTTAGTGTCAGTGTTTTTTCATCCAAGGGCAAGGTGTCCCCTAATAAACGTGAAAGTCCAGATGACATTAACAATTCCTGTGAGCAAATTTGTTTAAGAACTGTCATTATGGCAAATGCTCCATTATCATACAGAGCCTAATTCTTCTTGTTTCAGCTTGTTAATTTAAGTTGCCATAATCAACTTTTATAATCGAAATATATTCGCACAGGCTTTAAAAAGGACAATATTAACAACAGTTAGGTAGATCACATATTCAACATTATTAAAAAAAACTTCTTTTTAAACATTACCTTCCAGAAACTATGCCACACAGAGCACAGAGAGAATGTCCCCTTCTGGGTACTTGAACAGGTTTCGGGTGAGGAGAAATTCAAATTGCATATAAAATTTTTAAAAGGAACTCCTGAAAAGTATATCATTTATGGTTATTTTGTTGCTTGTGAATATTTGTATACTAATATTCCTGCGGCACTTCATTTGATGGTGTGGTTGCTTTAGTGAGTGGTCAGTTGACTGGTGTTCAGTATGATTGGGGTTTTATTAACCTTATGCAGTTTGAGATTTACAGACGATCTTGCACAATTCTTGTTTCCTTTTCCAATACCCTTGCCTTGACGAAATTGGCTTTTTGGGGTGGAAGGTAGTTATTAATGGCTCAAGATGACTAGCTGGACTGAGATCTCTTCCAATTGACTGAAGAATGTATGTTCCTTGTATTGAAATCTCTGCAGTAACTGGCATAACCAGCTTCATGTGAATCACTTCTCAGAAATGGAAAACCACCATAGGTTAAAACATGTGGCACCATTAGATCCAATTCAGTGAGGAAAACAGCAACTATATTTGGTTATCTCAGCCATGGCCTGAATCTGAGCTCCTTTAGAAAACTTTGACGATTGGAAAATAGCGAGCTAACGTCTTCAGTTCCAAATAGAAGGGAAGATGTTCTCATCCCAAGCTAATTACAACCTAATTATGTTTCTGAACCTAGTCATCAGGATAAAATAAACATCTGCTGATGTCACCAACCTGCCCCGATATTCACAGTAAACGAGACATAAGCTAAACTTGAGAGGGGAAAGAAACGACAATCACATGTAAGTGCATAGAACGTTTACATATTTCGACATGTTGCAAGATTTTGAATAAATAAATTCATTAATTGTGTTTTTAACAGCATTACATGACATGTCTGAAAATAAAAATAAATTGCCCATTACTGATATTTTTATTACCCAATTAAGTTGAAAGGTGTTAAATGTCTTTTTTTCTAACTTCTGTCCTAGTTCATTACAACTTGAAAAAGAACTCAATTTTTAAATCCCTCTCTAATTTCAGTATTACATACGTACTATGCACCGGTTTCCATTTCGTTTAGCTCACCTCAGGGTATGGATGTGGAGAAGCATCACCTAAAACGTAATTTGGTAATTAAATATACCCATGTGGCGACTGTGTGAGAGAAAGATATATATACATCTAATGCAGGTGGCCGATGATCTGGGAAAATGAATCACTCCCTTCAAACCAACAGCAACTTTTTTGTGTTATTGGGCTTGAGGCATTGGCTGTCAGTATTGTTTAAAGAGAATCCCTTATGATCTACTCATTAATTAATTGCAACGTTTGTTGATTCTGTACTGATTCAGAGAGCTCCCTGGTGAGTGTTTTGGGTATTCAGCAATGTTTTGATGGAGAATTTTATTTGCAGCCTTTCAATTCCCAAGATGACATTTTGCTGTCACAAACATGGAAAGAGAGAAAAAAGGGACTTTGAAAGAAAATGATAATCTAATTATTTTAAATTCAGATGAAATTTTAATATTTTCTCTGTGGAATTGTTTAAAGCAAATACCTGGAATCATATTGATTGACAGTTCGCATTTAATGGACTGGAGAAAACGCAAATAATGCAAAATAATTGGAATTGTTTTCTGCTAATATCTTAAGGAAGTATTTTGGTTGCATTGTTTACAGGTTATGTGGAAATAAAACGTGCTGGTGGTCCCAGTCCTGAAATAATATGTTCTCAATGACTATTTAAAATAATCCATTCTTCAGGGTGTTCAATAAAAAAAGCAGGTAACTAATTTACATGCTTATTTTGGTGACATGCTTACATTTTGACTCGTGTTTCTTGCTACTGTGATGAACCACTATGATGCACTGTCAACTTCCTACACCTCATCTTCACCTTTCTTCATTTAATTGACTGAAAATCTTGTTAGAACTATGGCAAACTTCAATATAATTTTTATATGATAACTCACTTACTCTTTAAACCTATCAAATTATTTAAAAAAAACACTGTACACACTTCAAAGTATGCAAAATCCCTTTAGAATATCACAGAATTTTCCTGAATAAAGATATGCATTGTTTTTCTTATCCATTTCTGATTTGACCTCCAATATGATCATTAATTCTAAGCCATCCTCTTTTGGTTGCAGGTTGTTTTTTTCCTTTACAAGCAGTACTGCCCAACTAAATGAATTCATCCATGGCTAAAGTTCACAGAATTTAAGAAGATAATATCTTTTTGTAAACTTTGTAGAAGAGAGAATGGGTAAAGAACAAGTTAGACCTAACCTTTTTTTTCCAAAGGATGATGCTTTTACAAAACACCAGGCGGATGGTAGTATCATATCAACAGATTCAAAAGAGAATAGAATTAGAATCTGGCAATAAGATGATCAAACATTTCATGGGATATGATGCAATATGCCCTGAACACAGGGACTAGCCAGGTGGAGCACAGTGTTCTTTATCTGATGCCATAATATTTCTGTAGCTAGAGAAATAAAGGACTGCTGATGCTGGAATCTAGATAACTAGTGCAAACTGGAGGAACAGCACCTCATTTTCTGTCTTGGAACCTTGCAGCCTAATGGCATGAACATTGAATTCTCCCACTTTAAGTAATCCCCACACACCCACCCAACAATGCCTCTTCTTTTCTTCCCTTTCCTAGCCTATCTCTCTTTTTTCTACACCTTTTTTTCTCTCACCTTATCTTTGACCCGTCCCCCAGTGGATCTACTCTTCCCTCCTCCCCCACACCTGCCTATCACTATCTCTTATCTGCATCCACCTATCACCACCTCGTGGCCACCCCTCCTCCCCTCTTTTGTCCCCTATCGCTGCTCTGCTTTTCCCTCCTATATAATGGGCTTCCCCTTTTCCTATCTTCAATCCTGAAGAAGGGTCCTGACCCGAAATGTTGACCGCCTGCTTTTCTCCACGGATCCTGCCTGGCCTGCTGAGTTCTTCCAGCATCATAGTGTTCTTCATATTTCTGTGGCTTCTGATCACATATCCATTCCATCACCAAAAATGCCTACTTCCTTCTCTGTTACAGCACTCATACCTGAGACCCTCTCAGATCATCTGCTGCTTAATATTTCAGCAATGCCATTGTTTACTTTAGACATGACTATTCCTTATTGATCTAATTTCCCATATAAACCATAGAACCATAGAACAATACAGCACAATACAGGCCCTTCGGCCCACCATGTTGTGCTGACCTTTAAACCACGCCTAAGACTATCTAACCCCTTCCTCCCACATATCCCTCTATTTTAAATTCCTCCACATACTTATCTAACAATCTCTTGAACTCGACCAACGTACCTGCCTCCACCACTACCCCAGGCAGCGCATTCCATGCACCAACCACTCTCTTGGTGAAAAACCTTCCTCTGATATCTCTCTTGAACTTCCCACCCATTACTTTAAAGCCATGCCCTCTTGTATTGAGCATTGGTGCCCTGGGAAAGAAGCGCTGGCTGTCTACTCTATCTATTCGTCTTAATATTTTGTATACCTCTATCATGTCTCCCCTCATCCTCCTTCTCTCCAAAGAGTAAAGCCCTAGCTCCCTTAGTCTCTCCTCATAATCCATACTCTCCAAACCAGGCAGCATCCTGGTAAATCTCCTCTGCACCCTTTCCAATGCTTCCACATCCTTCCTATAATGAGGCAACCAGAACTGGACACAGTACTCCAAGTGTGGTCTAACCAGGGTTTTGTAGAGCTGCATCATTACTTCGCGGCTCTTAAACTCGATCCCACGACTTATGAAAGCTAACATCCCATATGCTTTCTTAACTACCCTATCCACCTGTGAGGCAACTTTCACTGATCTGTGGATATGAACCCCCAGATCCCTCTGCTCCTCCACACTACCCAGAATCCTGCCATTAACTTTGTACTCTGCCTTGGAGTTTGTCCTTCCAAAGTGTGCCACCTCACACTTCTCTGGATTGAACTCCATCCGCCACCTCTCAGCCCAGCTCTGCATCCTATGAATGTCCCTCTGCAATCTTCGACAATCCTCTACACTATCCACAACACCACCAACCTTTGTGTCGTCTGCAAACTTGCTAACCCACCCTTCTACCCCCTCATCCAAGTCATTAATAAATATCACAAGAAGTAGAGGTCCCAAAACCAATCTTTGTGGGACATCACTAGTCACATCCCTCCAATCTGAATGCACTCCCTCCACCACAACCCTCTGCTTTCTACAGGCAAGCCAATTCTGAATCCACACTGCCAAGCCTCCCTGGATCCCATGTCCTCTGACCTTCTGAAGAAGCCTACCATGTGGAACCTTGTCAAATGCCTTACTAAAATCCATGTAGACCACATCTACTACACTACTCTCATCAGTCTTCCTGGTCACCTCCTCAAAGAACCCTATCAGGCTTGTGAGACATGATCTTCCCTTCACAAAGCCATGCTGCCTGTCCCTAATCAGTCCATGATTCTCTAAATGCTCATAGATCCTATCTCTTAGAATCCTTTCCAACAGCTTGCCCACCACAGACGTAAGGCTCACTGGTCTGTAATTCCCTGGACTATCCCTACTACCTTTCTTGAATAAGAGAATACTATTTGCCACCTCCAATCCTCCAGCACCATAAATTCAAGTAAATCCAAAACCCCGCAAGCATATCTTAATTCACACAAGTCACGTTCATCCATCACCCCTGCAACTCATTGGTTTATATCCAGCATTGCCTCAGTTTTTGTCCTCACCATTATTTTGAAACTGCTCCATGGCCTCACCCCTCCCTATCTCTGTAACTTTCTCCAATACCACATATCAAAATCCCTGTGCTCTTCCACTCTGGCCTCTTTTGCATCACTGATTTTAATTGCTCTATCATTTTCTGCTGTGCCGCATTATTTCTAAACTCTGCAATATCTTCCTGGACCTCTCTGGCATTCTTTTCTTCTTCATGGCAGTCTTTAAAACCCACCTCCTTATGTTCTAATGTGTCTCAATATCAAAGTTTGTAAAATAACACTCCAGTGAAGAACCTACAGACTTTTTTACCGCAGCAATGTTTTACAAGTGTATTATTATCATTGTCATAGAATTAAGAAGAAATTAACCAACAAAAGTTTTGTGTTTACTTAATTCCTTGCAATAGTGTTTTCCTTTTCGTTTAATATTCATGCAAATGCAAATCTTAGGTCATGAGATTTACAGTTTCAAGTCAGCTTTGTACCACAAACTCAAAACAAGGAGAATGATGACTGGAATATCTTAAGAAGGGATGCACAATTTCATGTTTAGTAACTGGCATCCAACAGACAACTTAATGAATGCAATAATTATAAGAGCAAACCTAATTCATGAACTGAGGAAGATTTTGCCAGAATTCATGATTCATCGGTTAATCTAAATGTCATACCAACATTGACTAACTTGCATCATCTACATTTCAAATGTCAAATCACTCAGCTTAATATTCCATCCAAAAATCAAACAATTGTGGATGTCGGAAACCTGAAATTAAAACAATGTGCTGAAATTACTCCACAGGTTAGGCAGCATCTGAGGATAGAGAAACGGGTTAAAGTCCTTGAACCGAAACATTAACTGAAAGGCTTCTCTCTGCAGATGACTCCTGATCAGCTGGGTATTTCCTGCATATTCTGTTTTCAAATAATTTTTATATCCTTTGGTGGAGGACTTTTGTCTCCTTCAAAAAGATAAAAAAATGTTGGTCCTGGTAGCCAGAAACTATGGATTGAAGACTCAAGCTTACAAATGAACAATTTATACTTTTTCTTCCCCTTAGCAATGAAGGCAACGATTTAATTGACTTAAGAAAAACTGATTTCCTTCACTGTGTGGTATTGGCAGGATCACTTTGCTCTAAACATGCAATAACAGCATGGCTTCTGACAAATCTTCCAGATATCAAATACATTAACAGAAACATTTCGGAAAGTTTTAAAGATAATTTATTTAATCTTTTATGACAGTTATCTTTTGTAAGGTAAATAGAAAAGGAACAATTTACAGTTCATTGGATTCAGCCACTTTTACTCTCTCCTTGCAATTTTGTTTCTAGCCATGGCCTGACACTGTTCAAATTATTGTATAATCCAGAAATTTGAAAATAACTCAATAGGTTTTGAAGGTCACTAACTGCTAAAACGCACTGGGCAGAAGGTGATTACCCAATCATTTTTTCTTTCAGTTAATAGCCATGGACAGTAAAGCTGGGCATGTTGACAGTGGAATCATTTCCTACTGCAGTAACCATAAGCAATGGATGGCACCAGTGGTAATGGGCAGTCTGACAGAACCATTATCATTATGGCATAGATTTGCTGGGTTTTGCCATAGGAAGAGCTGCCAAGCTTATGATTCCTGAACAGATGTATAAATACCAAACTTGCTGACCAAGTTATACCAACAATTACCTCCACCATTCAGAATCTGCTTGTGGATCTTGCACTAGTTTAGACATTACACAGGAACTGTAAACTCATTCATTTCAATGGAAATTTTATTGTTGCAAAGAAAAACAAGTAAAAATAAGGTAAGTTATATTTTTTAGATGTGTTTTTGGTAATATTTTGTAATTGGTTAAAAATGTTTGAAATGTTTGCATTTTTTACATGTTAACAAAAACTTTTAATTGTTTATTTAATTGTTTATATTTTTCAATACTTCTGAATGCCAAGGACATTGGGAAGTATTGATAAACTTTGACATTCTTGCAGATGACAGAACTGGGAGTGTGACTTTCTCAACAATTTCATAGGCAGAGTTTGTTCTAGCCCATGCAGGTGACCCAATTAGGTCATATGAGGCACTGATGCTGACTGACCAAGGCCAGAATGTTCTCAGCCAGCAAGTTCTTCATCAGTTAATTTTGAGAGAACAGCATTTCACAATGGTGAGCTTGGGCAATCAGCCACAGAGCTGAAGCACTAGTTGACGAAAAGAATCTGTCCCAGCTTTGTTTACTAAGATCTTAATGAATGCTGTTGTCCAGTGTTTCAAGATTGCTAAATGGAAATTTTTTAATAGTTTTTCCAAACAGCAAATGTCTTAGATTTTAAAGTACGTTCCAAGTTCCAGTTTCTAATTTGTAAAGAAGCTTTCTCATGATCCTTACTCTATAAAACTATTTAAAGTGTCTTACAAATAAAACATTGAATGCCTGTACCTCTCCAAAGAAAATATTGTGACTCCACATTTGGACCTGTTTAAATACACGGTTCCTAACATTTGCACAGCACCAGTTCCTCTTTAACACCAAATCAGGATTTGTTTAAGGTTGGAATTCTCTTTATGTTTAGTAGTGTGGTTACTTTAAACTAATTGCTTCATCACCACATCATAAAATTTTATAATCCTTTCAGCAAATTATTTGGTGATATAAGAAGTTTGGAAGCATTGCCTCATCTACCTAATTACACTGCAGAAACACATCCACCTAATGGGCATATCGTGATCAAAACCTTTTAGTCACACACACAATGTTTTATGGTCTAGATGAGGTTCTGCATCACTGACTGTAACTATCCTAGGCTGATATATGAAGGGAGAGCCTGGAAGAGAATTAGGAAGAGTATATACAGCTAATGCAGAAAAATGATTTAGCTACTACCTGAGGGCATTTCCTCCATTATCAACATTTGTTTAAACTATTAAAATGCAGTCTACATATATCTCAGCCAAGTTTTTTTTTCATTTTAATTGTATCACTCAAGCAAAGGATTATTGTGCCTACCCAAAATCGAAATTGTCAGTCAGCACGATGTAGCAAACTACAGACCAGCCATTATCACTTTTGGGTGGCAAGGTGGTGCAGCAGTTGGTGGTGCAGCAGTTAGTGCTGCTGCCTTACGGCTCCAGGGACCCAGGTTCTGACCTTGGCTGCTGTCTGTGTGGAGTTTATATATTCTACTTGTGACCACATGAGATTCCACCGGGTGCTCCAGTTTCCTCCCAGACATGCTGCTGGATTAAATGGTGATTAAAATTAACCTCTTAGCGTTGGTAAGTAGCAAAAAGAATCAATTGCAGGGGTATGGGGAAATAGGGAAAGGGGGGAAATGAGACTGGGAGCCAGCATGGACCAATGGGCCAAATAGCCTTTGTTTGTGTCATAATAAGTAAGTTATTATGCAAACTGTGAATTTAAAGAAGTTCGATTTGAAAACTAGCTTTTCAGATTTTCAGTCCAGCAGCTAGCCCAAACTGCAGCAATTAATGTCACCACTGACATTGTCATCTGAGCAGAACATCTCACTGGTTCTATAAGTGGCCCAACATTTACATTACCCTCACCCCAAAGAGCAGGGTCTAGATCAGGATCTCAGGAAAGTAGCCTGACTGGTTGCATCATGGACTGGTACAGCAATTCCAATGCACAGGAACGCAAGAGGCTGCAGCGAGTAATGGACACAGCCCGGTTTATCACAGCACAGACCTCCCATCATTGGCAGCATCTACAGGAGGCGCTGCCTCAAGAAGGCAGCATCTATCATCACGGATCCCCATCATCCGGGTCATTCCCTCTCCTCACTGCTACTGACAGGCAGGAGGTACAGAAGCCTGAAGTCCCATACCACTGGGTTCAGGAACAGCTCCTTTCCTACAACCGGCAGGTTCTTGAACCGACCTGCACAACCCCAGCCCTACCTCTGTAATGGAACACTATGGATCACTTCTTACGCTACCATGGACTTGTCTCTGATTGTGTCTTTTTTTCTGCACTAAGGTCTTGTTTTTGTACCGTTTTTTTTCTCTCTCTCTTCACTGTTATGTATAATTTATGTATAACATATAATTTACATTCTGTGTGTTGTCTGTACCTATGTCCCTGTGATGCTGCTGCAAGCAATTCTTTGTACCTGCACCTCACTGAACTTGTGCACATGACAATAAACTCAACTTTGAAACTTGAAAGGGCCAGGCAGTAGTTGGGTTTTGTAATGTACCAAGTGTAGGGTAGAAGCCCAACTCTGCGTCAGCTAGGACAGTAGTTTGCAACCATTTCAGTTCAGCTTGAGGGATTGGGTGAGGAGAGGCACAGAACCATAGCAAACAATAGTGTTTGTAGAGAGTAGAATGATTTGAATTCAAACAATATGGAAAAGCAAACAGAAAAGACTGCTGATGTAAAGCTCAAGCTCAGCATTCATGGGGAAACTGACCTTATGTCTTCAAATGTTGATAAAAGGGCAGCATGTAGACAAAGAATTAGAAGGAGTCATGGCCAAATCCAAAGGGAATGGTCTGATGGAGTGAGAAAGAGAATCTATTTGTGGAAAAGCTCTGGCTATAGTCGAATAGGTAGGAATGTTTGATTGGCTTTGTAAATTGTTTATAAAGTAAGATGGCAGCAGAAGAATTGGGGGGTGGGGGCTAAGGGGGCTGTTTCCATGCTGCATGATTCTATGACTCTATGCATCTATGGTATGAGCATACCATTATGTTCTGTGATTTCAGTCCCAGTGCTGGCTACTCTAACAATGGCCATCACTGTCTCCTCCAAGGGGATTGGGCAATGCATATGAGGTTGTTCTTTGCCACAGAGCTTCTCTCCCTGTGATTATATGCCTTGTTGTCTTGCAGAGTGTCAATGTGTTAGTGAGTGTCAAGAATGTGTTTGGGAGGTGTGCCTATCATGGTGAAAAGTGCAAGCTGAAAGTCAGGGATGAGGCTTGAAGAGTGCTCAGTATGTGTGTGACTGTTGGCCAACAGAAAGGTTAGGTCTGACTCCTGGTTGATCGACCTTATTGGTAGATAAGTCATCCTGCTGCTTTGAGCAAGGTTGGTGGAGCAGCTGGTGAGATATGGAACTTGAAGATGCATTCACTGTCCTTAATCATGGGTTTGAATCCAGATTCTCAGAACTTGACCTCTAACAGCTTTCCCCTCTCACTGTCCTCCAATGTGGATGTCTTCTGGGCTCTTCTGGAAAAGGGACACCTCTCCTACTTTGCCACCAGTGTAGCAATAGAAAAAAATGGAGCCCACTACCTCCCATGATGTGCCATTCTTCAATATCCTCAAGTCAAAAGTTCCAGAATACCTGTCAAAGCCTTTTACTACTACAATGCACCTCCCCTTTAAGAGGTACAGGCTGATATTATATGCCGTCAACAACTACTGACACTGAACCCCCGCTAAGCCAATAAGCCAATGAATGGCACAATTAGCATTGTCTTCACAAAAAAAAATTATGTAAATTAGTCAACACAATGAATCTGCTTGCATCAGAAGCAGCAGCTAGGGACTCTTTTTGTGTCACTCTCAATTTTCTGGACTTTCCATGAGACATTTTTGGGAAGTCTCAGACAAAATCTAGAATGTAAAATCATTTTTGGAAGATAACTCAAGAATGGAAATTCACAGAAAAGGGCCCATAAGTACAAGCAGAACACATAATATATACTTGCTTGGTTCTCCATCTTTTGGAGAGGACTGCCGTTAAACCTCTTTGACTTATTTGCTCCTTTAGCACCCAGTGGAAATAGCTGCTCTGAATCTGTGACATTAAACAGAAATTATATTGCAAGGTTCTTCCCCCCTAATCTGCTTCAGATTTACACAGTTAATGGGTTTATTACAGGCTCTGAGCATCAGCAAGATTTCAAGTCAGCTTGCATGGCATAGGATATATGGAACATTGGTAGATCACTGAGCTGTAGAACCTAAAACAGAGGTCACCTCTCATCAACTTGCCACACCCCAAGCTAATTTTTTCTTATTTTTGCTTTTTCCAACAATCCATTCCTACAATAAAAGAGTAACAATTATATTTATTATGATTAAAACAACTTTTTATGAAGTTAGTGTGCAGTGTCTACAAAGTGCAGAATTTGGTGAGTAAGAGTGATTTCATTTTAGATATTCATTTGCTTAATCTAGGTTACAGTCAAGCTTTCTTAACCTTGTGGTTACCATTTGCAAGTAGCCCAAGGGGTAATTAAGGAAACAACAAGAAATTATTAACTGAAGTCAGGTGACTTAGGACATGGGGGACTTGGAAATACAAGGCTGTGGGTCCTGCTAAGGCACCGCATGTTTTAATGAACACTACAGTGCCCGCTGAATGTGGATGTTGGTGAGTTAGAGAATCTACTGAGTCAGGGAAAATAATGACAGACATCCCACACTGACATATCTGTCCACGGCCTCCTCTACTGCCAAGCTGAGGCTAAACGCAGATTAGAGGAACAATACCTCATATTCCGTCTTGGTAGCCTCCAACCTGACGGCATCAACATCAAATTCTCCAACTTCCAGTAACTACTCCCCCATTCCCCCCTCACCTTTGTTTTTCCCTTATCCTTCTGGTCCCTTCACCCCTTCTCTTTCCCCTCCCCTGCCCTCATGACCTGCCCGTCACCCGCACCTTCCTCCCTCTGGTTCCCTGCCTCCTTCCCTTTATTCCATGGTCCACTGTGCACTCCTATCAGATTCCACCTTGTTCAGCCCTTTGCCTTTTCCACCTATCACCTCCCAGTTTCTCAATCATTCCCAATTCCCCCCTCCCCACCTACCTATCGGCCCCCCTCACCAAGACTCACTTATCACCTGCCAGCTCATGCTCCTCCCCCGCCCCACCCTTTTACTCTGCCTTCTGCCCACTTTCTTTCTAGTCCTGAATGAAGGGTCTCAGCCCGAAATGTCGACTGTTCATTTCCTTCCATAGATGCTGCCTGACCTGCTGGGTTCCTCCAGCATTTTGTGTATGTTGCTCCAGATTTCCAGCATCTGCAGTCTCTCTTGTGTCTCAAGGAAAATAATGCAGCTTTATATTTAAATAAATAAATTATAATGGGCAGGCACGGTAGTGTAGCGGTTAGCATAACACTATTACAGCACTAGTGACCCGGGTTCAATTCCTTCCGCCGTCTGTAAGGGGTTTGTACGTTCTCCCTGTCTCTGCATGGGTTTCCTGCAGGTGCTCTGGTTTCCTCCCACATTCCAAAGACGTACGGGTTAGGAAGTTGTGGGCATGCTATGTTGGCGCTGAAAGCATGGCGACACTTGTGGGCTGCCCCCAGAACACCCTACACAAAAGATGTATTTCACTGTGTGTTTCTATGTACATGTGACCAATAAAAAGATACCTTATCTTATATAAATTAGGATCAGCATGGCATGGCAGGTAATGTGTTGCAGATACTTTACCTGGGAACTGTTAGAAACTGTCATGATTAACTTCAACCACACATATCTGATGATCCGCCTTCCAAGGTTTTGAAAGAGAAGGCAATGAGAATGTGGATTCAGTGGTTGTCATCTTCCAATATTCCATAGATTGTAGTATGGTTTCAACAAATTGGAAGGTAGCAAATATAACAACTATTTAAGAAGGAAGGGGAATACAAAATTATAGACAACAATAGTGAGAAAAATGCTGAAATCTACCAGTAAATATGTGGCAACAGTGCATTTAGAAAACACTAACAGGATTGGGGAGAGTCATTATGGATTTAAAAAAGGAATGTCGTGTTTGACAAATCCATTGGAGTCTTTTGTGACTGCAACTAGGAGGATGGATAATGGGAGGCCAGTAGTGTGTTTGAACTTTCAGAAGGCCTTCAATAAGGTGCTACACATGAAAAACTTGAAACAAAATTACAGCATGTGACATGGAATTGGAGGTAATCTTTTGATGTGGATTGGTTAGTGCACAAAAACTGAAAGCTGGAGTAAATGGATCAATTTTTGGTGTGCTGCAGGTTTTGGCATTGGGGTCCCAGATATTCACAACCTTCATCAATGATTTGATAAGATATTTATTTATTAGTCACATGTACATTGAAACACACAGTGAAATGCTTCTTTCTGTGTTACTGAGAATATGCCGGTGGCAGCCTGCAAGTGTTGCCACTCTTCCGGTGCCAAAATAGCATGACCCAGCTCCTAACCTGTGCGTCTTTTGAATGTGGGAGGAATTGGTTGAGGGAACCTAGTGTAATATATTCAAATTTGCTGATGAAACTAATCTGTGCTGAGTGTGGGTTAAATAATGATGTGCGAAGCATCTTCAAGGGGGATATGGACGTGCTAAGTAAATAGCTGGAGACGTGGCAGAGAGCATATAATGTGGAAGAATGTGCGATCATCCAATTTAAAGGAAAATTAGAAAATTGACGTACAGTTATTCCGAGCAATAAGGAAGGCAGATGATAAATTCCTTTACTCCATGAGGATTTCAGTAAGATTGTACAGAATATCCAGCCCTGTTGAAACTACACCTAGATATTGTGAACAGGTCCGAAGGATACACTTGCAATTATGGGGAATGGAATGAAGGTTTAGTAGATATTTTCAAAGCATATAGGGGGGAGTGTGGCAGTGTTGTCATTTGAGAAAAGATTAAGGAGTCTATGCGTATAGCCCTCCACATTCAAACACCCAAATACACCAATCCCATGTTTCTTCCCACACCTCTATCAACTCACCCTTCCCAGCCCATTGTCCTGTCACCCACTACACTAGGAGCAATTGACCTACCAACCAGCAGAGCTTTGGCATGTGACAAGAAAAGGGAGCACTGGGAGAAAACACACACAATTACAGGAAGAACATGCAAACTTCACAAAGACCGCACCTTAAGGTCAGGATCAAACTCAGATCTCTTGAACTGTGAGACAGCAGGACTAACTGATGTTCCACTTTGCCACACTATCTCATGGGGCTTGACAGGAGAGATGCAGGGATGATGATTCCCCTGACTGGGGTGTCTTGAACCAGTTGAACACAGTCGCAAAGTCATTCAGGACAGAGATAGTGAGAAACTTCTTCACGCAATGTGGTGAGTCTCTGGAATTCTCCACACAAGAGGGCCGTGGAGTATCATTCAGTGAGTTTTTTGAAGATGGAGGAAGATACGTTGACTTTTAACTTGGTTCAACTAACTTAGGTTAGGTGAATGACCACACAAATCCTAATTATCCAAACGACTCGCAACTTTATTGTATTAACTTATTATATCAAATGCAAAATCCACATAATCCTGAATTCTATTGTTCCTTTTGGACCAGTACTCATCCAAACTACTTTTCTCACTTACACGAAATAGGGGATCTCCTGTTGGCCAAACAACTGATCTGTTCTTCCCCTTGCCCCAGGCATAAGGGTCTTCCTTGCGATAGTTGGTGTCCTGGAGTTCTCATTTGTTAGTCTCCTGAGTTTCCTCACTTCTCTACCTCCAAAAACCTTCATTATTATTCTTTTCCCTTATCAGTTCTGCCTCATTCTGCTTTGATTCCGATGGCTCTGATTCATTGGGCCAGCCTGTGTTCACCCCTCATTGGCTCTGGCCCAAGGCTACAGGTGGCACCACCTCAGCACATGCCTCAATATCATTCCTTTGCTATCTTTGCTGAATTAGTTCATTTCAGACTAATTATAGCAAGTTCAAGTCAGACACTGGGCTCAGGTTATTTCAGTTCATAGACACAGGCTATTCTCCTTATAAACCTGCATTGATTCTTCTGCCTTATCAAAGAGCATCCCACAAATATCTTCTTATTTGGAAATGTTCTCTGATTAGCAGATTATCGGTAGGGCCTTTGTTATGTCCACTTTCAAGTACTTCAATCCAGAAAGAGTTAACTTGGAAAACAACAGCCTCTACTTCTTCCAGCACCTGGCAAGAACAAAGACATTTTTTTTGTCTACCATCTTTGACTTGTTCCAGCCAGCTGTTCTGCAGATTTTTAAACCCTTCAGGCCAACAGATACACGTTTGCGTACTAAAGGTACAATGGATTTCAAGGGATAGGGATTTAGTGCAGGAAAGTGTCAATCAGGTAAAAAAAAAAGTCAGCCTGATCTTATTGAATGGTAGGCCAAGTGGCTCTTCCTACTTCTCTTTTCTTCTCCATTGAACACAACTTCTTGTACAGCTTCTACCATGCTGATTGGCCAATTTCACCAATTTAAATAATTGCCCTTAATTGAAGCATTGGTACTCTTAATGATTCTATAGGAATAACCATAAATTCTAATACTCCATTTGTTACAGTATGTTGTTATACTCTCTCCATGCAATTCTGGGAACATACAAGGGAAATAAAAAGCTCTAATAAGGTGAAAACAAGATAATTGTAGAAATAGCTTAGAACAGGTGAGATAATTAGCAGCCTGATTCAATAATGTTGGCATAAGTACTGTTTCAGGGGTGAGAATTGCAATTGAAATCAAGAACATACATTTCAAAACCATTTAACAGCCTGTGATTATTAATTTTCCACACTTTATTACAAAAAATATATTACATTTTTAAATGAAGATCAGTGAGACTAAAATGAGTGAGACTTGACAGATCTGATATTGTGTTCTTGTGATATTAAAATTAATCAGGGAAACCTTCACACCTCAGCATACAGCTTAAAATTTGTCATAACATGTGCATGTATGGAAACAAATAGAAAGCGTATAAGTATCTTGGAATTCTGCAAATGCTCTAATTCAGTGCACAGATTACACGTATTAGAGCAATTTATTGACTAAGTTGCAAAATAATAGCCATGGTATTTAGTGGCCCAATCTATCCTTGTTGGTTTGGATAACATCTAGGTTAAGATATAATGAGTACATGTATGTACTGTCGTAAGATAGTTAATGATATAAGACAAAAAAGGGCAGAAATTGGATTAAACTGTTTTTAGTTTGTTTATAAATTAAAAATCATTGTATAATTCACTACTTATTTAATACTAATGATTTTCATGAAAACAAGAACCTCCCTTATGCTGTATTTTGCATTTTATGTCTAATAGTGTGACAATATGACTGAAATCATTGATATTTTCAGGGTATATACTCGAGCTGGATTTCATTATTAAATAATAAAAAACACAGCTGTAACAATGATTGCAGTAATAGATGCTGTTGCTTTTTTTTAAATATGTATCTTTGGAAATGCTCAGATTTCAAAGTATACTTTACAACTGGAAACCAGGGTCACTACAAAGGACAGTAACAACATCTACAGGAGAAATGACCTTGATAAAGGTCTCATTAATGGGCCTTTGCCAATAAGAAAATTACATCACATAATCATTACACATTACAGGATGTGTTGCAGATGCCAGTGAAACAAATTTATAAGAAGAGTTGTGCAAGGGGCCAATACATTATCTTTTATAGCTGCCACTTATGGCAACAAAGCAAATTATTTGGGTTTTTTATTGTTTGCATTGACAGTTATTGAGTAATACTAATCACAGTATTAGTTATCATCGCATTAACTAGTGAATTGGCCTGTTGTGTCAGAAACTGTCACTCATTACTCACCCAAAAAAGGACTTTCATGAGAAATCCCCTGAAAGTAATTTTTTATAATAGTATATTTTTATGCCTAACATTCCCTAAAGTGATGAAAACAATCCAGTTACTCACTTATTTACTGACCCAGTCATGGGAAGCAGTTATTGAGGTTTATATCCTTTATTTCTATTTATGAGCACTTACCACAGTCTTGCTGTCCCTCACTATGAAGGTTGAGATTTTCTAATAACGGCTGATAGCGTTTCATGAATAATGTGATCTTAGTCACCACTTCAGCATCAACAAATGCTTCAGATTAATGCACATAATCTCAGTCTGCCTGATAGTCTAGTTCCTGCAATGCTAGTCAGTGCTCCATTAGAATGAGTGACATCTGATTCTATGAGCAAGTCACAACAGAGCCACCTTACTGCTGCTCTGCCACCATGTACATGACAATGTCAGCAGTGGTGAATGACATTCAGCAATTTGTTACTTCCTGTCTTAAATTGTGCTTAATCTTTCATCCTAAACTGTACACATGTGTGGCTTTAAGTAGGCTATCACAACAAGTACCCAGTAATGCTATAGCACATGGAGAATGACAGAAGGTAAATTGCTTGTCAGGAGGCCTGTATTTCAATTCGAGGCATATTCCTTCTACTCTGCAAACATCTTCCAATGAAACCTCTTCTAAACAGCTGCTTTCAATGCTAACTATTTTTGATTTAAATGTCAATAAAGCTCCAAGCCCTTTCAGATTTTTGGCAGGGTATTGCACAGACTTGTACTTCTTTCTCTATGCTTGCTGGCAGGTATGAGTTTCTATTTACCTAATCCTAGGAGCATGGCCTGTAATAATTATCATCTCAAGAGACTGTTTTACAGTGATAGAAAATGCTGATCAGGACAATAGGATGCTGAATTTCATTTTGGATTACTGTGACAGGTGACTGCAGTTGTAAATACAAATCCCTCTGGAGGATTCAAGGCAGTTTGTAGCAGACCAACAGCTGTGAAAATGTTATCTTGTGAAGCACATAAAAAGACAGAATGTCTAAAATGCCGAGGTATTTAGCTCCCACTTAAACAAAAAAAGGTATGTTTCCCTTTTTCTATTAACCAGAGCAAATTCAGCAAACTATCAATTGCTTGCTGGAGCTTGAAGGTGTTCAACCCTGCTAATGAGAAGTTTTTTTTCTTTAAACTGAATTTTCAACAATAACCACTATAAATATTGTGGAAATGGCAGGTCAGTCAGTTTTTGTTAAAGAAAAAGACGGGCTTGACATTTTGGAGCAAAGACCTTTTCGCAAACTGGTGGAGACTTGCAGCATTTTGTTTGTTCTCTTACTTACATCACCTTAATCGGAGATTATAATCTCTGTCTAGTAAGACAAATTGGTGCATGATCATTATTTTATATTAATTAAATATTACAGAATGTAGGTTAAATTTTGCCTTAACAGTGGAAGAGGGGACAAGTTTATAGTACTGATATAACACCAATATAGATAATTGGTTACTCCTCATCTGGAATGATTGGTGTCCAATTCTTGGCACCACTCTTGAGGAAGCCTGACAAGACCTTCAACAAGTTGCAGAGGAGATTGACTATATTGGGGCTGGAGACGAGAGACTTACTTGAAGAGACTGGAAAAATTACCATTGTTGTCCTTAGAAAAGTTTTAAGGAAAGATTTAACAGAGATGTGTAAAATTCTGATAACTTTTGATTCAGGAACTAGGAGACTAGAGAGGAGGTTACTAGAGTGCTTCAGATTAAATATAATTGTCAAACAGCCAGAGAGGAGATTTTTTTTGTTATATTCATATTTACAGCAGATTGCTATGATTTGGAATGCAATATCTGAAAGAGTGACTTCACAAGCTGAATCAGTAGTAACTTTTCAGATGGGAATTGTATGAATACTTGAAAAGAAACTTTCATAAGAGATGTAGGGAAGAGTAGGAAAAGTGGGATTAATTAAATAACTCTTACACAGAGCCAGCACAGGTACACTAGACCAAATGGCTTCCTTCTGCTGTATAGTATTCAATGATCCCATGTATCTATGAACGATCCCAAGAATATTGTTGCACCAACTCTAGCTAACTTACTTAAAACATATTTAAGCATGTGGCTTTTCAGTTTATTATTTTTTGACACATACAGCACAGCGCCATCTGGCGTACACGCAGGTGAGAAAGATTGCTGTTCATGTGGAAATGGTGTGAAATTTCTCCAACAGATTTTTTGTATCAAAATGTTTGACTAATCATGGCTATCTGGTGTGCAAATGTATGAAAAGCAATAAACAAATATTTACAGGTTTTTGACCTGGATCTCCTTTGCTCTGTTAGGTCAGATTTTATTAGTGCAGAAGGCTGAGCCTGTGTAAATTCAGCATATCTTAACCCAGACACCATAATCAATCCAAGAACTTGATTACAAATTAGGATGCAGCATTGCCCTAGTGATATCAGAAATTATGTTAGGAGAAGGCAATGTAAGGATTGCACCTTTGCACATCAGGAACAACTAAACAATTTCATTGCTTGTTAAGGGCATAAAACCTTGAAACTGTTGCATGTAATATATGATAATGTGGTGGGGAAGCACTTATTGTTCTGAGGCGCTGTGCACTCAAAAAGTACTAAACATATCAAGGGTTTGATAAAACATGTGATAATGCTTAATAATGCAGCCTCAATGCCTTATTAGTCATGTGGGATTCAATGCTCATCAATAGCAAGTGTTGACCATTGCCTCACTCAGACAGGTTGAATCACTTTCCCTCAAGAGGTTGTAGTTGTACCAAGTAGCTGCATATTGAGTTGGTAATTTTTTGTTTGTTTCATGGTGTCTTTGGGCTTTTACATTACTGTTATGTCTAATATCACCTTCTTAAAAAATATAGTCCATATGCCATCCATAAGTGTTCACTGAGGAAGGAAGAGCTGAGCTTTCCCCAGTTGGACATACACTTATTCCTTAGACTGCATTTCTCTATCTGATCCTTTCAGAGGAAAGAATACAGGATCAAAAGAGTTATGAAATACAGGCTAGCTTGAATACCCAAGGTGATTGCAATCAAATGTACTTTTGCAATTCATCTAAGAAGTAGATAGCAAAGATTCAGCACAAGGTATACTTTGGGCCACCACATATTGCTCTCTAATCTACAGCATCCTTCATGGCTTATTCTCATTGACTAACAGCTTTACCTGTCTGATCAGTCATCTTGATTGTTGAAGGCCAACATATTTTTACAAAGTAAGGATTAGTATGTATTTCTTCACTTTTCAGGCAGAAGCAGATGTGTCTCAGACTTAGCACAATGGTAGAATACAATGTAAGAGGAAACTTAGCTTACTGGCTGAAAATTGAAAAGAAATGAGTTCTTTTGTCTGGGCACAAGAATAGTTCTCAAATAATCTTTCTTGGGTACATTGGAATAACTAAGCATCTCCATTTATTCATCAGGATGAAAGAAACACATGAGAATCCATCACTAAACACAAGAGTCCAGCAAGCACTGGCAAGCCCGGTGTGCAGATACCCATTTGTTCCTTTAATCCCAAAAATTTTAAAACCCACCAACAATAATATGGTCTTTCTATCCCTTACTCTTTCAGTTAGATCACCAATGTAAACATGCTGCAGCAGAATTGGCACAATGAGTGGTATGTATAGTGCATGTGCTATTAAGGGAGATAATGGATAATTCAGCAAATTATTGCAAGAAATTTCAAGTTGGCTGTTCAGTCGTATATTATTTATGGAGTTATAAAAGTTCACTTGAAGTAAATCTGTTAGTTACTGTGCATCAATAAAACATTTTAATTTAAAGAAGAATCCATGAAGTGTGAGCTGAAGTTCATTATGCATAAACTAAAAGATAGTTAATGACCAAACTTTAATTGAATCCCTTTTTTTCAGTAAAATATTTGCTCTGACATTGTTAATCCTCAAACATTGCACAGTATTTAGTCAATACCAGCCACTGCATTATCACAAGTATTTTGACAAAGAGTCTTCCTTATATTATCTGGTCAGTCTGTGCCAAGTTTCAAAGCCATGATCAGAACAGTGTGACGCAGACGGATATGCCACTGGACCTCCCTAAGCTTGAAATCAGTTTGTTTTGTAGCTTGTGAAATGCAGTCAAGTGTCCAACTGCTTACTGTGAACTCAAGTGCTGTTTCTGTTAGCTACCTCACACTGAGTGCAAATAGTCAGATAAAAGTTTGTTTACATGCATGCCACATAAGAACCATCTATATATTTCTCCTAAAGGTATAAATTACAGTGTGATTATCGTTTTTTAGTAATTCAGTTTCAATACCAAACTTGCTCACTTTTCTTCTGTTAAAAGGATGGTGCAAGTTGAACACTGAAAATAAATACGTCAGTACTTCTTCATATCATTAATCCCACTTAAACTCATGAAAATATTCCTGTAACATAATTCTATAATTTACATGCAGTGTTTGGCACATCTAAGTGAAAGCAAAGAAAGCATCACTGAACAAAAAGGTGAAAAAGATTGGCGTTTGATCACTTTGTCTGCAGTGTGTAGGAGAGGCAGACATCCTGCATGTTCTAATTAAATACGAGGCTTCATCTGCCTGGGGACCCAGCAGTTCTTAGCACAGACCGGGCCATGTCCATCCCAAGAGGAGGCGATGCTGCAGAGGGACACTTTTTCATGGGCTACCTGCTTCAGCTCATCTAAGCAACAATGATAGCCATATGTGAAGCTGCAGGAAAACAGATGCTGTTTTTCCATTTGTGAAATCAAGTTGTTGGAAAATGGTCAGGTTTTCAATTGCCGAATGTATGACAGGAAAACTAGGAGAATGGGGCTGAATATCTGACATAAATTTTTGTTGCCAGTTTACAGGTTACTTGCAATGCTTGTGTCAATTTAATTTTTAAAAGCTTATTCTTGCTGCAGAGAGCTTCAACCTTAATGAAGAACATTAATTTCTGTGCATGTGTGCCTGTAGTCACATTACTGCTAATTACTGGGCATTTTCCTTTATATGTTTCCAAGAAAGCCTCCTCTGGTTAGAGACAAGAAACAATGTTTATGGTGTTTCTGCTTTCTAATCAGCATAAATTGCATACATCAATCAGTGTGGTTTTAAATTAAAACTTCTTTTGACAAACAATTACATATCTATTGATCCCAGTGGTGAAACAGAATTATTCAATGGAATGCCTACTCCAACTTCAGATATGAATATGGCAATTTTACCTTAAAAGCATTTTAGAGCCACGGATGGTACTGTGATAAACAGGTACCATGCTAAAGACTTGGCATGACTTAGTGATTCAGTTCAATTTCACTTAGCCCAAACTTCCACCAATGGTTATTTTCAGTGACCAACAATGCCCATTTCATGTATTGAATTGACGTCCACGGCAGAATCAGGATTAGAACCTGTCTCCAACTAATGCTAAACCCGATCAAACATAATTACTGTATTCCAATTCCTACCAGTGCTAATGCAGGGTGTCAGCCCAAAACATCAGCCATCCCTTTGCTTCTACAGATGCTGCTGGACCCACTGAGTTCTTCCAACAGTTTAGTTTTTGCTCCAGATTCCAGCATCTGCAGTCATCTATGTCTCCTCCCTACCAGTGATCCATCTGTTCAGGTTTGGTCACGCCTTTTAAGTCTCATCTGCAAGTACTTTTTCCCTTGTTATCATATGTCCTTGAATGTTGCTCATTCCATATAAGAAAATATGGAGGAGTTGGCCATAGTCTGTTCTAACCTGCTGAACCTTTCAATAAGATCATGGTTGATCTGAACATGGCCTTAGAGCTCTCCTGATTGTTCGCCATAACTATTAACTCCATTTTCATCCAGTCTATCTTCATGGTGCATTGCTTCAGGAAGGCTAGTAGTATTGCCAAGGATGCCTGCCGCCCTGGCCATTTCCTTTTCTCTCTTCTACCTTCTGGGAGAAAATACAGGAGCTTGAATGCCCAGACAACCAGGCTTAAGAACAGCTTCTTCCCCACTGCTATCAGACTTCTGAACCAATCACCTCCCTCACATCCCCTTCCTGGTGGTGCTGCCACAATTTCGGACTCTTAATTCTACCTCTCTCAGTTACCCCATGATTGCCACATTAACATTTCTTTTTGCATTACATCAGATTGCACTACAATCTCAGCACCATTCTGTTGTTTTGCGCTCATTACTGTATTTATTGTTGTATTTGTTATTACCATGTAGAATGTTTACTCTGTGAACTTCACACGAGCAAGGAATTTCATTGCACCTTGGTGAACATGACGATAAACTAATCTGAATCTGCTGGGAATCCGAGGTAAAAATAAACAATGCTGGAAATACTCAACAGGACAGATAGCATCTGCGGAGAGAGAAACAGACAATAACATTTCATATGAAAGACCTTTCAATACACCTGGGGAAAATTAGAGATCATGAATTTTGATGATGCAGGGAAAGGACAAGGTTGAGGAGAATCACATGAAGTAGGGTCTTCGGGGGAAGGCAAGAGAGATTAAATATCAAAAGGAATGATAGCACAGAAGGAACACTACAGCTTAGTCTAGAGCAGGTGTAAGTGCAGGAAGCAAATTTATCTAAAGTTACAAACTGAAAATATGGTGGATACTAGAAATCTGAGATAAATGGAGAAAATGATGGAAAGGTCACTTCTTTAAAATTATTGAACTCCAGCGTGAGTCCAGAAGGCTGCAGTTCTAGGCTGTTATTCCATGGATCGCTATCTGCACAGCGTCCTGCCACTTGGAAATGTTTGGCTAATAGGTGAAGGTTAGCTTAGTTTTGTAAATGATAATAATTCCACAAAAATTGCATACATAACATTACACTGGGATGATAAGTTCCAGCGATGTGTTACTGATAGTGCTGCTGTTGCAGGAATCTGGACAGCTGCTGTTCTATTCGCTTTGTTGTGTGAGGAAGTGGACACAGACCCCTGCCCTTCCCACTGCTGGGAACCTGACACAAATCCAGCAATGATTCACCCCATAGCTTGGTGTGGAGATGCTGCCTGGGAGGGCTGGAGCTGGGTGGATCAGGATGAGCAGAGCTTGCTGCTTCATGCTTTGTTGTGGGGTTCAGGGCTGACACAGTGACTAGGGGGTCACTGCTGAGGACTGGCAGCACCTGCTCCGTGTGTTGACAGACCACCTTGATCCCACAGTCTCTCTCATCACCTCCTGTTGGATCTGATGGAAGCAGCTGTCTCCCCCTCTGTTTGCTGCACAGCTCCCCCCAGCCCAGAGATTTCTCTATGGTAACAAGCTCAATGGCCAGCAAGTGTTCCCCAACTCCCCAGTGACAGCCCAAACTCCCTGATCACAACTCCATAATCACTCCCCGGCAACCCAGTCACCTCCAAGCCACTCACTCACAATGACTCCCTGATCATACCCCGACTTCCAAATGACACCTGATCCAGATCACATCCCACCCCCCGATCACAACTCCTAATCCCTGTTCAAATCGTGATCTTCTGATCACAAAAGATGCCTTGATCATTCCACGAGACCTCAATCACTCCCCGACTCCCCGATCACACCCTTGATTCCCCAATCACCAGTGCACCCGCCCCCCCCCACCCCCAGTTTCCTGATCACTCCCCCAACTCAATAATCACTCCCTGGCTCCCCGATCACAGCAAAGACTCCCAGATCAAATCCTGACCCTGATCAATCATTGAAACGTAGAATGCACTGCAATCTGGATCACTCCCCTAATCCCCAGTCACATCCAAATTTAATTACTCCCCGACTTCCTGATCAACCTCAGCTCCCCAATTACACCTTGATCCTAATCACACACGGACTCCCCACTCACTCTCCTAACTTCTCGAGAATAGTGGTGAATGATTTGTACATCAGGTGGAAGAATAGAATGAAGCACCACAAGCTCGCTATAACAAGACTGCACTTTTTGATAATACACGTGGGATTACAGAGCATAATTTTGAAGTTTGCAGACTATAGAAAATTCTGAACTGTAATAACCTATCAAAAGGATGTTAACAGACATGCAGACAAGCTGTTGAAATGGGCCGGGATACAATGCAACACAGAAGTGAGGCAATTCATTCTGATGGGAGGAATGTGCACAAAACCTTTAAATTAGCTGATAGAATCTTAAAAGGGGTGTAAGAATGGAGAGATATCAGGTGCACGCACACCTGTTCCAGCCTAAGGGGGAAATCTTTTGGAGGCCGAGCTACAGAAAGAGTCCTTTATGTCAAACAAGGAAGAAGATGCTACTGAAGTCTCAGCAAAGGAAGATGTAGTTGAGATTCTGGATGAGGTAACAATTGACAAAGAGAACCTTCTAGAAAGGCTAGCTGCACTTGTGTGGATAAATCACCTGATCCAAAGGGATGCACCCTAGCATGCTGCAGGGAATAATTGCTGTGGGGTTGGTCATAATCTTCTATACATGATGACTGAAGAATTGCAAATATTAAGAAAAAGTGTAAGGATAAACCCAGAAACTACCAATTAATCAGTTTAATCTCAGTGGTGGAGAAATGTTTAGAAGTGATAATCTGGGACAGAATTAGCAGTCACTTGGACAAGTGTAGATTGATTAAGCATGGATTTGTCAAAAGCAAATTGTGTTTAACTACTTTGACGGAGTTTTTTGATGAGGCAGCAGAGACGCCCGATGAGGGAAATGCGGTTGATGTGATTACATGGATTTTCAAATGGCATTGAGATTAAAGCCCATGGGCTTAATCTCTAAAAAGGAACATTGTGTACATCACTCTGGAGTGCAGCGTGCTTCTGCACTGAGCATCATGTTTGGGCATGGGCTCCAAGGAAGGCCTTTTATGTGGTCATTGAACAGGTTGTCCTGTAAACTAGCCCTCAGAGAATTCACAGGACCAATGAGGCCTGATGTCCTTCTGTTGCAGGGCGGTACGAACCTAAAGCCTGACACTGACAGTATCATGGCCTCTTCAGGAGACTCTTGGCTGCCTGTGGCTGTGTCTGAGAGATTGGGGATGAATCACACTGAGCACTTCTGCCCTCAGCGAACCACAAGACCAGCATTACAAGCACCAGTGTAACTGGATTCAGACAGATCTGGTCTTCCCTGCCAGACTCTAGGACACAGTCACCCTTCCACAGGTGAGGCATCCTCCAAGGGCCCTGCATTGGGGATGAGATGGCCATATGGTCTATCGACACATGCTGTTCACCATCAGCTACCTCCCTTCACTGAAACTGGCAGAACGCACTCCTGGAACAGCAGCACACTGCAGCACACATACTGCAGACACCGTACAACCAGAATATAGAATACGGAAGAAGGCCATTTGGCTCACTGTGTGTAAGCCGAATGTAAAAGGACTTCCCAGCCTTTCCCTATCCTCCAGCACTGGCTCTGTAGCCCTGCAGGTGGTGGCTGCTGAAGCACTTGTGCTTATGAGAAGGGGTTTCTCCCCACTACCCTTTCAGGCAGGGAGTTGCAGACGCTTCCCACACTCTGCATTAAAAGTTATTTCCTCAGCTTGGGTCCACTCACTCACTCACTTTAAATCTATGCTGTCTTGTTTTCAATCCACTTAAGGGAATATGCTGTTTCTATTTATGGCATCCAGGACCCTCAGTTTTTTATTTATATACCTCAATTAAGTTGCCCCTCAGACTTCCCTGTTCCAAATGAAACAACCTCTGCCCAGACAATCTTTCATCTTAGCTGAAATTTTCCAGCCTAGTCAACCCCTGCACCCTCTGCAGAGCCATAACACCTCTCCTGTAAAGTAGTGACCAGCTGTGCTCAAGCTGTGGTGTAACAAGTGTTGCATATAACCCTAGTGTAACCTCTCAATTCTTATATTCCATGTATTCCATGTCTTGGTTTTTGAAGGAAAGGATTCTTCTGCACATTACAACAAAATAATCTGAGTGAGAAAAGATTCTAAAGGAAATTAGTGGGGAATAGGATTGTCTATGAGCTGGTATAGACTTGATTGTCCAAAATGGCTTCTATGTCATAAGGAAATATATGGATAGTGTTTCAGTTTCTTTAAAATGTATCAGCATCTTCTAATTCTATTCTCTGGAACTGGAGATATATGCACTGTTTTGACCCTTGCCAGCTTCTCCTAAATATCCTCTGGTGCTATACTATGCTGATAGTGAATGTTATTTGGGCCCATTTCCTCAGATCCATCTTTCGCAAGAGCACTGTAGCTCACCACACATCCAAGTTAGGTTTTAATGCACTTTATGAAATTCATTTTCAGAATGTAGGTGGATCATGGAAGAATTGGCAGTTATTATCCTTCCCTATTTCCCCTAACGAAGTGATGGCAGATGTTCTTGAGCTGCTGCAGAGTGGTTTGCCTCAAAATTGAGTGGCTTGCTTGGCTTGAAAGACTGGAATTGTATTTGGCCCAGAATTGGTGTAAACAGCATTTCTTACCAGAAACTAGTTATGATTTTATGATAATTCAGTAGATTCATAATCAGGAACCCATCTTTTTTTATTTCACTGTCTTTATGTTTGTCTACTGACATCATTTCCCACCCATTGCATTTATTTTGCCAGCCATTTTTTGTGTCCCTGAATCTCCTGGAAAATATGTTTAAAATACCTACAACCCACCTCATTCCTTGCAAGTCTCTACCACAGGTCCAGAAGAGACAGAAAGACAACCACAAATTTGAGATGTTGATATCTCAGAGCCCTTTGCTATCTAAAATAGTCATGCCAGCTTTTGTTGTCCAATTCACTATTCACCTTCATTAAAAAAGATAGAAATCATATGACTGAGGATTCTAAGTTTGTTCAAAAAATAATCACAGCAAAAAATGATATCAAAAGGCTGACCTGGACCTTAGTATTGCAGTTTCTTGTGTTGTTTTAACCAGATTTGATGTTTCAAGTGTTGGCTTTGCCAGTTGATTTGCAAATCAATGCAATGGATTCTCTGTACTGATCTGTCCTACTGGTGAAAATAAAAATATTATATACCATTATTTTCTATGGCAAAGGTATACTATTTTCAATTTTTCAGCAATCTCTGCATTTAAAGTTAGTAATTCAGTTTTGTTACATTTTCTCAAAATTATTGCAGCAGGGACAGTATATATTCTATTGATGAAATAATATAATCTCTTTCAAGTCATAATGCTTCTGAGTATGCTAAAGTTAAATTATTATTATTATTACATATACACAACAAAAATGCACATCATAATTATTGTAGGTTGGGATTGTTTCTGGAGGGAATTAAAGCATGTATTGCCTACCATCGTCTATTTTGATTCCAAACTGTGAAAGACCTATGGCTACATTTCTGTTCAGATGTAAATAATTTTTCAAAAAGTGCTGTGCCTAAAATAAGGACATCATATTTTTGCCTGTTAACTTGAGCAGTTATTATCCCATTAGTAAAGAGTTAATGTATGAATAAAGAAAAAGGGAAATGGCTAGAGAAGAATTTGATCACTGCTCAATCTTAAGATGATGTTAGTTGACTATTTTCACAGTAATAAAAACAGCTAATGAATAACATCAACAATTTAGTCACTCATCATGCACTCAAATGCCAGAAATGAAGAAAAAAATGAGAATTGTTTTGCAATATTAATAACCTCAGGACGACTCAGGTGCTTTACAGCCAATTAAGTGTTTTTGAAGTGCAGCCACTGTCAGAATGTAGTGAAACACAGTAGCAGGCAGAGCCACCAGAAAAACCCAGAAAAATACAGGCCAATATCACATAACTACAGAGATAACTCTCTTGCTTTTCCACAAAGTATTATCATAGCAATCTTTTACACATCCCTGAGAAAAGCTACAGGAATTTAGCCTAACCAATTATTCAAAAGCCAACACTTCTCACAGTGCAGCATTCCTTAGGAACTTTCTTGGAGGGTCAACCTCAACTTTTGTGTTCAGACCATCTCTTTGTCAACAATTTCTCAACAGCGATCTGACAATGGGCTCCTCATGGAGTCCAATGGTGGAACGCAGAGTTCTAACAATCCCCCAGCATTTACACTGCAGAATCAGATTAGATATGGCACAAGTACAGTGTCTCAGTTATCTAAATGGAGAGTAACAGCTGTGAGGGATCCAGGTAAGTTTTGGTTAATTAACATATTTTGAGTTAAAATGTTTTAAATTGTATGCAAGCATTTTAAGTTTTGATTTAATTATTGCTTTATTTTTAATATTTAAAAAATATTTAATTGATCAATTTTAACAGATTTTGTATATTTTTGATTTCTGAATATAAGAGCCAGAAAGCTTAGTCAACTGTCAAATTTCTTTGCAGCTCTTCAGTGGCTGTGGCTTGTTCTGGCCTCACCCTTCCCTTTCCCCCCCACATCACTTTCCCACCCAAAATGATGGAATTCACATGTGCAAGGTCTTGCCCCTGTGTAGTGTCTCACCATTGAGAGCTGGGCAGCACTCCAAAGAAAGTTAAATCAAAAGTAAATGCAGATTTAACATTCAGATCAGTAATATCCATGACAGCTAACTGTTGTCAGGAAATTCTGAGCCATTATTATGGTTACTCATAACCTGCTGATTCTGATGTCTCCCTTGCTCAAATGTATGTAGGTATGCCCTGCACATAGCTCAAGTGATCACACAGTTTACTAAGTCCTTGAGAAGTGAGGAAGTGAGAATCAAAGATGGAATGGAATAATTGGCTTGACTTCCACCTGACATCTCCATGTCTGCCATCTTAGAGATAGCTATTACTCTTGAACAGAACTGTGTGAAGTTTAATGCTTAGTAAACTACTGCTTATATTATCAAGCATTGTTGGTCAGCAAATTGTGATGTCTTCTCTTTTGTTGAATTAATTTTAGGTGCAATTAAACAGGCAATTAGAGATGGATATGAATGCCGTCCTTCCTGGTGGTGTGCATAACCTGTTAAATTAATGAATCAATATTTATAATTGATAATAAATTTATCCAGCCTCAACTATGGTCCATTTTGAATTTTCTGCAGAATCAAAAACAACATGAGAAACACTAACTGCTATCAATATTAAAATAGTCAGACAAGAACTGATTGCTGTCTTGGAAATTGCAAATTACTGTGTGGCCAGTCTCATGGATTTTATGGTGTAAGTATAAAACTTTAAGTATTATATTAGTTACTAGGCATAATGTCACCCTTAAATACAAGATGCAGCAGCAATAATGATAGTGACATATACACAAACTACATTTAATATAGCAAACATCTAAGGCACATCATATGAGCATTATCAAACAAAGTTTTGATACCATGCCACAAGAAATGTTTGAACAGATGACCAAAAATTCAGTGAAACACCTAGGTTTAAAGATGTGCCTTAAAGCAGCAAAGCAGCAAGGAGAGGTGATGAGGTGAAAAGATTTAAGGAGTGAATTTTAGATCTTAGACCTGTGTTCATCAAAAGAGAAGGTATTTAACATGGGAATGCCAAAGGGACCAGAATTGGAGGAATAAAAATATCTTAAAAGTTTATGGGGCTACAGAAGGATAAAGCAATAGATGAGGATGAGGCAGTGGAAAAACTTAGAATAGAGGCAGCAATTGACTGGGAACCAGTGTAGGTCAGTGACCCTCAAAATGATGTGATTTTGGATACTGTGAACCAAGTTTTTGATGACCTCACATTTATGGAAGATAGAGTAAGGTATGCCAGCTAGGAATACACTAGAATAGTCAAGACTAAAGGTAACAAAGTTATGGATGAAGTTTCAACCGCAGAGGAGCTGAGAAAGGGTCATAGACAATACTACAGCAGTGTAGTCTTCACTATGTTTACAATTACTTTTACTACCAACAAATACTTTTGCTTTCCAATAATTCAGAAATTCCCAGATCATGGATACTGCAGAATATAGAATATGAGTCATTATGGCAATTTCTGGAATTGTATACACATTAGCAATTTCTCACTGAACAGAAAATGGTTTACCAAATCAGACAATAAACCTTGTCACTTCCTTGCAATTTGAAATTGAAACCTCAGACTGTTTAATGCACTTAACATTCTTTAAAGTTAAATATAAATCTGGAAGGTTCTGCCTAACTTCAGTCCAAACATGAAATTATTGTCACTCTTCCAAGTGCAAAATTATGTAGATGTTGGCTGCAGGAGGGTTACATATGTGCAATGTAATTTTTCTCCACTGAGAGCAGTAATTTTTAAATGACTTTGTATTCACCATATCTAAAGTATGTCATTGTATTTCCAGTGGAGTTTTGAATAAGAATTAAAACTAATGCCCTAGTCTGCAATAGTGTTGGAATCAGTAGTGACTTGAAACATTCCAGATTTTTTGATAGAATAAATCAAATTGTGAATCCATTTTTAATAAAGCTCTAAATCCAAACTGAGGAAGTTAATTCAACCTGAATGGTACATGTCTGCTTCTTTGGTGTATGGTATAGGCATTCTGTGCTGAATGAACCAAGTTTCAGGACTTTTGAGTAGGAGACCATTATCTAAAAATTCTTCTGTGCCTTTTATCTCAGGAGAAAGTGAGATGGATCAACCAATCTGTACTTCTGGCTGAATGTGATTACAAATATATTTGCCTTGAGCCTTGAGCATACACGTGCTGGCTTCACCATTGTTGAGGTTTGAGACTTTCTTGAAGCCTTTTCTTCCCTTTAGTGTTCTTAATTGTCTCCCACTGTTCATGATGAGATGTGGCCAGAATGCAGAGCTTTCATCTGATTTATTAGTTATGGAATCATTTATCCCCAGCTTGATAATAATGGTACAGGAAGGATACACCAGGTCATGTAATGGTTTATATTTCTGCTGCTGATGGTCTACAGCCAGTCATGGATGTCTAACTTTGAGATGCTAGATCTGTTCTGATTCTATCCCATTTAGCATGATTGTAGTGTAACATAACACTATGGACAGTGCTTTCAGTGTGAAGAGAGGACTTTGTTATATAAACTTGCTGAGATGCTTGATATGGAATCTTCCATTCAGATATTTGTGGATAATAATGGCATGTGTTTTCTCTCATGTTACATAATTGATCACTAGTCTATATTTGTACAATACACATTCTATAAACATGTTATGGTCCAGCACATTCTGATGTTTTCTCATTGGTCTGAAAACCTGATTAGTGCTGACCAGGATACCATTTGTTTAATGAACTTCCAGCAGAATTCTTGCACAGCTTGCTGCAATTCATTCAACATTATCCAGTGTAAATCTTTATTTTTCAAGGCACGTCTGACAGAAGTTGTATGATTTTCCATTGGCGAGTAAATGTGCTAACCACAGCTCAACCAAAATGCAATTTATGTGATATTTATGATTTGTAGCTTTGCAGAGAAAACATATGGGCTTATGTAACAGCAAGCATCAGTGGTGCAAAATCACTTCAGGAGCAACCTTGATGCATTTAAAATAAATTTGTATTGCACTTCTTTAGTTTGCCAAAGCTCAAGTATTAAAGGAAATTTTTCTGTCAGAGGATGATAGCGCCACATGGAATACCATCAGCCCTTTGTGCCTCAAAGAGCCAACCTATTTACTTTATTATCGAATGGCATCTGGTCTGTTCATTTTCTGCCAAATTCAAAACATCAACAGGTGCACAAGAGTTTATTGCTTACAAAGTCCAGAAAGAAAAATGCTTCTCACAATGCAAACTAGAACACTGATGAGAGTCAGAAGCAATTCAGACTGTGTTTAATATTAATTTGCACAGTTTTAATATCACCATTATACCTCCCAGTAGAAAAGCATATAATAAATGGTGATAAGTATTTTCTCTTTCTCCCGCTCACAAGACTGTGACTAATGCTGGTGGTGTCTGTTCAGGGTCCAGCACCTCGTCAACATCTCATTCGTTTATGTGGGTCAGAGTTTCCTCAAGACCTTTCTTCCAATATCTTGAATCTCCAGGGAAGAATACCAGAAATTTGTGTCTCTAAACGGGATTGTGGCAGTTAATCAAAGGAACACTTCTAGTATTGGTGTTGTGAAGGTAGATAGTAGTGAAGGAAATCACAGCAAAGCCCAATCTAATCACAACTCTATATATACACTTATTAACTTGTCACTACCCAGTGACCAGCATCTTTTTCACTCACAGGGCTACTCGACCAATTATTCTCACTCAACAACACACAAAATGCTGGAGGAACTCAGCGGGTCAGGCAGCATCTGTAGACGGAAATGGACAGTCGACGTTTCAGGTCGGGACCCTTCATCTGGACTGAAATGTGGAGGGGAGATGGCCAGCATAAAGAGGTGAGGGGTAGGGGTGGAGCAAGTGCTGGCAAGCGATAGGTGGATGGAGGAGGAAAAAATGGAAATAGTGACAGAAGCTGGGAGGTGATAGGTGAAGGCGACAAAGAGCTGAAGATGATAGAATCTGAGAGGGAGGGAAGGTGGAGCATGGAAGGGAGGTGGGGAGGGCAGATGGGAACAGTGGGGGAGGGGAACCAGTGGGAGGAGTGTGTGGGTGATGGGCAGATGGTGTGGGTAGAGGAGGGGAAAGAAACAGGGTGATGGGGTGAGTGTAAGGAGAACTGGGCAGATCAGCAGGAGAGAAAAAGGGGACAGAGGGGGAGCAGTTTACCTGAAGTTGGATTTCAGACTACCCTATTCTTAACTGGGTTTTCCAATTTCAAATAAAAACAGAAAATGCTGGAAACACTCAGCAGGTCAGGTAGCATCCATGGAAATAGAAATAAAGTTAAGTTTACAGGTTAAAGACCCTTCATCAGAACTGAGATGCTTTGACCTGAAACATTAATGTACCTCTGTGGCGGTCCCCCTCGAAAATCGGTATCTCATTTTAGATTCCATTGGAGAGGATGACCCGACAGAGGAAGACCACGGCATCCGGGACCTTGGCACTGTGCCTGGTACTGTGGTCCAGCGGGGAAAGAGTAATGCAGTGGTTATTGGGGATTCTATAGTGAGGGGAATGGATAACAGATTCTGCAAAACCAGCAATGAATCCCGGATGGGGTGTTGCCTCCCTGGTGCCAGGGTACGGGATGTCACGGACCGGGTCCAGAATATTCTGAGGGGAGAGGGTGATCAGCCAGAAGTCTTGGTACATGTAGGTACCAATGACATAGGTAGAAAAAGAGAAGAGGTCCTGAAGGAGGAATACAAGGAGTTAGGAAGAAAGTTGAGAAGTAGGACCTGTGCCACGTGCTAACGGAAGTAAGAATAGAAAGATCTGGCAGATGAATGCGTGGCTGAGTGACTGGTGCAGGGGGCAGGGTTTCAAATACCTGGATCATTGGGACCTTTTTTGGGGGAGGCATGACCTATTCTCTAAGGATGGGTTACACCTAAACTCCAAAGGATCCAATATCCTGGCGGGAATGTTTAATTTAGCTGTTGGGGAGGGTTTAAACTAATCTGGCAGGGGGATGGAAATCAGGATGTTAGGATACAAGATGTTAGGGTAAGGAAGGAGGTTTATTGAAACAAATCCAAGACAGCGTGTAGTGAGAATGGCAAGAAGGACAGGCAGGTGAAAAGTCAGGATAATTTGCTGAACAATAGAAGTACAACAAAATCAGTAGCAGATACTGGACTAAATGTACTATATTTAAATGCACGTAGCATTAGGAATAAAGTAGATGACCTAGTGGCACAACTAAAGATTAATAAATACGACATTGTGGCAATCACTGAGTCATGGCTTTATGATGGATGTGATTGGGAACTAAATGTCCAGGGGTACACAGTGTATAGGAAGGATAGGCAGGTAGGCAGAGGGGGTGGTGTGGCCACGATAGTTAGTAATGATATAAAATCAATAGAATGGAAGGACATTGGGTCAGAAGAAGTGGAATCCTTATGGGTGGAGCTAAGAAATAGCAAGGGTAAAAGGACAATAGTAGCAGTTATATATAGGCCCCCTAATAGCAGTCAGGATGTGGACTATAAGCCGCAGTTAGAATTAGAGAAAGCATGTCAGAGTGACAATGTTAAGATAATTATGGGGGATTTTAACATGAAGGTGGACTGGGAAATCCAGCAAGGCAGTAGATCTCAGGAGAGTGAGTCTGTGGAATGTCTATGGGACAGCTTTTTGGAACAACTTGTTGATAAGCCCATCAGGGGATTGGTTGTTTTGGATTGGGTGCTGTGTAACGAACCAGAGGTGATTAGGCAACTAAAGGTAAAGGAACCATTAGGAACTAGTGATCACAATATGATTGAATTCAGTTTCAAATTTGAGAAGGAGAAGCTGATAACTGGTGTATCGATATTTCAGTGGAACAAAGGAAATTACAGTAGCATGAGAGAGGAGCTGGCCCATATTGATTGGAAGAATAATCTAGCTGGAGGGATGTCAGAGCAGAAATGAATGGAATTTCTACAGGAAATAAGGAAAATGCAGGATAGATATATTCCAAGAAAAAAAGGTTTTGAATGGAAAAAAGGCTCAAATGTGGATAACGAGAGAGGTGAAGGCTAAAATAAAAGCAAAAGGGAGGGCATACAAGGAAGCAAAAATTAGTGGGAAAACAGAAGACTGGGAAACTTTTAAAAACCTGCAGAAAGAAACTAAGAAGGTCATTATGAAAGAAAAGATGAATTATGAAAGAAAGTTGGCAGATAACATTCGAAAGGATACTAAGAGTTTTTTTTAGATATATAAGGAGTAAAAGAGAGACACGGATTGATATAGGACCAATCGATAACGGTGCGGGAGAGATTATAATGGATGCTAAAGAGATGGCAGAGGAACTAAATGAGTATTTTGCATCGGTCTTCACTGTGGAGGACATCAGCAATATACCGGATAGTCAGGGGTCTCAAGGAATCAAACTGAGTTCAGTTAAGATTACTAGAGAGAAGGTGCTAGGAAAGCTAAATGGACTAAAGACAGATAAGTCTCCCGGACCGGATGAGATGCACCCCCCGGTTCTGAAGGAGGTGGCTTTAGAGATTGCGGAGGCATTGGTGATAATTTTCCAGGTATCAATAGACTCTGGCATGGTTCCAGAGGACTGGAGGGTCGCAAATGTAGTTCTGCTGTATAAGAAAGGTGGGAGGCAGCATAAAGGAAATTACAGACCTATTAGTCTGACATTGGTGGTGGGAAAGTTATCAGAATCGATCCTCAAGGATGAGGTTATGAAATACCTAGAGGTGCAAGGCAAGATAGGTACAAGCCAACATGGTTTCGTGAAGGGAAGATCCTGCCTGACCAATCTATTGGAGTTTTTTGAGGAAATCTCAGGCAGGGTGGATAAGGGAGAGGTAGTAGATGTTGTGTATTTAGACTTTCAAAAGGCCTTCGACAAGGTGCCGCACAAGAGACTGATTAATAAGATGAGAGGTCATGGAATTACAGGTAGGATAACAGAATGGGTGGAGCATTGGCTGGTTGGCAGAATGCAGAGGGTGGGAATAAAAGGATCCTGTTCTGGTTGGCTACCAGTTACTAGTGGTGTTTCACAGGGGTCAGTGTTGGGGACTGCTTCTTTTTACTCTGTACATTAATGATTTGGATGATGGAGTAAATGGTTTTGTGGCTAAGTTAGCAGATGACACCAAGATAGGTGGAGGAGTAGGGAGTATTGAGGAGACAGGAAGGTTGCAGAGAGACCTAGATAGTTTAGGAGAATGAGCAAGGAAATGGCAGATGAGATTCAATGTTGAGAAATGTGCAGTTGTACACTTTGGAAACAGAAATAAATGGGCAGATTATTATCTAGAAGGGGAAAAAATTCAAAGTACAGAAGTACAAAGGGACTTGGGGGTACTCGTGCAGGATACCCTAAAGGTTAACCACCAGGTCGGATCGATGGTAAAGAAAGCGAATGCTATGTTGGCATTCATTTCGAGAGGTATAGTGTATAAAAGTAAGGAAGTGTTGATGAGGCTCTACGGGGCACTAGTGAGGCCTCATTTGGAATACTGTGTACAGTTTTGGGCCCAATATCTTCGGAAGGATGTGCTGATGTTGGAGAGGGTTCAGAGGAGATTTACGAGGATGATTCCCGGAATGAAAGGGCTTACATATGATGAGCGTTTGTCGGCTCTTGGACTGTACTCTCTGGATTACAGAAGAATGAGAGGGGACCTCATAGAAACATTTAAAATGTTGAAAGGACTGGACAGAGTAGATGTGGCCAAGCTGTTGTCCTTGGTGGGTGAGTCCAGGACCAGAGGGCACAATCTTAGAATTAGTGGGTACAAGTTTAAAACAGAGATGAGGAGAAATTTCTTTAGCCAGAGGGTAGTGAGTTTATGGAATTCCTTGCCACGTACAGCAGTGGAGGCCAGATCATTGGAGGCATTTAAGGAGGAGATAGATAGATATCTAATTAGTCAAGGTATCAAGGGATATGGGGATAAGGCCAGAAACTGGGGTTAGAATGGTTTTTTTTTGCTCATGGAGCAGACTCCCCCCCCCACCATTTCTCATTACTTTTTTCTTTTTCCCCCTTTACTTTGAAGCAGACTCGATGGGCCGAATGGCCTACTTCTGCTCCCTTGTCTTGTGATCTTGTGATTAATTCTAATTCTCTTTCCACAGATGCTGCTTGATGGGCTGTGTGTTTCCAGCTTTTTCTGTTTTTATGTCATATTTCCAGCATCTACAGTTCTTCTTTATTTCTTTTTCAAAGCCTCTTATGAAGGAGTGGTTGATATCCACTTGACAACTGCCAGTAGAAGTGTGGCTGAGTTTAGGGCCTCATTGTGTGGGGATGTCAGAGGTATCCACCCACACCTTATTATTGCATGGTACACTGCAACAACAACTTTCAATTATAGAGCACCTTTAATATAGAAGAACTATCAAGGCACTTTGAGGAGCACTACCAAACACTGATTAAGATTCATCCATGTAAAAAGGTTTTAGGGCCAACGACTAAAAACTTGGTCAAAGGACTAGGTTTTGAGGAATGTTTTAATTGGGGGAGGGGGGAGGGGAGGGAGAGAGGAATTGGTAGAAAAGGTTTATGGAGGGAATTCAGAGCTTGGCAACTTGGCTTCTGAAGGCACAGCCATCATTCGTGGAGTTAAGAAAAATAGGGAAATGCGAAGGGCCAGAATTAAAGCTGCTTAAAGATCTTGGAAGGGTGTTGACCTGGACCACATTGCAGCAACATGGAGGGCTGGGGTCATGGAGGGAAAATGAGGATGAGAACTTTAAAGTCAAAGCATTGTTGGAGCTGGAACCAATATAGGGCAGTAAGGATGAGGGTGATGTATGACCTAGATAATGTAAGTTTAGCCTGCAGAGTTTGCAAAGAATTTGGTGAAATCCCATCTTTCTTCAGTTATGAGGAGAGACTTGATAGACTGGATTTATTTTCTTTGGAGCAGAGGAGACAGAGAGGGGAACCTGATGGAGGTATACAAAATCATGAGGGGTTTAGATAGGGTAGATAGTGAGAAACGTTTTACTTCAAGTATAACCAGAGAACATACGTTTAAGATACAGGGTGGCACATTTAGAGAAGACATGAGGAAGATTTTTTTTTACCCAGTAGCTTGTTGAAATAGGGAATGCACTGCCTGAGGGGCTGGTGAAGACATATTTTCTTACAACGCTTAAGGAGTATCTAAATAAGAACTTGAAATATGGTACAGAAGGCTATGGGCCAAATGCTGGAAACTGAGATTAGCAGAGTTTGGTACTTGATGGACAGCATGGGCATGGTGGGCTGAAGGGTCTGTTTCCAAGTTGGCCCTCAAGCATGTCCTTGACTCTGCTTACAGAGAGTGTAAGATGAAAGGCCAAGCAGCAGAGTGTGGTAATACTGGAGTCCAGAGGTAACAAAGGGATGGATGAACAAGTAAGCAGCAGAAATGGAGGTGCAGGACAGGGACAGGTGAGATTATGGAAGTAGAAATAGACACAATGGGAAGTTCAACACAGGGTTGAATAAGAAGCTAAAGTTAGAGTATTTCAGCCTCAGATGGTGATTAGACAGAGAGAAGGAGTCGATGACCAGGGAATGTAGTGGGAGCCAAGGACTACGGACATACACAGCTTTTAAGAGACAGTAGTTTTTACATCAGAAAATAAACAGCACGTAATAAACTTTAATATTGCATGTTATCTAATATAACAATTGCTGACTCCATTCACTGAAAAATTCAATTTAAAATATGCCTTTCATTGAGAGAGAGAGAGAGAGAGGGGGGGGGAGAGGGGGGGAGAGAGAGGGAGGGAGGGAGAGAGAGATCAGTAGCATGGCAACGTCATGCTGTCTGTTAAGTATAACGACTGTAGCATCAAAGTAGTAATTAGCTGGATGCTTCAGCAGCGGGCCAATATTTTGCATGACTGATACCAATTAAAGTCACCTGGCGCATGTTAAAGCTATTCTGCACCTTTTAAAGGACAGGTGCATTGTGGGTGGAACAAAGGCTGTCAGGTGCTCCTCAGATGACTTGGGGAAGAGTAAGAACTGGCACAAAGCAGGAGAGAATGGGCTTCATGGTATTCAGATGCACATTGGAAGACTGGGTGGTAACGATGGATAAGAGAGAGGTGCCTGTATCTATCTGCAGGGTTCTGATGGCTCTGTGGACAAGCACTACAGAGGTAGTGGGTGCAACTAATTTCAGCAGAGAATGCCAGAAATCAAGCCTGTCAACCTTGATACAGTGGCTTGAGAAGGTCAATGTCTTCCTATGTGGTCAAGATCCAATGCCACATCCTACTAACTACACTACCAGGTACCTGAGGGTGTGGTGGAGGCAGGTACTCTCTCAATATTTACAAAGTGTCCAGATGAGTACTTGAATTGCCAAGGCATAGAAGACTACAGACCAAGTGTGAGTAAATATTAGTTTAGATGAGTGTTTAAAGGTTTGCATGGATATGGTGGGCTGAAGGGCCTATTTCTGTGCTGTATGACCATCACTCTTTGACATTAGTTTCATATATTGCTCACTGCACTTTCCTACAATAATCTCAATTGGTCAGGAAACAGACCTAATATTCACATTCAAAACCGCACCCTCTTACACTTAGCAATGCCGCAAACATCACAACCATGCCTCATAGCTTCTATGTACCATCAGCTATTCATCTGTGGCAGCTGTATCACTCAAAGGCAGGCCACAACTTTCACTGGCACATTTCTCTCACCTTTGAAATAAAGATAGAGCGCAATGGGATATTGTAGTGGCTAACCAGAGGGACAGGCAAGCCTGCATGGACCCATCTCCCCTTCTAACCCCACAGTCCTTTTATATTCCCCTCACATCCTGTTTTTTAATCTCAGATATCTAAGAACTGTAACCAAACCAGGCAGTGTGGAAAGAAGAAGAGGACAAGAACAGTGAAAAACACACTCACCAGGTCAAATACTGCATCTGTGCACAATTTAGTGGATAGCATAAAGGCATGAACTGCAGGAGGTGAGACACTAGGGATGAATGTATTGCCTCAAGGACAAAGGAAAAGGATAGTCTATCTACAGTTCAACTGAGGGAAAAGTCACATAAGTTACATATGAAAACAGGTACATGGGAGGAAGAAGAGGAGGATGAGGCTCTTTGGACTCGAGCAGCATTCAATGAGATCAAGGCTGATTTGTAACCTAATTCCTTATTACCACCTTTTCCCCAGATCTCTTAATTACTCTATTTAATAAAATGATGTATCAATCTCACATTTAAATTAACAATTACAGTAGCACCAATGGATATATACTGTGGGTAGTATGAAGTAATATTGCCTGACCACTCCTGAAAAATTTGACTGTAACTTTTAACTACGTCGCCTAACCTTAAATTCTACAACTGGCAGAAATAATTTCTCACTATCCAGGCTATATACCTTGGAAATTAATACCTTGAAAACTTCAATCACTTCATGACTAAATTCTAAGGAATAAAACTCTAGCTTTCGTAATCTCCCTTTGTGTCTATCAATCTGGTAGATCAACTTTGCACTTCTTCAAGATCAACATGTCCAGCTGAAGATGTGGTGCCCAGAACTGCTCACAGCATTCCAGGACTTTGTATACTTGTAGCAATGGTTGTTGTATACCATTTTACTCCAGTCCTCCAGATATAAACTTCAGGACTCCATTAGATTTCTTAATTGTGTTTTGAATATGTCTATGCCATTTTAATTGTCCATGCACATGGATCCCCAAGTCTCTTTGGCCATCCAATATTTATAGATCTTCACCACTTACCTAGAACTTCTGCCCAGTCAGTTGCGCTAATCACCCCATGAATGAGCAGCACCAAATTCTTCTTCATTTCCAAAATTCCATTCCGCTGACTCAGATGGAACTGAATTTCTCTACCTTCCCTCCTTGAAAACGACCTACCTTTTGGCGATCTGCACTAATATTTCGTCATGTAACTTGGTTTTAGATTTTGTTGGATAATACTTCTGTGAAGCATCCTGAGATGTTTATGTTACACTAATGGTGCTTTTTTGTTAACGGCGCTGCCTCAGGAAGGCAACATCAAAGATCCCCACCATCCGGGCCATGCCACTTTCTCGCAGCTGCCATCAGGTAGGAGGTGTAGAAGCCTGAAGTCCCACACCGCCAGGTTCAAGAACAGCTACTTCCCTTCAACCATTTGGTTCTTGAACCAACTGGCACAACCCTGATCACTGCAGTTTAGCAACACTATGACCACTTTGATCACTTTGCATAAAATGGACTTTGTTTTTATTGTTCTAATTGTGTTCTTTCTTGTAAAAATTGTGCATAATTTATGTTTAAGTTATGTTTTTCTTGTGAATGCTGCTTATATGATGGTATGTGCCTGTGATGCTACTGCAAGTAAGTTTTTCATTGCACCTGTGCATACATGTATTTGTGTATATGGCAATAAACTCGACTTTGACTTTTGACTTTTGACTTTGTTTCTGTTGTTTTCTTTATTTTATTGACAAGCAGGAACATTAACCTGGATGTAAAACACCTGTGTTTCAATGATTCTAGGGATGACATTGAATTTTCATTTTCAACAGGCATTAGAAGGCCACCAAGCCCACCTATGTTTATTTATTCATTTAAGGGATGTGGTTGTTTCTGATATTTATTGTCCATCTCTAATTATCCTTGTGAAGGTGGTGATGGGACACCTACTTGAAGCATTGTTACCCTTCTGGTGAAGGTACACCCATGGTGCTGTTGAGTAGGGAACCCCAGGGCTCAGAATCATTTGTTTCAGGGAATACACGGGCATTGATTAAAAGATCAGGGTGAGATGATAATACAAAATATCTGGCTGCGTTCTTCTGAGATGCAATAGAATTATATTAACCTGCAGGACAACACCAGACCATGCCACTACTTTTGCCCCCCCCCCCCCCGAGCTTATTTCTATCCTTCCTTATCTAATTCGCTCAGAGAAACCCTGTGTTCCCTTCTCATACTATCTGTTCCCTTCTCACACTACCTAACCTCCCCTAGCTCAAAGAACTTTACAACATTAGTAGAAACCTGTATACTAATTTCAGATTTATGTTTTATATTAGGGTGTCTTTGTTCCATCCCTGAAGCATCTAAGGTTTTTAGTACAGTGCAATCTCCTTCATCAAAGATGCCAACATGGAACTGAACTAACACATTTAACTTGACCCGAATGGAATTCAGAGAATCAGCTATGGAAATCAATATACCAGCTTAGCATCATTCTTAATACAGTAAATTTCTAATTATCAGGTATCTGATTGTTCAGAAATCCTGATGAATTCAGCATCAGGTGTTACTCATTAGCCCGAAATGTGAGCCAGGGGCCCAGAGTACAAGCAGGGCCAGGGTCTGGACTGTGGGTCAGGTGTTGGGTTGGAGCCCAGTTTGGAGTCCGAAACACCAGCGGTCAGGAACTTTGCAGCTGGAGCCAGGGTTCAGAGTGCTTGTACATTCCCTGATCCCTTTAAACTCACTGGGTGCACTGGAAGATTTATTATACCACCGTGTAACATGCAAATAAAGTGAAATAAAAGTTCATTTGTTCATTAAAAGGAGTAAATAGTCCAGACAATCTGCTAGTCCAGCATTACCAAAGTTCCAAGGATCCCACATTATCAGAGTTTTATGTATCCTGGCCACAGAAATTAATAGTGTCTCCACTATAGTTAAGCAAAGAGTTATGTGTGATGTCCTTTGTTCTAGTTTGACATATCAGGATTTTCTTAATGCAAACAAGGAAAATTTGGAGAACTGCAACAACACTACGTTTTTCCACAGGAAATGGGTGAGGCTGTTGCAAGCTTAAGTTGAATGGTTGGTAAATATTTGAATACAAGGTGTGGGAGAACACAGGCAGTTAGATTAGAATTGGATTTCTCCAGCAAAGAGCCAGCGCAACACAATGAATGGCTTCCTTTTGTGAGTTCATGATTACACATAATGCTTTATCACATTTCAGAATACTTCCCACAAATTATACCTTAAGTGTTATTATTATTCAATCTACAAACACAGCAGCCAATGCACACACAGCAGGACTGAATAAACCCTGACCAAACCTGGTATTAATCTATTTTGGTGAAATTGGTTGGGAGAAGCTTGTTGCCGCAGCATCAAGGGGATTCACCATTCATCTGCAATGACTGGGCAGTCATTGTCTCAGTTTGCCTCTTGCCTGAAAGAAAGAAATGAGGCAGTCACACTCAATCAGCATTGCGGTTGTTTAGTCAAAATATTTGTCTGGTAGGATTTTAGGCTGCAATCCTCTCGAGTCTGAGAACTCAGACCAAATCACCAGTAAATTAAAATGAGATTGACTTGGTGAGGTAAAGCCCAGTTTAAGGCTTTTCCCACTACTGCTTCTTATGAATGCTACATTACTCATTATCTATGTCAGTGCTTTTTAACAAACACGTCAGATTTTGGTTGCACTGCATGCTTACAACGTTGAACCTGAATGTTGTTGGTTACTGTGTATTCTTCCGAGTGTAGGTCTGGGGACTAAGTGAAAAATATGCTCCATCCTTAACCTTCACCTATAAAGCAAGAGCTAACCAACATCTAATTAGGCATCTGTACCACTTTATTTAAATTTTGACACTGTATCAATTGTGGCAATTAGATTTGATTTTTTCCAGTTTTATTTTCCCCACTTCACGGTGAAGTGGAGTTTTGGCAAGGAGTTGGTAGAACTGGGTGGTAGAGAATATTTTCTTCTCTATCAAGCATTAACGTATTCCATGTTTAGATGCAAATGTAAGACAGATTAAGCTGTTTGTACAAACTAATCCTTTTCTCCTATGCCCTCCCTCCCCCATACCAAGTTACATCTTCAGTGGAGTGCTGCATTAAGTGGAGTGGCGTAAAACTCCACTAGCGTGAAACAGTATCAGCAGAACTTGCAAGCACTGCCAAAAGGTGCTCGGGTGTCCAGGCACCTGCCAGCTGTTTGTACCTTGTATTAAAAGACATCATGTTCCCAATTTTCTTCAATAAAACAAGGAATCTGCCAATTTGTGTTGTCTGCTTCTGGAGAAGGATCACAGTTCAGGTTCAGCCGGTTGGAAAGGAATTGGAGAGAGCAGGCCACTGTTCCCAGTGCAGCTTGCTGTCACAGTTTGACTGACAAACTGACTTTTGAGGTGTTCTTGCCCATTCCAGTCACAGTTTATTGAAGGTGATTTTGATCTTCTCTGTGAGGCCGCAGCAGTGGCCACGCCATCTGTCACCTTGATTGCATCTGAGATTCTCTGGAGAGAGCACGATGGCTCCTGATCGTTTACAGATTGTGCTGCTTTCGCCTCCATAAGGACCACATGCACAGAGCCAGATGGTGAACATACACGCTTATTATGAGTCTTTATCTCTGTGCAGGAAGGATAGGAACCATTAGATCTCCCTCAGGAACCCAGCTCTTTTCTAGCATCATGCTGTTTCTCAGCAAATACAGCCTTATTCAGCTGTCATCACCCTACCTCCAGATTATTTGCGAAAGGAAGAGAAAGAAAAGGAAAACAAGTATTTTATCAGCTGCGTTAAAAATGGACTCAGGTATGTCTGACTGCTCCCCCACCATGAAAATTATTGGCAATGTAAGATTTGTAGTTTCATTGCTTGCTGTGTATAATAAACCAGACTTTGGGGATTTTGCCAGCAAACCTCACCTTACAAAGGATAACAGCTACTCATTTAGGCCCAGCTGCAAAAAGTGAAATATGTTCTGCTGTTTAAATTCTGTCAGCACCTGCAATTATCCCTGTTCCAATACCAGCAGAGAGAAAATCGCACTATTGTGATACTGAATCTGCTTCATACAGTGTGCTGGCTATTATGCAATCCTGTATTGATTTCTTATAAAAATGACTGCACAATAATTCAGCTATTGAACAGGGCATTGAGCATATGATAGCATACAATTTTTTTTAATGTATTATCACATGCAAGATCAAATTTGAAAAAAGACTCCATTTACCATAAAAGGCTGTGCATTTTATAACATACAGATGCCTTCCTCTTCCCAAAAACATTGTTCAAAATAATATCATATTAAACTGTTTTTTATTATTTCTCCTTCTCCCCTTGTGAAGATTAATTAATATATTGTGCACATCAAGTAAAGCTGATGTGTTTGTTGAGTGCAGCATCATTCCAATTGTCCTTCAACACATGTCATCTACTTAGTTGTGTCATAAATGCTCTGTGTCAGGAAGGTGAGCAATTTTTGTGAGCAGAGGCAAGAAGATAAAGAGCTTGTGTATATATTATAAAACAATAGCAGATGGTTAGAATGCATTGTGGGCTTGCTTCGACTCCCCTGTTATTCAGGGACATGTGTGTATAAGGATGGCTTCACTACTTGCGTATATATTGACTTAACAGCAACTTGGGAATTTTCACAAATCATTCCTTAACACCTCTTTTTTCTATATGTTTCAACTGTTGTAATATATAAATATTTTCCAAATCAGTTATTGCCATATTGTATTAACAATTTATACAGATTTTACTATAATTTGTAACAGTTAATGAGATTTAGCTAATTTTTTTCACAGCTCCACTGCTGTAGTTGACAGTTTTCCACAAATGCCACAGTGCAGAGTTCAGCTCACACAGTACAGGACAGGCCCCAAATTCAAAACCTTTATGGTCTGTGTAGTTGCATATCACACAGGTTGTGAATACATTAACCAAACTACCATCAATAATTCACTACATCTCCTATAATCATTTGTAGTATTTTTACATTACTCACTAACCCAAATGGATATATTTTGTTAAATAGAAATGGGCTGCTCCAATTTACTGACTGCACTGCTGGTTTTACACATGTTAGTGAGTGGAAGAAAGTGATCCCTCTCAAGGCTTTGCTAATTCCAATGTTCATCAACTTTATCCTTGTATCTGTAAAGACTATTCTGTCAAAGAACAGCACACAAACAAAGCTGCTGTGACATAAGTGAGAGGCAGTGGACACAACTGAACTATTTTCCTGGAGTATAAATGGGAAGTTAAAGAATTATTTTGCCTAGTGTTTCATTATTCCTCCTGCGATCTGAAGCAGGATGGCACAGTGGCACAACTAGTAAAACTACTGCAGCATAGCTCCACCAACCTAGGTTCAATCCTGACCTCCAGTGGAATTTGTGGAATTTGTGGAATTTGCTCATTCTCCCTCTTTATGAATTTCCTCAGGTGCTCCAGTTTCCTTCCACATCCCAACAACATGTGTTGGTAGGTTAATTGGCCAGTGTAAATTATCCCTAGCATAGGTGGCTGGTGGAATCAATGGGATTATGAGGAGAGAGGGTTACATGGAAATTAGAGGGAGGAATGGGGTTGCTCCGTGAGCCAGAATAGACTCGACAGACTTAGTGGCATCCTTCTACGTTGTAAGGGAGCCTGGAAGTATATATAAGAGAACAAATTGATGGTGTTTTAAAAGCCGAGCTTGCAATCATATTGATAATTACAAGCCACGAAAGCAGGGGAAATGGAGACAAGGGAAGCCCACAAAGAAACTTTGCTTGGTTTAGTGGCAATGATTGTCAGTGAATGACCAATAAGAAAGTGAAAATAATTTGCAACAGTTAGCTCGTTCACCTTATCGCTATCTTCAGATGTTTGCACACTTTTAGAAAAAAACCTGAAGCTCAGATTTTAATACCCAGCAGGAAATGCAGATGGGTGCCTGCTGGGACAGATTTGAAACCAGTCTGGTGCCCTGTGGCACAAGGCTCTGTGGGTGCTAACACTCTGGTCATCCATCCAAAACACATAGGAAGCACCGCCTGAGCGGAAACTGCCTGTGGCATTTCCGATTACAGAAGGTCATTGCTGGGGCCACAAAGAAGCTTATCAAAGCTATCAGACTAATATTTTGAAGGAAGTCAGCTGAGCCACGAAGGCAGAGGAAATGGAGGCAAGGGAAGCCCACAGAGAAACTTTGCTTGGCCCATTCCTTTCTTGGTTCTGTTGACCTGGAGAGGGAGTCGCAGCAACTTCCTGTTTCCAGCTTGTGATTAAAAATGCAGATGTCACTCTGCATTGTCACACTAAAGGCTGTGTGACACATCCTTTAAATGGGATTCCACAAGCCTGTTCAAAAGGCAAAGCTAAAACTGCTGCCTGTAGAAATGAGGCAGAATCAGATGGGCTAAGACATCTTAACCACCTGTCCAATAGTTTCTATCAAGCACATTGAGTTAAAAGAAGCCACCAGGTATCACAGGGAGATTCAAGAAGAAAATAAATGGTCTAGGCTTGAAGTTAGTAATCATGCTAGTTATTCTCAGGGACCACCACCCAGCGATTATTTGCCTTGTAAATGGAAAATAGCTTACTTATGAGAAGAATTTTTTGCTTGTCAAAAGAATCCAGCTCTCCGCTGCTCCCTCGATTACTGTTAATATCCTTCTAGGGATACAGTGGGAGCCAATGGAATTCTCTAAGTATTCTTGGAAAGAAAGGAACTTGGATGAGAGTTATGTGGCTGTACTTTAATCAAACAACTAGGTCATCAGCTATGAAACATCAAATCTCTCATAATTTATGATGTTCTCTAAACATCTCTCCCCATCACTGCCATTTGATTACAACTTGTGACTGTCTCTGAAGAATCTATTATTCTTTGCTATCTTAATGCAAGTAGTGATCATATTTCTGAAAAATTGAACATGTGCACAAAGCAGTCGCAGAGGAGGGAGCTTGTGTCCCTTTGAATTAGCCCTTGTTTCCTATATTAAACAAGTGCACTGGAGACACCAGTGCAGGTCAATGTTTGTAGCCTGACCAATTCTGACCAGTCTCTATGTTAAGGTGGCTGGTTGGTAGGTCCTGACAATGGAGCAGTGGTACAAGGAGGTAGGCCCAGGATGATAGCAACCTGCAGTATATTAGCACAATACTTCTGGTTCCAAAGATAAAGGATCATAAAAACATTTTCCAAACATTACTGAGTAGCATTCAGTGAGCCCTTTAAGGACACCTAGTTAGACTGCTCAAGGAACAAACAGGCGGAGCATGTTGGTCACTCATCTGTAAATAAATTTCAATTGGGATCCTAACTGACATACAGTCACTATTTACAGATATAATTCACTTGCTGCCTGTTTTTCACTTGAGTGGTCCGTGCACCTGGAAACAATTTTGGAACTGCTCTGTGTTTTGTTGGCCTTTATTAGAGTAAAATGTGACTTCAAAGGAACCTTACTGCTTAAATGACAATTATTTAATTTGAATTATTTATGTATTCAATTTTTTTCAACAAAATAATATAGACAGTATACTATAGGCTAGAGATTCAATGGTGCCCTGTCCATTTCGTAGGATGAGTATGATATTTAACCATCCAATAAGTCAAGCAGCATGCAAGTGCTCATTCAGTACATAAGGTGCACTGTCTGCCATGGTGGTAAAGGCTACAGCATTGCTATCCAAAGCCCAAGTGAAACACTGAAAATTAGTCTTTTGCATAGTTAAATAGGCTATCTTTGTTGTCACTGCCTCAAGCTTGTTCCCATGGGAACACCAGCACCAAGTGACACTATGAGTTTAAGTTCTACCTGTTCCCAGCACTGCAAAGGATGGGTCTGGTTACATTGCTTTGGAACATTCCTTTCAGCTGGACGTTGCCATACCACCTGCCCCTCAATGAAATGTTTGTACAAAACAACACTTTAATCTTTGTCAATCAAACAGCGGCTTGCACAGAATGTCCTGGAGGCCCTGTGGGAAACAAAGATGATGGATCCTGACAGATGGTTGCTGGAGAAGACTGTCGTGGTGATTTGGCAGAATATCTCATCACCAGTCAAACAAACACCAAGACTTGCTTCATTGGTGTGCAGAGGCCCCACCCTGTCAGAGCCAACTTCCACAGCTGGAGCCTCTGCATCACCATACGTTGCCCTCAAAGCGGCTGTGTTGGGGATGGGATTGTCAAACGTAAAACGTGACTTCAAAGGAACCCTTCTACTTATTTGACATTTATTTAACTTGAATTATTTATAGATTCATTTTTTTTCAGCAAAATAACATAGAAAGTAGAAATCTACTTCTGCAATGTACATTTGCCAAGAAGACTTGGAAAGAGATGCAGAGGTTTTTCAAGGTTCATCCCGAGCAGTTGCGTAACATAAGACTCCGCTCTGCCTGCTGTTTCCAGGGACACACACTAAGACAAATACAAACTGCTGCTGGAAGATTATCAACTCAGTGAATGCTGTCCCTCTAGTCTGCCCAAAACTTGTTGGTCTTACAGTGCAAGGAACTGACTAGGACAGAGTGTTGCATACTGACACATTCCATGGTCTAGGAACATGTGCTGAGGTGCACCATGAAGGTTAGTGCAGCTGCCACAGAGGACCTTTGAGGAAAGGGCAAAGTTCAAGGCCCTTTTGCTATTGCAATCTGAGGGGCTGGAACAAGTGTAAAACCCTCTTCGACTGTTTGCTCCTGAAACGTATGTAAGGAAAATTGATGTCGTGCTGACATAATGTAATTGGAATAATATGGCCTATACTGAGAATGGTGATGTGTGTATGTACTGGAATATATATTTGCAAATTTTAAGAATGAAGTATAATTTTTCAAATAAAATACTCAGTTAAGGAGTAAATGTTTATTGGGAATCTGCTTTTCAAAATATATCATTATCATTATTCCCAGGGGTTTTAAGAATTGCAGGCACGGCTTTTAAGATTTTTTCTTACTTATATTGTGGAACCAGAAAGCCTTGTCTGAGCTTGAAGATGAATTCATGGTTCACTGACAGCAACTGCTTCCCCATCCTCCCACTCCCCAATTGTCTCCCACCTGTCGAGCTCCAATTAAAACTCGACCAGTATTTAAAACAGTATTCAAAATGTACCCTGGAGTAGCAAACTGCTTCTGAGGCCATGCAGCTTGCTGGTAATGAATCAATTAGCTTCCCAGATTAATTCTGTGAAGTCCTGCACTGCCCTGATTCAATTTCCAGGTTTGTATATTTCAAATGGAATCATTAAATGTTGATATGTTCAATTTTTGGTACACTCTCTTCTCATTGAGTGATGGATAAAACAATTAAATAGTAAATTTTGAATAAATTGTCCTCAAAACAGTTGCTGGTAAAATAAAGGCAAATAATATTTGGTCCCAGTTGCCATTTGAATCACTGAGTCAAATTAGTTTCTGGTCAAACCCTTTCATCGAGACACAAGAGACACCAGATGTTGGAATCTGGAGTAACAAACAATATGCTGGAGGAACTCACAGGTTGAGCATCTGTGGGGGGGCGGAAAGGGATTGTTGATGTTTCCGGTCGAAACCCTGCATCAGGACCCTTTTATCAATCGGATTCTATGGGAAAAATTCCCCAAATTGATAATAAAATGTCTTTGAAGTAAGTCTTCTGAGTGGCCACCCAAGCCCACCATACACCTGTCCTTGGGCACCTTGGAAAATCGACCTGGGCACCACCATACGCAGTTCAGCTCACTATATTCCCCTGGGTTATTCATCTAATGATGTCACAGGTTACACAATGTACACTGCTGGCAAAAGCTGAAGCTTTGGTTTGAAACCCAGGACCTTTCCTGAACAATAACACGATGCTTAGATTATTAATTAAATGGTCTCCACTCTGACATCACTGCCTTGCACACAGCATCTTCCAGCCTCAGGACATCTGAAACCTCATCACTGGTTGTCTCATCACTTTTTATAATAACCACATCAGAGTGAGCTACTTTGATCTCTGCCTCACTGATCATCTTGTGCATCGTCATATGATCAGACACTCAGATCTCTGTCCTCCCCCCACATTTCCTTAATCTCTATGCTAGCCTTTTATGCGGTACTCTGTGACTGCATGGGAGAGATGGCTTAAGGTCTGACTCCCTTCCCAGTAATCAGTGCAGCAAAGACAAGGCAGTTGGGAACCTTCCAACTGTTGAGAACTGCATAGAGTCACAGAGAGTTATGGAGTAGTACAGCACAGGAACAGGCTTCTCGGCCTGATGTGTCCTGGCCGACCAAAAAGCCTATCTACGCTAATCCCACTTTCCTCCATTTGGACCATATCCCTCTATCCCTTTCCTATCCCTGCACCTGTCCAAGTGCTTTCTAAATGCTGTGGATTCTACCTGCCACTACCACCTCAACTGGCAGCTTGTTCCATACACCCACACCCTCTGGGTGGACAAACCTGCCTCTCAGATCTCCTTTACGTGTTTCCCTTCTCACCTTAAACTAATGTCCTCTAGTTTTAGACTCCCTTATCCTCAAAAAAAGTGACTATCTATCCTATCTATGCCCTCATAATTTTATGCACCTGTATAAAGTCAGTTCTCAGCCTCCTGTCAGAGAAACAACCCTCCACCACTACCCTCTGCCTCCTATGACTCCGCATGTGTCCCATTTTCTCTTTACTTCTTCTCAGGTGGTTGCTTGGAACCAAGGATAAGTTGCTTCCATTCCGGTTCTATGGGAAGTTTGTGAGGAGTGTATTCTTTCCGCTGTTCGCATAGGGCTTCCACATGCTCTTGAAAAGTGATCTCAGTTCCTTCCCAAGTACCCTTGAGTGGTTATGGGCCAGGGATTCACAGGAGTCAGTGGGGAAATTGAATTTTTTAAGGTGTCTCTGAGAACATCCAATCATAAAATATCTGTCCTAGGTACAACTGAATGGAAATCAAGTCCAGAAAAAAAATACTAAGCATATTGTGCTGTATTCCAGGAAATCAGTAAGTATCTATTTCTGCTAAGATCCAATTATTTTGATTTTAAATTTCTGAAATGTACATGGAATGGCATTTCCCCATTATTCTCACTGAAGTGAATATATAACAGAACCCAAATTGGATTAAATTTTAAAAAGAGGGTTAACTTCAGTTATTTGAATTGACCCAAAGTGACCTGTCTACATTAAACCAATTTAAAATTTAAGTTAGTAGTGAATACTGCATCTGTTGAAATCCAGAAATCTGCCTCCATCAGCATGCAGCTATAGTACAACCTTCACTATCAGTTCTTGTTTATTGAAGAAAAAGTCTGTTTTTAATTAGATTCTTCTTCAGCAATTTTATTGTTGATGATTTGTATATTTAACCTCACTAAATTTTAATTGAGATATCATAAAAATAAAGGGAACTACTCAAGAGCCATACTAACGTCTCATGAATAGCTGCATAGTAGAAACGGATTCCTATAGTTTGCCCTTTACATCTATTTATAGTCAGCTGCAATGGGGTAAACAGTGGGGAGCCCTGAATGTCGTGTGGCTCTTTGTGCATACAGGATTTTATAACCCGGGGCAGTGGATTGCTTTTTAGGGCAACAGACGGCTATCTGTAAGCATTTGACCACTCGTCAAGCTTCATTGCTGCAAACAGAATGACACAAATGAGCCTGTGGTCATTGCTGTGTTTATAGCACTGAGAAAATCCATTACATCGCTTTGTAAAATACAAAGTGCAGCAGCATTGAAACTGAGCATCTCCATCAATAACTTTAACAATACCAACATCACGCCTTTACACCTATATAATTTCACAACCTGACAAATACTGAGCATTGTTAATGGCACAGACACCATTATGATTTCATCACTTATGTATTGTATATGTGCATTTTTTTAAAACATTCATAAAACTGGAATGCTGATCCTTTACCTCAGCATCACTTTCCTGAATTAACCCCTTATCCCTTGATTCCCATAATATCCAAAACTCTATTGATTTCTGTCTTGAATTTACTCTGTGATTGAACCTTCAAAGCCCCTTTGGATAGAGAATTCCAGATATTCACTACCCTTGTTGTAAAGAAAGCACATTGTTAGGGTTCCATAGCAAAGCTGAAAAAGACTGATAAAAAAACTTTTATGTTATGTTTCAGAATAATTAATTACTGGAAGAGACCCATGCATTTTGAAAAACTCCTGTGCATCATTTTATCATTGTTTAAGTTGCCTCTGTTTAGACTGCCTGGCCCCAGTTGCCAGTAACTAATCTATTAGTTTGTTTGCTCACTTTGTTTTTAAAATATGCTTATTGAGCTGTAAGTTCATATGGATAACCATCAATTTAGATAAAAGCACAATATTTATAGAATAACTGATATCGGGCAAGTTATAACCTGTTTATTAGGTGATCCCATTGAAACAAAACTCTTTTGGGATGTGAGAAGGTTAACAAAGGGATGATGTTCCCTTGGCTAGGTCTTCTAGAACCAAGGACCACCATCTCAACAAAAAAAGGGGTTGTGACAACTGAGATGGGAAGAAAATTCTTCACTCTAAAGGTTGTGTCTATTTGGAATTCTCTGCTCAAGAGGAGTACGGATGCTCAGTCACTGAATATACACAAGAAAAAAATCAAAAGATTTTTGGGTATTAAATGAATCAAATGATTTGGGGTTAGTGCAGGAAAATAGCCCTGAGGTAAAAGGTCAATCGCAATCTTAGAGTCATAAAAATGGGCCCTTCTGCCCGCCACATCTATACTGACCTTTTTGCCCATCTACACTAATCTCAATTGCCTACATTAATTCTGTATCCTTCTCTGCCTTGCCTATTTAAATGTCTGTCTAAATGTCTCTTAAACATAGTGATTGTATCTGACTCTACCACCTCATTGGGCAATAAGTTCCAGATATCCACTACTCTCTATGTAAAATAACTTACCCTTCCCTTTTGAAATTCCTTCTAGTCATTTAAACCTATGCCCTCTTGTTTTTGATACCTCCGCTGTGGAATAATGATTCTATCTACATGATCTAAGCCTCTCATAATCTTATACACTTCTCTCAGGTCACCCCTCAGCCTCCTCCTCTCCAGGGAAAACCATCCCAGCCTATTCAATTGCTCCCCATAATTAAAGTGCTCCAATCCAGGGAACATCCTGGTGAATCTCCTCTGTACTCTCTCCGTCACAATCACATCCTTTCTATAATGCGGCGACCAGAACTGCACATAGTACCCCAAGTGCAGCCTAACCAGTGGTTTGTAAAGTTACAACATAATGTGCCAACTTCTATATTCCATGTCATGACCTATGAAGGCAAGCATGCCATATCCTTCTTCACTGCTTTATTGACCTGTGTTGCTACTTTCAGGGAACTATGGACTTGGACCCCCTAGGTTTCTCTGTTCAAGTATTCCTTAGTCACCTACCATTTATTGTATGTCCTTTTTGATTTCCCAAGATGCATCACCTTGCACTTGTAGGGATTAAAGTTCCATGTGCCAATGTTCTGCACATCTGACCTGTATCTTGCTGTGACCTTTGAAAACCTTCCTCTACAGCACCACCAATATTCGTATCCTCTGCAAACTTACTAATCGTACCTCCTGCTTCACATGTAAGTCATTAATATATATCATATTAGGTGGCAACACCACTAGTTACAGACTTCCAATCAAAATCTACCCTTCCACCACTAACACCTTCTGTCTTCTTTCACCAAGTCAATTAGCCAACTTGCTTAGGATCCAATATGTCTCAACTTTCTGGACCAGCCTACCATGCTGAACCTTGTCAAATGCCTTACTAAAGTCCACATCGGTAATGTCAATCATGCTGCCTTCATCAATCTTCTTAGTTACATCCTCAAAAATCTCAAAATAATGAGACAGTATTTCTCCCGACAAAGCCATGCTGACTATCCCTAACCAATCCCTGACTTTTGAAACATATAAAAATCCTGTCTCTTAGAACTTTCTCCAAGCACTTAAGTAAGGCTCACTGGCCTGTAAGTACCTGGCTTATCCCTGCTGCCTTTCTTAAATAAAGGAGTAACATCACCTGTCCTCCAGCCTTCTGGTACCTCACATGTGGCTAAGGAAGGCGCAAAAATCTCCATCAGCTATCTCCTCCCATGTTTCCCACAGCATTCTAGAATAGATTTACTTCAACCCTGGGTTCTTCCACCCTTACGCATTTCAAGACATCTAGCACCTTCATCTTCTTAATGCTAACATGATCCAAAAATCAACATATCCCTCCTGAAACTCACTATCCTCTGCATCCTACTCCTTGGTGAAATCAGATGTATTCATTTTGGACCTCACCCACATCCCCTAGCTCCACACATAGATTATCCCTTTGGCCCCTAAGGGGACCCACTCTTTCCTTGCCTACCCTTTTGCTCCTATTATATTTACAGAATGACTTGGGATTCTCTTTAATCTTACCTGCCAAGGTTATTTCATGGTCTCTTTTTGTCCTCCTAATTTCTTTCCTAAGTACTCTCCTACACCCTCTATATCCCTCAAGGGACTTGCTTGGTTGTAGTTGCCTTTAACTGTCATATGTTTCCATTTTTGTCCTGATCAAATCTTCAATAACCTTTGTCATCCAGGGCTCCCTAATCTCGCCATCTTTCCTTTCACCCTTACTGGAATAGGTTGACCCTGAACTCTTGCCAACTCTGTTTTAAACAACTCCCAGTTGTTAGATGTCATCTTACCCACAAGAACGACGAAACAGGTATAGGGGACAGAGTGGTCTATCCTTTCCATTTCCTTTGTTTTTATGCTGTTGTGTTTCTGAAACTAAATTTAAAAATCCTCTCTTAATAGGAGAGAGAAACGTAATAACCGTAGCATAGTGTTATGATTTTGCAATGTTATATGAAAATACCACACAAAAGCACAATAACTTTAGGAAACAATTTTGGTTTATTTAATTAATCCTCCCACTATGGGACATTTCAGCTGCAGCGATAAGAGGTTGGAATTGAACAGCTGTATCAAATTCCTGGCTTGCAAAATGAATCTGCAGCTTGGAAATATAATTTGCAACAGTAATATCAGACAGATGAACACTGGTGTAGCACCAATCCATGAAAGTTCACCCCCAGACCTTCCCGACACATATTAAGCACCTGATCTAAGTGTATGAGTTACCCTATTCTCAGAACTGCAACGAAACCTAACAGCCAGAAGGCAGCAGCAAGAGAAGCAGAAGGAAACAGCTGTCCTCTGCTAGGGGCTCCCCTGAAGTCTGTATAAGTTGCTGCTTCAAGGAGTTTAAACATACCTGACTGACCAATAATTGAAAAGCTTATTAGGATCTCTTTACCGTTGTCAAGAAAAAAGACACGCTTCAAAATGAGGGAAGATAGAAGAAACAGATCATGGTTGTATACATAATGCATGTATTTACATAATTTCTGAAAAGAACACAAATATGTCCTGGAAATGATAGAGGGTCCAAACATCCTCGAAGTTCCCAGATCAATCTGAAATGTATCTCATTTCCCTAGGACCCAGTTTGCAGCAATTTGAAGGCAAAGATGACACAAAGTGACCTACCATTGAAGTGAAACAAAATTTCTCCCTGAATCGATGGGAACAGGTTCCATGGAAGGCAGTACTTTGAATGCAGGGTCCTGACCTGAAATGTCAACTATCCCTCTGCCTCCACCGATGCTGCCTGACCCGCTGAGTTACTCCCGCGGTTTGTTCTTTTTTGCTCCAGTATTCTGAATACACTGAGTGGAGCTTTTCCAATGTTAACAATGGGAAGAACTGCACTGCCTGGAAATTCACCCTGGTCAGCAGCTACTAATGTGCTGTATGGTCGTATTTGTTTCAGAAATGCAATATACTGAAGTCAATGGAATAAACTCAGAGGCAAAGTACAACATGCTGGGGTGACTATTTAGCAAATACAGTGCTACCACATGACAGAAGTTTAAATGAATATCAAACGGCTAGAATAAGACCTTTCATGACCTCAACCGGCTTTGCAGCCAATGAAGGCACATTCAAAGTGTCACCTCTATTATAATGAGGGGAAATACTACAAGCAAGTTGGGAGCACAACAAGGTTCCACAAATAACCATGAGATAAACCTGTTTGTGGTTTTCTGATGGTGTTGCTTGAGAGTTAACACTTACCCAGGACACCAGACCCACTCTGCTATGCTCCAAAGGATGCCATGGGATCTATTACTGAGCTGAGGCTGCAGATAGGCCCTTGGTTTACTACAGTCGTAAGTTTGTTAATCTCAATTCTTCTTTCTTTAACCCTCCTTACACTTCAAATTCTCAAGTGGTCTGCTGGAGATCCAAATAATGTCACTCTTCTATACGCAGTACACAGGCTATAACTTCCCAACCTCCACCATGCTGTTTCAGAAATGGTACCAACAGAATGTGTGCTGAGTAACTACAATATTTCATCCTTCATGCTGCTGTTCACCTTCTGCTGACAAATTCAGGAGATCATCTGGTGGTGAGGAACAAGCTACAGACCTCATTTAGTTGCTGGGTCTTTGAAAGCTGCAAAGGTCAATTGTTTGGAATTGTTAAACTTCACATAAATATGTGGTGTTTTATTTGTTACCTTGAATTGTTAAAGATATGGCACTCACATGAAAGAAACCCAAACCAATCAGGAGGACCTTGTGTCTACCTGCTGCTCACTGTCATATCAGAAACATTGAGGCAGACCATAAAGAAAGGTCTCATGGGCTGGATGTGACCATGTGTGATGTGCACCAGCAAGTTAGTATCTCACCTAAACCTGCATCACTGGCAGTGCAGCACCTACTTCGAACTGGATTGAAGTCAGTTTGGATTCACATCCCCGAAGCAGACCTTGGTCACACAACCTTCTGACACTGGGGTGAGAACAACAAACACTGAAGGAAAACACAACATCAAAATCATAGGCTTTCACTACTGTATAAATCAATTTTTGCCTTAGGGATTCCTAAAGGTGATAAGTCTTTTCATTCCAGCATTTTAGATTATCATAAGGGCAGCATGGTTCCATAGCAGTTAGTGCTGCTGCCTCATAGCTCCAGTGATCTGGGTTCATTCCTGACCTCAGGTCATAGAATCATAAAAATTTATATCTAATTTTGAAATTTTGTTTTATTTTTATTTGCCTCATCTTATTTTTAAGTTCATTATTTAGGAATACTTTGAGTATGTTATTCTTTCCCTTACATACTCTTTTATTTCTGGCATAAAAACAATGAGAGGATAAAAACTAGTAATAGAAATGAAAAATTCTGGAAATACGCAGCAAGTCAGGCAGCATCTGTGGACAGAGAAACAGAGTTAGTTTGAAGCTGGTAACCTCTTGATTCAGAGAAAGGGGGCAGAGAGAAATCAACAGGCAAGTTCTGTGGAAGGGCAGAAGGCAGGAAGTTAAATGATAGAGGGGGTGATAGCGCAAGACAAAAGATTATGGTAATCGAACAAGTAAAACAACAAAAGATGGGCCTAACTGGAAGAAACAACCATTATCTGAAATTACATAAGGAAAATAATACACTTGCTACTCACAATGTCACCTCCTCTCCACGAAGAGATCCAGTGTGGATTGGATGATTTCTCTGTGAAACCCTTACTTTCAGTAAGAAAGTATGTGCGTAGTTTCCTGTCCCTTTAATTCTACTCCTACTCCCACTCATCTTTCTGTCATCAACTTACCACATGGTTCCAATGAAACTTAATGAAAGTTTGAGGAACTGCATCTCATTTTTCTATTAGGCATATTACAGCCCTCTGGACTCGACATTGACTTCAACAATTTTAAATAATGAGCATTTTCAGAATTTTCTGTTTGTATCTTGGATACATAACCAACCAAAGTATGTTCCTTTTGTAATTTCAGATAGTGCTTCTGGCTCTCTTCTTCCCTCCAGAAAGATATCTTCTTTCTGCACTTGCCCCATTTTTGCACAGACTCTTTCATTTTTGAATATTAATTGAAAAACAAAATTGCAGATGCCAGAAATCTGAAATAAAAACAGAACATGTTGACAATACTCAACAGCTCAGGCAGTATCAATGGAGAGAGGAACAGCATTAACATTTCAGGTCAATGACTTTTCATTAGGAAAAAAGGATTACATCATTTTCTGCCATTGATTTCAATGGGACCACTGTACTTGCTCCAGATTCAACCTGAGAGCTGGGAAACTAGTGGAAGTTTATGCTTTCCCTTGCAGGTATTCTAGACCCAGCACTCTGCTGAGCACTGCAGACTCAGCTTGGGAATAGCCCACTAATGGGCTTACCTGCTCATAGGTCCAGGCGGATCAGGACTGCCTTTATTTACATTCAGTTAGGGAGCCACACGTGGCACATGCTCTCTTTAGATGGAAGGCTGATTTGTAGACAGGAATTACATAAAGGTGGAAACCTAAACGACTGCCGTAAATATGTCACCAGTTGTTCCATATGCCATTGCCCAATGACATTGGAGGATTTATCTGAGTACATGTATTCCTCGATTTATAAATCTACTACTGATGATCATAAGCTTCTAGTTGCATATCATTATAACTCTCCTTCCCATGCCCACCACAACTTGTCTGTCCTCTGCCTTCTCCATTGTTATGGAAAGGCCAAAAGAACATCTCATTTTCTACTTGGGTAGCTTACAACCCAATGGCATAAACAGTGAATTTTCCACTTTCAGGTAACCCACAACCCCGGTGTTCTCCTCCCATGTACACTTGCTTGTCCAGGTAGATTTCTTTTCCCTTTGTTCACCTTTCCCATCCCCCCTCCCTCATCTGGTTCCACCTATCACGAACAAGCCGCTGTCCCACCCCTTTCTTGTACTGCTATGTAATGGCTACCTTTCCTCTTCCCTCTCAGTCCTGGTGCCAGATCTTGTCCCAAATAGTCAACTGACAACTTTTGCCTCCACAGGTGTTGTTTGACCTACTGAGTTCTTCCAGCGTTCTGTTTTTTCTGTACTACTGACAAATTCTTGCCATAATGCCATTGACTCTTTGGAATGTCAGTCCTTGATTTGCTAATCTATTTTCCACTACAGCAAATAGTGTGTCACTTTCTGCTCACAGAAAAGCATCAAAAACCCAGATGTATTGTTCCCAGCCTTTTAGATTTACCGACATTTTTCAGGAATGCATCCCTCTTGAAAAGCTAGGAATACTTGTATTTCCTAAAAATGGCTGTCTCTTGACTTAAACCATATGAGATTGATGGGTGGGACAACAAACAATTTGCTGGAGGAACTCAGTGGGTCGAGTAGCATCTGTGGGAGGAAAGAAACTGTCAACGTTTTGGGACGAAACCCTGCATCAGGTTCTGAAGTGCTGACAATTTCTTCCTTCCCACAGATGCTGCTCGACCCGCTGAGTTCCTCCAGCAAACTGTTTGTTGCTCCATATTCTAGTATCTGCACTCTCTTGTGTCTCCATTGATGGGTGGGATTTCGAAGCAGTAACTTGGCAGCAAATGGGTTCAAAATGACATTAACGATTCCTATTTATGTGCATAAGACCCTGACCGATTCCTGACCCAAGCTACAGCTGCCAAGATTCACACCATTTCAAAAACTGGAAGAAATATTCAGGTAGAGGACAGTGGATGCTTCTAGCAACCAATTCCTTTGAGTGTTATGCCAGTGTTGAGCACAAAAGGGGCACCAGTGAAATGACAATTGCTAGCAATATTTTGCTCTGCTTATAAAGTTCAAGAAAAAATTTCAATGACTTCTCCAGATAAACCATTAGAAATTTTCTTTACCCGTGTATAGCAAAGTGTACCCCAATGTATTTCTGTGGGATCAAGCTCAGAACACATCCGCCAGCTACAGAGCCTTATCAATTTGAGCCAGCTTCATCACCTAATATTATTTCATTGGAAGCTCTCCTGATAGTGAAGCTCTTTATTCAAATAACATTTTTGCAGTAATGGGTTCAAATTTCCACAAGCCCAAATGCATACCATGAAACAGAAAATGAGCGCAAAATGATTCTGAAGTTTATCATGGTATATGGATCCTAAATCTATTTTGGCAAAAGAAACCAGAGCATAATTTTCCTTTTATCATAAATTACAGATCTGTTGCACAGTGCAAATATTGCAGAGCTGTAAGACAGCTGTGTCCCATTAAAATGTGTAATGGTCACTGATTTCTTACAGCACATGGTCATCAGGCTGAATCCGCAGCCAGTAATTAAGAAGATGAAATGTTTAATTGTGCTTTAATTTTGATAAAATTTATCTGTCACACATCCTGTAATCAGGTATTATGCTCACAAATCAATGTCATTGGATCTGAGTGGTGATGGAGGCAGCAGGTTCTCTCTCCTGACAGATTCATTTGAATGTCAAACTACCCTGTTCAGTAATCACAGCAGTGCTGAAATGTCAATTGCTGCAAAGACTGTGACATATTGGGTGTGAACCCTCTCTTTAAAACGTGAGGAGACAATGGCTAGAAATTCAATTGTGTTGGAAAACATACACTGGATCAGTAATGTATGAAGGACCCTCCCCAGCTTACCACAGTGATGACTAAACCGAAAATTTTGCATGCACTTCATGAAATGATTGTAGAATTTAAACAATACTGATCACACTGTTTTGCACATTAGTGCCATCCGCAGGGATGATTCCAGGAATCGTCAGTACCAGTGTACCTAAACCTGATGATGTTTGAAGTTATGCCTGAACCTCTTAAAGCAGTTGGATGCTGTTCAGAGTGCTTACCAGAGCAATGGCAAAACAAATGTACACACCAGTTCACTGACTCAGCACTTGATCTATTGGGTGAAGTGCAGGAGAGAGGTTCACACTGCTCAGAGGTGCAGGAAGTTCGCCAGAGCAGACATAGTGGCAGTGAGGGAAGGTTGCCAAAGGAGGTGAATTCCAGGACCTTTGCATCAGGGCATGGGTACAGTGCCACAAAAGGTTTAAGGACCTTGTGTACATAACCAAGCTCAGTGAACAGGTGAAACCTCCTAACAGCCACTGACCAAGTGCAGCATTACTCTCCATGTATCACACCTTCATCACTCACCTAACCATCTCTATGAAACACTACTCCTGCCTAAGTAGATATGCTCCATCACACATATGCCACCACACTGTAACGTGATCAGTAACACTGTTCTCTTTCCCTGATGGGGATGATAATCAAGTGGGCCAAATTGTCTTGAACGAAGTAAAACTTTTCCAATTTGTTTGGAGCAGCACTCCTTAAGACAAGAAATAATTTTTCTGAATAACCTGACTTGTCTTACATAAATAATGGAAAGTTTTGCAAAGAATTCAGTCCTTTGCCATAGAACATGTTGCTTTTAACATGGTTTTGCAAATGTGGTAATTTAGTGCCTGATCCAGGTCTGTTTATCATCAATGTTGATCCCAGGATGCTGAAGTGCCATTGACTGCAGTGAGAGAATGGTCACACCACTTTTGTTAAAGATGATAATTTGGCACATGCCAATGCTGAATGGGACTAGGCCTTACAATATGGAGGCATAGGTTGTAAGTTTCTTTCCTGAGTTCTTATTCAGTGGAAAAAGGTTCTCAGCTGACCCAGACATGCCCTGATGGGTCCTGGAGAGAGGCTTCATCCAATTGTTTAATGAGAAGAATATAGCAGGCAATGACAAAACAGAAGACAGAGACTGCAGATGCTGGAATCTGTAGCGACACACAAAAAGCTGGAGGAATTCAGCGGATCAGGCGGCATCTGTGGAGGGAAATGGACAGTCAACATTTTGGGTCGAGAAGTTCAAACTTCGTGAAGTTCCTCCGGCATCTTATATTATGCTCCAGCTTCCAGCATCTGCAGTCTCTTGTATCTCCAATGACAAAACAGGAGCTCTTTCAGGCCTCTTCAAGCATCTATGTCTCTCTCTGGGGCCCCAGTAATGATCTGCAGGACATTTTTCATGGTTTTCCTCACAGCTCCATTGCCCAACACTACTAGAGTCAGGAGCCATGGCTTGTGAAGATACCTTTTTTCTCCCAAGAGTCATTTATTAGACCAGGCAATGACTGAATTATAATGAGAACAACTGATTTAATTTTTAACTTTTTAAAAAAAAATTGCTACAGATATTCAGATGTTTTAATTGTCTATTTCATTTTTAACAGTTTTTAAGTATTTCTGAATGTTAATGCTGCCAAATCTCTTTATAGATTTGACAGGTGGGAAAGCTGCAGCCAGGCTTTGAGTCAGTTATTGGAGATATTTCATGGGCAGGGTTGCTCTGGCTAACCTATGAGCCTGATTATGTCACTAGAAGTCCCGGTGCAGTTCCAAAGTAGTTTCAGCCAGCAAGGTTATAGTTCCAGATATGGACAAGGTAAAGGCATGGTATTGCCCACTTCGACATCAGCAGGCGAAGGGCCCCCTCTCGGCTAAATCCAGATCACTGCTTAGAATCTCAGAGATTAGGCTGATTATTACATTCTGGTGATCTTAAGCACAGTAGATTCTTCAAATGATAGGATGTCAGAACTGGTAAGGTCTTCATTTTAAGCAGGATACTTGGATGCTTAAATCTGAGTTTATTGTACTAGTTTTAACAGTTTCCAAACTATTTCCTGGGTGCCATTTAGCCTCTTTAGTCTGCCCCCTCATCATCATCAAATCTGTACAGCCATCACTTTCATTTATGTATATGAGCCAGTTTTGGAGGAACTAAATGTTATTCTTGGTGTCGTTATGCATGTAGGTATCCTCTGGTGTGATAACCGGTTTGCGAAATAGAAAGCTGTGCTGGAAGAACATTTATGTAGTCTGTGAAAAAGGGTATCCGGTTTCCCTTGCTGCATCCTTACACTAATAGTTGGCAATGTTCACTATAAATTTTATAAAGCCCACAGTATGATGTCACATTTTGCTGATTGAAAGTTATTATCTTTTCTTTGTACATGTTAGATGGTTTCAGGTACTTTTTATAGAAGTTTTAAACCCCTATTCCATTTGTGCATTCGTGCTAAAGTAAGTCCATCATGGCAAGCTCTGAAAATTCTGTATGTTAAATAGATTAAAAGAGATATTTTAGGGATTGTGGGGGTTGGGGGAGGTTATGGCAACTGATTTACAAATGTTCAAAACTGTAATTAAAAGACTGTGATCAGCAATTAGGACTTTTAAGCTGTCTTAGTTGTTCTGGTGCGGTATTACATTCTGCTTAACATGTGGCATTCATGATAATTAAAATGATACTAACACATGGACAATTTTATGGCCCTTATGGTGCAGCCCATTATGCCAAATACAAGCCTATGTTTGCATAGCATACACTACACAGCCTCATTACGCATGCTTTTTCTTCCCTCCTTCAAATAAATGTTAAGGCAATTTCCAGAAAAATGTAATCTAGCCTTTGAGTTGACAGTTATTAACTGAGTAATGATAGTAGACTTTTTTTCCAGCTAGTTTCAAACCTTTACAAGCCATTTTGAGGGGGTGAAACTCATCCATAGGAAGGAATATCTGACACAGTGAAAAACAAGCTGCTGATTCGCTGATGCTTTTCTTCATGCTTTCAGCAGAGATTTACACCTGCTTTGTGTCCTGTATGCTAATTTCAAAGAGCTCTTCCCACTTAGCAGAAAGTTTCTTTCCTTGGGATGAACAGATTGGAGTCGGTTGAGGCTCAGTTGGTGGCATGCTTTCCCCTAAATTAGTAGGCTCCTGGTTAAAGACCCACCCCAGACACTTGTACAGACAAATCTAAGCTGACATTCCAGTGCAGTGCTGCACTGTTGGAGGTACCATCTTTCGATGAAATGATAAACTAAGCTCCTTCTGCTATCTCAGGTAGACATGATAGATCCTGTAGCAGTATTTCTTTGAAAACTAAGCAAGTTATCCCCAGTATCTTAGCCAAAATCTATTTTTCAGTCAAGCTTTCAAAAAAAAGATTTGTATAGAAATCCACCTCAAGCTGTAGTGCTGAGCACACTAGATAGTGACGTCAGCATGTTGGTCAACACTGACCACTCCTCAAAATTACTTATTGGTTGTGAATTATTCTGCAGAATTTCAAAAGGTTTATGAAAGACTCCATAGAAATGCAATTTTTACTTTCTTTCTCTGCGTATGTTTTCATTGTAAAACATATTCTCCCTAAAAGCTGTCCTTCTATTACTTGGGCACAAAGCCTAAACCAATTTTCCATCCAAGGAGTATATCAGACAGAAAGAAGGTAGTAAAAGAATCTGGGCACAATATGAGGAAGAGGCAGAGGAGACAGCTCCAGTCAGTTGTGCAGTGGTAATAAGATGAAATTTCTTTGAATTAATCTTGTCCCTTTGTTTTTTCATGTTTTAATTTTATCTTCCTTATTTTATCTCCTTGCACCACGTGGCCTTCTCCCTTTGGGACATGCAGAATACAGGAAATTTGTCAATTGGTACAGTTGCATTTTTGGCATACAATTTGAAATTTAAGTGAAAGGGATATTTATTATCCTTGTCATAATCTTGGGTAAAAATTGTTGACTCTTGAGAACCTGCAACCTCATTTGGTTACAGTTTAGATGAAGGATTGCTCATTAGCCTAGACTTTCCGTGGCATCAATCGCACTCCACAGGTGACAGAAAAAGTCACAATCTGAGCAAGATGTCAGTTTTCCCCTCACCAAGATGGAGCACCTTGATCCCACGTGGCACTCCATCTGGCATCCTGGCTGAGGACTCAATAAACTCACTCAACTGAGGCAATCGTGTTGAAGTGACAGGCAGTGCTGGGACTTGGACTCACAATATCCTGGGCTGGTGCCAAGCACTTCACTATTGGAGCTATCCGGCTGCTCCAAACTGCCAGGCAGTTTTTGGTTATGAGGCCTGAAAGAACTTACTCTCCAGGATTACTTTGGCATTTGGAGAACTTACATTTAATATCTTTAAGTTTACATATGATCCAGATATAGATCTGGTCTGAATTAGAACAAATTCTTTAACTCCTACTTCAAGTAAATCGTGATGCATGCTCTTGATAATCAACAGTGTGAATATATCAAAAGCCTACAGAAGTAATACTTTTCATTGTCATCTTAATTCCAGCCCCACTGTATTTATCAGAACTTTGACCCAATGAATATAATGCTTTTTCCAAAATGCATGCAAATGTAAAGTGACAGAATACTTTGGGCAAGTATCGGCTGATAAGTGAGTGTGGATTTGTGAAGGAAAGATCTGATGTGTTGCAAATTTTTATGAGGTCACTGGTATGGTGGATAGGGGACTGTCTATCAATGTTGTCTCTATGGATGTCGTACGGTAATGGTGCATGTTTTTTCCATGGATTTGGAGGCAGGTGATAAAATATGGTGGCAAGGAGCTTATTCTCTCATTGGTAAAATGTGACAAGTAATATATGTTATTTCCATCTCTGTAGCATCCCCCATTCTGACCCCACCTAAACTTATCTGCTGCTGAAACTCTTATCCAGACCTCTGTTCCCTAGGTGATTATTCCAAAGAGTCCTGAGTATCCTTCCTTTCTATAAAATTGTCAACTACAACTCTGCTGCCTATGATTTAACTTACGTTGTCCTCCTTGCCCATCACCCCTCTGCCTCATGATCCACGTTGTTCCCAGTTTATCAATGCCCCAGTTTTAAAATTCCTGTCTTCATTTTCAAATCCCTCTCTGGGCTCCCTTTCTCTTTCTCTGTAGTCTCCTCCAGAACTGCACGTCTGAGTATTTGAATGCTCCAATTCTAACCTCTCTAGTATCCTCATTTTAATCATTCTGCCATTGGTGGCTGTGTCTTCAGCAGCCACGGCCCCAAGTTCCCTCCCTAAACCTCAACCCTCTCTGTCTCTCTTTCCTCCTTTAAGAAGGTTCCTTAATTCTGACTCTTTTGCTGCCCCAATATCTTATTATGCAGCTTGGTGTCAAATTTTGTTCAGTGATCCTCCTTGAAAGGGCTGGGATGCCATATTATATTAAGGATGTTTTACAAATAAAAGATGTTGTTGGAAAACCTAGAAAGAGAAATTACATTGGGTCCACTCTGCTGCTTTTCAGCTGGTAGTTGGGTGGAAGACCATCAGCTGGCTGCAGTGTCTGGATCAGTCTATTCTGACTTCCATGCCTGCACATTGCAACAGGCAGTCAGCAAAAAGCAGGAGTTCAGGCACCCACTCACTGACCTCCCACTTTACTGCTGCACTCAGAATTGAAGCCAAGGGCAGAACACCAACATACTGAGCTGAGGGGGAAGATATACACATCTGCTTCCTCAGCTTTACACCAGTTACGTTGGGTTATGTAGCACAGCCTGGTTCATTTGAATGGAGTAACTGACCTTGGTTGAGAGGGTAAGTGCATGTTGGTGGTTTGTGTATTTTTCTTTATTTTTCTGACAATCAGAAACATTTCTAAACAGACAAAATAAAATTCTTCAGCAACAGTAAACTATTGGAAGCTAAACTATCAGAAGCCAATTAAGTTTGTTGGGGCAGGGCCTCAGGATCCATCATCTGAGGCCTAATTGCTGCTCACTCACTGCTCTGCACCACTGAATGGTCACAACAGCAAAGCCTTTGAGCTCACTTAGACTTGTGGAACCACAAAACTTGCAGACTCTTGAACATCGAGAAGAGCGAGTGCAAGCAGCAGACTGGTTTGAGAAGAAATCTATCATATTTTCTATGATATACTGGGAGCTGTGGCATTCCTAAGAGATTTAAATATTTAAGTGTACAAGTAAATAAAGCTTGGGTCGGTTTTAAAATTAAACAAAAAGAAACAGTGGGATATGCACTTTTATTTTAAGGAGGCCAATATGCCAAAGAAATAAGTAATGCTTCAGTTCTACTAGACATTAGGAAACCTATTGACTTTGGATGAGGCACAGAACACAGGTTGTGTTGAAAATTGGTGCAGAAGTAAGCCATTTTGCCCTTGGAGCCTGTTCTGTCGTTCTGTACCATCATGGCTATCTCAATAGGGTATTCCTGTTCCTTCCCCATACCCTTTAATGCCTTTTTAATCTAGAAATCTATCTAACTCCTTCTTAAGTATGTTCACTGACTTGGCCTCTACCACCTTCAGTGGTAAAGAATTCCACAGGTTCACCACACCTGAAATGAAAACATTTCTCCATCTCAGTCCTAAATGTTTTACACCATAGCCTGAGACTGTGAACCCTTGTTCCAGACCCTCGAGCCAAGGGAAACATCCTCCCTGCATTCAGCCAGTCTAGCCATGGTTCAATGAGATTCCTTCTCTTTCCTCCAAACTGTAGTGAATACAGGCTTAATCAGCCCAATCTCTCGTTATACAACAGTTCTGCTATCCCAGAAATCAGTCTGAAGAACCTTAACTGTCCTCTTTCTATGACAAATCTATCAATTGTTTGACCAAAGTTGCATGGAATACTCCAGGTCTGATCTCACCAATGCCTTCTTTACTGATTGCTGCACCTTTGCCTTCAGTTACTGGTGCACACAGACACCCACTTCCTCTCAAGTATCAACATTTCCCAGAATCATGTTTTACATCACATTCTGTCTTTCTGTTTTTCCTTCCAAAGTGGATAACTTCATATTTATCCACATTATATTGCATCAGCCATGTATTTGCCCATTCCTCAAATTATCTAAATCATCTTAAAGCTTCCTTGCGCCCTCCTCAAATTCACAAACTTAGAAATATTATGTGGCCTATTATTTTTTTCGATGAGAGACTTGGAGCTATGGCATTACTAAAAATTATAAATGGTTATGTTGACAAATAAAGCTAGAGTAGTTGTTAAAATTAAACCAAAAGACAATGGGTATGAATCTTAGTTAGTTCTCTCCCCATTCGTTAATGTATATTATTTTATGAGCACTGATTTATTCAATACCCCACAAGTAACCACCTACCATCCCAAGATTGTCCCATTTATTCCTATTCTGTGTTTCCTGTCTTCAAACAATTTTCAATCCATGTAAGTAATCCGCAATCCCTTATCCTTTGATTGTGTTCACATACCTCATATGTATGATTTTATCAAAGGCCTTCTGAAAATCCAAATGCACCACATCTACTGGGTCTCCTTTATCTATTCTGTTAGTTACATTCTCAGAAAAACAGTAGATTCATCAAACCAGCTGGGCTTGACTATCCAGTCGCTGGATAAATTATGAGGTCAAATTGCATGAACTTCATGCATTCCCTTGAGTTTAGAAAGTTGGTGGATGATCTTTGCACTGTTCTGACAACAATAAACTGATATGAAAGATTTAGCGTAGGTCAGGGTATGCAGAAATCTACAAAGCTAAAGTAATCAATTCGGATTGATAGCAGGATGATCTTTTTCACAGTGTAATAAAATCCACTCCCCAAAAGTTTGTAGATGTTGGGTAAATTGAAAGTGACATTTAAATTCATTGATTAAAGTCAGTACATTTTGTTGGGTAAGTGTCACAGTGATGTAGGGCACCGTCCCCCCTTCTTAACAACATTTACAAATGACTAGAGTAGAATTACCACCAGCTGTGCAGATGTCCAAAGCAGTGATTTAATAAGAGACATTGGACCAGTACTTCTCTTTGTCCAATGTTACTTCTACACTTCCTTATGGCAAAGGGGGAGGCCATTTTGGCCCATCGAGTCTATTCTGGCTCACAGAGCAATCCCATTCCCTGAACTAGTTTTTCCAGTAACCTACTCTCCCTACATTCCTATCAACTCCCCCAAGACTATACCTGCAGACTAGGGGCAATTTACAGCAGCCAGTTAACCTACCAACCTGCACATCTTCTGGGATGTGGGAGGAAGCTGGAGCAACAGAAGGAACCTATGCACTCACAGAGAATGCACAAACCCCACGCATACTACAGTAGAGGTAGCAAGGATTGAACCTGAGTCACTGGAGCTCAGAGGAAGCAGCTCTGAAATCCAGCCTTATACTTTTACTTGAGTTTGAGAGATCACAGAGAACTTAATTTATCATCTGACACAATGATACCCTCACTCTGTACCCCTTCATATGATGAACTGACATACTCTCAACCATCTCAGTCCACTACCAACCAATGAGCACAGCTAGGTGATCCTTCCTTAACTGTACTAGCCTCATGGCTGAGAGTCTTACATTTAAGCTGAAACCTCCCTGGCCACTCCCAGCTGTGCTTGTGTCTTCCCCTTTGATCTTACGCTAGGCTTCATACTCCATCTCCCTAGCCTGAACATTAACATTTCAGCGCAGACTACCACCCTCTCTTTGGTCTGGTACCTGCATCAGCTCTTTGATACCATCTTAGTATGTTGAAAAATCACATACCAGGTGGTATAACACAATCTCAATAGTTACAATGGAGTTACAATTACAATAGGGTGCTATTGTTACAATGGATTTTCAGGTAGGGAAATACAAATGCCAAGACATCCCCAACATGTGCTGTCTCCTTTTGATTATAATGTCTTTACTTTGTTCATCCTTTGAGGTAATTGAATAACAGAAACACAAATGCCACATGTAAACAAACTGGTCTTTAAGGTACATTAGGGTTTCAATTGGAGCAGCTGTGTTTGGATAGTTGAAGTGCTCTTCTAATGGTTTTTAACTCAACAGCCATTGTCTTTTTGGTATTCCCAAAGCTTTTGGTACTTGGATATGAAACCAGACTTTTGGGGGCCCTGGCTGTGGCTGCCTTGGGAAGTTCATAGACTTGCGGATAGTCAAAAATAGTTCTTAGATAGTTTATCTCATTAAGAATATGTCTTTCTCTTTCTTTCTAACTCTTAGATTCTACATTTATAGAGTCCTTTGTTTCCTCAAGACATCCTGGGGGATGTTAAAATTTGGTCCACTCTTCCTGCAGATATGATCACAATTGACAAAAGAGGGTAAACTGAGTTATGTTACAGATCAGCCATGACATAATGAATGACGAATCAGGCCTCCTTCTGCTTATGTGCATGTGCTGTACTGTTAGTTAATTCATCCACTTTTGTACTTATTGCTAAAAAATATGCAGCATTACTGCTTTAGTAATTTTATAATTCCCTTCTGAACATAAATGTTTATTCTTAATTTAAACCAGCCACTTGAGACAGTAAAAAGTACAGCTAAAAAAGCAACAAATTGTAGTACATTTGTCTTCTAGTTAAACACAGAATTCAGGATTTGTTCTAAAGGACCAATAAAAAGGTCCATTAGGGAAACCATTTGCCACTGAAAATCTAAGCTAGGAAGTAAATAATTACAGTTCTCATTGGCATGATATTTCCCAATTCATTATTGGTTTTGCTGTGTAAAATATGTTGATTGTTCTTCCTCATGTGCTTACTTAAAATGATGCATTTTAGCCTGCAGAACTGTGTCCCGCTAAAAACAAATCAGTGTGTATGGTCACAGAGAAGATGACAGAAGCAGCTTCCAATTCAAGGTGAAGTTCTGATTATTTCTAACTTTCAAGAATGTATTATTCTTCTAAATTTAGATTTCAGACCTGCAAAAGGACAGTACAGAAATATAAAAAGCTGTTCATTTTTAGATTGCTTCCTAAATAAAACAAAATATTTTTCTTAAATTAGGAGGTTAGAATTGCCCTTCATTGATCAACAGTTTGACATTCACCCATATAAGTTCCCAAAGTGGAAATGTCAAATAATAGAGAGTATAGGTTTAAGGCGTAAGGGAGAAAGTTTAAATGAGATTTGCGAGGCAAGTTTATGTCTTACACAAAGAGTGGTAGGTGCCTAAAATGTGCCGCCAGGGGAGGTGGTAGAAGCAACAGTTAGGAGGCATTTAGGCAGAAACATGAATAGGTAGAGAATAGAGGGATGTGGACCATGTGTAGGCAGATGGGATTAGTTTAATTTGGCATCATGGTCAGTGCGGACATGGTGAGCTGAAGGGCCTGTTCCTGTCCTGTGCTGTTTAATGTTTCTACGTTACGTGCAAAATTCTAGAAAATTTCAATTCTAAATGTCACAGAATTGGAGAAATATTCAGAATTTTGTTATTTTGCTTATGAGGGCAGTTCTCACAATGACACCTATCAATGACTACTGTTCTTCAAAACCACATGTTAAAAGCATTTGCCATAACACATCAATCTTACCATAACACATAATAACATACTGTATATGAAAGAACTGTTTGCTGTGGTCTTTAATCTTTGTGAATAAGACACAGATCTGATATAAACTGATGGAATGAAAGCTTCCTCTGTTATCATTAAACATAAGTGGTGAAATAAGATCTGGCCATGTAAACCCAATTCCCAGTAACCACGAGCCTGTCGCAAAAATGTTGTCATTAATTCTCAATCTCACGCCCAGAGTGGTCTCAGGACAGCCGGTATGGGAAAATTTGGTGGAGTGAGGAAGTGGTGGGGAGTGGGGATTATAGTAATGGGGATAGACTTGGAAATACCTATCTACAGAATGGACATAAATAGAATTTCATTCTGTGCCATTGTTGTGCCTGAAGGTGGTTTACAGGTCCCCAAGATATGAATATGTTCCATTTCATAGCAATAAATTATTTACTTTGCTTAGCATTTTAACAATGAAGAGAAAAAATAATCAGTATTCAGGCAGAAACCATATCCTCCAAATAAAATAAAAAATGATCTTATTGATATGTAACACAATAATTGTAATGTTGGATTACAAAACAAAATTGCAAGCACATACAGTGCCTTAGGGAAACACCATCCAAAACAACAAGATCGTAGTCCAAAAGCCAGAATACAAAACCGAATCCTTTCATCTATTGTTTGGTTGACATCAATATTTGTGATCACCAAATCAGAGCATATTTGAAAGCAAATAGCTTGAGTTTATTTGTTTCTTTCTCACACTAAATGAATTAATTTGCAGGCTATTACTTGAATTGGCAGTTTATAGGCTTGTTTTACTGACAGTACTATTTGAAGTTTCCTGCGGTAACTTCATTACCCATATTTTGTTCAGAATTACTGATGCATGCCGAAAATTGCTAATGACAGATGTTTCTCCACTCTGTCACACTTCTCGTATCATTTGATTTGGAAAGCAACATACGGTGTTATGCTCTATCAGTATGTCACAGACTGTCTGTAAACAGCTGGTCATAACTCAGTTCAGTGAAAACCATTACTTTCCAATGAAGTGCTGGACAAGATCCAAATTTTGTTTTGGCATGGTGAGCACTGCATTATGCAGATAGTTTTGCTGCACCAGGGTTACCTGTGGAAGCAAAAGCTTCCTGCTTTTCTTTACTTCATTGCAAGATTACATTGAAATACAAACACATCAAACTAGATATATCCAATAAACCATCAAAAAGCTGGGCACACTATTTGCCTGCCAACTTCATGCTTCCTGAATAAATGACTGGTAAACTGAAAAGATAAGTGGAATGGATAACAGGGAATGATTACTTAAATGGAGTGTCCCTCTCAAAAATGTTGATGTGTGTGGTATCATAGAAGATGGAAGGAGCATTAATATTCTTGCCAAATAAAATCGATATATACTCTATATTAGTTATCGATGGGGCTTTATACGTAGAAAGAGGTAAACCTAAGCAACACAAATTTTGGTGTATTAGATGAAAGTGAAACAAAACATGAGTGACATGAAACTTCAGAATGCAGTCCAAGTCAAAGTTATCATTGCACATTTGATCACGAGGAAGCAAATATAGTGAAACATTTTTATTTGCCATCTAACATTGCAAACCCATTCTCATTTTCCCTGGATTGCTTTCTACTTAATGTTAACATTTTCTTGGATGGAACCAATCTGTAAGAAAAAAATTAGGCATCTGTGCACTGTTCTAAAGTTAAAATGCAGATTAGGAGTTTAAATTGTAAGGAGATGGGATAGTGTAAAATGACCTCATTCTCTTACCCTTGAAATAGAATGAATCCAGTTAGGAGCTGACAATTAGAATAGTTTTTTATTTGCATACTGTGAGAATTCCATTTCATTTCCTATATTGTGGAGAAGTGCCTGATTCAGTGCTTCATTTTTGGTCAGGGCACATAGTCAGATATCAAATACAAGTCAAAAAAATAACCAAATTAGCAAGGTGTGTATTGGTGCAAGTATAGCTGGTGGTTCGTGGCTACAGGACCACACTTTGGTTTTGTGCATAAAATTATTTATGTTATCTACACATGCCAAGAAATAATAATCACACTGATATGCAAAGATTGAAATTTGACAAAACCAGCCATGAAAATTGACCAGCTGGTGCCTTGTTAAATGCAACGACAACGTGTATCACTGTTTCATAGGTAGATAAGAATCTCATTCTATACTTGTGTCCCATTTCTCTGGAGCATATGGCACTTGAGAAAGCAGCATATTTACTTAGATTACAATATGGCTTTCTCAGTATGGACAATGGAATCCACAGAATCCACTGAAATTCATTTACACAGCCTTGGTTTTACCTACTCTCTGTGAATATATTTGACTGTTTTGTGAATCCTCTCCTCCATAACTAAAATTGAAAGACCCTTTCTTAAATATTCTCTTTTGGATATGATGCACTAACACATTACATTCTACTTACATGTCAGCCTTACTAGAAAAAAAGAGGAGAAGTAGGGTAATCGGCCCTTCAAGCTTGCTCCATCATTCAATGCGTTCATGGTTGATCATCTGAATTCTGTAATCTGTCCCTGTTTGTTCCCCATATTACTTGATCCCTTTAGGCATAAGAACAATATCTAAGTTCTTCTTGAGGATACTTAATGATTCTCTGAAGAGTAATCAGTGACCCCCACAAACCACTAATTCACCTACCCATCACAGATTGCACCTGCTGACTCCCAGCTTTGACAGCCCTGTCACCACTAACTCACCTCACAAACATCAACCCACCTCCTGATCAGCAAGCTCACCCTTAACTACAGATTCTATTCCCTACTGGACCTCACGAGCTGACCCCTTAACTCATTAATTTGTCCCAGCTTCTGTTACAGCCTCTGATACTCCATCCACCCCTGAGCTACTCTCCTTGCAATCCCCAAGATTCAGTCCCAACCTCTGATTTACTTGACTTTCCCTGCCATGTGGAACATTCAATGGAAAGGCCTTGAGTGTGCAAGCCCTGTTTGGATGCACATAGTGCCTTGGGCTTCATGCATTGCTGAATCATCCAACAACAGACCCTGAAGTAACATGGTCGTTGGCTCACATGGACCATTTGACCCTGACCATTTACTGGGCACTTGAAATGTCTTATGGGCATCACACAAAACTGGAGCCCAAAACAATGACATGGCCTAAAATGTTGCAGAATTTTCAGTACAAAGATGTTACACTGCAATTGTAATGTGTCCAAAATTTCTTCAATTACCCTGAGCAACCATAACCCCCATCCCATTTTCCCCCACCCAACCCATCCCCACTTTGTCCAGGATGGTAATAGATGTCCTGAGTGTTTTTGGATCTGCAATCATCAGGAGAGTATTCCAAAGTGTTGCCTTGTGATTTGTACATGGCAAAAAGCCTTTGAAGTGTCAGAAAGTGAGTCACTTGCCATCAGATACCCAGCAGCTGGGTTACTATTGTCGTTACAGTATTTACGTGACCAGTCTAGTTAAGCTGCTGATCAATGGCCACTCTTGGAATGTAGGGAATATGACATTGATGGTGCTTTTAAGTGCCATATGGAGGTCATTAGGATTTCTATTGTTATAAATCCTACTTCTTAGAGCATCCTCAGAATTAAAGATCACTTGCTCCAGTTTTATGGATTGTGAGGTGGCTGACTCAGCCACAGGTGGGGCAGGAGATGTTGGATGGAGCGTTTGTGGAGAGCTCGACTCTTCTTGTTTGGATTCTGTGTGTTCCCAACAATGGCATTCAAGGTTCTTACTGCCAAGCTAGATGCTCCTTCTCCATTTTGAGCAGTCTTGGGGCAAGAATTGCTAGGAAATGGTGAAGATGCTATGCTTTTTCAAGGAGGCTTTAAAAGCACTGTTGAATCTGTTCCTCTGTCCAACCAGTAATTTCTTGCCAGAGAACACCTGATGGTCAGAGTGTCCATTTCAGGATTCTGGTATCAGGCATGCAAATGATGTGGCCTTCCCAATGGAGCCTACTGAGTGTAATTAAGACCTCATTGCTGGGGATGTTGGCTTGGGTGAGGACACTAACACTGGTTCACTTATCCTGCTTGTGGATTTGGAGGATTCTGTGCAGATCCCATAGTTGTTATCGTTCTGGTGCTTCGAAGTAGCGTTTTATGCAGCACAAGTTTGGCATATCAAAAGAACAGTAAAATTTAATTTCTCTACAATTATCCCTAGAACCTGATGGTTAAACTTATTGATGTCCTCTTTATATGCAATTTTTCAGGAAACTTGAGCACAGCTTAGATTGGGCAGGGCCACAGCAAATTCTTAAATGAAGCAATCGGTTTGTATCTACAAATGAAATTTCAAGCCACTGTATGTAATTCCAAGAGATTTATACATTAAATATTGGACCAACCATTACCCTCATTATTCTTTCTGCTTTAATATATGTTTTAGCACAGCCCTTAGTGGTTCAGTAGCTGAATAGATTATCGTGTGTTCATTAGTGTAGAGTAGGGAAGTCCCAGAAAAAATGCTTAATATTTACCCTATCACAGACATGTCCGTTCGTTTTATCTTCCCTACAGCCCACATTTTCCAATGTTCACCAATTTCTTAAAAGTTGACTGTAAAATCTTTAACTTCTTCCATGTCTTTGATATGAAATTCTGACTCTATCCCCTCTCTTCACAGATGCTGCCTAATCCACTGTTTCCAGCAATTCTGCTCTTATGTCTTGATCTGGACTGAGTTACGTGACCACAATTGAGGCAGTGCTCAGATTAGAAGGACGAATCAATCAAAGTTACTTCCCCTTCTCCAGAAAATGTATATGGAAGGAGAAATTATCAACCCATTTATAGTTTACTAATAGCAATATTTGTTAATGCTCACTTGAAAAATGGTTACAGGCAGAGATATCAGAGTGCTGGCCTTATTCATTGATTTGTACCCAGCGTGACTCAGTTCCACACCAAAGGATAGGAGAATTAAAAAAGCACACAATGGAGAGAAAATTCTGTGCATTCTGCTCAGATGATCTACCAGGATGTAAAAGCAACAGCTGAGCATAATATAAAAAGGAATATTGAACAGTGAGAATTACATCTCTATAACAACCACACCTGATTTATCTTCCACTTAATTTGATGGAAAGAAACGCAATTCTGGCTATCCTTTAATTTCTCTCTGTCTTTAGCCCGGGCACTACAGGAAGAATCTGCCCCATTATGACAGTAAGAACCTGAAAGAGGATAGATTCATGTTTGAAGTGTAACCCCTCAAACATTTCCAGCATATTCTATTTTTAATTTTCATTTCCAGCAATAGTGCTTCACCTTGAATCTGTAAAAATATCTGGGAATCTCCTCAGAAATGCTCCTAACTGACAGCCATTATTTTGGCAGAAGATCAGTGGAGTGCCTTGATAAAGTCATAAGCAAAAATTTCACCAATCTAATGCCAAAATTATAATAGAAATGTGGGAATACGTCCAAGGAAACTTGTAGTATTTATCTCCTTTTAATAAAATGAGGAGTAGAAAAATGTTGCCTTACTTTATTGTTTTTGCTTCTTTTCACTGTTGATCTCTGTTCACTGTACCTTGAAGTGCATAAAACATAATTTAGCATCAAACAGCATAGATAACTCTATGTTCATTGATAACTGTTTTTCATCTTTTGAACAATTGTCTAATAAATATAATTTGCCTAGATCACACTTTTTTCGATATTTGCAGATTAGAAATTTTTTAAAAACTACTATACCCTCTTTTCCGACACCCTACAAAATTGAAACTACAGAAAAAATTTTAGGTCTTAGTCCTTATCAGAAGGGCTTGATAGCAATAATTTATGATTTAATTATGAAAATACATCTAGAATCATTAGACAAAATTAAGAATGAATGCGAAAGTGAACTCCAGACACCTATACCTACAGAGACTTGGAAGAAAATTCTTCATTTAGTCAATTCATCTTCAATGTGTGCCAGACACTCGTTGATACAGTTTAAGGTAGTCCACAGGACCCATATGTCCAAAGATAAGTTAGCTCATTTTTATAACCATATAAATCCTATATGTGATAGATGTAAATCGAATGTGGCTTCTTTGACACATATGTTTTGGTCCTGTCCTCTTCTGGAAAAATATTGGAAAGACATTTTTAACATTATTTCAAATGTATTGAAGATTGATTTACAACCTCACCCTATCACTGCAATTTTTGGATTACCAAGGATAGAGTCTGGCCATTTATCTCCTTCCGCTAACCGTATGATTGCTTTTGTTACATTAATGGCCAAACGATCCATTTTGCTTAAATGGAAGGATCCAATACCCTCTACTACTTTTCAATGGTTTTCTCAAACTATATCATGTTTAAACTTGGAAAAAATTAGGAGTGGTACTGTTGATCCTTCGCTTAAATTTGAAGATATTTGGAGTCCATTTATTCAATACTTTCACATGATGTAGATCCCCTTTCAATAACTTTCCAACTTGGAGGAACGGACTTGACGATATAATATTGGTCTGTTTCTACTGAGAAATTTTAGCCCAGTTTTTTTTCTTTTTTTTGTTGTTTGTTTTTTTTAAAAAGTTCTTTTTTGTTTAGTTTATATTGTTTATAATTTTTTTTTTATTGATTTGGGTTTTTAAAAAATTTATATAATAAATCTTTTTCTTTCCTTTCTTCTATATCATATTCATTTACTAAGAGATTGTTGGATCTACAGATTTTTTTTATATTTTATTGTTCTTTATGATTATATATGCTATGATTGTTATCCTGATCTCTTTGTATTACATGTATAAATATTGATGCTATATATTATTCTGTATTAATTTGAAAACTAATAAAAGAAATTGAAAAAAAAAGATAACTATGTTTACAATTAAAGTTGGGCAATGTTTGCTAGCTTAGTATACAGTCTCATTCCCAATCACCTTAATTCTGTGGCCCAACTCAATTCCTTATTTGGCTGTCTTGGATCTAACAGGTCCAGCTGGACAGTACAGTGAATTAAAGTGGGATGTGAAGCAGCAGAAGGTACCTTGTGAGGTTAGAATTCTGGCTCTAATACCAGAACACTGCAGGGTGCCCCGGAGGGTTCTTCGTAATGTCTGTAAGTTCATCAAATGTAGTCATTTACCTTCTGCAAATGAAGAGTTTTATATTCCAGCAAATTCCTGCAGTTCATATGCAAAAATATTAAAGCTGAATGCTAAAGACTATTTCAAAATATTAGATCACTTCAGATTGTTGTCCTGTCAGGCATATTTGAGAGAAATGAAGTAAGAGATTAAACAATGCAAATGGTGTCAGCTGAAAGAGGGTGCTCAAGCTATGTCTGGAGGAGGTGAATAGGTTGAGATGAATGAAATCTGAAATGCCAGCAGAGGAGAAAGAAAAAAAAAGCAATGCTGGAGTCATGAGTTATAAGACTGGGATAGATAATTATCTGAAAATGTTGAGTCTATTATTCAGTTCAGAAGACAGAACTGTGCCTAAAGAGAAGATGAGATGTTGTTCCTCAAGCTCAGGTTGAACATCCTTAAAGCCTTGTAAGGGGTTAAAGGCAAAGAGTTCAGAGTGGGGATGGGATGGGGGCAGAGAACTAAAGTGACAGTTAACTGCAAGCTCAAGGTCACCCTTGCCAACTGAATGGGGGTTTTCTGCAAAGTGATAACCCTATGTATTTTATTTCCCCAATTTACAGGTTATACCTCAAGAACCAAAATGCAGTTCATTAAACTGGAGGAATTGTAAGATAATTGCTGCTCACCTTTTTGGGTCCACTATCTCTTCAGCTGACTCGTTCAAAACACAAGGGATCCAAGTCATGAGGTCCAGAGGGTTTGTGGCCTTTTAGTGGTAATTATTCTCCTGGTGCAGTTAGAGTCATAGAACACGGAAACAAGCCCTTCGGCCCAACTGGTCCTTGCCGACCAAGACACCCATCTAAGCTAGTCCCATTTGCCCATGTTTGGCCCATATCCCTCTAAACCTTTCCTATCCATGTACCTGTCCAAGCGTCTTTTAAATGTTGTTAATGTTCCTACCTCAACTACTTCCTCTGGCAGCTCATTCCTATATGGACCACCCCCTGGGTGAAAAAAATTGCCCCTCTGGATCCTATTAAATCTCTCCCCTCTCACCCTAAACCAGTGCCCTCTCGTTCTCAATTCCTCAACCCTGTGAAAAAGACTGTGTGCATTCACCCTATCTGTGTCCCTCATGATTTTGTACACCTCTATAAGATCACCTGTCATTCTCCTACATTCCAATGATTAAAATTCCAGCCTGCTCAGCCTCTGTCCATAACTCAGTCCCTCAAGTCCGAGCAACATCCTCATAAATCTCCTCTGCACCCTTTCCAGCTTAATGGCATCTTTCCTACAGCACGGTGACCAAAACTGAACACAATATTCCAAATGCGGCCTCACCAATGCCTTGTACAACTGCAACATAACATCCCAACTTCTATACTTAATGCCCGCACTGATGAAGGCCGGCATGCCAAAAGCCTTCTTCACCACCCTGTCTATCTGTGACGCCATTTTTAGGGATTCATGTACTTGTGCTCCTAGGTCCCTCTGTTCTACAACACTCCCTGAGCCCTACAGTTCACTGTGAAAGTCCTACCCTCCTTTGTCTTCCCAAAATGCAACACCTTGCATTTATCCAAATTAAACTCCATTTGCCATACCTCAGCCCAGTTTCCCAGCTGACCAAGGTCCCTCTGTAATTCCTGATAAGCTTCTTCACTGTTGCCTACAAACTTACTAACCATGCCTTGTACATTCTCATCCAAATCAATGATATAGATGACAAATAGCAATGGGCCTAGCACCAACTTCTGGGGCACACCATTAGTTGCAGTCCTCCAGTCCAAAAGACAACTTTCCACCATCGCCCTCGCCCATCATCAAGTCAATTGTGTATTCAATTAGCTCGATCTCCCTGGATTCTATGCGATCTAACTTTCCATAACAGCCTACCATGCAAAACCTTATCAAAGGCCTTACTGAAGTCCATTTAGACTACACCTACCACCCTGCCCTCACTGACTTTCTTGGTTACTTCTTTAAAAAACCTCAATTAAATTCGTGAGACATGATCTCCCACGCACAAAGCCATGCTGACTATTCCTAATCATCCCCGTCTTTCCAAATGCTTATATGTCTTATTCCTCAGAATCCTCTCCAACAACTTACCTACCACAGATGTTAGGCTAACTGATCTATAGTTCCTAAATTTTCTTTGCAGTCCTTCTTAAATAAAGGTACAGCATTAGCCCCCACTCCGGTCTTCCGGCACTTGACCTGGCGTTAATGATGATGCATATATCTCAGCCAGAACTGTTCAATTTCTTCTCTAGATTCCCACAGTGTTCTTGGATATACTTGATCAGGCCCCAGAGATTTATCTACCTTAATATTTTTTAAGACATCCAACTCCTCCTCTTCTGTAATGTGGACTATCCTCAAGACATCCCCATTAACTAATTCAAGTTCCGAAGTCTTCATGTCTTTCTTCATGATAAAAAGAGGAGAAATATTCATTGGGGACCTCTCCTGTGGCTCCAAACAAAGATGTCTATTTAGTCTTTGAGGGATCCAATTCTCTTCAACCTTCAGACTACCTCTAACCTACACTGAGCATGTAACCAGGTCCTTAAAGTCTAGCGTTTCTTAAAGTTACCCAACAAAGCCGCTGAGTGTATCTTCAGTGGATGTACAGCCACCTTCCACCTCCAACCTCCCATTTCTTAGCCTGTGGGAATAGGCAATGTAAGAGTACAAGGATATGCCGATAAACTCAAAGAGCAATCAAAGGTCTTGCATAGGACTGATTCATAATTATAACCTATTGCTTGAAGATAGAATAGAATCACAGGGAAAATATTTTTTTGGTTATTTTCGGTTCTAGTCACCATGTTTTTGTTAATATTTGTACCCAAGCGAGGACAAGAGCCACAAGCCAGATTGAAATAGGGCACGAGAATTCCAGTGGCAGGATCCCTGGTTACATGGATTACGCCAATTCTGGGAATGGGAGGGATTCTTGAAGAGCTCTTGGATGCATTTTCTCCAAGATCTCTTGCACCTGGAGCAAGTGATAGTCAACACCACACCCAAGTTCTGCCCACTGCCCCTGCTTGGTGCCTTCTTGCTGCTCAGGTGATAAGGGCTCACCCCCTCATTAACTCAAATTTATGTAGCATGCAGCAGCTGAATGCAAATCTGCATACGTGTTCAAGGCCGTATGGTGAAGGCTGCACAGTGCAGAAAGTGAAAGCATTGCTTGAGTAGCCAGGCAGCCTGCCCAAAGACTCTGCTTGTAGAGCAGCTCTGCAGCTGTGCCTGGGTTTCTGACAAGCATCATGAGCCCTGCCTGAAGAGACTAACACTGTGGCCAGCCATCCAGTTTGTGACTCAACTTTCTGACTGGAATAAAGATAGCACAGGGAAGGAGCACAGGATGAAAGAGTTGTGACTGCTGCCAGGAAATGGAGCGCAGACCTGCATGATGCACAGTCAGTGCTCAGAAACAAGGCAGGTGTTCAGGGATCATTTTCTTTTGAAGAAGATGTCAGGGTGCTTAAGTGGAGCACTCACAGCAACATGGAGTGATTGCAATGCATCCATCTGGGGAGGGAATGAGGTATTCCTCCTGGCAAAGAGAGCCTTAGTGATCTCCCTGATAAAATGACTGGCTGCAAATTGGAGCTGGCACTGATGTCACCCTCTGCTGCTTGGAAGGAGCCTATTGAAGAAATGTTAGAGGTCACAGTGACAAGGTTGTCTAGGCCACGGTTCTTAGTTCTAATGGGGCTGCAGCAGATGACTGGACTCAGTGACAGCCTCCTTTGTGAAGTGAAGTCATCTGAGGCTTTGCTCCTCAGTGCAGTTCAGATAAAAGGATTTAAGCTGTGTGGATGGTCACCTACACAGTGCCCTCCTCACTGCTCTCCCCTAATCTTAGCTACTCCTCTTCCTCCAGCACTAGTCACAGACCCACCAGATCACTTATGCTTGCAAAGAAATTGTTGTGCAGGGACAGAAAAGCAACAAATTGTTAATAGCAGAAGTCAGTTTTGGAAGGCAAAGGAAAGGATAAAAACCAATTTGATGAGGCTATGCAACACATTCAAAATGCTGGAGAAACTCAGCAGGTCAGGCAGCGCCTATGGAGGGAAATAAACAGTTGACAGTTCAGGTCGAGACCCTTCAACAGAACTGTTTATTTCCCTCCATAGATGCTGCCTGACCTGCTGAGTTCCTCCAACATTTTGTGTGTGTTGCTCCAGATTCCAGCATCTGCAGAATCTCTTATGTCTTTGATGAGTCTATGGTTGCCATAGTGAAGTTGATGAAGTTGTCTGGTTGATAGATTAATAGCGGCAGTCACAGAGAGAGAAAACAAAAAATAAAACAACATAAAAGGCTGTGAAATGCAGGTCGGGGTTCTAGTAAATGCCAGCAAGTAGGCAGTATCAGTGAAGAGAGAAAAACTGAGTGAATATTGCTGATGGATGACATACAGTAGAACTATCCAGTTCTGATATAAATCTAGAAAGCAGGTTACCTGAAACTGTTGAATTTGATGGAATCCTGAGGGCTGCAGCATGCCCAGATGGAAAGTGAAGTGTTGTTCCTCAAGATGACATTAGGCCTCACTGGAACAGTGCTGGAGGCCACAGACAGTCAGGTAAGAGTGGAAGTAGGAAGGAGAATTAAACTGATAGGCAACTGGCCTTAACCTTGGCTTCCCATCTACTATAATTGGCACAGCCCTTGACTGCATCTCATCAATTTCTCACAATTTTTTTCTCTCAACTTCTCCTCTCCCAGACAGAGCAAGGCTAGAGTTCCTCTGATCCACACCTTCTACCTTACCAGCCTCCACATACAAAGGATCATTAGCTGTAATGAGATTACACCACCAGACACATCTCTCCCTTTCAGCATTCCTAAGTCCCTTCACAATTCCCTGCTCTGCTCTTCCATCTCCATGGTCCAAGCCCCTTCTCATGCATCTGCAGGAGATCCAACACCAGTCCTTTCACCTCATCATCCTGGGATCCAAACAATCCTTTCAGATGAAGCAGTGATTCATTTGCTCTTCTTCCAATCTAATATGTTGCATTCAATGCTTACTATGTAGTTTTCTCTCCTTTGGAGAATCCAAATGCAGACGGAGTGACCACTTTGTGGATTATTTATGTTTTGTCTGCAGGCACAGTCCAGAGCTTCCAGTTGCCTGTCACTTTAATTGTCCATCCCACTCACACTCTGACCTGTCAGTGGCCACCTGTATGTTAGAACTAGGCCCAATGTAAGCCTGTGGAACATCACCTCATCATTGTTTGGGCAGATTGCAGCCTTTGAGACTCAATGTCAAATTCAGCAATCTCAGGTAGCTTGCTCTTTCTGTTTGTATCAAAACTGGCCATTTCTTCTGTAAGTTATCTATTACTAGCATTAACTCAGCTTTACACGCTTCATTGTCGTTACCATTCTGCTAGGCATTACCTAGAGATCTGACCTGCATTTCACTGCTTTTACATCTACCTTTGTTTGTTTTCTCTTTTTAACTGTCCTGATAGAACATAGAACATAGAACAGTACAGCACAATACAGGCTCTTCAGCCCACAATGTTGTGCCGACCTTTAAACCTCGCCTAAGACTATCTAACCCCTTCCTCCCACATATCCCTCTATTTTAAATTCCTCCATATGATCAATCTATCAATCAGATGGCTCTATCAACAGATTATCACCATGGCAATCCAGCTCCCAACCAATCACAGATGTTTCTTTTGCCCGATCCATCTCTCCCCAAACTTTTCTACAGGTTGAAATTAATTTGTTTTCTCACTTCTCCTGTTCCAATAAAGTATCTTTGACCAGAAACATTAACTCTGTTCCTCCTTCCACAGATACCATCTATTTTTATTTAGCATTTTCATATTATCTTTACAACTTCAAGAGTTCCTAAAGCACTTTACAGCCTAGTTCAGTACAGCTTGAAGTGTAGCCTCTGTTGCAATGTCATCAAATTAAACAGAAGATCCCACAAACAAGAAATGTCAGGACTGTCCACTGGCTCCTGCGATTCTTACTGATTTCTGCTTATTTTTCTACTCAGTTATGGCAGAGATTCCAAGGCAATATCAGCAAAATTCTCAATGCCAAGATCAATGTAGAAGCTGGTATCAATTTCAGCAAAAGTAAATGGAGGAATTCCAGCCTCATACAACATTAATGAAAATACAACATCCTAAACATGGCTGAGGTCTTCTTACTCTTTCTAATTTCAAGTGAAGGTAGTAAGTTGTTTGCTTTCTAGAGGATATGAAGTAGTGGTCATAACTATTTCAATTTCCTTTTTTTAAATTCATTCCAAGGATGTGGGCTTCTCAGGCTGAGCCAGCATTTAATTGCCCATCCCTCACTGCCCTTGAGAAGGTGATGGTGAGCTGCCTTCTTAGACCCTGAATCCCTAAGTAAGTGCACATGGATTTCTAAAGATTACTGGGCTTCTCTGAAGCATGGCTTTTATTAACAGTTTAGATTAGTGCAATGCATTGTGACTATACTCACTTGATAGACATCTTTGTAAACAGAACGCATTCAAATTCTACAGAGAGCCTCTCCACAAAACTTGGAAATGAATGAGTCATTGTATAAACAGGGGAGCATTGCCACTTAGAACTGTATATTTGTAATCTGATGGAAAGTTGCAATCTGTTGGAATTAATCCTACAAGATCCAGCTAGAACATTCTAAACCATTAAGGATCCTACTGAAGAATTGCAAATTTTAACAAGTTGTATTTTTAGTGAATCTGATTCTTACAAACAGCAATGTATATTTGTTCAGTATTAAATAAGTTTTATATTCATTTTACGACCACATCACTACATCAAGGAAGAAGTAGAAGGTGGGTGGTGAAATTTGGATTTGGTGGAAACATAATATAGGCAATGGCAAATTGGTAGCCCTGTTTACTCCCTGTTCGATATTTTTCAAACTCTGGAGACACAAGGGACTGCAAATGCTGGAATCTGGAGCAACACACAAAAAGTTGGAAGAACTCAGCAGGTCAGGCAGCATCTATGGAGGAAAATGGACTGTCAATGTTTCGGGTTGTAACCCACAAGAGACTACAAATGCTGGAATCTGGAGCAATAAGAGACTGCAGATGCTGGAATCTGGAGCACGAGAGACCCAAAACTTCAACTGTCCACTTTCCTTCAAAGATGCTGCCTGACCCGTTGTGTTCCTCCAGCTTTTTGTATATTGTTCTCTTGCCAAAGCCAAATTTAACTCTCACCCCATTAAGTAATTAAGTACATCAGGGTTCTCATGAAAATGCCTGGGAAGATGTGAGAGACCAATTAATGTTCTATCTTTTATTCTTCATCAGAGGATTTTCTAGTTATATTGAATGTTAGAAAATTGATGCAAAGATGAAAATTGATTTAATATGTGGAGAGGGGAAATGCACTGATTTATTTTAATTAGTTCTACCTTTTATTCCCTCTCATCCATTGCAAATATTGAAGTGCAACCAATCAATGTGATGACCACACACTCACTCATGCACCTTGACAGCTGAATTTCCATGTGGCCTAACTGATGTTTGCCGTAGGCATTTAGCCACCCATGCAGGGGTGGGTTTTGTGTTCCAATATATCTTTGCAATTTTATATGCTGGCCTAGACAAACACTAACCCCTTTACAGTGCTCTTGAGTTGTAACATAAACCAGAAAATAAAGATAGACACACAAGCATGCAAACTTTTAGGACAATTCATAAGCTTGAGAGCTACGTGCATCTGTGTGTTGTCACTCTTAGTAATATGTCAGTTTAATGTTGTATCTGTAATAGAAAAGAGCATCCAATACTACTAAAAAATAGTTTATAAATCACAACAGCGCAGTTCTCTTGGTGTACTTTAGGTCTTAAGAATTATTTGTTGGTTATATGTTCAAATACCTTCTTAGTCTTACATTTGTTTACCTATCCCAAAGACATATTTATATAGATTAAAAATCTTGCTAGGAACATATACTCCCAATTCATGAAACCTTATTTCCAATTACAGAAATTTTGGTCACATTTTTGTGCCAACCTTCACCAATATAATTTGCTATATCATCACTCACAGAAGCTTATCAATATCATAGAAGAGCTAATCCAATTTTATGTCAGCTTAAACATTCTGTGCAAGTCTTCCACAATGCATTTCATGGTCTGATTTCATCTAACCTTTGTGATGATACTTAAGTAAGTTTAAAGATCCAATTCCTTTAGGCCAATGAAATGGATTTATTTGAATATCTCTTCGAGCAAGTCTCATGCAAATCGTCATTGAATCAGCTTAGTTTCACGTCTAGAGATAAAATCAGAGATTGTAAATACAATATTGTAAATACACTTCTGTTTCATCTTTAAAGTCCCTTTTATAATACATGTGCACTTCTATGTTTTACGCTGAAGCACGTACTGCTTCTACAAGGTAATTTTAAAACAAGTTGAGCTGTGACAAATAGGGACAGCCAGCCTAATTGAATCATTTGAGCCAAGGCAGCTCAACTAGGTTATCCTCACTGCAGTCCACATTCATATTACTGTGAGAACCATTAAGCCATGAAATCGTGTCTGTTTTTGACTTCAGTGTTCTTGACGTGCCAGTGAAAACAGTGAATGCTTTTCTTTGTAACACCAGAGCCCATTTAACAGCTGTAACTTTGCTACAATAGTCACCAGAAAATGTCCTGAAATATTATTTTGAATGTTTCTTTGTAAATGTCAGCATATTCTTCCACTCTTCCAATTCTTTCTCTAGCTCAATTTCCTCCCTGAATCCTTCTCATAATTCCTTTTGACCTTAATGCAGCAACTTGCACAGGAGAACAGTTCTGCAATAGTGATCCTTTGGCATCTCATCCAAGCTGCCAATTCTTTATTTGCCTGGGCAGTCAATATTGGCAGGTGATTTGATCTTTTGGGACATTGTAGTCAAACCTAATCCTGTCCTCACCTGATTTTTGTACACATCTTTCCAGCAGGAGTCTCCAGATAGGAATTAGAAATTGACAGATTTTCCTCTTCCAACCACATGAACATTAAGAGACATCTGTTACAGCTCAGGGCAGTTATGTCCAGTGCCATTTTAACCTAACCTGGCTGTGGGAAACTGATGTAATAAAATCAGCTTTTCCTATTCCAGCCACCCAAAGGTTATGCTAAAATAGCCTCCTCTGCTCAGAGATGGGTTTTTCTTAATTTAAAGTATCTGGGCATCTTGATGCCTTTATAATCTGATCAATCAGAGAGCATAAAAAAACTAGTGTTTTAGATAAACCATTTTCAATTATATTACATCACAATAGCTTGGAGAATAAGTTAAAATATTGTTCTTGAGACAATGCATGATTACCTTCTCTATTTGGACTGAGTGGAGAGTAGCTTGAACTGCTGCTGCCTGTGGGGTCCTGGTTCCATCACAATGCTACATGTTAGGGAATCCAGGATATTGCTTGAGGATTGATGAAGAAGTGGTAATTGTCCAAGCAAAGGGGCTGTGTGACCTGCAGAGAAACATTATGGCGTTCGATGAACTTGCTCCTCTTGATGGTTGAAGCCATAACACTAGAAGCTGTCATTGAAGTAACTCTGGTGAGTTATTGCAATACATCCTGTAGTGTAAATAAAGCAGCCACAGAGTGACAGTGCAGGAATAGATGGATGTTGATCACAGCATCTGGGGTCACCAACTCATCAGCTCTCTGCTATATGGTAAGGAGCTTCATTATGTGCCACTTAATCCATCCATCCGAGCTAATGGTGAATTTTTCAACATACTTCTGACTTGAGCCTTATAAATGATGATGAAATTTGAGGAGTCACCAATCACAGAGTACCCCACTTTTGACCTCTTCCTGCAGCCATGTGATTAATATGGCTGATTCAGTTAAGATTCTCATCCATGACGGTCCATAGAAAATTAACATCCGTGTCTCAGGCACTATGGTGCTGCTGCCGATGCCCAACGCTTGGTGGATCGGCTGTTTGTTTCAGAGCTGGCCAATGCCTTGTATTTACCTGAAACCTTGCCTTTTGTTAGCCCATATTTGTCAAAGTCTTGCTGTGGGCCAGCAGAGGCAACTTTGCTTTCAATGGATGCTTAAATAGGGCCAAGCTTCTGATTAAGAAAAAAGTAATTTTTGAAATCCATGGAAGGAACAGGCTGTGCAGGTGCTTCAACCTATCCCACCAGTCAGTTTCATGGCTGGTCTGTACCTCAACTCATCCATCCCATCATGTTCCTGGACACCCTTATCAATGAAAATTTCAGTCTTAAAAATTTCATCTGACCTAGCACTTGTAGTCTTTTGGAGAAAAGATGAGCAGCTTTCCTTCATCCTTTGAAGGAATCGTTATTTACAGATTTCATTCCTCAGTCTCCTTGTTCTGACTCTAAGACTGTTGTGCATCTGTTATGCATTTTCCCAGCAAAGAAAGTGGTTTTCCTGTATTTACCCCAGCAAATTCTTTAAACAGTTGCAAATATCGATTATTTCGCCAATCAACCTCCAAACTGGAGGGAACATAAACTAACCATAAGCAATGTTCTCATAAATTAATATTTTAAGCCCTTATGTCTGATTACCTACTGATATATTGCCTTGATAATAAAGCCAGGAAAATAAATATGACCCAGGAGGAAGGGGGAGTTTTAACTCCTCTGGATGAGTGGCACAATGTGAGGCAGTGGGGAGAGGGAGGCAGAAGGTTGACTTGTTAAAAGAGAGAACCTAATCCACCATGAGTGTATCAACTTCCAAGCAAACCTAGGTGTGTCTAGGATTAGTTTGCTAATCCACAATGGTCAGTAATTATCTTACTTATAGAGGGCAGAGTGTCTCAGATTTTTTCAGTGATTTAGATTTAACACCTCCAGAATTCTAAAGAAACAGTTGTTAAAGGGAAGCCTAAACCATCAGATCTACCAAGGAGTTAATCCAGCATCATCTATAACCCAGGAGAAGCAGTGATCCTTCCCCATGGCGTGAAGCAAACCTCCCTCCCACAATCAGATCTCCCTTCCCATCAGCTTCCAACCTCTCCTGCAATCTTTCCTCCTCACAATCACGATCAACTTCCACACCTACCAGCAATCACACACTGACCTCTGAAATTCTTGATTACCAGGGACCTGTGCCAAATGAGCTTCTGGCCATAAAGAAGGGGAAAAATTTGGCAGAGTTCATCTGATCTTACAATTATCTCTTCCATTGTTCAATATGGCTGTGGCATTGAGTTGAATCATATTAGTATGGAGTACTGTCACAACTAACCTAATCTATAAATTGAAGATGGACAGATTATCAAATGAAATGTGAGAATGATTGGTAATGTAGATGGGAAACCTTTTTTTCCTATCATTCTATCCTTCAACTGTATGAATTTATTGGCTCCAGATCTGAGAGTATGGTCTAGACTAAAGTACAGGTGAAAGTCTCAAAAACTTGGAGCACTAAGTTAACCATAAGAGTCAACCATAACAGTGTTAACCGTAACACTAAGTTAACCGTAAGAGTCATCACAAAAATACTATATTTAAGATCTGGCATCAAACTAAGCCTTTATGTCCCAGATGGCATTTGGTCTGGAACTGCTATTATTAAAACCACTTCTTGACTAACATCCTTCATTTAGCTAAAATAATTAACTGTTAAAATTTCCATTTGTAGGATCTTTGTATCTGGCTATCACATTTTCATACCTAACAATGGTAAACGCACAATTATATATCATTCTGCAACAGTTCCTGTTATTACACCGAGAGAAAAATGTATTTTTTGTAACTGTTACAATTTAACCAATGCTGCTTCTATATAGGACACATTTACCACTATCACTTCTCCTTGCCTGCACTACTGACCATCTCATTTGCCTGTCACGGTGGGGTACACACAATCAGCTAGTTATGACCTGACAAATATCTTCCAGGAATACAAAATCAGCTAATAATGACTTAACAACAATCATGATGGATTTGGTTGACCCGTACGTTGCCAGCTACAGAGGGAACCCTCCAGTGAACAGTGATATATTGCCAGACAAGGTAATGGGATATGTTTTGAACCATGAACTTTCGTCAGCACTGAGCTCTTTAAAGAAAAGGATGTGTGCGCACATCACATTCTAATGATACTGAATATACCCACTGCGGCAAACAGTTACTAGTCAAAGAGTCTCAAGGGTATAGATGACAGCTGATAACAGACTGCTAACCGCCAGGAGTACTGAAATTTCTCTGCAGCTTACAATGTAGAGGCATTATTTTGTGAAATAAAGGGCAAGATAGGCTTTACACCGCACCTGAGGTCTATGAATTAAGGTAACATTTTCAGGGTTTTGCCCACTCACCCAGAACTTTTTCTGATGACGCTACATGACCTTCAGTCACCCATGGGTGAAAATCATCACTATACCCTCACAGGTATTTAATTTTGCATTTAAGCCACATTCTACGAGTGGATAATACAGCAGAGATAGATTTTCTAAAGCTATCCTACAGCTCTCAAGAGGAAGTGCTGTAAAATTTAGACCTGCAAATCTACTTGATCAGACATTGCCCTTTTGCAACATTTTTTCTCAAATTATTTGATTGGATATGCGTTAACTTAATCTCCAGTCATCATAAACAATAAAAAATGTACCGTTTGTACACACCATTAGAAAGCTTTGGCAACAGAAACTCTGGAGGGCAATGGCAGATGTCCCAAAGGCAGCGTAGCAGGAAATTTAGTTACTTCACACGAGTGATGAAGGTCAGTGAATACATCTTTAAAAGACATTTTTTACAAAGTCCTTCACGATCCCAACTGACCACAACATAATCACTCATCCACCAACAAAGTCTATCAATAATAGGTAAAGTTAATGTAATCCATTGCATTGTCACATGCTTATCATTGCTCCAAGTCTCTCAGTCACATCTCACAGGAATGAGAACAGTTCCATGGTAATTCAGATCTGGAGACACAGGTTCAAAAATCACTGGTAGCTAGGGAATTTTAATTCAGTTAGTTAGGTAAATCCAGGATGAAAACCTAATTTCAGGAATGGTATCACTTAACTACCAGATTATTATAAAAGGCAATCTGGTTCACTGGTACCCTTTAGGGAAGGAAATCTATTGTTCTTACCCAGTATGGCCTATATTGGGTTGTCCTAACGTGTACGGCTACACAAGTTACATTTGTATTCTTTGGAGTTTAGAAGAATGAGGGGGTGATTTCATTGAAACACAGAAGATTCTAGGGGAACATGACAGCGTAGTTGTTGAGATGTTTCCACTGATATGTGGGATAGTCACGAACAAGGAGACATAGTTACAAGTTAAGGGGGCAGTCATTTAAAACTGAGGTGCACAGGAACTTCTTCTCACAGAGTGTGGTGAATCTCTGAAATTCTCTACCCAGAGGTTTGGAGAGGCTAGATCACTGGGAGCATTTAGAGAGGTGGTGGATACATTTTTGAAATACCGAGCCACTGAACACCAACTCACTTGAGCCTTTCAAAGTCTCTAACTGTCAGACTGTCTGTCTGTGATCAAGCACAGGTTGAGAAAAAATTTTCACCAACCAAATATTGTGAAGGCCAATGCCATCACTTTCAGTCTGTATCTCAATGTTTACTAGAAAACTATTCCATTCAAATCTCTGACTAAAACTGAACTTAAAGTTGGTCATATTTGAATCCAAGTTGTGACTTTTGGATCTCAGACTTGTTTCATCACCAAGAGCACCTTTTACTACCTCTATTACACCACCTGACATGGCTCTCTTTCACTCACCTGCTGCTGAAACCCTCGTAATATTTTTATTAAATCTAGATTTAGATATTTCGTAGCACACTGTAACCTTGAGGTCATGCCCATGTCTCAACTACACCAATGCACCCATCACCCCAGGTTTGCTGAACTAGATTGGCTCCTGGTAAAGCAAAGTTTCCATCTTACAATAAAAACGCAAAATGTGAGAAACATTCTGCAAGTCAGACATCATATGTGGAAAGACAAACAGAGTTAATGTTTCTGGTCAAAGGTGCTTCATCATATCTGGAAAAGTGAGAAAATAATTTAATCTTAAGTTGCAAGGAGGGTAGGGAAAGGATGGATAGAACAAATGGAATGGCTCTGATAGGGTGAGGCCAGGGTTGCTCAGGTACTTTGGTTATTTATAGAGCCATCTAATTGACAGATGAATGAAGGCAGTTAGAATGAAAATACACAACCTACACCCCAAGCTCAGGAATTCCCTCCCAAAACTTCTCCAATCAATACCCATCATCCTCCCTCAGTTTACGAATTGTTGCACTATGTACAAGAAGTACTGAGTGTAGAAAGAACAAAGAAAGTATTCTGGTTGAGGGACTTCCAATGTCTATTACCATAAGTGATTAATTAGTTCCATTGTTGTGAGATCTGAAGGAAAGACAGTGAGGGAATCAAGATGAGGGTAAAACTTAGTAAACATTTCCTCACTAATCTACCTGGTACACATGCATCTATTCATAACAGAATTGTCATGAATGACCACTGCACATATCCTTAAAGTCTCAGTTTCACAATGAAGACAATCTTCATCGTGCTTTGTGTCTCTCCCACAATGGTAAAAATCTGCAATGTATTCAGCAGCTCAATTATCTGAACTCATGATGTGCTATGAACCACTAGATACAGCAAGGTTGTGGTCCATCACAATCTGTACACTTTGCTATATTTCTCACTCTACCACAATCAGTCACCCAGTTTAGCAATCCTGGCTCAATGAGTAGCATAACAGGAGCGGCATCAGACATACCTTACATTGCAGGTGCCAACTTCCAAAGCTGGAACATAAAAACAAAAATAAAATGTTCAACACTGGAAGCAACATATTGTAGGCAGAACTAAGTAATCATAACTTGGCATATTGGTTGACTGGATTAACAGAAGCAAAATAACTAGACATGTTAATAGGCCACAGAAGTGCCAGTTATCTAAAACTACATTAAAAGGTCCTGTAAACAAGCCTATAGTTTTGTGACAAATGACTTGAAAGTGCACAAGATTGCCCAGACTCACCCACTTTTCAGCTCCCACTTTGAGGAAACAGCTTTGTTCTGATGCTCTGCAAAATATTCAAGATCAGTAACTTATTGCATGAGGTATTGAGGGATGGACCTACATCACAGTACAGCACAGTATTAATATTTATTTCAAAAAACTTAAAAATGTCCACTTTAAAACTTGATTATTATATTTCAACTATCTTACTGGCCATGTGTTTCCATGGGATATCTCTCCCCCTCTCTCTCTGTTAGCTGTGAAGTAAAGACTAGCATATTAATTTCATGGGTAAGAATTGATTTTCATTGAACATATGTTACCTGATGTTTTTAAAAACTTGGTTCTATGAAAAGATTTAAAATAACAGTGTTCAGGAAAAAAACTCTTAGCTAAACCATTAGACTGAATACATCATTCCTGATTATCCACACAAACTTGATACAATGACATACTCTGAAGTATTTACAAGCCAACTATCATAAACAAATAAATTAGATTTCTAGAGAAGATGGAATTTGATAAAATATTTTAGCAATACTAGTCTGCAGATGTTAAATATTGCTAAAATCTACATTCACTCCTTTGCAACAAGCTAGGAAAAGGCACCTATTGTGTAATTTGGTGAGGATTTGGAGACGATTTTTACTCCTTCCCTAAATTGTTCTTTTCTATGATAAGCCCGACTAATCACTGCATGTGCCTGCATAGCACTCATCCTTATGCTTTATAAGAATAACAAAATAAGTTTTAATGAACATTGCATTTCAAAACTAGAATACATATAAAAGGAGAGGAGTTAAACTGTGAATAAAAATATGTTTCGTGAATTTGATTGGTTATTCTAACAAAGTGCGGGGACATTGTATGTGTATTTGATTGGTTATTCTAACAGAATGCTGGAAACTGGACTGTGAAGCATCATAAAAAGATTCATGTGAATAACTACATTAGCAATAAAGATAACGTAGTGCGACTGCTGCTCCTGGATGATTGCACAAAGGAAATTGAAATCTCAGTGTTTATAGATAATAATCATTAAATATGCCTTGTATAAAAGAAAGGACTGTCCCATTGTGGGTGAACATCTCAGTAAATATTATGGAAAATATGCTCATGAAAAGAAAATTCACTCAAAACAATAAATTTTGGGAGAAGGTAATTACAACCAGATCAGATAGGCTGAGAGATTGTAAAGCAGGAACTAGTATACAAAAATCATTGATTTTGAATCACATTACTTATCTATCTACATTGCACATTTATTTGAGAAGTGTGCAGAAGTGATTGCTGCAAGGTCAGTTAAAAGTTGAAAACAAACTTTAGTAAAGCTTTTGCCAAGATTTGCACACGGAAGCACCAAACATCTTGCATTATTACACTAACTTCTTTTTTCCTTTCATAAATGTGAATAGCTGTTCAAGCAGAAAATACAGTTTAAGAACTAAAAAAAAGGTCAACAGGTCCAAATCTATCCTGTTCTTAATTCTCAGATGTATCTTCCCACTTTTCACTTCACTTGCACACTATGAATATCTCACTCGACAAGATACATAATACTCTTGCTCTGGCTGCTTAGTGCCTCAGAGAAATGCAGCAAAATTTTTAGCATCCCATTGCAAACAAGGAAGTGAGTGAGAGGCATGGGAAGGATGACAGAGACAGGGACATGGAAATGGGGCCTCTGACGAAGTTGCCTCTTGTTCAGTCAGTATGATGAAAGCTTCCTTGTATCCAATGTACAAGTCTCCCCCATATGAATGTAGTGGATCAGGCTATGGCATTGGTCACAAGGGCTCCTCAACCTAGTTTACGTCAACCATGAGTATCTCTGACATAGCAGTCTGTTGAAGCCCTGAAGTTGCACTGAGTGCACCGGAATGTTTTGATATGGTAGAACATTGTCCCATGGCCTCATGACAACCAGGCCTTGTTAGGCTTTCCTTTCTGTCTGAGGAGCCAGTCAGTAATCTGGCCTTGGTGTTCCAAAAGATCAATATAATATCTTTATGTGGTTACACTCCAGCTGTGTATTTATGAAATGGAAACCAGTGCAGTTTATGGATGCTGCTGAGTGATACCGAATTACCACAACTGGAACATCTGTACAGCCACTGAGGCCCTGTACCTGCAGGAGTCCAAGCAAAACCACGACCTGACCATGTGCTCAATTTCATTTGCCTAATTACAGCTAAACTGAAACAATTGGCCGTTCTGGAAAACCAAACCATTGGTCACCTGCTTTAAGCATTTCTGCCTCAGACTGTCAGGTCCCGCAGCGTGACTTCAGATTGCTCCCAAGTCAAAACCTTTAGGGTTGTGGAGACCTTTGCCACTGGCAAAGTTTATCCACAGGTTCAGCAGGCAGCAAGATCCTCTCCAGACAGATGGACACCAAATTCATCTCCATAAACTCCTGCAAATTCACTGGAAGGGTAAGCAAACTATCATTAGGATCTTCTTCTAGATCAACATGCTGATGTCAGCAGTATCCCTTTAAATAGCAAGTGGTAGTTATGTGGAGCTTTGAGCACCAACTTATGTTGGTACAGGTAGAAACTTCTGTTATATGAATACTGATGTCATTGGGTGCGCGCCCAATGCCAGGAAAATATCAAGTGGGAGCCCTTGGCCGACTTTGTGAATTTTGCAATTTCACCCAGTAATAATTGTTAGAACTATTTACCCCAGGCAAAATCAATTTCCTATTGGGTACCATGCAGGCCAGGCAGCATCCGTGGAGAAAAGCAGGCAGTCAACATTGAAACTAAAGAAAATAAAGGAACAGCTTGCCAGAAATGAAAAGATATAAAAATGGCAGACAATCCAGCAATTCTGACCTCATTTTTGTAGAGGAAAATGTGAGATTTAACATGGGACATGAGTTTTATTAATACATCAAGTAGGTTTCCACTTGCACTTTACAGTTTTGCTCAAGCCACCAAGCTCACTCCACAGTCATGCACTCAGGCCCACATTCCCCTTCAATTGTCAGTGACAGTCCACTTTGCCAAAGGACTCTTTCAAAATTTGTACTTCAAGACAAATCCATGCAACAAACTCATATGGCATCATTATCAGCAAGTGTGATTTGTTCTTCAAGTGAACCACATGTCTGAATGACTGGCAGTAATACACTGACAGACATCTAGGTTTAACGTAATATGGATCATTAATTTTTGATAAGGCTGGTTATTTTGATATCAGAGGTTAGAGCCAAGTGATGTAGGGCAAAGCTATTTCAGATACTGACATTACTGACATCCAAATAAATTCATCATCATCTTTTAATATTATCTAATCATCTCAACAGATTTTTAGATATTTACCATCGACTCTATAGAGCTATAAATCCTCATCTTTTCAACTGCAGAGGAGTCACAGACTAATCGTAGAGCACAGAAGGAGCCACCTTTGGCCTATGTTGTGCATTTCAGTACAATACAGAATAACTTTTTACTGAGATGAGCAGCAAGATTTGAGAAACTTCAGCTTAAGGGTGCATAAAACAATAACAAAGCTTCACAGCCATAAATTATGCAAATGTTAGAGCAGTGATGGATCAAACAATGTTGTTATGGGTATGTGGCTAATGGCAGAGACTCGATTGCTCTTGCCTAATAAACATGAATTTCTTTAAAACCAATATCTTCTGTAACATAGGCCTCTGACATCAGTCACATTTTAGGAGATTAGACAGGTAAAGAAATGTGGCTTTGTATTTGTTCTGATGAGTTATGATAATGTTCTTAATCAACATCATTCATGTATTTCTGAAGCACACTATACGATAAGCTCAGATGAGCTACAAATACCACCGTGTAGTCTACACTTCATCCAGGCAGCAAGAGATCTAATTAAAACCGATGTACCAATTTAGTCATCTCTTCATCACAGGTGGGCCTGAATTAATGGGAAAATGGAAGTAAATTACCTACATTTGGCACATCCAGATTGGTGGGATAATCCTTCAGCAGCGACGTGCGATAAACATGACAAGGTAACCTTCTTATTTTTTTTCAAAAAGTGGTTCATTTTTAATTTAATTTCAATGTTACTGTGGGGCAAATCAGTGATACAGGAAAAGATCTGCAAATGTCCACATTATCTCTCCACAGTCTTTAATTACAAGCAATGAAACTGTCTTCAGATTTTTCACAGTATGTTCATACATTGTCTTCTGGAGGAAAAATATATAAATCAGACCAGTTAATCCAAGTTTAGAAGGTTATTTACCGTCCTATCTTCTGATTAAATTGTAGCAGTCAAAGCATTATGTTAAACAGGCAGCACGTTAGTCCTTCCACTTTTTTTCCAAGTATCTATCGTGGCCTGAATCGAGAATGATATCACCGTCAATCCTAAATTACTTAAATCATTGAAAAGGTCTTCTTTAATGTTTTTTCAGTAATGTACCTTCTTAATTAGATCTTAGTGTGGTTGTCTCTCTGCTTTACTTTCTCCTTCGACATGATCTCTATGGCCTTCTCATGTTTTTTTCCGAAGTTGCTCTACTATTTATCAAGAGGCAAACTTTCGCTATCTGATATAAAATTCTTGGAGGTTTTTCTCTCTTCCTCAGATAAAACATTGCCCTGGATATGGAAAGAGAACTGGTAATTCCCTAAGTAAAAATAACCAAGTGGAAGCAATGTTGAATGCTTGGATTCAGAACTAGCAACCTCTGTTAAAATTTCACATTCTTGTCTACATCCACAATTTTGGATCCTTTTGTCATGGCTATTATAGATAAAAGGAAACACAACAGGTTGATCAGCACCTGAAGAGGGAAAATGGGACAAAGTCCTGAATACAGGTTTTCATATGCACAACTTTCCTAGTAATGGCTGATCTTTTCTACAGGTCCAGAATTTTCAGTTTGCAGGTCAAATTAGCATACTGTGGTCTAAGACATCAGTTGTGACCAATATGTTTTAAAAGAAATATAAAGTCAAATTACTTCTATGGCTTTTTAACTTTTAAATTGCTCACTTCTATACACACCAATACTGGATGCCAGGAACAAATAAATGTTCTTTACACTTAGTGTTGCTCCTATGCAACTGACAGAAGATACATTGGAGAGTATGCTTTTATCATTTGATTACTATTTCAATACTGTATTTTGTTATTTCTATTGGGAATCCCCAGAAGTCATGAGGATGGCAGGAAGCTTGTGAAATGGCTCTCTGATGTGTGGCATGCCCCGTACACTTTAATTTTATTAAATGAATTCTTTCAGAGTGTTCTGTTCATGTGCTGGCAAACTTTGTGCAGATTTTCTGACCCCATTTACTTCAGATTATAAAGACCATAAGACATAGGAGCAGAATCAGGCCATTCAGCCCATCGAGTCTGCTCCGCCATTCGATCATGGCTGATTTATTTTCCCCTCTCAACCCCATTGTCCTGCCTTCTCCCTGTAATCCAACTCCATTTCCTCCAGTGACAGTGTACAAATATTTGATGCTAATTCTAGCTTAAATCTGCAAAGGAATTCCCAATAGTACTTATTAACAAACTCTTTATCCTGCTTTACCATCATTTATGAGACAGCTATCTGTCTTCCCCTCAAATACAGCCTGAATATTCAGAGTGAATCCAGAGTGAAGAGTGACAACAAAAGACAGAGAATAAATTAATGCATAAATTGGCACTCACTGTTCCTTCCAGTCAGGAAGAAAAGATGATAGTTTACAGAGTGTTAATAGGTTAGCATTCCCTTAAATAAGATAAGGCAAGAACAAATTCCCATGGATTCTGGAAATCTGCAATGAAAACAGAACATGTTTGTGATAGTTAACAAACCAGACAGTATTTGTAGAGAGGGAAATAGAGTTATTGTTTCAGGGCAATGGTCTCTCATCACTTTTTCTCCCCATTGCCTAACCTGCTGAACATTTCCAGCATCTTCAGTTTTTATTTACTTATTATAAGAGATAAGGAGTAGTTTCCTTAAGGTGTGTAAGATGAATCAAGGAATTGACCAGGGAGATAGAGGAAAGTTAGTTCTGCTGGAGGAGCAGAAATTAGGGAGAAATAATCTAAAATTTACAACCAGACTGCTCAATGACAATGTGTGAAAGCACTTCCTTCACGTAAAAGCCAATGGAATTCTTTCCCCCATAATGCTGTTGAGGTTCAATCAATTGAAAATTCAAAACTGAAATTAATAGACATTTTCCAGCAAGGATAGGAGGACAACGTGGTTAGGTTCAGTTAAGATGCAGATCAGCATGACCCAATTCAATGATGGAGTAAGTTCTGGGGCTGAATGACCTACCCCCGGTCTTGCATTCCTGCATTTTCATGCTTTATGCCTGCTTTAGTAGAGTTTTCTGTTCATTATGTTGCTCAAAGTGATGCATAGCTTTGAATCAGGCTTTGAGTCTTCTGTAGGTAACCTTGGTAGGTCAAGTCCTCCATCCTTTGCAACATTATTTATTGGCTCTGGTTATTTAAAGGGGTTATTGAACTATAGTAAAAGATTACTTGAGTTAAGTCCAACAATCTTTTATTTGTGTGAATTAGCCATAATGCTTAATATTAATTTCTTTTTGTATTTAACTTCATTTTTTTTATCCTGTGAATGTTTTCAAAATGCTAAATTACAAAGAAAGTGTTGAGGTCAAAGACAGCTCCATGATTTGTTCTTTCATTCCATACAAGTGCTATTGCAACATTAAAACAAGTAATCCATGTCATATTGTCACATACCACAGAATACTGCCATTTGGCCATCTTGGCTGTATCAGCTTTTTTGAATATGCTTCTCCACTCCCTTCTGCTCTCCTAATAATTTTGCTATTTTTTTTCCTTTTCAGTGTATATTCAATTCAATTTTTATTGCTACTATTGAATCTGCATCCATCATCATGTCAGGCTGCATGCTCTAAATCATAACAATATGCTGCATAAAAATGAACTTGCTTATTTACCTCTGTTTCTCTTACCATTAATTTAAATCTGTGTCATTTCATCAACTGCTTGTCAGTGTGAAAGGTTCACCATTTTTACTTTATCATAACCCCTCATAACTCTGAATATTCCTATTTAATCTTACCCTAACTTTCTCCAATGTAAAGAGAACAAATCATCTTTTCTAGTACCTTTGCTTGAGCAAAGTAACTCACCCCTGCCCTGCTTGAGAAAACACATGATTAAATGCCTAAATTTAGAAATTTCACAAACGATGAGCATTTACTAAACTTTATACATTGGTTAGCATAATGCTTTACAGCGCCAGCGACCCAGGTTCAAATCTGGCCACTGTCTGTAAGGAGTTTGTACGTTCTCCTCGTGTCTGTGTTGGTTTCCTCCGGGTGCTCCGATTTCCTCCCACATTCCAAAGACGTACAGGTTAGGAAGTTATGGGCATGCTATGTTGGCGCTGGAAGCGTGGCGACACTTGCGGGCTGCCCCCCAAAATAACTACACAGAAGATGTATTTCACTGTGTGTTTCGATGTACATGTGACTAATAAAGATCTTATCTTATCTTAAAATTCAACTCCAATGTTTTTTTAAAGAAAGGAGACAAGATATTTACTAAACCATAGAGACATGTGCTACACCTGTGATATTTACAGGTTTATTGGGGAGTCATACTGAGCAAAGCTCCCTTCATTCCATGGAATTGGCATGTGGGGAGTCCATCTGTGGGTGAGTGCTAAACATAAGAGCGACATTCATTGCCACCTAACATACAGTAGATACTTTGGTGGAGACCCTCCAGGCTCCCAGCATGATGAAGAGGAAAAGGGTTAAAAGACACAGCAGACACTACTGTATTCAAGACATTAGAGATGCTTCAGACAGGAGCAGGAAACACATCTCTTTCTCCTAGAGCAAAGAACAGTAGATGTTGTGAATATGTGGATGTGTGAGGGCTTCCTGAAGCATCAGGGAATGATAACCAAGATATAGAGCCATGAAAGTGCACAGCAAAGGCTATGTGACCCATCACATCTGTACGATCTAGGTTCTACATGTGAACACAGTGCTCATTAGGATCCACAAAGCCTACTACTCCCTGAACTTTCACACTGACCAGCATCAGATAATCCTTAAAGTCAATGTTGCATATCAAGAGTGTGCACATTCATCCTGAGGTAGACCTCATCTCTGTGATATTTCAACCACTGTGGCAGAGGGACCTATGTTTCTTGTGGTCAAGAGCTATCCCCTCTGTCATTGGCTCCTCATGCCAATCTGGGCTCCAAGCCATGTTGGAAAGCATAATTACTACCACAGCCAAGGTACTTTACTTTCCAGAGGATCATGCTTTGTTGTTGCCCTGGTATATAATCTGACAATCACGAGGGCACATTGCCTCAATGCAGCAGCAAGCACAGAAGGAAGCAAGAATATCAAGCGGAGGAGAGATGGGGCAGATGACGAGGGGAGGCCCTTTTTGGATGTGTTGCCATAACATGCTTTATATCCCTTCAATTTATTTGAGGACCTCACCCCACCTACTCCAGGCACTGAGAAGCAGTCTATGCCCAAATGCAAAAAGAACTTGCCACCACATGGATTTGGAATGGCCATTTCCCCTTAATTTACCATTGCCAGTTGCATCAAGGAGATATCCTGGGAATCATCATTGGTCAGAAAATAAGCAGAAGCAATTACTATGGCTCCAGCTGCATTTCAGAGACTCCAAATCCTGCAGGGGAGTCTTGACTCTCAAAGTCATTTCACAAGATTCAGGACTGGATTGTGGGAGAAATTCTTTAAAGCTCCAAGGCACAGGGCATTGATTTCCACTTGTCATCATCAGTGTAGCCCTGAAGCCACAGAAGAATACTCTCTACTTGCCTCTATAAGCGCAGTCATTAAAACATTAACAAACCCTATTTAGAACAATGCAACCCACTGCCAGACCAAGCCTGTGCTCTCATTAAGTCCAGACTGATGGAGTGTGGTAAGCCAGTGTGTGATATTTGGCAACTGGATTGCAGCAGCTCATGAAAAATTTAGGCCTAACACAGGAGAGGCTTAACCTGTCACAGCAAGGGCAGTTGCCACCTTGCATACTTTAACACGGACATGACCAAGTCACACAACGTACTTAGAGAAATACTTTCCCTTTCCTGTGTGCTCAATTATTTGCTATATTAGAGGTACCTCAAAAAATAGGTGGTTGGTTTTCTCGCCATCTGCAGGATCAGGAAGGCAGCTTGTCAGCACTCTGAAGGAAAATCAGGAAATTGTGATGTCTCAGCAACAATCACAAGTAAGAGTTGCTGATAAATAAAGAAATTCAAATCCACACAGTCACCCAGTGCCGACTTTTAACATCCCCCCGCCCCCACAGCTGGTCATCCCCTTCTGCACAGTACTCATTATGAAGCCATTCTGAATGTTAAGTATTCTTATACATCCAGTCGCGACTAACACAAAGCAATTGCTGATTATCACACATTCATTCATTCAGTGTCTGTATTCCACATATCCGAATGCATCACAATTTACTATGGCAATTGCACTGCACAAGACCACAAGAAATTGCAGAGATTTATGGACACAGCCCACTCCATGACACAAACTTGCCTCCCCTCCACTCTCTGTTGAGTCCGGAGGTGGTACATTGAAACGTGAGGTAGTGCTGCTCAAGGCTTCATGGGCTTCATTGGATGAACGTTGGATGTTGAGAACAGATGTCAGAGTGTCTGTGGGAATTAAAATGGCCTGAAACTCAGGAGGGAAAGTGTATATGGTATGCTAAATGTGGTAAAATGACCAAAAATGATCCAGTCAATGTTACATAGAGTCATGTAGCACTAAAACTTTACCCTTTGAGTCTGCATCAACTATCAAGCAGCCATTTTACACTAATTCCATTTTATTCTCCAACATTCCCACTAACTACCCCAAATTCTATCACTAACCTACACACTAAAGGCAATTTGCAGTGGCCAATTAAACAGCCAACACACATGCCTTCAAAATGCAGAGAAGGCGGCCAGAGCACCCAGAGGAAACCCGCTGGTTCACAGAAAGAACGTGCAAACTCCACACAGGAGATCAGGATTGAACCCAGTTCTCTGGAGCTGTGATGCTGCAACTCTTTTAGGTCCATCACTGTGCTGCCCATGTGGAGACAGGTAGGGGAGAAAATAGGAACGACTCCATTGCATTTCTGGAAGGGAGGATACAATGTGAAAGCAAAGTGCTGAAAATGGAATGGGAATGCCCCAGTGCACTGATAGATACGGTGGAGTAGATTCCATAATTTACAGACATCTTTTGTTTCTTTACTTGTTCCATTATAACGCATTGTTGCCTCACACAATCATCCCATCCTTCATTTAATCGCTCTTGTTCTCCACCTGGTCACAGGCTACAATTTGTTCTTTCATTTCCTCTCCTTTCCTCATCCTGCAATTGCTTAAAAACTGTTACATCTCTATCTTCTTGAAGCTCTGACAAAATATTATTGACCTGAAATTTTGGCACAGATTTCCTATTTCAATAGCTGTGATGTATATGTTTAAGTGAGGTAATTTGTATTTTTTTTTATTTGTTTGAACAATACAGCACAATACAGGCCCTTTGGCCCACCATACATTGAATGTATTTAAATATTTTATTTTTTTAGAAAATATTAATAAATGTTGATTTCTTTAATTGTTTGAATAGATTAATAGTTTTTGAATGTATTGGAATGTCCCTGAATTCCAGAAACATTTACTATTTTAGGCTTGACAACTGGCTAAGCCAGGAGTCATGCATTAGCTGCTTTCAATATTTTTTTCAGCTGTTTTGTGGACTGGACCAGTTCTGATCCTTTAATCCCTAGAAATCTCTGTAATGACTGAATGTTACAGAAAGTTGTAACAATACGTTGGGCCTTGCATCTTCAGACATAGTTTCTCTCTGTAAATTCCAACGGGCTGCAAATTCTGGACCGTCAGTGGTATTTTCCTCTCACAGATGCTGCCTGAGTTGCTGAGCATTCTGAACATTTTCTCTGCTTGTTTCAAATTTCCAGCATATGCAAAATTTGACTATTATTGGGTATAGTTATTTGGGAGGAACTCATCTAAATCAAATTGAGTGTAATAAGCTGGTTTACCCCACTTAGGTTCCATACTTACCTCTATTCTCAAGGACCACCCATCCTAAGGCATTAAGTGCCTGCCACAGATGAATCCCATTATCAGACCTCCTGAGCCTGACATCCCAAATACCTTGCTGGCTAAACCCTGCAATCTCCTGAGGCCCTAATCTTCTAATCCTCTGATGCGCAAGGCTCTAATCTCATTCTACAAACCTCACCCCCAGACCTCTAACAATCCCTACTCCTGATCCTATAATTGCCAAAAATAGCACTGGTCACCTCCCCCACCTCCTAAATGACCCCAATAAAATTGTCCCAGTCCTTCCTCTGATGGGCAACACCCCCTTAGTCCTACTCTTTTGATGGACAATAGCATCGCCCACCCCATCTGGGCCTTATCAACGATGGCTGATTCTCCACCCACCCCCCAAAAATCAGGCACCAATCCTCCAATGACCAACACTGTACATATCCCACTCTCACCTCCACCCCCTCCACCCCTGCAGACACCACACCAGTCAGGCATAAAACTCCTGACTCTCCCTGTCTTGTTCCAGTCACATTCCCAAATGGCACATCTTCTTTCATGCCTTCCAGTTCTGTGGTTCCCCAGGCCCGAAGTTTATAGTGAACGGCCCAAGACCAAAACAGCTGTTGGCAATCCACAGAATGACCATGTAACATTCCCAAATCATTGCACTGCTAATTCTAGGCAGGCTATATTTGGTGCTCAAAGTATTTTTCTGAAAGTACTTGTGTAATCTAGAACAGAATGCATAGAGTGTATGTTATTGGAAGTATGAAGTGCCCCTGGTTCTGCAAATTTGCATCCGATGCACTTACTATTTAAAATAGATATTGATTGTACATGTTTAAAAGACAAGGATAACCACACAGCAATTTTCTGTTTCCTGTAAATCATTGAATCTGGGATTCCATTAAAGATTGCCCGGGATATTTTTAATAACACTGTAATAAACTTTTGATTAATATTGTGTTTGGGTTAGCATTGAACTTCATAGACAAAACTTTCCCCAAATCAAACGGCACTTAGAAAGAACCATTCTGAATAATTCTGGCAATGTTAAATTAACAGAGCATACTGTGCTTTGGTTTGCATATTATATACTTACAAAATTATGAAATGTCATAGTGTGCTTCAGCATTTTACTAATTGACTGAAAATTCCATCTGTTAAAAATTTGTAATTAAATTAGATATCAAAGGTTAATGACCTCCATACTTTAATATGTAAATCAAAGGTTTCCTTGTAGTTGTATCCTTTAAAGTTCTTCTCAGTAAACACACTGTTGCAATGTCATATAGATTTTAGAACAGTTTTTGTCTACAGATTGTCTTCTCCTTTGCAATTGTTTGGATTAAAATTGCCTCTATGAAGCACTATTGAGAAACTGAAAAGTAACTATCACATTTTATGAATATTTAATATTACAGTCATGGGAAATAAGGCAACTAATTAGTGCTTACCATAAATTTGCAAAACATTACTCTATGTAAATTTAGTTCAGTTTTGTATGAATTATTCAGTAAGTTATTATAGATCGCTAATGTAAATTGCTTTTCAATGATTTCCACTGTTAATATTGGAAAACAGTGGTTTCTGTGTCATTAACCAATTCTGTGCTGATTTTGATGACAGTGCAATCTGCCTGATTACTTAAATATTTAAGCGTGTGTAATATATATGCAGAAAAGCTTCTAGTAAAAATCTGAACTGGGGTAAATTAAATTTGGCTGTACACTTCAAATTAGACTTCATTCAGAACAGTTACAATTTGATGCACCTGCATGTTTAAATTAATACATAAAATTCAAGTTTCCTAAATGGTTAAATCCTTATTAAACTATTACGGGAGTAAAATTCAATAGCTCCCAAAAAAAAGACACAAGGATCAAATTGCACAATTAGCCCACTGCCATTCAGGTGACATGTCACTTTCTTGCTACTTGTCCATTTACATGTCAGTGCCAATAATGTTGTCCATTAGCTTCACAGATCAGCAAGGCCCAATATCGTGAATGGCTAGCACTGGTTAAAGCTAGTCTGCAGGTGGGGATGTGGTTGAGGCTGGAGTAGGCAGGGGCAAACATTCTACGACTGAAGTAGACCTGGGAAACAGTGAAGAGTGACAAAGTGAGCTTTGGAGAATGTCCAGGAGACCCTAGTGAAGTAGCTGGAGGGAGAAATGTAATTTTTCTGCAGGACGTCAGTGGAGTGGGGCCTCCAGATGTGGACTGAAGGCAGTGAAAACAAATAGCCATGGATGTGGATGCCCAGAGGATCTGGATTCAATGCTGCAAGGAATTCAATTACCTCGTGTGTACAACAACAGAAAGTGAATGCACCTTTGATTTCCATTCACCACCAGCCTCAGGCACTGCTCCATTCATTACAACTCCATCATTATCTGTAATATATTGGGACTGCATATACAGTTAAGAACTATGTATGTAGCTAGTGTAATGTCTTTTGATACATTGTTGTATCAGCCACTGCTTGATGTCGTCAGCCATAAACAAAGGATGCTTAGATTAAAAGTCTAGCTTATTTACTTACTCTGCCAAAAAGCTAAAAAGAGAAGAACCCATAGTTACTACATTGGTGATGAATTTGGGATATTCCAGCTAAGGAAATGGCTAGACAGTAACCAAGCGCATAGGAAAAGAGAACATGGCGCACATAACTGGTAATGGTGCAGGTGGTGGGCATGGTGGAAATGATGGCAAACTGGAAATGTGGGTGAACTGGAAATCTGAGAGAAGCTGCAGCTATTTGCTCTGTATGTGAGGAGAGATGTTCCTGAGAGTATCACTGAGACACCACTGGAAAACGCAGAGCAGAGCAATGAGCCCATTCAAGGAAAGAGGAAGACTATTATTATCGGTAATCATAATTAGAATTATAAGAAACAGTCATGAGCTTATTAGCACCACAAACCACAGACAAGACCTCCCATGAAGATATTGCAGGAAATTTTATAGCACTTTTTAAAACTAATGCCTTCTGAGATTTTTGCGGGTTAGAAGTTCAATGCGTGCAACTGGGGATCAGAGGTGGGCGAATATTTTTTCAGATTAGAGACACTGGCTAACAAATGCAACTTTCAGATCTTTTTAGATCAGGTGCTATGGTATAACTGTATGGGCTGTCAGATAAGAGAATCCAAGCAAAGCTGCTTGACATGCTGGATAATATGTTTGAGGGAGCGTGCAGACTAGCTATGAGTATGGACAGGACATTGATGAATGTAAAACAATTTGCTCAATAGACAATCCACAGCTGCAGGCAGGAAGCAAAATCACCAAGATGGTAAAAATGACACGATCTTCTTCAAAGCCGAGTCCTATGGATCCCTCAAGGATCTTTGTTGGGAGAGCATTGGATTACGTGAGTGCTCAAGGCAGGAAAGCCTATTCATGTGGTTGCATAAAATTGAAGGTCTTGACAGGGATGCTAGGGACAGCTGCTCTGAATACCCTTTCAAAAGCAGCAGTGTCTTAATTGCCACCAGACAGGGCACATTGCACATGTGTGCAGATCCCAAGACAGGCAGTGATCCTTGTTGGCATCAGGTGTAGGGGAGAAAAGGTGTAAAACGTATTGCATGGTATCCAATGGTAAACCATCCATGCACTGGAATCAGAGATCAAGGAGACTGCGTCAATTATATTACTTCAGATTTACTGTACACCTGCAGAGGGAGTTACCAACAACTCCTTAGTAGCCTCCTTATCCATTGAAGGCATTAGCTTCAGCATGTGTATTGTCAGTGCTGCAAGCTAGTCAGCTGTAGGGCAAGATTTGTACCGAGAATGTCAGGCTTGGCAGGAGTAATTTGAGTTGAAGAACTGCGTGTTCCAACAAATTGCATCGTCGGGCAGCAATGAGACCGTGAGGCCAATCAAGCTGTGGGTTGCACTGTCTCCACACCTGAAGTGCACTGGTTAGGTAAGCTCCAGAGGTGTCAGACACAGCCCCACCAAAAACAACAGCTACTTCTCTAATAAGATGACCGGGAAGAATGAGAAATTGGTAGAGACTATTCCATTATCTGGAAAAGAGAGAAAAGGAGAGCATGGTGGAGACAAGCAATTCTTTCTACTAAAATATGGGCAGCAGTGCACTTGCACTAGACAGATTGTATGTAGTTTTCACTTACACCTATCCTCCAAGTTCAGCCTGAACCCATCTGATTGGGGTAAAACTAGTCAAGGCTCAGAGAGTAGCACAACCCAGAATTCTTGAAAGATTATTAAAAATGAACAAATACCACAAATGAAAGAAAATATAAACACTACAAATAAAATGATGTAAGATATATGAAATTACCAAAGATTACATAACGTGCAATATTTTAAACTGTTGTAGGTTAATATGATGTTGATATTCTGTGCCTTCCACAATCAACCTTAACTATAACCTATGACATCTATTCACATATATTTCTCTCAGACTCTGTATAGGCAGTCAACACTGTTCAGTTCTCTTGCAGGCTATTCCTTAACTTTAAATATTACTTGGACTTGGAATAGGTAATCAACTTTAGCTGCGGTTCCCTTGCAAGTTGCCAAAGTCTTGCCTGAGGAATGAACCCCTGACAATTTGATTGACACAAACTCTCCTTTTGATTGCACCATCTTTATCCTGCTTGCCATCTATAATACCATGAACTGTCTAATATGGGAATGTTTGACATTCAAACTTTAGCATAACAAAAACGTTTTGATGGGGAATAGTTTATCAGCATTCTGAAAAATTGGTGAAGAGTTTTTATTCTGAAACTTATCACTTTGTAAACCCTGTTGGGGACAGGACTAGCTATCCTAGCACCGCATTAATTACATATGTGTTGACATATAATCTTCGGTGACAGCTATATTGCAGGGATCCAGAAACAGCAGTTTGTGCTTGTTGAAACAAGTTCTCCTTGCAGTATAAAAGCTGTTTGAAAAGTTCCTCTGGGCTCCTCACAGCATGCTGGGAATTAACTTTTGGTCAATTTTGGAAACATTTCTTGCTGAAGATATCTGACCACATGATAGCCAGAAGACAGCTATTTTGAAGAGGGGTACATGACATGGACTTTCAGGTGAGAGAAATAAATAAATGCAAGGTTCCCTAGACAGAAGGAAACTCATCAGTTTGGTCAATGTGTGCAAGAGTTATGTGCACAAGACATTGCTATAAGTTCTGATAGTGTGGAGCCTTGGACTACAGTGGAATTGCATGAAAGCACATGGAAGTGATACTCTTGGATGAAAATCTGTGGTGTGAGTTGAGAATATCAATGTTAAAAATGTTTATTGAAACCTGTGGATCTGTAATATTGACAGTCTGAGTTTTTCCAGCAAGGCAGCAAGTAAATCATGTTGAGGGGCATATCTTAAGTTAATCTTTCCATCCTCAATGGTAATCAGAGTAGGAGAAGTATACAAATGCAAATTTGCAGTAAAGTGTGCATCTGCTCTAGCCATTAGTGAAAGCTCATGGTTAGGGAGCTGTTGGAGTAATGTATGCAGGATATTAAAACCATGGAACATATACAGCATTGATTCATCAAGATGAAAATTTCAGAAAAAATTTCTAAGATATGAGAATCCAGAAATACTTCCTCTGGAAGGGTTTGATAGAGTGACAGGGAAAAGACTACCTCCTCTATATTGTGAAGTTAGTGGCCAAGGACACAAAAGAAATAAAATGATGGAATTTCTGGCAAACTTAGACCAAATAGTGTTGATTGATAAAGGGGATCAGTCATTCAGAATTGGTAGCAAAGAGTAAATCAAAAGCATGCTCCTTTTTGAGAGGCAGTCCCTTTAGAAACATAGGGAGAAAATTGAACCAAAAAAAACATAAAACTGGATTTTGTAAGTCTGAATAAAAAAAAAATTAAGCCTTTGCTCAACATGATCTAATCGCTTTTTCTCTTGGATTATAAAGGATTACGATTTCTGACATTCCTGACCCACTAAACTGGAGAGAAAGCCAGATTGTACAGAAAATGTCTGCATGTACAAGACAAAAGAGGTTTTTTTGTCTCCCAGGCAAAGCAGTGGCATGTGTGTGGTATTTTAATTATGTAAAGAAGAATTCATTTCTATATCTGCTCTGTGTTCTAATTCTTTTGTCAGAATTGCAAACCACACCTGGAACATACATTTCTACATATTCTTGAATACTCTTACTGATGGCATGTAATTCCTTTGTTAGAATACTTTTCTGAATGCTATTCCTACAGTAATCTGGAATAAAAATGGTTGCCAATTAGAAATATACACCCTATAAATTCAAGGAGTTTGAGATGGTAATACCCCAATTTCCAGCTGGAGGGCCAGAAATTTCAGACCAAGACTGGTTGTGCTAGTAATTCCACATCATTCAAGCCACAGGTTAGAACGCTGAGAGTGAATCCAGTCACAACTAAATCAAGCAGGTGGGTCAAGCCTGCAAGAAGATTTCCTTTAAGATGTCATTGACATGGATTTTTCCATAGCTCATTAGTAAATGCAGTCTGTAACTAAACAAAGCAGATCAGACAGTCCAGTGTTTAGTCAACGGTCTGTGTTACGTTAGTGTCCCTCTCCTAAGAAATGATATAGAAGACAACATATTATATAAAAAATAAATCTTTTTGTCCAAAGTCTTCCCACCTGTAACAACATTTTTACATTTTTACATATTCACAACACAACCTGCTGATGCAAAAATTTGCAATGGGAAAAAACTTATCTAAACAGGTTAATGTTTTATAATAGAAAAATGTAAACATGTTGCTGTCACAGTTGGTTGATGAACCAACTGAACTACTGAAAATGCTTACAAAATCAAATTTCATGCACCATTTTTTCCTAGCTATCACATTTCTTGATCTTGAAAATCCAGTCGGGTTCTGCTGGTCCTCCTTCATTGTAAGGAACAAGTTGCATCATGCTTCAGCCATTTCTAGGATTTTTTACCTTGACTTATAAGGATCAAAAGTTTTGCCCCATCCTTTATAAGACACATTGAGGATGAAACTGGGGTAGATATTCCCAAGCCACAAACAAAAGTGGTTATTGGGTGAATATCAAGTATATAACAAAGCAATTGTGTATCAATTATTGGACAGAATGTAAGCTAATGATCTAACCCTTTTCATATTGTAATACCACATTGGTCCTCCCTAGGTTATGGCAGGGTTTTATTCCTGTGAACTGTTCATAACCCGACACTTCACAAACCAGAAATGCGGCTGCGAACTGCATTTCCACAGGGCAAAAGATGCATGCAGCCCCGCAGTAGCCAGGAAATCCATCCCACCGGTCTCTCAAATGTTCATTTGTATGTACGGGCTGTACATAAAGCAGGCGTTCGTAAGCTGCACAAGACCTGTAAATCTATGTTACTGTGCTACCTCATTGAATTTCAGTGATATTTCTGCCTTTTTAGTGCTGCATTTCAAGGTATTGCATGTTTCATTATGAACCACTGATATTTTTCAATAGGTTATACTTTCACTGCAATTTAACACTGAAGCAACCTTATGTTATCTGTGATATAAAATCTTCCATCAATTTGGTTTGTAATGTATTGAACTAAGGCACTCATGTCTCATGATATATGACCAATATAGCACAGCATCATTTAGCAATAATACGTGATCGTAACTACGTGACAAGGATGGAAAAATCAATTTTTATTTTCTCATGAGACCATATAGTGTCTTAGAAAAGCTATTTAGGACTTGTTACAATCTGTTTCAAGCACGTTCATGTCTTACCAGTTATTCTATTATATTCTCAAATAAACAATGTCTCCCAACCAATACTTTAGCAAATAGAATTATATAGGAGGTCACTCATCCCATTCATTTGTGCTGGCTCTTTGAAAAAAACTCTTTACTTACACTTCTCTTTCAGATATTGCTAACTTGCTGCATGAGAAAGATCCTATTTCCCTTCCTGAAGCTTCCATTCTCTTTCCATAACTGAAATTTCTTGATCCTGGTGCAGTTTTAGTAAATTTCTTCTACACCATCTCCAAAACCCTTTAACTGTGCAAAACGAGCTTACTGTTCAAAACAAACAGAATGATAAACAGTAGAGGCCAACCGGGTAGTTTTATGTGAGTTTCAAGTTTATGCACAAGTGTCCCATATGATAAAATATAGCCAGTAATAAAATGTAGCAGTGGACAGCACTCTTGAATAAGATCTCCTCTTTTCATCTCTCTCCTCCCTTTTTCAAGATCCTCCTGAGGATCCTTGGTGTTTCTGCTTGTGAGAGAATCTGGAACTAGATGTCGTAGTTTACAAATAAGGAGTCTCCCAAAGATGAGGCAATATACTTTTTTCTGAGAGGGATGTGAGCCTTTGGAACTTCTCAAAGCCTAGTGGAAGCAGAGTACTTGAATATTTTTAAGGCAGAGGTAAAAGTTGCTTGGTAAGCAGTGGGTGAGAAGTTGTCATGGTTAGTCAGGGATGCAAAGCTGAAATTATAAAGATTTCAGCAATGTTCTTATTAAACAGCCGAGCAGGCACAAGCAGACAAGCGGCCTACTCCTGTTCCTAATTCGTATGTTCATGTAAATGTATCGGTATTGCATAGTTGTCCAAAAATTAGTTATTAATAGCAAAGTAAACATGAATTAAAAATGTTTTTAATCCATGTATTCTGGGCCCATGAAATCATGTTAAAGGATGAAGCTTTTCTCTGAGACTTAAGCAGTGTTGTCTTGTAGCTCCATTTTTTCTCTATATTGTTTTTGTTTAATCCCTGAACTCTATTTATCCTTAAAACAATTTCTGGTTTATTTCAAATTGCAGCCTTTTGGATTGTTCAATTTAATTGAAAAATTCACGTCGGTCTTTGAGGTTTGAGAAAAAAAGGACTGCAGATGCTGGAATCTAAATGAAAAACATAATGATGCTGGAGGAACTCAGCAGGCCAGGCAGCATCTGTGGAGAAAAGTAGGCGGTCAACATTTCGGGTCAGGACCCTTCTTCAGGACTGAAGATAGGAAAAGGGGAAGCCCAACGTATAGGAGGGAAAAGCAGAGCAGTGATAGATGGACAAAAGAGGGGAGGCGGGGTGGGTAGTCTTTGAGGTTATTTCTTTTAAGGAAGGTTTTTGAGCCCATTGAGAACCAGTTCTTTTTTCAAACTAATGAAACTTATTATCCTTTAGAGAATCAACAGTTAGTTACAGAAGAGGGTAGGATAACAAGAGTAAAAAAGTTTAAGAGATAGATTAAGAAAGTAAGAATACTTTAGAATTTTTAAAAGACATTGATTTAGAAGACATAGATTAAGAAAGTAAGAATTCGCGAACTTGATCTCTGGATTCTCCTTTTGGAGATGACTGATCTGATAAATCAGCCCCACTCCAATCCAATCCCCCTGTTCCCAGATTTGCTTGTATCCAATAATCTATTAACCTCTGTTTTGATTGAGAATCTAAAGATGTAAAATCATCCAGGTGAAGAAATTCCTCCCCAGTTCATTCTCAAGTGTTGGACTTTGTTAGACTGACACTATGCCCTGAATTTCTTCCCTGCAGCTGGGGGGAAACAGCTACTTGGCCTTTTAAGAATTTTAAACATTTCCATTATATCAGCTCTCACTCTTCTAAACTCCAGAAGATAAAGGCCCAGTCTACACAAGCTATACCATAGGTTAACTTTTCCAACTGGGAACCAACCATTCTGAATGGAGGATATGCCAGGAGCCCAGTGGCCTTTTTTTGCTCCAGGTTTTCTTACAGTGGAATTGGCTGGGCAAAAATCTAACTCTGTTATTGAGTAAACTGAATGCAACTGAGCCTGGCTAACTAAAGTTGGATAAGCTTTTGTTCCCCCCCCCCCGCACAGAAACAGGCCCTTAGACCCACCGAGTCCACACAAACCTTCAGGCACCCAATACAATTAAATAACAAGGACAAATCTGAATTTTTGTTTGCTTAGTTCTGATTTAGCTTGCTTTTGCAAAAGGTCATAATTTTAGATTTACAAACAGGAAGGAACGCACACAATTCCTGTGGATTTTAACAAATGAGCAAGGAAAAAAAAAATTCTTGCAAGAGTCTCCACATTTGCACATTCACAAATTTCTGTATCAGCAGGTCAGCTGATCATGTCTTTAATTGGTTTTGGCAGGTGGAGATAATAGACAGGGATATACTCCAGTTAACAAAGGGTAGTTTGGAAAGGAAGGAATTGATGTGAGGTGTGTGGTAGAAGGCAACCTTTGTTATCTAAGTGGAATCAAAAGCAAGCCACGCAGCCTTAGATTCTATTGCCCAAGGAAATAGCCTCTCACCATCAATGATGTCAATCCACCTCAGAATCTTGTACATCTCAATGTTCACAGATTACTAGCATGTTCATTGCTGTACTTAATGATACAGTGGCTAAGGAACAGTGTGCCCAATTTATCTTAACCACTTCTCTTGCATGGTACATTGCTTGAAGGCCAGAAATATGCCTCCACAATGCAGAATGGAGTTGACTTAGCAATAGCAATCTATGTCAGAAAGCCAGGGGCTTTGTCGCCCTGAATCCTAACTTCTTTACTGATATTTGCATGTGTAGGAAGAATTGATTTTGGAAGCTGTCTTTAACCATCTCTATTTGAATTCATTCTCACTATCCTTAATCTGCACATAACCAGTTACTTATTTTAACAGTGTTAATCAATATGGCATCAACTGCTTTAGATGAGAGTTTATTCCACAAATCCATCATACTGTGGTGAAATAAATCTTTTTTTAATATGAAGACTTTCATGTAGCTTGTTAATTCTATACTAGTATCCTTTAATGCACCATGTGCAAATTTAGTAAAATTAACCACTTATACTTCATTTTCTACAAATGTTTAAAAAGTGTCTTTTTCTTCCAGTGCAATGAAAATCAGTTCTGAGAACTGATTATTTAAAGCGCTAAATTCCAGAATCAATGCACAAAATCTTTGCGAAATTAGACATACAAACCTGTGCTATATCCAAAATTATTTTCATCAATGTGTGCACGAAATGAATTGGAGCTACATTTCAATGTCTTGGTAGCATATCTCAGTGTATTATCAGCCTTTTGACAACAGCTTCATGTTGATTGCCAGCTTTAATTAAATGACAAAAAACACATTCAAATGTTTTTTCATTTTTCCCAGTATACGTTGTCAGATCAACAATTTATATGTTTCCAATACCAGTAGAATTTGTGTAACCTAGAACTTGAATTTCATCCAATTTTTGGAGAGTTAAAACCCAGCTGCATTTAGCACTATCGCCCATTCAGCTCCCACATGAAAAAAAATTACAACATTGGCTACAATCCAATTTGAATAGTGCTAGGGAGATTTAGACCAGAAAAAAAGAACTAAAACAGGGTTTGCACCATTCCCATTTGGGCCTCACCCTAACTCATGCAGCTGCTGACACTTTGCTGCATTGTAATCAGAGAAGGGCATCAGCCCCCAAAACTACACTCCCTGTGGCAGCCATAAAGCAACACACAAAATAGCTGCTGTGGGAGAGAAAAAGGCTACAGGAGGAGAGAGTTCCTTCAAACACTCCAATGGATATGCAAGTTCTGGTCAACACAATGCATGCTAGTAAAAAGGTTCTGCATAGTGGGGACTCAGGAGTGCCACCTAACCATGAGAAGATTCTGCCACGAGGTGGCTAAAATGGTCTCCTCTGCACAATGGAACAATGCCAACAGAAATTTTCGGACCTCGAGCTATGTCACAGTGATATTTGTTATGTTTACAGCTCACGGAAAATATATTTTATGCCAAAGTCTGAGTTCTTTAAGTGCAGTGCATCTCATCAGGAAACACAGAGATGCTTTAGTAAGCCATTAAAGTAATTGGAGCAGGGATTCACTCATGTACGTGTTATATTCAGTGCAGGCGGATTTGCAGAGCAGGATATGAGGGATTTGTTGCATCACCTGGGCTTTCCCAGCTGATTATTGTTATACTTGCAATGGGGAAATTTTATTTTGTTGCCTCTTTATAAAAATCCCCTCTGTAATAAGGAGTCCCTTACATCCAGTGCAGCCAATGCTTGTTTCCCTTTTTGCTGGGAGATAAGATTGGGGATGCTGAACAAAGACATCTTCCAGTTGCAGCCTTCTCCTTCTGCCCCTCTTCTTCCTGATCAGTGTCCTTCTGCTCTTCAACCATGTGCTAATCTTGCTCCTGCTCCTCGTCCTTATTCCTGCTCTGTGTCCTCACTCCTGTTCCTCTGTAGGTTTTGCCTCGTGGTTTACAGGTTCCAGGTCTCCTCTGACATTGGTTGTCGTCTTCGGTTTGCTAGGTTTTAAGGATGCAATGAATTATGATAAAGTCTTTGCTCTTGCTTCATGTGCAGAGCAGGGCACCCTGGACTGATGCAGACAAGAAAATTACATCCTGAATTGACCAATAGTACTTCCCACTATTACCCTGGTACTTGTATCTTCACTCAGCTGCTGTGGTTGGAAAACACCCCAGTATGAGGAGCCACAGAGTTACAGGGTAGCTTTTGCTGCTAGAAATCCTCTCAGCAGTGCCAGCTGCTGGAAGTGTTTGGCGGTGTGGATTCCCTCAAGATGAGGGAGTTCTGTGTGTTTCCCAGAAACATGTCATCCACTCTGAGGACATTTTTCTCACAATTAAGTTGGTTTATTATTGTCATATGTACAGTGAAAAACTTGTCTTGCATACCACTCATACAGATCAAATTAATACAACAGGCCATTGAAGTAGTACAAGGTAAAACAATAACAGACTACAGAATAAAACGTTAAAGTTACAGAGAAAGTGCAGTGCAGGTAGACAATAAGGTGCAAGGTCATAACAAGGTAGATTGTGATGGCAAGAGTCCACCTTAACGTACTAGGGAACAGTTCAATAGTCTTATAACAGCAGGATAGAAGCTGTCCTTGAGCCTGGTGGTATGTGCTTTCAGGCTTTTGTATCTTCTGCCTGATGGAAGGGGAGAGAAGAGAGAATGTCCAAGTGGGTGGTGTCTTTGATTATGTTGGCTGCTTTACCGAGACAGTGAGAAGTGTAGACAGAGTCCGTGGAGGGGAGGCTGGTTTTCATGATGGACTGAGCTGTGTCCACAACTCTCTGAAGTTTCTTGTGGTCACATGCAGAGCAGTTGCCATACCAAACTGTGATGCATCCGGACAGGATGCTTTCTATGGTGCATCGATAAAAATTGGTGTGTGTCAAAGGGGACATGCCAAATTTCTTTAGTCTCCTGAGCAAGTAGAGACGCAGTGAGCTTTCTTTGCCTTGGCATCAATGTGATTGGACCAGGAAATGCTATTGGTGATGTTCATTCCAAGGAACTTGAAGCTCTCAACCCTCTCGACCTAGCACCATTGATGTAAACAGGAGCATGTGAACCACTCCCCTTCCTGAAGTCAATGAGCATGTGGAAACCTTCCCTGTTCATTTAAAGGTCTAGATTTCTTCGGTAATCCTGACAAGCACATAAGTGCAATCAATGGCTCGGCTGCACGCACTCATAGGAAGCCAGCAAACGTCTAGGTCATGTTTGTTCCCTACCTTCTTACCTTTTCAATGGACCAGAACTTCAATTACTGCCAATTGTGCAGAAGTCCTGACTAGAGATTTAATAAATGGCAGGAGATTAGAATTCCTTCTTCTGTGAGAGATTACAGTGACCTTAATATGACAGCTGACATTATGATAACCTTCCCTTTCTCTCTATCCCTGTATGCTACAAGTCAAGCCCTGTACACTCATGACCATCTCAGAGGTTCAATATGCTATTTGTTGTTGAACTGAATTTCTTCCACAGTTTCCACTTCAGTTCAGATTAACTAAGTTTCTTAATCAATATTAAGAAAATTTGATCCTGACCTTCCATTTGTCTGTTAATTTAATTTCCATCCTAATCCCATTCCCACTCTGATCTTGCTATCGTTGTTCTCTCGTGCTATGCCAGTGAAAGCTAATGTAAACTTGAAGAACATCTCATCTTCCAAATTGGCACACTACAATTCTGAGGACGTAACAATGAATTCAACAACTTCCGATAACCAGCCTGTCCATCTTGTATCAGAACTGTCCTATTCTGATAAAAGGTCATCAACCTCTGATACTGTTTTTGTTATGTTTGTTCTTCATCACGAGACAAACTTGGCGTGGGTTTAACATCTGAACATTTATTAAAAAAACTACAAAACAACAACAGGCTGCAACAGACTTGCAACAGACAGGCCGGCTGCTTTTTCCCTGCTCTTTCCAGCCACTTCCTGTTTCCCCCATGTGACCCTTTGCATTGCCTACTGGGAACTGCAGTTCTTTATTATAACTACATAACAACACATAATAACACATCTTCCCCCTTTAAAGAAAAAAAACAAACACAATAAAGAACCCTTGTCCACTCAGCAGCTTTCAATCAGTCTCTGAGGTGGGTTTATCGTCCTTTTTGGTCTGGTACTTGTTTCCGCAGGTGTGTTGCTTTCATTTGCTGCATTGGTGTTTTCCTGGGAACACTGGTCCACATGTTCATTTTCTCCATATGCTGGCCCCTTTGGTGTACTGACAGGGGACGGGTCACAGCCATGGATTGGAGCTTGTGGTAGTAGATCCACGTGGTTCCTCCTCAGAGGTGTCCCTCTCTCTGTCTGGATCTGGTATGAATGTGGATCTACTTCCTCTTACAAAACTCCTTGTATGGACCACGTGCCAGAACCATGATCTCGGATAAGCACTTGATCCCCAGGCTTCAAGACTGGTAGGCTTTACGCTGTCTTGTGATTCCGTTTCTGTTTTTCTTTCCCTTCCTCTTTAGCCTATTTGACCTTGTGTGCTCCTCCAGGTGTCAACAGGTTTTCATGTATTGGAAGGTTAGTGCGTATGCATCGACCCATCAGCATTTGGGCTGGTGAAAGCCGTTCTGCAGTGGTGCACTTCTATAAATCATTAGACTTCTATGGAAATCCTCTCATCCATCTTGCACTTTCTTCATGAGACCCTTCACCACCTTAACTGAACTCTCTGCTAGGCCATTAGATTCTGAGTGATGTGGGCTTGAGGTTATATGTCAAAACCCCCAAACATTGGCAAAGGATTCAAATTCACTGCTTGAAAATTGTGGACCATTGTCTGATACTACTTCACATAGAACCCCATGCCTCACAAACACAGCTTTCAGGAACGTGATAACTGCTTTGCTGGATGTTGATTGCAGTGTTGCAACCTCTGGGTAATCGGAAAAGTAGTCTGTTACAACAATATGGCTCTTTCCATTACAGTCAAACAAATCCACTCCAACTTTGAAATACGGCCTGTCTGGTACAGGGTGTGACGTAAGTGGTTCTGCTTGCTGCTTTGGTCTGTAGGTAAGGCATATTTCACATAAAGCAGTGGTCCGGCTGATGCCTTGGTTCATTCTTGGCCAGTACATCACTTCACGTGCTCTATGTTTACATTTTTCCTCCCCAAGATGCCCTTCGTGTATCTTCTGGAGCATCTCCTTACGTAGTGACACTGGAACCACAAACTTGTTCCCTTTGAAGACCATGTCTTTCATTACTGACGGTTCAGCTCTGCATGCCCAATAATCCCGAATACACATTGGACAGTCATCCTTTGCTGCTGGCCATCCTTTCCATATTGTATCCTTGAGTACTTTCATTGTTTCATCTGCCTCTGTTGCTTTCCTAATCTGCTCTGTTCTATCTGGAGATATCCTCATGGGACAGTCATTCAGTGGTTTGGACATAATTGAGACCAATGTTTATGGTCTGTCTCCACTTCAATAGCTGCCCATAGAGGTACTGATGGAACCTTTCACATGCTCTTTCTCTATTTGTGCATAGCTGGCTTCCGCACATGTTAAAGCCCTTGATGCATAGGCCACAGGTTGCCATTTGCCATCATGCTGCTGCAGTAGTACTGATCCAAGGCCATGCTGGGACGCATCAGCTGATATCCTCATACACCTTTCCGGATCATAAAACTTCAGCACAGGCTCTTCAGTTAGGACCCTTTACAATGTCTGGAAACACTCTCTTCCAGTATCTCCAGATAGAACAGAGCAGATTAGGAAAGCAGCAGAGGCAGATGAAACAATGAAAGTACTCAAGGATACAATATGGAAAGGATGGCCAGCAGCAAAGGATGACTGTCCAATGTGTATTCGGGATTATTGGGCACGCAGAGCTGAACTGTCAGTAGTGAAAGACATGGTCTTCAAAGGGAACAGGTTTGTGGTTCCAGTGTCACAATGCAAGGAGATGCTCCAGAAGATGCATGTGAAAGGTTCCATCAGTACGTCTATGGGCAAGCTATTGAAGTGGAGACAGACCATAAACCATTGGTCTCAATTATGTCCAAACCACTGAATGACTGTCCAATGAGGATACAGCGCATGCTGATAAGGCTGCAGAAGTATGATGTGAAGATGATCTACACACCGGAAAATATATGTTCGCTGCTGATGAGACCAAATCCATTCATTCTGTTGCTCAAGGAGTGACCTAAGTGGTGCCAACACTGTTGACAGTCGAGGAATGAACTTAGCCAGATAAGTCACCATCCCTAAGAAACATCTCACCTCCTCTTTGTTTTGAGGCCTCTCCATGTTTTTAATGGCTGACGTCTTTCTTGGGTCAGGCTTCACTCCCTCTTCAGATATGACATCTCCTATGAAGATCAGTGTCTTAACACCAAACTCACATTTCTCTTTATTTAATTTCAAATTGACATTCCTTGTCACGTCAAGCACTTGTCTCAGTCGAGTATCGTGTTCCTCCTTGGTGGACCCCCAGATGATGATGTCATCCATCATGGTCTCAACACCAGGTATGCCCTCAAAAATCATGTGGATGGTTTATGGTAGACTTCTGGTGCAGACAGGATCCCATATGGCAGCCGAAGATAGCAATATCTTCCCTGTGGTGTGTTAAAAGTACACAGTCTTGAACTTGCCTCATCAAGCTTCATCTGCCAAAACCCAGATGATGCGTCAAGCTTGCTAAACCATTTGGCACCTGAAAACCGGGACATGATCTCCTCCCGTGTTGGCAATTTAAAATGCTCTCTCGATGGCTTTATTGAGATCTCTTAGGTCTAAACATGTCCGCAATGCTCCATTTTTCTTTTGCACAATGACCAGCGAACTCACCCAATCTGTTGGTTCTTCAGTTTTCTGTATGACATTCACTCATTCCATGCGTGCTAGTTCTTGTTTAAGTTTATCTCTAAGTTGAAACAGAACTTTCTTGCATGCATGGACAACAGGAGCCACTGCCTCATCTATGTGAATTTTGTGTACACCAGGTAAGCATTCGAGCCCCTCAAAGACATCTGCATACTCTTCCATGAGCGTTGTGTGGTCATCTTTGGTATGTGAAGCTACTATGAAGACTCTTTTCACTAGGTTGAGCTTTTCACATGCACTCAGACCTAATATTGGCTGTACTCTCTTTTCTACAATCAGTAGCTGTGATTTTAAGTGCTGCCCTTTGTGCTCAAAGCTCACCATACAGCCCCCTTTTATTGGAACTTTCTCTCCAGTGTAGCCTGTCACTTTTGACTTCACAGGGTAAATCTTACTCTTTACTGTGAGAGTCTTATGATCATCCATAGATAACAGATTCACCTGAGCTCTGGTGTCAAGCTTGAATGGAATTACTGTCTCATTCACAGTCACTGGAACAATCCATTCTGTTTTACCAGCAGCCACAGTCTGTACAGAATCCACAAAGAATTCCTCCATTTTCTCATCAACTGTGTGCATCTTTCTCTTGTTAGCCCCAGCTTTATAGCACCTTGCAAAGTGATTCTTCTTCCCACAGCTATTGCAGGATTTCCCATAAACAGGGCACGTCTTTGGAATGTGTTTATCTCCACATCTGCTGTATTTGTTGTTTGAGCCTTCCTCTTTGATTTGCTGTTGCTTTCAGAAATGCCTTGGGAGCTGCTTCTCTCTTTTCACAGCATGTACTGTTGTGTCTGCTCTGTACAGCTCCTTAGCTTGTGCTTGTGTGGTTTCTGCTGACCTACACATATTCACCGCCTTTTCCAGGGTCAAATCTTTTTCATGCAACAGTCTTTCTCTGAGTCCGTTATCTGGAATTCCACAAACTATTCTGTCTTTAACTAGTGAGTTTCTCAAATCTCCAAATTCACAAGACTTACTTAGTGTGTGAAGCTCAGCTAAGTATTGGTCGAAGCTAACACCTTGTTTCTGGTCACAGGAAAAGAATTTATCTCTCTCAAATATGATGTTTTTACTTGAGATAAAATACTCCTCAAATTTTTCCATCAAGGTGCCCAACTCAAAAGCTGTCTCATCAATTTGAAAGCTGTTATAGATGTCCAAAGCATCTTTGCCAATCACGTGCAGAAAAATAGACGCTTTCAATTTTTCATCATTCCTTCTCACTCCACTAGCATCTAAATATATGTTGAATCGCCATTTGAAGCATTTCCAATTATCGGTTAGATTGCCAGTAAACTGCATAGGCTTGGGAGGACTTAGCTTATCCATAATGGGAACTCTCAGCCTCTTACCTGAATCTCTCTTGGCAAATCCAGTGACTGCTGAACTTCAGGAACAACGTGCTCCTTCGCCACGCCGGCTGGCTTTTTCTCCATCTTTTTACAGCTTTTCTTCTGTACTCACTGAGTCTCTTTCTCAACTGCACACAGTATTCATTTACTTTCCTTGTTCAGACCTCACACCAACTTCTGACACCACGTTATGTTTGTTCTTCATCACGAGACAAACTTGGCGTGGGTTTAACATCAGAACATTTATTTAAAAAACGACAAACAACAACAGGCTGCAACAGACTTGCAACAGACAGGCCGGCTGCTTTTTCCCTGCTCTTTCCAGCCACTTCCTGTTTCCCCCATGTGACCCCTTGCATTGCCTACTGGGAATTGTAGTTCTATATTATAATTACATAACAACACATAATAACACAGTTTTTCTTTCTCCACAGATGACTTATTAACCATTTCCAATGCTCTCTGTTCTATTTCATACTTCCAGCATTTGTTGTGTTTTTTTAAATCTCAATCCCATCATTTTACTCTCTCTCTTCAGTTTTCAATCTTCTCCTTCTGTTTCGACCTCCTCCAGACAGATCAGTTGCAATTAACACAGCATCCACACTCTCTCTAAGCCATCACTTGTGTCATGCAGTTTCTTTTGATCTCCACCCTATCAGGAACATTTCCTTCATTCTCTTCACCCCTCCCCCTTTGCTGCAACTTGTCTGTTTCGTAACAGTTCCTAGATCTGATGAAAGAACATCAACCTGACTTTGTTTCTCTCTACACAAATGCTGCCTACCTACCGAATATTTTGTGCATTCTTACTCTATGTTTTTATTCCAAGAATTAAGTACTTTAATCCAAAATGAGCCAAATTTGAATAATTGTCTTTTATTCCAAAATGACTCAGCTCACTTTTAATTTAAAATCTATCCATCTGACATCCGTTATATGGGTATCAAAATAAATCAGCAGCCAGGAATAGAAAGTGGTCATGAACCCTATTCAGCTGAAAGTCCACCCAGTTAACAACCATCAACTTCATCTTCTGGCAAAGGTTCCATAATATTTTTGGCATATTCTTCTTACGATATAGAAGGTGGTCATTCAGTCTATCAAATCTGTGCCAGCTCTCAGAGCATTCCCATCAGTCAATCAAGACGAATTTAGTTAGGATAATTTGAATGAATGCTAATGGTTGTCAATGCCTTTGATTGTTAAGATGCAACAGTTCACTGCTGAAAAATTTATGCAAAGGGTGTCATAGTCTCATCAAACTATGTTTCATTTAAAACCACATCTTCTTCCTCATTTTCAAATTGATTTAGTGAATCGAAGAGGAAGTCATGGGGGAAATTATAGGAAGTATGCATAAATCATATTTCAAAACATCTACAAACATTCTACATCAAATCTATTCTCTTGACGCCTGTGGTTCCTTCTCTCAAATTGTGTCCCATTTATAAAGGAAGTAATAGAACTGCTAGACAGTTGTAACAAGTTGAAGGGATTTAAAGGTTGTAGCTTCCTCTTGAAAAACTTTCCTTTGCTGAAAGACTGAGCAGTCCTGTTTCTGCGGTCTTTTATTTTTACCTCAATTCCTTCAGATCAGCTAGTTGTGGTGTTTCCTGCAGAAATGTCCCTTAACTTCTGTGTAGGAAGAACAGCTTGATCAAGCATCATAGGCCGCAATGTGGCATACACTATGGGTCCCCTTGCTTTTGTTGCATCTTCACCACACCAATCAGCTATGCTTGAAAAACCTGTGCTTCCCTTGTGAGGCAGGAATGGAGTTATGCCACCTGCTTTCCAGGGATCTGATGCCCATCTCTGCCAGAGGCATTGCACTGTCATTGTCAATTAAAGTCAAAGCAGCACTCAACTGCAATGCCAATGGCTGCCTTTAGGCAGCATCAGGGGACATTTCAGAAATCAGATAATCAGCCATCTCTGATGCATCCAGCAAGGAGCTGTTGAGCTGTTCACCTGAGTTGTGCGGTCATTTCCACAGGCCTTGTGCATTAATGTAAGGAGGCAAATGACTTTTATGAAGTGGCTGTGTTTCCCCAAGTGCAACATGCAACCAATTGTACTCACAAATGAGCCCTTATTGAGAACAATAACATTTTTTTCTCAAGTTTAAAAGTTTCATTTCATCAGTGTGTAGCAATTGATTGATCAAAGTGCCTCATTATGCTGAAAAATGCATGCTATCCAAAGAGCTCCCATGACTCAATCATTTTAAAACAGTCCATCATATTGTCACTGTCCATTGAGAATGGCAGGTGTCTGGATATCCAATTGAGGCTGCAGCTGATAACTCCACACTTGGTCTTGAGGACACTTGCCCAAGTCTCAATACAGTGTGGTTAACGGCATCAGCAGGAGTGTGATAGCAATCAGTATTCTGACGGCACACTTCAGATGGTTTGTTAAATCTCATAATGTGCTGAAGTACAGTATGGTCAGGTTGTCCAAAATGTTATCGTCTGCTGCAATTTTGTGATTGACAGAAGACACTTATGAATGTTACAAAGGAGGAAGAGAAATACAAAATAAATCCAGCAATGTAGCCAGGCAGTCAAAAAGTTTTCTAGGATTATGTTGGAGCTCAAATCTGGAACAGTATTGGAAACCCCATTCATTTTAAATGGAATTCTAGGCCCTGGTTAGGGACAGTAAAGTATTATTTTTAATTGTTTCCCTTTAGTTTCTTAATGACAGTAAATGTTTTAATATGTTTTGTAATAACTTAAGCATTTTAATATTTTCATTTTAAAATATATTTTAAAAGTCTCCTCATGTCAAAATTAAAAACTGTTAAATTGTTTCACAGCTTTGATAAGAAGCAAAACTTTGCCTAATAGGTGGAAGGACTTTGTGATGAGGACATTATAATTCTGCAATGGGATGTAGATCAAATGAGTGAATGGGCAAAAATCTAGCAAATGGATTTTAATGTGGGGAAGTGTGAGGTCATGCACTTCAGTAAGAGGAATCCAAAGGTGGATAATTATCTAAATGGAGAGAGACTGCAACTGAATGAAGTTCAGAGGGATCTAGGTGTTCAAGTGCGTGAATTATATAAAAAAAATTAGCAGGTGGCCCAAAAACTAGTTAAAAAGGCAGACAGCATGATGGCCTTTATTGCTAAGGGGTTAGAGTTAAAGAATAGGGAGGTTCTGTTACAGATGTACTGGGTATTGGTGAAGCCAAACTTGCAATACTGTGCCCAGTTTTGGTCCCTTTACCTAAAGAAAGATATAATACCATTGGAGGCAGTCCAAAGGAGATTCACCAGGCTAATTCCAGGGAGGAGAGGGTTGTCCTGTCCAAGGTCAGCATTCCTTGGTGTTTAGGAGAATGAGGGTATAAAGTTATTCAATCATACAAGATCCTGAAGGGGCTTGGCAGTTTAGATGTTGAGATGTTTTCATTAGTGGGAAAGTCACAAACAAGGGGACATAGCTACAAAATATGGGGCCAGTCATTTAAAACTGAGGTACTCAGAAATTTATTCTCTCAGAGGGCAATGGACCTCTAGAATTCTCTGCCCCCAAGGGTGGTGGAGGCCAGATCTTTAGATATATTTGAGGTGGAGATAGATAAATACTTGAAAGATTGAAGTATTGGGGAAATTGATACAGAAAAGGAGTAGAGGCTAGCGTAGATTAGTCATGATCATATTGAGTGGCAGGGCAGGCTTGAGAGGCCTAGTAGCCTACTCCTGCTCCTTTTTTTTGTGTGTAACTTTACATTCCATCAAAGGCTGTCAGAGACATTCTAGGAGCAGGGTCTCAAGAGTACATAGGCTTAGGCCTGTTCACCACCTGACACCCAGCTATTCCCATCGAGCTCAGATTAGGAGAAACTGCAGGGGACAATGCTGGGCAGTGGACTAAGAGCAGGAAAATGTAGTCCATAAGATTCTGACAGAGTCTCCCAGAGTATATGCAGAGAGGCTCTTTCTGTGGCTGGGAAGTCAAGAACTGGAAGGCACTGTAAAGGGTCAAACACTGATGACTAAAATGAAGGGAAATTTCTTCATTCAGCTGCCTCTGGAATTTTGTATTGTAAAGGGTTGCGATCAAAACAGAAAATGCTAGAAATACCCAGCAGTCAGGCAACATTTGTGGGGAAAGTAAAAGTTTAGATTGTTGGCCTGGAATCTTAATAGTGTTTCTCTCCCCACAGATGTTATTGGACTTGCAGCACTTTGTGTTTTGATTTCAAATTTCTAACATTGGCAGCAAATTTCTTACATGTCAAGATCAACATTGCTAGTTGCTTTTGATATAAAGGGAATTAAGAAACATAGTAATCAAATTGGAAAAAGAAGCTGAGTAGAACATATCTGAGAACAATCCAGGTTTCACCTGGAGTCTCTAGGAATGGAAATTACCTGTACTCTGTGGGCTTTGGGGTAAGCTTTGGGCTAAGCCCTCACCACCCACTGAGCCTCCCCCCTCACCTACACCCTGATAACTCCTGAGAACCATAAGAGTGCACCCAAAGTCAGGGCTTTCATACCTGGGAGCTATTACATTTAGCTGATCCTGAGACTCTTCATCCCCAACTATTGTACAACACCAGCAGCAGTACAAGGCAAATCTGGCGAATGCAGAGAGCTCCCATCCCAAATAGAGCACATTGAAAGCATTGCGGGTGCTGCTTTATTGGAGCCTTAGTTGCAATATCGCACCACACCACCTCCAGAAGTGATGCTGACCTTTGTAGTGTTTCAGGATAAACCCTCTACATTGGGAAAACTACAACCAAAAGACAATGGGGAAATTTTAGAACTGATTCCTAGTCTGAAAATATTATCAGCTTGCTCTAGGCGCTCCTCATTTGATTCCACTGAAGTCAACACATGTTCCATAACAAATGTAAGACAAGACAATCAGTCTTATATTTAAACATAATTGAAAGTATTAAAGTACTTTCAATTGTGCTTAAAATATGACTTATATTTAAAAGTAACATATTTATTATATTTTAAGTATAATTATAGAACAAACACAACACTTTTAAGCATTACTGAAGTTTATAAGGAAAAGGCATGAACTAATAAACATAAACAATAAAGTTTTTTTCTTAACCTGCATAACCACTCTATCGCCTCCCCTAACGTTTCTCACCAGTTATCATTATCAGCACCGCCACTCGGTGCCAATGAGAGGCCGGCGGAGACGAGGAGAACCATGTTCTGGAATTCACCAGCGCCTCAGTAAGTTCTGGGGGAGTCCAGGTCAGGTCCGAGGAGCTCGCAGGCTCCACCTGGTGCGTGTGCTCTCCATCTCGGGTCTGTGCGCGGGTTCACCGCGGACTCCTTCAGACCACAGCTTCCATTGGGCGCCCCCACCCGATAGTAAGGCTTTGTGTGGCCTGAATGGTCTCAGGGTCAGCTCGCCGAGAAAATTCCCAGATGTGCAAATGGTCAGCCATAATTTTTAATGATAGAAGGCGCAATGGCCTTTTGGCCTACTCCTGTTCCTGTTTCTAAAAGTATTACATTTCTATAAGAAATTTCATTCCTGCCTTGAAATGCATCTATTACATTGGACTGTTCCTGCAAACTTCATCAATTAATCATCCATTTCTTTGACTCCAGTCATTGTGTATTGCTGCTAACCCTTTGCACTGTAGCAGTGATACAGCCTTTATCTGCTCGCACTTCACCATCCTACTCTCCCTTCCCAAATCTCAAAGAATCCTCAAGTCTCTCCTCCTCCAAGATCATTTCACCAAGCTTATGGCCACCCTTCTAATCTCACCTTTTCAGAATAGGCATCTATTCTCCTTATGCCAACTTGTACATGCATTGGGAATTTTAAAAAAGCTATAAAGATGCTATATAATTTCAAGAAGCCATTGTTGTCTTTGCTCTTTGATTTTGTTTAGCATGACCTTTTGAATATTCAATTCCTTTTCATCATTCTTTTAAGCAACAAAAAATGTAAACTTTTAGGTGTTAAAAATGCTAATTTCAATTTTTTTCGGTTGTGGTATGCAAGCTACCATTTTCTATGGTTTATTCTCACAAATATTGCTATACATCAGAAGAGCTAAATAGACAGTACATTTAGCCTAGAAAGATGAGAAACAAATTATGACCCCCTCCCCCAAGTTCTCCATAAAATGTGCTTCATGGTTTTCAGGAAATTATTGACTTGGCATTACTGTGATTTTTAAAAAAATTATTGCTGATTATAAGGTGATGGGCTGTACACTGTGGTACATCTTTGACAGCAGTATTCACAATGCATATTCAACACAATGTAGATGGAAGTTAAGAGGTTAATTTACATTCTGTCAAAGCGATGAGTTTAAAAACAAGACAAAAACAAATCTGTGATCTGGAACTTTCAGAGAACCCTCTCAGAGTGGATTAATGAGGAGTACACGTCTGTGAAATTATGTGCCCTCTCAGTCAGTAAAATGGTCCTAGTGGTGCATGACCTTGAAATGAGGTGAAGCAAACTTCACCTGATCCACAATTATGAGAACCTAATGAGGAAAGGAGAAACCATGGAATTGTAAAAAGTCCTCAAAAATGATCATAACAGAACATTTATAAGTACATGCTTTAAAGACAAACAAATAAGATATTAGGTTAACAATATTACAAGCTTGGAAATATGATGATAAAATTAAAAATCTTCTATAAGAATATTGAGCTGCATGCAAAGGCCACCCAGGTAAATGAAAACCCATTCACTAAAGGAATTTGATATTTTCTTTGTTCCCAGTGTTAATAACATTTATCTGTGTGTAATATTCTGTCAGATGAAATGTTTTTGAGAGATGATTTCCAGCCTTAGCTGCCTTACATGACAGTATTACTGAGGATTCATCAAGGGACCATCTGTCGTGGCTATGAAAATGGAGAGAGATTGGGTTAGTGTGGATAGAAGGTAAACTGCCTTTCACAGACATCCAGCAAATATTGCATTAACTATGGCCCATTTGTACATCCCTGTTGACAATCATTATTTCCATTTTTTTATATTTTATTTTAAGCTATCAGAGCATTAAAGGCTTTGAATCTGTTCCACATTTCCATTTTATTACAGATGTTCTCTCTGTTGGTAAAACTTTGGGTAAGATCTGATAATCCTACATAAATGAATATTTTCTTCATCCCTCTGTCCTTTAACAAAGAATTTTACCTTCCCTGCACTCAATTATAGCATTGCTATCAGTTCAAATTACAGAAGAGAAATATAGTGTTTAATATATGTACAGTCTACTCTGTGCTGCTAATAACCTGTCATTTTTAAAAATTTGGATGTCATATCGTATTTCATTGAAGCAGTATTAGACAGCATCACACAGACGAAAAGTTTTGGCAAATTGTGAAGAATATTCCAGATCAAACCATCAGAAGGTTAATGCAGAGCTTTTCATTTTTTCTGACCTCTTGATCCAGAATCTGACACCTGCAAAATGAACAGCTCTCGAGTTTAAATTGTTTAACTGTAGCCTGATCAGTTTTATTATCTTGCTAATCCAGATATCAGCCATTTCATTGGAATGGAAGATATGCATATCATGAATTATTTTGACACTGAGACCTTTTGATTTTCACCAGCAATATTTCATCCCACCAATCAAGGCCCAAGTCAGTGAGGCTGCTCTGTTTCTGGGGTGTCAGAGGACAGTGCACTTCTGACAGAGGCAAATCATCGGGGAGCTGTAATGAGCTATCACAGTAATTATTATTCTTTCCCATATTCATGCATTTAATTATAACTTTAGCAAGCTGGAATTTCACAGCAGACACAGCTATATGTGGGTAGTATTAGACTCATTTAATATCAAAGTCAACACAAATAACCCAGAAAGATAGAATGCAATGATTGAATATTCAGATATAGTTTTGTTTTTTTTTTCCTGAGGAACACTGGGGCCAATTTCCAGCAAGTAATTAGTGTCTACTTCTGTCAGTAAATCCACTAGTAAGTGTAAAGCTGCCCTGTTCAGATGTTGGAAATTTCAAGCTACGGGCAGTGTCAAATTAGTTGATCCCATCCAGCAGGGCAGTTGCAGGGAGCACAACAATTGGCCTTGATATTGATTTTCAACAAGGGAGGAATGATCAAAAGGGGTTTGCACAATTCATTCTTTAAACTGTATTGAATGGTCTTTGGTTGATAGTAGAATAAGACTCAACTGCAGAGTCCCTGCTGGTTAAAGGTTCTCTTAGCATTCACTACCTTGACTTATGTAAGAAGAGCAGGTACTGGTAATGAAAGCAGCTGGCATCCTTGGTAATGAAGCATAAGTGGTTCAGGAAATATAGAGATGATCTGGAGAAAATAAATGATGAATGTGTCATCAGCATCCGTGGATATTCCTTTCATTTACAATTTTCTGCTGCTTTCCCAGAAAGTTCTGTTTTCATGCCTCACATCATGTCCTTAGGTTGGACATTATCCTAGAGGATGGGGGTGAGGAGGTGGAGTTAACCAGTGTAATAACTTTAAGTGGTTCGAAATGGATATATCCGGTGACCTTAGACCAGTCAGCCTGAAATCAATAGCATGTAAGATTATAAAGACACAAATACAGGATAAATTCAGTACTCACTCAGAAAGAAATTACTTAATTTAGCAGGGATTTGTAAATGGTAGGTTGTGCCTGACTAATTTAGTATACAGTAGTTCTTTGAAGAAGTAAGAATACTTGGTTAAGAAAAGTGCTGTGGATATATACATATGGATTTTTAGAAGAGGTTTATTAAATTGGTCATATGATATCGAAGGGAATGGCAGAATAATGCATACTTGTTTAACTATGTATATATTCTTGATAGAAGATGCTTTAGGATTATCAAATCAATAGCAATGAGCACCATTATCCCCACCTATATTTTAGCAGTAAATTATGGCCCAATATCGTTGACAAAAAATCAAGGGAGAAATTATTATTAATTTTTATGGCAAGAATTGTTATGACATGCATTGTTCCAAAGGAAATTGTGATGGAAGAAGAATTAATAACAGCTGTTAAAAGTATCTTTAAAAGGCACACTTTAAACAGTGTAGGAATGAAAAGGAGGAAATTCAACTTTCAAGAGAATTGCTGCAAAAGTGTATTGATTCAAATGCCTTATTTCTATATTGTAAAATGTTATGATTTTGTAATCTTGAACATATAAATCAGGAATTTTCTCAAAGCTGCTCTTTCTTCATCAATGGAACTTTACCAAAGTGAAACATGTGCAGACGAGTTTGAGTACGGTTCAAGCAAAGTTAAGATGGCAGAACAGGGGCAGCTGTGACAAGATCCTTGGCCAAGATTTTGGCTCACAGTCAGATGGGTGTATGTTTGGAAGTGCCATTTTTGTATGATCACTTGGATTAAGGGGCTGCCTGCCTTGTTTAGTGAATGTAATTGTTATCACATTCATATTCAAAGAACAGGAAATGTTCCCGTTGTGCTGACCAATATTACTTCCTTAATAAACACCACAAGAAGAAAATAAATTAACGGATCCTTCTTCTGTTATCTACTTTCTGTTTGTGGGATCTTGTGTTAAATTAATTGGTGTATTTGTTTTCATAACAACTTCATTTGAGAGAAAGAATGAATTTTAATGAGGTACAAAGAGACCTTGGGGGTGCCCGTGTACAAATCTTTGGAGATGGCAAGACAAGTAGAGAAGGCTGTTAATAGAGCACATGGGATCCTTATTAATAGAGATAAAAACAAGGAAGTGATACTGTATTTTCTTAAAGCATTAGTTTAGACTCAGCTGGGATGGCCAACTTTGGATACATTTCAAGGTCTGAGAGAGGGTTCAGAAAATATTTATTTGAAAGGTGCCCAGCATGAGGGAATTTACTTATGTATACAGGAGGAGCTGAGGTGGTTCTCCTAAGACCAGAAAAGATTAAGTGGAATTTTGACAGACCTGTCCAGAATCATGTACAGATTTGATTGAATAAGAGAAACTATTTCTGGTGGCAGTGGAATCAATATCAGAGGAGATAGGATTAAGATGACGGGGAAAAGAACCATGAGTATTCTTCCTTTTTTATTAACCTGTTAAGCTTTTGTAAGGGGGTAGCAACACCTGAATTCAATGACTAGTGCACAAGTTTATGACTGGTTTTGATGGGCTTGATACAGAGAAGCTGTTCCTATTAGTGGATGATTCAGTGGCAGGGCCATGGGTTTAACATTTTGTCTAGAAGAACAGGTCTGAGTTGATTGCTGCACTGGGAGCTGGCATGAACTTGATGCACTGAATGGCTGCCTTCTGTGCTATAATAATTGCATGACTCTATGATTCATTAGGAACTTTCAAAAAGGAATCTGATAAGAATTTAAAGAAACAATATGAGTGTTTTAGGATATCGGCACGGTAGCGTAGCGGTTAGTGCGACGCTATTACAGCGCCAGCGGTCAGGGTTCGATGCCTGTCGCTGTCTGTAAGGAGTTTGTACGTTCTCCCGTGTCTGCGTGGGTTTCCTCCGGGTTCTCCGGTTTCCTCCCACATTCCAAAGACATACGTGTAGGTTAATATGGGTTTAAAATGGGTGGCGCGGACTCGTTGGGCCAGAAGGGCCTGTTACCACGCTGTAAATAAAACTTTTAAAAATTTTTTTTAAAAATCCTGAAGATTTATATACCATATAAATACATATATTCTGTTTGTGCAGAATTTATATACCATATAACTACATTATTTCTTCCTGATTCTTGTGTGACACTACATTACTACTAAAAGCCATTTGTAAAATTACCAATTTTATTTCCAATCATGTTAAAATTATTTGCAAAGAATTAAAGAAATTTCAAGCTTATCTTGCCTGTGTCATGATTAGCTCTCCCTCTAGGCCTATCCCTACTAACATCAATTCCCTGCTATGTTCCATATCCTTTAATACATTTCTCCTTCCAATGTTTATCTAATTCCCTTTTAAATGAAGTGATAGGCTCATTTTGAATGGCCACTTGTGGTGACATATAATACATTCTGATAACCATTTTACATGATAAAAATATGTTAATTCCAGTTCTAACCAACATTGCAGAAAACACTGTTTCAAGCCATCCCCAAAAATGTAAAATAAAACACATCCACATTAAAGATTTACAGAGGTTGGTGCTATTTGAAATTCTTGTTACTTTAAGCAAGCTGGTAATAATTTTACATTTACATTTGTTAAAACATTAAATTTAATAGGAAATGGTACCCCATGTGAACTACAATTAAGCAAAAAGAGACTGCATCATGCATTTGTAATTTGTATTAGATTGGTGGTGAATAGATGAGAAAGAACTGAAATTATGTATATTTCTATAATCCTAGTTTAAAATATCTGGGATTACAATGTTAAAAATAAATCAACTGAAGATATATCAACAGATTTATTTTAAAACCAAATGGAAATTTAGCACTCCAATATTAATCAGATGACAATAGTTGTCTTTAAAGCTTCCCTTGAATCAACTGAAATTTGTATCCTCTCCGAACTATATGAATGTGTGTTTGTTTTGAACTGGCATGCTCTGGTAGCAGAGATATCTGTTCAGTTATTCCTCTAAAGACAAACTATTGAATGGACTGGAATTGAATATGTACCTGAACACATGTCTTCAAATAAAATATCCCAGAAGCAAGAGTCCAGTGTACAGTGGAACAATAGGTAGGGAGCTTGTACAGAAAATTGGAGAAAATCATATATATTGGTTCTCAGTTTTCAGTTTTCTGAAAGACCAATGATGAATATATCTGTATTTGAGCACATGTAAGTACTTGGGAGACCATTCCATTCAGTTCACTTTAGTAATATCAACTCTTTAAATGTGTCTTATTATTTTCAATATATTAAAATGAAGTTATTTATTGAATCTCAAGATTTACTAAAGAGAAAGAAATGTTTTTAATCAATTTTTTTCTTATGACATAAACAGCACTTTCTAAAACAAGGACTTTCTTTTGCAAATCAGCTCGGGCTACTTTTCTTCTAAGTTCTCCAGAAGCAGCTCTAATTATCTTTTAAACCCATGCATACATTTCACTGCTCTTATCAGGTAAGGTATTCCATAATTCTATTACCTTTTGGCTGACATAAATCTGCCTCACTTAACTTCTAACATGTCTCCTGATATTTGAGACCTTCGCTGCTGTTAATAACTTGCTCGAGTTGAATTTGTCCATTCATTCATAACCCTGAAAACTTCATTAAGATAACTACAATATCTCCTCTTTCCAAACAAAACAAACTTCCAACTATTTGTCCACAACTTAACTACGAAACTTCGTGGCTAATTTTTAAATGCATGCTGCTACAAGCTTGGCTTGATGTGAGCATCATCTAACCACCACACTTTTGTAAATTCTCATAGACAATAATATCTGTCCCACAAATAGGTCTCCATAGCTCTGCAGTATATACTAAGATGGAAATCAAAAGGCAAGAAACTTTAAGTGCTGGTTGACAGGCTTTCAACTGCATCTGTTTTTTTCGTGCACTTTTGCTCTCGCCCCTTTCTTCCCTCATCCAGAATGAGGGCAGGATTCCCTGTGTCTTCTCCTTCCACTCCACCAGATTCCACACTCAACAGATCATCCTCCAGAATTTCCACACCTTCAGTGTGATGCCACCACTAGACACATCTTCCCCTCCCTACCCTTTGCACCATTCTGAAGGGGACTGTTCCTTCTGCAACTCCTTGGTTCTCTTTCTCATTTCTACCAACACTGCTCTCCTTCTCACGGCACCTTCTATGCCCCTTTACAACTTTTCCTATCCACCATCCAGAGGCCTAAAAGCTTCCTGCAGATGATACAGTGATTCACTTGCACTTCTTCCAGCTTGGTGTGCTGTGTTATGGTTCATAATGCAGTCTCCTCAATATTGGAGAAACCAAATGTAGATTAATCCACAAGAGTGACCCAGAACTTCCAGTCACCTATCATTTCAATTTTCTATCACATCCAAGTCTGACCTCTCTGCTATTTGGCCTCTTGCATTGTTCTGATGAAGCCCAATGGGAGCTCAAGTGACAGTATCTCATCTACTGATTAGGCACTCTACAGCTCTTGGAATATTGGATGCAACAATTTCAGATAATCAGCCTTTCCAGTCTGTATCACAAGCAGCCACTTCTAATGAAAAGTCATCAACTCGTAACAGTAATTCTGTCTAATCTCTCCACAGGTGCTGCCTGACTTGCTGAGCATATCTGACATTCTGTTTTTTTATTCACATTTCCAACATCTGCAGCACCACTTGTGTCATTCAGTCTTTCTCCACCTTTATCACAGGCATCTGGATTGTCCCTTGCATCCCCTCGACTTGTTGTGCAACTTAAAATGCGTTTGCCTTCAAATGTTTCTGTGTTCTGATGAAAAGTCATAGACCCTAAAAGTTAATTATGTTTCTCCCTCCACAGTTGCTGCCTGTGTATTTCAATCATTTTCTATTTTTGTTCTAACACAGGTTCGGTCATCATTACTGCCAATTTTAGACTTGTCCTTTGTTCCTCTGCCTAGTACAACCCTGTGCTTCACTTCACTTCACTTCTGTTAACAGCAGCTAAACATGGTTCTGACTGTCATAATTGACCAATTCTGGTCTTGAGATCTCTTGTAATTAGCGTCCCGCACCATAACTCCCTGTAGCATGTTTCCTGCTTTGTTCCCTCCCTACTGTTTTATATTCAGTTATTTGCAAGTGCCATGATGATCCATTTAAATGTAATTTAGGTGATCATATGCTGAAGTATAATATAGGAAAAAGGACAGCCAGTTTTTGTACTGAAATTCTCTCACAGGATTTGGACATTGGTGCCAAGGCTGCACTCAATTGCCCCCTTAACCGGGTGGCTTACTATCACACTTCAGACAGCAGTTAAGAGTCAACATCATTCATTGATGGGTCTGGAGCCGCATGTATACTAGAGCAGATAAATATGGTGAACCAAATGCATCGCCTATATAAGCTATTTTGTTTAAAATTCCAAATATACTTAGTTACTTGAATTTAAAGGATTTGAATTCACACGTGGCAATCGCTAGTCGAGGCCTCTGGAGAATAGCCTTCTAATAACTGCTATGCTACCATAGCCACATAACAAATACATATAAACAGTAGTATAATACACACCAAGTCTATAGAAATACCATTCAGAACATTCAGTGCATTTTCCCTGCTGTTCTTCAAAATAGTGCTGTGGGATTATGCTTGCCATCTCCTGAGAAAGTAGATGGGATCACAGTTCAGTATCACATTTGAAAGCTGGCATCTCCAGTAGAGAAGTACCCCTTCACAGTACCTTGTTGTCTCAGCCTACATCTTTTAGCTCAGATCACTGGAATGGACTTTACTGCCTCAGAGTCACGGCAGCACTAATGGAGAACATGGGCTGGATTTATTGGACATTGGCTCTCAGTCCATCTGTCCTTCCCAACGGTTATCAAATACGTAACTTACACATCTGAATATTGCAGGAGAGAAGTACAAAACAAGCTGGAGGTCGGATGCTGATGCCTCTGATCTCTTGCTCTGCCCTGTGTCAAGGTTTGGTTCTGAATCATCCTGAGCTGGATACACATTGTATCTGGTCACTCTGGTTTACACTAGTCATCGCTGGCATATCTAGCATTTCCCCATTCATTTAAATGGGTCATTGACCTTCATTATAAAGATCAAGTTTTTTGTTTCCTTTTCTCTATTTTACTCTCTTTTGATTAATATACATTGTCTTAATTTATTTTAACTGAGTTGTATTTTAAGTTTAATTAATTGTTAAAAAATATTTAATTTTTAAAAATTAATTATATGTACAAGCTGTCAAATCCATCAAGACAGTCTTGGTAGGAGTTGGTGGATCAGGATGTGCTGCCTGAGGCCTGGTTGCAGTTTACAGACAGTTCCACTTCATGGGATGGCAACAGTGGAAAGGTCTCTAGGATGTTAGGTGCTGCGCGACCAAAAAAGGTAAGTGCAATCACAGGACTAATGCAGGGAATGTCTTAAGGCTTGAATACAGGAGGTTCCCGGGTTATGTAAGGGGTTCATTCCTGAGAACTGTCTGTAAACTGAATTTTCTGCAAGTCAGAAATGAGTAATTTCCTCCAAAACTGTGATGTGAAATCTTCAGCCTCGACAGCCATTGGGGACTGATTTGTAAAGAGAAGACTGGCAAAGGTCAGCGTAGGTGATTGGAGTTGTTACCAGCAAGTGATCTGTGACAAATGTTTGTCTGAATGCAGCCCAGGTGGAGCGACAGTGGGAGCTGACCTGCTGATCAGTGAGAAAACTATCGAAAGTATGCTCTAACGAAAGGTAGCTTGGGGTTCGTGATGTTTGATCTTCCCTGGAGGAGAGTTTGGAGAAGGCATTGGCTTTTTCTGTGGGTGATCTCTGCATTGTTTCCTGGTGAAGAGATTAGAGTACTATATCTGAGAACAGAGTCTGGTGGAATTTGCATAAAGTTACAGTTTCCTTAAGTCAGCTTTTCTGTAACTGGGGGAGCCCCTGTACAATTTGAGCCAATTTCTTTTTAACGGAAGAGTACTGCATCTTTATTTCATGAGCCATATGCCAGCAGTTGTCCCAACGTCACACCCATTTGCTGAAATATTCCACCACCTCCTCAGGCAATGCATCTGTTAGGCTTCTCGTTGAGAAGAATTGTGATGAAACTAATGAGAATAAGGTAGTGTGGGTGTAGGACAGATTCACAACCAAGACCATTCAAATTCACTCATTGAGCTACATATGTGGCACAGCTGCATGCACACACCCAGAGGTTGAGTTCCGAACCACTGAAGATAACTTTTCTGGAGTTTACAACAGAATGGGCTCCATGCTAAACATCTGGCCCTTCACCAACCTTCTCCTCCTGAACCACACTACCCCTAGGCGATCAAATCCACAATGAGACCAGAAAATGTGCATAATTTTCAATACTTCAGAAGCCAATTTTCAATGGAGATAGTGATGAAGAAATCCACCTGCACAGCCTTCATACCTGAGGAAGAGTGTTGAAGATGAAGACCAGAAACACAATACCAAAAATGCAAACTAGCAAATATGCCTTCACCTTCCATTCTGATTTAACTGCATGACCGATTGAATGGCAGAGATCCCCAACTCCTGTGTAAACCATGGCTACATGGACAACTATCACAAGCACCCCAAATCACTGGAAAAATACCATCAACCCATGAAAAATCCTCCAAATCCATCGAGAGGTCAGCACCTTCTCTCAGGCTGACATCCCCAGCTTTGAAACACAGATCACTTTGAATCATCTCCACTAAAGGAAAGCTCAGGTTCCAGAAACAAGTCATCTACCCACAGTCCTGCCATGGTAAGCAATCACCAGAAGGACAGAGAAACAACTTCAAGGGCATTCTGAAAGCCTTTTTGATACAGTGTCAACATTAACTCATGGGAACCCTTTGGCCAAGACTGTCCAAACTGGAGAAGATGCTGAGTACTTAGTCTTTCTGACAAGGATATTCAACACCAAGAACAAACTATACCAATCTGTCTTGTCAAGTACTAGCTGCCTCACTTGAGGCCAAGTCCGTAGGTCTCCAAGAGCTCATCAGCCCCCTCAGAATGGATAGAACTCGCGTAAAACTAAGTCATCCTTTATTTTGGGGGAACCACCAAAGAAGAGGTTATGGGTCAGGCAGTGGGCCTAATGAAATCAAGAGAATTTGCAACTTTTATATGTGCATGTTTTAAGAATAAAACTTAATTATCTGGTCATTAATTGAGAAAGATTCTCTTGATTTTCATTGTAATAATTATTATACCCAATACCCCATTACCATTTGTTTCACATTCCATTTTAACATGAAAGAAGTCCCTTCCCACCATGTTCCTCCCTTTCCCGGCCCCATACTGCCTGCATATTTAATGTGGCCACCATTAATTGTTGCTGCAAATCTGGGATAGAATGTAATTCTTCATATAGTGGAGATGTTTTTCTTTAAAAACATGTTGCTCTATCCTATGAGCGAGTAAAAAAAAATCACATTCAATGAAGACAACTGTATACTAATGCTGTAGGGAATAAAAGGACAAGTATAAACCTGGTAAATAAGCCTTCACCATCCTCTCCGATTTGCCTACAAAACAATTTGAATAAGACAAGAGAAGCTTTATTAGTCATTGGCCTTACCTAACTAGTTTAAAAACTCGTAATGTTGCTTGTTATTGGCCAGCTCTGAAATAATTAACAGCAGAAAGCAAAGCTTGATCATTTAAGGTTTGTCAAAAATAATTTCAGGGGCATTATAAAAACAGTAAAAGGGAGTTTTTCCCTATTACAAGTTCATCAAATGCTGCCATTTACTGTATATGTAATGTTCATCATATTTTGATATCAATATTTCAGACAGATACACAACAGCATCCTTTTTCCTTTCAATGTTCTCTTATCCCCTTTCTTAAGAAAATGATTAATGTATGGAAGAAGGTGAATAGGTCTAAGTGCTTGACAATTTAATATTTATAATTTGTGGGTATGCTATTGTTTTTTTTAATTCTTAAAAAATGTTTTAATAATTCCATTTAATTTCTTAAAGCTAATGGTTTTTAAATATCTTTACCTTTCAGAGAAATTTAAAAATAGTTGAAAAGCATTTGACAGCTGGCAAGCTGATGCTTACTCATTGCTCAGATGTTCCTTCAAATTGCTGTACAGCTGTCAGAAGAAGATGGACAAGTTATCTGGACCTCTACATTCGGAAGAGGTTAGTGGACAGGTAGAGAGATAACAGACAGTTGCAAGAAATATAAAGTTGTGATAGTGGGTGATTTTAACTTTCCATATATTGACTGGGACTCCCATACTGTAAAGGGATTGGATAGAGTTTGTCATATGTGTTCAGGTAAGTTTCCTTAATCAATATGTAGAGGTCCCAACTAGAGAGAGCACGATACTGGATCTCCTCTTAGGGAACGAGACAAGGCAGGTGACAGAAGTGTATGTAGGGGAGCACTTTGGATCTAGTGATCATAATTCCATTAGTTTCAAGATAATCATGGAGAAGGATAGGACTGGCCTCGGATTGAGATTCTAAATTTGAGTAAGGCCAATTTTGATGGCATCAGAAGGGATCTGGCAAGTGTGTTTATTGACCTTGGTTATCAAGGGATATTGAGGCCCTGGTAAAGAAACAGAAGGTTGCGCATATCAGGTATAGGCAGTTAGGATCAAATGAGCCGCTTGAGGGGTTATAAGAAATGCAAGGGAACACCTAGGAGAGAAATCAGGAGGGCAAAAAGAGGACATGAGATTGCTCTGGCAGACAAGGTGAAAGAAAATCCCAAGGGCTTCTATAGCTATATTAAGAGCAAAAGGGTAGCAAGGGACAAAATAGGTCCTCTTGAAGATCAGCATGGTCATTTATGCATGGAGTCGAAAGAGATGGGGGAGATCTTGTTAATTTTTTGCATTCGTATTTACTCTGGAGACAGACACAGAGACTATAGAACTGGGGCAAAAGAGTAGTGAGGTCATGGATTGTATCCGGATTACAGAGGAGGAGGTGCTGGCTGTCTTGAGGCAAATGAAGGTGGATAAATTCCCAGGGCCTGACAAGGTGTCCCCTTGAACTTTGTGGGAGGCTAATGCAGAAAGTGCAGCGGCCCTGGCAGAGATATTTAAAATCTCCTTAGCCACAGGTGAGGTGCCAGAGGACTGGAGGATAGCTAATGCTGTTCCGTTGTTCAAGAAAGGCTCTAAGAATAAGCTGGGAAATTATAGGCCAATGAGCCTGACATCATTCGTGGGTAAGTTATTGGAAGGTATTCTAAGGGACAGGATATATAAGTATTTGGATAGACAGGGCCTGATTAGGAATGGTCAACATGGCTTTGTGCGTGGTAGGTCATGTCTAAGCAATCTTATAGAGTTTTTCAAGGAGGTTACCAAGAAGGTCGATGAAGGAAAGGCAGCGGACGTTGTCTACATGGACTTCGGCAAGGCCTTTGACAAAGTCCCGCATGAGATGCTGGTCCAGAAGGTTAAGTCACTTGGCATTCAGGATGAAGTAGTCAATTGGATTCAGCATTGGCTTAGCGGGAGAAGCTAGAGAGTGGTAGTAGATGCTTGTCTCACTGACTGCAGGCCTGTGATTAGTGGTGTGCCACAGGAATCGGTGCTGGGTCAATTGCTGTTTATCAATGATTTAGATGATAATGTGGTTAAACTGGATCAGCAAATTTGCAGATGACACCAAGATTGGGGGTGTTGTGGACAGTGAAGAAGGCTATCAAAGTTTGCAGGGTGATCTTGACCAGCTAGGAAAATGGGCTGAAAAATGGCAGATGGAATTTAATGCAGACAAGTATGAGATGATGCACTTTGAGAGGACAAACCAGGGTAAGACTTACACAGTGAATGGTAGGGCTCTGAGGTGTGCGGTAGACAAAGGGACCTGGGAATACAGATCCATAATTCCATGAAACTGGCGTCAAGGGTAGATAGGGTCATAAAGAGAGCTTTTGGCACATTGGCCTTCATAAATCAGGGTATTGTGTACAGGAGTTGGGATGTTATGTTGAAGTTGTACAAGGTGTTGGTGAGGCCGAATTTGGAGTATTGTCTGCAGTTCTGGTCACCTAGCTACAGGAAAGATATCATTAAGCTTGAAAGAGTGCAGAGAAAATATACAAGGATATTGTTGGGACTTGAGGATCTGAGTTATAGGGAAAGGTTGAATAGGTTAGGACTTTATTCCCCGGAGCGCAGGATAATGAGGGGAGATCTTATAGACGTATACAAAATTATGAGGCGTATGGATAGGGTGAATGCATGCAGGCTTTTTCCCCTCAGGTTGGGTGAGACTAGAACTAAAGGTCATAGGTTTAGGGTGAAAGGCGAATATTTAAGGGGAATCTGAGGGGAAGCTTCTTCACTCAGACGGTAGTGCAATTGTGGAACCAGCTGCCAGCGGAAGTGGTAGATGTGGGTTCAATTGTAACATTTAAGAGAAGTTTGGATAGGTAAATGGATGAGGGGGATTTGGAGGGATATGGTCTGGGTAGATGGAGCAAAGCAGAAAATCAGGTCGGCATGGACTAGATGGGCCGAAGGGCCTGCTTCTGTGCTGTAGTATGAGTCTAGTGGCAAGCCCAATTAGCGTGCTGGGTCCAGGATGATCTGGTCCATTAGCACCCACTGCTGGCTCTCTACTGGCTACAAAGTTAAAACCAAGTTCATAATTATCACCACATTCCTTCCACTCTGTTCATTGTTGGTCATGTCTAGGATTCACTGCGATTTTGTATTCTTGAGATTCCAACTGGTATTTATTCTGCTAGAACAATGAATAATATAACTAAAATTATTTGTTGCCAAGCCAAAACTATTACTCATCCTTTCTGAAAAAAATCATTCATAATAGCAAGCATACTTTTTAAAAAAAAGAGAAAATAATTATATTTACACAACCAGAACAATATCTTTCTGTCCCTTTTATAGTTGTTACAAAATACTCCCCAGAGGTCAAAACGTAACCAAGAACAATTCCCATTTTGGGAAGTAGAAAGCAAAATTTGCATCGCTGGCTTCTGGATTAGACTGTACTCTTACAGTGTCAGAAACCAAATCCACTCCCTTCTAATTTGGATGAATTTCAAAATTGAAATTGATAGATCAGCTGATTAAATAGAAAATGAAACAACTTGGTCTATCATGTTTCCCCTTTATCAATCATATCAAATCCAAACCAAACCATCAAAAGCTAGAATCAAGACTTTTGAAAACTTGCTCACTATAAATAGTCCATATTTTGCTGCATCGCTGTAAGTATTAGCTGTTACCATTGTAAGCATGTTTGAATTAACATAATTTATTAATGAACAATTCCATACACTTTGTTGATTGCTGTGTTACACTCCAGATAACTGTATTCTCTCTTATGTATTTGTTCAAAACTATTGAAAGCAATAAATATATATTTAAGAGAAACACAAGAGACCACAGATGCTTGAATCTGGAGCAACTAACAGTCTGCTGGAGGAACTCAGCAGGTTAGAATCAGGTTTATTATTACCGGTATGTCATGAAATTTGTTGTTTTGCAGCAGCAGTACAGTGCAAAGGCATAAAATTACTATAAATTACAAAATAAATAAAGAGTGCAATAAAAGGAATAACGAAGTAGTCTTTATGGGATCGTTCAGAAATCTGATGGTAGAGGGGAAGAAGCTGTTCCTAAATCATTGAGTGTGGGTCTTCAGGCTCCTGTACCTCCTCTCTGATGGTAGTAACAAGAAGAGGGCATGTCCTGAGTGATGAGAGTCCTTAGTGATGGATGCTGCCTTCTTGAGCCACTGCCTCTTGAAGATGTCTTTGATGTTGGGGAGGATTGAAGAAGAAGAAGATGAAGATTTCTTTATTAGTCACATGTACATCGAAGCACACAGTGAAATGCATCTTTGTGTAGAATGTTCTGGGGGCAGCCTGCAAGTGTCACCACGCTTCTGGCGCCAACATAGCATGCCCACAGCTCCTAACCCATACGTCTTTGGAATGTGGGAGGCAACCAGAGCACCCGGAGGAAACCCATGCAGTCACGGGGAGAATGTACAAACTCCTTACAGACAGCGGCAGGAATTCAACTCAGGTTGCTGGCACTGTAATAGCGTTACACTAGTCGCTACACTACCGTGCCTGCTCATGATGGAGCTGGCTGAGCCTACAACCCTCTGCAGCCTCTTGCAATCCTGTGCATTGGAGCCTCCATACCAGGCTGTGATACAACCAGTCAGAATGCTCTCCACTGTACATCTGTAGAAATTTGCAAGAGTCTTTGGTGGCACACCAAATCTCCTCAAACTCCTAACAAAGTAGAGTAACTGGTGTGCCTTCTTCGTGATTGCATCAATGTGTTGGGCCCAGGACAAATCCTCCGAGATGTTGACGTCCAGGAACTTGAAGCTGCTCACCCTTTCCACCGCTGACCCCTCAATGAGGACTGGTGTGTTTTCTCCCGACTTCCCCTTCCAAATCCAGGTTGAGCAACATCTGTGGGAGGGAAGGAATTGTCGACATTTCAGGTCGAAACCCTGCATCAGGACTCCGGCAGTGAAGACAAGTCCTAAGGAAGGATACATAGCTGTAGTAGCGAGTCCTAGTAAGAACGTGGTCAAAGAGCTGGAGAGCAGTGGAAACCACAGAGGGGGAGCAGTGAGAAAGGGTCTCCTAGAACTTGCATCGGAGAGAGGAAGAAAACTTCTTCAAAGTCGGCATACCCTGAAGAGACTTCACAGTGGAGCAGTAAAATTGAGACACAAGAGACTGCAGATGCTGGAATCTGGAGCAACAAACAATCTGCAGGAGGAAATCTACAGATCGAGCAACATCTGTGGGGGGGAAGGAATTGTCGATATTTCTAGTCGAAACCCTGCATCAGGACTGGCAATATATATTTAATATTTTTATTAGCTCATGTGAAGAGTTTGGCAATATAGTCCTTCATATCACTGTGCATGTGAAATGACCTTACATGTAAAAAATAATGAATGGAAGCCCAAAAACTAGATTATTTTGCACTTTCAGAATGATAGCATTGCAGATCACGTTAATTTTCCACTCTTGGTAGTCAGTTGCCATTGTGAATCACTCCACTCTTCCCGGTAATTGTGCTTCCACAACGAAGTAATGTCGATGCTTCCAGGAATTTGACCCAGCAGCAATGAATGAATGATGACCCATGACAACGCCATGCTTGTTTTTAAGTAGAAGAGGAAAGTTGAAAGTGTTGCCTCCCTTATACTGACTGCCTATATCCTCTCAGTGCTGGTGGTTGCCATGTGTTAGAGATGATATCTAAAAATCCTTGTTATGTTGCTGAAGATACAAAACCTTTGCAGCAAGGAAGTACCCACCATTAGCAGGCAATAAATGGGTGGCACGGTAGCGTAGCGGTTAGCGCGGCGCTATTACAGCGCCAGCGATCGGGGTTCGATTCCCATCACTGTCTGTAAGGAGTTTGTATGTTCTCCCGTGTCTGCTTGGGTTTCCGCCGGATGCTCCAGTTTCCTCCCACATTCTAAAGACGTACGGGTAGGTTAATATGGGGGTTTAAAATGGGTGGCACGGACTCGTTGGGCCGGAAAGGCCTGTTACCACGCTGTAAATAAAATATAAAAAAATTTAATATACAGCTGACCACACTCATCCAATACATTGGCCATGACTTTGCCAAATATGGACCAAAGAGCTGAATTCCAGGAGTGGGGTGAAAGTGGCTGCCATTAACATCACTATGTGTAGAATTAAGGAGCTCTGAAAAAACAAATCAACTGGCCTCGAAAAGAAAACAGTCTAACGGTTGTAATCTTATCTTGCACAGTGGAAATTGTTGCAGTCATTGAAGGTCATTCATCCCAACCCTTGGCCATTGGTACAGGAATTCATTGGGCAGTTTCCTAGGCTCAACCATCCAGCTGCTTCATCAAAGATCCTCCTTCCAAGGTAAAAACAGAAATGGGGATGTTCTCTGATGATTCCACAATATTCATTTCTGATTGCATCTCCTCAAGAAATGAAGCAATTCATCCCTGCATGCAGCAAAACCTGGACAAAGCTCAGATGTAGGTGATTACGTGACAAGTAACATCCACACCACAAGAATATAAGGGAATGACAATCTCCAGCACAAGTCTAACCACTAATCCTTGACGTTCAATGGTGTTACCATTGGAAGGCCTCACATTCTGGGGATCACCATTGATCAGAAACTCCACTGGACCAGACAAGCCACATAAATACTCTGATTAGAAGGGCAGGTCAAGGGTCAGGGATCCTGCAACAAATATCACCTCTGCTGACATCCCAAAACCTTCACATGATCGACAAGGCATGTCAGGAGTGTGGTAGAATGCAGTCTACTTGCCTAGCTGAGTGCAGCTCCAGCAACACTCAAGAAGCTCAACAACACTCAGAATAAAACAGCCCATTTGATTAGCATCTCATCCATCACCATAAGCATGAGTTCCCCCTCCACCAGTCACACTGGCTGCAGTGCACACCATCTACAAAATGCACCTCGACAGCCCCTCCCAAACATACAACCTCTCGTTCCAAGAAGGACAAGGGCTTCAAGTGCATGGGAACACCACCACCTGCAGGTTCCCTTAAAACTGCATGTAATTCTGACAGGGAATTATATCAGCATTCCTTCATCATCACCAGGTCTAAATCCTGAAACCCCTGCTATCAGCACTGCAGGATTACCTTTACCAGCAGAGCATTTGCAGTTCAAGAAGGCAGCTCACCACCACTTTCTCAATGGCAGTGAGAGGTGAGCGATAAAGGTTGGTCTTCCCAGCAAACCTCACATCCTGAGAAAAAAACTTGCAGTAAGTCCTCATTATTCATGAGGGACACAGGCATAGACTTCCTGCAGGTAACAAAAAAAAATACCATTAATGCCACTGGCAGTGACATCAAGGCTGCAGTAACAGACAAAAGTCAACTCCTCCATGGATGTAAAAACTTCAATGCAAAGCTCTTGTGTTCGTGACCCCAGTACTGGCTCCAGGTACACACTGACTATTGATATTACACTAATTGCCGGCACAGAAAATCAAATGCAGTCCAATTTATGGCAAACAGGATGCACTGGACAACAACAGAGAGGGATCTGAAGGAACATGCCGTACTTACCAACACTCCAACTAATACACTGTCAACTTCATATGTATGCCAATCTGCAGATAGCAAGTCTGCTAATAACAAGGACTTAGTGTACTTTCAACATCTCCTTTCACTCACCAGCATCTATTTCCTTGCTATTTCCAATAATAGTTATTTTAGGACAAGTTGTAATCATTCTTCAAAAATATCAAAATCGACCTGAAACATAAACTGTTTCTCTTTCCATAGATGCGGAGTTTTTCCAGCATTTTCTGATTTTATTATTCTCATTCCTGTTTACCTTCCAGAGTCCCTGCTTTTGTAACTTTGGTGATGTGTCAAGCATGCGGAATAACTCTATTAATGTGTCAGCAGATCGAAATGTAAAGCTGGACACGCTAGGATAATGCAATTACAAATTGTTCTTATTCCATAACATGTTGCTAAGCATCAATCAGCAAAGCTTGTGGAATCCAGACAGTCACGGGCAAATATTTTTTAAAAATCTGATTTATGATGCGGAAAACCATAAAAATTGTATTGTCATAAAAATAAGTTCACTGTTAAATGAAAGTATCCTTTCTTTTCCAGTTTGTAAGCACGTTCAGATTGATTAACTCAGCTTGAAACTGGTAAATTGGGATTTTGTTCAAGTTTCAATACCTTACACTTGTGAAATGATATCCAGGGTGTACTTTGGATTGCCCTGAGAATACACCTGGAATACTTGATGCAGAGTTTATGAACAGTTTATTTAGATGAGATAATGTTACAGCAAAATGAGTTGAAAAAGTTGTTTGCTTTTATGAATCACAAGAACTAATTTTGAACCATTGCAATGGATAACTACTACAAGAATCAAATATCAGTCTTCTGTATCTTTTGCATATGTGGCTAAAATAAATATTCCACTGTTTAATAGGAAAGAGCAAGTAAACAAAACTTGCTTCCCTGCTGGGGGGGTAACACTTCTTGCCAATCAAGCTGTGATCAAAATTGAATGACTTCTTCATTGTATTATTTACTGTGGGGAAACAAATGATGCAAATCTGCCCTTCAATAAATACATTGAAATACATTACAGCTACAAACAGAAATAGACCACTCAACCCAGCCAGTTCACATTAAGCCTTCTAACAAAAGGTAAAATAAAAACACAAAATGCTGGAAACACTCAGCAGGTAACAGTGGAGAGAGAAACAGAGTGACAAAAAAACTGCAGATACTGGAATCTGGGGCAAAAAACAAACTGGTGGAGGAATTTGTGGGTCAAGCAGCATCTGTGGAGGCAAAGGGATAGTCAACATTTCAGGTCATGACCCTGCATCGGGACCGAGAGTATGGTGGGAAGATAGCCAGACAGAGGCTGGTAGGTGGAACCAGGTGAGGCAGGGAATAATGGGCAGATGGAGCCAGGTGGGGGAGTGGGAGGGGGAGGTAAGAGACAGAGGCTGATGGAAACAGATGAGGAAAAAACAAAAAACGATGGGGGGCCAGGTTGGGGTGGGGGGGGGGAGGGAGAGGTAAGGTAGAGACAGATGGAAGGTGATGTGGAACGAGATAGAAGGATGATGGGCAGATAGAACCAGCCGGGAGAGGGTAGGCCAGGGGAGAAGAAACCCGGGTGGATAGGTGTGTGGGTGGTGGGCAGATAGAAATGGGAAAGGTGAAGACAGGAAGAGAGAACCTAGGGGGACGGGTAGGAGTGGGAGAAGAACACGGGGTGCAGGATATCTACTATAAACCCATTGGCTCCCACAGCTACCTCGACGACACCTCCTCCCACCCTGACTCCAATAAGGACACTATTCCTTTTTCTCAGTTTCCACCCCATCTGTTCTCAAGATGAGCCTTTCCATTCCAAGACCTCTGAAATGTCCTGCTTTTTCAGGAAACATGGCTTCCCATCTACCATAGTTGATGGAGCCCTCACTTGCATTTCCTCTATTTCCTGGACTTCTGCTCTGAACACCATCCCCATCACCTACCAGTGCCTGTCTCATCCCTCCCTCTCTTTACACTGGCCATCTTCCCTCCACACTCTCAGTCCTGATGCAGGGTCATGACCCAAAATGTTGACTTTGCCTCCACAGATGCTGCTCGACCTGCTGAGTTCCTCCAGCAGTTTGTTTTTTGAAAGGGAACCAGAGTTAGGGTTTCAGGTCAGTGACCCTTCCTCAGATCATCAAACTGAAACATTAGCTCTTTTACTTTCTCTGCAGGTGCTGCCTTACTTGCTGAGTGTTTCCAGAATTTGCTGTTTTTATTTTTATGGCATCTTACTTTGCTATTAGGATGTGCCAAAGCACTTTACAATCAGTGGACTATCAAGCAGTCAGTTTGATGACTGGAGTGTCTGATGGAGACACAAGAGACTGCAGATACTGGAATCTGGAGCAACAAACATTCTGCTGAAGGAACTCGGCAGGTTGAGCAGCTTCTGGGGGAGGGGGAAGGAATTGTCGACCTTTCAGGTCTAAACCCTGCTTCAGGATATGAATGACTTGTCAATTGTTTTTTTTGGTGGAGTAATTGAGGGAGGAATATTAGCGAGGACACAGTATTGACTTCTTTAAATTGTATGATTGTAGCAAGAGGATCGAGCCTCAGCTTTATGTCTCATCTGAAAATTTGCAACTTTGCATTGCAGCACTCCCTCAGCACCAAACTTTCAGTCTAAGTTGAGCTCAATCCTAAACTGGGGCTTGAATCCAGAACCTTCTGATCCTCCTACTACAATGCATTCAATGTGCGAAGCTGACAAAGTACTTAAAAAAAGTTTTGTTTCTCCCGTTACATCTTTTTTTGGAAACCAATGAAATGCATTTAAGTTTACATTTCTCTTGTAACATGCATGCCACAACAATAACAGATAAACCTTCTGTTGCAACTAAGACTTGGAACTATTGTTACACTTGCATCTGTTCAGGTGCCAGAACTCAAGTTTCTAACAATCTTGGCCACATCATGCATGTTCTTATTTTGTTTGTACACAGTGGAATACACTATAGGAACTTGAGTGTCACTGTTGAACTCTTCAACCTTTCAACATTATACAGGAGGAGAACCTTAATTACACTTGGATTTATGTCAAAATCTTGGACATTAAGAGCAGAGAAGGATCAGGGGAAGGTGAATCCCTCTGGATTCAGGGCCATCCCTTTCCCATTACTGTACCTTTTTCCTCTATTTAGGCTCAAACACAAGCACTGATACGCAGTGTTACATTTGATAGGATATATTCCTGCCATATTATTCTCTCCAGCTTATGTGTAAATTCCTCCAGAATCTATCAGAATTTTAGTGTCATTCACCCTTACAATTCACAAGCATCAATGCAGCTAATTTCACTCAAAGCACGGGGTATAAATAGACATTCTCAAACAGCAGACACTTAATTGAGATGTATGAAGTGCTCTACAATCACAGACACATGTACACTGTGAACTAGGGACCAGCCTTAATGCACCAGGCCTTGATATTACACATTAAAATGTTCAAAGGACATAGGCCTAGAGATATGTTTGTACAACTTCAAAAAAAGCAAAGCTGAGCAATATTTCTAGATGTTTTAGTGCCCATCGGGAAAATTCAACTCCTGACTTCATTGTGGGATTTTTGTTTGCTCTAGCACTTTTTCCTGTGTGATGCTGCCCCAAATTATGTCAGCAGTGGTGAGTACACAAAATTTGTCTCCAGCCTGATTCCCAACCCAGAACAAACTCAGAAAATAAGCACCCACGATTCCAAGCAGGCCTACAGAATGCATACACACCTTTTTAATATTCATTTTGAAGATAGGTGTTGCCAGCAATCCCCGCATTTATTGTCCTTTCCTAATTGGTCTCGAGAAAGATGTGGAAGATCACTGCAATCCTTCTGGTGAAGGTACTCCAACAACGCACAGTCCCAGGATTTAGACTTAGCGATGATGAAGTGATGTATTTCCAAGTCAGGACAGTGTGTGATATGAAGGGAGGGGGTGTTCCCATGTGCCCAGAAGTCCTTGTCCTTGGTGGTAAAAACTGCAGATTTGGGAGGTGCCATTGGAATAGCCAAGGCGATAACTACAGTGTATTTTGTAGTTAGAATACGCTGCGGGCACTGTGCACTGGTGGTGGAGGGAATGAATAGGGGGTAGATGGGATGCCAAACAAGTGGGCTGCTTTGTCCCAAACTGAGTGTTGTTGAATAGGTTAGTGGGAGTGGGTGCTACATGATAGCACTATTGATAACACCTTGCATCATTTTCCTGCTGAAAAGGTTCATGGGGCAGAAGTAGACAGATTAGATTTGTCCAGACTTTTGTGGACAAGGTATACCTGGGCAATCCTCACACCTGACTCCCTGCATCTGACACCTACAATACAATTGACACCTGAAAGTATTGTAAGCAACAGGTTTGACTATACAAGACTGTAATTCCATCTTTATTTATTGTTTTATCTGATTTCAGTCTTGTCCCCTTAGGATTATTACAGCTGATTGGGTGCTGATCATAATCTCAGCTAGCTCTCCAGATCTGTTGGGAAACTTTTTACAGAACATGCCATTTTGAAAATAAGGTGAGCAAAGAAATGTCTGCTGTTGCCAGTCACATAGGTGTCTGTAACTTAGAAGTTTCGCTGTGCTGCCAATGACTCCTCCACCTGCTCCGTGGTTAGGCCTTGTGATATCTATACTCAGCTTCTTTTCTTGGCTGTAACAAGGGGGCTGTGAAAGGCTGCTTTTTACTTGAAATAATTAGTCACAGTTTAAGGCCAGTGTACCTGCTGGTGGTAGGGGTGGGGTTTGCAGTGGAGGGAGTCACCAATTACATACAGATAAAATGCTCATTGATTTTGAACAGAAGGGAGTGGCTGCAATAGCAGGAGCAAGCTGTTCACGGTGCGACATTTGCTCCTGTTGTGGACCTTACAGGAAATGTTTATGAACAAGAAGATACTATCTGAACTCAGTGATCATTTGGGTCAGATTGAACCACTTGTAGGACCTGATTTTCATTGACTTTTGGAATGGAGATCAAGGCATGAGGATCCTATGCACAAAGAGACAGCAGTATACATTACTGTGACTATGGAGAACCAAATGTCTGTATCAGTTAAAGGTGGCACCTGTGTAGAGCAGCTGAGAGTAAGCTCGTGGTCATGAAGCTGTTTGCGCAGTGTGATTCCATGCCCGTCCATTTCACACACAGAAATGGCTGAAAGTGTGCAGAAACAGGGCAGCTACTGCAACATTATTCAGCTCCTGACTCAACGCAGTCAGGCGCTCAATTGCAACACAACGCAACTCCATCTTCCAGCAGGTGCAATTAATACACATCAGCCAGTCGCTTCACTTCCTTCTTCCATTGCGAAAGTACCTCAAGGGAGTTGTGTGCTAGATTCTGTCATCATACAGGCTGGACAGGTAAATTGACCACATCCAGGATATGAAATTTGTTTTCATTTTAAGATAACTTTATTCAAAAATATTGATGACCCAGAAAAAGCAGGTGAGTGGATGGCTAATAATGTTGGTGGATTTAGTACAGGTGCAACCTTGGCGAGGGGCTCCTGGGATCTTCCGTTGGAGCAGGTCAAGCTCTGATGCGGCGGTGCTTACAAGAGGAATGGCCACCTGACCACCCTCCAACATCCAACTTCAGTCCCTGTGTTCTGCAATGCAGAGTCGCAGATGTGTTGAACATCTGCTGTCAGCCCTCCTGACATCATGCTATACCATTCGAATCATCACCAACTCCAGTACTGGATCTCACTGAGCTGAGGGGCCAGATGCATTTTGCACATTCTCCTCATCACTAATTCTATCCTGGAATTCCCTCTCCAACAGCATTGTGAGAGTGCCTTCACCATCACCTTCTCAAGGGGAATTAATGATGGCCTGTCCTAAAAACTGAATAAATAAAAATAATCCCTTTTCCACTCTATCCTTGCAAATTATTGTCCTTGACGTAAGTCTGCCTTCTTCAAGTAACGAGGGGCCATGGGATAAAGAGATCATAGCAGCTGCTTGATTTGCAGGCATTCACCTGATAATCTTGCATCTGGTAACCTGACAACATAGAAATAGAGTGAAGCTCATACACTGGAGCATAAATGCCATAAATTCTTTTGAATTTGGGGAACATTGGGATATGGATTAATTTTCCACTTAATCCATTGCTAATTTTCCATGAGGACAGTAATGAAGATATTTGTCCTACTTAATAAAACTGAAATATGAAGCATGTCTTTCTTGAAGTTAAACATAAATATTAATAGATTGAATTTTTACAGTGGTATTGCTTCCACTGATATTTAAATTGAGCATGTCATATAATACCTATGGAACAACGCCCCCTGGTGGACATATTTAAGATAAGTCCATAGCTCAGAAATATCTTTTCATCTTAAAATACGATAACCTTGACTTCTTGTTTTTAAATACAACCCTAGAAATTGCATTAATTAGTACTCAATTTTATGTAAAAATCAGTTTAACCCAGCAAATTGCTCTAGTAACCATTTCCTGGTTGCTCACTGGTTGTAGCTACCTCCAGTGCCTGTGCTGCAGTGTTCTTGTTCTGTGGGGTTAATGATGCATCCTCTGGTACCTCTATATCTGCTTCTGCTGAGCAAGCCCCTTTTGTAATCTTCCTGAGGTGGTAGCTGTTCCTCCGATTTGGAATGCCCTCCTTAGCTGTGACCTTTGATCTGAGGTGTAGTGTGAGTTGAGTTCCCACTGCTTTACATAGAACATAGAACAGTATGGGCCCTTCGGCCCACAATGTTGTGCTGAACTATATGAACATCTACTCCATGATCAATCTAACCCTTCCCTCCTGCACAGCCCATAACCCTCCATTTTTCTTACTTCCATGTGCCTATCTAAGAACCTTTTAAATGTCCCCATTTTATCAGCCTCTACAACCACCCCCAGCAGTGCGTTCCAGGCACCCACTGCTCTCTGTGTAGAGAACCTACCTCTGACATCTCCCCTGATCATTCCTCCTCTGACCTTAAACGGATGTCCTCTGGTATTGGCTATTGCCACCCTAGGGAAAAGGTGCTGGCTGTCTACTCCATCAATGCCCTTCATAATCTTATACACCTCTATCAAGTCACCTCTCATCCTGAGTCGCTCCAACAAGAAAAGCCCTAGCTCACTCAACCTTTCCTCATAAGACATGTTCTCTAATCCAGGCAGCATCCTGTTAAATCTCCTCACATCCTTCCTATAATGAGGTGACCAGAACTGAACACAATACTCCAAGTGTGGTCTAACCAGAGTTTTATAGAGCTGCAACATTACCTTGCGGATCTTGAACTCAATCCCTCAACTAATGAAGGCCAGCACACCATACGCCTTCTTGACCACCTTATCAACTTGCACAGCAACTTTGAGGGATCAATGGACTTGGACCCCAAGATCCCTCTGTTCCTCCACACTGCTAAGAGTCCTGCCATTAGCCTTGTACTCTGCCTTTATGTTCATTCTTCTAAAGTGGATCACTTCACACTTGTCCGTATTGAACTCCATTTGCCACTTCTCTGCCCAACTCTTCATCCTGTCTATATCCTGTTGTAACCTACGACAACATTCTACACTATTCACAACCCCTCCAACCTTTGTGTCATCTGCAAACTTACTAACCCATCCCCCCACTTCCTCATCCAAGTCATTTATAAAGATCACAAAGAGCAGGGGTTTCAGAACAGATCCCTGCAGAACACCACTAGTCACTGACCTCCAGGCAGAATATTCTCCATCTACTACCACCCTCTGCCTTCTGTGGGCAAGCCACTTCTGAATCTACATGCCAAGTCTCCATGGATCCCATGCCTCATGACTTTCTGGATGAGCCTACCATGGGGAACCTTGCTAAATGCTTTACTAAAGTCCATATACACAACATCCACTGCTCCATCATCATCTATTTGTTTTGTCGCCTCCTCAAAAAACTCAATTAGGCTCATGAGGCACAACCTACCCCTCACGAAGCCATGCTGACTATCCCCAATAAGACTATGTTTCTCCAAATGCTCATAAATCCTGTCCCTAAGAATCCTCTCCAATAGCTTGCCCACCTCTAACATAAGACTCACTGGTCTATAATTCCCAGGATTATCCCCATTACCTTTCTTGAACAAGGGAACAACATTTGCCATCCTCTGGTACCACTCCTGTGGCCAGGGAGGATGCAAATATCATCATCAATGCCCCAGCAATCTCTTCTCATGCCTCCCGTAGTAACCTGAGGTATATCCCGTCTGGTCCCAGGGACTTACCTATCCTAATGTTTTTCAGATGCTCCAACACTACCTCTTTCTTGACCTCAACATGCTCCAGCACATTAGCCTGTTCTACAATGACCTCACATTTGTCAAAGTCCTTCCCGGTGAACACTGAAGCAAAGTATTCATTAAGGGCTTCTCCTACCTCCTTCACCTCCATGCACATGTTTCCCCCTTCATCCCTGAGCGGTCCTACCCTCACTCTAGTCATCCTCCTCTTCCTCACATACGTGTAGAATGCCTTGGGGTTTTCCTTAAATCTACTTGCCAAGGCCTTCTCATGTCCCCTTCTAGCTCTCCTAAGTCCCTTCGTAAGCTCCTTCCTGGCTACCCTATAATTCTTAAGAGCCCTGCCTGATTGTTGCTTCCTCAAGCTTAAGTATGCTTCCTTCTTCCTCTTGACTAAATATTTCACTCTTTTGTCAACCATGGTTCCTTTCCCTGTCTCAGTGGGACAAACCTATCCAGAACCCCACGCAAATGTTCCCTAAACAGCCTCCACATTTCTTCTGTGCATTTCCCTGAGAACATCTGATCCCAATTTATGCTCCCAAGATCCTGCCTAATACTGTCGTAATTAGCCCCCCCAAATTAAGAAATTTTCCCATATCATCTGCTCCTATCCCTGTCCATGGATATGCTAAAGGTCAGGGAGTTGTGGTCACTATATCTGAAAAGCTCACCCACCAAGACGTCTGTCACCTGACCAGGTTCATTGCCTAGTACTAGATCCAATATGGCCTCTCTAGTTGGCCTATCCACATACTGTGTCAGGAATCCTTCCTGGACACACCTAAAAAATTCTGCCCCATCTAAACCTTTTGCACTAAGGAGGTGCCAATCAATATTAGGGAAGTTGAAGTCTCCAATGAAAGCAGCCCTGTCGGGGGGTCCTATACTCCCAATAGAGTGATCGCTCCCTTCCTGTTTCTAAGTTCCACCCACACTAACTCAATAGACAATCCATGAGGTCCTCCCTTTCTGCAGACACGATACCATCCCTGATTAGCAATGCCACTCCCCCCCACCCCCTTTTACCTCTTTCCCTGTCCCTTTTGAAAGATCTAAACCCTGGAACATCAAGCAGCCAATCCTGCCCTTGCAACAGCCAAGTCTCTGTAATGGTCTCAACATTGTAATTCCAGGCACTGATCCATGCTCTGAGTTCATCACCCTTATTCTTATACTTCTCACATTAAAGACATTTCAATCTATCCAGCTGACTGCGTTTATGACCTATCCACTGCCTATCCTTCCTCGGAGTCTCTCCACATAATGCATCTACCTTTACGCCAACTGCTCCAACATCTGACCTAACACTCTGGCTCCCATCCCCCTGCCAACCTAGGTTAAATCCTCCCCAACATCTCCAGCAAACCCACCCACAAGGACATTGTTCCCTCTCGTGTTCAGGTGTAACCCATCCCTTTCTGCCGCATCTAAGGGGGGATTCATCCTCACAGTGTCTCCAGACCCTAACTGTGGCAGATCTATGGGCCTCTGTTGTACTCGTGTAGTGGCATGCCTGCCTTATTTGGTAACATCCATTTGTTCTTTTTTGCACTCCTGGTTCCAGCAGCCTTTCTACTGATGGAAGTAGAGTTCCAATTTGTCTATTCCTCATCCCTTGTGTTGGGGTATTGTGGAAGGTAGGGTGTTCTTATCCCACTTCGGCAGTTCCTTGGTTGCCTGTACAGTGTTCTCTGCCTTTCTTTTACTCTGTGAAAAGTGAGATGATGTTGTCTAGTGATCAATCTGCCAGCAAGTTGTCTGCTGTGAAACATGGCCCATTAGCACCTCAAGGATGCTGTTTCTGGCAAACTGATTTTTAGGCTTGTGAATGAGCCTGGGTGTTCTCTAAGAAGTCTAACTTTCCAAAACTTTTAAAAAAATAATCAGCTGTCACCAGGTACATTTTTCTATCCAGGTGAAGCAAGTCTGATTCAATTTTGATCCAGGGTCTGCTTGGGATTTGATAAGAGTGAAACGTTTCCTTTGGTTTCTTTCTGGAGATGTGCATGTGCTGTATCTCTTGCTTTGTCTCTGATCTCGCCATTCATCCCTGACTGGTGGATGCCTTCTCTCACCCTACAGAGGCAACCATTGTCCCCCCAGATGTGAGAAGTGAACACATTTGATCATGTTGTTCTGTCATAGCTTGGGAACAATTATTCTTTCGCCTCTGAAGACCAGGCCATTGTGAGTTTTCCGTTCATCTCTCACCTGGAACAGATTCAACCTCATTCTGTCTGAATCATTCATGTCAGGTGCTGCATTGTATCATCTTGTCAGGTTGCCTCCTCAATGTCCCACGTAAATGGCTGTGAAATTGGAATATGTCTCACATTGGTGATTGTCTCTGGCTCAGTATCCTTAGTATAACTCTGCCTGCTTGAGAAAAGCTCAGCTAAACGTGTTGGTTACATGCAAGTCTTCGCCTGGACAACAACGAAGCTTCACATTGTGAACCTGCATCCTTACGAATATTCTCTGCCACTCTTTGGGCTCGATGGAGAGGCTTAACAACTGTGATCCAAAGTGGCTTGTGAGCACTGTGCACTTGTACAGTTCTTCTGTGTGTTTATTGGTGAAACTTCTTCAGCACAAAGATTACAGCAAGTAACTCCTCCTCAGTTTGTGGGTAACAGGTCTCCTCATCTGATAGACCTCAGCTTATGGAAGCTCTCAGCAGACTTCTCCATAATGACATTTCTTTAAGACCCTTTTCTGCTGTAGTGCCAGTCATTCTTATCATCGAAGTATTGCAACCCAGGTTCCGCTGTGACTTTCTCCTTGATCTGGGAAGTCTAACTAACACCATTCCACATCCCTTTGGGCTCACACAGCTCACTCAGATGGGGCAGAAACTTACTCAAATAGTTGATGAACCCCAGAAAGTGTTTTACTCCTGCAGCATCCATCAGATTTAGCAAAGACTTTACTGCTTTGACCTTGGCTGGTTCTGGCATCAGACAATCACCTGTGATCAAGTGACCTATAAAGGAGACTTCCTTCACTTTGCACTTCTATTTTTGTGTGTTTCACATCAATTGCTTCTGCCTGCATCTGCTCATCAGGGCCCTCTGCTTCTGGTCATGATCTAACTCTGCCTCTTATGTTGTTCCCCTTCTCCAAAGACCAATATATCATCTACTCTGGTCTTTACCCCTCTGAGACCTTCCAGTGGTTTGACATTCTGTGACCCCTTTGCCATCTGGGGTCCTATTCCCATGCAAATTGCCTTCCTCCTTTCCCTTAGTTTCTTTTCCTAAATAAAAGAGATGAAGGTTATTGAGTGACTTTTTCATTTTTCTTTGGAGGTTTGATCTCTGCATGGTGTTGGAGGGGGTAAGTGAAATTTCTTGCAGAATTGCTTCATTCAGGGATTCAAACTCCTGCCTGTCATTGTGCCAGCCATTTCTAAAGGTTGCCCTGTTTCCTCCTTCACTGAGACTGGGAATCTTGTATTTCCTACACCAAGACTTCAGCAGCCATTGTGTGCTGGTTTCTAGCTGTCATGGAGAGGGTGTCTAAACATTGATGCCCTTGGCTCAGTGAAGTGATGGCAGCTGCACTCAGTTGAGTGTGGTCCCAGCAGAAACTGCAGATCCCGCTATAGTTATACACTTATGGATTTAAACCCTCACACAGTTTTAAACACCTTTTTGGCTAATTTCACGTTTTTTTGTGGGGGTCCTGTTTTGCTATTAGTGTGAAATGCAACTATTGTATAAAGCGCTAAAAAAAAGGGAAATCCAATTTGTATTCTACAGTGCCCAAGTAGTGGGGGCTAGATGGAAAATGTGCCAGCATTGTGACTTGTGATTCACCCACACTTGTTCATCCAGGTCCAAGCCAAGCATGAAATTTGTGCTACTTTCAAGTTATCCTACTATCTGCGATCACTTAGCTACCATTAACCATCACCACAGGGCTAGCTCCTGCACAAGCTAGCTGGCCCTACTTTAAGACTGTTCGATGGCTGCTACAACAGGCAGTGGGAATCATTCTGGATATCACTACAGCCTGCTCCAATGGTTGACATGCAGGAGAGGGCATGCTCCACAAATTTCCAATGTAAGAAAACTGGATGGAGGTTTTTGTTGACAGGATGAGGAGAGGAGGTCTTCTCGATACGGCGACTGGAGACCCTGCAGGCAGATATTGAAATAGCAGTTGGAGGAAACTGCTGGGAAGGTGATTGGCTGTCCAGCAGCATTCAAGTTTTACTCCTAGCCTCCTGCTTATATCGCACTGCTTGCCACTTCTTCTTCTTCTTCTTAGGCAGTCTGTCAGCATCAAGATGGCTTATCTCTACTCCAGTAGGTTCTGAAATGCCTAATGAGTCTTTTATGGGATCTGCAGACTTTGTTGCAGGTAGGATGGATGCATGGATTTGTGATATGGGTTGATCGGGCTAATGCATTGTCTTTCTGCAGTTTGTGTTTGGCCCTCACATCCTCCTGTCAGGTAAATTTAATGTGTTGAAAACCTTCCTGGAGTGGTCTTGGGTACAAGATTCCCATGATTCAGTGAAGATGCTACATTTTTTTCCAAGGAGGCTCTGATGATATCCTCGAAGTGTTTTCTCTGGCTCCCTTGATGGCACTTGGAGGAGAGAGCTGACTTCAGAGAGTGTTATCAGGTATATGGATAATGTCACCCACCATTCAAAGATGGTTGATGATGCTTGAAGCCATGATGCTGGAAAGGTTATTTGGGACAGCATCTGATATAGATTCACTTATCCTCCCTACGGATTTGAAGGATTTTGTGAAGAAAGCATCAGTGGTACTTCAAGGAACCTACTGCACATTGTCCACTTCTCCAACTCTCACAAGATAGTGGGGCAGGGGGCAGAGCCACTGCCCCTCAATAGGGCACAAAGGTAGCATCAGGGTTTAGATCTTGGGACTTGAATAATCTTTTCCCACAGGTGTTTGAAAGCTGTTCAGGCATATTGGAGGCAGTGATGTTATTTTCCATGTCTGACCTCACTGAGAGATGAATCCCACGATATGGGAAGTGATCCAAATTACTTGGATCCCACACAAAATGTCTGGAAAACCAAGGTCTTTCACCAACTTGCCCTGGATCTTAATTGTCTGGCTATGTTGTTGTGCAGCAGGGGCAAGTTGGTGAAAGACCTTGGTTTTCCAGACATTTTGTGTGGGGCTCATACGCTCTGGCTGTTCACTGAGGAAAATCAACAAAAGTTTGGAGCTCAGCCTCCAAGTCTAGACCTATGCAAGCATTGTCTGGGCAATGTAACTCAGTACCTGAAGCTAGAGTGATTCTGATTCCAAACCAGAGAAGAAATGGCAGTGGGGGGGGGGGGGGGGGGGGGGGGGGGGTGGCAGAAGGCAAGGCTTGTTGGAGGGGAGGGAAATTTTCAGTGAGGAAAATTTTCAGTGAGGAAAACTAAGGAGTCTCAATGCAATGACATAGACTTGCCTGACTCCAGGCTGCAGTGGACCCACTGCCGAGATGTTGGTTTGTGTGTTTGTATGGTGCAGATAGAAGATGGTGGTGATTTTTTGAGGATGGCCATATTTGAGAAGGGTTCTGCATAATCTTTCTGTCAAGTCATTCAGTGAAGATCAAAACTGAGGAACTTTAATTATCTCAATGTAAACCAGGCTAGCATTAAGGCAGTGAAAGTGGCAAGTTTCTAAAATGTATCCAGGGTGATTTTCTAGAGCAATATATTTCTGATCCAATGAGGAAGGAGACATTGCTGGATACAGCTCAGGGGAATAAGTTGGGTCAAGTGCACCAAGTTTTGGTAAGGAGGAAATTTAGTGATCATTACATTAGTCATAGAAAAGGAGGAGCAATCCAAAGCTGCAAGGGATGTATCAGACATTATTGAGGCTTCTTCCTTTGCTCTCATAGAGATAAGAAACAAATCCAGAAATCCCTGGATGAAGAGATACAGAGATAAAGAAAGCAAAAAAAAAAGCCTATATATAACGTATTGGATTGTAAATACCAGCTAGAAATCAGAGGGAAGTGGAAAATTAAGAGGTACAAAAACATGAGAAAAGATTAGCAGTAAATAGGAATGGGAATTCAAATTTGTTCCATATCATAAATAGTAAGAGGGAGCACATTGAGAAGGGCCTATTAAACCCAAAAACAGGAATTTGCACATGGATGCGAAGGCCACTTTTAAGATACTAGATGTAAAGCATTCATGTGTCTTCAGCAGTAAAGAGGGTGTTTCCAGAGTAATAGTGGAGGAGATGGTTGAGACACTGGATACATTAAAAACTGATAGCTTTTTCCTTCCTGAAGGGATGGCCACTTCTTAGTGTGTTTCCAGTGCACTTTGACTCCACACGACAATTAATTAGAATTCTGTTTCCTTGCATCTGGATCCAAATATCTGGTGAGGAAACAGTAACCCCAATATTCCTTTCTAGATAAAACAAAGGGTATTTGTAACTTCCAATTAACCTTGATTTTATCTTCCAATATTCATTGCTTCATAAGTTCCCAATAGTCTCACCCACCATTATAGCAAGCTTTGCATCTATTTACACTCTGTGGTTAGAGTCCACAGTCCATGTTCTCTGGTTATATGGTAAAAAGGCCACATACTAAATGAAAACCAGGAAATAATTGGTACAAATTCCCAAACCTCATTGGTATGAGGAGAACAATTCAGCAGTGACACACTAGAAAAGGCTCTGAGGAATCACATATGAACAGCTTCCAGTAAACAAAGTTCCAGTTAAGTGGAACCAACTGCATCTGGCAATCAAAACTGCATCAGGGCTTGGACCCTAGAGAACAGAAGACATTGTTAATATTTTTAAGCTCCCTGCCACCATCTTTAAAGCATATGTACTCCCTACTTAATGGACCTTCACCCTATCATCAGACTTGCAGCAATATTTATCCCATTTGATCATTACCAAAGTTTTAGAATTCAGCCTTATTTCTGCTTTGGACTATTCCAAAGAACTTCACAAATTTCACAGAATTTTAACTGCAATTTTGTCAAGTAAACATTAACATTTGTTTTGAATGCACTGTCGTATTCAATTTGGGACACCTGCTCGATAAGCTACTCTAGTGTTGCATACCAGTTCATCCAGAGGAGAGAGCCCACACCAGTCTAATCCCATTACTAAACAAAAAAAACTACCAAAGCAACTAACAGAAAGATCATTTCAGTGAAGCTAACTGCTGATGAATAATACAGGAACAAAATGCTGCAGCAATTGGATGGGCATTACCACAAGCATTTGTTTCACCAGTTATTTGTTGATAGAATTTAAAGGAATTTAATTCCCTCACATAAATATTTCAACTGACTGAGATAAACATTTTATCAAATGAAAATGTTGATCTTATGACGTGAAAGCTCTACAAAAATATGTTGAACAAAATCTAATTTTTCCTTTCTGGATTGGTATCCATGGGCAAGTGCAGCTCCAAACTTCCACAAGTTCTGCAAGATTCTGCTCATCAGATTATATAGAAATTTTTTTTTGAAAAAGCAAGGTCTTCCTTTTCTTTTCCCCATCTTAGTTCAATACTTCTCTATCCAATTGGACGTCAAATTTATCTCCTGCACATTTCCTTCCCTGTCCTTGCATAATTAATTTAATTCCCTCATTCTGTTTAAAGAAATACACCCTTGCTTACCATGTTTACTGAGGTCAAAGGTTTCCTTCATTGTAATGTCAGCTCTCCCCTTTAGTAACTCGCCACAGGAAAAAAAGTCCCAAAACATGCAAGGTCAAGTCTAATTAACCATGGATGTTACTGAAGCAGTGCCACAGTAAGTTACAAAAAATCTGCTTTAAGTTGGGAGAAATAATGGAATGGACAAGGTGAGTGGAAAGCTCTCTGTACCTGTAGAGCACTTTGTCTTTCTAGTTCCATATTCAGGTATAACCATACATTATAGGTTCATACACAAAACCATAAAGTTCCAACTGTGATCTTAGTGTATGTGATGATAGGGTCGGCTGTCTCACTCTAGACCAATTTTGAATGGTGACCTGAAATAGATTAGTTCCCTATTTGCTAAAGCTTATTTCAGGCATTGCCTCACACCCGTTTCATTTCTTCACCAATATGACACCTAATATTATTCTAGCTGGAAATGAGCTCTCACCTGTCATCCACTCAGTTCCTGTAATTTGAATGCCATGTGGCTAAATTTATATGTCTGAGATTTCATTGCGATGTTTAAAAGCCAGAAGCAAAAGAACAATCAAGGAAGATCTCAGCAAGCCGATCTCAACTCGTCATGACATATTCAAGCCGAATCTCACCTATTCTTACCCATCATACCACCCCCACCCCACTGTTCCCACAGGGCAAACATAAGAACTGCAGGGAAAAAAGCCTTAAACTCCAAAAGACAATCAAGTAAGCTACTGAAGACCACATCTGCTCATGCTACTTCCTTAATTCATGGATGTCAGAAAATTCTTCAATGCACTTTAATGTCTTGTCATATTTGTAGGTGAAATTTGCTGACAAGTTTACATTTTGTTCAATCAGAAGTTGATGCAATTATCATTAATACTGGTGTGAGGAATGTAGTAGTTCTATTCAACTCCAAATAGATTTCTAGTAAGCAAAATTTTACCAAAGCATTAAGTATTTTCTCCAGAACATGATGAAAGAAGCCAGTTGAAAAAAAATAAATTTGGAAGGTGGTACCTTTTATTAGCAGGTATTTTGAGAAGTGCAACAGAATGGGCCTCAGAGCACACTGCTGTCTGCACTTCCATCAGACTCCACACATAAACTCCACTGTACATTCAAGAGTGGAACTGACTGCAAACACCTTTAAAACCCAAGTGACTTCTTTATCCTATATATAAAAAAAGTGACTGGATTTTGATTGCATACTACCCCAGGATTAGCTGAAAGGAGGTAAATCAGTGATAGAGTCTGATCTATTCTATTATACAGTGGCATGCAAATGTTTGGGCACCCCGGTCAAAATTTCTGTTACTGTGAATAGCTAAGTGAGTAAAAGATGACCTGATTTCCAAAAGGCATAAAGTTAAAGATGACACATTCCTTTAATATTTTTAGCAAGATTACTTTTTTATTTCCATCTTTTACAGTTTCAAAATAACAAAAAAGGAAAAGGGCCTGAAGCAAAAGTTTGGGCACCCTGCATGGTCAGTACTTAGTAACACCCCCTTTGGCAACTATCACAGCTGGTAAACGCTTTCTTTAGCCAGCTAAGTGTCTTTCAATTCTTGTTTGAGGGATTTTCGCCCATTCTTCCTTGCAAAAGGCTTCTAATTCTGTGAGATTCCTGGGCAGTCTTGCATGCACTGCTCTTGAGGTCTATCCACAGGTTTTCGATGATTTTTAGGTTGGGGGACTGTGAAGGCGATGGAAAAGCCTTCAGCTTGTGCTTCTCGAGGTAGTCCATTGTAGATTTTGAGGTGCTTAGGCTCATTATCCTGTTGTAGAAGCCATCCTCTTTTCATCTTCAGCTTTTTTTTTAAAAAAAAGTGTTTGCTTCCAGAATTTGCTGATATTTAATTGAATTCATTCTTCCCTCTACCAGTGAAATGTTCCCCATGCCACTGGCTGCAACACAAGCCCAAAGCATGATCGATCCACCCCTATGCTTAACAGTTGGAGAGGTGTTCTTTTCATGAAATTCTGCACCCTTTTTTCTCCAAACATACCTTTGCTCATTGTGGCCAAAAAGTTCTACTTCAACTTCATCAGTCCACAGGACTTGTTTCCAAAATGCATCAGGCTTGTTTAGATGTTCCTTTGCAAACTTCTGACACTGAATTTTGCGGTGAGGACTCAGGAAAGTTTCATAAAAGGATTTCATGAAAAGAACACCTCTCCAACTGTTAAGCACAGGGGTGGATCGATCATGCTTTGGGCTTGTGTTGCAGCCAGTGGCATGGGGAACATTTCACTGGTAGAGGAAAGAATGAATTCAGTTAAATATCAGCAAATTCTGGAAGCAAACATCACACCGTCTGTAAAAAAAAAGCTGAAGATGAAGAGGATGGCTTCTACAACAGGATAACGATACTAAACACACCTCAAAATCCACAATGGACTACCTCAAGAGGCACAAGCTGAAGATTTTGCCATGGCCCGCAGTCCCCCAACCTAAACATCATTGAAAATCTGTGGATAGACCTCAAAAGAGGAGTGCATGCAAGACTGCCCAAGAATCTCACAGAACTAGAAGCCTTTTGCAAGGAAGAATGGGTGAAAATCCCTCAAACAAGAATTGAAAGACTCTTAGCTGGCTTCAGAAAGCATTTACAAGCTGTGATAGTTGCCAAAGGGGGTGTTACTAAGTACTGACCATGCAGGGTGCCCAAACTTTTGCTTCAGGCCCTTTTCCATTTTTGTTATTTTGAAACTGTAATATTTTAAGCAAGATTACTTTTTTATTTCCATCTTTTAAAGAAATGTGTCATCTTTAACTTTATGCCTTTTGGAAATCAGATCACCTTTTACTTGTTTAAGCTATTCACAGTAACAGAAATTTTGACCAGGGGTGCCCAAACATTTGCATGCCACTGTATACTATACTTGTTTTTCAATTAAATGCACCTTAACAGGATAATTGTGTTCAAAGTGATGAGGACTTACTTTAAAAAGTTGTCAATCTTTGAAATTTTCTATCTAAAAGCTAAGAAAACTCATAACTGTTTATTCAATATAGAGATTGATAGATTTTTTTTAAACTCAAAGGAGTTCAAACAAGAATAAGACATTAGACTGAGAATCATCCACAAATGGAGGAGCAAAACTCTCAGCCCTCTCATGATATTCATATGAGCACAGCTGTTATCAGGCAAAATGAGAATGGTCACAATAAAAATAATTCTGTTCAAACTATTTTGATATTATTACATGGAATTTACAGTCCAGACCATGAGCTGTCAGCCAAACTGGCTTACTCATGCTTTTGGACTCCATTCAGTCCTCTTCCCACCCCACTTCATCAGAATATCATTTCCCCCTCATGTTTATCCAATTTATCCATAAATGCATCCATTCATATCTCAATTAGTCCTTGTGATAGTAAGCCCCATACGTCAACTATTCTTTGGGTAATAGATACCCTAATGGATTAATTGGTGATTATGTTCTACTTTTGGCTCCTAGTTTCAATCATTCCTACAAGTGAATGATCTTCTACCCACGTCATCATTATTGACTCAAGTTCCCTCACTCTCACCTTTGCTTCTACAGGAAACAGTCTCAGCATCTTCTCAGGTCTGGTTTAATTCATGCAAATCTTTGTAGAACTCTGCAGCATCTTTGTCTTTTTTCATATTAAAACCACCAGAAAAGTGCACAGTAAAAAGTGAGCCAAGCTGTAATAAAAGATTTAAGATAACTTGCTTATTTTCAATTCTGTTTAATCAGAAGTGAGCCTCAAGGCTAAGCTTGCATTGTTAAAAGCATGACCCAACAATCCACTGTTACGTTCAGTGGTTTGCATACCAGTACTTAAAAGTTGCCATTGTTATTCTACCTTAGTTACATGCTGTGATATGGTGGCTTCCTTATGATCCCCAACAAGATGATACAAACCACACTTGTATATTGAAATTTGTCAATCACATGTCAATTCTGAAATCTTCTGAATCTTTATTTTCTTATAGTTTTTACCTGTACTCCCAAGTTGCTGCCACTTGCAAATTGTAGATTTCTACATCCAATTTCTGAATCAAAATCATGTAAATTATGAAGTGTTCCTTGAGAAAAGCCACAATTCATTTCTATAGTGTTCTTTACTAAATACAGTAGCATTAATGTCATACAGTGTCAATCAAGTACAAGGCTGTCAACTGCGAATTAGCAGCAGCTGCACTATTTAAAAGTGGCTTCCTCCCACGTGGAATAGAGCTGACACAATGTTATATGGAAAGCAGGCATAAAACACTAATCTGGAGAGCAGGCATTCAACTTTCCTATACAGAACACCAGATCCTCAGTCTTTATTTCCCTCTTTGAACCATGGAAAAAACAAATATTCCAGTTCTCTGCCCATCTATCAAAATACGTTGCATAGATAGCTGTATAACTGCAGAAAAACATTGAAGTTATTCAGTTTAGAAGTCACACTTAGAAACACAAGGTAAATTGTGCCTGTAAAAGGGTCACCTTTCAAGAATGAAGTGTATTTGAGATGACAACCCAGCTGTAAAATATGTTGAGTGGGCCAATTTTCTAATGTGATAGAAAACACATTTCTTATTTGAATCTTGTAGCATTAACTAATCTACTTAATGTATCATAATAATGGCTCAGTCCAGTCTCTTATTTCCCCAAATGTCCAAAAAGGCACTATAAGGGGACTAGTAGATGTCACTGAACAAGTCATTTTCATTTGTCTTAGCCCACAGCCAGCACATCTTTAAGATAAGAGGAAATCAGAGCATCTGGGGGGGCACAGGGAGAACATGTAAACTCCACAAAGGTAGCACCAGAGATTAGTCAAACCTGGGTCACTAGAAGTGAGAGACAGCTACCATGTCACTAACTTGTCTCTAATCACTGGAAAATGGACATTTCAAGCCATACCAGACAAATGGTTTACAAAGAAAGCCATTAACTCAAAAGGATTGGGCAATCCAGTTAAAATAAATTTCTATGAATTCAGCCATTGCTTTAGAACTGGATTCATTCTTTTGCTGCAACAATACGAATACAATATTTAAATAAAGTGGTTTAGAGAATGATTTTCCTTCCATAATAAATACAGACAATTTTGATACATACTTCTGTACCAAACCAATAGATTCACTTCAGAATACTGCTTATAAAATAAAGACTTGCATTCATATATTATGTCTTACAACCTCAGTTTGGCTTTAAAACCAAGAGAGTACTTCTGAAACAAAGTCACTGTTACAGGAAACACAGCTGTCAATTTATTCCCAGAAAACTCCCAAAGCAGCAATGTGATAATGATTTTAAGTGATAGTAGAGTTATATATTGTGCAGGGCATCTGGGCTAGCTCCACTGCTCTCTTTCCAAACAGTGTCATATGACCTTTCACATTCACCTGAAGGGGACAAAGATGGCCTCAGTTAATGCTCATCCAAAAAAAAAACAGCATCTTTGGCAGTACAGGACTCCCCAGTCCTGTAAAGTGCCATAAAAGTCTTGTAAAGTCCATAAAGTGCCAGCTTAGATTTTTGCACCCAAGTTTCTGAAATGAAATTTAATGCATAATTTTCTGGGTGACACTTCTTTTCATTTCAGGTGATTTTCAAGCATGAACTCAGTGCACTAACAGTATCTCCAACATCTTTAAAGGAATTTAAGGTTAATGGCATACACAAAGATCCATTAAAGTTCAAATCTGGCATTTTATAAAGAAAATATTTAAAAATTTGTAGATGTAGTCCAATGTTTAATGGAAATTATTACAATGATATGCATTTATGGAATAATAGTCTACCAAACTAAATGTTGATTACATGAATGAAGTTGTAACAAAGACTTCAGCTGAACACTATACATACCTTTCACCTCAAAACATTCAAATATCAAATTATAGTTTTTATATATCTAGCAAAGTAAAATTGAATAATATTTTCATCTTACAATGCAACAAAGTGCAGTTAACGGGCTTTGACATATTACTTTGTGTGTCAAAAAACTGGATTAAAAGGCAACATGCCAGTTACACTGAGCAGGGTGCTACTTTAGTGCACAGAAATGGTTGAAAATTAATAAGTTACGAGGACAAAATGCACCAATGAGCATGCTGTATTTCATTATTCAAATAGAAAAGGCATGTTATAAAGGCTTTAGAATTTGAACAAAAATAAGGCATATGTAACGCTTTAGATCTTGAGCAAACAGTAAATATTTGTAAGTGCCACTGAAATGTGTAACATCCAAAAGAAATTCATGCACAACACACATATTAACAAAGAGGTCTTCTGTACAGTATTCAAGAAATAAGAATTGATTACAGGACCCAATGTAGGATGCTGCAGAAGAAACTGTCCAAATTCTGGGTGCTCAAGCTTCAGTTTTGATGTTATTTGGTACTGATGTGGACCAGTTAAAAAAAATAAAAACATGATTGCGAGGCAATTCAGTGATAAAGGCAGGAGGGATCTCCTCTATTGCTGATAGCTTAGCTTCTTGTTTAAATGAAGATGCAATATACATAAAGCCTCTACAAACTGCAGTGTCTGCATTAGTACAAACTGCACTTGGCAATTCATCACAACAATGGGAAAATGGTTTCCACAATCCTACATGTACCCGATTCTGATGCAGATCCCACCTGTCACCAATAAAATGACCGCGATAAAAAGTTTGCTGCTGTACTGAACCAGCCACTACCAACTTCTTGTTTACTCCCAACACGGGACACAGCATTGTCACTATCCTTTGCTGGACTCTCATCCTCAGGTAAGTAGTCTGGTAAATCTGTGTTTTCCTCCACTTCAACAGGTGTACCATGGAACGGAACCAGCATCTACAAAATAATGATCAAAAACTTCAAAAAAAAAACCATTGGCACCTGGGGAAGGAGATGAACCATTTTCTTTGGGTTGTTATTTATCTGATATTGCAAATATCCTTTATTAGTTAATAGCAAGTTCGTTCTAATGTTCAATAATGGTGCCACTAATGCACCAGTAAGACAAAATATAAATTTCAGTTTTTTCCTGTGCAAATTAAATTAGCACAAGGTTTGCAAAATGTAACATTGTTTCGATGAAAAACAATTTGATAGCAGAGTGTAGAGCACAAGTGCTTCTCAACCCCTTTCCGCCAACAAAGTGGCATGACAAAACTGGATGATCCAAACTGAAGATGATTATAACTGGTTCAACCTCGTCTCCAGCACTCTCAGGGATCTGCCAACATTTTAAGATAGCAATACTAATGGACCTTCCATCTCCTGTCAGTCATTTAAGGACTTAACATACACAACTCTATGTAGCAGAACTTCAAAATGATCCACAGGTAGTGTGATCACTTATGTCTAAGCATGCACCCTTCATTGTTTATCAATACAGTGTCCTGAATTGCAATGCCACCAAGTTGGCTAATCATTTTTAGGTGGACATAATGCTACTTATGCCTTGTTCTTCTACACTTCTCACTGAATCAGTTATTCTCAGGAATGAATGGTAGTGACAAAGGACTATGCTGCACCAGACTTGACAATGGAATGCATAACTTGAAAGTCTGCACTTGACACAAAAATTGTAGTAAACAGACTAGGATTCATTTTGGTAGGAAGAATGGTGGTAGCAAAACAAGGTAAGTGGTACAATATGGGGGGTTGAGGAGTGCAGAGGAAATTGGATGCAGGAATACAAACCAAGTGTTGTATGAAAAATTAAGATGGTAGGAAAATTGGTAAAGTGAAGGTAGTTTATTAAAAAAGCAGAGGTGAACTTGTGCTAAACTTTTGTACAACGTTGATTCAAATGTGTTTAATTCTGGTTATCCACACTCTACTCAACTTAAGTCTCTCTTCTCTGGTACTGTCTTTTTTTTAATAAAAGTGTGGATACCTGAAGCTCAGGACTGGGCCCCATGGCTTTTTACATTATCTACTAATGACAATGAAAAGACAAAATACCCTAATTACAAGTTTGCTGACAGTGACATACTAATGCGGAAAGGTAAACTAAGGTGAGAAAAACACAAATTAAGGTGGTGGATGAAACTCAACTGGACCAACCATATAAATACTGTGGCTGCAAGGGCAGGTCACAGGTTGGGCATCCTGCAGCTAGTGAGTCACCCACTGATACTCTAAAGTCTTCAACAATCCACAAGTTAGGAGCGTGATGGAATACTCTCCACTTGACTGGATGAGTACACCTCTAACAACTCAAGTAAAACACAGGATAAAGCAACCCCATAGAATGGCATCCCATCAACCACCCTAAACATTCCTTCTCTCCGTCACTGCTACAGATTGGCTGCAGCATGTACAATTTATAAAATGCACTGCAGTCATTTGCCAGACTACTCCAACAGCACCTCCTCAAAGTAATCAAATGAAAGACTACTTTTTGGGGAAAAAAAAACACTGACCAATAACAGCTTAGTTTTTGTTAAGGAGCTAAAATGATTACATTTATTTTTGTGAATGGTAAATATAGCCATAAGGGCCATTGCAGTTTTGATGTGAAGAATTTTGGTTAAAAATAATTATCTCTAAAAGCGATTAACTAATTTATAATTTGAAAAAATGTGGAACCAGAGGAAGTGGGCAAGGAACAAGATGATTACTTTGCATTGGTATTCACCATGGAGAAGGACATGGAGAACAGTCAGATTAAGGAGCAGTATGCTGATATTCTAGGGCATGTTGATATCAAGGAACAGGTAATGTCAGTCTCTTGATAAATCCCCAGGTCCTGATGGAATCTACCCCAGGTTATTGAGAGAGGCAATAAAGGAGATTGCTGGGGCCTTGACAGAGGTCTTTATATCCTCTTTAGCCACAGGAGGTCCCAGAGGACTGGAGAATAGCCAATGTTTTTCCTTTGGCAATAGGGACAAACCAAGAAATTATAGGCCAGTGACCCTTATACCAGTGGTAGGGAAACCATTGGAGAGATTCTTCGGGGTACTCACATTTGGAAAAGCATGGACTTGTAGTCAGCAGGGCTTTTTGCAGGGAAACTTGATTTGAGTTTTTTTTAAAAGGAGGTTACGAAGATGAGTGATGAGGGTTGGGCAGTGGATGTTGTATGCATGGACTTTAGTAAAGCTTTTGACAAAGTCCCTTGTGGTGGGCTAATCCAGAAGATTAAGACATATGGGATCCACTGAAACTTGGTAGATTGGATTCAAAATTGGTTTGGCCATAGAAGACAGAACATAGTGGTGGAGAGGTGTTATTCTGACTGGAGGTCTGTGACCAGTAGTGTTCTGCAGGAACCTCGTTTGAGACGTATACAAAAGATCAAGATGAAAATGAAGGAGGGCTGATCATTAAATTTGCAGATTACACAAAAATTGGTAGAGTTGTGGATAGTGAAGCAGGTTATCAAAGGATACAGCAGGATATAGATCAGTTGGAAATATGGGTGGAGAAATGGCAGATAAAGTTTAATCTGGACAACCAAGTAGGGCAATGGTCGTTGTCTGTGTGGACTTGGCAAGGCCTTTGACCTTTGACAAGGTCTCTCATGGTAGGCTCATCTGGAAGGTTAAATCACATGGGATCCAGGGGGAGATAGCAGATTGGATTCATAATTGGCTCCGCTTTAGAAAGCAGAGGGTGATGGTTGAGGGTTATTCTTGGATTGGAGGCCCGTGTCTAGTGGTGTGCCACAGGGGTTGGTGCTGGGACCTATGCTTGTAATGTATATAAACAATCTGGATGTGAATGTACAAAGCATGATTACTAAGTTTGCAGATAATACTGAAATAGGTGGTGTTGTAGACAGTGTAGAAGATTATGAAATTACTGGGGGATCTTGATCAGCTAGGTATGAGGGCTAAGGTTAAAATGTGAAGTATTGCTTTTTGGGAGATCAAACCAGGGTAGGACTTATATAGTAAATGGTAGGGCCCTGGGGAGCGTTATGGAACAGAGGGACCTAGGAGTGCAAGTGCATAGTTTGCTGAAAGTGGCATCATAGGTAGATAGGGTACTGAAGAAAGCATTTAGCATGCTGGCCTTCATCAGTCAGGACACTGAATATAGGAGTTGGAAAGTTATGCTGCAATTATACAAGATATTGGTGAGGCCACAGTTGGAGTACTGTGTACAGTTTTGGTCACCTTGATACAGGAAAGATGTTATTAAACTAGAAAGAGTGCAGAAAAGATTTACCAGGAAGTTGCCTGGACTTGGAGGCCTGAGTTACAAGGAGAAGTTGCGTATTTATTCCCTGAACATAGATTGAGGGGTGACCTGATAGAGGTATACAAGATCATGAGGGGCATAGACAAGGTGAAAGCACAGTCTTTCTCCCTCCCCTCCCCCTCACAGCTGCTAAAAACAAGAGGGCATAGGTTTAAGATCAAAGGCAAGAGATTTAAAAGGGACATCAGGGGCAGCTTCTACATGCAGAGGGTGGTGCATAATTGGAATGAGCTGCCAGAAATAGTGGTTGAGGCAGGCACATTAGCAACATTTAAAAGCCATCTAGCTAAGTACATGGATAGGAGAGGTTTAGCGGGCTTATGGGCTAAATGTGGGCAGATGGGACTAGCTCGCTGGGTAACACACTCAACATGGACGAGTTGGGCCGAAGGTCCTGTTTCCATGCTCTATGACTCTTAGTGTGAGGTGTTGGATTTTTGGAGGTCAAATGTAATATGAAAATATACAGTAAATGGCAGAACCCTTAGAAGCACAAATGTATATAGCTCCCTGAAAGTGGCAAGTCAAGTAGCATGGCAAAGGCAGCATACTGCATACTTGTCTTTATTGGCCAGGGCACTGAGTATAAAAGTTAGCAGTTATATAAAACTTTGGTTAGGCTACATATGAAATACTGTGTGCAGGTCTGGTTACTGCATTACAGAAAGGATGTGGAGGCTTTGAAGAGAGTGCAGATGAGGTTCACCGTGACATTGCCTGGATTAGAGTACGAGGTATGAGAAGAGGTTTGACGAACTTGAACTGTTTTCTCTGGAGACTGAGGTGCGCCCTGATAGAAGTATGTAAAATTATGAGAGGCAGATTGGGGTAAAAGACTAACTTTCTACCCTGTGTGGAAACGTCAAGTATTGGAGGGCATAGATTTAAGGTGACAGGGGAAAGATTAAAGGCAAGTTTTTTTTTAAAAACTACACAGAGTGGTAGGTGCCTGAAACATGCTGCCAGGGAAGGTGGTGGAAGCAGATAGGATAACAATGTTTAAAGGGATATTTAGACAGGCGCATGAACAGGACGTCAACCATGGACGGATATCAACCATGTACAGGCACATGGGATTAGCTTAAATTGGCATCATGGCCAGCACAGACATCGTGGGCCAAAAGGTATATTTCTGTGCTTTAATGTACTGTTCTATGTCTGTATAGAAATCTTTACCATGCCTGTACAATATGAAAGATATTTTGATTTTCATTATTTTGATATCTATTCAAGGAATTGTATTGCTAGACAAGTACAAAGATAGGAAAGGTTTAGAGGGATATGGGCCAAATGTGGGCAAATATGACTGGGCCAAAGGACTGTTTCTGTGCTGTATTACTCTATGACTCTAGATCTTGATAAGAGGTTGTAGCAAACTCAATTTTAGACAAAACAAAGCACCCTTTGGATGCCAATCAAAGAAGATTAATAGAATATATTCAGACAAGTTTCACATTTATCTAAAAATTAGTAGTTAATACTGTACAATGTTCCTGAACTTAAGCAAATTTTGTAGGCAATGTCTGAACTATGTTTAACACCAATTTTAGAAAGGTGCTGGGTTTGGAGGAGGCTGGGGAGGGGCAAAGAAAGAAAGGACAGATGTTACCCAGAGGGACATATCTATGCACCTCCTCGTAACTGATTTCAATTCCTGGTTTTCGTTCGTAAACTTTTAGGAGTGGGATATTTACCTGTCACAACGCACAGACCCTTGAAAATAGATGACAGATGAAAGCGTTATAAAATAGTTTCAAGTCTCAAATTGTAGACTTTTGTCTTACCTCCTCTCCACTCTCATTTTTGATCACTTGTTGTGCTTTCAAAATTTTGGTTGCTGCAATAGCAGATGCCAGAGCCTACAACAAAAGATGAACACTGGTAATTCCAACAGTGTAACTTACAGGTGGGTACTTCCATTGAAAAGGGACAAAACATTCAGCAGCTTGCCAGACAACAAAAATTACCATTTTTTAAGTTGGTTTCTGGAATAAAGAATTTACATACTCAAAGTCATATAAATTAAGCACCCCATGTTACATATTTCAGCAGTTTCCTTGCTTTTACAAGCCCCTCTTAATTGCAACTTTATACAGGGCACATCAAGTAGTAAAAAAAGTCACTAAGCTAATATGCATCTTTTCTTTAAAATTAACTGATCTCTGAAATAGTTCACAAGATATTCTATTTAACAACATTTTAAGTTCGAGACTTCTCATATCGAACCTTTCTCCTTATAATTTAAATGATAGACATCAAATCTTCTGTTATGAGCTCCAAGATGAGAAAACATTTAAAAATGCTAATGCATTAAAAATACACATGGATGAAATAATGCCACATTTATCTGATATTTTTAAGTTAGTCACAGATAGGAAATGCTGCATTTGCAAGAAAAACATAATTGAATATGGCATTTCCCCGCCCCCCCCCTCCCACACACACACACACACTGTTATCTGAAAAGACTGAACAGTTGATCATTCACAGCAAAATCTTGGTTACTTTCACCACGATGAGAAAAAAATAAGGACATTAGAAATGGGAGTAAACTCATTATGCCTGTTCTGCCATTTAATAAAATCAAGATTGGATTAACCTTGGTTACCTGTACAGATTCCTGTTGATCACTATTAGTCTTTACCGTCCAAAGATCTTTCCATCTCAGGCCATGAATATATTCAATGACTTAGCCTCCATAACTCCAGTGCAAAGAATTCCCCCTCAATCCCATTTTAAATAGGTGTCTCTTCATTCTGAAATTATGCTCCCTGGGTGGATAACATTCTCTCAGCATCCACTCTGTTAAATCCCCTCAGAATCCTGTTTCACAGTTTTGCTCTTTATTTTAAACTCTTGCAAACATAAGCCCAACCTGCTTAGTCATTCCTTCTAAGACAATCTCAACCAACCTGTTGAACCTTTCCTGAGCTACCTCCAATATGAGCATACTCCTCCTTAAATAAGATCAAATTGCATAGTATTCACCAAAGCCGTGAACAACTGCACCGATTCCCCCACACAATAAGGACTTTTGTGCTTACTCCCAATACCTTCCTAATTACCTGCATTCTAGTTTTGTGTTTCATGGATGCAAACACCCAGATCTCTCTGGAGAGAGACATTCATATTTTTGTACAGTGTAAGATGTGGCCAATTGGGTGAAGCCATTCCCTACAACTTGTTCTCTCATGTATACTCATCAACTGCCCTGATTCTTCTACAATAGGGAAAATTTACAGTAGCCTAGTAACCTAACCAGCAAGAGTTTGGGATGTGGAAGAAACCCAAAGTATTGGGGAGGGACCTACATTGTCAAAGGGAGAATTTGTAAACTCCACAAAGGCAGCACCAGAAGTCAGGACTGAACCCAGGTTGGTGGAGGCCGTAGCTCTACCTGCTGAGCCGCTGTGTGATGACCTTCTCTCCATTTAATCAACATTCTGCTGTTCCATTCTTTTTATTTAAGTGGATAACCTCACAAACCCCATTATATACCATCTGTAGCTCTCCAGAGACCATATCCTTCTTACAACTTACTTTCCCACCCATTTGTGCCTTCAGCAAATGTGTTTGCAGTACAGTTCCTTCATCTAAGTGATGAATCTAGATTGCAAATATAGTTAAGGCCTCATTACTGATCACTGGGGTGTTCCACAGTTAGAGCCTGCCAACCTGCAAATAGCCCATTCATCCCAACTGCTTTTTCTGTTGGTCAGCAAATCCTCTATTCATGCTAATGTCTTGCTCCCTACTCCAACCTCTTATCTGACGTAGTATTTATATGGCACTCATCTAATGTTTTGCATTCAGGATCCAGATGCATTCCACTTACAGGTTCCCCTTTATCCATCCTGCTAGTTACATCCTCAGAACTCAAATTTGTCAAACACCATGACATAAAACCAGGACAATTCTGCTTTACAAATTTTCTTAATATCCTAATATTATTTCCTTAATATTAGAAACCAACATTTTTCTACTAACAAACGTTAGGCTAATTGGCCTGCTATTTCTTGTTTATCTCCTTTTCTTGAATGGGAGCACTAACAGCTTTTTCTTTAAGTAACCTTCTAATACGATTCAGCAGTTGAACATAAAAACAGTTAAGTCCAATAATGCATTCCTAATAACCATTCTTGATGTCAAATCATGAATAGTTTCAGGAAGTTGTGTCCTATGCAATTACATCATGCTAAACATGTTTCTTTAGCCAACCATAGAGGCTCCAACAAGCTCCTGAACTTAAGCTACCTAAAAGCAGAGATGTCTAACTGAAAATGCTAAAAGCAAAAAATGATCCTGAAGTATTCAACTGAGTTAAAAACTAATTGAATTTCCACAGTCATGTCTGAAACCTTATTTAACATAATAAACTTTATGAGTCAAATATAATGGCCAAATAATTCATCAGTTTAACTTTTATTATTGAATGGTTAACAAAAATTATCTTGATTAATTTTAAGTTATTAATTTTTCAAGATATAATTTTAATGTCATTTATTATAATTTAGTACATATTCATTGAAAATAAACACAATCACCTACAATTACAACTCATTTTTTGAATATTAAGTACAACACAAATGGAACTTAAATGCATATACAAATGCACAAGCATATTTGGCACGGTCATGATCATGGTTAATTTAAGGGTATGCATTTAACCTGGTGGCCTGGGAAGAGTTCTGTCACAAATCACCTGAAGGAAAGGACGACAAAAAAAAAGAAAGAAAGAAAGAATAACGGGGAATAATTTGCTCAAATGTTGGGACACCAAGTTTAATTGCGAAGCCATCACACAATTCTCAACCAAATACCAGTTCTTTTAAAAACATACCTACCTCTGCTTTCAGATCAGATCGGATCCGCACAATACACCTTTTCACAGTCATCTGGAAAGTAAAACTGATAACACCTTTGATTTTCAACAATGCTTCTTCACATATGTTTCTCCGTGACTAAAAACAAAAGAAAAACACAAATCAGTGGATCAATAACAGATATTTAATGCTGTAAAGTTATGAAGCTACTAAAGTGAAACTAAACTTAATTTTGAGCACCAGTACAAGAGGTCTATAGAATCCACTATTTTACTAACAGCTGAAAAAACAGGCCCATGTTAACCTATTCAATTGTTTTAATGGGCCAATGTAATAGTTTAAGTTGACACAGCAAGAGGTTAATTATGAAACCACTTATAGAGTAGAGAAAATGTTTAAATGGTTTACAACTGTTTGCAAATCTCTGTCTCTTGCTTAATGATCAAACCAAGTTATCAATATCTGAAGTAGCCAGAATAAAATTAGTGCCCTCTTGTTTTTGTCACTTACCTCTCCAAATGTTTAATAGTTATTTTTCATCATTTTACGAAATGTAGAAGCCAAAGTATTCACAAAGCCTATAGACTTATTGAACCTACACCAAGCCATAAGATGCACCTATATAAGATGCATATATAAGATGTGTCAATTTTGATCATCCCTATCAAATCTACTAAATTACTTTTTCTATTTTTCACTTTTTTAAACTTAAAAAGTGAGAGAGAAAGAAAAGGATAATTAGCACAGGGGGAAAAAAAAAGCAAAAGATGTATAAAAAGGGCAAAAGGATGATTTCCTAGATGTCTTTCTTCTTCCTGAAATATGCCTACCATAGTCAGCAAGGTAAACAAAGCCCTTCATCGTATGTCATTTCCTGTACTTCTTCTCTCATCCCCTTTCCTCCTGGGAGAAAACATTCTCCTGGTCCTCATCTTCCACCCCACTAGCCTCAACATTCAACAGATCATTCTTCAAAATTCCTGCCACCTTCAATGAGATTCTACCACCATGCACATATTCCCCTCACCCCTTTAAGCATTTTGAAGTGACTGCTTCCCTCCCAACACCCTGGTGCAATCTTCCATCTCCACCAACCACTTTCCTTCTTACAGCATTTTCTCATGCAAGTGCAGGATCATTTACCTTTGCACCTCTTTTCTTCCCACCATCCAAGGACTTGAACAATCTTCCAGGTGAAGCAGTGATTCACTTCTCACAACTTAGTGCACCGAATTTGGTGTTTACAATGTGGTCTCTCTAAACCAAAAACAAATTGGGCAACTGCTTTGTGAAGGGCCTGCATACAGTTTGTAGAGATGATGCCGAGTTTCCTGTTGCCTGTCACTTGAATTCTCCTTCCCACTCTGACTATACCAGTGACCTTCTGCATAGTTACAACAAGGCCTGACTTAAGTTTGAGAAAAATCAACTCATCTTCCAACTGGACACCCTACAGTGTTCCAGATTCAGTACCTAATTCTACAATTGCTAATAACTTACTTTCTCTACATCAGAATAGCTACAAGTTATCCATCTGTAATGTTGGCTGTTTTTCTTCCCTGTTAGCGCAGCCTGACCCACCTGGCATGTCCTGCAGTTATGCATTTTGCAACTTTTACTTGTGTTTGTCCACATCTCACTCTCTAATTGCTCTTTTCATACAATTCATGAAGAAAGGATCACGTTCTCTATCCCTCACTGCCCCCATTCACCAATCAACCAGATGACCTGTGTCACAATTGAATATCTGTCACAGGTATTCATTTTGTCCTATCCACCCCATTCCCCCCCCCCCCCCCAGTTTGATGCTAATCATTTTTGTTTTGCTCTTTCACTGTTCTGATGAAGGGACTATGTTAACTTGATTCTCTGTCCAGAGATGATTCCTGACCCAAGTGTTTCCAGCATTTTCTTTTTATTTCAGATTTCCAGAATCTGTAGTTCATTTTTATTTTCAACCAACATATTTTGTTATTTTGGTCACATGCATTTAAGTTTTATTTGTAGATTAGCAGTGCTCCAACAGCATGGCTCAGGCTACGTGAAACAGGAAACAGTTATTTTGATATTTGCCCACAGACTTGGCACAAAAAGCACCAAAACATTTTTTGATCCGTTCAACAATACTCACATGGTGTGGAGAGAGAAAAATACAGCACGAGTTTTCCTACATTGCAAGTGACTACACTTACAAAAATCACTTCACTAACTGTAAAGTGGTTTAAGATATACTGAGATTGTAAAATATTTCATATCCATGCAAGATAATCTTCATTTATTCTTCCATAAGCTTTCCCAAATTTTCATCATATGTAGTCTAAAAGGTAACAGCTTCTTCATTCTGTAGTTATTTCCGAAATGTCCAGGTTTAACTTGCCAGTGTATTTCCCAATATTTTGGGCATATTGCTATATGTCCTAATTAGATGGCTGCAGTTCCAATATCTGTTAAGCCTTAAAAGGTAACCCATAAATATTCCCTCCTGCACAAGCTTAAAAATGCTTGCCACACCACACAATATAAATTACCAAATCTCAAAGTTCTACTCTGATCATCCTGAAGAGATATTGGGGTGGACTGTACTTGATCCAGCCTGCAGAAGGTGGCCCCCAGTCCCCTAACACTTTTTGCAGTTGCTCTAAGCCTTTGTACCTCCTAATAACCAAAGCAAAGCAGACCAAGCTGATCCTGTGGCCCAACTCCCAGACAAGACTTTTTTTTGACATCTGTCAAGAGGTCTTAACTTTTTCTTAAAGACAGCCAAAATATTACTATATAACTAACATTTTAAAGATTAAAAACAAATTTTATTCAAAATCTCTCTATCTGGAAAAACTAGGTCCTGATGCAGGACTTCAACCTGAAATGTCCATGATTCCTTTACTCCCACAGATGCTGCTCCACCTGCTGAATTCCTCCAGCAAACTGTTTGTTGCTTTAGAAAAACTACCTTTTCCAATGCTTGCCATACACCGAGGCAGATATAAATCACATCTGATTCCTCTATTCCGTGACCACTCTTGGATTCTGTAGCAACTCCAAGGTTGGAATCAGAGGCCAGAAGCACCAGCAAAATTCAACTATGTGACCAATTCCTGCACAGCTGATTGATTGTTTTTATGATCTGGAAAATGCAAATGTGGCTTCTCCCTTTAAGATCTGACATCTCTCCTTCAGCGTCGCACTTTACTTTTCCATTATTGTGCAGAACAAAGGATTGCCCTTTAGAAAACCACAGTTACAAAGTTTAAAGGGAATGTGGTTGGGAGGTGGGGAGAGGAGACCAGTTGGAACGCAAAAGCTGACATCACTTTGACTAGTCGGATTTCAGTAATTTTCTTTTACGTTGACAAAAGCCACCAAACTCCTCAGAACATTTATACCATGTCAATGGCTTTGGGGCTTGGTGCACCTACGTATTTTCCTGCTCCAATTGATATCTTGAAATCACTGAATTAGATACAGCAAATTGATGACATAGTCTTTGGTCAGGATAGACTACGGAAATGAGCAATGGTTTCTTCAAATACATCTTAGGAGAACAGTCAGTAAAAAGAATATGTGCTTGCCAATAGAGTTGTTGTAAAACCAGTCAAATTCAAATGTGCTTTTTTTCTTGGAACAAAATGCACCACTACTTATCTTTCTTACATACCAAAAATTTGTGTTTCCAAGTTCTCTTTGTGGTGTAATGCTGCATTATACACAAGTCTTCCACACTGACTATTATGCAATTTGTCCCCCGAGAAATGCTCCCAGTTCCACATGGAAGTGACAATAAGGTTGAAACTGGCCTCCTCAAGGAAGATGCTGCTTCTGTATGTGTGTGTGGAAATGTGGCATGCTGCAGTCAAGAGATCCTGGTCCATTAATTATAACTAACCAGCTATTGACAAAGACAAATGCCTCATAGCTGCTGTAAACTGAGAAGACTTCTATGATACCCAGCTGTAAAGAATGACATTTGATTGCTTCTTAACTCAGCCACAAAGAGGCTTCATTTTCTGTGTGATCCAGGAATGTGAAAATAGAAATCTTGATACATAATGAACATACCAGTATTACATTCATGTGATCTAAGATTAATACAAATCAAAAAGTAAGCATCATTTTAATACCCACTTCAAATGGTTAGGGCAGAATATAAACAAGTCAACTATGAAAAGTTATTTTTTTAAATCCTCAGTAGAGATCAAGCATAACCCTTTAAAAGGAAAGTGAACAAGCTTTTCAATTAGAATCACCAGGCTCCAAACTAAATCAAATATCTAAATGCAGGGGGACAAATTGGATGTGAAGAAGTGAAGGGTTAAGAATTGCAACCATACCTATAACTGGCAAACAAAATATATATATATGCATTTATATTTCTTTAGCAATCACTGCCTTTGTTTTGGGTAACGAACCATTCCGATATGTCAGACGGTGGCGATACTGAGTGTAATTAACATCGAGGTAAAGACTTTCCCTGAACAATGAAGGGTGATACCTGCCTTTGAAAGCCTTGATTATAACTCAATTATACTATGACAAAAGGTGTGATAGCTGTCTTAAGATCTCTATAGCTTGACCGAAACTCGCGGCGCCGTTTGCATGAGATGTGTGTGACAATTCCTATATAAATGTCTGTCTGCCCTTTGTTCGGGGAGAACTCAGGAAGCGACTCTTAGTGAGTGCTGAAGAGAATTCTCCTAGCGGTGCACTGCTAATAAAGGTATTTGTTCGAATCGACCTCGTGGCACTGTGTTATTTACAGCGGACGGATAGGGAAATTGATTTCGGGACGACAGATGGAGTTCTTTAATACTCCTCAAAAAGATAATCAGAATAGCAAGGATAAAACAACTGTAATAGTAGATACAAATCTGTCAATAAGAGATTCCTTCAGGACTCAGAAGTTGAGAATGGGCAAGAACATCAAAACATGCAAGTGTTTGTGTCATCCATTTAAAGAGACAAAGCAGTAAACACTCTGAATGCAACTATTTTGGAAAAACAAAGTGAAACTTGAGCAGTGTGCTTTTCAGAGTTAGCATATGTTACAATAATGACTGACACAAATCAATACAGATGTCCCAGATAACCTTAAAAATCATTGGCAGTCATAAACTGGTAAACATGGATCTAACCTTTATAAAGTTATTACCATCACTTATGTTATTAACACCAAAGATTACTATTCCATACCCAATGGAAAACATCTAAAAGGTGCCAGTTGGTCAAAGAAATATTACCTTCAATCAAATTAGAAACCGAACAGAGTACTTATCTAAAATTCATGACCAGCTTAAAAAGATGCATTTCCAATGTGAACTAATAATAACCCGTAATAATTAGCACTGATCTTCTTACCGAATCATCCAAGCCATCTATTTGCAGGGTAACTGTTTTTGCACGCTTGTTAGTACTTCCCAGAAAAAATTGCGGCTTGCGTCTGTGAGAGTTATAATCACTTGTGTAGTCAGATTCCTCACAGCTTGAAGACTGCAAAACCTCATAGACTTCAGTTGCTAATATCTTAGTTTCACCAGGTGTTGTTGTCCTACAAAGAAAATTATTAAAGATTAGTGTTTTTATGTAATGATCTTTAAAAAAGTCAGAACACTGAATACAATTAAAATCTATTACATTTTAAATTTTATAAATGGGAGAATATTCAATTTAAAAGAACTGTCTATGCTCAATTGCCAAGGCTATTAACCCTTCAAGGAGGGCATGTTCTCAGCAACATAATTGTTAAGGTCTTGTCAAATCCTAATAACACACGAATCCTAACTACTAAAATTAAGCACATGATACTGAGTAGGAAATTGTTACAAAAAATGCTGAGCAGCTCCACTGGGATCAGCATTTTTTCTGCAATAGTGCAACTTTTGTGAATCCTATGCAAATGGGGGGAAAAAAAAAATCGGAAACTTGTTCACCATTCTTCAGGAGCACCCTTCTGACCATGCTCCAATGGTGGAATATGGAGTCTGTTATGAAGTGTGAATGAGCAGAAATTCATCAGCAGTTAAACCAGGGAATTTGCCTCAGATCTTGCGTGAAATTAGCCCATTCCTATTAATGAAGAATAGCTATGTGAACTAACTTTTATGCCATTCACATATTTGGAATGAATTGAGTTTACTTAAAAGACATTTAAGAAAATTCACATCACTGTTGTTTAAGTTAAATACTCTAATAGTTTCTTTTTAATAGCTTAGAAATGTTTTTGAAATATTTGACAGCTAGGTGGGGTGAACACAAGGCTTATCCAGCTCTCAAAGATTATTTTGTTTCATGAACTGGGCACACACTGCCCTCCCACCCCCAATATTGCAGCATTAAATCACACAAGGCCTTGTGGAGATTAGGCACAAGCCAATACTTGACAGCAAGTTAACAAATGGTGGGTTCTCAAGTGTATGTGGGCACTTACCATATAGGTCAGCAGTGAGCACAGATGGCTCACCTCTACCAACAAGTTGATTCAACTTTGGTAATATTTTGGCCCAGAAAATATGTTTTAGTACATTCAATATTGCAACTATTATCTCCTTTGAAAAAAGTATCAATATTAAACAAAACACATTTTCAAGTTTTATAAGAATTTAGAAATCAGGTCCTTGATGACACCATTTATGAGTCTTTTAGGAGAATAACACTGAAATACAAAGACAGAAGCAGCCAAGGAAAACTCATCTTTCAGCTAAAGAAACAATTCAAGACAATAAACTTACTTTTGGATCACATTTTGTAAACTTAACATCATGCCTAATTCGCTTCTCATTTTCTCCCTGTTGGATCGACATTCTGCCAGATATCGCAGAGCCTAAGGCACAGAGGAAAACAATTAAGTACTTTTGGCCATTCTTCACAAACTAAATTGCAATATGAAAATAAAAACATTCTGCAGTTAACAACAAGAAATTAGCAGGTCTAGAGCTGAATTTTTCTATGTTAAATTCAATGTATTACAACAACCAAAAATATTATGGCATGTGAATAAAAAACCGCCTATATGACAATCCAATTGAGATGCTGAGATCAAAAACAAAAGCAGCTTTTAAAAGTTTACTACAAAACAAATAATATTAATGAAGGGTAGTGGAAATTAAATTCCTGGTTTAAAATTAAGCATACATCAATTGTTACTTTTGGCTTTGAATATGAAAGTTTCCCCATTTATACTTCCAAACTGGTAAAAACATCACATCTTCTTATATCCAAGTGCAGCAAGAAGCAGAATTATGATCAAAAGGTCCCCTATCATCAGTTCACATAGCATTTAGAAAGAATTCTGGAAAACCACAGAATGGTAACAGCACACAAGGCCACACCTTGCTGTTTGTCCATGCAACCTCTCAATAAGAGCAATACAACTGATCCCACTTTTCCATAGCCCTGCAATTTTAATCTTCCAAATATCTCCCCTCTGATGGTCTTTGGTCCTTTCACTAATTACCTTACATCTATGGTTCTGGATTCTTCCACTAAAAACAGCTTTTCTCTAAATTGCCTAGATCCTTCCTTACATGTAAAAGGACATATTAGGATGCTGAGTGGATTGACTAACCATTGAAAATAGAGTTGGGATACTAGAATTATTTTCAGATTGGCAAACTGCCAGGGTTACTGATGGGCTCCACTATTTACAACCTACATTATATTCAGTTCCTTCATCTGAGTGTTTTGCAGCCAAATATGCTACAATACTGGTGAACCCCCCCCCCCCCCCCGGGGGCGGGTGGGTTTTGGTGGGGCAGGTGGGGGTTGGTGTTCCGAGAAAACTGTATCAAAATTTTTTGCACAAATGATGTATCTCGCATTGTATGTGCCAAGAAATGAGAGCTGAAAATAAAAATTGACAAATTCCATGAAAGCAAATTTTTATTCTGCATCTCTTTTTGTTTTGATAATGATTTGTGAAGTCCGTAAGGTGAATTCCCATTACCCGAATAGCTGTAATATTTAAATGGCAAGACTACAGGAGGCTGCAGCACAAAGTAATTCAGATGTCCTTGAACCAGAGACGAATTTAGCATGCAGGTGCAACAACCAATTAGGAAGTCAAATGGAGTAATGGCAAAGTGGACGGATTATAAAGATAGAGAAGGCTTGCTACAGCTGCATAGGATATTGGTGAGACTATACCTGAAGTACCGAGTAGAATTTTTGTGCCCATATTTTTGGAGCTATTTCAGAGAAGGCTCATTAGGTTGACTCCCAGGATGAAGGTGATTCTTATGAGGAAAGGCTGAACAGATTGTGCTTGCGTGCACTGGAGTGACTGTTGCTTATGCATGGTTATTAAAACACAAAATTCTAAGGGAGCTTGACAAGCTGTTAGAAGTGTTTCACCTTGTGAGAGAGATCTAGAACTAGAAAGCAACATTTATATACAGTGTCACCCATTTGAGACAAATGAGGATGAATTTCCTCTTTGGGTATAACACAACAGAAATAGTTCCTTTGACCCACTAAATCTGCACCAAGAAGGTGGCATGTGGAGACCGAATCATTAATATACATTCAAGACAGAAAGAGACAACTTTTGTCTTCTCTATAAGCTAAAAATCTATGTGGATATGGCAGGAAAGCAGGACCGAGATCAAGATAAGATAAGCTACAATTTTATGAATGGAAGAGCCAGCTTGAGAGGCTGCTCTAATTAGTTTTCATGCAGGAAATATAACCCAGAGTCGAGAGACAAGGGGGCAATATGTTTCTATCAGGAACTATTTATTTCTCATACAAACAGCAAGTGCTGCAAGCACTCAGTGGGTCAGGCAGCAAAGAAATGAAGTTGACGTTTTAAGTCAAAGACTCATCAGAAGTAAAAATTCATTGGCACATCTCTATAAGAATATGCACCTCAAAGAATTTCCATTCCTCTCTCCAATGGAATTTCTGTCCATCTCTTTTGGTATTCACTTCTGCCTCCCCACGCAACTTAAAACACTTTAACTTTCTCCAGTTCTGAAGAAAGGTCCTTGACCCAAACTGTCAATTGTTTCTCTGCTCACTGATACTGTCTGATCTGCTGAGGACTTCCAACATTTTCTCTCTTTGCTTCAGATTCTAGCATCTACAGTCTTTTTTTTAAAAACTCCAAATACTTATTTTAGTACAAAATATGCATTCCATGCAAATGTAGTAAAATAATAGCCTTTGCATGTATTCTAATCTCAGCAGTAGCTTATGGAGCATATTTTCCATTGCCTTCACCATGGTTGCAGCTCATCCTCAGCTACAAAATGCACTGTGGTTACTCCAGTCCAACATCACCTCCCAGAACTGTAACCTTTATCACCAGGAAGCACTTGGTTCTAGCCCATGGGAACACCTGTAGGTTTCCCTTTAAGCTGTGCACCATCCTGATTTGGAAGTATGAGGAAAAATTAAAAACTACATATGCCGGAAATCTAAAGCTAAAACAGAATATGCTGGAAATATTCAGCTAGTCAGGCTGTGAGAAGAGAAAAAGTCAACATTTCCTGTCAGAAACCCTTCATTACAACTGAAAAGGAGACAAATGAAGCTTGTAAAGCTGCAGGGAGTAAGGGTTTGAGGGGATGTCTCTGATAGGGTGAAACTGGGGCAGCCATGGGGATAAACTGTAAACTAGGTTATCTAGTCAATCAGTGAATGGGAGCAATTAGAAGGTGAGAACATAGACAAGTGTACCTAGTCAGAGGAATGTGGGAATTATGAAATTCAGAGCAGGGAGGCAAGCCCAGCATGTCAGGCTGGGCATAACCTCCACTTCCAAAGAAACAAAAAGGAAGAAAAACAAGTGAGCTAATATTAGAGATGGATGACTGTTAAAGACCAAGAAGTCAAATTACCTTAAGTTACAGAATTCAATATAGAGTCCAGAAGGCTACAATGTGCCCCGACAGAAAATGAGGTGCTGTACCTCAAGCTTGCATTGGGCATCTCTAGCATGGTACAAGAGGCTGCAGACCAATAGATCAGAGTGGGAGTGAGATGATTTAGCATGTCCAATGGATTATAGCCTCTATCAGCAATCTTAAAAAAATGTGGATATTGTTGTAGATTTAGAATTGTATCTATTTCTAAGATGGATCACTTGACATATTTTTGCTCATTGCTTTATATTCCAAATTTGTCAGAACATTTTTTTTTGCAGATGGAGTGCAATTTACTATTCAATGGAATATTATTATCCAAGAACTGCTTTATTTTTTGTTCATATCTTCAGTGACTGGGATTTTGCATGATTCCATTTATTACTCTGTGGATTTTCTCCTTTGCAATATTCCTCTTACATCTCTGGCCCACTGAATGCTGCCACATTTGACCGTGCAGATGAGAAGAGAGCCGAGGATGAAGTGTTGCTTGTACTTGAATCCTTCCAAAGTTAAACGTTTTGCAGCTTATTACACAGCAAGACAAAATAATACACAAAATATTCTGCTGAACCAGGCAACTGAAACTTTCACATGGGAAAAAAGTAATCATTGAAAAATAAGTTTGCCACCATTTCATCAATAATTTTAATTAACAGCACATAATGCTGCCTTTCCTCATTTAAGTGAGCACAGAAGAAGCTACTAGATGGCATTAGAATCAATACAAATCCCACTCACCAGCATACAATTATCGTTTCCTCTTCCATTTTTGTTTACTTTGGTCAAGAGAACTTTTCCAATCCTAACCCTCGACATTAATAACGTGTGCAAGTAGAAAGCATACAAGGTACCGTAACAGTGACACTCTAGCCAACATTTCCTCCATATTTTGTAAAATTCAATTACTTCCGGATGAATTACAACTTTCTGCAGAATAACCCCAAGATACTTTAAAACTGCAAAATAGAGAGGTTTTTATTATGAGGATCTATTCAATTAGGACCATGAAAGGTGGTATAAACAGCTGAAGTTATGGGCCCAAAGCTTCCTGGTACAGTGATAAAAAGAGTGCATGAAAGGCAAAAGCCAGATATTCTACAATCACTAAATGCAGTGAAATTTAACTGGCTTTTGTTTAGCCTGATAACCAGGATATTGTCAGATTGTGATCTGTTTGAATGTTGCCAATTATTACAACAAAACTCATCTAGTCCAGATCAGTTGCATTACAAGCCACTGAAAGTAGTAAGAGCCAAAATGTCAAAAACTTTGAGCATATTCTTTCAATTCTCCATGGATGAATTACTTGATGTTAAGAATTAAGAACTCATGGCAAGGAAACAGATGTTTTTCATTTTTAAAGTACCAGCAAACCAAAATGTTAACTGTTCAAGAAACTGCTATGTAGTAAACCAGGTTAAAAAAAAAAGAGGCCAATCACTGGTAGTGGGGAAGGTGATGTCATAACTTAGGACAAAATTCATTATCATTTGAAAGAATAATGGACGTTAAAGCTAAGTAGTGTCTGAACTTTAAGTTTTTCCAAATAAACAATAGGATTAAATATGTCATGCATATAGACTTTTGAAGGCATTTGACAAATGTGTCAGCAGAATTGGACTTCATATGCATGCTGACACCCAAGTCATAATTTATAAGTTTCCTTGCTTTTGTGTTGTATACCTACTTAAAAACTCAACAATCCCAATCCTATTTTTAAACTGTGTACTTTCAATGGTTTATTTATGGACTCTCCCCGATTACTGTAAAGAGGTTGTGAATGAGCCATCAAGCAACTGCAAAAGGATATAATTTGGGGTAGGTGATTACCAGTGATTATTTTTGAACATGAATAACATTAATGAGATGGATTGTTACTTACCAGTAGTGCAGAATAAACAACTTGAGGATTTGCGTGATCTAGGAATAGAATCAACCCAGGCAGACACCCCTGATCCTGTACAATCGCTCGTCTGTTCAAGGGGTCAGATGCTAAATCTTGCAGCTGGTTTACTACTGCTAGTGCATCAGGCTCCCCGCTCATTATGCCACCATCCACTATGCCATATGTTTGAGCAATGTATTTCCACTGTAAAATGCATAGTAAAATTAAGTAAATATGCTTCAAGACATCAATGGATTCAATAAGACAACTTTGTAAAATAATTCCTTATTTAAATCCCTTCAAGAAAACTAAATTCACACAAGCCTTAATGTAGGCAATATTGGTTGAAAACAATGCAGAAGTTTCCTTGTGTACATTTTAAGTGATTTTATGCAAGTTACAATATTGGATGTATTTTACCCAATGTGCATACTTATAAACAAAGCATAGCAATAAGAGCACTACTGCTGAAAAACACCAATGTTGAAAACAAGCCACTAATTATAGTACTTAGAAATCCCAAGTGACGGTATGGTTTAAAAAAAGCTCAGGCGACATTGGTAATGATTGAAATAAAAACAAAATTACTCAGAGGCAAATCCCACCCCCATACAGCATAATTCATTCTCACTTTCAAATCCTTCCTTAGCCTAGCTTTACTCCATTTCTAACTTATTTCTACAAGTCTCTGGAGGTATATACATATTGCCAACTCTACTGTCTTGTACAGACATAATACACTTCTGCAGTCTTGCTTTCAGCATCCTACGTCCCAAGCTCTCCAACTCATTCTCAAAACCTCTCCGCAGACATTTTAAAACCTTTTTACCAAGCTCTTGCCTTTTTCTATCCTAATGTTGCGATGCTTAATTGTTTTGTTAAACTTTTCTGAAGCACCTTTGGTTGTTTTACTGTTTAAACTGGTATAACTGCAAATCACTTACGATTTATGATCAAAGACCACTAACGTATGATATCCATGGGAAAATGTCGATTACAAACTAAAATTCGCATGTGGTCGTTTTATTTACTAATTCGTTCATTGCCCACAGCCTCATTCAGATTCTCCAGAATGCAGCAAAAAAAGGTATTTAAATTAGAGCTAACAAAAAAAAACACACCTATCAAATAATATTATGGGAAAGTTTATTCAAGACATACTCAAAAGATGATACTTTCCAAAGATTTCCCGTTAAATTTATAACCTCGTCTTTACAAAGAACCTTGTTGTATCACAAAATATTCCAAATAACGAAGACATGAAATAAAAGCATAAATGGTAGAAATACTTAGAAGGTCAGACAGTATCCATGAAATAAGAAAATATATTTCAAATCAATGATAACTGTTGTTGCACTAACTTTCAGAAATAATAAATTGTGCAAGATTTAACCGATTCCATTAACTAAATTGGAACTCAAAGCCTTGGTAATAACCCGCAGGCTGAAGGGAGCCCCAGGCCAGCCCAACAACGCTTCACCCTCAGCCCAAGTCCTCGGCCGCAGCCGAGCTCCCTGTTTAACCTCCACCAGCCACGGCCTCCACGTACCTTTAAAAACCAAGCGCCCAAATCGTCGCTTGGATCAATTCGTGCGTTAAGCAATTAGTTAGCGTGGACAAAGTACAATCGCCCTAACCGACAATGAGTGAGTGAAACGACATGGATCTAATCGCAGCTTCAATCCCTTCCAGTGAACTGCTCAACACCCACCGGTCCCGTCCAGCCCTGCCCGACGCGGCACGGCGCCTGCACTCAGCCCACCGCAGGCGCCTCATTGGTTCACCTTCCCTCATACAGTCACGATAAAGGAGCCAATTACCTATCGTGTTACTACCGAACGTTATTCTGTCTTTTGAAATCAAGGAATTTATACGGTTTTTTAAATCACTGAAGCTATAGTTATTTAAATAGTATTACTTTTAAAACGTGGACTTTAAGTATAGTAAGTGCATTGAATAAGTCTGTGAGAAAGGTAGCCCGCGGTCTACCGGCAGAAACTGATTGGTGGGTTTGCCGCGCAGGCGCCGATGTGGCTGGGTTGCGTCACTCAGTGGCCGATTGGCGCGGCGCTCGAAGTGGCGGCGTGTGCGGGTGGTGGAGCTGGGCTGCTGACGGCCGGTCGCCCGGGACAAACTCCTTTCTTCCAAAGTGAGTCCTGTTAGTAACCCGGCAGAGCACTCGCTGGGAGTCTGGAGCAACGCAAACGAACTGCTGGAGGAACTCATCGGGTCAGGCAGCATCTGTGCAGAGAGGTTCGGGTCGGGAGCCTTCACCTGGGCTGGGTGTCTGCTGCTGCCTTGCTCGGTGCCCGTTTCGGTCCTCACCCCAGGCCCGGCCCGTGGTCTTTGTCTTGTAATGAGGCCCAGATTTTCCATAATTGGGTACCGGGTTAACTTTAGTTGGGTGCTGACTCGGCAGCCACGCCAGATAATTGACAGGATGATTCATTCCTTGTAGTTCATTCTGCACATTTTGTTCCTAACGGAACAGAAACAAAAACAGAGACCCAGTTACTGTGGCTGAACACTGTGCCATTCATTTTCCAGCTCGACGTACGGCGAGGCTGATCTCAATATTTGGTGGCACAGGAGTGCGTCAGTCTTTATTAAAATTAATGGACGCCACACGTCTGTAAGTTTTTGACGGGCTTGTGTTTTTTTAAGTACCGTATCTAAGGTTGAAACTTGACTCCCAAATGATTTTATTAAGTATAATCGTGCACTGTTAATGTCAACATACCCGCTTCTCTGTTTTTGTCCATCACTCGATGAATCAAGGATCGTCTTATTTAGCTAACGGGAAGTTGGGTACAGGAAATATATATGGAAATAGTCGGTGTTCTTTTGGAAATGAGATTTTATGATTAACTGATACATTTATGTTCAGATCTTCAAATTCAGTTTCGAGTTTATATTAAATAAAAACCGCCAATGTAAACATACAAGTATCTCCGAGGAAGGAGAAGGTACGTTACTTGGGTTGATAAATTTGTGCACGATTTCCCTCCCCACACATCCTTTCTGTATAATTAGAATTAGGGAAATGTTTCCAAACCTTGCAAATTCTTTTAACAGGCATGCGTATTCATTAACAGCAAGATTCAAATCGGTAATGTTATTCTACTCTAATGACTTTGAGATTAATAGCTATATTTTTATTAAAGCAGCTGAATTAAGGCTCAAATGTGCAACATGCTCTTCTGAATTGGTTTTGTCCAGAAAACCCAAGTGCCATACTGTGGGTAAGTGCCAAGTGACTTGTTCAGACAAGTGTCTATGATATACTTTTTAGTTTGCACACTTTAAGGCATGTGCCATTGTCTGTGATTATTTTTTTCACAAGTGTAGATCATCCCCAGAAAGCCTTTTGCATTATGGGGATGATCTGCGCTTGTGCTATTGTGGTTTTTATGTACAGTTGTAAGTAGCTGATACTTCTGGCAAGTAAGCCAGAACAGGGATAATTCTGAACACTACAGAATTTTAACAGGTAAAAGTGCATAAAGCTGAACTTTGTACTGAGAAAATTATGAAACATTTCTGTGAAAATAATTAACCCTAAAAGTTATCCTCCTGTACAGATTCAGGCTTGTATGGACTATAAGGTACTCCATGCAAGGCTTATCGAGAAAGTAAGGAGGCATGGGATCCAAGGGGACGTTGCTTTGTGGATCCAGAACTGGCTGGCCTGCAGAAGGCAAAGAGTGGTTGTTGAAGGGTCATATTCTGCATGGAGGTCGGTGACCAGTGGTGTACCTCAGGGATCTGTTCTGGGACTCTTACTCTTCGTGATTTTTATAAACTACCTGGATGAGGAAGCAGAGGGATGGGTTAGTAATTTTGCGGATGACACGAAGGTTGGAGGTGTTGTGGATAGTATGGAGGACTGTCAGAGGTTACAGCGGGACGTAGATAAGATACAAAACTGGGCTGAGAAGTGGCAGATGGTGTTCAACCCAGATAAGTGTGAAGTGGTTCATTTTGGTAGGTCAACTATGATGGGAGAGTATAGTATTAATGGTAGGACTCTTGGCAGTGTGGAGGATCAGAGGGATCTTGGGGTCCGAGTCCATGGGACACTCAAAGCAGCTGCACAAGTTGACTCTGTGCTTAAGAAGGCATACAGTGTATTGTCCTTCATCAATCGTGGAATTGAATTTAGGAGCCGAGAGGTAGTGTTGCAGCTATATAGGACCCTGGTCAGACCCCACTTGGAGTACTGTGCTCAGTTCTGGTTGCCTTTCCACAGGAAGGATGTGGAAGCCATAGAAAGGGTGCAGAGGAGATTTACAAGGATGCTGCCTGGATTGGGGAGCATGCCTTATGAAGATAGGTTGAGGGGACTCGGCCTTTTCTCCTTAGAGCGACAGAGGATGAGGGGGGACCTGATAGAGTTACATAAGATGATGAGAGGCATTGATCGTGTTATAGTCAGAGGCTTTTCCCCAGGGCCGAATTGGTGGCCACAATAGGACACAGGTTTAAGGTGCTGGGGAGTAGGTATAGAGGAGGTATCAGGGGTAAGTTTTTTACTCAGAGAGTGGTGAGTGCGTGGAATGGGCTGCTGGCAACAGTGGTGGAGGCGGATACGATAGGGTCTTATAAGAGACTGTTGGATAGGTACATGGAGCTTAGAAAAATAGAGGGCTATGGGTAAGCCTAGTCATTTCTAAGGTAGGGACATGTTCAGCACAGCTTTGTGGGCTGAAGGGCCTGAATTGTGCTGTGGGTTTTCTATGTTCTATGTAGAATTTGTGAATATTGATTTTCTATATGCTGCCCTTGTACTCAACCAAACTTTAGTTGCATGTTATTTGAAAGGGTAGAGTATAATGCCAATTCTAAATTTCACAAAGTACTTTTTAAAGTAGAATTTATTGAATTATTTTTAGCTTGTATTGTTCAGCACTTGCAACAGAGTGACATAAATCAAGTTATTCCTTTTATGCTCAAAACTGTCATTCAAAGCCATCCTGATTAGGAACAGGAAGGCTGTTATATGTAGTCATTCACGTGTTGTGTATTGAACCATTATCTTTGGTTGAAAATGGTGAAGAATGCAATTTGAGCAAATATATCCTTGCCTATATGCAGTTGCCTAATTATATTACTTTTCTCATAGTTGAACTATGGGACTGCCTAAAGCTTCCAGATTCCTGTGTAATGTGGATTGCAAACTTGTGATGTAGCCCTGATGTTTTTATTCCTGGTTGAAGTGATTAGGATGTTCTTGGGATATGCTGGAGTGAACATGAATTCAGTAAGTTAGTTAATTCTCACTATTTCTCAAGTGTTGTATTTCAAACCGACAAAATGTAAACTTGTCCCTGGGGTTGTTTCAATAGTTTTATGCATTTACTTGGGAATTGAACACACTGCAACTGATGTGTTACATCCAGCCTCCCGGCGCATTTACCGCTCTTGTATTTCTTGGCAATTTTATGATCTTAAAACAAGCTGCATGGAGATTTCCTGTATAATTTATCAGCAGTGCACTTTTTTGGAATTGAAAAACACTTTTATACTTCCAGTTGCAGCTGTTCTGGGCAAACAAACCATATGGTTCATCTCGTAGTATAATTCGGAGAATAGGCACCAACCTACCTCTTAAACCATGTCCTAGAGTTCACTTTCAGGTAAGACAAACAAGTAACACTCTCTTAAATAACTTATATCAATGGTGTAAATAAAATACTAATCTGTAATGTAAAAATAAGTGGAAAAGTATGGTTTCCCTTTTGAAAGCATTGAAACATAGTAAAGGTAGTAGCAGTTAGTTTGCACCAGTGAGTTTCTTTGTGAAAAGTTAATTTTAAAGAAAAATTGGTTTAGATAATTTAGTTTGGTTATTGATACTTTTGGCAGATAATTAGGATTGGTCTACTCATTGTCAGAGAATGATGGTGGAAGAAAATTAAGGTTTCGTTGTGGTTAAAAACGTACCTTAATGGGCAGAGATAAAAATAATATATGGCATTTACTGTGGTACTGGATCATAGTTGATGTTCTTGTCGAATCACTAATTCCTAATTGATTTCATCTGCAAATGTTGTAATGGTATTCTCTGCTAGATGTTACTGGCAACTTCTAAATTTCAATATTTAACTGCATGTGTGGGTTACCTGAAGTTGGTGTCAATTGGTACAACAATGGCATATGCTTGTCATTTTGTGGTCATTACAGCAGCAAATTTGAGGCTGTTTGGTTACTGAGATTGGAAGGTATCTACTGCACGTATAAAAAAAAAATTGTATATGTCACCAGAGGGAACTATATTTCTCATCTCGCTCCCACCATTTTGGACACTGACATAGTGGATTTGTATACTTGTCCCTAAACAAAAAAAAGTATACTTGATGAAAATTAATAAAACTGCAGTTGCTGGGAATCTAAACTAAAACTGAAAATGTTGGAAAAACTCAGCAGGTCAGGCTGCATCTGTGGGAAAAGAAAAAGTAGTGTTTTGGGGTTGGAGACCCTTTGTCATAACTGAAAAGGAGACAAAAGAAGCTCGTTAAGCTACAGGGTGGGTCGAGGAGGGGGATGTTCTGATAAGGTAAGGACAAGAGTGACTAGGGGGTTAAGCTGTAAACACTTTCCCTGGTTAATGAGTGAATGAGTTAGACAGTGAGAACATAGTGTGGGAGCTGTGAAATGCAGAGCAGGAGGATATGCCCAGCAGGTCAGGCTGGGAATTTCCACCAGACTCAAGGGGAATAAAAAAACAAACTGGCTAATCATTCAGATGGCTGACTGATATAGACTGAGAAGTCATTACCTGAAGTTAGAGAATTAAATATTGAAACCAGAAGGCTGCAACGTGCCCAGATGGAAGATGAAGTGCTCCTCCTCAAGCTTGCATTGCGCATCACTGTGATGGTACAGGAAGCCACAGACTGATGGGTTAAGGTGGAATAGGGAATTAAAATGGCAGGCAACGGGAAGCTCGGATTCACCTCTGTGTGCTGAACACAGATGTTCTACAAAGGGATCACCCAATCTGCATTTGGTTTCTCTGGTGAAGATTAGACCATGTTGTGACTACCGAATGTAATACATTATATTGGAAGAAGTGCAAGTGAATTGCTGCTTAATCTGGTAAAACTGCTTGGGTCCCTAGATGATGGGAAGGGAATAGGTGAAAGGACAGGTGTTGCATTACCTATGGTTTCAAGGGAAAGTGCTGTAAGAAGGGGCATGGTTGGTGGGAACGGAAGTGTGGACCATGGAGTTGTGAAGGGATTGGTCCCTGCAAAATGATTTTGGAGAGGATCGATGTGCCTGGTGGTAGAATCTCTTTGAAGGTGGCGAAAGGTACAGAGAATGATCTGTTGAATGCGGAGTCTGGAGGGGTGGAAGGTGAGGATGGGGGGAACTCTATTCTTTTGTCCCAGAAGAGAAGGGTGAAAGAAAAGCTGTGGGAATTGGATTAGATGTGATTGCTCTGCATTTCACAACCCCCACGTTCTATTTTCTATGTTCCTGCACTCTAACTGCTTCCATTCATTGACCAGATAACCTGTTTACCGCTTATCCCCATGGTCACTCTGGTTCACCTTATCAGAGGCACCTCCCTCCCCCACCCTCCCTGCAGTTTAACAAGCTGCTTTTGTCTCCTTTTCAGTTATGACAAAGGGTCTCCTACCTGCCAACATTAGCTCTGTTTCTCTTCCCACAGAGGCTTTGAGCATTTTCTGTTTTTGTTTTTACATTTTCTTGATGAAGCTTGTAAAATAATTAGTGTGAATATATATTATGGATTGCCCTGAGGTTTGGTGTCACAATGTCCAACAAATATTTATTTCTAATGTTAGTAAAATTGAGTGCATTTTAAATTGTCAGTATCTTGTTGGGTGCAGTTTAAGTTGTAGAGCATCTTGAGGTAAGATTTTTAAAATTTCTTCAAGATTTGTCTTTTTGTCTTAATGGCTTAACTGGTTCTTTCATTGAGTACCTTTTAGTTATCATGCCTTGATCAATTTCTACCAATAAGGTTTTTTTTGTTTAGAATCAATATGATAGTGTTTGAAAATGCAGAACTGTTGTCTTCATTAAATTTTAGAAAATTGCAGTTTCTTCCACTTCCACATATCCCAGCCAGAAAATACACCAGCTTTCAGATAACTGATCTGATGATATATGTTGGTACCATTTTTTGGTGAAATATTCGAAACGGAAGGAAATGTCAAAGAGTAGTTCAAAACAAATTGCTCTACTTTGAGGCAAAGTCTAAAATTCATTGCTGTATTATGAGAAGCATGGGTGAAGATTTTTTTTTGAAAAGATGCCTTGAGTGCTGGTATTTGGACCATTGATTTTAATATTTAGAACAAGCTACTTAGAATGCTCTTGCAAATAGGTCCTTTTTCTTGGAAGGACAGTTTTAGGCTTTGGTCACTTGTGGTTTTTGATCTGATTATTTAACTAATTTAACTTTTAATAAACCATCCATACTAACTCGCATTATGGAAACCATATTATGAAAAACATAGAATCCTTTTAAGGTATTGCTAAATATCAATTCCTTCCACTTTCTGCTATTAGCACTAACAAAATGCTGGAGGAACTCAGCAGGTTAGGCAACTTCTGCCTTCTTCCTTTCCAGTCCTGATGAAGGGTCTTGACCCGAAAATGTTGACTATTTATTTCCCTCCATAGATGCTGCCTGACCTGAGTTCCTCCAGCATTTTGTGTGTTGCTCCAGATTCCAGCATCCGCAGAATCTCTTGTGTTGCCACTATTAACACTGCTTACTTTTTCTTGAAATTTTATGTGCAACTATATTTTATGGTTATCGATACTTCTGAAGATGTCAGCTTATCTTAATATTCTCTGACTGTTTTCTGATCTTGTTTCTTTTGGATCTGAGTCTCTTTCCTTATTCTCTTTCTGATAGCTCTGCTCATGTTCTGATTGATATGTACCTACTGCAGGTCAGTGGCCCCTCTTTAAGAAAATAATAGCTTTATAATTTGCTGTATTGATTTGGAGTTGCCAAGTATGAATTGCTTAATATGTTATTACTGTGAAGCGATTATTTGTTTCCTTGCATTTTGTAGTTCAGTTTTAATATTGGATAGGAAAGCAAACTACTGTTTTCATTGAGAGTAAGTGTAAAAGAATTATTAAGCAGCTGACTCCACAAACAATTGCATATCACTAGTTGATACGTGATGAAGTTGAATGGTGGAATTGCAGGATTAATTGTAAATTAACACCATAAATTTGAATTTTTTTTTAGATGCTCTTCATATAATAAGGAAAAGTCAGCATCTGTGCACAGATGGTAAATCTAAAAGGGTGGTATGGGGCTCATTTTGGCTTTCAAACTTGGTTTTGGATTGGCAAGTAGCAGAGCTCTAGGCACATATCCTACAAGAGAGAATAAAATGCTTTTTTTAGAGAAGGAAAATTGTACAAAGCACAGGACTTTTGGACCTTAAATTTCAAAACTAGTTCTTGCTGTTGATAACTGTACTGGATGAACAGGGTGAATCAGCTTCTTCAAGTAAAATTATGGCTCTGTTTTGCAAAGATCTGTTTTCAATAATTTTTTTCCACAGGATGGCGATTAAAAGGACAAATGTTTCAGGTCGATGACTTTGGGAAGGCTAGCATTTATTAATCATTCCTAACTGCCCTTGAAGTTGGTGGGAAAGCAGTTATTTTTCCATCAAGTGTGACTTGAAGTGTTGTGCAGGGAAAGTCACTTGTGAAGGAATTGAAGGTATTGAGTCAGGGACTTTGCTGCAGGAGGTTACATAGGATAAAGCCCAAAGTGGTGGTAAAAGTTAGTGTAAGAAAAACTAGTTATTGAGATCTACTAACACAAAATGCAGTATAACTTCCATTTTTATACAGTTGTGAGATGAAAATGGATGTAAAATATTGAGGGTAGAACTAAAGGTGTATATTTTAAATTTACAATACGGCCAATTAGGTCAATGCAGGAAAGGATAAACAAAACAAATTTTGGAGACAATGCAGTTTTTCAAAGTGGAAGATAGAAGACTAAGAGCATGCTGCTGGACTCATTGAATTTGAATGTGATGAGACAAAGCTGTGAGTCATTGTGATGGAGAAAGTAAGAGGTTTCAAACTCTGCTTAACAGGATGCTGAAGTTACAAATATTTAGTGAAATAGACTCTGGCTTTGGTAAACTTTGTGGTAAATTGCTGGACAAAGAGTGCCAAGGAAACCTGAGGAGATGGAGAGTTAAAGTTGATGCTAAGTTAACCTAGCCACACTTCTGTGAATGACGTTGATGATAAAGAGGTGGGGCTAAGCATAGGTCCTTGGGGATAATGAATGTTTTCCTCTCTAAATTGGCATATAGTTAACCCGCAAGAAGAATTCTTAATTTAGTTTGATTGTAAACTGTTGTTAAATGTAAAGCTTGTCCCAATTTTTATATAAATGTGTTCCAGCTACACACAAGGCAGCTAAATTTTCAGAATTTTAACTGCATTTGTCAGAGTCAAAGCAAAAAAACTGTAAATGAAATAAAAACAGAAATTGTTGGAAATAGGTGAGGCAGCCTCAAAGAAATTCTAGGACTTAAGTGTAATTATTCTTTAAAGCTGACCAAAAGCAAAATAGCACAGATGCTGGAAAAAAAAAGTGCTTGAAATATTTATTGGGTCAGGCAGCATCAGTGGGGAGAAAAAATGTCAATGTTCCAGGTTGATTAAAATTTTGAGAAATGGGTGGAGTGGGGGAAGAGAAATGTCTGGAGGCATATATTGATCACATTTAATTGTGGTTCAGATGCGATCATTGGCCTGAAATGTTAACTGTTTCTCTCTCCATAGATGCTGTCTGACTTGAATACTTCAGCATTTTCTGTATGTGTCTGTAAACTAAGTTTCTGTGGTCTTTGTAATTTCTGAAAATTCTGGATTTTGTTTTGCATTGTAGCAATGCAAGTTATTGTATGGCTGCACTGATTTTTCGAACAATAAATCATTGTAAACGTAGTTGATATTTTCCGTATTCTGTAAGCAGCCATTTTAAAGAAAAATATTCTTTTTATGTATATTTATGGGGTATATCTTGGCCATGCCATTTGCTCTGATGTATTATACAATGGATTATATTTTGTTTTTTTATCTTTAATTCTTTTCTGATGAATTGCAGAATTCTATGTCTAGCCTGGAAACTAGGAAGTCTCAACTATAAATGATGAACAATAATTACTGCTGTGAAATCGTTAGTGCTCTCAAATTTCCCTTTTGTTTGATTATTGTTGGTACACATTACCTTGGGATCTTGAATCTTCACACACCCCTCCCCACCTCCCAACCAGTTGCCAAATATGGAATGATTGTAATAAAATGTACTTAGATTAGGCAGCATCTTTGGGTAGAGAAACAAAAGTAACACTTTGAATTGAAAATTTTGCATCAGAATCTTTCACCTTCATGCTTCCTTCTCCACACATGCTTCTTGACCTAATTATTTCCAGCACAGTTTTTATTCCAGAATCCCCTTTCTGCTGTTGGATATCATTTGCCAATATTGATTTGATTGATCCTAACTTATTGTTTCAATAGGTTATTTTTCTTTGCTATTCACCCTATCGGCACTTTCATATCCCATACCAACAGAGCCACTCTTCCTATACGGTTTAATAGAATTTTGGACCTTTTTGCCTCCATCTAATTGTATAGTGAGATAATTTTCCCTTCAGAAATTCATCTCCATTCATTTCTTGCTATAACATTGAACAGTGGACGCAGAGCATGCAGTTTGTAGAAGGTCATCATTGTAACAGCCTCAACAATAACTGCAGGAGTATTGATATTGGTGCTGATTACCTTAATCAGAGTATTAGAAGTGCCTTACTGAAGGGGCAATGATTACCAGCCCCACTGGTAATTTAGTTGAAGTTTTGACTGCCAATATTCATGTGTGCCCACCTTTATTAATACACCAGGTTATGGTTACAATGGGGTTTACACCTGACAGGTTGCAAGATGTGATCCTTCATTGTCTAAATTATACAAACTCTTTTTGGGTAACATGCATTTTGAGGACCATTTTTACAATAGACATTACTCAGTTTTGAATGTTTATTTCAGACTTGTACTGATTACACATAATTGTCAGATTTTTACCACTTCAGCATTAAATCGAATGGAGAAACTTGAAAGACTGTGTAAGCACTCACCACTTTGCTACCAAATATTATGTCTTATTATACTGTATGCTTCCCGAAAAACTATGGCATGCTATTCAAATTGTGAACTAGGTTGCCTTTATAACAGACAAGTTGAAGAAACTACTTGTAGTGTAAGTGCAATTTGAATTCATGTTTCCAATGTAACAGTGTAAGTTTCCTTATGGTGGTACTGGTGAATATACCAAACAATGGGGAATAATGGCAGTGCAAAATTAACTCAAATAGGAGTATTTAACTGATAGTACATGATCTGTAGAAACACATGAGTGATTTCATTTATTATAAATAGTCTGTGGATTCCTTTTGAACTGATCTTGTGTATTAAGTCTAGATAATGAGATATCAGAGGCAAAGAAGACCCAATTGCAGATGTAATGAATAAACATGCATCTCTGCAGTTGCAAGGTCTTTGCACCTTTTAGTGGCAAAGCATGAGGACTGGTTGAAATATAGTTCACTTAAGATCAACAGTGATTGGGAATTAATATTTAAAAATTCATTAGGTGTTTTTGACGAAGGAAGGACAATGGTGAAGGAGTGCAAAAGTTCAGGAGACTTAAGTGTAGGATTACAATTGCATAAATCATCTGTGCCATTATTTTCTCTACCTCTGCACTAGTGGAAATAGTGTACATCAGGATCTCAGCAAGTTTTAGGATAACGTGCGCCTAACAACATTAAGAGCTGAGGGATCAGGAGAGATTTTATTAATACATTAATATTTGATCATAAGGTTTCTGATGCCAGAAGTATGTAAAGTTCTGCCCAGTGAATGACATTATCCATGAAATAGAAGTTTGTTTACATCACTCTATCCACAGGGACATTTTCTAAAGAATCTTGTTCCATAATAATTGGGGAATTCTTCAGCTATTCTGTAGCTAAGCTCCAAAATAATGTGCTCAGCATTTTCAAATAATTCCGACATTCAATAACTACTATTTTTGAATAGAGTGCTTGTGCTTTTTTTTTAATTGCATTATGAGAACTGAATAATTAGTCTTAAAACATCTTTGACAGATTTTTTCATAGCCCTGGAGAAGCTGCTCAGAATTCATCAGAGGCACAGAATGGTGAAGTTGCTTCCCTGGCTGATGTGGGTTGGATTGTTGGTGAACGAGTTGATTCATTTACAAACCTGAGGTATGTTTTCTTATCTTCTGTGGGTTAAAAACCTTTTATGTAGTATATAGTCGTTTTGGCTCTATTGACCATATAGTTCCCAACCTTGGCAGGAACTTAGCAATGCTTCAGATAAGTCTTTCACAATGAAGTTGTGAGTATGCAGCACTGAAGTATAGCACCAAATTTGGTTTTTGTTTGATGTACAGTGCTTGTCATGTGACTTTACAGTTACTAAGTTTAAGATCTTACTAATACTAATTACAGTGACTATTAAATTAATAATGTAAATAGTTGAGATGAAAAGCTTCTGAATATCCACAAACTCTAATTCCATTGCTGTTTCCCAGCCTTTCACCTTCCATAAACTTGAGATTATCCGAAGCTTATTTCCCATGACTCAAGCCCTATAACTCCTGCTTTCACATCACGCAAGTGTATATGTTGGGTCCATTTCCTCTGGTGCCTCAAATTTAAAGTTATCATTTGTATGTTCAGATCTCTTTGAGGTATTGCCCTCTCTTTCCCATGTTTCAAGCTCCACATCCTTCCTGTGTTCCTAAAATTCTAAATTTGTATGGATTCCCTATTCCTCGCACCTTTCTCTCGCTGGCAGTGCCTTTGATTGTCTCCAGTTTTAAATTCAAGCTTTGGAATTTCTTCTTTGTCTTGTTGGTGTGACCTTATTTCATTGTTAAGGTCCTTTGTAAAACCTAATTATTTGACCAAGCTTTTATTTACCTCTGCTAATATAGCTTCTCGTCAGATTTCTTCTGTGTGATATGTGTTAAGACTTGTCCCATATAAAATACACATTAAATGTTTTTTTTATTACTTTTGGGCTTGCCTTGCTCTAATTTTCAACAATAGATCACATCTGAAACTTTTAATGTTGAGACCAATTTTAATTTGCATAATATAAATCAAACTTCAATTTTTTATTCAAAAAGCCAATAAAATTTCAGAGACAAGCTACTTTTAATTTTAAAATACAGGTGACTCCTGTGTTACGACCATTCAGGTTACGGAAATTCAGCCAAATGGAATTCACAAATCACTACTCTAAATTCAAGATGCAGAATAAAATTTGCTCTTACAGGATTTGTGGGGGTGGTGGGGAGTAAATAAAGACAAAATGTCAAAGAGACAAAATTTGTTAATTTTTCTGTTTCGTTGCTCAATTAGAGTTGGATATGACATCCCCTTGTCAATTGGGTTGGCAGCTACTGCACTCTTCCTCCTCTGACGCATTTTCTCTATCGCAGTGCATTGTAGGAAGCTGCTGTCACCATGGCTAGTTCCTTAAAGTAATCCCTTGGCTTTCACTCCACTTCCACTATATCACTGCGCTTTAACCCCTTGCCCCCCTAAACCCCTACACTGCCTTTCTCCCCTGAACCCTGATCCTCGAATCCCATCCCTTTCTCTGATATCCCCACTTCCTAAACCCTTTCCTAATCCATAAGCCTTGTGTGTTTGTGAAAATGCCTCACAGATGAAGAGCAATACAACTCTGCACTGAGACGTCTCTTCACATGTCCTCTGACTGAAGAGGGTGTGGCAAAGGAGGGACTTGGCTATGACTGCCAATTCAATCGACGTGGTGATGTCGTATCCAAATCTTATTGCCCCATGCTATTGAATGAGTAAAAATAAAAACTGACAAAACTTGTTTCTTTCTCTTGCATTGTCCACCCCAAGTCTAATGTTGGCCTCAGCTGTTAAATAATGACAGTGAATCACTTTGCCATCGCTGATAATATGGCTTAGAATGAGAAGAAACATCCTGTAGCAACTCATCTCCGTTTATAATGTAGAATTCGATGGGAAAAGGGGATTTGCTTTACAGAAAATTACAATACAGATGGTTTTCTATGAATGCAACCCCTCGGTAACTTAGGGGTCACCTGAACTTATTCTCATTAAGAAATGTTACATTGGAAGCTTTCTTAGTTTAGTTTGGTGGAGGGGTGAGAGAATTTGTGTTTGATAATGTTGTGAATTGCTTAGTGGTAATAATCCCCAATGCCATTTATTTAACTGGATTTTTCAACATGCCATTTTTTTTTACATTTTTTCCTTCTGTTCAATTTTTAGAAATATCTTTACAATTGTTGCACATTCCAAGAGTTGGTGAAACAATACAACAGAATCTATAAATACGTTAAATAGGTTTTTAACATTTTAGAAAATTATGCATTTTACTCCAAATTAGTGTGCACAGTTTGTTGCAAGTCTGGTTGAAATTGGGATAATACACAGCATTCCTTATTACATTTTATTAAGGCAAAGATTTTAGTTGAATCTACAAATAAAATTTGTGTACAAAATTCAGCCTAGTTTACTCTAAGGGAAAGGGCCACTGACTAGCAATCCCATCCAGAGAATCTGCTTCATATGCATTATTTTGCTGCATTTGTCCTTTTCCTTAGCACTTCCTGAATGAAATTCTGACAATGGTAACCTGTTCACCTTCTGTCTCTTTCCCCCTCCTTCCAATCTACCCAGGTCCTCCTACGCACACCCAGCCCCCATCACCTAGTTTTTCCCCTCCCCTCACCTACCCCATCTGCCCGTCACTCTCACATTCCTCCCACTGGGTCCTGTACCCCCACTATTCCCATCTGTCCACCCTACCTGTCTTATTTAGTTCCATGCTCTACCATCCTTTCCTATCAGATTACTTTGTTGCCTCCACCTTTCACCTCCCAGCCTCTGTCATTTCCTTCCCCCACTTGACTCCATCTGCCAATCACCCCTTCTCCCCTAGATTCACCTACCTCTTGTCCCACCCCTCCCCCACACATTTTCGTACTGGCAATTTCCCCTCTACTCTCCCATTCCACATAAGGGATCTCAATCCAAAATGTCGATTGTCCATTTCCCTCCACAGATGCTGCCTGATGCACTGAGTTCCTCTAGCAGTTTGTTTTTTGCTCCAGATCCTAGCATCTGCATCTCTGTCTCCTTACAATGGTAATTGTGCTATGATACATTTTGAAACTATTGAGGTAAAGCCTATGTATACCCAGCTAAATTGTACTTTTAAGCAAAATGCCAGTACAAAATGTGATGCCCTGAGATTCTTATGTTCTCTCTATCAAATTATTTATTACGTTTCTGTAAAGTTTTAATGCACACACTCTACAAGGTGCATGTTTTCATTTCTATTTTTGGTAAAGCAAAACACTTTGATTATTACGTTGGCTAGATATCATGCAACTTCTTACTAAAATAGCTCTATTGTGTGTTTAACACCTAGTCTAAGAAAGGAATTTATAAAGCATTGTAATTTTTTTTACCATCCAAATGTATGGGAATTTGTTCCTTGGGAATTTCAATTAAGTTGTTTACTTATTGTGGTGTTACTACTTACATGCACAGATCCCATGCTAACCTTGCTGAGCATCAGGCCTTTTGTCTTGCAAGACCCATCAGCAGGCAAGCTTCCCTGCCAAATATGAGGAACTTCAAAACCAAACCTGGGACTTCCACAGTAGCTGGTGATGCAGCACTAGAAAAAATCAACCTATTGGAGAATGAACTTGCTAAGTTAAGGGAGCAGATTGCCATGATTGTGACAATACAAGAACAAAGCAATCTCTCGGCAGGTATATGCTGTCATTTAAGTTCCTCCTGACTTAATTTTTAAACATTTCCCCTGATCAGCCCATTGCTGTTGATGAGTCTTTGCTCAAGAGACAATAAACAACTTCACTTACTTGTATTTAACTCGTGCCATGAAGTAGTGACAGCCCCGAGATTGATTATAGATGTATATCACCCTGCCAGAACAGTCTTTCAGAGTAATTTGTTGTAATGTGAACTGCTGATTTGTTATCTGTATAATGCAAAGATACATTTGCACCCATGCAATTGTTATGTGATCTAAAAATTGCAGATACCTTCATACAAATGAATTACTTGCATTGTTACTTAGCAAAAATCATGAAGCACAAATACTAGCATTAGATGATAGCTGTGAAGTGATATCACTCTGAATTTGCTCTTACAACAATGAATATAGGCTAGAACAAATGGAATCGGGTTTGTCAGCTTGCTTTCTACCATCTATGCTTTCAGGCCCCATTCTGTGCTGACAGTGCCTTTATAATTGTGGGAATTCTTTCTTTTCTTTATGTCCCACTGATGTTATTTCCTAGCTGTCTAAATAAAACCATAATTTTCTTGACACCTGCAGAGTTGTGGCAACCAAAACACAAAATACAGTTTGGTAGTAATTGATGGAAGAAGAGTTTAGGAGGTGTGAAAATGTAATAGCACAGAACCAGCCTTTGACATCCAAAGACATCCAAAACATGGAAGGTGGAGCTGGGGAATGAGTAATGTGTTCTGCATGGATGGCTTTAAAATTCAGCTTTAGATTGAAAATCGGGTGCAGCGGGGAGTACAACCACAGTGCAGGTGATTTAAGCAACATTAGAGGATATGGAAGACAAAGGATAATTTTAGGAAAGGATACAGTACAAATGCCGTGCACTCATTAACATAAGGTTTGTCATATGATGGTTTGGAGGTTAAAAAAGAATTGACTATCATGCACATTTACCAGTATGTGCCTTCCTTCCTTTTTCTCCTGTGCTGTTAACTTCATCAATAATACCCTGGTTAAGGAGATACATTAAGTATACTTTGAGCCATCCAGCAACCATGGAGGAATGGGAGGTCCAATTGCATGAATGTGCTAGTTATGAATTTCTCCAAAAAATGACTATAAATCACACATTGATTTGTTTACCTTTAAATAATTTTCTGAATTACATGTTGTCATCTTACTGTTTTAAATAACAATATTTTATACTGCAACTCTGTATTTTAAGGTAAACAGTATTAATGTAAAATTGAGCAAAAATAGTCAATTGAATGACTGTATTTGCCATCACATGAGCTGTCAAATTTTGAGAGGATGTTGCTATTAATCAGCCTACAACTGCCTTGCCCTTATGTATAAACATAAACTAAAAATGTCTTTTCACACTTGCTTTGCATAACACTTAAGTAAGTTCAGTGAATTTTATTTCTTGTTTTTCTTTTACAAGATCTGGGGTGGGTTACTACTAAAATTAAAATCACTTAATTCTAAATGTCAAAAGGGAAGTGCAGTTGAAGGCCGAGTGGATTTAAGCCTACCATCCGCCTTGAACAGATAGCTTGTGCTTGTTTACTTGCATGCCTTATCTTGTGCAAAAATTTTGCTCAGCAAGTTTCAAAACATTTTCAAATCCTTTGGCAGCAATTTTCCAAGAGATTTTTTTCTGCTGGCTCTCCATTTCTAGGTTTGTTCCAATTCAAAACATTTTCTAGGATTTCATCAGTATTGTCACTATTACAGAAACATTACTTGTCACGTTCCAACCACTAATCTAGTTCATCTCTTGAAAGTTTTTTCCACTGCATTTCAACATAATAACTGAGCAAATTTAATACTTGATCTTTTCATAATTTTCATTTTGATTTTCTCCGGTTTAGTGACACCTGATGCTGTTCCTCATTGTGTTCCGCCATTGCTGCCACCTCCTCCCCCACCTTTACCTCCCCCACCTCCTTTCCATCGGAGTGTGTCTACAATTGACCTCATCAAAGAACGAAGGGGAAAGAAAGCTGACAGTGGTCGGAAACTACATAGTCCTAAACATCAAATGCCAAACATGTTGGAAGTTCTTAAAGACATCAGCAAGGTGAAACTTCGATCAGTGAAGAAGTACGTAACTTTAATATAGTTTTATCCCTGGTATTTGATTACCTTGTGCTGTAGATTTGGCAAAGCAGTACCAATGCAGCCAGATGCTGATTAATTGCATCAGCCTGCCTTGAGTTTGGATGGCGGTAAATGTTGATGATAGGGAACTGTTCAAACCATCCCATGTTTGTGTTAGATATCATCATGGTATCCTCGTGAACTGTTCCCAAATAAGGCAATTTAAGGGTACCAATTTAAAGCTGGGAAAATGCTTGTGTTACCCTCTGAGTTTGGGGTCCATCTGCCAAACAGATTTTAAATCAGTGAATGTGTGGTGATGGCAAGGGTTGATAGAGTGCCAGCATGTGTGGGGACGGTGTTTGATGTAGCATAGCAGGCTTGCCATAAAAGATTTCACTTTTTATTTCTGGCAATGTCACCATTTATTTTCCATGCCTAATTGCCCTTGAACTGAGTAGGTAGTTATGGCCACGCTAGTTCTGGAGTATTCATGAACTGGATGTGATTTTATAACAATCTTGTAGTTATTGAGACTCTCAGTTTCAAATATCTGATTTACTAAATTAGTTGGATTTTAAATTGCCCAGCTGCCATGGTGGGGTTCATTTCGCTGGTTGAAAGATCCAGAGCCCTGGCTGCTTAAATTTTAGCAAAGTAATCTGTATAAACAGAACAATTGTGCGTTTGTTTTTCACAATTAACTTCACATTGTAAACATGCTTTTTGTCAGGAATTGTAAGTGAATGTTTTTAAATCAAAATGTAAACAATGTGGAAGGCTTGCAAATCATTTTTAACAGAAATAGAACAAATCATTTCTCATTGCACAAAAGGCAGCAAGAAAGATTTTAAAATGTAGCCATATGCCATTTTAGAATCTACTTTCCATACCCAAGTTTCCAATTTCCAAGTAATGGAATTAATTGTAAATGCATCTAATTGAAGTCATACACTACAGAGGCAGGTCCTTGGCCCAGTGTCTCTGCCGGCCACCGTGCCCATCCAAACAATGTCATTTTCTAAAATCTCTAAGGTTGCCTTTGAATATGGTTTAAAAGCATAATCTTCTTCTCTCGAAACTAATATGCATGGGGAATGGCAAACAGCATTTGAAACCAGAAGGGGCAATGGTTGTAAGAAGACCAACAAAGGAACAGATCTGTAGTAGGAGCAATAAGCAAAAACAAAGTTGTTGAAGAATTTGAATTGGGAATAAGTAATATGCCCTTAAAGTTATAAAGTTAAAAGGTGCAGTAATAAGAAGGTAGTTTGGGACAGAGAGGATAAGCTGAGTTAGCTGATTAAGTAAAGAATTCTCATCATAAGTTTTAATACATTGAGTAATAAATTAGAATTCACCTGGATGTTAAGAAGTATGGGCCTTGTTATGCTTTCTTGGTGACTGACTGATCACAAAATGAAAGGGAATTTGTTGGCAGTTAAAGGGAACAAAAACGTTTTCAATAACTCATTTCAATATGTTCCTAACTCTATAAGGAAAGATGCATTTGGTGCTTGGAAATGAAGGTAATTGTTTTTTCATTGAACACAAAATTTAACAAGTAACAAAGAAATCTACCTTTAGTGATTTTCAGAAATGATATGGGAAGTGTACAAAATAGATTCCTACTGATGGAAAGGTTCAGCACATAAAATAAGAGTATCAGATGTACTAAATATCAATTTGTGAATTGTGTTAGATAAGAAGCCAAAGGGTACAAAGGGACAAGTAGCAGCAAGGGCAGAGTCGATGAGCAAGATTTAAGACAGATCGAGGGGGCAGTTTGCTTGGGTTGAAAGAGGTGTACAAATAGTCATTGCTGGGTCAGTATTTATGTTTAAGTATTGATTTTAGAATGCATAATAGGGAGGACATTGTAGATTATTAGAAATGGGAGATTTGACTAAATTCCACTTTCTGAAGCTAATTACAGCATCTCTAACACTCTCTTGGTTGAATTTTGTGAGTCAGTTCAATCTGGAGTTGAATCCGAGACCATCTTCGTAGCTCTAATAAACTTAATCACCTTCTGAGGTTAATTTTAAATTTAATATATTCAGAATAGTGTCCTAATGTTAAAACAAATTTGTAATTGATGAACTCATTACGTGAGTAATAGATTACCTACTTAAAAGTGAGATTGCAGCATTGTTTTCATGGTTAATTGGTTTACAAGTACAGATCTTGCAGTACAAGATATCCAAAGTCCAGACTTCAAGATAAAAGGTTCTGATGCTGCTAATGATGTGATTAACAGGACCCTTTAAAATTTACCTTAAATGGTAACATTGTTCTGTAAATTATTTGTAATAAAATATTGCAAGCATATACATCTTTTTACAAATTAATTCAATGAAAGAGCAACTAAGATCCATCAGGAAATGCAGTTTATTTATGAATCACTCCCATGCTTCCCTTGCAGCTGCCTTGGGCTTTAAATTTGCATGTTCTCCCCTCTTTTTTTGTCAGATGTGTTCCAACCTTTAATTTGTTAGCTTGTAAGACCTTGCATTAGACAATGCGATTTTGACATCCAAAGTTCTAGCCAAACGATCCAAAGCTGCTGCCTCACAGCTCCAGTGACTTGGGATCAATTCTGATCTCGAGTGCTGTCTGTGTGGAGTTTGTATGTTCTCTGTGACTGGTTCTTAGTATTCTGGTTTCCTTTTTGCACCCCAAAGGTGTAGGCTACAGAACTGTGTAGATGAATGGTAAAGTCTGGGGAGAATTGATGTGAAAATGGGGGAGGAGCAAAAGAGGATTAGTGTAAATAAGTGCTTAATGGTTGGCATGGACTCAGTGGACTAAAGTACCTGTTTCCATACTATATGACTCTCGCTCTATATTTCTACATTGTTGCAATCTTAGTATTTTTGTAAAATACAAAGATTGTGACAATGGATTGTTTAAAATGAAGCATTATCTTTAGTTGGATGTAAAAAGCTTTATGGTTGAGTTGTACTGTAGTTTAAGTATTGCTGTCATAACAACATTGCAATATAATTGGGGAGTTAAATGGCTAAGCCAATGGCATTCTGAATTTAAGCAATACAGAATCTTGCAGCGAGGAGAAAAGTTGCTAAAGTTGATAAAAGAAGCACCAGTTCCACTGAACAAGTTCAGCATCAAAATGTCAACAGTAGTTATGCACGGCATAATTATAAGTGTCTAAAATTGGGGTGCTCTGAACATGTAGTATAATAGAGCTTGCAATTTAATTGGCAAGCTGGTGTAATGAAGCATTGGGCTACATTGTGCTGATGTCGAGCTAGTAGTTTCATGTGGAGATACAAGCGTATCTGATGTTTCAGTCCACCCTGGACTCGGCGCAGAGTTCCGGGGTGTTCCTGATCGAACTGAGCAGCTGCACTTTACATCTGACCCCTCAGTTTTATTCCACCCATGGAAAGGGAGTCATTGATGTCCATTTAAAAAGGAATGTGCAGTGTTTCTTTAAAATATTTATATTAATTTACACGTTAAATGTATTTTTACGTTTTCTCAATTTTAAAATTGTCTTTTTTAATGTGCCACAACTGTTTCTAAATGTGATCGTCAGGCAGATTTAGAGATGGTGGAAAAAAGTCATGTGCTGGTCAGGGTGGTGGACATGCAGCCTCTGGTTCTACTGCTTGAGGTCTAGTTGCTGCTGTTGGTACACTTTGCTTCATGTGTGGGGGTGAAGTGGTATTCCAGGAACCGGTTGCATAGCAGTGTAACAATGACATTGGAAATAACCTGCTCAGATGTAAACCCTTAGCCTTTGGAGTTTCATGAATTCAGTCAATATCCACCAGTGCTTTTAAATGTTTGCCCTCCTGATGAAGAAATCATTCAACAGAATGAATTTGAACCTCCAGATGATCTGCAGGGGTATTTCTTTATTTTTAAGAGTGAATTTTTTGAATGAGGTACAAAACACAAAGCACCTCCCCACTCAATTATTTGGCTATCAATAAAATATTAAATGTCCCACTAACTGCCCAGAATTGTGCCTCTACCTGTGTGTCATGCTACTTACCACCTTGAAGATCTAGGGCATAAGTCTCATTTGGCCTCTGCAAATGCTGCCTGCAAAGGGATGTCCCAAAGTCATTAGGGAATAAAGGATATTCACTATTTTCAGAGTTGTAGCTGTTTCTGAAATGTAGCCCCCACAAAGCTGAGGATTTACTGATTTCATTACAGACCTGCTGATGACTTGAAGCCCAGACCAGACCAATGTGCAGACAACCGACGGCTTTTAATAGCAGCAGCTTTGAAACGAAAATTTGCACATCGCTACAAATGTGACAGCTCCAATGAAAGATGTTCTTCAAATTCTGACTCCAAGGCAAGCACAGAACCACCAAAGGTAAGTGGAAAAGTTAAAGCAGTTACTCATCATTCAATGCATTCGACTTAATGATTTCAAAAATATAATTATTTGTATTTGGGGATAATAACCTTTGTCATTTTTGCCTTTGCACATTTTTAGAAAGATTCTGTCTTCTTATTCTCTCCCACATTAATCCTCACTTTTAATCCCTTCTGCATCATTTGAAAATCTCAAGATTTTTGAACAAGCTTTAATTTTATTACATCTTTTCTGCTTTTGCTGAATGAATGCAAATTATTGAAATGGTATTGCTTGTTGGATAAATGTTTCCTACAAACAGAAGTCCTTCGTCATCAAATGTTCAGCTTCTTCACCAGCATATTAATCTTTGTTTGGTGAAGCATAGTGACATAAACTGGAGTACAAAAGCTTGGTATGTTATGTACATTTTTTTTCTAATAGTTTGGGCAACATTTGCTGAAGCCTACAGGAAAGAGAAAATCGTCATTTGAAAACACATCTCAGTTTTGATCGAAAGCTTGGACAAAGTAAAGGCTTATACTTTTCCCCCAAATGGGGTTCGGTTCTGGTTAGACAATTATATGAAGCAGTGCCACCGTCTTCAATTTGCAATATGTCATAATAATGAAAGCACATTTTAACATTTAGTTCATCGACTTTTTTATTTAACAGTTGCTGTTTTATGTGCTCATGATGAGAAAGTATTTCTGTAACCAAACTAAATGTTTTTCGTGTTGGTGTTCTAGTGTTTTTGTGTATATCCTAAATTCTAATCTAACTAAAATAAATTGGGCAACTGTTTTAGTTGTGTTTAAATGTAGGAGGGGGAGTGGTACTGGAGGAGGGTGTCATGGGTTTATTTTTACTTTGACACTAAGAATGAAGATAAAATACTTGTGCTTTGCACCTGTCCTTTAATGCAACTAGAGTAGCCCCATATAAAATGGTCGCTATGTTTGTGTACTCATTTGTCTCAGTGTTTTAATTATAGGTATCAATGCTGATCATATTACCACAGTCGTAATTGTAAGAGGCCTGATCTGACGTGGTTTTGGTATCTTAAGACTGCTAACATTAACCTTCCTCACCAATTCTAACTACTTTTAAACCAGCCCTTACTAACAAGTTTTTTTTAAATGTGATAAGTGATTGAAGATAAATTACTATATTTTTGTTACATCTATATTAATTTAAAAGCATCCTGGAAGTCTAATTCTTTCATGCAAATCCTAAGAATTCTGGGCAGCAGTATCTAAAAGAATTGTTTTAGATGATAGATATACATGTGCGCAACAACCATTTTAATCATTTTGTAATGTGCACAGCTTTATATATGTTATATAGAAATGCACTAAAAACAAACTCCTTTAAATAGAAAAAGTTGCAGTGCTGCTTCATTTTAGACCATGATTATAAACAATGATTGGTAGATTTACATTAAAACTACACTACAAGTTCTGGAATTACCCAGGTCCTATTTTAGAAAAATAAGGTTGGGTATAGTCTCAGAAAATCTTCATGCAAAGCATTTTCTAGATTGCCATCTGTTATTTAAAGGTATTAAATTTGCAGCATTATTATATGATCTAAAAATGTATTCAGTTTCTTGTTCATTGACATGCATTTTGTATTTTGTGGGATAGGGAAGATGCAAGGTGCAATGAGATTTCACTTCTAGCATTGCCATCTCTCCTGCTTCCTTTGGGAGGACTGAGGTGGGAAAAGTATTTCCAAGCCAGAAAGTCATAAAGAGTAATATATAAAAGGAAATGCTGCAGGATGGTTTGCTTTCGGTTATTAAAGATAATTAAGATTACCTTTTGCCCCCCAGTGGGGGGCATCTCCCCAACCATTGCCAGTATCAATTTTCACCAACTTTGATAAATGTGATTCAGAGGAAATTTCTCATCTTTGCTTCTATCCCCTCCCTGCTTGCATGGGGGATTTGGGGAATGAAATCAGATTTTATGTTGTCCAGCTCACTTCCTGCCAATGTTTTGTTTGTGAAAAATATTTCAAATATAGCAACATCTGACAAGACTTAAAATATTGTGCTAGCTTGTCTGGTAATAAATGAAATACAAATTTCAAGCATTCTTGGCAATCTAGAATATGTGAATGTAGTAATTTATAATCTGGGAAGTTTGCTGGTTCTATCCTTGATGCAAAGTACATCATAAAAATATATTTGTGGAACTTGACTGTAATGCCGACATTAGTGTTTACCTAATCTGTTTTTATTGCTTTTGGAGTATCAGCAAACTTTTAGCATTTTACGTAGAATACAAATACAACACAAATCCACTTTAGAAGTAAATTAATATTTTTTTGTTAATTTTGGTTCTCTTAAGAACAGGATATAAAATCACATTGATTCTGTGTCCCTGTTGCATGTTTGACATTTGTGGACTATACGTGTTTGATGTGCCAAATTCACAAAGTTAATAATTTTACAGCAATTGTGAATGAGGATGTGTGGAAAAAAAATATTGCTGTTAACATTTGCAGCTGGTGATCATCAATCAAATAAACTAACAACTTGTTCTACTGTATATTAATTATATTTCAAATGGTTTAAACCAAAATAAAACTGAATATTTGGCCATACTACCATTTTCTTGTATTGGTAATTAGAATCATATACATGCTTTTAGTACTTATTCTTGGCTCAGATGCATGTACAGTGCATCTGGAGTGTCAGAGAAAAACTAATACTTAAAGCTTTTAAGGTGGTGGTTTAACAATGAAACCAGCCCAATAAGTTAGTGAGCTAAGCAGTTGCATTTTCAGATGATTTGACTTGTATTCTTGAACTACGTAGCATTGAATAGCCATTGTTAGACAGTATTGGCTATTGGTACTGTAGTCTAAGAACAGGCTTTGTCCTCTGGCAAAATTCTAGAGATGGAAATCTGAAATAAAAAAAGCCAATAAAAGCAATTTCAAAGAGTCATTGACCTGAAATGTAAACAGTGTTTCTTTTTGCATGGATGCTGCCTGATCTAATATTTTTTGCATTTTGTTTTTGATGTGCAGTAAGGTTTATTTGTACCTTTCCTAAGCACTGTCCATACAGTTGTGTCATCAAGTGGCTAAAATTTGCAACTATCTGTTAAATGGATTTAATACATCTCAAACTTGTGCTCTGTGGTTCCAGGTTTCTGTTGAAATGGTGAATATTACCATAAAGGTGTGGGCAAAATTGAATATGTCTACATGTAAACTTGGAACATAGAACACTTGGCAAATGCAGTTTTCAACATATTTCTTTATGCAGTGAAATTCTGTCAAGTAACAATTGCCTTAAATAAAAATTTTAAATAAAAATTATTTAAATTTGGTTTGTATCTTTAAGTTTAATGACTGAAGCTCTTAAAGCAAATCTAACTTTTATCTTTTGTAACTTTTTTCCTGAAATAGGTTCAGTGCCTGTTCCATTTATTTTGGCTAATCATCTAACTATAATTATCACAACTACTCATTTACTGGTGAAGCTAGAAATTCTTGATCAAATTTAAATAAAGATCAAATGACACCATGGATTAATCCATTTTTGGACTTGTCTATCACAATGTAATTTTCCAGAAATTATTATTGGATAACTGTTTTTCAGTAGCCTGGTGTCCTTTGGCTTATAGAGCTGACTTGTATTGCTGCCTCCTGAATGCAAAATTATGCAAGAAATCTAAATTTTGTTGTTATTAGCTTAAAGTTACCAGTGCCCACATTAGTTTTCAGTGACTTATTAAAAAAAATTATAATTCCTTGCCACAGTAGGCAGTGTTAATTATTGAGTGAATGTTTACCTTTTGTAGAATTAGATATAACTTGCTCTTCCTGTATGATTATTTACATTATTTTTTAGCTGGGAAGGTAAGCAACTAGTTTATTAATAACGAATTTCTTGTGTCCACCAATCACTGTTGCAGGGTATTGATGATTACTGGAGTAATAATCCAATGTTCAGGTCCCATTATAGGCATCTTAAAGAAAATCTACTCTTACAGGAGGGAGCAGGAAGACTATCCCTGAATCTGTTTGGTTGCCATAAATACCTGAATGGTTTATTTGTGCTCTTTAGAGAAGTAAAAAAAATCTTTATTCTGGCTGGGTTATGTGGTTTACTTTAATTATCCTTTGAGTCTCATACCAATCTTAGTTTCCCTGAAAAGTTGATAATGCAAAAATCACTCTCATTGCTGGTGAGCCCCCACATCCTGAGAATAAACCAATCTCTAGGCACAATTGAGATTTAATTATCTGTGCCACAGTTTCATTAAATCTCTTGTTATTAAAAGTAAAAAGATTTTACCGATGAGCATTTATTTGGTAGGGAGTTAGCCCTGGCACATACTGAACAACTGGTATAAAACCAAACATTTTCTTTTAATTGAGACTTCTGTCTTGGTTGTTTAAAGCTTCTTTGCAGTACAGCTTTATATTCACAAGATTTTAATGGAGGAAAATATTATAGCCAAGCAGAGAAGACAACATAGTAGCATGTTATTTCTTTTAAATGGATGCAGTTGGAGGGTGTCAGAAGAAAGGGAAGATGGAGTTGTATGAAGCTTCTATATTCTTATCCTATTATGAACATTTTTTTTGTTTTTAAAAAGTCAGATAAGACAAACAGAAGACCAGGACAGAGTTGAAATGGAATTACAATTGCACAAGGCAGGAACTTGCAACATACTCTATCTGTGGAATGGCACAATGGCCTGGGTGCAAGAAAAATATTGGAGGGGGATTTCTGGATCAGTTTGGGTTTTCTGATATCACTGAACTTGGTACTGAGGTCAGAAAGGCTATAGTGTCCCCAGACAGAAGTCTGAGGTTGCTGGAAAATTTTGTTGGAATATTGTAGGAGTCAGAGTACATTAGCGAATTGTATCGTTTTGTTTCCCTTGTACTGATGTGTAGTTTTTATTACATTTATACTAAATGGGTTGTAGAGGAAAGGCTTCTGGATGCCATAAAAAAAAAACGGCACCACATAACCATAGTCACGTGGAGTAGTTAAAATTTAATCCCACTGTCCTTCATTTTCTTCATGCTATGTTTGACACCAGCTCATGCTGAGTTTCACCCTGATGCTGAGTTTCACCCTGATGCTGAGTTTCACCCTGATGCTGATTGATACCAGTCCTGTTCGGGTTCCCTAAAATGTTGCTTTGATGTCAAACAGCTACTCTCACTTCCATGACCACGTTTGCACCACTTGTAATGTGAGCTAGTTTTGGCTGGTCCCCAAATTCACCATTGGTTTTAATGTGCATGGACTTTTTAGGATATATTCCCTTGGTTGTCATCTCATTTTCAGTTATTGTATCTTCTCTCAATCTTCTACTCATCCTTTGAGCCTGGGTTGGCCACCTGACAGTTATTTACAAAGGAAAACTCCAGCTTAAGCTAGAAACCCAGTTAACCAAGTGATAGCCTAAATAAACAGGTAAGCATTCAGATTGATATCAAAATATTTCTGCATGTGTTTAATGACATATCTATTCAAATGTAGCCTTCCTTGCTCCCACTTTGAGTCACAGAGAAATGGGTTGGGTTTGTTGATGAAAAGTGCTCTTTTGCAAAATGTACTCCTGGACACACAATGAGTGATTTACTGTTCATCCAGCCTTCTCTGTAATCATATAAATGCCTCTCTTCCTCCTCTTAGTACTGGCAAAACAATGGCTGTTGCATGTCAAGAGATGGAAGTGGGTCAGTAGCTATCTTGGGCTGTAGTAAGTCCTGCAAGTCATATCACAGCCATATACAGTGTATAGCAGACATACCAGACAGTTTAACCACTTCCACATGACCTGGTTGTGCAGAGTACTTCACACCATGTGGCAAGACAAGACTCCAGACAGAGATTCTGTCCTAAACAAACCTCTTCAGCACTTACATATTGTTTTAAAAAAACAATCACAGATCAGGTGGGCAGGACATCTCAGAATACCTGATGACACAATACCAAAGCAGCAAACTTATGGAGAGCTGACTGAGGGCAAACAATCATGTGGTGAACAGAAAGGGATTCAAAGACTCTCAGAACATCCCTGAAGAGTTTAAATATTGACGCATGCTACTGGGAACAAGCATTGGATGGTCCTGTTTAGTGTACCTGCATGAAGAGCAGTGCTGCTTCATTTGAGGAAGCAGAGGAAGAGAGAATCTCAAATCAAGAATGGCTGATGCTAGAGTATTCCTTTCTGTCACCTGTGTCAAAGGAAATCTTGAGCCTGGATTGGTCTGATCAGCCATCTCCAGATACATCGCAACACTATAGATGCCATGGTCTGTCTTGAGAGTAAGTGACAAACAACAATCACAGCCATATACCTGGCTGCTTGGATGCCATAACACTGAATCCAGGAGTTCTATGGTGATGCACTTTTGTAGGAAAATTTTAAATGGGATAGAAGAACAAAGAGCTATGGCCTTAAGGCCAACAAGTCAATTAAAAACAATGCTGGGATTAATTTCTGGGGATAGAATTTTAAAAACCCTGGGTTAGGCTGCATTTATGATCCATGTATAATAAAAAGCTCTAGTGAAAAATGTAGCAATGTCCAAAAATGGTACTAGATCGCACCATGTCTGTAGGAAAAGACTGACCAGCTGATGGAAGTGGAAATCGGAGCTGATTGAAGTATTATGAACAAGACTGTGGATATGGATAAAGGTTTCGTGTGGCAGGATCCAAAACTGGGGCCAGTCTGTATAAGATGGTCACTAACAAAACCAAATTGTGAAAAATCATTTAAGGGTAATTTAAGATGAACTTACAACGGTAGGGAGTGGTTGAAACAAATGGATGCTTTCAAAAGAGAATGGAAAGCTAAGGCAGATGAAGATGTATGAAATACAATTATCAGCAGACCAGGTGGGTCAAATGGCCTATTTCTGTGGTGTAAATTCTGTTATATTTAATTTTCTATGTTCTGACCAACATCTCTCAATCCACATCAATGCAACATTGATCATCAAGTCACTGGCACATTGCTATTTCTGGTAGCTTGCTCCAGAATATTGCCTGCCAAAACTTTACATTAAAATGATTGCACTTCAATTGCACTTGGAACATTGATATTGTGGAAGGCATTGCACAAATACAGTTTTTCACTGTAATGGATTATGTCATATTGACCTTGAATGTCCATTACAGCAGCTAAATCTGGCCTTTTCATATTATTCCCTCTAGCACCAGGGTCAACAGAGCCATGTGGCTGTTTGTGCTGTTCATAACCCAGCACTTGCCTTCCTATGGCTCTGGGAGTTCATATCTGTGGATCCATGGGAGGACTGATCTCCCTGCTTCCTGCGCAGTGCCTAGGGGGTAATCCTGAAACTAGGGAGGAGGTATCCAGGGCCCAGACATAGATCACAATTTCCAGATCCAAGTCAGTATCTCATTCTGAATGCAGGGGTACAAGACTGGTGGGTACAAATTCTATTGCTATATCAGTTACTGTTATCATTACTGTATTAGTGTTCATGTCATTTCTGGCTTTAACTGCAAGTTTAAAGAACTGATAGAGACAATCTTAAGATTCTTTGAATAACCATCCATTACAGCCTACCTCCAAGATTTTGAGCTTGTTAGACATGGACACAAGTACATATACTTGAGTGATTCCCATGTAATAATGCTGCAAAGCGTGGTGGTAATTGAGCTTGGAAAAGAAAACACGTTTCGCTACCTGACTTGGTGGAGTGGAAACCATTTGACCTCTGTACAGCCAGACTGTCTCAAGAAGCTGTGTGTTTTTCTGACTGCTTTGTTGCCTATTGCATTTGCTTCAATTAAAAATCCTTTCTCCTCACCAGCGTGAGGCTTGGGTGTTTTTAAAAGCATGGGAAATGTTTTAAATCAAAATGCAGCAGATACTGAAAATACTTGACAGGTTAGGCAGCATTTGTGAAAGTAGAAAAAGTTAATATGCAAGGTCAATGAAAGGAAAAATGTTGAGCTAGCACATTAAACTTCCTCCCTCTACAAATTACTGCCACCTTGGCTGGAATGCATCTTATAGAAGATCTTGATACTATCGGCAAGATGGAAAAGAGCACTGGAGGGATGGTGAGTAGAGCACTGTGGACATGGTAGTTTTTAAATATCAGTATCTGGTTAAGTATGACTTGCAAGTAGCTCCCTGAAACTTTGGATAACAAATGACTTTTCATACAAAACAACATTATGCACTATTAAACTGAGATCTGCTTTTCAATTATGGGTTACATGATTTGCAGCCCTCATATACTGCAATTTTGACCAAATCTGGAAAAAAGCTGTAGCCTCCTGCTGCAGCATTGCAACTATCTTTGGGGGTCCTATATTGTTTAAGCTTTCTGTACCATCTTCCATTCCACTCTGCAGAGATTGTATTGGCATTGTTTCAGTTATTACACTTTTAAGATGTGACTGGAAACTTGTTTTGCAAACAGCAGGTGAACAGCAGTTTTCTAAAGGCCTTTTGTTCAGTGATTTACAATGGAAGCAAGAGACTGCAGATGCTGGGATCTGGAGCACCAAACAATTTGCTGCAGTAACTGTGGATGGGATGAAACTGTTGACATTTCAGGTCAAAACCCTGCATCGGTCTGTTGACAATTCCTTTCACCCCCACAGATGCTGCTTGACCTGTTGAGTTCCTCCAGCAAATTATTTCTTGCTCCAGTGATTTACAATATTTGTTACTGATACAATTATGAAACCTTTTTGCTTTATATCCAGTTAAAATTTGACAATTAATTCTATGTCAAACAGTATACCATCAATGAAGTACTGAATTTCCAAGTATTAAAACTTTAAACCAAACAGGCAAGTAGTTCAAAAGGTATGTCAATTTTTTATTCAAAATTTTAAACAGCAACAGGCATATCAAAATATGAATATGGCAACTCTGCCAACAACCTGGTAATGTTCCTAAGCTTAACATTGAAGCCTTCATCTCTAATGATGGCTGTTGCAACAAATTGTAAACAGAATTTTTTTTAAACAGTCCCAGAATACAAGTTAACTAAAGAGAAAAGCACCAATTTGTTTCACTGGAAAATGCTGAACTTAAGATATAGTTGTGCTTACTGTACATAATCAACTATTTAAAACATTGTAAAATACAAAATGGAATGTTTGAAATTTAAAAGAACGTTTGTATTCTTATCCTACAAAGGGTTCATAGTTTCACATCAGACAAGGCCTACAGGGGAGTAACAATTCACTCGCAAAAGGTCGAGGAACAATGCACTTCTTTCAAATAAAAACAGATTTGGTCACTTAGCTTTGTGCATAGTTTTAAGGCATTTTAGCAATTTTTCTTCAATCTGGCTGTTTAATTCGTGCGTGTTTTCACATTATGAAGAAAACAGAATGGTGAAAGTGGCAGTATGTTCTGCTGTAAATTCCAGACAGCTGTTATCACTTGCTTCAGACAGAGACAAATATCCTGATCTGATCTTTATTATAAACTATTAAGTGCAGTTCATACATCTTAAACCACTTTTGTTGATTTCACCCATTAATCTGTTTTTAAGTTGTTTCATTAACTCTCCCCTAAGAAGGCAAAGGCCAGCAGCACTTTGTTGCTATATATGCTGAAGTAAGCTTGGCTGTGATCAGAGATGAAGGCTGGATTCACAGTGCACCAAAGGAACACCATGGCAGAAGAGAGGCTTCCATGGAAACTTAAATGGCATCACAAAAGATTAAAAACAAACTGCAGCATATTTTGTTCTATCTTCTTACCAACTAGCATTTCCCAAATTAGTGGTTCCTTTTTCACTATGCTTCAAGGCAAGAACCAGAACCAAAGTATCAAAAATACAGCATTGTAAACAAATCTCTGAGGCAGAAAAGGACTGGCTTCTTTGCATGCATTCAGTCACTCCAAAATGGTGGGAAGAGTATAAAAGCTCTTCTTGTACCAACATAAGAATATTTTCATTAAGTTCATATTTTAGCCTTCTTTTAAAAAAAAACCACAGAAAACCCCAAGTGCAGAAATTGCAAGTATCAATCTGTATTACAGTATTCAAACTAACCATTAATAAATGGCACTTCCTGGGACACTGCCACCCTCCTTTTCCCATTCTCTTCAGTGTGGCCACCTCTGCAGTTTATGTGCTCAATGTCTCACAAAAGCCAACTGAGGTATTTGTGTATTGCTTTATGTTCAGGCTTTGCAAGGAGCAAAAAAGCAATATGATGCTTTGAAGAAAGCATTGAATTACATTATGTTGACGTGGCTACACATACAACCATGGCAGTGAAAGCCTACAAGTATATCTCAATTCCTCACCTGAAAGCATCATCCCATTTGCATTCAGCCTAATAGGCTGAAAACTCATTGTCCAGCTCCCACAGAATCAGTGGAGTGAGAGAAATAAAAGAATTCTCAGCTTTCCTGAGGTACAAGTCAGTTCATTTCCTCGCAAATAGAATCAGTATCCTCTCTACTCCGGGTCTGTTCCTGTAATAATCCTTTCCAGCTAGCATTATTCAAACTAAGATGTCCAAGCATGGTCTGGGACAGTGTGCTGTTGGCAAATCGAGACCACTCCACAAAAAGAGGCTTCACTACATAAGTTATGAAACCTGGTGTGCAAAACAATATTTATTAATGTTAAACATAATTAATATTCATTTAAGTTTGTGTTATCAGTATTTACTGAAAACTTGAGTAAATTCATTTTGGTTCACATTTGGCATTGTAACCAATATTTTGCTCTAAGGAACAAGTACCAAGCTGTTCAACTAAAAATATGCTATTTAAATACTTTTTTTTTGTTACAGGCAATTCAAGTAGATTTAAAAACAAACCACTAACTGCTATATTTTTGTTGTATATACCTATAAATTTAATGGTTCTTCAACACAAATCCAAATTTCTTCTAAAAATTAAAACTTGAATACTTATTTTGGAGACTATACTTGAAACTATATAATATGCTCCATTACACATTTATGAATTCTCATAATTACTGAATCTCCACCCTGTCCTGTGAATTGACAAGAACTTGAGTACAATCCAGTCGTCACGATATTCAACTCTCAAAATATGGCAGAAAAGAAAAACAACTGATTTATTTTACTTCAATTTCCAAAACTTTCTGCTTTCACATGTGTACAACTTGCTTTTCTTCAAGACCATGCCTCAAAACATAAATGACTGGTTCCATTTTTGATTTTTTTTTTAATTCCTCATTTGTCATACATCCTGTTACTCGTTGAATTCTTTTCCATCTCATCAATCACATGATTGTGCTCACATAATTGCAGTGGTTAAATATAACAAGATAATTGCTCTGTATTTTCTTGAAACTTAAATCACTCACCTATTTGAATATTGGCTACAGTTTCTGTGTGGCGATCACATAGCTGACTTATATCTAGCTTATTCCTCCTTTCAATATCCCCTACATAAGGAAAACAATCAATAATCAACATAAATTATCTCGATTGTTTCTGTAGTAAAATTTCAGGTTATCTCCTTTTTGCTGCATTATTCTGCTAAACAGTTTCATTATATATAAATTTCCCCTGCAATGTATAGTATTAGATTGCTTTGTCTTTTGTTAAACATTCAGGAAAGAATAAAATACATTAAACTGTAACTTCTGATCCAAGAATTTTTTTCTTCACAAGAAACACAAAGTGAAGGCATGGTTTGTTGGTACTACTAAAAGTTGTCTGCATATCTAGAATGACACAGCTATACAACACCTGATACTTCAAGGCAAAATCCAGATTATCTTTTGCCAGGATCATCCAAAAAGCCAATCTTTATAGTTTTACAATTTAGCTACATTTTTTTCTATTGTGTGGGTTCCAAATTAACATACTTACAATAAAGCTTTGATCTGTTTTTCATTATCAACACAATATTACATTAACTTTTCTAATTACTGCCTGACTTGATTTGAATTCTGAGGGATATAGTTACTATTACTCAAACTCCTTTTCCTTGTACGTTTCAGTTGTATTAATTTTAAATCCCCAATTCCATGATTTTAACTTATTCACTACTACATCTGATAACATTCAATTTACCAAACAGCTGAGATACCGCTAAAGCCTTTCTTTGCCCTCTATTAATGAGGTGGAACTTCTCTTGATATTTCTAATACCTATAATCCTTGAGTGAGGGTAAGAGTTTAGTTGTTTAGAACATGCTGTAAATTGGGCCACTGCACTAAATATACCTTGATGGAAAAATTCTTGGGATACTTTTTCACTCCACTGCTTACTCAGTTCCCAAGGCCGGCATGGGTTACTGATATCTGCACATTTCAGTGCTATCTGTAAAAAGAACAAATTATTTATTTAATTAAGTGGCTCGAGTTTGTTTTTAAATTCTTCTTGTGTCCTTTAGCCCACCACTTACATGACTACTTTTTACAATTCCTATCAATTCAGTTAACTGCAAGGTTGTACAGAAGCTTGGGCAGTTTATCAATGCAACCTTATCCACAGACACAAATATTGATCAGGTTTATTGTTGAAGTGGAAAACTTCACAAAGAGAATCCCTGAGTGCATTTCATCTGGGTGCTCAGATTTCCTCCCACAACCTAAAGATATGTTGGTATGTTAATTGGCTACAGTAAATTAACAACAAAAGGAATTAAAAATGGAGGGAAGGGGGCGGCATGGTTGAAGGACATGTGTAACATAGATTGCAGGGGTACTGGGAAATAAAGAGGAATAAGATGAATGGACTTGATGAGCCAAATGCCTCCTGTGTCATTTTCAGTGTATGATATAAATAGTCAGACTTAAAAACTTGATCCATTTTAACAGCTCAGGCCCACTTGACCTTAACACAGGAGCTAGTGTAATGTTTGATCATCTCTGTCCATACTGATTCCCTCAAATCCAGCTCTACCTTCCACTCTGACTGCCAAATCTGCCAGTGTACACAACCTTCCACCCTCCAGTATTTTTAGCATAAACATTACAAGGTAGCAAACAATGTAGCGTAAACATTAAAACAAATTTTTAAAAAGACGTGGATAAATGCATTAAATGATAGAGGTGGAAAATTATTTCAATGGAAATACCCCACATTAATAGAAGAAAAACAAATAGGAGATGGTAGGCACTCATGAAACAGGAGAAATGACACATCAAAGCGAAAGACAAGTGGAATAAAGAAACAGTTAAGATAGGTGATTTAATTAAAACACGGACCCTGAGAGGTCTTTGCAGAGCAGATTTGGATTCACATGCGGGAGTTTAAAAATAAAAGGTTGCCCATTTTAAGACAGAAGAGGCAATAGTTATTCTCAGAGTTGTGATTCTTTGAAACTTCTTCAAAAGGCAATGGAAATAGAGTTTTTTGTTTACGGCATGGGTAGAGAAATACTTTCAGCAAAGAGTGTGAAAGGATATCATGGTTAGCAGGGAATGCAGAAGGGAGGTTACTGTTGCATCAGCCATCAGATTTGAGGGCCAGGTAGCCTTCAACTACTCCTTATTTGTATGTTCATAACATATTTCTCATATTTCCAATATCATGGAGGGAAGCCATTCAGCCTATCAAGTCCATGCCAGCTATCAAACCAATCCCATCAGTCCCTTTTCCCTACTTGGTTCCCTGTAACCTTATCTTCCACATTCCCGTTAATACCAAACTAATTCTCCTACTACTCGCCTACACTGGGGGCAATTTACAATAGCCAGTAAATCTACCAACCAATGTCTTTGGGAGGAAACTGGAATACCTGGGGAAACCAAAACAGTCACAAGGAGAACATGCAAACTCCTTTACAACAGTACCAGAGGTCACTGGAGCTGAGACAACTGCAATACCTGCAGCAGAACTGTGCCTCCCCAAGTAACAGACAAAAATACATATGGGCAGAGCACATAACCAATAGCACAGAAGATAGAGACAATTATAAGAGAAAAGAGAAGAGAACAAAATGAAAGGGTGTCACATACACAAAGGGAGTGGAAGAAAACAAAAATGAGTAAAAGAACGAATGAAAGCAGTGTGAACATTTTGATCACAGATTCACTAATATTAAAAATTTTGTGTGATGTTGCTTCAAAACATTTGAGAAACTCCTTTCTTTATAACTAAAGTAATGTAGAACTGAGCCTTGCTACAGCCTGAGTGAAATACAGGAAGTTATCAAGTCTGTTTATCATCAAGTCTAAGTAAAAAGCTGAGGATGTCCACAATTTCAGAACATGAGGCATTTGGAACAGGACTGAGAAAAGATTGCTAAATACCGAATGTACCATTTACAGAATTTAGAAGGATGTGACAGACTTAATGGCTGGTGGGAAATCAGTGATTTGTTTCATCAACCAGTTAAATTCTCTATAACCGACAACCTTACCAATCAAGTAACAGAGAAATTTTACTTATACCCAAAAATATATTTTATGGCTATAATATTCAGTCAAGTGGGAGGTGCAGTGGCACAGCTAGTAGAGCTGTTGCCTTACAGTGCCAGAGATCAGCTTCAATCCTGACCTCAGGTGCTGTCTGTGTGAATTTGCATGTTCTCCCAGTGGCTCTGCGGGTTTGCTCCGGGTGCTCTGGTTTCCTCCCACATCCCAAAGGCATGCAGGTTGAAAGGTTACTTTGCTTTTGTAAATTGTCCCTAATGTGTAGGTGAGTGGTAAAATTTGATGAAGAATAAAAAAAATGGCATTTATGTAGGATTAGTGTGAATGGGTGCTTGATGGTCAGCAAGGACTCAGTGGGCCAAAAGGCCTGTATCTCTGCCATATCGCTGTGACTCCAAGTATAACAAAGTGCATTGTCAGATCCTCCAGAATTATGCAGATGTGCAAATTAAAATTAAATTAAATGCCAGCTTAAAGTTCAAGTATGTTTTCCAAAGACAAATACAGACTGACAATCAATGCAGTAATGATGGAATACTAAACTACTGTACAAATCCAATCTTTAGAAGGAAACATTAAATTGAGGCCCCAATGGCTCCGTCTGGTGAATTTAACAGATTAAATGGCTTTACTTAGAACAACAACAAAGGTATTAATTCCCAACGCCCTAGACAATGCATGTTTTTGATCAAAGCAAACTAGAAAAAAAAAGTATGATCTAAGTAAACTGGTGAAAAACGGTTTCAGGTCTTCATCACATTGTTATTTTTGAATAAAGGAAGTACATCATTGGCTGTTAAAAGCTTTGAGATGTTCTGAGATTGTGAAAAGCACAATATAAATGAGAATTCTTTAATTTCATAATAGCAATACTGAAATATCATGTCTTCATCAAAAGTTAGCAGTAATTGAAAAATAATTAAAGACTTGCAAAATTAATGTAGATATATTTGTAGAGCTAAGTAACATAATGCAATGTGGACAATATTATTCCTTTTTAAATATGAAGCAAAATAATTTTGAATTATGCCTATAACAGAAAACCAACACACAAAATATTTAAACTCTGGGAAAATTCTGAACATAAAAGGTTACCTGCAGCATGAAATGTCGATGGCTGGCATCATCTAAACACAAGTCACTCATGTCCAATCGAGATATCAGTTGTGACAGAAACTCATTCTGGCGGCTTATGTCTGTAGCTAGAATTAGGGAACCCAGCTGGCTTTCCATTTGGTAGCTTCAAAAAAAATAATGTAGATATCAATTGTGTGTAGATGTGCAATCACTTTATGTAGCTTAAAACTAATATTTAAACTTAGTATTGAGGATAGCATTCCTAATGGGATTTTTATTACAAAGAGCTGAAATATAAATGCTTCAGCTTTCTCCACTGAAATACATTTTTTGCTCTATCCATTAAATATCCTCCCCACAATACAGGCCATAAATCTCGAAAAGCTGGAAATACGGTTGTGAAAGCTCTCTCATTTCTGCTTGTTGGCTACGTTGGTCAAACATCTTGTAGTTGGATTTGCCCATCAGTATCATGCCATAAGTTATGTCTTGAAATTTTATGGGCATATTCTTTAAAAACTTGAACAAGTTCTCTAGCTAATTTAACAATAATCATCCTGTCACTCAAGTATAATTCTTGTTTAGGAGATTCAAACTAATTAACAACAAGATCAGGCTAAATTTCAAGGTGGTAGTCTTTGCTCTTAATTAAGGCAACCATTGCACTACTGCATTATTGGGGTCAAAAACCATAAGTAGCAATCTATCTGGAAGACCATCTACATTTACACCAGTCCTTGATGATGGAGCTTTGCTTCATAAGTTTAGCAGAAGTCATCAGTGAGAAAATAATTCACTAGAAGCAACTCTTCTTAAATCCTAAACATCTGAGTTTAGATCGTTGACTTATTAATGCATTCACATAGCAACTTTAAAATGAAACATTGCCAAGGTGATTCATAGAACCATTAACGAGATTTTATACTGAGCTGCATGAGAGATATTTTCATAGGTGACTAAAAGTTATGGAGAAAGGGATACGTTTTAAAGAGTCATAAATAGTGGAAACATTCATAAATGGTATTCCACATATTAGGGGCTTAAGCAGCTGATAACACTTAAAAGCCAATATTAAGGAATGAGAATCATAGATGAAAAAAGGTCAAATCTGGAGAAATGTTGGGTGATGATGGCAGTTACAGACAAGGAGATGCCAAAGCCTTTGCTTGGAAGGTGGTGGAGGTTATGAAAACATTAAGAATCAACTGGAGTTATGAAAATGCAGGAACATTCAATGTGTTTGACTAATATAAACAAATACTTTGATAACATTACTGTGCAGACAAAGTGTGAAATTTTAATCTGGATTTCTAAAATAGTAATTTAAGAAGAATGAATTCAGAGATTTAGGCCCACTGGAAACAAAGGGACAAAGTGGACAAATAGGTAGTTAAAGGATTGATAGTAGAAATATAAAAGACAATTCTTAGATTTCCACACATTGCTGATGAAATGTGTAGGGAGAATTAGAACTTGGATTAAGGGGAAAAAATGTTAATATCTTCCCATTTCACTGACAAGGGTGTAAACACACAGGAAGTGGAAAATTGACAAACGTTTATGACTAAAGTAAAGGTAATTAAAATAAAAATATTTATTTATTAAGTATATAACCCCTTTACTGAGAAACACTAAATTTGTTCTGATTTTCAGACATGCAACAGATGCACTGATTAAAAAATTATGAAACATAATATTGAGCAAACCATCAGATACATACCTTCCTCAACTGAAAATGTGAAAATAATTTAGATTCATGAAGCACGCACACTGCTGACCTCCAGTGATGGTTTTCTAACACCGAGGTATTCTGAGAGTAAAGGAAAAGGTATTAGTGGCAAAAACATTTTTCCCATTTCATATGATACCTGACACCAAGTCACATAAGAGACTTTAAAATAGATGACACAAAGCTTAGGTAAAGGGACAAGTTTTAAAGAGTGTTGAAAGTAGAAAAGTAGAGAGGAGGATTAGTTTATTGAGACAATTCCAGAGCTTAGAATGATGACACCTGAAAGCATGGCCAATAGTGGAATAATCAGATTCAAGGATGAGGAGGGCATGGGTATATCAGAGGATTATGGGATATTGTGGAAATGGGGAGATTGTTTTCAAATCCTTGCAACATCCAAAGTTGAGCAATTTTTTTAAAATTGAGCCCATATTTAACCAGGAGCCAAAGTAGATCACAGGTAATGTGGATGACCTTTAAATTTAGAGAGTACAAAGGCATTGAAATATGAAGCAAAAAAATCAAGCTACTGGAGGAACTTGGTGGGCCAGGCAACATCTGTAGAGGCAAAGGGATAGTGACATTTCAGGTCAAGACCCTGCATCAGGACTGAGCATAAAGGGGAGATAGTCAGTTGAAAGAGACAAGGGAGAAGGGTTGGGGCAGCAGCTGGCAAGCGATAGGAGGATACAGGTGAGGAGAGGTTGATGGGCAGACGGAGCCAGGTGGGGGATGGGAAGGGTGGAGAAAGCAACAGAAGCTGGAGGTGATATGGAGACAGAGAGCTGCAGAGTATAGAATCCACTGAGGAAGGGTGATGGGTGGAACCAGATAAAGGAGAAATGATGGGCAGAGAGGTACAGTAGAGGGGACCTAGTGGGTTGAGTGTGAGAGTGAAACTCTGTTCTTGAATTACCTGGAATTCTTTGAGGATATGACTAGTATTGGTAATGTACTAGCATGGATTGAGAATTGGTTTACAGACAAAAAGCAAAGAGTGGTTAATGAATGCATCTTTCCGAGGTTGGCAGGCTGTGACTAGTGGGGCTGGGGTTTGGATCCCACCCATTCAGTATATCAATGATTTGAGCGGGGGAACCAAATGTCAGATTCAAAAGTTTGCTGATGATACAAAACTAAAAGGGATTCAAAATGAGTGGGTGAGAACAGGGCAGGTGGAACAGAAAGTTGGGAAAAGACTTTGGTGCAAAAAAAAAGTATTTTTAATTGATGGTATATTGGGAAATGTGATATTCAAATGGATCTGGGTAACCTTACACACAAGTCAGTGAATCTAACATATGGTTGCAGCAAACAGAAGGACATATAAATGTTGATTTTTTTAGCAAGCGATTTCAGTACAGGGCTTCGGTTTGACCGTACTGTGTAAACATTTTGTCTTCTTACCTAAAAAAGGATATATTTGTCAGAGGGAAGATTCACTGCACTGGTTCCTGGGATGACAGGGTTTGCTGTAGGAGGAAGAAATCAACTAGGCTTACATTCTCTACACTTTAGAAAATTGAAAGGTGACCTCCATGAAATTTACAAAATTCATAAAGAGCTTGATAGGGTAGATGTAGGGGAGAATGTTTCCTGAGGTGAGAACTTTGAAAGTCTCAATTACAGAATATGGGTAGACCACTCATTACTGAGATGAGCAGAAACTTCTTCACTGAGGGTGGTGAATCTTTGGAATTCTCATCCACGGAGGGCTGTGGAGGCTCTGTCATTGAGTTCTTCCAAAACAGTGATTGTTTTTCAGATATCAAGGGATCAGAGATAAGGGGGATAGTGCAAGAAAATTGGTGCTAAGGTAGAAAATGAACTATGATCTTGGTAAACGATAGAACAGGCTTGAGGGGCCAATCCTACTCCTAATTTTTTAGTTATATTCTCATGCAGTGGGATGACAAATGGAGAAGAATGGGAGGAGAACCAAGGATATTCCTTGGAAGGTGGTGGGCACCAGACATAATGAAGCAGGCACATATACAAAACAGATTCCTGTAACTAGAACTAAACAACTGCAACCCCACTCAACTGTACTGCTGTGAAATGTCATTGGGAGAAGGGATAGATTTATTATCACATTTACACAGGATATGATTAATGACTTTGATCAAAGCCATTTCACTACTGTGGTAAGGGCAGAAATATTGCAGGAAATCAAAAATGGAGTTTGAGGCAAGGTTAGCATGAATTTGTAAGGAAATAATGCATTCAAGAGCTTACAAGACAAAATGCAGGAAGTTGGAATGGCGTTTTGTTGGAATGGTGGTTTAAAAGGTCCGAAATTATATGTTTTTGATTAAAGAGAGGAAAACGGATCTCGAGACGACTGCTAATGACATCACCCAAAATGGTAGCCAGGGATGTTGTGTGGTCAGCAGTTGAAAAGAGTCAGTGGAACAGGATGTGGGTCTTATGGATGAGTTCAGAGGAAGAGGGAGATAGGAGAGAAACAAGAGAAACACACAAATTCAGGTATTGGACTGGGGGGAAAATATTGGAATTGGTTTATTGTTGTTACTTGTACCAAGGTACAGTGAAAAACTTGTCTTGCATACCGTTCATACAGGTCAATTCATTACACAGTGCATTGAGGTAGTACAAGGTAAAATAATACAGAATGCAGAGCAAAGTGTCACAGCTACAGAGAAAGTGCAGTGTAGGTAGACAATAAGGTGCAAGGTCATAACAAGGTGAAAATGGAACTTTCAATTTTTCACATTTCACAATGGAAAGTTATTTAGTTTGTTATTTAATTCAACACTGAACTCAAATAAGATCATTATTAGATAAATGCTCACAGACCAATACATTGCAAACTAAATTCTGCTCATTACTAAATCTATTAAGACTAGTTCTAAGCCACATTATTGCAAAAAACTATTTTGAAATACTCACTAAGTTCACCATGTTACTGACTTGAAAAAGTCAGCTTATCCCAATTTATGCAAAAATGAAAATGTCTCATTAAAATGATGTCTTTGCATATGGTTATCCAATCTCTTTGATTATCTTTTGTTATCCTCTTATCATTTAATGATTTCATCCTTAATAATTACACATTTAGTTATAATAGGCTGCTTTGTAATCAAGAATAAGGTTCCATATATTGGAAGGATCCTTCTCCAAAAACAAAATAACAGATTTATACCATTATATCATATTATGGATATACTTCTAGATGTGCTCAGGAAGTCCATCAAAAACATAGACTCAGGTAATCAGATGTGAAGGGATCTTCACATCATTGACTTTCACTGTTTTAATAGGAGTAACTTAATTTTGCATAAGCACTAATTTTCCAACAGATTCATTACTAACTCTTACACCAGAGGGTGCTATAATGCCTACTATCTTCACAGTAACTATTGATGTCTAAATTTATGAATTGGTGGCAGAGAATTAATATGCACAATTTATACCAACAAACCTCATTTACAACATATGTTCTACAAGTACACAGTTTAATTAATGATATGTGGTTTCGTGGGTTTCGCTTTGGGAGGCGTCGGGACTTTGGAACAGATAAGTTTTTCTTTTTTAAATAAGGTTTTTATTATAAGGTTTTGTTTTATAAGGTTCTTTTTTTATATATGTTTTCTATATAAGTTCTCATCGGGAATAGTGGGGGCAGGACTGCGCAGGCACGTGGCGTCAGCAGGTAAAGTGCGAGCAGTTTAAAAATCAAACCGCCATATCCAGTGGGCAGCGGAGTGAGATGGAGCAGAGTGATTGGGCTTTGGCTCAAGGGGCTTCGGCATAAAGGGGCGAGGAAAGGTAGGTGACGTGAGTTAAGGAAGGAGTATGAGTGCAGTTTCCTGTACTCGGTGTCAGATGTAGGAGTTCCCGGAGTCTCCCTGCCTCCGGGGAAGGCTATATCTGCACCAGGTTGTGTCGAGCTGCAGCTCCTGAGGGACCATGTTAGGGAACTGGAGATGCAGCTCGATGACCTTCGTCTGATCAGGGAAAATGAGGAGGTGACAGAAAGGAGTTATAGGCAGGTGGTCACACCAGGGCCACGGGGAGTCAGGCAAGTGGGTCACATTCAGGAGGGGGAAGGTGACGAGTCAGGCACTAGAGAGTACCTCTGTGGCTGTACCCCCTTGACAAGTACTCCTGTTTGAGTACTGTTGGGGGAGACAGCCTACCTGGGGGAAGCAACAGTGGCAGTGTCTCTGGCACAAGAGTCCGGCCCCTGTGGCTCAGAAGGGTAGGGAAGGAGAGAGGAGGGCACTAGTGATAGGGGACTCTATAGTTAGGTGAGCAGGATAGGCGATTCTGTGGACGCAGGAGAGAAACTCAGAAGGTAGTTTGCCTCCCAGGTGCCAGGGTCCAGGATGTTTCAGATCGCGTCCATGATATCCTGCAGAGGGAGGGAGGGAGAACAGCCAGAGGTCGTGGTACATATTGGTACCAACGACATAGGTGGGAAAAGGGATGAGGTCCTGAAAAAGACGATAGGGAGTTAGGAAGGAAGTTGAGAAGCAGGACTTCAAAGGTAGTAACTTTCAGGATTACTGCCTGTGCCAAGTGACAGTGGGTATAGGAATAGAATGAGGAGAGGTTAAATGCGTGGCTGAGGGATTGGAGTAAGGAGCAGGGATTCAGATTTCTGGATCATTTGGGGCCTCTTTTGGGGCAGGTATGACCTCTACAAAGAAGACGGGTTGCACTTGAATTGCAGGGGGACCAATATCCTGGCGGGGAGGTTTTGCTAAGGCTACTGGGGGAGTTTAACTAGATTTATTGGGGGGTGGGATCCGAACTGGGGGAATAGGTGTTGGCTCTCAAATAGAGAAAGCTAATAGTAGGTACGAGAGGGAGTGATAGGCAGGTGATAGAGAAGGGACATGCTCAAGACCGGTTGAGATGTGTCTATTTTTAATGCAAGGAGTATTGTGAACAAGGTGGATGAGCTTAGAGCTTGGATAAATACTTGGCAGCTACAATGTGGTGACCATTACAGAGACTTGGGTGGCTCAGGGACTGGAATGGGTGCTTCAAGTGCCGGGTTTTAGATGTTTTAGAAAGGACAGGGAGGGAGGCAGGCAAAAGAGGTGGGGGAGTGGCACTGTTGATCAGAGATAGTGGTCACAGCTGCGGAAAAGGTGGACATCATGGAGTGACTGTCTACGGAGTCTCTGTGGGTGGAGGTTAGGAACAGGAAAGGGTCAATAACTTTACTGGGTATTTTTTTTTATAGGCCGCCCAATAGCAACAGGGATATTGAGGAGCAGATAGGGAAGCAGATCCTAGAAAGATGTGAGAATAACAGAGTTGTTTGTGATGGGAAATTTTTAACTTCCCAAACATCGATTGGCATCTCCAGACAGTGAGAGGTTTAGATAGGGTGGAGTTTGTTAAGTGTGTTCAGGAAGGATTCTTGACACAGTATGTAGATAGGCCTACAAGAGGAGAGGCTGTGCTTGAGTTGGTATTGAGAAATGAACCTGGTCAGGTGTCAGATCTCTCAGTGGGTGAGCATTTTGAAGATAGTGATCATAATTCTATCTCCTTTACATTAGCACTGGACAGAGATAGGAACAGACAGACTAGAAAGGCGTTTACTTGGAGTAAAGGGAATTATGAGGGTCTCAGGCAGGAAATTGGAAGATTAAATTGGGAACAGATGTTCTCGGAAAAGTACGGAAGAAATGTGGCCAATATTCAGGGGATATTTGTGTGGAGTTCTGCATAGGCATGTTCCAATGAGACAGGCGAGTCACGAAATGATACAGGAAACCGTGGTGTACAAAGGCTATAATAAATCTAGTCAAAGGAAAAGAAAAGCTTACAAAAGGTACAGAGAGCTAGGTAATGTTAGAGATCTGGAAGAGTATAAGGCTAACAGGACGGAGCTTAAGGAGGAAATTAGGAGAGCCAGGAGGGGACATGAGAAGGCCTTGGCAGGCACGATTAAAGGAAAACCCCAAGGCATTCTACAAGTATGTGAAGAGCAAGAGGATAAGATGCGAAAGAATAGGGCCTATCAAGTGCAGCAGTGGGAAAGTGTGTATGGATCCGGAAGAAATAGAAGAGTTACTTAATGAATATTGTACATTAGTATTGACTACGGAAAAAGATCTGGGGGATTGTAGTGCGGACTTGCAGCAGGCTGAAAGGCTTGAGCATGTAGATATTAGGAAAGAGGAGGTACTGGAACTTTTGGAAAGCATCAAGTTGGATAAGTCGCCGGGACCGGATGGGATGTAACCCAGGCTGCTGTGGGAGGCGAGGGAGAAGATTGCAGAGCCTCTGACTATGATCTTTGCATCATCGATGGAGACGGGAGAGGTTCCAGAAGATTGGAGGGTTGCGGATGTTGTTCCCTTATTCAAGAAAGGGAGTAGAGGTGGCCCAGGAAATTTTAGACCGGTGAGTCTTACCTCAGTGGTTGGTAAGCTGATGGAGAAGATCCTGAGAGACAGGATTTATGAACATTTGGAGAGGTATAATATGAATAGGAATTATCAGCATGGCTTTGTCAAGGGCAGGTCCTGCCTTACGAGCCTGATTGAATTTTTTGAGGATGTGACTAAACACATCAATGAAGGGAGAGCAGTAGATGTAGTGTATATGGATTTCAGCAAGGCATTTGATAAGGTCCCCATGCAAGGCTTATGGAGAAGATGAGGAGACATGGGATCCAAGGGGATATTGCAGTGTGAATCCAGAACTGGCTGGCCCACAGAAGGCAAAGAGTGGTTGTTGAAGGGTCGTATTCTGAGTGGAGGTCAGTGACCAGTGGTGTACCTCAGGGATCTGTTCTGGGACCCTTGCTCTTTGTGATTTTTATAAATGACCTAGATAAGGAAGTGGAGGGATGGGTTAGTAAGTTTGCGGATGACACAAAGGTTGGAGGTGTTGTGGATAGTATAGAGGGCTGTCAGAGGTTACAAAGGGACATAGATAGGATGCAAAGTTAGGCTGAGAAGTGGCAGATGCAGTTCAACCCAGATAAGTGTGAAGTGGTTCATTTTGGTAGGTCAAATATGATGGCAGAGTATAGTATTAATGGTAGGACTCTTGGCAGTGTGGAGGATCAGAGGGATATTGGGGTCTTGAGTCCAGAGGACGCTCAAAGCGGCTGCTGAGGTTGACTGTGGTTAAGAAGGCATATGGTGTATTGTCCTTCATCAATCGTGGAATTGAATTTTGGAGCTAGGAGGTATTGTTGCAGCTATATAGGACCCTGGTTGAACCCCACTTGGAGTACTGTGCTCAGTTCTGGTCGCCTCACTACAGGAAGGATGTGGAAGCCATAGAAAGGGTGCAGAGGAGATTTACAAGGATGCTGCCTGGAATGCAGAGCATGCCTTATGAAAGCAGGTTGAGGGAAATCGGCCTTTTCTCCTTGGAGCGATGGAGGATGAGGGGGGACCTGATAGAGGTATACAAGATGATGAGAGGCATTGATCGGGTGGATAATCAGAGGCTTTTCCCCAGGGCTGAAATGGTGGCCACAAGAGGACATAGGTTTAAGGTGCTGGGGATAGGTATAGAGGAAATATCAGGGGTAAGTTTTTTTACTTAGACAGTGGTGAGTGCGTGGAATGTGCTGCTGGAAACGGTGGTGGAGGCGGATACGATAGGGTCTTTTAAGAGACTGTTGGATAGGTACATGGAGATGAGAAAAATAGAGGGCTATGGGTAAGCCTAGTAATTTCTAGGGTAGGGACATGTTCGGCACAGCTTTGTGGGCCAAAGGGCCTGAATTGTGCTGTAGGTTTTTCTATGTTTCTATATAACTGTGATGCAAGGAAATCATTGGGACAGGAAGGAAAACACATACCTCTTTGTGCTCTTAGTCTTCTCCACACAGTTTCTAAACAAGTCTCCAGTCATATATAAAAATCAATCAAAGGATGATAAGTATCTTCATCTCATTTAGCTGTATTCAGGTATATTTATAGATTTTACCATCACATTGAATTCAGTGCCAGATGCATCTCCGTGACACGTTTCTGAGGTGATGTTGTGGGGTTTCAGGTGCAATAACACACAGTGATCTTCACTGTCATCATCATCCCCCTCCTCCTGCCCCTACTGTAACCATATCCTGTCAGGCTCTTCTAATGATGGCCTTGGCAAGTCTTGTTGGCCACCCCTGTTGCGCCCACCCCCCCCCCCCCCCCCCCCAACAACCTCCACCCCGCTCCAAAAAACCCTGGCGCACATCTCCACCTCCTGCACCATGGCTTCCACATCCCTTTGCAAGATTTTGTTTCTCCACCTCCACTGCAGCTGCTCTCCACCATGGCAGCCATAATGGGTGTTAGGCTTTGGCCACCTTCTGTCATTGGTGGAGAGTAAAATTTTCCAGCTGCGCTAGATTGAGCTGGGTCCTGTTGTGGCTCAATATTCCTAGCATAAAGGATTAGATTTTAGTGCGATTCACAGCACACAGTGAAACACCAACAAAAGATGATGTACAATTTCTAGGCAATTAATTCTTCATTTACATCCTCTTTTTAGTAATAAAACAATGAATTCTGGCTCTTGAATGAACTTCAAATTCAATCAACACTTACCTTGTATAAACTTGCTAGGTAGTGACTGGTTTTGATTAGGAAAGGCTGGTTAACACCAGGATGATCCATGTCATGTGTGGCGGCTGCCAGCAAACCCACCAGAATATCCCATGGAGAAACAGACTTTGCAAACTTTAAAGAGAAAGACGATCATATGTTTAGACAAAAATAACTAAAATGGAAATGCTAAATTGTGCTATCTCATAAAACATTTAAGCATAAACAACCAGCAATTCACTGGCCTGGATCTTGTGAAGGATTGTCAGCAAGACTATCATTCACTTATTTATAGAGTAAATTGGTCAGCAAACTGCAGCATCCACAAATCCAGATGTAAATGTCATTTTACAGGTTTGTCTGGTTGGAACTGCTCCTCTGCAAGTTTCATATACTGGTGCCTTGCTGAGAGATTAGACATTGAAAATGAAAATCGCTATACATGATCAAAAAAGTTTCGTGCTGGTACCTTGCAGCATCCTTTCAATTGCCCTAGCTCACTCTTTCTCCCTGTCCTTTATAACTTTCTCTCTACATTACTCTTATGCAATTTTGCATTTAATTAAATAGTATTATTTATAATTTCTGGTTTAGATTCTGCTCCATGAGAGCTCTTCATTCTGAATTGCTTAAAAATATACATTGTTCCTTTCTTTACTGTACTATAAACATATTTACCACAAGCAGTCTGCAGTTATTGTTAACACTCAAAAGTCCAAAAGTCCTGAGAGTAGCTGTAAGCCAGTCGAATGGCAAGCATCATTCCTTCATGGCTGAAGGTCATTATCCATCTTTTCATAAACTATTCACTGTTTACACTTGCTTTAGGTTTTGGTAAGTTGCATTACTTTTAAAAGTTACTCTAAGGCCAAAACTTTTCCAATTTCATTTAATTAATTGAAGGAAATATATATCACATAACTAAATGATTAAGTTTAATTGCACACAAAAGTTAAGATGTCTACATTTTTATAATTACACATGTACTTTACAGGTCTAGATTATTCTTCTCTTGCCCCAAAAGCATGAGAGCTGTACTTGTCCACAAAACAGAGCAGGGTTACCAGCTCATAGCATATTGAGGTGCAAATGCATTTCTAACAGTTTGCTCAATCCTAATTTCTGGAAAAAGTACCAAAAATTTAATTTTATATGTGCATTCCAATTCCTTTAAAGTTTTACAGTATTGATGAACTACATACTGCAGATCTAAACCATCAGCAGCAACTTTAAAAGATGCATTCTGCTCTGCAGAGCAACAACCAGAGATATTTCTACTCCTAAAATTTGCAGTGTGATAAAGTCAAAATAAAGCATAGTCCATCTGCTGCAATAATTGGTTATCTAAAGCACAAAATGACATATTATATTCACTCTATCGAGTTAATTCTTTCCTGTCCCATGAACTGCTGTATCCCAAACTCAATGATCATCTTTGTAGATTAAATGGGTTCAACTGTGTGTCTGCCTGCCTCCAAAAAGGTCAAGTAAGTCAAATCTTCCAGCAATACAAGATTTCTGCTCAACCCCACGCCATTTCCTCCCGCACGTGAATAAAAGTGAATAGAAGAAATGGGCCATACAATGTTTAAGGGCTGAATATTCATCTGCATGTGCAGTATAATATATGAACAAACATTTAATATATGCACATACATACTTTTTCTCAAGGTTAGATTTTTAAAAATGGACAAATCGATAGAAATCAAAAGTACATCTTTCCAGATAGTGGATAATAACACAATGAGAGGGATCTACTGATAATGATTTAGTGATAAAATCTGAATATAAAAATGTAATGGGTTGATGACATCTACGTGCAGCTCATAGAAGAGGAATTGCAATAATACCTCGATGGGTATTTCACTCAGCATAAAATTAACAAATCAATGTCTTTATATTCCTTTCTCATTAACACTTTCCATTCTTCTACAGACCCATATTGTTCTACTCACCTTCCACCTTTGCATTTTAAATTGTTTTTTCATTATTTTTCCAAGTTCTGATGAAAAGTCATTGAAATGTAATGTTAACTGTTTCTCTCTCCGCAGATGATACCTGATATTCTGATATTTCCTTTATTTTCTGCTTTTACTTGAGTTTCAGAATACACTATGACAGATTATTCCATACTGACAGGCAATACCATTGATCTATAGCTTCAATTTAATTACATATATGTAAAAAAAATTTGCAATTGCACACTTGACAATTGTAAACTACTTTTTGAAGCTATTTGGTGAGAATATTAAATACATAAACATGACCTCCTTCCCACCACTTATTATTCTAATAACTGTACACTTAGTAACAGTGCCATTTGCCTGAATATTGCTGTGTGCCATGCAAATGCTCCCTCCCATTTCCTGATTCAGTCCAGGTTCCCCTGAAGACTTCATATCCAACAATGCCAGAAGGGGAGTTTTATAATCAATTACAGTTACTAAGTCTGAAGTAGGGAGAACATTTATACAGTAGTTGGAGTGGAACTACCTGCTTGAAATAAGTGAGAAAAATATGTGGACATCACTTAACATAAAGAGAAAATATTTGGAGGAAACATTTTTTAATGTTAATTTTTCTCTTATACAATAACATTGCGATTTCAGAGAAACAAAGGACTGCAGATGCTGGAATCTAGAAGAAAAACACTATGATACTGGAGGAACTCAGCAGGCCAGGCAGCATCTGTGGAGAAGAGCAGGCGGTCAACATTTCGGATCAGGATCTTTCTTCAGGACTGAAGATAGGAAAAGGGGAAGCCCAATATATACGAGGGAAAAGCAGAGCAGTGATAGGTGGACAAAAGAGGGGAGGTGGGGTGGGCACAAAGTAGTGATAGGTAGATGCAGGTAAGAGATAGTGATAGGCAGGTGCGGGGTAGGTGGGGAGAGCAGATCTACTGGGGGGTGGGTCAAAGGTAAGGAGAAAAAGGAAAAAAGGGGGTAGAAAAAAAGAGATAGGCTAGAAAAGGGAAGAAAAGAAGCAGCATGGTTGGGGGGGTGTGGGGAAGGGGTGTGGGGATTACTTGAAGTGGGAGAATTCAATGTTCATGCCATCGATATAGCGGAGAAAGAGTTGAAGAACGGGGCCAGAGTAGGCTTGGAACAGAGACTATTCAACATAGCCAACGGAGAGGCAGGCATAGCTGGGGTCCATGTGAATGCCCATAGCTATGCCCTTGGTCTGTAGAAAGTAAGAGGAATCAAAAGTGAAGTTATTTAGGGTGAGGACAAGTTCAGCCAGGTGGAGGAGGGCGTTAGTGGAAGGGAACTGGTTCTGTCTCTGGTAAAGAAAGAAGCGGAGGGCAGTGAGGCCATCATGATGGAGAATGGAGGTATATAGGGACTGGAGGTCCATGGTGAAGATGAAGTTGTGCATGCTGCACCAATGTTCACCAATGAACATTGTGATTTCATTTTGAGGAGGCATTTTATCCCAGTTCCCAGAATGATCCCTGCTGTTTAAAACCTCATGTGACACACAGATAGAGGTCATGTTTTCTCATTTTTATAAATGTTTCTGGTTATTCCCAAGACAATATAAACTTAGCCTACATAGTTTCACTGTGAAGAGAGGAAAACATAAAATGGATAACACAAAGACAAACTTACTACACGTTCAAAATCTGAAATAAAACTGAAAATGTTAGAAATATCCAACAAGCCAATCAGTGCTTTTGGAAGAGAAACAGAATTAACATTTGACGTTCATGCCTTTCATCTCATCGATTTGAAAAATTGTGTTTTTATTTCTTTATAATAAAATAATATTGACAGCTGATTACATTTTTAAGAAAGTTTGTTGAATACGAATTATTTCTAGCTACTGCTGACATATTTCTAATGGCTGTATTTGAAAGCCCAGGAAGGAAACCTGAAAACATCAGTCCTTTGACACTTATTTTACCTTCACTTCCTTTAGGTAACAGTGCATGGCCTGAGTTACATCAGCAGCATGTACTGCATTGTGATAAGGGTTGTTACGGTGGTAGTCCTCCTGAACCATAACTGCATAAAAAGAAAAAAAAGGTCATTTGATCACTTACTACTTACATGAAAAATATTTGGAAATATTAAAAGAAATGCAAGAGACAATTTCTTGAATGTTTGTTAGCTACTGTTTTCTCAAATTCAATCTGAAGATTAATGAATTATTATTATTCTCAAGTTGATTAAAATCTTATGTTGAAGACATCACCAAAATCTTATTATTAGTGTATTAATTTACTGCTGCAGGTGGAGATGCACAAAGGGTGATTGTATGGTAGTCTAATGACCTATCACAACAAAATTCAGTAGCATCCAAGATCCAAAGTATCAGGCACCACTGAGATGTCCTTCATATCTTTATGCACTACATCAATGTAGAATACATAGAGAAAACAAGTGCTGGATCCATGTACAGGGATGAGGTGGGGGAGGAGGAAATCAGTCAGGATAAAAGGTTGGATCAGAGGCTTGGTCAAGAGTAGGATAAGGGAATCTGGGGCTGACCTGAGGAGTGATTGTGAGGTCAGGAGACAAGGTTCAAGGATCAGTAGCATGTGACCTAATTTTTCCGATAACATTGTAATGTCATTCTATGCCCATTTGATAATGATATCATGTCATCAGTGGAAACACAATCCACTATCAGAAGTGCTAATCAAATTCCCTAGAGGGAGCAATTTGACCCCGAAATCATCACAATTGCGTTCCACTCCAGAAATAAACTATTTTCTTACACAGTGTTTTGCTTTCTGGTCTCAACTCCACAATCTATAATTCATCTAGAATGCATCATTCCTGTGATTTCATTGGAGGTATTTTAAGTGCTCCTTACCTGTTAGTGTCCAATTCCCAAATGTAATGACTTCAATATTCTTATTTGCAAGTCTCTCCTAAGGTTCACTCCACCCTACAGCATTCTCTTGATTTAAATCCCAATTTACAAGTCTAGATTTGAACCTACAGTATACCTGACACTCTATATTCCAGTACAACTGCAACCTAATTTCTTATGGTCTTACCAGTGAGCAAAAATATTAAGCACCAGTTCCTCTGACTCAATTCATACAATAGTAAGAAGAGATTCTAAGTGGTAAACAGACATGGTACCAGGGTGGAAAAAAAAACAGGATTGAGACACTGCAGAACATTCAATAACCAAGGAGGCAGAGCCAGAAATCATGGTTTACATCAAAACCAATGACATAAGGATGAATTCAAAAAGGGCTTCATGGGTGTCATTTCTGGACTACTAAACTGTCACAGTGCAGTGGGAATAAAGTAAGAACAGGCAGATTAGCGCATGCCTAAACTCAAGAGAGGCCTTTAACTTCTTGTGCACTGGGACAAATTCTGGGCAGGAAGGTCCTGTTCAGGATGGCTGTGTTGCATCTTAACAGGTCTGGGTCTAATGACTTAGCAGAGTTGTTCTCTGGTGCGGCTCAGGAGGGCTTGAATTAAATAATACAAATAAGTACCAGGTTGAGTATAGTAAACTGAGAAAAATGAAAAGGAAAATAACATGGGTAAAGAGAGGGTTTGAAAAGAGAATGTGAGTTAATGTAAACAGAAGTCCAAAAGTCTTCCACAGGCATGTAGACAGTAAGTGGATAGGGATGGGACCAATCTGGGACAAAAGTGACCAAACGATAGCGGTAGAAGACTGGAATACTAAATAACTGGTCTTTACCAATGTAGAATAAACTGCCACAAATTTCAGAAGTTAACAGAGAGCAGAAAATTGATGGGCTGGGGGGGGGGGGGGGGGGGGGTGGGCAGGGGGATAGTGGTTGTTGGTGGTGGTGGGTGGGTAATGGAAAGTTCTCTATGCTTAGAGTGGACAAGTACCTGGAATGGAATGCATCCTACATTGCTGAGGGATGTGGAGTTGGGGTTTGCAAAAGGGGCTTACTAAGTCTTCCAATTCTCCTTCAATATAGGAGAAGTGTCAGCAGATTAGAAAATCGCAAGTCCCTTGTCACAAGGACATGGCTAATGGCAATAGGCCGGTCAGTATGACCTTAGCTGTGGGGAAGATTCTTAAATCTATAATCGGGGAAGAAAAATAAGAGGCACTTAGAGAAGTTTCATTTAATAAAGAAAACCCAGCAGTGATTTGCTAAAGGCTAGTTGTGTCTGATTAATGCAATTGTATTTTCTGAAGACAATGAAATAGATATCATCTTCATGGGGCATTTGAGGTTTATACAAAAGACTGGTTATCAAACTTAGGGTTATAGAATAAAGGATCAGTAGCAAAACAGAAAATTGACTTTAAGCAGAAAGCAATGTTTTTAAGATTATGGGATAGTGGATAGCAGTGATCCAGAGAGCTTGGTGCTGAGACCCTGGCTTTTTTAATATCAAAAAGTGACAAACATGAGTGTTCAGGGTAAAATATCCAAGTTTGCAGATGACATACAGCTTGGAAATGTCATACAATGTAAAGGATAGAAACAGACTGCAAGAGGACATAGAATGGGCAGACATTATGGCATAAGATATTTAATACAGAGAAGTGTATTATGATTCACATTGGATGAAAGAGTAAGGGGAGAGAAAACAGACCAAGTGGCACAGTTCTAAAGGGTATTCAGCAAAAAAATGGAGTAAAAGATTTATGAACATATATCCATAAAGTGGAAAGGCAGAGAACATTTAAGAAAACATATTGGGATTCCGGGATTTGTAAATAGAGCCACAGAGTGCAAAAGTGTGGAGGATATGTCAAAAATGTATAAAAGACATCCAATTTTGGTCAACTAATTTTAAGGTGGTTCTGACAATTCTAGAGGATGCAAAACAGATTTACGAGAATGACTCCAGGGTTGAAGGATTTTACCTGCAAGATTAAACTGGAGGAAGTGGGGTTCTTCTGCTTGGAGCAAAGAAGTGATGAGACAGAGGTGTACATGATCATGACAGGTTTACACAGGATTCAGAAAGAAATTGTTCCCATTAGTAGATGGTTCAAAGACCAAGGGATATCAGTTTAAAAAATTAGGAAATAGATACATGGAAAATGTGAGAAAAAGCTTGTTAATGCAGAAGTTATGATCTGGAACTCACTCCCTGTAAGACTGGCATCAATAGAATCAGGGCTTTCACAAGGGGAACAGAAAAATGAAAGAGAATGATTTATAGGACTGCTGGGAAGGGCAAGAGAATGGGATTTGATGGGATTGCTGCACTTGGAGCAGTGATAGACTTGATGGGCTAAACGACCTCCAATTCTGTACATTTCTAGGATTCTAATGTGTTATACAGTTATCAAGTAGAAAAATATGGAAAAGACATCTGGGGAAAACACAAGGTCACTTACCTAAAAATCGACGCAATTTTACCAAATCTAAGTTGAAATGTTCTATAAGTCCATGGTATTTAAACAAGTGGAAGGTCAAAGTAATCAGACTATTTCCTGTAAGTATACAAAAATAAGTAACTACTTTGTAATTATTTGACACTAATTTCACTGTTGTATATTTAAACTTCTAACAATAACATCAAGTTCAAGCACTGAGCTCTCAGGACAATACTACTACTTATGTTCATATTTTCACAAAGCATTAAGTGCTTTTAATGCTAAAGATTTAATACATAATTTGCATTTTGATAACCAAGAAGAACTTAATGTGAAAGAAAATAATAAAGCCAGAAGAATCAAGAGTCTTGAATTTCTTGAAAACTTAGTCCAAAATAATAGTACAAATATAGTACAATGATACATTTCAGCATGAAAGATCAAGGGAGTTTCACTGCAAATAACTTGCAAATATTTTCACAAAACAGTTTTGCAGCCTTTAACATTGAATTGGTAAAACCCTGTGGCACTTATCAATAGCTTATCTCCCACCTCCAACATATACTATATACAATATACAGCGCAATCAAATTCTGGTGTTTTATGCCAATTGTTAAAGCAATTTGTTACTTCTCCAGTTTGAAACCTACAACATGAATAATGTCTTCCATGAATCCAACTTCATGACAACAAATTAAAAGAATTAAAATTAAAGAATTACTACAACTGTGTTCCTTGTATTTCAATGCATGCTCATAAATGGTTTCATTGTTTCAATCTATAATTTTCATGCTAAAAGAGGGCCTTAAAGAATGAATCTGGAATAAGTTTTATACTTTTAACAAAGGAATACTTTAGTTTGTTTTATGCAATTTTTTCCATTCAACAGTAAGTGGAGGATATTCTTAGATTGTGCCCTTTCAGGATATTCAATGTTTATTCAAAAATTAACAAAAAATAAAAATAAAATACTTTGAGCATTTAAATGAATAAAATAATTCTAAAGCAGTACTAAAATGAGTTATGCTTTTACTATATCTTGGGAACCTTAATTGGGGAATGTAGCCAATCAAGTGGAGGGGGTATCAGTGGGTGAGCATTTTGGAGACAGAGATCATAACTCTGTATATTTCAAAGTGATTACAGAAAAATATAGGGATTGACCAGGAATAAAAGTCTTAAACTGGAGGAAGGAAATTTTCATTAAAATAAGACAGGACATGACAAATATGGACTGGCAGCATCTGCTTGCAAGTAAATCTACATCTGCAAGGTGGTAAGCATTCAAAGAAGAAATAGAGTTCAGGGCCAACATGCTCCCGTAAGCATGAAAGCCAACAGCAACAGGTACAGGAAACCCTGGATGTTGAGGGTTGGATGAAGAGAAGAAAGGAAGCATTTGATTGGTCATAGAATTGTACAGCATAGAAAACTGGTCCTTCGCCCTATTTATACCAATTCCACTTGCCTGCATTAATTCCATATCCCTCTATGCTTTACTCATTCAAGTACCTGTCCAGGTACCTCTTAAATGTTGTTGCTATTCCTATCTCCACCACCTCCTCTGGCAGCTCATTCCAGGTACCAACTATACTTTGTGTGAAACATTTACGCCTCAGATCCCCTTTAAACCTCCTCACTCTCACATTAAACCTATGCCCATGGGAAACAGACTTCTACCCTATCTATGCCTTTCTTAATTTTATATACTTCTATCATGTCACTTCTCAGCCTCCTTGCTCCAGGGAAAACCAACCCAGCCTATCCAATCTCTCCTAATAACTCAAGCCCTCCAATCCAGGCAACATCCTGTGAACCTTTTCTGAACCTGCTCTTGTTTATTCAAATCTTTCCTATAGTGTGGCGACCAGAACTGCACATGACGTTCCAACTTTTGTACTCAAGGCCTTGACTGATGAAGGCAAGCATGCCATGTGCCTTCTTCACCACCCTACCCACCTGAATTGCCACTTTCAGGGAACTAAGTACTTGTATCCCCCAGGACTCTCTGTTCAACACTCCCCGGGGCCCTGTCATTCACTGTGTATGTCCTGTCCTGGTTTAACTTCACCTCAAATTAAATTCCATCTGCCATTCCTTTGCTCATTTTCCCAGTTGATCAATATCCTGTTGTAACCTTAGATAGCCTTCTTCACAATCCACTAGTCCTATTTTGGTGCAAACTTAATTATGTCACCTACATTCTAGTCCAGTTCATTTATATGACAAGTATCCGTGTAGCACACCACTGGTCACAGGTCTCCAGTCTGGAAAAACCCTCCACTACCATCTTCTAACTCCTTCCACCAAACCAATTTTGCATCCAACTGGCTAGCTTCACCCTGGATCCCATGCTTTCTAACCATCTGGACCAGCCTACCATGTGGGACCTTGTCAAAGCCCTTGCTAAAATCCATGTAGGCAATGTCTACTGGGTCTAAAGATAGGGGAGGCCAATCAAGAATGTAAAAAGTGTAGGGAAGTGCTTAAAAAGGAAATTAAGGCAGCAAAGCAGGGTCACAAAATATCACTAAGACAGGATTAAGGCAAATCCGAAGGGATTTAAAAGTATATTCAGAGCCAAAGAATAACCAGGGGGAAAAGTAGGGCCCATTTGGGACAACAGGGGCAATCTGTGCGCGGAGCCAGAAGGTATAGGTGTGGACCTAAATGAATACTTTCAATGGTATTCACAAAGGAAACCAACATTGTAGTTGGAGGATTCAGTGAAGGAAAAAGGTGAAATTCTTTTGCAAGTCTCCATTACCTTTGGTGCCAATTTTCACTCTGTTCTCACTTACACATGGTCCATATCTGATTCTTCCCTTTCCTGACATCTTGATCTCCGTTTCAGGGGCTAGGATAGCCACTAATATTCATTACAAGCCCACAAGATTCCCACAGTACCTAGGCTACACTCCTCTTAGTGCAAGGACTCTATTCCATTCTCCCAGTTTCTTCATCTGCAACATATCTGTTCTGATGACGACGTTCCACACCAGTGCCTTTGAAATGCTTTTCCTTTTCCTCAAACATGTCTTCCCCTCTACCATAGTTGACAGGGCTCTGAAGTATATCTCCATTTCCCACATATTTGGTCTCCTCCTCTCTCCTCCCAGCCAGGACAAGGACAGGGCCTTTCTTGTGCTCAACTTCCGCCCTAGGCCTCCACATTCACTGGATCACCCTCTGTCATTTCTGCCATCTTCACCAAGATTCCATATTAGATACATCTTCTACCCTTTCATCATCCTGGAGGGAGTGTTCCTCTGCAATTTCCTGTTTCACTATTCTATTTCCCACAGCACTTTCCCATGCAACCACACAAGATATAATACCTGCCCTCTTACTTCTTTCCTTCCCACTATTCAAGGGCCCAAACAGGTGAAGCAGCAATTCACTCACACTTCTTCCAATTTAAATGTTTTCTATTCAGTTCACACAATCTGGTCTCTACGCTGAAGAAACCAAAGGTAGATTGGGTTACCACTTTGTACAATACCTCCATTCTTTCCACAAACGCAACCCTGAGCTTCAAATCACCTATCAATTTAATTCTCCATCCCACTCTGATCTCTTTCTCTGTCCTCCTACTTTGCTTAAGGATGCAGCTCTTCTTCCACCTGCACACGTTCCAGCCCTCAGGACATACTGAACTTCAGTTTCAATTTCAGCTAACCATACTTTTTTTTTCCCTCTTCAGATGTGGCTGAACCTTTGTTTCGGTTTGTTTCTTTATTTCACCTGATTCTAATTGCTGATTTTTAAAAAGGAATTATTACCTTGACAAGTTTGGCCTGTACCCTGTTAAACATCCTCTCACACCCAGTTCTCTCCATGATTTAAAACATGCTTGTTTCTCACTTTTCCAGTTCTGATGAAGGATCTGTGATATAAAATGTTGGCTGTTTCTTTCCCAGGAATGCTTCCTGACCTGCTGAATGCCTCCAGCATTTTGTTTTTAATTTTGTATTTCTGGTATCTGCAATTTTGTGCTCTAAAAATAAAGTGTGGTAGAGTCTATTGATAAATTGCATTTGCTATAGTATTTTTAATTACATTTAAGTGTTTTTAGGCAAGTTTACTTTGAATTTTGAATGTCAAAGCTCGGTGCACAGCTTTGCCCTGCTCTTGCCAAAGGTTTTCTCAACTTTTTCCATAGACATGCAAGAGACCAGGTTAGACTGCATGAGGCCCTAGTGCTATGAAGGGACTTGAGGACAAGATACTTTTGGCTAGTAAATTCATGCAAATGCAAATGCAAATAAATGGGATCTGTGCAGTGAGTGGAGGCAGCTAGACCTGCTCTGCAAAATCTGGACCATACTCAGTAGGGGTAATGATGCAGAGACAGTTCAAAGACTTTGCATGTAAAATTGGAACCTCAGGTGTTGCAATAATGATAAACACAGAGGATGAAAAATCAAAATAAACTGTAGATGCTGGAAATCTGAAATAAAAAGAAAAAGCTGGAAAAAGTTTTTGTATGTCAAGCAGCATCTGTGAGGGAGAAACAAAGTGAATGTTTCGGATCAAACACCCCTTGTCAGAACTCCTTCCCTTTCCAAGGAATGGAGGGTACTTTCGAGCAAGTTCCTAACTCTCTTCAATTACTGCAAAACATTAATTTTTTTAAGATGCTGCTCCATATCCCATGATTTTATCTATCAGAACTTCATGAATCCTTCTAACACATTAGACAAACACCCGCTTTTTTCCATTCTGAAAAATCAGAATCTTCCAAAAAAAAAAGTGAAATCTTTGAAACATGGTAGATAGGATTATTTATTCACCTTTCAGAAGCTAGCCATCACGGGCAAGACCAGAATGCATCACATAACTGAATTTAAGAAGATGGTGGCAAGACACCTTCTTGAACCACTGCAGTCTTTCTGGTGAAGGTATGTATTACCACAATGCTGTAGGGGAGGGAGTCTGAAGATATAGATCCAGTAACAATGAAAAATTGGCAGTATATTCCGGTCAGGGAAGTGTGCAACTTGTTCGGCAATGGTGTTTGCATATGCTAGCTGCCTTTATTCTTCTTGCTGGTAAAGGTCACGGATTTGGGAGGTATTGTCACAGTAGCCCAGGCAAATAATTACAGTGCATTTTGTAGATGACGCACACTGCAGCCACCATGATTGTGAAAAGAATGAATATTTAGGGTGATAGGATAACAATCAAATAGCTGGTTTGTCCTGTATGCATCAAGATTCTTTGGAGTTGTTGGAGCTCACTGTAATCTAAGCAAGTACAGTATTCCAGCATGCTCCTGACCTTTTAGATGTCGAAAAGGTTTTGGGATATCCAGTGGTGAGTCATTTGCTGCAGGATACCCAGCCTCTACTCGTTTTCCTAGCCAGACACAGAATGTACACAACTGGATCTGTTGACTTCCTAGCAATTCCCTAAAATTTTGAAGGTTAGGGGGCTCAGATTGGTAATGTCATTGACTAGGAACATCTTCAATAGGTACTGTCAAGGGTAAGTGATCAGACCATCTCTTATTGAAGATGATCATTACCTTCCACTTTTGTGGCACAAATGGTACTTGTTGCTTATCAGCCCATGCATCAATGTTGTCTCGGTCTTACTGCATGCAGACATGGATTGGTTCATTTGCTGAGGATTTGCAAATGGAATTTTACAATTGCCACGGCCAAGAAATCTCACCAGCACCTCTACTCCCTCAGGAGGTTAAAGAAATTTGGTTTGTCCCCTTTGACTCTCACTAACTTTTACTGATGCACCATGGAAAGCATCCTATCTGGATGTATCATGGCTTGGTATGGCAACTGCTCTGCCCAGGACTGCAAGAAACTGCGGAGAGTTGTGGACACAGCCCAGCGCATTATGGACACCAGCCTCCCCTCCTTGGACTCTGTCGTTACCTCTCGCTGTCTTGGTGAAGCAGCCAGCATAATCAAAGACCTCACCCACCCGGGTCATTCTCTCTTGTCTCCTCTTCCATCAGGTAGAAGATACAGGAGCCTGAAGGCACGTACCACCAGACTTAAGGACAGCTTCTACCCCACTGTGATAAGACTATTGAATGGTTCCCTTATACAATGAGATGGACTATGACCTCAGGATCTACCTTGTTGTGACCTCACACCTTATTGCACTGCACTCTCTCTGTAGCTGTGACACTTTACTCTGTACTGTTATTGCTTTTAACTGTACTACATCATTGAACTCTGTACTGACTCAATGTAGCTGCACTGTGTAATGAATTGACCTGTACGATCAGTTTGCAAGACAAGTTTTTCACTGTACCTCGGTACAAGTGACAATAATAAACCAATACTGAAGCAAGCGTTTGTTGCTCCAAATTCCAGCAGCTGCAGTCTCTTGTGTCACTATTGTACATACTAAAGATATTATTCCTACTTATGACCTTATGATTGAAGGACAGGTAGTTGCTGAAACAGCTGAAGATTCTTAGGCCTGGTACACACTTCCTTGAGGAACTCTGCTGTGATATTCTGATGACTCCTACAGGCACAACTATTTTCCTTTATGCAAGGTAAGATTCCAACCATTGGATTGTCAGTTTTATCAAGGCTCTTTTGATGCCATGCTCAGGCAAATGCTGCCTTGATATCCAGGACAGTCACTCTAGAATTCAGACCACGATTACACCAAGACTGTGATGAGGTCTGGACCAGAGTGGTTCCGGCAAAACACAAACTGGGACACGGTGAGTAGGTATGAACTCTTGGCACTGTCAATGACATCTTCTTTACCTCTGCTGATTGAGAATAGGGTGATTGGGCAGGAAATAGCTCAAATGGATTTGTCATTTGTGAACAGAACATATTAGTGCAACTTTCCACTTGGTCAAGTAGATGCCAGTTTTGCAAATGTACTGGAACAGTTTGAGTAGAAGCAATAGTTCTGGAGCGCAGGTCTTTAGTACCACAATTGAGAAGTTGTTTGCTCCCATAGGTTTGCTCTGTCCAGTGCCCCGGACCACACCTTGGTATCATGTGAAGTGAATTGGCTGATGGTGGTATGTCAGGAGGAAGCCAAGATGGATCTACTCAGCAATCAGTCAGAGTAATACAGCATGGATCAGGCCCTTCGGCCCAACTCGTCCATGCCAACCATGGTGCCCACCAAGCTAGTCCCATTTGCCTGCATTTGGACCATATGCATCTAAACTCCTCCTATCCATGTACTTATCCAGATGTCTTTTAAGTGTTGTTATTGTACCTGCCTCAACCAATTCCCTTGGCAGCTCATTCCATATACACACCACCTTCTGCGTGAAGAAATTGCCCCTCAGGTACCTTTTAAATCTTTCACCTCTCACCTCAAACTCATGCCCTCTGGATTTTAGTTTGCCTTCCCTGCAAAAAAGACTGCATGCATTCACCCTATCTATACCCCTCATGATTTTACACACTTCTATAAGGTCACCCCTCAATCTCCTACGTTCCAAGGACTAAAGTCCTAGCCTGCCCAACCTCTCCCTTGAGTCCTGGCAGCATCCTCATAAATCCTCTCTGCACTCTTTCCAGTTTAATGATGTATTTCTTCCATCAGGGTGACTGAAACTGTACACAGTACTCCAAGTGAGGTCTCACCAACATCTTGTGCAACTGCAACACAACGTCCCAACTCCTAAAATCAATGCCCTGAATGATGAAGGCCACCATGCCAAACACCTTCTTCACCACCTTGTCTATGTGATGCTGCTTTCAGCAAACTATGTACTTGTACTCCTAGGTCCCTCTGTTGCACAACACTCCCCTGGGTCTGACTGTTCACTGTAAAAGTCCTACCCTGGTTTGAGTTCCCAAATGCAACACTTCGCACTTATCCAAATTGAAGCCATTTGCCGTTCTTCAGTCCACTTACCTAGCTGATCAAGATCCCCCTGTAATTTTTGATAACCTATTTGTCATTTTTGTTTCATTTTTGCTTTGTTCCTGTGAATTCTAGACATTCTGAAGATGTTAACATCCTCTATGTGGCAATTCTATTGGGTACCAACAGCCATACCTTCCTGCCACAAAACCTCAGCTTTACTGAGATAAATAAAGGCCATCCACATGGCTGCAAGTGTTTCAGCCTTGCCTTTAGCACTCATATGCTGGGCCTTGACATTGTTGAGGGGCAATATTGGAGTTTCAAGCTCCTGTTTGCTCTTTAATTATCTACCTGAGCAGACATAATGTGAGAAAAATGTTAATTCCCAACAGATAAATCACATAATATGTTGGGATTACATTGCCAAATGAAATCCTTGAGGAGGCATGCTAAAGATGTGCAGTGTCCAGGTTAGTTTGCATTTGGACTGTTAAGTGTAGCTCAGATCAGTGCATATCTATGACCATTCATCCAAAACATGAACATAGCAAAATTTTTGAAACTTATCCATGCCAATAGTGCAGTAATTCCAAGACTCAAATGATTTTTAAGGTCTGAGGAGAGGAAAAACAAGCCAGAGAATCTGCTTTGAAGCAATACCAATTCAAGCAGCAACAATTTAATGTATTGTGGGAAGCTTTAGAAGCTTATATGCAAATACTGACAGCTCTGTAGCAGAAATTCAAACTGCAAGCTTTGAAAATTGTTCTGTTTCTGTATCAAACCGTAACTTCCTTGATAATGATTAGATTACCTTTGAAATGAACAGTGCTTGGAGTGTTGCTACACTGAACATAAAGAACCATTTCTTCATTTTAGAGACTATTTACTTTACAAGGTTGATGTACACACATCATCCATTCCAGTAGATTGATGTATGCTAGCCAGTCCAATGAAGTAGTTTACAATTTCATTTGATTGCTAACTCAGTGCCTAGCAGTTCAGAAGCAGCCTCACTACAAGCTTTCAATCAGATACCTTGGCAACAATACTTTCTTTTCAGCAGGGTGCCTAGCCAAATCCTTAAACATAGGAATAAAGCAGAATGGATACATAGGTCATCTAGCCTGGGTCAAGGCAGCAGAAACTGATCCCTGTGCCTTACAATGTAGAGACTCAGTCTATAAACTTCTTAACACAGTTCCAATGCTGTGTAGGTGAAAATGGCAATATTACACCAATCTCTGGATGTCTTAGTGTCAGTCAGGAAACTTGACTCCTGACTTTTCTGAGAGATTTTTGCTTGCCCTAGCATCTCGCTTCCATTGTAGACTCTCCCAAATGATATCAACACATATCCAAAATTCAACTTCAGCATGATACAACTTCATTAGTCCAAAAAAAAATTATTTACAGAACAATCTTACTAATCCTGCTTCCCCTGAAATTGTGCTATCAAAAGGGCCTACACCCAAACCACATTCTTTGCCCTCACTGAAACCCCAAATACAGGTTCAACCGTGGCTAGGGTTTTGCCTGCAAAAATGCAGGCATTCAAACTGCACTCCTTTAGTGTTACTCCTCCAACCAAGAGAGCCTGGCTAAGGTCCTGGCACTCAGCACACAACTCTCCTGCAGGCACTGTTCTTCAACAAGCCTGTCCAAATCTCTCTGACCCCTTCAAAGCACTGTACTATCTCCCTTCCATCAACACAGGATCCAATCACTTGGTACCAACACTCCCCTGCAGCTGGAAGAATATGACTTGTATTAACATATTCCTTTAAGAACTGGCTGCAGTAACTACAGCTGCTGAGATTGCAGGTGAGAGGCTAAGTGCTGGCTGCTGTGATTTGTAGAAGATAAGTGTGCCACATTGAAAATGACACAGTAGCACATTACACAGGGAAAACTGAGAATGCTTTTCTGTGAACTTTAAACTGAAAATCTTGATCTTTAACAGACTTTTGCAATAACTGTTAGGGTCATCCACAATGCTGCATTAATGCCATTAAAAATGGCAATAAAGTAAATTCTAGGCCAACATCTTCAGGGCCCTATTTGATAAAACATGAAAAAATATACTCACTTGTCTCTAATATAACTTTTAAAATCTGAGTGATAATAATTAACCAGTCCACTCCTAAAGATATTGAAGCAAAATTTTTCAGCAGGAAAGGTTTGAGTAGCAAACATAACTATAATAGCGAATTATGCACAGATCTGCCGTCTTCTATGTTCACAAGTAAACTGTAAAGATTTTAAAAATTTTCTATTCCAAGGTGTTTGAAGGTTATATTTTAAATTAATATTTAGATAACTTGTGTAGAAGAAAAAAATCAGGTATCAATAGCGACTCAAACAATTTCTTTTATTTTAGTGTATGTCCATGGATAAAAAAATCAGTGCAATTTATAGCTCCAGATTCTGAATACCCTTCAGAATGCATTAAAAAAAATACAAGATATCAACTTTTTCTAAGACGTCGTGCCTTTAGAAAATGCAGGGGAAATACAAAGAAATACAACTTGAACAATCAAAATTCATTCAGACATTGATCTTTTGTTTCCAATTCACTCATCCTGAAACTTCTGTATAAATTTACCTTTCTCCCCTAAAATGCAAGAACAAATTAGGTACGACTGGACTTTATTCACCAATTAAGCAGCCCCATTCAAAAAAAAGGACACATATAGTATCAAAGACCGAAAGAGAAGAGGTCATGCATTTTTCAATCAACATGTTGAGGAATGGAGAGGCAAAGGAACAAAAGAGGACAAAAGGCCTGTTTTATGATAGGGTACAGGCAACATAGTTTTTGTGCATGATATTCGCTTAACAGTCAGCACTGATATAGTGGGGGAGTAACGAGTGAGGGAGGATAGTACCCAAATGCCTTCAGCATATATGCAAAATATATGACAGGAACAAAGGACTGCAGATATTGGAATCTAAATAAAAAAACAAGATGCTGGAGGAACTCAGCAAGCTAGGCAGCATCCATGGAGAAAAGCAGACAGTCAATGTTTCGGGTCAGGACCCTTCTTTTTATGCAATATTTATGACCGATATCACTGAGGAAAGCAAAGAAATGAAATAGTAAGCCAAGGATGGAGTTCTGGTGTATATCCAGTTAAGGAAACCATTGCAGAAGTAACTGACTTTACTACAAGTAGGTTTAAACCAGGATAGGCAGTTAGGGCAGATGGACCAGAGAGGCGTGACTGATGTTTGGCATTGTTGGCTGACAATCCCACAGAAGCCGAGGAAGAATAAGGAATATAGTGCATCATAGTAAGAAGATATTGACCAGGAAATTGTAGTTATTGTCAATATAGTGCAAATCAGGTTGTAGAGATTTGAAAATAAAATTATGCGATTAATTTTTGAGGCAAAGATGAGGCAAAATTTTGCCCTTCATAGTATTGAGTCTTTGGAACTTCTGGGATGGTGAGACTGCCATATAAGGAAAGATCAGGTCAACTAGGTTTTGTTCATTATGGTTTAGAAGAAAGAGAAGGGATCTCATTGAAACTTACAAAATTCTTATAGGGTTAGACAGACTGGATGCAGGGAGAATGTTTCCCTTGGCAGGGATGTCTTGAACAAGGCGGTTACAGTCTCGGGTTACACAAGTTATTTAGGACCACTATGAGGAAAACTTTTTTCACTCATTGGATGGTGAACCTGTGGAATTCACTACCAGAGGGTTGTAGAAGCCAATTTACTGAATACATGTAAGAAAAAGACAGATGATTTTCTAGGTCCAAATGGCATTAAAGAGTGTAGGGAGAAAGCAGTAATATGCTTTGAGACAGATAAATATCTATGATAGAACTAAATGGCAAAGCAAGTTTTAAGGACCTGCTCCTACTTTCTATGTTTCAATGAACTCCACTTCAAAGGATGCTGGAAGCAGAGTATTTGTGTATTTTAAAGGCAGAGGTTGATAGAAACTTGATAAGCAGGGGTTGAAAGGTTACCACCAGTAGAAGAAAATGCAAAGATAAGGTTACAATCAGATCAGTTATAAATGGCAAAGCAGGCTTGACAGGCCAAGTGGCTGACTCTTGCTCCTTATTCATATGTTCATATTGATCATTCAACACGAGGATATGAAGCCAGATGGAAAGGGGAGACAAAATAACTGAAGGATCTGACAGGAAGGGGAGATGATGCAATATGATGATCTGCAATGGAGAGATGAAGACAGGACAATAGTTGAAGTGGACAGAAGAGTAGACAGATCTCGACGACTTTAGTACATTTTAGATGAAAGAGAAATTGTACAATCTGGAGTTACATCAGTGTGGAAATGAAGGCACAAGGGCTGATTGCCATTGAGAAAGTGAGAGTCTGGCAAGGATATGGTCAGGGAGGGGAAGGTGGTTCAAGATAGAAGGACATATTGGACAACTCTCTTCAAAAAGAGAAATTCTAGACTTTGTAATAACAATTTATGACTTCTTAATAGAGAAAATGGTGATCACAGCAGCCAAGCAAATTGTCTCAACTTTTGAGCAAAGAAATCCACAAATTGCTCATTCATGTAATCAAAGGGCACAACACCCTGACTCAATGGTCCCCTCATAGCCACAATCTCACAATTCAAGAGTTTCTACAGAAGGAACAAGACATTAGTCAATTTCTTTCCCTCTCCAGCCCAAGGTTGAAATCAATTATAATGTTTCCACTATTCAGCAGAGATCACCTGATTCAGTACAAACCAGGAAATGACCTTTTGTTTTAATCCTACGTAATGGCTAATGCAGTCTGTGGATCTATCCATATTACAATGAGGGGAATCCAATGGTCCCCTTTGCACATTCTGTGTTTTGCTTTGTTATGTAGATCCAATGTCAGTTATCCAATAGCTCCCTGGAGACTACAGCAAGTTACTACTTTAACGGAAAAATTCAGACTTCCAAAGATTTAAAGAAAAACATGTTTCTATTGTGTACTTGTGGTGGAGAGAGGAGGTCGAGGAATTTTAGAGTCAACAGCAATCTCCACCACAGAATTGCTCTCCTTTGTTATTTATTTAGTTAGTTTATTTCATTGTATAGAGCAATAATATTCTAATCAAAATAGAATGCAATTAGCTTTCAACAACAATGGTCATAAACAATCGAGTAACACTGTAGCCCACGATTTTCTTACCCGATATAATGATAAAAGCTAAATAAAATTCATCAATAAACATTCGATTTATAGATACAATATGTAACTTGTGCATTCAATAAAATTTTTTCCATGAACCTTGGAAGTTGTAGAATCCTATATTGCCATGTCAATATTAATCCATTACAGCTAAGATAAATAGACTTAATCCTCACAAATAAGCCTTCAGTTTCATCTCACTATTTCGTAATTACTGTATTTACTATTTTTGGTAAATGAATACTGACTACCATCACAAATATCTTTAAAGTAGACAAAATGTCATCCTAACTTCAGATACCAGATTCAGATTAGATTAGATTCAGATTAGACAGTGCAGCTAAAAGGAGATGGCCCAGAGAAAAATAGCTTTGCCATGAACATTCTTGGTCAGATTAGAAATTTGCATGACAGCTCTGGGAGCTATAGTTCAAGTTACATCACCTTTTGATAGAATTATGTCCCTAGTACATACACGGTATTGAAAAGGGACCTGCACATTTGCTCATGGAAGATGTACTATAAATTTTAATCTGCTGGCTTTATCTGGGCAGGCTATGTTGATACCCTGGGGAAAGGTGAACCCGAGGTCAAGGCTATCATTTAGCTATTCCTGCATTGATCTGTGCACATGAAGGGAAGAGGTGGAATGGTTGGGACAGTTTTTCTCAATTTACGTAATTCTGTGCTTGCAACATAATTTTGGGGAATAGGTTGTGGAATATGATAGGAACTGTCATGATATAGACATTTGTTTTTGTAGAATTTGATTCAGGACACAAGTTCCCTATCTGATCTGTTCATGCTCTGAAATGAAATGCGAAATGATTTGTGGTTCCTTGGTCTAACTAGCCGACAGGTTACAGATGCACATGCAGAAAGTCACAAACAACTTCCTTATCCTCTTTCTAGGCTGATTTTTAGAAAAATTAGTATTTTGGAAATATTAGATATTTCAAGAAAGATCCATCCATCAAGAAGTAGTTAATCTTTAAACTAAATATATCAATAAATTCCAATTTGTCAAATTTGAAGAATAGCACAATCTTCCTAAAAAAACCGAAAAATCATTTAACTTAACTTACCGTTTGTTAATCTGTCAAAAAGAAAGATGTCAAAATTCCAACTTCCATCCTTTTCTAGCATACACTGAAAGCACAAAATTGATAATCCTCAGGAAAAAAAAATCCTTGAAAACTGAAATTCATTTTTAAAGAACTGTTTATTTCTGTATTATTACAATGTGCCTATCCTGAGGTTACACTGAGAAAAGTCCATCACTGAGAAAAGTTGGCTCTTTGTTCAAACAGGACAAAAAAGTGGAACCTTAGTGGGCAGAGGCTAGAGAGTCGTTGGTACAGTGAGAACGTAATCCACTGTTCATTAGATTGCTGTTTGCTTGGAGATGGCTATAAATCACTGGTATAAACAATTGCCAAGAATAGTAGAAAGATATAACATGACTCTTGTGCTATAGGCATTTGCCAAGTGGAAATTTTATTCTATTCAGGAGGATGAACAGTGAATAAAAAGGGTGAAGTCTGTGTTAAAGATGAGATAGGTACACAATTTTCAATAGGAACCTGGTGCAAGATACAGCAAGTCAGTATCTGTAAATGATTAAACTTCCTAATTGTAAGCAACATGTTTGGAACACAAGTTCATTTAAAATAGTTAAGCATAACGGATCTATTTTTTAAAAAAAAATCAGATGTGAATTAAATGAATATCCCAAATGAAATATTCTAGAATGAAACAGTCCATGTTTTTCGAATACGATTCATTAACTATAACAAAAGATTATGGTTACGCCACAGCTAAAACTAAAATTTCATTTCTGAAAATGGTTTCAGTTTCATGGCTTGTCAATTAATGAACATTCTAAACTCAAAAGAATGTCAAGACTGTTTATCACAATATTAAGAACACCAAACTTTGTACATATATTCCCATAAATTACATAAGGACTCTCCGACAGCTGTCACTAATAATGAGGAGACGATGCACCTGGACTGTAATTTCATCTTCCAAGGCTAAATCGCTGGTGATTCACAAGGTTTTAGACTAAAGAAATATAACAACCACCAGTAGGCCACTGCTTAACTCCAGTTTGCTGGGAACCATAACGTTAATTGTCATCAGATGCTAACCAAAATGAATGTGGCTTACATCTACAAAACTTTAAAAAGAACTGTATTGGCTTAATTGCTAATCATATATCCTGGTGGCGATTGTCAGTTTCAACTAAATTATTTCCTAAATTAGTGACTGTGGATTAAAAGTTATTATTTGCTTTAACACCCTACAACTAAGGATGAAAAGTAGCCTAGTTTCCTGGACCGATCATTATCTAATAAATTCAAATTAATATCCAAAAGCTTATCACAGAACATAATCTTATGTGATTACATTATGGAAATGTATCTTTGACATGTAAAGAGTATAGAGGTGTCTCAAAAGTGGTATATAAAGAATTTCCAGAAAGAGGCAACACTACATTGTACAGCATCCATTATTAGGAGTGAACTGGTAACATGTGAAAGCCAGAGACCCTCCCAGTTTATGGGCATAAGTTATTTCGCTACAGACGTGGCCACAAAATTCAGCTCTGCAATAGGCACTGCCACCCCGCTCCCCCATCACCCGCAGGGTGCTATGATTGTTGATTCAGGAACAAAGGCACAACTGTGTTAGATTACTGGACTAGCAGTGTGGAGGTATGGACTAATGATCCAAAGACACGTGTCCAAATCCTTCAAAAGGCAGCTGGGGATTTTAACTTCAATTAATAAAGCAGTCTGGAATTATCATCTAATTTCCAGATAGTCCCAAAATTTCATCAGGATCACAAACATCCTTCAGTGAAGGGAATTTGCCAGCCTCCCCGAGTCTAGTCTATGTGCAATTCCTACAGTCTTCTCTTAGTTGACGAATCCTTTATGTTAAATACCATTTGTGAGAAGCTTTAGGAGCAGCAAGGGCGTTGAATATACTCTTGGTGAGAGTCTTCAACGTTTATTACTGAGCGATTCAATAGCACAACTGCCCAAACAGGCAGAGTCTTGACTGACACAACTACCAGACTGGGTCTGTGGCAGGAGGTGAAAGAACCAATTTACTTGAACTCTTCCTCACCAATTAAGGACTGTTGCAGAGTTATCAACCCAAGGTAGGAATGACCAGAACAATGCCTGTGGAGACAATTTCTAGTTATCACACTGAATACACCATTCATCACGTTTTGTTGCACTACCACTGTGCTAAATGTAATCAATGAAGCATGGCAAGCCAATGGCAGCAGCGTTATATTCTAGTAATCTCATGACTCACCATATTCCTCGTTCCATCATCGACATTAAGCCAGGGATTGACTTTTGTTCAACAGGAAACGTAGAAGGCATTCCAGGAGTAGCACAAGATGGACTTAAAAATGAGATGCCAACCCAATGAAACAACACTGGCATCTATTGGACCATGTAGAAAATTGCTCAGGTATATCCTGAACAAAAAAGAATAAATTCAATCCGCCTAACTACAACCTAATTAGTCAACAGTAAAGTGACAGAAGGCATCTTCATCTCTGCTATTAAGCAGCATTTACTCACCAATAAACAGCTCACCAATGCTCAATTAGGATTTTGACAAGACTTCTTGGCTCTAGACTCATTATGGCCTAGAAGATGGACAAAGCAGCCAAATTCAAATGCAAGATGAGATTGACTGCCCTTGACATCAAATCAGGATCTAATGAAAGGTACCTTCAAGGAGCTCTGGCAAATCCAGTCAACAAAAATTACAAAAAACACTCCAATGGTTGGATTTATATCTCATGAAAAGCAAAATGATTATGGCCTTTGGAGGCCAATCACCACAGCCTCAGGACATTACTCCAATGACTGCTCTAGGCAGTCCTGGGCTCAACCATCTTTGTCAATGACTATATCCCAAAGATAAAGTCATAAATGGGGATTACACTAATGATTCCATTCCCAATTCCTCAGATAAAGAAGCAAACAATGTTTGTAAGACTACATAACATGCAGGCATTTGCTGCTAGCAAAAACATTCATGCCACCCAAATGCTTGGCAATTATCATCTCCAACACGAGAGAGTCCAATCACCAATCCTCACCTAACCTCGACAGCACATGCAATGTGCTCCAAGCTCTATGCAAAGCCCTATGCATAGCTGGTACAGGGCTCTTCACACTCCTTGAAGCTGCAAGTAGACTCCCTGACAGGTAGCAAATGCATCACAAATTTCATTGTCAAATTTCATCCATCCACTTCAGCACAACTTTTCGAAACCAGAGTTACCCTTTCTCCTGACCCAAGTACTAACTATTCATTTCAGATTCAGAGTCTTATAGCATGGAAACAGGCCCTTTGGCCCAACTCATCCATGCCAACTGTGTTGCCCATCAAGCTAGTCCCATCTGCCCATGTTTGGCCCATAGCCCTCTAAACCTCTCCTATCATGTACTTATCTAGATGGCTTTTAAATGTTGCTAATATGCCTGCCTCAAGCAATATTTCTGGCAGCTCATTCCGAATACACATCACCCTTTCCATGAAGAAATTGCCCCCGATGTCTGTTTTAGATCTCTTGCCTCTGATCTTAAACTTATGCCCTCTTCTTTTAAGCACCTTCTCCCTGGGAAAAAGACAATGTGCTTTCACCCTGTCTATGCCCCTCATGATCTTGTATACCTCTGTTAGGTCACTCCTCAATCTTCTACGTTCCAGGAAATAAAGTCCTAGTCTATGTAACCTCTCCTTGTAACTCAGGCCCCCAAGTCCAGGCAATATCATGGTAAATTTTTTCAGCACTTTCTAGTTTAATAACATCTTTCCTATAACAGGATAATCATAACTGTACACAATACTCCAAAGTGCGCCCTCACCAATGTCTTATATAACTGCAACATAACTTCCCAACTCCTATACTCAATGCCCCAGTGAAGGCCAGCATTCCAAACACCTTCTTCACTACCCTATCTATCTGTGAAGCTGCTTTCGGTGAACTATGCACTTGCAATCCCAGGTCCCTGTTTCATAACACTCCCCTGTACAAGTCCTACCCTGGTTTGGTCTCCCAAAATCCAATACCTCATATTTATCTGGATTGAAAGCCATTTGCCAATCCTCAGCCCACATAGCCAGCTGATCAAGATCCCCTTGTAATTTTTCACAACCTTCTGCACCGCTTACAACACCAGCTATCTTAGTATCATCTGCAAACCTACTAACCATTCCTTGTACATTTACATCCAGTTCATTTATATAAATTACAAACAACAAAGGTCCCAACACCAACCCCTGTGGCATACTACTAGACACAGGCCTCCAGTCTGAGAAGCAACCCTCAACTATCATTCTCTGCTTCCTAGCACTGAGCCAATTAGGAATCCAATGAGCCTTCTCCTCCTGATTTTGGTGGCTTGCCATATGCAGATTCTACTTCTAAGCTAATGTGTACATTTCATGCTACACATCTAAACTGGTAACAATGGGTGTTAAGTGGAGTGACAATGCATCTTCATTTTCACTGTCTTTGTTCTTATATCAACCAGTACCTGGCCAGGCTGTGGTTCTTGTCCATCAAGAAGGAAGTAACAGGTTTGAAGTAACCACACATCTCAATCCCTGCAATTTATTTTTGGGAACTACTGAATTTGCCTCTGATCTATTTCAATTAGATGGACTAAAAGTAAGCAATTTTGAAAGCAATGGTTAAGATGATTCATAGCAAATGCAAGAAACATTTAGCAGGTCAAACAGCAAATATGGAGAGGGAAATTCAATAATCATTTTAATTAGCTGATTAGCTTTGAAAATTTAATTGACATGAAACATTATCATTGCTTCATTTTCCATAAATGACAAATGACTAACTACTTCGAACATACGCTGTTTTTCAGATTTCCATCCAAGTGCAGTATTTTACTTTTATTGAGAAGGTAGAATTGAAAACCTTCAATAACCTGCCTAAAAAAAAAGGGCCTAAAAATAGCATTGCGCATAAAACTGCAAACCACCCTCAAATTTCAGGCAGGACTGCTGGAAGTAAATTTCATGTGCACAAAACATTCAGGTCCAGCATGGTAGGCTGGTCTGGAAGGTTAAGTCCCATGGAATCCAGGGAAAGCTAGTCAGGTGGATTCAAAATTGGCTCAGAGGTAAGAAGCAGAGGTGGTTGAAGATTGTTTCTCGGAATGGAGACCAGTGACTAATGGTGTGCCACAGGGGTTGGTGTCGGGACCCTTGTTATGTTATTTATATAAATGATTTAGATGCAAACATACAAGGCTTGATTAGTAAGTTTGCGGATGACACAAAATTAGGTGTTGTTGATAGTGGAGAAGGGTATCATAGATTACAGGGGGAAATCTTGAACAGTTAGGAAAGTGGGCGGAGGAGTGGCAAATGGATTTCAATACAGATAGGTGTGAGGTAATGCATTTTGGAAAGTCAAACCAGCGTAGGACTTGTACTATGAATGGTAGGGCACTAGGGAGTGTAATGGAACAGAGGGACCGAGGAGTACAAGTGCATCGTTCATTGAAAGCAGCATCACAGGTAGACAGGGTGGTGAAAAAGACATTTAGCAAGCTGGCCTTCAGCAGACAAGGAGTTGGGACATTATGTTACTTGTACAAGTCGTTGGTGAGACCACACTTGGAGTACTATATACAGTTTTGGACACCCTGTTATAGGAAAGATGTGGTTAAACTGGAAAGAGTACAGAAAAAATTTACGGGCATGTGGCCAGGACTAGCGGGCCCGAGTTATAGGGACAGGTTGGCCAGGCTAGGTCTTTATTTCTTGGAATGTAGAATGAGGGGCAACCTTAAAGAAATGTTTAAAGTTATGGGAAGCATGGATAAGGTGGATGGCAACGTCTCTTCCCCAGGGTAGGAGAGTCCAAAACTAGGGGGCATAAATTTAGGGTAAGAGGGGAAAGATTTAAAAGGGACCCGAGGGGCAACTTTTTCATGCAGAAGGTGGTGAGTATATGGAATGAGCTGCCAGAGGAAGTGGTTGAGCCAGACACAATGTATCATTTAAGAAGCACTTGGAGAGGTACATGAAGGGGTGGGGCTTAGGGATATGGGCCAAACGCAGGAAATTGGAACTAGCTGAGTGGGCACCATGGTTGGCATGGACTCTTCGGGCTGAAGGGCCTGTATCCATGCTGTATTGCTCTATGACTCTAAAACATCATGTGTGTCAGCAGCCAATTCCATGTTTTAACATGGTTATGCACATTAACTGCATGAGATTACAAGAGTCGTATGCAAAGAGAAGTCACCTGTGCAATCTGCAGTTATGGATGAATTAAATTAAACCACTCGTTCTCAGCTGGAATAACTACTGGAAGGCAACTTTGGTTGTCCTAGTGTTATGCATGCCAGGTTGGACACAAGAACTGGCACTCCACTTTGCTGACATTTGACTGGATATTGTACCAGCAGAGGACCTCTTTGGGGAAAGAAGGAAGCATTCACCCCCAGCTCCCATCCCTTTTGCCACATCCCAAACCCACCTCAAATGGCAAATAATTAAAATCTGATTTACTGTTGCTAAGTTAAATTCGTCATTGATTTTCAATGGCTCATGTTAAGGTCTATTCCTTTAAGGAATGCTCAAGTGACTCTGCTTCCTTCCAATAAAGTCTGCGTTGGAGGTTAAAACCAATGCTGATTTGTAACTGCGTCAAAACATGCATTGCATTGACACCATTGCTGTGTGCTCAATATTCATCATGTGTAGGAATGTCACTTGCAAGGAAACATATGGTTCAAAGTTGCATTATGCATTTTTCATCCAAAGTGTTGGTTGCATAGCACATAAAAGCATGCACAATGCAATGGAATTTCCAGACAACAATCAATTTGAACATTCATACTTCAATATCTGTTTTCTCCCCTATATTGTTATGGTCACACAGAAGTAAAATCCTTTCTAGTATTGTCTCAAACTGGCTACCCATCAGAATTCGCCACCGAAAGCACTACCAAATGACGGTTTTTACAAATAAATTTGCACAATTACAAACATTTCTAAAATTCTAACCATCAATCAAATATATTTTCATTGTAAGGAAATGTGACCACCAACATTATTACACAGCTTGACCATTGATATTAAATTAGCATTTCAAACTCACCATGGCTTGGCCACTGTAGTTATCATCCAGTATGCAGAGAGAATCCAGAGAAGGAACACCACGAAATAAATGACCTGATCGAAAATATCTTTGAAAACTTAACAACCTTCTTATCTTCCTTGCTGAAGCCAATTCTCCAGTTTCTGGTGGTACTTCAAAAAAGAAAGTGTATAACAAAGATTATTTCATATATAGCTTATATGGCATCACAGTACTGCCCTATATTGATTTTAGTTGTAATCATCAAAAGTTGAGTTTCATTAGACTATGCTGATGTCACCTTAGTTTGCTCAAACCACAAACTGTTTTTAAAACACTGGGGCTTGCACTTATCTCAAATTTCATAACCCCTTGCACCAATAACATTCCCCTCAGGCCAATATTATAGGTTGCAGAAAGCAACTTCAATGTTATGGATGAGCCATACTCCCTCAAAATCACGAAGACAATTGCCTACAAATTCAGGTGCACTCTAAAAAGGTGAAAAACAACCATTCTGGGTTTTGTTCCACATCGTTAAAGCCTCAATCACACAAAACCACATTTTGCGCATTTTTACATGTACAAATGTTGCCTGGCCCTCCGCTCCCAAAGCCAGAATCAGAGATCAGTCAAAAGCATAAATGGATCATTTTTTTTACCCCCCCCACCCCCCCAAAAAATTCCAGAGTTCAGTCTCCACCAATCACAATTTAACAACCTCCTACATGTTCTCAAGTTTGAGTTGTGGACTTAATACATAAATACAAACCACCACACCACCCACAACCTACCCTTTTTCTCCAAGATCTATGAATGCATCACCTCTTTCCATCAGCATGTTCAAGTCGAGTTTTTTGTCATGTGCATAAGTACAGTGAGGTACAGATACAATGAAAAACTTGCTTGCAGCAGCATCACAGGCACGTAGGCACAGACAACACACAGAATACAAATTATACAGGATAGTGAAGAGAAAGAAAAATAAGACTGCAAGACTGCAGACATTAGTGCAAAAAAGACACAATCAGTAATGCAAGAGGTGGTCCTCAATATTCCATTGCTGATGCAGGATTAGGGTTGTGCAACTTGGTTAAAGAACCTGATAGTTGTAGGGAAGTAGCTGTTCCTGAACCTGGCGGTGTTCAATTTCAAGCTTCTGTAGGTAGCAGCGGGAAGAGGCCACGACCCAGATGGTGGGGATCCTTGATCATAGATGCTACCTTCTTGAGGCAGTGCCCCCTGTGGAAGCTGTCAATGGTAGGGAGGGTTGTGCCCATGATAGACTGGGCTGCGTCCACTACTCTCTGCAGCAGTATGCATTCCCGTGAGTTAGAATTGCTGTACCAGGCCATGATGCAATCAGTCAGGATACTTTTGACAGTGCATCTGTAGAGTTTGACAGTGCTTCTGTAGAAGTTTGCATGGTGACATGCCAAATCTCCTGAAGCTTCTAAGTGGAGGTGCTGGTGTACCTTCTTCATATTTGCATCTATGTGCTGGGCCCAGGACAGGTCATCTGAGATGTTAACCGCCCAGGAATCAGCTATCGAGGTAACACTTATGAATCACACTTGCATGTGGGCATGTTACTGACTCTTTGCTTCTTCTAAAGGCCAGGCCTTGAAAACCACTTGGCTGTTTCCATACAAGCACCAAGGAACTTAATTCTATGCCTCCCCTGCCATTGTTTTCAGAGATGTTCCCGTATTACTCAACCATCTCAGACTAGCCTGGCTTTCTTTCAAGGAATTCATTTGCAGAATATTTTTCACAGTGAACCTATAATCTTAAAATGAATACCCCTATGTTTTCCCTCACAGATCTTCATTACCATAAATGCGAGTTCCCTATCCATTAACCACTGTATGAATATGGGATGTAGCTTGGCACACCATCTATTCCTTCAGTCCTGAGTTAAATGCCAAGATGTAGAAAAAACAGAAGAGTTGGACAGGAATACTGGATTAAAAAAAAATTAACCCCCTTCCAACCTCAAACCATCCAAATGTTCTGGTGATGTTGGGCTTACTCAGAGTCCCTTTAAAGACCAATAACTTGCACAGTGAACTCTGGTATTTTACTTCTATTTATGTACTTTAGAAGTGTAAATAAGGCATCCAAATCACACAATGAAAATGCTGAAAAACTGCAATGCAATAGTCCTTTTTAAAAAGGCATGATGACTGTGAGATAAGTATTGGAAAGGGCAATGGAGTTAATTGCCCTCATCTTTTTCCAAACAGTGACACAATCTACAGCTTTCACCTGAGTGCACAGCTAAAACATTGATCTAACATTTCATTTGATAAACAATATGCCCAACAATGCAGGATTCACTCAGTAGTGCATTGGAGTGCAAAACTAAATTTATGTGCCCAAGCCTCTGGTATGGCACTAACTTGTACACATCTGACCCCGAGATAAGAAATCTGCTATCAAATGTGCAACACACAAGATGGAGGAACTCAACGGGTCAGGCATCATCTATGGAGGGAAAAAGGACTGCCAACAAGTCAATGTTTCTGGTCAAGACACTTCATTAGCATATCATTTTCTTAGAGAGTGATGTTCTTGAAATGCTGCAGTCCTCTTGGTAAATGTACTCCCAAAATATTGTTAAATAGGGAGTTCCCAGTTACCCAGTGACAGTGAAGTAATGAAATATATTCCCAAGGAGTTGTACGCCTAAATAGAAACGTACAGAGTGGTGTTCCCATGTACCCAATACCCTTGACCTCATTAGGGCTGGAAATCACAAGTTTGGAGGGTTCTGTTGAAATAAACTCAGTTGCTGCATTGCATCTGTACCTGGCATGCACCATAGCCATGGTGTGCTCATGGAGGAAGGAGTAACTATTTAAGGTAATGGTGGAGTGCCAACTAAATGATGGCTTTATCCCAGATTGATCAGGATCCCTGTATGGTACTGGAGTCACACTCACTCAGGCAAGTGGAGAATATTCCACCACATTCTTGGCCTGTGCTTTGAAATCAGTGGCAAGCCTCTCTTCTTCCCTCCCCCTCCATTTCAATTGGGCAGAAAATACAAAAGCCTGATAACATGCACCACCAGGCACAAGGAAAGCTTCTATCCTGCTGTTATAAGTCTCTTGAATGGACCTCTTGTACATTAAAGATGAATTCTTGACGTCTCACACTACCTCATCATGGCCCTTGCACCTTACTGTCTATCTGCACTGCATTTTCTGTATAACTGTAACACTATATTCTGCATTCTGCTATTGTTTTTCCCTTGTGTACCTCAAAGTACTTATGTTTTGAAATTATTTGTATGGATGGCTTGCAAAACAGTTTTTCCACTGTATCTCAGTGCATTTGACAATAGTAAACCAATACCGAGTCAGAAGCTGAGCTGCTGGCAGCAAAACCTCAAATCACTCACCTCTTGTTGTCCTAGTAATCATGTGACTAGACCAGTTAAATTTCTAGTCGATGATGACTCCCAGGATTTTATGGTGGGGAATTTGTTGTTAATAATGCCATTGAATATCAAGATAAAATGGCTCGACTCTCTCTTTTTGGAGATGACAATTGTCTGGCACTCATGTGACAAACATAATATACCACTTAGCAATCCACACCCAAACATGGAACAAATCTTGTTGTTCATAGGTGCAGAATGCATCATTAGTACCGGAATCATCAGACAACATCCTCACCTCTAACATAATAATAAAAAAAAGATGGGCTCAGATCACTGCCATTAAGAACTTCAGCAATATCCTGGAACTGAGACATATAGTTTCCAAATATCAGACTATCCTCCCTTAAAGTTGGTTTGACTAGATTTTCTCCCCATGATTCACATGGATATTAACTTTGTTTTGGGTTTCTTTGATACCACACTAAGTCAAACACTGTGTTGATGTCCATGACAGTTACTCTGACCCAGTTTTTGGAATTTATCTGTGTTGTAGCTTCAGTAGATGGACACATCAATTTGAAGTATGCCTTGTGCTTCCTCCTCTCATGCTCTTCTAAAGTCCTCATTTTACCAGTCATGGTTACTTGGATAATGAGAGTAGAGTGAGGAGTAAACCTGACTCTTCAACGCTACCACATTTTGATTTGCTGCATTTGTTCTGAATCCATTTCATTTAGCATGGTGGCAGTGCCACAAAATGTAATGAAAATGTCCTCAATGTCTCCACAAGGATGTGGTGACAGATTTTTCCAGCTGAGAGAGGATACCAAGAGGTAATAACCAGTGGTTTCCTTGGCTGTTTAGCTTGATGCCATTAGACTTCACGAGTCTGAAGTAAATATTAAGAACTCACAAGCTATTCCCTCTTGACTGTATGGCACTGTGGCACCATTGCTGGGTAGTTCCAGCAGTAGAACAAGACACCTAGGTATGAGGAGGAAGTCTGGGACATTGGCTTAAAAGTGTGATTGGGCAAGTGTTACAATATTAGGATGTTTCTTGATTATTGGGACAACTCCAAATTTAGGCATGTCCCTCAATGCTAACAGTGAGACTCTACAGGATCAATGGGGCTGATTGCACTTTAGATATGTCCAAATTGAATGCCAGGTCAAGGCTGCATGATCAGTCCAGATTAATTTGGCTATACACGTTTGGTACAACTGTGTGTTTTGCTAGGTCTTTCAGGAAGTCTGAAATCAATCATATTGCATGAAGCTGGAGTGACATTTGAGTGAGACAGACTGGATCAGGCACCAAATTTCCACCCCTGAATGACACCATGACCAGATAAGGACGTATGCACATTCCAGATGATAACTAACTGAAATATAAAAGCATCCAGCTGCCCATTGGCTGAATTTTAACCTTGACTCGGCAGGATACACCTGTGATAGGAAGACCAAACTGTATCGATACCAAGTCTGTTGAACTCAGCCCACTCCAACATACTAGTGCTATTGTTTCTTCCCTGCCCCCCAAACGGTTCAGTCAATAATCAATAATACAGGCACCAGGACTTCATTGACACACCAAGACTGGATATACATTTAACAAGACTTGACTCTTCCTGATGGAATCATTCAAAAATAAAACTAAAAGTGGTAAAAGAGCAACTGATATATCATGGAGGGCAATGCTTATGGGGAAAAAATAAGCACAGAGGTGTGACTTATGGAACAATCAGGTGGGGGAAAAAACAAAGTTGATAGCAATTAACAAACTTTCCATGGGGCTTCAAGCAAACACACTACTTTAATAAATTATTACATGGTTCTTGGAACTTCTGTGGATTGTCAATCTGGCCCGCTTCCAAAAAGTTCTGTGCCCTTCTATAAGTGCATTAAATTTGATGGTCACTGGTGTTACCTACAATGCAAATAAAAGGAAACTAAACAGCAGATTCACTGATGCCTCACTGGATGTTGTGCTGAGGGTTGTAAAGACAAGCTTGTATACATTCCCAAATGATGGAAGAAGCCTGCAACTGATAAGAATGTGTGCTCGAGGAGACTACTGAAATCAAAAGAGAGAAGTGTAATTCCTCACTCCTGGATTCAGTGCGACAAGAACTTAATAGCCTCTTAAATCTAAAAAGTACAATCATCCAGATCTCTTTGTGCATATTAATCCAAACCTCTCACATTGCCCTTTTTAATCTGCTTTGGTATTTCACTCCTCACTCCTGCTCACCTAGCAGGCACAGCCATCCCTTTATGTCTACACATTTTCACACATACCTTGCAACTATCAGCAATGTTAAACCTTTTTATGCAATCCAACTTAGCCACAGCTATGTAGCCAAGGGAAACAGAAGAAAAAGTAAAGAAAAATGCAAGTTCAGTGCAAGGACATATAATAGCAAAGTTTTGATTTTCTGAGGAAGTGGGTAATGTAATAGGAGCTCAACATATTATGTTCTTCAGTATTATTCCTTGTCATAAAATCATCCATGAGCTTCTCATAATGGTTATTGAAGACAGCAGTGAATGAGGCAGAAAGAAATAATGAAAATGCTAGTTGGGAACAAAGAAAATAATGGATTATTTTGGCATTCTAAAATAATAGCGGTTAGCGTAACGCTATTACAGCGCCAGTGACCCGGGTTCAATCCTGGCCACTGTCTGTAAGGAGCTTGCATGTTCTCCCTGTGTCTGCGTGGGTTTCCTCCCACATTCCAAAGACGTACGGGTTAGGAGTTGTGGGCATGCTATGTTGGCGCCAGAAGCGTGGCGACACTTGCAGGTTGCCCCCAGAACACTCTACGCAAAAGATGTATTTCACTGTGTGTTTCAACATACGTGACTAATAAAGAAATCTTATCCTAAAGATTTTAGTCCTCAGTGCTGCTATTGAATTGATACTGTCATTGAACTAACAGAAACTTTCCAAATTAGTATTATAATAAAGTTCAAATAACATACTTACAGTGCAAAAGTCGGAAATCAACATAAGGATGAGAGTCTCTTCTTTCAGGTTGAAACCCTGCCCGGCTCCTCACTCGTACATCCCCTGCAAAAAAATTTGAAATATTTTGTATGATTTTGAGAACTTTCATGGGTTAACTATAATGCAGATGGAATCATACCTAGCAATGAGACATAACCATTGAGAGCAGAAAGCAAGAAAAGACAACTAAACAAAGAACTACAAGTGTTTTAAAATAATTAAATAATAAGAACACACTAAATGCAACTCATTAGAAGAATATGACATTAATGCATCTTTTAGTGGACGATTCAGGTTGTGTGTTTTGTCAGGTTAAATCTTCTTATACTTTTGTTAAGGCATTTTCTGTTGTTGAAGGAATTTCAATGTTCTTTCCAGTAGCTAATTCTCTTCATTCATGCCTTTGTAACCTCAAGATGGAACACCCAAGAAGCTAGGTGGAACTTTACTTATTTCTTACTGGCTCCACCCAGAACCCCAACTCTCACTTTTGAGTCAATTACTTTGCAGCACATGTCTGCCCGCCATCTTAACGATATCACCAGTATGTTGATTATTTCCACTCTCCTTTATGCCTTTCTTGGCACACTACTATAAATTTTTCTACTGCTATTCACCTGTTCTCCTTTCTCACTGTGGACATTAGATCACACATATGCACATCCTGACACCCATTTAACAGTCCTTGCTATGAACTGATTATAAGACTTTAAAAATTAAGGGACTGATGTTTTCCCACAAGGATCATTGTGAATGCTCAGTGTGGCTTCAGTGCCAGAGTTGCAAAAATCTTGGAAAAACGTTAAAAATGCCATTTACTCTTACTTCCATGGTTTTTCCATCAAATTTATTGCAGGTGACTGGGTGAAAATTAATCTCATAAAGTTAACACTGGATTTTAGTACTTGAAGTTTTCAGAAAGAGGAGAGGATATGGTTAGAGACAGTAAGAGGGTGCTAGAGTTGCTAAAAACAGTGCCACAGAAATTTATGTGGAAAGCAGCATTAGTGGTTAAGAATAAGAATAAAGAACAGAAAGTTAGATGATCAAAGTGGAGGGCAGTCCACATTTGCAAAGCTCATGAGGAGAAACTTGCAAACATAAACTGAAGTCATTAGGACAAAGGGATGCAAGTCAAGGAAGTAGTGGGCAGGGGAGGGTTTGTTGAAGTAATGGAGCAACAGCCTGACAGCAATCATTAATTCAGAAAATGTGATCTTGTGCAAAGGAGCAAATTAGCCAAATCTAATTGAATTGTAACCACTTAAAGGATGTTACCTCACCACATAAATTACCTGTCACCTCCTGCCTGAAATGAGAAGAGACAGACAAAATTAGAAGATGCCGCAGGGAGAAAACTAATCTTGAGGTAAAGGAAAAAAGAAACAATACTAACATCAAAAGATAACAGAAACAAACTGGACTCATCAGAATGAGTGCTATGGAAATTCCAGAGCAAGATTGAGAATGAGAGCAAGCAAGAGATAATTATAAATAAACATTTATCTTCTGATCATTTGAGTCACATCACAATTACAACAGAGTTGGTTTACTCACCTAACATACGAATGTACAGAGCAGTCTGGTCTGAGCTTTCATACGATATTGCCCCTCGCCTCTGGAAAAATACAAAACCGACACAGAAGTTGTTGCGTTTCAAAATACAGTTCAACTCCAAGAAGCTTCCCAATAGTATAAAAATACCATATTTGTATTGTGCTATGAAAACTTTTATTTTTATATTGGTGATTAATCAAGGGAATCAATGATCTATATTTGGTTTGATGTTCCTATAGATCACGAACTAGAGTTTTTTGGGGAATAAAGTTCTACATTTCCAACCAGCTAGATCTTCAATTCCTTCCTTGACTTCCATTTCCAGAATTGATCATAAAACTCCTGATGGTATCTGACCAAGGCTCTTGTACAAAGAAGGATAATAATCTTCCCTTTGCATTCCAACCTGCTGAAATAAATCCACGTAATTACAATAGATTTTAGCAATGCATCTTACTCCAGCTCACTACTCAGGATCTGCTCCTCATGGACGATGCCTGCATTTGTCTCTAGCTCATGTAACAAATTGCAGACAAGGATGAATAAATTCTCGGATCCATGCATCAAATTGGGCACAGTATTCAGTATCAATATCAAGAGTTATGTCATAGGCATCAACATCCCAATTAAATTTATGCCAATAAAAGAGCAGTGGATGCAAGAACTTTTGCAAGTCTTATCAACACTCTTAGCCTTGATGGATTGGTGCAAAAATCTGTAAAATCTCTAACCCACCTGGAACAAGCTGGTAACCCTGAATACAAAGATATTTCTCTAACAGGTTCGTGTCCTCTCTAGAGAATGAACAGCTTCTAGTTTAGCTGCCTCAGGAACTCCTTTGAATCACTGGGACCAAGGGAGGGTGCAGCAGATGCAATGGTATAAATTTAGAAAAACAGTTCGTATTGGCAACAAGGAAGACAGAAAAACTCTGGAAAGGAAACCAGTCAGGTTAATGTCAGCAATAGGAAAGTAATTGAAATCAATATGCAAGTTAATAGAGAATCCAGAAAGACACAGATGATTTTAAAACAATTGATTCCAAAGAGTCAAGTAATACTTAACTAATTTCATAGAATTCTTAGTGGTAACTGAAAGAGTGGAGAACGATAAAGCAGTAGATCTTACCCGAGTTTTCAAAAGGTACTACACATCAAGCTCCAATGAAAGGTTAAGGCATATGGAGACAAGGATTAAATAACTGAATGATAAAAAAAATAGCTAAATAAGAGTAAGCAGAGTGTAAAGGAAGATGCAAAGCAGTGTTTCATATGTATCAGAGCAGGGATAGCAGGTAATTATTTACATTAACACTTCAGAATCAGGAAGTGAACTCAATTATCAACATATATATGGTACAGAAGTAAGGGGTGGCTTTGTAGCATACACTGAAAAATATTAAAGAGTTTGGTAGCTGCCTGGAGTTAAATAAAAGATGCCACTTTTTCTTCTTATTTTACTTGAAAAATCAGGTACTGCCAGAAAATAAATGCCTAGCCTGCCCTTTATGAGATTAATTCATCAACTGAAAGTTACACATGATGGCTATTTATCAGTATTCCTCTTTTATTTCAGTACATCAGATCATAAAGTAGCTCACAGGAGACAATATCCTTTACCACACTCTTTCACAAGCATCAGCTCAGAAGAATGAAGAGAACAAGTTAATAGAAAGTGCAGAAGATGAGGCAAAGAGAAGTACTCAGGGATGATAGTGGCAAATGCAGAACAGATTGAGCAATGTTCTGTCCAGGAGATCCAGTTCAAATCCAATTCCTGATACCGTCCTGTACACCTGTCCTGGGCATCCACTTAAGGATTCTCTCCAGTTATGTACTAGAAATGGTGGCTTAAATGGAGGTGCCCACCAGAAGCATGAGTATGTAGGACAGTTTTACCAGCCACAATGGAATTTCTAACAGAGGTAATTTGAGGGGCTTCCTTGCCTGACCCCGCCCCTCCCTCTCCTGTGGCAGAAGAACCCTAAACTGTCGTCCTTCCCCACCGAGCCCTTGCGCTGGCTGCGCCCAGCTTCAGTACGTCCCTCAGCATGTACTCCTGCAGCCTGGAATGTGCCAGTCAGCAGCATTCCCCTACGGACATCTCACAGTGCCGGGACACCAACAATTTTCGGGCAGACCAAAGGGCGTCTTTCACCGAGTTGATGACCTTCCAGCAGCAGTTGATGTCCATCTCTGTGTGCATCCCTGGGAACAGCCCATAGATCAGAGAATCCTCTGTTATGCAGCTGCTGGGGATGAACCGTGACAAGGACCCCTGCATCTTTCGCCACACCCTCCTCACAAACCCACAGCCCGCAAAGAGGTGGGTGACCGTCTCGTCCCCAGCGCAGTCCTCCCGGGGGCAGCGCGCGCTGGGGGTGATGCCCCAACCATGCAGGAAGGATCTGACTGGGAGTGCCTCTCTCACCGCCAGCCAAGCGAGGTCTTGGTGCTTGTTGGTGAGTTCTGGCGATGAGGCATTCTGCCAGATGGTCTGGACAGTCTGCTCCGGGAACCACCCCACAGTGTCCGAGACTTTTGATGTCTCAACCTAGCAATGGAATCGATAGACAAAACAGCACAGTTCAATGCAATCTTCATTTAACATTCATAAGCATGTACTTTTCTGTCGGAGTTAGTAATGGATATCAGCAGAGTGAACTCTAGCAGATATTATTTTCTCTTCTAGACCAGATTTGGAGAAGCCAATTATAATATCTTCACATTCTCCAGCTGAAATGGGACAACTTACTTCAACAATTCAAATGGGATGATTCTGCTGTAAACGTTTGGAAAACACAATAGCCATTGTATTTTCAAAGTGAACCATTTACTTTTATTTATAATCTCTTAGTAGTTTGATCTTTCTCAAATTTACATCTGCTTCAATCCCAAGACCTCTGAGCTCCTCCAGTTCTGACCTCTCACATACCTTCAATTTTATTGGTATATCATTTTCAGCTATACTTCCAGGTTTTAAGCTGTAAAATTCTTCCTAAATTTTGCCTTCTCTCTTTTAATGCTTACTGTTTAGTCCAGTTTTGATCATTATTCTAACATCTCCTTATATGATGGCTTCACATTTTGCTTAGTTAAGTGACTTAGGTGTTTAATCAAAAAATTGTCAATTGGTCCATCAAGTTTTATTGCATTAAGTTGCATGAAAGATGCAATGTAATTTACTAATATTTTCCATGGACTGCAAGCTTACGAGTTTCATTTCAATTCATTAAATTCAATGCCAAAATAGGTTGAAGAAACTCAGTGGCCTGCTCGTATTTTGTGAAATTATCATTCCGTCTATGCTTGTATGTTCTTGTTTGAAGAATTGACCCATTCTCAAGTAGCTGGTTAAATGAATGAGATTGATTTGGAACAAATATTTCTGAATTTGCCTGACACTCCTGCTTCATATTATGCACATTTAGAATGCTGGATGTGTCATTTGGAATTATGACAAACTAGGTTGAATTTATATCTCCCCTCCCACCCCTTTGCCCTGCCCTCTCCCTAGGAGCAAGACAGATTCTTGTTCACGTTTTTCCTCCCATGAGATTGTGGCAAGTTTGATCTCTGGTGCACTTTCTAAAACCATTGTTTTGAGTAATTTTTTTCAATGACTTATGTGACATGAATAAGAGTAGGGAGCTCAAATTGTCCAAGTATAAATTGATAAACAGTCAATATGATCCAACTTCTTAAAAAGCTGATAGTGACAGGATAGAATTTTGCTGCAGGGAATCTTGTGCTCAAACTGTTCTTATACTCATGAGAAAGATGTTCATGGCTTGCTTGTTCCTATAGTGCTCTTGAATTATGAGTCTTTCACGTTTATGGAGTAACAGTAAGAATACATAGTTACCTAGTGCAATAGCTTATACTTGTTTTGCCTTTGCTTTAACCATCTGAAGGGACAAATGTTCTAGTGTCTTGTTACTGAGCCAAACTTCCATAATGCTTTTAATGGACAAGTGTATTAAAAAGACCACTTGCAGTAGCAAGTGACCAGATTTTCCTTTCTTCATAAAAAGGTGTTGTACTATTTGGTGTAGTTGGTCTTGTTCCAATTTCTCTTTATCTTTCTAAAAAGAAATTACACTACTTATAATGTTGTCAAATCCCTAAAGAACTGCTGGCAAAGGTGGTGAAGGCAGATACAATGGGGTCTTTTAAGAGACTTTTGGATAGGTACATGGAGCTGAGAAAAATAGAGGGCTAAGGGTAAGCCTAGTCATTTCTAATGTAGGGACATGTTTGGCACAGCTTTGTGGGCCGAAGGGCCTGAATTGTGCTGTAGGTTTTCTATGTTTCTATAATCTGCATTTTATCAAAGCATCAGTGGCAGTCAGTGAAAGATACTCAGAAACTACAGGTGGCTCCTCTAGAAATTTGTGCAACAATGAGAAATGGATATTTTGGTGAAAGTATTTATAGATGAAAACACATCTATGCTGTCAGGAAGTCATGAAACAGCAAACAGAATAAAAATATAAAGCAATGAAGAAGTTTGTTGTTTTTTTTGTTTAGAAAGTATATCTATTTAAAATAGCTGAAATTAAAAAAAAAATGGGCATAATCTAGATATAAACAGAACAGGGAGGCTCATCCAACCAAGGCAAAACATACTTTCACTAAAACTAAGAAATTATTTGAGACAAAGATATATTTCCTAGGATTACACCTACATCTCAAATGGAGGGTGACCAATATCCTTGCAGAGGTTTGCTCACTACTCAGGAGAGTTTAAATTAATTTGGCAGGGGAGGGCATAGCAGCAATGTAGCAGGTAGGGAGAAAATGTAGAGGATAAATCAAGCAAGTCTAGTGGCCAGAGCAGACAAAGGAATCATGGGATGGCTGGCAGGTTCAACTGCTTTAAGTCAGATGAGCTTAGCGCATGGATCAACACTTGGAATTATGATGTTATTGCAATCAGGAAAACATGGTCGAGGGAAGGACACAATTAGCAGCTTAATGTTCCGGTGTATAATTTCAGAAGGAATGCAAAAAAGAACAAGAGGGGTATTGCACTACTGATTAGGGAGAACATACAGCAGTACTTTGGGAGGATATCCTGGAGGGATCGCCCAATGAGACCATAAGGGTAGAACTTAGGAACGAGAGGACCAATCATCTCCAAACTCTTAGACCCAAGATTTAGCATCTCCCTCTGCAACTGGATCCGTGACTTCCTGACAAACAGAGCATAAATCAGGGAGGATTGGCAGCAACACCTCTGCCATGATTACCCCCCCCCCAACACTGGTGCCCCACAAGGCTGTCTCCTCAGCCTCTTACTTTAATCCCTATACGCTCACGACTGCGTGGCCAGATTCTGCTAACACCATCTATAAGTTTGTAGATGACACCACTATAGTGGGCCAGATATCAAATAACAATGAGATGGAGTACGGGAAGGAGGTAGAGAGCCTACCAGCATGGTGTCAACACAACAACCTTTCCCTCGAATGTCAACAGAACAAAAGAGCTGGTCATTGACTTCAGGAAGCAAGGTAGAGCACACACCCCTACATGTATCACTGGTGCCAAGGTGGAGATGGAATTTGAAGCTCTCAACCTTTGTGTAAATATCACGAACAGCTTGTCCTGGTCCAATCACATGGACAGTAAGGCTGAGAAAGCATACCAGCACCTCTACTTCCTCAGAAGGCTAAGAAAATTCTGCATATCCCTGTTAACCCTTACCAGTTTTTATAGATGCATCATCCTATCTGTACGCATCACAGCTTGTAATGGCAACTGCTCTGGCCAAGACCACAACAAATTGCAAAGAGTTCTGGACACAGCTCAGTCCATCATGAAAACCTGCCTCCCCTCTGTCTACATTTCCCACTCTCAGGAAAGCAGCCAATATAATCAAAGACCCCTCCCAACCTGGTCATTCTCTTTTCTCCCCTTTCCATCGGGCAGAAGAAACAAAAGCTTGAAAATGCACACCACCAGGCTCAACAACAGCTTCTATCACATTGTTATAAGACACTTGAACAGACCTCTTCTACAATAAAGATGAACTCTTGATCTCTCAATCCACCTTATCATAGCCCTTTCATCTTATTGACTACCTGCACTGCACTCTCTGTAACACTATATTCTGCATTCTGTTATGCTTTTCTCTTGTACTACTTCGATGCACTTATGTTTTTAAATGATCTATATGGATGGCATGCAAAACAAAATTTTTCACTATCTCAGTATATGTGATAATAATAAACCAATTATTTTTCTAAGCTACACGATAGGCCTCCTGATAATTAGTGGGAATTAGAGGAACAAATATGTAATGCAGGAAGCTTTTAAAAGAGTTCAGGGCCAGCATGTTCCAGTGGTGAAAAGCAAAGATGGCAAGATAGGGAACCCTAAATGATCAAGAATATTGAATGATTGATTGGAAATATCAGAAGGAAGGTAGCTAGGTAAAGAGCAAGTCCCCTTTGGGACAAAGGAGAAATCCACATGTACAGCCAGGCAATAAGAGCAAGGTGCTAAATTAATACCTCTCAACTGTATTCACCATGGAGAAGAACAGAGAAGATAGTGAGTTCAGGGAGGGGTATTTGGATAATCTGGAGCGGGTCAGTATTGAGGAGGAAGAAGTGTTTGATGTTATGAGATGCACAAGGGTTGATAAATCCCCAGGCCTGGATGAGATCTATCCAAGGTTGCTCTGGGAAGCAAGGGAGAAGATAACTGGAGCCTCCACACAGATTTCTGCATCTTCATTAACCACAAGTGAGGTGACACAAGCCTGGAGGATAATTGCTGTTGTTCCTTTATTAAACAACGGCAACAGGGATAAGCCAGGTAACAACAGGGTAGTGAACCTTATGTCAGTGGTAGGGAAATTATTGGAGGAAATCCTAAGGAATAGGATTTATGTAGCATTCGGAAAGGCAGGGGCAGATCAGGAATAGTCAACATGGCTTTGTGGAGGGGAAAATCCTGCCTCCCTAATTTAATTGAGTTTTTGAAGAGGTAACCAAGAATGATGAAGCCAGGGTGGTAAGATATTGTCCACATGGACTTTAGTAAGGCACTTGACAAGGTCCTACAAGGTACGCTAGCCCAAGGTTAAGGCACATGGGATCTAAGGCAAGCTGGCTAATTGCATCCACAACTGGGTTGGTGATAGAAGGCAGAGGGTAGTAGTGGAAAGATGTTTTCTGATTGGAAGTCTATGTCTAATAGTGTTCTACAGGGATTGGTGCTAGGACCCTTGTTTGAAATATGTAATAACAATTTGGATTTCAATGCAGGAGGTATGATTACTAAGTTTTCTAATGATACAAAAGTTGCTGGCGTTGTGGATAACGAGAAAGCTTGTCAAAGTTACAGATCAGATAGCAAGGAGACTCGAGATACTGCAGATGCATGAATCTGGAGCGAAAAAAAAACAGCTGGAGGAACTCAGCAGGTCAAGCAACATCTGTGGCGGGGGGGGGTGGGGGGGTGGAAAACAGGAATGGTTTTTGGGTCAAACCCTGCATCAGGACAGACAGATGCAGATGAGATAGAGAGCTGGGTAAAGCGTTGGCAAATGAAATTTAACCCAGACAAGTGCAAGGTGATACATTTTAATTCAAACAGAGCAGGACATATACAGTAAATGGTAGGGTGCTAAGGAATGTTGATGAACAGTGACCATGGCGTTCAAGTCCAGAGTTCCCTGAAAAGTTACAACACAGGTAGATAAGGTGGCATATGACATGCTGCCTTCATAGGCAAGACACAGAATATAAAAGTTGAGACAATATATTGCAACTTTATGACACAGGTTAGACCATGCTTGGGGCATTGGGTGCCATTCTTATTGCCATATTATGAGGATGTGGATGCATTGGAGAGAGTACAGAGGAGATTCAGCTGGCCACTGCCTGGATTAGACTTTATTATGAATAGGCTGTTGATTTTCCCTGCAGTGAAGGAGGCTGATGGGTGACCCAATAGAAATATATAAAATTATAAGAAAGGCATAGATAGGGTAGATAGTCAAAATTGTAGGGGTATTAAAAACAAAAGGGCATAGATTTAAGGTGAGAGGAAGGAGATTTTTTTTAAAAATATAGACACAGTGGTTGATATCTGGAAGTTGCTACCAGAGGAGTTGGTGGTCAGATACAATGACCGTTTAAGAAACATTTTGACAGAGGCACAAAAGGATATGGATCTAATACAGGAAAGTGGGATTAGTGTAGATGGGCATGGATGTAGTGGGCCAAAGAACACATTTCTGTGCTGTACAACTCTCAAGACTTTGACTGGAAGTGGACAAGAAAATACAGTTACATCAACCTGTATAAATTCCATTTTTATTCATTTTTCAGAATCAGTGCATCATTGGCAAGGCCAACATTTATTGCCCAACCATAATTGCCCTTGAGAAGTTGCTGTGAGCAGATTTCTTGAACAGTGTCTTTCTAGGGAAGGAATTCTCAGTGATGTTGGGGAAGGTAGTGCAGGGATTTGGAACTATATTGACATTCCTCGATTGTCACTGGGTCTAAGTGAGGCTGATGTGCACCTTAGAAGGCAACCAGCAGGTGATGATAATCCTCCGCACCCGAAGCCTCCATTCTTCTTACTCGTAAGGCCAATAATTTGATAAGTGCTATTGGAGTAGCCTTGGCAGTTAACTGTGGTGCACGTTTAGATCTGTTTGCAGATAGCAATAGGAATTAGTGTTTCGGGTGGTGAGTAGGGTTCTATTCAGGTGGACTACTTTGCTGGATGGCTTGGAGGTCCACGACTGTTGTGGGTTCTACGCATCCAGGCAGGTAGAGAATACTGCAGCGTGCTCTTGGCTTGTGCCTTATCAAAAGGCTTTTGTGGTGTTGGCTGGTGAATCACTCACCACAGAATGTCCAACTGCTTGTAGCAGCAATATTTATTTGACTGGTACAGTAGTTTTTGGTCAGTTGTGATCCACAGAATGCTGACAGCATCCAGCACACTTGGTGAGACTCTTACCGGGGATGGTCATTGCCAGGCATTTTTGTGACACAGATGTTACCATTTATCAGCCCTTGACTGAACATTGGGTAGGAACAGCTTGTTGCTTGTGAGCATGGACTGCTTCAACAGAAGAGGCCACAATAGAATTGAAACTACTGGTAGCCAGAAGCCACCAAATCAGATGGGAATTTATCTTCAAATAATTCAATGTTTAAAGACTTCCCAACATTTTAGGGAAGGAAAGCTACCACAACAGTCTGGCCTATATGCAATTTCAGACCCACCAACATGGGTGATTCTAAACTATAATCTTAAGAATTCCGATAAGATTTCTATTAGTCACATGTACATCAAAACACAGTGAAATGCATCTTTTGCGTAGAGTGTTCTGGGGGCAGCCTGCAAGTGTCGCCACACTTCTGGCACCAACATAGTATGCCCACAACTTTCTAATCTGTACGTCTTTGGAATGGGGGAGGAAACCAGACCACCCAGAGGAAACTCATGCAGACACAGGGAGAATGTATAAGCTCCTTACAGACAGTGGCCAGAATTGAACCTGGGTGGTTGGCACTGTAATAGCATTATGCTAACTGCTACACTACTGTGCCTGCCAGATATGCCCTTAAAGACAAAAAATAGTTTACGGGGGGGGGTGGGAGGTGGGGTTAAAACTTGGAGGAAAGAGGAAGAGTGGTGGTGACTAATGGGGTAGAAATTGTGGAAGGCAAAGTAGGAGGAGAAAGGGGACATGACAAGATGGACAAAAGGAAGGGGAGGGAGGAAATTGACATGGTCTTGCAGAGCCAAAAAGGGAGGCAGAAGTAACATCTGAAAGCCAAAGGCATGAGCCAAAACACAAAAACAGATAGAGGGAATTCATATTACAAAAAAAATCTCCTGATTGTATGGAGGACCAGATCATACTTTATCATAGGGGTGTGGAACTAATTGAAAAGCCCTGACCCCTTTCGCATAGGTCTACATGCAGATAAACATGACAGTACTGGTCCAATTCTTATTTTTCCTGCATATACACAATGACAAGTAAGGAAATGAGCAGTTTTCTCCTCCAAGTGATATTGCATAGCTTATGTACAGCAGGTTTTGAAGCTCTTTCTCACCAGTACAGAAAACAGAAGATTCTGATCTGGCTAAAGTCACGATTTGGTGAATATTTCTTTTGAATATTCTCAGCATAACTAAGACTCCAGGCTTCTAAGAAGGGTTTGACCTTGCACTTATTTTGGTTCCATCAGGCATATTTTTTCAGTTATCAACTTTGGCAACACCATGTATTTTTGGTTATTATGGACAATTATCAAATTTCAGTTTCTATAATGATTGTACCCAAATTGATAAGATTAATAAATAATGCCTGCACATTCTAAATCATCTATTGATAGCATGTTTCTACTAATCCAGATTTTCTCCACCAAGTTACCCATTCATGTCACTGACCAATATAATAGCTTATGTTTCCACAAACAAATATGGTTGGTCAGTAATTTATGTCAAAATGTGGGTTTTGTACATTCTTAAAGGAAAGCATTATGAAATGCTTGGCACAGTGTTTTATCAGTGAGGGAAAAAATGATTTAAGGCAGGGTGCCATGAGTATTTATTTTTATTATTAACTGTAATTGAAGTAGTCAAACCTGATTAAATGGTGTCTTCAGTCACCAAAAATTCAATAGTCATCAATGCTATTACACAAATGAGGATTTTTAATTACTTGCACACTAGAAAATGACCAAAGTGTTATTTGTATTGCTTTCAGTTTGAGACAATTTCTTTATTTTTTGAAATGGAAAATTAACAAATATGAAACCTCTTTCCTTCCTGGTTTGTTTCCCTCTTTTCTCCTGCTCCTTTTTAATGTTTTGCTTCCTTTTGGCTTGTTTCTTCCCCACCCGCAACTCCCCCCCCCCCCCCCGCCCAAATGTACATTCCCATGTTCTCCCCCTCCTCATTTCTTCTTTTTTCCCCCCCTTGCTACTTTATTTCCACCTCTTGTGCAACAGATTGGAGGCTGTGGTGCAAAAACTTGCTCTCCAAAACCAGCATGCATTTAAGACAAGCTATTCTAATACAACAGTAACACTTGCATCTACCCATTATACTAGAAATTGTTCAGAAATATTCTGCTCACTAAGTGCCAGTCTGTAATGTGATGCTGCTGCAAGTAAGTTTTTCCATAGCTCCTGTACATACATGTACTTATGCATATGACAATAAACGTGACTGAGCCTACTTTCAATCTTTTGTGAATATTAGGTAAAAGGGGTATTTAACATGGCTTTCAAGCACCATATTCTCAGCATTGTTCACTATTACTCACTTCAGTTTGCTACAAGTACCAATTACACCATTTCAGCCTCTGTCCAAAAATAGACCAAAAAAGCATAATCCCAAATGCAAGATGAGAGTGACTGTCTTTGTCATATAGCATCAGTTTATATGTTATCAAGGAGCCTAGTAAACTTGAAAATCAGTTGGGACTGAAAGGAAAACTTCTGGCTAATCAAACCTACACAAAGAACAATGATTATAACAGTCAGGATAACAGGATAATTAAGCAGCCTGTGCCACTTGCAGCAAGGTCTGGATGACATTCAGCCTCAAGTTGATAATTGAGGAGCACAAGCAACAGAACCTAAGAATTAGAAGTAGGCCATAGGGTCCTTTGAGTCTATTCCATCATTCAAGATCATGGCTGATCTCATGACTCAAGTTTACATTCTAGACCAATCATCCTATCACTCGATTTCCTCTAGTTTTCACAAATTTATCAAGCTCAGCCTCAAATAGCCTCATTAGCAGATCTGAAATTGAGAAATGGAAATACAGTAATATGCTATTTCAGTTCTAAACAGTTGACCCCCACATCCTACAACTCTGGACTCTCTAGCAAGAGAAAAACTGTCTCTCAATATTTATTCTGTCAATCTCTTGCAAATGCCTTTCAATGTGCTTGCCTCTCATTCTAAATCAAAGGGAATATTGGTGAAGCTTCTTCAATTGTTCTTCATAAAATAACCCACTCATCCCAGGAATTAATCTTATAACTTTGCAGTGACAGCAAGGCCAATGCATCCTTCATGTACTCTAGGGTTAAAGAGTACACCAAATAGGGCATCAAAACCCAATACAACATCAGATGGAGTTTCCAGTCTTTTATAGTCAAACCCATTTCTAATAAAGATTAAAATCACAGAACCAGCAACTGCTACGCCTTGGACCTGTTCCAAGTCCTACAGCAATGCTCCAAAATTAATGCTGCATGGGAAATAATGTAATCATCTCTGATGTGGAAATTTCAGGAGCAATGGAAACACAGAATTGGTCATTATCCTTGAGAAAATGTGGGTTTAACCCCCCCCCCCCCCAGTGCTCCCACATCCCAAAGTTAAGTAAAATGGCTACTGTAAAATACTCCTAGTGTGCAAGTGGATGGTAGGAGAATTAGGGCAGAGTTGATCGCTATGCAAAAGAAAATAAATTACAGGGTAAATAAGCGAGATTGATATACAGTAATTGCTCGAGGGCTGACACAAAGTCATTCAACCAGTTGAATTTAAATCTTAAAAAATGTCCGTAAGCAGCTCACATCCCATGAAGTCAATAAATTCACAATAATAATTTTTAATTAAGCTTTTGGGATATTATCAATGAGATAATGATATTCAGTTATTTAAAAAAGCTGACCAACCATTCAATGCAATTTCATGTCAACTGGATCAATCCTATGTAGTAATTTAAAACTTGTTTGACCCAAAACATTGACAATTCCTTTCCTCCCACAGTTGCTGCTCAAACTGCTGAGTTCTTCCAGCAGAGTTATTTGTTGCCCCAAGTTTGTCCAACCTCTCCTTAAAGCACATGCCCTCTAATCCAGGCAGCATCCTGGTAAACCTCTTCTGCACCCTCTCAAAAACCTCCACATCCTTCCTATAATGAGGCAACCAGAACTGAACGCAATACTCAAGATGCATCTTAACTAGTTTTATAAAGCTGCAACATAACTTCTTGAACTCAACTAATAAAGGCAAGCATGCTATACATCACTTTTACTACTTTCAGGGAGAAAAGCAAATAATTCCATATAAAGCACTGCCTATTCTGAAAATGTTAAATAACTGAAAATGCTGTAGATATTAAAACAGATTAATGGAAAGGCATCACTGACATAGCAGACCTGATTTAGATCCTGAGAGGTTACTGACTTGATTCTTATTCTGTTTTTAACTTAAATATTTGCAGTATTTTGGGGCTGTATTCAAGTCAAATTCAACAGAAAATTATACTTCCTGGCTGAAGAAACATTCTTCCAGTGGCTTTAACAGCACATTACTGATTACGATATCCTCCTTCTCCATTACATAATTGTAAAAGTCAAAACCTAATTTATTCCAATACCTTTTACAAACATTTTCGAAATAACTCTTCCTCAAAAGCTACCCATAACGTTATAGGAAGCTTCTGAACACTACAAACCTTCTACTTTTTTTGTAATTATTGTGCTCAACTGTGATAAGCTATTTGCAGGTCCAGATATAGCCATGGCTTAAATGCATTAATTCATGTATTAATTCTGAGTAAGCAGATATTCCAGATATTTTTTTTTCTAGTATTCTGTCTTGTGAAATCCAATTCAATACCCTATATCAAAGCCTACCAGCAAAAAATACCACATTGCTTCTCTATGCTTTAGCATATTTCATTTAATTCATCTGCATTTCTATCCATTGGCTCATTATACATTTCTTTTAAAACACATACAATTTCTGGAAAACATTGAGGTGCGGGAATCTCTTTGCTTTGTGAGCACCAAGATAAATTTTAGCATTCCTACCACTGCTTCACTTCAAGATCAATCAAACCAGCAGACAAAGGAATTGAATCCTGTGGCTTCCCAGTCTACCTGGGTGAACTACTCACCAGAAGGACCATCAATTATCCAGTAGGCATGAAAACAGTCTACCCACAGACAACCATAAGTGATGAGGAAAACAAAAGCATAAAAACACCTCAGTATTTTCAGAGGTTGGTCAAATGGAGGTTCACACCTGTGGATTGACAAATCAGTTAAGATATTGTAACATTTATTGTTACAACTATGTTGTACATGGTGGCCCCTAATTGTAACAATTTTTGATTCAGAGACACCTGGTTTAACAAGAAAGTCTTCTGTTTGCAACAAGATCATGCTTCTAAATCTCTATCATACTATGCATCTTTCTGTATATACATATGCATGCTGTCAACAGTCCAAACTCTACCTCATTATCTGTACCTGTTTTATTATCCCTGGGTCCTACTTTGTTTGAAGTCTGCTGCCTACAAGAGCAAAGAACTCAATGACTCATTATTCATCATGACTATCTGTAGGTTCAGCTTCCTCCAGTTTTCCCCCTCTTCAAAGCCAAATCTCTCTGGCTCCCTCTGCCCTGGCCCTGATCTAGAAACTATTCAATTTTTCCTCCCATTTCATCTCCAAAATCCTTGAACATACTCCTAAATCAGTACTCACCCTTTCCATAAATCTACTTGAATTTTTGCCAAGATAGGCTAATACTTCAGTGCAGAGACAAAAGGCACTGTCTACTCCAATGGATGTAGAACATCACAAGGTGCTACTTTGAAAAGCAGCAGGGTACACGCAAATACTTGTACTTCAACTCAAACTTTATCTAAATTATTGCCATTTTATGGCTTGTGGAATCTTGGTATGTACAAACTGGCTGTCAAGTTTTCTATACTACAACAGTGACAAAACCTCAAAATTGTTTTACAGCCACAAATTTAAGGACCTTCTTAGGAAAATGAAAATTACCACATTTACAGAAATCTCTCATTTGTTCTTTCTACATTCTTTAATATGGTCTAGGAACACCATTCACTCCAGGGTTTCTGCTCCATGATAATTTTCAGCTGACTGCCTTCTAATCAAATTATAACCCATGTTTTTCAAGCAATGGCTTCTCTTCCTACACACCATTATTTAGGGATCAATATTTTACTGACTATTCTTCCAAGTTTGCTTCTAAGCTACATCTGCATCAACTTCAGTTTAACCTTTCTACGGTGAAAATGTGTCTAATTCATAGAACTGAATGAGCTGCAATTCTTTTTAAGCACTGTCATGCCTTGTGAAAATGAAGTACTGTCTTAATAATGAGAATAACTTCCATTGTTACAAGGTAATACCACTGCACCATGTCAGACAGTTTAAGAGTGGATTTATCAACCAAAAAGTTTTTTTTGCACAATTTCAGTAGAATTGTATTTGGAACTGACCTTGCACTGGCTCTCAAACCAACTACCTTTTAAAACAGCTGAATGGGCCCAATCCAATTTCCAAGCAATGTACCCTAAACAGCAGAATCAACATATAATATAACCCAGAGTTATACAAACCCTTAACCTACCGATCAGGTCAAAGTTCTATGAATCTGTTATATCCAGTTACTAGTGCACTTAGGCCAGTGCATCTGGCCTTAATGCAATACCAGATATTCATGCAACAAGTTCTGTGCCACACTTTTCACTCACCATTGACTGAAATGGGACCTCCCATGTTAAGAGAACTATTGGTAAGGGCAGCTAGATTAATAACCCCCATTCTGAGTGATGAATAGAACCCATCATGCAGGACCATAAGACTGAAGCCTTCTTAACTACCTCAGTCTGAAATGTCAAACAAATAATCCACATTACACAAAAACTGCAAACTTTTGCTAATGATGTTCACAAGATTCATATTATTTCGAGCATGTAAAGGTTTGAAATTTTTCTAGTAAAAGGCACACTTACAATACACAATTTTGGGGGTGGATGCATGCCAACAGGTCTCCTACGATAATATAATCTTAAAAATACAAATTCAAAAATATACACAACACCTTTGATGTATTGAACAGGTTCCTGAAATTCAATCTGCCGCTGTCTTACACATGACAGACTTCACAGTAAATAATTTGTTGAGAAATTGAGTAGTTTGCAGTTGCACACTGCAATGCACAATAGACCAATCCCCAAATTGTTCCAATGTGTACGAACAGTGAAACTCAGTGCAATCCTTCACTGCAGGCACCAACAATTTCCTTTTAAAAATTAAGTGCTTACACATCCAAGTAGACAATTCCTTGTACATGGGATTTCATTTAAGCCAAGGAAACAAACATCCAAAGAGGTGAAAAGAGATAAGTGATTTAGTGACATTCAAAAATTAATTGAACTGTAAGGAATGAGGGAATGAGTCTCAAAATTTGAAAAACATTCATAACCAGAATAAAAGTGACAGTGCTCAAGATTGCCCAATCTTAAAAATCATTCAGATCAACTATACTGAAGGACTTTATAAATTTTCTTTGCAACATTCCCACAATCACAGTGGGAATGTAGTTCAATCCAGAACTGGGTCACAGAGCCCAAAAAGTGTCTGAAATGCAATGAGATTCACTGGCAGAATGGTCTCATCCTTTTGCATGCATAGGTAAATAAGTCAACAATGACTTACAGCTCAGCCTCTGGGCACGTACATACACAAGCATTGTCTACACAGCTTCTCAACCACTGTAGTTCAGGTGGCCTTGGCTCAGAAGTATAGTTGCTGTAAATTAAAGTCTTCCATTAGTCTGAAAGATTAGTTCCAGTTGCACAAGTTTATTGAGATGAGAAAGATTGAGAAGTATTCAGCCGATGATGCAGCTTTGACACTTGTCTTCACTAAAATTCATTGTTAGAACATAGAACAGTACAGCACAGGAACAGGCCCTTCAGCCCACAATGTTGTGCCAAACTAATTAAGCTAATGACACCTATTTAAACTAATCCCTTCTGCCTGCACATGGTCCATATCCCTCCATTCTCTGGAAATTCAGGTGCCAATCTCAGAACCTCTTAAATGCCTCTATATTATGTACCTCCACCACCACCCCTGGCAACACATTCCAGGTTCCCACCACTGTCTGTAAAAAAAAAAGCTTGCCCTGCACATCTCCTTTGAACTTACCCCCCTCACTTTAAATGCATGCCCTCTAGTATTAGAATTTTGAGCCTGGGAAAAAGATATTGGTTGTCAACTCGATCTATGCCTCTCAGTCTTATAAACCCCTATCAGATCTCCTCTCAGCCTCCACTGCTCCAGAGAAACAACCCAAGTTTGTCCAACCTCTCCTTCTAGGAAATGCCGTCTAATCCAGGCAGCATTCTGGTAAACCTCTTCTGCACCCTCTCCAAAGCCTCCACATCCTTCCTATTGAATTGAATGCAATACTCCAGATGCATCCTAACTAGAATTTTATAAAGCTGCAACATAAAAAACTTCCCAATTCAAACAATGCCAACTAATAAAGGCAAGCATGCTACACACCTTTATCATCCTATTATCTTGCGTGACCACTTTCAGTAAGCTATGGACTTAGACCCCAAAATCTCTCTGTACATCAATGCTGTCAAGGGTCCTACTATTAACTGTATTTTTCCATTATGTTTGATCTCCCAAAGTTCAAAACCTCACTTGTCCAGATTAAACTTCACCTGCCATTTCTCTACCCAGATCTGCAACTGACCCATGCCCTGCTGTATCCTTTGGCAATCTTCTATACCAGAGATTTTCAACCTATGGTCCGCGGACCCCTGTGGGTCCGTGGCGGGTTGCCAGGGGGTCTGCAAGCAAGCCAAGAAAAAAAAATGGAAAAGCGACATGTTACAAAGACACAGCTTACTTGCTTGCTCCAGTTTTTCACTATTCAGAAAATCAGCCATATCTATTCTGTTACAGGCGACAATCTTAGAGACTTAGACAGTGTTCCCTTCTAGTAAGCTGCCGCTTAATATTCGATTTGTGTAGTCAGAGTAGTCGGTAGTGTTCACTACTCACTACTATTCTGTTGTGCACTGTAGTGTTAGTGAGGCTGAGTGACGTTGTTGGTGTGCCTTAATAATATTACTTACTTACTGTGCACTTATGCCAGTGACGTCACTGTTAAACAAAGAGTGCGCAAACATGTAAATTTTAGATTAGTTTTGATAATTTCGTTCATCAGTAATAGTAATTAAACTGTCCAGCATGTATTGCTGAGTATGGAGAAATTTCTGAAGAGAAAAGCTGACCAGAAACCAGAAGATTAGGGATAAGGGTGACCAAAAGAGAAAACAATGCAAGTACAATCCAGAATACATTTCATATGGCTTCATCGCAGTGGGGACAAATGCAGACCAACCTCTGTTGTGTGTTTGCAAACACTGTCCAACAATGCAATGAAACCAACAAAATCGAAGTGCCATTTAACAACAGTGCATCCATATATTGCCAGTAAGCCGAAGGAATATTTTGAGCAGCAAAAGGAGCTGGACCTCAAGCAGAAAGGCAAAATGACAGCCTGTGCCACCGTAAATGAGAAGGCTCTTCACACATCATATTTGGTAGCATTACGAATGGCACGTTCCAGAAAGCCTCAATTGGAGAAGAGCTTATACTGCCTGCAGCAGTAGATATGTGCAAAGTTGTACTGGGAAAAGAATCCAGTCAAAAACTGAAAGCCATTCCACTGTCTGATAACAGTAAGCAGAAGAACTGGCGATATGGCGGAAGATATACAGAGCCAGCTGATAGCATGTCTTCAGCAAGTCAGATTTGCGATTCAACTCGATGAAAGTACTGATGTTGCCAGTGCTGTGCAGTTGGTTTATGTTCGATATTGCTGGGAAGGAGCGGCTTTGGAAGACTGTTTTGCAAGGCACTCCCAGGGTGTACAACTGGTGAAGAACTTTTCCATGTGCTTGACAGTTTTTTTTTGTACAATCGGCATTGACGTGGACACAGTGTATTGGAGTATGCATGGATGGTGCTGCCGCAATGACAGGACGGAAGTTGGGTCTAGTCACACGAGTGAAAGTAGCTCCACATGTAGCAGCAACCCACTGCGTGATTCACCGTGAGGCTTTGGCTGCAAAGGATATGGATGAAAATCTTGCGGATGTGTTTTCCACGTGCATTAAAATAGTTAACTTTATCAAAGCCAGGCCGCTCAGTCATCGTTTGTCTGAAAACATATGCCGTGAAATGAAAGCCAAGCATAAGCATTTGTTGCTACATACAGAAGTCAGATGGCTGTCACGAGGCTGCATTGTGCAGCGTGTATATGAATTGTGAGATGGACTGCTCATTTTTCTAAATGAGCATAACAGATCATTGGCACAGTTCTTGACATATGAGACATGGGTTTCCAGATTAGCTTATCTTGCAGATATTTTCAACATTTTGAACAGCTTAAAATCTATCATTGCAAGGACCTGGCTCAAATGTTCTGAAAACACATGACAAAATCAATGCCTTCCAGAAAAAACTATCTGGAAGGGAAGGTGCCAGCAAGGCGTCTATGATATGTTTCCGTTGCTGGCCAACTTTCTGACAGTGAACGAGACTAAGACAGAGGCCATTGCGAGCACCGTTTTGAACCATATTCAACAGTTGTCACATTTCCATGAGTATTTTGGCGACGATGACATGAGCATGTTTGATTGGATTCGAAATCAGTTTGAAATGCATGCTTACTGAATTAACTGGATGTGAACAAGAAGATTTGGCTGAACTGTCATCTGACAGGACTTTGCGCTTGCAGTTCAACCGAATGTCACTGTTGTTGTTCTGGATAGCATGTTCCCAGGAGTATTCACTGTTGTCCGGCAAAGCTGTCAATGTTCTGTTATCATTTGCAACCACTTATTTGTGCGAAATAGCATTTTCTGCAGTCACTGCCATGAAAACCAAATACAGATCAAGACTGAATATTGAGGATGACATAGGTTTGTCGCACATACCACTACGTTTGGACAAACTCTGCAGTGCAAAACAGGCACAACCTTCACATCGAACTGAACACAAAGCCACTGCTGGTAATTAATCGGTGATTGAAATAGTCACTATAGGGTCTATGTACAGTAATTTAAGTGTTGTATGCATGAATTATCAATTGTTTGATTTTGTGGGCTTTGAGGGTCCACCATCTAACAAGGACATGTTCTGGGGGGCCACAGCATAAAGGTTGAAAACCACTATTCCATACTATCCACCACTTTGTGTCAACTGCAAACTTACTAACCCACACATCCACATTTTCATTCAAGTCATTTATATGCAACAGATGTCCCAGTACAGATCTCTGTAGAATACCACTAGTCGTGGACTTCTAGCCACAATAAGACCTATTGACCACTGCCCTGTCTTCTTTGAGCAAGCTAAGTCAGAATCCAAACAGCCAAGACACCATAGATCCCATGCATCTAATCTTGTTAAACTATCCTTGATGAGTTCACCTCCTTTCTTTGGTCTCAGCTCTCAGAGAAGGCAGATATTGCTACTGAAATACACCATTGATTTCAAATGCACCAGCACAGCTTTTAGTTGATTGAGGAAATGGATATTTTAAGATCAAGATGCCAGATCTGGCACAAAACTCATGGCCTACCAGGAAACAATGATCACTGCCCTCCTATCTGCTTCTGCCTATAGCCTACATCCCAAGACATTGGAAAAATACCACCAACAGTCTCCACAAAATCCTCTGAATGCATTGGAAGGACAAGAAAACCAAAGTCAGTGTCCTCTCCCAGGCCAACGTTCCCAGCATTGAGGATAGTCTCAGGTAGCTACATTGGGTTGTCCACCTCAAGACTTCCAAAATAGATACTCCATTAAGATCTCTATTGTGGAAGGAGATTACTAGACTGACAAAAGAAAAAAAAAATTCAAAGGTATACTCAAAGCTTCCTTCAGGAAATGCAACATCCCCACTGACCCCTGGAATCTCTAGACCACAAATGCTTAAAAATGAAGGAGCATTCAGGATGGCACTGTGAATGGAGGCCACACTTCAGGAGCACAAAGAAGTCCAGTGCAAGCATTGGAAGGAACATACCATCTCAGCAATGACCAACCTGCCAGCCCTTTGTACCTGCTCCAGCCTCACCTAAGATTTTCACAATGGCCTCATTAACTATGCCAGAGCCCACAAAAGACTCTTGTCATCCTCCATTCCAATGGACTTCCCAAGAATTGGTATCATCCCACTTTGCTTTGCTGCCAGTTCATGCTTTGATATACAGCTCACTGCCCAAAACTATTTGGATGTTGAAATGCAAAATGAAATTAAAATGAAAAACATTAGTCAATTTCCTTCAACTATGAACTTAGTTTTTCTGATTCCCATCTAAGCTGGTCCCATTTGCCTGTTTGGCCCATATCCCTCTAAACCTCTCCTATCTATGTACTATGCCCTCTAGATCTTGATTCCCCAATCCTGGGAAAAAAAGACTTGCACATTCACCCTATCGATACCCCCTAATTTTCTATAAGATCACCCCTCATTCTCCTAATCTCCAATGAAAAAGTCCCAGCCTGGTCAATCTCTCTCCATAACTCAGTCCCTTGAGTCCCAGTAACATCCTCCTAGATCTCCACTGCACTCTTTCCAGCTTAATGGCATCTTTCCTATAGCAGAGTGACCAAAACTGAACACAATATTCCAAATGCAGCCTCCAACATCTTGTACAACTGCAATATAACATCTCAACTTCTATACTCAATGCCCTGATTGATAAAGCCTTCTTCACCACCCTGTATCTGCTACACCACTTTGAGGGAAACATGTACTTGTACTCCTAGGTCCATCTGTTCTACAACACTCCCCAGGGCCCTACTGTTCACTGAGAGAGTCCTACCCTCACCTGCCTTCCAAAAATGCAACACCTCACACTTGTCCACTATTCTCTGCTTTAATTCCAAGGTTAGATGCTTTGTGCCACCAATAGTGGTCAGCTCTGGAGGAACCCAGAGATCTCAAAAGCTTGCAGAGTATTGGGGATAAATTAGAAAATAAGGGCAAGAACTTAAAATTAAGGGGGATTCCTACATATACCCAATGTAGACTAGTGTCAAGTGTGATGACTTATCAGGACTTGGTACAAATTGGGATACAGGTAGAAGAGCTTCCACTCTTACCAATATTTTGTTAGAGGAATTTTCTGATATCAGATTAACAGTGACAAATCAGAGGCAGATGGTATTAAGACAGTGTCATCCATATATGCAGAACCTGATATCACCAAGGGGCAGCATGTAGCAAGGGAAGGGGGTTGGACAGTGATGGTGAGGATAAAACCTTAGGTACTACAAAGTGAATGATTCCGAAGTTACAGCAGGCGATTCCTTAGTTATGAGAAATATTTATAGAAATAAATACAACCCATCTAGACAGAATAATGCAAATTATGAGTGAAATCCTAATAATTCAAGACTTAGAATTATACAACAAAAATTCTAAAATTGTACCCTTCCAAATATATTGTGGAAATGAGCACAGTTTGGTATAATGATGCTCACAGAGCAACTGAAAAAGTTACACACCAAGAAATGGAACACAAGTGCCTCAAGTGTAGAAAGCAGCTTTACCAAATAATACCTCAGGAGAGAGAAGTAAACTAAATTGAGTTTCACAGCATTTGGGCTCAAATCTCATTTCTAATCAAGACAAGTCAGAAATAAAAACAATTCAAACCAAATTTCAGGTGGCAACTCTGGAACAAAGTAATCAGAAACAAAGGCAAATGAAAACTAATGTGTTCCGTTGTAAGGCTGAGGAAGGAAACATGAACCCAAGTCTTCCTCCAGTGGTGCCAAAATAACTGATAAAGCTGAAAGAAATCTAGAAGTCTTAACGGTAATCAACAGAAGAAAATAAAATGCTTAACCATATAGTAAATTGGTAGAATACAAGCCAAATTATGAAGTTATGCTCAAACTGATCACACCACATTGTGTATTGTGTGCAGATCAAATGTTTAAGCCTGGAGAAATAGAGGCAAGCCAAGAACAATTTACATTTATATAGCACCTTGAGATGAGAGGGTATACAAAATAACAGTTGAACTTCAAGGAGTGTATAGAAGAAAGGTCACTGGAGATGTAGACTAATTTAAAGAACAAATTATGTACATTAGGGATATTTAAGTTTAATCAAGGAAGTTGCAGTGGGAATCAATGAACAACAGGCCAGGTGGTGTGGATTTTTTTTTAAAAAACAGGCTAAAAGGTGTGTTCCTTGCCTCTAATCATGAAAATCATTTTTTTTTTACAAACAACAAAAACATAATAAATCCATTTCTCACCACAATCATGAGCAAAGCAAAAAACATTGTAAGTGTCAGACAATCAGAAATCTAAATTGAAATGTCTTTGAATCAATATGCCAAGTAATTATCAACTGAAAACTCAACAAATTTACACTTATACAGTTTGCCAGACCAGAAGATTTCAGAAATCAATCAATCTTCAGGCTGGGCTACTTTAGCCATGACAATAATAAGTTACCCTCAGTTCTCCCTCTTGTGGGGGGTGGGGGGGTGGCAGCCAAGGCTGAAAGAGCAAAGTAACGAGGACCCCAAATGCTTTTGTAATCATTACCCAGGACCACTACCATTTAATTCCAAATTATCTCCACGCATCAATCCCATCCTTGTCCCACTGCAGTATCTTGATTCTGACAAAGAAAATAAAACTGGGGAATACCAATGTTGTTTATGATAACAAAGCCAGGAACACAGGCACAACAGGCTGAATGATTTTGTTATGCACTGAATATTTTTTTTTGACTTGGACAGCAGCCAGATGCAGACAGCTGCTGGAAGTGCAGCACCAGGAAACTAGCAAAAAAATAGGCAGCCCAACAAAATCAGGAAACAAGTGCTCTAACAGGGCTGGAAACCAAGGGAAGTTAAACATACCAAGGTTGAATGATAAATATAATAAATTAAAAGATGGATACAGAAACAGTGCCAGAAAAACTCAACAGATCAGTTCTTAAGGGTCTCAGAATGTTTCTCTTATCACAGACGCTGCCCGATCTGCTGAGTTTTTCCAGCATTTCCTGGGGTGATGGGAGAGAAGTAAATCAGGTCATAAGGTGAAACAATGGCAAGCAAAGAACAGTCCATACCCTTCCCTTGACAGTTGACACCTTACCATTGCCAAATCCCCACAATCAACATCCTGGGGTGCACTATTGACCAACAGAAGCTGAAATTAACCAGGCATATTGAAACCATGGTTACAAGGAGAAGGTCAGAGGCTGTATGTCAGCTTGATTAAACTGTTCCAACAACTCCCAAAACCCTAACCTAACACTGACTTGCATTGCTGCACCTTCATTCTACCAAGTTAAAATGATAGAAACCCCTACCCAGTAGTGTCTTGGGAGCACCTTCTCCATTTTCAATTGCCACACTTCATGTGGAAAGTTACCACCACCTTCTCAAGTGGAAGTAGACAGGCACATTTCACGTATAAACAAAATACTCAAGACAAATGGGAGGTGGGGAGGGGGTGGGTGAAAAAAGATGAACAGGAACGCAATGGCAGAGCTTAATATTAGCAGGCAATTATACTTCATGAAAAAGTACCTGTGTATTACAGAATCAAAAAGCTTTTATGTGCTATATTACCAGCAATATATAACTATCGATTTATTTCCTATGGCACTGCACAAAGACAAAAAGGAAAAGCAAGATTACAGGGAACTGGATGGACCCATACACAGGTGAAATTTATAACCCATTTTATGGTAAAACATCCAAAATAAATATTTGCAATAGAATTCTTTTGCCCACATTTACATTGAAATTTCCATGTAAACTTATTCTCTAGGCAGTAGTGCCATGATAGCAATTCCTCTTGTGAAGCATGGTTAAGAATGAAAACCCTGTTGAGAACATTTCCATTATAAAATATAGCAATTTAAGATGGAAAAGATTAAGGTGTGTGCACAGATTTTTTTAAAAAAAAACTTTTTACATATGCAAATACATATACACATACACAAACACAAACACTACAATAGTACCTCCAGGAATCGTTCTTCCCACCCAGATGAAGGGATCCAAAGGTTAGAAGAGTTTGTGAAGGTCTATAAGAAAATTAAAAAAAGTAGGTAGTACAATATCAAGCATCTAATAAATTTATAGCCCCATTATTTTCTCAAATTTTCCTTTCTATAAAAGACTTCAGGTGTCATTACATTTCAATAGAACACCTTTACGATGATCAATTTGCATTCATGTTGATGCACAAGCTAGGCATCACAACAACAACAAAACCACCATCACAAAATAAGCCTTTAAACTTCAACTGCACAACTGAAACAAATAACTTCAACTAGCTGGATGGCTTGCTCAAATTTTCACTCAAGGGTTCAGCTGATTGGCTGTTGCAACTTCAGGTTTTATCAGTGTATCTGCTTTCTTTGCTGAAATCTCAAATCTGCAGCAAAGTATTTGGAGGATCTAGTTCTCCCTCTCCCCCAAACAATTCCCAATAATTATGATATTGCCCAAGCATCTAACAATCAATATTTAATAGCCAACTGATAAAGGGTTATGTCACTTAAGTAATGATTGTTAAATAACCACATTTTAAAATATTACCTACATGCCAAGGCAATATTGTTCAGTCATGTTTTGGCTCTTTTGGGGCCATGGCACTTCACTCAATCCTAATTTCTTACATTCTGTTTCATCCATTAATATCCTTAATTCTTGTCCTCTGTATTTGAATGCTTCCCATGAATGAATGGTTACCCTATTGAGACAGCAGCTGAAACATTCTCATACTTGACAAGGACTTCTTTATGCTCTAATTCTACATGCATGTATTCTTGTTCTACATCTTCCAAATAGACTGAAGAGACATTCTACACCTACTACATCAATCCCTTACAATAAATACTTCCATCAGATCAACCACTATTCTTTTAGTGTCTTGGCACATAATTCAAATATATCTAAAGTTCTCTCTTCTTCCCCCTTCCATCAGGCAGAAGATGTAAAAAAACACACACCGCCAAACTCGAGGGCAGCTCATATCCCACTGATGTAAGACTATTGAACCATCCCCTTGTACAATAAGATGAACGCGAACTCTCAAACCTACCTTGTCTTGGCCCTTGCACTTTATTGTCAACCTGCACTGCATTTTCTCTGTAACTGTAACACAATATTCTGCATTCTATTATTGCTTTTCTTTTGTACTACCTCAGTACATGTTTTGAAATGATCTGTATGGATGGTGCACAAAATTAAGTTTTTCCACTGTATCTCAGTACATAACAATAAACCACGTCCCCTAATCTTTGTGATTTGTCATTTCCTTTCCTAATATTTCCTAGGGTAGGATGCCCAAAAGGCAAATATAAACTTTCCAAAGTGATGTTTGACCATCATGGAATATTTTGTGTTTGGATTAGAGAGATCTTACAAAGTCTGCATTGTACTGTCTTTGCAATTGCTTAGATATTTTGGTTCACTATCACATCTCCTTGGCCAACTTCAGTGAATTAAAATAAATGGAGTACACAAGATGTAATACAGTAGACTTGATATCTGGATTTTCAAAAAGGATTTCAATAAGGTCACTGCATGCAAAAACTGGGGTCAAACAGATGATTGTAAAGTTTAAGAGTTCAGAGTTTAAGGTCACATATATAAAGACAGCCATTAATAAACTAGAGCGAGCTTCAAAAGAAAAACTGCTTTACTGAAGGAGTCCCAAGAACGTGCAACTTGCTACCACAAGGATAACAAATGCATCTAAAAGGAAGCTGGTATGGGATTCAAATGAAAGGAGCCAAAGGGAGCTTCTGCCAAGCATGAACACCAGAAACAGACAATTTGAATAGAATGTGTCTTTGTGCCATAGGCTTTGAGTAATCATGCAACTTTTAAATGCTTCACCATAATGGCTGCATTCTTCACTTGCAGGATTTAGATCTGCAGTATAGTACTTTTTATCTAGTTAAATAGTCTCAGTTCTTTATTTCCACCCATAAAGTCTATCCATCTGAATTTTCACTTTGCTCTTTCACAATATGGTTTACTGTATTATCTATCCACAACAATTAACCAACTTGAATTTTTGCTTCCATTCTCAAATCCAGGCCAATTCTCAGTTAAAAGTTTTCCATTTCCATCAAAGTGTACTGGAATATTTTTCAAATTCAAATGAAAAGTGTTTGAAACTCAAGTATTAGAACATAGAACACTACAGCACAGTACAGGCCCTTCGGCCCACAATGTTGTGCCGACATTTTATCCTGCTCCAAGATCTATCTAACCCTTCCCTCCCACATAGACACATGAATGATAGAAAAATAGGGGGCTAAGAGCCTCTAATGTATCTGCCCCCACAGCCTCTGCCGGCATTGCATTCCACACACCCACCACTCTGAAAAAAATTTACCTCTGACATCCCTCTTATACCTTCCTCCAACCACTTTAAAATTATGTCCCCTCGTGCTAGCCATTGTCATCCTGGGAAAGAAAGTCTGACTGTCCACTCAATCTATGCCTCTTATCTTGTACACCTCTATCAAGAGACCTCTCATCCTCCTTCTCTCCGAAGAGAAAAGCCCTAGCTCACTCAACCTATCCTCATAAGACATATTCTCCAAACCATGCAGCATTCTGGTAAATCTCCTCTGCGCCCTCTTTAAAGCTTCCATATCCTTCCTATAATGAGGTGACCAGAATCGAACACAATAGTCCAAGTGTGGTCTCACCAGAGTTCTACAGAGCTGCAACATCACCTCGCAGCTCTTGACTAATGAAGGCCAACACTCCATACGCCTTCTTAACAACCCTATCTCCCCTCTTATAGCCTCCAACCTCAGTTCCCCTACCCTGCACTGCCCATTTCTACCTATCCAAGATCCACAAACTCAAATGCCCCAGTAGACCCATTGTTTCTACCTGTTCCTGCCCCACTGAACTAGTGTCCTCACATCTTGACTTCATTTTGTCCCCCTTGGTCCAGTCCCTTCCCACCTACGTCCATGACACTTCACATGCCCTCCATCACTTCAACAACTTTCAGTTCCATGGCACTGACCACCTGATTTTAACTATGGACATCAAGTCCCTGTACACTTCCATCCCCCATTAGGAAGTCCTTAAGGCTCTCCGTTTCTTTCTTGTTAACGGACCCAACCAGTCCCCCTCCACCGCCACCCTCCTCCATCTGACAGAACTGATACGCATCCTCAACAACTTCGTTCAGCTCCTCCCACTTTCTCCAAACCAAAGGTGTAGCCATTGGCACTCACATAGGCCACAACTATGCCTGCCTTTTCGGCTACATAGAACAGTCCATATTCCAAGCCTCCACCAGTAACCTCTCCCCTACATTGACAACTGCATTGGTGCTGTTTCCTGCACCCATGTGGAGCTCGATTTCATCAACTTTGCCTGCAACATCCACCCTGCCCTCAAATTTACTTGGTCCATCTCCAGCAACTCTCCCCTCTTTCTGGATCTGTGTCTCCACCTCCGGAGACAGATTACCCACAGACATCATTTACAAACCTACCAACTGCCAGTTACCTTGACTACACCTCCTCCCATCCTGTCACTTGCAAAGATGCTATCCCTTCTCCCAGTTCCTCTGCCTCATCTGTTCCCATGATGAAGCTTTCCATTCCAGGGCAACTGAGATGCCCTTTTTTTTCAGTAAACAGCGTTTCCCTTCCACCACCATCAATGCAGCTCTCATCCGCATCTCCTCCATTTCCTGCATGTCTGCCCTCACCCCATTTCCCCCCCCCCCAACATAACAGGGGCAGGGTTTCCCTTATCCTCACCCACCACCCTACAAGCTTCTAACCCATCATTCTCTGCAACCTCCCATGGGATCCCACCACCAGACAGCTAGACAGTCCTTCTAGGTGAGGCAGCGCTTCACCTGTAATTCAGAGGGTGTCATTTATTGCACCAGGTGTGTCCACAATCTACATCAGTGAAACCTGACGCAGATTGGGTGACCACTTCATCAAGCACCTTCATTCCATCTGCCGTAAAAGCAAGGATCTCCAGGTGGCCAGCCACTTCAATTCCACATCCCACTCCCATACTGATATGTCTATCCACAGCCTCCTCTACTGCCACGTTGAGGCCAGATGTAGGTTGGAGGAACAACACCTCATATTCCACCTTGGTAGTCTCCAACCCAACAGCCTCAACATCGATTTTCTCTAACTTCTGGTTAACCCTCCCCTCTTCCAGCCCCACCCCACTTGTCTTCCTTCATTCTTGTGGCCTCCTCACCCGCCCTCATGACTTGCCCATCTACTCGCCACCTCCTTAACATTCTTCCCCCCCCCCCCCATGGTCTACTGCCTGCTCTTACCGGATTCCTCCTATCCAGCCCGATGCCTCTTCTACCCATCACCTCTCAGCTTCTTGCATCACTCCTTTCATTCCTCCTCCCCCACCCACCTACCTTCCCCTTCTCACCTAGACTCACCCATCACCTGCCAACCTGCTCCTCCCCTAACCTTCTCATTCTGGTTTCTGCCCTCTTTTTTCCAGTCCTGATGAAGGGTCTCGACCCGAAACATTGACCATTTATTTCCCTCCATAGATGCTGCCTGACTTGCTGAGTTCCTCCAGCATTTTATGTTGCTCCAGATTCCAGCATCTACAGAATCTTCTCTCTTGTGGTGAATCACAGATGATTTGCCTGAAGGGGATGTTTCCTGGGTTATTGAACACTTGTTTTTATTTCAGATTTCAAAACTATGCAGTTTTTTCACTTTTCAAAGATTTTATGTTGACTGCTTCTATGAAATTTACAACATAATCCCCTCTAGAATGGACCATGATAGGTGGCATCTTCAGGATTTCTCCTTTTAACTACACATGCATTAATATGAGAAGCTGCTGTCAGTAATGGAGATGAGCACCAACAGTTTTCCCCCCAACATTACAATCCCATATTGCTCTTAAATGAAGGAAGAGAAGTAACAATGTGAAAAGCCAAGATGACAACATGAATAGTGAAAATGTTAACTTTGAATGATGCAAGTTTTGAGAGGGGAAAAGCAGATAGCATAGGTACAAAGTACTTAACAGAACTCACGCAAGCTTGTCTTTTATCAATGATTCAGTTAAGGATATTAAGAGGAGCAGTGAAAAGGCAACAATTCATGCATATTTACAATGAAATCATTGACAGGTCTATCATAAAGCCTACATGGAGTTTGGTGGGTCAGCCAGATATTTTGTATAGGGCATTTGTGCAAACTCCATTAGCTACATGGAACCAAACAATAACCAAAGTCTCAGCTTCCCCAATGCAGCACAAGCAGAGACCACCCAATGAGTGCTGTAATGGAAACAAGACTTCTCTTGCTCTTACGCAAAATTGACTTTTCCTTCATGTCCGTGAATACTAGAGTTCAAAGGGTTCTTGTAGGATGACACAGCATTTTGTTTTCCATTAACTTGAAGTGCCAGTCCAGGTAGGTTCCCTGGTGATCAAATCTGTTTGCCCTTCTCTGATTAATGGCAAATGCTGCATTTGAGAAAATTCTTGCTACAGCTAGTCAGTCTACCAAAGTAGTGCAATTCAAAGCCAGGCCTGTTCTCAAAGTCACAAGCACCACCTTTGTGGAAAGTTGCCCGTTATGCTACAGCAACTGGGGAAAGCTGCTTGACAGCACGAAGACCAAAGACACATGAAATGCACAATGATGATTAATTGACATTTCTTCACAAAACAGCATAGTTTGACAAGTTTGGTTTGGAAGATTAGTATCATGTTAGGTTGTAGTTTTGCACTGTGGCCAACAGATCTCAGTAAATAGACAAGGGTGACAGCTTATGACAGCAGTTTCTGGTATCCGGGAATTGAAGTAGCCACTATGAAGACTACAATCAAACAGGATATTCAGGCAATCCAGCAGGCAAGGGAGTGTTCAAATTGGCTCCATTGCCCTTGTTTTTTTTTGAAAAAGAAATCAACTGTATGATGAGCAAGATCTGTGGCCTCAAAATACCAATACTGTGTAGCATACAGTACACCATCTTGATACACACTCTGTCACGTGTTGCGTACCCCCCACATTACAGCAGTTCAAGTAACAAATGTACCCTAAAGAAATTTACAAATCACTACCAAAAAATTTGATACAGAATAAAAATTTGCTCTTATGAATTTGAGAAAAACTAAAACAAAAAATGTGAAAGAACCAAATATTGCCAATTTGTCAAGGGCTTGTGTTACAGAAAAAAAAACCATGATAGACATTTTTCTAGGAACACAACCCCCTCTATAAACACAGGAGTATATTGTACTGCAAGTCCAGGCAGCATCCTTCTAACACAAGAACTTATTCCATCATACTTCAGTCAGCAACATGGCTTTCACTGTATGCATTCTGCACATGTATTGTCATCAGTCACGTTATCAATACAGCCCTCATCACCAACAGCCACTCTTTGCCAGTTTGTGCATAGGTATGCATACTGTTGAAGAATGTTGGCAGAACAACTAAAGTAGGATATTGAATATTAACTCAATGTCTGATTGCTTTAGTCACAAACCACTGGACACAGAGGATGAGGAATCAATTTATATTGTGATACATCGCAAGTGACATGACTACAATAGATCATGCCTTACATGGGGAGGCTGTAAACTGTACCACCCCACCTGAGACCACATGTTAACACTCCAACAAGAGAAACTGGAGTAAAGTTGGCTCTTTAACAAAAAGACAGTAATCTGAACTGGTCTCAATTGAGCAAGTTTAAAATGAAGAAATTAGCCAGAGTATTGAGCTGCAAAGAGATGGCATCAAATCAAAGCTGCACAGCAAGTGACATCAGAATCTGCCTATTCTGTACATTTCCAGAAACATCAGATACACAGACTTCAACCTTTATCAACATAGTGACAGTGAAACTTGCATCACAAATGCACACATAAGCATTAGTAGGCTATGTTGGAACTACCATCCATGGAACTAAATTATGGTCAAAATGAAAACCTGGTTTGGAATTCAAGCTGTAGATGAGATTTGGAATTATCCCCATACAAGCTGAAATTTTACAATACAATAGAGAAGGAGATGCCTTTTTAAAATATTTCTTTGTCATAAACAAGATGTTAGATGTTCCTGTTGCTCAAACACTGAAAGGTAATTGCCATGAATTCATGTTTAAATACCAAGAAAATCATATATCACTAATGTCTAAATCCAAAGATATTATTAGATACAAGGTTTGTGGTACTGTAATAACTGAGCACACTATAGTTTCATCAACTTTGCAAGCTCTTTAAAACCTACAAAATTCATATGGAAATAAAAGCTTCAATTACTCATTGAAATTTTGGACTTCCATATTTCAAACACATCTGTCTATTCAACAAATACTGTGACTAGTTTTTGGGCTGTTCTTATACTGTGATAAAGTCTTAAGTACATAGATTATTGGATTGTGGTTATCCTGTTCTGAAGAATTTAAAGAATATCTTAGAGCAAGGGTTACAATTTATTGATGTGGAGTGCTTTAAGACATGAAAAAGGATGTTAGAGCTGGATCATTCAGGGCAGTCTGATACCTAGTCTTAATAACCACAGTCCTGACCCACATACACTTACATTTTCAGGCAGCTCACTGGCTGTCAAAGGCCATAAAGGGCTTTTCTTTTTTAAAGAAAGAAAATTGTACCTTTTTTCTTTAAAATAAAGAATATTCAAAACTATTGCAACACACTTAAACAAGTTTCCGCAATCAACAAACACATTGACTGTTAGTACATTAGCCCTCCCTGATACAAAGCTAAGGGCTAATAAGGAGTGATGTCTGGACATTCTATTCTAGAAGTCACTGCAATGCCACTGGGCTCAAAGACTACCCTAGCAATGGAGTAAGAAACTTCCTTAGATACGAATAGCAAATGGCTGGCAGTTTTAGCTATCAACTAGCATAATTCCACCAAATAGAGATCTATGTACATTTATGTTCTTACTTTCAAGATCAAGGATGACAGTCAGCTCATCAGTCCACACCAGCTTCTAGTAGAGCAACAGTATCAATCCTATTCCTCCTCTCCTTAATTTCTTAGTCCTGAAACATTCTCTCCCATTTTTGAATTATTTGCCACTCACCTACACCAGGGGATAACTTATGATAACCAGCACATCCTTGGGATTGGGAGGAAACCCACTGCATGCATCATGCTGCCCAAAAGTCATTCCTTCTTGAAACCAAACATAGCCGGCACCTTTTAAAGAGTGGGTGCTTATGGCTGCAGGGAATGATCGTCTTCTGGGAAATGGTGAACATTGCCACATTTGGAGAGCACACTCTTCCAACCTTTGCATCCTACACTGGTGGTCTTGGAGGAGGTGGAAAGGAGATGGTAATGGCTGTACACAAAGTAAATACAACAGTGAAGATCAATGCTAGAAGTGCAACTTCCAAAGTCTTGGTTGTTGCTGATCATTCAATGACCTTCAATGGGTGATCAAGATTGGTAAATACATCTTCAAATATCATATTCTACCAACTACATCTTGTCAACTGTTACTCAATTACCAATCAGCACAAGGTAGGGCAGCCACAATCCTAACCAACTGGTCCACAACAGATCCCATCTCAGTACAGACTGGGTCAAGCAAGGTCATGTCATTGCCCCAGTCCTTTTTCCAATGTTTCTTATCACAATGCTGTACCTCAATTCACACAAGCTTTACAGTAGAATGGAGCTAATCTACTGGATTAATGGAAAACTGTTCCTCGTACCATTGCCTCGATTCTAGAACCAAGATAACCCCAGTGTCAGTATTCAAGATGCCTTATGCAAATGATGCACATGTGCATGCTCAAAAGCCAAGCTTCAAGGCATCGTCAGCTCATTCACTGAAGCAGAGGAGAAGATGGGCCTTGCATTTGGTGCTCATGAAACCAAGATCCTGTACCAACCTGGTCCTGCTATAAAACATCCTGATCTGACAGAAGAGGTCCATAACAAGACACTGGAAAACAAACCACTTACTTTACCTTGGAAGCTCTCATATTGAAGAGGGACCTTAACAATGAAATTCATCTTTACCTTCAGTGCATTGCCTTTGGCCATGTGAGGAAAAAGTATTTGAAAATCAAGGCCTCAAATATGGCACAAAGCTCATGGTCTATGGGGCATTTCTGCCCTTCTGAGATGTGCACTATTTGCAGCAGACACCTCAAAAGTATTGGAGTTATTAGCAGTGATATCTCTGCAAAATTCTCCCGATTCACTGGCAGGACAAGTATATTAATGTCAGCTTTTTCTCCCAGGTTAACATTCCCAGCATTAAGACCATAATTACACTCAACTGGCTCTTGTTGGATTAGAGAATTAGATGGCATAGGTTTGAGGAGCGAGGAGTGAAATTTAAAGGAGATCTGAGGGGCAAGTTTTTCCACAGAGGGTGGTGGTGGTGGTTATCTGGAATGATCTGCAAGAGGAGGGGATAGAGGCAGATACAATTACAACATTTAAAAAGGTATTTGAACAGGTAATTAGTTAGGAAAGGCATAAAGGGATACAAGTCTAATTCAGGCACATGGTATTAGCGTAGATAGGCATCATGGTCAGGATGGACAAAAATGGGCCGCAAGGGCCCGTTTCTGTGCTGTACGATTCTATCATGGAGAAAAAGGCCAACCCCAAATGGGCAGCATCCAAGGTCAGGAATGAACATATTGTGGTTATGGCACTGTGTCACTATTTCTTAGCAAATTATTTTGTTCTGAATACATGCACAAAAGCTACACGAATGACCTAATTCTGATTTCTTGCATGAGTGGGGCAACTCATACATGTTTTGAGACTCCAAATGAGACTCTTCTACTGTAGATTTTTTGATGTCCTAAATGTAAAGATAACCAACCAGAAATTGATCAGCACTTCTAAAGACGTGTTGCAGCCAATTAGCAGGAGACATTTTGTTCAAGAGCCCTTTACAAGAACATTCAGTAGTTCACAAGGTCCAATGCCTTGCAAAATTAAAACCTCCCCTTTACCTGCCAGTAAGAAAGTATCCAAAAGGAAATCAGTGAAGTCCAGACCAGTGAGGATGGTTGAGGGTCAATACCAATCAATGGGTTAGCAAAGACCAGCTAACCAAAAGATCAGTATGGATGAGATCATCTTTCAGTGAGGGGTGATGGTGACACAAGAGAAAATAGTTTGCTGTGAAATGGAGTCAAGGGCACTCATGTCAAGGACAGAGCTGCTTTGAAGTGTTCCTACCAGCAACTGCTGACAACCTTTGTCCTTGATGGATTCACCTTCATTCTTGATATTTTGCGCCACAGATGCCTTTGACAACACTAGAAGTCACACTTGTTGTCGTCAGCAAGCTGCTAGACCCAAATACAATTACAACACAAAAGGCTGCCTTTCAGACATCAGATCCATGCTGGCAGAAGAAACTCAGTGCCTATCCCACATTTTCCTGTAGCCTGCAACTTATTCTCTGTCACATGCCCTTTTTAATTGTTGCCATTTATCTACTCTTAGGGATAATTTATGGCATGCAACTAATCTACTAGCACATTTTGTGACATGGAAAGAAACCAGAGCATTAGGAGGAAACCCACGCAGACAATTAGAAACAGCCAACTTCACAGTCAGCATCCAAGGTCAGGACTAAACCTGTGTCATTGAATCAGAATGGGTACACCACAGAAGGCCATTCAGCCCATCATGTCCACACCAAAACAAATAACTAGTTCCACCCTCTCACTTTTATCTTGTAAGTTTTCATCCACTGTAAACCTACTCAAGTCCCTCTTGGAAAGCCAAGAAGGAACCTGCCTCCACCATGTCTGCCAGCAGTGCATTTCAGAATCCAGCCACACACTGTATAACAATGATTTGGCTTGTGTTACTATTAATTCTCTTCCCCCTTATTTTATAATGGGGGCTGCCGATCTTTGACCCCTCCAACAACAGGAATTGGCTGTCATCCACCATGTTCAGACCCCTCATCATTTTATATTCTTCTATCAAATCTCCCCTCAGCCTTTATTTCTCTAAAGAAATGAGTCTCAGCTTCCATCCTTGTAACTGTAGACTCTCATCCCAGAAACCATTCTAATCTTTTCTAGATCCTCTTTAATGCTTTTAGATCTAAAAAGTGACCAGACTGCCTGCTGGATGTCCACATATACCACATCAACTATGTCACCCTCATCAGTTCTATCAGATTAGTCGAATGCAATATGTTCTTAACAGAGCTGACTTGCCTTAATTATTTCTTTTTCCTCCGAATACCATCATCCCCTCCATCTGGCTCCACCCACTCCCTACCAGCTCTATCCCACCCCACTACTATATGCTGGCATCTTTCCCATTTCCCCCAGTCCTGATGCAGGGTCTGTTTATACCTTTTGCCTCCACAGATGCTGCTTGACCAGAGTTCTTCCAGCATTGTTTTTTGGAAACAGTACAGGATTGGTGTAAATGAGTGGTTGATGGCTGACATGGACTTAAAACATAGAACACTACAGCACAGTACAGGACCTTTGGCCCACAATGTTGTGCTGACATTTTATCCTGCTCTAAGATCTATCTAACCCTTCCCTCCCACATAGCCCCCTATTTCTCTAAGAGTCTCTTAAATGTCCCTAATGTATCTGCCCCCACAACTTCTGCAGGCAGTGCGTTCCATGCACCCACCACTCTTAAAAAAACAAAAAAATTTACTCCTGCCATCCCCCTTATACCTTCCTAAAGCAACTTAAAATTATGTCCCCTTGTGTTAGCCATTGTCGCCCTGGGAAAAAGTCTGACTGTCCACTTGATCAATGCCTCTTATCATCTTGGACACCTCTATCCAGTCACCTCTCATCCTCCTCCTCTCCAAAGAGGAAAGCCCTAGCTCGCTCAACCTACAGTTACAGAGAAAGTGCAGTACAGGTAGACAACAAGGTGCAAGGGGCAAAATGTGGTAGATTGAGAGATCAAGACTCACCTCTCATTCTTCTAAACTCCAAAGAATACACACCCAAACCATTTAGCCTCTGGATAGGACAAGATATTTTTACTAGTCACATGTACATCGAAACACAGTGAAATGGATGTTTCTGCATAAAGTGTTCTGGGGACAGCCCGCAAGTGTCCCCACACCCCCGGTGCCAACATAGCATGCCCACAACCTCCCAACCCACACGTCCCTCGAACACATGAGGAAACCTGAGCACCCGGAGGAACCCACACAGCCACGACAAGAACGCACAAAGACTTGATGGGCCAAAGGACCCACTTCTGTGCTACATCTCTCCATGATTCTATGACTATTAATTCTGTACTGCATCAATGCTTCTAAAGAGTTTTCAGCCAGAGGTTAAACTGACCAGACCTGGAGCTGCAAGATAACAGCATTAACTGGCCATCATTCACTCTGTCCACCTACCATCTGTCCCTTAGGTCATGAGTTTTCTGTTGTATCTTGGCCTTCATGTGCCTGTAGAACTATTTTTTCCTTGAGGCATCATGGAACTTAATCCAGAAACACTCATTTGTAGTTCATTTGCTCCCCATTTTTCCCTCAAACAGTTCTGGTTCTTTCTGGCAGGGAAGCCAAGAATCTCTTTACAGGTACTAATTATGGTGTGCTTCAGGGCAGTCCAAATGCTCTGGACACACTTTGGCTCCTGTTAGCTCAGAGTCGTCAGATTGTCTGTGAGATACCATCAATGAAGAACTCTTTGTGGGTTCCTTAACAGCTTCAACATTGATTTTCTTGCAGCAATCATTTTTTTTGTTGCTATTGTTTTGGAGCCAGGTTGATGAAGATGAGAGCAGATTAAATGGCAAATTAGTCCAAAAGTTATCAGTCTTGTCATGGTGCAAGAGATTGCAGCCATTTCCTACCTCAGAAAATAATACAATCTAATAGATGCTGGTGCCTGGATTGGATCGTTACCGCAACAGTGAAACAGGTGATGGTTGTAAGATCATGTGCCAAGCATTTTGTCAGGAGGACTTGGCTGGAGTTCACTTCCTTACACCCTCATTGCCAATGACACCTTGCCAAAGAATTGGGTCATTTTCCACCAAGACGTGTTGTATACACATACAAGTCTAGAATAAGTGCAGCCCAAATCCACTGCAGAGGGATTCAAATCCTGCTTTTTTAAAATTGTAAACAAAGTAGTTCAATGATTAACAGCCAATTTACATTCCCCAAGTTAAAAGTCAGGAAGAAGCCAGAAGCATTTTCCTACACTTGTGTGCACATTCATCTCAGTCTCTCCTCAGTGACCCATTTTTCCCCATATGAAAACAAAAATCATGAAATAATTTGGCAACCAAATACTTTACAGTGCACTGTAGGAAAATGCGCCATTTAGCACATTACAATGTTATTTCAAACCCATCACTAAACAAAAAAAAAGTGAAACAGCACATTATCACAACTGGTTGACTGACAGGTTCTTGATGGGACTCAGTCCACTGACCAAATCACGTGTTTCCCTAGCCATCATTGAACTACCCACCAACTCACAGGCAGCACAACACCAAAGCAGCTAGATGGCCACCCATATTGCCTACTCTTTTTTTAACCACCTGTATTAAAGGTCAGAAGCCTCGTAACCAAAGTAAATGACAACAAAGTTCAGCTAATCTACTTAGATTTTTTTCCTCCAATTGAACATTGTCATACATCTCATTCCGTCCAACTCTGACGGAAAATGAAGAAAGGCATAAGTTGTGGATGTACTCCAAAACATCCTCATTTACGACTCCACAAAGCGTTTACCTGCTTTGAATAGCAATGATGAGAAGTTATTTTAAAGAGTTTCTATATAGGTGCTGTGCAAGTTCTGTCACCAGTAGGAATGAGGATACCACGCCAATGCTTAGTGCAAACGTGGACTGATTCAGACTACCTCTCAGCTTGTCAATATCTGCCCACTCTTCAAGTTCAAGAGTAGGCTGCTTTGCAGTGAGCTCAACCAAGTCCATTTCAGATGCTAACTGTAACAGCATATATTATTGATACTACTAAGAGGGTTAGGAATTGGTTTCCACAACACGTAGCCATTATTAAATATAATTGCCAAGTTTCCTAATGTGGAATCATTTTAATTTCCAACATTAGCATTTCTCAATATGAAATGAAAACCAGAAATAATTGGTGCAGAAAATCAATTATGTTACACAAATTCTGTGTGTATTTTTTCTAAAGCAGATGCCCTGCAGCATTACTTGGATCAAATAAGCCAAGGCACTTTTCCAAAAGATAGAAATGTATGACAAAAATTGACAAAGAAAAACCATAGTGCCAAAGGGTTTTGTTTTAAACAAAGTGTTACAATGCTCAAAGCTTTTTCTCACAAATAAATCCACAGGTTTCTGCAAGACTCTGGCTCTTTAGTGAGCAGCATATATACTGTCCAAAAAAACACAAGGAAAATTTTGTTACATAACCTTAAGTTTTTTTTTAAAAAACAAAAACACTTTGAAATACAAATCCCTCTAATCCTGACCCACATCTCTCATCCCTCTTACATGACTATCACCAACTGCATGCTTGGGTCCCAACAGTTTGTTGCAGTTTACACAAACTGCAGTTAACCTCTGATGTTAAAGATAACTGGAGGAGTCTAACTTGTACATACTGCTCCAACTACAACCAAAATCTCACATTTACTTTGTATATAACAAACACCTTGCTCCACAAGTAACAAACACTATATGCCCTCTACTGGAAGAAACAGCAATCATAAAACAATTAAATCAAGGTATAATTTTTCAGCACATTTACTCAAGCCCAGCAACAAATGACAGAATGTAAGGAGGCCTGCAATGAAAAAACGTGCAAAGCTCAAAATATTGAGGGAAGGCACAAGATAAGAAAATAAAACAATGAAACTACAATTCCAGCCTTCCCATTAAACTAATTTTAAAAAGTGCTTTGAAGCGAGTGAAGTTTTCGTGCATTTGTTACGAGCCTTAAGATTTATAAACTTGCCAATTAAAAGGCCATTACCAAAATAAGTAAAGAAATTATTTGAAATTGTTGACTGAGTAGCCTTGCTCGATTTATGTTAGTGACCAAAAGTATACAGACTGGTTGAAGATTGCTGACTGGCACTGGTTGCTTTACAAACTGAAAAATGGTAGTTACTTATTCAATAAAATGACATGATTCAAGATAACAGACATCCCAAGTGGTACATTACAGCAAATAGGAGCAAGGAGAACAAGAACAAGGGTAGTTAAATCTATTTGGTATTGATACCAGTCAATTCCTAAAGTTCACAGGTTTCTGAGATTTAAAATCTTTAAGCCATGATAATGAATAATTCAAGTACCAGGTTTAAGTCATTTCAGACCCAAGGGATCAAACAACAATCTTTGGACTAAGCAGTGGCCAGCCATCTGCAGGGAATCATTTTAAGAACTCTCAAGCGGACAAATTTTGCCACATGTAATCACTTGAACATGGTGGGTACCTTGGTGTAGTCACAGCAAAATCAATAAACATGTCAAAAGAGCTCAATAGTGCCCAAATTGACCATAGAAACAAATGCATAACTTTTGCTCAAGGTAAGTTTTCTTGGAAAGAGTTTACAGAACAAGGACAAAATACAACAAGAAAACTGTTAGATGCTGAAGTGAAGGGAAAGAATGAGAACACAGCAGTACAACACAGCAACATCCCTTTGACCCATTATGTCTGCATCAACCATGATGCCAATCTGAACTAATCTGCCTGAACATGGTTCATATCCCTCTATTCCCTACCTGTCTAAATGCCTCTTAATGTTACTACCACATCTACTTCAACCATCTCCCCTGGCAGTGTGTTTCAGGCACCTACCACTCTGAGAGAAACTTGCCTCAAACCTCTTAAAATTTCCTCCCCTCACCTTACACTTATGCCCTCTAGTATTTGACTTCTCCACCCTGGGAAAGACAAAACAAAAGCCCTTCCTGGTTAGAGGTTCACCTACACTGCTTACAACACGATATATTGCCTTTGGTGTTCGCGATGTGGTCTCCTCTACAATATTCTGTTTTTGTTCTAGGTTCCAGCAACCACAGGCTGGAATCTTCTGTGAAAAAGACTGAATGTCTACCCAATTTATGTCTCTTGTAATTTTATGTACTTCTAGTAGGTCACCCCTCAGCCACCCACACTCCAGAGAAAACAATCCAAATTTGTCCAACTTCTCTTTATAGCTAATACACTAATCCTGGGAACATGCTGGTTAATCTCTTCTGCACCCACTCGAAAGCCTCCACATCTTTCCTATAGTGTGGCATTCAGAACAGCACACAATATTCCAAATGTGGCCTGACCAAAGTTTTATACAACTGCAACACAACTTGCCAACTCATTATCCTGACCAATGAAGGTAAGCATGCTGTAGGTCTTCTTTACTACACTATCTACTTGTGTTGCCACTTGCAAGGAGCCATGGACTTGCACCCCAAGTTCACTTTGTTGCTGACCTGTAGAAGGAAACAGGTATTTGTATGTGGACGACCACGGTTCGGATGCTTTTCGGGGTGAGGAAGTCACTACCGAGTAAACACTGAAGTGTCGTTTGGGTTCCATCGTGGAACATTTGGATTTCGTATGTACTCTCTATGTTTTTCTACATCTACATCTTATCTTCAGACAACGGTGGTTGTTGAAGAAGCCCTTGCTCATGTTTCACCTTATGGCTTGCGGAACTGAACTTTAAGAACCATTCCGGTACTGGGAGTTTTGGACTTTGTCACACACACACACACGAAGAGTTTAGTTTTGGGGTTAACGTTCAAGGTTTAACCCCAAGATCCCGCTGTACATTAATGCTCCAAAAGGTGGTACAATTTCCTTTTGCATTTAACCTCCCAAAATGCATCACCTCACTTGTCTGGATTATACTCATCTGCCATTTCACCACCCAAATTTCCAGTTGATCCATATTCTGCTGTATTCCTTTCACAATCTTCCTCACCATTTACAACTTTTCCAATTTTCACATCATCAGCAAAACTTACTATTTAGACCACCTACATTTTCATCAGGTCATTTATATAATCAGCACCAATCCTTGCAGGACACCACCAGACCTCTCAATGAGCAAGAGAAGAGATTTTGCAGGGTTTAGTCATTTCCATTATACTGATACCCAAGGTACTAAAATATTGAGGTGCATAAAATGTCAAGCACAATGAACAAGTACATTCTTGAAATAAACTTGGAGATGACAGTGGCTTGAAACAACTAACAGGAATCAGGAAATAAAAAACAAAGCTGAATATATACAAGAGCATGGATTTTAACCCATTGATATTATTTCTTGAAGGATGAAATTTTTAAATTATTATTATTAGAGATTTAAACAGATAGCAAATACTTGTTACCAGTGCTTGGTTACACAAGTCAACAAAAGCAGTTTTTAAATTGCTTAGTTAACAAAGGTTTTCAGGTTTTTAAGCATCAATAACTAAAAAAAGGGCAAACAAAAAGTACAAAGTAAATTTGAACGAAAAGACGTTTTTCTATTTTGAACACTACCCAAGTACAGTACAAATAATACATTTGCTCTAAAAAGCAATTTCCATAACAGTGAAACTATTTTAGAAAAATACATTTATATAGTAGGTTATTGGACAGGGGCTGAAAAATTTACATAGTATTTCAAATCAGATTGTTAAAATGTAGGTGCTAAGTGATAGCCAAAACTAAATTTTTAGTATCTCGCCATTACAACATTGGTTTAATAAAAAGTCAAATGTTACATGATTATGGTTTAGGTTCATAAAATACACTTAATTTTATATATTGTTCCAAGAGGTCATGGAGAGTAGGAAAGAATTAACTACTAGACTAGAAAGCATAATAGTGGTCAGGAAAATGCCAAAATCCAGTATGAAGGAATTGGTTCCAGGGTACTTAGAAAAACAAAATGATTAGGCAGAATAAACTTGGTTTTATGTTAAGGATATATCATCACTAACTTGTTAAAGAGTGTCAGGGTGTAACTACCAAACTAGATTATGGCTATCTGGAATTTGAAGTTGAATTCAATGAGGTGCCATAAGAAAAGAAATTCCACAAATTAAGGATTCATGGAGTTGGTGATAACATAGTAGTGTGGGATAAAGAATTAGTTGAAAGATCAAAAACAGACAGTAGGATTAAAGTTAATCATTTTCAGTAACTAGTTAATCATTCAAGTTGATCATTCTGGGACTATTCAGGTACCACCAATCATCAGTACTGGGGTCTGAATTGCAATGAGCTAGGTGAAGAGATAGAGGGATTCACAAGTCCTTAAAATGGGAAAAGGAAACTGCAAGCAAATAAAAGGCAAATGATATATTGACCTTTATTACTGACAATATCAAATAGGTTTTGCTATGACTCTCAGGATTTTAGAGAGACTTGGAGTACTTTAGGTAGTCTTATTCTCTGTACCCAACTTTCAATTAGACAGGTCGTGCAACATAGGTTCACTAGATTGGGATGAAGGGATGGGGGGGCTGCGGTGTGAAAGAGTTATCCCAAAATAAGACCATAAAATTGGCTTATCCATATTTAATGGAGCTAGACTAATCTTACTCACTTTTCAAAACAGCAATCTATATTCAATTGAGAAGAATGAGGGATAGTCCCTAAAGTATATACAATTCTTAGTCAAATTGGCAGTGTAGATACTAAGATGGAATCATTAAAAAAATTCCAACCCTATTCAACCTATCATATCAGCAATTCCCAACAATCACACCTTTCTTGATTCCAATAGCTAGAGTGTCCAATTGTAAGAAAAGTCTCAGAATAAGGATTCAGCCTTTTGGAATACAAATTTCTCCATATATCACAGAACATTGCCAATCCCAGAGAACCATCCATGCTCAGTTGCTCCATATTTTCAGGACAGTGATCCATAGAGTTTTGGACTTTAAAGAAATCAAGAATTATGGTGGAAAAGTGAAAGTGATGAAAGATAATCCATAATCTTACTGAATAACAGAACAAGCTTGCGCCGCCGCCACCCCCCTCCCCCCCACCAAGACCTGTTTATTTTTCTTTTAAGTTCATATATTCAAAATTCTTTGCAAGCTTAAATGAAAATGAACTTGATACAAGTTGGCTATTTCAGTGCTATTATTAAAAGATCCTAGTACAAATACTTTTTAATGATGATATCATTTTACTTTAAAATACTCACCATCAATACATGCTGTCATGCAAATCCAAATGTTTTTGATAATATAACCCAAGTTAGTGAACAAAAATCCATAACTATACTGTCACATTCACAATTGAAGTTTTAGACATTTATCATGAGGTTTTAACTTCAGAATCAAGGGACAGCATTGCATTTGGCTTCAGAGGCAGAATAATGTTTAGTCAGAGGGAAAAATTCTAAAAAGCAACCTAGAACCTTTAAAGGAGAAAAATTAATGTGGCCTTTAAATGATCATCCTTTATTAAAACAAAAAATTTATAGGGTCTTATCTGATCTTAGATAGATGAAACCAATGCATTCTGAAGCTAGCAAGTGGATTGCGAAGACACAGTAAAAATTGTGACACCATGCTAGTAATAGTTCACCCATCAAGGATCTATAACTTTGTAATTTATTTTTTATTAGACTCGTAACAAATTTGGTGTTGTGTACTGTAGAAGAGAGCAGCGGCTTTTGACCTGCTCCGTACAGGTGGTTCTCGATGTCCTGTGTCTACATGACCACAAAAATGGCAAGAATCATCTACCACAGGCTCAAGATCAGAATGCAAGTCACAGTGGTTGGAAGCACACCATGACAGGAAGCAGATAGGTCATGTGGAACTCTTGCCCATAACAACCAGCTGAACTAATGTCAGACATGGTTAGCTTTTTGATGTCCATTGATAAAGGGTTTATGGTGCCAAGACAGATAAATGGAATTTTATATCAACTGACCATATTCATGAGGCTGAATAGCTTATTTGTGTTTTTGGAATGCTTATGCCAAGCAGCATTTACCCTGCTGGTAAGAATAGAAAATATCAGTGGTCAGTCATCAGCAAAGGCAGTAAGAACACAATTCACATTAGAACAAAACTGGGAACTACATATTTCTGGTTAGAAATATACAGGAGATAATCAGAAGGTATTGGGGTAAGGACGACCTAAAGGTATTAAAGGCTCCATTGTGGCATAAAAGGATGATAAGAAAAAAAAGTGTACAAGCTAAATCTATTTGGTTAGGAATATTATCCACGAGTTGTTGTTGTTAGGCAGTTCCCCAAGCTCATTTCCATTCAGGCTAGGCGGGTTCCAAGGTGACAGGCAAGGCCAATGTGGAAACTGCAGACTCTTCCACAGATAGGGCAGGAGATGGTGGGTAGTTTGTGCAGAGGAAGTTGATAATCTCTTCCCTTATCAGAGCTCAGAAGAGTGTCTGTTTCAGGAGGAGTTGAGATTTAAGCATGCAAACAGTGTGACCTGCCCAAAAGAGCTGACCAAGTGCAAATAGGGCCTTAATGTTGGGGAATTGGTCTGGGAAAAGACAAGATATTGGTTTGCTTATCCCTCCAGTGAATTTGGAGGGTTCTGCAGAGACAGCATTGTGATATCCTTCCAATGCCCTGCAGTACATGCTGTAGGTACACCAGGTAACAGAACCATACAAGAGGGTAGGGATCACCACTGCTCCAGTAAACCACAAGTTTTGTGCCAGGTCTGAGGTCTTGATCTTCAAACACCCTTTTCCTCAATTGACCACAGACTGTGCTCGCACATTGAAGATAGTCAATTTTAATGTCTGCCTTCACTGAGAAATAGCCATTTTCCAGGGTCTCACTGTGAATTTATTGTTGGAAGGCAGGTTATTAGAGGATCTTTGCATTTCAAATGTTGACCACATGGCCCGGCCTTTCAGGTGCTTCAGTAAACAAATTGACAATGGCTTAGAGCACAGCCTCTGATTAGAAATATTGTACACAACATAACAGAACTGAGATTAAAAATGTACTGATCTACAAAGCAATCGACTCCAGTTTACAACACTGCAACTGAAAAACAAACCCTTCTTGATCTATTATTTGTGACTTGGTATAAAATTTGTAATCACAAGGCATGATGAGAAAGCTATATTGAGGGTTAAAGAATTGCATAGCTAATATGCAAACCATATGTGCTGGTGCTTCTACTAGCTGTAATAAGGATCTTTGGTTTTGTAATTACTCAAGGAGATTTTGCAAAACCAGGAGATGCAAATACCAAGTATCTTTTTTGTTTTAAAATGCAGAGACTGGTTCATTCAGTTGTCTGTTATTTTGAAAGACTGAATAACAAACCAGATTGAACCAATAAATTGGTGCAGACAAGGGGAATTCATTGTTGAGAATGACGAGTTCTGCCGACAAGGATTGTGCTGTCTGTGTGGAGTTATGTTGTTCCTGTGAACTTGAGTCTCTTTCACACCCCCGATGTTCTGGTTCCTTCTCATTTCCCAAAGACATGATGCCTGGTGGGTTATGATCAAACTGGAGCAGTGAGATAGCTGCACTACTAACTAGGTCTTCCCATCCCTCTGCACTTCCAGCACACACCAGAATGTTCTGCAGGCCTTTCATTTCTTCCCCAAACAGAAGTCCAATTTGTCCTCCTCCACACTCGTGTCTATCTGGCTGAACTTATTCTTAAATTAATCAACATTCTTCAACTCTACTCACTTTCTCCAAGTCAAAAAAAGTGTAGCTATGAGAACTCACATGGGGCTAAACTATACCCATCTCTTCGTGGGATACATGGAAGTCTTTTTCTGTTACATTGATGATATATTGGTGTCACTTCCCGCATTTGTACAGATTCCAAAATGTAATTACCCTTTGCTGCTAATCTCCACCCTCCTCTCACTTTTACATAGTCCATATCAGATTCTTCCTTTCATTTTCATGACAGGTCTATCTGCATCATGGGTGACAGTTATAGCTTCCAATCCCACAGCAATCTCAACTAAACCTTCGACCTGAAATGCCAACTCTTTCTCCTCCCATTGATGCTGCCTGATCTGCTGAGTTTATCCAGCATTTTGTATTTTAATTTTAAATTTCCAGCATCTGCAGTTTTTATTTTGATTTTTATTTGGATCCAAAGTTTAATTAGATTTAGCATAATTAAAGAAAAAGGATGCATATAGATTAGGAGTAAAAGTACAAAATTGGGGTAGACCAAGATAGAATTTAGTAAAAAGTAGCTGGAGATGGCTACTTAAAAGATAAATTCATGTCAAACGGCAAGAGACATTCCAGAGGGAAGAAATGTGGGCTCTGGACAAATAGGTTCTCAAAAGTGGGAAACTTTTCACCCCTACTTCAAAATGTGGGGGGGTGCACACAGGATAGGATAAAACAAGAGGGAATCTAGTCAAATAATTTTTTTTTTAAAAATCAATACTGTGTAAAGCCTAGGCGAGTTTAGAAAGTGTAGGAGTGAAATTTAAAAAGTAGCATGACACAGAAGTTGCATAAAAAAGTTAAAAGACAAAAACAGCAAGATGTTTAATAAATATAAAAAGGGAAAGCAAAATAAGGATGGGGCCTTTTGGAGCTCAAAACAATAACTCAAGTGTGAAGGCAGAAGATGTGTATGGTTCCAAGTGAATACTCTGATTCCATCTTCGTGGAAGGCACTAGTGTTACAGAGATAGAACAGGTAATACTTAAAATGCTAACTATCAAAACATGGCACATTAAGCATCCACAGCTATAAAAGTGAATAAATTGCCAGGTCTGAAGAAAATATATCCCAGGTCCTTTCAGAAATAAAAACAACTGGAGGCTCTGACAATAAATTTCCCAAATTCTCCAGCAGGTGTATTGCCAGGAAACTGGAAGATTGCTAATGTTTAAAAAAAATTGAAAGATATACAATAAGCATACACTAATAACACTTCATTCAGCCTAACATTGCAATAGGTGAATTAGAAAAAAAGAGGGACAATATAAATCAAATTTTAAAGAGGTACGTTAATAAAGGTCAGTTAGTAAGGATTTGTTAACACAAGGTTAACAATCATTTTATTTTGAGGTAGTAACAATCTGTGCACATTTGATGTAGGCTACATGGATCTTAATAAGGCTATTGACCAAAAGTCAACAGGATCCAGGGAGAAAGTGATTACAAACAGAAAGTGATGAAAAACTCAGCAAATTAGGCAACAACTGTGGAAAGAGAAATAGTCATCATTTCAGGTCTGTGACTTCAGCAAAGTGACAAACTGGATTCAAAACTAGCTTGGTGGGAGAAAAAGGTATTGAATTGACGGAAGTTTTCAAATCTGACAATTGGTTTTAAAGGCCTAGCTCCCTTGCAATTTATGGAATACATCAATGATTTGGATGCAAACATAGGTACATGACAAAGAAGCTCGCAGATAATATGCTGCAGTCCTTCACTGCTGAGAATATGTCATGCACGTTTACTGATGATTTCAACATACATAAAACAAGACTTGCTAATATTCTAGTAATCTATGATTTCATATTACAGAAATAATGTGACAAGAATGTTATGCAGTATCACAGTTATTGAGTATGTGCTGCTCTTATATTTTATACCTTTTATCTTTGCATATTATCCTACATGGTCTTAGTAATCCTGTCCTGCTACCTTAAGAACCCATGGATACAGCATCCAATCCACATTGCCAACATGATTTATGCAAGGAAGAAAACTGCAAACTATGAACGAGATTACTCCTCTATATACCCACGAGTGTGGTGCTAAGCATAGCTCCAACACCATCCATAAATATGCCAATGAAACCACTGTTGCTGGCAGAATCATGGTGACAAGGTGGTGTACAGGAGTGAGATAGGTCTGTTGGTTGAGTAGCGTTGCAACAACATTGTGCTCAACATCAGCAAAACCAGGGAACCGATTGTGGGCATTAGGAATAAGTCAGGTGAACTAGCACAAGTCCTCATTGAAGGATCTGCAATGGAAAGGGTGAGCAGCTTCAAGTTCCTGGGTGACAATATCTCGGAGGATCTATCCTGGACCTGGCACATAGGTACAACTATTAAGGCAGCACACCAGTGTCTCTACTTTCTTAGAAGAGAAAGGAGATTTGGCATGTCATTGAAGACTGACAAACTTCTACAGATGTAGAGTGGAAAGCATTCCAACTGGTTGAATCACGGCCTGCATGGAAATTCTAACGCACAGGTATGCAAGAGGTTACAGCAAGTGGCGGACTCAGCCAGTTCCATCACGGGTACAGCTCTCCCAACCATCGAGGAGATCTGCAAGAGGCAATGTCTCAGGAAGGCGACATCCATCATTAAGGACCCCCACCATCTGGGCCATGCTCTTCTCATTGTTGCCATCAAGCAGGAGATACAGGAGCCTGAAGACCCACACTTCAAGGTTGAACAACAGCTTCTTCCCCACTGCCATCAGATTCCTAAACCAACCTGAAAAATCCCAATATTACCTCAGACCAATTTCCCTTAACTTGCACTGCACTAATGTCATTATGTTTTTGTCATGCAAGTTATGCATAATTTATGTCAATTTAAGTTTATGTAACTTATGCTAATCATATTTATAGTGTACTGTGCTGCTGCAGCAAAGTTCATTTTCATGGCATTTATACTTTGGGTTTGTATGCCCATGACAATGAACTTGAACTTTATTGATTTGGTAGACATCTAAAGCAACAAACAGAACTTAATCCAAAGAAGATATGCATTTAGGGAGGGCAAATAAGCAAGGGAATACACAGTAGATGGCAGGAAACTAGGATAGTGGAATCTTGGGTACCATATCCACAGATACCTGAAGGTAGCAGGACAGGAAGATGTATGATATTTGCCAAGACAAAAACAAAAGGTATAAAATAAGAGTAGCAGGTCATGTTATGACAGGAGAAAACTCTAGTTACCTCACAACTGTAGTACTACATTCTAATATGATGGCAAGAGTATGACAATTTCAGAGAAGATGCAAAGGAAATTTACCAGAATATTGGCAGGGTTTGGTTTTATACACATGGAAATCATCAGTAAACATGCACGAGATATTCTTCATAGTAAAGAACTGCAGCACATGTTAAAGTTCATTAGATTGGTAGAAACATGGAAAATGAGATTGGAAAATATTAATGGAAAACTATGGTTAACAATTTTAGGACAGACAAATTGTTAGAATGACAGTAGGAGAGCACTTTGGAGATGATGATCAACTCTAAGCTTTAAAGGCAATTATGGAAAGGGACAAGGATGACCGGAAATTAAAAGTCCCAAATTTGACCAGTTTCAACATCACAAGACAGAATCTGGAAAATGTAGACTGGAAGCAGCTACTTGCATGCAAGTCTACATCCAACAATGGGAGCCATTGAAAAGGTGAAATGATGAGAGTTCAAAACCAACGTATTGCTGCAAGGGTGAAAATCAAGGACAGAAAATCTGAGGAAACATGAATGTCAAAAGTTAGAGAGCTGGATAAAAAGAAAAGGAAACATATGGCAAGTAGAGAGAACTGAAAGGGGGGGACACCCATCAAGAGTACTTAAGGAAGGAAGGAAATTAGGAGGGAGTACAAAATATCACTGCCAGACAAAATAAAAAGAATGTTTTAAATTACTTAAATTATAATCAAGGACATGAGGGTAAACAGGGAAAGTGGGGTCCATTAGGGACCAAAGGGAAAATATGTGTGTGGAGGCAGAAATAAGAAAGGTCTTGAATGAATACTTCTCATCTACTGTATATTCACTTAGGAGAAGGATGTTGTGGTTAGTGAATTCATGGAAGGGGACAAATTACCATTAGAAAGGTATTGGATGTTTTAGCAATCCTGGGGCATGATGAAATGTATCCCAGGCTGCTAATGGAGGCAAGAGAGGAGATTGCTGGTGTGCTGATGGAGGTTTTTTTTATATCTTCACTAGCCACAGACAGCACAAGATAACTGGAGGGCTGCAAATGTAGTACCTTTATTCAAGAAGGGAAACAATGATAAGTCAGATAATTACAAGCCAGAGGGTCCAAGGGGCAGAATTAATTTACACTTGGAAAGTCAGGGATTAATCAAAAATAGTCAGCATCATATTGTTATCCTATCTGACCAATACAACTGAATGTTTCCAAAGAGGTAACAAAGTTTATTGATGAGGGCAGTGCAGTTGATGTAGTCTCAATAGCCTTCGGTAAGGCTTTTGACAAGATACCACAAACTCCAAAAGGTGACAGACCGTGGGTTCCAAGGCAAGTTAGATCCAAAATTGGCTTGGTACTAAGAAGCAAAGGGTGACAGTTGAGGGTTGACTTTGTAGTTGGAAGCCTGTAACCAGTGGTGTACTACAGGGATCCATGCTGCGACCCTTACTGTTTGTTTTATACATTAAGGATTTGGATGCAAATGTAGGAAGTACAAGGTAGGCTCATAAATGACACCAAATGTCACTGTTGTTGATAGCAAGTCAGGTAGCCTTAAACTGCTGGACAATATTGATGACAGGCAAAACAATGGAATTTAATCCCACTAACTGTAAAGTAATGCATTTGAGGATGAATAAAGCCAGGACATACACAATGAATGGTAGAGCTGTAGAAGGTATTGAGCAACAGAGGGACCTTGGTGTTAAAGTATCCCTGAAGGTGGCAGCATAGGCAAATCAAGATGGAGAAGAACGCAGAGGATACTTCATTCACCCGAGCATGGAATACAAGAGTAGTATAATTTTATTAAACGTTGGATAGGCCATAACTGGAGTGCTTTGCAATGCAATCTTGTCATTTCTATAGTGTGGTGGCCAGAACTGCACAGAGGAGATTCATCAAGAGGTTGTATTTCAATTATGAGAGGAGACTGGGTTTGTTTTCCTTAGAGTGGAAGTTAAGAGCAATCCCGATTGAGGTGTACAAAATTGAGAAGGGCACAAATAGGTTAGGAAGAAACTTTTCCTCACAGCACAGGTGTCCAAAACCAAAAGGGACAGATTTAAAAAGGTATGGGGTAGGAGGTTTGAGGGAGAATATCCCCTCCCCCCCCCCTTACCCCCAGAATGGTTGACATAAGGAACACATTGTCTTATGGAGAGGTGGATACAGAGACCCCCAACATTTTATAAGTATCTAGACAAGCACTTGAATTTCCAAGACACAGAAAGCTACACACCAAGTATTAAACGGGATTAGTATAGACTGGTACTTGATTGCATAGATATAATGGGCCACAGGGCCCACTTTTGTGATGGATGCATTTATGACTCCAAAACCAATTATGAGCATACATAATAATAAAAGGCAGCATGTTATAAATTAATGAGAAAAAAATTGTTTCAAGGGGATCACAAAGCAATGCAAGTACTGTGAGAATATTTGGCTTCAGTTTCATACATAAAAGCTGACAAGTGCTGCACCAGTTAGGTAGGATATGTACAGCAAGGAACCAATGTGGAAAAAGATGTGCAGTTACAAGTGGAAAGAACACCAAACCCAACAGCATCCATCCTAAAATGCTGAGCAAATAACTTGGGCCCTTGTCCTCTAAACCACACACTGTACCAACTTGCCCTCATGATCATTCAAGGCTCATATTCCAATTCCACCCAAACCTTATTGTCCAAACTGACTACAACCACTGCCCAACTTTCCTCTGACTCATCTGATTCCATGACTCAAGGCAAAGGCCTCCCTCGTTTCCATCACACCCCCACAAAACAGACCCTTGTTCTCTCTCGCATCAACAATCCAGCACAACAAACACCCAAAATATGGCTCCACAGGTTGCAATCCTGCACCGACACCATTCCCACCTTCCCCAAGGCATGATTGAGCATTCTACCAAACCATAATCCCCTGTCCCCAATCAATTAGGCTCATTAGTGTCTAACTGCAGTATTCATCAAGGGCATCTCTTAGGTGCACTGGAATTTTTGGGCCTACATTGTGCTATAACACATTATTTATTGTGGATTAACAACACAAGTTGTACCTTAATGGAGGTACAATTTGCATTTTGAATAAATTTGTTATTGCAGTCATGACCGAGTAATACAAGCTGCAACCTGACACCAACTACAAGTGATTAACCAGGTGCAAGCCAGAGTAAACACCTGTTTCTGCCCAAAATACACAGAATGCAGCAATGGCAAAGGGGCTGGTTATACCAAGTTTGTTACTCTCAAGTGGGACAGCAATACGAGATCTGCAGTGGACCCTTAAGTCCTACTGCGTACAAAAAAAGATGGAAAAATATTGAACAAAGTTCCAGCTCCTGACACCACCCTTTTGCTGCAGGACTTGGAGAACATTCAGGCTTGAGCTGTTAAGTGTCAAATATCAGGCAAAGGTTATTCCCATCAAGAGTGTACCTCGCTTTACTTTCAAGGATATTACCACAACTAAAGAATTTCATCAATATCCTGCAGTTCAACACTGACCAAAGATTGAACTCAACCAGTCACAAAGATATTATGGCTACAAAAATGGGCCAGAAGCTGGATATTCAGTGGTGAGTGGATCCTGAATCTCAGAAGTCTTACTACATAGAACATGTGTCTATTTAAGAGACTCTTGAACACTTCTATAAAATTTGCCTCCACCATCACCCCAGGCAGTGCATTCCAGGTACCCACCACTCTTTAAAAAAAACCCTCTCACCTTAAATGCATACCCTCTGGTATTAGACATTTCAACCCTGGGAAAAAGATATTGGCTCTCTACTCTGTGCCTCTCAATCTTATAAACCTCTATCAGATCTCCCCTCAGCCACTCCAGAAAAAACAACCCAAGTTTGTCCAACCTCCTTGTAGCACATGCCCTCTAATCCAGGCAGTATCCTGAAAAACCTCTTCTGTACCCTCTCCAAAGCATCCACATCCTTCATATAATGTGGCGACCAGAACTGAATGCAATACTCCAGATGCAGCCGAAGTAGTTTTATAAAGCTGCGACATAACTCCTGACTCAATTCCTCAACTAATAAAGGCAAGCATGCCATATGCCTTCTTTATCACCCCATCAACCTGTGTAGCCACTTTCAGGGAGCTATGAACTTGGACCCCAAGATCCCACTGCATATCAACACTGTTAAGGGTCTTGCTACTAACAGTGTATTGTCCCTTTACATTTGATCTCCCAAAGTGCAACACCTCACATTTGGCCTGATTAAACTCCATCTGCCATTTCTCCACCCATATCTGCAACTGATCTATATCCTGCTGTCTCAGAAACAGGAAAAGTCCAGTAGAGATCCCTGCCGAACACCACTAGTAACAGATCACCAACCAGATAAGGCTTACCGTCTACTAAGAGGCAAAAGCAAAAAGGATAACAGAGTATTCCCCTCAACTTGCTTAGATAAATGCAATTGCAACAGCACTAAGCAATCTTAACTCTAACCAGGGCAAAATACCCTCTTCATCACTGGCATATCTTGGCTACAGTGTTTACCATCACAAGAAATATTTATCAATTCATTAAGCTCCCTGGACAGCACTTCCCAAAGCCATGATTTACACTGCTTACTACAAGGCTATATGCAGAGTTGACATATCATTAACTCCATTGAATTCACACACCATGATTTGAGCCACTTAACAACAGTGAAGACCGGGAGATAAGTCAAAGGTCATTGAATTCGCTATAATAAAGCCCAGAGATAGGCAATAGATGTTGGCTTTGCCAATATCACCCATACTTATAAAGCTTTATCGCATCTTCCACAGTAGAATGTCCTGTATGCATTCTCCTAATAGTTTAGGATGATAATGATCATCTCAAGAAGACCAGATTCGAATTTTGGTCGGGATTGTTAGCCAGGCGGTGGTAAAAGTGCCAGAACTAGAATAGGCGTCAGTCAAATTGGCAATCCAGTAAATTTGTTCGCAAGAATGCAAGGGAAGCATGATGCCGCCTCACATAATCAGCATTTACTTGTATGAATGCCTTGAGATTATACACCTAAATTGGGCGTGAGTCGAGGAAGTTTAGAGTAAAAACAAAAATAATTACGTATTTGAATTTTTCTGATCAGATATACGACTGAAGCAGTGATGGAGGAATAGAAATTATGCGCAGTGGATTCCTCACGTATACAATTTACAAGTTAAGTAAATACGAGAAGGAATTCAAAAGACAGGAATGACTGCAAATTCTGCAAGCATTACGAGTAGAGCGTGGTGTAGAAACAAGTGAACAAGAATCAAGATGTGAAACAACTTTACTTGGAGAGACAGACGGCGCTGGGCACAAGTTGAGGGCGGTCTCCTCTTACCTGTGACAGGAGTCTTGGGTTGGCGCAGCCGAAGAGGGACGAGCTGGAGCTGAAGCTGATGGCCCCTCGGCGGCTCAGGACGTGCTTGGGTACCGGTCTGTCGAGAGGCAGCACCGGTAACTGGTACTGGTAACATACTGCCATTGAACCGGGAACGGAGCGGGTCCTCCGAACACACGGGCGCTGGGGAAACAAAGCAGAAACAACAGCGATAGCAAAACGGCAAGGGGCTGAGGCGGGCATTTAACACTGGAGGGTCAGAGGGCGCCGAGGGAACCGGGCCGGGCTGTCCAGTGGCGGTCACCCAGTGCGCACCCACAGGCGCCGCAACCGTTTGCAAAGCCGCTTGCCTTCGCGCTGCTGCTTCAGGTATCTCGTTTTCCGAGTGAACTCGAGCCCTCGTCAATCTCAGTCGCCGACACCTGGACGCAGCCGCCTCCTCCCAGTCCCATCTTGGGTGCGCTGCCTCCTGATGGGGATTTTTCTCCTGCTGCTTCCTCGGATGCCGGCGGCGCCTATCTGAGAAAGCCCATGGGCGACAGGGCCAGGCACGGCCTACACATGAAGGCCTTCCCCTTTCTTCTTTTTCTCTTTTCCTCTTTAGAACAACGCTTCCTCATTTCTCGCCACCTCTTTCAAAACACTTCATCTCCGGCTTGAGAAGGACGACGCCGAGTTACCCGGGCCTGCGACCGGCAGCGGCGGTGGTTGCTCGGTAACCGCTCGGTCCCGGTCCCCGCGCCCGCCTCGAGCTGCGATCAGCACGGCCGCCCCGACCCGCCGAGTACCTCGATGCGATGTAATGCAGTAAAGCCCGTGAGCATCCACTGATAAATCTCCTAAATACTCCTACCCAGGAACATCACTGAACAACGAAAGCAGAAATAATTATATTGCTGTTTTAACGTGCGCCCAGAAGACTCAACAGATATTCTTTTGCCTAAGTGATTTTATTTGCTTTCGGAAACCAACCACCTGCCATGTGTGGTTTGTTAAAAGCAAGAAATGAAACAAACCAATTACAGATAGGAAATGTTTTCATCATTTTTTCTTATTGGCACATTTATGGTTTTTAAAATGTTATCTGAAACTCGATTGGACAAACTAGAGAGGACTGCCCTCCCTGAGTTTTTCACGTTACCAGAGAACCTGTACTAGAAAGCGTGCAGAGTGCAGATAGGGTATTCCTGCAATCTGGGTTTGCCCTTTGGCTGATGAACACTAATGTAGGTAACCACCTCCTCGCGACTCCTATCTTACAATGTGTTCATGTTATCAACTCTTCTGAGTACACCATTGCAATGATTTGTAGCAACTTATTGCAGTAAAACATTATTCGTCATGAATTATTCAACGGATGGAAAAGACTGCATTACTCATGTATTCGAAATGTACAACTGCATTACATAACTGATTTTTTTATTGATAGAACTTGTGTATTTTTGATTTTTCTTTATATAATCATTTTGTATCAACACATGTAATTGAAGCTTGGTTCTCACCTAACAAAGTCACATTTGCTGTTCAAAATAAAAGAACTTTCCAATCTGTCAAGAATTTGAATAAACTTTAATATTCAAGATACTGAGCTCTGTGTGACTCAGTCACCAGCCAATCAGTGATCCAGCCCTAGCGTTAAAATGAGGTAATTATGCAGTCTGGAGCTTCCTTCCACTTTTTAAGAGATTACATTAGCTTCTATTTACCATTTAGAATAAAAGGTTTGAGAAAACCCCAGGTTACATAAGTCACAGTTGATGACATAGAAACTTAGTAGTATGAGGCCATTTGGCCCATCGTGTCCTTGCTGCCTAAAAAAAGAACTATTGAGGCTATTCCCACACTTTGGCTCTTGATAAATAGCCTCATGGGTTGCAGTATTTCAGATACTGATTCAGGTGTTTTTAAAAATATGATGAAGGTTTTAGAACATAAGAAGTAGGAGCAGAAATAGGCTTTTGGCCCCACAAACTTGTTCAATGTTCATGCCTGAACTGGTCTTTGGCTCACCTCCATTTTCCTGTGTGTTCCCCATAACCCTTGGCTTCAAAATACATCTTTGTGTTTTCAATATATTCCATTGTTTAGCCTCCACAGCTCTCTGAGGTAGAGAATTCCAAAGATTCACAACTCTGAGAGAAGAAATTCTTCCTCATCTCTATCTTAAGTGGGTGACACCTTATTCTGGCATTATGCTTTCTTGTTTTAGAAACAATCTCTCAACGTTTACGCTGTCAGTCCTCTTTGAAACATATATGTTTCATTAAGGTATCCTTTGCTTCTTCTAAACCTGCTCACCCTTTCCCTTTAAGACAACCCCTTCGTCCCAGGAATCAGCCTGGTGAGCATTCTCTTATCTGGCTCCAACATAGTATATCGCCTCCTTAAACCAGGAAACCAAAAGAAAATGCAGTACCTCATGATGAAGGGTCTTGGCCTGAAACGTCGACTGTTTATTTCCCTTCATAGATGCTGCCTGACCTGCTGAGTTCCTCCAGTACTTATTGTGTATTGCTCCAGATCCCAGCATCTGAAGAATTTCTTGTTGCAGTACCTCAACTGTTGTCTTGCTAACTACCTATACAGTCGTAGCAAAAATTCCCTTCTTTTATACACCATCTCTTTTGTGATTGCCTTTCGAATTATTTGCTGTACCTGCATGCTGACTCCTGTGTTTCATGTCTGAGGATACCCAAATCTATGTACAATAGTCTCCCTCCATTTAGATCATATTCTGCTTTTCTACTAGCCAAAGTGAATAACCTTATCTATCACCACATTACACTACACCTGATGCATATTTGCCCATCTGTATCCTTCTGCAGAATCTTTGTGTCCTCTTCATGACTTGCTTTCCCATTATCACCAAATTTGGCTATGATACCCAGGGTATATTTTGCACTCCATAGATGTGGATGCTGCAATCAGCAGTATCTTTACAGTGATAGATGCAGGCCTGCAGCATGACAGTAATTGTTAGAAATGATTGTCCTGTAAGGATGGTGGATGGCATGGATGTGGTCCACTCATTGATGGGTTATGACACATATGAACAGTATTCAGTGCAAGGCTGTTGGTAAATTGAAGCACTTTTTTATAGAGATATTCTGCAGTCCTGCAGATTCTGGGTGTGTTGTCATAGCCATTCATTACAAGAAGCTATAGCTATTCAGTGCAAGTAAGCCGCAGTGGTTGTGGTCATTCAGAGAATATTGGTGGGGAGAGTTTTGCTAGAGGCACTATATATTGGCTGGGCAGAGATTCTTAGTGTTGCCACAGTACCAGTTAGTCTACAGAAGGACAATACAAGTGCCTTTTCATTGATTTGTCTTGTGCCATTGTTGAGTATAAGGGCCATGTTTTCACTAGTCTGGGGCCAAGCCCATTTACTATCAGTGGAGACCAGTTCTCTTTGCCCTTAATCCATAGGTAGCAGAGGAGTCCACAAGTCAAAATAGAATTGATTATTAGTGAAGGTCCAACATAGAAATTGGGAATACCATTAGTGGTGGTCTCTGAATCAGACTAGACTATGCATTAGTGCAGGAACTATGACATAATTCTAAATTGAACAATTAATGATAAGCAGTGCCTGCTACCCACCTTGCAAGGCCTCTTCACGGAGCTGGATGTTTTTGATATACTATTAAGCTGGACCTGTCTCATATCTACATGTAGTGAAACATGGATTCAAGGAGTCCAAGCTACCTGATCATTAATACGCATAAGGAATTGTTATATACTTATGTCAAGTTGCTTATTGCAATCAAGTCACCCCCAAATACCTTTCAGTGTGTGGTGGAGAAATTGTAGGGGATACTATGATCTCAATGCAACTAACATGACACCTTCATTACCACGGACTCCAAATAGGTACTCAAGGGTTCTGGGGGAGGTGCTTGATAGATTGTAGCACCATGATTAATGGCTGGACATAACAAATATGCATTTATGCAGCCTGAAGTTGTTTATTTGAACTGGAAAAATGTGGGGGTATTTGATGCTGGAGAGTGATTAGCACTACTGTGCTTCATCCTTTTCTAGGAGTGTCTCAGTGTTGAAATTTTTATTAGATTTTACTGGATAGAGTCATCTTCACAACTTGTTGTGCAACAAGGAATCTTGGCTCTGGGATAAAGAGCAATAACAGGCTATGTGGATCAAAGCACTGTAGTGTATTTTTCCTGGCTCATCATGGCCTCCAGGAACTCCTATGGGTGTGGAGTGATGGCTCCAGCTGAGGGGTGGATGTTATGTTTCAGGCCACAAGCTGCAGCCTTCTGGACTCAATATTGAATTCTGTAAGTTTGGTTAACTCTCCATTCCTGATTGTATCAGAAATGGCCAATTCATGCACCTGTACTGTTGGCTCAGTTGTTATTCTTTCCACTAGTACAGCATGACCTGCTGGGGATTTCCTACATATCTACCTCTCTGTCTACCTCTCTATCTCTATTTCTCTATCTCTTTCTAATTCTCTCTCTCTCTATCTATCTCTCTCCACCAACACCAACACTTGCTTACCAGAACATGTGATGATGCCTCTTTCATTGGAATATCCATAAATCATAAATTACTATGCTGTCTCCAAGATTAACAGCAAGTTTTACCAAATCCCGGGCCAGTTCCAGCTTCCTATGCCCCATTGAGAAAAATAGAAGCTTATAATTAGTGATGAGGATTGCACTAGAAGCTAAGAACTGGAAGGGTCTTAAGATATGGAGCTTCACTCTATGTAATTTGGTAAATTGGTTTATTATTGTCACATATGCTGACATATAGTGAAAAACTTTGTTTTGCATGCCATCCTTACAGATCAATTCATCACATCAGTACATTGAGGTTGTACAAAGGAAAACAATAACAGAATGCTACAGAAGTGTTACAGTTCCAGAGAAAGTGCAGTGCAGGCAGACAATAAGGTGCAAGGCCATAACGAGGTAGATTGTGAGGTCAAGAGTCCATCTCATCATACTAATGTACTATTAAATAGTCTAATAACAGCAGGGTAAAAGCTGTCCTTGAGCCTGGTGGTACGTGCTTTCGACGGGAGGGAGCAAAGAGAGAATGTCTGGGGTGTGTGGGGTCTTTGATTATGTTGGCTGCTTTACCAAGGCAATGAGAAGTGTAGACTGAGTCCATGGAGGGGAGGCTGGTTTCCATGACTTGCTGAGCTGTGTCCACCACTCTCTGCAGTTTCTTGCGGATTCTGGCAGAGCAGTGCCAAGCCGTAATGCATCCCAATAGGATGCTTTCTATGATGTATCTATAAACGTTGGTGAGGGTCAAAGGGGACATGCCAAATTTCTTTAGCCTCCTGAGGAAGTAGAGGCACTGGTTACTTGGCCGTGGCATCTACTTGGTTGGACCAGGACAGGCTATTTGTGATGTTATGGTACTAGTTAGCAAAAAGGATGAGAAAAACAAAAGTATGGAAATAATATTACAATCCATGGAGTGACAGAAAACCTTGTATTTCACTGTGTTCTACTCCTTTATGCTGTCATGACCTTCTCAGTGTTACTCAAGGTCCAAACATGGGGTTTGCATTATTCATGTGCAATCTTTTCCAGAAAACAGGTTGAGGTATGAACTTTGAACTGTCATTGAAGACGGAAGGAAAGAGTTAATAGTGTGTGCAGCAAATCTACAAATACTATAAAACCTTTCAGCATAGAGGTTGCCATTTGTCATCTTTTTTTGTGTTGCCAAATTTGTATGTGTTTACATGTGTATGTTTCCTATAATTATATTCAGGTGGATGATAAATGTAAATGGAGAAAGTACTGCAAGCGAGAATTCAACATTGTTATGTTCATTTTTTTGGCATTCAACACTGCAGGAGGAGATTTGGGATCCCCAAACACCAACTCCCTGGAAGTTTGCACACTACCAAAATTGAAAGTTAGTGACTTGTGGGTGTGTGGGACATTGAAATGGATCTGGCATTCAGCACTTCGGAAATTCAGATCAATCCTAATGCCAACTATAGGATCAGGGCAGCAGGGTGAGAAAGCACATAGTGCTGTTGCCTCACAGCTCCAGAAATTTAGGTTCAATCTGACCTCTGGTGCTGTCTATATGGACTTTGCATGCCCTTTCCATGATCATGTGGGTTTTTCTAGGTGGTCCAGTTTCCTCCCACATCTCAAAGACATGCCAATTGGATATTTGACTATTGCAAATTATCCCTTAGTGTAGATTAATGGCAAAAAGAATCAAGTGGAGGAGTTGATGAGCAAAAGAACACAAGAAAATAGGAGGAGGAGTAGGCCACCTGGCCCCTCAAGCCTGCCCCAACATTCAATATGATCATGGCTGATCCAGCCCTAGCTTCAACTCCTCTTCAAGAGAGGGAGATAAGTAGAGGTACAGAGAAAATAAAGAGATGGAGAATGGGACTGATGGGATTGCTTCCCTTAGAGCCAGTCTACACCCAAGGAACTGAATACCCTCCTTTTTTGCATCTAAGGAGATAACATAAAATTCAACTCAAGTTGATTATAAAATAAGACAATTTATGCCATATAGGTTCCAAACAGTTAATCCCTTAGTGTCTTGGGTAGCATGAAAAGTGGTTCTTAAAGGGACCACAGAAGGCTGCTCAAACAAAAAAATAATGGAGGAAATGGCAAAGTTTAATTTTTGTTTGAGCCAAGAGGGTCAGCCCACTTTAGGGTGCCAACTTTAGATCAGTGCATTCCTGGAGGACTTGTCACTTGACCTTTGAACTTTTATGCTCAGTCAGACATCTCTTATTTCCAACATTTGTATAAATCACAGCAAAAAATCTTCAAAGAAAATGGAAACAAAACATCATTTGTATTCCCTCTACAATTTTTCTCCTGGCTTGCTCACAGCAGTGCAGATTAACCTAGTGCCTTGTCTTCAGTCTGGTGACCACAAAACCTACCTCTCAAATGGACCATAATCAGACTGGAATAAGATGGCTATGTTTTTTTCAATTTAAGGAGCACTATTTATTGAAATATATTTTTACTGCTAAATAAATAGAATAATTCTGTCTGGATGTAAGTGTAAACGGGATGATACGAATCAGGCTCCCACAGTACATTTCTATTGATTTTTGGGTAGCTGAATTAATATTGATATTGCCTAATTACTTTGTCACCCTGTCATAATTGCCTCTAAGATCTCTAGTTAAATCAAGGCAAAAAGCGAAGTATCTGGATTTGTTGCTTATGAAGTCAGTGGTTACCAGATCCAAATGAAATCTTTAATTCAAGATAATTTGTAATAATGTTTGTGATGATCTTGGATGAACAATATGCAGAAATGGATGGGAAAATCGATGAGACCTCGTATTACCAGAAATTTTTAAAACAAAATTATGTGGGATCATAATCTCCTTCCAAGGCCGTATTAATTACCATAGTAAAAATGTAATTTTGAACATTTTTAGAGATGAAAAACATACGAAAGTAATGGTGGAAGACTGCAACAAACCTCCACACCCATTGGAAATAAAACAATAGTGCAATTTTGATGCAGGCCAAGATCAACATCTCCATTTTAAAAAGAGCACCCTTCCAAGTTGTCTCTTCACAAAAGGAAGAAATGTAACTTTTATGAGGGTCACCGAAAGTTCTATGATTTGGTCAGGTTCTGATTTTTCAAGGCACTTTTGTAAAACTCTTTGGTCCTATCTGTTTACAGCAGTCCTTCTGATATAATGAAGGTTAGGACACAGTACTAGTTTTAAAACGTTGAAGTGTTCTGTTGCCATGGTTGCCACAGACTTTTGTTATGCAACACAGATTACAATGTCAGTTTGAAATGGTGAAGTGTTCCATTGCCATGGTAACAGGCAAGGTTCATATTAGAATGTTTAAAAAGGATCCTACAAGTTAACTGGATACTACTAAGGCTTTTGGTAACACGCTAAAGCATTCCCATGATTGAGGAGGACTTAAACCCAGAAACAATTAAGTCACAAGTGAGTTATTCAATCTTAAAACCAGATATTTAGATCCCCTTTTGAACTTAAAAGTTCAGGGTTGCCTTATATGCAAGTCATTTCCTCCCTCTGATTTCCCTCCTAACAGTTCCTCTATAAAAACAAAGGATGCATCTGCAGTATTACCGTGTGTTTCTACCATCTGTTGGTGTTGGTTGCCGCTCTGTTCTGGTGTACCATTCCTGTGATATTTAATTATCCCAATTTCAGTCTGCCAATGCAAAATCAATGACAGCCCATCAGTAGCTGAGATTTGAAATCAGCAGTTAGAACCAAGTCTGGAGTTTGTATAGAGAACATTTAGCGAAGGTGGAACAGAATAAAAATTGATCAGCTATTTTATTTTTAATAACAAACTTCAATATGGAAGAATCTCCTCTGACATTCTGTTTGAGGGGATATTGAATATACAATAATAGCCTATGGCAGCTGGTGGAGAGGGATCATTAGCATATTAACTGAAACAAGTCTAGATCGTTTGGACAGATACCTCCAGTCAACTAAGGGAACAGATGATAATTTCTGTGTTGGCTGGCCTGCCTTAAAAGAATCTTGAAGTTTAACAATCGTGCAGCAAAAGAGCTTGATTGTATACATTTAGTCATTTATTTATCTTGTGTTCTCCACATAACACAGGTTTCAATTATGTTTATGCATGTTTTTCTTCCCCACAACCTTTTCCCAGGTGTGCTTTTTTAAAAAAATGCTGATCAGGAAGGGGTCTGCTGAGTGTTTCCAGTGATCTTATTTTTTTATTTAAACCTTATTTCAGGCATAACATCAAAAGCATCTGCATTTAGAAAAAGAAGTCGGAATAAACGAATATCTCTTTCTACTCGGGTGAAGTGAAAGAACAGCACAAATGGAATATGTAGCAGCTGCTTGTAATAACTGATCAATTTGGTCTCACTTTCCAGATTTTTTTGGACACCTGATTGTTGGTCCGCTGAACCCTGGAGTGGTATCTCAGCAATCCTAGTAATGTGTTGGAGAACAAATCTCTGCATTGTCATAGCCCCCAAAATGAATCCCCTTTGAACAATAATGTCCAGAGCTTGCCTGAAGTCAATGTTGCAGTCCTCATACATTGGGTAGCTTGTACCTGAGCTACAGTGGAAGCTGGAACCTCAGATATCTGATGCTGCATGATTGCTGGATCTAAAGTGTTGAAATGAAGCAGGCCACCACTTCCTGAGCTGGTCACAAAGAGCTGGTCATTGACTTCAGGAAAGGGGGCGGTGTACACGCACCTGTCTACATCAATGGTGCTGAGGTCAAGAGGGTTGAGAGCTTCAAGTTCCTGGGAGTGAACATCACCAACAGCCTGTCCTGGTCAAATCACGTAGATGCCATGGCCAAGAAAGCTCACCAGTGACTCTACTTCCTCAGGAAGCTAAAGAAATTTGGTTTGTCCCCTTTGACTCTCACCAACTTCTACCGATGCACCATAGATAGCATCCTATCTGGATGTATCATGGCTTGGTACGGCAACTGCTCTGCCCAAGACCACAAGGAGCTGCAGAGAGTTCTGGACACAGCCCAGCACATCACAGACACCAGCCTCCCCTCCTTGGACTCTGTCTTTACCTCTCGTTGTCTTGGTGTAGCAGCCAGCATAATCAAAGACCTCACCCACCCGGGTCATTCTCTCTTGTCTCCTCTTCCATCGGGTAGAAGATACAGGAGCCTGAAGGCACGTACCACCAGACTTAAGGACAGCTTCTACCCCACTGTGATAAGACTATTGAACGGTTCCCCTATACAATGAGATGGACTATGACCTCATGATCTACCTTGTTGTGACCTCACACCTTATTGCACTGCACTTTCTCTGTAGCTGTGACACTTTACTCTGTACTGTTATTGTTTTTACCTGTGCTACATCAATGCACTCTGTACTAACTCAATGTAACTGCACTGTGTAATGAATTGACCTGTACGATCGGTTTGTAAGACAAGCTTTTCACTGTACCTTGGTACAAGTGACAATAATAAACCAATACCAATACCTTATTGAAAAGGATAGATTCCAGGCTCCACACTGTCAGGGAGCTAAACTCCATATATATTATTATGTAAGCTAGCCATCTCACTGGACACAAATTTCAGACTTTATCTACCACATCCTCACCTGAGTCTTCTGAAGATAATAGGATCTCATTGTCTGAGGAGTCCCAACATGAATGACCATTCCTGCCCTTCATCTGCACACGATGAAGTGATTCATTGTGTGCATATCCTCTATCTAAACAACCCTCTACAGTATGTGGAGTGCTGGTATCTGATCTGTTAACTGCAAGAGTCGGATTGAGTAATGGATTGCAACTTCTTTGGTTCCTTAGTACTCAGTAGGTGGGCCTAATGAGGAAGAAGTACAAAGTGAACAGGCAGATTAATATGATTTCATTTTCAATCATCTCAGCTTCATAATCATGCTTCAATATTCACCAGCACACTTTTCCTTTAGATCATTGAGCCAGTGACTATGGGGTTGCTACTGTCATTCTCCTGTCTCCAACAATGATTTTGTATCACCTTATGGAAAAAGGAGTACAGTGCATTTTTTTTTGTGAGTTGAAAGTGATTGAGTGAAGAATAAGTGAATAACTGGCAGAAGGTGTGGTATATGGGTGTGAATTTTGTAGCTGTGGTAAATGTGTCAGGTTATGTGAATTTGACACAGGCATTATAATTGATAGATATTGTTGTTGGATGAATATCGGGGTGTGGTTTATGGTTTGTCTAATGTGCAAGACTAGTGGTGCAGTTGGTGAAAGATGGCAATTGAAAATGTCTTCATTGACAGTGACAGTGTGGGTAAGGTCATTATTAATCGTTACAACTTTCTAGGTCTTTGAGGGTAGAGGTCGTGATTACTTCTCTGTTTCTCTTCCACCCAGGTGCCCAGAGCCATAGGAAAAATCTTTGGCATGATCTCTATCAGCGGTTGCAGGCAATAAGCCCTTCTACTTAATTTTTTTTTCTTATGCATTCATTTGGGCTAGGGATGACTTGCTTCCTTTCCATTTTGTAGCTTCTGAGGTGGCTGAATATTTCTCACACACTGTGCCACAAGTTAAGGTAGGTAGTGCATGAAGAGGTGGGTGGATTGATTTTTTTGGGTCTTAGTGTGATTGCATTGATTTCTGTACGCCCCTGTCATAGAGACCTGAGGAACTTGGTGCCTTTGTGAATGCTCCTTCTCCATTTTGACCTGTCATGTGCTAGGGATTCCCATGTGTCAGTGGGAATGTTTAATTTCTCAAGATGACTTTGAGAACATACTTGAAGTGTTTTCTCTGTCCTTCTGAAAATCTCTTGCCACAACAGAGCTGTTTTTTTGGAAATCTGGTGTCAGTCCTGTGGATGTGGCCCACTCACTGGAGTGTGATCAGAAACTTAATGCTAACAATGTTGGCAGGGCAGTTTGTTGACATTCTTTTGCTTATTCTGTCAATGGATTTGGAGAATTTTGCAGGGACAACATTGATAATACTTCTAATATATCCGGGGGTGCCTACAGTAGTTTGTCCATATCTCTGAAAAATTCGGGGATCCCAGCTTCTCAGTAGACCATGAGCTTATTGCCAGATTTAAATTGAATACTATTTACCTTAGATGGACAAGGGTGCACTTTAGGCGGTGGTTAATTTTATCATTGGTGTCCACTTTCATTGAGAGGTGGCCAACGAGATATGGAATATGATCCACTTTTTCCAAAGTTTCATCATAGTGGAGTGGTAGGGTGATGGTGTGGAGGGAGAACAGGCTGGTAGATGACCTTTGTCTTCCAAATTTTTAATATGAGATCCATCCTCTCATACACTTTAGTGAGTCAGTGATTACTTGGACCTGGAATATGTATATAACACAAGAATATTCCGATATTGTAACTTCATGACCAAAGTTGTAGTGAACTTGGTTTTAAAGTGGAGTTGGACAAAGTTGAATAATTTCCTGTTTGATTTGTTCCACTCCAATGAAAGCTTGTTGGAGGTGAGTTCCAATATTGCAGTGAGGAAATTGAGAAGGGGATTGGTGTGATAACACAGCCTTGCTTGTCTCCACTCTGTGTTGCAATTGAGCAGTGGTGGACCTATTGGATAAGATAATGGCTTGTATATCATTGCATAGAAGATGTAGGAATGTAACAAATTTCTGAGGTAAGCTAAATTTGAGTGGTGGTCCAGAAGTGGCCCTAGACAGCAGTAGGTGCAGGGAGACCTCATCTCCAGCAGTGTGAATGATAAGTGATCAGAGTGTGGGAAGAGAATATCAGATGGGTGGGTGTGAGAATGAAGGAAAAAGAGGGAGGGAGAGGGTGAGAGGGAGGGAGGGTGGAGGACGAAGAGGAATATTTGTGATTTAGAATAGGAAAGGGAGGGAGGCAGGGAGAAGGGAGCTGAGGTAGAGTCTGAGTGAAGGAGAGGAAGGGTGTACTGGAGGAGCTGAGGAGGGTATATGAAGGGGTGTTTGAGAAATAGGGCATAGGAAAAGCATGTGTGTGTAGCAGAAAGAAAAAATGGAATTGATGTACATGTAGATAAAGTGTATGCTGACCTTTGTGTCCATTATTTCTATGTCCTAAGTTCATGTAGCAGAACTTAGTTTCCAATTGGCTTGGATCCCTTGCCATTGTGCCAAGAACTCTGTCAAGTCCCTGTGATAGCTTTAAAAAATGCAAGCTTGGGTTAAATCAGTGGTAGCAGACTTCACTGAGTTCTCATGAAATTCAACCCTCTGATTAAATGCTATTGCAAAAGTCAGCATGCTAGTGTTGGCTGTTCACTGTAATCATCAAGGAGAGGTGAGACCACAAAGGTTAGGTATTCTCTGCACTAGATTAAATAGTGTGGGTTATTCATGCATTGAATATTATCCAGGACTACCCAGTTTCTCTCCCTTTGTGTTTCTGTTGCAATTAACTTAGAATGTGACACTGTAGCAAATACTATGCTATACATGTTTTTGTCTTTTTCTCTATATACACTTGCAAGCAAGCAATTTTCTATTTGTTAAAATGAGTGAATGCTTGCAAGCACAGAAATGGAAAATATTGGCCTAAATGCCATTTTCTAGAATTTTTTTTACATTAGCAATAATTTCAAAATTGTTCTCAAATTGTAAATTACACTTTCAGTGTTGTTAAAAGTATCTCAAATACTATGGAATAGTTTCACTGCAATCTTAAATGAAGTCCTGACCACCACGTAAAAGAGTGGAGGCTCCTTCACATTTGTAAAGGGGGACCTTTAACCTACTTCAGGATTTTTCTATGAGAATAAATCTTGGTGATTGAAGTTGAAAACAAAAGTTATTTTAAGTGCAAATCAAAGAAGCATTTGGTAAAAAAATAATGAAATAATTTCCATGACTGTATCTTTTGCTCGTATTAAGTTTGCTTAAACTTTCATAGCTCTATTGTGATAATTCCTTCCAGGCAATTTTTCAGAGATATAATCTTGCAACGTAATGAAAATGAAGTAATGAAAATTTAATAAATAATGAAAATGAAAATTGCGGAGCTGTTATTGAAAGGGATTAATTCTATTTTGCATATAAATACATGTATTCATCTTAAATTTATTAATATATTTATATTTTTATGTCTTGGTGTCATACTGTTACTTGAAGAAAACATACATAAACTGACGTATTCAGTATGTACTGTATGTTTTGTTAAAGGAGTAATGAAAGATCTAATCACTTTTAAGATCTAATACAATTTTCCTCACAGTTGGAGTTAAGTAAAACATATGTAAATCCTTTTTAAGAAAATTTTGGCACTGCAATTGCAAACTTTTAATACTTTGGTGAAAAGAAGACTGCTTTACTCCATAATTATTTTTGAATCTCACAAAAATTACGAGGTTAGTTGATTGTAATTCTCCTGCAAGTAATGTTTAGAGCTATAGTAGATAACGTAAATGAGGCTTCATAATAGAGCAAGTTAATTGTTACATTTCTGTGACTGTAAGCTTAACTAATTTCTCATTTGCCACAGACCACAAGGGCACTTGTAAGCTGTTTGCATCTGTAACTCACCAGGAAAAAAATTAGGCTAGAGCGCTAAAGCTTTGCAGTGGATTTATGGCAGGATTATTTTAGTCCAGTTTCAGAATAGATTATATGTAGATCAGATATAATCATAAAATAATAAGATATCTAAAATAGTAGGGAATTCAAAATGTGGCAGATAAATTAAATGAAAAAAATTGTCTTATGGATACAGGGTCAGGTCCCTCATTGCTGCACTTACCAAGCTTTCACAGTTAGTCATCAGTGGAATAGAGTCCTGGCATGTGTCTATTGGTAATGGGGTGGAGAAAGAGGAGAAGGACACATAGGTATTCATCTCTATTTTTCCTTACCCATTTTTGTCTTGATGCATCTTGATTTTAAATGTTTTGCAAATTTTAGATGTTTTTCTTTTGATTTTGTTCTCTTTATTCATAACATGGTGCATGGCACCAAAAGAAAGAATGAAAGTTCATGTAGCTTAGTACACATTTGTTTGTTTTGCATTGACACAGAAAGGGGCAGACAGTTTGATTTCTACTCACCTAAATGGATAAGTTTATAGAAAGATTCAGAATAATGGTTTTATGGGTTTAATTTCCGGTGGGGTTCTCTGCATCAATTTCCTTGACTTTGATGGAAAATCTGATACAATTTGCTAATAATTGGAATCCCACTTATGTGCAGATTTTCTTTCAAATTTACAGTTGCCTAAAAGGAGACCTTTCGTGGCATTATTAGTAAATAGGCTAAGTAAAATCATATTCAATATTGGGCACTTTCACAAGTTGCTTGGACTACTACTTACATAGCACAATAAATTTAAGTAATTACTATTTGATTCCTGCTTGATGACTAGCAATTGGAGTAACTGTTAAATTAATCTTTTTTATTTTGATTTGTTCACAGGATATGGGTATTGTTGAAAAGATAAACATTTGATTATCCCATCCTAAATTGCCCTGAGTTGAGTAGCTTATTAAGCTATTACCCAGTGCAGTTAAGGATCAACTCTGTTGCTCTGTATCTGGGATCACATATTGACCAGAGAAGGTATGGATGGCAGATTTACTTTCCCTGAAGGACATTAGTAAATCAACTGAGTTTTTAATGATCTGATAGTTTTATAGTCACCATTATTGAGACTTCGCATTATGATTTATTAAATTAGATAAATTTAAATTCCCCAAGTGCCATGATATGATTCAAATGTATCTTCATTTCAATAGTTTTCGATATTAGTCTAGTTATCTAACCATTACATTGCAATCCCTGATGCAAAGGGATTGCTTTGTTTGCCATTCATGTCCCTCCACAGAGGATATTAGGTCAGGACACCTGGCAGGAGAGAGTGACTAATCTTAGTGCTTGGGAATAAGAAGAAGTTGGCTCATTGAGACTAAACAACAGTTCCTTTATCTATAAGCATATCCTATGTGTGCAGAAAGTTTTCTGGTAAAATATTTTACCGTTACATGGAGGACAGTGAGATCAAGTAGGGGTATGCTGATATTGTAGGGAATGTTGATATCAAGGAAGAGAAGGTTGAAAAACATGAAGGTGGATATCCCCAGGGCCTGATTGGATCTATCCAAGGTTATTGAGAAAGGCAAGAGAGGAGATTGCTGGGGCCTTGACAGAGATCTTTGTATTCTGTTTAGCCACAGGCAAGTGCCCAGAGGACTGGAGAATAGCTGGTGTTGTTCCTTTGTTTAAGAAGGGCAACAGGGACAAACCAGGAAATTATAGGCCGGTGACCCTTACATGAGTGGCAGGGAAGTTATTGGAGGAGATTCTTAGGGATAGGATTTACTCACATCTGGAAAAGCATGGACATTTGGGAGAGTCAGCATGGCTTTATGCAGCGGATGTCATGTCTTAAAAAGTTCATTGAGTTTTTTGAGGAGGTGACGAAGATGATTGATGAGTGTAGAGCCGTGGATGTTAACTATATGGACTTCAGTAAAGTATTTGACAACATCCCTCATTGTAGATTGATCCAGAAGATTAAGGCACATGGCATCTACAAAGAGTTAGTAGATTGGATACAAAATTGACTTGGTCATAGAAGACAAAGGGTAGTGGCGGACAGTTGATATTCTGTCCAGAGGTCTGTGATGAGTGGTGTTCACAGGGATCGGTGCTGAGACCTCTTTTCTTGGTAATATATGTAAATGATTTGGATGAAAATGTAGGTGAGCTGATCAGTAAGTTTGCAGATGACACAAAGATTGGCAGAGTTGTAGACAGTGAGGAACATTGTCAAAGGATATAGCAGGGTATAGATCAAATGGAAATTTGGGGGAGAAATGGCAGATAGCATTTAATTCGGACAAGTGTGAGTTGTTGCACTTTGGGAGGTCAAATGTAAGAGGAAAGTATACAGTAAACAGCAGGACCCTTGGGAACATTGATGTACAGAGGGATCTTGGCGTGCAAGTCTATTGTTCCTTGAAAGCGGCAATACAGTTAGGGTGGTAAAGAAAGTGCAGGGCATACTTGCCTTTATCAGTTGAGGCACTGGGTATAAAAGTTGACAAGTCATGGTACAGCTGTATAAAACTTTGGTATGGTCACATTTATAGTATTGTGTGCAGTTCTGGTCACCATATTTCGGGAAAGAAAAGGAGGCTTTGACGAGAGTGTGAAAGAGTTCACCCAGGATATTGCCTGGATTAGAGAGTATCAGCTATCAGTAGAGGCTGGATAAACTTGGATTGTTTTCTGTGGAGGCTGAGGAGTGACCTGATAGAAGTATATAAAATTATGAGAGGCATAGATAGGGTAGGTAGTCGGAGTCTTTTTTTTCCAGGGTGGAAATGTCAGATACTGGAGAGCATAGATTTAAGACGAGAGGGGGAAGATTTAAAGGAGATTTGTGAGGCAGTTTTTTTTTGCACAGAAAGTGGTAGCTGCCTGGAACACCATGTCAAGGGAGGTGGTGGAAGCAGATATGATATCAGCACTTAAGAGGCATTTAGACAGGCACGTGTACAGGCAGGGGATGGAGGGATAGAGACCATGTGCAGGAAGATGGGATTAGTTTAAATTAGCATCATGGTTGGCACAGACATCATGGGCTGAAGGGTCTGTTCCTGTGCTGTCCTGTTCTATGTACTGCTTGTGTAGCTTTTGTCCTCAACAACTGTTGAGGTTTTTACACCTGACCGTACAGTGTACTCAACAGCTGTCAGGTGGTTGTAAAAAGATCCAGTGGCAGAAGAGTCTTCTCCAATGTCCAATATTTACTCCTAAACCAACATCACTGAAATAAATTATCTGATCATTGTCACATTGGTTTTGTGGGATCTTCCTCTGTGTAAATTTGTTGCCACGTTTCCTGCATTATAACAGTGACATATTTTTCAGAAATACCCAATCATCTATTAAGTACTTCGGGAATTTTTATGTTATTGTAAAACAGACATTGTTTTCTGTAACATACAATTGACAGCCTCAGTGCATTTAGATCATCAGAGGCTCCACATATAAAAGTACAGCAGCACACATTTACTGGTCATTAAGTGACATGATGAACTGGTGTTTTAGCATGTATGTGTGTTTTGTTATATAAGGGGCAAAATCTCCTGAGGCCAGGTCACTGAAGGTTTGGGGGTCTTGGAACAGCTGGGGACAATAGAATTGGAAATAGGTGGTAAGAAGATTCGGTTCTGGTCCTTGGAGGAATGAAACAGTCGTGGTGGGGTGAAGTTGAGGATTACAAAGGGTCAAAGGTAAAAATAGGACTTATTTACAACCGTACTTAAAAACTAATAATCCCAGAAATGAAGGACAATGATCATTCTTGGGGCTACTTGTTTCCCTACATTGATCCCTACCGTGGCAAAATGACATTACCCCCGATGTAGAAGTTCCTCCTCTGAGAAATGCCTGGTTGAATTTCCAAAGTGACATGAAGTAACTCTGAAATGGTCATTATAGCATTCCACTCTGGATGAACTCAATGATGAGAAAAAACATGTACATGAATTTCTGAGAAATTTAAAATTTCTGAATGTCAAGGATATTCAAAAGCATTCCAAAACTTAACAGCATTGGCAGAAAGCCAATCTGGGGGATGATTAATTTGTTGTCTGTCAAAGACTTTCGCATCAGATTTGGGGTGGTTGGTGGGCATTTGTTCGGGCCTTTCTATGCGAGAGCAGACAATGAACTCCTCTCAGCAAAATCAGTGGCATTAAGATGACAGGATGGGTTTGTGGGAGGAAAGAAATTGTCGATGCTTTGGGTTGAAACCCTGCGTCAGAACTGAGAGTGAGTGGAGAGGCCAGCAGAGGGAGGAGAAGAAGAGTGGCAAGTGGTGATTTGTGGACTGAGGAGGGGTGTAAGATGACAGGCAGGTAGTGCCAGGTAGGAGAGGTGAGCGGGGGTGGAGTTGGAAGACTGTGGCAGGTGAATGATAGATGGAGGCAGACAAAGAGAGAGAGGACAACGAAAGAAACAACAGATGGAGCAAGGTGGGGGGAGGGGAGTGTGAAGGTGGGAGACAATGGCTGGAGGGAGATAAGCAGGAACATAAAGTGCTACTAGGGCTGGATCTGGATAAGTAAAGGAGGTGAGAATGGTAACCATTAGGGGAGGGGTGAATGACAGTTGGAATCTGATGAGGGATGGGGAGGGGTGTGGAAAACTGTGTGTGAAATGGGTGGATGGAGCTGGGAGAGGGAAGGAGATCAGAAGGAGAGGGAGGGGGAAGAGGGAAATAAAAGAAAAGGAGCGGGTACCTAAAATTGGAAAACTCAATATTCATGCCATTGGGTTGTAAGACTACCCAAGCGACATATAAGGTGTTGCTCCACCAATTTGCATTGGGCTACATCCTGGCAGCAGAGAAGACCAAGGATAGACATCATTGTGGGAATGGGAAGGGGAGTTGAAATGGTCTGCAACTGGGAGCTCAGGATGGTCGGTGCAGACTGAGCATAGGTGCTCTGCGAAATGGTCACCGAATCTGCGCTTGGTCTCGCCAATATAGAGGAGGCCACATCGGGAGCACCGAATGCAGTAGACAAGGTTGGAGGAGATTCACATGAACCTTTGCCTCACCTGGAAGGAATGTTTAGGTTCCTGGATGGTGGTGAGGGAAGAGGGTTGCAGGGTTTCGACCCAAAACGTCAACAATTTCTTTCCTCCCACAGATGCTGCATGACCCGCTGAGTTCCTCCATCACATTGCTTGTTGCTCCAGATTCCAGCATCTGCAGTCTCCTATGTCTCCAGAACAGATTGCTGATTTTGTCAAAAGAGTGGGATGAATAGACTCCTGGAACTGCCATAGAAAAATTACATTTAAGACATCATGTCCCTTTGGCTTTTAGAGAGTATTTTGGCACATGTGGTGTGGTATGAATCTGTTGTTCTGAAATATATCAGGCTTTAACAAATTGGAGTTTTCTCTGCCACAAGTAAATTATTCTTTAGTGCCATTTTACCAGTTGCATCTAGTTATGCTCCATAATAAGTTCAGTCTGGCCTTATGGTTCACTGTTGAATGTACTGTACCTATTTGTTCTTAGTTTCATGTAACCTGACTTGTACAGATCATAAAAGATTAACCCTGAGTATTAAGTTTACACATAATGTAATTTTCAATGGACATATAAATTGAATTTTTGCATCATCAATCTTATTAATCTGCTTTTCAGTGATATTTGAGTTATACTGAGATGTATTTTGAGATTTTTGATTAAGATAATTCTAAAAAGTCTTAAAATCTTGATTTTTGGTTCAACAGTGTTGAATTTTGGTTCTAAGGTCAAGTGTCGAAGTTTAAAGATTATTTTTGCAACAAATATGCACACACTATGCAACATGGCTATACAAGGGCGATACTAATATATTTTGTTAATCCATACAGTATCACAATCTTGTCAAGTGAAAAGTTCATTGGTGATTCAAAAATGTAACATCTGAGAATAACCAACTGGAGTTTTGTAAACAAAGGGAACTTAAGCAATTAAACAAAATATGGCGAAATTTTTACTTACAAAGTGAGAATGATAAAATAGTGATCAGTGAGCAAGAAATTTCAGCTGAGAACTTTTGTCCTGAATTCTAAATGTCTAAATAACCAACTTGCAATCCTGTCAGGTAACGTGGCATTAAGAATTTAGTAAATGTACCCCCATGTGTCACAAAGAGGCCCATAGAAAATATCTATCTCACATTACTTCTCTCAATATATGACTTATGTTAATCTTTCATTTTCTAGATGGAAGACTTCCTTCAATAAATGGATCACAACGTTTTGATTTCCCACTTACCTAAGCCAGTTTTCTCCACCAAATATCCAAAATATCTTGTTAACTAAGTCCTTCCCCACACAACAGACAAGTGTTATGTTCCTTAAGGTGCCTATCTGAAATGCATTTTAGAACACTCTTAAGTGAAGGAGCTGAACTAACACCCTGTTGTCCTGATCTGGAGCTCCATCTATCAATGTCTACTTTTAAAGTCTGCTTTTTCTATGTTTTTCTCTGCCTTTTTCTTACTTGGCATTTTGTCTCTTTTTGTTCTACTTCTTTTGTGTCTAGACTCAAGCTCTTTTGTCTTATTTCTTTTGATCTTGTTTAGACTCTCCCTTTGCTCCTCTACACCGAAAATAGTAGACAAAGTTAAGAGTTCAAGTTATACCATTGAAAATTCTGAAACTTGACTGTAAATCAGGCAAGTTATGTGGCATCAGAGCAACTGGATTGTTATAAAAGTAAAGAACTGTGTCTTTAATTCTTACATGTAACTCATATAACAATTATCAACTTGATGTCATCATTTTGAAAGTCATATCTATCAATTAGCTTCCCAGCCTGTTCCATCACATTCTTCCCCATTCGTAGAATAGGTCCATTTCTGTCACAAACATCTTGGTTCTAGACCTGTTGAAGTACAACAATTTTATGGTAATTGTGATAAAATCCCTTCTCCAACTTCCTTCCATCTGCTGGAATCCTCTTTACTAAAGTATGTTTTCTATTCTCATGTCTCAGCCTTTGGAGCAAGTAACTCCACATTTCAGTCTTCACATAAAGTTTCTTACTCTCATTCACTTTACTCCAATCCACTTTACAATATAATATTTTCTCAACTCCTTGCTAAATCCCATTAAGACTTGCCTCATCTGTGAGAACCACCTCTTGCAATCTATGCCTCTTCCATCCACATTCCTGACCATGGAAGACAATCTGTCTTTAATATACACTCAGTGCTGGTGATAATGGCTATATTTCCTTGGGTCCTGTTCTCCTGTTTTTCAAAGATACTGTTCTCACATCCTCATCAGAAAGAAAGCCCGTGATTAAGCCTTATGTCATTCTCCAATTCGCTGGAACTGGAATTGAAGAATGGTGTAGTAAGGCTTAATCACTGCCTTGTACTTGCCTTTCCATTCTTTCCTTATACAAATTACTTTAGTCTAATATTCAGACTGATGAAAAGTCCAGAACTGCCTCAGAGAAATGTTGCACTTATCCCTCAACTTCATTACAGTTTTTGAGCATTTCATTTCCTCAGCTTATCCATCTGTTTGGAGGTGGATTGTAGTTCAGCTGAGAGGCTATTTGACCCATCTATCAGGACGCTGGAGAATCCATGCTGAATTTAGGGCCTATGGTCTCTTCAGCATCTGTTAATAAAGAGTGAACCCACACTTGTGTTTAAAATTGGTAAATTGGTTTATTATTTTCACGTGTACCGAGGTACAGTGAAAAGCTTTGTTTTGCATGCCATCCATATTTCATCACATCAGTACATTGAGGTAGTACAGGGGATAAACAATAACAGAATGCAGAATAAAATGTTACAGTTACAGAGAAAGTGCAGGCAGGCAGACAGTAAAATGCAAGGCCATGACGAGGTAGATTGTGAGGTCAAGAGTCCATCTCATTGTACAAGGGGACTGTTCAATAGCCTCATAACAGCAGGATAGAAGCTTTCCTTGAGCCTGGTGGTACGTGCTTTCAGGCTTTTGTATCTTCTGCCTGATGGGAGGGGGGAGAAGAGAGGATGTCCAGAGTGGGTGGGGTCTTTGATTATTTTGGCAGCTTTACTGAAGCAGCGAGAAGTGTAGACAGAGTCCATGGAGGGGAGGCTGGTTTCCGTAATGTGCTGAGCTGTGTCCACAACTCTCTGCAGTTTCTTGCGGTCACTGGCAGAGCAGTTGTCATACCAAGCCATGATACATCCAGATAGGATGCTTTCTATGGCACATCTGTAGAAATTTGTGAGGGTCAGTGGGGACATGCCCAATTTCTTTAGCTTCCTGAGGAAGTAGAGCCATTGGTGCACTTTCTTGGCCTTGGTGTCCCTGTGGTAGGACCAGGACAGGCTATTGTTGATGTTCACATCTAGGAACTTGAAGCTCTCAACCCTCTTGACATTAGCACCGTTGATGTAAACAGGAGCATGTGCACCTACCCCCTTTCTGGAATCAATGACCAGCTCTTTTGTTTTGCTGACATTGAGGGAAAGTTTGTTGTCATGACGCCAGGCCACTAGGCTCTCTATCTTGGATCAATTAACTTTCCTAACACCTAATTTTGGTTCAATTAACTTTCCTAACACTCCTGGGTGTTACATGATTCAGGATAGACTAAAGTTTGATAGTAAAGTGTTTTCCGAAGAACATCCTAGTCTTTTCGATACTAATGGTTGTACTTTGCAAGTTTCTTTACAAGCTCACAAATAACTTGATTAAATGATGTGATGTGAAAGCAGCTATTATTTTGCACACACATCCCAGATGGCACTGACCCCTGAGCTCAGTGTCCGTTGGAGACCTAGAGCTGGGACTGCCCACCTGTCTGCTTCTCCTCCTTACACATTGATATTTCGTCCCATTTTAGTTTGTTTTGGGATATATGAGATATTGGTAGGTCCACATTCATTGACGTATTGTAATTCCAATTCTATATTTTCTTACAGATTGGACATTCCTGGGCAATTGCATGCTGCCAGTGAAGTGAATGATGCTGTGCCATATATTAGCAGATAAATGAATGGTAACCAGTGGTTTATAGCATGTTTGATGGCCTTCAAGCAGTTCTGTGAGTATAACACATACAGTATGTACCTTAAGCACAGCAGTGACATTAATTGTCAGTGCAACATATGTTTAACAACTTCACAATTCATTTGTCCCTGTACATGCTGCTCAAGCACAATAGTGGATGGGGGGAGAGGGGAATGGGGAGGGGGGAGAGGAGAATGGGGAGGGGGGAGTGGTGCTAGATGCAGAACATCTGATTTTAATAGAGGGAGGCAGTTCCACTTCTGTGCTAATATTAGTCACAATAGACCAGTGCCTAATTTGAGCTTTAATATGCCTAGAACATGTCATAAGTACTTGGGAGACATCAGAATGGTGTTATATGGGTCACTGGGGAGATAATAGTTGAAGAACGGAGCCAAATTTCAGCTGGTGTGGATTGTTATCCAATATAGAACCAGGTACTCAACCAACAGGAAGGAAGAATTATAACCCTATTTGTCATTATTTGGTGTATTGAGGTAATAATACATAAAGATAAAATGACAATTCATTAAAACAAAGCTCAAAACATTACAAAGATAAATTAAAGTGATAAATATGCTTATGGATAAACTAAACAGATTTATAATAACAGCAGTATAAATATTTTAAAATGTTAAAAATTACAAGTTTTACATCTATAAAATATCAGTTGGTCAAAATATAGCCATTCTTGATATTGGTGTGGCAAAACCATTAAACCTTCCAATGGCAAAGAATTCCATGAGGCATCAGTATCAGGGAACCATTTCTTTTTTCGCTCGGAACTAAACCATAAAGCTTAATTTCACTCTTTGTACAGACTCTCAATAAGGGATCTCAAAAGCCTATGTATTTTTATCCTTTTATAAATTTATCAATTTATATTGCCAATTAAATTAGTAATTTGTTTCTCACAGTGAGCAGAGGTATGGTAATTAATTCATGCCCCACTGTGGCGAAGGGGCTTTGCTAAATTGATAAAGGCCATCACCAGATCTTAGCCCACTTTATTATGTTTTGGGGGATCATAATATTCTCTTTGCACTCTGGGCTTGACCAAAACACCTTTCAACCTGAAGTTGTTCACCCTTCAACAACATTTTCATGGTTCCTTTCTACTTTGCTGTCATCTGTTATTATTACCAGAAGAGCTATCTACAGCAACACCATTTCCATACATGTGTCTAAGCCTATCAATCTCAGTTGCCCTTCAATAATCTGATCTTTACTTATTTGTTTTGGTTTCAAGTATTTGAGTAAACGTAACATTAATAGTACTTTGTCTTGTTCTAACAGCAGATTGGTTTCTTCTGTTTTGCAATGGATGTTTTTTTTATCTTCAGATGTTTGCTTACCAATATATAGAGATTTGTTCAGACCTGTTATTACCAGATGATCATGATACTCATGCTGTCCAAGTCCAATTTTTGTATGAGTGGTCCTTCCACAACTGGTGCATATTGAAATTTCTTTGGCGCATTCCTGATCACCAAAGTTGGATTTTTGACCAACTCATTTGATGTGATGACTAGCATCAGCTGTGCACCTAATTACATCACTATTGCACATTCACTTCTGTCTGTACCAACATAAATTGGAGCTCAAAGCATTACACAATGTTTGGAACAGTTTCACTCAAACCAGGAGTACATCCTATTGATTTGTTGGTTTTCTGGCTATTTAAAAGGATACTCCATTGATATTGAGAGCTCTGACTGGGTAGCTTCAGGTTGTTCAAATACCTTCCAATATCTGCCGAGCATGCTAAAGTCTAACAGTGAGTGTCTTCTTCTGCATTTAGCTGCTGAGATATTCTACAGATGCAGCAGTGGTAACACTACTGGTAGCATTCCATTATAGGTTGCGTGGTGATGGGTATGGCTGGCCACACAAGGAGGTTCAGGAACCTCAGGGTAGGAAGCAGTGGCATGGCCATCAGTGAACAGTCTTCAAGGACACCAATCCGACTTGGAACATGCTGATAACAAAAGTACAGAGTCCCCAGGTTACAGAAAACCTGATTTAGGGAATCTGACTTTATACAAATTCTCCCAGACTCTGCTCTCAGGTATAATACTCCAATCTCTTCATCGGAAATAAAGCAGGGATCACCCACAGAAAAAGCCAGTGCCTTCTCCAAATTACACATCAGGTAAGATCAAATGTTATGGGGCCAGAGCCACCTCTCGTTAGCACATATTTTCTTTTATTAAGCTGCCGATGGTTTTCTCACTGATTAGCAGACCAGTTCCCCCCCAGGCCACGTTCAGACAAACATTTGTCACAGTTCACTTGCTGTAACAACTCCTATCACCTATGCTGACCTTCCCCGGTCTACTCTTTGCAAATCAGTCCCCAAAGGCTGTTGAGGCTGAAGATTTCATGTTATGATTTTAGGGGAAATTATTCATTTTTGACTTATGGAAAATTTAGTTTACGGACAGTTCTCAGGAATGGAATTCATGTGTAACCTTGGGATCCCCTGTAATTGCAAGCTCAGACTTTCCAAGTCCTATCACAGATGTATGAGTGTGAGTCACATCTCATGCCCAAACTGCTTTGTCGAGGGCAATGTTGTTACTGAGGAGAATGTTTTTAAGGATGGATGTTGTTCTCCAGTTGCTGCACAGCAAATTGTTGAAAGCTGTGCTAAATTGAGGCCAGTTGCAGTTCAGTGCATCTTTCTAGGGGTTAAGCATCCTCATGCTGTTCCAGACTTGTTTCTGGCTTTTTCTGTGATTCTTTTTAGAGATCCTGATTTAACAGGAGTGCTAAGTATAACAGTGTTTCACTGTAACAAAGAAGTGTCCAATTCAATTTCTGGCATGCCTTTTCTATTATATTGACTACATGTGATTTCAATAGTATTAATATTAATTTGATGTTTAATCTTGATATGTTTTTTTTAAAAAACCTCAATTCCAGTAAAAACCTTCATTACATAAATTGCAAACTAAATATTTGAAAGAATATTTGAAACTAGATTGACAGAGGGATAAGACTCTGAGCAGGAGCAAGTCATGGGATAAAGCAGTAGCCAGCGAGAGCAAGTTTAGTAATCAGGATAACCGGGGTATAGTAAAGGCAGGGAAAGGAATACCCAGTTAAACTGCATTTATTTCAATGCATGAGGTTTAACAGGTAAGGTGGACGAATTCAGAGCATGGATTGGCTCTGAGGACTGGGATGTTATAGCTGTAACAGAAACATGGCTGAGAGAAGGTCAGGACTGGCAGCACAATATTCCAGGACATCAATGCTACAGACATGACAGAGGTACAGGTAAGTGAGGAGAGGGTGTTGCCTTTTTCATAAGGGAGGATGTAACAGCAGTACTTAGAGATGACATTATTGGGGGATCATCCAATGAAGCCATATGGGTGAACTTGGAAGGGGAGGGTCACTCTAGTGGGGCTGTATTATAGACGTGATCAGCATGAAACTTGCAGAGCAGGTGTGTAGAGAAATTACTCATAGCTGTAAGAATAATAGGATTGTGTTACTGGGAGATTTTAGTTTCCCCAGTATTGACTAGACTACCCAGAATGTTAAGGACCTGGATGGGATGGAATTTATGAAATGTGTCCAGAAAAGTTTCCTGAGTCAATATATAGAGGAGCCAACTCAGGAGGGTGAAATACTTAACCTCCTCTTAGGGAATGAGGTAGGGCAAGTAACGGAAGTGGCAGTCAGAGAGCACACCATAATTTTGTTGGTTTTAAGATAGTGATGGAAAAGGATAGGACAGGTCCACAGGTTAGGGTCCTAAACTGGAGCAGGGCTAATTTTGAGGGAATTAGGTAGGATCTAGCAGAGGTCGATTGGGTGATCCTGTTTGAAGGGAAAGGAATGAATAGCAAGAAGGAGGCTTTTAAGAGTGTGATTTCAAGAGTCCAGGAGCAGCATGTTCCTGTTAGGGTAAAGGGTAAACCTGGCAAGTTTAGGGAACCTTGGCTGATGAAGGATATTGAGGCTCTGGTCAAGAAAAAGAAGGAAGCATGCATTGGGTTTAGGAGGTCGGAGACAAATGAATCCCTTCATGACTATAAAAAGATTAAGAATACTTAAGAAGAGGGAAATCAGGAGGGCAAAGGGAGGGTATGAGATGGATCTGGGCAGGTAAGGTTAAAGAAAATCTCGAGGTTCTATAGCTATATCAAAAGTAAAAGGGTGGCTAGAGAGAGAATAGGTCCCCTTAGAGATCAGCAGGGCTGCCGATGTCTTGAGCTGCAGGAGATGGATGGGATTTTTAATGAACATTTCTCCTCAGTGTTTATTGAGGAGAAAATCATGGTTGCTCAAGAGATAAGAGAAACAAGTGGTGATGTTTTGGAGGACATTCATATTACTAGAGAGGAGGTATTTACAGCCTTACGGCGCATTAAGGTGGATAAATCCCCAAGGCCTGACCGAGGGCATCCTTGGACTTTGTGCAAGGCTAGAGAAGAAACTGCGAGGGCTTTGTGGAGATATTTGCTTCATCATTAACCACTGGTGAAGTTCCTGAATTCTGGAAGGTGGCTAGTTGTTCTGTTGTTTAAGAAGGGTAGCAAGGACAAGCCAGGGAACTACAGGCCAGTCAGCCTGACATCAGTAGTGGGGAAGTTACTGAGGGGAATTCTGAGGGACACGATCTACCAACATTTGGATAGTCAGAGTCACCATGGCTTTGTGCATGGAAAGTCGTGTTTGACAAACATGTTAGAGTTTTTTGAAGAGGTAATCAAAAAGGTAGATGAGGGTAGGGCAGTGGACATTGTCTATTTGGACCTTAGCAAGGCCTTCGAAAAGGTCCCACGTGGTAGGCTGGTCTGGAAGATTAGTTCCCATGGAATCCAGGGAGAGCCAGTTAAGTGGATTCAAAATTGGCTTAGAAGTAGGAAGCAAAGGGTGATGTTTGAAGGTTGTTTCTCAGAATGGAGACCGGTGACTAGTGGTGTGCCACAGGGGTCAGTGTGGGGACCCTTGTTATTTGTTATATATATAAATGATCTGGATGCAAATGCACAAGGCTTGATCAGTAAGTCTGTAGATGACACAAAATTAGGAGGTGTTGATAGTGAAGAAGGTTATTGTAGATTACAGGGGGATCTTGATCAGTTGGGTAAGTGGGCTGAGGAGTCACAAATAGATTTCAATACAGATAAGTGTGAGGTGATGTGTTTTGGAAAGTCAATCCAGTGTAGGACTTGTACTATGAATGGTGGGGCACTAGGGAGCATAATGGAACAGAGGGACCCAGGAGTATAAGTGCATAGTTTGTTGAAAGCAGCAACACAGGTAGACAGGGTGGTGAAAAAGGTGTTTAGCACGCTGGTCTTCATCAGTCAGGACATTGAGTATAGGAGTTGGGATATTAAGTTGCAGTTGTATAAGTCGTTGAAAAGGCCGCACTTGGAGTACTGTGTACAGTTTTGGTCACCCTGTTAACGGAAAGATGTGGTTCAACTGGAGAAAGTGGAGAAAAGATTTATGAGGATGTTGCCAGAACTAGAGGGCCCAAGTTATAGGGAGAGGTTGGCCAAGCTAGGTCTTTATTGCTTAGAATGTAGGAGAATGAGGGGGCGACCTTATAGAAATGTTTAAAATTATGAGAGGCATAGATAAGGTGGATGGTAACAGTCTTTTCCCCAGGGTAGGGGAGTCCAAACTAGGGAACATAGGTTTAGGGTGAGAGGGGAAAGATTTAAAAGGGACCTGAGGGTCAACTTTTTCATGCAGAGGTTGGTGGGTATATGGAATGAGCTGCCAGAGGAAGTGGTTGAGGCAGGTACAATAGTATAATTTAAGAAGCACTTGGATAGGTACACGGAGGGGCAGGACTTAGAGGAATACGGGCCAAACACAGGAAATTGGGACTAGCTGGGTGGGCACCTGGTTGGCATGAACTCAATGGGCTGAAGGGCCTGTATCCATGCTGTATTGCTCTATGACTCTATGAATATTGGACATAATACTTTTAACCCCATGAATACAATTTCAGTGGCCTATAGGTTCAAATTTGATATTCTGTAATCAATTATTATCAGCATTATTTTTGACACTATAAGATTATTAAAATTGTAAAAATTGTTAAGATCATTAACACTGTTATGAATGTCAGTAGCATTAAAATCATTAAGACTGTCAAATTCTCTAAATCTTTCAGATGGCCTAGAAATAATTATTCTTTTATTTCACTGCATCTAAGGCATGTTCAATCACGTAGTGCTGAAATAAATGGTGCTATGTGAATGAGTTTCTAGGCCATGAATCTTGTGAAATGTGTGGAAATCAAAATATTTCTCCAACAGCACCTGGATTTACCACTTGCATAATCCTCATTAGTTCCGTAGATTTGTGGCCTGTGGTTATTCAGAGTGAAGTTACTCAGAAAATTTAAGAGCTTGAGGTTGGGTGTGCAGCCTCCAACTGTCAGTCTCATTTTGCAGGTTGTATCATCCCTAAGAAATGTTGTTTATGGTGAGAAATGTGTCCATCATGAATTCGCATTGCCATTATTCTGACAGGGAGACCATAGCAGTGCATTGGTTGTTGTATGTGTGTATGGTGTCACTGAGAGGCACTATGTACATGGAAAATAAAAAGGATCCAAGGATAAATCTTTGGAGGACATGAGAAGGAAAAATGTTGGCATAAGATGGCATGTAGTTTTGGGTGATTCTAAGTCCACAACTGGATGGATACAATTCGAATTGAGCAAATTTATGGAGAATTGTTAAATCATTGAGAATGTGGTCAGATTGAGGACAAGGAGGAAAAGATTAAATTGCAACAAGGTAAATGAACTAATGCCACAAATAGAAAAAAAACAGATATGATCGAACTGCCTTTATAGAAATGCGGTTGCTGGGTGATCAAATCTTGTGAATTAATATTCCAGGTATTCAACATTTGGGAAGGACAGGTGAAAAAGTAAAGGGATAATAAAATTGAAATAATAACAGATTGTCTACTTGCTTTTCCACAGATATGGGGGAAGTAGTAGTGGCAAGTTATTAGATGTTGACAGTTATAATGACACAGCAGTTAGCAAGGCCCTAGCACAACTTTGGAGATGAAGGTGAACTAGAGAGGAGAAAAGGGATTAAAAATGGGGGGGAAAAAATAACGCCGGGCTATCTTCACATTCTGGGTTGATTCAGGAAAAGTAAGCAGTTTTGGCTGGTGAGATCAAGGGCCCATGATGCTCTTTGTGGTTCAGGCAGATCTGATGATGAGTGGGTAAATTAGTCACAAACTATGTTTGTTTAGGTTTATCTCCACTTAGGGAGCAGAGATACAGGCCATCCAATGTGAGGAAAAGAGTAATTGTTTTTGAGAGGGACAACGGCATCAAAGATGGAAGTAGTTGAGCATGGGATTAAGCAGATCACCATCTACAGAAATGATGTGATGAATCAAGGGATAAAAGTTAACCTGATGGAATTTTGGAAATGCATTTGGAAGTGAATTGAGAGGGCATTCTTTTTTCTTTGAGAGGCACTGATAATTTTGGAAGAAAGTGGATTTGGTTGAGACCCAACAAAAGAGATGATCAGTGACAGCCTTGGGTTGAGCTGAAAGAAGCTCTGAGATCATGTGAGATGGCAAGGTCAATGGAAGGGACGTGAAAGTGGGTTGGGGAGAAATGTGGTTGCAAAGTGAAAGATAAATTGGAGGATTGTGAACTAAGAGCAGACAGAAGATGGTGAATTGAGAAAGAGATTGAAATCATTGAGAATCAGGAATGCGCAGTGCAGGGGCTGGGGGAGTAATGCTACCTTGATGAGAAAGTTTTTATAGTACCATGGTGGGCAGTAGCGAGTGAGGATTTTAAATGAGAGGTGAGAGGAATTGAACAAAACGAAATGTTCAAGAGGAGCAGAAAGTGTCAGAGGAGTAGGAGGGCAGAACAGGATGTGATCTGGTGATAAGAGCCCACATCGTCACCACAAATAAGGAAGATGAGATGCTATTAGTTGATATCAGAATTCAAGAGAAGATATTGTCAACGTAAAATATAAGCAGTAAGTATGGTGGTGGGTGTACAAAAAGACAATGAAAATTTCCTGTCAATGCTCACTCTTCTTTTATAACCTCTTGAACAATTAGCATTGTCGTGAACTTTGTTTTGATAGATTATTCAAACCACTTCAAGCGGTTACATATGTCTAATGTACCTGAGCCATGTGACCATCAATGGAAAGAAGTATTGGTATTGGTTTATTGTCACTTGTACTGAGGTACGGTGAAAAACTTGTCTTGCATACCATTTGTACAGATCAATTCATTACACAGTGCAGATACATTGAGTTAGTACAGAGTGCATTGAGGTAGTACAGGTTTAAAAAAAAAGCAATAACAGAGTACAGAGTAAAGTGTCACAGCTACAGGGAAGTGTATTGCAGGTACACAATAAGGTGCAAGGTCACAACAAGGTAGATTGTGAGGTCAAGAGTCCATCTCAACGTATAAGGGAACCATTCAATAGTCTTATCACAATAGGATAGAAGCTGTCCATGAGCCTGGTGGTATGTGCCCTCAGGCTGTTGTATCTTCTGCCTCATGGCCGAAGAATGACCCGGTGGGTGGGGTCTTTGATTATGCTGGCTACTTCACCAAGGCAGCAAGAGGTATAGACAGAGTCCATGGAGGGAAGGGTGGTTTCTGTGACGCACTGGGCTGTGTCCTGTGGGCTGTGGGCTGTGGGCTGTGGGCTGGGCTCTGCAGTTTCTTGCGGTCCTGGGTAGAGCAGTTGCCACACCAAGCTGTGATGCATCCAGATAGGATGCTTTCTATGGTGCATCGATAAAAGTTGGTGAGTGTCAAAGGGGACATGCCAAATTTCTTTACCCTCCTGAGGAAGTAGAGGCGCTGGTGAGCTTTCTTGGCTGGGGCAGCCACGTGGTTGGACCAGGACAGGCTATTGGTGATGTTTACTCCTGGGAACTTGAAGCTCTCAACCCTCTTGACCTCAGCACTGTTGATGTAGACAGGTGCATATACATTGCCCCCTTTCCTGTTGTCAATGACCAGCTCTTTTGTTTTGCTGACATTGAGGGAGGTGTTGAGTCCTAGATCTCGGAGTTTGGTGATGTTTGCATGGAATTATAATATTGAAGACAGAACTGTAGTCAATAAACAATAGTCTAATGTAGGTGCTTTTACTGTCCAGATGCTCCAGAGCTGAATGTAGGACCAGGGAGGTGGTGTCTGCTGTAGACCTATTACAGTGGTAGGCGAATTGCAGTGGATCGAGGTTGTCTGGGAGGCTGGAGTTGATGCATGCCATGACCAGCCTCTCAAAGCACTTCATGATGGTGGATGTCAGAGCCACTGGTCGGTAGTCATTACATACCTTAGTAACTACATCTCTTATGCTGATGCCACGTCAACATCTCCTTACTAAATACGCAAATTTGTCGGGACAGTTGGAAAGTAACAAGACCAATGGTTTTTGTAGCATAAACTTTTATTGATCACTGCAGGCCATAAATTATTCATGTTTGTTTCTTCATTGCTAGAGTAAGCCAGAACTAATTCTACTGCTTTGAGCTTGTAACATACATTAGTTTTTTAAAAAAATAAATCATTTTCAGGATCTGGGCTTCGCTGACAGGGCAGCATTTATAGCCTATCCCTAACTGCCCTTGAGTGGTGAACTGTCTTCTTGAAAAGCTGCAACCCTTCGGTGAAAGTTCTCCCACAGTGCTCCTGGATAAGGAGTTTCAGGATTTAGACCCAGAATCAACGAAGGAATACTGATATATTTAAGTCAAGAAAATAAGAGGGATCCAAGGATAAATCTTTAGAGGAAGCAGTGCTGTCATGAAAAGTCAGGGAGTTTTAGGTGATTCTACATCCTCAAAAAGATAGCTGAGACTGGAATTGAGTGAACTTTATCTTACCCAGTGGAACCATTGAGAATTGTTACAGGAGGACGATGTGGTTGATTGTGTCAAAGATTATAAACAGATTGAGGATAAGGAGGGAAAGATTAAATTGCAGCAAGGTAAACAAACTAATAGAAGCAAACAGGTATGAACAAGTTTCCATTATGGAAATAGGGTTGCAGGGTGACCAAATCTGGGAATTAATATTCCAGGTACTCAACATTTATGAAGGACAGGCAGAATGGAAAAGGGAAAGCAATTTAAATATTCAAAATGCTCCATTATAATGATATTTTAGCATCTTTAAAATCTAATGCTGCATGCATGGGTTTATCAGGATTTTTGAAACTCTTTATTGGAATCATGGCACGAACACAAACAGGTTTATGCAATTCATTAAAATTCAGGCAAATGCTATAACAAATAATGTTTGTTTTCACAGTTTGTTTTGAATACTTATGAGAAGTGCTTAGCTTCTACACTCCAGTTTTGAGATTTAATTCAGGAATCTGTGGTGTTTAGGCTGCTTTAGATGGAACCAAGGACATGGAGTGAAATGATCACTGGCTCTGGCTGCAGCTGCAGGCGGTTAGCAGAGAGAACAGAGGGTTAAGCACAAAGCAATCCTCGTTCCAACTAAACACTTGTTGCACTTCTCCCATTGGTTTGGTTTAACCCTGTGACAAATAACTGAAAAAGTGCATTGACATTCAGCAGCCAAAGAATGACCCACATTGAAATATGGTCCAAAGTAATAAATTCTTTTGTAATTCTACTGAAGAATCAAAACTTCACAATATAACATTTTGTCATGTTTCTATGTGTGCATTATTATGCAATTGGAAAGCCACTGAGGCAATTTATAGAGGGAAGAAGTGCAAGTGTTTTGAGTGGAAATCTCACTTTCACATTTTCTCTCATGCATTTCCCTTGGGTGCTCCTGATTCTTCCAGCTTCCCAAAGACATTTTGTTAGGTTAATTGGTTACAGTAAATTACCCAGTGTGTTGGTGATTGGTGGGATAATGAGCATATATGAAGAAGTAGGTTACTGGGAAATAAATTGAGAAATGGGATTGATGGGATTACTCTGAGAGCTGGTATAGACTGAATAGACCAGATGGCCTCCTTCTACACTGTAAGAAAGTATGAAAGCTCTGTCTTCAGGTGCATGGAAAATTATTTATTTTCCCTTGAGGAAATGCAAAGTTTCCAATCCAGGGATTTCTTACGTTTCTGGTTCATTAGCTCCTTGATCTCCTCGTTATTCTTAATAAACCAGTCCTGGTTCTTTCTGTTAGAGAAGCCAAGAATCCCTGCACAGTTGCCAATTATGGTGGACTTAAGGGCAGCAAGTTCAATGCCAAAGTGGGAAGGAATATAACCCTCTGGGAAAGCATGGTCATCAAGGAAGGAGTAGGCAATGCCAACTCCAACAGGATCCTTCTCCTAACCATAGCAAACATGGTGTTTCATCAGATCTCATGGAAACGCTCTTGGTCCAAGCATTGACACTTGTTAGATTACATCATCACCTGAGTGAGTGACCACAAACATGTCTGCACCACCCACACTATGGAAAAAAAACAATAACTGCTGGACTGATCACCACCTAATCTATTTTGTTACCTCTGGACTTAAAGCATCAGCATCAACAGAAGAATTGCACCAAGAAGATAATTGTCTAAACTGTGAAGAATCCCACTAAACTGCCTCTTCTCAGACGGCGCCTCATGAACAAATTCCATGAATAAGTTGCTAACTGGGAGAATAAGAGAGAGAGGCTACTGGAGCTGACTGATGTAGTTTGAAGTTATTCCTAATCTTCAAAGTGACAGAGTATTCAGAAAATTACGGCACACAAGGCCATTTAGCCCATCGTATGCATTCCAGCCACAAAAGTGTAATTGCGCTAATTCCAATTTCCAGTCTTCATTCTGTAGCCCTGTAGGCTAAGATTCTTTAAGTGTTCATTCAGGTATTTTTTAAATGTGTGATTTCCCCACCATGTTTGGGTGGTAAAGAGTGTCTTCCTCCATCATCCGAACAGTCGCTAAATCTGTGTCATTAAGTAATTTGAATGAATTAATATGGCATATTTTTAGTGGGTTTGAAGGTGTTCATGTGGTGTGGGGAGAGGGTGAGAGTAGGAGGGTCCCTGAAATCAAAGTTCAGTTTAGTCCATTGTAAACTTTAGATTTTGGTCATGAAGCAGGGGCTGAACGTCCATTACAGCAACTGTCTACTCTGTTACAGACTTCAAAATTGTTTAGTTGATAGTCATTAATACTTTAACAAATTGTAAGACTTCTTAAAGTGGAGACTGAAAGATAACAGGAGTTTTCCTGACTGCTGTATCTCTGATCCATAAAAATCTGTTAAAACCCTGCAGAAATGGTATAAACTAAATTCACAGATAATTAAACTATTTTATTCCCATCCTACCAGACAACGGCAGCATTTGAAACTGACATATCAAATTGTTTCTATGATGGATTAGAAATCTTGCATGCATGGATGTTTGGTCAGCTAAAGTGAGTGTTTTGCTACCAGCACTCGTGACTAATTGATTTGCTGCAGATTAACCTTTTTGAGTACTGAATATCTTTTGCAATTTACATTTTTTTTTCACTGCCTAAAATAGTGTTTCTGATGCAGTGGTTGTTGGATACTTAAAATTTTGAAAAGAATGGCTCAATGCAAGGAAGTTCAGGAATTTTGTCTTTGTGGACAAATATATTATGGAGCCTCTACAACCATTATCACCCAATCACACCCTGGAGTCCTCTTACTGTGCCTTCAATGAAAAATGGGAGCAGGACCAGAAGTGCTGCTGTTGATTTAGCTATTGACCTTGGTGTTTTTTGGTTGCTCCAGATTTGCTAGAAGGCTGCAAGACAAGGCAAATATTCACTTTTATGGCTCCCCTGGATAGTCTGTTTGGCCCTTGCAGACGAGTAGATCCAAAGGATCCTAACCTCAAAGGTATCTCCAATTTCTTTGGATGCCCCTGAAAGTGAGTGCCTCTGAGAAGCCAAGGGAGGAAATTGACATGGGAGAGCTGGGAATGTTTCCGATCCTTAACCTACTGCCATGACTGTTTTTGGATATTGTTGACTTGTGGAGAACATTACCTGTAGCATATTTTCGTTAATGTAGCTTAGATTTTCTAATCAGAAGACCTGGATTAGAAAATTAATTAGAGTTCATACCAGAACTCTACCTGGTTTAGCACACACACCCTACTCTTTCATATCATTTTTCAAGTCAGAGGAAATGCACACCTGCTTTTCAGGTGGCACATGCAAAAGAGGTAAAAATGAAGTGGTATGCCAAACATTGTGTCATTTCTACTTTATTTGCATAAGTTTTTGTTCTCTGCCACATGAAACAAATGTGCAGGGCTCCTTCGCACTGCAGAAGAGGTGTAAGTAAATTGGGCTGGCTTTGGATCGCTTGCATTCTTAATCCCAGGGTGGCGGGGGGTGGTCAGCTGGGTTATGCATACATGGATTTTAAATCCCATCTCACACTCCTGTCCTCTGCTGGAGTGTTGGGTGGGTCTAGAGAGGAACCCACAGGGATGTGGAGAACTGGAACATTTGCTTCAAAGAGCAGAATAAGTAATTGCACAAGAGTTTAGATCAGTGTTTGAATCATGACAGCAAAGGACAAATAGGCATGTACTGGGCAGACTAGTTTTTGTTCCAATTTGGAGCTGCCCCTGAGGGGGAGACAGTAGAATTTCTTTGCTTAGGATGGGCATCAATTGATCCTAAAGGCTGTGGCTTGCACCAGCTGGGAGGAGATGCCAATTATACAAAGGAATCCCCTATGGGAAATGCATGTTGTAAGCTTCCTTGTTTGCTCCAGAGTTTGTAGAAAGGCAAGTTGAAGGCCCCTTGAGAGCTGCATAATTAAATAGAATTACTTTTGCTGCTCAAATGCATAAACTAAAAGAAGTTATAAGAATTCAGAGCTTCAGCTTTTGCCACCTGCGATTTGATCAGTTGCAGAGCCATAAGTACGTATTTAATGCAAATGTGGATCATATACCATCAAATTAGATGCAAATAACAGATCTTCAGACAGAGATATGATCCTGGACACACAAGAGACTGCAGGTGCTGGAACCTGGAGCAAAAAACAGACTGCTGGAGAAACTCAGTAGGTCAAGCAAAGAGATAGTGAACGTCTTAGGTTGAGACCCTGCATTAGGACTGAGAGTGTGGAGGGAGTATAGCCAGTATAAAGGGGTGAGAGAGAGGTGTGAGTCAGGTGCTTGTAGGTGATAGGTGCAACCTGGTAAGGTGGGGGATGATGGGCAGATAGGAGCCAGGTGGTAAGGAGGGGGAAGGAAGAGACAGAGGCTGAAAGATGGTGAGTGGGACTGGATAAGAGAGGGACGATGGGCAGATAGGGGAGGGGGAGTTTAGAGACAGAAGCTGGTGGGTGATAGGTGGAAACAGGTAAGGAAAAAATATAGGCAGATGGAGCCAGGTGGGGGGTGGGGGTGGTGGAAGAAGATTGAGACAGATGCTGGAAGGTGATAAGTGGAATTAGATAAAGGAGAGATGATGGGCAGATGGGGAAGGGGATAGGAAGGGTAGGCCAAAGGAGAGCAGTGTGGGTGACAGGACGCTGGAACCATGTGGGGGAGGGTGACAAATCTAGATAACAGGAGAGATATGATTCTGTTGTTAACACCATTGTTTGCAAATGTCTGGGGAATGAGCAACACTTCCACTTTTGGTGGGATATTGAATGGTTATTGAAAGGGAGGAGACCTGAGTCCAGCTGCTATTATCAGGTTGGCACAACAGTTGCAATTGTGGATTTGGAGCTTGGAAAAATCTTTGGCCTGTTTCTGTGTCTCTTTATGACTCCAATAAGCAGGAGGCTGAATTACTAGGTTGAATCTGGATAACGCCAAATTAACTTGAGTGCTGAAATATTGACAATAAATTATGAAGCCTTCAATGCACTCAATTACATAACTAACATTCATTATCTTACCTTATGTTTAAAATGACACAGAAACAGGTCGTTTGGCCCATCCATTACCAGATCCCATTGGTCCTATTCCCCCCTCCAATTTTTTCGTATCCCTGCAAGTTATCCTCTCTCATACATGCTCATCAACTCACCCTTTATTCTTTTTGCCATTCATCCATGCTAAGGGGTAATTTACAGTAGTCAATTAACCTACCACCAAGCAACTAATTTGCCAGTACATAAAAGTATTCTCCAGATGAACCCCAGACTCCTCTCTTCCCTGTACAGTCTGCATATGGTTGCCAATCGGGCTTTTAATTGTCACTGAGTTTCAGTTCTTTGTAGTACTATCGCTGTCAGCAATTTCCCCTCCTGCCTTTGTGTGGGCTTCTGCAATTGTGTTCCCGGAATGAATTCTGTGTATCTGCTTTTATTGAAGTGAATGAATAACAGAGGGATGCCAGGAAAGTAAGGCAGGATGAGAGGTGCATGTTGCCCACCTGTCACTAACTCTACCCCAGAAGATATAGGCAGATGTTTCCATCTCCAGGGTGGTGCCTGTGAAGATTTTCCTTCACTAATGAAGCCATCATTGAAATAGATTGCATGCTGCAACGTGACCTTGAGTGCATTTTTATCATAGACATCACATTGCCTTTAACTATTATGATCACAAAAAAAGTTTAACCTTTTTCCCAATGGGTCATTTCATGTTGCCACTAGGCATTGTTGACAACCAACCAGCTGTTGACAGATGCATTAATCAAAACACAGATGCTTTATCTGTTAGCAAAGATAATTAGGACTAGAACATTAATTAATACCTTCCCACTCTTCTTGGTAGAATTTTTGTTCTCCCTTGCCCCTTTATTCTGCCAGAAAATTCACTTAAATGATATGAACAGTAATGCCACTTGCAATATTCATCAACAATGAAATTTTCAACGGTTTCTGGTTATTCAGAGGACAATTAGGTTTTACTAACTATGATTCATTATTATAGTAATATGTAAAGGACCAATAACAACATCCTTTGTCCCCACTAAGTTCTGTGACCTTTGACCTCAAATATAACCTAACCTTTGCCTATGGAGATCAGGATCACGGTCACTCTCAGCTTTCTCAGATTATTCCAAATTACTGCTGCAGATCTCTGCCACATAAGGGAGGTCCCATAAACTCATCTCTGAAGGAGAGATCACATCTACCATAGGAGTAGGCAGAGCAGGCATGAGCATTTACTTGCATTGCAGGCTTCCTCAAAACATAGACATTCAAAGACTGAACTCGTGCCCTAACAGAGACTTCCCTGGCAACCTCTTGTCTAATCAAACTCAGGGCCTTGCTGCCATGCCCATCCTGCAAAACTGAGCGGTCTACATGCAGTGACTAAGCTTCAGGTGGCAGGTCCTGAGACCCTGTTCCCAGGTCGCTTTGCTGGCCCAATCTCTACCAGTTTATATGTCTCTGATAATCAGGGACATTTAAAAACAGTTAGAGTCATTGTCATAGAGAGAAACAGGCCCTTTGGCCCCTCAAGTCCACACTGACTATCAACCACCCTATTACACTAATCCAATATTAATCTCATTTTTTTGTTCTCACATTCTCATACGCTTCCCCCCCCTCCCCGCTCCTCCCCCAGATTCTACCATGCACCTATGCACTAGTGGTAATCTACAGTGACCATTTAAGATAAGATATCTTTATTAGTCACATGTACATCGAAACACACAGTGAAATACACCTTTGCGTAGAATGTTCTGGGGGCAGCAAACAAGTGTTGCCAGGCTTCTGGCGCCAACATAGCATGCCCACAACTTCCTAACCTGTATGTCTCTGGAATGTGGGAGGAAACCGGAGCACCCGGAGGAAACCCACGCAGGCACGGGGAGAATGTACAAACTCCTTACAGGCAGTAGCCAGAATTGAACCTGGGTCACTGGTGCTGTATTAGCGTTATGCCAACTGCTACACTACCGTGCCTGCATTTAAGCTACCAACCCACACATCTTTGGGATGTGGGAGAACACCAGAGCACCTGGAGGAAACCTATATGGTCACAGGGAGAATGTGCAAACTCCACATGGATAGTACACTACATGGAGATCAAGATTGAACCCAGGTCTCTAGCTGAAATAGATTGAAATAATTTTTAAAAATAAGACCAATAAAAGAATCTAAAACATTTAGCAGTAAATTAATTAAAAACATTCTTAATAATTCAAATTAAAATACAAATTTCTTACCTTATCTTTTCCATCCAGTTCAACAATCCCATCCAAATGAAAGGGAGTCACTTTACGCACACCAGCCATGGTTGGTGTAAAACAAATGGGCTGGATGGGAATTGTATTTGGATTCACAGCAAAGCACAACTGAGCTCCACCCCTGCACACAGTGCTGAGTCCAACCTCAGAGAGGATGTGCAGGAATCTGAGCTCTGGGGCTTTTTATGCTTCTGTACTGCAGTGAACAGCAGATAACAGATCAGTGGTGCTGCCATGATCCAGTCTATTCAAATAAAAGAAGAAAGTAATCTTAGAGGGATAGGATTCCTGATGGTGCAATGGGGGCACAATTTTTACTTATAATTTCCTACTTGCCTCCTTGTTTAATGTTACTACCTATGTTGGTAGAAAGCATTCTCGACCTGCAGCCCAAACACAAGTAGGGAAGTTACTGGCAATAAATAAATGCAGAGTGAAAAAGAAAATGTCTAAACATCTTCCTATTTCCCAGTCATTCTACAGAACTGGCCTTTTGCTTCCTGGTAGTTGCAAAGATGCCCACATTTTAAGGTATCCAGAGATTTGTTTCTGGAGAATCAATTCCCTGGATGACTACATCCCAAAGATGTGTTGGTAAATTAGTTGGCTACTGTAAATTAGCAGATTGTGTAGGTTAATGGCAAAAAGAAACATTGCAGAGTCAAAGAGCATGTGTGAGAGAGAATAACTTGCAGGGGTCCAGAGAATTGAGAGGGGGATTGTGTCATTATAAGGTAAGATTAGGTTGTATTATACTTGATTGACCCATGACTGATGATGGTTATGTGCTACATGCTGCATGGTTTTGCCTCAATTAGAGAATCCAGAAAAGAAAGTTACCCAGAAGTAGCAGAAACAGCCTGAAAATAATATGGGCAACATTGTGGGACACGTACATACAGGAGACCTGTAAAGATAATCAAATCTAACTGAACAGTCCCATGCACATCTTCCCTATCCTTCCAGAAATGGGACTGTTTGGTTAGATTTGATTATCTTTACAGGTTCCTGGCAGCTTTAAAAGCTGCTATTAATTCTGCCTAACACAGGAAAATTCCACACCTTTACAAAAAAGAATGTTTGGACACACATACCACCCTTCAGCTTTTTAAACTGGTAGTTAATGTTTCAGCTCAAATGCCAAGTTGTTACCATTTACAAGACTGGATACAGAGGATGGCAAGATCAACTTGATCAACAGGATGATGAGACCAGAAGAATTTAAACAATATTTTCTCTCATTGTTAATGAGACAAAGTATTACGGAGAAATTTAAAATCAAGCATTCAAGTAAACAATTCTAATTAATGCACTGATGATTAAATACATCAATGTGCTAATTGTCCTGGCTAACATTTCATTCTCAACCAGCATCTTTCAAACAGATTATCTTGTCTTTTATTCCATGTCTGTTTATGGGGCCTTGCTCTCCATAATTTTGTTACTACATTAAACCATCATCACAGAAATGTTAATACTTCATATGTCATTGCCTGAATTATGTACTACTTTCTTACTTTCTGTTCTGCCAGTATATTGTAAATACTTCATTTGCATTTGACCAGACTGGTGAATAAGAAGAAATATTTGATTATTTTAGGTTTTACATCCTATCATGGCAACAAAAAAAGAAGAGTAGTTTTCCAGTAAACTTTGTTGAAAATTAATGAATAAAGATCATTAGCAATTTATAACATAAACTAGTTATAAATTTATAACATAAACTAGTAGTTGGCAACAAGTTTTTGAAAAGGGATGGAAAATCTCAGACATGTATAGAATTCCCTAACTGATGGAATTTGTCTTAGGTTCACTCCAAATGGACTCAGTCACTTCCTCAGTGACAGGACACTGACCTGACCTTTATTTAAATCTACAGGTCCTCCCCAGGTTATGACAGGGTTTGTAACCCAAACAGTTTGCAAGTCAGAAACACATCTGCCCAACAATATATTTAAGTAAAAACATAGGCCAACCAAGGGCAATGTGTAGTTAAACCAGGGCATTCAGGCTTCCCTACAAGATGTAATGATGTTCCTGTGAGTTCTCACAGGGCAGAAGACGCCTGCAGCCCTGCAGCAGCCAGCAAATCCATCCAGCTTGTCTCCCAGATGCTCATTCGTATGTATGGGCTGTCCATGTCAAGCATTCATAACCTGGGGAGAACCTGTATTATAATAATTAGGTGAATCTAAAACTCAAGATAGCTTCAAAGGTTTATCTCTTTCAAGTATGTTGGTATTGATATTGGTTTATTATTGTCACTTGTACCGGGGTACAGTTAAAAACTTGCCTTGCATACCGATCGTACAGGTTAATTCATTACACAGTGCAGTTACATTAAGTTAGTATAGAGTGCATTGAGGTAGTATGCCAGCTATTTAAAAAAAAGCCTAGGTTATAACTGAGTTGACCTCATTGGATGACTTACTGATATGTCTTATGTGATACATTGGGAATACCATAATTGCATTGCTGGAACACAGTAACGAACGAATGGCTGCTATCAATACATTGTGTGCTCGGCATTCTTCTGTTTCACCAGGGCAGGGGTGGGTAGGGGGATAGGAAGATGGGTGGAAGTACCAGGCATGGCATAGAAAATAAAGGGCTAGAGGGAACAACACTGTTAGAAGGCATGGTTAAGATGTAGGTTGGAAGGCAGAGAGAAAATGTGCTAAATTTTTAAAAGTTAAATCATTGCCTCCCTTCAAACACTATTGTTTAACTAATCCAATCATATTATGAAGGCATTTCCTAATTAACTTAGAAGTACTATTGAGTTTGTGCTCATACTTCCAGGGCCTCTTTGCACTGCCTCTGTGTCAAATTTTCCGGCAAGTGGCCACCCAAAGCAATAAGGTCCCACTATTGTAACATCTGAATCAAGATGTAACACAATCACGTTAATGTTCAGATAGGGTATCCACTAAAATTAAGTTGTCGGAAATTCCTGTGACACCTTAATCCTTCTCATCTGGTCAGTTAAGTTTCTGTTATTTATCACAGGCTGACAACCAAACCTTATGATCCATTGGCTTCAGAATAATTGCAAAACTGCTATTTTCATAATGTTTGCTTGTTCCTAACCCCACTCCCATCCAATTGTATGTATGACTACTACATATTCCAGAGACCTGGTTGCATATTTGATCAGCTACCACCCTCCCAGAGATGATTATCAGATACATTGTCAAATTTTAAAAATAAGAATTTCCATTTAATTTTTCCCACCACTCAAGAGATTCTTATCTCATTGAAGCAGCCTCCACTGCGAGGGATTTCCTCCTCTAAGATTTCCCTTTGCTCTTAAGGAGTTTGTGATCGAAGAAGTGATGTACGGAAATAAACAGAATGATGTCTACCTCTTGTCTGAGCTTGGCTGCATAAACTCACTAATTATAGTTGTCCAGATATCCTCGACCCCTGTTCTTTAACCATGCCAAAACAAATATACCTTTCTCATGAAAGCTTTTCTCCATATCCAATCGTACAAGCAGAAGAGTGGCTTTAGGATGCTGGGACGTGAAGGAGCACATGCACATAACCACACACCTGCACAGCCCGCAAGCCCACATGGTTGTTGACTTGGGATGAGACATCCTCGGATATGTGAACATGATGGTTCTGTTCACAACCGAATAAGTATGACTGGACCGAGACCAGGACACAAGATCCCCTGCCCATCATCAACACCTCCAAATGCAATTAGGAGAATGGTTGGAACAAATATTTTAGCTTTACTGTGGAATCCCAAGCATGCATAGAGATCTCTAATGGAGACTCCATTGAAGAGAAATCAAAATAAAACAAACCTCCACAAGGTACCTAACAATAGAAGGTTTCCATAGGGTGACAAACAAATGAAAAATATCTAATTTTTAATCACATATATGAGGCTTTGTGATATTACTAATCAGGGCTGACTTGTAAGTACAAAATTGATATTTCACTCATGACTAATCAGGAGATAACTTCACGGAATCCAGAGAGGGTATTTCTTTGTAATAGTAAGTAGTTGGTAGACAGGAGTCACATTTGGGGTATAGGGGCATCCTCTGGCATAAGCTCATACAGAGGATTGGAGGTGGGCAATGGGATTGCTATCTACCACATCCATAATCATGGGAGCAAATCAGAATCAAATTTCCACAGGAGGATGGGATCATTCTGAGCGTGGGATTCAAAAATCAGAAGTAATTCGATGTGCATTGTTTGCATGCCACCAGCATTCTCCCCTAAATATGAAACAACATCAGTAAAGGAAAATGGGAAGCAATGACATAACTCTTCACACCTTGCGTGTCAATACTTTCAAGCCCATAATGTTTCAGCTTGAGCAACAAACAATCTGTTGGAAGTACTGTGGACAATTTCTTTCCTCCCACAGATACTGCTCGACCAGCTGAGTTCCTCCAGTTTGTTGCTCCAGATTCTAGCATCTGCAGTTTTTTGTGTCTCCGTGTTTCAGCTTGAATCTTATGGTTGAAATGGGGAAAGCAATGCTTCTAATGTAACATTTAGTGGTCGCATGTTGTACTACAAAGTCAAAATTCCAGCTGAAATTTAATGCAAGATGTTTAATCATCCATTCATATAACATGGAGTGTAGGCAGAACACAGAAATTGTTATTTTCTATTGCTAAAACCCAAGAGATTGAAATGGACTGGGCAGGCTATCAGATAGTCTAAACTTTGAATTCCCCATATGTAGGCAATCCTTCAACACATTGAGGCAATGGAGGGTCAGTAATGGGGATGCATTGATAGAATGTTCTCTATGTAACTACATCTTCTTGTGTCTCTTTCTGGTTCATTCACTGAGTGACCAGGTAATCAGAAATTAGGTAGAAGCTATCACATATGCATTCACCAAAATAAACCATTGAGAAAACACATATAAGAATGTACACTGGTAAAGAAATAAAAGGTATGCATCTTTTTGAATGCATTGAGGAATTAATATTTGGAAGGGCTTCCTATTGTGGATTGTTGCCAGACTTGATTCTAATGAAGGGTCTTCAACCTGAAATGTAAACTCTGGTTTTCTTACCACTGCTGCCTGATCTGCTGAGTGTTCCCAGCACTTCTGTTTTTGTTGGACATGACAGTATAGTGATTGATTAATTAGGTAGGGTTTGCTTTTCCTACAGGCAGTACATTATGGTGATAACCACAGGAGTACACGTTCTGGGCACATTAATAAAGTTAGGCAAAAGTTAATGAATAACACACCTGGATCCCTGGCTGCAAATCACCATCCATCTTCTGTCTCCACCTCCAAGTCTTCAGGCCCTTTCTTCTGCTCAGAGTCTTGCATGGTTTATCCTTCCTTTGTTGCGAAATGCTAACATTTGCAGCAGGTGCTGATTTTTTTTTTTTGCATACCTTAGGGTTGAATTTCCATGAGGATTCTCCACCCTTTTCACTGTAACTGTGGTGGAAAAGTCAGAAAAATCCCGGCAAAACAAAGTAAACTATGTGTAGATTTTTTGTGACAGTTCCCCATGGCTGCCAAGTAACTCAGATGCAACTACGTGAAAAATAAACAAAAATCACATAATACGTATGTAAAACTAAGCTGTCAATTCCACCATTAATAATAAAACTTTTAAAGACCAGAATAGGAAATTCCTACTATGCTAATTTTATTTGAAGAAACTGCTTTGGAAGATTGTGCAAATTGTAAGATTACTGATTTTTGACTTGAACCAATTTTATATGTTTATAACCACACAACAGAATAAGGCTTATAAACAATCTTTGTGAGATCCTCGGCTGTTGAAATTTTTCTTCCTTTGAGTGTGAATTCTCACAAATCAAGCATGAGTTCATTTGTCTATTTCTTCAAAGCTCAATCTTGTAACCAATGTATGTGCTCACTGACCCCCACCATCTGGCCCATGTCCTCTTCTCAGTGCTGCCATCAGGCAGGAGATACAGGAGCATGAAGACCCACACCTCAAGGTTCAACAGCAGCTTCTTCCCCACTGCCGTCAGGTTCGTGAACTGACCTGAAAAACCCTAACACTACCTTGGACTATATTTCTTTTTCTCTCTCTCAACTTGTACTAGTGTCATCATGATTTTTTTTGTTGTGCAAGTTATGTATAAGTTATGTTAATTTAAATTTATGTTAACTTATGTTTGTCATGTTTGCAATGTTCTGTGCTGCTGCTGCAAAAAGCTAATTTTCATGGCATTTATACCGTGTATGTATGCCTATGACAATAAAGTTGAATTTGAAGAGTCATGCATAAGTGGATCACCTATTGAAAGTACTTCACAATATGGCGATGTTTCCTTTAGATTTAATAAATGTAAAACAAAACCTCATTGCCCATAGCATTTGACAAATAGATTTGACCTCATGTTATTTGCACCAGACTTGACTCACTCCTGGCTCAGATTCAGGCACTATTCCAGAGGCTTGAGCACCAGTCATTTATCCCATTGCTGGATGCAGGACTTTGGTCTGCCAATTTTCTGCCACGTTTCTCTGTTTTACAATGGTAATTATAATTCAAGATATCTAAATTGCCTGTGAAGTGCTTTAGGACACCTACTGACACTAAAGGCATTACATATATGTAATTATTTGTTTTTCAATAAATCACCATTTGTTAATTCCCAATATTTGAGGTAGATTTTTGGTGTGCAAGAACATGACAAGGCAAATGGTTTCCTTCAGTACCATCATTTCTATGATTCTATGATATGAAATGCTTTCATTTAATTTTTCATTGTTATAATATAAGGAAGCCTAACTTAATTGTGGCAATTGGCTAAAATTCACAGAAGCAGGGAAAACTAGGATGAGGGGTGGCTTAAAAGAACGTCTGTGTCCTGGTGAAAAGGACACAGACATTTGCTGAACTCTCCCTTTTTGAAAAGAGAGAGTTTACTGAAGAGCAAAAATGTAAGAAAATGGCTACATTAGAATAACTAAAAACTTGAGTATGAGATACTGAAACTTCAGGAGACAATTGCCCTGTTTTTCTTGTGGGCTTCTGGTATAACAGCCCCAAGTTTACAAAATCATCTTGGGAGAAGAACCAGGTTTGGGAGATTGCAACAGATGCTGTACTTGCCAGTATTTAGGGGCTTAAATGGTGTCACTTTCCTTCAGTGGCAAAGGTCACTGGTGAGCATGAACATTTATGCCAGTTGCTAGATTTATATTTGTTATTAGATTCTGACACATTGTTACATTGGTGTTCCAAGAAATTTGTTATCTAACTTTGCACAACATTAACTATGCATGGTGTTCAGTATCTTCTGTAGTTTCCTTTATTTAAGTCAAAAAAATTTATGGTGTTCCCCCAGTAGATCTGCTCTCCCCTCCTCCCCCACACCTGCCGATCACTATCTCTTACCTGCATCCACCTATCACCACCCTGTGCCCACCCTGCCTCCCCTCTTTTGTCCATCTATCACTGCTCTGCTTTTCCCTCCTATATACTGGGCTTCCCCTTTTCCTATCTTCAGTCCTGAAGAAGGGTCCTGACCCGAAATGTTGACCGCCTGCTTTTCTCCACGAATGCTGCCTGGCCTGCTGATTTCCTCCAGCATCATCGTGTTTTTCATCTAGGTTCCAGCATCTGCAGTCCTTTATTTCTCTAGCAGCCTAAAACAGACTTGAAATGGGGGAAAGATGGAAAATTAGTGGAATTTTCATTGAAATTTCATCCTGTGATTAAGATTATGTACCAGGAGTCCACATTCATAAAACTTACCCTGAAGTATCAACTCAATAACTCAAAACATAAATTTGTTAAAACTGCAACCTGATGTCTGCCGGCTATGTGAAAGTGCTGCATTGCAGAGTTAAAGTGGGAGCAGAAGTAGCTGACAGACAAACAAAAAATTAACTTTCTAACTTGCCAATTTGCAGCTAGTAAGTAATTTTGGGTAAAAATGAGACCTGCATATCCAACAGGCGAGACTCAACATAAAGTAGAAATGAAACTTACGGATTTCTAGTAATGTCAATTCTAAAAAATATTTTCCTAATCTTCTGAAGTGTGAGTGAATGTATTTCACTAAAGTCAGCTCCAGATGGGGAGATTACTAGACAAATTGTTAATCTATGCAAAAAAGCTGTACAGTCTTTATCCTTTATTCTGACAAACTCACAGATTTTCACATCTTTGTTTATCTGTGACAAATCTTTGATATTTTTCACTGTCCAGCATTTTTAATAAATAATACAAGCCTTCAATTATTAAAAAATGGAAAAGGCATTTAATAATGAGTGAATAACTTTTAATTCAATAATCATCAAATTTTATTCATACAAAATGCACAAGAGAGTTTCAGTAAGACTCAGTATCTGTAATACTTTGGTTAAGACTGACTGAATCTGAATATCAACTGAGCTACACAGGATTGCAAGAGTCTACAGAGGGTTATAGACTCAGCTAGCTCAATCACGGGCATAACTCTCTCCACCATCGAGGACATCTTCAAGAGGCGGTACCTCAAGAAGGCGGTATCCATCACTGATGACCCTCACCATCCAGGACATGCCCTCTTCTTTGTTACTGCCATCAGTGAGGGGATACAGGAGCCTGAAGACCCACACTCAATGATTCAGGAACAGCTTCTTCCCCTCCACCATCAGATTTCTGAATGGTCCATGAACCCATGAACACTACCTCATTATTCGTTTTTTACACTATTTATTTGGTTTTGTAATTTATAGTAATTTTATATTTTTCCACTGTACTGCTGCCACAAAACAACAAATTCCATATCATATGTCAGTGATAATAAATCTGATTCTGATTCTGATTCTGTTCACATTCAAAGTTTTTAGCCTGTAGTTTTGAGTTTCAGTTGATATTCAGTCTCAACCAAAGCAGATACATTGATTTTTTCCCAAACATATGAGTTTTATCAGTCACTTAGCAGTTGGTAAATGTTTCACCTTGTGGAGAAGAAAAAATGATATGAGGTAGATGAAAAAAATCTGTCAGTTGACCAGAGCGCGGTATGGACAGTAGCTGTGGATACTTCTGCAGGCTGGAGAAAGTGACAGCTGAAATGTGTAAGAACATAACCATGCATGTAAACATGTGGCAGTAAGAAGTACAGAAGAAAATTATATATTGAGTATTTATAGGAAAGTGTGCATAGAATCAACAAGAGAACTCTCTGTGTACCGTCAGTGAACTAATCTCTGTCAAGTTCTAATATCAGAGTCTATTAATCTTTACAATATTTACTATATATTTGCAGTACTAACCATATGTTCCTGTTTATTCAATTGAGTAAGTAAAGATAATGTGAAGGTTATGTTGGATCACAGCATTTTGTCTGGCATAGGTATGAAAAATTCAGAACATTACTCTGGTCTGCAAGTTCAACAACTAATTATTAATCCTTAAGTACACAGTTGGTATGTAGAACCGGGGGGTGGGAGTTGTGGGTAGGCGGAATAATCATGGAATCATTGGGAACTGCAAAACTGAAAGAGGTGATGTATCCACCCATGCCTCTGCTGGCTCTTTATAAAAGCTGCTATGCTTCATCTCTCATCTCATTAATCATATGTTTAAATCACAAGTGAGGCATTTTCTACCCTTTTAAAATAACTTATGGAATCAGCATCCATAACCTATTTTCAGGTAAAGTGTCCCAGATATCATCAGTTTTCTTAAGTGAGAAATGTATATTTATACAGCAACTTTCATGACATTCTTCAGCACTTTACAGCAATGAAGTATTTTTGAAGTGTCAGGTATGCCTCATTCAATTTGTACACAAGCAGAACTGTGATCATGACCAGATAATTTGTATTTATAATGTTGATTGATGGTGAAATGTTGGCTAGAGCACTGAGGATAACATTCTGGCTCTTCTTCAAAATAATGCCATTTTTTTCTAGCCTGAGACAGCAGACAAGGCCTCAGTTTAATGTATCATCTGGAAAAAAACAGCATTCCCTCGGTATCAGCCTAGGTTTTTGTTCTCAGGTCTCTTGTGTGGGATTTGAATTCACAGTCTTCTGACAGAAATGACAACGCTACAAACTGAATGACAGATGTAGGATGTTCTGTTGATAGTGTATTCTGAATTAATCTATTTATATGTTTTAGCATGAATCATTTAAATAAGCAAAGAAAGAAACAGTTATAAGAACGGAAAATACTGGAAATACTCAGCAGGTCAAGCAACATCAATGGAGAGTGAAACAAAGGTAATGTTTCAGGTCGAGGACCTTTCATCAGAACAGTTATTTTAATAAGTAACAATTAGATTTTGTATAATTCATCTTGTAGATTAATCCAACATGTTATGATCATGAATGGATACTGTTCTGTTATGATTAGTACCTTACTGTTTCATTTTTATTTCTTTATTATTATTTTATTTATTAGTTAAAATTAGGCTAATTTTTCTGCAAAGTTATAGGTTATAAAGTCTTGAAGTTAAACAACATCTGAAGCTTAGAGATCTGTACACTAGTGGTAACGTGCAACATAATGAATATTGGAAATGCTTAAAACAAGTAAATATACTGAATTAAGACTTCAATAAGCCTTTTCAAACTCCTATGCCAGACTCTTCTCACTTACAACCAAATACCACACCAGGTTAACATAACGCCTTTCATTTCATCAGTATGTCCTATTCACAGTCAGTGAAGCACAATTGAACAATTGAACCACTATTGTTTTCTAGGCAAATGGTGCAGCAAATTTGTAAGATCACACAAGCAGCAATCATGTAGTTAACGTGTGCAAAATCCTCTGTCTTTTTTAAAGGAGCACATGTGATCTGCCTGAACGTGTTATTTTGATATTTTTTCGGAGAGACACCAATTCCAACAGTGCCCCGCTCCCTTTGTAATCTGCACTTTAGTCTTTGAATAGGTTAAAACTTTCAACCAACAATTCCAAACCAAGGTTGATAGAAGTACATCAAGCTGTAACTTTTCCACAAGAGCTGCCTACTTTCATTTCCCTCCACAATAAGGGAACACTGAAGCTCTAATAATTAGAATGAAGCCCAAGTATTCATTCCTTAGTCCTTTTTTACATGTGTGGATTATAAAGGGCCTCTCCATAACTAAACACTGAAGAGAAAGAAGTGTACTGAAATTCAGTTGGAAATTACTCTTTTCTGCTGTATTCAGCACAATTGGTTCAGGAATGAAGAAACAGTAATTGGAAGCTTAATTAAACGATGGAATAGTGGGAAAAAGAAGAAAAACACAATGTGAAATCAGCACCATCGGAATGCCAATCAATAGAGGCTCAAATAAGAGAGCACAATGTTGACTGAGCATATGTGACATCAAGACAGGAAATGCAGCAGACATATGTGAGAGACTAAGCTCAAATTGCACTTTAAAAATCATGGTGCTAGCAATTGGCATTAATTGCAATTGCATTGAAATCATAAAACTTTCTCCCAATTAAATAGATATAATTGATGTGATTTTCCAATTTGAGCAACTTTTGGATCTCTGGATCCCTTAGACATTTCCACTGAGGCCCATACCATGTCCTGGGACTCTGAAAATTTATTTTGCAACCTTCAGAATGACTGAGAGGCACAAAACACGCACATCTTAAAGTCAATTGAAATGGGCATGCACATACTCCATTAGGAAAAGATTTTGCACCTGGCTGAAAAATTCCATTCTCTGGAGAATAAGCGTCAACAATATGAAAAATAACACTGAAGAAAACAAGAGTGTTTATGCACTATAGTACAATTTTAAAACATGAAGGAAGAGCAAAAGGAATAACTTTAAAATAAAAGCTGGGTAGCACTGAGTTGCTTTGGAGGGGCTAGAAATTATGAAAATAGACAGAAAATATAGATCAAAGCATAGAACTTCAACCTGTTTAGGTGTTACTTGCTAAATAAAAACACTGTCGGTGAAGTGAAGTAGTAAACATATTTTATAAATGGCCTTTGTCCCCCTTCACTGATGAGGATCACTGATAAGATTAACAGGAGTTGAAACAAGAATAGTTTATCTACACTTCATATTCCTGTTCAAAAAATTGCTATTAACTTTCCTCAATCAAAAAATATACAAGTTTTTCAAAAATATCCCAGTACTGTATTACCTAACCTATTGTATATGTCCAGCATGTTTATTTTCCATTTATATCTGTTGTATAGCAACTTAATATTAACTGAATTCTTTATATTCATTTAATCTTTAAATAAGATTCTATGTTGCAGACTAACTTACAATTAAATTTATATTGCATCATTAAGATGTTTCATTTTTATTTTTCTAATAATGCCAATAGTCAAGTACAGTTTTACCTGGTTAACACTTACAGTATGTATGCAGGAGACATTAGCAGGATAATTCAGTTAGTTCCACACTAATGTACCAGGTGGCCAACAGACCCCTTGTTTGTGTGGTCTGGTATGTATATCAACATGAAGAGTTAAGTTAAGGGAGTGCCCGTGTTGGCTGCTTTAGCTGAGGTACAGTACATACAGTGATGATAGCTGTATCTGGGTCATAGTCAAGCCCAAGAGCAGCTTGTTTTTCATAGATATGAAAGTATTCCATTCCATCACTATGCAGCTGGTGTACAATAACAGGATCTTTGTCCAGCTGCATACAAGATGCCTACTCCTCTGCCATGATTCCTTCATTCTGCTGCACACCATCCTCACTGTATTCTGCGGCACACAATCCTCCAAGCAGACCACCAAATGGACAGACACTCCTTGGATCAAGACCCCAGTCGGGATGGCAGCCACCATAGCACAGGAGTGTTACAATCAAAACCATCTGCCCGCCCAAAATGTTACAGGACAGGCCACTAAAACTGTATTTCAGATGCCTTGCCCTGCTCTGACTCTGGCGTGTTGTTGGCCACCTTTACCTGGGTTTTAGAGCCTGTGAAGGCCCCTGCTGGCTCCACCTGTACCTGTGTGGGGCCAGACTCACCCAGTGGCATACTAGACAATGTGTTGGGTACTGAAGGAAAGATGCAGCTAGTGAGAGGGGGAGGTAATTCGATCAAAATTCCCCCTTTCAAGTCCTCTGTCATTATCATTCCTCTTATGGCATTTCGACACTGGCAATGAGCTAGGGAGCCCTTTGCTGCAGGTCAGTGGGTACCTGCCATCATATGAAAGGTAACTTTCATTGTGAGCATGGATGGTGACCTGCATGCTTTTATGCATGTTTTAACTGCTGCCTCTACACTCTTTTTGTGAACAAATACATCATTGCAAAGGCCTGAGATATTGTTATCTTTGTGCTTCAAGCAGACTTCTCCAATCTCTCTGCAAGAATGTGCAATGTGACTGAAGCTCCTTCCAGGATCATTCATAAATCCTTGCCAATGGTTACAATGATACAGGGCCTTTGTGAGACCCACTTGGAACATTGTATGCATTTCTGGCCTCCTTACCTGAGAAATGATATACCTGCCATAGAGGGAGTGCAGCAGAGGTTCACCAGATGATTCCTGTGAAGGCAGACCTGCCGTATGAGGAGAGATGGTATTGGTATTGGTTTATTACTGTCCCTTATATGGAGGTACAGTGAAAAACTTGTCTTGCATCCCATTCGTACAGATCAATTCACTACACAGTGCATTGAGGTAGTACAGCGTAAAAACAATAACAGAATACTGAGTAAAGTGTCACAGCTACAGGGAAGTGCATTGCAGGTAGACAATGAGGTGCAAGGTCACGACAAGGTAGATTGTGAGGTCAAGAGTCCATCTCATCGTATAAGGGAACCATTCAATAGTCTTATCATAGTGGGATAGAAGCTGTCCTTGAGCCTGGTGGTATCTTCTGCCTGATGGGAGAGGGGAGAAGAGAGAATGACCCAGGTGGGTGGATTATGCTGGCTGCTTCACCAAGGCAGCGAGAAGTACAGACGGAGTCCATCGAGAGGAGGCTGGTTTCTGTGACGCACTGGGCTGTATCCACAACTCTCTGCAGTTTCTTGTGGTCCCAGGCAGAGCAGTTGCCACACCAAACTGTGATGCATCCAGATAGGATGCTTTCTACGATGCATCGATAAAAGTTGGTGAGGGTCAAAGGGGACCTGCCAAATTTCTTTAGCCTCGTGAGGAAGTAGAGGCACTGGTGAGCTTTCTTGGCCATGACATTTACGTGGTTGGACCAGGACAGGCTATTGGTGAAGTTCACTCCAAGGAATTTGAAGTGCTCAACCCTCTCAACCTCAGCACCGTTGATGTAAACAGACGCATGTGCACTGCCCCCTTTCCGGAAGTCAATGACCAGCTCTTTTGTTTTGCTGACATTGAGGGAAAGGTTGTTGTCATGACACCGTGTCAGTAAGCTCTCTATCTCCTTCCTGTACTCTGACTCATCATTATTTGAGATACGGCGCACTACGGTGGTATCGTCTGCGAAGTTGTAGATGGAGTTACAGCAGAATCTGGCCATGCAGTCATGAGTGTATAGGGAGTAGATTAGAGGGCTGTGGATGCAGCCTTGTGGGGCACCAGTGTTGAGAATAATCATGCTGGAGGTGTTGCTGCCTATCCTCATTGTGATCTGTTGGTCAAAAGTCAAGGATCCAGTTGCAGAGGGAGGCGTTAAGTCCCAGGTCTTGGTGTTTGGCGATGAGTTTGCTTGGAATTATAAGATGGGCTGACTAGGTTTGTATTCACGAGAGAGAAGAATGAGAGGGGACCTAATTGAAACTTACAATATTCTGACAGACTTTAGGTGGGAGCATCCAGAACAAGGGGTCACCGTCTTGGGTTAAAAGTCAAGAAGTTTAGAACTGAGATGAGAAGTTTCTTCACTCAGAGTAATGAATCTGTGAAATTCGCTGTGGCAGAGGGCTGGAGATGTCGGGTTGCTAAATATATTTCAGAAGAAGATAGGTAAATTTCTAAATGCAAAAGACATCAAGGGGTATGTAGAGAAAGTGGAAATATATTATCGAGATAGAGGATCAGCCATGATTATATTGACTGGTGGGGTAGGCTTGAACGCTTCTATTTTCTATAGTTATAGACCATAGAAACAGGCCCTTTGGCCCAAGCCAACCATTAAGTACCCATCTATACTAATCCCATTAACTAGAGTTGAGTCCATAGCCGACTCTGCCTTGACAATTCAACTGCTCACCCAGATGCCTCTGAAATGTTGTGAGTACTGTCTCCACTGCCTCCTCAGGCAGTGTGTTCCACAACCTTCTGGGTGAAAATATATGTTTCTGATTTTCTGCCTCTCCCTGGTGTTTTGTGCTCTCTATTCTTGTCAGAGTCCATGGGTGAGTGCAACGTCATTAGGATGAGAGAGGATTGCTTGATGGTGACAATGAGGGAGAAGCATGATGTTGTATAATGATGAGTGTGAATGTTAGCAGTGGTGGGTGCGCAGGGAAGGCCACATCGCGAGCACTGAGTGTAACACTCCAGGTTAGTGGAGGTGCACATGAATCTCTCCCTCACCTGGAAGGACTGTTTAGGTACCCGGGTACACCTCCTACAGTTGCAGGGAAAATCACCAGGGGACGGAGAGGGCTGGCTGGAAAGGAATGAGCGGACCAAGGAGTCACAGAGGGAGTGGTCCCTGTGAGATTTCACTGTGTTAAGGTGACAACAGAACCTTGTAACCTTGTATTTTGCACTTCATTCATTCTGGTAATAGCTGTTGCATATGCTCAACACAATGTTTGGCAATACTGCCCAGTTTACTGTATTTTTAGCTGCTGGAATTTATGTTTTTCTTAGTGGAATGCCTTCTATTTGTGGTACTAACACATACAAATGGATACAATTTTATTCTTGTTTATTCCAATGTGCATTTGGAAATATTTTGTTTATCCCATCAGAAGAAATTGGAGTTTTCTAGCTATCACCAGGGGCGTCTCAACATTTGTTTGGCAGTTACACTTTAGAAGTTACTGCACCACCATCAATGGCTTTCATTTTTTGTTAAGACATTGGACTCAATCAGCAATTCCCACAACATTACAGACAAAGCCACCAGAGTTTGCTTAATTTCAGTTGATGATGTCAGATCCTGTAACCATAGCACTTGGTGTTTTGAATTTACAAACAATATGATCTGAGGGCAACCTGACAAGGAATAAGTTTCACGGATTTAAAGTGATTAGAAAAAGATCCAGGGGCAACAGGAGGAAACGCCCTTCTACTCAGTATGGTTATGCTCTGGAAATGTGGTGCAGATTCAATTATGCTCTCTAAAGAGAATTGGATAAATATTTGAAGGTGAAGAATTTACAAGACAATTTGCAGAAGAAGGGAATTGGACAGACTGAATCACTCTTCAAAGAGCCAGCTTAGACTTGCTGGGCTGAATCATCTTCAATGCTGTTACAGTTACGTATGTAATTGGGTTAAGTTTAGGAATAGATTTAATGTAAAAAGTAAAAGTCAAGTGACATAGTGAAGTTTATTCCACAAGATCCAGATGTTATGAATTCTCAATGACCAATTGCTGTGCAGAAAGCAAGAGGACTTGAATAAAAACTGCTGAGTTCTGAAACACACAGGATTGAGAGAGTATTTCTTAAAAACCACAAGCTGAACCTGCACTGTGATCTTGCTTTAAATGAAGAAAGAAAATTAACACCAACAAGGCAAGGATGTAGCAAGGATGGACTGCTGAGGTTTTATAAGGTGTTGGTCAGACCACATTTGGAATATTGTGAGCAATTTTGGGCTTCATATCTAAGGAAGGATGTGCTAGCCCTGGAGAGGGTCCGGAGGAGATTCCCAAGAATGATCCCAGGAATGAAAGACTTAACCTATGAGGAGTGTTTGATGTCTCTGGGCCTGTACTCGATGGAGTTCAGAAGGATGAGGGGGGATCTTATTGAACCTTACTGGATACTGAAAGGCTTGAATAGAGTGGACATGATGTTTCCATTAGTAGGAGAACCTAAGATCCGAGGGCACAGCCTCAGAATAAAGGGGTGTCCCTTTAAATCTGAGATAAAATGGAATTTCTTCAGTGAGAGGGTGGTAAATCTATGGAATTCATTGCCATTGAGGTCTGTGGAAGCCAAGTCATTGGGTGTATGTAAGGCAGAGATTGATAGGTTCTTGATTGGTAAGGGGGGTTAAGGGTTCTGGGGAGAAGGTGGGAGAATGGGGTTGAAAAAAATTGAAAAAATTATTGAACGGCAGAGCAAACTCAATGGGCTGAATGGCCTAATTCTGCTCCTATATCTTATTGTCTAGGGGTTCAGCTCATTGGCATTGTGTGAAAGGAATTGATAAGTACTGAATCTCTGTAGTACTGACAAATGCTCCTTCTAATTCACCAATGAGTATCTTTGGTATCCACTCCAGAGCCAATCAAAGTCATAATACTGCATTTGGAAACATCCATCAAACTGCTCCAGAAGCTCCTCCTAAGCCTGTTACAAAGAAGGACAAAGGGCATCAGGCATGTGAGAAGACTACCAGCTGCAGGTTCCCCTCCATGTCGTCTAAGATCTGACTTGGAATTATATCACCATTTTCATCATCGCTGGATCCAACTTCAGGATCTACCTCCCCAACAGCACCATGGGAGAATTCACCTGTAGGACTGCAGAGGTTCAAACTAGAGGCTCCCCAAGGGCAGTTAGGGTTTGGCCAAAGATATTGGCATTGTCAGTGATGCCTAGATCCCAAGAAATGAATGAATGAATAAATAAAAAGACCCTATAGCTGAGCTAGCTGGAGCAGAAGTATTTGCAATATGTTGTTGTGTATACACAACTAAATGTTCATGAGGGTAACCAACAAAATTTAACCATCTATTCTTATACCAAAGACCAACCTGGTTTAAATCATCCCCTAACCTCTTCCAAACCACTATGGAAAAATCTTACAAGAAATAAATTATTGCATTTGTAATCAGGATGCTGTTTGATGGCTATGCACACTGAAGTACAGTTTTCAAAATTCCAGCAGAGGCACTGAAGCAATTACACAGGCATAATGTGGAATTAAAGAGAAGCAAGTGTGCTTATTTGCAATGTAAAGTGGATTTTCACAGTTTATGAATGCATGCACTTGGTTTGCTCCCTACAAAAGGTACAAACTGTTATAAAAGCCCTGAAACCTGGGAAAGCACATGAACTGAGGTCATTCTCAGCAATGCTATAATATTATGCACATTTTCTACTGGATTCAGCAACAGTGCTCTTAACCCTTCAGTATTTATTGATAAAGGATATCATGAGGACATGAGGCAAAAAGCAGCAGTGTGCTTGCAACATGTATGAGGTATAGTTAGTGGTAAAGCTCTTCTTATCCATTATGACACCTTCTGTGAAGTAAGGTTAGTGTATGATGCTTCAGGCCATGGCTTTGGGCCAATTACCATCCAAGTGATGGGTGGCTTCTCAAAAATTCCATTGCTTTTCCATCCTGTATGTTGATGAAAAATGAACAAGATTACACCCAGATAGAAAAGCAGAGGCTTACAATCATATTCAGTATCAAAAACATCCATCAGTTCTTTCTTGACAGACTCTTCTTGTTTGTAATGGTTCACTAAACAATTAATGGCATTTGTAGGCCCCAAATCAGCTTCACTGCTAATTGCAGAATCAGAAACAGAATGATGGGCAATTTGCTTACCTCTGCAAGGTTACATTCTAGACTTCACTATTATCACCATCTGGAGCCTCAAGAAGGCAACATCTATCATCAAAAATCCCCACTACCCAGACCATGCCATCTTCTCACAGCTGCCATTGGGCAGGAGGTACAGAAGCCTGAAGTCCCTCATCACCAGGTTCCAGAACAGCTACTTCCCTTCAACCATTCAGTTCTTGAACTAACCTGCATAACCCGAATCACTACCTCAGTATAACAATGCTATGACCACTTTGATCACTTTGCACTACGATTGACTTTTTTTTGTTCTAATCATGTTGTTTCTTGTAAAAATTGTGTATAATCTATGTTTAATTTATGTTTTTTCTTGTGAATGCTGCTTATCTGATGCTATGTGCTTGTGATGCTGCTGCAAGTGTTTATCATTGCACCTGGTCAGACATGTACTTGTGCATATGACAATAAACTTGACTTTGACTTTGACACAAAAGCAAAAGGCAACGGCAGATGCATTATCTAGACCAGCCCCTAAGAGTTCGAATGTGAGACTGGAAAATACAATTCGCACCTGAACTCAAGTGAGTGATGATTTTCCAGTCACAGCTTCCAAAATTGCAAAATGAATTCAGAAAGGTTCAGTTGTGAGATTATGAACACGTGTAAAAGCTGGTCAGATTTAGAAAAATGGGTAAGTGAAAAGCTGAGACTGAGCTAAGACTGTTTAAGTTTCTGTCAAAATAAGTTGTCATACAATCAAGTGTGTTTAAAGTAGGGCATGGATGTGCTGTTTAAGATCAAAGATATTGACTGACTTACACATGGAACATACAAAAAGCCATGAAGGCAATTGCTCACATTTTTTATACTGGCCAGGCTTGGACTGAGGAGCTAAAATGTCAATGTACTATCTGTCAGCTATGCTAATCAATACCCATAAAAGCAGGCTTATAGTTTAGATGTTAAGTGTTCACTTAAACTGTATGTTAATAAACCATTATTTTTCTATGATATCTAATGCATCCATTTGTATGTGTTAGCACCACAAACAGAAGACATTACACTAAACAAAAACATAAGCTCCAACAGTCAAAAATACAGTAAACTGGACACTGTTGCTAAACATTATATTGGGCATGTGCAACAGCTATTACCAGAATCAATGAAGGGCAAAATACAAGGTTAACAATTGTCACCTTAACTCAGGGAAATCTCGCTTTCTGCTGGGCGGTATTGGCTCTGATTAGTGCAATAATTTGTCCTCTAAAGCAAAAATAAACATTTGTAGTGTGCATGATGTTGTTAAGTTAACAAGCAAGCCCCTTGGCTTTGGTCCAGAATCAAAACAAACAAAGCATAATCTCCCTCAAATAAAAAGTGTTTTTAAAAGGACGTTTGTTTACGCCACATTTTTAAGCTATGTTTTGTTTTAAACATTTTAACTGACTCCTCTGACACATATTTGTCCTCTGCATTCTTCTGTTGGCCAATGGTGCATATGTTTCTGGAAATCTGTTCTGAACTGGTTTAGTGCAGCAGATTCGTTTCTCCTGGACTCAGGCACACAATATTAACTCTCTAATTCACTGATGTCAAACTGTTACACAAAATTGCACTCAATCATTTCCTGATTTGACTTGGATGCTAATCCTTCGATTCAAATCTAATGAGAAAGGTCACCTGGTCACATTTAACATGTCCTTTAAAGGACAAAAACAAATCAGGTGATTATTTGTTACAAAGTATCTAATTTAACCCTTCATAGAATGGAGTTTATTAGAAGCTGAATAAAGTCACAACATAATTATAGATGATGAGGTCCATTCTGCAATGTACAATGGTTAGAAGTGGAAATCCAATCATTCATGTTGGTTATGTACAGAAATTGTAAATCAGAGGTCTGAATTAGTAGTCCAGAGAAGTAAATTCAAATCTCACGAGACAAATCTGAATTTGAAATCAAGTAATTAAATGCATCTGGAATAAAAAGTTGGTGTCCATAATGGTGGCTATGAAGCTATATTAAAAACCCAACTCTAAAGTCCGCACCTGATCTGGCATACATTTGACTTAATGCGGTTGACTCTTAATTGACCTCTGAAATGACTGCGCAAGCACTTTGTTGCATCCATTTGCTACAACAAATTATAATAAGAATGAAACTTTCTAGACCACTTAGCTTTGGAATAGAATAGAGCTTGAGCATGCGAAGGATGTGACTAAGGATTCACGATAATCTTCAGCCACAAGTGAAGAGTGGTTGTTTCATCATCACCTCTTCCCGAGGCCTCCACTGTCACAGAAGCCATTCAATTTTCTTCACCGATGTCAAGAAATGGGTTAAGTACATAGAATACAGGAAAAGAAAAGTACACACCACCATCCAGATTCAGTGCTGATGATTTGTGCCCCAAACTAGCTGTCCCTCCCATTAAGCTGTCTCAATACACTGGCATTTATCATGCAAAGTGAGAAATAGATGGCCATTTCCACAAGCAGCAGGACAAACCCAAACACCCTACACCCTGCCATCATCCTAAAGATGATGGAAGGTATCTTGACAATGCTATCATGCTGCACTTCTTCCCCAAGAATTCCAGAGTGAAAGTGAATACCCTTGATATCACAGTAGAATTCGACTAAGTGGGGTAACAAGGTGATATTAGTCATTGACATTCAGGAGTCATACACGACTGTAGGGAAGATAGTTGTGTTGAACTTTTAGATCCAAGGCATTGCAGATGGAATTTCTCGGGGCATTTTCCTAGATCTAAATATTTTCAGCATTTTAATCAATGAACTTCTCTCCATCATAAGGCTGGATGTGTAGAGGTTCACTGATCATTGCAGCCTTCAGTTCCACGCACAACTGCTCAAAGAAAACCATCCACACCCACATACAAAGTGACCTGCTCAACTTTGAGGTTTGGGATGACAAGTGGCAAGTAATATTTGCACCACACAAAGAGCACATCCAACAAGTGAGGGTCTAATCACCTATCTTAACATTCAACAACATGAACGTTAAATGTTAACATCAAAAACCTTGGGCTCATCATTCACAAAAAACCCTAACTGAGCCTACTAATAAACAACGTGACTACAAAAGCAAGTCAGCGGTTGGATATTCTGCAGTGTAATACCCACCCGGATTTCTAAAATCTTTCCACCACCTATACCATACAAGTCATGAGTGTAAGGAGGTACCCTCCAGTTGTCTAGATGAATCCATCTCCAAAAGCCCTTAAACATCACACCATTCAAGACAAAATAACATTCTTTCCACCTTCTTTAACATATACTTCCTCCACAACATGGGTGCAACATGTAGAATCTACATGATGCACTGCAACAGCTCATTAAAGCTTCCTCATCAATGCACCAGAAGTCTTTAGCACTGGAAATTCAAGGCCAGCAGGGGTACCACCTCCTTCAAATCACACATTTTCCTGACTTGGAATATTTCGCCATTATCCAATATCGTTATGTTAACGCTCTGGCACTGCCTACCTGGTGAAAGTTTGCTCACTACATGGATAAGATAAGATTTCTTTATTAGTCACATGTACATCAAAACACACAGTGAAATGCATCTTTGTGTAGAGTGTTCTGAGGGCAGCCCACAAGTGTCGCCACGCTTCCGGTGCCAACACAGCATACCTACAACTTCCTAACCCGTACGTCTTTGGAATGTGGGAGGAAACTGGAGCACCCGGAGGAAACCCACGCAGACACGGGGAGAACGTATAAACTCCTTACAGACAGCGGCCGGAATTGAACCCGGGTCCCTGGCACTGTAATAGCGTTACAGTAACCACTACACTGACTGCACTTCTTCAAGGAGGTAACTTTTTTTGGAATTAAAAACCGGTTAAAAAAGCTGACCTTGGTAATGACTTCTATAACCTGAATATGAATAAATCAAAGGAAAACTGTTCTAGGCCGCCTGCCTGCAGTAAGATAGTGGTTTGGCAGCCTGCCTTCCTGAAGATCTATGCAGATCCTTATAACTTCAAAGTTCACATACTCTATTGACTCTTCTCTGGTTTTGCTCCCTATCTCTTTCAACTTCTTTGTTCTCCTGGGGTTATAGGTACACCCTGAGAACTGGATTGTTAATCGACTGGGAAGGAGACATACATATTAATGACTTTGATGAAAGAATACAGAGTAACATGGTCACATGGCTACAAGATCAGATAAGAGGCTGAGTATTCTGCAGCAAGTAACTCACTTCCTAAAGCCTAAGGCCTTTCCACCATTTATAAGGCACAATCAAGAGGGTGATGGAATACTCTCCTCCTGCCTAAATGAGTGCAGTGCCAACAACACTCACAGAGCTTGACACCATCGAGGACAAAGCAGGCCACCGACTGGCACCCACCCTTAACATTCATTTCCTCCACTACTGGTGCACAGTGGTTGCAATCTGCACCAATCACAAAATCTACTCACTGAGGCTCCTCTGACGGCACCTCCCAAACCCACAAACTCTACCATCAAGAAGGACAAGGACAGCAGGTACAGGAAAACACCACCGCCTGCAGCTTCTCCTCCAAGTTACACACCATCCTGACTTGGAAATATATTGTCACTCTTTCATTGTTGGTGGCTCCAAATCCTGGAACTCCCTGCCTAACAGCACTGTGGGAGTACCTTCAGCAAAAGGACAGCAGTGGCTTAAGAAGGTGGCTCACTGTCATCTTCTCAAGAGCAATTAGAATGGGCAATAACTGCTGGCCTTGCTAGCAACACCCAGATCCCGGAAAATAATTGAAAAAAAAACCCTGCAGGTAACACTATGTTCAGGACAGAATGGAAGTGAATTTGATCTGCAGTTGTGGTGCATAAAGACCTCACAGCAACCAACTATTTAGTTTGCTCCACGCTGGATTTTCTTCAGAAGTGTAAAATTAGCTGCCTATTTACTACAAGTTATATTCACACAGATCAATTTGACCCATTGTAATTAGGTTAGATGGGAGCAGAAAGTGCCAAAAGAACACAGACATTCAAAGTGAGTGGGAAAAAGTATAACACATGTGAATATCTATAGTTTAGATGAGAGAAAGACTAACTGGCGTAACTATTTAGTTGAGCAGTTCGAAGGGCTGTTACTGGATTAGCCAGTAAGTAGTAATACTGTGTAGAACTGGGAACAAAGAAGAGGAAAATGCTGCTCTTCTACGGAAGAGAGAGAAATGGGAAACTTTGACTGGGGCGCCTGGTGAACCAGATCTCAAGGGTCCAGACCTCAAGACTATATTGATTTAGGAACACTGACTGCATGTGGAGATGTTTTTCAAGTGTATGATTAGAGATTGTAAGTGGGAGAAGTCTATTACCTGCACCCAAAATCCCTGCAGAATGTTTCTCACAAAGACAATAAGGAACCAGTAACAGCACCAAGACATGAGGGAGATCTTCCAAGGCAATTAGTGCTTTTCAACAATGCTCTCCAAAGCTTCTGAAGATTCTTTGAAGAGAAACTTTAACAAGGCCTCAAAGATCTTATCGGAAGTAATCAGTCTATGCCCACACAGGCAAATGGCATATCTGAGTTAGGGCCTAGAAATGGTGGGGAAGATGCAATCTCAGAATTTCTTCTTCAACTTACACTTGATATTCCGTGGTGGGGTGGGGTGGGGTGGGGTGGGGTGGGGGGCATTTAGTAAATGAAAGGCCTCCTTAGTTTTTAGATTTTGGTAAGTGACAGCCTACATGTTGGAAAGAGAAATTTTCAGCAACATTTGATTCTAAAGTCCTCCAAACTCACTTCATCCTCTCACTCCTTACATCAAGATAAAGCTATTCTCATAGAACAATCATACTTGCAGTACAAAGCAGTACTTCCAAAGGCAGTGAATCAAAAAAGCAAGTGAAAGTTCTGATTCAAACTTTCAAAGATCACCATACTGATGGAAAACCCTCGATTCTTCAGTAACAGTACACTAAGTGGCTTTCTCGATGTGGTAACTAGCTCAGCACTTACTGCCACTGATAAAGCTTGAAATTGGGATTGGGTAGAATGAATAGGGTAAAGTTTAGACATGCCCTGTTTATCCTTCTTATATGTAGTAGAATGAACTCAGAAAGGGAAATAATGGTGCCAATGACAGTTTCAAGGTGTAACCTCTAAGAACACATTTTCCTCTATTTATCATCCCAAAAATAGGCAGTGACTCGGAGTTCTTCCTATTCCGCTGCTAAGTGATGTGGCTTTATTTAAGATGAAAATGAAAGGAAGATGAAAAATGAAATTTTTTTTCTAATGAGATCTAAAACTTTTGTGTAATGTGATGCTGCTTTGCAGTTTGTGCTTCAACGTTGCTGAATGAGGTAGTGTGACTAACATGAGAATGTGTGTTGCTCAGGGCAGCGTGCCTCCAGATTCTTTCCTACGTCAAACTCCAGGCAGAAAATGTCTATGGCCATCTGGATGATTGTATGAAATTGGGTGGGTCCATGATTACTGATCATCTGTTCACAATGGTTGTTGACATTCTTCCACTACAATGTACATAAGATACCCAGGTATTATGGATGACAGTTTTGGTCACCCTGTTTTAGGAAAAACATCATTAAGCTGGAAAGAGTGCAAAGAAGATTTACAGAATGTTGCCAGTACTCGAGGGACTGGGTTATAGAGAGAGGTTGGGTAGGCTGGGACTTTAATCCTTGAAGCATAGGAGGCTGAGGGATGTGTAGAGTTGTGTAAAATCTTGAAGGGCATAGATGGAGTGAATGCACACAGTCTTTTTCCCAGCTAAGAGGGAATCAAAAACTGGAGGGCATAGGTTTGTGAGAGGGAAAGATTTAAAAGGGACCTGAAGGGCAACTTCTTCATACAGAGGGTGGTACATATATGGAAAGAGCTGCCAGAGGAAGTGGGTGAGAGAGGAACAATTACAACATTTAAAAGACATTTGGACAGGTACATGAATAAGAAAGGTTTATAGGGATATCGGCCAAACACAGGCAAATGGGACTAAGTTAGATGGGCATCTTGGTTGGCATGGATGAGTTGGGCTGAAGGGCCTGTTTCTGAGCTCTATGACAACATGTTTATGTCCAGTTCAGACCTACTCTTGTGCAAATTCCTGCCAGGGTAGCCAGTATCTTGTTTTCAGTACCAGTGTTGGCCTTTAACAGACTGATTCATACGACACCATGATGATTGTGTCCAATAATGCAAAATAGGTGATCCTCACGAGGAGCGTGTCCTTCAGGTTTTCTGTGTGTTGCAGCTCACGGTTTTTGTTTGTGTCACATGAACAATAACTTAGCAATAAAAGTTGGATGCTCTCACATTAACTCTCCTCCTGATACTGCAGATCCTTTTTCTTATTTGTTCCAAGATCCACAATTCTAGGGGGATCTGGAACAAAACCAGAAAATACCGCAAACACTCAGAAGTTCAAATAGCATCTGTGGAATGAGAAACAGAGTTAACATTTCAAAGTAAAGACCCGATTTACACAAATCCTTAATTACTTCTTTCCAGAATCCCCATCCACTTGGTTACAGCTTCAGTTTTGACAGGAGAGTGAGTCTCCTACTCAAACATCAGTCCCTTTCAACAGTGTCTGATTCAACAAGCCTTCTATTTTGTGAAAGATATTTTCCTCCTTCAAACCCCTTTATGCTACCAATATTAACTCTAACAGCAGCTGCCCTGCCCAGTTTGCTAGCTATTCTAGTCATGCTTCAGTCAGTTTCTTGTCTACATTTTTCATGCATGAGTGACTAAAATTTAAAAGGAAGCTACCTTTGCTAAATGTAGTGTGGACAGCCCTCCAATCTCTCCCATGCTATGGGAGGGGACAATCTAATTTCTGCTTGCATTGCAAATATATAACTTTTATAGAGCCTGTAAAAATAATACAAACATAAATGATAAGTGCTTTATTGACAAAAAGCCCCAAGATACTTTTCAAAAACTATACATTCACTTTTATCTTATTTTACAGCAACTCAACCACAAAATGTAAATATTTTAAGTTGTATCTTTGTATCTTCTGCATGTGTCATTATAACAATGATGAATGCCTTTTCTCCCACTCTAAACAAGAAGGAATTTGCTCAGCACATGCAGTTACTATTGAAGAGAGAGGGTTTGGAGTTCCTCGAGGCCCATTCATGCTTAATAAGTGTTGCAGATCTGGACTATTAATCTGACATGGTTTTTAGGATTCAAAACAGGATGAATTTACTTGTATGTCTTTGGCCTTCACCTAACATTATATTAACTTATTTAGCTTTATTAGGATGAGGAGGGTGGGCAGTGTAGGACTGCGGTAATGTTTCCAACAAAACTTGTCTCACCAGCTGATGAGACACCTTTATAGAAGGTCAGATCAAATATTTCCTAGAAGCATCTGTGAGTTCTTCTAGCCCATGATTCTAACCTGGTGATTGGTGGTCCCCTATTTTCGTGCACTGCCCATTTCCAGATGAATGGGGACAAAACCAAAGTAATTCCAGTGTGGGATAATCATAGCTCCAGTCTCACCCGCTCTATTATTGTAGACCTTGACTGATGCAGTCATTGAAACATATCTAGCTAGGGGTTTCCAGGAGATGGATTCATGGATCAGTGGGTAGTGCCTATTTCTAGACTTGTGGGAGCATGCGTCAAGCATGAAAGGTTCACCCAGTGGAGCTGAGAAGCCAATGTGTCAACTGCACGAAACAGCTTGCGAAGGAAAACCAAAAGGTTAAGAGGCAATGTATGACTAAGTCAGTGAACTGACAAGACAGGTGGAGAAACAATCTTTGATAAAATGAGTGGACAGACAGATGAAGACATTTGTTGCTGATAAGTTACAAACTGAACTAATTAAGCTAGTACTGAAACTGAACTGATCAATGACCTCCAGACTGAATCTGATCAAACAAAGGCTAAACTCATCAAGTGAATAGACAACTCTCCAAGGAGGAAATGGGAGGGATGGAAAGTCACAATGGTGCAACATCTCCACCCGCTGTAAATAGTGAGCACTCTGCATCTGGGACTTGCGAGAGACTGACCATCAAAAATCAAGATGAAGTCCTTACATCTGGGATGAAGAGATTAGACCTGGATAGTTCAAAATTGTGTATCTAGCCAGCCATCTTGTACAGGTAATATCCTAACTAACTTGTTTCAGTAATTGTTTTAGTGGTCTGAAGCATTATTAGTGAGAATACTTATGCATCAATAGATGAAAAAAGAAAGTTTGAGTGTAAAGTGCATATTCTGCCTCAGATTCTCTAACTGTCTGGAGTTTGCCACAGGACATGGGCAACACATACTACACAAAGTTCCACTTATACAGGGTCAATAGTACATGATCGGCCAGTCAGCCTGACATCAGTAGTGGGGAAGTTACTGGAGGGAATTCTGAGGGACAGGATCTACCAGCATTTGGATGAGTCTGATTAGGAGGAGTCAGCATGGCTTTGTGTGTGGAAAGTCGTGCTTGACAAACCTGTTAAGAGTTTTTTGAAGAGGTAAGCAAAAAGGTAGATGAGAGTACGGCAGTGGATGTTGTCTATTTGGACTTTAGCAAGGCCTTTGACAAGGTCCCACATGGTAAGTTGGTCTGGAAGGTTAGGTCCCATGGGATCCAGGGAGAACTAGTTAGGTGGATTCAAATTGGCTCGGAGGTAGGAAGAAGAGGGTGGTGGTTGAAGGTTGTTTCTCGGAATGGAGACTGGTGACTAGTGATGTGCTTCAAGGGTCAGGACCCTTTTTATTCGTTATTTATATAAATGATTTGGATGTGAATGCACAAGGCTTGATCAGTAAGTTTGCAGATGACACGAAATTAGGAGATGTTGTTGATAGTGAAGAAGGTTACCGTAGATTACAGGGGGATCTTGATCAGTTAGAAAAGTGGGCAGAGGAGTGGCAAATGGATTTCAATACAGACAAGTGTGAGGTGATGCACTTTGAAAAGTCAATCCAGCCTAGGACTTGTACTATGAATGGTGGGGCACTAAGGAGTGTAATGGAACAGAGGGACCCAGGAGTACAAGTTCGTAATTCATTGAAAGCAGGGTCACAGGTAGACAGGGTGGTGAAAAAGGCATTTATCACACTGGCCTTAATCAGTCAGGGCATTGAGTATAGGAGTTGGGACATTATGTTGCAGTTGTATGAGTCATTGGTGAGTCCATACTTGAAGTACTGTGTACAGTTTTGGTCACCCTGTTATAGGAAAGACGTGGTTAAACTGGAAAGAGTACAGAAAAGATTTACGAGGATGTTGCCAGGATTAGAGGGCCTGAGTTATAGGGAGAGGTTGGCCAGGCAAGGTCTTTATTCCTTGGAACATAGGAGAATGAGGGGCGACCTTATAGAAATGTTTAAAATTATGAGAGGCATAGATAAGGTGGATGGTGACAGTCTTTTCCCCAGGGTAGGGAAGTTCAAAATTAGAGGGCATAGGTTTAGGGTGAGAGGGGAAAGATTTAAAAGGGACCTGAGGGGCAACTTTTTCATGCAGAGGGTAGTGAGTATATGGAACGAGCTGCCAGAGGAAGTGGTTGAACTGGTACAATGGTATCATTTAAGAAGGATTTGGATAGGTACATGGAGGGGCAGGTTAGGAGGGATACGAGCCGAATGCAGGAAATTAGGACTAGCTGGGTGGGCACCATGGTCGGCATGGACTGTTTGGGCCGAAGGGCCTGTATCCATGCTGTATTGCTCTATGACTCCATGACTTAAGACCCTATTGGTCCAGATACCTGAATATTTTCACATCTATAGTATACTCTGCTGCCTTTCTGAAGATTTCACATGTTTTAACTAATCATTCTTGTGCCAAAGTCTTAATTTTAAATAACCTTTTACTTTGTGATGAAATAATGGATAAAATGATGAATGTGTGAATTGCAGGGGCTAATAAACTAGTTAATACATTTGCTTTGTTCCTTGAACCTGACCTTAAGTAATAGGCGCTATAATGGCATCTTCCAACCATTAATGTAGTACATTATGCTTAAACGGTTGCCATGTATAGTTATGTCTTACAGATAGAGAGCTAATTGTTTGATCTGCGTATCAAATTTGGAGATTTCAAAAATGTTTATTTAAGAGTGCAAATTCCACAATGCTAATACCACCTTGATGAAAATAATGCACTGCCTGTTTTCTTTCTTCTCACCCATGGGCTAACGGTACGTCTTTAAAGGCTCAGTATATTTCTGTGTTACAATGTGATTTACCAGTCTGGAATATATTTAAGTGGAAACATCAGTTCCTCATATAAAACATATTTTCGTTATCCACTTTGGAACACTTTTATGGAATTTAGGGAATTAAATGTAGGTGAAGGCATTTATCCCTCATTCTCCCCGCCTTTTAAAATTTTTTTCCTCTGGTTTAAGATTCCTTCTCATTTGAGATTTTACTTACAATCTAAACATTCACTGATAACATTATTGTAATGGTCACAAGGAAACTGATTTCATTTGATGTATTGTATGAAAGAGAAAATAGCACAAAAACAATACCTGAAGGGTCAGAAAGACATTCATTTAATGTTCTTAATTGCCCTTTAAATTTACCTCACTGTCTAGTTCAGTGCCAAGCACCCCAGAAGTCCATTATACATGGACCTAAGAGATCACCACATGTCATGGGCACAGAGAATTATAGAGTTATACAGGCTGTTTGTCCCAACTCGTCCATGCCACCTGGGTGCATCCCTAAACTAGTCCCATTTGCCCACATTGTAATTGTACCCACCTCTACCACTCCCTCTGGCAGCTCATTCCATATGCCTCCCTGCCCCTCAGGTGCCCTTTAAATCTTTCCTCCAAAGATGTAGGAGTTAGGAAGCTGTGGGCATGCTATGTCGGCATTGGAAGGGTGGCGACACTTGTGGGCTGCCCCCAGAACACTCTCCCTCCAATCTCACAACAAGACCAGAGCAGAGACTCTTAGAGTAACAGAGTCATATAGCACAGAAACAGGCCCTTCAAACAACTCATCCATGCTGACCAAGGTGCCCATCTCTGCTAGTCCCATTTGCCCACATTTGACCCATATCCCTCTAAACCTTTCCTATCCATGTACCTGTCCAAATGTCTTTTAAATGTTGTTATCATACCTGCCTCAACTACTTTCTCTGGCAGCACGTTCCACACATGCACCACCCTCTGTGTGAAGAAAATGCCCCTCAGGTTCATTTAAAATTTTTCCCCCCTCACCTTAAACCTATTCCTTCTAGTTTTTGGTTCCATTTCCCTGGGATAAAGACTGTGTATATTCACCCTATCTATGCCCCTGATGATTTTATACGCCTCTGTAAGGTCCCTCATCAGTTTCCTATGATCTAAGGAATAAAGTCCTAGCCTGCCCATCCTCTCCCTATAACTCAGGCCCTCAAGTCCTGGCAACATTCTTGTAAATCTTCTTTGCACTCTTTCCAGCTTAATGACATTTTTTCTATAACATGGTGACCAAAACTGTCTATAATACTCACCAACATCTTGTACAACTGCAACATAACATCCCAACTCCTGCATTTGCAATACTGTATTCAGTTTTGGTCACCCTGCTGTAGGAAAGATGCCATTCAGCTGGAAAGAGTGCAGAGGTGGTATACAAGGATGTTGCCGGGACTCAAGGGACTGAGTTATGGAAGGAGGTTGAGCAAGTTGGGACTTTATTCATTGGAACGTAGGAAAATGAGGGTTGATCTTACAGAGGTGTATAAAATCATGAGGGGCATTGATAGGGTGAATGCGCACAGTCTTTTTCCCAGGGTTGGGGAATCAAGAACTAGAGGGCATAGGTATGAAGAGATAGGGAAGACATTTAATAGGAACCTGAGGAGCAGTTTTTTCACCCAGAGGGTGGTCAGTATATGGAATGAACTGCCAGGGTAATGGTTGAGGCAAGTACATTAACAACATTTAAAAAGCCCTTGGCCAGGTGCATGGATAGGAAAGATTCAGAAGGATATGGGCCTAACATGGGCAAATGGGACTAGCTTAGATGGGAATCTTGGTCAGCATGGACCAGTTGGGCCGAAGGGCCTGTTTCTTGCTGTATGACTCTATGACTATATACTCAATGCCCTGACTGATGAAGGCCAGTGTGCCAAACGCCCTCTTCACCACTCTGTCTACCTGTGACGCCACTTTCAGTGAACTATGTACTTGTACTCCTAGGTTGCTCTTTTCCACAACACTCCCCGGGGTCCTACCATTCATTACCTTGGTTTGACTTTCCAAACTGCAACATCTTGCACTTACCTGAATTGAAAGCCATTTGCTGATCCTCAGCCCACTTACCCAGCTGATCAAGATGCCCCTGTCATTTTTAATAACTCTTCACCTTCTCCAGAGGCTCCCCACAAGTACTTCAACCTGCACCTAGTGGGAAACTATCACTCTGATTTACACCCTTCCAATGTCTTGTTTTTCATGCAAGTTGCTCAAATTTATCTTGTAACGAGATTGAATAAAGCTAGCATCTGATGAATGTCTCCCAGGGCGCAAAAAACAAATTGCTGGAGGGACTCAATGGGTCAGGCAGCATCTGTGGAGGGAAATGGACAGTCAATGTTTCAGGTCGAGACCTTTAATCTGGACTGAGAAGGGCTGCAGATGATAGAATCTGATAGGAAAGAAAGGTGGAGCATGGAATCAAATAAGGAAGGTGGGGAGGGCAGATGGGAACAGTGGGGGAGGGGACCCAGTGGGAGGCGATGGGGAGATGGGAGTAGGTGAAGGAGGGTAAAAAAAAGGGTGATGGGGGCTGGGGTGAGTATAGGAGGATCTGGGTAGACCAGGAGGAGAGAGAAAGGGACACAGGGGAGCAGGATACCTGAACTTGGAGAATTCAGTGTCCATGCCATCAGGTTATAGACCACCCAGGTGTAATATGAGGTGCTCTTCCTCTGGTTTGCGTTTGACCTCACCCTGGCAGTGGAGGAGGCCGAGGACAGACAGGTCATTGTGGGAATGCGGACGGGAACTAAAATGGCTAGCAGTTGAGAGCTCCAGGTGGCCATGGTGCATGGAGCACAGACGCCTGGCAAAGTCTGCGCTTGGTCTCACCAATGTAGAGGAGGCCACACATGCAATCCCTTAAAATTCCATCATCCGCAGACCTTTGTTGCCTCCACCTATCACCTCCCAGCCTCTGACACTATTTCCACCCACCCCTCCTCCATCTGCCAATCACCCCTCTTCACCTGGATCCACCTATCGCTTGCCAGCTCTTGCCCTCACCTCTTTATACTGGCTATCTCCCTTCTACTCTTTCAGTCCAAATGAAGGGTCTCGACCCGAAATGTTGCCTGTCCATTTCCATCCACAAATGCTGCTCAACCCACTAATTTCCTCCAGCAGTTTGGGTTTTTTTTGCTCCAGATTCCAGCATCTGCAGTCTCTTGTTTCTCTCAGGGAGTGTAAGTCAGTCAGCTGACTTACTAGATGTGTTGGTTAACTGCCTGTCAAAGCACACCATGAGGTAGAATCTCATTGAAGTTGGCATAAATTGTGAAGGATGAATCTGGTGGGGTGGAAGATGTGGACCAGAAGAATTCTATCCTTTATCTGTCCAGGTAGAGAGGAAATGAGAGCAGAAATGTGATCAAGGGAGCTGTCAGCTATGGTAAAGGGGAAACCAGATTTCAAGAAGAAGGAAGATATCTCAGATATGAAAGATATGTACATTCAGAGACTGGTCACAGAATCCGAGAAGTGTTTGTGATGAAGAATCTCCATCAAATCCCAGTGAGACTACAACAGCTGATTTTTTCCACCACCCCGACTGTATCTTCCTGCAGCAAAGACAGATTGCAGACAAACAGAACAGGAGCAAGTACTAATGCTGAAGGATCTGATTCTCGTGCAACTATGATGAAGAAGCTCCATCAAGGTACACCACTTGATACATTGCTGCAAAACCTACATGCAGTTATTGTCAGACGAAGGTCAGAGAACCAGCGGGTGCTCCAACACAGTCTTTCCCCATACTTATATGTTTCAGATAAGCTCTGCAATTCTGGAGGATGACCTCAGAGGCGAACAAATGGTGGGTTCCTTTGTCAGATCAGAGAGAACCGATCACCAATCAAAACATCTCATGGATTTTGTGCTGGAGATACCAGGCATATGCATTGTTCTACTGGAAATTTATCTTGAAATTTCATGCTGAAAGCACAACAGTTTATGTAAGAAGTAATTTAAATGGCATGGACAGTTATAGATATAAGTTAAATTGAGCTCATTGAAGTCCTATGAGTATGGACTCTCTGTTGCATTGAATGTTGAAATGAGAACACTCATAAACATATATAAACGGATATAAGAAATGTAGTATCATCAGGCACCATCTACTGGTAATACAACAATTATTAACAGCAAACATTTTGAACTTCGAGGCCAATGTGCATATCAATTGCCAAGATGAAGGACAACACATTATATGTTTATAAGTGCCTCAAAGACATTTCGTAACATGACTCACTAAAAAACAAGAGAATCAAAATGAAGACAAAGCCACTGGTGATGCCAGAGCACAACAATCAAGGAAATTTTGGTCCAATTATTTTATTTCACTTTGCCCTCTTCTTTAGTGATGTTGAAAACTAATACCGGACAAAATAATCTAGCTAAAGAGTAAATTTTGATGGAAATTGACTGCTGTACATCAGGATAGTGCAATGGAATCTTTTATGTCATCTAAATGGAGAATCAGGATTTAAATTACCATCTCATCCAAAAAAAGCATAATTGACAATGCAGCACTGCGAGGATTTTATGCTCAGTTGTGAATGATAAGCTTTCAACCTTCTAATATTTGATGGTATTGTTAAAAAATATGGGGGGGTTGGTGCAAAGGAGACATAAACATGGAAACAGGAAAAGTTCGTAGAGTGAAACAGAATCTCAACCTGCAAAAGATTAGACTGCTACAACTTGTACATTTAATACAGCATTCCAATGGGGAACACAGAATCAGCTGCAAGGATTCTGGCAGGACCCTCCTTATTATAATGTGTCCTTCAATATCAAATGTTAATGCTTATTCTCACATTCCCAGTCAGAATATTGTTCTGTGTCATATCATTTCGATTTGTCGAAGAGTTTCTGCAATTTGTTTTTAAGCTGACGATGCAGTGAAGCCAGTAGGTGGTGCTCTACGGACACAAGAAAAGTCTACCTTTGTATAGTGTTGTTTATGATCTCAGGATATCCTAAGCAATTTTCATTAATTAAGTAGTTTCAAAGTATGATCAGTTTTATAATACAGGACAGTTACCAGCCAATTTGTGCACAACAATTGTCCTCAATATGAAAAACAGTCATGCTGAATGAGGAATAAATATTTGCTGGACTCCTGTGGTAATACCTCCGTTCTTGTTTAAACTCATGCCATGGGACGTTTAGATCAGGCTGAGATGAGCCCTGAGTCTAATAGTTCACCCAGAAGAGCTGTGGCACTCCCTCAGTGCTGCGCTGAACAGGAACAAACTCACAACTTTGTAACTCAGAGGCAAGACTACTACACACTGGACCACATCTGGAGCTAATTCATGCCAAACAGGCATTGACTGTAAACTGAATTAAATATTTTGTTTTCTTGATTCATCAAGACTTCATGTGACTTTGTCTTAGGTTTTCCTCAATTGCTATGAATAATTAATACAGGAAAACTTATATTTTTCCCCTCTGATTTTCTCCCCCTATGCATGGAATCTCTGAAATGGCTGCAGAGGTGGCAGCAGCTGGCAGGTGGTTCTTCCCAGTGGCTGTTCTTTAAGCATGAGGCTAAGTTATGAGAAGTGGAGATTATTTAACTACAGGGCATCACAACTAAGCCTGATCCTGCTCACAGCTGATATTTGTAAATGTCATTAAATAGAGGCCATGAGTAGGGAATCATGACTTTTTGCATCTGACGCCAACTTTGTCAGAGATCCTTGATCTGAAGATGGTCCCTACGATAGTTTTTTGAAGATCCTGAAGAAACTCAGGAATCAGATTAATCCATAAGTAGCAGATGTTTCCAGTTAGGAGAGCTGGCCACCTGCAGGGGTAGCTTTCCCTTCCTTTTCTGTTCTCTTTTTAAAGACAAGGCATTTATCTTTAAAGCAGGCCCCTGCTTGATGAAGCTTGTGGCACCTTTGAGATTAGTTGATGGCTAGCTCGTCCCACCTCTTGGCGTTCACTTGAGGTATGCCTTTAGTGTGACCGTAGCATTTTCTTTGACAGCCACGTCACCTTAATGTGTGGGTGGCCTCTGAGCATAAGGCTTGTTTGGGGGTCAAGGGCCAAGCAGCTGGATGGAATCCAGTCCACCGGAAGTTCATTGCTTCGATTCGAGTGATATTGGCCTTGGTGAGAACACAAACATCAGTGCAGTGGTACCACTTCTCCAGACTCTTTAAATAATGACAATAATTATCCAAGTTTCATATCTCCAGAGAAGAGTAGGAGAGATAAGCAAACTCGATATCTGGGTCTTGGTGTTACTTGTAGGTCACAGTGACTGAAGTTGCACCAAAGCTGTTTCCTGAAGGTAGCACTAGCAATGTTTGCTATCAGAGAAAGGTGGTTACTGAGGTAAGGGAATTTCAGTGTCTGTCTCTTGATAGGGATTTGCAGGGGTACATACACTGGACTTTAATTGGGCTGTTGAGATCACAAGAGCGATCAATGCTGACTGAGAGTCCCAGACCTCTGTGAAGACATTTAGCATGGGGTATTCTCATCAAAGACTACTGAGTACAGAATGGATAGGGGCTCTTCCATTTTGAACACTCGTGTTTGAATACCAAGTTTTCAAAGGCATCCACCATTGACCCCAATGGCTGATGACTGAGCCATCCTTGCAAACATCACAGTTGCAGATGAAATACATAAGAATGAATCATTACAGTTAAATATTTCTAAAATTAAAATGTCTAGTGCAATCAGATCAGGAATCAGAACTAAATCTATTTGGCACTAAAATTTTTCTGCCTATGTCTATTGACACACATAAAAATTAATGTTTGTGTCAAACAATTGTCTGTATTCTTCTTTAACTAATTGTGCATCAATCATTGGTTGAACTGAATGGTGCTTTTCTTATATTCAAAATAGCTTTAACTAAAATATTTTTAAATTAATCCAGTTCTGGAAGCATATTAGCTTTTGAAATGGTCATGGATCTTAAAGTTACATAAATATTTATGTGATGCTGTATTAAGGCTTCAAAACTGACCTATGTCTTGGTTACTTGGTGGCAACAAGAAGCATTCTGACAGCACTTAGCAGTCAAAGGTCAAGTGTGTTTCTGGCATGTATGCAGACTAATGAAATCCCCGTTCTTCACATCATGATGGAATGTGGGGTGGAGAGGGATAAATGAAATACAGGTGACCCCTATATTATGGTCATTCGGGTTATGGAAATTGTCCCTTGCAGAACTTGCAAATCATTCCCCAAAAATTTGAGATGCAGAATAAAATTCGCTCTTATCGAAGTTATGTGGTAATTAAATTAACACATTTTTTTTCAAACTCACATTTCTTGATGCATGCACAGATGATGTGACTTCGCATTGCTCAAAATTACAATACGGGCCATTTTCTAGGAATGTGGTCCTCCCCATAGCGCAGGGGTTGCCTGGCATAAGTAGAGTACGAGTTCACCTGGAAGACAACATTTCGAGAGTTGCTAGCAATGTTTTACAAAATGCCGTGTAGATCATGACCCTGCAATTGTCAAGGCCTTATGAGCAAAGAGGCGCTGTTTCAGTTTCAGCATTGGCTATTCTGTTGATCTATTAAAAGACTGCATAGTTAATGACACAGCAGTGACCTGAGGACCCAGTCTTCAAAAGGACAGATGTGTAATGCAAATGACACTCTTCCAGCCACTGGAGAGTATTGCTTCCTCAAGAATTGCTGCTTCCGTAATGGGAAAATGGAGGTAGAGTGCTCCCAACACCTTGGAGAGGGACAGGGTCAATTTTCTCACCAGGAACTAAGAGGCTGGTAATGCACACAATTTTGCTCCATTCCAAGTTAAAACTAATTTCAACCGCAGAACAACTTTTTTTTACAGTGTTGTGGAAAGGAATTTCTAGACCAGTATGTTCCCAATACTATCTTAAGCAGCTCAACAAATGTGGTGCTATTTCTCCCAGAGAAAGTCATTAAGGGTTTATATCAAATTAATTTTATAATAATTTAATTTAAATCTCATTACTTTGTGGCAATCAATTATACCTTATTGTCATAGCCCAATATTACTATTTTTTGTTATATGCTACAGTACCATGTAATCTTGCTTGGAGACTATTCTCGAGAAGCACAAGCAGGTGAAACACGGGTCTGTTTAGATGATCTCCATAAATTTCTCATAATCGTAGCCTCTTTACCTAAAATAATATCAACAAACATCTTTAGTATTGGTAATGAAATAAGTGCAGAATGATATTGAATCGCACTGTTAGTCTGGGACCTTTACCCAAATTCCATTGCTTTTTCCAATGCATGGCAAACATGCAAGTTCTGTAACTTAGGAAACTGCTGCCTCTGCCTGCACAATGGCCGCTGACAGAAGCAATTACTCCAACTGCATTTTACAGGTCCCAATGTCCATCTTGAAGTTGACAGTCCTTTCTGAACAATTTTAGATGATTTTTAATGTCTCTGTGAAATAACAGACTAAACATTGGCTTTACACAGCATTTATTACCTCTAGGGAGCCAGAATTAAATTTGGCCCAGGCATATGTGACACAACAGATCTCCCTGTGTAAGTTATATCTGAAAATAAATTTTGACAAGCTATCTCTAATCCCCAGTGGACATGGATCTGAACTATAAAATCTTGGCTAAATTGACATTCTTGGCTGAAGGCCTGTATTAAAAGTGTGGAAAGTAAGATGTCACAGCAACAGGAATAATTATTGAGGCTACAGAAAACAGAATAACCTGAAAGCAGTTCACTTCTTATCAACAGTTGAGAGACTTCATGCTGTTCTTGCCACCACTGAAATTCTGAAATCCAACTATTTGCATAACTACGCATTTGACCTAAATGCAATTTTCTTACTTCTTAAATACTAGAACATTGTAATCAAACATCCACCTTTTGTCATCCTTGACATTCAATGAGCTCTGCACACCTGCATCAGAAGGATAGCATAACATATGGCCTAGAAATGAGGACACATGACTTACATGGTCTAAAATTTAATTTATTTTTCAGGAGAGGAATGCAATTGCGACCTTTTCTGGGTCAAATGGCACCATTCCAAAAATTTGTACTGGCATTTCCTGTCATGAATCGCCCTTGTGCATCTGACATGATTTCCATGTCCAATGTGTGTCAAATGATGTAATACTCCATGTAATCCTCCTTTCGGTGTATTACTCAGAAAATCAATGCACATTGACCTGAAGAGTATGTGGTGGGACACTCAGTATAATCAGATTTTAATAATGCAGATCCGAGCTAGCCTCCCCCCAACTCCCATCCTGTCCCAGGTTCAGCGAAGTCTTCCCATCAGCCCTCTACAACCGTACCAACTGACAACAAAACAATGATTTTATCCCAGTGAAGTCATTGATTAGCCCAGGCCCTAAACCCCAATTCTCCATTTTCCCCCACTCTATTTTCCCTCACCTGTTCCACATTGACCCTATAGCGAGCCTTTTAGAGGGCATATTCTTTGTACTGTGGTGAAAATACCATTTCCAAAAGATGGTTATAATACTAAAAATTTTCATTTAGAACATAGAACATAGAACAGTTCAGCACAGGAACAGGCCCTTCAGTCCACAATGTTGTGCCAAACTAATTAAAATAGTAATTAAATGCTTAACTAAATTAATCCCTTCCGCCGACACAATGTCCATATCTCTCCATTCTCTGCACATTCATGTGCCTATCTAAGAGCCTCTTAAGTGCCTCTATTGTATTTGCCTCCATCACCACCCCTGGCAGCGCATTCCAGGCACTCACATTTGCCCCGCGCATCTCCTTTAAACTTACCCCCTCTCCCCCCTCACCTTAAATGCATGCACTCTGGTATTAGACATTTCGACCCTGGGCAAAAGATGCCAACTGTCCACTCTATCTATGCCTGTCATAATCTTATTAACTTTGATCAGGTCTTCCCTCAGCCTCCGCCGCTCCTGAAAAAACAACCCAAGTTTGTCCAACCTCTCCTCGTAGCACATGCCCTGTAATCCAGGCAGCATCCTGGTAAACTTCTTCTGCACCTTCTCCAAAGCCTCCACATCCTTCCTATATTAGGCCAACCAGAATTGAATGCAATACTCCAGATGCGGCCAACCTCAGTATGCATACACCTTCTATACCACCCTATCAACTTGTGGAGCCGCTTTCAGGGAGCTGTGGACTTGGACCCCAAGACCCCTTTGTACATCAACACTGTTAAGGGCCTTGCCATTAACAGTATACTGTCCCTTTATATTTAATATCCCAAACTGCAACACCTCACATCTGGCTGGATTCAATTCTATCTGCCATTTTTTCACCCATATCTGTAACTGATCTATATCCCACTGTATCCTCTAGCAATCTTCTACACTATCCACAACACCACCAATCTTTGTATTGTCTGCGAACTTACTAATCCACCCATTCACATTTTCATCCAAATCATTTATATATATCAGAAACAGCAGAGATCCCAGTACAGATCCCTGCAGAACACCACTAGTCATGGACCTCCAGCCAGAATAAGTCCCATCAACCACTATCCTCTGTCTTCTAAGGATAAGCCAATTCTGAATCCAAACAGCCAAGTTACCGTGATTCCCATGCATCTCAATCTTCTGATGAGCCTCCCATGAGAGACCTTGTCAAGCACCTTACTAAAATACATGTAGACATCATCCACAGCTCTACCTTCATCAATCACCTTTGTCACCTCCTCGAAAAAATCAAATTAGTAAGATATGACTTGCCCAACACAAAACCATGCTGACTGCCCCTAATTAAGCCATGGTTTTCCAAATGCTCATAAATCCTATCCCTAAGAATGCTCTCCAATAACTTCCCTACCACTGACGTGAAACTCACCGGTCCATAGTTTCTAGGATTATCCCTGTTTCCTTTCTTGAATAACGGAACAACATTAGCTACTCGCCAGTCCTCCGGAACCTCGCCTGTGGCAAGAGAGGACATGAAGATCTTGGTCAAGGCCCCAGCAATTGCATCTTTTTCCTCTCTCAATAAGCTAGAGTATATCCCATCAGGCTCTTATCCACCTTACATTTATATTTAGATTCATAGATTCATAGAACATTACAGCACAGTACAGGCCCTTCGGCCCACAATGTTGTGCCGACACCTTATCCTGCTCTAAGATCTATCTAACCTTTCCCTCTCACATAGCCCCCCATTTCTCTATCGTTCATGTGTCTATCTAAGAGTCTCTTAAATGTCCCTAATGTATCTGCCCCCACAACCTCTGCTGGCAGTGCGTCCCATGCACCCACCACTCTGTGTAAAAAACTTACCCCCATATATCTTCCTCCAATCACCTTAAAATTATGTCCCCTCATGTTAGCCATTGTCGCCCTGAAAAAGTCTCTGACTGTCCACTTGATCTATGCCTCTTATCATCTTGTACACCTCTATCAAGTCACCTCTCATCCTCCTTCTCTCCAAAGAGAAAAGCCCTAGCTCGCTCAACCTATCCTCATAAGACATGCTCTCCAATCCAGGCAGCATCCTGGTAAATTGCCTCTGCTCCCTCTCTAAAGCTTCCACATCCTTTCTATAATGAGGCCCTTTTACATTCTACTTTTAACTTAACATCACAAGGCATCCCGCAAAAGCTTAGTCAGAAATCAGTGAAGGAGGTATTAAGAGGAAAGGACCAAAGGAAGTAAAGAGGGTGGAGATACAGAAAGACACAGGCGGTGAAGGCAAAGGGTTCAATGCGGGAAAACCCTGGCGAATAACAATCTATGGGCTGATCAGCACCATTGTAGTGACACGATACCAAGTACAGCAGTGTGGATAGTTATGAGATTACTGATCAAATGTGTGGATTATGCAGTAATAATCATTAAAACTAAGACAAAGACTAGACCAGCAGTGACAATAGAGGAGACCGAGGATTTCTGTGTTTACTGGAAGGAACAGGTATTTGTGTCTCTTTAGTGAGAAAACCTGCAGTCACAAGGAGAGAAAAATGGGGGAAAACCAAACAATTGCTGGATTCTTCTTATCAGTTGTTCATAAATTCAGAAGCTACATGAAATGTACAAGTTCAAGTTCAAGTTTATTGTCATGGGCATGCATACCCAGGGTATAAATGCCATGAAAATTAGCTTTTTGCAACAGCAGCACAGTGCATTACCAACATAAGTTAACATAAACTTAAATTAACATGCATAATACATAACTTACACAACAAAATAAAATAAATATACTGACATTAGTAGAAACATGTTAGAGTCATATAGCATGGAAAAAGGCTCTTCAACCCACTGAGTTTAGGGCAACCAAATACACTAATCCTATCATATTCTCACCACATTCCCATCAGCTCCCCCGGATTCTACCACTCACCTACTCACCAGTATGCTGGTTGTGTTCCTGGCAGCACCACTGGAACCTGCCACAACTCCAGCCATGAATCACACCACAGTCCGTCTTGGAGCAGCATGTCCATGAGGGTCAGCAGCTGGCAGGCTGGGGCGAGGGTGGCCTGGCACCGATACGTGAGCCACTGCTGAGGACAATGCAGCACCTGAGGTGCGGAACAGTTTCTTGCTCTGGCATCATCCTTGTAAATCTTTGTTCCAATTCTTCTAAGGACAATAAACTGTTGACATTTTGGGTCGAGAACCTGCATCTATTTGCATGTACACCTTGAGGAACCAATCATTGTGTACAAATACAATGATGAGTTTCAGACCAATTGTGTTAATGGGCTCCCTAATGTGCACTGTTCTAATAGAGAGCAGTCCTTATTTTCATAACTGCACCTTGTGATTTCAAAACCTATCACTGTTTGTAATTTTCAGTGGAAGTAGTTTGTTAGCCAATATCATTTCCTTTTAGGTCTTTAAAGATTTTAATGTCTTTATTAATACATGTTAATGTTTTTAGAATATTATTGGGCACATTTTTGTTTGGGGTGGGGTATATTTGGTACAAAGGGGCTTAGCAATATCCATGTTTTTTGTTATCTAAGGGAAGTCTATACTCCTATCTCTTGCAGATAACAAGGATGTAGAGTAATCCATGCTTGGGAGAGAGAATTTAAACACTTCTTTTAAACCAAATTTTGACATCTGATCCTACACTAAACATTTCCCATTCAAAACCAGAATATCAAAATAAGCAATTTAACTAGTCAACCTAATCTTGCAGGACAGGAATAGTGATATTAACATGTTTGACATCAAATCCAAAACTTAAGAATGCTCATTTTCAAATTTTGATAACTTCATTTGCAATTGCAGATTTTTGTCAATCTGAGTAACTTTTGAATGACAATAACATCAAGCTAAAGTCTTTATCTGACTCCTAGGGTACTTTACAGGCAACCCTGTGTTATGGCAGTTTAGGTAATGGAAATTTGCCCTTACAGAATACAAAAATCACTACCTAAAATGTGGGATATGGAACAAAAAATCACTCTTACAAAATTTATGTGAAAAAAAGTAAATAAATAAACACATATTTTATTTTTTCAACTGCATTTCTTGACGCATACGCAGATGATGCAGCTATGCGTTACAGAAGATCACGATACAGACTGTTTGCTAGGAACGCAACACCCCACCCCCGGTAATGTGGGGGTTGCCTGTATTGCATTAATAAATACAATTATCACAGATCTATCAGAATCCCTAAGCCCTAGACATAGATAAAGTCCAGTCAGAAAGCTAAAAATTTTAAGATGCCATGCTTTGTTCCTGGCTGTCTCATCTAATCCACGCCTTTAAGTGAATGATTTAAGGGTATAATTTTCTCATGTATCAAGAGTGACAAACAATACCAAAGAAATTATTAGTGACTCTTCATTTTCTTTGCATAGTCATAATTATTTAAATGAATTGAAAAAAAATATTCCTTTTCCAAACACCTTTACTCTTGATTTCATTAATCAGCTTGATTGGCTGGAGGAGTGCACAATGCCTATTAGCCAGCAGTGGGTGAAACACAATACCACTTTTCAATCCCATTGGTTTCCAGGTAGACTATGATGATAAATATTTTATTCATTCTATCCTAGGTTTTATGATTGGAAGGCCAATCAAACACCTGCTTGAACAAAATAGGCAATACAATCCGAGTGACCTGTTTACTTCTTTACTGAGATCTGAAAGCAGCCGCTCTGTCTTCACAGCAGGTAGACAATATACTGACAATATATAGCTTGTTATTCTTGTATTCTGTAGGACTTTCTATAAAAGTACTTCAGATGTCATTTTATAACCGTACTATAAATATTATCTGTTTGTATAATGTCACCAGAAGGTAGCAGAAAAAGGAAATAAATATATGATCATTTGTTAGTTGCAACTGGCTATGCAGGAGTTTGGTTACATCAGCTGATGAATGGTTTGTAAGTGTAAGGTTCATTTTGGCAATTGTTTGTGGAGATATTGCTTATTATCATAATGAATTTTTATTTGAGATAGAACTTGACAGCATAAAATCGTGCCTTTTGTGAATTATAAAAATATATTGCTCTGAAATAGCTTTGTGTTAGAACTAATTTCATGCATTTCTTACGCCTTTATATCATCAGTGAATCATCTTTGACATGTTTGCCATGACTAAGTGGATATGCATTTCATAGGAATTGGCTGTTGGCATGAATGTTCCTCATTTTCAGGATCAAATTGATTTAACTAGTCTGAGATACTCATATTGGCTTCTATTTGGACTTTAGCCACTGTCAGGACTATTTTGTTTCCACCAGCTGACAGAGTAAGAAGTGGAAATCCTAATACGTAAGGTAATACTGTAGATCTGTGAAGAAGGGAACTATGATCTCAACTGGTAAAGTCTAAGGTCGCTTACCTCCAGCTTATTTTTAATGGATCTGTGCTTCCTGGTATGACCACAATATAATCAATTCCTAATGTTTTTTTTCCCCTCAGTTTTACGACCATAATTTATTATTTGTTTTCTCTGCTTTCTTTCCCTAAATTTGTAGTCCTTGAAGTCTTTATAATCACATTGTTTTATTTCAGTTTATTTTTGTTCAATCAATACTTTTCACAACTTCACAGCTACTTAACTAATTTTCATGTAGTCTGCAGTCCCCAGATCTGCAGTTTAGTCTCTCATATCAGCTTACACAATCCCGGTTCTTGACTCATTTCTGCTCCATTTATCTTTGTTGGCCAAAACCTCCTTGTGAGTAATTTTTTTGTGCGAGATGTGTATTCGAGATGCCTATCATTACATCAAGAATATAAACATTGCTGTAAGTGGCCACAGTCACATGGGCTTCAGAGTACAGTTTGTACATGATAATGAGGCTGCTTCGTGACAGAGTTTCTTCACTTCCCAACTGTGTTAATAACAAATGAAGAAAGAGTTCTTTGGCAATCAGAAATGACACTCACTGCAGCATTGTACTTGTTGGGACTAATTGTGCTGAAGTTTTTAATTCTTATTCTAAATATCTTATAGATTCCAACATAGGTGCTTCTTATCCAAATGCAGATTCACTGAACATGAAATGTGGCCTCTGGCTTTCCTTCCTAAAGCTGAGATTCACATTTTGCTTTCAGACCCATGTCGGTCTCACAGAATAAGCTTGATGAATAGGTTGGGCCTAGTGTCAGAAAGACATTTCAAATTGGTATTACTGGATAACAACTTTGTATGCACTATGAGAAATTGAAGGGTAGCGGTTAGCGTATCACTATTACAGCGCCAGCGTCCCGGGTTCAATTCTGGCCGCTGTCTGTGAGGAGTTTGTACGTTCTCCCCGTGCTTGCGTGGGTTTCCTCCGGGTGCTCTGGTTTCCTCCCACGTTCCAAAGACGTACGGGTTAGGAAGTTGTGGGCATGCTATGTTGACGCCGGAAGTGCGGCGACACTTGCGGGCTGCCCCCAGAACACTCTACGCAAAAGATGCGTTTCACTGTGTGTTTCAATGTATGTGTGACTAATAAAGACATTTTATCTTAAATTAAGAAGCACAGTCTGGAGGTTAGGCAAGAAAGTCAGTCAGGTGAGAAGATTGTTAATGGGATAAAGGGGCAGGTGTAATGGATGGAAGAGGTGGCATTTTAGCTCCATGTTCCCATTTCTTCACTATCCCTTTGTTACTCCAGTCAACCCACTCCATTCTACTTCCTCACATTGCCTATAATTCACAGCCACCGAATCCTTAAATACTCCAACCCCACTCCCAAAAAGGACAGGGGGGACAAAGGAGAGGATAATGGAAGGTGGGAAAAACTGGATTTGGGAATCAGAAATCCATGCTTGGGAAACAGAAGTGGAGCATGGTACCCCTTTTCATTTTGCTCTTCTGTATGGTGGTTTCTTCCTACTATACCTCACCTTGAAGGAAAGAGGTCATGGAAAATAGACACTGAAAATGCATAGGATCTTAGCACAAAGCAACCACGGGAAGAAAATAAAGCAAAACAAAAGGACCACCCAGAAATGAGATTTACAAACAGACAGAGAACTGACATAAAGTTGGCACAGAATGACAACAGAGAGACTATTTACTCAATTTTTCTCAGAACCACACCATAGGAAGTCAAGTAATTGCACAGTAGTGTAGCGGTTAGCGTAACGCTTTACAGTGCCAGCGACCCAGGTTCAACTCCGGCCACTGTCTGTAAGGAGTTTGTACGTTCTCCCCACGTCTGCGTGGGCTTCCTCTGGGTGCTCCGGTTTCCTCCCACATTCCAAAGACATATGGGTTAGGAAGTTGTGGGCACACTATGTTGGTGCCGGAAGCGTGGTGACACATGTGGGCTGCCCCCAGAACACTCTACGCAGAAGATGCATTTCACTGTGTGTTTTGATGTACATGTGATAAATAAACTTATCTTATAATTGCACCAAAGTTAATGGGTGTGTCAAACTGAAAGTGCCCTGAAAGTATTACATTACTGCACCTCACAAATGATAATACTTACTTTCACTGCCTCATAGACATGCCAGCCATGGTTAGTATTGGCATTTAGATAGTTTGCCAGGATGAGTTTGAGTGCAGTGCCCATCAATCAGCTGTGTTTTGGCTGTGAGAGTCAGCATGTAATTTCAGGAAACGTCACTAGGTGGCAGCATGTACCTATCTGAGCCAAACCCTCAGACACGCGGAACAACAACAGAAGGCTGGAAGAGCTCAGCAGGTCAAGTCAAAACTGTCTATGGATGAAGGCTAGTTCTTTGTGGAACTAAAACATATTTGATGAAACAAAATGTTAAATACCTTTATATTTTTGAAACTATAATTGTTAACCACTTTTGGTAAGTGAGTTAATATTGGAGAGGAGATGTGACCAACTGGAGGCAACGGAATGTTGAGAAAAGTGGTGGTGAACTAAAGCTTGGTGAGAATTGTGTAGGTATGGAAGTGATTTAGGGTGATGTTGATGAGAGTCAGCATGCAGATGAGAAACAGGGGAGGCCAAGGAAGTAATGGAGCTGGAGGACATGTCGTTGCTGATAATTGTCTCTTTCTGACTGGAAAGATTGGAATGGAGCCAGGTGAGCATGGTCTGACTCAGCTGGGCAGCCGAGGAAGGGAGGTGGAGGGGATGGTGTGGTCAACCATGGTAAAGGTTGTATACATGTCCAGAGGATGACAAGGTTACCACAGGGGCAACTACTTAGAATGTCATTGGTGTGGCAGAAGTGGAAACCTTATTCAAGAAGCTGAGAGAGGGAAGGATGGTTGGAGATAGGGCAGATGTTGGTTGTGGAAGGAGAGGAACAGTATCTGAGGACTGACTTTATCAGTTAACATTGGAGGCCAGGAAAGAAACTGGGCAGTCAGTAGTTTGTCAGGGAGCAGGAGGTGCGTGTCCTGGACAGGGTGAACTTGGAGTGAGTGTGAGGTGACAGGGGAGACAAAGCAGAGAAGGATGTGAGTTCAGGGCTAGGGATGGAGGGAACCTTAAAGGAAGTTTGGCTAGAAAAAGGAGGAAAGTGACAGAGGAAGCTGAGTAATGGGTTCATGTCAAAGAAGCTCAAGAGTGTTCATAGTTGTTGAAGGGAAGGCTGGGGAAGGCCAGGGAGGAGGATTTCTAAGACGGTTTCCAGTGAAGAAAAGCCAGAGGTTCTCTTTGCATTTGAGGATGATCCTGGAATAGTGAGGAAGTTTGGAAGAGAAGACCTGGATCCAATGATTCTTTTTGTAGTCTCATCTCCTATTTTATTGTTTTATATTCTTATATTTTATGTTTCCTCTATGACATAGAAGAAGGCCATTCAGTCCATCAAGTACATGATAGCTCTCAGTGTTTTCCTATCAGTCCTACTCCCCTACGTATCCCCCTGTAACCTATTCGCTCTTGCATGCCCATCAACTTCACCTTGCTTCTCCTAACACCAGGAGTAACTTACGGTAACTATTTAACCCACTGACCAGCACATCTTTGGAATATGGGAGGAAACTAGTGCAACCAAGGGAAATCCATGCGGTTACAAGGAGAGTATGGAAACTCCACATGGATGACACCAAAGGCCAGGATCAAACCTGGTCTCTGGAGCTGAGAGGGGCAGAGGCTGTGCCATCCTGATCTCCAGCTGGGGCTGCATTGAACCTTCATGGTGGGCAACTGATTTAGCAATTGAAGTCTGTAAATCAATGAACTTGATGGAGCAGAGACAAGGGATGTGCTTTGGTGAAAGGAGTGTGTGTGTGTGTGTGTGTGTGTGTGTGTGTGTGTGTGTGTGTGTGTGTGTGTGTGTGTGTGTGTGTGAGAGAGAGAGAGAGAGAGAGAGAGAGAGAGAGTAATGGTTTTATGGTGGCAAAGTGCTCCACAAGTGGAAATGTCATGGTCAATGGGGAGGGGGGCCATAGGCTGGACCGTGAGATACCGCTCTGGTTCTAGGATAAATTCAAATTCTAAAAAGTGAAGGGACGGCATACCTACAGTGCATCTAGCCTTAACCTAGCCTCTGTGATCTGATAGGCAAAGAGCTAGTGTGCAAATGCTTGTACTCTAAGCGGTTGCAAGGTCACAGGAAAAAAGTGCAAATTCTCTGCAAACTTACTAACCATATTAACAACATTGTCATCCAAATCATTAATATAGATGATAAAGGACAGTGGACCCACCACTGACCCTTGTGGTCACACCACTGGTCTCAGGTCTCCACACCACTGGTCTCAGGTCTCCACACCACTGGTCTCAGATCTCCACACTACTGGTCACAGGTTTGCAATCTGAATAACAACCCTCCACAAACACCCTCTAACTCCATAAAGTTCAAATCCATACAATATAAACATAATCTTTTTTAAAAAATGAACCTATTGATTTTCAATTTTGGTTTACTATTAGGTGCTATGGGAACCACTAGAATCAGGTAAGAAGGAAAGTAGCTGAACTTTTCTATGCTTGGAGCATTACTTAGGCCAGTTGCAGATTCATCTGATGTGGCATTGTTTGTTTCAGTGCTCCACATTTGAAAATGCACTTTTCCTCAACTGAATAATAACGAGGAATTCAACTAGGTAATTCCCACTGTGAGTCATGCGCGCATACCTGACTGGAAACCCATATCAAGTGAAGTCGTCCTAGGTGCAACACTTCTTTAGAGCAAGTTACACCATTACTAATCACTTCTGGGACAACTAGTTTTTAATCGCACTGCATGGGACACGGACCCCGCTGAAGCATGCCCAATACTTGCCTTCATTTTCTGGGGTCCCCACCCCAGCCACTTATCCAACAGGAGCACCAACCATCCAATGACTCGTTGAACCCTTCCAGTAGGTCCCAATCCAGCATTGTCCAACCCAGTCCCCCAGGCCTTAATCAGACCTGGTCTCAAGTTCTCTGCTACATTTCCTAACAGCGGGTACGTTTCAAGGAGGACTTGTTGGCTGCAAAGCATTTTATAATCTCTGGTTGATAAATTCCAAGGTGCAGGAGAACATGCTGAGGACCACACTGAAATTTGGGATAACCACATTAAAGGTTTTGTGGGGAAGGAACACAGTGTAGAGTTCTGTTGTCACTGGACATTGAGGGATGGGCTCTGTGTAATAGCCTCTGATTACTGGCCCTCTCTTCTCCCCAGTCCCACTGGCCCTGATCTCTGTCCCAGAGGGTACATTTCCCTTGCTTGTCCTTGTCACTGAATTGGAGCTTCAGCCTCCTTTTTAAGTAGTGGTAGGATTCTGAGTTGACCAGAGAACACAACCTTCAGCAGGACATCACAAGCACTATGTAAACGCAAAGTCTTTCTTTCTTCTTACTATGTTTTTAAATCTATTCACCACACCAATATCTAGGACCGACACTTCCCTGTTGGGGATTTAGTCCTTGTTCCCCTAGTCTAGATCACATGTGATTAAAAACCCCTGATCCATATGTTTCAACCAAAGGAATTCTGCAGGTATTAGGAGAGGAGGTGTGTGAGCAATATTACAGCTTTGAGCATCACCAGCCGCCAGGTGGTGATCTAAATACACTGGATCACACAGCAATCTTTTTCACCAGGTTTATAAAAGCTGTCGTTAATACTTCAGGAACACTGTAAGATCCTAGCTATGGCCTGATTCAACATTCATGGCAGGAACACTCAGGCCTGACTTTTCCTTTCCTCTTAAAATCAGGAAATTATACAAAAGCTGGTCATTGACTTCAGGAAGGGTGGCAGTCCACATGCTCCTGTTTACATCAACAGTGCTGAGGTCAAGAGAGTTGAGAGCTTCAAGTTCCTAGGAGCGAACATCACCAATAGCCTGTCCTGGTCCAACCACATAGATGTCACGGCCAAGAATGTGCGCCAGTGCCTCTACTTCCTCAGGAGGCTAAAGAAATTCAGCATGTTCCCATTGACCCTCACCAATTTTTGTCGATGCACCATAGAAAGCATCCTATCCAGATGCATCACAGCTTGGTATGGCAACTGCTCTGCCCGACACCGCAAGAAACTGCAGCGAGTTGTGGACATGGCTCAGCACATCATGAAAACCAGCCTCCCCTCCATGGACTCTGTCTAAACTTCTCGCTGCCTCAGTAAAGCAGCCAACATAATCAAAGACCCCACCCACCCTGGACATTCTCTCTTCTCCCCCCTCCCATCGGGCAGAAGATACAAAAGCCTGAAAGCACGTACTACCAGGCTCAAGGACAGCTTCTATCCCACTGTTATAAGACTATTTAATGATCCCTTTGAATGATAAAATGGACTCTTGACCTCACAATCTACTTCGTTATGCACCTTATTATCTGCCTGCACTGCACTTTCTCTGCAGCTGTAACACTTTATTCTGCATTCTATTATTGCTTTTCCCTTGTACTACCTCAATGTACTGTATGGATGGCATGCAAATCAAAGTTTTTCACTGTATCTCAATACATGTGACAATAATAAACCAATTTACCAATTTACCAAATCTAGGACCATGCCAGAGACCATTTGACACATTGCACATGAAGTCTCCATCTATTCCCACTTTGACTTATCTCCCTCTTAAAATAGATTTTGAAAAAACAAATAGGAAATACCTTCAGTGGTGATTGGGTTTTGGTGCAGTATCTGACATCAGCCAAAGCAGGAATTTGGCCATATATTTACTAATGAAGAATCTAATGGCATTTTAGATTCCCATTCAGAAAAATATTTCTCCATTAAACTCTGGGCTTGCTCTGTTCAGGGTTACTCGGTCAACATGAAACCTAACCAGTGGATGAAGAGTTTGGGGGGGAAAAAAAGCAAGATTTTGAATTTAAAAATATAACCACTACCTCTTGAGAAATGTGGATGTTCAGTTACTTCATAGTGATAGACAGGCAGTGAACCATGAAACAATTGTTCTTGGATCTAATTTTCAAACAAGAATTGGGATAGATTTTGTGGTTTGATGAAACTTTTACAAATATGTCCAAAGAGCGTTGTGAATTTAGATTATCATTTTGAATTGTGAAAACAGTGAAAAATAATGAGTGCTGAATGTGTGCAATTTTCCATGGAAAAAGCATCAACAGAACTATTATTAGTTGTGTGTTCAGCTTAACTGCATTTTGACTGATCCTTAAGGAGGCGCATCCATTTATAGGTGAACAGTTGGCTGGGAACGGTCTCCAAATCTTTGGAAAAACTCAAAAACATTTTACCCATTTGATAGGGTCAGAGAAAATAGAGGGTGAGAAAAGCCAAGGTGTGGCCATAAAATGATGCACACAATAGAGTGGTACATCTACTTATTCCGGAATCTAATGATTGCTGAAGCAGAAAAGGGGATTGTAAGGAGAGTCAGTTTATTTGCCATTCCAGGACACCTTTCTGGAATGGTAGTACCACCACTTCACAGGGTGGTGAAGAAGGCATTTGGCACCTGGCCTTCATCAGTCAGGGCACTGAGTATAGGAGTGAGGAAGTTCTGTTGCAGTCATATAACATATTGGTGAGGCTGCACTTGAAGTATTGTGTACAGTTTTGGTCACCCTGTTATAGGAAAGATGTTATTAAACTAGAAAGAGTGCAGAAAAGATTTACCAGGATGTTGCCTGGACTTGGAGGCATGAGTTCCAAAGGAAAGGTTATGTAGACTAGGACTTTATTCCCTGGAATGTAGGAGATTGAGGGGTGACCTGATAGAGGTATATAAGATCATGAGGGGCATAGACAGGGTGAAAGCACGCAGTCTTTTTCCCAGGGAGGAGATGCCAAAAACAAGAGAGCATAGGTTTAAGATGGCAGCACATAATCAAGCATCATAGGGCATTCACCAATCAGACCGTGTGGTTGTTAACCTCCCCTTTGTTCACCCAGCTCTGTATCAATGATTTGGTTGAGGGATCAAGTGTAATATATCCAAGTTTACTGATAATGGTTAGCTAGGTGACAGTGTAGGCTGAGAGGGGACTGGGGAGAATCTAGCATTTAAGAAGTATCTAGACAAGAAATGGATTAATATAGATGGGTGCCACTGGTTGGCATGGACATGGTAGGCCAAGTGACCTGTTTCCATGTTATATGACTCTATGATTGTAGGTTCTGGGGCATGCAGACAGGTTTACGTAAAGCAGATGGAAGATAATGTGAAAATTGTGAGGTCATCCACTTTGGTAGGAAAAATAGAAACTGAGTATTTTTCAAAATATGATAGATTAAAACCATTTAGGTTCAGAGGGGCAAGGGTGTTCTTGTATGTAGCTCACTGGAAGTTAGTGCTGAGGTTCCACAAGCAATTAGGAAGGCAAATGGTATATTAACCTTTATTGCAAGAAGATCTGAGTATGAGAATACAGATGTCTTGCTTCAATTATATGGAGCCCAGGTGAGACTACCCATGGAATATTGTGTACAGGTCTGGTTCCTCTACTCGGAGATGTATATACGTGTGATAAAGGGAATTCAGTAAAGGTTCACCATATTAATTTCTGGGGTGACGGTTACGTCATACGAGGAGAACCTAAGCGCACTCATCCTGTACTCTCATGAGCTTAGAAGAATGAGACCGGATCTCATGGAAACATGCAAAATTCTTACAGGATAGACAGAGTACACCTGGGGTTGTTTCCCTTGGCGGGTGGTGCCTCAAAACAGGGGTCACAGTCTCAAAATAAGGAGTTGGCTGTTCAGGTCAGAGATGAGAAGAAATTTCTTCATCCAGAGGGAAGTGAACCTTTGAAATCATCTACCCAAGACCTAGTCACTGAATATATTCAAGACTGGGATGGATAAATTTTTGGACATGAAGGGAATCAGGGAAATGGGGTTAAAGGGTCACCCATGCTCTTATTGAAACACAGGCACAAGGCTTCCTGTTCGACTTTTTTATGGCCTCATGTTCTTTCAAAGAGGCTTCTCATTCATATTAGTGAGATCTGCACCAATCACCTACACACCAGCAGATCTGCAGTCATTGCACTCTCTAGAAATCCGAGCCCCTACACACACTAATTCCTCTGGTGGAGTGCGTGGACCTTTGCCTGCAACCATGGGTGTGAGGATTGGTAGAACAGTTGCATCAGAGGCTCTGCTCTGGCTTCCCTCTCTTAACGGTTGTCACATGGATGATACTTCCCCCTGCCCCAGCTGCCTTCACCTCCCACCTCCAGCCCCATGCTGCTTTGCAGCAGGCAGCACAATAACTGTATTAAGTTTGGTTAATAAAGCTCTTCAACTACAAATGGGAAGAAATAAACTTTAAAGTAAAATACTGTCTGAGCAGTGGATGACCTCAGCATTGAGACAAAGCTATTGAAATTTTGATCTGTGCCCAGCAATTCTGCATGTTGCTATTCAATGAATGGGAATGTGTTTAGGTGTAAGGTGGATAGATTATGGAGAGGGGATGGAGTGTAAAAGTCACATAGCCATATATAAGTAGAATTAATGTGCAAAATATGCAAGACTTTCAATTTGTAGATTAGTGTGCTTGCTCATTCTGATATAAAAGATGGTTGACTCAGTTAACTAAACATGCCACTTAAACTATGTTTAATTAAAATGACAAAAGATCTATGTTTCTTCCAGTTGTCATACAATATATGGATTTTTTTTGTATATAAATATATTTGCCTGGAAGTTCCATCTTCAGTCAGAATGCTCTGTACAGCAGTGAAAGTCTCTGCCAAGTTCAACTTCCATTGAACGAAATGGAATTTTAGAAGTGGCACCATATTTGCTGCTTCCCTTCAGGTTAGTACTATCGACCAGGGATGAAGATGTCAGCCCAGCAGTTGGCCAAAGTGGGTGCTAAAGGCAGGTTGTTTACTTGAAAAATAACAATTAAATTCTAACATCCAAGGCAGCCAGAAGACCCTACGGTTGGAGACCAGACTCATTGCCACAAAACAATTTTTCATGGAGGTGCTAATGCCTCAAAGAAGGATAGCATACACACCTGGGCACTCTGGAGCAACTGCTCCTGTACAGCTGCAGGACAGGGAACATATCTGCATGTTTGTGAACAACTGTGATACTCATTTTTGTTTTTTGTGTGTGTGTGTGTGTGTGTGTGTGTGTGTGTGTGTGTGTGTGTGTGTGTATTCCATGGTAGTTGAGACCATCTCCTCTAAAGCACATTTCCTGATTTACAAATGGAAAGCATGGAAAGTCTTTCACAACACAAAATAATTCTGGGAGTTCTGCGATTAGTCTAATTTTTATTCTGATTATTGTTCTAAGATTCAATGTGTATCAATATGGGTTAAAAAGCAAGACACTTGATTGTAAAAACCTTCCACATGCATATCTTAGAGACATGAGAGATTCTGCAGTTGCTGGAATCTGGAACAACACACACAAAACGCTGGAGGAACTCAGCAGGTCAGGCAGCATCTATGGAGGGAAATAAACAGTTGACATTTAGGGTCCAGACCCTTCATCAGGACTGGAAAGGAAGAAGGCAGAAGCCAGAATAAGAAGGTCGGGGGAGGGGGGGAGCAGGTTGGCAGGTGTTTACCTTCCCTCTCTCACCTGGACTCACCTATCACCTGCCAGCCTGTGTCCTCCCCTCCCCCGACCTTCTTTTTCTGGCTTTTGCCCTCTTCTTTTCAGTCCCCGACCTTCTTTTTCTGGCTTTTGCCCTCTTCTTTACAAGTCCTGATAAAGGGTCTCGACCCAAAATGTCGACTGTTTATTTCCCTCTATAGTTGCTGCCTGACCTGCTGAGTTCCTCCAGCATTTTGTGTGTACATGCATATCTTAGCAAGACAAGCACAGAACTTGTCAGCAAATTCATCCAATATTTTAGTAAGTAAGTTGTAAAGTTTTATCTTCTTTGCTTTTTCTGCCTTATAAAGTTTAGTTCCATTTTGTTTTACAGGCACCTGATTAAAAGCACCTTAATTTAAAATGACTGATCAAAGACAGCGTGCACTTTCTACCTCAGGGGATGCACTTTACCAAATTCTAGGTTTAGAGAAAGGAGCTTCACATGAGGAAATAAAGAAATCCTACAGGTACGTAACGTGGTGCAAGTCCCGAACAAGATATTATGTGTTCGAATTGCCTTTGTTAGGATTGTCTTCATTAGAACATTGGGCTAAAGGTGGTTCTTTCACAAGCCAAGGATAAATCAGAATAAATGGAGGAGAGAATTATTTGTGTTCAAGTATTACTTTCACAAAGGCAACTATTGGAGCAGCATCATATGTACGCACAGGCCAAATATCAATATTTTCTGCTTAAGATATTTTAGAGTCTAATCAAAGTGTCAGCATATGCTGATAAAAATCCAATATCAATTTATCAATCCCTTCCCAGAATTGCTCTTCAGTCATTGATGCTTGTATCTAAGCCTGAATGTCATTTCCCTCCCCTTACCTCAATTACAGCTGTTTGGATCTCTGTAAGATCTACACATTAACTTCTGTTCCCAATCTGCAGTCCCTGCCTTTGGTGCTAGCAGCAGTGCAGGGACTGATGCTAGTCTATTCAGGTAGGAGCAAAGTGGGACAGGACCAAACAAAGAAGGTAAAATGGATGGCAACAAGGAGAAATGGACAGTGATTGGAGAGAAGAGTAGTACATGGTAATGAAGCGCCAATTCATTCACAGGATGTGTACATCACTATCAGGGCCAATATTTATTGTCCATCCTTGACTGCCCCAAAATCATTTCAGAGAACTCTTTCTAAAATGATTACTGGCCAGGCTGGGAAAGGGGTGGGGGGCAGATTTCCCTCCCATCCCCCTCACATTAACCAGATGAGTTTTGAGGAGAACCAGGTGGTTTCATGTTTACTATTACAGGTACGAGCTTTTTAATCCAGATTTATTGAAGTTGAATTCCCCATCTGCTGTGGTGGGATCCAAAATTGTGGTTGTAGATCAATAGCCCAGGCCCTAAGATACTAGTCCAATAACTTACCTTTACCATGAGGAACAGGCACAGAAGAGGAGAGGAGGCCTGGGCCGGATCAGTGGTAATCACATTGCATGGTGGAGCAGGCTTGAGGGGCCGAATGGCCTGCTCTTGCTCCATTTTCTAATGTTCATTATGAAAGGAAAGAGAAAAGGCACATTGGAATAGTGAAAGTTTGGAAGATGTGAGAGGATGGTGGTGGCATTTTGATACTGGGGAGAAAAAAGTGTTCCAACAATGACATGGGGGGGAGAACTGCCAAGATGAGTTGACAGAGACAATGGTGGTAGAGATTCTCAGGTGCACCAGCTGAACAGGATTGCAAGAGAAGAAGAATGCCATGTTGACTATTGGAAAGAAGAAGCAGTGTTGATATTAGCTGAGATTTGGAAGAAGAAAAATGTGAGGAATTAGATGAGTTTGCAGAGGGTAGAATTCTTTATTGAACTAGGATGCTGGGGGTGGATAAATCGATGAAGGAAAGTGTTAACTTGACTTTGGGTATGCATTAGTCTAATGATCTAGTGAAAATGAAATGTTATTTTAGTTTTCTTTTTATAGGATTCAAAATCTACTTAATTGTGAAGCATAGAAGGCTTAAAATGAATCATCAGTTGTCTGCATTCAGTATATAGATTTCCCTTTAGTTTTTTATGAATTTGTGCTGTTCCACTGCAAGTAAGGAGTTGGTCCTTCCATTTTCACATTAGGCTACAAACATCTTAGTTAGTTTGTTGGTTAGTTAGTTAGTTTATTTATATGTTGATACTGTCTGTGTATTAGTTTTTTGAGGAACTGGCTCTTTTTTGTTAGTTTCTAGGTCAGTCTCTGACATTTGAAAGTCAGCATTTTTTTTGATAGAATGTCTAACTGTTAGTGTAACGCTGTTACAGCGCCAGCGACCCAGGTTCAATTCCGGCTGCTGTCTGTAAGGACTTTGTACATTCTCCCCGTGTCTGTGTGGGTTTCCTCCGGGTGCTCCAGTTTCCTCCCACATTCCAAAGACATACAGGTTAGGAAGTTGTGGGCATGCTATGTTGGCACCGGAAGCGTGGCCCCCAGAACACTCGATGCAAAAGATGCATTTCACTGTATGTTTCAATGTACATGTGACTAATAAAGATATCTAGCTAAAAAATTTCAGACCAAATATGAAGCACGAGCCTGATACTGTTTACTTTCACTGATATGGGCTTGTTCATTTCTCCCTTCAATATAGATCTTTATTTTATTGAGGGTGAAGTGCATTTTATTTTGGAGTGGGGTTTTATTTTTCCCTTTTAACCCAGATTTCCAATTATTCATACATTATTCCTGTCTACCATCAAAAGTTGCCAAATTGTTTGTATGCTAGCAACACTTATATGTTGGTGAAGTGATCCCAATGTTATAGGAGGCAGCCTTACCAGATACACAGTTGTGAACTTTATATTTAGTTTGTTCTCATAGTTGGTTGCTCCAAACTGACCTCACAGCCATGCATCCTATGAACAGGAAATTATAGGCCAGTGAGTCTTACATCAGTGGTAGGGTAATTATTGGATAAGATTCTAAGGGATAGTATTTACTCACATCTGGAGAAGCATACTTATTAGGGATAGTGTGGCTTTGTACGGGGGAGGTCATGTCTTACAAACTTGATTGAGTTTTATGAGGAGGTGACAAAGATGATTGATGAGGGTAGGGCAGTGGATGTTGAATATAGGGATTTCAGTAAAGCTTTTGAGAAGCTCAATCATGGTAGGCTGATCCAGAAGATTAAGGCACATGCGATCCATGGAGACTTGGTAGATTGAATTCAAAATTGGCTTGGCCATAGAAGACAGAGGATAGTGGTGGAGGGGTGTTACTCTGGAGATCTGTGACCAATGGTGTTCCTCAAAGATCATGCTGGATAGTGAAGAAGGTTGTCAAAAGATTCAGCAAGATATAGAAATGTGGGTAGAGAAATGGCAGATGGTTTTTAATCTGGAAAAGTGTGAGGTTTTACACTGCGGGAGGTCAAATGTAAGAGGGAAATATACAGTGAATGGCAGGACATTTAGGAGCATTGATGTACAGAGGGATCTTGGGGTACAAGTCCATAGATCTCTGAAAGTGGCAACACAAGTAGATAGGTTGGTAAAGAAGGTGTACGGCATACTTGCCTTCATCAGTCAAGGTGTTAATTACAAAAGTCAGGAAGTCATGTTGCAGCTGAGTAAAACATCGGTCAGGCCACATTTGGAGTATCGTGTACAGTTGTGGTTGCTGCATTACAGAAAGGATGTGAAGGCTTTGATGAGGGCACAGAAAACATTCATCAGGATGTTGCCTGGATGAGAGTATTAGCTAAAAGAAGAGTTTGGCCAAAATTGGACTGTTTTCTCTGGAGCATCAGAAGCTGAGGGGAGACCTGAATGAAGTATAAAAAAATTATGCAAGGCACAGATAGGGTAGATAGTTGAAGTCTTTTTTTCCAGGCTAGGAAGGTCAAATGCTAGAGGGCAAAGGTTTAAGGTGAGAGGGGGAAAGTTTAAAGGAGATTTACAAGGCAAGTTTTTTACCCAGAGAATGGTAGATGCCTGGAATGCACTGGCAGGGGAAATGGTGGAAGCAGGTATGATAACAACATTTCAGAGGCATTTAGACAGGCGCATGAACAGGCAGGGAATGGAGGGATATAGACCATGTGCAGGCAGATGGAATTAGTTTGGATTGGCATCGTTGTTGGCACAGACATTGTGGGCTGAAGGGCCTGTTCCTGCGCTGAACTGTTCTATGTTCTATTTTAAAGAATGGCCAGTTAACCACTCCCTGTGTTGTAAGGTTGTCAGTCATTATCTAGAGCACGTAATCCACTGTCAATGAATGGTGATGTATGCGGTTATATGATATAACCTTTATTTGATGCAGTGGCTAAGTTCTATGTAAAGTTGCTATTATAGCAACACATATGATTTCTTTTGTGCCTTAATTTGTTAATAGTAGTTAGACACAATGAACGTTGGTGGATTGGATATTGTAGTCAGTGCTGGGGTGGAGAATATGGGTTTTGTGGCAGGATCCTGGCATGATAGTGCAACCAGGTGGTTTATTGCCCATAACTCATAAAGTTCCCAAGGGTTAGGCAGACAGTGTGAAGATCTTAAAATCCCTTGTCTATCATCATTTGAAAAGGTTAGGTCCTTTTAAATTTACTGTTGGCCTTGCAAGCAAGAAATATAAATTGGAAAACAGAACAAGCCAATTATGTGAACTTAAGTTGCTGTAAAATATGAATGAGAGATAACCAAGTTCAGTAAATGCTGTACAAAGACATGCAACTTTCCCAGAAAGTAACTGAGATTGATGTATAGTAAACACTGAGAAGGAAGGAATGTGATGAGCCGATGCCGAACAGTCATCAGAATCGAACCAAAAGAAGACACTGGAAATACTAACATTGGCAAGCAATGACTAAAAACAGCCTTATGCACCTAAAACTGTGATGTTAATGACAACAAGAATGGAGACAAAAACTTTATGTTAAATCAGTGGAACACCTGTGCAAAAATAACATGTAATTTGCACAGAGGAAGCTGATAGATTCGGAAATCTATGCTTATATAGGATCTTAGTTTATTTTAAACCTTATGACAGTGTATTTGCTTTTACTGTTCATAAATATAATGTCGTAAATAAGACTTTATGTTGTTAATAGACCTTATTATCTTTTTAATACTTCCTAATTAACATCATGTATCAAATATCTTAAAATTATCCTTAACTGAGTGATCAAACAGGACGAGTTGAGTTATGTGTCTGTTGCAGGAACATGGAAAACATGACTTGAATTGAAAAATGGAATTTACTTAACTGATTAATGAGGTGAATTACTAATGTGACACGACTTTCAAATAACTTGGGGACTAGCATTGCCAGTGGAATACGTGATTACCCACTGAAGAAAAATTAATCTTACTTGACACAACAGACGAAGTAGTTATTATAAATATTAATTTCTTCTTGTCATCTACAGATTTTTTTCATCTGCGAGATTATTTCAACACTTGATGTTGAAACTCCTGATATTGATTCTATGTAATTAATTATTTTATGATTTAGTGCCTCACATCTTTGGACTATGTTTCATCAAACACACTTGCAGTAATATTCTCTCATCCTCCACCATTCCTTTTGATCATATGAAATAGTTTTGGTCAGAGACTTCTGCATGACCATCAACACTGCCATAGGATCATTAGCCAGAAGGGCATAATTCAAATGAGGACATGTGGGCATTTTCAATCATTCCTACCCTTTTTATTTTTGCGTGGTGCTCTATTCAATAGTCCAGGCAACAGGATAAACTTACCTGTTCAAGCAGTATAACTTTAAAGCAATAGAGATGCAATTATATGACTGAAACTATTCTATAGGCCATTAATAAGTGGGAAGGATATTGAAGACCAAATTAGTTGGGAAATTCCATGTGCAAAAGCCAAAACATAGTGATAATAGGGAGCTTTAACTCTCCAAAAAGCAAATGCATAATGGGCAAACTGGGGGAGGTGTTTCTGAATTGTGTTCAATGGATCTTTTTGATTGGTATGTTTCCAGTCTAACAAGGAAGGAAGCATTTCTGATCTTTGTTCTGGAAAGTAAAACTACACTAAGTCTGGATACATCTAGGAAACCATGAGCATAATATCATAACATTTGGAATAGCTCTGAAAATGAATATGGACCACTCCAAGGTAAAAATCAGACAACTGGAGAAGGGCCAATTTCATTGGGATCTGGCCTGGGTAAATTGGAACCAGAGTTTAACAGTCAACAATGCAATTGAACAATGAGAGGACCTTGAAATGGGGATTAAGTACATTACCATGAGAGAGAAGGATAGGGAAATGAAAGCCAGATCTCTGTACATCAATATAAATGACCAGAAGGATAGAGAGTCAAATAGAACAGAGAAAAAGAATATATGAAAGTTGCCAGGTTGTTAACAGAAAGTTCAAAGAGAAATAAAAAAATGAAAAGGAAAACAAAGTTAGAAAATGAGAAAACATAGGCATGTGAATGGGAAAAAATATTGCAAAGGGGGAGGTGAGGCAGATCAGAGGCTAGAAAGGAAATTTACTGATGGAAGCAGAAGGCATGGCTGAGATACTGAATGAGTACTCTGCTCAAGAGAACCCTGCTCAAGTCTCAGGAAAGAAAGATGTAGTTGTGATTCTGGATAGGGTAGAAATTGATAAAGAGGAGATACCTGAATGGCTTGCTGCACTTCAAATCACGTGGTCCAGAAGAGATTCATTCTAGGTTGCTGAGGGAAGTAAAGGAAGAAGAGGCAGAGATCCTGGCCATAATCCTTCAAACATCTTTTGGGAAATTGCAGCTGTTACATCCTTGTTCAGAAAAAAGTCTACAGTGTTAAATCCAGTAATTGCAGACCATTCGATTTACCTTCAGTGGTGGGAAAAGTTCTAGAAACAATAATCAGGAACAGAATTAGTAGTCACTTGGACAAATAGTGTTATGGAGTCAGAATCAAACACAGAAACGGGCCCTTCAGCCCACTGTATCCATGACAGCTATCGAGTACCTACTGATTTAAATACTATATTCCAGTACACGACCCTTAACCTTCTATAAAAATTTAAAAACTTCTTAAATGTTGTGAGAATACCTGCTTTCACCATTCTCTCAGCTAGTATATTCGAGATTTCAACCACCCTTTGGGTGAAACATTTATTCCTCAAATGCCTTCTGAATCTCCTACCCTTACTTTAAACCTATGCCCTCTGCTTATACATACCTCTGCTAAGGGGAAAAGTTTCTCACTATCTACCCTATTTATAGAATCATAGAACTGTACAGCAAAGAAATGGGCCCTTTAGGCCTAACTCGTCCATGTCGACCATGATGTCTGTCTACACTAATCCCATTTGGGCCTGTATCTCCCTTTGCCTTTCCTATCTAAGTACTTATCCAAATGCTTTCTAAACATTGTAATTGCATCTGCCTCTGCCATCTCCTCTGGCAGCTCATTCTAGATAACCCACCACCCTTTCTGTGAAAATATTACCCCTCAGATCTTCTTTAAGTTTCTCCCATCTCACCTTAAACAAGTGTCTTCTAATTCTAGACTCCTCTGCCTTAGGAAAAAGACTGACTATTACGCCCCTCATAATTTTATAAATGTCTATAGGTTCACTCCTCAACCTCTTGTGTTCCAGTGAAAATAAACCCAGCCTATTCAATCTCTCCTTATAACTACAACCCTCATTCTAGGCAACATACTAGTGAATCTCTTCTGAACTCTTTTTAACACTACCACATCCTTCCTGTAGTGTGGCAATAAGAACTGTACACAATACTCTAAGTGTGTTTTAACCAATGCTTTGCACAGGTACAACTTGATGTTCCAACTCTTATACTCAGTGCTTTGGCCTATGAAGTCAAGAATACCAAATACCTTCTTCACTACCCTAACAGCAAGCTATGGTCCTGCACCCCAAGGTCTCTCTGTACATCAAAGCTCCTAAGGACCCTGCACCCCCTGCACCATCTCCACTACAACCATATCCTTCTGTAGAATGGCAACCAGAAGTGCACTCCAGCTGTGGCCCAACTAATGTTTCATAAAGTTGTACCATAAACTCTTTGCTTTAATGAAGGCAAGTATGCCATTAGCATTCTTAATCATCTTATCTACTCATGTTGTTGCCTTCAGGGATGTTTGAACATGTAAACTAAGGTCCCAATGTTCCTCTATAGTTCTTACCATCCTATCATTCATTGAGTACATCCCAGCCAATTAGTCCACCCAGAGTGCATCACCTCACGCTTCGCAAGGTTAAGTTCCATCTGTTGCCTGGGATGGAGGATTTCAGTTTTGAGATGGGATGGGCTGGGTTTATTTTCCTTGGAATGAGGGAGGGCGTCCCTTGTCAGGAAGGAGGCAGTGTTAGAAATATTGGGTCACATTATGGTGGATAAATCCCCAGGGCCTGATGGGATCTATCCCAGGATGGTAAGGGGAAGCATGTAAGGAGACTGCTGGGGTTCTGACGCAGAGTTTTGCATCTTTGTGACCCATGAATAATGTAACAGAAGACTGGAGGATAGCTAACGTTGTCTCCTTATTCAAAAAGGCTGTAGGGGTAAGTCTGGAGACTACAGGCCAGTGAGCCTTATATCCGTGATAGGGAGGTTGTTGGAGAAGGTTCTAAGGGACAGGATTTATGTTCATTTGGAAAGGCAGGGACTGATCAGGAGGAGTCAGCATGGGTTTTGTGCAGGGGAGATCATGTCTCACAAATCTGACTGAGTTTTTTCAGGAGGTAACTAAGAAAATTGATGAAGGCAGCATGGTTGACATGGTTTACATAGACTTCAGTAAGACAAGGTCCTGCATGGTAAACTAGTCAGAAAGCAGAGGGATCTGATCTGTGTTGGCAAATTGGATCCAAAATTGGCTTGGTGAGAGGAAGCAGAGGGTAGTGGCGGATGAGTGTTTTCCTGACTGGAAATCTGTAACAAGTGGTGTACTGCAGGGATCAGTGGTGGGAACTTTGTTGTTTGGAATACTTATAAATGACTTGGATGTGAATGTAGGTGGTCTGATTAGTAAGGGGGGGACCTGATTGAGGTATATAAAATTATGAGGGGCATGCCTGCAACAGGAGGGAGGAAGTGTTAGAAATATTGGCTCACATTATGGTTGATAAATCCCCAGGGCCTGATGGGATCTATTCCAGGATGCTACAGAGAAGCGTGAGGAGATTGCTGTGGCTTTGACAGAGAATGCTACATCTTTGTTAGCCATGAACTAACAAAGATGCTCCGTTCACCTTACCATTTATCATTCTATAGACAAAGACTACCTTCCTTACTGTCAACACCACCACCAATTTTTAAGTCATGTGTGAGCTTACTAACCATACCTCTTGCATTCATATCCAGATCATTAATGTATGTGACAAAAAGCAGGGATCCCAGCACCAATCCATGCAGTACACCACTGATCTACGGCTTCCAAAAACAACCTTTGACCATCACCCTCTGCATCTTATCATCATGCCAGTCTCAGATCCAATTTTTCAAATTGCCTGGGATCCCATGGGATCTTACCTTTTGGACTAGTCTTCCATTGATTACAGAAAGAAAGCAAGGAGTTAAAGGCAAATCAGATGTAATGTCTGTTGAGAGAGTTGATGAAAAATTCAGACGGATCTACATTTGGAATTTGAGAGCCATTTTATAAGATGCCCCATAACTAGCTTGTCATCAAGATTGAAGGTTATGGAATAACGGTACCTTTAGCCAACTGGATAGCATATTAGCTAAGTAGCAGGAAGTAGTAATGGTTAAAAATTGTTTTATGACTGGGAGTTCCCAAACTGAACCATTTCTTTTCTCAATATATATTAATGAATTGGACTTGGGTGCACAGGGCGCGAGTTCCAAATCTGTGGATAACATGAAGTTTGCAAGCATAGTTTACTGTGAGGAAGATAGTAATGGAGTCCATAGATTCCTAATGGTGGCAGTACAGTTGGATAAGGTGGTAAAGAAGGCATACAGAAAGCTGGCCTTCATTAACTGGGGCACAGAATATAAGAGCATAGAGGTCATGGTACAAATTCATAAACTTTGGCTAGGTTGCAGCTGGAGTATTGTGTGCAGTTCTGGTCACCACAATGTAATCCTGATAAATGCAAAGTGATGCATTTTGGAAGGTCAGATAAGGGTAGGACATACACAGTAAATTGAGGGGCCCCAGGAGTATTGATGAGCTCAGGGACCTCAGTGAACTGGTCCAAGGATCCCTCAAGGTGGCAGCACAGGTAGATAGAGTGGTGAAGAAGGTATATAGGATGCTTGCCTTCATCGCCATGGCATAGAATATAAAAGCAGGGAGATCACATTACAATTTTACAAAACATTGGTTAGGCCACAAGTGGAGTACTATGTGCAGTCCAGGTCAGCATACTATAGGAAGGATGTGATTGCACTGGAGAAGGCGCAGAGGAGACTTACTGGGATGTAGCCTGGCATGGTACTTTTCAGTTTTGCAGAGAGACTGGATAGGCTGGGGTTGCTTACCTTGAAGTGGAGGAGGCTGAGGAGAGACCTGACAGAGGTATACAAAATTATGAGAAGCATAGATAGGGTAGATAGTGAGAAACCTTTCCCCATATGGAGACATAATGAAACGAGAGGGCATAGGTTTAAGGCGAGGAGTGAGAGAGTTAGGGGGTATCTGAAGAAATATCTCTTCATCCTGAGTGTGGTGGTAATCTGGATCACACTGCCTGAGAGGGTGGTGGAGGCAGGCACTCTCACAACATTTAAAAAGTATCTGGATGAGCACCTGAATTGCCCAGGTATAGAAGGCTACTGACCAAATGTGGTAAATGGGATTAGTTTGGATGGGTACTTGATGGCTGGCATGGACATGGTGTGCTGAAGGGCCTATTTCTGTGCTGTTTGAGTCTATGACTCCTTGGCTTCAAGGAGATATGGACAGGCTGTTGGAATGGGCAGACAGCTCAGCAGATGAAATCAAATGCTGAGAAATATGAAGTGTTACATTTTAGTTGGAAGTAGTGGGTCGAGCTAGGTCAGTCCTGCGTAAAGCTGGTACAAACTTTACTGGTTGAATGACTTTGTTCAGTGATATAACCATTCTGTGAATCTGTGATGTTCTAAGGTGTTCCAATATGTACTGTCTTTTTTTTAAACCATTATTCATATCCATAGGAACTTAATAAATGGGTCAGATTGTTCCTGTGGCCAAGAAAACAGAATTAATGTTTCAGGTCAATGACACTTCAACAGAAAATTCCATTTTTTTTTCTGCTTTCAAACAGTATTTTGTTTTTGTAGAAACACGATGGCAAAACAATGCTGGCTCTAGCCCATGGTTCTGACCAGAACTGCCCAGCAATGAGCCATTCAGACTAAAGTAAGTCTGCAAGTTATGTACATACCTGTGAATTGTGGACTAACTGATAGGTTCAGGGGCTGAATCTGTCGGTTCATCTGACTGCTGCACTCCCCGTGGAGACTAATGATGGACCCTAATTATGCTGAAATTCCCTGAATGATCTATGGAATTGTCACTTGAATACTACCATCTTCAATGGCTTCATCAATGATCTTTCTTTCACCATAAGACCAAAAGTGGGGATGTTCATTGATGATTGCACAATGTGTAATTCTATTTGCAACTCCTCAGCAAGTGAGGCAGCCCAAGGGTACATGCAGCAAGACCCAGAAAACATTCAGACAAGAGATGAGAAACAGCAGAATCAGATTTATTATCAGTCTTACATGATGTGAAGTTTGTTGTTTTGCGGCAGCAGTACAGTACAAGACATAAAATTACTATAAATTACAAAATAAATAGTGAAAAAAAGGAATAACAAAGAAGTGTTCATAGGTTCATGAACCATTCAGAAGTCTGATGGTGGAGGGGAAAAAGCTGTTCCTAAATCATTGAGTGTGGGTCTTCAGGCTCCTGTACCTTCTCCCCGACGGTAGTAACAAGAAGGGGGCATGGCCAGGATGGTGAGGGTCCTTAGGGATGGATGCTGCCTTCTTGAGGCACCATCTCTTGAAGATGTTCTCAATGGTGGGGAGGGTTGTGCCCGTGATGGAGCTGGCTGAGTCTACAACTCTCTGCAGCGTCTTGCAATCCTGTGCATTGGAGGCTCCATACCAGGCTGTGATGCAACCAGTCAGAATGCTCTCCACCGCACATCTATAAAAATTTGCAAGAGTCTTTGGTGACATACCCAATCTCCTCAAACTCCTAATGAAGTAGAGCTGCTGGCGTGCCTTCTTCATGATTGCAACTTTTCTTTCGTCTCCTCCCACTTTATCCAAACTAACAGTGTAGCCATGGGTACTCACATGGGCCCCAGCTATGCCTGCTTCTTTGTCGGCTACATGGAACAGTCCATGTTCCAAGCCTACACCAGTAACTCTCCCCACTCATTCTCCGCTACATTGACGACTGCATTGGGGCTGCTCACTGCACCCACACTGAGCTCAACAATTTCATCAGCTTTGCCTCCGACTTCCACCCTGCCCTCAAATTTACTTGGTCCATCTCTGACACCTCTCTCCCCTTTCTGGATCTCTGTCTCCATCTCCAGAGACAGATTAACCACAGACATCTTCTACAAACCCACTGACTCCCACAGTTACCTTGACTACACCTCTTCCCACCCTGCCACTTGTAAGGACACCATCCCCTTCTCCCAGTTCCTCTGCCTCCACCGCATCTGTTCCCATGATGAGGCTTTCCATTCTAGGACATCAGAGATGTCCTCCTTTTTTAGTAGCCGGGGTTTCCCCTCCATCACCGTCAATGCTACCCTTACCTGTATCTGCTCCACTTCCTGCACGTCTGCCCTCCCCCCCTCCCCCCACCGACATAACAGGAACAGGGTTCCCCTTGTCCTCACCTACCACCCCATGAGCCTCCACATCCAACACATAATTCTCTGCAACTTCCACCACCTCCAACAGGATCCTACCACCAGGTGCATCTTCCCCTCACCCCCCTCTCTCCGCTTTCCAAAGGAACCACTCTCTCCATGACTCGCTTGTTCACCTGTCGCTCCCCACCGATAAGCCCCCGGCACTTATGCCTGCAACCCACCAAGTGCTACACCTGCCCCTACACCTCCTCCCTCACCACCATTCAGGATCCCAGACAATCCTTCCAGGTGAGGCAGCGCTTCACCTGTGAGTCCGAGGGGGTCATTTATTGCATTCAGTGCTCCTGGGGTGGCTTCCTGTACATCAGTGAGACCCAACGCAGATTGGCTGACCGCTTCGTCGAGCACCTTCGCTCCGTCCGCCGCAACAGCCAGGACCTCCCGGTGGCCACCCGCTCAATTCCACATCCCACTCTTATACTGACATGTCCATCCATGGCCTCCTGTACTGCCACGTTGAGGCCAGATGCAGGCTGGAGGAACAACACCTCATATTCTGCCTGGGGAGTCTCCAACCTGATGGCCTCAACATCGATTTCTCTAACTTCCGGTAACTCCACCCCTTCTTTCTCTTCCCCCTCCCCCCCCCCCACTCCCTTGTCTTCCTTTATTCCTGTGGATCTTTTCCCCCCATCTTGATGACCTGCCCATCTCCTCTCCTCCCCTCCCCTCCTCCATCCTTTATTCCATGATCCACTGCCCTCTCCGACCGGATTCCTTCTTCTTCAACCCTTTTCCCCTTCTACCTATCACCTCTCAGCTTATTACACGTTCTCCCCCTCCCCCACCCACCTACCATCCCCCTCTCACCTGGACTCGCCTATCACTTGCTTGTGTGTGCTTCTCCCCCTCCCCCCACCTTCTTATTCTGGCTCCTTCCTTCTTCCTTTCCAGTCCTGATGAAGGGTCTCGGCCCGAAACATCGACTGTTTAAATCTCAGATGGCAACGAAGATGGCTGTTGTTGTTGTTGATCGCCAGTCTTGAATGCCACAGATCTAGCCCTCAGCAGACTGCAAATCTCTTGGTTCATCCAGGGCTTCTGGTTTGGGAAGAATCTGAATGTTTTTGAAGGCACACACTCGTCCACGCAGGTCTTGATGAAGTCAGTGACGGCCGTGTCATATTCATTCAGATCCTAAGATGAATCCCTGAATATGGTCCAGTCCACCGATTCAAAGCAGTCCTGTAAATGCTTCTCTGCCTCCCTTGACCATACCTTCATGGTCCTCAGTCTCTGCCTATATGCTGGGAGTAGAAGTACAGACAGGTGATCGGACTTGCCAAAGTGCGGGCATGGGATGGCATGGTAAGCATTCTTGATGGTGGTGTAGCAGTGATCAATTGTGTTGGCTCCTCTGGGCTCTACATGTGACATGTTGGTGGTTGTCTATCAGAGACTTCTTCATGCTGGCCTGGTTGAAGTCCACCCTAGTGATCGGGAAGTCATCAGAGTGCTTTGTCTCATGACTGTTGATCATGGTGCTCAGCTCCTCCAGTGCCAGCTTGACATTTACCTGGGGTGGAATGTACACCACTACCAGGATGACAGCGGAAAACTCCCTTGGAAGGTAGAATGGATGACACTCGACTGCCGGATGTTCCAGGTCAGGGGAGGAGGACAGAGACAGAACCGCCACAGCTGTGCACCATGATGAGTTAATCATGAAACAAATGCCGCCACCTCTGCCTCTACCTGATGCCGCCGTCCGGTCCATGCCATGGATGGTGAAGCCCTCAGGCTGGAGCACTGTGTCCGGAGTATTGAGGATGATCCATGTCTCTGATGTCCCTCTGGTATTGCAGTCTTGCTCTGAGCTCTTCAATTTTATTTCCCAGAGACTGTACATTAGCCAGGAGGATGTTGGGGTGGGGGGGGGATGCCTTAGGGTCCTACGTTTCAGTTTTACCTGGAGTCCTCCCCAGCAGACACGTTTCCTGAGACAATGGAGACCTCCCCTGAGCTTGCAGCTGCTGCACTCACTCCCTGAGTGGTCTGGAGTCCCGAATCTGTCAGTTCTTAAGATCTTAAGTTCTTTTAAATAGGTTGAAAAGACGTTATTACTGCAGTCTCTGTGGCTGCAGATTTCAGCTGTATTAGTTCCAAACAGGAGTATTTGATGATTCCCTTGGGAGCTGCACACAAAAAGTCAACTCTCTACTGCGCCTTTTGTTTTAACAAATAACACTTATGCCACACAAGGACCAGGTATTGTTAATCTCCAATAAGGGAGAGTCTAAATCACCTACCCATGACATTCAATGGCATCATCATCACTGGGTTCTCCACTATCAACATTCTGGAGGTCACATTGACCAGAAACTGAATTGGACCAGCTAAATAAATGCTATGGCTACAAAGCCAAGTGAAAGGGTGGGTATCATGCCGTGTGACTCGTCTCCTGACACCCCAAAACCTTTCTACCATCAACTTGGAACAAATACTCTGCCCTGGCCTGGAGCTCCAACATTCAAGGAGCTCAACGCCATTCAGGACCCACAGCCCACTTGATTGGTACCCTATCACCACCTTAAACTTTCACTTCCTCCACAGCTGGGGCACTGTGACAGTAGTATGTTCCATTTACAAAATGCACCAGTTAGTCACTTAGTCTACTCCAATGGCACCTCCCAAACCCGTGAACTCTACCACCAAGAAAGGCAAGGACAGCAGACTTGTAGGACGACCACTCCCTCCAGGTTCCCTTTCAAGTAATGTACCATCCGGATTTGGAAATATATCACTGCCCCACCATTGTTAATCTTGGAAGGACTGCAGTTGTTCAAGAAGGCAGCTCACCAACACCATTTCAAGGCCTTGCCAATGATGCAAGACCGTAAATAAATAAATAGATAGATAGATAGATAGATAGATAGATAGATAGATAGATAGATAGATAGATAGATAGATAGATAGATAGATAAATAGATAGATAGATGATAGATAGATAGATAGATAGATAGATAGATAGATAGATAGATAGATAGATAGATAGATAGATAGATAGATAGATAGATAGATAGATAGATAGATAGATAGCTGTTTTCTTAAATAGAGAAGTGACTTTTGCAGTTTTTGATGCCAAAGGCACATTTCCTGAACCTGTAGGAATTTGCAAAATTGTAATTGATTCCCTGTATTATGCATTTGGGTTTTCCATGTAGGTGATGATCAAGTGAAGGCCCACAAAAAATACTTGGCAACAGTGTACAAGTCCACATTTACAATCATCTCAAATGTTGAGTTTCTTGACAAGGGTCAAGGGGAGATCTATAGATTCTGCATAGATTAAAAAGAAAGGGATTTCATACTTGTAAATAGTTGAAGAACAGCAAATGACAGAAATCTGGTGATTTGCTATTTCCTTGGCTTTCTTGAGCATTGAAAAATGTGTAAAGTTACAAAACCAAATGAATAATTTAAACAGATAAAGTAAGTTATGATTCCTCTAGATGTATTCAAAACTTTTGTCATTGATTGACGGGCCAGCCACAACCAACCTTTTCCTGGTCCTATTACTTTTGTTGTTAATCCACAGAAAACTTGCTTTGAAACACCACCCAGACAAAAATCTTGACAACCCAGATGCCTCTGAGAAGTTCAAAGAGATCAACAATGCTCATTCAATATTGACGGATATTTCAAAACGGAACATTTATGATAAATATGGCTCCCTTGGTCTCTACATAGCCGAACAGTTCGGTGAAGAGAACGTGAACACATATTTCATGCTGTGTAGCCCATGGGCAAAGGTAATTTTCTTTCCCTCTTTGCTTTAAGGCACAGCAATATTTTCTGGCTCCGCAGATTACATAAAAGCTTTAGGCTTAAGATATGCTGTCTATTGACACTTAGAAGATCAGAATTCAGAAAGAGGAAAACTGAATTTTTAATGATGAAGATTCAATTCCAACAGCTTGTCAGCACTTCTAATATATTAAAATGTCTCAGAGTGCTTGATGGAATCATTATCTGACAAGTTTGATGTTGATCCTATCTTAAGAAGCCTGATGAAAAGCTTGGTCAGAAAAGTAAGTTTTAAGGTTGAAATTGGACAGAAAGGTAGAAAGGAGGGTATTCCGGAACCAAGGATGCCTTCGGGGCAGCACAGTGGTGCAGCAGCCTAGGTTTGATCCTGACCACCAGTGCTGTCTTCTGGAGTTTACAATTTCCCCTTGTGACTGTGTAGGATTTCCCCTGGATGCTGCAGTTTCCTTCCACATCCCAAAGATGTGTGGGATTATAGGTTAATTGCCCACTGTAAATGATCCCTAGTGTGTAGGTGAGTGATAGAATCTGGCAGGAGTTGATGGTAATGTGAGGAGGGTAAAACGGGATTAGTGTAAATTGATGCCTGATGATCAGCGCAGACTCAGTGGGTTGAAGGACCTGTTTCCATGTTGTATCTCTTTATGAATGTCTGACCCAATGACTTTGGCAACTGAAGGCATTATTGCCAGTGGTGGAGTCATCTTTCCATTGACTGGTGCAATGATCTTAGTGACTGGTGATAGCAGCACCAGCCAGTCAGATGGACTCCAGAGCCATGTGCGGCCTGATTTGGTGACTGGGGAATCAAGAAACTGGGCGTTCAGGCAGAGCTGAGCAAAATGGGTAGCCACCAGGAAAAACCAGCCCAACACTCTGAATAAGAAAAGTCAAAGCACAGCAGAAGGAATTAAACTATATTAGGCTGAAACATACTTGGAGTTTGAGAGCAGTTCAGAGGAGCACTGCCAGCGAGATCCTCTTTGGGGGTCAGTGGGTCACTGTGTGCCTGATGTCTGCACCCATGCATTACAACACAGAAGTCAGGAACACATTGGAGGGCAGATGCCAGTGCGACTGACCTCCCACTCTGCTGCTGGACTCATCACATACTTTATACCAGCCATGTGTGGTAACGTACCATTCATTTGAATGGGATTACCGACCTGGATTGAAAGGGCAAGTGGTTTCTTCATTTTTCTTTTAATTAATATTATTTTTTAAAATTAATTAACATCATTTAATAGTGCTTTAAGTAAATTTATTATTCTTTCAAATTATTTTTATTTACTAAATTATTTATATCAATTTCAGCTATCTCTAAATGTCTCTAATTATCAGTTAAAAAGGTCTTTGACAGGGCTGAGCAGTCAGAAGGCCATCAGAGTGTTGTGGCAGGGGAGCCTCAGGATCCGCCCCCTGAGACTTAGGCACCTCCTGTGGACTGCTCCACCTCAGGAGACAGCAGCAGCAGCAAGGCTTGGAGCTCAGTTTAGTGCTGCTGTGGGCATTGTGTTTGGGGGTGGGGGGGTGGGGGGGTGGGGTGAGAATGTGAGCAGCAGATCTGGTTGAGAAAGATCCAGCCCATTATCACTTCTGACCAACGGTCTTTAACCTTTAACCTCTCTCCACAGATGCTGCCTGACCTGCTGAATATTTATAGCATTTTCTGTTTTTTATTTTTGCATTTTACCAGGGTCTTTTTATATTCTGTGGGGTGATCACTTGCTTTTACTGCTGCTGCCTCTGTTGCTGCTGCTGTAACTGCTGCTTTGGTAAATGCAAGCCTAAGTCACCGGGAGGCGAAGAGTATGAGTATTACGTATCACCAGAAGACCTGGAAGAACAAATCCGCATGGACACAGAGAATGGTAAGTGCTAGAGGAAGGCTATATTCTTGTTCTTTGGTTTGACAGGAAGCTATCAGGTTGGCCCTATGACCAAATACTTTTCCCTCCATTGTTTCTGAGTGCCCTAGGACAAAAGGAAAAGATGAGGTGACCCCCGGTATCCAGTCTCCTATATTGCCCTGACATAGAGTCATAGATTACTAGAGCAATACAACACTGATACAGGCCCTTTGGCCCAACAAGTCCACGCCAACCACGGTGCCCACTCAGCTAGTCCCAATTTCCTGCATTTGACCCATATCTCTCCGAGCTCTCCCCTATCCAAGTGCTTCCTAAATGATACTACTGTATCTGCCTCAACCACTTCCTCTGGCAGCTCATTCCATATATTCACCACCCTCTGCATGAAAAATTTGCCCCTCAAGTCTCTTTTGAATCTTTCTCCTCTCACCCTAAACCTATGCCCACTAGTTTTGGACTCCCCTACCCCGGGAAAAAGACTGTTACCATCCACCTTAGCCATGCCTGTCATAATTTTAACCACTTCTATAAATATTTTAAACATCTCCTATGTTCCAAGGAATAAAGACCTAGCCTGGCCAACCTCTCCCTATAATTCAGACACTTTGTGGGGCTCCCCTAGACACAAGCATAGAGTATCCGCAGAGGTTTATAGCAGCCCTCCCAATACGTGGATACGAATTGGTGAAATCAAACAGCATCACCCATTATATTTCCCACTGGATGGTGAGCACGTATTCTGAGGGGTGTTTGAAGAAGAATCCAGTAGTTCAGAGGCTAAGAGGAATCACAGCAAAACCAAGGAGTCTAAGTCTAATGCCCTTCTTTAATCCCATGGAAATTCATCAGCACCTTGGCACTGAAGATTTTCTCTATGCTGCCTAATGGCCTGTGTATTTTTTATATAAGCATTCGGTGTTATTTGTATACAAACCAGGCCCTGACGGTGTTCAGCATTTCAGTTTTTAGATCAGTAACAAGTCAAACTTCAGGCCTTATCTAATCTTGCCTGAATTATAATAATATCGATGCCCAGTGGGACCATTAAACCATCTGCATTATCTGTAACAGTTGAATAATCTTCTGCCATTCAAGGGAACCCCAGATATACAAGTAGCAATATCCTTGGGACCTTGGGGAAAGTCTCATGGGCAGGTGCTGCTCCACTGCACTTAAAGCAGAAGAAGCAAAATCCCTAAAATTATCTCTAGGCTCCGAGTTAAATGGTCTGTCTTTGATTTAGAACTGGAATCCCAGGAGAACTTTCTGGTTTTCAGTCCCAGTTGTCTGGAACCATTATCCAATGAGATAATGATTGTTTCAAGTTCCTCTCTCCTTTTTGCTCCCTGATCTATTATTATTGGATGCTCTTAGGATCTTCGACAGCGGAGACAGTCACAAATATTTGCACAGAGCACAGAACAGTATAGCACAGGAACAGGTCCTTTAGCCCATGATGACTGCGCCAACCATGATGCCAATCCAAACTAATCCCATCTGCCTGCACATGTCCATATCCCTCCAGCCCACTTCCATTCTAAATGTCTCTTAAATGTTGCTATTGTATCTGCTTCAACCAGCTCCCCTGGCAGCTTGTTCCAGGCACCTACCACACTCTGTAAAGAACTTGCTTCTCAAATCTCTTTTAAACTTTCCCCCTCTCACCTTAAAGCTATGACCTCCAGTATTTGACATTTCCACCCTGAGAAAATGACTATCTACCATACCTATGCTTCTCATAATTTTATATACTTCCATCGCCCCTCAGCCTCAGAGAAAGCAATCCAAGTTTGTCCAATCTCTTCTTATGGGTAATTCTCGTTAATCCAGGTAACATCCTGGTGACCCTCTTTTGCATGCTCTCCAAAGCCTCCAAATCCTGCCTGATTTCCCACTAATTTCCCAGTCTCATTCTATAAGCCGGTGCTTCCCAGCCTTTTAGAATGACAGTCCCACTTGTTCATATTTGGTAATGTACATCCCCCATCTGCCCATTAATACTTGATGATAACACAGCCAGTCATTCTAGAGGAACCGGGGCTGTATGAGGGATTGCCAGGGGAGGCCAGAAGATTTACATCTGGGGCAGTTACCATGCCAAATGTATGTTATTAATTTTTATTCATGGAGGAGCAAGCCTTCACAAAGAAAAAACGATCTGCTTTACTGATACTTAAGGGGCTGGAACTGACTGTGAGTTGTACCCTTTAATTTAATAATTTACCCCAGGTGTGGGGTCTCCCTCAGTATCCTTCACAACCATACCCAGGCCCAACTTGACCCAGAGTCCCTGCCAACAAACACACCAAAGCCTTTGACAATCTTCACTCTTTTATAATCTCAATCCCTCTTACCCAGCAGATGATCACCACCTCCAGCCCCCAAGCCCCCAAATGGCTCAAGATCTGTCAGTTCTGCACTCCCCACCAACTGCACCTGGTACCCTTCCAAGCCCTTCTCCACTATGATAGCCCTATGTCCCGCGGTCTGACCTGTGACCTGTGACCTACCTGACTTCCTCTGCTCCCTTCACAATGTGGGAACAAAGGGGGCAAAGACCTGTGTGGGATTTAAGAAGTGTAAAGAAATTATACAGTAGCAGACTTTCGTACAAAACCTGCAATTGTCAGTTAGACCCCACCCTTTTAACACACTTATTCTGGCATAATTTCTAAACATCTGTCTTTACTATAGATGATCTGGGTATGTTTTATGCTCTCCTATCAGCTTAGATATTGATTCTGCCTGAGTGCATAGAATGGTTCAGGCACCTGTATGGAGAGGGCCAAGTCTCATGTAATACTGAGCCTCAAGCCTCAGCACCAGTGAGCTACGCACCCCAAGCAGCTCACCAGCAGAGGCCTCACCTACTGGGCTTCAGTGAAAATCAAAAAGCACTGCAGATGCTGGAAATCTGAAATAAAAACAGAAAATGCAGGAACACTCAGGAGATCATGCAGAGTCTGTGGAAGGAGAAACAGGGTTCATGTTTCAGGTCAGAAGTAGCAAAGAGAAAAAAAAAGCTAGTTTTCAGTAATAGAGAAGGTGGTGGATGGATAGGTAGAACAAAGGCAGTATCTCCGATAGGGCGAGACCAAATACGCAGTGGTAGTTAGAAGCACTTGTGTTACGTGTTGCTAATAGCAGCACTGTGGGGCACGCCTAGGATTCAGACCCGAAATGTTAACAGATGCTGCCTGACTCATTGAATGTTTCTAGTGTTTGCTGTTTTTATTGAGCCTTTTCAATATTGGCAGTGAGTTTTGGAAAGCTTCTTAGAGGGGACAATGAATAGAATTTGGGAACGAGTGACAAGGACCATATGGGCTGAGCAGCCTTGTTTGGGATCAGGAAGGATTGGGCCAGTAGTTATGAGTAAGTGGGGGTGATAATGGTCAGTAGTGGTAACTGGTAGTCGGCCACACTACAGGATGGCATAGTCACTTGACAAAGGCTACACACTTACACCCATGTTCGTATAGGCCATAATAATCAGCATGCAGAGTATTTGTCTGAAAAAGTCCGGAAGCCCCTATTTTGAATATGTAAAGTCTTAATAGATGTTAAAGGCATGTACCTGGATTCCATACTTGCCCCTGCATTAATAAGATGGACAGCTCATTTCTCATTGCAGCCTTTGACAGGATGTCTTCTTCCCTGTAATCAAGCTCCAGCAATACCTGTCCAGTCTTAGCCAGGCTTCTTTCCCTCAACCCTGGAGCCAACCAAAGACCAGTGTGAATCTTCTTCCTTACGCCCCTGCCGTTCCTTGGCAACATTCTCTGAGGGCACACTGTCAACATTCACCATCAAGCTCTCCCTCACCCCTTACTTCTCCTCCGTTGCCTCCGCATTGCTGAACTGCTTGTCCTACACCAGACCTACTTGGGCTTCACATGGCCTTGTATTCTTTCCTGGCCACCACTACCTTTACCTCTGTATGTTGTCCATAGCTTTATTGGCTAATCTACTTGTACCCTCAGCATGCTTGTGACATCTAAACCCCAAGGGCTCCTTGGTCATCTTCATCTTTCTGCCTCTGCAAACCACAATTCATCCAAAATTCTGTATCCTGTTATGGAAAATCTGTCTCACCCATCAGCCCTAGTCCTTGCTAACTTGGGGTACACTCTGCCACCTCTGTGACCAGGCCTATCACTCACCCAAATCATCCATCCAGCCCCTTCTGCATCTGCACTCACTTTACACCAGCTTTGGAGGCTATGTCCAGGTCCCATGTTCTGAAATTTTTCACCTGAAGCTTCCCCACCTCCCTCCTTTACTTTAAGATTATCCTTAAAATCCATCAGTTTGACCAAGAATGTTGTCACCTCTCTGAATATTCCCTTCTTTAATTAAATGCCAGTTTGTATCTCCCTTTGTGTTATATTTTCCTGTGTTAAGGGTATGGTATAAATGCAAGCTATTGTTCAGGAAAATGAAACACTGCACTAAACCTGGCATGTGGGAATTTAAAGCATGTGGAATCTCTTCACCAGTGGATGTCATTTTTAGAAGCAAAGCTTTGATGCTTTATTTAGCTTCCATTTACACTGCCAATGGAATAAATCCAGAATGCTTTCTGTTCTCCAAAAAAAGCCAACAATGCCAGGTGTGGAAGTTTGAATGGTAGCACCTGATCTCTAGAGGTGTGTACAGCATTAGGTATGATAGCACTGTGGTTAAGGGACTGGTATCTAGAGGCCTGTGTAATTGAGCTGAAGACATGTGTTTAAAGCCCATTTAAAATAAAGTAATTTAATAAATCTGGAATAAAAAGCTTGTGCAGGACAGTTGGTGCAGCTAGTAGAGCGGCTGCCTATAGTTCTGGTGACCAGGGTTCAATTCTAATCTCTGATGCTCTTGTTGTGGGATTTCAAATTCAAAGTCGAGTTTATTGTCATATACACAAGTACATTTATGGACAGGTGCAATGAAAAACTTACTTGCAGCAGCATCACAGGCACGAAGCATCGTATACTAGAAAAACGTAAATTAAGCATAAATTATACACAATTTTTACAAGAAAGAACACAATTAGAACAAAGAAAAACAAAGTCTATTTTAGTGCAAAATGATCAAAGTGGTCATGGTGTTGCTAAACTGTAGTGATTAGGGTTGTGCAGGTTGGTTCAAGAACTGAATGGTTGAAGGGAAGTAACTGTTCTTGAACCTGTTGGTGTGGGACTTCAGGCTTCTGTACCTCCTGCCCGATGGTAGCTGTGAGAAGACGGCGTGGCCCGGATAGTGGGGATCTTTGATGATGGATGTTGCCTTCTTGAGGCAGCACCTCCTGTAGATATTCCCAATGGTGGGGAGGGATGTGCCCATGATGTATTGGGCTGAGTCCACTACTCTCATCTGCATGTTCTCCCTGTGACTGTGTGTGTTTCCTCCTGGTGCTCCAGTTTCCTCCCACATCCTAAAGGCATGTGGTTTGGAGGTTAATTGTCTGCTGTAAATTGCCATTAATTTAGGTAGGTGATGGAATTAACGGCAATGGAGGGAGAGTAGGTTACAGGGAAAACTAGTGGGTGAATGGGATTGCTCTGTGAGTTGGCAGAGACTTGATGGGCCGAATGGCCTCCTCCTATGTTGTATGGACATATGGTCTTCTTTAGTAACCACAAAATTCCTAACTTGTCATTAAGAACCTTTTCGCTTTCCTAATGTCAATGGCTGCCCCATGTTAAAATAAATCAAGCACAGACAACTTCCATTTCACAGAACCAGAGTAGAGCAAGTCATCCTCGATACTGAGGGAATGCTTAAGAAATCAGAAGAAGGTAGAAAATTTGCCAGCAGGTGAATCCAACCCCACCAATGTGATTGATTTGTAACACGGTAGTGTAGCAGTTAGCGTAACACTATTATGGCGCCAGCAACCCGGGTTCAATTCCGCCGCTGTCTGTAAGGAGTTTGTACATTTTTCTCCGTGACTGCGTGGGTTTCCTCCGGGTGCTCCAGTTTCCTCCCACATTCCAAAAAATAATGTATGGGTTAGGAAATTGTGGGCATGCTCTGTTGGTGCTGGAAGCGTGGCGACACTTGCGGGCTGCCCCCAGCACATTCTCAGACTGTGTTGGTTGTTAGCGCCAAAAGACACATTTCACTGTGTTTCGATGTACATGTGACTAATAAGTAAACAAATAACTGCCCCTTCAGTTTAGGGGCAAATAGAGATGGGCAATAAATGCTGGCCTTGCCAGTGACCTTCAGTTCCTCTGAATGAATGAAGAATGCACGGCTGGGATAATACTTCATGTGGGCAAATATTACCTTTTGGGCAATGGCTGTTTCTAGTCCTGGGAAGATCAGATCTGAAGAAATAAGCAGGTATAGAGTGGATGCTGAGCTTGATGGGTTGCTTCAGGTAGTCTGTGGCTTTCCATCAGATACATGGAACAACAAAACAACTACAAAGAAGAGTCCAGTTATATTCTGCTTGAAATATAATGGTGTTTAAAGATCATGAGAGATTTTAAGTAAGGCAAAACTAAATATTTAGTTCCTTTTATGAAAACGTCCTGTGTGGATGTTATGGAGCAAGATGACACACATGGGGAAGGCAGAAGAAAAAGGTGGAGAAAGTGTTGAAAAATTCATCTATGAACCTAATTTTTAATAGTCCTTTAGTAACATGAAGTTAACCTACTGGGAAGGGGTAATTCTTTGAAACACGCTGGAGACTTGATGGAGAAAATTCCCCAGGACAAACCACCAGTATGGATGTATTGTCACAATATTTGCAAGCAACATGTTACTTTATATAAGCTTTTGAAATATCTCAGACAGCCTGTCACATGGCCTTTCTATTTTTAAGTGTTGGAAACAGATTACTATTCCATTGCCAGCCTAAATTTTAATAGCACTCAGGGGTCAGTGAGCAGAGCTGCCTGTACAACTTTGAGTGGGAGCACAGAGCTCTGCTGTCCCCTAATCAATAGTAATTAGATTAATTGGTGTGATTATGACTATATTGCTGACATTACTCTTATAATTGTTACTGATCTTACTGTTCTCAATGTATAGAAATGGCCTATTAGCATGGCTCAGGCTGTGGAGGGTTTATTTGTTCACTTTTCATAATGACATTTCTGTCAACACTTCATGTCCTGTAGCTTGCTGGGAAATGCAGGCAGTTCCACACCAAACTGCTAATGTGAGATGAGATGATGAAATATCTTTATTAGTCACATGTACATCGAAACACACAGTGAAATGCATCTTTTGCATAGTGTTCTCGGGGCAGCTCGCACGTGTCACCATGCTTCCAGCACCAACATAGCATGCCCACAACTTCCTAAACCATACTTTGGAATGTGGGAAGAAACCAGAGCACCTGGAGGAAACCCACGCAGACCTGGGGAGAATGTACAAACTCCTTACAGACAGCGGTGGGATTTGACCCCGGGTCGCTGGCGCAGTAATAGCATTAATATTTAACCAACTGTAAGTGTCAGGAAGTTTCAGGCTCCCATTGAATCCCAAACTTGTTGGCCATGTATTCTATTGACAATCTCACAGCTCTGCTCCAATGTTGGACTCCACAGGGAGTCCAGCAACAGAGCACTGCCTTGCTAAATTCTCAGCACTTAGGCTGGGCAACCTATCTGCTGAGCCTGTAAAAGATTAAACAGCACAGAAATGAGGAGTCCATTCATTTGAATGAAGAGGAACCACTTCAAGGGAGAAGGGGAAACATTCATTTACATTTTCAGAACTATTTGAGTTTATTTTACTGTTTGTAACTATTTGAAAGTAATTTTATCTTTAATACTTTTGCAATGTTTCTGGTAGTGGGGGCATTCAAAAGTATTCAAAGTCCTTGACAACTTTTATAACTAGCAAAGACTGAGTATGTGGATAGACATCAAAAGTTTTCTTCAGCTAAATTAGGTACTGGTTTGTTCTGGCCAACCTGGGTGACATCATGCATGGCCCTGGATCCGGATGGTACTTAGCAGCAAGTCAACGTTGGAGGATCTGCAAAAATATTTATAGTATTTCTCTATGTCAATAGTGAGCCCCAGTGGCTAACTGCTTGCAGTAAGCCCTGGCCCCATTATTTTTAAGTTGTCTATTTTCTCCTGTCTCTCCCCGTCCGTACCTAGCCTGGAAAAAGAGACTTGACGGAAGTACTATTTCAATGGATCTTGGAACCTCCATTCCTATTGCTTGTTCTTCATGTGTGAATCTAAACGATGTATTTCCACAGGCATTCCAGCCAGGGTACATCACTGTACAGCCCAACTGTGTCTTCATCCAGTGTGTATTCACATTTTCCAGAAGGGTATGGAACAGAGATCTGGAGTAGAAATTTCTTCTCTAAACAGAGCAGACTTTGAACCAGGCAATTTTATGTTTTATGTCGAATCGGATTGTGAATCTACTTGAATTATGTGAGGAAGCCACACATTGTAGTTTTAATGAGGCATTACCTACTGTGTAGAACTTATCATTTTCAAACTAATGGCAATATAAATCAATGTATAACTGATCATACATCATTCTCCTGAACATCTACTTGAATTTAAAATCTGTTTTCCTAAATCAGCTTGTAAAGGTACTTACTGAATTTGCTAATGTTGACACAGCATAGTGCTCCATTTGATTTTGTTTGCTTTCAAGTACATGAGAATTTCCAAAGTTGGAAACAACATTCCATTCTCCCTTCTGCTGTTCACTCAGTGGCGGATGACAGGGAATGTTTCTTCAGCTGTCTTGCTGAAATGGATTCCATCAATGGTTTAACAGTGGAGCCACCCTTGAGTACTTGCAGTGTCATCTGCACAGTGAGAGCACAGTTTTTTCTAATCCTGTGATATCCCAAATTCATGTCTATTGACATGCGAATATTAATTATTGGTGGATTTTTTGGCCTTGTCTCCAGGAGGCAAGAGTAATTAAATATTAATAAAAATGAAAAGTTGGGGGAAAATAAAGTCATGCTTTTAACACTGTTGCACGTTTTAACGCAAAACTGATCAATATGTTGGTTGATCGGAAGTGCTTGACAGTAAAATCTCCCATTAACTTTTGGATATTGTATTAGATTTTATTTTTGGTGTCAGAACAATATGTTCAGGCACATCCGAACATCAGTTTAATGGGCTAATGCCATCCTCCTTTTTGCTTTGTGGTTGCAGATGGAGAGGGTCCCATCGTTCTTCAGCCAACAAATGCAAATGAAAAGACTCAGCTGATTGGCGATAGCCGACGTACCTACAACACAGATGGATAGAATTTAAGAGAATTGGAAGTTGAGCTGAAATTCCATGCAACCTTTACAATAGGATGTGTCTTGAGAGAGGTTGCAGTTTTCATTTGGAAAATTAAGCCATCAACTACCGATTTTCAATCATTTAAGACAACGTCAATTGTATCCAGCAGTTTAAAGAACTGATCTATAAACAAAGTCCAATGTTGCTTTGTTGCTCTGAACATTTTAATATCAAATTCCTTTCTTTTTTCTCACTTTACCTTACAATGTTATCTGGAAATAAGCAGACATTTATTTTAAATTATTATGGTGAATAGTGTATTTAATGTACTCCAACAACCCCACCCACCTCAAATTAATTGTCAGGCTTTGTACGATATGGAACCAGTTTCAGCTTTCTGGATAAGACAATATATTTACTGAACAGTCTCCAACAATGCTGGAAGTGAAAGCTGGACCACTTCTTTCCACTTTACTAGCTATTCATTGCCCCAACAGAAAGGAAAGTTAGAAATGAATCCTTTGCTGCCAAGCATTTCAGTAGTTCCAATGCTTATGACTGCATTCTTATTGAGAGGAATATTGGCATTGCATGTCTAAAACCAATAGACATGCTCATCAGTTAGTGCTGCAACAGAAACATTGGGTAACAAACACAAGAATTAAGACAGATTGGGTGATCCATGTGAAGTACTAATTAACTATGCTAAAGATTTTAGCAGCACGCTTCAGGTCAAAAAGGAAGTTCATTAACATAATCTGAATAAATGCAATACAGGAATGATTTGATTTGGCTTTAGAGCGATGACTGTAATGTATTTGCAATCTATCTCAACTATAACTTTGGCTCAGTCATCTGCACTTCAGTTCTGTAAATTTAGGATGTTATATTTTAGCTTTCATAACATTTCTCAAATATCTGCTGCCAAAAGGAATAATTTTCTATTTTGTATGCGACAGGCTTAGAGAAATGTTGAAAGCTGTAGAAAATGTTATAATTCCTGTATTCTTAGGGCAATTTCTGGAACAAAACTGTAATTTTATAACATCTTCTGCTCTCTTAAAATTCAACAAATGTTTACTCCTTCAAAGGTTAGATTTACATATATTTATATTCTATTAAATTACGATACAACACAAGATATTGTAATGAGATATTTCTGCAATTACTTATATCTTTAGATTGCAATATAACTTATTTTACAATCACAATTGAAAGGAAGTACTGCAGCAGACATTCGAAGATTAATCTTCTGATCTGATGTTTTTGTTGGGAAGCCTCACCTACTGATTCTAAGAGAATATTTCAAAAGTTCCAACATGAAACATGCCAGGTCAACCACAAGCTTGTAGCATCACTAGTCCACTTATTGAAGTTTCTTTCAATTGGAAATGGATTGGTAAGAAGAAATTTCCTTGCTTCAAGGAAACTCAACATTTCTACCTCTAAATAAGAATCAGAGTAATTGAGTGTGGGTGTCTGCCTCCCTTTATAATATTGTGGATTGTTGTACAATTATATCCAGTTTGAAGCATATTCTACTTTTGTCTGTTAGATAGCAGCATCAGGTGTATTTGAAAATAAACCACAGGAGGGTTTTCTGAAGATGATGTAACTTTTATGTAGGTTTCCTTTTAGTATATGAAACTTCTTGACCTTGCGCAAAGGAATGTTCTCTTTCTCGATATTATTTTTAAAATGAACTGTTTGAAAATAACAAATACTTTCTGTTGTTTATTTCCTTCAAAAACGTTGTAAATTGTTGTCAGACATACAAGCTATCTATGTATGTTGCTACTTGTATATAACCCATTATTTGTAAAAATCCTAGTTAACCACTTTCCTTTGTTTTTGCCCATTGTCCGTTATCCAACTGCGAAGGAAGTGTGAATTTGTAGTTTAGGATATTTTAGTATTAGGCAATTCGTATTATACAGTACGTTCTCTGTTGTAAGTTGCTACTCTTGTCTGCTGTACTTCACAGATTCCAAGATGATCTTGTTTGTCCCTCTCTTCCCAGACTTGTGAAACTCCAGAATGTCCATGGAAGCCTATATCCTGCACTATATTTAGTTACATTGCTTGGCACAACATTTTCAAAGTTCCACTCATTAGGGACTTTGCATTCAATGCTGGCCTTTATCATCTCTGTGCATATAGGGCCTTAAATCTTGCAATCTTGTTTCTAACAAGAAATCACAAGCCTTACAATAACCCAAAGAAATATTTTGCAGATGTTACAAATCTGAAAAAAAAAAATCAAAAATTCTGAAAATGTCAATGCTTCCTAAATTCCTGAGCATTTCCATTATTTTTGATTTTGTATACTAAAATTAATTGTGTCATCTCTGAACCCATGTTTCCTAATTATATTGCTTCAATTCTGCAGTATTTATCCATTAACAAATGGAGATACAAATAAAAAATAATAATCTGCTAACATATAAATGTAAAGCACAGTTCTTAGAGCAAACAGCATGATGGATAACCAAATATCTATATAAGCAAAAATGGGAAGACTAACAAGCCCTAGGAAAGAAATTAAGTACTCATTTGAAGCAATATTCCTCTTACCTTTGCATTTCACATTTACCTAAATGTTTCTTTCTTTTCTGCTTAACAAATTAATATAATCTCCAACCATGAAGAAAGAAAAATACAGTATTTGAACAAGAAAACTATTTAAAATACATGTGGTTGGGATGGATGTTCATAATCAGAGATGAAAATGATTCAGTTTTTATGTTTTGTGTACACATTGCCTATGTTGAAGAATCAGTATATTATTAAAAAGCATACTGTTCTGAAAAAAGGCCTTCACTTGCTGAATGCTGACTAAAAATCTCATATTTGAATGTCTACATCTCTTTCCCTGATTAAGTTAGCAAATTTTCTCAATTTATGTTCCATGTTGATAGTTGCATACAGCAAGACCACATACTGAACTTTGGATTTGAAGAACTCTGGGTCTGGTGCTCAGTTTTCTGAATGTTCCCTTCACTGTTGATGAATGGAAAGTTCATCTGCTCCTCTTGATTTCCATTTTGTACTTCTGGTATAAGATTCTGATGCACAAACCTCTTTGTTGAAAGAGCAAATTTGTAAAATCTGTATTCATTTCTCTGTTCAGGTCTTTCTATATTCTCACTCTGAGCAAACGTTGTGCATAACCAGTAAGATATCTTTATTAGTCACATGTACATCGAAACACACAGTGAAATACATCTTTTGCATAGTGATTTGGGGGGCAGCCCGCAAGTGTTGCCACGCTTCCGGCGCCAACATAGCATGCCCATAACTTCCTAACCTGTATATCTTTGGAACTTGGGAGGAAACCGGAGCACCCGGAGGAAACCCACACAGACCCGGGGAGAACGTACAAACTCCTTACAGACAGTGGCCGGATTTGAAGCTGGGTCACTGGCACTGTAAAGCATTATGCTAACCACTATGCTACCGTGCATACCAAGATGTTCTGCAAGACCAGTGTCAGTAGGAAATGAGTGAGTGTGGCTGCACAATTGCATTGAGGTTTATGTTGTTTGGTTCTCATTGATTTCTTGCCCAAAATATATGGTTTCATTTTAATACAATCTATGCAAATATTTGCATGAATAATTCACAGTTTTCCTGCTGGGAATGCACGAACTCAAATCACTTAGATGAACTAGCTCAACCTGGTTCAGGACTGGTCGATGGGAGCATTAGTTGTATTTTTTTTCACTATGTTAAAGGGTAAACATAAGAAAATAGGAGAGAAAAGATCACTCGTCCAATCAAGTCTAACCCACAAACATATTAGCTGGAGTATCATCAGCAACATCCACTTTTGGTCTGCGAGGCACCTTGCTATAAGAAAGATCTTAAACACCATCATTGAGAGTCATATTTGGTTAGTTTGTGTTTTGCATTTTTTAACCAAATGTCAATCATTACTGACAAAATCAATTAAAAGTTTAGAATAATTTCTTCAGGGCATCTATGTGCTTTTTTTGGAACAGGAAGATGGAAGGATTAGTGAGAAGGATCTGAGAAAGGATTGATGAGAATCTGATTTCCTATTCTTCAATCATGTGTACAGACCTGAGCATCATTACCTAGAATGAGAAGAAGGCTGCATCCAATGGTTCTGCTTCCCTACTAAAATAGTAGCAGAGGTCTGACATCTAATAGAATGGAAAGGTAACCAGCAGAAGTGGCATCTCAATGCCTTCCTGTACATGGATGACATTGCCATCTTCTGCTTGGATCCAAGGTCGGTCCGCAGATTGATTAGCATCTGTAAACAGTTTGAGCTACTCTTGGGGCCAGAGTCAACCGCAGGAAGAGCAAAGACATGCTCTTTTGCAACTGGCAGCCGGTCCACCACAAAAGTCTAATTACCTGGGGATCTGGTTCAGAGGGGCTGAGGCATGTAACAAAAATTGCCTGGAGCGGATAGGTAAGGTCAAACAAAAGTTGGGACAGTGGGGGCAGTGCTCCCTCTTGATGGTAGGCAAGAACCTGGTCATCGGGTGTGAGGTGCTCTCAGTGTCACTGTACTTGGTGAAGGTGTGACCCATACCCCACTCCTTTGCCATGGCATTTGGCAGAATCCCTCAACACCAGAACTCACCAACAAGCACCAAGGACTCATGTGACTGGCAGAGAGAGGGGATGTCCCCTTCAGATGGTTCCTACACAGTTAACATCTCACCCACAGCACACACTAACCTCAAGACAGCTGCGATGAGGATGAGATGATTGCCCACCTCTTTGTGGAATGCAGATTTGCAAAGAAGTTCTGGAAAAGGATGTATTTTTAACAGTACTTTAACTCAAGTATGAGAGAAAATCTCAGATGAAAACAAGATAACAGAACTACTGAGTAATAATTGAATGACTGTTTACTTTAAATATCAATTAAAATTTTAGACTGATTTGGTTGCTAATTACTTGATTCATTCATCTATATTCAATAGGATATTTGATTCTGAGAAATTGATGATCTAAAACTAACCTTGTTTCTCTTTTCATTGACGCTGTCTGATTTGTTGACCCTTTCCAGCATTTCCTGCTTTTTTTAAAATTAATACAGAAATTGCACCAATGATCCAGCAAACATTTGCAGATTAGACTGTATCCAACTAAATTTTAAAAAAACACTTGAACTGTCATAAACTTCAGCCATTTACAAAATAGTCCAGCCATGAAAAATTCTGAAAACCTTGTACATAGTTGAATGACAACTAAGTGATTTTTTAATGGCATACTAAGCCTTAATTACTGCCTAGCAAATTATCTCATCCTGTAAAACTTCTTTTATATGCGTTGTGTAATAGGCTTAAATGAAAATTTCAAAATATAAGGGGCATTTTTTTATTTTTAAGAAATTTATTAATGAAGTTTATATTTCAACTTCTCGTTTAATCATATTCCAATCATTTAATATTCTGTATAATGTTTAAAACATTAATTAAAACTACTTTCTAGTTTTCTGTCTGTGAAAATTCTCTACTGTGATTGGCTTTTGAAGCAGCTCGATGGCATCACAGCCACTGGCCACCAAGAATCTTGTTGAACTGAAGGTCTTCTGCCACAGGTATTGGAGTTGTCATGTCATTGCAGTTGTTCAATTTTGTAGGGAGCTTTTTTCTTCAAAATCAATGAGAATTATGTTTGCATTCACTAGACTGACAAATACTAGGAGCAAAGTATCCTTTCCTCTGGGAGTGCAATGTGTTTTGGACTGCTTAAGTACGGTGCTGGCAGACACACAATAAGCTGAACGCCCAATCTTTTGTGCTCTAATGATCTGTGTGTAGAAGTTAGCTGGCACCTTTATAAATTTAGCTTTATGCTGCTCTGCATTTACTTCAATGTGAAGAAAATTCAGTTCAAAGCCAGCCATGCAATGCCACTTGTTTTACTCCCCCAATGAAGCTGAAAGTCTTGACATTCGGTTCTAAACTTTGGAAGAAGCTCTCGAATAGATTCCCAAAGACTTTATGCAGAATAAGATAGCAACAGAAGCAGGATTGACCTTCCAATACACTTTGCAGTACATATTAGTGAACTTGGTGGATTAGACTCTAATTTATTTTGCTAAGAGTAGCTGTGTTATTTTCTGTAGCTCAACAATACCCTGAGAGTCTGAACAACCCCAAATGCTTATCTCTTAATCAACCCCAAATTCAGTTACTCCACAATGGTCAGGCATGGAATTCTCTCTAAATATCTGCCTGTCCCTCAATCCCTTTCCTCAATCAAGCTTCACCTTAGTCATCTGACCTACTATCCTCCTATAAAATTTGACAACATGAATTGACAATTTGACGTGAAGCACTTTGGGTGCCTGTGCTACATTAAAGGTGGTACAAAAATACAAGAAGCTGTTGTTCCTTGCTAAAAAGCTGTGTTTGCAACTAGCATCAGACGAACACGTCCTCAGTTGTTGGGCCAGATTACTCAGACCATGTTTGGCCTGCCATTTAAGAGACTTCTGGATAGGTACATGGAGCTGAGTAAAATAGAGGGCTATGGGTAAGCCTAGTATTTTCTAGGGCAGGGATATGTTCGGCACAGCTTTGTGGGCCGAAGGACCTGAATTGTGCTGTAGGTTTTCTATGTTCTATGTTCATCGCCTGGTGATCATGCACAGCTCCACCCACTTCAGGGATCACACTGATCACATGACTGGCCCTTGTTCACATTGATGACATCAGTGTTAAAGACGTGCTCCCCTAAAATAGTTAAAATGGCCCAATGAGAGACCAACAAGGAGCCTGTTCCTGTTTATCTCATGACTGCCGATCCCCAGAGAATGCAAAAATGCAAAAAGGCACACATTAAAAAGTTCATACCTCTGTGGGTGGATGTGACATACAAGCTGAATGTTAATGCCTAGAGCTTAATTAGGTTGTGATAAGGACTGAAAAAGAATGAAACCAGAATTCAGAAAAGAGCAACAGAGATGTCATGCAGGAAGTATACAACCATTGGGAAAATAATTGCTGCCCTAAAAGTCAAGTTTTTCACTGTATCTTGGTACAAGTGACAATAATAAACCAATTACCAATTGCCAAACTAAGTAGAAAATGATAGTGAAAGTTGGAAGCACCAGTTATCAGCAAAAACTGGGGACACCAATTTCTTCCAAACATCACTTCTTTTCAGACAGATAACATAGCTCTGAAAACCTCTGAAAGCACTTGTCCAGATTCCTAAACAGCACAGCTCCGACAGATAAATAAGAAGTCAAACAAGCATGCTTTTCCCAGGACAAAACTTGCCCAAGGACTTCTTGTTGTCCTGTGCAGTACTAAATCTCTGCACCATATGGACCGCATTGGTAGAAAGTCAAACTTGTGGGGAAGTCAGGAGACGGCAGTCCCACGCTTCACCAGTGAGCGAATGGTGGGGAGGTGGATGATTCACTCATCTGCCATGGAATCCAATGATCCTGTCATTTTCTGACCAGGAAAGAAGATGCATGGACTCTAAGATGAGTTAGGGTTATTATTTCCAGTCAGCAGACTATTTTATCCAGCCCATTGACAACATTATCACAAGATCACAAGATCACAAGACAAGGGAGAAGAAGCAGGCCATTCAGCCCATCAAGTCTGCTCCAAGAAAAAGGGAAAAAAAGAAATGAGAAATGGGGAATGGGGGGGAACAAAAAAAACCTATTCTAATCCCAGTTTCCAGCCTTATCCCCATATCCCTTGATACCCTGACTATTTAGATATCTATCTATCTCCTCCTTGAACGCCCCCACTGATCTGGCCTCCACTGCTGTACGTGGCAAGGAGTTCCACAAATTCACCACGCTCTGGCTGAAGAAATTTCTCCTCATCTCTGTTTTGAAACTGTACCCTCTAATTCTAAGATTGTGCCCTCTGGTCCTGGACTCACCCACCAAGGGAAACAGCCTAGCCACATCTACTCTGTCCTTTCCTATCAACATTGTAAATGTCGCTATGAGGTCCCCTCTCATTCTTCTGTACTCCAGTGAGCACAGTCCAAGAGCCGACAAACGCTCATCATACATAAGCCCTTTCATTCCTGGAATCATCCTCGTAAATCTCCTCTGAACCCTCTCCAACGTCAGCAAATCCTTCCTAAGATGTGGGGCCCAAAACTGCGCACAATATTCCAAATGAGGCCTCAATTGTGCCCCGTAGAGCCTCATCAACACCTCCTTACTTTTATACACTATACCTCTCGAAATGAATGCCAACATAGCATTCGCTTTCTTTACCACCGATCCGACCTGGTGGTTAACCTTTAAGGTATCCTGCACGAGTACCCCTAAGTCCCTTTGTACTTCCGTACTTTGAATTTTCTCTCCTTCTAGATAATAATCTGCCCGCTTATTTCTGCTTCCAAAGTGTACAACTGCACATTTCTCAACATTGAATCTCATCCGCCATTTCCTTGCCCATTCTCCTAAACTGTCTAGGTCTCTCTACAACCTTCCTGTCTCCTCAATACTCCCTACTCCTCCACCTATCTTGGTGTCATCCGCAAACTTAGCCACGAAACCATTTATTCCATCATCCAAATCGTTAATGTACAATTCCATCATCCGAATCGTTAATGTATCCCCAAGTACTGGCTTTTGATGGATTTCCTCACTACTTAGGCCTCTTCATCATAATGAAATCAGGGAGTGCATGAATACTCATGATTCTGGGGTCTGGTCTATTTCCTCAGTACAAGTCCTATCTGAGTTACACAATTATGGAATCATGGAAGTGAATGCCAAAGGCCATTTGGCCCATTGTATCAGTGTCACCCTTTTGAAAGAGCTTTCAAATTAGTTCCACTTCCCTGCTATTTTCATGTGGTCCCAATGGCTTTCCTCCCTCCCTCAAGTACTTATCCAAATCCCCTATAAAACATATTATTGCCAGCACTTTTCAACACCTTTGATATGTTATCCAATCCAGATACTGAGAGCTTACGATGTAAAAAACCTTTTCCTTAAATTGTCTTTTATTCTTTACCATTTACTTTAAATTTGAGACCCTTCCACTGCAGTATCATTTTCTCTTGTTCATGATGCTGAACAGTTCAATCAAATCTGCTTCTAACTTTCTTTATTCTAAGAGCAAAAATCCTAGTTTCTTCAATCTTGCCACATAGACTAAATACTTGTAAATAAATGTTTCCTTCTAAGGCCTTAACATCCTTCCCAAAATTTGATGTCCAGAATTGATCACAAAACTCTAACTGGGGCCTAACCAATGCTTTATAAAGACTGAGCATAATTGTTTTTTGTTCTTTATCCCTTATTTATAATATCAATAATTTCCTTAGCTTTTTAACAGCTTTCTCAGTGATATCAACCTTCAAAGGCCTGTGTGTTTAAACTCTTGGTTCACTCTGCTCCTGCATCCACTTTAAAATGGCACTATTTAATTTTTATTGTCATAGAGTCATTGAATCATGCACCACAGAGACAGGCCCTTTGGCCCACCGCGTCCTAGCGGTTAGTGTAACGCTTTACAGCGCCAGCGACCCAGGTTCAATTGCGGCTGCTGTCTGTAAGGAGTTTGTACATTCTCCCTGTGTCTGTGTGGGTTTCCTCAGGGTGCTCCGGTTTCCTCCCACATTCCAAAGACGTACGGGTTAGGAAGTTGTGGGCATGTTATGTTGGCACCGGAAGCGTGGCGACACTTGCAGGCTGCCCCCAGAATGCTCTGTGCAAAAAAAAGATGCATTTCACTGTGTGTTTCAATATACATGTGATGAATAAGGATATCCTATTTTATATTAATCCCATTTACCAGCACTTGGTCCGTGGTCTTCTATGCCTTGGTGATTCAAGTTTGCCAAGATACTTCTTGATTGTTGTGAGAATACCTGCCTCCAGCATCCCCTTTGGCAGTATATTGCAGATCCCAAACATCCTCTGGGTGAAAAAATTCTTCCTCAGGTTCCCTCTAAACCTCTTACCCTTACCCTAAACCTATGTATTCCCACTACTTTTAGACTACTCTGGTCTCGGGTTGGACATGTGTCCTCTTGTCTTTCATCATTCTTCCCATCAAAATGAATCAATGTACACTTCAGCTGTAATGTGTCTGAAAATGTTCACCAATGTCAATAACCTTTTGAAGTCAGCTATTCTCTTCAATATTGTCAGTTTTTGCTATTAGAAAAGACTCCATGCTTGATTGTGTATTGGCTGATTCAAGAGAAACTACCTCTTGAGTAGATTACAGTGATCATAGCAATAACAAATAATCATTTGGGTAACTGATTTGCATTTAAGTTGTTTGCATTTCAGTGTGTGTGTAGACCATTCCTGTCCTAACGGCTTCAGACATCGTCTGAATGGGTGAAGATGGCCTTACGAACTTCTACTGTATATATTATCCTTCATCAACAGCCTCAGTTTAGGTGTGCAGACTGATCCTGAACGAGTAGATGACAGCAATTATTTAAACGCTTTGTGTTTTTACTGGTGCAAGTCCGATTTTATGTTGAAAAGGGTCTGATTAACGTTTTGCACGTTAAAGCACAGAGTCTGATGCTGCATTAACAGGCTGTGTTCAATTTGGTTGAGCGTGATCCCGAGCCAACAGCTATGCCTGCGTCTGTGCAGACGCTCCAGCCGAGCCACGTCGCGGCCACTTTCGTCGGCTCCCGTCGGCTCCACTCGGCCACCAGCGATCTTGGCGTCGGCTCAGCGCTTCCGGCCACGTTCGGATGACAGCGCACATCGCTGCCTCTGAGTCGCTTGTTGTAGCGCCGGAGGGCGGCCCCGATCATGTTCCTTCGATAGCTCAGCTGGTAGAGCGGAGGACTGTAGTGGGAGAGTTCCGGAAATCCTTAGGTCGCTGGTTCGATTCCGGCTCGAAGGACGACTTTTTACTCTCAGCAGTAATTTTTTTCAGAGCATTGCAAACTGAAATACATCTCATAGGTGAAACGCTTTTACAACGATGTCCATTTATATTTCTCAATCACGTGGGCCACGCATGCTGTACACACTATGTTGGTGTAATATTCACCCAGGGTGTGCATATTATGTTCCCTCAGGTGTGCGCGTTGTGTTCCTGGGGGCTTTGCTCACTGTGCACGTAAACTATTTTTCTATGGTCACAAGGACAATGCATAGGATCTTTGCATAGAAGTAAAACAGGACTGTGTTCACATGGGCTCCATGTCCATGCAAATCCTGGGCACGGAGATGTTTTACTTTTTTTATTGAATCAAACCTTTCAATTACACTTAAAACGCCGGTTCTGAGTTTAGAACAAAGTAAAAATGCTTCAAACATAAAGCCTCCTGCTCTCTGTACAATCTTTGTGGATTGTTCTGTACGCGTTGGATTGGCTTGGCAAAATACAGGGATCCCTTGACAGCTTTCTGTATGTTTTGGACATCGACCTCCCAACCCCCAACTCTTCAATCTGCTGGGGCTGCACTACCAAGCTCCATGGTCGCTGTTCATTTTCTATGTTTCTTCACCTTCCTCTGCTCCCTTAGACTCCTCATCCAAATGCACTTTATTGACCAGACATTTGGTCACCGTATTTAAGCTCTCCTCTTTAAGTCTGGTATCCATTTGTACTTCTGTGGTGCCTTGGGAAATTTCCTATCATTTAAGATACTTTATAATTGACCTGTTTAGGGAAGTTAAATTGGTTAGATTCTCCAAACAAAAGAACTGCCTACTTTTAACTCATTAAATTTCCTTAGTCTTAATGTCCACCTTATTTTTGTTTTATATTCATTTTCAGGAGCAAGGAATCATGGAAATGCCCAGCATTTATTGTCCATTCCCAATTGGGCTCAAGAAGATGGCAGTGCACTGCTTTCTTGAACCACTGCAGAGCTTCTGGCAAATGTTTGGCAGGGAATTCCAGAATCTAAATCCAGACATGATGAAGGACCAATTATATATTTTCAAGTCAGGACGGTGTGTGACTTGGAGGGGAGCCTGCAGGTCATGGTTTTCTTGTTCCCCTGCTGACCTTGTCCTTCTTGGTGGTAGAAGTTGTGGGTTTGGGAGGTGCTGTCTTTGTAGCCTGGGTGAGTAACTGAAAGGCATTATTTAGATGATACACATTGCAGCCACTGCTCACCGGTGGTGGAAGAAATGAATGTTTAAGGTGGTGAACAGGGTACCAACTAAGTGAGCTGCTTTGTTCTGGATTGTGTTGAGCTTCTTGAGAGTTGTTGGTGCTGCACTCATCCAGATAAGTGGGGAGTATTCCATCACACTCCTTAATTTGTGCCTTTTAGATAGTGGAAAGATCTTGAGGTGTCAGGAGATGACTGATTTGGAGTCACAGTCATAGAGTCATATCCCAGCCAGTCAGCCAAAATGAGCATGTTGGCTCATAGTTTGGGCTCAGTTCTCCCCTCCATGGGCAGGGATTAACTTGTACAGACATTTGAGAAAGGACTTACTGCTTCTGATTGGAATAGGCTACATGCATAGTCTAGGACTTTCCCAAGATCAGATAGGATTAGTTAATTTGGCATCATATTCAGCAAAGACTTGGTGGGCAGATAGGCCTGTTTCTCTGCTATACTGTTCTATGTTCTAAGATCTATCCCTTTGATCCTGTAAACCAAAATTCAGCAAGGCAATAGTACGAAAGGGTGTGGCATCCCATCAGAGAAAGTTGAATTGGAAAATGTGCATGCATTGCCCTAATAAAATCAAAGAATTATAATGATAATGTAATCTTCAAGTCAGTAAAATTCATAAACATAATAATAAAACTTATTTATGATTTGAATTTGCATTTAATTTATCAGAATATTGAATACACTCTATATTGGCATATTTATCCACTTTCTATGCCTAAATGTGCATAAAGATGTTATTAGTCTGAGACTTTTTGGCTTTTTACAGTTAAACTGATAGTAATGGTATGGTCTGCTTATTCAGTACAATAAGTACATACTGTGTACAGTATCTCTCTGCTATTTAAAACTCTGGCTTCATTCCAGGATCAAGTGAGTCTGTGCAGAACTGTCAAGATTGTCAGTGGTCATGGTCCTGACATCAAAGCACAGTTTACATATTAAAGCACAGTTTACATATTAGACCATCACAGTTTTGGGGGCCATGAATTTGGGAAGTTATTTACAGTTCTGTTTCAGGTCGTTTAGATTAAATCTGGTTAAAGAAAATTTTTTGAATGTCAGTGTCCAGAGAAACAGCTGTTTTGGATCTGAGTGCTGACAGGTGTAAGATTGGAGGGACAGAGGGAAGGCAGACAGCAGCTCTGGAAGTCAGCATCAGTCAGTGTCAATTTCATATAAGGACACAGCAAAGTAAGCAAGCATAGCAACGGCTGACGTTGTGATTCTAAAAACAACATCAAACCCATCAACCCAATCAAAGACAATATTGCCCAACCACAAACATCAAGAAGTGCTCTAGTCAGTCAGGTCACAACCTCAGGACAAGTAAGGAAGAAAGGAAGAGAAGCTGGAGGCAGTTTAATTTCCGAAAGTAACTGTACAAGTTAGACTTAATCCCTGAGGTTTTCTGACATGACAACTTCCATGGATTATAATCTTTTATCCAATGATCGTCAAACCATGGACAACCTGGAAAAGCAGCTGATCTGTCCGATCTGTTTAGAATTATTCTCCAAACCAGTTGTTATTCTTCCATGTCAGCATAACCTGTGTCGGAAGTGTGCAAATGACATGTTCCAGGTAAGTTACTGATCGTGAAGATGTGTAGCCACTAAAAGGAGAAAGCAGTAACTTAACTAACTTGTAACATTAAGATCAAAGTGTGAGTTTCTACTGCGGGTGTAAAGGAGTGAATCCATTTTGAGATTGTTCAATCGATCATGGAGCACAGTTGTACCAACTGGACTGGGGGGTGAGTAGGGTGTTCTGCGAACATCTCTATTTCCCTCAGAACTTTTTCCCATGAACTCTTTGTAAGACTGCTCTGTTCTGCATGTGGTTAATGAAAGTTTTTTAAGGGAAATAAGATTGATGAATGGTGGACATAGGAAATTAAGCCTGTCTTAAAACTAAAGATAATTATTCCATCCTGCTCCTAGCTAACCTCCATTTTTTGTCCTTCACAAAATTAGATTAATCTAAAATCTATTATTCAAAATTAACCCCAAACGTGCTGTGTCACATTAGCTCCTAGTTTACCAAAGCTCGAGTTTAAATCCTCATTCTTGCTTTCATGTCTCATTTTGGTCCCATTGCTCACCAATTCTGGAATCACCTCCAGCCTTGCAACTCTCAAGGACATCTGAGCTTCTAGGTGTTTACATATTCCCAAATTTGATCACGCCTTCAGCTGCTGAGGCATTAAAGTTTGGAATTCTCTCCCTAGGTCTCTACTTTTTCTAAGACATTCCTTGAAACCTTCCTTTTGGCTTAAGCTATTGGTCATTTTCTCTAACACTGGCATATTTATAGGATTGTGTGAAATTTTGTTTAATAATGTTGCTATAACGTCATGGACTGCTTTACTATATTAAAGGCAAAAATCAGAGCCAGGCCTTTCAAGTTAGAAGTTAGGGAACATTTATTTGGGCAGAACATGGTAGCAGTGTTCTGATTCAATTAATAATTAGATTTTTCCTGGCATGGGTTCATATAGATGCAAGCTATCATTTAGAACTTTTTTTGCAAATCTTTGATAATAGTCATGTAGATTTCCATACTTACCTGACCTTATTGCTGTGAACCACATCCTTAACACAGGCCCAAGTTTTGTCATGGCTCGAATCTTGCATTTACATTGGGAAATATATCTGTCAGTGCCCTAATGCTGAGCCTACTAGAACTACAGGGCAGTGGGAAGCACGGAAGTTACTAGAAGTCTGAATCTCCAGAGCATTTCCACCTCTTATGCATTCAAATGCCACCAGTGCCCACCACTAGGTATGACGGGGTACAGTGTTTAGATTGCTGGGCTAGTTACCCAGAGGTCTGGGCTAAATCCAGAAGACTCTGTTTAAATCCCATCATGGCAGCTATTGAAATTAAATCCAGATCCGGAGTTTAAAAAATAGTCTTAGAAATGATGAACACCATGTTGTTAAAAATGCTCTGAAAGGGGAGAAAATTGTCATCCTTACCTAAGTTCTCCAGTTTCAGTAACGTGCTCTCCCTCTGTCCCTTTCCTCTCTGCTCCTGATCAACCCAGATCCTCACCCCCAACCACCTTTGCCCTGTTTCTTTTCCCTGCTCTGCCCATTCCATCTGCCTATCACCCACACATTCCTTCCATTAGGTCCCGTCCCCTCACCATTCCCATCTGCCCTCCCCACCTCCCTTATTTGGTTCCACGCTGCACCTTCCTTTCATATCAGATTCCAGCATCTGCAGCCCTTTGTTGCCTCCCAGCCTCTGTCGCTATTTCCACTCTTCCCTCCTCCATCTACATATCACACCCCCCCCCCCCCACCCTGGATCTACCTATCCCTTGCCAGCTCTTTCTCCATCCCTTCCCCTCACCTCTTTATACTGGCCATCTCCTCTCTATCTTTCAGTCCAGATGAAGGATCTCAACCTGAAACATTCATTGTCCATTTCCCTCCACTGATGCTGCCTGTTCCTCCAGCATTTCTTTTTGCTCCAGATTCCAGCATCTGCAGCCTCTTGTGTCTCCTTACCCGATCTGGTCTCAATGTGACTCCAGCCCCACAGCAATGAAATTGACTCTTAATATGTCCTCTGGAAAGGCCTCTGTTGTTTAGAGACAAAGGGGGAAGGTCAACCAATTCTGGCCATGCCAACAATGCCTGAAATAATAATAAAAAACATAGGAAGTTGACCTCAGCCCCATTTTCATGAAAGGGAAGCCATCCAGGCCACTTTGTTGTGGGACTCACTTTCAGCCTGCTGAAGCCCAGCAACAAAGTGTGTCTCAGCATGAAGTATGTTCAAGCCAGAGATTAATAGATTCTCAGAAATTAGGGGAATCGAGATATGGGTCCAATGCTGGAATATGGCAATGAGGTAATCATCTTATTGAATGGTAGAGCAGCACAAAGCATACTCCTGCTTCTATTTCTTATATTCCTAACGTACTGGTTATGATGCCTTTAAAGGCATCATATCTCAAATGAGTCAAAGGAATGGGAATCTTAATGCAGGGATTCCCTTTATCAGACTCTTCCATCTTCCAGTACAGCAAGGAATGGATGGAGGTTCCATCCTGAATAGCATAAATTGCCCATCGGACTCCCACTGCAACTGTGATAAAAATGCAATGGAACCTAGGAGGAATTGCACTGTTATCGAGATCTCCCAGCCTGCACCATCTCATGGTGCCTAAGAATTTTTATTACCTGAATCATTCCAGATTGGAGGAAGAAATACCTGTAACATATCTGCAACATGAGGCATTTAGAATTAATGTGTCAATTTAGCAACTGATTAGAAGCAAATGATTGTTGGTATTTATTGCACAGGAATTTGTGCACAAGAGTACATATGTCTTGCCACTACTATTTATAGCCCTAGTGAGTCTGGAATATTGTGAAATTCTGGCAAAGAGTCTTTGATGTGAAGTAGTAACTGTTTCTCTTTCCACAGATGCTGCCTGGCCTGCTGACTGTTTAAAGCATTTTCTGTTTTTATTTCAGATTTCAAGCATCTGCAGTTTTTTTTATTTTCATAAGGAAGGATATACTTTTGATAGAATGCAGCAAAAATTCACCAGGCTGATTCCTGAGTTGTGGAAAGATTAAAATGACTATATTCTCTTGAATTCTGATAAATGAAAGATGATCTCATTGCAACATAAAAAATTCCTTCAAGTTAAGAGCTTGGCCGTTCATGACAGAGATGAAAGGAAATTTCTCCCGGAGAATGATGAATCTTTGGAAATCTTTACCTAACAGGACTGATATGGAGTTACTGCAGGGAAGTAACACTGAGCTAACAGACCAGCCATTATCTTATTGAATGGTAGAGTAAGCACAAGAGGCCAAATGGCCTACCCCTACCTCTGTACTTCATGTTCCCCTGTTCTAATATCATAGCTTTCAGCACATCATTGCACTGGAGAGATCACAGACTCTTTCTTTTCCAGGAGAGCAGGATTTACATTTCACTGTCTTGGTAGGCAGCAGTAGAAAGCTGAGCACATCAGAGTCAGAATCAGATTTATTATCACTGACTTAGATGACATGAAATTTATTGCTTTTTGGCAGCAGTACAGTGCAAAGACATAAAATTACTATAAATTACAAAAAGTAAGTAAATAGTGCAAAAATAAAGGAATAACATGGTAGGGTTCATGGATGTTTCAGAAATCTGATGGCAGAAGGGAAGAAACTATTTCTGAATCATTGAGTGTGGGTCTTCAGGCTCCTGTACCACCTCCCTGATGGTAGTAACAAGAAGAGGACATGTCCCGGATGATGAGGGTCCTTAGTGATGGATGCCGCCTTCTTGAGGTACCGCCTCTTGAAGATGGATATCAAGAATCGTGAGCATGTGATGATGCAGGGTTTCATGTGTGTTGAGGCTGCCACATTACAAGCAGAGATTACGAGAACACCTGAATGCATTGCTGGTTTGCCACCATAATAAGATCATAATGATGAACATTGCTCAAAATCCAGGTGGCAGCAACAAGGAGCTTTTATTTTATGCCAGTGTGTTGTGCCTTCTATCTCCCTTGAACACAAGGACTATCCTGTCAACACCCGGCTCCTGTTCCTGACTCCTGCTCAGAATCCACACACGTGAGAGCACATTGTGATCACATAATGAGTCATGCAACCAACTGCAGCCTCATTGAGCAGATCATAGGTATCTTCAAACATTATCCTGGCTGCTGCAGAGGAACCTTGCAGCATACAGCAGATCAAGTCACCAAGTTTGTTTTGTTCCACAATGTGCTGCACTACCTGGCTTAGCTTTTGCTGCAGCTGCTGATCAGAAGGGGGAGGACAAAGAGGTGAAGGACGAAGAAAGAATATAAGGTGGGATGTCTCTTTGATCAGGAAATCAGTGAACAACAAACAAGATTGTGCATTCAAGGACCACAATTCCAATATTCCATTCCACTACCGTCTCCCTTGTACCTTCCCTCTGTTTCTGATCATCACAGTGTTCACTTGACCACAATGACAGAATGACAGAAAACACCAAATCAACATCCCAAAGCATATTTACTCATCCAGCTATGATAAAAATCACACCAACATCAACTGATTGCCCTTGTGCAAATTATTATTTAAATGGAGCAAAACCACAAAATGTTACAGGACCAAACAATCTGGAGGTCCTAGTGCATGGAACACATAAAGTTAGCTTTCAAGTGCAGCAAGTATTTAGGGAGGCAAATGGATTGTTCGCCTTTATTGCAAGAGGTATGGAATGTAACAATAAGGAAGTTTTTATGTAGTTTTATAGGGCTCTGGTGAGATTGCACCTGGAATATTACATGTTATTTTGGTCTCCATATTTAAAGAAAACTATACCTACATGAGAGGCAGAGCGGGGAATTTTCAATAAATCCATTCCTGGGATGTATAAAAAGAGATTGAGTAAGTTCTGCCTAAGCTCATGAGAATTTAGAAAAATGTGAGGTGACCTCATTGACTTAGACTGGGGTTGACAGGGTGGGTGTACTTCCCCTGGTGGGGGTTGTCTAGAAGTAGTGGGGGGGGGGGGACATACTTTCAGAATAAGGGATCGCCCATTTAAGGTGGAGGTGAGGAGGAAGTTCTTCTCCTAAAGGATTGTGATTCTTTGGAATTCTCTACCCAAGAGAGCTGCAGAGGAGATGTCACTGAATATATTCAAGGTAGATGTTGAATGGGGTATGGGGAGTGGGAAAGTGGCATTCAGGCTAAGTCTGGATGGATGAAAAGACTTGAGGGGCTGATTGACCTACTCCAGCTCCTGTTTCTTATGCTGTTATTATGCATTCCTCTGCGGGCTTTTTCCTGTACTAGAACTCCTATACTAACCTTCTCAATGGCTGCTACATGGCTAATGGCAGGTTGCTGAGTGTTAATCACCTTGGAGGATGACCTCAAGGAGCTCTGCCCTGGCTTTGGATCATACATTGTGACTTTGAATGATTGACAGACAAAAGCACTTGGGTATAACAGTGAAAAGATCATCCTGAGTGATGACAGTACTTTTCGTATTTTGCAGAGCCGTTCTCACTCCAGGTTGGTACTTCACAACCCCTGGTAAAGGATAGATCATTGGTGTGCCATGCACCCTGAAAGCCCCTTCAGACACTGGCACCACAACCATTATGACAGCAGTCTGATCTTGTACAGTTACCTGACTAACCTGCATAAGAGTAATTTGACCTTGAATGGCAGATTGCATGCGTAAACTGAGTATAAACTTCAACACTCAGACACTGAGTGGCTTCTATTTGCATTACCAAACAAGCCGATACATTGAGCATTAGACACTGTGTGAGGATTGAGTAGGTGAAAATATAAATGGAGTTGGTTATGATTTCCCCCTGCTCCTTTCCAGCAGACATGTAAATAAACCAAGCATTTCATTGTGCATGTCCATCAACTGCTGACTGGCACATCAAAAATGCATGTCAATTCCACCAGCAGAACCCATGTGTGACTTTACCTCTGAGGAGCTTGTATTTGGATGTCTATTTCAGCCTGCCCAGTAGATAAAGGACCTCTGTTCTGCTCCCCACCTGGTCTAACAAGGCATCCAGTGCTGTGTTTGCAAAGCTAGGTGTGTGCAGTCACCTGTGTTTAGCTAACTCTTCCCGCAATTTGTAAGGACTTGTAGAATACTTTTTACCATCTGCTTCAGCCACAATGTAACGCTCCTTTAACGCTCCATTAGTACCATCCAGCTTGACTTGGTGCCAGCCAGTCATGAAACTGGGCCCCATGAAGATGTGCCAAGGCAATAAACAGCATGGTTAGCAATGGATGGTCATTGAAATCCTTGTAACAATCTTCGATGTTGGCAATAATGTCAAATGAATGCTTGAAGTCTCTGTATCAGTTTTCTCTTTCCACTATTTTATTGGAGGGCTCACATTATTTAAAATAAATGGGTGAAAGCAGAGATGGAACTACTGAGGAGGGGACTTTAAATATATTTACTTAATTTATTTTTTTTTTAATTTTATTTACAGCGTGATAACAGGCCCTTCCGGCCCAACGAGTCCGCGCCGCCCATTTTAAACCCAAATTAACCTACCCATACGTCTTTGCAATGTGGGAACCGGAGCACCTGGAGGAAACCCACGCAGACACGGGAGAATGTATAAACTCCTTACAGACAGTGACGGGAATCGAACCCCGATCGCTGACGCTGTAATAGCATCGCGCTAACCACTACACTACCGTGCCGCCTCTATGCTACCGTGCCGCCATTAGGTTGCTAGCAGTCATTTATATTCATAGTCTATTTTTCCTAATGTGCCTAATAGATTTGTATTTATTCTAAACAGCATCCATTGGAACTAAGCTACCTAAAATCAGTTGTTGACAGTAGTATCTGGAGTATACCCATCCTCCTGTCAATAGTATGTACAGAAAATTAAGCATTGTACTTTCTATAATAAAAGCTTATAAGTTAGATTTCCTGAAACTGGAAGTGTGTTTCAAAGCCTCACCAGGGCAAAAGATTTTTTAACATGAGCCAGCACAGGAAGCTGTAGCTGCACATTTCTACTCCCTGCAGTTTGACCTGCATTTCCCTGACAGCTCATTACATGGGGATAGTTGGCAGAGATACAGTCTCATGTGTCTCACTCAGCCTGACTACTGTGCAGGCTGACAACACCAGCTAAAATGGTTATATGTTGAATGTCATCCAGGTCTTGCTGCAGATGGGCATAAACTGTTTCATTACCTGAATAACAGAACTAAACATTTTGCAATCATCAACAAATTTTCCCAGTGGTGAGATTATAGTAAAGGGAAGGTCATTAAAGAACCAACTGAAGATGATGACGAGGAGGCATACAGGAGTGAGATAGATCGGCTGGTACAACCCTCCCCACCATCGAGGACATCTTCAAGAGGCTGTGCCTCAAGAAGGCAGCATCCATCACTAATGACCCTCATCATCCAGGACAAGAAGGGAAGCGTCACTCTAGCGAGGCTGTATTATAGACCCCCCCCCCCCCAATAGTCCAATAGTCGGCAGGAACTTGGAGAGCAGGTGTGTAGAGAAATTACTCACAATCATAAGAATAACAGTGTTGTATTAGTGGGAGAGTTTAATTTCCCCAGTATTGACTGGGCCACACAGTGTGTTAAGGGGCTAGAAGGGGTGGAATTTGTGAAATGTGTCCAGGAAAGTTTTCTGAGTCAATGTATAGAGGGACCTACTCGAGAGGGTGGAATACTGGACCTCCTCTTGGGGAACGAGGCAGGGCAAGTGACTGAGATGGCAGTAAGGGAGCACTTTGGCTCTGGCGACCATAATTCTATTAGTTTTAAGACAGTGATGGAAAAGGACAGGACAGGTCCACAGGTTAGGGTCTTAAACTGGAGCTGGGCTAATTCTGAGGGAATTAGGCAGGTTCTAGCAGAGATCAGTTGGGAGAGCCTGTTTGAAGGGCAAGGAACAAATGGCAAGCAGGAAGCTTTTAAAGGTGAGAAACTTTCAAGAGTCCAGGGGCAGCATGTTCCTGTTAAGGTAAAGGGTAAACCTAGCAAGTTTAGGGAACCCTGGCTGATGAGAGATATTGAGGCTCAGGACAAGAAAAAGAAGGAAGCGTACATTGGGTTTAGGAGGTCAGGGATGAGTGAATCCCTTGATGTCTATAAAAAGATTAAGAATACACTTAAGAGGGAAATCAGGAAATCAAAGAGAAGGTATGAAAAGGATCTGGCAAGTAAGGATAAGGAACCCAAGAGATTCTATACATATACTAAGAGTAAAAAGGTGACTAGGGAGAGACTAGGTCCCCTAGAGATCAGTGGGGCTGCCTATGTCTTGAGCCACAGAGGATGGGTGGGATTTTTAATGACTATTTCTCCTCGGTGTTTACTGAGGAGAAAATCATGGTTACTCAAGGGAAACAAGTGGAGATGTTTTGGAGAACATTTGTATTACCAGGGAGGAGGTATTTGCAGCCTTACAACATACTAAGGTGGATAAATCCCCAAGGCCTGACCAAGTGCATCCTCGGACTTTGTGTGAGGCTAGAGAAGAAATTGCGGAGGCCCTTGCAGTGATATTTGCTTCATCGTTAGCCACTGGTGAAGTTCCCAAAGACTGGAAGGTGGCTAATGTTGTTCCATTGTTTAAGAAGGGTAGCAAGGACAAGCCAGGGAACTACAGGCTGGTCAGCCTGACATCAGTAGTGGGGATGTTGCAGGAGGGAAATCTGAGGGACAGGATCTACCAGCATTTGGATGGTCAGAGTCTGATTAGGAGGAACCAGCACGGCTTTGTGCATGGGAAGTCATGTTTGACAAATCCTTTACAGTTCTTTGAAGAGGTAACCAAAAGGGTAGATGAGGGTAAGGCAGTGGATGTTGTCTATTTGGATTTTGGCAAGGCCATTGACAAGATCCCACATGGTAGGCTGGTCTGGAAGGTTAAGTCTCATGGAATCCAGGGAGAACTAGTTAGGTGGATTCAAAATTGGCTCAGAGGTAGGAAGCAGAGGGTGGTGGTTGAAGGTTGCTTCTCAGAATGCAGACCAGTGACAAGTGGTGTGCCACAGGGGTCAGTGTTGAGACCCTTGTTATTCCTTATTTATATAAATGGTTTGGATGGGAATACACAAGGCTTGATCAGTAATTTTGCAGATGACACGAAATTAGGAGGTGTTGTTGATAGTGAAGGTTATTGTAAATTACAGGGGGACCCTGATCAGTTAGGGGGGTGGTCCAAGGTGTGGCAAATGGATTTCAATACAGATAAGTGTGAGGTGATGCTTTTTGGAAAGTCAAACCAGAGTAGGACTTATACTATGAATGGTAGGGCACTAGGGAGTGCAATGGAACAGAGGGACCTAGGAGTACAAATGCATAGTTCATTGAAAGCAGGATCACAGGTAGACAGAGTGGTGAAAAAGGCATTTAGAACACTGACCTTCGTCAGTCAGGGCAATGAGCATAAGAATTGGTACATTATGTTGCAGTTGTATAAGTCATTGGTGAGGCTGCACGGAGTACTGTGCACAGTTTTGGTCACCCTGTTATAGGAAAGACATGCTTAAACTGGAAAGAGTGCAAAAAAGATCTACAAGGATGTTGCCTAGAGGGCCTGAGTTATAGGGAGAGGTTGGCCAGGCTAGGTCTTTATTCCTTGGAAAGGAGGAGAATGAGGGGCAACCTTGTAGAAGTGATTAAAATTATGACAGGCATGGATAAGGCGGATGGTAACAGTCTTTTCCCCAGGGTAGGGGAGTTCAAAACTAGAGGGTGTAGGTTTAGGTTGAGAGGTGAAGGATTTAAAAGGAACCTGAGGGGCAACGTTTTCACACAGAAGGTGGTGAGTATATGGAACAAGCTGCCAGAGGAAGTGGTTGAGGCGAGTACAATAGTATCATTTAAGAAGGACTTGGATAAGTACAAAGAGAGGTGGGGCCTGGAGGGATATGGGCCGAGCGCAGGAAATTGGGACTTGCCGGGTGGACAGTGTGGTCAGCATGGACTCGTTTGGCCGAAGGGCCTGTATTCATGTTGTATTGCTCTATGACTCTATGTCCTCTTCTCTTCACTACCATTGGGGAGGAGATACAGGAGCCTGAGGACCCACGCTCAACGATTTAGGAACAGCTTCTTCCCCTCTGCCATCAGATTTCTGAACGGTCCATGAACACTACCTTGTTATTCCTTTTTTTTGCACTATTTATTTTGTAATTTATAGTAATTTTTATGCCTTTGCACTGTACTGCTGCTGCAAAACAACAAATTTCACATCATATCGGTCAGTGATAATAAACCTGATTCTGATTCTGATTCTGGATGGGCCTGGGGCATTTGTCTCAGGGTCTCCTGCAGCAATGTTTTGAGGCTGAGCTGATTGGCCTCCAACAATTTCAAATGGCTTCCTTTACTAGGACACCAGCTGATGGAGAGTTTCCTCTTGATTTACATTAACTTCAGTTTTGTTAAGTCTCCCTTTTGCCACATGTGGCCAAAAAAATGCCTTGATGTCCAGGCCATTAACTTCCATGTCACCCCTGAAATTCAGTTTGTGCCAATGCTGTAATGAGCTCCTGAGCTGAGTGATCCCAGTGAACCCAAGTGGTGGACAGGCTAGTGGTGAGCAAGTGCTGCTTGACAACACCTTTGATAAAACCTTCCATCACCCTGCCGATGATTGAGAATAGATTGTGGTAGTTGGCCGTATCGGAGAGGTCCTTTCATTTATTCCCCCCAAGGGAATAGATCTCCATAGGAGCAAAGACAAGGATAAAAAAAAAGCTCTGATATTTTAGTACGTGATCCAAAAGAAGATTAACATGCTATTTGTTAATTTCTCCAGAGATGAAGGCAAAGAATGAATCGCCTTTCCTGTGATATTGGATGATTGGTATGATTAGGATTGATTGACCAAGCATTTAATTAAAGGCATCCTTACTGTGTTACCATAACCACTCCATTTCCCATAGCAATACATTGGCCCAAATCTCCTGTCTTCACTCCAATGCTGAAGTCAGGAGATTTATGATCAAAGTAGAATTTGAATCAAATAAAAAAAGGTGCAATCACTCTCCTTCGCTCCTTGTGTTTCAGTGTTTGATTCCCTAATGCTTCCATTTGTGAAAGGTTAGGATGTATAGGATAATTAGGATACTTCCTAATTTTCAGTCTGTGTAGGAGCCACTCAGTGAGATACGTAGGTTTGATGCCAAACTGCTGCAAACAAAGGGGACCATTTGACTCAGCTCTGGCGAATGGTTTCCTTCTGCTGGATAATAAAATGGTCCATGGTCCTTCTATCAGTCACGCCAGCAACTTAGTTTTTGCACTGGTTTGCTGCCAATAATCTTTCTCCTGAGATAACCAACTCTGAATACTGAAACTTGTCCATCTCTCATCTTGCTGTAACCCAGCTCCTTGCTTGTGGATGATTAGAATTTGCATTAGGACAGACTGTTGCTGCTGAAGAATGCTGTTCCTGCTCCCAAGGTGCTTTCCTGACCTCTGAACATTGGAACTGTGAGCCTCCTGTAAACTGAAATCAACAGGTCCAGTGTTGGTGGTGTCTCTAACATCAGAAGCTTCTTAACAGGATTAGGTTATTGTATTCAGTAGGTTTGCAGAAGCATCTCATGTGTCAATGTAGATCTAACAGCAGCACTGGTAAAGGTTTTCCAAAATCTCTTGCAGGAAGCAACAGATTCTCAAAAGCTGTAATTGAAAGCTTCTGCTAATTAATGATTAAAATCGATATTTTGCATCTTATAGTGCTTCATGATTGACTAATTACTTTTAAAGTGTGGTCACCTGTTGCTCTGTGCACAAACGGTGCAACAAATACTTAAGTTCCCACAGCGGGCAAAAATGGATGAATGGTTAGTTAAATTTCTCTCGAATGCAGTAGTTGAGAGCTAAAAGTTATCTCCTATCATATAATTTCCTCACATACATTTCTAGGAAGGACATCAGAAGGTTGGGAGCATCTGGTTGTGGATTATACATGCACACTGGCATTGAACTTCCTTCAGCCTTTTGCTGTTGAAACTGTAGCGTGAACTGTGCATAACCAAGGTTTCCACTGCACGTACATCCTTATTTTCCCACTGCCTGCTTTGGAGGCCATTTTGTTACTCTGTTTTTTAATAAGTAAACAATGGACATGAATATTCAGAAAATAACTCACTAACTAAAATTATGCTTTATTAAATATTCATGGTATAACTTAATGGTACAGAAAATCCTTGCATTTATGCTACTGTGTCAAATCTACTGCAAGGTTATAGGTATGTGGCAAGAGAAATAATAATGAAATCCAAGACCAAGAACTTCAATGGTAATTTTGCCAGCTGGTACAGTTTCCTTATCTGTTTAGCAAACCGTCTTTGTAACTTGTCAAGTCAAGTTTAGTTATAGATTACATTGTGTGGACATTTGTGCATAATACATAACCATAGTTATATCTGTTTCCTGGCTGGAGCAATAAATGATGCAGGAATGCATGAGATGATACAGTTATTAGGGCAAAGTTGGTATATAAGATCTCTCATGTTTGCCTTTATAAATACCTAACTTATTGAGAGCAAATGGTTCTTGCAGTAACAGCAGTCTATCTGCAAAGTCGACTCCGTTGTGATCAATTTGGCAGAAATTTTGTTTGTGATGAAAGAGCACAAATTTTAGCATGCTGTACAGGTAAGGGTGACTCTCCCAGAACCATGTTGGCACTGCCAGTGACGATAAAGGTTGGATGGAAGTATTCTGCTCTCACTCCCTCTCCCACCTAACCCTATATAAGATTCACCTTCAGCAACCCACACAAAATGCTGGAGGAACTCAGCAAGTCAGGCAGCATCTACGGAGGGAAATAAACAGTCGACATTTTGGGTCAAGTTTCATCAGGACTGGAAAGGAAGAGGGCAGAAGCCAGAATAAAAATGTAGGGGGAGGGGGAAGAGCACAAGCTGGCAGGTGATAGGTGACTCCAGGTGAGAGAGGGAAGGTAAGTAGGTGGGGGAGGGGGCATGAAAGGGAATGATGTGGAAGCTGGGAGGTGATAGATGGAAGAGGCAAGGGACTGAAAAAGAAGGAATCTGATAGGAGGGGACAGTAGACCATGGAATAAACGGAAGCAGAGGGAGGTGATGGGCGGGTCGTGAGGGTGGGGAGAGGAAAGACAAGGGCTGAGGAGGCCACAGAAATGAGGGAAAGCAAAGGGGGGAGGGGAGGAAAAACAGAGGGGAGTTGTTACCAGAAGTTAGAGAAATCGATGTTGATGCCGTCAGGTCGGAGACTACCAAGACGGAATTGAGGTGTTACTCCTCCAACCTGTGTCTGGCCTACCGGAAGTTAGAGAAATTGATGTGGATAGCATCAGGTTGGAGACTATACCGGAAAGTTAGAGTTCTTGTCATCCACACTACTAGCCTCCACATTCAACGGATCATCATCCTCTATAATTTCTGACACTTTCAAGGCGACACCACTTCCAGGTGCCTCTTCCTTCTCCTTTCAGCATTCTGATGGGACCATTCTCTCCGGGATACTCTGCTTCACTCTTCCACTTCCAACAATCTTTGGCAGTACAGCTAGGATTGATGAGGGCAGGGAGGTGGATGTTGTCAGTCAGGTCTCTTGCAAGGCCTTTGACAAGGTCCCGCATGGCAGGCCAGTCTGGAAGGTTAAATTGCATGGGATTCAAGGAGAACTAGCTAAATGGCTACATAATTGGCACGATGGTAGGAAGCAGAAGGTGACGGTGGAAGGTTGTATTTTGGACTGGATGCCTGTGACTAGTGGTGTGCCACAGGGATTGGTGCTGGGCCCATTGTTGTTCGTTGTTTATATAAATGATATGGATGAAAATGTACAAGGCATGGTTAGTAAATTTGCAGATGACACTAAAATATGTGGGATTGTAGACAGTGAAAAAGGTTATCAAAAATTACAAGGGGATCTTGATCGGCGAGGTAAGTGGGCTACGGAATGGCAAATGGTGTTCAATCCAGATAAGTGTGAGATGTTGCTTTTTGGGAAGTCAAAGCAGGGTAGGACTTTCACATGGATGGAAGGGCTGTGGAGAGTGTTGTAGAACAGAGGGACCTAGGAGTACAAGTACATTGTTCCTTGAAAGTGGCATCACAGGTAGACAGAGTGCTGAAGAAGGCATTTGGCAAGCTGGCCTTTATCAGTCATGGCAATGAGTATAGGAGTTGGGATGTTATGTTGCAGTTGTACAAGACGCTGGTGAGGCCGCACCTGGAGTATTGGTATTGGCTTATTATAGTACTGAGATACAGGGAGAAGCTTTTCTTTGCATGCTATCCAGACAGATCATTCCATACATAAGTGCATGGACATAGTAAAAAGGAAAAAGGAATGCAGAATATAGTGTGACAGTAACAGAGAAAGTCTAGTGCAGTAAGACAAATAAAGTGCAAGGACCATGATGAGGTAGATTGAGAGTTCAAGAGTTCATCTTTTAGCTGTTAAGAGGTCCATTCAGGAGTCCTACAACGGCGAGATAGAAGCTGTCCTTGAGCCTGGTAGTATGTCCTGTCAAACTATTGTACCTTCTGCCCGACGGGAGAGAATAGAAGAGAGAACTACCAGGATGGGAGGGGTCCTTGATTATGTTGGCTGCTTTCCCAAGGCAGCAGGAATTGTAGATGGAGTCAATTGTGGGGAGGCTAGTGTTGAGTACAGTTTTGGATACCCTGTCAGCGAAAGACGTCATTAAGCTGGAAAGAGTGCACAGAAAATTTATGAGAAAGTTGCCAGGACTTGAGGGCCTGGTTATAGGAAGTGGTTGGGCAGGCGAGGACTTTATTCATGGAGAGCAGGAGACTGAGGGGTAACCTTATGGAGGTATTTAAAATCATTAGGGGCATAGCTAGGATGAATGCACACAATCTTTTTCCCAGCAAACAGGAATCAAAAATTAGAGAGCACAGGTTTAAGGTGAGAGGGGAAAGATTTAAAAGGGACCTGAGGGGCAACCCTTTCATCCAGAGCGTGGTCAGTATATGGAATGAGGTGCCAGAGGAAGTAGTTGAGGCAGGTACATTGACAATACTTAGAAGGTACTTGGACAGGTACATGGATAGGAAAGGTTTAGAGGGCTATAGGCCAAACTTGAGCTAATGGGCATCTTGGTTAGCATGGACAAGTTGGGCCGAAGGGCCTGTTTCTGTGCTGTATGACTCTATGACTCTATAATATCCATTCCCCTTCTTGCCACTCCTGTATAACAGCCGGAAATGTAACACCCGTCTCCTTACTTTATCCCTTCCCACAGTATACCTAGGAGAAGCAGCAGCTCGTACTTCTACCAATTTGCTATATTGCATAGTTGTTCATGATGTGGTCTCCTCAACACTGGGGAAATCAATCATTGAAACCTAACTGCTTTTCAAAACAACTCCATTCAATCCATAAGCATAATGCTGAGCTCCTGTTGCCTGTCAGATTAATTCTCCGTTCCACTCCCACTCTGATATCTGTCACAGAGTCATAGATACATACAGCATAGAAACAGGCCACTCAGACCACTACGTCCACACCAACTGGTGGGCACCCATCCATATTAGTCCCATTTCCCAGCACGGAGTCTATGGCCTTCTAGGCCTAGGCAATTCGTGTGTATGTTTAGACAAAGTTCAAGGAACAGCACCTCATATTCTGACAGCCTTGCAGACTCGACAAGGAGTTCAACAATTTCAGATAATCAGTCATTCTAGCCTTCTATCTCACCTTTCCAGCATTCATTTCTTTCCTCTCTCCTTTTCTGTGGAGTTCACATTTCACTTGCCACCCCTTCCAGATGATCCCTCAGAGTCTAACTGGCCTTTACAACTTTCAGCTGGCATCACCACTTATGTCTTTCAGTATCCCCCTTTTCTGCACCTTATAACAGACAGAGCGGTAGGGTGGGGGTGTGTGAGTAGAATTTGTAACGATAATGCACATGGTTTTAATGACTACAGTTTTGCTTTGGCAGATATAACTTGGAATTATATGGCATCTTTAGCATTTTTAAATACCCCAAAGTGTTTCACGGGAATAATTTAAAACAAAAGTTGACACCCAACCATATAAGTTGATGCTCACGCAGATGACAGAAGCTTGCCCAAAAAGATAGATTTTAAGGAGTGCCTTAAAGGAAGAAAGAGATCTACAGAAGCTGAGAGAGTTAGGGAGGAAATTTCAGAACTGCTATTATTAGATTGATTACGTGCTGGTCTGATCATAAGGAGAGAATTACAGGTGCACAGATACAGAGGGGGAAGATGGAAAAATAAAGAAACGTGACATTCTCACAAGTGCGGCCTTTGCAACTACAGAACATTTTCTGGCTGCATAAAGATACCAATAAAAATAAACAGGCAAAATATTTTTGGTTTGGTGTTCCTACTTCAGTAAACCTTCAGTAAACTTCAGTAAAGTGAAGTACAAATTCAAAAACCCAGAATAATAACTATTTGTAGCTGCACGCAATGTGCTACTAAAGAAACACACGGAGGCAGAGAGCGCTGAACTCAAAAAGCCTTTCCTGATTCAAAATCGCGCGCTTAAATCTTCCTTCCCATGGGCCCCTGCGACCCGTGGGGCGAACGTGACGTCTAACTGTCCCTGGAAGGTCCGGCCCAAGCGGGTAGTTCCAAACGCACTACCGTGTGTCTGCCCGCGGCTCCCGATGGCGGTTCAAGTCCCGTGTGTGCGGGCCGTCACATCACCCCCCCCCCCCCCCCCCCCAGAAACATCCATCAGGGGAGTGGAGCCCCCAGTCTGTGTGGCTTGCCTGGGTGGCCGGCCTTGCCGGTGCGGTGCGGGTACCCTCACTGTTTGCTCAATGTCCAAGTGCACCGGTTTGAGGCGGTCCACTGTAAAAGTCTCTTCCCAGCCACCCACCTCCATGACACACGTGGATCCGTTGCGCCGGATCACCTTGAAGGGTCCCTCGTACGGCCGCTGTAGAGGTGACCTGTGCATGCCCCTGCGAATAAAAACATACTCACAGACTCGGAGGTCTTTAGGTGAAGGATGGCATGGGACCATGCCTGGAAGTTGGGACCGGTGCTAGGGTCCCTACCTTGTCCTGCTGCCTCGTTAGCACCACTGCTGGAGTTTCTTCCGAACCTCGGGCCTCTGGTACAAACTCTCCCGGGACCGTCAGGGGGGTGCCATAGACCAATTCTGCCGAGGAGGTGCCCAGGTCCTCCTTGGGCGCTGTGCGGATGCCCAGTAGGACCCAGGGAAGCGTATACATCATTTTCCGTTTTCGGTGGGTGGGAACAGTCTCTCTTAAAAGGCCTGCAGAAGGCGGGAAAATAAACCAGTTCTTGTTCTGCAACCCATCAACTAGTGTCTTGCTTTCACATCGCGATAGCAGCCTCTACATCGGGTAGTTCCAAACGCGCTACCGCGTGTCTGCCCGCAGCTCCCGATGGCGGTTCGAGTCCCGCGTGTGCGGGCCGCCACATATTTATAAAACTATATATAATCAGAGTCAGAATCAGATTTATTATCACTGACAGATGACATGTTATTTTGACATATGACAGTACAGTGCAAAGCCATAAAAATCTATAAATTACAAAAACAGTGCAAAATAAAAAGAATAATGAGGTAGTGTTCATGGGTTCATGGATCATTCAGAAATCTGATGACGGAGGGGAAGAAGATGTTCCTGAATCATTGAGTTTGGGTCTTCAGGCTCCTGTACTTCCTCCTTGATGGTAGTAACGAGAAGAGGCCATGTCCCAGATGGTGCAGGTTCTTAATGATAGGTGCCGCCTTCTTGAGGCATCACCTCTTGAAGACGTCCTCGATGGTAGGGAGGGTTGTGCCCGTGATGGAGCTGGCTGAGTCTATAACACTCTGCAGCCTCTTGCGACCCTGTGCATTGGAAGCTCCATACCAGCCGGTGATGCAACCAGTCAGAATGCTCTCCCCTGTACATCTGTAGAAATTTGTAAGAGTCTTTGGTGACATACCAAATCTCCTCAAACTAATTAACCAATTATGCCTTTTCAATTATAATCAGGCATCCAATCCATACTGGTCAACCCGTGGCAGTTCCACAGTAGGATCAGGGGGTCGATTCCGCTGTCCTTCCTGTCGACATGAAGTGATTCTGGACAGACATGGAGTTTATGGTCTTCAAAGAAACCTACTTGTTGAAAATATTATTGACTTATACAAGCAAGAGTCAATCAGGTAATCATGTCAAGTTAATCAGCATTACGATTTGATATTGGAATTCGGAAATAATATTAATGCACTTTGAAAGAGTTAACATTTCTATTGGGCCCTCTTTTCCCCTTCTCTATCCTTCTTACCCCACTCCCTTTCCGCCTTTGCTCTTTTCCCCTTCCTCTTTACCTCCTCCCCCCTCCCTCTCCCCTTCTCAACCTTGAATTGGGCTTTTGATCAAGTAATTTTACATGATTCAATGTAAGGTGTTGTTGTTGATGATGATCCTATGAAGTGCTTGGAATATTTCACTATGAATATGACAGGAACCACTGGACATGTGAAGTAACATCAAGCAACATGCAGTGCACATTTTGATACAATTGCATCAAGTTTGTTTTGCTCATTTGAAACTGCAACAGACTTTCACTGGAGAATTAAAGCCTGTTTCTGCATTAGTTAAAGGGAGGCCAACCTTACCTGGGTCATTACAGTGGAATCTGAGGCACCTGCCATCTTCTAGCTGTGACTTCTGTTAAGTAGATCCCTTGATGTTTACTCTCTTCCCTCATCATCAATGTCCTTAGGCCTTTCACTGTCAGAAAAAGAGATGAAATTTTCAAGTTCTTATAAGTTTGAGGAACAATTATTCATCTTCTGCTGTTTTCTGCATTCAAAAATAATTTGAAAATGTCATCGCTTGTGCTGCCAATTTCCATCTTGCTTTCATCTTCACATGATTCGTCTCTGACTCTTCCCTTTCCTTCCTAGATCTCCCCATCGCTATCTCAGGGGATAGGCTTGCTAACAAATATCTATTACAAGCCCACTGACTCCCACAGCTATCTCATCTATACTTCCTCCCACCCTGCCTCCTGTAAAGATCCCTCCCATTTTCCCAGTTCCTCCTTCTCCATTACATTTATTCTGATGACAAGACATTCCACTCAGGAGCCTCTGAAATGTCTTCCTTCTTCTTGAATTGTGACTTCCCTTCCACCATAATGGGCAGAGCCCCTGACCACATCTCATCTCTTTCCTGCACCTTTGCTCTGAACCTCCTCCTCCTTGACAGAGCAAAACTACAGTTCCCTTGTCTTCACCCTTCACCGCACCAGCCTCCACATTCAACAATTCATCCTTCACAATTTCCACCAGCTCCAACCAGATACCACCACTGCCTTCAGCACCTCAAAGTGATCACTCCCTTTACAACTACCTGATCTGCTCATCTTTCTCCACCAATCACTCCTCGTCTTTCCCACTCACCCACAGGGAATGCAAAACCTGTCCTTTTACCTCTTCCCTACCCGCAGTCTGGGGGCCCTAACAGTCTTTTCAGCTGAGGCAGCGATTCACTTGCACCTCTTCCCTCTTGTGTACTGCATTTGGTGTTCACAACGTGGTCTCCTCTGTATTGAAGAAATCAAATATAGATTGGGTTACCATTTTGCAAAGCACCTGCATTCAATCTGCAGGAGAGACCCGAAGTTTCCAGTTGTCTGCCATTTTAATTCCCCATCTTGCTCCAACTCTGACATACCTGTTTATGGCCTCCTTTAATGTCCCACTGCAAGCTTTAGGAACAACACATCACCTTCCATCTGGGCACATTGTAGCCTTCTGGACTCAATAGCAAATTCCCCAACTTTGAACAACTTGCTATTTCTTTCTGTCTCTATCAGAAGTGGCTATTTCTACTTGTCAACCATCTGTGATTTTAGCTTAGTTTTCCTCATTCAGAGAGATATAGCACGGAAACAAATCCTTTGGCCCACAAAGTCCACACCAACCATCAACCACCAATTTACACTAATCCTACACTAATCCCATTTTATTCTCCCCACAATCCCATCAACTCCCCACTCACCTACACACTAGGGGCAATTCACAGTAACCAATTAACTTACCAAGCTGCACATCTTTGGGATGTGGGAGGAAACCAGAACACCCAGTGGAAACCCACACAGTCGCAGGGAGAATGTGCAAACTCCACACAGACAGCACCCAAGATCAGGATTGATAAGATAAGACAAAACAAGATAAGATATCTTTATTAGTCACATGTACATCAAAACACACAGTGAAATACATCTTTTGCATAGGGTGTTCTTGGGGCAGCCCGCAAGCGTTGCCACGCTTCCAGTGCCAACATGGCATGCCCACAACTTCCTAATTTGTACGTCTTTGGAATGTAGGAGGAAACTGGAACACCCAGGGGAAACCCACGCGGAGATAGGGAGAATGTACAAGCTCCTTACAGACAGCAGCGGGAATTGAACCCCCGGTTGCTGGCTCTGTAATAGCATTACACTAACTGCTACACTAAGCTTTCCAAGCTTCATGAGTGTGCTGCTCAGAATTAGCATTGTCTGACCTCTATTAATATTGTCTGGCCTGTTAGGCATGCCCCACTGCCTTGCTATTAGTAAAACAGACGAACAAGCAAAATCTGAATCTAGCTGCCAGGTTAACTCATTTGTTCTCACCCTACCAGAGGTGTTCTCTTTGTTCTACACTTTCCAGAAAAATAACTGGTTTTCTCTCTTTCCCAGTTCTCACAAAGGGTCTTGGACCTGAAAATTAATTCTGTTTCTCTTTCCACAGAGGGTTCCTGATCTGCTGTGTGCTTCCAGCATTTTCTGTTTTTGTTTCAGAATTCCAGCAATTACATTTCTTTTAACTTTTATATTATACATCTTGCTGCCAATATGGGTGAGTAGTTTGCTCCAATGTTACTCAGTCCACTTTGAATGTGATTTCAGACAGCACAATTGGAGCTCTAAGTTTAAAAGAAACTTTTATACTGATTTTGAATATGATCCTGTAGAATAAAAAGCATTTTCAGGTTATGTCGTTTGATTAGTTGACTTAAAGTTCTTAAAATGAGCTGCATGAGAAGCAGGTAAAATAACAGATTTCCTTTTCCTACTTTCACCAGTGGAGTCCAGCACAGCACAAGCAAATTCTTTTGTCTAATGGTTACAGAATTATAAACAGAGAGTTTATTTAAAACTAACTTACCTCAGAAATGTGTGTCACAAATTGACATAAGCTCAGTTTATGGCATTGACAAGTCCAACATATGACAAATGTACTAAAAATAACTGTCTTGCCATTAGTTTTATTTAGGATCTGTTTTTATATGTTACAGCTAGCATTTATCACCAGCAGAATGTGTATGACTTTTAAACTTTAGAAACTTTATTTATACAGCACGGTAACAGGGCCTCCTGGCCCAACAAGTCCACACTGCCCAATTACACCCATGTTAACCGACTAACATTCAAATAAATGCCAAACAAGGTGTTAATTTGGGCATCTGTCATACTGCTTAATTCAGCCATGCACATTATATCAGAATCACTATTTCCTCTTATAAGAACCACTTGGAGGCAGATTATTAATTTTTCAGGAACATATATATGGGTTCTCACTTTGATAGTCACAGCTAAGTTTGAGTTGCAAAGCTATCTTGATATATACCAATTGTTGTTGGATCTCAGTATCTGTGGCATATTTTTGAGTGTAAAAGAGGTACCCAGAGTTGGTTACATATACATTCAAGTTCCAGTAAATGCAACAGTCCTTCTAACTTGTGTAGGATGTGCACTCTCAATATTTTTACTTCCTTCCTACTGAGGCACCCTCCCCTAACCTTCAAGCCCTGAGTTACAAAGTTCTATTGATACCTGAAGACCCTGCCTCACCCTGACGAAATTTATATAACCATACTTCCAGGCCACACCTTGCGAAATGGATACACACACACACACACACACACACACACACACACACACACACACACACACACACACACACACACACACACACACACACACACAAACACACACACTTTTGGATATGAATGTTAACAGAAAAGGAGACCTTGGTCATTTCAAGTCTTTATTAGAGCAATAAAGTTAGCCGCACTTAGTTTCCGTAGCCATGCATTTTGTTTTACTCTTATGAGCTGATTCAGTTCATGATGGAAGATGACTTTCTCAAGTGCCTTTTGGAGGTTCATGTACACCATGTCATCCAAGTTGCCCTCATCAATGTTCTCTGTTACATCAAAAACATCCACAGATTAGTTAAATATTCACAAAGTCATGCTGGATTCCATCAATTACTCCATACTTGTTCAAGTGACTATTAATGCTTGAATGTTCTTCCTGAGAGCTTCCGAACAACCAAAGTTAATGGTGCAAAGGAACTTTCTGAGTTCTGACTGAAAATGCAGGTGAGTGGGAGGTGGGGGGGAGGGAGAGGGATGGAGGATAACCTTACACAACCCTGGAGAGAGAGCAGGACCGAATGGAGGGGTGTTAGCCATGTAGAGTACAATGGGCCAGGTCACCGTAACGCAGTCCGCCTTGCCGCCCACAGTCAGTAATTGATGGTCAAACATAGAGTCTTAGAGTCACAGAATTGTAGAGCATGAAAACAGGCCATTCGGCCCAACTAGTCCACACTGAGCAGTGGGCACCCTTCTGTATTAACTCCATCTCCCAGCACTTGATCCATAGCCTTCTATAACTAAGCAATTCAAATATTCATCTAGACACTTTTAAATGCTGACAGCAACCCAGCTTCAACCACACCCCCAGGCAGTGCATTCAAGTATTTACCACTCTCTGGTGAAGAAAGTCCCGTTATATTCCTTCTAAGTCTCTTTCCCTTACCCTAAGTTTATGTCCTCTAGTTTTATCTACCTCTGACATGAGGATTAGTTTCCTGCATTTCACCCTATCTATACACTTCATAATTTTATATATTTCAACCATGTCCCCTCTTAACCTCCTCTGCTCCAGGGAGAACAGATCTAGCTTCTCCGGTCTCTCCTCATGACTGAATTACTCCATCCCAGGCAACATGCTGGTGAACCTCCTCTGCAGGAGCTTCAGCCATGTGGAGCATAATGGCCCAGGTCACCCTGACCCAGTCCCTCTTGCCATCCACAGTCTGCCCACAGGTCATATACAGAGGACCCATTTGGCTGGCTCTCAGCACCCTGGATCCAGTGGTGTGGGCCAGATGGCAACTGGGCTTCAGGTGAACCAGTGAGGAAACCCTACCTCCAAAACACCCCTGATAGCCTTTGACAGTCAGAAAATCCAAGGGCAGAGCATAGCCAGCTATAAAATCTGTCATTGATTTAAAAACTTTTTAACATGTCTCTGACTATTCTAGTGGTTTTAAAAGCTATTATAATAAGTAGATATTAGAAAATATATATTACCTCTTAAAATTATTTACCAAAGACACAAAAGCATAGATAATAAAAAATAAATTAAAGTGAAATAATAATGCAGTAACTTATCTTCCCCTTCTCTTATTCTGATTCACATAACTGTTTTTGATTGCACCTGCATTTTTATTGCTAAGCCACTAATCCTCAATCTATTCTCACACCATTTTAACTCAACATTGCTATTTCATTCAGCAATCAAACTGCACAGCATGAGATGCATTTAGATTGATCCATGGCACACTTGGTCTTGGAGGTGTTCAGTGGAGAGGACAAGAATAGGTGCAACTGCACTTGAGGCAATTAGCACCCACTCATCCTTGACCAGTCCTCAGTTATTCAGACTAAGGTAAACCTACCAGGGCATGTTAAGTCCTAAGAATGCTTTTTGGGAGAGGGAGTGAGCAGTTACCCTTCCTTCTTGTCCAATTCACTTCGATGATTCAGCCGAACTTTGCTGCCTCAAGGAAGTCCCGTTACCTAGCCCTGAAGAGGAGTTGAGGCTGAGGGCCGGGGCAAATCAGCCATGATTTAAAGAATGGTGGGGAAGGCTTGAGGGGCCAGGTCACCTACTCCTGCCCCTATTTTCTTGATTACTTCTACCTCAGACACAACTCCATGTCTTTTTGATAAGGTGACCTCATCACTGATGTTTCACTCCACCATACTTTCCAGGACACTGACATTTGACAATCATGCAGTCTACTGTAGATCAGTGAAACCACAAGGTATTGGAGACTTGTTTGCCAGAAGAAGCACTTTCATCACATTTGTGATGGGAGGTGAGCAGCAGCAGGGGAAGGCAGATACTTTTTTTCCCAGCAGGCCAGTTTCACTGAGGCACCACAAGGGCTAGAAATTCGTCAATGTCATTTTTCCACTTTTAAACAGCATTAGCAATAATCCTAACACTGCTTCAAAAAGCCCTAAAGAAACAATCAAATTCACTTGCACTGACTCCAGAATAGCACTGGCAGGCTTCCTTGTGCAACATTACTCAGTTTTTGCAATGGTGGGAATCTCCTGCATTAGTAGCACCATTCCTCACAACTCTGACCTCGAGAAGTAATTCTTAAAGATGCTTGAATTAAGTTGCTAGGTAAACCTCAAGTAGCAAACAAACACAAGTGCCTGCACCGCTCTCAATGTCAAGGTCACCCTCAATCCCAGAAGGCTTGCCTCAGGGTCCTTGCTGAGTCATTCTACTCTGCTGCTCACGGCTGCATGATAATGTGGTTCAAGAAAATTCTATCAGGGAAATGAGGGACCTTCAATTTCTAATATATTCAACTTTTGCTTTCACATCTAGAAGGTGCATTTGTAAAGAGCACCTCCCTGGCTACTTTCTGCCATGAGTTCTTTTTGGGGTGTATTTTTCCAAGTCACCAAATATCTCCATCTCATAAATATGACTTTTTTGATTCAATGCTGCACAGAAGACTGAGTGACTGGCAGATGTTGGTGTTTTGGAAAGTACAGCAACAACTTCTGAGATCACCTGATAGGGTGAGTTGTCCCTGCAAGATTTCTTCTGGCCAGTTATTTTTGAAGGGGAACCTGCTGAATCTGCCTGTGAGTGTGGTGACTGAGATTCCAAATTGGCTCGGCCTACTTGAGGTTTGTTTTGTGCAGAGTTGTGCAGTGCTCTGCCTGTGGCTGCTCCTTATGTCAGGAGTATGTCAGACTCCTGAAGTAACTTGGAGACACAAGAGACTGCAGATGCTTCCATAGATGCTGCCTGACCCGCTGAGTTCTTCCAGCATTTTGTGTGTCACTCCTCAAGTAACTCGCAGTTTGAGGCTACACCATCATTAAAACTGGTACTTCTGCAAGAGAACAGTACCAGTCAAGATTCAATCCATATGGTTGAATATCTCACCCAAAAAACATATCATATTATTTATTGGTGTCAACTCATTCAGAAACATGCACATTTGGTTGTTGACACATTAATGTGATTTTCAACACTTTTTTTTGGGTGTTGTCCAGACAAAATCTGGGCCTTTGCATCATTAATAGCAAAAATTGAATAGCCTGTCCACTAGGAGCCCATGAGCTGCCTGAATGGGGAAAATTTCCATTCCATAAAGCGTAGGTGGTCCTAGGTTACAGAAAGTAAACTATGCAATTGATTGTATCATAAACTACTTTATATATATAAAAGTGACACTGTTGAGACCAACATTCATGGCCCATTTCTATTTGGCTTGCAGAAGGTGCTGTAGCACCATCTTCTTGAACTACTGCAGTGTTTTGATGAAGATACTCTCACAATGTTGTTGGGTAGGATGTTTCAGTATTTAAATTCAGCAGAAACTTGAAGGGGAACCTGCAGGTGGTGGTATTCCTATGCAGCTGCGGTGTTTACCTTTCTAGATGACAGATCATGGGTGCCGAAGAATCCTTACAAATTTCTGCAGTGGCTTTTGTAGATAGACCATTTTGCAGTTTGCACTATCAGTAGTGCAAGAAGTCAATGAATAGGGTACTGGATAGGGTGTGGTTATTTGGGTGGTCTGCTCTGTATAATGTTGATCTTGAGTGCTTTTAGAACAATGTTCATCCATGCAAATGTCTTGTACACGATGGAATGATGTTAAGAATTCAGCAGGTTACTCAGTCATTACAAGATTCCCTGCCTCTAACCATTTCCTGCAGCCACAGTATTTATGATCCTATTAAATTCCTGTTCAATGACTACTTCAATAAAATGTTGCCATTGAGAATTTTGGCAATGGTAATTCCTTTGAATATTAAGGAGAGGTGATTGGTAAATCTCTTGATTGAATCGGTCGTTGTCTGACTCTCATATTACTTAGAATTTATTAAACCGTGCTTGAATGTCATCCAGGTCTAGCTCTTATGGGTTATTAGCCACAAAGAGCTATCCTGGCCAGTCAATTATGTTTACATTTTTTGAAGAGGGTACAATGATATCGCCAGAGACTCGGTCAGTGACATATACAGAACAACACAGAATACTAATTAATACAGATCAACAGCTTCAAGGAAGTTGTCAATACAAAAGGAGTCCTTGCAAATGAAAACACATATGCCCAAAAATGTCTCTAAACGTGCATCTATCAGGTGTTTCACAGTGGTTCATAGAACTTTTGTTGGTGGCCCTTGCACATTCAAGGCCCTTCTTTTGCACATCCTGCAAATGTTGAGCTTGCAAATGCCTGGGCTTAGGTTTCAGAGTGTGGTGGGAGAGGTTGATGGTCAGGGACATGCTGGCATCATGTCTTGCATTGTACACTGTTGGATGTTAGTGCACATGTCCGGCCTCCTCCGGGCATTGGTTCTTCAGAAGTATGGAGCACATTGAACAAAGGTCACAGACTTTATGCATGTTACTTTCAATGATGTTTTATTAAATTTCAGTCAACAAGTGTTGAAATGAAGTTAGCCACCAATTCAATCCTGATGCAGGGTTTTGACCCAAAATATCGACAATTACTTTTCCCCCACAGATGCTGCATGACACACTGAGTTTCTCTAGCAGATTGTTTGTAGCCACCACTTCTGTGCTGGAAGGGTTGGGCTCCAAGTTCTGTTCAAGGCCCTGTGCTGGACTCCTCATACTTCCTGACATTGCAGTCATTCCAGTAAGGCTGCTATTGCACCGAGCATTTCATTGCACGTGCCCAGCTTGCAGCAAGCATAAGGAGCAGGAGATAGCCCTGGTGTCAGATTTCCTTAAGGGAATGTCAGGCACAAGTTCTATTCCAAATGACTCCCAGCGATAATTTAATGATCCAATCTATAGACATGTATTTTACTTTTGTTTTGACCAAGGCATTTAAGATGCTGCGTAAATGCCTAGGTTTCCTGTAAAACAATGGACAAGGAAAGGTTGTTATGAGTGTCAGCAGAAGGGCGAGAGGGAACAAGTGAAAAATTACACAAATTTCAACTTGTAAATCAGAATAGGTTGTGTGATGAGGATGGATGGAGTGATACAGAATTAAGTACATACAGACACCTTCAGTGATCTCAGTTCTGGCACTGGTCACACTGTGACAACTGCTTCCTTTGTGGCCAACACTATCTCCACTACAGGAAAGGACGTTGCAGCTGTGAGCGGGTCCTGCTGGTTTGCTGCCGTTGGCACTGGTTTTGCACCATGTTCTCCTTTAACAATCATAGAATGGCTACTGCACAGAAGGAGGTCCTGTGGTTTGTTGTGTCGGTGCCTGTACTCTACCAGAGCAATTCACTAGTTCCACCACCTGGCCCTTTCCCCACTGGCTTCTTCACCATACGTTTATCCCATTCCTTCTTAAAGGCCACAATGGAACCGGCCTGCACCACATCAGTACGTAGTGCACTCTAGATTCCAATCACACACTGTGTAAATGTGTTTCCTCATTTCACTCTTCAACCTCTTCCCCTTTATTTTATACCTGTGACATAGTCCTTGACCCTTCCACCAAAGGAAATAACCTCCCACTATCCACTCTGTCCAGACCCTTCATTATTTTATATACTTCTATCAAATCTCCCCTCAGCTTTCTCTTTAAAGTAAACAGATCCAGCCTCTCTGATCTATCCTTATACAATAGTCTCTCATCTCAGAAATCATTCTAGTAAAGCTTTCTGGATCCTTCTAATGCCATCACATCTTCATATAATGTGGTGACCAGAATTCCAGTCAAAGCTAGACTAGTGATTTATAAAGTTTAGCTTGACTTCACTGCTTTTATACTCTATGCCTTTATTTATAAAGTCCAAAACTGAGTTTGCCTTATCTCAACCTGCCCTACCACTTTCAATGATTAATGCACCCATACTCCCAGGTCCCTGTACTCCTTTTGGAACAGCAGCCTTTGTTCTATTTTGCCTCTCCTCATTCTTCCTACCAAAATGCAAGACCTCACAAGAAACTTCAGCTGCCATGCATCCACTCATCCCACCACCTGTTTATATCTTGCTGCAATTTATCACAGTTCACAATAATACCAAGTTTCATGTCATCTGCAAATTTAGAAATTGTGCCTTGCAACCCAAGAGATTGGGAACTGTGTCAATAAGTACCTTGCAGTCTTTCAAGTGATATTATGTCATGGTTGGATGCCACTGGTGAATCACATGGAACCTTCTACCTCTTGACTTATATGTGCACCCAGGGATTTCCTTTTATTAGTGTGGATTTGGAAAGCTACCCTTGGTGCTTACATAATTTTTTGATTTATTCTATTTTCTACTACGATAGTTCCCTTTCTATGCTATGTTCGCTCTATGTTTCTGTGATTGGAAAAGTAAGGCATTTCCCTAAAAAGCAAGAAAAAAGTCAGAAACTCCGGATGGTGGAATGAAATGGCGGTTTGTGTCATCTTGGAATTCCCCTGTGTTGATTGGATATTATGATGTATCATGAGTTTGAATTCATTCAGTTTTGTTCGCAGACCCGAAAAGAAGACTGAACAACCCATGTGTGAAGAACATGATGATGAACGGATCAACATTTATTGTATGACGTGTGAAGTACCAACATGCTCCATGTGTAAAGTATTTGGTGCTCATAAAGACTGCGAGGTGGCTCCACTCAATAATATTTATAAAAGGCAAAAGGTGGGTCTTATTTTCTTTCCAAAATCATTTTTTAAGGATTACCCTTTCTCCTCTTTGAACAACACAAAAACCATTTCTATTTAAAAGACAGACAAGTGATTTGTACCCAGGATTCTTTTAACGATATTTGTATCAGTACAAAGGGCAGCCTGACGTTACTTGTACTTATATTAACTTTTCAACTTAAAGCTTGTATTTCAAAGGATGATCACAAGACCATGCTTTGTACCTTCTGTCTATTAACAAATCATACCTCTGGTACTTCTTTGGTTCCTTTTAAAGGAAGTAATCAAGATGAGATGAATGTTTGAAGTACTTCTGTTTTTAATTAATACATTAAGGGCATAACCCACTCACTCTAAAAATAATTAGGACTGGATAGGGTTCTGAGAATGTCATTTTCTATTGCCACTGTACTGTTAACTGCTGCTGGTGCACTAATTATAGAATTAAGTCATGCATCCCTCTTTCAGCACTCCTATTTCTCCATTTGTGTTTCTCCACAGTAGAATAACCAACATGGATAATGATGAAATATTTCCCTCATAGTGTAAGCCATTATTAAAATGGTGAAATGGATTAAGCTAATGAAAAGATCTAAGCATGTGTTCACTGAAGATTCACCTGTTCATTTTGTATAGAGACAAATTGTAAGCAGTTAGTCAGAAGTTATAAAAACCTCAGTATTTTTTTCTTGTACGGATGAATCATGGATTGATGAATTTTGAAATTGAAGTATTCAGCTTGTTAAATGTAAAATTGTCCATTTGGTTAGGTATGTGCCAATAGAACAGCTTCTAGTGGACATGATTTGCAAATTCATGTGCTAGATATCTGACAGGTAGAACTCCAAACTTTTCCATCACCTTGATGCATAGGTGGCACTCATGAACAGAGTGGATAAATTCAAACAATAATTGTTAATTACAATTTAGACTCCTGTTTAATAACAGTTTTTCTTGGTCAAGAACTCTTAAGCTTAGTATCTCTATTATATATTAAGATAAGATATCTTTATTAGTCACATGTACATTGAAACACACATCTTTTGTGTAGAGTGTTCAACCTGCAAATGGCGCCACGCTACCAGTGCCAACGTAGCATGCCCACAACTTCTTAACCTGTATGTCTTTGGAATGTGGGAGGAAACTGGAGCACTCGGAGGAAACCCACGCAGACACGGAGAGAACATACAAACTCCTACAGACAGTGGCCGGATTTGAACCCGGGTCACTGGTGCTGTAATAGCGTTACGCTAACCGCTACACTACCGTGCCTGCATTTATATACCTAAAATACATTTATATTATTTATATATCTAAAATATATTTTCTGGTATCAGCTTATAATTATTTATGTGCCAGCTTCAGCGTCAGTATTTATAGAAACAATAAAATAAGCCAAGATTTTTCTTAACCTTTCATATACCTGTTACAGTGTGAAACAAACCATATCGTCAATCCTGAGATAAGATTCTCTCAGTTTAGCAATTTTAACCAAAGCACCATGTACTTTTAAATGTAAAAAATTAATTCCAAACTTTAAAATCTGAAATAGTGTCCTTTCTAATTATTGCTTGGGTTATTTAGAATGTTTTGTTTAATTTTGTATGCAGTCTGAACTCAGTGATGGGATTTCAATGCTGGTAGCAAGCAACGACCGAATTCAGACAGTAATTACTCAGATGGAAGAAACATGCAGAAATATTGAGGTAATTCCCATCCTTGTAAAGTTGTATCGCATATACAATTGATGTCAATGCCTCCTTCACTCCACTGCAAAAGTATTATGAAGGTGTATTTTTCAGTGTACATTATTTTCTTTTATATTTTATTTTTTGTCCCAGTTTCCTTAACCACAGTTCAGCCATTCCCAAAGACTGTTACCAGGCCTCTGACAATATTACTCTGAATCCATGTTTTGAACTTGCTAAATTATTTCGCTAGAATACACCCAAATGAGGTCAAGAAGTTGATGTGTGTTCAAACAAGTTGGCATCTACCATACTGTGGCAGGTGTATAGGTGCTCCAGTGTGCCACAGACTTTTAACATGTCATACAAAATTAACCTCTATACCTGATTTTTTTTCCCTTAGTGACAGATGTAATATATTGATATAGGAAAAAATAATCTAGTCCCTAAAGCCATCAGTTTGCAAATGTTGACATTCAAACTCTTGAGATTTAGTTTATATGAAACTTGTTTATCCACTTATCAAAATTATTAACCTTCTTGCAATAAGAAAGTTAAGTCTCTGTTTAAGTGGCTGACAGATGTTATTATTCACAGAGCAAAACTTCAAAGAATTAAGAGCCAAGAGTTATTTGCACACTGCTTTTTAGTTTTTAAATGAGTTTGTTTCAGCATTTGAAATGTTGAATTTTGTGGAAAGTGACTATTTCCTAAATTTTGCAGACTAATAGTGCCTGCCAAAAGGAACTGATGTGTGAAAAATTTGATGGTCTGTATGCAATGCTGGAGGAAAGGAAAAAGGACATGCTGCAAATCATCACTGTGGAACAGGAAGAAAAAACACAGCATGTTCGCTCATTGATTAGAAAATATGGAGAACATCTCGAGGGGGTATCCAAGGTTATTGAGACTGGATTACAGTGTATGGAGGAGCCTGAAATAGCAGTCTTTCTGCAGGTACTCAGCTGGACTTATACAGCTAATATATTCTGGAAATGGACATATCTTAAGAGTACTATAATGTATTGCAATACAGTGGTTTGCTCCAATGTATTCAGTACTGTTCCTCTGTTTTCTGATACATATTCTTTTTTTTATTGTTTGTGAGGTTTGTGGTTGTTGTGTACCGACAAAAATATTGCCATTTTAAGATATCTGTGTCATGCTTTTGATGGAAATCTTGGGCAATCATATTAGGATAAAAGTGGATTCTGATCTAAAAATGCAGAAAACATTTTAGGAAATAATTTATGAAGCATAATCAGGCAAAAGTCATGGTGCAATTGGAACTTTGTATGTTGTTTAACATGATTCAAAAATTTGCTTTCTGTGAAATGTTGTCAGGTTGTAAATATTAGACTGGAGAAAGGGGTCTGTAAGTAATAACTCAATAATTTAAATGCCCCATTCCTGTACGATTCTGTCTGTGGAGTCCATTCAACCAATTTGCTTGCAGAATTTGATACCCCTGTCCTCTCAATGGATTCTATTCCAAAAGCTCAGCCAACTGGGGTCTAAAGACTATACCCCTTTCCCAGAAATGACCAACCTCATTTCATCAATAGCACCTGCTTTATTTCCACATTCAAATCACTAAATGCTCTGAAAGTAAAATTTAGAAATTATGGATACACCAGTATTTCAACAGTTCAAAACAATCTTTCATTCTTTGTTAAACATTCTACTGTCTCAAAGTTCTCGAATGCCATATCTACTTCTACATACAAGGCTAGCATTCTCAGAATTCACTCCCTGTATGTAGCCACAGCATTTGGAAAAAGAAATGCACTGCTTTCTTCACTTAATCCTTTCTGCTGCTGCCTCCTCCCTTTGGGTAATATTCCCCTTGCCTTAGTCCAGATGCTTCCATTGTGCATGGGACCTTAGCCTCTCCAACACTCTCTCTTATATCATTGGGATAATAAGAGCACATGACCCTTGCCCATGATCAAAGTTTTTATATGCAGCAGCATTAAGGATAAGATAAAATAAGATTTCTTTATTAGTCACATGTACATCGAAACACACAGTAAAATACATCTTTTTGCATAGAGTGTTCTGGGGGCAGCCCGCAAGTGTTGCCACGCTTCTGGCGCCAACATAGTATGCCAACAACTTCCTAACCTGTATGTCTTTGGAATGTGGGAGGAAACCGGAGCACCTGGAGGAAACCCACACAGACACGGGGAGAACGTACAAACTCCTTACAGACAGTGGCTGGAATTGAACCTGGGTCGCTGGCGCTGTAAAGCGTTACGCTAACCACTACACTACTGTGCCTACCAACAGTAATGGAAAACCTGTTACAGAGGCATGAAAGATAAAACACACATGGGGATCTGTCTGAAAGACTAGCTTTCCATCTCTGAGAACTTGGTTTAAATGCAGTTTAGAGATTATTAAAGTCTCTGGCAGGCGTGGTAAGTAATACTTGATTTTAGGAAGTCTATATTGAGTTTCTGGTAGTCCCAGACCTATATCACTGTCCCTAACTTGGCACGAATTGGCAATCTGATGTAAAGAATCCAAAGATATCTCACATGGAAAGTGGATTGTGCAAGAAAGAATGCTCTTCTGAAGCTAAACCTGAAGCTTGATGTTGAACCAGAGTAGAATGAGCTTTATTCCATATCTTGCTATCCCAGATCTGTACAGGTTGTTCTAGATGTTGTTCGTGAGTGCCTAAACTTGGAAAAGGTCTACGGAGATAAAAACTAAAAAATATAAAAAGCAAAAGAAGCAGCAAATGAAACAGAGAGTGAATGCGAAATTAGAGAACACCAGTAAATGATGGTAGAGAGAGGAAGACAAGGTTTTGGAACTTCCTGTCTCCATGATGGGTGGGAGAAAACATTGAGAGAGGTTGTGCAGACATTGTGGGAGAAAGAGAGAGTGATAGATTCACAGAGAACTCAGAGGTTTCCATATTTTTCTCTGTTATCTGACCTCCAAGTGATACATCATGGTTGAGCCAAACTTATCCCTTCCCTCCCATCAGTTTTGTATTCTTTTACAAACATACAAATGATAATTTGGGGATTCTAGCAGATGTGCAATGGATTCATTAAAATTCCATTATTTTAGCAGTGGTTAATGTTACCAATAAAAGAGCAGAGCTGGAGTTTCAAACAAATGTTAACCAATCACCAAACATATAATTCAATAGTATTGTTTTAAATAATCTATCAAATATTTATTATGGAGATTATTTTGGATATTTAATAAAGATGTTTATTTCTCTTACAGAATACAAAACCTCTTGTTAAAAAGTGAGTATCAAGCAGAACAGGTTTAATTTATTGGTGTTTTATAGGATATGATTTGCCATCATACAAACTATTTATAAATATTGTAAAATTTCTTAGGATTTCAGAAGCATCGAAAATATCACACATGGAAAAGATAGAACGTGGCTTTGAAAATATGGATCATTTTTCAGCTGAATTTACAAAGGAAGAAAGGGTGCTCAGGGAGATTGACTTTCAGAAATGTAAGCAAATATTCCATTAAAGTTTTTGATCATTTACAGTTATCATTTATAGTAATAACCAACAAGCAAAAGCTTAGACAGTAATTCCAAAATGGATTTTGTGCTCATTAAGATGTTGGAACTGTAAATAACCAAAAAACTTATGAATAACAGGTAGGAAAATCAAAATTAGAAAATTTCTGCTGTGAAGTACGATTAGAAGATCCTTGGCTGATCAGGTCACAAAACGTTTAACAGCATCCATTATATTTATATTACTACATGGGCAGTAGTCTGGCAAAATAGATGCTTTCTTTAATTGAAATCATTGGAGTAATATCAGGCAAATTCTATAATTCTGACCCACCTTTCAGATGTTGATTTATTTATTCATTCAAAATAACTGCCAGAGATATCAAATACAAAGTGAATGCACAGTTCTCCCAATGATGAGCCATCATGAAGACAATAAAGTCTTGTGTTAGTGCTACTACACGACAGCACATTTTCTATGTGTTAAGGTCAGCTGGACTGCTAAATTTATAATTACATCTATTTTCTTAATTTTATGGCATTGCTTTTTCCAGAGAGGGCTCTTTTAAGGTATAGTGAATTTTACAGTTGATTTTCAAATCCAATGAAACCATCTTAAATGTAACCACATTTTCAATTTCCCACACTGATGCTTCTGTATTTTTTCTGGGTGAGGCTAATTAATGCTATACAGTTTTATATTGTCTAAAATCAAAAATGTAGAAATGGAACCAAGACTGCTAAAACCACTTTCATTTTTGGCTCTTAAAATTACCAATATCAATGTTGCATTGGAGCTAAACTCAAACTTAATGAAGAAAATTATGTTTCTTATGCAAACAATGAGCTGCAGGATGAACTCAGCAGGTCAGGCAGCATCTGTGGAGGCAAAAGTTGTATGTTGACATTTTAAAGTCAAAGTCAAGTTTATTGTCATATGCACACGTACATGTATGCACAGGTGCACTGTAAAACTTACTTGCAGCAGCATCACAGGCACATAGCATCAGAGACCCTGTGTCACCCTACACCTTTTGCATCCATAGATGCTGCTTGACCTGCTGAGTTCTTCCAGTGTTCTGGTTTTCTTCCAGATTCCAGCATCTGAGTCTCTTTTGCTTCTTGCTCCTTGTTCACTCAGTTCTAAGCTGCTTTATGTTGCTGGTCATATTAGTGCCCCTGCTCCCAGTCTGTTAGCTTTGTGCAAACTGATGGCAATGCCAATGCAAACACTGAACTTGTTGAGCTCACACCCATCTCCCTCCCCTCAGCCCCCACCTCCCCCCAAAGATGCAACAACTTTGTGATGACATTACTGCCATCTGATTGACGTTCATATATCAGGAGCTGACAGCAACAGGACAGCAACAAAGGAACATCATAAGTAACACTCTTCATGAGAACTTATACACTTTAAACCCACAGCTGAAGAGGAGACAGAGGAACTGGAAGGTGAAGCAGAAGAAGTGGAAGCAGAAGAAACTGAAGAGATTCACACTGAAGTGGAACAGTCCCAACAACAGGAAGGTACTGCCGAAGCTATGTCATCACCTATATCTCCAGCAGAGCCAGTACCCACAAACACAGCTGCATTGGCGGTAGAAGTGGAAAATGATTCATTGCCAGCAGATGCTGTTCAGCAGGTAACCCTCACATTCAAGCTTTGATGCTAACAACTAGTGACAGCATTTAAAACCTTCCAGAAAACACAGCCTCATTTTGCTGGGAAGGATATTTTTTAGAGATCGATCAGATAAAGGTGTTTTCTTTCACAGATAAAAGAGTTGTGATAAAAGTCACACAATTAGCAACAGGCATGGATTATGAGCCTAGGAATTCCTAGTTTTATTCTCTCAACACCCCCTTTCTGAAAAGGCTAATGCTCTGGATCACCTCAAACCTCCTGCTCCCAATCATTCATGGTTGGAGAATTAATACACATATAATATCAGGCTTCTGCTCTGACTTCCCTTCCCTGCTTGTATCACTTGCCCAGGGCTGGGGAAATCATTACTCAGATGGATCTATTATTATATTGTGTATTTCAATTATGTGTTTGTTTTTTTAAGTTGGTTCATTAATAATTATTTAATATGTTAATGTAAATGAAATAGTTTTAATTTAAATTTTCCGAACTGAAACCATGAATTTCGAGTCAGTGACCTTCAGTTTCTGTCCATTGTTTTTGCTACTTTTGTATTCTGTCGAGTTTGGAAATCTTACCATTTCTTGTGTTTCAGTGGGTAAACCACCAAAAGTCCATACAAACCAAATGGATCCCACTGGGAAGGGAGAGGGAAGATAGCCGGGAGAAAAAGGAGTGGGGGGTTGGGGGAGGTAAGACATGGGCCAGTAGGAGAGTTGGGGATGACGGGCACAAAGAGACGTGGGGGAGGGGTAGATTCCAGCACTTGTAGTCTTTGTGTCCCAACTTATCACCATCCAGTCTCTGTTTCCACCTTTTCCCTCCCCTCGCCCCACCTGGCTTCATCTGCCCTTTTTTCCCTTGGCTGCGTCCACCTATCACCCACTTACCTATGTCTCCCTCTTCCCCTCCCCCACCTGGCTCCTTCTGCCCATCATCTCTCACCCCTCCTCAGTCCACCTATCTCCCTCTGGTCCTGGTCTCACAGCACCTCTCCCCTTTATATCAGCTACTTTCCCTCTCCACTCTCAGTCTCAATGCAGGGTGTCGACCTGAAACACTGCCAATTCCTTGCCCCCCACAGATGCTGCCTGACCTGCTGAGTTCCTCCTGCAGACTGTTTGTTGCTCCAAATTCCAGCACCTCCAATCCCATTTATGTGTTGAGCCTGCTCATCTCAACAGAACCAGGTGTTAGGGAACCACACATGGCATCAGCAACCCTGGGATCAGAGTACAGAGTTCACTCCCTGAACTACAGGTCTTGCCTGGAAAGGGCACATGCATGAGATTTGATTGAGGTATGGCCTTGGCAATTATGCTACCTGTTTTAGATTGTCAATTCTGGGTTTCCTTCTCTGATGAGATTACTACTGGAAATGTGTAGATATGAACTCCCACACAGTTACTTGCTGGTATCATTTAAGTATTGTGTGTGCGTTGACATTGGTTCTATCAGCTGACACAAGACAAAGGAGCAGAAGTAGGCTATTCGGCCCATCGAGTCTGCTCCATGAGCTAAACTAAAACTATTCCTATCTAGCCCCAATTTCCAGCCTTATCCCCATATCCCTTGATACCTTGACTAATTAGATATCTATCAATCTCCTCCTTAAACGCCCCCGATGATCAAGCCTCCACAGCTGTATGTGGCAAAGAATTCCATAAGTTCACTACCCTCTGGCTAAAGAAATTTCTCCTCATTTCTGTTTTAAACCAGTACCCTTTAATTCTAAGACTGTGCCCTCTAGTCCTGGACTCACCCACCAAGGGAAACAGCTCAGCCACATCTACTCTGTCCAGTCCTTTCAACATTCTAAATGTTTCTGTGAGGTCACCTCTCATTCTTCTGTACTCCAGCGAGTACAGTCCAAGTGCCAACAAATGCTCATCGTATGTAAGCCCTTTCATTCCAGGAATCATACTCGTAAATCTTTTCTGAACCCCCCCCCCCCAACATCAGTACATCCTTCCTAAGATAAAGGGCGCAAAACTGCGCACAGTAGTCCAAATGAGGCCTCACCAGTGCCCCATAGAGCCTCATCAACGTTTCCTTACTTTTGTACGTTATACCTCTCGAAATGAATGCCAACATAGCATTCACTTTTTTTACCACCGATCCGACCTGGTGGTTAACCTTTAGCATATCCTGCACGAATACCCCCAAGTCCCTTTGCACTTCTGTACTTTGAATTTTCTCCCCATCTAGATAATAATCTGCCTGTTTATTTCTTTTTCCAAAGTGTACAACCGCACATTTCTCAACATTGAATCTCATCTGCCATGTCTTTGCCCATTCTCCTAAACTATCTAAGTGTCTCTGCAACCTTCCTGCTTCTTCAATACTCCCTACTCCTCCACCTATCTTGGTGTCATCTGCAAATTTAGCCACAAAACCATTTACTCCATCATCCAAATCATTGATGTACAATGTAAAAAGAAGCGGCCCCAACACCGACCCCTGCGGAACACCACTAGTAACCGGTAACCAACCAGAACAGGATCCCTTTATTCCCACCCTTTGCTTTCTGCCTACCAGCCAATGCTCCACCCATTCTACTATCCTACCTGTAATTCCATGAGCACTCATCTTATTAATCAGCCTCTTGTGCGGCACCTTGTCAAAGGCCTTTTTAAAGTCTAAATACACAACATCCACAGCCTCTCCCTTATCCACCTTACCTGAGATTTCCTCAAAAAACTCCAATAGGTTGGTCAGGCAGGATCTTCCCTTTATGAAACCTTGCTGGCTTGGACCTATCTTGCCTTGCACCTCTAGGTATTCCATAACCTCATCCTTGAGGATCGATTCCAATAACTTTCCAACCACTGACATCAGACTAATGGGTCTGTAATTTCCTTTATGCTGCCTCCCACCTTTCTTATACAGCGGAACTACATTTGCGACCCTCCAGTCCTCCAGAACCAAGCTGTAGTCTGTTGATACCTGGAAAATTATCATCAATGCCTCCGCAATCTCTAAAGTCACCTCCTTCAGAACCTGAGGGTGCACTTCATCCAGTCCGGGAGACTTATCTGTCTTTAGTCTATTTAACTTCCCGAGCACCTTCTCTCTAGTAATCTTGACTGAACTCAGTTCTATCCCCCGAGACCCCTGACTATCAGGTATATTGCTGATGTCCTCCACAGTGAAGACCGATGCAAAATACTCATTTAGTTCCTCTGCCATCTCTTTGTTATCATTATAATCTCTCCCGCAATGTTTTCAATTGGTCCTATATCAACCCGTGTCTCTCTTTTACTCCTCATATATTTAAAAAAAACTCTTAGTATCCTTTTGGATGTTATCTGCCAACTTCCTTTCATAATTCATCTTTTCTTTCCTAATGACCTACTTGGTTTCTTTCTGTAAGTTTTTAAAAGTTTCCCAGCCTTCTGTTTTCCCACTAATTTTTGCTTCCTTGTATGCCCTCCCTTTTGCTCTTATTTTAGCCTTAACCTCTCTCGTTATCCACATTTGTGCCATTTTTCCATTCATAGCCTTCTTTTTTCTCAGAATATATCTATCCTGCATTTTCCTTATTTCTTGTAGGAATTCCATCCATTTCTGCTCTGCCGTCCCTCCAACTAGCTTACTCTTCCAATCAATTTGGGCCAGTTCCTCTCTCATACCACTGTAATTTCCTTTGTTCCACTGAAATATTGATGCACCTGCTATCAGCTTCTCCTTTTCTGTTTGGGAGCTCGTCACTACAGAATGAAGAAGGAGAAGTTACTGCAGCTTTTCAATGCCAGCAGCTGCTTAAAGCTAGAATTGCTTTTTGTGTTAACGAAAGTTTGGCATGATGTCTCAGAGATTTGCGGCAAGGCACGGAGTCCTCAGCTTTTCACAGTTATCTACAGAAGTGCATTAGACCCAAGCAAAGCTTGAAGAGAAAGGCCCAGTCTGGAAAAGAGAGGAAAAAACCATCCAAAGCTCGTGTTAAGTCCCAGGCCCCAGGCTCAGTAGTACCAGGACAATAAGTATTAAACCCACCATCCCATGCAGAGAAAGAAAAATAGACTTACAATTAATAAGCAACTTTTACTGGTCTCTGGATGTTGCAAAGTGTTTTACACCCAATCACACAGTTTTGAAGTACAGTCACTTCTATAATGTGAGAAATGCAGCCAATTTGCATGGTGCAAACTCCCATAAAAAGCAGAGTGATAATGGCCAGCTTATCTATTTTTTATTGCAGTTGACTGAGGTATAAATATTGACCATGACACCAGAGATACTTCCCCTGCTCTTCCAGAATATACTGCCTTGGGATCTGCTGTATCTACTTAAGACTGCAGCCAAGTCCTCAAATTAACCTTATCTAAAAGGCAACACCTCAGACTATGTGAAACTGATTCAGCATTGATCTGGAGTGTCAGCGTGGATCTTTGAAAAGTCTCTAGGCTTGAACCCACAATCATATGACTTAGAGCCTAGTGTGGTACTGACAAGGGCATTGTTCATGCCTTGGTCAATATAAAGCAGTAAGGACTTTGATAACTTTAACAAGTCATGATAAATGAAACGTCTTCCAAAAATACCAAAACAAAAAAATACCAAACAGTCCACCATCTGCTATCACCTTGGTTTTAATGTGTGGGTCATATTGCAGTTCTCTCACAAATATCTATGAATTGAACCCATCATAAGCCTCATTTAATAGATATTACTTGTTTTTCTGACATGTTTACACAGTCCATTATTATGTATCTCCTAACAACTGCCATTGACTGCAATCATTGGAAGCATAGGGTATTCTCCCTAAGAAGAAGATAGTCCATGGCATCAGAGAAATATTAATCACAGATTGTGGACCACAATCTCTGACTTTTCATCTACTTGAAGGATGTGTCAGAGTGCCAGGCAAGAAAGTTTTGAAAAGTATGTATCAGGAGAGACATGCCACCTGCCCTTAGAGCAGCAAAAGGAATAGAGCCTACAGCAGTCCCATCGTAGAACCTTGCTTCTACACAACCAGAATATCCCAAGATATGGTGCAGTAATGGAGCAAGAGTGGTAGATTGAGCAGAGGTAACAGAAAGTAGGACAGGCTGCTGGAAGAGGAAACTGGAGGAAGGAGAGAAGGGCTGTCAGCATTTTCCTGAATCTGCCCAAGATGTTCAGGGACCAATTCTCCTCCCCAAATCTCAACAACAAACAATGTGTGACAATAACAATGTTCTCACTGAAAACTGGCACCTGCTGTAGATCCCCACTTCAGCACGGGACAAGACTAACTTTGCCATTGCTTTCAAAGACTGTGGGCAATAAATTTTTATACAGTAGGCTCCATCATTTGTTGGTCTCATGGAGCCTGGTTAGAATAGCCCTTCTCTGCTTCTCCTTTTCAATCCAATGCAGGGAGGTCTGGATGCAGACAGAGACATGCAATAGTTGTGTTAGCATTGAGAAGTGAGTTTGTATGAATATTTTCATATAAGTTACCCGCACCCTTTTAATCCACCATTATCATTCACTTAAAGGCTGGCAAAGCTACCTGCCTATTTTTAGGAGTTTGATTATCCATGAAGTGCTAATGGTATAAAATTGGATGGATGATATTTTAATGCCACTATTCCTTCACTTACGGAATTTTGCTAAAGAAAATGGTGTAAAATTGAATAAACGCATGAAGGAATGACAGGGCAATGAAGTCCTGCCCTGTTTTCCAACCCTGCCAGCCACAGTTGTGAAATTGCAGCCAGTTATCAACATTTTATTCCAGACAATGAGTATATGTTCACGACACTTACTGGACGTAGTGGAATCTGCTTTTACCAGCATCTCTTTTTTATTCAGCAAACTCTAGTTCCCTCAGGGCATGCCCAAGGTCTGCCACTAGTTGAAGGTCTCCTTATCTCTGCATACATTACACTGGAGCTTTCACAGGAACCTGCATTCTGGTTCAGTTTATTCCTGGTGGGTTAATCAGGTGTCCTCTTTCCTCTAAATATCACCCGGTCCTGTCAAATAGCTTTTTTTTTCTCTCTATCACAAACATCTTTATGACTAATAAATTTCACAGAGAATACTAGCTTTTTTAATGTTCCTATGAATTTGCCTTGGATTTCCTGCAACTATATCCACGAGATTAATCTTGCATCTTGAGAGGCAATGCCTATATCTGATTTTCAGTTATTGTTAAGGAATAAAAATTTCCATTGTGAGTTCTACCATTATACATTTTATGAACACAGCGCAATGTTTTAGAAAGTATATTAAGAATCTTATTGCATAAAAGACTGCTCTACAGTGTTATTTACTTTAATTATATCTCGATGCCTCAAATGCAATCAAATACATTTCATGAGGTTTGATCACAGCTTTGTTTTAGCACTGTTTTCAATAAAACCTCCTGTTCTTTAATAACATTAATCTTTTCAACCTTTCATGGAACCTTTTATTTTTGATCAGTACATGCCAAATATATATTTCTCTGTACACAGCTTCAGATCTTAAGTGCTAAAGACTATTACTGCACAATAAACCCTACAGATAAAGACAAGGGCAACTCGGCTGTGATACAACTCCAAACACCTCCTTTTGGCCAATCAAACCACATTTGATATCTTCACCATCAGAATTAGGTGGGAGGGTATTGGTCTTATGGAGCCTGAGACCAACAATGTGTGAGAACTGAGTTGTTGCTAAAGTCTGTGTTGGTGATGGAATGGAGAGGCCAGGGACCCATTTTGCCATCACTTCATTCCGAGGTACCAGCTTGTCAGTAGCACATATCTTGGATTCAACTGAAATTAAGGAGGACAAAGAGAAGTTCAAAAGAATTTTGGAAAATTATACTTAGTTTATCTGCAATGTTCTGACCTACTACTTTGAAGAACTTCTGATGGTACACTATCTGGTCCTGAAGTTTTGTAACATTATCGAGCTGTTACTTTCTTTGCTATTTTGCTTCTGGTAATTTTGGAGAGTCCTGAGCCTAATTCGATATCAGAATTTTGGGAAGTCCAGCTCACTATCCACTTTGCTCATGGGAAATGCTGGGTCTTCTTGGTAAAACAGGACTCACCAAGGAACAAGTATTTAACACTGATATATCCTTAAAACAACAAAATATAATTAAAGCAATATATTGTTTTATTAGTATACAGAGGTGAAAGAATAGTGTCTATTTGTTTTATCCTGTTTCTAAAGGCCACCGCTGAGATGACTGTATTGGAGCCTGGAACTCAGTTGCTACCAACAGCAGCAACAATAACAGCAGCAGCAGATCCTTTGCTTTACCCTGCTTGGCATAAAGCTCGTTCATTGGACAAGATCAGCCCTAATTTGAACCCAGTGGACAAGAGTTCAGGTGATAATAACGGTCAGATTGGGTCAAGAGCTCCTGCTGAGAAAGATGTAAAGAAGCTGGAAGTAGACCACAGTTCAGTTGGACAGGAAGTGGACACTAATGAAGCCAGTTCAGCTGCAGCTCAATCACAGGTCAGTGAGGGATTAAACATTTGATCAATAAGTTCTGTACATGTTGTGGGCCAGTTTTACCATAACATAATGTACCTCACTGTCATATTCATTCATGTATCTGAATAAGCTTTGTTCATGGTGAAGTAGACTGCAGTTGTTTCTTATTAACAATTGGGAATTTATTAGAGTTTCCCAGAGACTCAAATGATAACCACAACACAATGTGCTGCTGAGCAATCGAAATCAAGAAGTCCTCCAGCTGACCTTCTGTTTTCTACTGTCATTAAGACTTATGTCTTTAAGACTGCAGTACTGGGAAGTTGAGAGTTGTTGGCTGCTGTTGCTGCTCCTGAAAACCACCTAGTGACTCCAGGTGAAACATGCACAGCTGGGGCCAAGACCAGATTGGGCTGTGATGGTCCTCATGATTAAATAAGCTATTGGCAGTTAAGCCCCATGTTTTTTGGTCACACATTAATAAATAGGTGACACAGATATTAAAATAATGCTGGCCAGGAAATCTGGGCTATTCTCTTCAAGATCCCAAAGAGAAAAGAACACTTGGGAACTGGAGGGCTTTATGTGTCCCCTTAGCTACAAGGATAATTGCTTTCACTAAGTGAGGAAAATAATTGTTAGGGCACATACAGGAGGTGGAATCCCCTTGCTAATCCTTCCTTAATGAAACCCTAAAAGATGTCAACAAAATAGATCAGTAAGGAGAAAATCTGTACTTTCTTCAAGAGAACAACTGCACTCTACTACATGGAATCTAATGTACTTGAACAAAATACTTCTCTAATGATAACAGTGAATGCATTGTTTAATTTGAATGCCTTCTCACCACTCTGCACAGTTTTGCATTTACTAAAGTTTTTAAATAATCAATTATCAACAAAAGTGCAGACCCAGTGTATCTTATTTCTCATAGGGTCTAGCGCTCTTCATTTCAGTTTTGGTTTTGATGATCGCACTTCGCCACCTTTGGAATCAGATTCAGTACATGATTTTTTCTTTTCTGGGTAGGAAGAATATTTTTAAATATGGTATCTTTAAAACACAAAGTAGTTACTCACACTCTCCTACTTAAGGAATGATATATCAATTGCTTTTTAATATAAAACTTAGAATGAAAAAGATTCTTCCACTTGACCCAACCTAAGGCACACTTGTCCAACTTTGAGATTGGGTTATCCGGCTGCCATTTTGTTATTGCTATTTCAATGTTAGCTGAGCATAGGTTGACAGAATATCTGCATCACAGGTTCTGATCAATGCTGTCATTCTTTTTTCTTCTCAATCATGAGATAATGAAAAGAGACGAGAGATAATTTGTACCTGTCTGGATTGCAAACCCATTTCTCCATTACTAACACTTGAAGATTGTTGAACAGCAACAATAATTTGCAAAGATTTGATGTTTAAGTTACCATTAGCTGACAACTGTTGCTTTTTAATTTCATGCTAAACATTTTTATTTACATATTTGCTAATCTGCGACAGATTTTTGCAACTTTTAAAGCCTATCCTGATGAATAATTGGTGAAATTTAGCTGATTTAGTTTCCCCACAAATTAACCAGATTTTGCAACTGTCCTTAAACCCTGATGATGATCATACCAATTTGCATTTATGAGAGTGAGAAACTACTTTTATGTGGCATATAAAGCAATCCCAGAAATTAATGAGTGAGTGGTGGATTGAAGCCCTAAAGATCTTTTCTGGATGAAAAATGTTTTCTTTTCAGGAATGCATTATTTTATAATGAGTGTGTCTTGTGAGTTTCACTTGACTTTGGAACTTTTCTCACATGAGTATGAGTCATTAAATTGTCTATTAATTGTGATAAATATTGAGAATTTTTAAAATTTATAAATCAGACTAAAAGCTAGTCATCAGAAAAAAAACACACTGGTGGCATTGTAGAGTGAAGGCTAACTGTGGTTCTATGTTCTTGCTCCTCACACTTGAAAAACTTTCCATAGGTAACTACTTTACTACTATTTTAGAATAAATCTTCCTTATTTTCTTCCCATGTCTTTAATCTTTGTTGCCCATGTATTCTCTGGAGCCAAAGTGGGTAAAGGAATAAGTCTTCCATATTATTTGCTTATGATGTTCCAAGTTCTCTTAAAAATGTTCCAGGACAGTCACTGTATATTATTCATTGTTGTATTTATATCACAGGTTTAGAACAGGTGTGACTCATTTTTATTTTAAATCATTTTAAAAGTAGTCTGGAGAAACAGAGGCACCATTATACATAGGAAAATGAATAATATGAGAGGACTGGCAACCAGTTGATATTATTTCTATGTTTAAAAAGAGAGGTAGAACAGGTTTAGCCACCGTAATGTCAGTGATCGGAAATATAATCTAATCCTTACTTTAAAATATAATAGAAAACACCTAGAAACCCAAAATACAATGCAGAGTAGCCAGCACAGATTTCAATAGGGAAGAGCATGTTTGGTCAAGCTTGTGTAATTTTTTGAAAGAGCAGATGTACAGTAGTTGAATTTTTTAATAGCATTTGATAAGACACCACAAGGCAGACTTATGACTAAGGTGAGAACACTTGCAGTCTGGGTCACTTCAAAGATTGGACAGCAAGGCTACAAAACAAAAAGCAGGAAATATGTATTAATGGTAACTATTCATATTGGTAAATGAAGTGATGTGATGCTGAATGAGCCTTGGCAGAGAAACTGCTGTTGTTCTCATCTGTATTTTTAATTTAGACTCAGGATTTTAAAATATAATTTAAAGTTTATGGATAACAAAATGGAATAATAAATAACACTGAGAAAAATGCTTCAAATTACAAGAAAATATTAATGAATGCAGAATGGGGACTTAATCACAAATTAATTTCAATGTGGATAAACACAAAGTGGTTCATTGTGATAGGAAAAAATGGATAATAAAGGTCTAAACTGGATAGTAGAGATGCACTTGGAATATGTGATGGTATAGTGAAGCATAGAATATTAGCTGCATACCCTGATGGACGCAGATAGGTGAGTGATAAGCATAGTGCGCAGTGTATGAGGCTCTCAGGACTGTTGATGAAAAAGGACCATTCACTGAATTTATTTATCTACTATGTATGGCACAGAAGGAGGCTATCCCATTGGGTCCATGCAGGTTCCCAGCAGAGCAATCCCATTAGTCTCATTCCCTTTCTTATTTCCATGTAACCCTGCAACTTAATCTCTCTCACCTGCCATCAGCCATTGATTCATTTGCCACAAACCAGGATAACTTATATTTGCCAATTAACCTACCAGCGCGCCTTTGGGACGTGGGAGGAAACCAAAGCACCCGGGGGAAACCCCTATGGTCATGAGGAGACTGTGCAAACTCCACCCAGAGAGCACCGGAGGTCAGGATTATACACGGGTCACTGGAGCACTAAAATAGTTAGATTATTGCACACCTTGCAGCTCTGCATCCATGCCTGAGGTTGCACTGCTGGCATTTTTCTTGACTGTTCTCTCCTCCCTATGTCACTTGGCATGCTCCCCTGTAGTCAGGGATCCTCCCTTCCTACCCACTAAGGCCTCCAGTGCTGCAGCAGGATATAAGGATGCCTGGTCTCCCTGACAGTCAGCCATGGCTTTCAGCAAGCCACAAAAACCTCTGGCTAAAAAAATTGTTATTGGAATAGCAGGAAATACATGAGGATATAATGGAGCATAGAATATTAGTTGCATATCCTGAGTGACGGATATAGATGGGTGAGTGATGTATGTATGGTGCAGAGATCACCATTTCCAGCTACATAGCTGGCTAACCTGAATTAGTGATGGCCACTCCTGAAATTCAACCCCATGATGTTGTGTTAAGGAAGTGCCAAAATCAAATTATTGTGCATGCAGAATGAATACCTCCCCAACTGTAACAGAGTTGGGCTAATCAACATTGTAATCCAGATTAGTCCCTCACATAATTATAGGTAAAGCCAGAGTAAACTGGTGAAATGTATATCATACATAAATTTAAATCTAATTCCAAAAGAAAACGAAGTGAGGTTCACTCCTCCATTCAGTTTAAGCATGCTTTACTGTCCTCTTCACATGAGTTCTAACTCTTAATGGAGATTATTTTCATGATAAATCTAGTGCCCTTGTAAAATGAAATTGTTTTATATCAGCTTTGAAAACCTCATGTAAATGTACCCAACAATAATTCTTCACTTGCTGTTGCATGTCTTCAGTCTGACATTTCTTTATAAGTCACATATGCAGGAATCATTCTTACAAATACATAATTTACAGCATTAGTTTAGTTGCTTCATTTTTAGATTTAGTTGCTAGTTTCAATGAAGAACAATACTAATAAAGAAAACCCTTTTCCTTATCCATAAAGCCTTTAGGACTTTGGAATTTTTGGATATACTTCCATAACAGCAATGTTTCAGACTGATTGCTTAAAGAGCTGCTGTGCTTTTTGTTTTGCCATGCAATTTTAACAGCATAGTGAAAAAAACCTTTAGCATGATTATTGGAAGGTGCATTTTACCCTTATTTCATATGACAACAGTTTTTGTCAAAGTATATTAACAGACATTGACATTCTTTGTAAATTCCCCATCAGGGAACTTAATCACAATGATGTTGAAAATTTCAATCTGACATTTTCAAATGTATTATGAGAAAATAATGAGAAATTCAGAACAACTGATAAATCCGTAACATATTTGCAGAGATTGTCAAAAACTAATTCTCTATCAATGGAATAACAACCTTTGTTCTGAGATATACTTTGACAGGGATGATGTTAATTGCAGCAGGAATGTGTGATTTGACTGATAATAGCATGTTTTGTCACAAAAATAGAATGCAACATTAATCCATATTGAATGACAACTCACTAACAACGTCTTTAACAGGGATGTGTATTCTACGTAATTCCATGATATCTGAGTTTTCATTTCAATGAATGGCATTATACCCAGGTCAATACCCATAATTGTAAAAAACAACCTCCCTTCATTATAAGGAGCTTGAATTCCCTTTGTGCTTTTGTGTCCATTTTAATGGTCTAATCCAATTATGTGTCCTTACATTGCTTATTTTTATTACTGCCAAAGATGTGTTGCATTTGTAGCTATGTAGATTCCACTCACAAATAATCAGATTGTTGGAAAAGATGATTATTTTGCATACAAATGCCCATTACTAAGACATAGTCATAAGGACATGTTGGAGAGAAAGCAATAAGTGTGACTTAGAAAGATTTGTCTAGGAATATTCAGTATCACGAAAAGAAACCGTGATCACCTGATTTCAGAATTGCAAGCAAATATCAGTTAATTTCCATTTGCAAATTACTCCTTACATAATATCTTGAAAAATGTTCAGTTTCTCATTCTTTGAAAATATTATTAGTCCTGAACCGAAAAGTCCTTGCCGCAGGAGAAAATAATTTAGCTTTTTTATCTGAATATTATCTTAAAACCTTGCATTGGATTGTCCAAGCAGCAAAGGAATAGAACATGTCAGAATACTATGGGAAACAAAATAGGAGATTGCTGGGGCCCTGGCGGAGATTTTTGCAAATTCATTAGTCACAAGTGAGGTATCAGAAGACTGAATAATAGCTAATGTAGTTCCTTTATTTAAGAAGGATGGTAGGGATAAACCAGGTAACTACAGTCCAATGAGCCTTACATCAGTGATAGGGAAATTATTGAAGAAAATTCTAGATTAGTGTACGTTTGGAAGGCAGACCCTGTAAAGATAGTCTGCAGGGCTTTGTGAGGGGGAAATCCTGTCTCACTAATTTGACTGAGTCTTTCAAGGAGGTAACAACGGAGATTGTTGAAGGTAGGGTGGTAGATATTATCTATATATTGATTTTAGTAAGGCATTTGACAAGGTCCTCATGGTGTGATGGTCCAGAAGGTTAAAGCACATGGGATCCAAGGCAAGGTGGCTAATTAAATCCAAAATTGACTTGGTGATAGGGGACAAAGTGCAGTGGTGGGAGGATGGTTTTCTGATTGGAAGTCTGTAACTAGCGGTGTACCACAGGAATCAGTGCTGGTCCCTTTGCTGTTTGAAATATATATGGGTTTCAGGTGAGAGGAACGAGTTTCAAAGAGGATCTGAGTGGTAAGTTTTATACACAGAGAGTGGTTGGTACGTGGAACGTGCTGCCAGAGAAGGTACTGGATTCAGATACAATTCCTATATGTAAGAAGTATTTAGACAAACAGTTAAATATGCAAGGCATGGAAGGATGGGGACTTAATACAGGCAGATGGGATTAGTGTAAATGGGCAAAAAGTTTAGCATGGACATAGTGAGTCTATGGGCCCATTTCTGTGCTGTATGACTCTATGACTCTGTAACATTTATTTTGTGATTTTCTCTGTTGGTTCAGGGAGTTATTTTCAGTCCTTGCATAGGTGGTCAAAATTTTGGTTTGGTTGGTTTTGGTTTATTATTATTGTCACATGTGCCAAGGTACAGAGAAAAACTTGTTTGTATGCCGTCCATACAGATCATTCCATTACAACAGAGCATTGAGGTAGTACAAGGGAAAACAATAACAGAATGTTACAGTTACAGAGAAAGTGCACTGCAGGTAGACAATAGGTGCAAGGCCATAACGAGGCAGATTGTGAGGTCAAGAGTCCATCTTACCATACTAGGGGACCGTTCAATAGTCTGATAACAGCAGGATAGAAGCTATCCTTGAGCCTGGATGTACATGCTTTCAGGCTTTTGTATCTTCTGCCCGATGGGAGGGGGGAGAAGAGAGAATATCCGACGTGGGTGGGGTCTTTGATTATGCTGGCTGCTTTACCGAGGCAGCGAGAAGTGTAGACAGAGTCCATGGAGGGGAGGCTGGTTTCTGTGATGTGCTGAGCTGTGTCCACAACTCTCTGCAGTTTCTTGCGGTCGCTGGCAGAGCAGTTGCCACACCAAGCTGTGATGCATCTGGATAGGATGTTTTCTATGGTACTGTAGCAGCCAGCTACACACTACGAAATGAAGACACAGAGTCGCTGGTTCGAAATCAGGAGTCGAATGAAGACAGGGGCGCGGTGCGCCTTTAATATCCGAAAACTTCCCGCGCTACAGTTCCCGCGCTGACGTCATGTGCGGGTCACCTGACCTTCCCACGTGCAGGCTTTCCTAGCCCGACAATGGGGAAGAAGGAGGGCCCTGCGCCATCTTGGATCGGGGCCTCCGACGATGTTCGCGATGTCGGGAGCCGGTTCGATGCCGGTGCAGTGAGTCGCTACAGTACATTGATAAAAATTGGTGAGGGTCAAAGGGGATATGCTAAATTACTTTAGCTTCCTGAGGAAGTAGAGGCGCTGGTGAGCTTTCTTGGCCGTGGCATCTACATGGTTGGACCAGGACAGGCTATTAGTGATGTTCACTCATGCGAACTTGAAGCTTTCAACCATCTCAACCTCAGCATTGTTAACGTAAACAGGAGCGTGTGCACCATCCCCCTTCCTAAAGTCAATGACCAGCTCTTTGTTTTGCTGACATTGAAGGAAAGGTTGTGGTCATGACACCGTGTCACTAAGCTCTCTATCTCCTTCCTGTACTCCGACTCATCGTTATTTGAGATTCGGCCCAGTACAATGGTATCATCTGCAAAGTTAAAGTCGAGTTTATTGTCATATGCACAAGTACATGTATGTATAGGTGCAATGAAAAAATTAATGCATCAGCATCACAGGCACACAGCATCAAATAAGCAGCATTCACAAAAAAAACATAAATTAAACATAAACTATACACAACTTTTACAAGAAAACACAATTAGAACAAAGAAAAAGTCCATTTTAGTGTAAAATGGTCATAATATTGCTAAACTGTAGTGTAGGGTTTTGCCACTTGGTTCAAGAACCGAATGGTTGAAGGGAAGTAGCTATTCTTGAACCTGGTGGTGTGGGACTTCAGGCTTCTGTACCTCCTGCCCAGTGGCAGCTGTGAGAAGATGGCATGGCCTGGATGGTGGGGATCTTTGATGATGGATGTTGCCTTCTTGAGGCAGTACCTCCTGTAGGTACTACCAATGGCAGAGAGGGATGTGCCCTTGATGTAATGGGCAGAGTCCACTACTCTCTGCAGCTTCTTACATTCCTGCAAATTCGAATTGCCGTACCAGACCATGATGCAACTGGTCAGGATACTTTCAAGAGTACATCTGTAGAAGTTTGTTAGCATGTTTGATGACAAGCTGAACCTCCTTAACCTCCTAAGAAAGTAAAGATGCTGCCATGCTTTCCTTATGATTGCATCTATATGCTGGGCCCAGGACAGGTCACCCAATATGTTAACGCCCAGTAATTTAAGGCTGCTGACTCTCTTCACTGCCGATCCCCCAATGTAGACTGGTGCATGTTCACCATCCTTCCCTTTCCTGAAGTTAACAATCAGCTCTTTAGTTTTGCTGACGCTGAGCGAGAGGTTGTTTTTGCGGCACCACTCAATCAGGTAACCTATCTCGCTCTGGTAAGCTGATTCATCGCCACCTGTGATTCGTCCAACAACAGTAGTGTCATCGGCGAATTTGAAGATGGCATTGGAACTGTGCTTAGCCTCACAGTCATGTGTGTATAGAGAGTAGAGCAGGGGGCTAAGCACGCAGCCTTGAGGTGCACCTATGTCGATAGTCAGTGAGGAAGAGATCCTCACTGATTGAGATCTGCCGATGAGGAAGTCAAGTATCCAGTTGCAGAGGGAGGTACAGAGGCCCAGGTATCGAAACTTGATGATGAGTTTGGGTGGTGTAATTGGGTTGGATGCCAAGCTGTAGTCAATGAACAGCAGCCTGACATATGAGTTCCTGTTATCCACATGGAACAGAGCAGAGCGAAGAGCCAGAGAAATCGCATCTGCTATTGACCTTTGTGGTGGTAGGCAAATTGGAGCGGATCCAGGTCATCTCTGAGGCAGGAGTTGATTCGCGCCATAACTGACCTCTCAAAGCACTTCATTAGTGTTGATGTAAGTGCCATTGTAGTCATTGAGGCAGGTCACTGTGCTCTTCTTGGGCACTGGTACAATAGATGCCTTTTTGAAACAGGTGGAAACCTCAGACCGCAGAAGTGGGAGGTTGAATATGATTGTGATAAGACTGTGATAAGACTATTGGACGGTTCCCTTATACAATGAGATGGACTCTGACCTCACGATCTACCTTGTTGTGACCACACACCTTATTGCACTGCACTTTCTCTGTAGCTGTGACACTTTACTCTGTACTGTTATTGTTTTTACCTGTACTACATCAATGCACTCTGTGCTGACTCAATGTAACTGCACTGTGTAATAAATTGACCTGTACAATCGGTTTGTAAGACAAGCTTTTCACTGTACCTCGGTACAAGTGACAATAATAAACCAATACCAATACCGTATGTCCGTAAATACTCCAGCCAGTTGGTCCACACAGATCTTTAGTGCTCGGCCAGGAACACCATCTGGACCAGACACCTTTCATGGATTCACCCTCTTGCAGGATGCCCAGATGTCAGCCTCAGAGACTGAAAAACCCCTCAGGCTGGAGCACTGTGTCAGGAGGGTTGGGAGTGAGCCATGTCTCTGTGAAACAGAATACACAGCAGTCTCTCATGTACCTCCGATAAAGCAATCTTGCTCTGAGGTCTTCAATCTTGTTTTCTAATGACGGCACATTAACCAGGAGGATGCTAGGGAGGGGGGAACTTAGGACTTACCTGAGCCCTGCCCTGCAGACACATTTTCTGAGACAATGGAGGCCTCCCCTGTGTTTCTAGCTACTGTGTTCACCTTTTGGGTGGTCTGTTCCAAGTCTGCCTGTTCTATCTTGGGTTCGAAGTACTTCTAATTCATTTTAATGGCTTAAAAGTATGTTGTTTACTGCAGTAGTTTCCACTGTAGTTTTCAGGTTTAAAAGGTCAACCTGTCCGGCACCATCTTGCAAATTTCTAGATGGCGTTGGAGCAGAATCTGGCCGCACAGTCATGTGTGTATAGGGAGTAGAATAGGGTGCTGAGGATGCAGGCTTGTGGGGCACCAGTGTTGAGAATAATCATGGCGGGGGATGTTGCTGCCTATCTGCACTGATTGCGGTCTGTTGGTCAGAGAGTCAAGGATCCAGTTGCAAAGGGAGGTGTTGAGTCCCAGGTCTTGGGATTTGGAGATGAGTTTGCTTGGAATTATAGTACTGAAGGCGGAGCTGTAGTCAATAAACAATAGTCTAACATAGATGTCTTTGCTGTCCAGATGCTCCAGAGATGAGTGTAGGGCCAAGGAGACGGCTTCCGCCGTTGAGCTGTTTTGGGGATAGGCGAATTGCAGTGGGTCAAAGTTGTCTAGGAGGCTAGAGATATGTCTAGAGGAAAGGAGGAAAGAAATGAGTTAGAGATATGTGCCATGACCTTGAAACACTTCATGATGGTGGATGTCAGAGCCACCAGGCAGTAGTCATTAAGGCATGTTAGCTTGTTTTTCTTAGGTACTGGGATGACAGTGGCCTTCTTAAAGCAGGTGGGAACTTCAGATTGAAGCAGGGAGAGATTAAAACTGTCTGGAAATACCCCTGCCAGCTGATCTGCGCAGGATCTACTCTCCGAAAGACTGATCTTACATCTGGGTTCATGTGCTTTGGAGGCTGTTGGGGCAGGTGGTCCCATTCCAATCCCCTTCTGTTCAAAATGTACATAGAATGTGTTAAGCTCATCAGAAAGGGATGCGCTGTTGTCAGCGATGCTGCCCGACTTCATTTTGTAGTCTGTTATAGCACATAAGCCCTGCCACAAATGATGACTGGTCTCACATGTTTAATTTCTCTTTGTTTAATTTTTTTTACCCGATTTTTCTCTGACTCATTTCTTTCCTCCTTTCCTCTCCAGAAGTTGATGGTATTTTCTGGAGTTTGCTTATGTGAAGTTATACACTTTTGAAGTTCTTCATAACGTTAAAGATCTTCATTATCGTTGCACCAATGGAACTGACCCCAGCAACTCATGTCTCTATGGTTAGAACAGACCTAGCGCATGCGCGTGCGCACACACACACACACACACACACACACACAAAAACTCTCACGGGGCACTCTGGCACATGGACACGGACACTGGACCTTGCCAACACACATCCTCATCTCCCTTCCCTCGCACACCCCACCCTGATCCCATCCCTTTCTCCTTGTTTACTATTTATCCTAATCTTTCTCTGACTCTGTTCTTTCCTCCTTTCCTCTCCAGAAGATGATAATGTGTTCTGGAGTTTGCTCCCACTTTCGGATTTCTTCATAATTCTTCAACACTGCTTACAAATAATAGGTTGATGGTAAAAGTTCACAGTGATAGTTACCACTGCACCAAAGGAACTAATCCCTGCATCTCATGTCTCCACAGTTAGAATAGGTGTAACACACACATACACACACACACACACACACACACACACACGTGCACGCACGTGAACAAGTATGCTTCTCTAAGCTCACTTAGGCACACTCTTACCACAAACACAGGGTCTTACCAACACACTATTCCTCAGCTCCCTTCCCTAGCAGCCTCCATCCTGAATCTTTCCCTCCTTCAAGCTCTACTAGTCTCCGAGATGTACTTTACTTGGTCATAAATTTGAGATATTTGGTTAACAAAACCTTTGAAATGTGGCAAACAAAGGGATGGCAGTGATACATTTCAAAGCTGCCTGTTGGAATTAGCCAATACTCAGCATCTAAAATTCCACATAAAGGGTATGAGGCCGTCATATTTTAATAGGAAGAATAGGAAACTCTGTTAATGGTACAGTTTTTCTAAGGCTGTAATAAAGGAGAAATCTTGTGCGTTCTTCTAGAGATCTTGAAGATGGCAGAGCGGATTAATACAGCACTCTGACCGCAAACACAGGTTACTGCCAGACACTGTTCCTCAGCTCCCTTTCCTAGCAGCCTCTACCCTGATCCCGCTCCCTTCTTCAAACTCTACAACTCTCTGAGATATACTTTCATAACTTTTACTTGACCACAAATTTGAAGTATTTGGATAACAAAACCTTTGAGCTATGTGAAATTGTGAAATTCTTCACAAAAGGTGGGAAGTGATCAGTTTACACCCATTTAAGGTACAGGGTGAAAACCGTGGCAGGGAATAATTTGAGAAAAGATAAGTCTGCCAGGTAGTGTTTAATGTAAATGGAATGGATATTTGGCGAAGTCTGCATTAGGTACAGTTGGGTTTGTACATCGCTTTTGAGTAACCCTGACAGAACTAAGGACATTCTTTGGTGAAGGGCAAGTACATGTGCATATGAGCCCAAAATGCAAGAAAAAACCACTCTGTACATGATGTGCCTTGCTGTAGCATGGGCCATCCGAAGTCTGGGTACAGACTGTGCTTCGTACCAAATGAATCTGCATTTGTGCGGTTTGTTGGACCCAAAGGCGACACTCGCGACAAGTACAGCAGCCCTGAGAGCATGTCACACCTGATGACCAAGTTTTTCCCAGTTATTGACAGAGAGCGCCATTTCCACAGACACAATTTTTGTTTGACCTTCCCAATCCACTCCAGCCAATTCTTGTTACATGTCTCAGACCCTCTGAACCAGATCCCCAGCACCTTCAGATAGTCAGACCTGACAGTGTAGGGGATGTTGGAACGGTCAGGCCAGTTTCTGAAGAGCATGGCCTCACTCTTACTACGGTTGACTCTGGCCCCTGATGCCAACTCAAAGTGGTCACAGATGCTGGTCAATCTGCGAACTGACCATGGATCCAAGCAGAAGATGGTGACATCATCCATGTATTGAAAGGTTCTGATCTGGGTGCCTCCACTGCCTGGCAATGTCACCCCTCTTCTGCTCTCATCCTTCCTGTTGAATTTGGCAAAGGGTTCTATGCAACGCAAAAACAATACAGGGGAGAGTAGACAACCCTGCCTGACTCCAGACTTGGTGGGAAAGCTATCTGTCTCCCACCCATTGATTTGAACTGCACTACAGATATCTGTGTAGAGCAGTTGGATCCAATCTCTGATTCCATCCCCAATACCCATTTTAGAGAGCATGTCCATCATGTATATTTGTGATAATCTGTCAAAGGCCTTCTCCTGGTCCAAGCTGACCAGGTAGGCATCCAGCCCTCTGTCCTGCACATAGGCAATGGTATCCCTGAGCAGCACAAGGCTGTCAGAGATTTCCCTGCCAGGTACAGCACAGGTTTGTCCAGGTGGATCACCTGTCCCAGAGCAAACTTAAGCCGGTTGGCAATGGCCTTGGACAGGATCTTATAATCCACATTCAAGAGAAAAATGGATCTCTAATTCCTGATGTCCTCCCTCCCCCACTTCTGCTTGTTGATGAGGGTGATGATGCCGTTCCTCATGGAGTCTGACATGCTGCCAAAAGTGTACCCAATGTTGCCCTCATCCTGATGGCCTCCTTTGTGTGTGGCTGCATCAGGCTGTGCGTGGATCCAAAGTACCTGGGCACAAAGTGTCACTACGTGCTGAGGTTCTCCCTGTCCCTGGTGTTGTGGCAGATAGGTCTGGCCCCATTGCCGCGTAATGTCCCAGTCAGCTGGACGTTGCCACACTACCTGTCCTTCGTGGAAGATTTCTTCAAGGAAACACCTTTGACCACAAGTCCATTAGGCGGTGGTCAGCATGGAATGTACTGCAGACACTGCGGGACAGGGACTCTTTGGAGACTGTGAGGTGGTTCCCTGAGCAAACTGTCCAAATCATCTGGCAGAACACCTCATTGTCAGAACTCACCAACAAACACCAAGACGTTGCTTGGCTGGCGGAGACAGGGGCTCTCACAGTCAGATCATTCCTGTACAGGAGACATATCATCCCCAATGCACACTGCCCTCGGGACAGCTGTGGTGGGGAAGAGACAGTCACCCACCTCTTTGCAGAGTGGATTTGCTAAGAGGGTGTGGAGAAAGATGCAAGGGTCCTTGTCTCGCTTTATCTCCAGCAGCTGCGTAGCAGAGGACTCTGATCTACAGGCGAGACAGACATCAAGGGCTGAGACAGTGAGACTGTGAGACGACCATCAGTCTCAGTGAGATTGGGACACACTGAGACAGACATCAAGGGCTGCTGGAAGAGAAACAAAGGACTGCAGATGCTGGAACACTATGATGCTGGAGGAACTCAGCAGGCCAGGCAGCATCCGTGGAGAGCAAATGCAGACTAAGTGACCATTTCGCAGAACACCTGTGCTCTGTCCATAAACATGATCTGCACCTCCCCGTTGCCAGTCACTTCAACTCCCCCTCCCACTCCATCACTGATATGTCAGTCCTCGGCCTCCTCCACTGCCAGGCGGAATCCAAGTGCAAACTGGAGGAACAGCACCTCATTTTCTATCTTGGAAACTTGCAGCCTAACAGCATGAACATTGAATTCTCCCACTTTAAGTAATCCCCACCCCCCTCCCCCACCACATCCCCCCCAACCATGCCTCTACTTTTCTTTCCTTTCACAGCCTCTCTCTCTTTTTTCTACCCCTTTTTTTCTCCTTACCTTTGACCCATCCCCTGGTGGATCTGCTCTCCCCTCGTCCCCTGCACCTGCCTATCACTATCTCTTACCTACTTCTACCTATCACCCGCTTGTGCCCACCCCACCTCCCCTCTTTTGTCCACCTATCACTGCTCTGCTTTTTTCTCCTATATATTGGGCTTCCCCTTTTCCTACCTTCAGTCCTGAAGAAGGGTCCTGACCCGAAACGTTGACCGCCTGCTTTTCTCCACGGATGTTGCCTGGCCTGCTAAGTTCCTCCAGAATCATTGTGTTTTTCAAGGGCTACTAGAAGGTCATCAGCTCGGTGAAAGACAGCCCTTTAGTCTGCTGGAAACTTATTAGTCTTCCAGTACAGGGAGATGTCTTTAAGGGAATGCTGCTAACTGGCACATTCCAGGCTGCAGGAGTACTTGGTGAGGGATGCATGGAAGTTTGGTGCAGCCAATGCAAAGGCTCTGTTGGGAAGGACCACAGTCTGGGCTCCTTCCCCTACCGTACATGGAGGGGCTGATCCGGGTGAGGAAGCCCCTCAAACATTGAAAGGGTGTATCACGCCAGGGGGGGCAAATGTGGCAATGGTGTTATGTTTTTATTTAAAATAATCTAAGTTAACACCACTGAATGTAATGACCATGAATGTAAAAGTTTTGCACTGTTTCTTTTTGTTAGGAATAAAGTCTATTTTTGAAATAAACAAAAAGGTTTGTCGGACCTGAAGGTACCGCGAGCAATCCTAACAATTCAATGTTCCAGGAAAGCTTCCAGTCCGTGCTTAAAGCTAACTGAGCGTCTGTCTATTCCCCTTCTTTCAGACTGGTTCTGACAACTCGGCTCCAGTCCAAAATGAAGAGCGCGGCGGAGGCGAAGCGAAGGAAGATGAGACACCCCGCCATGTCTTCTCCTTCTCCTGGTTAAACACACTGGCTAAATAGAAAAATCAAATGCACACGATAAAACCGCAGACATATCTTAACCTTTCCAGAGCAGTCATTGTAAAATATAACCTGACGTTCACTCAACATTCGAGGCTGTTGATTTGGGTTTATGCTTGTGGATTTGAGGAGCGGATACTTCAGGTCGTCTCTTTATGAAACACCCTGAGTTAATCTCACTACTGACCGCTCAGTTAGGGAAGACGGGGCCGCGAAGACACTAAACATTTTGATAGACTGATGGGAATTTCTGGTAATGTTACCGATCATTTCACGGCAACTGTGGTGGCCGAAACTTTTCGTGTTAACCTTTATCGCGGACCCGCTATCGGTGAGGTGACGGGGCGTAGCGGGTGGAGGGGGAAGGCTTCTGATGAAACGTAACGTGCGAGTGCTGCCTTGTATTTTCAATTAAAAGTGTTCTGTGTGCTTTGATGTTTCGAATAGCACGGCGCCTCCTTCTGACTAGAATCTGGCCAGCAGGAGGTCCTCAGTTCATTCGCCCAACGTGTTCCCGTCACCCTGGTACAATGCACAATCTCGACGGAGGTGGGTCGCGCAGCAACATGAAGTTTATTCCGTTCTTTGCTTTCATTGTGTGTTCATAGACAATTCCCTCAGACATCTTAGAAAATGAACTGGATTTTTTATTAACAAACACTGCCTCCACAATAAAGCATAAAGAAAGTAGACCGTCACCGTGCAGCTTTTATTAGAAATATAAAAGATTAGGCATTCTCTCGCACAGGATAAATGTTTGGGTATGTATGCGTTTATTATCTAGAATTCTACAGTGACCGTCAAACGCACGTTAATTTGCAGAAAATGTGCAGCATTTTTACTTTAGCGCCTGAAGAACAAACGGGAAGGGTGAGAGCAACGCTGTGTCTGGGTGATAGACGGCAGACTGTGGTCGGGGCGATTCTATTTCCCGACTTCATCCATGATTTTCTTATTTTCCTCTGCTTGCTTGGCCATTTGCTCCGCTCTAGCTATCGCCAGCAGTTTATTTAGAACATGCAAAGGTGCATTAAGGGAAAGGAGAGGCGTGTCGCGTCTTTTTCCGCGTTCCGACATCTCATCCACTAAATCTTGGTATCTGCCGTAAACGTGATCCAAGTCCCCAACTTTACCAGGTAGGTTGCGCTGGAACCGGGCCAGTGGCATTTTGGAAGCTCTTTCGAAAGGAAACATTTCAAGTAGATTTCGACCAGGAGGTGAAAGATTATTGTGCGCCTTGGCCTGTGGCTCTCTGAAGCGAATCCCAACGGGTGGAGCTAACTGCTGGAGCTCCGATTGTTGACCAGGGCCGTTTTCAGTTGATACGGAGTCCTGTAGGGCTCGACAGTCATCCCCGGGTACGAACCCAACCAGGAGAAGAGCGGTGCAAAGCAGCAAGGGGGTCTCCATGGCAGAGAGCTGGGGTTCAAGAAGACAAAACCTGATGAAAATTGCACCTTACTTCTAGATATCTATCATCTGTGGGATTGTAAAGAAGAATGAATAAAAATATCCCATCCTATAGTTCTTTAATTATTTTAAAAGCATAAAAAAATTATTAGGTACATCAACGGGGTTCAATCTAGGAGAAACAAACGCCTCCGACATAGAATTAAATCCAAGTACTCCGCAGGTTGGAAATCTGAAATAAAATATAAACTGCTCCAAACAGGCTAAAAGGGAATTAACACAAGGTATCAATCAAGTTATCTCGAAAGTTCTTCACATGAGATGTGCTTTGTTGCTGTTCTCTGATCCCACATCTATGGTAATTGAATTATAACTGAGATTCACAAACCCGAGCAATTTCAAAATATCTATAAAGACCAGTAACAACATTTAAGAATGAAAGAAAAATGAATCGATAAGAAATAAATACCTTCACAAGATCAGACGGACCTGATTTTACCTGTAGTCTTGTTCTCTCCAGATGAGATTGCAAGGTGATAAAAAGTTATTTGGGGTACAGTCTGGCTATTGCACTTTTATATCTCCGTCTGCCCCTTGTGCACCACGACTGCATCCTCATTGGTGACGCAAAGATTATCGAAGCATTCATGGATGAAAAGTGAGGGGAAGGAGGCCAAACCCCGACTGAGAAGTAATCTGTAATGAGCACTCTGTAAAGAGCGGCCTCAGTTCCCTCGCAAGAATTGGACCCAGCTCAGTTCTGTTCAATCTGGTGTTTCCCTGCCAATTATTCGTCGGAAAGTGGCTGCACTAACTTGAAGTTAAATTGGCAGATTCGTGGATAGTGAGCAGCATTGGAAAAAACCTGGATTGTACTGGTCAGGATGTCTTTCATTTAATGGGATTTAGGGTTTTTAATTAAGAATTGAAAATGCAACCAGTATTTAATGAAAACAGAAGTAACGGGAGAATACGATTGTTACGGAACTGGGCTTTGTTCACTGTTAGAGTGCGCCGTGTTTTCTTTAGCGCGGTAAAATGTTAGCAGCATAGTGAAAAAAGAACTTTTAGCATAATTATCGGAAAGTGTATTTTGCTCTTAGCTCATATGAAGACGGTTTTTATCAAAAGTATCGAAAAACATTGATGTTCGTTGTAAATTCTCTAGCACTTGGAACTTGTTCATGTTGATGTTGAAAATTACAATTTGACTTTTTCAAATGTAACAAAATATACTAGAGATTCACAGCAACGTAATCAAACTACCAAATCCTGAACATATTTGTGGAGGCTGTCAAAAATTGTTATCCGTCAATTAAATAGCAATCTTTGTGCTGGGATATCCTATGACAGAGATGATTCGTTCCCGTATGATTGTGAGGTTTAACGTATAATATGTTTTGTCACAAAATAGAAGGTTAATCCAAATTAAGTAGCAGTTCACTAACAGTGTCTTTGTCAGCAGAAACAAGAGACTGCAGATGCTGGAATCTGGAGCAACAAACATTCTGCTGGAGGAACTCATCAGCATCTGTGGGGTAAAGGAATTGTCAAAGTTTCGGGTCGAAACCCTGCATCAGGACTGAGAGTGGAGAGGGGAGATGGCCAGTATAAAGAGGAGAGGGGAATGGTGAGACAGAGGTCAAGGGTGATTAGTGGACTGAGGGCGTGAGGGGGGGGGGGGCGGTGGGGTGCGTTGAAGGATGACGGGTGGATCGAGCCAGATAAGGAAGGGGGAAGGAGTTGGGAGACATGATAGATGGAAGCAGACAAAAAAAATGGAGGAAGACGGAGCCAGAAAGGGGGTGGGGAGGGTGAAGGTAGCGACAGCTGTTGGAGCGGGAAGGAAACAACCTACTCTCAGTGGGAACACAAAGGCTACTAGTGCTAGAATCTGATAAGTAAGGGTGGTAATAATGGGAACCATTGGGAGAGAGGTGAAGGGCAGATGAAACCAGGACCGGATGGCGGGAGTGGGGGGGGGGGTGGTTTGGCCCAATGTGTGAATAGTGGGTGGATGGAACCAGAACGGAGTGATGAGGGTGGTGCTGGTGAAGTAGATAAAAATAGAGGGGCTGGAGGACGAACGGAATGAGGCGAGGTGGGATGGAGGAAACCGGAGTGTAAGGGTTACCTGAAGTTGGCAACTCAATGTTCATACCATTGAGCTGTAGACTACCCAGGCGGAATGTGAGGTGTTGTTCCTCCAACTTGCGTTGGGCCTCACCCTGGCAGCAGAGAAGGCAGAGAATGGACAGGTCAGCGTGGAAATAGGAAGGGTAATTGAAATGGCAGGCGACTGGGAGCTCGGAATGGCCATTGCGGATAGAGCGCAGGTGCTCTGCGAAATGGTCGCCTCGTCTGTGCTTGGTCTCAGCGATGTAGAGACTGGACAACCCACGTTGCAGTAGACGACGAGGAAGTGCGCGGGAATCTTTATCATATTATACTTGGCTCTATGATATTCGACTTTTCATTCCACTGAATGGCACTATATCCAAGGCAATTCATTTAATTGTGGGGGGAAAAACAGCCTACCTTCATTATAGGGAGCTTAATTTGCCTTTTGGGCTTTTGGATCCATTCTGTCTGGATCAACGATTTGAACCAATTTTGTGTCTTTACGTTGCTTCTTGTTATTATTGCCAAAGTTCTGTTGCACTGATAACCATGTCTACCTTACTAACAGATGATCACAGATTGATAGTAAAATCCATTATTTTGCATACAAATGTCCATACTAAAACATACCCTTAAGGATATGTTAGAGAGAAAGCAATACAGTGTGAATTAGAAAGATTTGTCTAGGAAGATTCAGTATCATGAAAAGCAACTATGACCACCTGATTTCAGAATTGCGAGCAAATATCAGTTAAGTTCCAGCTGCAAGTTACTCCCTACCCAATATCTTGAAAACATTTCACAGTCTCATCCTTCGAAAATATTATTATTCTGCAACAGGAATGTACCCGCTGTACTGCATCCCCTTCAAAGAGAAAGCAATTTAACCTTTTATCTTTATATTACCTTAAGACGTTACCTTGTATTGTCTAAGCAGCAAGGGAATAGAACATTTATTTTATTATTTTCTCTATTCGTTCAGGGATATATTTTCAGTCCTTGCACGAGTGGGCAACATTTTACATACCTTTAATTTCTCTTTGTTCAATTTTTATCCCAATTTTCTCGGACTCCTTCCTTTCCTGCTTTCCTCTTCAGAAGACGATGACGTTTCTGGAGTTTGCATCCGTGAAGTTATCCACTTTCGACAATTTTCATGATGTTACAAAAAATTTCATTGATTATGCTCTTAGCTGTCACTGCGCTCATGGTACAGGTCCCCAGTACCTCATGAACAAACGCATATCTTCAAGCTCACACAAGCACAGTGTGCCCACAGACACATGGACGCCGACACAGGAATGTGTCCACATTCGTTTCATCACCACCACCACCACCCCCCACCTTTCCCTCGCAGTCCCCACACGATCCTCTCCCTCCTTCAGGCTTTACCTACCTCTATCCTATTCCCCTTCCTGCCTCTCTGAGTCTCTCGCCCAGCTCCTTGGTGCGTCACTCACCTCCCCCACCCCACCCCCGTAGTCCTTTTCCTTTCTCTCTCGATCCCCCTGCTCTCCCTATCCCTCCCACACTACCTCCCCACCCCCAACCCCACCCCGCCTAAACCCACAATATTATCCTCTAACTCTCCGGTGCGTCGCTCACCCCACGAGTGAGGCAAGTCACCGACTGCCGCCACTCGCCCTCTACAGGGGCGGCTCCCCGATGAACAACCGCCCTCACCCCGCACTGCCACCCCCACCCTTGTTGCTGCAGCCCGCAACCCGGAAAATCACCAGGCGGAACTTCGGACACCGACCGAGCGTCCCGATGTCGATGGATTGGGGTCTGGCACTGACCTGGGACGGGCTGGTGAGTTCCAGCGTGCAACTTTTCAGCCGATGGAGGTGTGTGCATTGGGCGGGTGTGGGGCAATCTCAGTCAGCTCCCTTCATCACTCAGCAAGTGGAGTGAACCTGAGTGCAAGGGGGTTGTCACCCATGGAAAGTCAAATCTCCTTGGGTTTAAGACGAGAGGGAAGTTAGGGAGCCCCTCACAACAGCATTAGAATAAAAAGAAGGGCCCTCTAAATTTGAAAGCAGTATGGGACATAATGGCTTCTGGACTGTGAGGGACAGAGGCATCATCCACTTATAAATATCACAGTACTCCCGTGGGCATTGGGTCGGCAAGGAAACTTCGCTGTTCTGAAGTCACTTTTTTTTCTGAGTGGTCCAGTTGAATTGATCTTAAAGAAACAAAGGACTGCAGATGCTGGAATCTAAATGGGAAAAAAAAACATGAAAAATTAAAAAAAAGAAAAAACTTGATAGAGGTGTACAAGATGGTAAGAGGCATAGATCGAGTGGACAGTCAGAGACTTTTTCCCAGGGCGACAATGGCTAACACGAGGGGACATAATTTTAAGGTGATGTCAGGGGTAAGTTTTTTTGCACAGAGAGTGGTGGGTGCGTGGAACGCACTGCCTGCAGAGGTTGTGGGGGCAGATACATTAGGGACATTTAAAAGACTCTTAGACAGACACATGAATGATAGAAAAATAAGGGGCTATTGGGAGGGAAGTGTTAGATAGATCTTAGAGCGGGATAAAATGTCGGCACAACATTGTGGGCCGAAGGGCCTGTACTGTGCTGTAGGGTTCGATGTTCTATGTTAAGATGCTGGAGGAACTCAGCAGGCCAGGCAGCATCCGTGGAGAAAAGCAGGCGGTCAACGTTTCGGGTCAGGACCCTTCTTCAAGACTGAAGATAGGAAAAGGGGAAGAAGGGTCCTAACCCGAACCGTTGACCGTCTGTTTTTCTCCACGGATGCTGCCTGGCCTGCCGAGTTCCTCAGCATCTTGTTGAATTGATCTTAATCTGTAGTTTATGCGAAGGGAGTATTTGACTCGTTTCTCAACTAGATTTTGTATCAGACTGTTTATTGTCTTGCTGTCAGTGTTGGAGAGTTTATGTTTAAAATGTTTTTTTTTGCAAATATCCTGGAAGAGGAAATGTCTCAGCAATTAGTCTTGATATTTTGGTTGAACTCTCGGTGCTGATCTATGAAAAGAGAAACAGAGTTGACCTTTCATGTAGAAAACAAGTTGGTCTTGTGTGCAGAGGAGGGTGTGGGGAGAGGAGTGAGAAAAGGGCCCCCGAGTTTAAAAACAACACAGTTAACGGGAACCCTTGAGTTTAATAATTGGCAAGAGCCCAGCTCAGTAAAACACTGCAGTGGACAGAGCCCACCCACTCCAGGTTGAAAAGCAATACGGGAACCAGGATCCCCTGAGTTTGAAATAACCTGCAACACAGGGGCCTCTGAGTTTGAAAAAGTGTGGGCGAGAAGGATCCCCCGATTTTATAAACAACGTGTGAGACAGGGCCTCATATTTGAAAAAAAACAGAACTAGAGCTAGGGACCAATGAGCTTTAAAAAAAACACGAGAAACGAAGAACAACTGAATTTCAAAACAACACAGAAATAAGGGTCTCCTTACTTCTAATAACACAACACCACTAAGGTATAAAAAACTCAGTGTGGAATATTGGGCCCACTTTAACAACAGCACAGGAGACAGTGGGTCCCTGAATTTTAGAACAAAGCAGAACAGAAGCCTCTTTGTTTAGAAACGGCGCAGGAGTCAGTGGCCCCTTGAGGTTCAAAGTGCGGAGACTCGGCCCCTGAGTTTAATAACAACGGTTCAGAGGTCAAATATCATGCTCCACCTTATTGCACTGCACTTTCTCTGTAGATGTGACACTTTACTCTGTACTGTAATTGTTTTTACCTGTACTACATCAATGCACTCTGTACTAACTCAATGTAACTGCACTGTGTAATGAATTGACCTGTACGATCGGTTTGTAAGACAAGCTTTTCACTGTACCTCGGTACAAGTGACAATAATAAACCAATACCAATACCTCCACCTCATCTGCATCTGCTGCCTATCTCCCAGCATGGAGTTCTTTTCCCACAGTCATGTATCACTCCAGCTTTGTCTAGTTTCCTACCTTTCTCTCTGCAGCCGATTTTGAGATTATGTTCCCTATGTCCAAATTAAATTGATCGATTAGGACTAAAATGACCCCAACACTAAAGCTGAAGCATAAAATTTCCAGTAGTCTTGCTAACCAAACAAGAAGCATCCATTTGGCAAACCTCTTTTATCCTCTGTCTCTGATAACTTTCTGTTGATGCTGTTACATTTCCTCTAGTAATCATCCGAAAGTGGCGAAAACAATGAGAACAGGAAGATGCCCGGGAAACAGATCAAAATAGCTATCAATGGTAGAAAGTTCAGCAAGGTACCTGATCACTATTACTGGATCCAATGTCAACAGAAGCCTTACGTCTATCTTCTTTTTATTAATTTCAGATTAGTACAAAATAATATATATAACATTAGTAATAATTACATGTTGCAAAGAGATCAGGGTAAAAATCATAACAGTTAATATATATAATCACAAGGAGTAAAAGAAAGTAATCTAGACCGCCCGCTCTCTTATTAAGTGAACATAATATAAAAGGAAAGATTGAAAAGAGATTTAATTATATGAGAAAAGAACCCCCAAATAAAAAAAAACCAAAAGAAACCAAAAACTTCGAAAAAAAAACTGGACTGATATTTCTTCAATTAAAAAAAAACATTATTATGTCGTCAACTCCGCTCCTCTGTATTCAAGGGTTATTGAGAGGGATCTGAAAAGGGTCAGCTTATATCATATGGAAGTATTGAATAAATGGACTCCAAACTTCCTCAAATTTAAGGGAAGGATCAACAGTACCACTCTTAATTTTTTCTAAGTTTAAACATGCTATAGTTTGAGTTTGCATCGATCTTCTGAAGCCACTGAAATGGGCATATTAGTTCCACTCCGCTTTTAATACCTTTATAAAACAATTTTTCGGATTCGTATACACTCCACCTTCCACTACTTCAGGCATGTAATCCATATCGTCTGAAAAAGCTAATGATGGCAAACTCCACTTCCGATTTGAAAAACACTGTGATGCTGGAGGAACTCAGCATGCCAGGCAGCATCTGTGAGAAAAGCAGGTGGTCAACGTTTCAGGTCAGGACCCTTCTTCAGGACTGAAGATAGGAGAAGGGGAAGCCCAATATATAGGAGGGAAAAGCAGAGCAGTGATAGGTGGACAAAAGAGGGGAGGCGGGGTGGGCACAGGGTGCTGATAGGTAGATGCAGTTAAGAGATAGTGATAGGCAGGTGCGGGCATGTTTTTCATCTAGATTCCAGCATCTGCAGCCCTTTATTTTTCCACTTCCGATTTACTGCCTTGCTTTCATAAAGTCATAGCGTCATAGACTTCGGAAACAGGTCCTTCGGCTCAGCTCGACCTTGCCGACTAAGGTGCCTTCCTGAGCTAGTTCCATTTGCCTGCATTTCGCCCATATCCTTCTAACCCTTTCCTATCCATTAACCTGTCCAAATGTACTTAAACGTTGTAATTGGAACCGCCTCTACCACTTCATTGATTAACCCATGTACTTCTAAATGCACAATAATTTTATTTAAAGTAACGTGTATCTTTCTCTAACCCAAGGCCTTTGAGATCAGTTGTCCGTAACTGCATTGTCCGTTTACTGAGAGCAGATGGGTCAGCACAAAAATAGGACCGAACATTATTTCAACATGAAAAACTGAGAGTCTCAGGGGGAAATGTATAGTGCCCGATGGAAACAATCAATGGAATTATATTAATATAGGAACAGGTTATCATTCTTTGCTTGCAAGTTTTCCGTTTTGCTTTGAAATAAATTAGATAATTGTAAAAATATTGGTCAAAGGAATGCAGTAAGAAGTGTTTTCACTTGCACAGTATTCAACACAAGATATGTTCATTCAAAGTTGTGTATGTTTTCCATTTAAGTAGCTATCAAACCATGAACTCTATAATCAGTCAATCTTATCACGCTAATTCCATTCCATAATGCTGAGTATTGTTCCTTTATTCACTCAGTTTATTGACAGTGGTTGAGAAGTTCTTCCAAATAATAGTCCGGGAGACAATAATAGCTGCTTAATGAGGTTGGGTTAATGACAAATCACTAATGGGTAATAAATAAGGGCAAATCTTCGCTGGGTTTTCTGATGAGATTACAGAGAGGATGGATGAGGTCAATGTACTTGATGTTGTGTAAAAAATCATTAAAAGAAGTTAAAACCATGGGATGAAAAGGACAGCAGCAGCTTTGATAGTAAACTTGATAAGTGATGGGAAAATAATTGCAGTGAAAGGCGGATTTTTGTTGAACTGGAGGGAAGTATGCCGTGGAGTTCCAAGGTTCAGGCTTTGGGTAACTGCTCTCCTAGATAGAGACACGGGAGTCTGCAGATGCTGGAATCTGGAGCAACACACAAAAAACTGGAGGAACTCAGCGGGTCAAGCAGCATCTATGGAGAGAAATGGACAGTCGACGTCGACTATGCGTTTCCTTCCATAGATGCCGCCTAGCCCGCTGAGTTCCTTCAGCTTTTTGTGTGTTACTTTCCTGGATATACTTTCAGAGCTTTTATTTGGCCATAACTTTGAGATAACAAAACCTTTGAACTATGGCGAAGGAAAGGGATGATCGTTATACATTTCAAAACTGCTTGTTGGAATTAGCAAATACCCGGGATCTGATATTCTACATGAAGGGTGTGAGGCGATCACATTTTAATAGGAAGAATGAGCAGTGACACTGCGCTAAATGGCACAATTCTTCTAATGCTGGAATAAAGGAGAAACCTTGGTGTGTTCGCCCAGCAATCTTGAAGGTGGCAGATCAGATTAATGCAGCAACACTAAAGCAAAATCGAGATCAATGGTTTTAGAAGCAGGAGCATAAGAGTAAAAAAATTCAGGCAGTTAAGTTAAAGCTATATAAACACTAGGTTGGGCCCAGCTTGGGGTACAGGGTGAAAATCGGAGCAAAGAATAATTAGGGCTTTTTGTAACGAAGAAAGATAAGTCTGCCAGGTACGGTTTGAAGTAAATGGAATGGATATTCCGAAAGGTCTGCTCTAGATACAGTTGGATATGTATATCGCTTTAGAATAGCTCTGGCATAACCAAGGTCTATCTTCAGTGAGGGGCGGATGCATGTACGTATGAGTCAAGAATGTAAATGTATTTGAGTCAAAAAAGCAAAAAATCCCTGTACATGCTGTGCCTGGCGGGTCATCCGAAGCTTGGGGTACTAACTGTGCTTCATGCCGAATGAACCTGCATTTGTAAGGTTTGTCGGACCTGAAGGTACCGCCAGCGACCCTAACAATTCAATGCTCCAGAAAGCTTCCAGTCTGTGCTTAAAACTAACTGAGTCTCCGTCTATTCCCCTTCTTTCAGACTGGTTCTGAAAACGCGGCTCCAGTCCAAAGTGAAGAGGGCGGCGGAGGCGAAGCAAACGACGACGAGACACCCCGCCACGTCTTCTCCTTGTCCCGGTTAAACACACTGGCTAAATAGAAAAATCAAATACACACGACAAAGCCGGAGACACGTCTTAACCTTTCCAGATGTTATTGTAAAAATAACCTAACGTTCACTTCCCTCAGCATTTGAGGCTGTTGATTTGGGTTTATGCTTGTGGATTTGATGATGGGATACCTCAGGTTGTCTCTTTCCCAAACCCTCCGAGTTAATTTCACTACTGACTGTTAGGGATGACAGAGCCGCGAAAACAGTTTGATGTACTGATGGGAATTTCTGGTAACTTTGCTGACCATTCCTTATGAACTTTAATGGCAGCAACATTCAAGGGATGTGGGCCTCCCAGGTTGAGATAGCACTTAATTGCCCATCCCTGGTTGCCCTTGAGAAAGCTGTTTTCTTGAACCGCAGCAGTCCCTGAGGTGTGGGTATACCCACAACGCTGTATAGAGGGAGTTTTAAGACTTTAACCCGGAGACGGCGAAGGAACGGCGATATATTTCCAAGTCAGGATGGTGCATCTTCTGTGCGGTGGTGTTCCCGCGCTTTTGCTGCCCTTGTCCTTCTACTTGATAGAGGTGGTGGGTTTGGAAGGTGCTCTCTCGGGGGTCTTAATGAGTTGCTGCATTAAGATGGTACAAACTGCCGCTACTGTGCGTCGATGGTGGAGTGAGTGAATGGTTGTGGATGAGGTGCCTGCCAAAAGGGCTACTATGTCCCCTAGAGTGTCGTTGAAGCCGCACTCATCCAGGTAAGTGGAGAGTATTCCATCCCGCTCCTGACTTGAGTCTTGTGAACGGTGGACAGACTTTGGGGAATCAGGAGGTGAGTTACTTGCTGTACGGTTGCAAGCCGCTCCTTGGATGTTAAACCTCATTTCATTTTGGTGAGGTGGCGGGGCGAAGTGGGTGGAGGGGAAAGGCTTCTGAAGAAACGCAAGGCGCGAGTGCTGCCTTGTATCTTCAATTAAAAGTGTTCTGTGTGCAGTTTATTTAGAACATGCGAAGGCACATTAAGGGAAAGGAGAGGCATGTCGCGTTTTCTTCCTCGTTCCAACATCTCATCCTCTAAATCTTGGCATCTGCCGTAAACGTCGTCCAAGTCTCCAACTTCACCATGTGGGATGTGTTGGACCTGGGCCAGTGGCATTTTGAAAGCTCCGTCGAAAAGAAACATTTCCAGTAGATTTGGAGCAAGAGGAGAAGGATTGTTGTACGCTTTGGCCCGTGGGTTAATGTATTCCTCTTCGAAGCGAATCCTAACTCTTGCAACTAAGTGCTGCAGCTCCGATTGTTGACCAGGGCCATGTTTAGTTGATACGGAGTTCTCTAAGGCTTGACATTCATCCCCGGGTACGAACGCAACCAGGGAGACAGCAGTGCAAAATTGTAAAGAAGAATCAATAAAAATATCTGATGGAATGGTGCTTCCAGTTATTGAAAAACATAGTAAGTAATCATAAGATACATCAGCAGAAGTATCTCGACGCAGGCACTGAATTAGTAAGTCAGAAGCAAATAACTTAAATCAAGCACCTCAATTTTTGATACCCAGTGGAAATAAATCACTAATCATCATTTGTTCTTGGGCTTTTTCAACCTTTGATAATCACATCAGTAATTAAGTCATTGATCCCAACGTTGCAATGACAACTTTGTACCCTTGTGTTCTTTGCTGAGGAGCAAAACAAAAGATATGGAAGGACACATACACAGCCGATGGGCAAGGACTTGATAGACTGTACATCTAACGCTCAGCATTTTTCACAAACTATCTTAATCGGCTATACCTAGAAATGCATAATCTGTATTTCACTACACCTCCAAATACACGACCACATCTGTAAGTCAATGCTCGATGGAAGTTCAGCGGGGTTCATTCTTGGTGAAACAAACACACCAGACATAGAATTAAATCAAAATACTCCAGAGGTTGGAAATCTGAAATAAAATTGAAACCGCCCCAAACACACTAAAAGAGCATTAACACAAGGTATCAATCAAGTTATTTCAATAGTGCTTCACATGAAATGTGCGTTGGTGCTGTTCTCTGATCCAACAGCTACAGTAATTAAATTATAACATTGAGACGGGTTAAATTCACAATTGCGAGCAATTTCAAAGTACTTTGAAGGACCAGTAAGAATAGAAAGAAATTAATGGGTAAGCACTAAATACCTTAATAGGATCAGATGGACCTGCTGTACCCCGCAGTCCTGTTCTCTCCAGATGAGATTACAAAATGATAAGAAGTTATTTGGGGTACAGTCTGGCTATTGTATTTTTATATCTCCATCTTCCCCTTGTGTGTCACGACTGCATCCTGGTTGGGTGACGCAAAGGTTATCGGAGAATTCATGGATGAAAAGTGAGGGGAAGGAGACCAAAGCGCCCGACACCCTTTCTCCAGCACCGACACACACACATTCAGCACAGACGCAAAAGAATTACTCTTCAACGCACGTATAATGTGGCAATCTGTAATGAGCACTGTGTAAAGAAAGAGCGGCCTCAGTTCCCTGGCAAGAATTGGACCCAGTTCTGTTCTGTTCAATCTGGTGTTTCCCTGCCAATTATACATCGGAAAGTGGCTGCACTAATTTGAAGTTAAACTGGCAGATTCGTGGCTAGTGAGCAGCATTGGAAGAAACCTGGATTGTACTGGTCCGAATGTCTTTCATTTAACGAGATTTGGGTGTTTTAATTAAGAATTGAAAATGGAACCAGGATTTAACGAAAACAGAAGTAACAGGAGAATACAATTGTTACGGAATTGGGCTTTGTTCGGTATTTTCTTTAGTGCGCCGTGTCTTCTTTAGCGTGTACAATTTTACTAGCATAGTGAAAAAAAACTTTTGGCATAACTCTCAGAAGGTGTGTTTTGCTCTTATTTCATATGTTTAAAATATGTCGATAAACGTCGAAATTCTTTGTAAATTTCTAACACTTAGAACTTACTCATGTTGATTGTGAAAATTTCAAAATTTCAATTTGACTTTTTCAACTGTATCAAAATACATGAGAGGTTCACATTAACGTGATCAAATTTCCAAATCCTGAACATATTTCCGGAGTATGTCAAAAAATTATCCATCAATTAAATAACGATATATGTTCTCGTATATAACATGACCGAGATTATGTTAATTACTGTAGGATTGTGTGGTTTGACTGATAACAGCATGTTTTGTCATAAAAATTGGCAACGTTAATCCAAGTTGAACTACAGCTCACTAACATTGTCTTTAACATGGATGTGTATTCTACGTCGATCCATGATATTCGACTTCTCATCCCATTGAATGGCACTACATCCAAGTCAATTCATTTAACTGTAAAAAAAACCAACGTATCTTCATAATAAGGAACTTAATTTGCCTTTTGGGCTTTTGGATCCACTCTGTTTGGATCAACGATTTGAACCAATTTTGTGTCTTTACGTTGCTTCTTGTTATTATTGCCAAAGTTCTGTTGCACTGATAACCATGTCTACCTTGCTAACAGATAATCAGAGATTGATAGTAAAATTCATTATTTTGCATACAAGTGTCCATACTAAAACATACCCTTGAGGACATGTTAGAGAGAAAGCAATACGGTGTGAATTGGAAAGATTTGTCTCGGAAGATTCAGTATCATGAAAAGCAACTATGGCCACCTGATTTCAGAATTGCGAGCAAATATCAGATAAATTCCAGCGGTATATTACTCCTTACCCAATTTCATAAAAATGTTTCAGTATTTAATTCTTTGGAAATATTATTACTCCACAACTGGCATCTTCCCGTTGCAGTGGATCCCCTTCAAAGAGAAAACAATGTAACCTTTTATTTTTATATTACCTTAAAACCTTACATTGTATTGTCTAAGCAGCAAGGGAATAGAACATTTAATTTATTATCTTCTCTGTTGGTTCAGGGATATATTTTCAGTCCTTGCACGAGTGGGCAACATTTTACATACCTTCAATTTATCTTTGTTTAATTTTTTAATCCCAATTTTCTCTGACTCCTTTCTTTCCTGCTTTCCTCTCCGGACGACAAAGTTTCTAGAGTTTGCATCCGTGGAATTATCGACTTTCGAAATTCTTCATAATGCTAAAAATAAACCGTCACTGATTATGCTCTTAGCCGGCACTGCGCCAATGGCACAGGTCTCCAATAGCTCATGCCCCCACAGTTAGAACAAAGGTAAAACGCGCGGGCGCGCACACACACACAGTCTACAAACTCATGGGCACGGACACAGAATTTCACCATTCTTTTCCTCTCACCACCACCCCCCACTCCCGTGGTTTTCCCTCGCAGTCCCCAACCGATCCCCTCCCTCCTTCACGCTTTACCAACCTCTGTCCTACTCGCCTTCCTGCCTCTCTGTCTCTCTCTCTCCTTAGCGCTTCCCTCACCTTCCCTTAACCCCTTCCCTTCTTCTTTCCCTCTCGATGCCCCTGCTCTCTCTATCCCTGTCCCACACCCCCTCCTCCCCCCACCCCACCTAAACCCACAATACTATCCTCTAACTCTCCGATGCGTCGCTCAGCGCACGAGTGAGGCAAGTCACCGACTGCCGCCACTCGCCCTCTACAGGGCGGCTCCCCGATGAACAACCGCCCTCACCACGCACTGCCACCCCCACCCTTGTTGCTGCAGCCCGCAACCCAGAAATTCAGCAGGCGTTACTTCAGTCACCAGCCGAGCGTCCCGACGTTGGCGGTTTGGGGTCTGGCACTGACCTCGGACGGTCTGGCAAACTCCAGCGCACAACTTTTCAGCCGATGGAGGTGTGTTCATTGGGCGGGTGTGGGGCAATCTCACTCATCTCCCCCCTTTAAAAAATGCTTCGGCAAGAAGGATCCCCTGACTTTATAAACAGTGTGGGAGGCAGTGCTTCATAATTACAAAAAAAAAGAACGAGAGACTGAGGCCAATGAGTTTTAAAAATCACGGGAGACACAGAACTCTGAATTTTGAAACAGCAGATTATTGAAGTTCTTTTTACCTAGAACACAGAAAAATGAGGACCACTGGGGTAAGAAAAAGACTGTGTGGTTTGTAAGGCCCATTTACTTCAATAACAGCACAAGTGACTGTAGATCCCTGAGTTAAAAACAGCGCAGGAGTCAGTGGAGCCCGGAGGTTCAAAGTGCTGGAGACACGGATCCCTGCGCTTAATCACAGCGCGGGAGTCGGAGGCAAAATGCCACACAAATTGCAACTGTCACCTGTCTCCTAGCGTTGAAATGTTTTCGCACGGCCATTTACACTCTTCGACAACTTTCTATTTAAATTCTTACATTTCCTCTTGTACCATACAACAGAATCGTTCGAAAATGGCAAAATGGATGAGAACAGGAAAATAAAGCAAATGATAAACTGCTGGAAGACCTCAGCGGGCCGAGCGGTACCTGTGAGGCGATGTTTGGGGCGGAGACCTGCATCAGGACTGAGAGCGTAGAGGGAAGTTAGCCAACATATAGAAGTGTGAGGGTGGGGGGGGGGGGTGAAGAGACAGAGGCTGGAAGGTGATAGGTGGAACCAGATGAGAGGGGGTGAGCTGAGGAGCAGATGGAGCCAGGTGGCGAGAGGGGAGGGTAAGGACAGAGGCCGGTTGGGTGATAGGTGGAACCAGATGAAGCAAGGACAGTGGGCAGATGGAACCAAGTGGGCGTGGGGACAGGATGAGCCACGGGAGAAGAAACCCAGGCAGGCAGACATGTGGGTGATGGGCAAACGGAAATAGGAGGGGGTGGGGCGACGAGTCCAGGCAACGGGGGCGGGGTGGGTAGGGTGGAAAAGGTGGACTGGTGGGAGTGGGTACCTGAAATTGGAGAATTCAGTGGTCACACCGTTGGGCTGCAGACTAGCCAAGCATGCCAGTGCTACATTGTACATTCAATTTAAAGGGTTCTGTGATACTTCAAATACCACGGTGTTGTTGTTATAATTTGCGTTAGGCCATACCCCGGCAGTGGAGAGGACAGACAGGTGGGTGTGGGAATGGGAAGGGGAGTAGAAATGACCTGTAACCGGCAGCTCAAGTCGCCGTTGCGGACAGAGCGCAGGTGCTCTGCAGAACATAGTCTACGCTTGGATTCGCCGAGATAGTTGGGGTGAGCTAATATGGCATAAAGCTCAACAAGATAGCTGATCGCCATGAGTGGATCCCCTGTCAACAGAAGCCTTGCCTCTAACTTTTGAAGTCACTGAAATGGGCACATTTAATTAGATCCTCGTATGCTTCCACTTTTAATATTTTACAAAGCACTTTATTAGATTCTGTTACTTTAGGCATGCAATCCATATCGTCATAAAAAGCTGCTAGGGATGTCAAACACTTCCCATTTACTGCCTGGCTTTCCTTGATTAACCCATGCAGTTCTGAATGCATAATCATTTTATTTAAAATAACGTTTATCTTTCTCTAACTCAAGGCCTCTGAGGTCAGTTGTCCATAATTACGTTGTCTCTGTTGCCCGAGAGCAGAAGAGGCAGCACAAAAATGGGACTGAACATGACTGCAACATGAGAAATCGAGAATCACCAGGAAAATGAACCATCACCGATGAAGTCTGGAAACAATGAATGGAATTATATTAATATAAGAACGAGTTATACTTTGGAACTTTTCTGTTTTGTGTTTCGAATAAGTTAAGGTAATTGTGAAAATATTGGTCAAGTGAATAAGAACCGTATATTCACCTTGCACAGTGTTCAACAGAAAGTGATCATTCAAGGATGTGGTATGTTTTCTCCAATTAAATCGCTATCAAAATATGAACTCTTTGACAAACACATCTTATCATGCTAATTCCAATCCATAACTGCTAAAGTATTGTTCCTTTAGTCATGCCGTTTAATGCCGGTGGTGGGGAAGTTCTTGCAATCAATAATTCAGGAGACAATGGCAGCTACTTAAATGGGTTTGGGTTAATGACGAAAAATAAGGGTAAATCTTACTGATTAACTTGACAGGGTTTTCTGATGAAGAAACAGAGACGACAGATGAGGACAATGAACTTGATGCTGTGCAAATAGACTTTTAAAGACGTTTGAGAATATATCACACGTTGGGTTGATTGTTGAAAGCCATGTGATGCAAAGGACAACAGCAACATTAACAGTAAACGTAAGTGGTAGAAATAATTGCAGTGAAAGGCTATTACTTAGTTGGACTGGAGGGAAGTACGCCGTAGAGTTCCAAGATTCAATACTAGGGCACCTGTTCTCCCAGATATACTTTTCCTTGGGGGGTCCAGCTATAATTTTGAGAGCTTTGGATGACAAAAACTGTGGCTCAAAAAGGGATGGCAGTTAGGCACACAAACTGCCTGTTGGAATTAACAAATACCCGGCACGATAAAGCCGGAGAAGCATCCAGAGCAATAACAGTCATTGTAAAAATAACCTGACGTTCACTCAACATTGGAGGCTGTCGATTTGGATTTATGGATTTGAGGAGGAGATACTTCAGGTCGTCTCTTTATGAACCACCCTGAGTTAATCTCACTACTGACCGCTCAGTTAGGGAAGACGGGGCCGCGAAGACACTAAACATTTTGATAGACTGATGGGAATTTCTGGTAATGTTACCGATCATTTCACGGCAACTGTGGTGGCCGAAACTTTTCGTGTTAACCCTTATCGCGGACCCGCTATCGGTGAGGTGACGGGGCGTAGCGGGTGGAGGGGGAAGGCTTCTGATGAAACGTAACGTGCGAGTGCTGCCTTGTATTTTCAATTAAAAGTGTTCTGTGTGCTTTGATGTTTCGAATACCACGGCGCCTCCTTCTGACTAGAATCTGGCCAGCAGGAGGTCCTCAGTTCATTCGCCCAACGTGTTCCCGTCACCCTGGTACAATGCACAATCTCGACGGAGGTGGGTCGCGCAGCAACATGAAGTTTATTCCGTTCTTTGCTTTCATTGTGTGTTCATAGACAATTCCCTCAGACGTCTTAGAAAATGAACTGGATTTTTTATTAACAAACACTGCCTCCACAATAAAGCGTAAAGAAAGTAGACCGTCACCGTGCAGCTTTGATCAGAAATATAAAAGATTAGGCATTCTCTCGCACAGGATAAATGTTTGGGTATGTATGCGTTTATTATCTAGAATTCTACAGTGACCGTCAAACGCACGTTAACTTGCAGAAAATGTGCAGCATTTTTACTTTAGCGCCTGAAGAACAAACGGGAAGGGTGAGAGCAACGCTGTGTCTGTGTGATAGACGGCAGACTGTGGTCGGGGCGATTCTATTTCCCGACTTCATCCATGATTTTCTTATTTTCCTCTGCTTGCTTGGCCATTTGCTCCGCTCTAGCTATCGCCAGCAGTTTATTTAGAACATGCAAAGGTACATTAAGGGAAAGGAGAGGCGTGTCGCGTCTTTTACCGCGTTCCGACATCTCATCCACTAAATCTTGGTATCTGCCGTAAACGTGATCCAAGTCCCCAACTTTACCAGGTAGGTTGCGCTGGAACCGGGCCAGTGGCATTTTGGAAGCTCCGTCGAAAGGAAACATTTCAAGTAGATTTCGACCAAGAGAAGGGTTATTGTGCGCCTTGGCCTGTGGCTTAAGGTATGACTCTCCGAAGCGAATCCCAGCTGGTGAAACTAAATGCTGGAGCTCCGATTGTTGACCAGGGCCGTATTCAGTTGATACGGAGTTCTGTAGGGCTCGACAGTCATCCCCGGGTACGAACCCAACCAGGAGGAGAGCGGTGCAAAGCAGCAAGGGGGTCTTCATGGCAGAGAGCTGGGGTTCAAGAAGACAAAACTAGATGAAAATTGCACCTTACTTCTAGATTTCTATCATCTGTGGAATTGTTAGGAAGAATGATCGAGTCGTTCTTTTAGTTAATTAAGAACTAATATTAAATGAGGCAAAAACACATCGTTGCAGGAAGTGAACTGGTAAGTCAGAGAGGATATCAATTTAAACAAGTACTTCAGTTTTCATTACCCAGAGGTCATACGTCACTAATCAACATCTACTCTTGGGTTGTTTTAAACTTTAGATCATCATATTAGTTCCAATGACGGCTCTCTTCTGTCTGAAGTTATATTTTATTGAGCCAAAAGATACGACACGGAAGAAGCGTGCGCGCACGCGCGCACACACACACACACACACACAGGATGGACAAGGCTTTGTTTGACTTTACATCTAAAGCCCAGATTTTTCATAAATTAGCTTAATCACTTATACCTCGAGAAACACAATCTATATTTCCCTACACCACCAAATACACGACCAACTCTAATTCAACGCTTATTGGAAGTTCAGCGGGATTCAATCTTGGTGAAACACCATCAGACACAGGATCAAATCAAAATACTCCAGTGGCTGGAAATCTGAAATAAAATAGGAACTGCCCCAAACACACTAAAAGAGAATTAACACGAGGTACTAATCAAGTTATCTCAACAGTGCTTTACATCAAACGTGCGTTGGTTTTGTTCTCTGATCCGACGTCTACGGTGATTGAATTATAACATTAAGACAGGTTAAGATTCAGAATCGCGAGCAATTTCAAAATATCTTTAAAGATCAGTGGCAACATATCAGAATAGAAAGAAATGAATGGATAAGTAATAAATACCTGAACAGGATCGGGCCGACCTGATTTACTCTGCAGTCCAGATACTGATCACCTCCAGATGAGATTGCAAGGTGATAAGAAGTTATTTGGGGTATAGTCTGGCTATTGCACTTTTATATCTCCGTCGGCGCTTTATGTACCACGACTGCATCCTGGTTGGTGACGCAAAGATTATCGGAGCATTCATGAATGAAAATTGTGGGGGAGGAGACCGAGGATCGATCAATACCAACACTCACTCACACTCACACACACACACACACACACACACACATCACGGACGCAGAGGAAATACATTTCAACGCAAGCACAGGCTGCTTGTAATGAGCGGCTTCAGTTCGCTCGCAAGTGTTGGACCCAGGTTCTGTTCAGTTTGGTGTTTCCTTGCCAATTATACATCGGAAAGTGGCAGCACTAACTTGAAGTTAAACTGGCAAATTCGTGGCTTGTGAGCAGCGTTAGAACACGGATTGTACTGGGCTGAATGCCTTTCACTTAACGGGATTTAGGGGTTTTAATTAAATGATAAAAATAGTACCGGTAATTAATGAAACTGGAAGTAAGAAAACAGAGTTGTTAGGGGATTGAACTTTGATCCGAGTCGGAGCTGCACTGTGTTACCCGGGGCTGTGTTAGCGGGGTTGTTTCGTTCATACTGGTTATGAGGCCGGACCTGCGCGGAGACAGGAGAGACTGGGCTGGCATTCCATGGAAGCGGGCGAGATAGGATTGGAGATGTATGGAGTCGGGGAGAAACTCATTTGGAGTTGCATGGAAACGGGAAAAGCTTGGATTGGAGTTGTATAGAACGCAGAAGAGAATGGATGGTCTGTGCAGTCGGGGAGAGACTTGATTAAAGTTGTATGGGGCCCGGGTGAGACTGGATTGGAATTGTATGGAGGGGACGGTTGGGTTAGAATCGAGAATAAGCACCATCTAAAGGTCTAAATATTATAAACCAGGTAAACGCACCTCGAGTCGACATCTTCCCCCCCGCCCCCCCCCCCCCCCCCCCCCCACCCCCGGACTGATCTCAGTGGCGCCTGGTTCCCTAAAATATGAATCGAAAGAATAGTATTCTACGGGAAGATGGACTGCGCCTAAAGGCTCTACGCGCATGGAATTTACATCTTGAACAACTTGTGTGCCCCGAGTATGGTGGTGGGTCTTGTCAGATTGTGTGTGTCAGTTCCTGCCGGAGATTTAAATGGCACGGAGAGAATCTGCTTCCACCGACCGCCTCTGTCAACGGCCCTTCCTGTGGAGTTTGAGGCGGGCTGAGAACAGACGTGCGGGATTTGAAGGAAATATCTGTGAGACCCGCCTCTCCCCAGGCAGGACAACGACAGAGTTCGCCTCGCCTTTTACCCCACCAGCCTCCACATCATCCGTCCCATTTCCGCCAGTTCCAACGTGATCCCAAATTCCTCCCCCTTCCCCTTTCTGCTTTCTGCAGGTACCACTTTGTTCGTGACTCCCCGGTCTGTTCATCCCTCCCCACCTGCCCTCCCCCCTCGCCCAACACGTTCCCCTGCAACCATCAGAGGTGGGACACCTGTCCGTTCACCTCCTTCACCACCATCCAGGGACCTAAACAGCCCTTCCAAGTGATTCAGACATTCACCTGCACCTCCTCCAACCTGGTCTACTGCATTCGGTTCTCATGATGTGACCTCCTCTGCATTGATCAAACCAATTGTAGACTAAGCATCCATTTTGACGAACACCTGCCCTGCGGCCACAACAGCCATTTCGAGCTCTTATTTTAACTCTCCTCCTCACTCTCACACCGACCTGTCTGTCCCCGGCCTTCTCCATTGCCACAGAGAGGCCAAACTCAGTTTGGAAGAACAGCATCTCATATTCTGCTTGGGTAGTTTACAACCCAGTAGTATGATCGTTGAATTTTCCAATTTTAGGTCACCCACACACCCAGTTTTCTTCTTCCACACACACACTCACCTGTCCACCTAGCTTGCTTCATCTTCCCCAGCCTCTACCCATCTGGTACCACCTATCACCTACCAGCCCCTATTCCAACACCCGCCAATCCCCACCCTTTGTACTGCTATATAGGGGTAATCGTGCCTCTTCCCTCTCAGTGCTGATGAAGGGTTTCAACCCAAAACATCAGCTTACTCCTTTTGTTTCCATAGATGTTGCTTGCCCTGCTGAGTTCTTCTGGCATTCTGTTTTTGGTTCTCTATTCAATTAAATCATGTCTGCTCTGTATCTTAACTCCACCTACCCAAAACACCTCTGCACAAAACAAATTCATGAGCATCAGTTTTGAATTTTTCAAGTGACCTGGGCTCAACATTTCTCTGGGGTCAGGGTGTCGGAGGACAAGGGTCTGGATTTCCTTTATGTCAAAAAATGCTCTCTGACATCCCTTTGAATGGTTTTACCAATTTTCAGATTTATGCCTTTCTGTCAGAACTTCTAAAAACAGACAAGATGGTTTCTATTTACCTAGCAACTATTATCATTCTTAAACATATTTTTTGCACCTTAATATTCTACGCTCGGGGAATACCTAGTCTGTGCAATCTGTCCCGATACTTTAAACTTTTTAGCTCCGGTATCATTCTGGCAATGCTCTACTCTACCCCCTTGAAGAACAAACATCATTCCTGGAGCGCAGTACCCAGAAGTGAAGGCAGCAGTGCAGAATTCTTTAAATGTGCATGTTCATCAATGAATGCAATCCTGAGAAATGCATATTATTGATTATGAATGAATCTGCTTTCCAGTTCCATTAGTGTTCTCAAAACATGCTGTTTTGCAAAGTGACATCATATCACAACAAATTGCAGTGTATTGTTATATATTCTTAATAATACAGAGTTAAATTATGCATGTGGACATGTTATATTGTTGGCGAACAATAGGCTGATGCATCACCACTTATCCAAAAAGTATAGAATTGATTTATTTCTTTTGTCCTTTTTTTGTGGAACATTGACGATCTTTGGAATAGGTTCTTATATACGGCTTCAAAACAGAGTAGTATTTGGTCATGTGTATGAAAAACATCTTGGGCTATAGAAGGTAGCTGATTTAACAATAAAATCAGAAGACGAATTTCAATATTTATGGAAGACACCCAAGTGAGGTTTCAGGTGCAGCGATGAGGCTAAAAAGGAAAAGGGCTTCAATACACAATAGACACCAATACACATGACATGAATGCACAATAGTTAATTCAATTCCAGTATGGTTAGGTGTGTTCAAAATTATATGTTTTGGTAGGAAGATGAAGGCCACATACTGCTTGAATGCTAAAAAATTAAATGGAATGGATAATCAATGGGATGTAGGAATAAAGGTACCAAATGTGCTGCATGCTTTAATAAGGCCATAACCAAACAAATCAGGCTCCATGGTTTATTTCTGGAGGGCTGGAATTGAAGGAAGAGAAATTATACATGAACTTTTATTCAATCGTGAATCTATCACTCACGCAGACCTGTGCACAGTTCTGGGGTCCATAGAAAAAACAATAGATGAAAGACATGATCTAAAAGCGAACTTCAAAATTGTGAAATGGTTTGATGGGGTAGAGTTGGGGAAAATATTTCCATTGTGATGAAGTCCATAACTAGAGAATAGAAGATCATCACTTATAAATCCAGAAGGGAATTCAGGAATAAGGTTTTTACCTGGATGGAGGTTAGAATATGAATGTAGTTGAGAAAAAGTGGCATAGATGTATTTTAGGGGTCAGCTAAATAAGAAAATCAAAAGGTAAGCTCTCAGGATTGGATGAAGAAAAGCGGGAGGCTCACATGCAGCATAAATGCCAACATTGGGCAACTGGGCAAAACGGCCAGTCTATAAATTGTGGGTTGTATATAATTAACCATATAATTAACGACTGAACCAAAGAAAACGTGTTCCATTCCATGAGTTGGGAAGCGATAATGAATCAGTTGTGCAACCTTAATGACTCACACTGGAGTTGCTATAGCCAGACATCAACATTCTGTGCCTATCTGGTCACCACAGGACACCAATAACAAAGCTTGAGACACTTTCTCTGCTTTGAAACACTGACCCAACAGCTGGGCAAAGTTCCAATTAGAACCCTGCAGACTGTGCTGAGAATTTTTGTGCCAGATTATCGAGGCTGTAACCCTTGTTTGTCTGCAATTCCACCTATATGTTGAAATTTAATCAAAGAATAAAACGGAAAATGCTGGAAATGCTCAGCAGGTCCGGCAGCAACTATGTAGAGAGAAAAAAGGTTAAAGTTTCACATCCATAACTTCTCTTCATCAGGCCTGATTTATTTCAGACTTCCCAGCATCGATAGTATTTTGCTTCTGAATTTAAATATTGATCTCACTATCACATTGCTGGAACTCTTCTGAAGCTTGACATATTCATTACAATTAGTACTTAATAACTGAGGTTAACATTATGGTGCTCTTTATTCCTGTTCTTGCTCTTTATTCTTTGTTCCTGTTGTGCATTCCATTGCTACAACCCACGTACAAATGAAACACGAAGATAGATTCTGTGTCTTTTTCTTTCATATTTTAATGACATTTTCTCCGTGGGAATGGTAAAAGGGAGATGACGTTCTAATGATCTTAATGACAGCATGCAACAGACATACTGATCTTGCTTTGCACCTAAAACCATGAATGTAACTGCTATGTATTGTACATCAACAATGTTTTTGATGGTCAGAAGTTTGAATGAAACAAAAATGTTTAAACTGTCTTGGTTTCACTAGTCAGGGATGGTCCTGCAAAGGGTTGCATTTAGGAACTTCTCCTAAACTAGCTTCAAGCTCAACTGGCTTAGAATCACAATCCATTTAGTCAAGTATGGATTGAAAGTCTAATTCCACAACTGGAAATGTTTAATTACTTATTTTTCACTTTAAGAAAGAAATATTCATGATTACCATCAAGGACATCTTCAAGAGGCAGTGCCTTAAAAGGTGGCATCCATCACGAAGGATCCTCACCATCCAGGACATGCCCTCTTCTCAGTACTACCATCAGAGAGGAGGTACAGGAGCCTGAAGACTCACACTCAATGATTCAGAAACAGCTTCTTCTCCTCTGTTATCAGATTTCTGAAAGGTCCATGAACCCATGCACACGAGCTCATTATTCCTTTTTTTGCACTATTTATTTATTTTTGTCATTTGTAGTAATTTTAAGCTGTACTGCTGCTCCAAAACAAATCTCACATCATATAAGTCAGTGATAATAAATATTATTCTGATTCTAAAATTGTTTTGAATGATGAATCTGATTATTTTTTGCTATGTACCAGAAAGTTAAGGAATGAAAGTGACATGATTGCAGAAACCTCTTTTGATTATCTGATTACTTGACCTTTTTTTTAGAATGCATTCCAGGTCAAATTTAAGTCTGCGACTAGATCGAGTCTCATCTGATGTCAGGTCTGGGGCCCACCTAATGTCAGACGTGGAATTTAGGGCCCGGAAATTAGGTCTCTCACTGGCACCAAGTGCAGTGTCAAAGGGCTCTTTTAAAGAGCTGTTATAGGTATGATGGGTTGGAAGATTCTTTGATGTATCCAGTTTCCTTCCCAGGTTGTACTGTTAGAGAGAGGCAGATGTGCATGAAGGGATCCCAGAAAAAGCTGAGGGGGTGAAAGGCAGTTGCTGTTGAGGTGGTTCAGGCTGGAAATGTGAAAGAAATCCAGAAAATGATGAAAATACTCAGCAGGTCAGGCAGCATCTGCAAAGAAAGAAGTATATTTAATCTTTCATGTTGGTGATTTTGCAGGAAATGTGTATAGCTTCTTGACCTAGGAGGGTGAAAATATTTGGCCTCTGTCATTAAGGCAGTTTTTGAAAAGAAAAATCACTTTGTGTACTTTTTCTGAATGGCCTGGATGCTGCCGTTAGAGCTTTATGATTAGATTTCAGGAATGGATAACAAGTTGATCCTTTTCTTCTTTCTTTTCCTTAATATCATTTCATGCAAGGCCCATTGTTACAGGAGACTAACCCACTGATCCTGTGCTACTCCCGGCAGCACTTCTGCAGTGCAGCTTGTTGTAGTCTTCCAAAAGTCAGTTTCACACACAGTCTGGTCCCTTATGGTTGGGATCAGTATGGGCAGGCACGGTAGTGTAGCCGTTAGCGTAACAATATTACAGTGACCTGGATTCAATTCCTGCTGCTGTCTGTAAGGAGTCTGTACGTTCTCCCCGTGACTGCGTGGGTTTCCTCCAGGTGCTCCGGTTTCCTCCCACATTCCAAAGGCGTACGGGTTAGGAAGTTGTGGGCACGCTATGTTGGCGCCGGAAGCATGGCGACACTTGAAGGCTGCCCCCAGCACATTCTACGCAAGGATGCATTTCACTGTGTGTTTCTATGTACATGTGACTAATAAAGAAATCTTATCTTAGTATCTTGATGCCAAACTTGGTTCTTGAAGTCAAACACGATCATTTTCCCCTCATGTCTGGAATTCAGCTCTTTGTTCACATTGTAAAGAAATTTGGTGCTGAGTGACCGTGGATAACCCAAACAGGGCATTTTTTAACTGTAATTGCTGTTTCCTCCCTTCCATCATTTTCCTGATGATTGAGAGGAGTGTGATGGACAGTCACGGACCAGATGGAATTTGACCTTTTTTTCACAGCCATTTGAGGGCACTTTTCTATTTTGTCAGCTGTTGGTCAATGTTGTTGTTGTGCAAGAGAATAGGAGAAAAATATAGTATGAGGGGTGCATATGTAAACATGAGAATGTAAGATAATGTGATAATACCAGGCCAACATTGACAGTCTGAGTACACACAGCTAGTTCTGATGGAGAGCATGCCATTTGCATGCCCAATACCAGATTCCTGAAACAGACTCTCTAGCAGGAAGGGGGAGAAAACATTTCAAAGATCTTCTCGAAATCTCCTAGAAAAAAAATAACATCTTCACTGACTCTTGGGAATCCCTGACCTTTGACCTACCAGTATGGAAGAGAAGCATTTGAATAGCATAGGAAACGTCAGGTCTCTTCATTGGAAGTATGTGGAAGCCCTGCAAAACTGCACAGAAGGAGCACACCGTCTCCCAAACTACCCGTCTATTTGCCCCTTTGAGCATCTGCTGCTACACCTGTGGCAGAGTCTGTGGATCCAAATCAGTCACCTCAGAACTCTCTAGACTAGAGTGAAAGTAAGTCATCCTTAACCTCAAGGGACTGCCTAAGAAGAGAACCAAACTTTTCCTTAAATGCGACACCTTTACTTTCTTCAGCCCACTCCATATACAGCAGGTTACACATTTCTACTACTCTTTATAGGAATTCTTCTTAGTATGATTTGTTAGTGGTCAATCTGTGCCTATTTATTTTGTTCAGGAATTACACTCAGGTTTCACCACAAACACTTCACTGAAATCCTCTGTAATTTTAGCGACGTTTCACAAGCCTCCTCTTAATTTCTTTCTGGAGAATGGATCCACAGCACAAACAGTCTTTCCTCATTGTTTTACCTTTCAGTTCTCATGAGAATGTTGCAATCTTTTCTGCACTTTTCCAACTCCTAATATTCTTCTAATAGTGCAGAGAACAGAACAGCACACGGTGCTCTAAGTGTAGCCTCTCAGAGGTTTCATCTAAATTTAACATTATCTCCCTACTGTTGTCTTCTTTTCCTGTAGAACTGAACAGCAGAACTATGGTCACATTTAAATCAACTTGTGTTGCAACTATGAATATATATTTGTATTCCCAAATCACTTTGCTCCTTTACCCTACCTGGTTTCTTAACTTCCCATTATTCTTTAAACAAAGTTGAACACTGTCCTTTGCTTGGTTAAATATCAATGCAGCTTTTCAACCCATTCAGAAAGCTTGTTTATGATGACTTCCACTTTGGTGAATTCTTTAGTCTGGGTCATTGTCAATTCCTGAGTTCATATCATTTGTATAATTGGTGAAAGGCAGTAGTGCTGGGAGAGATTCCTATGGGAAACAGTTTCTGAGTTTTTGCCTGAGAAACACTGCATAATTCCTACTGTCCTTTCTATCTGAAATTATATTCTGCGAGCTGAGCTTTGACTCCACATTCTCTGGTCTTGCCCTGAGTTTTCTATACCCAAAATACTTACAGCTCAAATATATCCAGTTTATGATTTCCCAAAGTTGATATGCAAAGTTGTGGGACCTTGTAAGTAGCAATGACAGAAACAAAAGAAACAGACGAAAGTGAAGAAAACTTTTGTTTTCCATTTTTTAAATTTACTGCTATGTTTTGTAATAATTTACATTATGAATATACTTTGTATTTTAAGAAGTATTAAAATGAAGCAAATGAAGTCATTTTAATTCTCCTTCCCAATCACACACCAACCCATCTATCTGCGGCTTCTTCACTGTTCTAACAATGCCCAAAGTAAACTTTAGAAAAAGCACCTCATCTTCCATCTAGGCTCATTGCAGCCATCCAGACTCAACAACTTCAGGTAACCCATTTTCTCTATGTCAGAACTGGCTAGTTCTGCTGTAGGTTTCCATCTGTAATATATTAATTCAGTTTTTCTCTTTTCACTGTCACTGCTTAATCTGCTGGGCACTTACTGCAGCTCTGACCTGCAGTTCACAGCTCTTACCTTTGTCTTTGTATGTTTTCTCTCTCTCTAACTTACCTCATTTATCTATCAATCAGATGGCTTTATCAACAGTTTATCACAATGGCAACCCTGGCCTTACCTTATTAGAGATATTCCCTCTGTCTTATCTGTCCCTCCCCCAGTCTCCATGCAACTTGTTTTCTCCCTCTCCCAGTGCTGATGAAGCCCATGACCTGTTTCTCTTTCCACAGATGCTGCCTGACCTGCTGAGTGTTTCCAACATCTTTTACTTTTATTAAAATATAGCTCTTCTGAAAAACGGACTCATGATGTTGATAACAAATATTACTTCTGCTAGCAAATGTGAATTTTTCCCTCCTTCAGTTAGCTCTTCCTTGACTGCGTCGGTCTATCTCCTGAATGGATGGACACACTTCCAAAATGTATCAGTTTCCAGTTATGGCCACCAGGTGGTGCATTAGAGCAATGTGCAGTTCCCCGTGGTTCCAGGTGTAAACTTGAATCCTGGCACCACTGATAAAGGACAGGTGAAATCTTAGGAATTTTCCAAGCCCATAACACAAATAAGATTGGGAAAAGTGGAAAATACTAATTATGCAGCATTTTAAAAGTGTGACAGTACTTCCAGGATCACTAATGGTATATGAGAAACAAAGGACTGAAGAAGGTTCTTGTCCCGAAATGTTCTCCGCCTGCTTTTCTCTACGAATGCTGCCTGGCCTGCTGAGTTCCTCCAGCATCATAGTGCTTCAACTAATATGGTCGTATAATACATATTTCTCTGGTTATTTATCTGTTATAGAAAAAAATGTGTTGGTTGGAACACACCTATAGTGATTTCTTCAACCATTGGTGGCAAAAGTTTCAGTTATTTTTGTCCTGTGTTACAGTGTCCTTCGGTATGCATATAATATCATTTAGTATGTTCAATATATTTTAGTTTGGTGTTTAACATAAACTGGAACAAAGGGTTTCTTTTCTTAATATACTGTTACAAAAAAAGAGCTAAATAAAATAATCTGCAGTTTTATATAATGGTGACTATATGTCATTTTACAATGACATATAGTCACCATTATATGAAACATGACAACTGAACAATTTGTACAGTCTCTAAGTGCAGTCCTAACTCAGCCTAGAATTTTCTGCTCAAATCTGTGGTGTAGGATACACCCACAACCTTGTCACTGAGGGGAAACATTGCTACCAACTGAACCATATATTTTTTTTTAAAAATCAGAAAATACTGGAAATACTCAGCATGTCAGGCAGCACCTAAAAGAGAAACAGTATTAATGTTTCAGTCAAAAACCTTTCATGGAAAATAACTGGAAAGATACCACCAATGCTGCTTCCACAAAATCCACCAAACCCACTGGCAAGATAAGTGAACCACCATCAGCATGCTCTCCTGGGCCCAACATCTCAGGCAATAAGGGCACAATTACATCCTTTGCCTTCCCAATACAGTGAACCCCTGCATTATGGCAGTTCAGGTAATAGAAATTCGCCCCTACAGAATTCACAAATCACTACTAAAAATGTGAGATATGGAATAAAACTTTGCCTCTAGGGAATTTACGAGAGAAAAGAATAACTAAATAAACACAAGATACAAATGAAGCAACAAATTTTCTCATTAGTTTCAAGTGTTTGCATTACAGAAAATCATGCTGCAGACAGTTTTCTTGGAACACAACCCCTCTGTAACGGAGGGGGTGGGGTGGGAAGGCAGCGGGTGGGGGTGTACTGTATGAGACTCCCGAAACAATCACTCTATTCTTGAGCTCCATCATGGCAAGACATTAATTACCAGGTGGACAAATGAAAAGATTCAAGGAGGTTCTGATGTACATCAGAACGCCTGATAACATTGTAGATGGTGGAAAAACTTTAAGAAGTCCAGGTGTGAGTAACTTGCCACAGTCAAGCTTCCAGTCAACAGTGACCTCCAGGATAGTGGGTCACATGGCAATTGTAATGCCATTGAATACCAAAAGCCTGTTGTTACTCTCTGAGATGATCATTGCCTGGCATTTGTGTGGCATGAATGTTACTTTCCACATGTAAGTTGCTTTTTCTAGGTCTTGATACCTTCAGCCATGGGCTGCTTCCTTTTCCAAAGAGAACGGATTTGAACACTGTGCAATCATCAACAGACATCCCCTTTCTGACTTTCTGATGGAAGGAAAGTCAATGATGGAACAGCTAAAAATGATTTCTAGGACACTGCCCTGGGGAACTCCTTCTATGAGCCTGCAAAGTATAGAATCTGAGTAAAACAAGGAATAGGATCACAAGCATCACCACGGCAGTGTGAAGCAAGATATTAGCCATGGAAGAGAAAATAAATACTCATAAATATTTGCTAGGAACAATTGTGGGAGACTATGATATTGAAACAACTTTTTGATAAATTTGAGAGTTGTGTACTTTGTATTGACTCTCAGGTTTAAACGTTTCTTCAGTGGAAGCAACAGCAGCAGAAGTCATGGACCCATGATAGGACCACTGATATATTACAGAATGGATTGAACTATTGCAAAGAGTATTTGAGGGGTTACATCGGGTGACACAGAATTTATAGCCCATAAATGGAAATTGCTTTTACTGGTCTGTGCTGAAGTTAATGTACTGCATGAGTCCACTCCCAACCAAATTGCCTAATCCAATCAGTACATCCTTTTACAGTAAAATTCTGACAATCAGGGACTTTGGTGGTGCCAGACTGGCAGATTGTCCGGTTCTTGGAAATTATGTCGGTTAATACTCCAAAACACTTTTCATTCACTTTTTTTTTTAGATGTTGCACAATATTACAATAAAATTTCCACTGAGGCTCCAGCAAGTAGAAAGAGCACAGGAAGCAGGCCCCGGGGGCGTGGAAATTGAGCGCAGGACCCAGGGCTCCGATGAGTGGAAAGGGAGCGTGGAGGTCATCATCTGGTGAGCTGAGCACTGAACTATTGGGATTTCCAAATTGTTGGATAGCAGATTATTGGAGTTTTACTGTATTCTTTATACGTGAGCAGGTAACCTGATAACAGTCTCTGCCTGCACAGCTGATTTTTGATTTGTGATTTTTAAAAAATCATCACAATTGGTGGTGTAATCCTGCTGATAGCATTGAAACGCAAGAAGTAAAAGCAGCAGTAGGCCATTCATTCCTTCAGCGTGCTCCACCATTCAACAAGATTGTGGCACGGGAGTGAGGCGGTTAGCGTAACGCTTTAACAGCGCCAGCGATCCGGGTTCAATTCCGGCCACCGTCTGTAAGGAGTTTGTACGTTCTCCCCGTGTCTGCGTGGGTTTCCTCCGGGTGCTCCGGTTTCCTCCCACATTCCAAAGACATACGGGTTAGGAAGTTGTGGGCATGCTATGTTGGCACCGGAAGCGTGGCGACACTTGCGGGCTGCCCCCAGAACATTACGCAAAAGATGCATTTCACTGTGTGTTTCAATGTAGATGTGACTAATAAAGAAATCTTATCTTATTTTCCATCACAACACCATTTTCCTGACCTACCCCCAGATCCCTCAATTGCTCTAATAATCACCTCTGCTTTAAATGGAACCAATACCTGAACAGAAAATTCCAAAGATTCATCACCCCCTGAGTGAAAATATTTCACATCATCTCAGTTCTAAGTGGCCCACCCCTTATTCTGAGATTGTGACCAATGGCTCTAGACTCATCAGTCAAGGGAAACCACCTCCCTGCATTCTGCCTGTCAAGCCCTCTGAGAATTTTGTGTGTTTGAATGAGATCACCTCTCATTCAATCTAAACTCTAAAGAATAGAGGCCTAGCCAACCTAACCTTTCCTCATGTGACAAACCTGCCATCATAGGAACCACTCTGGTGAATCATCGCTGTACTCACCCTATGGTATCTGCATCTATTTTTAGGTAGGGAAACCAAAATTGTACACCACACTTCACCAAAGCCCTGTATAACTGTAGTAAGGCATCTTTGCAATTGTAGTAAGACATCTTCAAGGATGTGTATATTGCTTTAATATCCATTTCTGTATTATGATTATAAGTTTTGATTTTGTCTGATCCATACAAGTGCTTTATAAAAACAGATACTTAAGTATGGCTCATGAAATATAGTGAACCAATGATTACATAACCACATTATAAAAAGATAGGTTGATAGAAATATTTTATTAGAAATTATTTTTGACAGAATTTTATCATTACCGAGGTGGGGTAGGTAATTGTGCAGTGAAAACACATCTCCTAGAATTCTTTTGGAGACATTCCACATTTACTGCATACTTTTCCTGGAATTTTTGCAATATGTTTGATTTTGGTGAAGAACCACTTCCACAGACCCCACAGCTACTTTCCACACACATTAAAACAAGTGACAGATGAAGCTAAGTGATAGATATTGAAAGCCCAACCTCTGGGCTACTTCAGCCTGTCATCCTGGTTTTCTTTCTGCAGATTGCTTTACGTATGTTATTAATCATCCTCTTTTTTGACAGTGATTGTGGAAATGTTCATTATTTTGATAGAAATAAAATCTTATTTAAAGTTATGGTAAACAAGCTAATTCTGAAAACCTGTTTTGGTCAAAGGTGGCCATGTTTACTTATAAAGCAATCAACGGAAGCTGAGCATTCCTATTCCTTTTGTAGTGTTCTTTCAAAAATCATTAAACTTACATCATTAACTCACCAGAATTATATAGATACTATAGTTAATGTGTCTATTCTCACAACCTTGGTTTACAGCAAAACTTTAGTTTGAAACCAGTTTGCAGTTATAACTACATTTACTAAATGCAGAATTAAATATAATGTAACCTTTTTGCTTACCAGTTTTCTCCTCTTCAGTCTTTTTCAGAGAACATTGAATCCATTGCAGACTACAGCTCCAATGGCAATGGACATACTTTGGACAGTTTTAATAGACCGCAGGACTCCAGGCTCACACCTACATTTTGCAGCTTCGCATGCTGCCTTCTAGTCAACCCACAGTCTAGTCCATTCACCCAACATTCATACTTCAATGGATAGTAGTTTTGAGCAAAATACCAGTTAATTTTTCATAATCACCAGAGCAGAGGGACAGCTCATCTATTTTGAGAACAAACCGGTGAACTAATGGTTTACTGGAGACACAAGAGACTGCAGATGCTGGAATCTGGAGCAACACACAAAGTGCTGGAGGAACTCAGTGGGTCAGGCGGAAATGGAGTCAATGTTTCAGATCGAGACCTTTCATCTGGACTGATGAAGTGTCTCAGGTGAAGGGTCTCAACACAAAATGTCGACTGTCCATTTCCTTCCATAGATACTGCCTGACCCGCTGAGTTCCTCCAGCGCTTTGTCTGCTGCATCTAATGGCTTACAATAGCTGTTCACTGGATACATTTAATGGGTAATGTAGATATTTAAACTCCATCTGCGATTGCTCTAATTGCTGTCTGTGGAAATCAAATAACATCACCGATATTTTGGCTAAATTGAGCTGGGTCATGAGGATGGCACTCCTGTGCAAAATATCTGCCTGTAACTTTCCGAGAAAGACAAATATGGGACTACAAAATTCCCTGGCCTATGTTATACACCAAAATGTGTGTAACACAAACTTATTTAGCAGGGCAGAGGCTTACACTTTTGAGCATCTGCTTAATTGATTGTGGCTTTCATTTTAAAGCAGACTTCTCGTGGTCACTATGGTTGCTGTGCCCATTTCAGATCAGGGTGTCTAACTTTATAAGCCCTCATCAGACATTATGCAATGCAAACTTCAATGTGCATCTCCCAATTTTTTTATTAGCAGAGGAGGCAACTTAAAAGGAAGTCTAGAACTGCTAAAACATGTCCTAAGAATATTGATCCTTGCAGAGTTTGAGAGAGACAGAATGGTGAAGAGAAATTCTTTTCCTGTAACGACACAAAGTCCTCTAGGCAGTTAATCAAACAGCAGAGAGAGAAGTCGGGTACATGGTCAACATGATGGGAGCTCCAAGGTGATGTGTGCAGTGCTGCAGGAACTTTACTGATCTCACGTGTATGGTCAAGGTCAGTGAATCACATCTCTCACCAAAGGTAACACCAACCTCACAAGTGTTCCATGCAATGCAGCCCATCATCCATCCATCAATAACTTCTATCAATCAGAAGCCCTTTCTAACCTTCATAAGTTCCAGCGCACCATGACACACCTGTCATTACTCCGAGCTCACACTCACATTTTGCAATTTCACACACTGTCTGCCATTCCACCATCATGGGTAACAATGCACTTAACTCTCTCTTGCAGAATACCTAGTGTAGGTGGGCATCAGGAAAATTGGAAGAAAGTAATGGAATGTGAGAGAGAATAGGTTACAGGGAAATAAGTGGGTATTGATGAAAATCTTCTGAGGGCCAGCATGGACTTGACGAATTGAATGGGATCCTCCTAAGTCATAAGGAAAAATGACAATATGAGAAACCAGCAGCAGCTGACCATTTGGGGACAAACATAGGTCCAATGGCTTATGCACCAGGAAATAGGGTGCTGACCATAATCAAAACAGTTACCAAAGAACTCACGACCAGCAGCCGGACTGAAATCATTGAAGACAACAATATGATCTTTGCTACTCCTCCCTTTCACAGTAAAACTTTCTGTGGTAATCACATATTTGAGGCTTCAATTCTGACAGTGACCTCATTTGAGATCTGTCCTCCCACTGTTGCCTTGTCATATGCTCTGGAAGTATTGCCGGAAATGTTCTGAGACACAAGAAATTTTGCAGATGCTGGAATCTGGAGCAATACACAAAAAGTGCTGGAGGAACTCAGCAGGTCAGGCAGCATCAATGGAGGGAAATAAACAGTTGACGTTTCAAGCCAAGACCCTTCATCAGGTTGACCATGTACTCGACTTCTCTCTCTGCTCTTTGATTACCTACCTAGAGGACTTTGTGTCCTTACAGGAAAAGAATTTCTCATCACCATTCTGTCTCTCTCAAACTCTACAAGGATCAATATCCTAAGGACATATTTTAGCAGTTCTGGACTTCCTTTTAAGTTGCCTCCTCTCCTAATAAAAAAAAATCAGGAGATGCACATTGAAGTTTGTATTGCATAGTATCTGATAAGGGCAAATGAGACACCCTAATCTGAAATGGGCACAGCAACCATAGTGACCACGAGAAGTCTGCTTTAAAATTTTCTTTTGGTTTCGGTAGTGTATGACATTTAGTTTTTTGGGGCATAATGGAAATTCAGAGCTAATATTTAGGGGGCACAAATGAAAGAAAGGTAAGATGTATGGAATCCTGTCCTGATGATGGTCACCATAGCCATCACATCATCTTTAATTATTAATTTTCTAACTCGGCAAGTTTACCATAAGGTGAATGACTCCTTTCACTTCTGTGCGGGTGACCATCCTTTCTAGAAGATGATATATTCTAAGTATGGTAAGGACACCAGAAATACAAACTGAGTGATATGTTTACTTAGTAATTATTAATGCCTTTGTGCGGCCTAGTACAACAGGACACTTAACAACATGGCACTTGGCAGGGCAAGGCGGTGCAGCAGTCGGTGCTGCTGTCTCCCAGCTCCAAAGTCCCAGGTTCGGTCCTGACCTCAGGTGCTCCAGTTTCCTCCTACATCTTATTACTGTAAGGTACTCCGAAGTGTAGGTAAGTGGGAAAATGGTCAAAGGGCATTTAATGGGCATATGATAGAGAATAAATTATCAAGTACAGGGAAATAAGGAGATTGGGAATGTGTGATTGCTCTGCTGGAAGCTGACATGAACCCAACAGGCCAAATGGCCTTCTTTGTATCTAAGTAACAGCATCCTCCCTCTTACTGTGCCTCATTCATCTCATCATCATGAAGAAAGTTTAAAACTGCATGATACAATGATGTGCATCATGTGAAATATGTTACTGTTGCATGATGCATTTTACCAGCATGAATATGCCGAGAAGCCTTGTACTAAGGTATTGAGATTACATTTTGCTTTGGAAATACTCAGATGTTAACTCTCTCAAGGCTGAAAACCAAAATCTCCAAATATTGGATGATGCTCATCCACATCATATTTTCCTCAGCACACTCCACACTGCTTCATTAAGCCAATACACAGAAAAAAGAAAACTTTGACTTATTTCTTAATTATAAACTCAAATGTAATCATTTGGAAACCAAATTCTACAGAAAATAAATAAGGTTTCATCAAGGGAACATCCCTCCTAACATTAAAGAGCCTTTCCTGTATAATGGTTACTTCAGGGAACAATGGACAAATAAAATTAAACGCATATAAACTACTGTGCAGAAATTCCCTTCAATGATTCAGTTGTAAATAGTAGGTTGAATTTGGTTCATTAATATCAGTTTGCACAGGAGACCTGATACCACACATGTGCTTACTTGACATAAATTGTAAACTAGTTCAACTGAGGGCTGTTGTAGATATTTAGAATCAGCTTTCAGTAGAAGGAAAGAGGTAAGACTTAGGACACGAAATGAAATTAACTCATTTAGATCAACGTGTTGCCATCAACCTTTATCAATCTTTTTTGTTTTTGTATTAGAATATGAGACACTCACTCAGGTTAATGATGAAGAAATCAGAAAAAGCCATAAAAACAGCTAAAAGAGTTAGATACTCTGGAGTGTTGTTGAATAGGGAGACCTAGGGGTACAAGTATACAGTTCCCTAAAAGTGGCAACACAAGTAGACAGGGTGGTGAAGAAGGCATCTGGCACACTTGCCTTCAACGGCTGTGGTATTGAGTACAAGAGTTGGGATGTCATGATACAATGGTTAGACTTCCACACAGATATAGATAGATATAGATACAAATGCTGCAGGCATGATAGGGGTGCAGATAAGAGAGGAGGGGGAGTTGCCTTCTTGATGAAAGGGGACATAACAATGGTCATTAGAGAGGATATTCTTGGGGGATCATTCAGTGAGGCCATGTGGGTAAAACTTAGAAATAGAAAGGGGATGGTCACTCTGATGGTATTGTATTCTTGGCCCCCCAATAGTTACATGGGAATTGGAGGAACAGATATGTAGAAAAATTGCAACTAGTTGTAAACATAATAGGGTAGTATTAGTGGGAGATTTTAACTTCCCTAATATTGACTGGGCCAACCACAGTGTGAAAAGGCTTGGATGGAGTGGAATTTCTGAAATGTGTCCAAGAAAGCTTCTTTGATCAATATATAGAGGGACCTCCTAGAGAGGGTGCAACATTGGACCTCCTCCTGGGAAATGAGGTAGGGGAATGGCGGAAGTGTCTGTCAGTGAGCACTTTGGGTCCAGTGACCATAATTCTATTAGTTTTAAAATAGTTATGGAGAAGGATATGGCTGGTTCACAGGTTAAGGTCCTGAACTGGGGCAGAGCAAATTTTGGAGCCATTAAGAGGGATCTTGCAGTGGTTGATTGGGCAAGATTATTTGCAGGAAAAGGAGCTTCTGCTATGTGGGAGGCCTCTAAAAATGTGATGTCAAGAGTTCAGGGCCTGCATGTTCCTGTTATGGTGAAGGGTTTAGGGAACCCTGGCTGACAAAAGATATTGGGGCTCTGGTTAAGAAAAAGGGGGAGGCATACACTGCGCATAAGTAATTGGGAACTAGTGAATTTCTTGATGACTACAAGAAGTGTAGGGGTGTACTTAAGAGAGAAGTTAGGACAGTAAAAAGAGGATCTGGCAGGCAAGGTGAAGCAAAATCCCAAGAGATTTGAAAGGTATATTATGAGTAAAAGAGTGGCTAGGGAGAGAGTAGGTCCCCTTAAAGATCAGCATTGCCATCTGTGTGTGAAACCAAAGGATATGGGTGAGATTTTTAATGAATATTTCTCTTCAGTTTTTATTGTGGAGATAACGATGGAAGTTAAGGGGAAATGAGTGGTGTTGTCTTGGACTACGTATGATTTCACAGGGAGGAGATGTCGGAGGCCTTAAGGTGCATTAAGGTAGTTAAATTCCCAGGGCCTGACCTGGTGCACTCTCGGACTTTGTAGGAAGCTAGAGAGGAAATTGCAGAGGCCCTTGCAGAGATTTTTGCTTTATCTCTGGCTGAGGTTCCGGAGGATTGGAGAGTGGCTAATGTCATACCATTGTTTAAAAAGGGTAGCAAAAACAAGCCAAGAAACTACAGGCCAGTGCGTCTGACATCATTGGTAGGAAATTGCTGGAGGGGATTCTGAGGGACAGGGTCTACCAACATTTGGACAGGCAGGGTCTGATTTGGGACAGTTTTGTGCATGAGAAGTCATGTCTGACAAATCTCTTGGAGTACTTCGAGGAGGTAACCAAGAGGGTAGATGAGGGTAGGGTAGTGGATGTTGTCTATATGGACTTTAGCAGGGCCTTTGACAAGGTCCCTCATGACAGGCTGGTCTGGAAGGTTAGATTGCATGGAATTCAGGGGGAGATAACGGATTGGATTCATAATTGGCTCAGTGGTAGGAAGCAGGGGGTGATAATTGAGGATTGTTTCTCAGACTGAAGGCCTGTGTCCAGTGGTGCTGGGACCTTTGTTGTTTGTAATTTATACAAATGATTTGGATGTGAATGTACAAAGCATGGTTAGTAAGTTTGCGGATGATACTAAAATAGGTGGTGTTGTAGATAGTGTAGAAGGTTATGAAAAATTGCAGGGGCTCTTGATCAGCTACATATGTAGGCTGAGGACTGGCAAATGGCTTTCAATCCAAATAAATGAGAGGTATTGCATTTTGGGAGATCAAACCAAGGTGGGACATACAGTGAATAGTGGGGCCCTAGGGAGTCTTGTGGAACAGAGGGACCTAGGAGTGCAAGTGCATGGTTCGCTTAAAGTGGTGTCACAGGTAGATAGGGTGGTGAAGAAGGCATTTGGCACACTGGCCCTCATCAGTCAAGGCATTGAGTATAGGAGTTGGGAAGTTATGATGCAGTTATATAAATCGTTGGTGAGGCCATACTTGGAGTATTGTGTACAGTAATGGTCACCCTATTATAGGAAAGATGTTATTAAACTAGAAAGAGTGCAGAAAAGATTTACCAGGATGTTGCCTGGACTTGGGGGCCTGAGTTGCAAGGAAAGATTGCATAGACTAGGACTTTATTCCCTGGAACGTAGGAGATAGAGGGTTGACCTGATAGAGGTATATCAGCTCATGAGGGGAATAGACAGGGTGAATACACATTTTTTTTCCTGGGAGGGATGCTAAAAACAAGAGGGCATAGGTTTAAGATCAGAGGTGAGAGATTTAAAAGGGTCATTACAGGCAATTTCTTCACGTAAAGGTGATGGGTATTTGGAATGAGGTGCCGGAAATAGTGTTTGAGGTGGGCACATTACCAACATTTAAAAGCCATCTAAATAAGTACATAGATAGGAGAGGTTTAGAGGGCTATGGGCCAAACACGGGCAGCTGGGACAAGCTTGCTGGGTAACACAGTCAGCATGGATGAGTTGGGCCGAAGGGCTTTTTCCATGCGGTATGACTCTATGACCTGGAATATTATGTGCAGTTCTGGTCGCCATGACATGGAAAGGATGTGATTAAGCTCGAGAGGGTGGAGAAACGATTCACAAGGATGTTATCAGGACTGGAGGGCTTGAGTTAGAAGGAGAGACTGGATAGGCTGGGGCTTTTCTGCCTGGAGCAAAGAAGGCTGGGAGGGATCTTATCAAGGTTTATAAAATTATGAGGGGCACAGATATAGTCGGTAGTCACAGTATTTATCCCATGGTACTTGTGTCTAAAACTAGAACACATAGGTGAAAGGGGAAAGACTTAAAGGGGATCTGAGGGGCAAGTTTTCACACAGAAGGTGGTGAGTCACACACAATATATCACTAAATGCTACTGGACTACTTAAACTATTTAATTTAAAATCACTTAATTGCCATTGAAAGAATGTTTATATCTTCAAAAATGAAATTACGTTATCAGAGATAGCCTTCGAAGACTTGTCCTCAAAATGAGGAATTTTGAAGAAAATGCTACAGGTCATCAAAAATGTTTGATGAATGAGGGGTGTTAATCATTACAGTTTCCATACAGTCATCAGAGTGTCTTCAGTAACTAGAAGAGTAAAATATTTACCGTGCCCTATATCTAACAGCAAATATATTTACCTGGTCTGAAAACTGTATTTCAGACTTTTTATGGGAATTGCTCTTTACATTTTTCTTGAGGAACAGTGTAGTTGTTGTTGAAGCTATCCCTTTAAATATAACTCACCACATATCATTGGGAGGCATTGTATTTTATCTTTTTATTGGATTATTTTGAAGTTTCTTGATCAATACATGATCTAAGTGTCATGAGTTATAAAGTAAATGATTTAGTGTACCACCAGCATGAATAGATAGATATACGACAATCTACAGGTTCCTTTCAAAATGTGTAATCACATGCATTCAACATAAAATGAGGTGGAATTAATAAAATTAGAATCAACAACATAAACTTTCCTGAATATTAATGTGATACTCAAGTGTCAAAGCTAATTTAAAAAAGGAAATAGCCAAAATGTGTACAGGTATGTGATGTGGAACATTCAAACAAGACTTAGCTCTACTCTTGACAGCCTATTGACAGGAATACAGTTGACCTTTAGGATTGTCTCACTGAAACGATGTAATTTCACGAGAGGGTTGCATTTTTAATTAGGTGTGATCTATATGTGTGGAGAAATGTCTATCAGCAACCAATGTCATAATTAGTTAACTAATAATATTAAAATATATTAGTCTTTGGGCTAAACAGCACATGTAATCTGACTGAAATCTGAAAGGTAGTTACACATTTTGACGTCACTGATTTGAACCCTTGGCCCAGCAAAAGGCTAAATTTTACTTTAATGTAGTAGAAAGTAAAGAAGAGAAGCACAAAAAAAATAAATGAAAAGAAATAATAGCAATGTTACATGAGAAATATGTATAAAGATCAAAGTGTCTTTTTATTGGATTACTTTGATCAAAGTGTCTTGAGTTATAAAGTAAATAGGTTAGTGTATGGCAGTATGAAGAGACAGCTATTGCTACATAAGTACCTTTAGGTTGATTTCAAAGTCAATATATTATATGTACTCAACATAAAATGAGGTGGAATAATTGCAGCTTAACTTAATAGAAGTTTACATAAATATTAATGTGGTGCACTAACGAGTGCCAAAGCTTATTTAAGAAAGGAAATTGCCAAAGTGTACACAAGTATGTGATATATAAATCTGGGAATATTCATTCAAGACATAACTCCATTCCTGATGGCTTGTTCACAGAAATGTAGTTGACTTTTCGGATTCCCTCACTAAATCAATATAAGATCCCATGTGATATTGGTTTGATATACATATGTAAATTCTGACAAAAGGTCATTGACTTTAAAGGTTCTTTGTTTCTCTCTGTTCAGATATTGCTTGGCTTGTAGGATATTTTCAACATTTTCAGTTTTTAATTCAAAATAGAGGAAGCTTTCTGTCCAACATAATCTGGAGGCACAAGTGTGGCGAAATCTTCTCTAGCCAGAAAAGATAAAGATAGTTTAAGCAAAGAGATTATCATTGCTAGTGACTACAGAGGAAGTAAACTCAATGGGAAAATTTCCTGTCATCACTGTAGAGACTGTAAACTCAAACTGAAGAGTTCTTCCGGTTAACACAATGATAAGACACTTAATGGAGACATTTTCTTTGAAACCAATTTCTTGCAAAATAGTAAACTGGTGTTTTGTATCATAATGTGTGGTATATGAATGTAAATCAGTTGTGTATCCATTTGAGAAAATCAAACTCAAATCTTTTCTCACTTTACAAGGACTCATTCTTAGCTGGGGAGTGTAAATCTGATTTAGTAGAAACCCTGAGTAATTGTTTCCCTCCTTACAGCAGGGATAGAGCCAATTAGAGAGATATCCTGACTGCGATAATCTAATCCAACATGGACCAGGAATCAAACATTTGGTATCAATTGGTATATGTGGCTGTATTCGTCACTGAATAAACACAATTAATTAGATACCATTTCATTTACTTATTTTAAAATACACAACTGGTAAAACTGCATAAAAATGAGCACAATTTCTTGTCACTCTTTCATCTCTTTGCCCAGGGAATATCCACCCAGAATTCTGTTCAGGTAGTGGATTCATTATTTAAACATTTCAGTCACAGCAAATTATGTTTGCTTTAAGTAAAATAAAATGTAGTTTTGGATAAAATAGATCATTGTTCATAGGATCTTTTTCTTGATGTGGATGTGAAATTAATTACATTATTGATACATTAAAGACTTCTTGATTCACCCTGATTTGGACAAATGAAAAGTTGATATTTGTTCTGTACATCACTATCTTGGAAAAAAAAAGGAACTGTTTTAATTCCAGAACGACAGTGTGATGTGTTTTAAATATAAAATGTGCTGAGATCAAGGGATTCTGTAGAATAAGATAACCACTGGTAGAATCAACACTGGAAATCAGCAGCAGCATAATACCAGCATGTGAACCTATATTGTTGGCCTATGGGTTATCCAGGCTAATTTGTCTTTTCCAACTGTATCTAAATATTGTTTGTTCTGAGTATATTAACATGATTAGCTTCAGGATATTCCTTGAAAGCACCAAGATAGGAAGACCACCTGATATTAACAGTTAAAATATTTATGACATTTAAACTGTAAAAGTTAAAAGTAAACTTAATTTAAGGAATAAATTTGTGCTGATATCACCAATGGATGGAATCGAAAGATACCTTGGAACAGGCTTTCTATAATAATTACCAGCATCCTGTTAAAACTGAGGAACCATGCAGCTTCCAATCTTTTATCCTTTAGTAATCAGTTATTTCATTACACTGGTTACCTTGATTGTATCAGAAATTGAGTCCAGTTTATACCCTCTGTAACCATAAAGCTTTTTTTTCCTTTCACTGTACACTTTTCACCTTGCAGTATCTCTGTTCCCTCAGAAAAGACTCAGGCATTCTTTTCGTCTTTCACTGTAATTTCAGTAAGTCCAATAAATTCAGTTTTGTCTTGAACTAAAGTGCTCACTTTTTGACTTACCAATGTAGCCACAGAAAGCAGTACAATTCATCAATAATGAACAGAATAAATTGTCCTTTTCTGTCATTCCATTTATGACATTGTCCCGTTTTTGGTGATGTAGAAATCCTTTGTTGAATGTTTTTGCAACAGACCTGGATTAATAATCTATTTATATTTCCTATTGATGCTTGTTTCCTTTTAGTTATATCAGTTTTCCGCATGTGGCTCCTGTCATATGCATTGGACACAACTGTGGAGGCAAATCAGGGGTTTAATAGCAACTGATTCAATAACTTTCAAATCAGATATACATCAAATAATATCATTCTTTTTGCATTGGTCATTTTGGACTCTTCTCAGATGACAAGATTTTAATAATGCTATTCTGGGCTGTGTCCCCACTATTTTTGACCTTCTGCCCTTTGCAGTCCCCAGAGGTAGCATTATCCCTCCCCCATTAATCTAACTCACCTGTATAATGACCCCACTCCCCATATTCCATGATCCCCTGATTGCTTGAACTTCCTAAGCACCATTGATAATCCCAACCAATCAATTCTTTGATTTTTGAACTCTCATTCAAGGCCCCAGTCTCTAAGCCCTTCCCTCACCTAACGAACCAATGGTGTCCAGCAGGCAAACACACCAGCAGCCTCCAATTCCAAACAACACTGGCCCTTTGATATCTGAGCCTCCTCCCAGACCTCAAACAGGCGCTGACTGATGGCCCTCTCACAATCCCCAAACCCTGGACCTAGTCTTGATCGTGGACACTTTGTTTTCTTTTGCACTATCCACAAAGCAAGAAGGGAAATGTATAGGTCTGATTAATTAGCATCTTGGGCTTCTTACAGCACATGTCAATTTCCAAGCCTCTGTGTGTTGGTTTCCTCACTTATTGCAAGTTAAGGGCAGTTGTGGGGTATTTTCATGTAAACAAATGTCAGAGGAGTAGAACTGTTCCATTCACCTGATGATGTCAGCAGAAGGCCTGAACAATTTTTGTGATAAGGTAAGATATATTTTATTAGTCACATGTACATCGAAACACACAGTGAAATGCATCCTTTTTTGCGTAGTGTTCTGGGGACAGCCCGCAAGTGTCGCCATGCTTCCGGCGCCACAACTTCCTAACCTGTATGTCTTTGGAATGTGGGAGGAAACTGGAGCAGCCGGAGGAAACCCAGGCAGACAAGGGGAGAACGTACAAACTCCTTACAGACAGTGGCCGGAATTGAACCCAGGTCACTGGCACTGTAATAGCATTACACTAACCATTACACTACCATACCATGGGTCAGGCTTGATCTGTTTTTAAGAAGCAAGCTGTCGGCACAAATTGCCTGGCCTATAAGTAGAATCTGGTAGTCGGAAACCTGGTGGTTATGCCACCACTTAAAGGTTGCATACAACACATGACAAGAAGTTTACAGTTAGGAGTGCATCACTGAGACGGAAGCTAGCATGACTTCACTCTCTTGACCACATCTGATGCTGCTTCCATTCATCATGCATGTTCTATGAAACTGCCTCATTGTTCACAGGGTGCTCAGACTCAGTCCCACTTTCCTTGTAGGAGGTCCAGTGAGTAAGATTCCAATGAGGTTTATCATACTACTGCCACATATAAATGTCTGCCTGTGAGTTATTGGCCAGTTGTGGTCCTTCTTAAGCGCTCTTTTATCTACTCTAAGGATCAGATGAGGTGCCTCTCACATGACTTCAACATAGAAGGATTAAGGTTGCTATGAGCAGGAGAATTTCACTTTACGCTGCAAACTCTGCTCTAATAATTCAGAATCTAAATATACTCAAAAGCAGCAATTAGTTTTGACTATAGGCACATGAACATATAGAGTTACGCTAAAAAATTGTTATGTGAAAATAATTATTATTGAGTTCCAGAATATATGTCTTTGATGTAGTTTTGGAGATATGCATATTGATTAAAAGCTGACGTATTTTTTACAATATTAGTTTGGGTGTTCAATTAGAATGCAGTTGAATTGTTGTGTTTTATTCTTTCATTGAGGTCCTATTTTGGAGAAGCTTTTGACAGCTTTCACTTATTTTACACATTCACTAAATAGGGCAGAAAGCTCTGGAGAAAAGCTGTGATTGGTCAACATCTGGAAAGAGAAAAGATCACATTTTGGGTACAAGAATAAGCATACAAAGCTGAGGAATACAACACCCAATTATTCCAATGGCTTTATTTTATAATAATACTGTGTATCACAAGCATTTCATTTAGATTTAGTTTCCAAACATTTTTTTCTTTGTTTTTTATTATTACAAATGAAAGTTTAAAATATACAGGCAAATGAGTGATGTTTCACTGCAGCAAACTTTGTATCTGTTTTCTCTTGTCAGATGACATTGTGAATCATAAACCTATTCATTTTATAATATATTGATTTTGACGGTGTTTTCTGTGTTATATCCTTTAAGATCAGAGATTTTAGTTATTCCTTTAGGATTAACAGAATTTTTTCATTGTTTTCATCTGCCTTTTCACATATAATCCTTTAATTTAATTGTAATATCCTTACTCTGGTGGCACTGGGTAAATAAGTATCTTAATCTCGGTCTGTGTCAGGAATAGCTAATGTATTCTGCACTGATGTAATTTCAAACATGTTCCCTCAGTTTGTTGTGCAGAGGGACAGACAAGGTTTTGAACAGCTTCAGTGAGTCATTACAGCCAATTCACTTGAAAGTACGTCACTGCTGCTGTCAAACTGCTCATGGTTATGCTGAGATCTTTTAAGCTATGCATTTCTCTTCAATGGGCTTAGATCTATTAAGAATATTGCAATTTGTTCTTATTTAAGTTATGCAAATTATATTTCTTCCTTTGAACATAAGAAATAGGAGCAGACATAAGCCATACAACCCCTTGAGCATGCTCTGCCATGATTGATCCTTGGCCTCAAAACTTGAGGACTGAGAAGTGTAATAGTATATTACCTCTGTGCTTGTGCATTTAAAATTATAATAATCAAAAAAGGAAGAGCAAAACTTATTTCATGAACATCAAGCAAAGAATTGTTTCTTACTTTGTCACTCCTTGAATGATGCTATTAAGAGAGCGTTTCTAATGTTTTAAATTATACTACTGATCTCTGTGGATTAATATGTACTGACACTGAAGATAATTTTAGAGCATTGTAATCAAGCTTCATGGAGCTTTCTTTTTATAAATGCACAATAAACAGATATAATGTAGTTCTAAATCAATGACAATGGCACTACACAAGATGATGACATCTCCAAGGATTCCTCTCATGGGAGGTTGCCTGATCCAAGTGACCAGTAGGACATCCAGACATCTGTGTTAAATGTATTAGTAAAAGGAATTTCAATACTGAATATGATGTGGGAAACTGATGACAGAAGTGCATTGCAACATTAACAGTGCATAGGGATGCAATGCCACATCATTCAGTGGCTTCAACAGCTCCATAGCAGATACCAGCATTGTAAGTAAGATCATAGATGTATAGATTAGCCGACAATATTAACCAACAACACTTACAGCTATGGCACTTATGGCTAGCTCAGTCTTTCCTGAATTGGCTTGCTTAATCATGAATGAAAATGCACTATGTGATGTGGCCTCACCAAAGTTTGAAATCTGATGGAAGGATGCCAACTAACAAACCAATGGTATTTCACTTAGAGTGTGAGTCACTTTTTAAATGATCCAGAAACACCATCGGAATTCTAGCCCAATAAGTCACTGTTTTAAGTCATTGTATGACTCAAGCCATGTCTTATCTGTCATTTAGTTAATAAAATTTGGAACCATAATAGTATTACATAAAGACTCAAGGAAGGTAATTTTGACATTTTGCAGTAGTGCAAAGTAGTAGTGTAAAGTTTTACATCTATCCTGGTTTTTATTTCTATGAAAAATAAAAGTCAAGAGAGACACAAAATTGGTTGCTCACTTACAATAACCCATTTAACACTATCACACAATATCCGATTACCACTATTCGCATTAAGTACATACAGTACAATGATGATAATCTATTTTCCAGCACAATGCCTCAATCATGAGGGATTTTGAATTATCTCTTTACATGTGTTAATGTGCAGTTCATTTTGCAATTCTGTGCAAGAATGAACTTTTGATATTCGTTTCCTTGGATCACAAAGCACTGATGCTTACAATCATGTTAGAGGAATTTAGCTAAGGAATCTCTCTCTCTCTCTCTCTCTCTCTCCCTCTCTCTCTCTCTCGCTCTTTCTCTCTCTCTCCCCCCCCCTCTTTCTCTCTCTCTCCCCTATATCTGCAAGTACAATAATTGAAATCCAAAATGAAAAGTAATAAAACACATCACAACCACAAGGACAGTTCTTTATTTCCTAATTATATATTGCAATATCTATTGAAGTGCCATTCCATGTACTTCAACTATCTTTGATCAAGAGATTAGTGATGACATAAAATACTAGCCAGTGAGGGTGATTCTTCTCACAGCAAAATCTAGCCCATTATAACATGACAGTGATATGACTTCATCCCACATCTTGTGTCTTGATATTAGCATCTGCATTATATAGCCATTTTAATTGGCTAGCAGTGTTGCTGGGATAGCTGAGAAAGTTCATTCAAAGAGACAAATAAAACAATGCAGGAAACAGATTAGTGAGAATTGTTGTGCCACTGACAGTTTTCCAAATTGCTCGATCAGTGAGCTAGTGTGCTCCCTAAAGCAGGCCTCACATTTCCAAGGGCTGTGGGGAGAAAGGAGAGGTAAAAGATGGATACCTGGTGGCTCCCTGATAAACTTGGTTTTCTCATTAATAGAAACAAACTGGATTTAATCAGCATTTTCTCAATTGTCAGATTTTGCAGCAGGTTGGGAGAGTTCCCACAGAGCGAGGGGGAGGGGCCTCTACCTCAGACCTCTCATCTTTGACTGATTTAAATGTAATCGAATATTTTCTTCATTAATTTATCTCAATCAAATGATTATTGACTTATTCCTGGGAATTTATTTAGGAAGTCGATCAATTAATTTGATTTTTATTCAACTAGTGGATTAGTATATGTTTAATGTCTTTTTCATTCAACCAAGCTTGAAATTTTAATATAAAATATATTTTTTTAAACTCTAGAACTATTATTTATTCAGATAAAACTTCATGAACTAGTCAATATTGGTGCATGTAAACTTTACACTTCCGATGAGTCATTCATTTATTTCAAACTAAGCATTGGTCTGCCTGAAATTATTCAGCAGCAATGCTTCCTTCTTGGACCTTTCTTCTTCCCTGATTTCTGAGCAGTGTTTCCTCAGAAAAAGGCCATTGAAGGAGGGACTCTCGGACAGGTATATACTGTATCAGTAAAAGCTTGGCAAGGAAATCAAAACCTGGAGTAGTAATGGCTGGAATAAATTAACCTTAGGTGTAAGGCTGTGATGGAAACTGATCACTGGAAGTAGAATTAATTATTCAGGCAGCTGAATCCTTTGAGTATTTCAGCAATTCATTTATTCCAGACTATCTTTATCCCAGTTAGCTTATTATAGCTTAAATGTAATAAATTATTTTCTTCCTTCAGTTATTGATTTATTTAAATTAAATTATTATTGATTTATTTCTGTGGAAGAATTATTTTGTATTCTACTCAACTAATGGATAATTATTTTTGTAATTTTTTTGTTTTATCTGATTGGAAATTTTAACATAGGATATCATTTATTTAACTCTGCAGATTGTTATTTACTCAGTTAAGTCTTCATGAAGCGGTAATTTGACTCTGAGCTGAATTGATCTTCATCTCATCTACCTTCATTTATCCCTGGAACATGACCTAATCTCCACCCCTGCTTCAACCTACCTGCTGCTAATGCACTCATTCATGTCATTGTTATCTTCATACATAATCATTCTAATGTTCTCCTGGATAGTCTCCTAACCTCCCTACCCCTACCCTCCATTAATATTGAAAATACTTCATCCTATCTTCAACAGGAGCTGTCTTGATGTATAGTTGGTGCTGATCCTCATCAACACACTGGAGGACATTTTCATCTTCAACTGGGCGGTAACTGATCAAAGTTGGTTATCTGTTATAAAATCAAAAAATGCTGGAAACACACAGGCAGTCAGGCAGCATCTGTGAGAAAGCAGAACTTCAGGTCTGAAACCCTTCATCAGAAATTAGGAAGAAAGAAAACAAGTTAGTTTTCAGTGCAGAGAAGATGGGGGAGCGATGGGTGGAACACAGGGAATACCTCTGATATGGTAAGACCAAATGCATTAATGTGGCAGTTTCTCTGCATTATGTGTTGCTAGTAACAGGGTTGTTGGGCATGCCCAGCTAAAGTAATGGAGAGGGAAAAACTGAGCCAAAATCACAGATGGATGACAAGTAGAAATGATCAGTTCTAAACAGATAGAAAGAAAGAGTGATTTACCCAATGTTGGAGAATTCAACATTGAGTCAAAAGGCTGTAATATTCCCAGACAGAAGATTGGGTGTTGTTCTTCAAGCTTGCATTGGGCCTTATTATAACAGTCAGGAGGCCACAGGCAGATGGGTCAGAGTGGGAGTGGGACAGAGAATTAAAGTGGCTGGCATATGGAAACTCAGGATCACTCTTTCAGACTCAATGCCCTTGAGTAGATAAGTGTAGAAGAGTGGTAGAATGTGAGGGCAGTTGATAGGAATGTATGGAGAAGAAAATAGGATTAATGTAAATGGGTGATTGATAGTTGGCTGAAGAACCTATAAGTGTGCTGCTTGACTCTATGAAATAGGAGTTGAGAATGGGATAAAACTGTGTAGGAGAGAGAAAAATGTTTCTTTCTTGTGTGTTAAGCAGAAGTCCAGCTCAGCTCCATAGCTGTTATAGTAGTGATAGTTGTTATTCTCTTTAGAGCATTGTGCGAGAGGTACAAGCTGATGGTCAAGGTGTTGTATCAACAACAGCCTGTGCTACACAGAGTGTGATGTGGCCATGGTCCATGACAGATGAATAGTTTACAAGGCCCCAGACAGTTTCTGAGACATGTAAATCACATTCAAAAAGATGGTGTCAGTGACTCAATGGATTAAATGGTGAACCAACACTCCCTGAAACTTCAGGAAAACTTTGCATACTTGTGTGTGGCATCATCACTTTGGTACCATCAAGATCAGAAGTAGAAATGAAGATGATTGTTGATTTTTTTAGGACTCTAAGGATTTAGAGCCATTTTCTTCATAAATTAAGCACATTGAGATTTTGTTTGGAGCCAACAGTATCTTAGAATTGGATGAAAGTACAAAAAATGCTGAAATATTCAACAATATTCACACCTCAAAAAGCAATGTTTGTCTATTTTGCAGAAGATATAAGCAAATGAAAAAAAGCACATTCAACCCTAGACCTTCAGAGATAACCAAAAGAGAAATGCATCAGTGATTACATTATGGCATTGAAAAACCTTTCATTGCGTTATAACTTCGGTAAGTTTCTGAACAGAGCCCCTGAAGGAATAGATTCTTTTGTGGATTGGCTTATGAAAGGACTCAAAGTTAGTTAAGTATGCCTGACTTACTTTTGAGAAAGCCTGTCGGAGAGCAGCTTTGATGGAGATGGCAATTTCAAATGCAAAAGATGTCATCCATGCCAAATGGCCCATACTGTAAGTAGTTATAGCACTGTAGGGCAGACAACTGCATTTAACCTGAACCAAACAGAAAACAGTATGCTTAGACCATTACTTATGGGAAATGCAACGACAATCACATAGAACAGTGATGCAAATTTAAAACAACCATCTGCAATAGATTCCAACATAAGGGTCACACTGCAGCAGCTTGTAGGTCACAGAGTAAATTGAAGACTGGGTCAGATTATCACATTAATCTTCATTATGTGGAGGTCGAGGGGAATTATGAAACTGGTATATATAGTGGGCAAGCTGTAAGTGGGCAAAATGAAAAACAGGTGAGCCAGGACTTTAAGACATGAGTTTTAATCAACAAATCAAGATGACTATCAATGCTCTGAGGATGTTGGAACATTAGAATGTTAGAAATAGAAGAAGGAATAGGAGTGGAGTAGCAATGAGAGTGCCTTTTCTGTCATTCAATAAGATCATAACTGACCTTTTATCTCAGTACCACATACCTGCACTAATTCCATACCCCTTGATTCCCTTAATATCTCAAAACCTAACAATTTCTATCCATTATGACCCAGGATACTTGTTCACAGATTTTTAACTAGTATACCTCGAATGAAAATCATTGTTCAATTGAAGGTTTATTCAGGAAAATTCTCCAAACATTGGAACTAATGCAAGGTTTAGTAAGATATAACAGGTAATGCATGATACTTGTTAAAGAAGGAAAATATAATAGACCAATCTTGATAGGTAAGATCTGGCCACAAGATAAATTAGGGAAATGTATTTAGTTCAGAAATGGTAAACTGTTATCTGGACAGCCTCCTAAATAAGTATGAAGACATATTTAACAACTTCACTGATGATGTTAAAGGTTGTAAGGTCCACATATGCATTAAACCAAGTGTTAATTCTGTTTCCTTCTACTGGTTTCTTCTGCATTGAATACCCAGACCGAACAGGAATGGGATCAACTGGAGAGGTATAGACCTTTGGTGAAGATAGTTCACAATGACTCAGAAACGCAAAGTGTGGTGTTTCCAAAAACAGAAAAAGTTTCAGGCTACGATAAGATCATGCTCAATCAAGCAGTAAATGATGAGCAATATTACTGCCAACATCATAAGAAGTTTATGCAAAATTAGCTGGAGGAAAAGTATTTACAAAATTAGTTTCCTTCATGCACATGCGCATCTAGATGTTTGCCAGGACAATCAACAAATTTAACTATTAATATGCACAAGGGAGTCTATTCTTACCACAAGCTCTAATTTGGTGTAAATCTTCTCATAAACTCTTCCAAGCCACCATGGACACAATCTCACAAGGAATAAATCACTGGTTCTGTAATCAGGATGGTTCTCTGACCATAACTTACACCAAATTACATCTTAAGATTCTAGTAGAGGTGCGAAGCAATTACACAGGCACGATATGAAATGAAAGAGAAACAAATATGTTTTCACAAAATGTAAAGTGGTTTATCTCAGTTTCTGAGTGGATGCACATGGTTTGCACCCTATGAAAGGAAAGGTTCTGAAGGCTCTGAAGCCAGGGAATGTACCTGAACTGAGGTCATTTTCTGTAATAGTATATCATGCACACCTTCTCCCAGATTTGATAATAGTGTTCTTGACATCTCAGTATTTACTAGTGTCATGTGGACAAGAGGCAAAGAGCAACAGTGTACTCACAGTGTGTGTAAAATAGAGTTAGTGGTAAAGCTCTACTAGTCCATTATGACACCTCCTAACTGTCAAAAAGTTCTATCAGCACCTTCTTGAAAGACCATTCTCACAGCTAACATTTGACATACCATTAATGGCAATTATGAGCTCAAAATTGTGTACTCTACCAATGGCAGCATCACAAAAGCAGTGATAGGCAATTCCTCTATATCTCAGCATGACTACAAGTTAGAAAACAAGAAATCAAAGCAGAATGTGTCATCTAAACTATGCCATGGGAGCTCTGATGAAAGAATTAAAGTACCCTAACTTAAGTGAGTGATGATTTTCCAGTGACGGCTTCAAATACTGCAGATTGAACACATGCTTCTAGGCTGGACTGAGCTGAAAAAATGGACAGATGAAGAACTGAGACCATTTTATTTCCAACCAAATGAGTTGTCAATTTTCCTTGCCACTGGCTCTAACCTGTTATCACCTGCAGGATTGTCAGAATCAAAGTACATTAACATGGTCACAATAATCACATTCCTTCTTGAAAAAATTCCCACCACCCTAATTGCCCTTCTGCCCATGTATATTGGACAGAGCACTAAAAGTTTAGCTTTCCACTATTACTTGGCATGCAGGACTCTTTTTTTTGCCCAAAGTAGCACTTTGTCCTGCTCCATATCCTCCATAAACACTGCTGCTTTCTAATCAAACTTTGTCCTTCCTCCTTTCACTTTTATAATGCTGGAGAAATAATAAATTATTATTATAAACTACTAATAAGTGATAGAATTTTAAAACAGTTAAGAGCATTTACCCACTCTGGCAGACTATCAGCTGAAACTCAAACACTCGTTTATCTACTTCCAAGACCTCAGGCCTGGCAAACAATGTTTCTGCAACAGTTCTTCAAATTTGTTTTCCTAATTGTCCCTAATCCACATCAAGGTCAATAGAAAATTATGCACTACTATGAGTATCCTGTATATACACACACCAGTTGATACCCACCCATTATCTTACTCAGGCAACCCCCTTCCTTGAATAGATACCTGATTCCTAGTGCTCAGTAGCTTGAAAATGAGATGACCTCATCCTTCATTTCCAAGCTCCCTTGTCTTCTTCCATGCTCTGCTATTATCGGGGTACTCATTTTCCAATTTTCCACAACCAATGCCAAAGCAAACAAGATTTGAGTTTATATTTGCAGGACAATTCACTACAACAAAACCATACTTTGGTCTCCTCAAATGATGGGGTTTATTGAGGTTTTGAAAGGGTGAAGTGAAGAGTCACAAGATTAATTCTGTCTAAATTAATTTAGGCACCCAGGGAGACTCAAGGGGTGTGTACACTTTAGAAAGTTGTGGCCTTGGGGTGATTGCATTGACTTTTACTGAGTAATGAAGAGACTGTACTCAAACAGCAAATTCTTCAACCGGGGAGATTTAGGATAGGGTGACATATACAAGTTAGATAATTGCAGTACTGGCTTGGTTATTAGACTATCTATTTTCTCAGCGAATATGGAACATGGGCCAGATAGTTGGCTGATGTCATGAATGCTGAACTCATCTTTCATTCTAAGTTAGCTGGATCAGTTTCTGACTGGGTAATGATCACTTTAGTCAATGTGGAGGTACACTGAATTAAAAATCAAGGTAAATGTGACCTTATGAACTAGTTTGGATCACCTGAAAATTTTCAAGACTTTATTTCTTCAATAGTCTGGTGATTACATGGTTCCAGGTTGTTAGGATCTGGCTGCTTCATGATACATGACACATCACAAACAAATGTAACACAGGATGAACTTTGGATTTTTCACGTCCATTGTATACGTCTATATATTCATAAAACCAGAATAAAAAGAGCAGAGGATCCCAGCTTAGAGATAACATGGAATAAGCCGTAATGGGAATGTGCAGTAAATGTAAAAGGAGTCCAGGGGCGTTATGTAAATGAAAATTAAGGGTATAACTTTAACCCAAACAATTGCTGGGAAGCTGGCAAGATAAGAATAACATTCAATTTCACACCCTTACCAATTTTACTTTTCATCGCTGTCTGACATAAAATTATTTCAGTTGCTAAAAATGTGGCCAGCGGCCAGTCCAATGCTGCCTGTTACTAATAATTGGATGGGTTGAAATTACCCCTAAGGACTTTGAAATCAATGCAATAGAAAGCAATGAAAGATGAAAACAACATTGTCAGATGAAGAAGCATTCGTACAAAGTCAGAGTTCTGGAAGAGTTTGTGTGGAACGAATCATGGAAGACTGTCAAGGAGACTGTTGAACTAGTCAAATCTGAAACTAATGGTTTCCTGGAGGGTTCAAATGGAGACCAGCAAAGATGTGCCATTGGAAATAGGGACATTGAAGCCCATTCAGAGCCGAAGCAGATTTGGACTTCCACCATTATATTTTCTTGGTATTTGCTTCCTTGTATAGACACCCTAAGAATATCTTCCAATTATTCCCAGAGACCACTGACGTGTTTTTTCATTTTTTCTTTTTACTGCCATTTAACTTTCTACAATTATTTAGACATTTTCCAGTTTTACTCCTTCTTTGTTTTCTTCTTAAGTCATCCATTGCTCATTCTTCCCACATTGAACTGATGTACAATTCCCGAGAGACAAAGATCTGCATCTTTTCAACTGAGCAATAAGGGCTCTGGTGTAGTTTTCCTGTTAAACCTCCAAGGAGCAGTTACTTTCAATAAGCAACCATACTCGCCAATTTAATTTTGAAATTTCTGCTTCTATAGTTCATGCTGCAGATGTCAGACATCATGTCAGCAGAAGAATTAAACCTAACGTTTACAGAAACGATCTTCCTAATAATCAATGGACCAGTGTCTTTATCAATGAATCAAGCAAGTACACCCATATGCAATGTGTGAAGTGAACCAGATTCAGATATTCAGAACTAAATCCCAAATATCTTTGTTCAAAAACATTCAGGTTGTTGAAAACTGCATTCTTTATTACTGACCATAAAGCTGTGCTTTTTTTATCATTCTGTGACTCCTTTCTCTAAATCCAACCAAATGTAAGATAAAGTACATTATTTTGTTTTTCAAAAGGACTTTGCTGTGGCTTGCATCAAATTGTAGGTGAGGAGAAATTAAGTTTAATAGCTTCTGATTAGATTGTGAAATTATTCACTAATACTGGCTCAGCTGAGGTATTTTCAATTCCTAGTTTACTAGTAAGTAAAAGCATATGTTTCAACAGTTCCCTAAACACAAGATCAACGACAGAACAAGTTGCTTGTCTGATTATCATGTTCTTGGCACTGCATTCTTATCCTATGAATACATTTCTAATTCTGAACCTGTTGGTTAGCCACAGTTCACTCTCACTAAATCTATTCACTGATCTAATTCTAAAATAAAGACTTCTTTTCATTGCATTTTTACAGATCACAAAACACTTCAGGTCACATATATGATGCAGTTTGTAAACAATGTAAAGTGGTTTCAGCACAGCATAGATACAAGGTTTGCAATACACCATTTGGGTGCAATTTCTGAACAGATGGTATGCAGTATTCCTTGGCAGGGTCAGTCTCCGTCCCGCAATGGTTGTTCAATAGTTCTTTTGACTGATCTAAGATTTTCCAAGAGAATGTTTGCCAAATCTGTGAGGACCTCATTAATTTATATTAAAAGCAGCAGGAAGTGATGAAGTTCTAAAATCCCAAGACCTGCTCTCCTTATTGTACATTGAGGTGTACCTGTTGCCAGTAGCAATTGGTCCTGGTGGAAATGTTTTAGTGTGGAGTCTGCATCTTCAAGACACCTATAAAAAAAGATTTCTAAAGTTATTGAAGATTTTTCAAAGAATTGTTTTGCTTTGAATTCCACGTGGATCAAACTGGACTTGCGTCCAGCAGCTTGAGGGATGTTAAGGCCACCAGGAAAGGTTTGATTTGTTCTCCCCACCATGCTCCTCCACCGCTCCCTCCCCACCCCCACCCACACCCTCACATTGCAACCTTGCAATAAGAGGTTCAAAGAAACAGAAAAGGGATTCTTGATCAGTATTCTCAGATCAAAACAGAGGAGGGGCAGAAAATACTGTAAGGAGAGCGTGGACAGGTTTGAGAAAACACTTTTCTATAAGATTCTACCTCTTCTTGAGGAACTTACTATCCAGCAAAAATCTTAGTCAGGAGTCACTGTTCTGGAAACTCAGCCTGTGACTGTGAAAGGCATGCTGCATTCAACATTTATCCCACAAGCTCATGTATTCTAAATGAATATTATTCCTGTATCATTGCACCTCATACAAACTTCTTCAAGTCTTTAACATTTTCAATGATGGAATAGACTTTCCGGAATTGTTTGCCAGTCATTATCTAAGTTTCGCATTATTTCATTGACCAGCAGCTTTTGTTTGTTTATATTCAATTTCAAATTGTGGTTCAAAATGTTTGTTAAAGGAAAATGTGTTATGCATGAAATAGATTTTAAAAAATAGGAATGAATGGTGTGAAAAAATGCCTGTGATTGGTCACCAATCAGCAGTTCAGAAGTGATATGTGCTGAAATCCTACTCATCAGGTTGAGAGGAGATGGATTTTCTTGTGGAAATGATGACAATTTTAGTGGCTTCAGGCTCATTAGTATCACATGGCATATATGAATGTATACCTCATGTCACAATTAATTGGGTGATTAAAGAGTTGTGGTGAATTCATGATGAATGTAAATGTCATAGCAAACAGAGCAGGGCACTGTTTATAGAATTTAAATCAAACCTGAATTATCAGAGTGACAGAACACTTGGAATGACTAATTTCCTCAAGCTAGTTCTATTTAAATTAAAGTTGAGAATTTTTAATTTTAGTAATGTAGTGTGGACTTTGCTGGCAAGACCAGCATTTATTGCCTATCCTTAATTGCCTTTGAGAAGGTGGTATTAAATTGCCTTCTTGAACTTGCTGCAATCCCTGTGGAAAAGTTGCTTCCATACTGCTCCTATTGCCATCCATGTGGTGAAGTTATTTCAATAATGCTGTTAGATAAGGAGCTCCGAGATTTTGACAAAGGAATGATGAAGAAATGGCAACATTCCCAATAAGCAGAGATGTAAGACTGCCGATGCCGTAAACTGGAACCACAAACAATCTACAAGGGGAACTCAATGGGTCGAGCAGCAACTGTGGGGGGAAAAGGAATTGTTGATGTTTCAGGCTGAAGCACTACATCAGGACCGAGAAGGAAGATAGCCACTATGAAGAGGAGGAGGGGAGTGGTGGAACAGGGGCCAGAAGGTGGACCGAAGATGGGTGAAGGATGATGGGCAGATGGAGCAGGGTGGGGGAGGGGGAGGGGGAGGGGGAGGGGAGGGGGAGAGGAAGGGGTGGAGATAGGAGACAGAGGCAGGTGGATAATAGGTGGAGGCAGGCAAAAAAGGGGCAGATGGAGCCAGATGGGAGGAGGGGAAGATGAAGGTGGACACAAATAGGACATACTAGATCCTAAGAGAGATTGATAGGGTAGGTGTTAAGAGATAGGTGTTAAGAGATATTTTTCTCTTTTTTGACAGAGTAGAGCCAGCACATACTTTCGGGTTTAGGGAGTCATCCAATACGGATTGAAATGTGGAGAATTGTTTCAATGCAAAGTGTAGTAAGTGTTTGGAATCCTCTGGCTAGGATGCTGGTGGATTCTCAATGGTTGAGTACATTTGGCATCACGATCAGCATAACATCATGGACCTGTCCAGTGCTGTTCTATGTACATTTAAGACTGAAACTGATAATGTTTACAATACTACAGGCTTAAGAATGTTGAAATCTGGTGGAAAGTAGATTTGAGGATTAGGATCAATGGTGATTTTAGTGACTGGTTATGCAGGGCCATGGGGCCTTAAAGTTTATTGTTGCTGTTATTTCCTGGGCTTTTATTAAGTGGATTGTAATTCTTTCATGGAGATATTTCAAAATATGATGGATTGGAAAATAAAATCCATTCTTTTTTTTGTTTATTAATGATATTTCAGCTTCTTCCTTATTTTATGTCTATGTTCCAATATCTAGCCTCTGTAAATTGATTAAAAAATTCACTAAGGATTGTGGCTTTTCCTTCCTGATTCACTATTTGTAAGAATGTCTCATTATTGTCAGACAGTTTTTCCAGTAATGGATGTACAGAAATTTCCTTTGTTTAGAGGAAGCCCTTCCTTTAATTCTGCTGAAGTCACAGGTGTTGCATAACTTAGGAGCAGATGAGAAAGGGGAAAAAAACATCTTTGTAATTCACCACAAGTGGATACACAGGTGTTTATAAAAATGTTGGGTTTGTCAAGATATAAAATTTGCCCGTCTCCATCATTTGCCTCCCTTATCTGGTCCATTTAAAAGCAACCATGACACCACCCATCTTAATGCTCTTTGTCTGAACTCTTTAAAGAGTACAAATACATTTTTCAGAACAATTTTCTCCTCAACAATCTCACAGGGGACTAGGAAGGTAATTGTGAGCATTGAGCTTTTATTCATAACAACATTCCTAACCTTTAATCAACCCCATGAATTTCCAGACACGTTCACCTCCTTTTCACCGATGAGTTGCTCAAACCCCAGGATACCTCTGCAGGAGGCATTAATTTCAACTTGCTGCCAAAATCTCATTAAAAGGGTCTTACTTAAATATTAGAATTTCATACCCATCTCTCTAGAGAACATGACCTGGCTAAAATGGAAGCCGGCATATTTGAGGCAATTGGAGCTGTCTGTTTCTGAATTTGTTAATTTAACCTCCCCCTACCCATTCTGTGGAGAGAGGGGGATGGTTCAAATTCTCCCAATGTCTCAACTTCTACCAGCTAAGAGCTATGGATGAATTTATTTAAAATTTAAAACAAAGTCTTTTAAAAAAATTAAGTCATTGTACATGGGTCACACATGCCTAAAAGTTGCTTGCACTGATATATTTGGTGTGCCATTTCATGGCTTTGATTAGTGCTAATGCCCAATTGCAAAAAAAAACTCCACAAAATTCATCAAAATCCAGTTTCAAATAACATTGGTGTGGTTTATATTTGGAAACAAGTACTAAAACGAAGCCTGCATGATTCTCAGCAGGACTTCACCAAACTTTGCTGTGCAGCAGAAAAAGGCATCAGCCCTTAAAGGCATACTCCCCATGACAGGCACCTGGAGGCAGCACACAATTTAGCTGCCATGGAGGAGACAGAGGTACAGAGGAGAGGAAGCACAGCTCCCATAATCACTAAGGAGGAAGGTCATTTGGCCAGAGGATCCAGGAGACTCATTGAGTATAAGAGATCGACAGAAGAGGCTTCAGTACTTTCCTCCTTTCCTCTAGGAGAGGCAACTGCTGCACAATGAAACAACGCTGAAAGAAATTTCTTGTTTATACAAGATATGTCAGGGAGATCTGCCCCACCACCATTTGCACTTCCAGTGCAAAGAACCTCACAGAAATGTGTATGTGGAGGACTGAGTTCTTTCAGCAAGGTGCCACTCTTCAGCAAACACAGAGATGTTCTAGCAAGCCTGGAAAGTAATTGGAGCACGGATTAATTTATTCATGTTTTATAATCTGTGCAGGATTTGAAGGGATTTTATGCATCATCTGGGCCCTCCCAGCAGCATACTGGCACTAAGGACTGCAACATGAAGCTGATTACATGGTAGGGAATAATACTCTGTTAGCTTCTAATGAACATCACTTGTGTAGTGGTATGCACCTGAGGGCCTGATGGAGTAAGTACCTACTTACTCAGAACAGCTGGGAGATGAGGCTGTGGAGACCAAGCAGGCCATTCCCCTCAATAGCTGTCACCTCCCTCCTGCTCTCCAGACCACACCTCTTGGCCAACAGGCTCTGGGACTCCTACCTCCAGCAGCAGTTGCTGTCTTTGAGGGACAGTGGTCAATGATGAAGCCTTCGTATCCGCTTAACATTTTCTATAAGGTGCCCTAGACTGATGCAGGTGATGAAGTTTCATCTTCAGAATGCCTGTTATACTTTCCACTATGATCCTTGTATTTTTGTGGCTCATGTTGTAACTCTTCTGTGATTGAAGTAGATTAGGTTACTCCCATTTCCAGGGCACCAGGAATGATGCCATTCCTCATGCTCCTTCTGGAGCATTACAGGGGAACTGGGCCTTGTTGTCTTTGGGGGCAGGCATTGTTGGGCATTCCCAGGACAATATGGCCTAACTCATACAGTCCTGGGATACCTGTAGAAACATAAATTACGTAATTCCATCCTTAAACGCCATCCCAGACCCTTTCCAGCACTGAACAGAACTCCCCATTGTCCCCAGGATTGCCACACCAACCCTCTGACCTGCAGCCCATGCTCATCTGCATTTCTCCCCATTCAAAAGACTGGGCCTGATTTCTTCTGCCCCTTACGTTTTTCCTGCTGCCAGTCACAGTTCCAAACCTGAGCCTACCACCACCAAATGCCAACCTGCCTCTGATGCCCTAAGTGCCACACCTTCCTGATCCCCACCCCCACCACCCTGCTGATTTTCCCTCAATAACCCACCACAGTGCCACCTTCCCCTGCCTCCAAAACCAAACGCTTTTCCTCCAGCTCCCTTCAACAAATTCTGCCCTCTGGTGTACCCTGATCCCTTGATTGGATTGAGCCTGTTGGCACCGACCCCTAGTATCTCAGCTACAGAGATACATAATGCCTGGTCTGTTACACAACAAAGTTTTCAGCAAAGGACAAGTGAATAAAATGATCATTGGTACCCCACTGCCACAGCATTTTAGCTAACCTCATGGGTGCACTCGAATTTCCAAGTATGCATATTTTATCTTAGAACTCCTTAAATCTCAATAATAATTTAATATTCATATCCTATTTATATTACGTAAATTTAATAATTATAATTAGATTCTTATCTAATGCATTTTTTGATCCTTAGATTTTACTGGTTGATTCTCCCTAATTCTTTGAGCTTTAAATGCATTCACACAGGAGAAAGTAGTTTAATAATGTAATTATAATGCCATTTTTCAATAATTTAGCAAACTGACAGTAACATTTTACGAACAATTCAGGGCAGTGACCCTGCAGCTCATTGATTTAATCTAAAAACGGCAAAATGCCATCAGTGAGACAAATGTGCTTTCGTAGGTTACAAGAACGAGGTGACTCTGAAAAGCTAGTTTAAATATTTATTCAAGGCCTCTTCCCAATTATAGTTAAAGGGATACAATATTGTTTTTAGTTTTAGATAGATTTAAATTAGATTCAAACCTTGTCTAAATATCAGGAGAATTTGAAGTGTAGTTTTTCCTTGTTATTCCAAGTCCTACCTTTTAAATTGAAACTTAGTCCAGAACTGTTGAGCTGAGAAATGTCAGTGAGTGGGTTTGCTAATGGTAATGATGCATGGGATTCTCTAAGTCCTAGATGCCAATCAGCAAATTTTAGCATCTTTGATTTCATTAGCAATTGGCTGCTGCTGTAATACTTTCTTCAACAAGCTCTGATTCCACTGACCTGTGACTGGTGGTTTCACACAGAAACTCTGGCTGTCCTGTTTTTGGGTCAGCTTCTGTACACTATGTATGTCAGGTACCCTTTGTGAAAGAGGCTGGATGTAAAGCAGTGAGTCCAGCAGCAAACCAGGAGGCCACCCATGCTCATTTCTGTCCTTCAAATTGGAATGTGCAACTGGAGGAGCCAGAGATAACCTGACCTCATTCGAGGTGCAGCCAGAATTTCTCTGAAAATGGGATACTGGCCTTGATTGATTGAACCGGTAAGTTCATGTGCATGGTTTATTTATTTTTCTTTACCTTTGTTTTCAAACCAGTTTCTCGTAATCAGGCAAATGGTTTAGGCAGTAAACGAATGCAAAAAATAACCTATGCTGAAATGAATTTGGTGACATCATTCATCAGGTACTGGAAATCTACCAAAAGCTTATTTTATTTACAATTGCGAATGAATATTTCAATATTAACATCTTCTTGGTACAATGAATCCTAGAAAACCCTGTGCTTTCTATTCTATTAACACATCCTCTTCTCACTCCCTCCCTGGTAACGAGTGCATTAACTGCATTTCATCTTTTTCACTTTACTGTTTAGTTGATGATTGAGGGTGATTATCAAAGATAAAACCCCATTATCTCCAAATTAATCTCCAAATAACGTACTATTACTTGGAGAACCAGAGAGTAGCAGAGATAAGCAGAAATAAAATTAGAAGGCAGAGAATTATAACCAGCTTAAAACCTAGAAGTATCTCAAATATTGCAGGCACCAGATTGAAGATAATAGCAAAAAATGATGAAGGAAATATTAAACTGAATTTTCACCAATGTCTTACCAATTAGATAACGAATAAGGTCACTGAGCTGCAGCCGCAAATTGTAACCTCAGATTAAGACGGAATTGAATTAACAGATACATGGCTCAAACAAAGCCAGGAAGGGTGTCCATAGTGTTCTTGGTCACTAGAACATTCAGAAATAAGAGGGTGTGTGCCCATATTGATTAAGAATCATGTTACAGTTCTAACTAGAAAGGGTGTAGTGGACAGTCCTAGGGCTAAATCTATTTGTTTTGGGTTGAGGAACAGAGGGAAAAGAATTAAACTATTGGTAGATTTTAAGAAAGATTCATATCGAGAGAAGGAAGTAGAGTAGTTGAGTAAATTTGTTGGCAAATTTCAAAAGTCTGCAACAGAAACAGAGGAATAAATAGAGGAGAAGGATGGTAAGGACTGAGAGAAACATAGAGCTAAAGAGGCTGAAGGAGAGGAATTTCTGATAAACATATGAAAGAAGTTTCTTGATCAGTGTGTCTCCAGTCCAGCAGAGAAGAAAATGTTGCTGGCCTCTCGAGAATCTCCGAATTTAATCACTTCACCAATGACTGCTGTGCCTTCAGCTGCCAGGCTCTGTGCTGTGGAATTTCCTCCCAAAGCTCTTCTGCCTCTCATCACTTAATACAAACCCTAAAATCTAACCCTTTGTCTTCTATCCTAAATTCTCTGCATCATTTTTTGATAACACACTTGTCAAAGACCTTGCAGGTTTTTTTGCTACAATAAAAAGCAATTTGTGCTTTTATTATTAATAGTGGCATCAGTCATTTTACACAGCTGTTCTAGAAAATCTGCCACGTTATTGTTGCAAATAAGTTTTATTTTATTATGAAATGTTATTTCACAATTAATGAATTATGTAATGCGTTATAATTACGCTCACTTAACAAAAACACCTTAGGAATTTCAATAACGTGAAAAAGTTGTCTCTGGAATAAACAAAGTTTATTACCATTGGTACATTATGAATAGATACCGCCCCTAATGGCCTTTAAGGGGCTAAATGTGGCATTTTTGTCAGAAACCCTATGATAACCTTAAAACATCTAAAAATCCTCCTGCATTACGTGCACAGGTAACACATTGCTTACCTGTTGTGTGGTGCCGCCTTCTATGAACGATTGTTCTGTTGGTCTGTCCACATCTCCTCTTTGATTCACTGTTAGACATTACACATCTTTAATGCAGAAAATTTGGGTCCAGTATTCACTTTTTAAATGAATACTACCATAATATTGTCCTCTTCATAAAACACAACAAGGCCAGTCCTAATTTAGAATGAAGTGTTTTCTTTGCAATTTGACGGTTTATCAGTACTGATCATTACAAAGTCTTAAAAAGATTAAAGGAAGAGGCAAGTTTTTTCTCAAACGTATTTCTGTGTGGCCAGCTGCAGCAGTAAATGCTCTACCAGGAAGCCCTAGGCTAGGGGCTTCAATCCTTCAACTCTCCACCACAACCCCTCTCAATGGCTTGTAAAGTGCAGCTCTGTAACTCCAGCCTTAATGGAAATTTGATTGGGTGGGGAAGGGGGGTAGGATTAATTTCAAGGATGTTACTAACAGAAAAGTGAAAATATCTTCTGTGATAGCTGATGTCCTATTATAAAAGACTGCACTGAATGGCTACAGCTTTGATTGTAATGGAAGCAGAGTTCTTGGTATCAGATACTTCACGATGGTTGGTTCCACAAGTGTTGAAATAGAACTAGCCCTTATTGATATGGATATGCTTGAGGCCCTATGCAAATCCTGCTTAAGGTTATTGCTGGACTCCCCATGCTCCTTGACAATGCTCACATATTTTAATCATCCCTGACTGACTCATCCAAGTGTTCATCTTATTCCTCTGTGGTAGAACTTGTGTACAACCTTACCCTCCAGAAAGCTGATACCAAGGTCCTCTTTATCCATGGCCTGGCTACAGCCACTCATGCCTTGCAATTCATATCTGTAGATTCTAAGTCCAGGTTAAATTCTATCTTATGACAACATCTAAGCTAGTGGCTGCAAGCACCAAACTGAATGATTCCTTTATTTTTGCTCTCTAGCTACTGAGCCACACCCCTGGATGGTTTAACCTTCTTAGATAAATGAAGGGAAAATGACACAATGATAGGGTTATGATGCAGAAAAGGTAGGGCTTAGGAAGCAAGGTGCATACCTACACCAATTGCAGCTTATAATAAGAAGAGACTATAGGGTAAGGAAATGTGGAATGTGAGAAATGTGTGGAATGTGTGCAAATTTAGTGTTATCTTCAATTTTCTCAGCATTGCTGCTGGCCACAGACTCTATTGCACCTTTTCAATAATAACCAGCATTCTTTCTTCTGAAGCTTGGTGAAACATTGCAGCCAGGTGTGTCCCATGCAGGTTTGTTGTTGGCACCAATTGTGCAACATCATTTCCCTCAATGTATTTGATGACACGCCTGGCGTGTTTGAATGCCTGACAGGGTGTGAAAGCTGCCAGATATGGGCAAGAAGCCTGGAGAGTGATTAGTACGGCAAGGCATCTGAAGATTAGATCCCAGTCCTGAATGAAAGAGGATATCAATAGGTGGGTGGTGGGATCATGGTGAAATGAACTATGTGTGAGGTGATGGTGCAGTTGGTAGAAGATGATTTTTGGAGATGTTTTCATTGGCATTGACTATGTGTCTGAACTTCTTGCAGCATTGCATTAAAATGCTTGAGAATGCATTCACAGTACTCGTCTTCTTATCTGCCTCCCCCTACTATTGCTTCTGCGTATGTCTGGAGGGCCTCCTGGTCCCTTGCAAGTAGGGAAACATTCCATTCATGTCCATCTTGTGCGCCAAGAAAATCTAAATGTCTGCTCCTGCCCTTGCTTAACTGTGGCTTCAGCAAGCTACTGGATTTCAGGAAAGACTTCCGCTGCAAGGCCACTCCTCTTTAAAAAGTACAAACTGACTTTAATCCACCAGAAATAGCAATCGTGCATTGGCGCTAGCCACTCATAAAAATGATTCAAGTGATTCACAAAAACAATGAACAACTGTTTGCTGGAATCATGACAATGACGCAGCAGCAGAAATTTTATGTGTGGTCTGCACTGGGTCAAATGGGCAAAGATTAATCATCCAGCAGTTGTGTTCCAGTGCTATTTAACCTAGTCCCCTTTTTGTCCTGTGGGCTTACTATGACTTTATTTAACATGCATTGGGCATACTTCCATAGTGTGTGGCAGAGGATACTCATTAGGGCAGATAAATATTTGCAATATCTTTGGAATGGAAGGCAAATATATAGCCTGAGAATATTTCACAACAGGAATCGAAGGTGTTGACAGCAGGGTAATTTACACTTCAAGGCACATATATATGAGTGATGGTACTAGTGGAGATGTGTGAAAACTGTTTCAACATCTTTTCATGTATCATTTACTGTCTATAGAAATATGGGTTCAGAAAAACCCAATAAAATACAAGGGTTATAATGTTTCTTACCCTATTTTGTTATAATGGGAATGGGGAAGGTTATTATTTATCAGACTCAAATCAGACAGAGCAAATTAGTCTGAACAGCCAGGTTTAGAAACCTATAAAACCCATATTCAAAATGTTGTCCATTGACATAAGCTGTTTGGTAAATCTCATTAGAAATCAATAGAGGTATACAAAATTATGAGAGGCATTGACACAGTAGATTGTTAAAAACTATCACAACAGGAATCAAAGGTGTTGGCAGCATGACCAAGGTGTCTAAGACCAGAGGGCATAAATTTAAAGTGAGGAGTACAAGGTTTACAGGGGATCTGAGGAAGATTTCTTTCACCTAGAGGGTGATTGCATGCTGGAATGCAATGCCCAAGATGATGCAGGCAGGTACTCTCAACACTGTTAAGAAGTTCCTGGACGAGCACTTGCATTGCCAAGGAATAGTAGGCTACAGACTAAGTGCTGGTAAATGGGATTAGTATAGATAGGACTTAATGGTCAGCATGGTAGGCCGAAGGGCCTGTTTCTGTGCTGTATGACTCTATGACTCCATGACTCTATGATTCTTACTTTTTATTTGTTAAGCTCTCCAGCATGTCCACCCTCTGACTGAAACACAGATAGGGTACAACTAAATGAGTGACAGTGCTGTAATCACAAATAAATCCATGAAAATCAAAGTACAGTAATAAAAGAGAAGAAAATTAAGTTTCCTTACAGATTTTTCAAATTCAATTATAGCTTAAATGATATCACATCCTAATTATGTGGTTCCAATAGTTCACTAATTATGGTGGAAGAATGACAAGAAATGGTTTCAGAAGTATGAACACCACTGCAGGGCTTCAGCACAGAAACGCAGATTCATAAATAATACTGGGAGTAAAACACTGCGGATGTTGGAAATATGAAGCAAAAACAGAGAATGCTGGAACAACTCAGCAGGTCAGGTAGCATCAGTGGGGAAAGAAAAAGAGTTAATATTTGGGTCAAGGACTCTTGCTCAGAACTGGAAAAGTAAGACAACAAGTGTGTTTTATTTGTTTTTTTATTATTATTGTCACATGTACCAAGATAAAGTGAAAAGCTTTTTGTTTTGTGTGCCATCCAAACAGATTATTCCATACATAATTACATCAAGGTAGTAACAAGAAAAAGAGAATGCAGAATATAGTGTTGCAGTTACAGAGAAACTGCAGTGTTGGTAGACAAATAAAGTGCAAGGGCCATGATGAGGTAGATTGGGAGATCTACAGTTCAAGAATTCATCTTTTAGGTCATGAGAGGTCCATTCAAGAGTCTGATAACAGTTGGATAGAAGCTGGTGATACATGCTCTCAAGCTTTTTTATCTTCTGCCTGATGAGACAGAGGAGAAGAGAGAATGGCCAGGGTGGGAGGGGCTTTGATTATGCTGGCTGCTTTCCTGAGGCAGTGGGAAGTATGGATGGAGTCAATGGAGGGGAGGTTGGTTTGTGTGATGGACTGGGCTGCGTTCACAACTCTCTGCAATTTCTTGCGAATTTGGACAGAGCAGTTGCCATGCCAAGCTGTGATGCACCTGGATAGGACACTTTCTATAGTGCATCTATAAAAATTGGTAAGAGTTTTAATTAGCTTAAATTTTGCAGGAAGGTAGAGGGTTGGAGAGAACAGAAGGAATGGTTGTGATTGGCTACAGACCAAAGTTGTCAAGGAATTACTTAAAGAATTACTTTAAAAACTGAATTTAAACAAAGGTAAAGATATACCTGTGGAGCAAAAAATTGTTAAAATTGCTATTAAGTCCCCAGGGTTGTAATGTGCCTAGTCAGATGAGGTTCTGTTCTTCAAGCTCAGCAGGTTAGACAGCATCAATGGGGAGAGAAACTGGTCAATGAAAGGTCAACAACCTGTAACATTAACCCAATTTCCTCTCTCCACAAATGCTGCCAGGTACTTCCAAAATTGTCTTTAATTTCAGATTTCCAACATCTGCAGTGTTCTGAATCCACAGCTCCAGCACTTTTTTCTCTCTCTCCTCTGTCCCCTCATGCATCTCCCTCTATTTAAATCTCCTTCTACCAGATCATCTGCAATGAACAAGCCTTCACCCCTTCTCTCAGCTGGCAGCACCACTACCTGCATCATGGTCTCTCTTGGTCTTTGATTGAACACAAATGTTCCCTTTACTCTCTCCATCGCTCACCCTTCTCTCCAACTTAAGTCATGCTTGATCTCTAGCATTTCCTAGCTATAATGAAAGGTCATCGCCCTGAAATATTAACTGTCTCTACAGAAGCTGCCTGACACGTGAGTATTTGCAGCATCTTCTGTTTTTTTTTTATTTAAGATGAGTTCAGATGTTGTCTCACCTATACATGGCTGTGGCTGTCTCTCCTTGTAACACAGGCACTCCAGTCCTGGTGACATCCTTCTGAGTCTTTTCTGCACCCCCTCTAGCTTAATCACGCCCTTCCTATAGTGTGGTGACCAGAACTACCATGTCCTTCCTATTGTGTGGTGAGCAGAACAACCATGTCCTTCTTATTATGTGGTGACCATGTGCATTATGTGATACAATTTCAATGAATAAAGCTGTCACTATGGAAAGTTGAGGATTTATCATATGGATTGGGAGGGCTGTAATTTCTCTCCATGCTATAGCATGTCGGCTTGTGCGTGACATGCTATAGCATGGAAGTGCCAGACACATAGTAGTGTCCAACAGCTCCAATACACATCATTGGTCTCCTTGTCTATGATTTTTCTGTCACACAAGCATAGCCCATCAATAGCCAGCACCATTTGTGCATATGCGGACCTAAGCAGGCTGTTTTGATTAAAGTGGACCTGCCTGAGCAAGTCCTAGGCCATGGACTCTGACAGGTTCCCTTTAAGTTATATATAAACCCCTTCTAATGCTTTTCCATTGGGCTTCCCAAAACCCCACCAAAAGGGTTGAGTTGTCAGAAGGAATCAGCCACCGGAGACCAATGGACAATTCCTCCTGATGACTCAACCCAACCCTTGAGTTCCCCACCTTCCCCAAAGAACATGGCAACCTGCCAGAGGGCTATCTCCCCCTTGGCTGCACCACCAGAAACTGGAAACCAGACCCTAACAGTCATGCGAGAAGGAAAATCCCTTCAGTACAAAAGGCAAGCATAATCCAAGCTATAGCACACAATGCCTTTAGGCTTCAAGTGCTATAGAATTTTGCAGCAATACACCATCAAAAAAACTCATTTGTTGGAACCCTATGTACTCTGTCACGTGTTAATACAACCTATGTAAAAAGGGAACTTCCATTCCCTCCTACCTTGTTATATTGCTGCATGGTGCTATCAATTCAGTGGAGACCAGATAATGCAAAGCACCTAAAGAACATGACACAAAATTGGCATGGTTGCAAAAATGGACAGTTAAATCCCTCCTGATCTGGGTACTAATACCATGTCGATGAAGGATTACATCAAAGCTAGCAGGCTATCCAACTGCACTTATCAAGGTGAACCCTGGAGATTTTAAAGACAGTTCATTTTCTCCTCTTCTAGAAAGTCTGTACTTACTACATATATTTCTTGTTTAAATATAATTATACAACTACAATACAAATTACTGAAATGCATGGAGAAAGGAAACAAATTAAAGCCTCAGATGAAAGGAACTAGGCCAGTAAGGTTAGCATTGAAAAACTAGGAGAAAAAGCAAGGTAATGGAAACAATTAGTTGTATGATGTCTAGGCTAGATTTAAATCTCCACAGACAGGGAGAAAGGGAATTAGTGAAGTAAGAATTTCATCAGTTTGAAATCCTGGGAAAAATAATTTGTAATGTCAGACTTAACATTAAATATTGATTTAACAGAGTGATGGCTGTAGCTACCAAACAGGTTGGGATGATGGTAATTGGTAATTGCTTTATTATCGTCACATGCACTGAGAAACGGTGAAAAACTTTGGTTTTCATGCAATCCATACAGATTATTTAAAACCTAAGTACATTGAGGTAGTACAAAGGGAAATACAATAACAGAATGCAGAATATAGTGTTACAGTTAGTTACAGAGGAAGGAGAGTGCAGGTAGACAATAAGGTGCGAGGCTATGACGAGGTAGATTGTGAGGTTAACAGTTCACCTTTATTCTACAAGACATCCATTCTGGACTCTTAAAATAGCGGGATAGAAGTTGTCCTTTAGCCTAGTGGTATGTGTTTTCAAGGTTTTGTACCTTCTGACCAATGGGAGAGAAGAGAGAATGTCCAGGGTACGTGGGATCTTTATGTTGGCTGCTTTCCTGAGGCAGCAGGAAGTGTAGACAGAGTCAATGAAGGGGAGGCTGGTTTTCGTGATGGACTGAGCTCTGCAGTTCCTTGCGGTCCTGGGCAGAGCAGTTGCCATGCCAGGCTGTGATGCATTCAGATAGGATGCTTTCTATGGTGCATCTATAAAAATTGGTGAGGGTCAGCAGGGACGTGTCGAATTTTCTTAGCCTTCTGAGTAATTAGAAATGCTAGTGTGCTTTCTTGACTATAACGTGTACGTGGCTGGACCAGGACAAGCTATTGGTGATGTTTACATCGAGGAATTTGAAGCTCTCAATCATTTCCACCTCAACACCATTGATACATACAGGGGCATGTTCTCCAAGCCACTTCTTGAAGTCAATGACCGGCTCTTTTGTTTCACTGACATTGAGGGAAATGTTGTTATGACATCATGCCACTAGGATCTGTATCTCCTTCCTGTACTCCACCTGTTGTTATTTGAAATCAGGCCCACTACGGTGATGTCATCTGCAAACTTGTAGATGGAGTTAGAGCAGAAGCTGGCCACACAGTCGTGAGTGCATAGGGAGTAAAGTAAGGGGCTGAGGATGCAGCCTTGCGGAGCACCAGTGTTGAGGATGATCATGGCAGAGGTGTTGCTGCCTATCCTTACTGACTGCAGTCAGGAAGTCAAGGATCCAGCTGCAAAGGGAGGTGTTGAGTCCCAGCTCTCGGAATTTGATGATGAGTTTGCTTGGATTTATAGTATTGAAGGTTGAGCTGTAGTCAATAAAGAGGAGTCTGACACAGGTGTCTCTGTTATCCTGACGCTCTAGAGAAGAGTGTAGATTCAGGGAGATGGCGTCCTCCATGAACCTGTTTGATGGCAAGCAAATTGCAGTGGGTCAAGGTTGTCTGGGAGGCTGGAGCTGATATCTGTCAATGACCAGCCTCTCGAAGCACTTCATGATGGTGGATGTCAGAGCCACCAGGCGGTAGTCATTAAGACACGTTACCTTATTTTTCTTTGGCACCAGGATGATAGTGGTGTTCTTTAAGCAAGTGGGAACCTTAGATTGGAGTAGGGAGGTTAAAAATGTATTTAAGTGTATTTAAAGATGTATTTGCATTCAGAATACTAAAACATTGAGTGCCATTGATAATGTAAATAATATAAAGCAAAACAAAACAAAATGTAATCTGGAGAGCATTAGAAACTCGAGGTACAGGAAATGTTGTCTGTTACATTTAGGTGTTGGCACAAGTATCTCTGATATCCTGCAATAAATCACGTTAAAAAAGGAAATACTAAAATATTTCTACTCCCTGTTCTCTCTACATTCTTGACTGTGCGTCTAAGGCCAAGAAAGCTCACAAGGGCCTCTACTTCCTCAGGAGGCTAAAGAAATTTGGTTTGTCCCCTTTGACTCTCACCAACTTTTACTGATGCACCATAGAAAGCATCCTACCTGGATATATCACAGCTTGGTACGGCAACTGCTCTGCCCAGGACTGCAAGAAACTGCAGAGAGTTGTGGACACAGCCCAGCACATCATGGACGCCAGCCTCCCCTCCTTGGACTCTGTCTTTACCTCTCGTTGTCTCGGTGAAGCAGCCAGCATAATCAAAGACCCCACCCACCCGGGACATTCTCTCTTCTCTCCTCTTCCATCGGGTAGAAGATACAGGAGCCTGAGGGCACGTACCGCCAGACTTAAGGACAGCTTCTACCCCACTGTGATAAGACTATTGAACGGTTCCCTTATACAATGAGATGGATTATGACCTCACGATCTATCTTGTTGTGACCTTGCACCTTATTGCACTGCACTTTATCTGTAGCTGTGACACTTTAGTCTGTACTGTTATTATTTTTACCTGCACTACATCAATGGACTCTGTACTAACTCAATGTAACTGTACTGGGTAATGAATTGACCTGTACGATTGGTTTGTGAGACAAGCTTTTCACTGTACCTCGGTACAAGTGACAATAATAAACCAATACCAATACCAATAGCTCAAACACCATCTATAAATTCGCAGCTGACACCACTGTTGTTGGTGGAATCTCAGATGGCAATGAGGAGGTGTACAAGAGTGAGATAGATCGGCTGGTTGAGTGATGTCGCAACAACAACCTCGCATTCAACATCAGCAAGACCAAGGAACTGACTGTGGACTCCTGAAGGGGAAGTAGGGAGAACACACATTAGTCCACATTGAGGGGTCAGCAGTGCAAAGGGTGAGCAGCTTCAAGTTCCTGGGTATCAAAATATTGGAGGATCTATCCTCAGCCAAACACACAAATGCAATCATGAAGAAGGCGCGCCAGTGGCTCTACTTCGTTTGGAGTTTGAGGAGATTGCGTATGTCACCAAAGACTCTTGCAAATTTCTACACATGTATGGTGCAGAGCATTCTGACTACTTGCATCACTGCCTGATATGGAGGCTTCAATGCACAGGATCGCAAGAGGCTGCAGAGGGTTATAGACTCAGCCAGTTCCATCATTGGCACAACCCTCCCCACCACTCAAGAAGATGGCATCCATCACTAAGGATCCTCACCATCCGGGACATGCCCTCTTCTCATTACTACCATTGGGGAAGAGGTACAGGAGCCTGAAGACCCACACTCAATGATTCAGGAACAGCTTCTTCCCCTCCACCATCAGTTTTCTGAGTGATCCATGAATCCATGAACACTACTTCATTTTTCCTTTTTTTTTGCACTATTTATTTATTTTTGTCATTTATTGTAATTTTTATGTCTTTGCACTTTACTGCTGCCACATAAAAACAAATTTCACATCAAATAGGTCAGTGATAGTAAACCTGATTCTGATTCTGAAATATAGCCTAACCAATAAAAGGCAGAAAAAACAAAAATTGATAGTTTAATCACTTTACAAAGCATTATATAAAGATTAGAATATATACATAGAATTAATGTACAAATTGAAATATTATAAATCAACTTATAAAAAATTAAAACTTATTTTGAAATTCATTAAATTTTGATGGATTTATGTAAGTGTGGAGAAGGGTACAAACAGCAGAGCCAGTGAGGGACATCTGAATTACTGAAAACTCTGGGATTTCCACAATAAATTATGCATGCACAGAAATCCTAGCTGTTAATCTCACAAAATAATGACAGATTTTCACCATCATTACAAGCACATAATGTTGGCCATTGAATGATGACAGCAAATCACAGACTGTTAATGTTATATTTAGAGTTAGTTTGTGCCAAGTGTCAATGCAAGCCCTCCCTGGGTTATGACTGAGTGTTTGGGAGACCGACGGGATGGATGGGAATGGATTTGCCTGTTGCTGGGGGCTGCAGGCATCTTCTGTTGGATGGGAACAGGGCATTTCCACATGCCTTCTCCACGCCACTCCCCACTTCCCCACCCCTCCCCCCCACCAAGCCACTACAGTCAGAGGATGGCTCAAGCCAAGCAGACCTGGGAGCAGTGAACAGACTCACTCGGTCATTCACTGAACCAACGAGGCCAGCTGGTGGCTGCTCTTCCCATGCCTGCTCACTCTCCTGTCACAGCTGTTTCTGTGATCCTCTCCCACACACTCATTTCCAAATTAAGAACAGTTCTGAGTACAAACAGTTCTCAGGAACAGAACCATCATAACCTGGGGACTTGCTGTAAAGCTTTTCCAATTTCTTTAAACCAAGACAGTGACATAATACTTCAATCTTAAGTAATGTAGTAAATCAAGTTGTCCTTTTTAACCGTTGTGCATTGTATATAGACTACTACTAGACACCACCAGCATTCTAGTTCTCAGTCTTGGCCTTGCATAATGAAAACTGAAATGAAGTGGGGCACCTCACTCAGTGTCATCAAAATAGCCAAGAGCAGCAGGTGACCTCATAACTCACTTAAGCACTGCCTTTGGGTAGCGAAGGTTGGTGTAGATCGAAAGGGAATAGTTAACACTTAAATCCATCTCCAGCTGCTGACCATGTGCAGCAAGATAAAATATTTAGGCAATAGCAAGTAGCCTCACCTGCAGGAAGAGTGGCTAACTGTGGCTAGGTGACTGTATGAGCAGCCGTACAGTAAAGAAAGTGTGGTTTCTGAGCAGAGAACCAAGGGGTTGTGAATGTACAAGCTATGAAAGGAGAGTAAGCGGGAGGGAGAGAGAGGTTTTTTACTATCCACAGGGCCATAATATTTCAATATTTTCTTAAGATATTGGAGGCTATTCAGCTCATTGAGTCCATGCTGGCTCAGAGGGCAATCCCATTTCCCCATTAATTTTCCCTGCAATCTATACTCTATACATTCCCATCCCACTTACACTAGGGGCAATTTACATTGGCCAATTAACCTGCCAACCTGCACATCCTAAGCACGTCGGAGGAAACTGGAGCACCTGGAGGAAACCCATGCAGTCACAGGGAGAATATGCAAACAGCACACAGACAGTACTGGGGGTCAGGATTGAATCCAGGTCACTGCAGCTGTGAGGCAGCAGCTCAACAAGCAACGCCATCATGTTGTCCCATAGTGAGGGCACACTGGTATCCTACTTAGCACTGATTCACTATAGCCATCTTGGTCCTCCAGTCCAAACACTCACAGGGCCCCCCACTCCCACCCATACCCCCCATACTTTAAAAAAGACATCTGTTTGAGCTACCAGCTTATTGTGCCAGGAACCTGGTGTGAACCGCTGTCCTCTGCTGATATTATCACATCTCCTCCTCTGTGTATTGACAGACTGTCTGGATCCTATGGCTTCACTCAACACCATCTGTTGGATTTCGTGTCCCCCCCAGATATTCTTTTGGTTACTATTTCTTCCCACTCCAAAGACATCTCCAGGTTTACAAGCTCAACAATGGTCACAAGCCTTTGAGTTTGCATAGCCAAACAAGGAGATGAGGATACAACAGCTTCCATTTCATTCAACTGGAGGTAATGAGAGAGAACGCAGGATGTGGAAGGTGTGTCAACACAGGGAGCAGGTGCTCTCAGTCCCCAGCGATGGTGCACACTCATTGTGCCTGCAAGGTTGAGTCCTCAGCCCCACTGAGGCAATGCACCGCTCACCCAGCCCGTTCAACACCAGATTTATTGTTGCAAAAGCCCCAGTGCAGATCAGGGGGTCACACCAGCTTCCCAACACAGCAGTGCTATCAGTAATGCACATCTGTATACATAATGCTATAATGACCCTTTTTACTGGTGGCTCCAGTGGCACATGTTCCTGGGAATATATCCTAGGCACTAAATAAGGTATCACTCTATTCTCAATGTAATAAAACAAAAGGTTTCACAGTCAGGAAATACTGAGTTGTAAACAATGAGAAAAGTGCAGCAGCTGTTTGTTTACACGTGGAATTTCATGTCAATATGCAGTTAATTGATTTCATGCAGAAAGAAATAAAGTTTGCATGTTCCCACATGAAATGTAACTCCATTGTAACTATGCCATTCTAATGAAACTCCCTCCTGAAAACCCCTTGAAAGGAAGTGTAACCCTTTGTAAATATTAAAGTTGTGTTCCACCACCTGGAATGTAACCCCACATTATTATTTTGTAACAAATTGAAAACTGTATTAAAAAACTGGCACAGCTACCAGACAGGAGATGGGAAAAGAGCTAAACCCTATCCATTCAGGTCAGGAGGGGAGCAGGGATGTGAAACATTGTGTTGGATCAAAGGGGAAACTACAGTTACAATTGTTTATGGCTAGCAAAGGTTTAATTTAAAAGTAAGACATCTTGGCCACCAGGGTACTCAGTCAAGAGAAAGGTGAGCTGATTGGATACCACTTCATGCCTCACTGAATCATCAATAGATTGACCACTCCAGGATGGCCATGAACATATGGAGGACTCAGCTCATAACAGAGAGGTAGATAGAGGCAGGAAAGAATATCCTACTTTCGGTTGTTATATTAAGATTATTGTAATTTCTCAACATCAAGTCCAGGTATTTCACAAAAGAATAAGGATTTCTGTTTTGTCATTTATTAAAAATCCATCATCAGAACTTCTGCACAACTGGCAATAATCATATTACCAATCTGTCGTAAATGTGAATGGGTAGGAGAAGTCACCAGTCCTACAGCAGAAAAATGAGGTTTTTTTAAAATGAAAAAATACAGGCTTTGTACTTGTCTAATTCAAGCAAAAATAAAAGAAAATAAGCAAAATTAAACTTTAGTACTGATCCAGACCGCGTAAGAACATTTTGACCAAAGTAAATTGAAAATTATAGTACAGCAATTTAAAGAGGTTGGTGAGCCAAAATTTACAAACACCAACATCTACATTCTAGTTTCAAGTCTGTTGCAGTTATCTTCTTCTGTTCTTTTAACTTGTCTCTGAAGACAGAATGAGCAACTGCAAACAGCCAAATTAAAATACAAACCACTGACTGAGCTCAGTTCACAGACATATGTATGTAGAGTAATCATAATGATCATATTGATTTAATTCAAGCTGTACATCTTATACTAATACAAAGTATTACTCATCAGTCAGCCTATTTGACTTAAACAAGACAGGTTTAGCTATAAACCATTTTTAAACTCCTTTGCCAAGAAAAAAAAGCTTATGAGCAATCCTGGCATCATCATGGCTTAAACTACTTAAGAGCTAAACTGCTTGCTCATGGTACTGCTCTATTTTACTTTCCCTCAATAATCAATACTAATAATCATAATCAATACTATAAGTGTGTGATTTTTAATTATCAAGATTAATGAGTTGCTTGTTAACCATATTAACTATTTGTTGTCTCAGATCTCTTTAATTTGTGTGACCGCTGCATACCATAACCTACAATGCTTAAAATAAGACAATGATATAGTGTTACATTTAGTCTACAGCATAGGAATTGGTCATATGGTCCATTTTGATCTATGCCAGTTTTACATTCCATGAGAGTTACTGATCACCCGTCTTCATCTAAATCTTATCTGAATAATATTCTATTTCCTTTTTTTGTCATCAGCACAAACCAGGAGATGCATAATGAAAGGCCTTATTATGAAGTGAGCAGTCATAATCTGGAATTAACTGCCCATCAGAGTTATTGAAGAAGATTCAATTATTCTTTATAAAAGGAGTTAGTTATGTACTTGAGGGAGCAAAAATGTCCAGGTCTATAGGAACAGAACTGGGGAATGAGACTTGATAGTTCGTGTAGAAAACCAACATGGGTTTAATGGGTCAAATAGTGCCTCCTTCTGCACTGTAATAATTCCATAATTCATCAGCTTATCTAGTTCACCATTTAATGAATCCATCATATTCACCTCATCTACTGCATGTTTAGTGGCTTTCACATTCTAACCTCTCTGTGTAAAGAACATTCTCAAGAGTGAAAGGGATAATATACATGAGTATATATTTCATCTCACAATGAATCTGGGGAATTTATAATGGAAAACAGCAGAAGGGAGATTATTAACAGGTATTTTGCAACAGTCTTCTCTACACAAGATACAAGTAATAACCTAGAACACCTGTCAGTGGGGATTTGGAGGGGAGAGGGAAACTCAAGAAAATTACAATCACAAGCAAAATGGTACTCAAGCAAATTGTAGAAGTTGTAGGCTGACCAGTGTCTAGGCTCTGATGGATTTAATCCTAGGGTCTTAGAAGAAATGGCTAGTAAGATTGCTAAAATGTTGGGGTTAATTTTTCAAAATTTCTAGCTTTGGGGAAGGTTCCATCGGATAGGAAAATATCAAATGTAACTCCTGTATTCAAAGGGAGGGAGGTAGGGGGAGGAGGAAGGAAGCAGAAAGCAGGAAACTATAGGCCAGTTAGTTTAATATCCATCATTGGGAAAACATTAGAGGCTATTACTAAAAACTTGTTGCTGACACAGAAAAATTATTAAGATAATCAAGCAAAGTCAACATTTGTGGAAAGGAAATCGTGTTTGACCAAATTATTGGAATTCTTTGAAGAAATAACATGTGCTGATGTGCTGCAGATAAATAGAACTGGTGGATCTTTATTCTTCAAAAGGCATTCGATGAGGTGCCACATCAAAGATTTTGGCAGAAAAATAATGGCGTGGATAAAAGATTGGCTGACAGAGAAAATATGCAAGAATGAGCCTTTATCTCATTGGCAAGTTGTAATGAAGGGTGTGTCACATAGATTAGTACTGGGACAATAATATTATACAATTTTTATTAAGGATTTAAATGAGGACACCAAAGGAATGGTTGCTAAATTTGCTGATGGTTATGACATGAACAATAACGAGGCTAGAAAGGGATATAAAAAGGTTAAGTGAGTGGACAAAGATCTGCCAAATGGAGTATAAAGGGGGAAAATGTGGAAGTATCAATTTTGGCAGGAAAAATAATAAAGAAGCAAATTAACTAAATGGTGAGAGATTATAGAACTCTGAAATGCAGAGGGATCTGGGTAAACTAATTCAGAATTCATAAAAAGGTTAGTTTGCAGACACAGATTATTGCAAGGAGTACTGAATACTAAAGGAATGAGCTTGTGCTTCAGTTACGTCAGGCATTTTTGAGACCTCATCCTGGAATGTTGTCTACAGGATTGATCTTCTTATTTAAGAAAGGATGTTAATGAATTAAAAGCAATTTAGAAAAGACTTAACCGAGCTAATGTCTAGAATGGGCAGGTTGTCCTATTAGAAAATGTTAGATAGCAAAAGTCTGAGAGGTCCTGACAGGTTGGATGTGTAAAGGATGTTTCCTCTTGTGGAGTCTTTGGAACGGTCTTCATCAAAGGACTGTGGAAGCAGGGTTTATGAATATTTTTAAGGCAGGGGTAGATCTCCTCTTGATAAACATGAGGTGAAGGTGAAAGGTTTATAGGGGACAATTCAGATGAATATTTACTACATCAATTCAGGAGGCTTCCATAAAGATTCATGACTTCAAAAAGACAAGAGCAACAAAATCAGCATTTCTTCATTTTGAAATGAAGAACATTTTCAAAAAAGGAAAACAAATATAGGACAGAATGGATATTGTAACTTTAGTGGTATCTAAATGTACTGAAACAGTAGAAGCAAAGGAATCAAATTCAGTGTGAAATCCATTTAATATTTTGAGAATAATCAGCAGGTCAGGCAGCAGCTTGTGATCAGAGTACCAGTTAATGTTTCTAGTGTTTTTATAAAAGGTCATTAACTCCATATCTCTCAAATAAATGCCATCTGACCTGTTGAGCAAGCCCAGCAATTTGTGTTTGCATTTCAGATTTGCAGCATTCCAAATATTTTGATTTTGTATTTAATTTCTTGCTTTATGTTAGTCATTGATTAAACAATCTATTACACATAAATAGTTAAAGCAATAAGATTTTCTCTACAGGACTATTTCCACAATTTATGGTTCAATGAGCAATAATTAGTTGGCACAAAGTTAAAGAACTACCTTCTTTCCGCCTTCCTTTACTTCAGCTTTCATGAAGAGCTGTGGAGTACATCCCTCATCAGTTCTAGTCCTTCTTTGCCTCTTCCAACTGGCCACTAGCCAGATTTGAATATAGAGAGGAATCCATCACTGCCAGATCCAGTCCGAGCCTCACTGCAGTCAAACATACAGTATTCAGCAGGAGTCACTTGAAGTAGTTAAAGGATGTTTCAGCCTATTATAGCAGAGCTGAGGTTGGCACATACCACTAAGAATTGGGTTGATATATTCACAAAAGAGAATGATCATGATCTAGAAACAGCAAGGATGCTGATCCCTGCTGAATCAAGGCAGCTGTTCACTGACAACATCCACAACAGACATCCTTAGACTGCATAAATGTATCCTTTTGGCCTTAAACACTGAACACCAGAGGCTGAAGTGAGATCATGGGGTTTATAAGATATCTCCCAATTGGATTCTTTGAGATCAAATATACCTTAAAAAAAATGTACTTTGTATTCAACTTACCTACTTGCAGAACATTTCCCTCTAAATTACAGGATTCCTATATCTCATATCTTTCCTCATAGATTCAGTGAGGGTTAAATGACATGTGAAAATAGAAGGGCCTTCAACTTGAAATGCTAATTCTTTTTCTTCCACAGATGCGGCCTGACCTGCCAAGTATTTCCAGCATTTTCTGTTTTTATGTTAAATGACATGTGCGAGGGCATTTAACTAAAATAGAATAAAGAAATAGCATTAAATTAGACAGGAGAGTCAATCCGCTGTCTAATCAACATTTCAGAAAAGAAAATTCCATCTGTATTCTCTGATCCATGAAACAATCCACTTATGGTACCATTTGTAACAGACTTTATTAAAAGTTAATTGAAGTATGGCCTTGGGACCCAAAAAGAAGGGTAAGAGCAACTTGATTACTTTAGCAAATTGCAAAGCTGATATCATGATGAGTGAAGGTGAATCAGCTTCACCCAGATCAATATATCATGCAGACTATAAAATTAATTGCAAACTAGGTCTGATCAGTTAGGCACAAAGGGCATTTACATAAGAAATTGTAAACTACTAAATATAAATCAGAATAATGCAAGCAGGAACCAATCCAGTAAGATTGAATTTTTTAATATGCAACAGGAAAGACAATTCCCCCAATTAAACATGTTTAGTTTTGAGTTTTTAACTTACCTTAAGGTATTGTAGTTTAAATAAATTAATTTAAGGTATTGTAGCACAAGGTCTTGCAATCACTAATCTTTCACCTCTAATTTAAGTGTTTTACAGACAGAAGTAAATTGCCAACAGCCTTGTCTGTACACGTACATGGTAGTTGGATTAGCTTTCAGGACATGTAGGTCAAATGTATGTATTCTATGTGAAATGCAAAGATTGTCATAGAAGGATTTATAATTTTAATTTACAGAGAGAAAAGAACACATCATATTTCTTGTAATTAAACATTTTGATCTAAGTTTATTCCTGTAAATCTCTGCTGCAAATGATCTAATATCATTCTTGATGTGTTCATAAGTGAACACAATAATCCAGGTGTGCTCTTACTGGGGCTTTGAGTAGATCCAGCATGACTTCTAATTCCTGCATTCTGGTTCTCTAGATATAAAGCCCAATATTCTATGAGACTTTCCGATTATTTTCTGGACCTGTACAATGCATTTTAATGATTCATGGAAATGAATCCCACTTTTTCTAGCTTTTTAACATTTAGAAAGTACTCTGACATCCTTTTTAAACAGAAAATGGGATGGTCTTGCACTTGTCCATACTGAATCCCACTGGGTACAGTTTTGACCCTTCACTTAATCTCTTAATAGTTCTTTGTTATCTTCTGATTCCATCTGTATTGTTTACAATGCCATTTTTCTATGTATCAACAGCAAATATCCCATATCGCTAATCCATCTTCTTTTAACGACTACAAATTGTTGGGTCCAAATTAAACATCATGAAGATGTTATTAGACATATCCTGACAGCTAGAGGCATTGCCTATTGTCCCTACTGCCATTCAGCCAATCCCCTAACCAGGTCTAACTGGCACAACATTGTGGGCCGAAGGGCCTGTACTGTGCTGTAATGTTCTATGTTCAGGTCAATTGGATGAACCTCAATTTTAGTTAAAAGTAAATTTATCAAATGGCTCCTTAAAGTTAAATATCTTCTGTTATCCACCAGTTCATCACCTTTACAAAGGAAATCAATCAGATTCAACAGGCATGACATGCTCTCTCTGGAGGAGGACATCTAGGAAGTATTGGCATAGAAAGTGTTCTCATCTGACAAGGTGTGATGAACCCAGAGAAACTGAAACTGGGAGAAAGGAAACTGTAGTTTTTTTTCTTTTCAGTTATGGTTTAATTAAACACTGCCATTTCTCTTCCAGAATTGCCTACCTTGAATTGCCCACAGTCTGTAAGTTTCATGAACTTGGGTGCTAATGAGATTCATAATTTAATTTCCACCTTGTTGCTTCATATATATTTCAGATTGTAGCTGGGACAGATGAATGACTTTACCATTTCAACAATGCTGAATGCTATATGCTATTTGCACCTCATTCAGGTTGTGTGGCTCTTCTTCGGCGGCCTGTATTCAGGTTCTCACCCAGTTTATTTCCAGACCAAATGGGAGATAGGTTTTAAGTAATATTTGGGTCAACCTTTAAAAATCTTGTTTGGATTTCCTGCAAAGATCAATATCTATTTTCAACATTATGAGCCTATATCATGTCTGTTACAAATCCAATCTTGGGAACAAAGGAGATGGTGGTTAATTCTTTGACAGGCCTATTAATAAATGACTAAATGTAGAAAATGCCCTGTAGTGAATGGGAGAAAAGTCCATATTAAATGTCTATCAACTGAGGAAACCTGCTGGTAAAGTGAAGAAGCCATGCTCCAAGAGGAAATCCAGCAGCACTGGACATCTGGCCAGGTTTCAAAGAAAGAATGCTGATTTGATCCTTGGATAATGATGGAATTCCAACGCATAAACCAATATTCCTGATGATATTTTCAAGGTCTCCTTTAAAATAATGAATAGAAGAATGTTATACAAACACTGTTAGCAAACATAAACTAATGTTATCAACAGTAACTGTTAGCCTAATTTTCCCAAATGTGAAAAACAACAAATATTCTTAATGCCTCAATTTCTAGTGTGTATATGCAGGGCCATAATCTTTCTTTCCAACAAAATGAGTGGAGGGAAAATGAGTGCTGCCGGTTACACGTACTTTAGAATACAGCCATCAACTTTATCAATGCTGCCTGACTCATTGCATGCACTTTATGAAAAAGAGATCCTAATCCCCATGGTTAACCCAGGCATTTTCTGTGTAATGTTTATTATTTGCCTCTCAGATGTTGCCTTCAGTTGCCTTATCCTCCTCATTTGGGTAAATCCCTACTATCTTGCCTCTATTCATCTTCATCGAGGAAATGCAATCACATTGCAACTCTCAGGACTTAATATTGAATTTAACAATTTCAGATAACCATCCTCTTCTTCTCTCTCCACTAATGTGACTGTACCCTTCTGTTTCAATTTGCTTCTTTTATTTTTCTTCTGTCTCCGACTGCTGGTTTTTAAAGTAATTGTTACCCAGATAATTTTGGTCAGCAGCCTATCACAGGCATTCCATCTATTCTCTCTACACCTCCTCCTCTCCACAATTTAAAAAATGCTTGTTTCTTTTTCACTTTTCCAGTTTTGGCAAAGAGCAAATGGAATGGTTATGTATTATCAGCAGATGAAAATATCATCAGCAACATTGATCCATGCATTGGAATTCCATCATTATTCCAAGCCATAAAACATCAGTGTTGCAGTTGGCCTGAACTTCTGGAATTGTGTTTCCTGTTGAGTGGCTTCTCCCTCTCCTCCCCAAGGAGTATATTTTAGGAATTTAGTTGAACACTTCCCAGTCGTCTTTTCTCTTTTCCTTACAATCTTTCTGTTTTGTAACTTCTCCCCTTTTACCGTCTCTTTCTTTACAGATGAATGGGTTGTGAAACCTGCTTGATATGTCCCTTCTAAAACTCAGTGGAAGCTGGAGAAAGCTGTGGAGGTAGACCTACCACATCCAGAAAATCTTTGTTCTTTGAGCTCAGGCATTTTAACATTCTCCAAGTCACCTTCCCAATTCATTTCTGTAATTTAAGTACATTATTTTCTTTTTGCATTACTTCAGATTACACTTCTATATTTGCACTTTACTATTGTTTTGCGCTGATTGCTGTATTTATTGTATTTATTATTACCATGTATACTGTCTACTCTGTGAGCACACGAGCAAGGAATTTCATTGCCCTGGTGTACGTGACAATAATCTAACCTATTCTAATCTAGCCTGACATGCAAGTATACGTGAATGATTCCACTCATTCTAAAAATTTACTGAAATAGTTAAAACCTGTGCGGCTTATCAGTGGCAAAGAGATGAGTATAAGAATAACAGTCCCTGTAATCCTAAACAAAAGTGAGAAGATCAATTCAGTCCAATAGCTGGTAACAGAGCACTTAGCTGCTTTCATTTTACCAACAAACTGGTATTGGAGAAAAGATAACAAAATGATACATTTTACTTCCATTACACTGCATACCAAAATGTGACTCAATAAGAGAAATATCATTCTATTATGCACCAAGATATAATTTCAGTCTTGTGGCATCACACACTGACAGTGGTTTGAATAACGAAGTTACTCATTTTCATTAATGAATGCTCTCACCTTTGAATCTGCTTTGTGTATAACAATGATAAAATGTGGCTGTCATTTTGATTAAAAGTTTGATTATTATGCTATCACTTTAGGATAGCACCAATGAGTAATGTGCATTGTCAATCTGAACTAGGTAGACCTTCCTGGATAAATCACATATATCTTAAATCAGTTTTGAATTATTTCAAAATGTGTTATGCCCAATAAAATTATAGAAAAAGGTTGACATGTTTGCCATCAGCACTCCTATTATGAAAATCTATTTTAAAAGGTAGTAATGCATCTTTAGCAAAATTCTGCAGGGATTTGTTGTTTGATTGAAAATCATTATGTAAACTTGGCAAGGAACAGGAAATGTGCTTCTGGGGTCACTTTATGAAAATAAAAATCATGTTTGTTCAGAAAACTCCAAACGAAAACAGCACTGTGCTGCTGAAAATTAGATTAATGTGGTACAAAGCAATTTTGTGCACATTTCTGGCATCCAACACAAATATGATCTCCTTATTTTTAGATTTTTTGGAGTTCATTTCAAATAAAGCACCTTTGCAGCTTGCAGTTTGAATGGAAGTACCTAAAAATATGGATAATATCAAACAAGCACCAAGAACATATTCACCCATGCCTCATAGGGACCCATGCTCTTATCTACACTTCTCAACGGACCTATGTCTATGTCTATACATACCATCCTCCCACAAAATAATCCTCACTGACATCTGTCTCACAAAATATAGTCTCACACACATGCCTTCACTGCCCTCACTCCCGTTCCTAGCTTCCAAGCCACAGGATCATTCCAGCCAGCAGCCACATATCACAGTTTGCTGCTCACTGCTGCATTTGACACTCTCTGTTCCACAAGTTGAGACTTCATCCGCATCTCCCTCAACCCAAGGGAGCAGGGAAGCTGACCATGGTCATCACAATTCAATTCTCAGTTTCAGCCAAATATTGCAATAAAGGTTTACACAGAACCAAAGACTTAGTAAATTAAAATATGGAGACACAAGAGACTGCAGGTGCTGGAATCTGGAGCAACATACAAAACCTTGGAAGAACGCAACAGGTCAAGCAGCATCTATGGAGGGAAATGGACATTCAACTCTTTGGTTGAGACCCTTCGTCACGACTCTTCATCCTGTCCAGATGAAGGTTCTCAACCCGAAACGTCGACTGTCCATTTCCCTCCATAGGTGCTGCCTGACCCGCTAAGTTAAAATATGAGTTCAATCAGATCAAAATGGCACTTAATAATCTTCTCTTAATTCATAGGAATCCTCAGCAGCAGCTGAAAATGGTCAATGATTAACTTGATCAAGAAATATATGCAGTAACTTATGGTCTCATTTGAGACTGCAGCCAAACCTCTAATTAATATATTAACCTGTACAACTGCAAACCCAAGATCATACTTTGACAGCCACACTCAGATCCTAACTCCCAAAACTCAGCTATGAATGAAACACAACATCTGAGCTGTGAAAGGATGTGCTTCAAGCAGAACTTTCTTCTCACCTCTCTGCTGAAGGCTGATTCCTTATTTTGATTCTGCAACCTTCAGTTCTGGTCAACCCAGCAGGAAAAAAATCAACTCTTTTTTCTACTTTGTCAAGCATCTTTGGCTGGTGCCCCTTATGATTTTTGTATTGGAATAGTGTTTGAATACAGCTGGAGTGGTGGCCTGTCTTAAACCTATGTTAGCTTGTGTGCTTGAAAAGATACTGCACCTTTGACATGGCATGGTTAGATTGTAAAGAAAATTCTGAAATATGGACTTGCTGTGATGCTTAAACCTTTGGTTCTATTGCATGTCTACTTGTGCAAATGCAGCTCAGAGGTTGGTGAGCAGCATTGTTTACTCCTGAATAAAGAACCAATCTAATGTCCTGCTGATGTCAGAAGGCTCCATTCATTCAAGAGTACTTGAAAGTGAGCCCTCTTGCTTATTGATGCACTCCCTGCAGCTAATGTCACCCATACCAATGGATGAAGCCAGGGGAGTCTAACTTCAGTGATAGGGAGGTTATTAGAAACAATCGTGGGGGATAGGAGTAATCTGCACTTGAAGAAGCAAGTGCCTGCAATGATGAAGTGGCAATGAAGTCAGTGTCTCTTTGAGCCCCATGGAGAGAGCAGCCCAGGCACAAGAGCATGGTCAAAGATCTTCCCATAAAAATCACAAAATTTGAAAAACTGAACCTGTGAATAGGTTGGTCTTCAGGCAGACCTATGAAGACTCTCAGCATATTGTCGTATCCTTACTTTTTGCCCTGATGTCTCCAACACTCCCTAAGTGCCAGGCCATGCACATCCTAATGCTTATTTTTCTTGGACCAGAGGAGGCCGAAGGGGAATCTGACAGAGATATACAAAGTTATGTGAGGCATTGAAAAGGGGATACTCAGAAAACTTTCTGCATGGCAGAGGTGTCCAAGACCAGAGGCTATAAGTTTAAAGTGAGGAGTAAGAGATTTAGGAGGGAACTTAGAAAGAATTTTTTCACCCAGAGGGTAATTGCAATCTGAAACACACTGCCGGAGAAGGTAATCTCAAAACATTTAAGAAACATCTACATAAGCACTTGAATCATCAAAGCATGGTAGACAAAGGACCAAGTGCCGATAAATGGGATTAGTATAGATTGGACTCAGTGATCAGCATAGACATGATGGGCCAAAAGGCTTCTTTTTCTGAACTGTATGACCGATGTCGGCAGAGGTGTCACCACTGAGATATCCGTACAAGTAGCTCATCAGCTCAACACGGAAAAAAACACTCTCTGTCAGTTGTCGCACACTCTCGAGACCTTGGAAAGTACTTAAGTAATGCGGAGTCAGTTCTGAGACAGTCCAGTCAAGTCTCCTGATGTCACTAGATTGCCCCTTCAAATAGCAAGAAAAGCAAGCAAGAACAAAGTGTGATGTGTTCTTAGCTGTACTGAGACTGTTCTATGACAGTCATTGTGTGAGACTTTGAGCTAAAATTTATGTCAGTAAGGGCAGAAGCATGGCTTGCACAGACATTGACGTCATTATGTTTGCACCTGATGTCAGGAAAAGGTCAGACACACTAACATGGATTGTGAACAGATGTGTCCATTTCTATTTCATGATTGGCACAACCTCACCCAGAAGTGATCACTAACACGATTCCAATAAAATCAATATTTCATCATTAAAAAACAATGATAGTTAATCCAGTTAGAGAGCTTCAATTTTACATTTACTAAGGTTTGAATGATGTTTCACCAATTCATCATTCTGCGGTCTGACTAACTTAGTTGAATTTTTGATAAGTTAGCAAGGAGGATTGTTGAGGACTGTGCACTTGATGTAGGCCATACAGATTTTAACAAGTTTCAAAAAAGTTAAAGTCAATGGAAACCAAAAGAAATTGACAAATTGGATCCAAATTTGCTTAGTGGCTGGAAACAAAGGGCAATCGTTGACAGGTGTATTGGCAACCAGAAGGCTGTCTCTGGACTCAGTACTCATTCTCTTGCATTTTGTGCTGTATTTAAAGATTTAGACTTCATGATCTAGAAGTTTGCAGATGATATTAATACTGGCCACATGGTTGATACAAAGCAGAGGAGCTTTAGACTTCAAAAAGATATAGATATAGTTTTAGACTTCAAAAAGATCTGGTCAATTGGGCAGAAAAGTGGCAAATGAAATTCAATCTACAGTAGTGGGAGATAATATAATTGGAGAGGTGCAACAAGGCAAGGGAATGCACAATCAATGGGAGGATACTGAGATCAATTACAGTGAAATACATCTTCTCCGTAGTATTCTGGGGGCAGCCCGCAAGTGTTGTCACGCTTCCGGCACCAACATAGCATGCCCACAACTTCCTAACCAGTACATCTTGTAGGTTAAAAAAACACGTGGGTTGCTTTTCTTTATTAAACTAGACATATGAGGGTTGTGGAAGCTAGGTCATTGGGGGTATTTAAAAAGAAAGTAGATAAATTTTTCAAAGATCAGGGAACTGAGGACTATGGGAAGCCAGCATAAAAGGGGAGATGAGGCTGGGGCATATTAGCTATGATCATATTGAATGGCGGAGCAGGCTTGAGGGGCCAAGTGACCTACTCCTGTTCCTATCTTCTTATAAGAGCTGGGAGGTTTTATTAAAACTGTATGCAATATGTATTAGACCACCGCTAAAGTACTATGTACAGTTCTGGGCAAGGCATTACAAAAAAAAAGGTAATTGTTCTGGCGAAGGTGAAGGAGTTTTATGTTGCTAGGATGAGAAAACTGTAGCTGTGGGGAAAGAGTGGATATTCTAAAGCTGTTTTCTTTGGAACAGAGAAGGCTGTGGGGAGTCTTAATTGAGGGGTATAAAATTATGAGGCACATAGATTGAATAGGCATGAAGGATCTATCTTTGCAGAAGAATCAAAAATCAGAGGCATTGATTTAATCTCTGAAAGCATAAACTGCACCCCCAATGGATCTGATGGAAGGTGAGAGGCAGAGACGTGTATTAAGGGATTAAAATAGTAATTAGTAAAAGGATTAGCAGGCAGATGAGGATACATCTTTGGGGTCTGGAACTCTGTGCCTGAAAGGGTTGTGGGAAGCAGAATTCCTCATCATATTTAAAATGAAGTTGAATATGTACTTTAAGAGTCATGACCAGTAGAGCTACAGCCCAGATTAAGTACTGTAGCTCTTTTCTGACTGGCACAGACGCAATGGGCCAAATGGCTTCTTTCTATATTGTAAATCTTCTATGATTCTTTCTTTATGATTCTTATTTAACAGAGATTTCAGGTTTTATCCTTTTACTGACTGATCTATATTTTCCAGCATTTGTTATGTTTATTTTTTTCTGTAAGAATAATGTAGGCAGACCCCTAGTCAGACAGTTTAGAGTTACACTGATTCATGTAAACACACTATATATAACATTTCAATACATGCGGCTCCCTGCATCAAATTTACCCAATACACTGGAACCTGGTTTAGTGCTCAGGATGTGTTCACAAAAAGAAGCGCTCATGATAGTAACGCTAAAAGTGGTCTTTATAACATTATATGTACCTCTATAGAGATGTGATACTGGCAGCACTGACTGCTGTGCTGGGAACTGACATGAATCCCTGCCTTCCACTGGTGCTTCCCCTTCAATAAACTGCCCACAGTTCAGTGTGGAAATGCTGCCTGTGAGGGCTGGTGTTGGGCAGGCTGAAGCAAGTGTGTGGCTGCTCATCACTGAGATGTGAAACTTGGGGCTTCAAGCTGGACGGCATGGTGAGTGTGAGCCATTGCTGGGGACTGGCAGCACCTGCTCCATTGACAGACCACCTTGATCCCACAGTCTCTCTCATCACCTCCTGTTGGATCTGATGGAAGCAGCTGGTCTCCCCCTCTGTTTGCTGCACAGCTCCCCCCAGCCCTGAGATTTCACTATGGCAACAACCTCAAAATCAGCCAGCACTGCTGCGAATAAAAGTTTTAATAAGGCTATTAATTTCATTATTCTGTGTTTATATGTTCTTTTCTAATGAAATGGCTATCAATTCTTGGTACCAATCCCTATCTTCTTATTTTCATAGATTTAATGCTTTGAGTTACAAATAACATGGAGTTCAACTGTATTAGCTATCTGCCCGTCCTCTGGGAATTAACCCCACCCCCCATGGAATTTTTACATAATATCCATGAACTCTCCTTGTGGGGGGGGAGGGAGGGGCTGTAATCCCAAACTGGGATTCTATCCTCCTTCACCTTAACAAATTCATGAATTCTCCCCAAGGTGTTTTAATATTTATTAAGCTCACCTTCTCATGAAATGTTACCATTTTTCTGTCAATCCCTGTTGGTTTATGTTGCCCATTCTTTTGCAGCCTTTTCTGTCTGTCAATTTTCCTTTGGTTCTTTAGGTGTTTGTGTTCATTACTCTCTTTTCCTTTTACTTGATTCTATGTTCCTGCCTTAGAACAGTAATAAGAAGAAAACCAAATTAATATCAGCTTATGGAGTTCATTTTAAATTCCATATTAAAACTAATGAAATCCCATTGACAAAGGAGCAGTGTGAATAAAATTGTACCTATATGTGTTTGGATTTTTACTCATACTAATTACCCATGGTGATATTAATAACTACTTAAATGCATTAATGCTTTACATCTGATCTTCCAAAACAAGTAATCATTAAAGAAAATCCATTCTGTGCACCCAGGGTATTATCTTAATTCTATCTGTTTCGGCATTTTAATCCCTTAATGCACAAGCCTCCAGCCCTCCAACTCATACCAGCCCCAATGGGAGTGGAGCCGATTTCCCAACTGCATAGATAAATCCACACATGCAAGGTTTCAGTTTATAACAGAAACTATACTGTGAGTGGGAAAGTTGTTAAATTACAGACTCCTGCTTCTAAAGCTGCCACTACACACATCTTAAATTAAAATTTCCCTTGAAGGTAATTCCGGAGATTCACTACCCTCTGAGAGAAGAAATTTCTATGCACCTTAATATTAAAGGACCAGCCCCTTATTTTGCAGTTATGTCCCCATGTTTGTGATTCTCCCATCAATTAAAACATCTCAACATTTACCCTGTCGAGCCCCCTTAGGATCTGATATATTTCAATAAGGTCACCCCTTATTCTTCTAAGCTCCAAAGGATCCAAATCATTTAAATAAAGCAAATGGATGACCCATATTTGCCTCTCATTCACAATGGTCAGGGTTAAGATTTTCTTTTTATCCTTTTCTTTTATGTTGCCAATGATGTTTTTAAAAATATCAACAAAACTCTTTGTATCACTATTTTTGATTTACCTTGAACATAAGCACTTATTGAATAGTAGTAGTACAATGCTGCAGAAATTAGCATGACTGCCAAAAAATAGTGACTTAACAGAACTCGATTGTAATTCAACACATGGACTCTTCTTGGTTATATCCTTCTATACAGTGAGATGGTGTTGTATGTTACTTGGGAATTCTCTGTACCGACAGGATAATGTTTCTCATTAAGCACGGGAAATCTCGTTCCAATTCACAATAAAGCCATTATATTCAGATCTCAATGTGAAGGGCCAAGGATCAAAGTGCAAAGCACCATTGACATTGAAGATAACTCAATGATGAGGTGAGGATAAGCCAGGTTTTTAAAAACTAGTCATTTGGAATAACTTGGAAATTGGGTTACAATAGATTGAATGGGAAACTGACAACGAAATGTGTTGGAAGTTCAAATTGTACATTAAAAATGTGTACAGACTGCTTTGGAGCAATTTCAGGATGTTAGGTCTGAATATACACTCAGGTTAGTGTAGTAATGTGCTGATTGTTATTATGACAGCCCTCCTGAAATAATGCAGGTATTTTGCATCAGCCATTACCATACAAGATACAAGTAACACCTCAGAAGTAATTTGCGAATTGGGAAGGAAGAACTCAGGAAAATTACATTCACCAGGGAGGTTGTACAGAGCAAGTTGTTGGAGCTGTGGGCTGACAAAACTCTGGATCTTGATTAACTTCAAGTTAGGGTCTTTAAAGAAGTGGCTCGTGAGATAGTTGATGCATTGGTTTTATTTTTTCAAAATTCCCTATATTCAGCGAAGGCCCAATTATATTGGAAAATAGCAAATTTAACTGCTTTGTTCATAAAGGGAGGGGGACTGAAAGCAGAAAGCTCTAGTCCACAAGCAAAATGTTATAAGTTATTATTAAAGTTGTTATTGTGGAAAACTTCTTTGCTCCGGATAACTTACTGCCACAGTACATGGACCTGGCAAAGTTTGAATTGTTTGTTTGATTTATTAAAATTCAGACTATACTGTTAATACACTTCTTCTGAAGCAACAGCATAATATTTGTATTAATTGTTAAGATTTTTTTATACAGATTTGCATGCCTTTCATTTCCTGGGCAATGTAGCTACAGATGGAGCAATGTATCAATAAATATGTTGAGGCAGCATTGAAAGCTTTATATTAAAAGGTGAAAGAAAAGTCTTCTTCCATTTATATATTGTCTTTCAAACCTTGGGAGGTTTCAAGGCATTTCACAGCCAATGAAGTACACCTGAAGAACATAGACAGATAATATGCACACAAGATCCCATCCATCATTAAAGACACCCACCATCCGGACCATGCCCTCTTCTCATTGCTGCCATCAGGCAGAAGGTACAGGACCCTAAAGACCCACACCTTAAGGTTCAATAATAGCTTCTTCCCCACTGCCATCAAGTTTTTGAACCGACCCAAAAAACCCTAATTCTACCTTGGACTATATTTCCCTCAACTTGCATTATGTTTATTTTTATTTTGTTCTGTAAGTAATGTATAATTTATATTAAATTTAGCTTATGTGATTTATGTTTGTCATGTTTATAATGTACTGTGCTGCTACTGCAAAAAGCTAATTTTCATGGCATTTGTATCCTGGGTATGTAAGCTCATGACAATAATCTTGAACTTGAACTTCAACAGCAATCAGATAAATCATCAGATGGGGACATGCCAACTTTCTTTAGCCTTCTGAGGAAGTAGAGGTGCTGGTAACAATAGTGAGAGTGCAGAAGAGATTCACCAGGATGTTGCCTGGAATGGAGGGCCATAAATATAAGGAGAGATTGGATAGGCTGGGTTTATTCTCGCTGGAACATCGGAGACTGAGGGGTGACGTTACGGAAGTCAATAAAATTATGAGGCACATATATTTGAGAGATAATTAGAGTCTTTTTCTCATGGCAGGGCAATTTAGAACTAGAGACCACAAGTTTAAGGTGAGAGGGGAGAAATTTAAAGGATATCTGTCGGGCATGTTTTTCACACAGGGGGTGGTGTTTATCTGGAATGAGCTGCCAGAGGAGGTGATAAAGGCAGATACAAATGGAACATTTAAAGAAGCATTTGGACAGGTTCTAAACAGCAAAGGTGCATACGTAAACAGGTCTAATACAAGCCAACTGGATTAGCATAGGCATCATGGTTGGCATAGATGAGGTGGACCAAAAGGGCCCATTTCTGTGCTGTATGATTCTACAAAGGATTTTTTTCTGCTCTCGGTAGAGTTAAATATCAACTAAAATATCAGGAGAATTTTCCTGCATTTCCTGCATTATACCATGGAGTGTTCAACTGAGAAGGCAACTGGAAAATCTTAGGATAACCAGGAGCTGCTGTCAGTGACAAGCTGCCTATAATTGCTGGTGACGTACAGAGAAAATACAGACTTAGCTTTTGAAGGTCCCCTGATGATGACATTGGTATTGGTATTGGTTTATTATTGTCACTTGTACCAAGGTACAGTGAAAAACTTGTCATGCATACTGTTCATACAGATCAATTCATTACACCGTGCATTGAGGTGGTACAGGGTAAAAAGCATAACAGAATACAGAGTAAAGTGTCACAGCTACAGAAAAAGTGCAGTGCAGGTAGACAATAAGGTGCAAGGTCATAGCAAGGTACATTGTGAGGTCAAGAGTCCATCTCATCGTATAAGGGAACCGTTCAATAGTCTTATAACAGTGGGATAGAAGCTGTCCTTGAGCCTGGTGGTATGTGCCCTCAGGCTGCTGTATCTTCTGCCTGATGGGAAAGGGGAGAGGAGAGAATGACCCGGATGGGTAGGGTCTTTGATTATGCTGGTTGTTTCACCAAGGCAATGAGAAGTATAGACAGAGTCCATGAAGAGGAGGCTGGTTTCCATGATGTGCTGGTCTGTGTTCACAACTCTTTGCTGTTTCTTGCGGTCCTGGACAGAGCAGCTGCCATACCAAGCTTTGATGCATCCAGATCAGATGCTTTGTATGGTGCATTGATAAAAGTTGGTGAGAGTCAAAGGGGACATGCCAACTTTCTTTAGCCTTCTGAGGAAGTAGAGGTGCTGGTGTCTACGTGGTTGGACCAGGACAGGCTATTGGTGATGTTCACTCCTAGGAACTTGGACCGCCCCCTTTCATGAAGTCAATGATCTGCTCTTTTGTTTTGCTGACATTGAGGGAAAGGTTGTTGTCATGACACCATGTCACTTAGCTCTTCTAGAAAGTGCCACTCTGATCCTAAACAGCAAGGTCAGGTGTGGGGACAAGTCCTTCAGAACACAATGCTGTCATGTGGGTGGGACAGAAGATTCATTCCCCACAAAATGGCTGAAAATAATCTTGATAGTTAAAAGAAACTTTTAGACAATTAAAAACATTAAATATTGAAACAATTCCAAAAATGTAAAGTACATTATACTGACACTGCTTCCCTTGGTCTCCATTCAAATGAATTAGCTCACCATTCCTGTGTAGTTCTACGTTAGTGCAGGTTTAGCCCACAGATTCCCTTATGTAGTTGCTGGAATATTGCAGCAAGGTCATGCTCCATGTGAAGTCCAATGTCAGAGAATAATCAGAAAATCACCGATGGAACTCAGCCAGCAAGTTCAGAATTTGCACATTTATGTGGGAGTACCAAACTTCCTAATAATGCCAGCAGTTTGTCATAGAACTCCCAGATTTCTGCAGCAGTTCCAGCCCATTATCTCATCCTAAAGACAGCGCTTGTAACAATACAATGTTCCTTCTAATCTTGTTTAACCTGAAATCCAATCTGTAGAAAATTGACCAATATGTTATTAAAATTCCCACGGTATCCAAACAAAACTACATTGCCAATGTATGTTTGATTAAGTTCCCTCCTCTTCTTTCCCTATCACACCTTCCCTCCCTTGGGATTGAGGATGTTTTGCTCCCCATATAGGTTCTGAGGTGGCTGATTAGTCCTATGTTGGATCCACAGTCTTCCACAAGTGGTGCAGTTGATCATTGATGAAGCAGGTGGGTGGGTTGTATGGAAAGTTATGGGCTCCTTCCATTGGCAATTGACCTACAGGTGGTCCTATGGTAAAGGCCTGAAGAGCTCAGTACCTTCCTAGCTGCTCCTTCTCTATTTTGAATGGCCTTAGACCGGGGATTCTCTGAGTCAGTGAGGGCATTACAATTTTTTCAAGGTTTACCTGTCCTCCTCAACATCTTGTACCATAGCAAATCTCAGAATAAAATGCTCATTTTGGAAGTCAGGTGTCCAACCTGCAGATGATGTAACCTGTCCTATAGAGCTGACTTGGTGTGATTTGTATCATGATGCTGTGGATGTTGGTCTGGGAGAGGACACTGATGTTTGTTCACCTATCCTGCCCATAGATTTGGTAAGATTTAGCCGAAACCACCTTGGTGTAACTTCTGCAGTGCATCTACGTACCTATTGTAGGTTGTCCATTCTGCAAAGCAGGAGGAGAGAAAACACTCCTGCTTCGTCGACCATGACCTTGGTACTAGTTAGAGATCTTTGAATTCGAACCATCCCTTTCTCAACCAGCCAAAGGCTGTTCTGTGCACTGCAGGCAGTTGAGATTTTTGTCATTAAGTCTGCATTTTCTGAGAGGCAGTTCCCAAAATATGAAAACTGATCCACTTTTTCCAGGGTCTCGCAAGGCATCAAAGTTGTCAGCATACGGATGTCATACCTTGCAAAGCAATTTTCGATTTTTAACAGTTTTGATCATAGAACTTTTACAGCACAAAATAAGGTCATTTGGACCATTTGTGTCTATGCCAATTCCCTAACACATTTTCCCATAACACAGTATTTTATTCAGTTTTTCTTCAAGTACTTATCCAATTCCTTCAGGAAAACCATAACTTAATCTGTGTCCGTCATACCTCATACCCCCTTTTCAGTCACAGAATTCCAACTCATAGTACCAACAGTATGAAAATGTTTTTCCACAATTTGCCCTTGTCCCTAATGCCCATTACTTTAATTTACATCCTTTGGTTTTCAACAGTTCCACAATGGAACCAGTTTCTCTTTATTCATTTTGTTGGAATATTACTACTTCTGAACACTTCTGTTTTGAACTTTGAACTTCTCTGGAAAAAGAACAATTCCAGCTTCACCAGTCTATCCTTGTAATTCACCAGTTACCTCCCTGAGACTGTTCCACATCTATTCCAGGGCCTTCACATCCTTCCCACAGGTGGACACTATATCCCAATTGAACACTGTATCTCAAATGAAGCTGAACCACTATTTTATAGAGAGGCAACATACCTTCCTTGCTTTTTACTCAATACCCATACTTATAAAGTCCAGAATGCAATTTGCCTTTCTAACCACTTTCTTAACCTGTCCTGCCACCTTCAGAGAGACACTCCAGTCTCTCTGGTCCTGCATTCACTTCCATTTAGAAGTATAATTTTCTTTTATAATATTCCCACTTCTCATTTTTCTACAGAAAATCAATCATCTGGCACTTCATTAAATTTCATCCACCCCACATCTGCCCATTTTGCTAAACTCTACACCCTCTTGAAATCTATCATTATCATTCTCAACATTTATCAAACTTCACATGATTTGTCAATGGAAACTTTTAAATTTCCTAAAACATATCATGGACCCAGCTGTACACTGGCTGATGATCTGGTATCAATCTAAAACGTAGTCACCAGTGAGTGGCAGGCACCATATGTGTAACAAAATAGATCCAGTGAAGGGATGGCAGTAACAGAATGGGAAGCCTAAGGGAGCAGAAGGGCAGGTTGTTTTTGATAAAATACAAAGCAGCAGCCAGCTGCTCCTGACCCCAACAAATTAAAACTTACCTTTTTGAGCCTCTTCTACTGTAACACCACTGAAAATGATCAGAGTGTATGATGCACACAGTCTGCAGAGAAAGTTTGATATAAGCTGTAGGAGCCTGTTTTACAAATTAAAAGTGGTATCACCTGAAACAGGAAGTACAAAGTCCAGCCGTAGAAAAGGAAGCAGCCAGAATGTCAGTATGAATTGGGCAGTCCCGTTTTGATGTCATTAAGGCCTCACTAACTTCAATCTGACCATGTTAAAATTGGGCTTGTGCCAGAATTCACTATGGATTTCTTTAATTTTTGTTTTTATGGAAGATACTAATGAGAATGAAGAAAGCAAGGCAAGAAGTGCTCAATTGCCCGTATAATTTTCCTTAAAAATTAGAACTAATTAAAACCATTGTGTCTACCGAATTGGCAAAACAATCCAGAAAAGAGGAGCAAGGGGAATGAAAGTAAATTGTTAGAATATGAGAAAACACATTCATCTCATTTGGAATAGAGATATTATTATAATCTATGATCCTGTGCAAAGTTGCTAAAAAAAACTATAATAATCAGAAGCTTTAATTAAGCTTCAGTTAGTAAAAGGTTAAAAGAATGAACAGGGATATATTTAGGGCAACTAAGTATCATCTGATCCCCTACCCCAAGAATGCTCTTTGCAGAATTCATGTTACTACATCAACTTTATCCAACCTTAGTGCCCTGTGGAGGAAGATTAGCAAGAGAGTAGAAAGGGACAGTTGGGTTTACCACTTGACTTTAACTCTGGATTCCTTATTTTCTCCACTCAGTTCTATGCATTCTAAAAAGTCCTAGACAACCAAGACTTTGTAAGACTAATCTCTTTGTGCTCGTTTTTGTGTACATTTTGGCTGCAGCTCAGCACTTGCACCTATCACTCTTATCTCCAAAAGCAAAATGCTGCAAATTCTGCAAATGTGAAATCAAAAAAAGGAAATGCTTTCCCAATCACACCTGAACTCACAAATTTCCCTCTGCTCAGGTACTATGTCTTACACAACTCTTCAGTGCTCCTCAACCTTCCTACCATCCCAAGCTTAACCCCTCTTAGGCAAGCCTATGGCTTCCCTCGTTGCTTCTTTCGACATCATCTAACAGGTCTATTGATGTACCCATCATTGCTTCTTTACAACTGATAATCCCCAACTGCTCCATCTACTCTCTTGCTGACCTTCCTCCACTGTGGACTAATCTTGCCAATCTACTTTTTGTCTAATTTACCTCACCCAGTGCTGACAATGGACTTTTTCTGTGTGTCAGCTACAACATCACTCTGCACATCTCCTTCCCAAGTGGCCATCGACCTGAGAAAACACTTTCATTACCTATGAGTTTATGGTAGTCTCAGAGCCTTAAGAAAAACGTGGCTGATCAGTGATGACAACGTCTGCCAAGATATGGCCTTTCCACCTGGATATTGCTTCCATCACTTGCCCTGTGTAGACTATGGTGATGACAGTGTAGCTCTCATCAGTCATGACTCATAGAGTTTTACAGCATGGAAACAGGCCTTGCAGCCTGTGATGCTAACCGCCTAGCGCCTATTAGTTGCACAGTAATTGTAGCCCAGATGACAGCTTAATTTGAATTAGTCACTTGAAAGTGGCTGAGGCCCATTTGTCAGAACCCAATACATTGCAACTGCTGCCTTTGTTTTTCTATTTACAATATCCAAACATGTTGTAAGAAATAGTCACTTCATCAAAAAATTACTGAAAACAAAGACAAGAATATAACACATTTCTAAGGTCAATATTCTAGTATTTCTTGGAACTTATAATAGATATTTTGCTGCATTTGATCAAGTAATCTGGTTGCACTGAAAGGCTATTATAACTATAAATATATATTACAATCAAGGGACTCATATAATCAGCAGCTTTTGCTTCTTTTGACATGAACTGTTTGAAGCTGATGTCCTAAAACTTTGATGTATAGAAGTTTTTTATACAATTGTCAGAGGATTTAAAGTGTCTGTGAAATGATGATGATAACCTCAGCTAAATTGGTATGGACTCAATGCGTCAATTTTGAACTTTTTTTTTGAAAGTTAAGAGTGAAGAGCAGACCACTGCTATACAACCATCAAAGATGCCTTCCGAGCCACCCCTCATCCTTACTTTGGGAAATCAGACCACCAGGCTGTGCTCCTTCTCCCTGCATACAAACAGAAACTGGAACAGGAGGATCCGGTACAGAGAGTCGTCCAGTGCTGGTCTGAGGAAGCAGATGAGCTCCTACGTGACTGCTTTGAGACAGTGGACTGGTCCATGTTCAAAGACTCAGCTGCCAGCCTTGATGAGTATGCCACCACCATCACAGACTTTATCAGCAAGTGTGTGGAGGACTGTGTACCAAAGAAGACAATACGGGTATTCCCAAACAGGAAACCATGGCTGAACCCGGAGATCCACTCCCTACTGAAGGAGAGGACTGCTGCCCACAAATCTGGTGATCCTGATCTGTACGAGAAATCAAGGTATGACCTTCAGAAAGCTATCAGGGATGCCAAGAGGCAATACCAACTCAAACTAGAGTCCCTGACCAGCTGCCAGTTATGGCAGGGCTTACATGCCATAACAGGCTAAAAGACGAAGACGGGCTGCATAGATAACAACAGCATGTCCCTTCCTGATGAACTCAACACATTCTATGCGCATTTTGAACAGAAGGGAGGTGGATTGTCACCACCCACCCTGACAGCCTCCAACGCAGCTGAACCTGTGATCACAGTGGAGGACGTAAGATCAGTCTTCCGGAGAGTGAACACGAGGAAAGCACCTGGCCCAGATGGTGTCCCTGGCCGTGTGCTCAGATCTTGTGCTGATCAGCTGGCAGAAGTATTTGCGGACATAGTTAACCTCTTCCTGCTTCGATCTCAGGTTCCCACCTGTTTTAAGAAGACCACTATTATCCCGGTACTGAAGAAAAGCAAGGTAACATGCCTCAATGACTACCGACCAGTGGCTCTGACATCCACCATCATGAAGTGCTTTGAGAGGTTGGTCATGGCACACATCAACTCCAGCATCCCAGACAATCTCGACCCACTGCGATTCACCTATCGCTGAAACAGGTCTACAGCGGACAGCATCTCCCTGGCCCTACACTCAGCTCTGGAGCAACTGGACAGTAAAGGCACCTACGTTAGACTATTGTTTATTGACTACTGCTCTGCCTTCAATACAATAATCCCAAGCAAGCTTGTCACTAGACTCCGAGACCTAGTACTCAACACCTCCCTCTGTAAGTGGATCCTTGACTTTCTAACCAACAGACCGCAATCAGTGAGGATAGGCAGCAATACCTCCAGCACAATTATTCTCAACACTGGTGCCCCACAAGGCTGCGTCCTCAGCCCTCTACTCTACTCCCTATACACTCATGACCGTGTGGCCAGATTCTACTCTAACTCCCATCTACAAGTTTGCAGATGATACCACCGTTGTAGGCCGTATCTCAAACAGCGATGAGTCGGAGTACAGGAAGGAGATAGGGAGCTTAGTGGAATGGTGTCATGACAACAACCTTTCTCTCAATGTCAACAAAACAAAAAAGCTGGTCATTGACTTCAGGAGAGGGGGCGGTGTACATGCACCTGTCTACATCAATGGTGCTGAGGTCGAGAGGGTATGAGAGCTTCAAGTTCCTGGGAGTGAACATCACCAACAGCCTGTCCTAGTCAAATCACGTAGATGTCACGGCCAAGAAAGCTCACCAGTGCCTCTACTTCCTCAGGAGGCTAAAGAAATTTGGTTTGTCCCCTTTGACTCTCACCAACTTTTACTGATGCACCATAGAAAGCATCCTGTCTGGACGTATCACGGCTTGGTATGGCAACTGCTCTGCCCAGGACCGCAAGAAACTGCAGAGAGTGGTGGACACAGCCCAGTGCATCATGGACACCAGCCTCCCCTCCTTGGACTCTTGTCTTTACCTCTCGCTGTCTTGGTGAAGCAGCCAGCACAATCAAAGACCCCACCCACCCGGGACATTCTCTCTTCTCTCCTCTCCCATCGGGTAGAAGATACAGGAGCCTGAGGGCACGTACCACCAGACTTAAGGACAGCTTCTACCCCACAGTGATAAGACTATTGAACGGTTCCCTTATACAATGAGATGGACTATGACCTCACGATCTACTTTGTTGTGACCTTGCACCTTATTGCACTGCACATTCTCTGTAGCTGTGACACTTTACTCTGTACTGTTATTGTTTTTACCTGTACCACATCAATGGACTCTGTACTAACTCAATGTAACTGCACTGTGTAATGAATAGACCTGTACGATCGGTATGCAAGACAAGTTTTTCACTGTACCTCAGTACAAGTGACAATAATAAACCAATACCAATACTAAGGTCTTTTTTTCTCAGTATAAAATATTTGCAGAAATAATTCTTAACATTACTAGTTAAGAACTAAGGATGAACTTGAGAATGACATGGAAACACAAAACTTAGTCCTTGAAACTGAAAAAAAATCAAGAAGATGAATACCACTGTAAACATCAATCTTGCAACTATCCTGCATTGGCTTGGGGAATAGCATTGGGAGATGTCTAGCAAGCAGTACAACAAAGGGTCCCCAAATAGCTTCTTCTCTAGGTTGTGCCTTCAGCAGACATGAAAGAGAGAATAACAAAATTACACAAAATAGTTGATATAAAAACAGAAAATGCTGCAAACACTCAGTAGGGCAGAGTTACTACTCTGTGTAAACAGTTAACATTTTGGGACACAGAGGTAAAAAAAAAACTTAGTTTTAGGTAGCAGAGAAGGTGGGGGAGGGGAATGAGTGGAACAAACAGAATATCTCTGACAGTGTGAGACTATAATGTGACAGTTAAGGAGGAATTAAGGTCAGATTTAGCTTCTTTGTCTGTTTAATATGTTCTAAAGGTAAGGCTGCAGGACATGCCCAGCAGGTCAGCCTACACAAAAAAAAATAACCTGAGCCAAAATGATGGTGACAGATAGAAACGGCCACTTCTGATATAAACAGAAAAAAAGAGCAAGTTATCCAAAGTCAGAGAATTCAATATTGAATTCTGCAGGCTACATCATGTCAAGATAGTTGATATACTTCATAAAGACTGAATAGAGGATAGAACAGGGCTAATGACCATTGCTTATATGCGAGGATAAGCACCAATACAGACTGAATGAGATGCTTCCATATTGTAATTTGCATATACATTTATGAATTATGATAGAATTGTGTATGTGCATTATTTTTGGCTCATTTTTGCTCCTAAATTCTGCCTGTTTTGTTCTTGAAGTTTATGTTTAATCTTTCTTTGTGTCATTTGATTTACATTTCCCCCACAGCTCAATTATTTGCAGCTCCACTGCAGCACCAAGGGAGTGCTGAATTGTCAGGTGTCATTTTATAGACAGCATTTTAATCCAAGGTCCCTCTGCAGTTCAGGTGGATGTTAGTTTCCATTCAAAGAACTGCATGACATTTTCTTGATGCCCTAGGCCTACATCCCCTTCAGCCAAGGATCCTAATATCAAACTGATTAGCTGCTGCTTGTAGGATTTGCCCACTCATGTGTACATGGGTGTACATGAAATGTTTTTGAGACAATCATCAGTGGGAGCATTTTCTTGCTGCATTTATTTTGGGAGAGGCTCTTAACATTTATTTTGGTAAAAGAATTCTAACAGGCATCTCTTTCTGGTGTAGCAGTATGTTTAGACATGCTTTATCCTGTGTATCTAGGTGTGTGGTCATACTGTCATCTTGTTGGACAGGAGAGTTGTGCAGTATGCATGTTTGCAACAATATAACACTGTCTAGAAAATCTAGTTTTTAGTAATAGCTTGAAGACTAACCATGTCCTGTATATACGTAAGTTAAATGGTCTACCTTGCAAATAAACTACTACTCTTTTCAAGTATTATATATTGACCATTGTGAAGATATTACACTTATAAAAGCTTGTTTTCATTTAATAAGAAGCTGACTACTGCACACAAGTGTAATTAGTATATGGTTCTGTATAGCTTTTAAGTAGTTTTCAGTTATTTAAAATTGGATAACTGACTGTAGGACAGGTAATAAATAGATTTAAAATGATTATTCGTGTCATAAACACATTTTAGCAGTGGTAATTAAACTACACAAGGCTACCACTTCTTGATAGAACAAAGAACAAAACTGAATACATTTTTAAAAAATATATATTCTAAAGCACTGCCTGATTGCACTAATTTGCATAAGATCTTACGACTGGCAAATGCAAATTACTTTGAGAGAAAAATGGGGCAAAAAAATATACATTTTGAAACAAATGCAATTTTAAGCACAATTGGCATCTGAATTATCTTAGCCTCAAACTGCTGTTTTAAACATGAGTACATTTAAAGCCCATTCACTCAATTTTAATGTTTAGCTTGCTGACCCAAGAAGCCCAGCCCAAAGCTGAAGAAACCAGAGATAATTTGAGGCCGGTTTTGTGAGTATGGAATAGGATAGACTGGTACCTGAAAAATAAATTAAATCTTACTTTTCCAAGACCTTTTGTCTGTATCATCAGTGAAACCAGCTGAACATGTAAACCCTTTACACCAAGCAGTTCCACCCCACAGTGGCAAATACAATCCAATGCATGTTATAAGGCCACAATTTATATCCTAAAAGGTATCTGAAACTGGCTCTGCCATAAGCAGTCCAAAAATAAACCCCAGTGAAAGCAGCAATTAGTCAATTGTCAGAGTTATTAGGACACTAATGTTGTCATTGCCACTTTGAGGAAGGTATTATTCTCAATGCTAGTGAGAAAAAAATCAACACTTTCTTTCAGACTACAGTACATTGTTAAGTGCAGCACCAACTAATTACTGCTCGTCCAGCACCGTTATTTACTCGTTCTCTGCATTTATGTGATATTAGTAGAGCCAATTTTAATATTCATCTCTGTTTGTCCTTGAACTGAAGCTCAATTAAGGGTCAACCATACTGCTGTAGGTCTGGGGTCAATTATACAACAGACCAAGTAGAGACAACAGATTTTGTTCTGTAAAGGACCTTGTAAACCAGAAAGGTTTTCAGTGAAAATCTGATAATTTCATGGTCATCAATTTTTATTTTGGATTTATTTAATTAAATGAATTTAAATACCTCAGCTATAGCAGTTGGCTCATCAGTACAGGCCTCCTGATTGCTAATCCAGTATCATAATTACTATCCGAATGTATACATGTAGATCACGGCTTGGTATGGCAACTGTTCTGCCCGACTGCAAGAAAATTCAGAGAGTTGTGGACACAGCTCAGCACATCATGGAAACCAGCCTCTCCTCCATGGACTCTGTCTATACTTCTCGCTGCCTCAGTAAAGCAGCCAACATAATCAAAGACCCCAACCACTCCGGACATTCTCGCTTCTCCCCTCTCCCATCAGGCAGAAGATACAAAAGCCTGAAAGCACATACCACCAGGCTGAAGGACCACTTCTATCCTACTATATAAGATTATTGAACGGTTCCCTAGTACAATGAGATGGACTTTTGACCTCACAATCTACCTTGCTATTACCTTACACCTTATTATCACCTACATTGTACTTTCTCTGTAGCTGTTACACTTTATTCTGCATTCTGTTATTATTTTACCTTGTACTACCTCAATGCACTGTGTAATGAATTGATCAGTATGAATGGTTTGCAAGACAAGTTTTTCACTGTACCTTGGTACATGTGACAATAATAAACCAATTCCAATTCCAATGCATTCCACAAAGCACTTTTATGTTAATCAGCAAAAAGCAAACTGCTGGAGGAACTCAGTGGGTCAGGCAACATCTGTGGAAGCAGAGGCATGCTCGACGTTTCGAGCTGATGATAGGCAGATGAAGACAGGTGGGGGAGGGAAAGAGGTGGAGTTGGAAGACAGCGACCGGTGAGTGATAAGTAGAGACAAATAAGGAGAGAGAAGGAAAGAGGGCAGATGGACCCAGATGGGAGGGAGGGGAGGGTGGAGGTAGAGTCAGAGTTTGTAAGGTGATAAATAAAACCAGATGTGAGGGAAGAGAGGAGATGGAACCAGTTTGGGGAGAGGATGGGAGACTCAGTAGGTTAAGTGTATGGGTGATAGGTAGATGGAACCAAGTGGGGGAGGGGATCGAAACTGGGTGATGGGGACTGGTGGGGGGGAAGGTTGGGAAAAGGGGTTGAGGGAACTTGGATGAATCAAAAGGAGAGAAAGGCAAAGATCCATATGCACCCCCTCCAACCTCATCTACTGCATTCAGTGCTCTCGATGTGGCGTCCCCTACATCAGTGAGACTAGGCATAGACTAGGCAACCATTTTGCGCACTGTCCACAATGGCCATCTTGAGCTCCCAGTTGCATGCCACTTCAACTCCCTTTCCCATTCCCAAACTGACCTGTCTGTCCTTAGCCTTCTCCACTGCCGGGGTGAGGCCAACCACAACACCCTATATTCTGCCTGGGTAGTCTACAACCCAATGGTATGAAGATTGAATTTTTAGTTTCAGCTAACCTACCACCACCATGTTGGTTCCTTTTTCTTTACTTGTGATCCACCCAGATTCCCCCCAGCCCCCATCACCCAGCTTTCTTCCTCTCCCTCACCTGACATTTAGCCATACACTTAACCTACTGGGTCTCCCATCCTCTTCCCCACTATTACATCTGCCATCATCCCTCCCTTATCTGGTTCCATTTATCACCTTCCTTACTTATAAGATTCCAGTATCCCTCTGTCTCTACTGATGCTGCCTGATAGCTGAGTTCCTCCAGTAGTTTGATTTTTGCTCCACATTACTGCGTCTGCAGTCTCTTGTGTCTCCACTCTTATGTTAACATTCTACATCTTCAAGTGTGTGGGCATTGTGGCACTATGAAGAGAAAATCAGAGCATCTGGATTCAAGTTGGGAGCGACTTTAAGCTTTCATTACAAGGCAACAGGTTTGTGGTTTGTCTGTACCGTGAATCATATCATTTCAGGAAAATTTTAAATAATCAGCTATGACTTTTTTTTCAATTTGATTTCAGCTTTACAATATCTGCAGCATCTTCTTTGTGAAATGTTTTTATGTACAGGAAAAGCAGTCTAGAGTTATATGCATCATATTGTCAGTCTGGTCTCAGAAAGTTGCCAGCACCAGAAGTATTATTTTACTGAATATTCTCACTTTACTTAATATTTCATGATTGAAAGCTATGCTGGAAAGTATTTCTAATAAGTGTTTGGAACAGTAGGGTACTTCTAATTCTAATGCACTTATATATTGTTACAGTGAATTGTTGTTAATCAACTTACACCTATATATAATTGTGTTCTGTTACATTTACAAAAAACTTGGTAAGTAATGCAAATTTAAAATAATTCGAATGAATACATTCAACCAACACACTTAACAGGATACACTTTAGCCCTGTATAATTATTTTTATGACACCTGGCTTTTCCCTTCCCTTATTACCGATTTACAATGGAATGGCAATGAAGGTAGCACAGGATCTGTCAATTACAGAACACTTAACATCAATTTAGTTGTCACAAGCTTTCAAATGATTCATGTATTACGTTTCCCTCTATTCATTCTAAAATACTAGAGGTTAAAAGTTTCAAATAAGATAATTTATAAAGTTTATTCCATTCAACCTTCATTTTTATTTCTCACTTGATGAACTTTTAAAATGGAATGCTTTTCAAAATGTTTATTTTACTTTTTTTGTGTTCATGTCCATACATCATGTCAAGTTAGAGAGCATAGCCATAATTGACCCACTTTGAAATTTCGTGTTTTACATATGTCCTTGGCTTTTAAAATACTATGTGCTTTTTAAAACTAGTGACAATGACTTTGACTAATTAACAATAATATAATTGTCCCAGGGTCTTATGGTCACAATTCAACTCACTCATACAACTTCACTCCTTTCTTATTACAGAGGTACTGCTGCACATAACTCAGTAAACAAGACAAAACTTTTTTTTTATTAAATCTCTTTTAAGTACAACATACATGTGAATATGAGCACTAATGTCTTCAATTTCTTGACTGATTTCTCTCACACCTCATTCCCCGTCCTATATAGATGCCCCATTCAGTTGAAAATTTTTCATTAATTTGCCAATATAGGGAATGGGTGATTATCAATTTAACATCACGCTTTACTGAATAATCTTAATTTAGATTTATTGAATAATTCCAGCACTTTGCACTGCCATCTGCTGTAATTTGGATATATTCCATCATGTGATCTGTAACACTTCTTTAATAAAAACAATTAAAATAAACATAAAAGCATCTACCTTAACAATTTTAGACTAAAATAATTACCCTTTGTTAGACACTGAACTAATTTTCTGTTCACAGTTCATTTATTTCTCTGCCACTGTTGTTCCCCTGATGCTAATGACATGCTGTGTTAGGCTTCCATAGAGCCCAGCATCCTGTATCTCATCCAGTGACAAATGTAACATTCTGCCAAACAGACAATATCAACCAAATATTTACAGTTCAAAAACATCTCCTCTCCTGCGTTTCTTCTGGTGCAAATACTTTGCTTGCACTTCCTTGTTCCCCAATGGCCCATCTACGGAAGTAAGCTTGAACTATGTTTGGAGTTCACAAGTCCTTTAATGCCTGCTTTCCTCTCGGAGCCATTCCCACTCACCACTATGCTGCTAATGATCCAGACTCTGTACAAATCACTGATTCCTACACCTACCCCACCATGTGCCCCCTAACTTAAGGCCCAATTCCTAACCACTTTACCTTTCTTCCCTATTCTCCCCTGATTCTCACTCATTGGCTTCGCCTTTGATAAACAGTTTTCTTCCCTTCCCATTCAGACAAAACTCCATATTCCCAAATTCGAAGCCAGGTTTTTATTGAGTTCTTGCCACAACTTCAGAACCCTCACAATTTCACAGACTCCTTGAACACCAATCCATCAACACTTGGCACTGCATTTTACTGCACTCCAGAAAGCTAAAACTCCATGTGAGACTACTCAATTGACATGACCAAGCCTGAGACTGTAACAATAGCTGGTTTGGAAGAGATATACTTGACTTCAGGAAACTGCACTCACCATCCCCAAAACACCGTTAGCCCCAGTAATTCCAAGAGAGTTGGAAACCCTAAGCCACAGGCAAAACTACCAAAGAAAGGAAGGTTACCCTTAAATGTCTTGAATCACTTTTTATATCCTTGTAGTTTGATATAGTCTATATTTGAAGAGTTCCTAATTACTTTAAGACCATTATTGATAGTTAACAACAAACTTCACTCAAATAGCCAGATAAGCGGTGTTGTACTGCATCTTGAACTTATGCACAAGTTACATAGAGTATTTTGTTATTCATTCGATAACATGTTATGAGGGTGTGCTGAATCACGGAAGCTAAGAATTCTGTTATTTTAACTGGGATTGCTTTAGAATGAAAAGCATGAAGGGAGTGGTATTAAAGTACATTCTGGAGAACTTTTTGAGACAATATGTAGATAGTTCTACTAGAAAAGGGGCAGTGCTTCACCTAATCTTAGGGAATGTAGTTGGGGAGAGTATTTTGGAAAAACTGACCATAATTCTGTAGGTTTTAAGGTAACTATGGAAGGGGATAAGAATGGTCTGGGAATTAATGCCCTGAGTTAAGGGAAGGTCAATTTCAATATCATAAGACTAGTCCTGTCAAAAGTAGACTGGGAGCAACCAACAAGTGAGAGCCATTCAGAAGTGAAATAATAGAAGTTCAGGACCAACAAGTTCCCACAAAGGTGAAAGCTAAGTACATGCCAATCCCAGATGTCAAGGATATTGATGACTGGATGAAGACAGAAAAAGGAAGAATATGGAAGCAAAACAGGGGAGACCCTTCAGGAGTAAAGAAAGTATAAGGGGGTACTTAAAAAGGAAATTAGCAGAGTAAAGAGGCGGCACTGGCAAACAAGATTAAGGAAAGTCCCAAAGTATTTTGTGCATATTAAGGGCAAGAGGATAACCAGGGAAAGAGTATTACCCACTAAGGTCCAAAATGGCAATTTGTGCAAGGAACCAGAGGATATATGTCACAAACCAGCAACAAAAGAAACACACTGAGCATGATTCAGTGTTAAAAACTATTTTATTAATCACTACTATTGATAATACGTAAAATAAAAGTAAAAATGTTAGTATGTTAGAATTCAAGAATGTTAAACCTCGAACGTTAACCCCAAAACTAAACTCTTCGTGTGTGTGTGTGACAAAGTCCAAAACTCCCAGTTCCTGAATGGTTCTTAAAGTTCAGTTCCGCAAGCCATAAGGTGAAACATGAGCAAGGGCTTCTTCAACAACCACCGTTGTCTGAAGATAAGATGTAGATGTAGAAAAACATAGAGAGAGTACATACGAAATCCAAATGTTCCACGATGGAACCCAAACGACACTTCAGTGTTTACTCGGTAGTGACTTCCTCACCCCAAAAAGCATCCGAACCGTGGTCGTCCACACACAAATACCTGTTTCCTTCTACAGGTCAGCAACAAAGTGAACTCCACTGGATTACTTCCAACTTCCATACATGGATTTCAGTGGCAAACACAGTTATTGTTTCTCATCCATCGATAGAGAAAACAAGCAGGCTGGTGTCTCTCTCCCTTCTCTCTCTCTCTTTCTTCTTCTTCAACAACGTCATTACGTCCTTTATCTTCTATTGACGTAAGCACGCCCCACACACACATACACACACACTCTCTATCTTAAAGGGACTTTCACTGAGTCCGTAACACCTCCCACCTAAAAAAAAATTTTCCCAAGAAAATTTTAACCGCGCATACAGTTAGTAATGTTAATAATTATCATGTTACACAACTACAGACTATCAGATTAGTACAGATACATGTTTCCCATTTAACATCGGGAAAGACAATCAGCAATCACATTATCTTTGCCTTTAATGTGAGTTATCATGAGATCAAACTCTTGCAAAATTAAACTCCAGTTTAACAGCCTTCTGTTCTTGTTTTTGACTCGGCTCAGAAACACCAATGGGTTATGATCTGTATACACAGTCAATGGTTTCTGAGCGGTGCAAACATATACACTGAAATGTTGCAAGGCTAAAACAAGCGACAGTAATTCTTTCTCTATGGTGGAATAATTCTTTTGATGCTCATTAAATTTCTTTGAAAAGTAAGCTACAGGATGGTCAAATCATCAAGGTCACCCTTCTGCAACAACACAGCTCCTGCAGCTTCATCACTGGCATCTACTGCTAATGAAAATGGCTTTTCAAAGTCAGGTGATTTGAGCACAGGATGGTAGCATAAAATGGCTTTCAGCTTCTCAAATGCTTCTTGACAAGAATCTGTCCAAACAAACTTTACTCCCTTCTTCAGAAGATTAGTTAGGGGAAGAGCAATATCAGCAAAACTTTTACAAAATTTTCGATAATATCCAACCATTCCCAAAAATCTTCTAACAGTCCTCGTACCTGTGGGAATAGGGAACTCAGATATTGCTTGAACTTTTGCCTGAACAGGAGCTTGCTTGCCTTGACCTACAACATAACCAAGATACGTCACAGTGGCATGGCCAAATTCACTTTTAGCCAAGTTAACTGTAAGGTTAGCCTTGGAAAGTCTTTCAAACAACCTTTCTAACGCAGAGATGTGATCTTCCCAAGTATCATTCCCAGTCACTAAGTCGTCAATGTAGGCATCTGTATGTTTTAACCCATGAATCACTGAATTAATCATTCTTTGAAATGTTGCCGGAGCATTTTTCATTCCAAATGGCAAAACATTGTATTCATACAATCCAGAAGGGGTTACAAAGGCTGAAATCTCCCTTCCTCTATCTGTTAATGGAACACACCAGTACCCTTTTAATAGGTCAATCTTTGTAAGAAATTTTGCCTTTCCCACTCTGTCTATGCAATCATCCACTCTAGGAATAGGGTAAGCATCTGACTTTGTTACAGCATTCACTTTCCTGTAATCTGTGCAAAATCTAACAGTTCCATCAGGTTTAGGTACAATAACACAGGGCGAACTCCAATTTGAAGTAGAATGTCTAATAATATCATTTTCCAACATGTATTTTATTTCCTGATCAACAAGTTTACTTTTTTCCACATTCATTCGATATGGGTGTTGTTTGATTGGTTTTGCATCCCCAACATCAACATCATGGGTAATTATCGATGTTCTGTTTGGAACATCTGGGAACAGATTTTTAAATTTTAAAATTAATTCTCTCATCTGTTGTTTTTGTGAAACTTGTAAATGGTCCAACTTTGTTTCAAGGTTCTCCAGGATATTTTGGTTTTTCAGTTTCGATGGAACAATATTTGGTCTAAATTGGCCTTCCTCAACATCAACATCAGGCATTCTAGAAACAACCTTTTCACCATCCACCAAGGCCACAACTGAATCCCTCTCATAATAAGGTTTTAGCATGTTTACATGACAGAGTTGTGTTTTCTTGCGTCTATCTGGTGTTTTGATTATATATGTTAGATCAGTCACTCGAGATTCAATAACATAGGGTCCAGAAAAACGAGCTTGCAAGGGATTATTTTGGCTAGGGAAAAATACCAACACCTTTTGCCCCACTGCGAATGTCCTAGGCCGAGCACGTCTATCAAAATATGTCTTCATTCTTATCTGGCTTGTTTTCAGATTCTCTCTCGCTAGCTGGCAGACTCTCTCCAACCGAGTTTTAAATTTTTGGACATAGTCCAACAGACTCAAGTGAACTTCCTCATTAATCCATTGCTCTCTTAACAACTCCAAAGGTCCTCTCACCCTATGTCCAAACACAAGCTCAAAAGGACTAAATCCGATTGACTCCTGGATCGATTCTCTAACGGCAAACAAAAGTAAATGGATACCTTCGTCCCAATCCTTGGTGTTTTCAAAGCAATAAGTCTTCAGCATATTTTTGAGAGTAGAATGAAATCTCTCCAGAGCTCCTTGAGATTCTGGGTGATATGCAGATGATACAATCTGCTTTGCTCCCAGCTCATAGACTATTTGTTGAAAAATTTTTGACATAAAATTACTACCTTGATCAGATTGGATTTCTTTTGGCAAACCAAACAAGGTAAAAAATTTTACAAGAGCCTTTGACACCGTCTTGGCCTTAATATTTCTAAGGGGTATTGCCTCTGGAAATCTAGAAGTGGCACACATGATGGTTAACAAATACTGATTTCCAGTCTTAGACTTTGGTAAGGGGCCAACACAGTCCACAATCACCTTCGAAAAGGGTTCACCAAAAGCAGGAATTGGTTTCAAAGGAGCCACAGGGGGTTTTTGATTTGGTTTACCTACCATCTGACATGTGTGGCAGGTTCGACAAAACATCACCACATCTTTTCTCAAACCAGGCCAATAGAATTGTTTCAAGATCTTCCCTACAGTTTTATTCACACCAAAATGACCACCCAAAGGCATACTGTGGGCCAGGTTTAAAATCTCATCCCTATAAACTTTTGGAACAACAACCTGATGAATAACTTCCCATTCCTCAGTAACAGGAACATGAGGAGGTCTCCATTTCCTCATTAACACTCCATTTTTGACATAGTATCCAGTTGGCACTTTTTCAATCTCCTCACATGAGAGAGCTTTTTCTTTCAATTCTGTCAATTCAGGGTCCTTTGTCTGTTCCACCATAAAATCCTTCCTTGACAAAGACAAATCTTTAAATTCAGGCTCACTATAAGGATGTTGATCCTCCAGTGAAGACAGAAAAGTCTCAGATAAGGCATCATAATTTTCTTCCTGTTTAGGACTGTCACAAGGAACTACATCAGACCGCACCGGACTGTCTTTCTTGGCTAATTCTTTAGCTCTAGCTCGAGTCACCGCACATGATGGGTAAACATCTGAATCATCCTCAGACTCATCAATCCTTGGTTTGGTTGTTAACCGTACCACAGGATCACTTTCTCCATTTGCAAGGTCATTTCCCAATAACAAAGAAACTCCTTCCACTGGCAAACTAGGTCTTATCCCTATCTCGACTGGTCCTTCTACGAACTTTGACTTTAAAATCACCCTGTGAAAAGGGACAGACATGGTCTCACCTGTAACGCCTCGTACTAGATTTACTTCACCAGTGTCACTTTCTTCACCAAAATTTAAAACACTGTCCAGCAAGAGAGATTGACTAGCCCCAGTATCTCTAAGAATTTTCACTGGCACCTGGGGTGACTCATCATTCAGTGAAACAAAACCCTCTGATACATACGAACGGAATTCTTTTCTCACCTCCTCCAACTTTTCCGCTTTTCCCTCTTGCAAGGACTGATCTTTAACAGCATCTCCTGAACCTTTTTGATTTTTAATTGCCTGAAAGCAAGCATTGGGCCCAGCTTCCTTCTTTTTCTTCAAAAGGGCACAATTAGATATCACGTGGCCAGGTTTCCTACAGTAATAACAAGTACGCTCAACAGGTTTCTCCAGCCCTGGCTTCTTTTCATCTTTTCCTTTTTGATTACCTCCCAATTTAATCTCTGGTTTACCTGGATTGTCTTTGTAACTCTTTTGAAAGGTTTTAGGTTGTCCCCATTTGGATTTATGGGTTAAAGCATAATCATCTGCCAACCTAGCAGTTTCTTGTAAAGTTTCCACTGCCTTTTCATTTAAATATGTTGTTAATTCAGCTGGAACACATCTTTTAAAGTCTTCCACTAGTATCAATTCTGTCAATTTATCATAATCCCCATCTACATTTTTAGCCAGGCACCATCGTTCAAAACATATTCTCTTTCCATTGGCAAATTCCATATAAGTCTGATCTGCAGATTTCCTCAAGTCTCTGAATTTTTGTCTATAAGCCTCAGGGACCAATTCATAGGCCTTCAATATAGCTTGTTTTACCTTGGTATAATCAGCTGCATCCTCAACAGACAAAGCAGAATAAGCTTTTTGAGCTTTACCTTTAATCACACTCTGTACCATAAGAGCCCATCCTTTCCTTGGCCAGTTTGAACTCACAGCAACCTTTTCAAAATGTTGGAAATACTGATCAACCTGATCTTCTTCAAACGGAGGGACTAATCGAACCTCCCTGCTGGCTGAAAAACCATCATCAGAATCAGATTCCGAACTCCTACGCTTCATTTGTAACTCATGCTGCCTCTGTTTCTCCTTCTCCTCACTATCCAGCTCCATCCTCTTCAATTCCATCTGCTTCATTGCTAGATCAGCCTCTATCTCTTTTCCTCTCGTTCAGCTTCTATCTTTAACTGGGTTTGCTCTCGTTCGGCCTCTAATCTCTTTTCCTCTCGTTCAGCTTCTATCTTTGCCAGCTGCACCTGTGCCTCAGAAATTGCTATTTCACTGCCAGGAAACTGTTTTAACACTTCCTTCTCAAACACCTTCTTTTCCACATAATGGCCAGCTATCAGTCTCTGAATATCTGCCTTTCTCATAGACTGCTTTACTTCTGTAAGGTTTAGCCTTGTAGCAATCTTTATCAGATCATCCTTTTTCGCCACCTCCAATCCCTTTTGGGTTGGTGTCTCCAAAAATGCCTTAATATCCATTGCTGCTGGTTTCCACACACACAAGCCAATTAAAAAGAATTTGGATTGAATCCCGAACAAATCTTGTCAATCTGGGGAACGATCCCAGACGACACTCGTTAACCTTGGGAACTATCCCGGACGAGCCCCCAATTTTGTCACAAACCAGCAACAAAAGAAACACACTGAGCATGATTCAGTGTTAAAAACTATTTTATTAATCACTACTATTGATAATACGTAAAATAAAAGTAAAAATGTTAGTATGTTAGAATTCAAGAATGTTAAACCTCGAACGTTAACCCCAAAACTAAACTCTTCGTGTGTGTGTGTGACAAAGTCCAAAACTCCCAGTTCCTGAATGGTTCTTAAAGTTCAGTTCCGCAAGCCATAAGGTGAAACATGAGCAAGGGCTTCTTCAACAACCACCGTTGTCTGAAGATAAGATGTAGATGTAGAAAAACATAGAGAGAGTACATACGAAATCCAAATGTTCCACGATGGAACCCAAACGACACTTCAGTGTTTACTCGGTAGTGACTTCCTCACCCCAAAAAGCATCCGAACCGTGGTCGTCCACACACAAATACCTGTTTCCTTCTACAGGTCAGCAACAAAGTGAACTCCACTGGATTACTTCCAACTTCCATACATGGATTTCAGTGGCGCAAACAGTTATTGTTTCTCATCCATCGATAGAGAAAACAAGCAGGCTGGTGTCTCTCTCCCTTCTCTCTCTCTCTTTCTTCTTCTTCAACAACGTCATTACGTCCTTTATCTTCTATTGACGTAAGCACGCCCCACACACACATACACACACACTCTCTATCTTAAAGGGACTTTCACTGAGTCCGTAACATATAGGTGAGGTCTTAAATGAAAACTTATCATTTGTATTCACTAAAGAGAACATTGTAGCTGGATGATTCCCGGAGGGAGACAGTGAAATTCTTGAAAATGTTATCACTAAAAAGTAGGAACTAATAGATGTCTTAGCAGATTTAATGGTGGCTAAATCCCCAGGGCCTGATGATGGGGCCCAGGAGATTGCTGGGCCCTGAGGGAGATTTCTTTTAAAATCCTCACTGGTCACAGGTGAGGTGCCAGATGATGGAAGATAATAAATGTGGTACACTTATTCAAGAAGGGCAACATGAAGAAGAGAGTTAATTATAGGTGTGTGAGTCTAACATCAGTCGTAAGTACTAAAATCTGAGGGACAGGATTAATCTACACTTGGAAAGGCATGGAATAATCAAAGATAGTTAGCATGACTATTTTTGCGAGACCAACTTGATTGAATTTTTCAAAGAGGTAACAAAATGTATTGATGAGAACAGTGTGATTGATTCATCTACTCAGACTTCAGTAAAGCCTTAACAAGGTCCACCTGGGAGATTGATCTAAAAAGTTAGAGCCTGTAGCAAATTGGCAAATCGGATCCAAAATCAGCTTGGTAATAGGAGGCAGAGGGCAATGTGGAAAGTTGTTTTTGTGATAGGAAGCCTGTGACCAGTGTAGATGACATGAAAACTGTGTAGATGACATGAAAACTGCTGATGTTGCTGAGAGTGAGGAGTCTTGGGCTACAGGATATTATTGACCAGTTGGTGAGGTGAGCAGAGCAATGGCAAATGGAATTTAATCCTGATAAGTGCAAGGTGTCACACTTTAGGAGGACTTATAAGAGCAGAACATATACTATGAATGGTAGAGCCCTAGGAGTTTTGAGGAACAGAGGGACCTTGGTGTACAAGTCCAAGGATCCCTGAAGGTGGCAGCACAGGTAGAAAAGATGGTGAAGGACGCAAGTCAAGTCAAGTTGAATTTATTGTCATGTGCACAAGTATATGTATGCACAGGTGCAATGAAAAACTTACTTGCAGCAACATCATAGGCTCATAGCATTAGAGACACAACATGCACAAGAAGAACATAAATTAAACAAGAAAGAATACAATTAGAACAAAAATAAAGTCCATTTTAGTGCAAAGTGGTCATAGTGTTGCTACACTGAGGCAGTGATTAGGGTTGTGCAGGTTAGTTCAAGAACCAAATGGTTGAAGGGAAGTAGTTGTTCTTGAAACTGGTGGTGTGGGACTTCAGGCCCGATGGTAGATGCGCAAAGCTGCATATGAGATACTAGCCTTCATTAGCGAGGGCATAGAATATAGCAGCGGGAAGGTTGTGATAGAACTTTATAAAACATTGATTCAACCACAGTTAGAGTACTATATACTGTCCTGGTCACCATACTACAGGAAGGATATGATTGCACTGTAGAGGGCGCAGAGAAAGTTCACTGGAATGTTGCCTGGGCTGGAGCATTTCCTTTATGAGAGACTGGATAGGTTATATTTATTTTCCTTGGAGTGGAAAAGACTGAGGGGAGCCTGATGGACAGATTCAAAATTCTGAGGGTCACACTATGTGGGAAATTTTTCCCCATGGTTTCTAAAATTAGAGTGCATAGGTTCAGGGTAAGTGGTAAGGAGTAAGAGGTTTAGAGGGGATTCGACGAAGAATGTTTTCAACCAGAGGGTGGTTGGAATTTAGACGCACTATGTACTTTCACAACATTTAAGAAATATCAAGATGAACATTTTGATCACCAGGGCAGAGAAGGCTACCAACCAAGTGCTGGTAAATGAAGTCAGTATAGATGGATACTTGATGATCAGCATGGATACGTTGAGCTGAAGAAAATGTTTCTGTGCTGTATATTCTGTGCTGTGCTATGACTACTATGAATTATTCCAGACACAAGTCATTTGTGGGATACACTTTCTGTTGATTTGTTTTACAGCATTAGTAAGACTGGACTGGTGAAGGAAGTGCTAAACGTACCCTGAAAGGGAACAGCATTAATAACGCAAAGCCCTAATATGCGAGAATGGTGAGGGTGCAGGGCAGAGATGGGGAGGGATTGCAAAACCATCACGAAAGGATAAAGTTACCCCTAAGTATCTCAAATTACAAGTATTCCCCTAGTTTTAACAACACATTTCCAGTATCATAAGTGATTCAAGGCTTATGGTCATTTGCCTTACTAAAGTCCCAAATTTTCCCAGCATCTACAAGGCCTGTGGCAGGAGCATTATAGAATGCTCTCTACTTGCCTGAATGAGTGCAGCTTCAACAATAATTGAGAAGCCAATACCAACCAGAATGCCAGTTTGATTGGTGCGGCATGTACCTTTAACCAGCATACTGCATTTATAAAATACACTACACCACATGACAGAACCACCCAAACCTGCAATCCCTAGCATTTGGAAGGACACGGACAACAGGTGCATGGGAACACCACCAACAGCAAATACCCTTCCCTGTCATACACCATCCTGATTTGGAAATGTGGCATTGTTCCTTCATCATTGCAAAATCTTACAAATGCTTAACAGAACTTTTACCACAAGAATTACAGTAGTTCAAGAAGGTTCCTCACCAGTATCTCAAGGAAAATTAGAGAAGGGCATTAAATACCAACCTATAAATGAATAAAAATGGTTTTAAAATGATCCAGAGTACATTACTTTTCAGACTGCCTAAATAAAGTGGTTGAGAGACTTTATTCTAACCAAGCCATATTTGAGCAACTTATGTAATTAAAGCTGCTATCAAAAAAAGGGATTATTTTCTCACCATTGCTACTAACCAAGTGGTAACCAACCTGCAGCCTTCATTGCTGTTGGCTTTGCCACAAGGCATTCAGCATCCTGTTAATCTCACTAGCTACCAGCCAGGAAGCAGAAAAATGATAATGCAGTCCTGTCATTAAATTTGGCAGGATCTTATTGTTCCCTGTATTTCTGGATTTTCCTGCTCTGCACCCCCATAAACATGCATATGTGTTCTCAGTTTAGAACTTTCTTGGCTGAGATGACTGAAAGACATAGATTTACTGCCATCAGTTGTTGGCTTAATGTAACTACCTCGAAGGATTCACAGCACAGCCTTCATTTCTGTGGCACCTTTAATCTAGCAAAACATCTTAAGATGATTTACAAGAGTACAAACAAAAAACAATTAAAACTTAACCACAAGAGGAGATATTGGAGTTGATGACCTAAAGCTTGGTCAAAGAACTAGGTGTTATGAAGTGTTGCAGAGGACTGAGAAGTAGTAGAATTACTACTAAATTGAAAAGAAAGATGAACAGTAGTAGAAAGTAGTATTTGTGGAAGGAATTTCTGATCGTAAGGCCTCAGCAGCTAAAAGCACAACTATCAATGGTGGAGCAATTAAAATCAAAGATGCTCTAGATTTTGAAAAATACATGTATCCTGGTAGGGCTGAAGGCATTTATCGCAATATAAAGGCATGAAACTAAAGAAGGGTTTAAAAACAGGTGTGAAAATGTCCTGCAGGGAAGGAAGTCTGCCATCCTTCCCCCATCTGGTTAACATGACTCCAGATCCAGCAACATGATTGGCTCTTAAATGCCTTTTGAAATGGCTAATAAGCCTCTAAACACAAGAAGCTATTAGATTTGGTTAATAAATGCTAGCTTTACCTGTGATTTCAACATTCTATTGATGAATATTTTTTTACAAATGTTAAACAAAGGGATAGTTACCATATTCATTTGCCTCAAAGCTGGAACACGGTTTTAAAATTGACTCCATTTTAAGAACAGCTTATCAATTGAATCCTGTTTCATTTTAGCTTTTAAAAACATTCTATTTACAGACAACCTTGGAATAAGTATTATGTGTTGGCAATCTCCATAAGAAGTTTTACCCTAATATATAATAAAGAAAGTTCCACTCTACAATGTACTGATAGCATTTGTGATAGTACCAGTGCTGAGAAAATAATCCCTCTTTTTCATAGCAGCATTGATTACATAAGTTGCTCAAATATGCCAACATTAAAAAGCCCAAAATTCTGACATTGTTGTCACTGTAACTGATTCAACAACAGCATATTGGTAGGGGATATCTTTTCCCCTACCTCACTGCTTTCCTTATATCTCATCATCACTCTTGCAGGCTGCCCCCCAAGATCACTACGCAAAAGATGTATTTCACTGTGTGTTTCGATGTACATGTGACTAATAAAGATCTTATCTTATCTTATATTCACCCCATCAGAAAATGGAAACAAAAGTCAGTGAGGTGACCAGTGAATTTGTTTTTGGTGGTACTAGTTGCAAGATTTGTTAGCCAGGATGCTGGGAATGCTCCTGATATATGCTTTCTAACCTTTTGTAATTCTGATGAAAAGTCATCAACCTGAAACCCTAACCTTGCTTCACTCTCCACAGATGCAGCCTGATCTGCTATGTATTTCCAGCACTTTCTGTTTTTATTCCAATTTCCAATGCCTGCATTTCTTTTCAATTTCAGTATGTATCCATCTGCTTTAATGGATAAGGAAGTCACTCGTTAGCAGGTTCAAAAGAAACCCCAAGTGGTTGCATAGTGCCCATCCTCCAGGGACAGCACTAGGTTTCGGATCAGACTAACAGCTGTTGGGTTTGTACTCTTCTTGCATACGGATGGGGTAAGATTTATAATATAGAGTTCCAGGTTCATACACCACCAAGGAAACACAAGAAAGAGTGCAAATGCTGGAAATCTGGAGGAACACTCAAAAAATGCTGGAGGAACTCAGCAAGTCAAGCAGCACCTATGGAGGAAAATAAACAGTCGATGTTTCAGGCCGAACCCTTCATCAGGACTGGAAAGGAAGAGGACAGAAGCCAGAATAAGAAGGGGAGGAGGGGGGAGGGGGAGGAGCACAGGCTGGCAGGTGATAGGTGAGTTCAGGTGACACCACCATTTCGCTTTCTTTGGAAAATGAATCAATGGCAAAGTCACCTCCACTTCATCTTCATCGAGAACAGGATGTGATCCATTCTTTGATCCGGATTACCACACTCAAAAGCAAAGAAAGGTTTGATGTGCATGGCGCCACATCCCATTCCGATCCTTCTCAAAAACACCCTCGAAGGACGTTAGTTTCTGGATGAAAAACACGATGATGCTGGAGGAACTCATCAGGCCAGGCAGCATCCGTGGAGAAAAGCAGGGGGTCAACGTTTCGGGGCAGGACCCTTCCTCGGGACCTGGCCTGCTGAGTTCCTCCAGCATCATTAGTGTTTTCCATCTACAGTCCTCTGCTGCAGTCCCCTGTTTCTCTTCTGACGTTAGTTTCTGGCCTGATTGCTCGATGCAGTCGCCCTCAATGCCATCATTTTACAACGCAGGCTCCGACAACGTTTTAAACGCAAGCTGTTGAGTTTGAACCGTCCCTCCTTCCTGCCAACGGCCCTCGTTGGCCAAGCGCAGTGAGCGCCCGGCCCCTGAGAAGCGGGAGGAAGTGCGCAGGCGGAAGAGACCGGCTCTCCTCACCCCCGGCGGGCCCTGGCCTGGGTGCAGCGTGCGTGGGGATGGCGACGGCGGTGGAGGCCGTGCTGGCGGGTGTGGAGCGGGCCGAGGCCGAGTGCCTGCGGACCATCAGCGTGGCGAAGGAGTTGGAGCTGGAGCTCGACGTGGGGAACCTGACGGCGACCGACACCAATGCCCCCGACGTCCGCCGCTTCCGACGGGAGCCCGAGGAGTTCCTGCGGGCCCTGGCCCGCGACAACACGCAGCTGCTGGTCAACGCCGTCTGGGAGGTGCCCACCGAGCGGGTGCAGGAGGTGATCGTGGCCAAGCTGCCCCCGGGCACAACGCGCATCCCCCGGGAGAAAGCCGTGCCCAAGCCCCGGCCGCCCACCCGCTGGGAGCAGTTCGCCAGGCTCAAGGGCATCCGAAAGAAAAAGAAAACTAACTTGGTCTGGGACAGCGAGAAGAAGGAGTGGCGGCGGCGCTGGGGCTACAAGAGAGCCAACGATGACACCAAAGACTGGGTGATTGAGGTGCCTGAGACGGCAGATCCCAATGAGGATATGTTTGCAAAACGTGCTGCCGCCAAAAAAGAGAGGGTGGCGAAGAACGAACTGAATAGGCTGCGCAACATCGCTCGATCTCAGAAGACTAAAGCGCCAGCCATCGGGATAGCCCCGAGCAGTCAGCCCAGTAAGAGTGAGCTGAGCAAAGCCATTCACGTGGCGAAGACCTCCACGGCTTCAGTTGGCAAATTTCAAGATAAGTTACCCAAGGAAAAGGAGATGAGGAATACAGGCAAGAAGAGGAAATTCCAACCCCTGATTGGAGATTTTTCTGCAGAGAAGCAGAACCAGCTGGAACTTTTAAAAATAATGGCCAGCAAGAAACCAAAACTGGACCTCACCAAAGCTGTAAATAAGCAACTTCGTGAAGATGAACAGGAGGAGGCAGCAAAGCGAAAGAAAATGGGGTCGAAAGGCAGAAAAGGACATAAAAACTATAATCGAAAGGATGGAAAAGGCCAGTATCGAAAATCTGCCAGTAAAAGAGGAAGGGGAAAATGAAAAATGTGAATGGAACTCTTAATATTATACTTGATTAAAAATAAATTGTAGTTTTGGGATGGAAATATCTAGTCCCTGAAATTGGCATTGACAACTTTGTTTTTTTTATATTTAAAATAAACTGAACTATATTGTTTCATATGGTGTGTGTGTATCTGCATAAATATGGTGGGTACATACAATTAAGTCATCAATCAGCCACAATCTGAGCTGGTGGAAGCAGCAGCTAAATGGCTTTCTCTTGTATTTTTAAAAGAAAACACAAAGCCTGAATAAAAAGGCTTTCCCCACCAGTATTGGTCATATTCGTTGTACTTTAAAATGACCAAAAGTACTATAAGGTGAGTGTTGTACAAAACATTTATCATTTTCACTCTCTATGACTTTCCTACAGTTCTTAATTTTGCTGACTTTTTTTTCCACCCAAGTTGATTACTTGGATGACTATAAATGTAACTTGAAGATGTAGCTAAAAATGTAAGTATGCCTTTTCAATTTCTTTATGGACAGTGATCTTCTTTAGTAACATCACAAAAGTGGATTCCCATGAATCATGAGTAAAACAGTTGGGCAGGGTTATCAGCTTAAACTCACAGATAACAATCTCACCTATGAGCTGATGAGAAGAATCTCCATATCTGATCATAAGTGCACCTTTTTGGCTAATATAGGTTATTTGTTCACCATAACATTTGTGCCATTAATGATTAGCTTACTTGCCACATGTAAAACTATTACTCTCTACCTGGTAGGTTATTCAAGTCCTACTCCCATGATCCAATGTAGAGTTGAAAATGTTGCAAAGTAATTTAACTGTTAATTGCAGATAAATGGCTTTCTCTTGTACTTAAAAAAACATACAAGATCACTGTCCGGTCTTATTTGCTAATGCAAGATGATCCTAGAATGCAAAGATAACCACTGGCTTCTGTACTTTAAACTATCATCTTAAATCCCTCTCCCCTGCATCCTCCATATTCTACTTCAAATAGGTATAAAGAGCACCTGCTTCCCTCCCCCAGCACACAAGGTGGAATTTCCAAGGCAACTCCTTCCCTATCCAAATGCTGAACTTTTGTCTCTTGTATCTTCTCATGCCTTCTCCACCTTGTCCAAAAATATCACCTCTTCATTTGTTCTCAATAAAACTAACTCCTTGGCCCAAAGTTTGCTGATAATGATCTTCAAATCCATTGTCATGGACTCCTCAAATCAACCCTTGATCCCTCTCGAAAGTAAAGATGCACTTCTGAATTTCTGCAAAATCATGGAATGTGCATTTGTTTTCCAAACCAGCACCAATCTTACGAAAACTCCCATCTCTTTGCTACTGGTAAACCACATTGTAGTCCTCATTGATCTTCTACAGCCTTTGACACAGTTGACCATGCCATCCTCTAACTCCTCTGTGCTAGGAAAGGACTTGGCACAGCTGGAAAAGCTTGAGAGCAGACTCATGGTCAAGGAGCCAGAGAGCTGCTGCCTCACAGCTCCAGTGACCTGGGTTCAATCTTGACCCATGATGCTGTCTATGGAGTCTGCACGTTGTCCCTGTGACCAGGTGGGTTTCCTCTAAGTGCTCTGGTTTCTTCTCACATCCAAAAGGTGTGCAAATTGGTAGATTAATTGGTCACTGTAAACTGACCCTTGTATGTAGGCAAGTTAGAATCTGGAGGCAGTTGATGGAAATGTGGGAAGAGTAGAATGGGATTAGTGTAAATGGTTAGGCTGAGCAGCTGGTTTCTGTGCCTATGACTCTGACTACACTTGCCTTTTTAATTATTTATTTCAAAAATAAACTTCATAATAAAAATATATATAAAGGAAGAAATGGTGCAAAAACAAAAGCTTAACATTCATGGTTGTTACATTCAGTAGTAAACTTTAAAGAGAAAGACACACAAACAAATAGCACCATTGCCACTTATGTGGCTCCCTGAGGTGATACCCCTTTCATTGTTCGAGAGGCTTCCCAACCCAACTCTGCCCCTCCATGTGCAGTAGCAGAAGGAGCCTATACTGTGGTCTTTCCCCTTGCCCTTTTAATTAATTCACAAGATGTGGGCTTTCAAGGTAAGATAAACATTTAATACCCCTCCTCCCTCAAGCCAACCTATTTCAGAGCCAACCACATTACAATGCATCTCACATCCCTTGTAGGTCAGACAGCAAATTTCCTTATTGGTGAACCAGTTGATCTGTACAAACGGTATGCAAGACAAGTTTTTCACTGTACCTCAGTACAAGTGACAATTTTTACAATTATTTTTAAATTCCAGAAATTATTTGATTAAATGCACTGAAATTCCTCAGCAACATTGATTCATGGATGCAGTGTTATTTATCAATGCAACTCTCTGGATTGCTAGTCCAATCCTTAGCCACTGTGTTATGTAGAACATAGCACAGGAATAGGCCCTTTGGCCCACAATGTCTGCTGAACACGATGGCAAATTAAACTAAATCTCTTCTGCCATCATGTGTCTCCTCCATTCCCTGCATATTCATGTGTCTAAAAGCCCTTTAAACACAACTATCATATCTGCTTCCACCACCTCCCCTGGCAGCACATTCCAGGCATCTGCCACTCTCCGTGTATAAAACAAAAATTGCCCTGCACATCTTTAAACTTTCCCCCTATCACCTTAAATGCATGCCCTTTAGTATTTGACATTTCTACCCTGGGAAAGAGATTCTGACTGTACAAGATCCCTCTGTTAATGCTGTTAAGAATCCTCCCTTTAACTGTGTACTTTTCCCTTAGATTTGACCTTCCAAAGTGCAACATCTCACACTTGCCCAGATTAAACTCCATCTGCCATTTCTCTGCCCATATCTGTAACAGATCAACATTCTGCTATATCTTCACAGCCTTCTTCACTGTCCACAAATCCACCAATCTTTGTGTCATCTGAAAACTTACTAACCCACCCGTCTACATTTTCATCCAAGTAATTTATCACAACAACAGAAGTCCCAGCACTGATCCCTATAGGACACCACTGGTCAGGGATCTCCGGACAGAATGATACCCATCCACCACTGCCCTCTGTCTTCCATGGGCAAGTCAATTCTGAATCCAAACTACCAAGTCACCATGGATCCCATGCATCTTAATCTTCTGGATCAGCCTACCATGAGGGACCTTGTCAAATTCCTTACTAAAGTCTATGTAGACAACATCCGCTGTCCTACCCTCATTAACCATTTTTGTCACCTCAAAAAAACTCAAATCAAGTTTGTAAGACATGACATTCCTCACACAAAGCCATGCTGACTGTCCCTAATCAGGCCATGCTTTTCTAAATGTGCATAAATCCTATTCCTAAGAATCCTCTCCAATAGCTTCCCTATCGCTCACTGGCCTATAATTTCCCGAATTATCCCTATTTCAACATTAGCCACTATTGGTTACCATATCCATTATCAGCTTCTGTCACTTGAGGTGGGTTTTCTTTCCATGTTATTACTGCTGATAGCCTCAAAGATCTATTGTCAGCTCACTGCTATCCCTCAGCCACAAAATGCACCTCAGTAAAACACATGAAAACACTGCCAGTTTTTATTTGTATACTGATGCCCAAACTCGCCCTCAGTCAACTGGCTCTAATTTATCTGGCTCCTCATCAAATCCAATAATGGTCAAATTGAAATTTCATCCAACTGAACAATGGGTAGTCCAACAGCATTGTTTTTCACTTTAAGCATTAACTCTATCCACATTAACTGCCTGAGGCTGACATAGTTTGTTCACAGTACGATTAGTTTATGTTCACACTTCTTTGCTGCCACTGTTATAGTTCATAACTGTAACCTTGCCTAACTCCAACACCATCTATGTTTATCTGCTACTGAAACCCTGTCCATGTGTTTGTTACCTCAGGGCAGTGGTCCTAAAATCAGCTCCAAAATTTCTATACACTCCTTGTACATTGTTTATAGTAAGTGATAGAAATTGCAGCACTGGAAGAGGCTATTTGTTGATTCTGCTGGCACCCTCTCCTATATTCCCATTTTCTCCCCAGCATCTTCATTGTGCAAAACCCCTTTTTCTCTTTACCACTATGATTCTTCTATAGGAATCCTCAGTTGCAGTCCTTTTGTTCCCCAGTTACCAACAGTGGAAATAACCTTTCAAGATTTATCTGTTACTTTGCTTGGCAATTCTATCCCACTTTCTGGACACTCCACCTAATACCCAAGACTTTTGAAAAGTTTCTTTTTTCTCTATTAAAGATGTATAAATGGACATGGTTGTTGTTCCCTGAACTAAATACAGTGCAGGATAGTAGCTAAATTACCAAAACAGTAACTCAGATGCTTGGACTGACAATCCAGGGATGCAAGTTAAAATCCCCTGGCAGATGTGAAATTTGAATTCAGTTAATAATCTGCAATTTTGAAAAAGAACATCAACTAGTGTTAATAATGATGATGATGAAACTAACAGAATTTTGTCAAAGTAACATCTGACTCAATAATATCCATCAGGGAGGAAATCTACCCTTATCTGTTCTGGTCAGTCTGTGACTGCAAGCTCACTGCAATGTGATTGACTCTTATATAATCTCTGAGAACACATATCAAGCCGTACAGTTATGCTATAACTGTTATGTTAAAGCTGAAGTACAAAACCAGACTCCTAGAGCACCGGCATTAATCTAAGCAGAGAACTTGGACAACAGTCACTCCCAAAGCAGCCAACCATGCAATGTCCATCTCAGAAACACTTGGGGACTGTGTGCCACTGCAAGCGTGCTAAATGGATTGGACTCAGATTTGGCAGTTGGGCATCCATGGCCTGAAATATTCACTCATCACAATAAATCCTGGGGAATCAACCGTGGTTCAGTGAAGAGCAGTAAAGGGCACTCCAGGAGCAGCACCAGGTTTACCTCAAAACAAGGTGCACCAGAGGACTACAAGCATGCTAAACAACATGCATGTGAACAACATGCAACAGGCAGAGCTAAGTGATCCCACAACCACAAAGCTATGCTACTCTGTCACGTTTAGACATGAATTAAGGACAATTAAGCAGTTAACAGGGAGAAGAGGCTTCAAAAAATGATGGCATGACCCAGTTTGAGGGTGCTAAATACCTTGCAAACATGTTCAGTGAGAAGTGGCGAGTGGATGATTCATCTCAGCTTCTCCCTGACATCCCCATCACTACAGCCAATTCAATTCACTCCACATGACATAAAGAAATGGCTGAGAAATACAGACACTAAAGCCTGTGGGGCCAAGCAAAATGCTGACTGCAGAGCAGAAGACCTGCACTCCAGTAACACCCAGACCTTTAATCAAACTATTCTAATACAGTTACAATATTAGCATCTGCCCAACAATATGGAAAATTACCTAGGTATGTCCTGTTAAATAAAGGACAACTCTAATCTGCTAATTGCCACCACAGTCATCAGCAAGGTGTCAATGACAGCACTAGCAAGCACCACTTTGTGTCCAATGGCCTTCCCTAACATAGACCAAAGAGCTGAAAGCCAGAGATGAGGAGAGAGTGACTGCTCCTGATATCAAAGAAGAACTTGACCATGTGTAACATCAAGGTGCCACGGCAAAACTGAAGTAAATGGACATCAAAGAGAAAACACCCCAGTTGTTGGATCCATACTTCTCACTAAGGAAAATGGTTGTGGTTGCTGCAGGTCAATCATCCCAGCCCCAGGACATCACTCAGAGTTCCTCAGGTTTGACTCACTTTCTGATTTCCCAAAGCCTTTCCTAACATCTACAAGTGACAAGTCAGGCGTGTAACAGAATATTCTTCACATGCAGCTCTGTCAGCACTCAAAAACAGCAACAGGTTCCAGGACAAAGCAGCCCACTAGCCTAGTTCCCGATGCACCACTGTACACATTCATTCCTCCAATGGCAACACTGTGACTTGCATTATGTACCACCTACAAAATGCACTGCAGTTACTCACTTGGAATACTCCAATAGTACCTCTGAAACCCCCAAACTCTGCCACCAGGAAGGTCATGGGCAACAGGTGTGTGGGAGTAAAACCATCTTCAAGTTCCCCTCCTGTCACACACCGTCCTGACTTGGAAATATATCACCCCTCCTTGATTGTTGCTGGGTCTAAATCATGGAACTCCCTATTCAACAACATCTGGGATTACCTTCATCAAAAATACTGCAGCAGTTCGAGAAGGTGGCTCAAGAAGGATAGTTAGGGCTGGGTGATAAATGCTGGCCTTGCCGGTGATACCCACATCTCAAAGAATGAATAAATAAAAAATAAACCTATTAAGGAATTGGCTTGTTGAGTTAACTTAACCTGGGAGAAAAGATTCCTTGTTTTTTATTGCCTCATAATTACCATACAATGAACTTGGTTGGTTGATGACTCATCAATTGTACCCTAGAAATACTCTACTGCATATATCCCAGGGTCAAGTGTTGCATTACCAAGTCTGCCACATTTTCACTCATCCAGAACCTGATATATCATCTTGGAGTTTATTTGCCTCACCCAAAGAACATTTCAATAATTGGTCATGCATTACACGTTTCCGATTCTTCCTCATGAGAGAGCTTCACAATATGTTACACAAAATAGCTAGATACTGGTTCTCATTAAAGACTTAAATTTTCGCTCATCGATACTTCAAAACCAAGGGTCTATTCCTAGTATGTATAAACTCATTTTTTTTCCATTTATGCCATGGAGAAATGATTATGGGGTCAATTAAGTCTCCTGAATGCAACACCTCCAATTCCAAACCCCCAATCATTCTTGTGTGATAATCACTCATGTGTACTTTCCTTAGGAGACGTTATTCTCTTTTTATAGCATGATCCCTTCGCACAGAGACCAACTTAATAATTAGGTGATGAGATTGGAAAACATTTCCATTCCATCCAGAAATGCAGCCCTCAGCTGACAGTGACTTCACTGTTTTAACTCCTCACCAATTCCCATTCTGTCACTGGTCTCACTGTTACAATAACCCAACTTCAAGCTTTACCAGCAATATTTCATCATTCACCACATTGCCATGCAAAAGTTTTGATTGGACATTGATTTCAGTAATCTATATTTCAGTTGCAATCCTTTCTAACCTATTCTATCACAGCTGACTCCCAGATTTCCAATGGTTTGCATCTTTCCTAATTCCTCACATTTCTCCTTCAGCTGCTTACACAACCTTTTGTTTCTTTAAGATCTTAATATTTCTGTCCACTTCTAAACCAAGGTGATCTGTTACATTGTTCTAGTCATAAATTACCTGTAAGTTTATATATACTCATTTTCCTTCTCCTATCAGATTACATCCATAAGTCTGGCTGTTTTATTTTGCAATTATGGAGACTCTACACCGAAAACAATGACATATTTCTCCTTTCCACTGATGCTAACCAACTTACTGGAGGGCTTTCTTGAATTTTTTTTATTTAGCATTTTTTTGCTTTATTTTGCAATTTTTAGGGCAGTCACTGTTGTGATACAGATAAATGTGGCCAATAGATTGAGAAAGAATGTTTGCCCAGTCATCGGGCAAACTCCTCACTCTTCCTCAAACATCATAATGAAATCCTTTACATTCTATTCAAGATATAGTAATTCCCACAGTATGATGCTCCAGTCCTGCACCAGATTATCAAATATGTTTTGTACTTACATCCTGTATTCAGGATCAACAAAACTTTCTAACTCTGAGATAACAATACTCCCAATCGAAGGGGACAAAAAGTCAATGATTCTTGCATTTAAAAGAACACAAGTTATTCAAATTGGCTACTTAAGTAAATAAGTCACTGTTTTTCTGCAAGTTAATCAGTAACCAGAGGGCACAAGCTAAACATAATTGGCAAAAGAACGAAACAAGATAAGGAACATTCTGAAGGGTTATAGGGTATAGGAGTGGGTGCAGTTGATGGACAGTCTTTTAACAAGCTGGCATGGTTACAAAGGGCCAAATGGCCTCTTTCCACACTAACAAATATCATAGTTTTCTTTTGTGCTGACTGTACATCAACAGATACTGCTGCTGGACTTGTAACACAATGCACCATAGAAAGCATCCTATCTGGGTGTATCACAGCTTGGTATGGCAACTGCTCTGCCCAGGACCGCAAGAAGCTGCAGAGAGTTGTGGACGCATCACGGACACCAGCCTCCCCTCCTTGGACTCTGTCTTTACATCTCGTTGTCTTGGTGTAGCAGCCAGCATAATCAAAGACCCCACCCATCCGGGACATTCTCTCTTCTCTCCTCTTCCATCGGGTAGAAGATACAGGAGCCTGAGGGCACGTACCACCAGACTTAAGGACAGCTTCTACCCCACTGTGATAAGACTATTGAACGGTTCCCTTATACAATGAGATGGACTATGACCTCACGATCTACCTTGTTGTGACCTTGCACCTTATTGCACTGCACTTTCTCTGTAGCTGTGACACTTCATTGTTTTTACCTGTACTACATCAAGGCACTCTGTACTGACTCAATGTAACTGCACTGTGTAATGAATTGATCGGTTTCTAAGACAAGCTTTTCACTGTACCTCGGTACAAGTGACAATAATAAACCAATACCAGTAACAAGGTTGTTGAGCTGACGTCTGTAAGTGCGGGACGCTTAACCCCTCTGCAACCCACGCAACTCCTCAGCCATGGCCGCTCGGGAGAGAGTTGTTTACTTGTTGAAGCAGCTACAAAGTGCATCGTAAGTGACAATCTGCCGGCCGGGGCCACTCGGCTGCTTGGCCAGCGCCGGCTGAACGGAACGGGGCCGCGGGGAATCGGGAATCTGGCGGCCCTGAGCCCGGGGTCCGCATATCGGCGGCTTGTGGGGTTTGCGCTGTCTCGCCCCGCCGTCCCCGGTGAGGGAGGAGGCAGAGCCGCGCAAGTGACTGGCTGTGCGGGCCTCCGGACTTCACTGGCATCAATACAACCGGATACACCGCAAATGCATTTATAAAACTCTCACTCTGTAAGTTCAAACCACAGCAGCGCCCGGTCACTTTCTGCAGTTTGCTGACCCCGAGGGTTCGTGGGCTGAAACTGGACACAGGCGAAGCAGCCATGGCGCTGCCGCCGAGGATAACCTTGCGGCTCGGTCGGCTCTCACTGCTACCCGCAACCTCATTGATTTGGAAACAAAAACCGGGGGGGGGGGGGGGGGGGGGTGAAATATTCAGCAGATCGGGCTGCATCTGTGGAGAAAGAAATATAAAACTTCTCAGGATGATGCTCTGTCATCAGAACTGAGGGGAGTTAGCGATAAATCAGGAGAAGGAAGTTGCAAAAAAGGGAAATTGTGAGATTCGATGGAGAGCATAAGGTGTGATAGTGCGAGGGGACGGAGGGTCGCAATGGGGAAATAAAGCAAAAAAACCGATTCGTCTGGACGAGGTGTCGATCTGGGAAGATAAATAATTATCTGGAATTACCAAAAGAAAATACTGTCGATTCTGGAACATCGGGAACAAACACTGAAAATGCTCTTTACTTGAAATTGTTGAATTCGACTATTGTGCTCCCCCCGCCCCCATTCACTCAGTCATAACCACGTTATCAATGTTAGGCAATTTAACAACAACCTGGCACTTATAATGTAGAAATGGACAAAAGAAGCATATTGTACTGGATGTTCAAACTTCACCCTCCCTGCACTTCCTGCTGCCACCTGCCTCTCCCACCTCAGAAATTTCTATAGTTATTTCTACAGGTCCAGTTCTTTCGAAACAAGACACCTGTTGCATAGAATTAGTAGAAACAGGCTATTTGGCCCAGCTGGCTCATACAAGACACCTCCTAACCCTCTTCATTGACCTTCATCAGTCTAACCTATATTTCATATTTTTTCCTAGCTTTACTTGACTCCAGCTATTCTCTTTATTTCAAGTATTCCTTGTGATAATGAGTTCCATATTCTCATCTCTCTCTGGGTAAAAATGTTTCTTCAGAATTGCCTTATTAATTTGTCAGTGATTATCTTATATTTATGACTCTGGTATTGGACAGTCCCCACCTCCCATAATGTCCATTAATGATGTACAGATTTTTATTAGATCACCCATTAGCCTCCTCATTTCCAGTGAAAAGAACCAAACCATTTGAACCCTTTAAGTCCTTTTTGTGTCTCTTTGCGATATGGTAAACTGAACTATGTGCAGTAATTTAAGTGGGATTTAATCAAGGATTATACTTTTAATGTGTCCTCTCTGATATCCAGTTTTAACCCTCTAGAAATGAACTCCAGAAATGAAAAGTACTTGACCTGCGTTGTTATGGCCTTATTAATTTGCATTGCTACTTTCAGTGATGTATGTGACCCTAGATCCCTTTGTTCCTCTTTTGTCTTAAGATTCCTATTATCTATGCAATATATAGGCTTTATTCTTTCTAAATAGATGCACAAGCATTATTCTAATCGAAATTGAAATTAACTTGCCAACCACAGTCTCATTCTGCAAGATTATTAATGTCACAATTTTCCAAAGTATTAACTTCTAATATAGGATCTACAAATTTTGAAATTGTAAATGATGAGAAACAATGGTCCTTGCACCAATCACTACAGAATATCCCTTCCCAGTTTTTGATGGTTTGACTAACTATCCTTAACCTCTACTCCGTATTCTGTTTCGTAGTCAGTTTGCTATCTATTCTTTGCCTTGTCTTCTGATGCTATTCATTCCGACTTTATTCATGATCCTAATTAGTAGCATCTTACTGAAGGCCTTTCGTGTATAATGATAGTAATTATATTTCCAAACATACTTTATCTGCTCTAATGTGCTTGTAGTATCCTAAGGATATGGAAGAAGATATATGCATGCATGTCTTTCTTTTGAAAATCTAAACATATAAAATCTGTTTATTTCCTTGGTTATTCATTCTGTTCCTTCTTCAAGAAATTCAAAGGATTGGTCAGGCATTACTTTTCCTTAAATCACTTAACAGAACAGCAACAACAGATGTTCTCCCCAGTTTAGTCAGTTCTGCCAGTGAAATTTAAGCAGTAAAGACTGGTTAATATTTCAGATCAGTGAACTTTCATGAAAACCCACAAAATCTATTTCCTTTCTGGTGAGTGATTATCAAGCTGGAATGTTAACTCTGTTCCCTAACCTGCTGTGCATTTCCATTGTTTTCTCTTTTTACTTCATATTTCCATGGTCTGTAGCATTTTGCTTTCGAGAAGATGATCTGTTGGTTACTCAGTTTTAATTGTTTACTAATGTATTGTAGTGAACAGTAGCCACATTGTTAATGGACTAATATCATACAGTGGGCTTTTGAAGTTTTTTTCTGACTGGAACTTTTACATTTGTTAATTGAATTGTTAATTTAGTGGAATTTATAATAACCTTCCCATTTGAACTCTGCTGTGAAATTTCTATTTTAAAAATAGACATTTCAAGTTATCTTATTTTTCTTTAACAAATTCCTATCCAAATGGCAACGTGTACTCTACCACATAAGAGAAGAAAGCTGCTTGCCATTTGAAGTGGAGGCAGTCTGAATTCAACCAGAAACTGGAATGAGAATCTTTGGAGGAGCAAACTCTGCCCTACATTTACAAGTTTAGTGTTGATACACACCTGAAAATACTTTGTACTAACACAAGCTGAAATACAGCCTGTCATTTGGTACCAATACAGAGTAGATTTAAAAATAGCATTTTGCACATTTTAATGCAAGGTTATTTAAAAATAATTAACTGCAGGTTTATTTGAATGATTTTAAAAGCAATGTGGTTTGAACATTTATCTTTTCTTATTTAAGCAGATGTCGATGTCCTGCTCACTCTCAAACCTACTCACAAGGTAAAACTCTGTTACAAGACCATTATTAGTTTTTATGACTCTGAAAGGAAAGGAAGTTGATGCCGAACTCCATTAAAGCTTGGTAAATGAAGACCTCTTCTCCATCTTATGGTCTTCTATGATAATAGAACATGAAATTGATCTCTCAGAAGGGTAGAGGACATAATAGTGGATTACTAAACTTACATAAAGATGAATTTAGGCACCAAATTTTACAATACTTGATAGATTTGAGACAACAATAATACAAGCAGTTTTTGTGAATTAATGCACACTGCTTTCTGCTTCTGAAATTTAGCATTTTTTAAATAGGCAAAAAATTATGTTTAAAAATTATGTTTGACTGCTGAATATATTCAAAACTATTTTTGTGAAATAAAATTTGCACTTTTTGACTGAGAAATTTAAGTTTTTGATTGATTTAGCAGAGAGTGTAGTACATAAAATACTTAAAATTGGCCAAGCTCTCCACAGCAATTGTTAGTTGCTCCTTGTAAGTGGAAACACCAGCCTTCCTGTAACTTTACCCACACGTGACAAGCTAATACTTGCATCAATATTGTACAAACATTCTATGCAAACATCTCAAGTTGCTTGAAACCGAGAAGTTTCTGTTTTTTATGGTAGAGTGATTGGAAGCTGTGAGTTCAGTACTGGTGTTTATGTGTTCCAGCTCCCGGACATGCTACAACCAGAGCAACAGACTACGCTTTTGAGGTACAAATAATTCACCTAATGTCCCATGATTTTTCACAACTTTTGATCATTTGATCAATAGTAATGCAGAGGAAAACTAAAAAAATTGTGATGTATTTTCTTTCCCCAAGCTGACACTATCTATACATCTTGGTTCTGTTTCAGATGGCTTGTTCAAACACCCGATATGGAAAAGGGGTGACAGATGAAATTGGTATGGTAAGTGACTGACAGCTGAATTTATTCAAAAGCCTTCATTAAAAGTTAAGTTTTGCTGAGTAATTTTGAACAATAATTTTCTACTCATCTGGGACAATTCTGGTTGTTCGGTGTATCAATAGGAAAGAATTGTCTGAGGTATGTATCTGCTGTTGATTTTTTTCAAACGCATCACTCTTCTCGACAATACTGTTGAAGGCAGATATCAAACAGAGTCACAGGTATATTGTGGGAAAAGGAAAATAAAGTCAGAGAGAGAATCAGTCCAAACTACATTAGGCAATTTGGTACATAAAATAATGCTGGAAACACACAGCAGGTGAGGTAACATCTGTGGAAAGAGAAACAACTAGCATTTCAGATCAAAGACCCTTTGTCAGAAATTCTGTGACTGTTTAATAACTATCTTCAATCGTGCTACCCAGATTACTGATTCATTTGACCAAAAAAAGTCAGCAGCCCTCCCTTCTTGACATTCCAGAAGTAACTGCATCTGGGTAATGTCCTTGATCCAGCTTCATCATCCACATTCAACACCTCCAAATTCTATCTGTGCCTAAAGTAAAAATTAATTGAGATGGTGACACACTAGGTTGTCTTTGGGGCTTTATCTATGCAAGTCCACTCCAGCTCTCTCCACTTCCCTAAAAGGAAACGTTTGTTTTTAAGAAAGGAAAACAATTAAAACTGCAGATACTGGGATCTGAAACAAAGAGGGAAATGCTGGAAGAACTCAGCCAGTCAAACAGCAACTGTGGAAAGAGAAAGTTGAAACTTTAACTGGAGTTCTTCCACCACTTCTACATTTGATTTAACGTTGGTCCCACTATCTTGATTATAGAGAAAATTCTTATGCATCCAATGAGATTGGCATTGATTAGTCAGACATGTTTTCTATAAGTACATTGGCATGATCAATGCATGGACCATAAAAGAAACTGAATCATGTGACTATGAGGATGGTGGAGATAGAAGATGGTCTTTTCTGACTAGCATTTCTTATGGAGGGTAGATTTAAAACAAGGGCACTAGTTGTTAACTACCAATTGGGTGAATGTTTCTGCAAGTTTTTCATCTTAAAAAAATTGTAGATTCTGGTCTTCCAATAGGATCTTCAGAACATTGGGGCCAGGAAAGTTTGCGTAATGACAGACAAAAATTTGGCCAAGCTTCCTCCTGTCAGAGCTGTCCTGGATTCATTGGTTAAGAATGGAGTCAACTTTCAAATGTTTGACAAGGTCAGAGTGGAGCCAACTGACTTAAGGTAATCAACACTTCATTTTGGTGAAAGTTTAAGGAGCAAAGTTTTAGTAGTGTCATTGTTGCTGGTATCATTAACATTACTATTCCACTAGCAATTTAAAAAAAACTAGGTAGAAATTGAATCACATATCACTACGATATTGTGCCTTGCATGTTTCAAATTTAATGAAAAATAAATTACAGTGGAAAATTAGGATCATTGCAACTTGCATTGAAGGTTTAGGCCTTATGGGAGATGGGGTTGGAATGGTGATCGGGTGAGGGAGTGCATAGGCTGGTGGTGTGGTAGGTTGCTGAAGGATAGAGGCATAGCACTCTATTCAGAGTGGCAAAAGGCAGAAGGTTGCATTCCATGAGCATGTACCATTGTTCACAATTTAATTTTTGGAATCAAAAATAAAATTTCTGTATTTACAGTCAATGCTGACTTAATTGGTATACTCAGTGTTGAGGACTGCAACAATTTTTATTAATAAACCTGCAGAACAGGCATAAAATTATAAAATGAATTTCAACACAGATAAGCAGGAGGAGTTATATTTTGCCAAGAAAAATAAGGAGGCCACATAAAACTTGGTAAATAATACAAATTGATTGGGTAGAGCAATTAATCTAGAGTACAGATACACAAATCATTAAAACCAGTGAAACATGTTAAAATTAGGACAATTAAAAATAAAGAAACCAAGTACAAAGTACCAGGATTTATATATAGATGGTTAGTAGTAAAAAGTAGAAAAGTTATGTTAAGCTTGTGACAAACCTTGGTTAGACTAGACTTGGTATTACTGTGTTCAGGTCTGGCTGCCATATTATGAAAAGTGCATAGAGAAACTGGAGAAGATTAGGGGGAGCCCACAGGATGTCCATGGATGATACTGGAAATCTGAGGGAAGGTTGAACAACCTAATTCTCTTTCTGTATTGAAAGTGAAGATTAAGAAGGTGTTTAAAATTATGAAATACTTTAATAAAGCAGATGAAAAAAATTCTCAGATGTGGAGAACTGAAGGCCATATGAATGTATGAATTAAAATCAGGAGTAGGTCACTCGGCCCCTCAAGTCTGCTCCAATTGTCACTTCAACTCTGCATTCCCATCCACCTGCAATAACCTTCCGCCCCCCCCGTTTATCAAGAATCTATCTATCTCTTCCTTAAAAATATTCAAAGACTTTTCTTTCACTGCCCTTTGAGGAAGATAATTTCAAAAGTGCATGAATCGCTGAGAGAAAAAGAAATCATCACACCTCTGTTCATTTAGCATGATCACCAGTACACCAGATTCAGAAGTTACCTCTTAATTCAGAGAATTTGCAGTGGAGTGGTTGAGACAATGGATAGAAAGGGAGGATAGATAAGTCAGTGAGAAAGTCAGGGTAGATGAGAAAGCGGGGAAGGAAGTTTGAGTGGGGCATAAAGGCCAACTTGGACTAGATACCTTCTCTGTGCCAAATATTCTATCTAGCTTATCCCTGGGTCCAATGACTAGTTCACCCTTGGCAGTGAGAATCCTACATAAGTAATAATCTCAAACCTAAGCAAATGATTGTAGAGCATATTCAGGATATACAGCAACCTAACCTGACTGGAATCTTGCCTCGAGAAGATAATACCAGTTGGTCTGTAAGTGATACTTGAGGTGGAGAAGGAAATAAAGGAAACAAGGAAGATAACTTTTTTCCTTAATTTTTTTTTAAATCCTCCTCTGAAAAAAGTGACACCAGATTTCAATGGCAGTGACATTCCTCCGGTAACACAGTCAAGTGGCTATTGTCTTTGGTAAGCCTTCGCCTTCATCAGGACCAAGGATGACATGCTTCCTCTCCAGTTGTGTGGGTTTTGAGGTGGCCGAGAAAGCCAATGTGGGACCCGCCCTTCGGCAGGCCTCATCTGCTACTTCCCATTGTGGCAGAGTCTGAAGGTCCTATATTGGCCTCAGCGGCCACCTCAGAACCCACAGAACTGAAGGGAAATCAAATCATACCTGATCCTGAGGGAGCATCGTAGGAGAAGGATTTCAAGGTGTATTGCTCTGTTTTTTTGACAAGTCAGTCATCCTATAATTTTTTTGTAATGTTATTAGTTTCATGGAAGCAATAACATTTGCAAGACAAGAAGAATTTGATGCATATGTTGCTGTTGGAGGTGGATCTGTGATGGATACATGTAAAGTGGCTAACCTCTACAGCTGCAGCCCTGATGCTGAATTCTTTGACTATGTCAATGCACCAATAGGAAAGGGACAGCCTGTCACCGTTAACCTCCATCCTTTGATAGCAGGTGGGTTCATGCAGAAGGTCTTTTAATAAGAGAGTGGGTTTAAATTAGTAACTTTCTGAATGACATAGAAATGGCAATCACAAACTACATATAGATTTTGCTCAATTGTACAATTCAATGTCTGAGACAGAACTGTGTAATCATTTGTAAAAGAGTGATATTGATTGACTCAAACACCTGTAAAGGCTCAGAAACCAAAACTGCCTATTTCCTTGTGTAACTAAAGCAGGACAGCTGGATCACTTGTAACAGATGGATCAAACACCATTTAAAATGTCTTAATTTGAACAGTGATTATATTTTTACACACAATTGGTCGGAGTTTGCTGGCCTTTACATAAGAGAATCCTAACAGGTAATAGAAGGCAATGAGGATAACATCTACATCCCTTTGTAGAACTGCTTGTGTGCTAGGAGGAGCAGGAATTCCTTCTAGGCCATTGGGTTTACCTGTCAACTCTAATTACCCCATGACCTGTCTTCTCACTACATCTGCTCCCCTCAGTTATCATCTCCCAACTCCTACCACGAAGGGATTCCCCCCACCCCATCGCTGTGACCGAACTACCCATCATCATTTGGTCTCCCTCATCCATTGTAAAAACTCCTGAACAACAATCTTCCCCATCCGCTGTCTGACAATCTCCTCCACACCTACCAAAGTTCCAACAGCAATTTCTTTCTTCGTTCTGTTCTGCTGCACCCTTCTGCAGCAGGCTGATCTTGAAGATGGTTGACAGGAGGGGAGGGAAGCCTACAGAAATAAGCAAAAAGACGGCTGCAATCCCATTAAAGACTGCTGGATGTTCAGAAAATCTAAACTTCCAGGTGTCTGGTTACAACTCCTCCCTCATTGCACTCAATACTTAGGAGGTAATACATTATAGGATTGTAATTTTTTGGTTCGTGTTGATGAGACAAAATAATGCTTTATATTCACAATTTTGTGATCATCACACATTTCAAAGAGAAAAAAAGAAAAATGCATTTGTGCAGTGCTTTTCATGATTTCAAGATAAATCACTTCACAATCAATTAAGTACTTTCTGAAGTGCAGTCAGAAGTGTTGTAACTTAATTCGGTCTTGAATCTGCATGTTAAACTATGTGGAGAAACAAAGTGCAGTTCAAGATAGAGGATGTGTTGGAGCTGTTAGAAAATATTAGGACAGATAAGTCCATGGGGCCTGACAGAATATTCCCCAGGCTGCTCTGCGAGGTGAGGAAGGAGATTGTTGAGCCTTTGGCTTGGATCTTTGAGTCCTCGTTGTCCACGGAAATGGTACCGGAGGATTGGAGGGTGGCAAATGTTGTCCCCTTATTCAACAAAGGTAGTAGGGATAGTCCAGGGAATTATAGACCAGTGAGCTTTACATCTGTGGTGGGCAAGCTGTTGGAAAGGATTCTTAGAGATAGGATCTATGGGCATTTAGAGAATCATGGTCTGATCAGGGACAGCCAGCATGGCTTTGTGAAGGGCAGATCTTGTCTCACAAGCCTGATAGTGTTCTTTGAGGAGGTGACTAGACAGATTGATGAAGGTAGTGTAGTAGATGTGGTCTACATGGATTTTAGTAAGGCATTTGACAAGGTTCCACATGGTAGGCTTCTTCAGAAGGTTAGAGAGCATGGGATCCAGGGAAGCTTGGCCGTGTGAATTCAGAATTGGCTTGCCTGTAGAAAGCAGAGGGTTGTGGTGGAGGGAGTGCATTCAGATTGGAGGGCTGTGACTAGCGGTGTCCCACAAGGATCGGTTCTGGGACCTCTGCTTTTCATGATTTTTATTAATGACTTGGATGAGGGGGTAGCAGGGTAGGTTGGCAAGTTTGCAGACGACACAAAGGTCGGTGGTGTTGTGGATAGTGTAGAGGATTGTCGAAGATTGCAGAGGGACATTGATAGGATGCAGAGCTGGGCTGAGAAGTGGCAGATGGAGTTCAATCCGGAGAAGTGTGAGGTGGTACACTTTGGAAGGACAAACTCCAAGGCAGAGTACAAAGTTAATGGCAGGATTCTTGGTAGTGTGGAGGAGCAGAGGGATCTGGAGTTCCATATCCACAGATCCCTGAAGGTTGCTTCAGAGGTGGATAGGGTAGTTAAGAAAGCTTATGGGGTGTTAGCTTTCATAAGTCGAGGGATCGAGTTTAAGAGCCGCAAGGTAATGATGTAGCTCTATAAGATTCTGGTTAGACCACACTTAGAGTACTGTATCCAGCTCTGGTCGCCTCATTATAGGAAGGATGTGGAAGCGTTGGAAAGGATGCAGAGGAGATTTACCAGGATGCTGCCTGGTTTAGAGAGTATGCATTATGAGGAGAGACTAAGGGAGCTAGGGCTTTACTCTTTGGAGAGAAGGAGGATGAGAGGAGACATGATAGAGGTGTACAAAATATTAAGAGGAATAGATAGAGTGGACAGCCAGCACCTCTCTCCCAGGGCACCAAAGCTCAATACAAGAGGACATGGCTTTAAAGTAATGGGTGGGAAGTTCAAGGGAGATATCAGAGGAAGGTTTTTTACACAGAAAGTGGTTGGGGCATGGAATGCACTGCCTGGGGCAGCGGTGGAGGCAGCTACATTGGTCAAATTCAAGAGATTGCTAGATAAGCACATGGAGGAATTTAAAATAGAGGGATATGTGGGAGGAAGGGGTTAGATAGTCTTAGGTGAGATTTAAAGATCGGCATAACATTGTGGGCCGAAGGGCCTGTATTATGCTTTACTGTTCTATGTCCTGTGTTCATTACTAATCACACTACATACTTTGTTCTCCCAGTTCCCACAACAGCTGGCACTGGAAGTGAGACCACAGGTGTGGCTGTGTTTGATTATGAAGCAATGAAAGTTAAAACAGGTACAAGTGAATAACTGTCACAAGGCAAATTGTGGTGAGATGAAAATTTCCTGTGTCAATGTGGTGAAAATACTTCTAAATGATAGAAGTCTCTTTTGCTTTAAGAACATGATCAAGAGTAGATCATGCTAGTTCTACCATTCACTGAGGACATGGCTGAACTAACACATCTATTTTGGTTCCCTGTCCCTAAGTCCCTCAGTTCCCAAATATTTTTCAGTATTGGTTTTGAATATATTAATTAACTGAACATCCACAGTATGAAGACAAAAGAGAGCACAGATGCTAGAACCTAGAACAGAACACTAGAAGAGCTCAATGGGTCAAGCAGCATCTGTGGAGGCGAAAGGTTACACTTGTTGAATTCTTCCAAGTTCCTTCAGAATTCTGTTTTTCAACATCCAAAGTCCTTATGTAGAGAATTCCAAAGATTCAAACTGTGACTTGCCCTTGTGGCATACCCCTTATTCTGATACCCTTAGAGTTAGAGCATCCTGCTGGGGAGACAGTTCTTCAGCATGTACACGTCAAGTCCTCTCAGAATTGTATACACTTCAGTGAGATCACCATTTATTTTTCTGGATTCAGACAATTTACTCTCTTTCCCCTCAATTCCTCATCATAACACATCCCTTTATGTAGCATCCAAGACTGGACAAGAAGGTGATAGAAGTATAATGTGGTGAAGTGTGAAATTACACATTTTGGTAGGAAGAATGAAAAGTGGATATCTTTTAAAAAGTGAGAGATTTGTAAATGTTAGCATTTTTAAGATTTTAGGAGCTCCATTCAGTTACACAGTAATTACATTTTTGGACCATTGGATTTCTGACATTTTACAAGCACTGACCCTCTAAAGGCAGCCACAATGGCACGAAAATGAGGTGACACTTTTGACCCATTAAGACCAACAGAAACTCCTAGAGGACACAGTCCAAGCCTAAATTTAGGGTTCACAGGCTTTCATGGTTATTATGCTAAGTGGTGATTATTACTCTGATCATTCCTAGTTCATACTACAAAATTTCACCAAAAATGTCATGGAATTAAGAAGCTTTTATAACAATAGAATTTAGTAAACTGACTTTGCTACTGTCTGCTTTATGTAAAACTTTAGGCATTGCCAGCAGGGCTCTGAAGCCATTACTTGGGATAGTGGATCCATTGCATACCTTGCACATGCCTGATCGTGTGGCAGCTTACAGTGGATTTGATGTACTTTGGTAAGAAGTATTTTCATCATGTTAAACATTTACAAAGTAAATCTGAACCATGGCCAAAAATTTCTTCAGAAATACAAACCTTTGCTAGAAGTTTGGTGGCTATCCTCTTTAATTTGTACTTCTGGCAGGTCCCATAATGGGAGCAGCTCCGGGGAAATTCCTGCCAATACTGCACAAGTTTAAATAAGAGAAGGAATATGTAATTTTATTGTAATATAGTTAGTTTTCTTAATTTGATTAGCTCCTTATTTTTCTTATTTTTTGGCAGAGTAATTTGAAAAATGCACATCTTTGTTATGTACTTTTGAATTTTTCAGATGCTCATTTGTGGCAGGAATGTTCTTTTTTAGTTTGAAAAAAATTTCTTTCATTGGGCAGGTGGCTTGAGAGCCATCTGTTTATTTTTGACTGGTCTCAGGACATTCAGGAAGCATAGATGAGTTGATGGTTACATTCAACCTATTCTTCTAACTTATTTTTGAGTTTCCTTACTCACTTAGTCCACAAGGAGCCTTACAAGTGTTTTGTTCATATTTTCTACTACAATGTTTGTCATTGAAATTATCTAGTTATTGAGATGATAAACGTTATGACTATAATATGCTGTTGTTGGAACATATGTTGTGATTAGCTTCTGTGTTACATTTACTAATAGTTTTGTTCTTGGAACACCATGTGCTGAATAGTGTACAAACTGGGCATTGCACATTTTTGATTGTTTCTGTAATGTAATCTTAAACTAAAGATTAATGTAGAAACATAACATTTAGTTGAGTAATAAATACAGAGCAAGGCCATAGGATTTGGTTACTTCTGACTCTTCCTGGTCTGCTGGGCATTTCCTACATCTCTGTCCTGCATCTCACCTCTTATATGTGTCCCTTTGGCATTTTCCTTCTCCCTAATTGCCCTTGTTAATCTATCAACCAGATGTCTTAATGAACTGTCCAGACCTAACTAACTGGCTTTCTACCTTTGCCAGTTTTGATAAAGGGTCTTCAACCTGAAATACTAATTCTGTTTCTCTTTCCATTAATGCTGCTGAACCTGCTGAATATTTCCACCATTTTCTGCATTTATTTCAGATTCCCGGCATCTGCATTTTTTTTTAAATTTTCAAAGCTGGTACTAATGGATATAGTTGCCTTGGTAAGGAACATGGGAGGTTAGGCTTTGACGTTGCTGCTGTGGGGTGGCAGTTGCAGGAACTGTAGGACAACAGGCTGCAGGGGTGTCTTGCAACATAGATAGATAGATTTCTTTATTAGTCACATGTACATTGAAACACACAGTGAAATGTATATTTTGCGTAGAGTGTTCTGGGGGCAGCCAACATGCTTCTGGCACCAACATAGCATGCCCACAACTTCCTAACCCATACGTCTCTGGAATATGGGAGGAAACCAGAGCACCTGGAGGAAACCCACGCAGACACGGGGAGAATGTACAAACTCCTTACAGACAGTGGCCAGAATTGAACCCGGGTCGCTGGCGCTGTAATAGTGTTACACTAACCGCTACACATAGCAGCCATTAGCCACATTACCCACCCTTTGAAGCCTGTTCTGGTTGGCTATTGCAAAGAAGATGAGGCAGTGACATTAGAGGCCATCACCACCAAAGGTCGCTTGAAGTTAAATTAAGAGCAGATGTCCAAGAAGAAATCTGGTGATTCTTCACAAACGGTCAAATGATTTGTACTGAGCACGTGAGGTACTTGGACCACAAACCAATCAAATTGCTGCAAGAGTAACAGAGATTTGAATAGTGATTTCAAGAGAACAATCAAGCAGCTATAACTGAATGTGAACTCATTGCTTATTAATAATATTCAAACTTTATAAAGTAAAGTTTAATTTCTTTACAGCAGAGATACTTAAATTACTGACACTGTTTCTTTATGCTAACAGCCATGCATTGGAATCCTACACAGCTCTTCCATACAGTTTACGATCACCTTGCCCTCCAAACCCAATCAATCGTCCAGCTTATCAAGGAAGCAACCCTATCAGTGATGTATGGTCCAAACATGCCCTGAGAATTGTGGCCAAGTACATGAAACGGTAATACAAAGTTCAGCACCTCTGTTGCTGAAATTCACTATAATTCCATGTAGTTTTGTCTACACAGAGGATCATTGCTTGGGAAGAAATTGCTTAATAATTTAAATTTTTAAAAATGAATTTGTTTTCTGGAAAAGAACTGGGAAACATAATACCACTTGTTCACAATGCTAATCACTGCCTACTACCAATCACAAAGACAAACAATAGGTCAGCATATGAATTCCAGAAACTAGCTGATACCAACCTGATCCCCTGCAGAAAAAAAATTATAAAAGTTAGCACAATTAGTTCTTAGTCTTCAGATTTCTTGACTTACTGCAACTTGAAAATTGCAGCATTGCATCTTAAATATAATTAATATTTAATGGAGTCTATAGTTTGCATCTCAGTGTTTGATTTACTTTATGTTCCAACCTAATCCTCTCAGAATTTCTTCCCTAGTTTACTGTGTGATGTGCATGGTTATTAAAGTTCTTTTTAACTAGTTATTGTAAAAGTTATCAGGAAAATTGTATAGTTGTTACACTTTGTATTCCTATTCCAGGTCTGAATTTATTGACAATTCCTTTGCTTGTGGAGTACAATCTTGGCCCAGGTGTGTCACCTCCACCACACGTGTGCTAAATAAGCGATGTAGTGGTGGCCGCAGGTTGTACTCCACTCCTTTGAAGTAAAAATAGCCAAATTTTAAAAGTGGAATGAATTCTCCTGTGTTTCTCTGTTATCCATCTGAAAAGAGATGCAATTGTCTTATTCAGCAATACTCTGCAGATCAGCTGATGCTACTGATGGCTCCATTGGCTTCCCAAGTAGAGTGAGAGGTAAAAATACCCATAAAGTTGTTACTTACTGCAACTGGCAGCACCAAGCTGCTTTATTATTCAACTGCCAGTCTTTCTGCAACTCATGCATAGTTTCCCTGGTCAGTCTGAGAACACATTGCTTTCCATTTGGCCCAGGAAATTACCTTGTTGGCTGGATAGGAACCCTCCTCCTCCAATGCTGCCTCCCTTGGCCGGCAGACTGCAGTTTCTATTCATCTTTTCTTCCTCTTTCTCCAAGTACCACAAACCTAACAGATACCAATTGTATACAAGGAATGGTGGAATGGAATAAATAATCTTCAGGGAATAAAGAACGAATCTCATTAAAAATCATAAAGTAGCATCTCCAAACCAGTAGCTTTAGCAGAATTAAACTTGGCATTCAGCATGCCCAAAAGACTTCTGTCAGAAATATCCCACTTAATAAAGTCAGAGTACTACAGCATAGAAACAGGCCCTTTGGCCCATCTAGTCCATGCCAACCTGATCTTCTGCCAAGTCCCATCTACCTGCACCCTGACCATATCCCTCCAAACCCCTCCCATCCATGCACCTATCCAAACTTCTCTTAAATGTTACAATTGAACCCACATCTACCACTTCCGCTGGCAGCTCGTTCCACACTCGCACCACCCTCTGAGTGAAGAAGCTCCCCCTCAGGTTCCCCTTATATATTTCACCTTTCACCCTAAACCTATGCCCTCTAGTTCTAGTCTCACCCAGCCTTAGGGGAAAAAGCCTGCATGCATTCACCCTATCTGTACCCCTCATAATTTTGTATACCTCTATAAGATCTCCCCTCATTCCCCTCAACATTGTTAATACTTTGTTTATTCCAAACTAGAGAAAGGACTTTGGAGAGTTAGGAGGAATAATCTAACAGTTCTGTGTATTTGAAATTATTTGGGAGCAATGCTTGGAGCAGCCTTGCAGGAAAACTGAATCCAAATTTCCCTGTATCCTAGTGAACCGTCAGACTCCAGGCACAATGATGTTCTTTCTTGTCAGCCTCCTCCCCAAACTATCTCCAGTTTCTGCTGGACCCCGGGTTTTCCACCCACCTGCCCTCCTACTGCCGCCCACAATTCCACCCTACTGTGTTGCCTTTTGTCAGGCAATTCCATTCCATGTGTGTCCACTTTGAAGTATCCTAAAATGAATGGATGGAAACCATGGGCTGGATTATACATTTTACTGGTGAGTTCTTACTACATTCAATAGGAGCAGAATAGTCAAAGAAAATAAGATAAGATAGCTTTATGTACATCAAAACACACAGGTAAATGCATCTTTTGCGTAGAGTGTTCTGGGGGCAGCCCACAAGTGTTGCCACGCTTCCGGCGCCAACATAACATGCCCACAGCTTCCTAACCCGTACGTCTTTGGAATGTGGGAGGAAACAGAGCACCCGGAGGAAACCCACGCAAATACGTATTCAGCACACTATTATTAGTTTCCTAAATAATAATATTTAATAAATGTGAATTTCATAAACATACAATATCATAAGTTGCTCAAAATTTAATATTTGTGCAGTTCCTGAACCTTTTTAACCTGAAAAGCAATTCAGAAATGTTGGGCTAGAACTTGCTGGGAAATACTAGTGCATACCCCTCATTTCAGGGCATTTGGGATACTCATGCAAACATGGAAGTCCCAAACTCGCTGGCAGAGCTCTGCCAGTGCTTTCGCAGCTACATTCCAACATTGGATTCCACACAGAGTCCATTTGCAGAACACAAACTTAGTGCAAACCTGAAACAGGTACAGTGAAAAACCTACTCAGGGAAACTGCACTTGATTAGACCTGGCACAGGAACAGCAAGCCCATTCATTTGTTCCAAGAGCGACAGCTATGGGAGAAAAGAGTAGGTAAAAGTTTGTTTTGTCAAATTAATTGTTTAAAAATAATAGTTTTTTTGAAATGTTTAATAATTTAAAGACTATTAATTGATCCCTTATTAGTTTTGAATGTTTCTGAATTTCAGAGACATTTAGAAACACTTAATGTCCTTCCTGACAGCTATGTTAATTGACAAAACTCAACTATGTAGCTTTGCCAGCTGTAAACTTTGACAGCAGTCAAAGTTTAAATCATTTGTTTCATGGGCAGGGGCCCACCAACTCAATGGAATTACATTATGCAAGACCACATTATTTGGTATGGGTTCAACAGTTAAGATCACCATGACAAATCGGTAGCAAGGAATCCACAAAAGGTAAGTACTTAGTTAATAGGTACTGTATGTCAATGGCAAGCATAAGCAACTTGCAGTTGGCAGTTTACAATTGGGACACTGTTAACTATACCAATTATTTAGAAAAATAACTATTATAGTGTGAATTACACAATGCTTGTTAAATTTTAATTTCTATTTAAATCTGCTAGTGCTGTCCAAGATGCTGATGACCATGAGGCGAGGTTCAACATGCACCTTGCAAGTGTTTTTGCTGGGATTGGATTTGGAAATGCTGGTGTTCATCTTTGGTAAGCAGTCTTACACTCATGAGTCATGAAGCTCCAAAATGTTCATTCAAGTAGTACTTCATGATGAGGAGGTCCAATACTTTAGAATCTTATAAATTGATTTAGCTGTTACTTTTCTTGCATAAAGTAGGTACTGCCAAACTATTGAAGCTACAGGCTGCTCAACAACTGTGTGAAAGAGTTTCTCACCATCAAATGTGATTATAGTACATCTGCTCCACACAATCTGCCTGAATGGAGCACCACGACTTTTAGAAAAAAGCTAATATAAGAAATCTAATGCAGCTTCTTACTGAGGGATGTTCTCCTTTGAGGCTTAAGCACATATGCTAAATTGTCCTTTGCTCTTAACGCTAGAGCATAGGTGCATATGGTACTCTCAAGACTTGTCAAGTCTGCTGTTTTCCAGTTGTGAGCCTGGATCATATATAATAACAGGTCTTTTAATTGTGAGAAAATCTGGGTCAAGTCCAATCCAATCCTTACCCAACATTCATTCACACACACCTTTCAACCAGAGCCCCAATGTAACAATCAGTTAGAGGAATCCTAGTCGCTTTTACTCTTCCAGAGATACTGAGACCAATCATGGTGATTCAGTTGCTGATTCAGCTGTGATCACTTAATAGAGAATGAAGGAACACAGCCAGATGTACAAGGTGAAGTACCTTTCCCCAGTAGATTACTAGAAGTGCAGCCATGCAAGTTCTAACCATGATTTAATTGCCAATGCAATTGTGTTATGAATAATAACCCTGTATCTTCCTCAATTTCAAATATTGTTCCACTTTTCCCAAAAAATGAAATGCTGCCTGTCACATCTCCCTTTGAGAAAGCAATTCATACACCATGAAACTATAAAGAAATATATCCTAACCACTTTCCTAGTGGTTTTAAATTGGCAATAGATTTGTCTTTGACTCCCAACCAGAGGAAATACACTGTCATCTATCAAATCTCTTCATCGTTTGAAGTATACCGTCTACTTCTCTGCTTTCTCTGCTCTGATGCCATAATCTAAAGACTATCTTCATCATTATAGTTTTCTATTCCTGGCTGCATCCTCTTGAGATTATGCACTTAATGATTTTAATTTGTTTTCTATAATTGTATCAGGGAAAACCTGGGAGGATTAAATCTAAAATGTACAATATATGTGGCAAGTGTTTGTTGGTACCCCCAATGTCTGAGGCAATCTAACAAAACGTTTTGCCTGTTTCGCCATGGATTTGGCTCCCTAAAGTAAACTTCAAATACATGAATACGTGTTTTAACATCAAGAAACTTGACATGCCTACAGCCTCAGTTCCAAGGAAATACTCATTTGGACCCTATGAATCTAGATTTATCCACAATCTACTCTCCACTGGGTCTATACTTTCAATCTTTGTTTTTCCTCCCATACTCTGTTACACTACAAGTATCTACATTTCTCATCACAGTTTGCAAAATTCAAGACTTCTGTCACTAGCAGGTTTGGGATTATGCTCCCTCTGTTTGTCCAGTGTCTCAGTGCACTAAGAACAAGCTGCAAGGTAGAGCACTTCCAATCCTTCTCATCCAATTTTCTTTCACATTCATTAACCAATGTTCTATCCAGATGGCTACATTTCGTCTTTAACACCTGAAATTTTTCAACAGATTTCTTTAGGAGGATCTTGTCCAAGGCCTTCTGAAAATCCACACATGCTACATCTATTCATTCCATCTTTTTTATCAATGTAGCCAGCCACTACTTAAAAAAAAATTAAATCTGTTTTACACATGCTCCTTATAACAAATCTATGAAGATACTCAATTATGTTTTCTATATGCTCATGAACTTTAACCAATAAGTTGGTTTTGACATGAGATGTCAAATTATGTTGAATTTTCACAATTCAAATTACAAGTAGACAAAGGTACTAACTTGGACTGTATGCTCTATCTTCCTTTCCTAGCCATGGAATGTCCTATCCAGTGGCCGGAATGGTGAAAACCTTTAAAGCCAAAGATTACAATGTGGATCATCCTTTGGTGGTACGTACGTTTTGAATTGTACGCACAATTCAGTGGTCCCTAGCAAGAAATTAGTTCACATGACAACAAGTTTTAGTGCTATACAATTCCACTTCAATTTTACCTAGTTCTTTGCACTGGAGATCATGTTTGGGTGAATCGACCCAAATGTGAAATTGGACCAGTCATTTTCCTGCGTTATTCAGGTCAGCGTACCTGATGATTTCCTGGTGTTAGGCACATACCAAATGATGTCTTTATTCCCAGTACATACATTTCTGCCTGCACCTACATAAATTCAAGCAGAAAGCTCCACTGTGACCATTATGGAACAGTCTCATTAGAACTAGGACCAAGTAGTGTCGGTTGGTTGCCTTTTTCACTATAAAGGGAGCACTTCGCTAACAACAGGAGGCCTGATGGAGCACCTTCAGAAATGACCAAGCTGCTCAAAGGGCTTCCACAGAAAGTTCTGCAACAAAACAGTGAATGTTGCTTCCACCATTTAGCCACAACTCAGTTCCATTAGTGGAGACCTCATTAAGGCCATGGCTGGCCACTCAGGGTGGATCAGGGACCCTGGGGTAGGGAAAATAGATATGTGCTTGAACAAAGAACCTGCTCCCAAACAGAGTCTTTGGAGATGCCATATCCTATTTGGACCTCTCCAGTGAACAGTGCATTCATAGACTTAGGTTTTCCAATGCTGTCATCACTGAGATATGTGATGTTCTGCTGTCATGCCTGAACTGGTTTCTCCATGGAAGTCACAGTTACATTGACTTTCAATTTCCTTGGCAGAGCAGGTCTCTGCTACAGCTTCCAAATTGCTGCTCACGCCTGCATGAGAGAGATCACACAGGCAATATATTCACAAAGAAACTATTGTGTCTGAGGTGTCTGTAGACTCTTTGATGTTGCTGCTTACTGAAGCAAATAAAAGAAGTAGAGTTCCCAATAAAACAAACTCATTCGAAAGAAGTCAACACCCTACCCAACTAACAGCAGTTGAGGTATGAATATATATCTAAAGTCATACCAAATTCCAAAATCAAGTCAAACAGTGGGAATGAGTCAGCTGAGTGTATAGACTAAGAGAGGATATCTTGATGTGGTTGTTGAAGTGGAGCTTTTTAAGAGGGATTTATGTTAATTTTGGGAGATACGCAATAAATTGCTATTCCTACATAAGTGCGATGTTCTCTTTTTGCAGCCACATGGCCTTTCTGTTGTTCTGACCGCTCCTGCAGTCTTCACTTTCACAGCCTCCATGTGTCCTGAACGCCATTTGGAAGCAGCAGAGATACTAGGTTCGTAACTGACTCCTCAACTTCCTCACAATTGAGAGTGAATTTGTAGATCAGTCCCTTAATTTCCTTTCAAAACTGTCTTTTGGTAATACAATTACCAAGACAATTTTATGAATAATGAACCAAAGTTGAAAGCTGATCTGACTTTAAATGAGCCACCATTTGATTCTTTTGTCATTATGTTTGTTCACTAACTGTGACTAAAAGAATGAACTAAATGGCCTATAAGTTCATCCACTATTTTTGAAATGATGCTGCACATGGTTCTCATGGCTGATTATCTGATATCACCAGGGAGTGCATTTCTCTCCACATATAGTGTAAGGTAAGTTTGTGACTCAGTAACCTTTTACATTTTTGCACACATATGCATAGTCATTGAAATCATTAGTAATTTTTAATGTAGTTTTGGATGAATTTTATGTATTTTGGAATTATATAAAATAAAGGTATTGTATTGTGAATGCACAGTGTGACTTCCCTCTAATTCTGCAGACCCTGCATCTCTTTCAGGAACTGATACAAAGACTGTGAAACGTGAAGATGCAGGATTAGTTCTGGCTGATACGCTACGGAATTTCCTGTTTGATCTGCGTGTTGAAGATGGACTGAGTGCAGTTGGTTACACCAAAGAAGATATTCCAGCTTTAGTCAAAGGAACACTGCCTCAGGTCTGCTATAATAGTAATAAAGAGAGTTCTTCAGGACTATTATTCATTAAAATTACAAAATAAAATTACTTGAACTAAAACCAAGAAAAGCAGGTACATAAAAAGTGGAATATTTCTGTGGTAAGTTTTGCTAGTCATGCAAGGAAAATTGGGTGTTGTGTAACTCTGTGCTACAATATTAACTGAGAGGCAGTTGGACTGAAAACTTAGATATAAGTGGGAAAAGTTTTGCTTTGGCACCATGAATAAGATACATCACAAGATAGAAAGAATGGTGGTACTGGGGGAGCCAGCACTAGGGAAGTAGATAGCCTTTTTACAGCCACAACCAAAACTTACAAATAATATGTTGCCACACTGAAGGACATCTGGAAGGCAAGATTAAACAAACCAAAACTTGCCATATACTTGGATCCAACGATGTAGGCCCAAGTCTTCTGGAGCAAGTGTTCTTCTTATGCCATATGTTGGACATTAAGGAGAGATAAATTGGTACAGCTAATTTGTCCCCACGTGATTGGTCCAGAAAGTAAAGACTGGAGCATTGAACCAATTTCTGGAAAGAGAGCAGGCTATCCCAGGGGAAGGAATTTCAGCTGAACTGAAACAACACAATTCTCATTGAAGGATAAGTCAACCAGAATAGAAAAACTTTAACTAAAATGGCAGGTGGTGCAGAAAAATATATTTGAAATAGAATGGGAGATGTTTAAAATTGCTGAATGCTAACAGAAGGCTTCACTGAAATAAGTATCAAAATGTCTGGCCAGATTTTTCATTCTCCCATAAAGATGCAAGTTATACTAGATCACATTTCACCTCTATCAAGAAAGGAGAGAAGAGGAAATTGGTTAACGATAGACTAGTTAGTCCAGTGTCAGTTTTCATCAAACTCTTAGGAACTAGAGTTCAGAATAACATCAGTGAGCACTTAGAAATGCGTACCTAGACAGGGAGAAACAAACCCAGACAAGGGACAGAGAGGATCCTTTCAGGGTAGTTCAAAAGAAGGCACCTACGGCCTTCATCTCCTGAAGAGTGCAAGTGAGATTTCTCATAGCTTCAAATTATCCCAACTCCTGGAATGTATTAATTATTCAGATTGTTGCCCAAATGAACTGTCGTTATATAATTGTCATGAACCAGCTATCTTGAGGAAATAATATATCCTGGGACCCAAGGAATGGGTGAAGGAAGGGGTCATATTGACCTTAGCAATGAAACATCAGGTACTTACAGTAATGTGGCTATTTCCATTTGAGCAGAGAGTCATCTTTCATTTCATTTGAATCTCCTGCACATAAGTTACTTGGGGCAAAATTCCTCACTTGAAGTTTGACTTTCAGAGGCTAGGATGACATCACTCTCATGATATTTTCCCTTTGGAATATTGTCTGCTATCATCTCATTTGTACTGTTACATTGAGAATGTGTACTGAAAATGATAAATGGCTTATCTGTTGATCTGTTTTAGGAAAGGGTAACAAAACTGTCACCAAGGCCTCAGACAGAGGAAGACCTGGCAGTCTTATTTGAGTCCTCTATGAAACTGTATTGACCTCCATACATATAGTACAGAACTCAAAACTACATCATGAAGAAAACTTACTGAACATAAAATAAGGAAGCTACTGCTTGGTATGCCAGCATGTCAAAGTGTTACTTAAATATGTTACTTTATATGTTACTGTGTTTTAAATATGTCACTTTATACGTTAGTTCTGAGTGTCACAAATTGTTATGCCAGGTTACAAGGATGTAATGGTGGCCCAGCACAGTCCCTGGATAGTGGAAGGGAAAATGGGTACGTATATAACTGGAGCTGCCTCTGCCAGACTTACTCACCTGCTGGAGTTGAAAATGACGTACTACGTTGTGTCCAGTTCTGGACAGGACACTTTAAGTCAGGAAACAGGAGATATTTAGTAGAACAGGACCTGAAGATGAGCTACAGTTATAATGGAGAGAATGGAGACATTAGGATTGTTCTCCTTACAGCCGAGAAAGCTGACGGTTAACAGAGGTTTTAAAAATAATGAGTGGTTTTAATAGAGTGAATAAGATAAAGCTATTTACACGGGTTCATAAGTTAGTCACTAACCAGAGATCACTGATTCAAGATTATTGTCAAAAGAACCAGAGATAAGATTTTTTTCCACACGTGATTTGCAAGGCATTATCAGCAAAGGACAAGAGAAGTGTTGTAACTGTAAAAAACAAATGCTCATAAATAAAGATTTTGTAGGAAGTTGTGCTTGCAGTATGGCTGTGACTATGGGAATATTTGCATTGGTGTGAGATTCATTGCATTTCTAAAATAAACTAAACCTCTTATTCTAAGACTGATCTCATGCTCAGAATAAACGACAGTGCATTTGTCTATAAGAAAATGTTCTAACATTATATTAATTAACAGTAGGGATTCTTTTAATATAAGGTGGTCTTAATTGTGTGACACTTAATTGTCTTAATTAAGTGTCAATACTCCTGATTTTCTTTCATTCCAATGTAATTTTTAAATGGAAAATAACATAAACAAACTTTGTTTACCATGGATTCATTAGTTACGACTTTATAGATTGTTCAACTGTAACCAATAAATAATCCTAATGCCTGTAAGGGACATATGTAACTGGATTTCTAAAAACTGCAGTTTGAGAAACTTTGACAGTGTACAACCTGTGAAGATCTAATTGCATTAACATCATGCAGAAAACATCCTTAAAATGAATTTGAGTTTCTACCTATATGTTATTCACTATCCCCAGCATTATTATTAAGATTGTTATCCCCACATGACACCGAATCAATTATTTGACCTGAATAGCATTTTACACTAGCCTCACAAAACCTCCTTAAAACATTAAGCCTGGTTAAATAGGGTCTAATTGCACTTTTAACAATTACTGCTGAACAACCTGTCTGAGAAACTAATTGTAAGTTGTTATCCCTTCAGTATTTAAAACATCTGATTTTGTTGTAAAGTTTGTTTATAATATCAAATCTTCTATCTTAATCCCTTGTGAAGGTCCTTATATTTAATTCAATTCCTTTAAAGTGTTAAACAAAAAAATGAGCACTTTTTACTTCTGGGTTGGCAACCTGTGAAAATTCTTCAATCTCATTTCTGCGCAGTTAGCCTGTTTGTTAACACTTTCAATAACATAACTTGCTTTATTAAAACTATAAATTGTCCCCAGAAACTTCACAAGAGCAAGACATGGATCAAGTCACTTAAAGAGACAAGAGGGAAGATGACCAAAGGCTTAGTCAAACAGGGAGGTTTTAACAAGCATCTTAAAGGACCAAAGAGAGGTAGATATGTGTTGAGTTTTAGGGATAAGGCTTTTGGAGAACTTTGGATGGCCACATAAAGCAAAACAAGGAGAATATTATGATGGCGATTGCTTCATCAGGAGCTAAGGTAGTTAACCACAGGGGTTATGGGTGAATCGAGTTAATGCGTCAGAAGCTCACAAAACTCAGTGTAAATGGCAGGAGTGCACCACCTCACCAACCTACCCCTCTCCATCTGCAGAAAGTCTCACATTTCCACACTGGCCTCATCAGTCACCTCAGAACTAGAGTAGAAGCAAGTCATCCTCAGTTGCAAGGGACAGCCTAAGGAGAAATAGGTGTGATAAATGGGACCTGTTTAAGACACAGCCAGTAGAGGATAGCTTTAACTTTACAATGGATAGGAGGAGGAAGCCAAAGGTGTGTTTGAATAGTTAAGGTTACAAAATCATACGAAAACTGAAGATGAGCTGAAGCCACATTATGGAGGAAAGAGGCAGGGCTGCAGAAGTGTTGACGTGGTTCTGAGGTTCTGATTTTTTGTTTCAGGTCAAAAGGAAGTAATATTCCAAACACACACAATATACAAATCATTGCGCCTATTAGAATCTGACATCCCAGGTCTTTTGTATACAAACCATTGAGTAGATTTAAACTATCTCCACTTTAACTACTGGGGCTGCCACAGGACAGATTTTCCCTTGAATGGGAAATGAGCAAAGTCACCAATTGCCTCTGATGGCTGATAGAGGTGGGCAATGGATGCTGGTGATTAGGGCCTCACAGGAAACAAAATAAAGAATGAAACTCACTGTCAATAATGACAATCTTGGATCTTCCTGTGAAAATCAGCATTGCCACATTTACATACAACAAGGTCTCTTTACCCTTTATTTCAATTGTCAGGGTAGTGGCACTGTGGTTAAATTACCAGATTAGAAACCCAGAAGCCTGGGCTAACAATCCAGAGTCACAAATTCAAATCCCACAATGGCATTTGTGTATCAGTTAATAATCTAGAACTTAAAATAACACAACTAAGCATCAGCAATGACAACCATAAAATGGCTCACTAATGTCCTCCAAAGGACATCTTTACTTGGTCTGACCTATAGGTAACTCCAGACCCATTGCAAATTTGTTGAATCCTAAATTGTCTAACAAAAACACCACACTGCTCCATCTTGTCCCACCATCCAGAAGGACCTAGGAGATGTAGTGGCACAATGTTTGATATGAGGGAGGAAGTCCTCTACATCGACTCCAAAACCCAGGAAGTTATCAGATCCAATGTGGACCTGCCAATCTACACACCGCACCAACAGCACCATTGGATGCATTTGTCCTTGAAGTATTGGTAGTCTACCTTATGTATTCCTTAAAGAGTCAAAATCCCAGCTTCCCACTGAGGACAGCCACCAGCATGTTGTAAAGCAATTTAAAACAGCATTTACTGCTCATTCCCAATTGACCTCAAGGTGGTGGTGGTGAGCTGCCTTCCAAGATGGCTGCAACCATCCTGATGCATTAGGTAGTGATGAAGAGAAACAAAATATACTTCCAAGTCAGGATGATGTATGAGCACCATCCCTCCACCATGATTTCTCTTAGCATACACCAGATGTTTCCGTGCTGTACTACATAATTCTATGTCCTCACATAACGACAAGATCTGTAGTTCTCATTTTTTTCCCCCAAGGAGTAGGTAAATCGTTCTGTAACCCCGCCAAAAAAATTGAATGGAACTGAGATTACTAAAACCTTTAAGCTATAGTCAAAAAAGATGAGGAATTATTTGATGGAAATTTTTATTCTTTCAATTCATTGGCATCTAAAAATAAAGTGGTCAACTTATCAGCAATTTGTTGCAAAATCTCCTTAATTTTAAGATTTAGGTTTACTGAAATCAGCTTACCTGAATTGGCCTTCAGAGTAGTGTACAAAATGAAGTAATGGAAATAGATGGAAACAACTTTCTTACTTTAATGCTGTTGTTATTCATAAAACTGATGCATTAGTACAGTGAGCTCAGGTTAAATTTAACAAGATTAGATTTTAAGTAATGCTGGCAAATCTCTCTTCTCTCCTTTCCCCTCCCATCAGACAGAAAATAGAAGCCTGAAAGCACATACCACAGGCTCAAGGACAGCCTCTATCCCACTGTTATCAGGCTATTGAATGGTTCCCTAGTAAGATAAGATGGACTCTTGACCTCACAGTCTACCTTATTATGGCCTTGCACCTTATTGTCTGCCAGCACTGCACTTTCTCTGTAACTGTAACACCTTATTCTGCATTTTGTTATTATTTTCCCTTGTACTATCTCAATGCACCAGTATAATGATCTGCATGTATGGCATGCAAAACAAAGTTATTCACTGTACCTCACTACATGTGAGGATAATAAACCAATTTACATTGCTGTTGTACTGTATCAATTCTACAATAATACTGAAGGACCACTGTAAGAGGTGCTATCTAAAAGACCACTAGTTGGCTGTTGGACTTATATGTTATAAATGAATATACTTCATTAATGCTTCGTAGGATGTAAAGCTTTGAAACTTCAAGGCTTTGAAAGCCACCATATAAAGTAGTTTTTTTAGAAAAGGTTTGCATTTGTAACATATTTTAGACATTTGCAGAGTTTTACCAGATTGTGCTATGCTCTCTGGATAGGAGTGTATGCAACCTTCTTGGGCAAAAAAGTTTTGCCTGTTTGTAACTTAAAAACAAATACAACTTTCTTTTTAAGTCAGTCTGCCCCTACCCCACCAAAATGGTTAAGTGCCTAACATGTTTGTTGTTGAGTAACTGTTACAAGTGGTTTCTTAGTAAGTGAAACTAAGTCAATATTGCCTCACCAAAATGACATAGTGCCAAAATTAGGGATCTTATCCCAGTTGGCAACCTCAATACCCTATGACAAAACAGAACTCATTGTGGACTAAAAAAAATTGGCAAATTCAACAACTGGTTAATATTCAATTAGCTTTCTAACTGTGATCCACTTCAAATCCACCTTAACTCTCCATTTATTAATAAAGAGGTAAACAACCATTTTGTAAAAGACTTTTTTTTATTTTGTTTAATACATATACGGAATGAAACAAAATTTGTAAACAAAATTCAAACTGATCCAATGCAGCACCAACATGGGCTCCAATCTGCTGGGGTTACATTATTCCTGCTGCACGGCTGCAAAAAGAAAAAGAGTCAGATCAGCCATGACGTAATTAAAAGGCAGAGCTGGCTTGAGGGTCTGAGTGACCTACTCATGCTCCCGATCATATGTTCAATGCCGACCAATGCCCCCATCTAATTCTGTTAATATACCTTAAATTCCCCCCTCAACAAGGTTGCTGTACAGTATTGGAAACAGTTCAGTGCCCCTTCACTGGGGAAACAACACATTTAGTTTTCATCACTCAAAATGACTGTTTTCTTGAGAATTTTATTTGAAGTCCCTATGAGAGATAAACACTTACACCAAGAATAAAGATTTCAGTGGATGATGGTTTTGTATGTGGTACTGGATTGGCAACTCAGTCATGTTTCAAATCTCAATTGTACCTTCTGAAATTGAATCTTTAAAACTTGTTATTTTGTGGACTAGACCCAATAGGAACACTGATTTTCTCAGAAAACCTGGTTCATCTGCCAGTGGCACACTGTCTTTAAGAAGAAGTTATGCCAAAACCCATCTACCCTCCCTGATGCACACAAGGGCCTATAGCACTTTTCAAAGAGCAACAAGTTCCTAACTGGTATTTATCAGTTACCCATTATCAGTACCTAGCCTAGTCACTACATTTCTGTGTACAAAGTTTCTATCATGTTTCTGGTATTACTTTGACAGTAATTAAAGACAGTTTTACTTTCAAAGGGTTAAGTATTTTAGAACCTCCAGAGGTACCATATTAAAAATAAATCTTTGTTTTGCCTGATTGGTTTTTAATGCCCTAGCAATGGACAATTCTGCTTTACCCATATCCCACAAACTCTTGGAGGAAAAAAAACACACTACTCACAAACTAAGAGTCCAGTTATAGAGAATCAATGCTTCAGATATTATGATATGGCTCAACTTTCCCAAATATAACTCTCTGACATAAAACGTTCCAATGCAACACAAGGATAGTTTACTATTTTAGTTATTTATCCCACCCTCATTACTTCACTTTTTGAGCCATCACTGGAGAATGGCCTTACAAGAAGCTAAACCAACTGCTGCACAATATGTCTGCAAGAATATCCAAGTTCTCACCCCCCATCCCAGTGTACAGGCATAATACTCTGAAATATATCACTACTTGTGATTTTGGCAGCCAAAACCATTTTTTTTCAACAGCTACACTGCACAAAGGAACCTATCTGCCTTCATCACCACAGGAATTTAATGTCAAACAAAGACAAAGGATTTTGTTACATTAAAACAAGTGATTCCAAATTACCCAAGAAAATCATAATCAGGGTAACACGTTACTTTGTAAAATTGAAAACTCTCAGCATTTCCCTCTACACTTTCTCAATGTTAATCTTAGAATAATATCAAATTATCAATGCCTTCAATTATCTAACTCAGACATGTAGTAAACAGAGTACCATTGTTTAATCAGTATCAGCTGGGATGGGGCTGAGACCGAGACTAGCCACATTCATAGAACCTATTAACATCATGAGTAGTTTGGCTCTTCATATGAGTTATACAATTAGTCCCACTAGTCTGCTGAATAAGCTTCCAATACTTTTCAATCAGTATTTCTCAGATCATAACTTACAGTATAAAAAACTCTATTCAATTGTTTTACCATTGATGTACATTTCAGAACTGAAAACATGAACAGAATCAGAGGCCAAAGAAAGTTAATTCCTTTACTCTCACTAACTAGCTTTGCAAAGATCTACTATTCCCAGCACATTAGATCATTTAATATAAAGACAAAGAAAATTTGAGTTCAAAAGCAATTCCTCCACTCATCATACATACATTTAGCCTATGAAGTTGATCACCACCAAGTGAAGGATGGTGCTGGCGAAGAGGAAGTCAGCAAATGCCCGCTCTGGTGAAATGCCAATGAAATCGCCTTTGTTCTGAGGGTTGATCTGTATCCGCAAGCAAACTGCAGTGGCAGAGAGAAACCAAGAGAGTAAGCAATTAGAAGAAAGCACTGCAGGGTTCCAACAACAAACAATGCACAAAGTAGAAATATTAAACTGAGTTTTGGTCACAAACTCTAAACCATGTCCACTGTGCAACTTACACCAACCTCACTGAGCGGCAATTATTAAGAATACAACACCCATTTCATCAAACACATATTCAGCATAATTAATGAGTTGTCAAATGATGGCCCAAGAAGTTTAAAGGTAGGATAATAACTCCTATCAATTAAATCCGATGTTTTTACAATTGCACATCACAGGCCACATCGTTCCTTTTTCCTGGCCAGTCACTTGGGATAGAGGATGACTTACTTCTGTTCCTGTTTTGTGGGTTTTGAAATAGATAACGAGGTCCGATGTAGAAATCAGACTCTTCCATGAGTGGAGCAGGTAGTGGCTGATGGGACTAGATATGTTGTGAGGTGGCCTGCTCCTTCATTACTTAGGCAGGGCCTCGATGTGCTCCTGATGCACGACCTTGACGTTCTCAATACCATTTCAGATGCTCCTTCACCACTATGAACAATCATGGGCCAGGTATTCCCAGGTATCAGTGGGGTTGTTCCAATTCTTCAGGAAGATTTGAGCATATCCTTGAATCTTTTCCTCCATATGCCTGGGAATCTCTTCCCACAAGAGAGCTCATAAAAGAGTGTCTGAAGTTAGGCAAGTAATTGATATGCCGTGCCCAAAATAACAGTGTAAATAGCACCCCAATACTGGGGAAATTAGGAGAGGACACTGATATTGGTTCACTTGCCCTTCCAATGAATTTGATGATTTTGAAAAGGCAGCATTGGTGGTATTTTTCCAGTGCCTTGAGATGCCTACTGTTAATGGTCCAGGTCTCAGAAGCACATAGGAAGGCAGGGATCACTGCTGTACAGACCATAAATTATATATCAGGTCTGGAGGTCTTGACCTTCAAGTACATTTTTCCTCAATCAAAGGCTGTGCCAGTAAATTTAGTCATCGATGTCTGCCTTCACTAAGAGGTGGCTCTGAGATTTGGGAAGTGGTTTACATTTGCCAATGTCTTGCATTGAACCTTTATTGGCAGAGGACACAGTATAGAGCAGCAAAGGCAGACTGGTGGTGGACTGTTGCTTTGTGAATATTGAGTGCAAGGCCCATCCTCTCAGATGCTTCTGAATGCACTGACAATTGCCTGGAACTCAACTTCTGAGAATGCTTAAATGCTTGAATACTGAAGTTTGGGTAAACTTGGTTTTGGAATGTAGTCATTGCAAGTTGGATAGCTTCCTATTATATATGAAGATTAGCTTTACTCAAAGAAGTTTGCTGGTAGTAAAATGTAACACTGCAGCAAAAAAGTTTGACAAATTGTTGGGGCAATGCCATGACAACTCCAAGCAAAATGTTGGAAGCAGCACCAGCCACAGTACATAGCCTCTTTTGACCTCACCAAAGCCTTAGACTCCATCATTCAGGAGCTACTGTGGAATATCTTCCTCAAATTTGGCTGCCCACATAAAATTCATCTTGCTCCTTGATTCATCTTGAATCCATGATAATCCAATGGGACTACCACAGGATCATTCTCAGTGACAGGAATGATTCAGCCAGGGAAGTTACTGGAGGGAATTCTGAGGGACAGAATCTACCAGCAGTTGGATAGACAAAGTCTGATCAGGAGGAGTGGGCATGGCTTTGTGCGTGGAAAGTCATGTTTGACATATCTTTTAGAGTTTTTTTTGAAGAGGGTAGATGAGGCTAGGGCAGTGAATATTGTCTATTTGGACTTTAGCAAGGCCTTCAACAAGGTCCCGCATGGTAGGCTGATCTGGAAGGTTAGGTCCCATGGAATCCAGGGAGAGCTAGTTAGACAAATTCAAAATTGGCTCGGAGGTAGGAAGCAGAGGGTGGTGATTGAAGATCGTTTCTCAGAATGGAGACCGTGACTAGCAGTGTGCCACAGGAGTCGGTATTGGGACCCTTGTTATTTGTTATATATGTAAATGATTTGGATGTAAATGTACAAGGCTTGATCAGTAAGTCTGCAGATGACACGAAATTAGGTGTTGTTGATAGTGAAGAAGGTTATCGTAGATTACAGGGGGATCTTGATCAGTTAGGGAAGTGGGAAGTTAGGAGTGGCAAATGGATTTCAATACAGACAAGTGTGAGGTAATGCGTTTTGGAAAGTCAAACCAGCGTAAGACTTGTACTATGAATGGTGGGGCACTAGGGAGTGTAATGGAACAGAAGGACCTAGGATTACAAGAGCATAGTTTGTTCAAAGCAGCATCACAGGTAGACAGAATGGTGAAAAGGGCATTTAGCACACTGGCCTTCATCAGTCAGGGCATTTAAAGAAGTTGGGACATTATATTACAGTTGTACAAGTCATTGGTGAGGCCACACTTGAAGTACTGCGTACAGTTTTTCTACCCCATTGTAGGAAAGTCATGGTTAAGCTGGAAAGACTTACAAGGATGTTGCCAGGACTAGATGGCCTGAGTTACAGGGAGAGGTCGGCCAGGCTAGGTCTTTATTCCTTAGAACACAAGAGAATGAGGGGTAACCTTAAAGAAGTGTTTAAAATTATGAGAGCCATTGATTAGGTGGATGGCAACAGTCTTTTCCCCAGGGTAGGGGAGTTCAAATCTTGGGGGTATAGATTTAGGATGAGAGGGGCAATTTTTTCACGCAGAGGGTGGTGAGTATTTGGAATGAGCTGCCAGAGGAAGTGGTTCAGGCAGGTACAAAAGTAACATTTAGGAAGCACTTACATAGGTACATGGAGGGCGGGGCTTGGAGGGATATGGGCGGGCCGAACGCAGGAAATTGGAACTAGTTGGGTGGGCACCGTGGTCAGCATGAATTGGGCTGAAGGGCCTGTATCTGCGCTGTATTGCTCTATGATGTATCAAACAAAGCAGTATCATTGCCCCAACACTTCTCTCAATCCTTATTACGCCAGTCACCACCAGCAGCGACAGCCATCCTCCCCCACAATCCAGATTCTCCCCTCCTTTGCCATTTCTTTTATTCTGCCCCCAGCTCCTCCCACCCCTACTCCACCCCCTTCCAATCCCACCCCATTACCCCTTAACCCCACCCTCTCCCCTTACCCCCCTCCCCCTCCCCTTAGCCCCACCCCACCCCCCTTCCCCGGGCCTCACCCGCCAGCACGAAGGCGCCCACACAGGCGATGAACCCGGACAGGAACGAGTTGAAGGGGAAGGTGCCGACCAGCGCGCAGTACAGGAACTGGGCGGCGCCGCTCAGCGCCATGTACAGCAGATACGAGTCGAGCAGCTTCAGCTTGAGGGGAGTGCCGGCCGCGTACTCCTGGAAGAAGCGGCTGAGCACCGAGAGAACGGAGCCGCGCATCGTCAACGGGAGAGAGGGATCCGGGGGACACAACCAGCCGGCGCGCACACACGTCAGCAAACCCACCCGTCCCCACAGTAATTCGTCCGGCCTGACCCGCGGTTCCTGCGGCCGCGTCAAATGGGGCCACGCAAGCACCGTTCCGCTTCATTAATGATCATCATCTGCTTACACTGCCATTTATAGCTTTGAGTATTTTGTGTGATTGTTTTTAAACTATTTATTTCAGAAGAAATAAAATATTCCCTTCCAGGACTTATTGTTGGTAAGTTTCTGTCCATTTCCAAGTGACATAAAAGGAGACTATTTCAGTCCATGGGGACTGTGCCTGCTCAGATCAATCCCGTTCCCCAACAAACCTCCCTTACAGCTGGTTCTCCTCACATTCCCCCGTCTCTGATTCTATCACTCGCCTACACACTAGGGGTAATCTATAATAGCCAATTGACCTACTGACTCGCTTGTCTTTGGGATGTGAGGGAAAACCGGAGAACCTGGGGAAATCCACATGATCAAAGGGAGGATGTGCAAACTCCATATAGACAGCAGCAGATGTCAGTATTGAACCTGGGTTGATGGAGCTATGAGGTGCAGCTCCACTAGCTATGCTACTGTGCCAACCTTTAAACACCACCAAACATTCTTTTCCAAGAATTTACCTTTAAGGGTCGGCCCCACATTTATTGCCCGCTCTGAATTGCCCCTAAGGAGCTGGTGTTGAGCTCCTTCAACTGTCGGACTCCTGGTGAAGGTATTCCCATAGATTGTTGGGGAGGAAGTTCCATAATTGGATGAAACAACACAAGATGATGTGCAACTTAGAGAGAAGCTTGTAGATGGTATTCCCATGCACCTGTTGGCCTTGGCCTCTTTATGGTTGAGGTTGTAGGTTTGGGAAGAGCTCCTGGAGTTCAATGGCACAGTGCAGCCACAGTATGACAATGCTGAAGAGAATGAACTGTTAGAGTCTTGGGCAAGGTGCCAATGGTGTCAAGTGCTGCTGGCGGTGCATTCATCCAGTCAAGTGGAAGGAGCTCCATCAGATTCCTGATGTGCCATGGAGATGGTGGAAAGGCTTTCAGTTTTCAGCATGCATTTATAGCATGTTTAATGTGGTACACTACCCTAAGACAATTCACAGGACATTAATAAATAATATTTGTCACCCAGCCACATGAAGGGTTAAGGAGAGAGGTTACCAAAAGTGTTTTTAAGCAGGGTTTTAAAGAAGAGAAGTAGCAAAACAGTTAGGTTTATGCTGGAAATCCCAGAGGTTTGTACATTGGCACAGTCACCAATAATAAAGCGATTTAAATTGGGGGTGCACAAGAGGCTAGAATTGGAAAAACACAGATAACTCAGAGCAGAAATTACTGGAGTAAAAGTGCATTTTGAAAACAAATACTTTGAAATCAAGGCTTTGCCAAATCAGCATTTATTGTAGGTCAGAGAGCACAAGGAATGATGTTTCAAAATGATGCAAGTGAAGATCTGGGGCCCAGCAGTCTCCTCCCTTGCCTCCCATTGTAGGCTGGGATACATCTGTCAGGCCCTGGGTATTTATCCACTTTTACATCCACTTAAACTTTTAATTCCCCTCCCCCTCCCCTTTTTAATCTTAACATGCTTTATGTCACCATTCTGAATGAAATCTCCAACTACAATTCTTTCTCCTCAGTGAATACAGATGAAAAGTTTTCATTTAAGATCCCACCCAAGCTCTCTGGCTCCACACACTGATTGCCCCTTTGATCCCTAATGGGCCAGTCACACGATACTTGGTGGACAGTATCACTCAATGCAGGCTACTCAAAAACAATGACAACCAATAATCTATCATAAAGACCAGCCCTCCCATGGCCACTGCTTTAAGGAACTGAAGCAACAAACAATCTGCTGGAGGAACTCAGCAGGTCAAGCAGCAACTCTGGGAGGAAAGGAATTGTCAACATTTCAGATCAAAACCCTGCACCAGGACCTGCTTCAGGGTTTCAACCCAAAACGTTGACAATTCCCTTCCTCCCACAGATGCTGCTCAACCCACTGTATTCCTCCAGCAGATTGTTTGTTGCTCCAGATTCCAGCATCTGCAGTCTCTTGTGTCTCCATGCGGCTCCAATGAACTGAATAGGTTCAAGAACTCTTCACTGCATTAGATTTCATCTTTTGTGGATGCTTTTCTCAGAACAAAGAAGCAGTTTGGCTTTGTGTATAACATAGCAAGAACATAATTTGTATCAATGGAGTTAAAGCTCCAGAACCCCATGTCCTATCTCAAGTTTAAATCACTGGCCCTAAGAATCCAGTTAAATTGCTTCTGCTCAAAACAAAAGAACTATCCAGCATAATGGTTAGTCAGGCACTCAGAGACTGGACGAAAGCCAGCAGGCAACTGAGAGCAGATTCCTTAAGGAAAGAAAGTTTCCTGCACTGCTACATCTATCACTTTCTTGGGGCACATCAACAACTCCTCAAGCCTGTCCCACATTTTGTTAAATCATGGATTATCAGAGCAACTACAGATGGATAATAAAAATGCATTTACCAATGTCACAAAAATAACAATGTAAAAATGTCATGTCACCATGCAACAGAGGGTGCAGAATGTGGGATGGGGTTCACAGTACATATTTTCCAGAGCCTGAATGACCTAGCATTTCTCTGTGATTATCCCTGTCTTTTCAGGCATGTCTGCTCAAAAGCGCTATAGAAATCTCACCATTCCCAATAAAGAGAAAGGAAAGCAAAAAAAAATCAAGACAACCAGAAGAAAAACTCTTGAAATATCAAGTGGAAAAAGAAATGATAACTTCCACAAATGGCTAGAAATCCTCATTTTCAAAATCTTTCCCATTATTTAATGCCTCAGCATTCACTTCGACTGTCAGCAACTGTGGGTTCCACCTATCCTGTGAGCTTCGAGTCCAGTGGACCCAGGAGCCAGGGACCACACTGAGACTTTCACTTACCAGTTGGAATACCACAGTGCTTCAAAAGGTAGCATCCAACCTCTGCACCAGGTCTGAATGAACAGAAATGTGATAAATATTAGGTAGCAATTAGATGGAAAAGATTTCTATATAAGATTATAATCTTGCATATTGTATCAGAAACAGAAACAAGTGGAGCATGAAGGATAAACAAAAAATCAACTTCTATGTCTTTGAAAGCATGGTCTCCCTATCAAATATCTCCTCACATCTTCCCCCACTACATAAATGGTAATATTATATTTTAATGCCTACTCTTGAAGTTATGACTCGAAGGGTAATTCCCTCTGAAGGTAAAAGTTTTGCTAAATAATTTTGCACTGCCCTTAAACTGAGATCCACTTATTATTTCCCAGTTCACAGGGAGGCAATAAAATAAATATATTTGTTTAATGTGATTCAAGTTGTAGAAGAACACTGTCCAGAACTGTACTAAGCGTTATAGTTACACAAACATGTTTAAAATATCTATTTTGTTTCTTGTAACATTGGTTAAACTAATCAGTATCATTATCGAAGTAATCAGAAGACATCCTGTTGACTGAACAAAGGTGTAATTCTTTTCATACTCATGATCCCCATTTTATTTTGAGGGAAAGAAAATGTTGTCTTCAGGAATCAGTGATGTTTTCCACCATGTATTATTTTGATATATCTGCACATATTAGACAGTGATGCTTGTTCCTGCATTAATCCGTTCATTAAGAAATTCTTGCAAAATTTTGCTGTGCACAGCATTATTGGTCTTTTGTTAAAAGCTTGGTTTGCCTTTGCAGCAAAATGAAAGCATTGTGGCTTTTTTATTACACATTTTGTGACCCTCCTAGATACACTATTTTCTCAATTTTTTAACATATAGCATGTTTTATTTTCTGAGTGTTGTTTTCATTGTTAATGCAAGTACTTATGTATTTGAGACAGAAATTAATGTCTGCACAAACACATTTAGTTGCCAGTATTTTTATATTCAGTACACTGCAATTGTTTATGGTAATACAAATATATTGAATTGCCAGGAAACACAAGTGCTCCAGAATGCATGATATATAATTGTTACATAATACACTTGTTAACAGACTGGTTACACTAATATAAATTGTTGACTTATAGTACTATTGAATTAATAGTTTTTTACATTAATAAAATAGAATATAAAGTAAAAGTAATGTAAACAACATTCTAGATAATTGGTTAAATAATTATTTTAATTCACATATTAACTGTTTACAATGTTGTTGCAAACACTTAGAAAAGTCCAGATTGAGGATAATCTAGCTACAATTACTCACAGCACTTAAGCAGTTAAATTGGTCTAAGCAAAGGGCCCAATTCAACATTATGTTAAAACATGAATTTATCCTTTTCATTAACACATGCAATTTAACAACTCATTTAACTTCAAACTTAATTGACATTATTAAAGATAAATCACACTGCCCTGCATTTAATTTTAAAGCTTCTGTGCAAAGGAGTTCCTTTTGACTTACTTGTCATTTGTACAATGGAAGGACAAAAAAAATCTGCATTTCAGTTAACGTTGTCCCATCTGTTAAGAATACTCAAGCTGCTAAATCTCCTCCTGTGATGCACAGGATCACAAACTGACCAGAGCTACTGTTAATGGTTTTATTTACATGCACTATGCAGCTGGCCTTGCACTTATAGTTGTTCTTTAGAGTATTGAGTGTAACATTATCAGCAGATCAACAATCTTCAACAAAGTTCATCTGATAATTTCATAATGAATAAAGGTGAAATTAATCACGAAATTAACCATGAGGAAGAGTAACCTAGGTTATCATAATCAATAAATAATACTAATTATTATATAATCCAAATTTGGTAATATCTATTACCCTATGTATGTTCTTTGTTTTGTGATGAGAATTTATACTTGCAGAATACGTAATATTATTCTCGCTGCTGAACACAGACCATTGAATTTACCTAGTGGTAAACAAATACCTTGGGCTAGCACGTCCATGGTAAATTATATTTGCATATGTATCAAAAGTTATTTAGTGAGAATTGTTGCCTTTTTCAGAGGGGAGATTTCTATAAAAAGTATATTCAGGATGAGGAAAAGCAAAATGCTGGAATTCTGAAATATAAGCAGTAAATGTTGAAAATAACAGACCAGACAGAATACTTTTATTGATATGTCTCTTATTTGACTTTTTTTCATTTGATATGTATATTTCTATATGATTTTTAAAGTAAATTAAATGACTGTTACCAAAATCTTTATCTTTGAGTTAGAGGTAATTAATTAATCCTAATTGAACTTTAGTCTTCACAGAAAAACAGATGGAGCTAATGGGGATTCTAATGAAAAATATGGGATGGTGGACAAGTGCACTTCAGCATTTTGTCCCTGTGGCCCAGATAAGCAGGAATGGCTGGATGAAGCCTCTTCACTTCAAGTGTACATAACTCAGCCACCACTTGCTATCATTACAGACGCAGTAACTAGAAATGCACCAGGTTTACAGCTGTAACAATGACCATTTGGACATCTTTACAACAGTCCTCTCCCCTACAGGTGAGGACTTAGTAGATAACCCTCATACTCAATGGTTAATAATACTGTAGTTTATTTGCAGATCGTGCTTTAAAGAGTGAGAATAGAGCAGTGGTTCAGTGGTTTATTGTTGGGGTGCTGTGATGTGTAAAGTGTAATCTTATCCTGACTGGTGATTAATTCTGGCTCTTATTCATCCATCTGCAGCTGGCAATCTTGACAGATGCAAATATATTGACTCAAAGTATAGGAGGCACAAGAAGGTAAGATAAATCATTTTTCTTTTAAACCTAGTAAATTATCTAATTACCTAGCTGCTAAGAAACATATACATGTTTTTGTGCTGCTCACATGTTTATGCTACTTGCATGATGTCAATATGCAGTAGCTCCCAATATCAGGGAAATTCATGAGTCCTTCATGCTGAAAGCTCACAATCAAGACTAATGAAATGTTACATCCATTGCAATTGAAACTTAACTGGCCAGTTACCCATGCTGAAGATTCAAACAAGCCTCTAGCTGACACTAACTGATGTTTGAGTCATAAGGTGTGTTTGCACGTCTCAGCTGTCCTGTCACCTTTAGTGTATTGGCAACATTTCACCACAAGGGAGCACCCTCTGAGCAAAATCAACATACCCACTGATCATTTTTTATTTATATATAATTTCAAAAAGGATTATTTTAGACTATTGGTGGCAAATATCCTAAAGTAAGAATTTGAGAATAGTGGAGAATTAAGTAAAATGTGAAGGTTACAAAAATGCTTTATACCATATTGAAAAACTAATCTTGTAAATTTGGTTTTGGCACATGAATGGCTACAGTTGGTCTTAAACAATTAATCAATTCCATTTCGAATAAGGTAAACAACTGGATGATTAACAAAACAAATTCACAACAAAAACAAAGTTCAGGAGTTAAATACTATCACATTGAATCTACGTAGTCCTCAATGTAGTAAAATATCCCAGGGAGTTCCACAGGAGCATTACCAAATAAAAAGATTGACATTAAGCCACAAAAGATGATATCAGGACAGATAATGAAACACTTGGTACAGGAAGCAGATTTTAAGTAATATTGTAATAGATAAGAGAGAGATTTTATGGAAAGAATTTCAGCAGTTAGACCGGGCAGCTGAAGCTATGCTAACTAGTAAGGGAGTGATTCAACTTAGGGATCTGCAAGAGGCCAGAATTAGAGGGGAAATGAACTGCTTTTTATTCCACATTTATTGTAGGAAAAGATGCCTCAGGTGTGTACTCAGATAAAACTAACATCAAGCCAAAGGAGATGTAAGAAAGGGAATGTAAAACTGAAATGCACAGCTGTAGAAAATGCCCAGCTGGTCGGGTGCTGGTGGTGGAGAGAGAAAAACTGAACAATATCACAAATAGATGCCCATAGAGCAGAGTTGGCCAGTTCTGATACAAATAGAGAAAGCAAGTTATCTGAAGTTGTTGAATTCAATATTGAGTACCAAAGGCTGCAATATGCTCAGGCAGAAGACAACGTGCTGTTCCTCAAGCTTACATTGGACCTTGTTATAACAATGCAGGAGGTTCACGATTGCCCCTATGGACTGAATTCAGGTGCTCCACAAAGCAGACATCCAGTCTGTTGCTGGTATCTCTCATGCAGAGTAGGCTACATTGTGAGCACCAAACGCTATACACAAATTTGAAAGAAGTGACCCTGAGCTTGACAGGGTTGCTGATGGAAAGAAAATAACCCTGTTGGTTTATAAGGGACAAGAGTTGGAAGAGTGTAAAGTTCAAAGGGAGGCATATAACTGGAGGATAACATATAAGTGTTGCCAAAAAGAGTTATTGCATAGATGTCCAAAATCTTTACAGGTTGATCTTGGATCTGAAAATTGTTAATCTTTTGAAATTAATAATTTTCAAATTTATTATCAGAAGTACACACTGCCAAATGAGATACTGTCTTGTTTATAAAGCTGTTTCTTGATCCATTGTGTTTCTATTTATTAACAGGCTTCAGATCTTTTACAGATTCTAAGTTTCAATAGTTTTCAAGAGTCCTTTTCCCATGCTATAAACAAAGTAACACTATGATTGATTCAACCATTTTTTTCAGTAACAAAGTATGAGTCACTGATGGAAAACAGGCTGCAGATCTGTTGTGATGGATCATGTGTATTGTGAATATTTTGAGTGGGAAACTGACCAACACAGAAAGAAATGTTACCTTGATTGTTTCTTAAGGTTCTCCATCTTTGCTCCTCCACTTGATTTCTGACTCACATCCTGATTCCCATCCTAATTCCCTGTAGTTCCTCATTGCCGCTCTCCTGATTTGAAGTTACAAACTCATCTCTTCTGACTTTCCTTCTTCTGAATATCTCTAGTGCTCACAATTCTGTCATGACTGTTTTCACTCTCTCTTTCTTTGTGTTTTCGCTCTGATGACACTGTACTTGGCTGATATCAGGAAGTCCATGCCCACTGTGACACCTCTCAAAGGACTTTCAGATCTTTCAAACTTCCTCTACCTTGCAACTCACTTAATGTATCCAACCTAACTGCCCTGATTCGGGCCATTTAGTAATGCTATCAGCAACAAGGCACCGAGATCTTTTCCAAAACATGCATGGTCTCATCTTCTCCAGCCATGTCACCTGCACCAAATGCAATTCAAATGACCTTGCTACAGCCCCCTGTACTGAGACTTACACTCACCATCCTATCTGTGGGCATCTGTAACGGCACAGCCAACATCCTGCTACTCCAACTCTGAACTTTATCCAAACAGATTACAGATTCTGCCTCTGAACTGATTATCAAGGGTTATGAATGTACCTATTGCCCTAAAAATGCTAAATCACTGTCCAAATGACACTTTTATGCTCAGACTAAGCAGAATGGACTGTCCTTCTGGGCCATCTCACCCTGGTGGAACTTTCTGGATTACTCGTTACCTTTCTTTGCAGGCTTGTTTCTTGGTGGCTCGTGTAGACATTTCAATAATAAACATCATCTGTCCTAGTATCTCACTGCCATGATAGTGCGATATTTACTTCACTTGCTGACCTGCAGTGAAACAAGTAAGTTCCCAGGCCTTGCTGGCGGACATCTGAACAGACAACACTGCAACCCCCTGGTTTTCAAAGAATGCTCTTAATGCCCTGTTCTCCATGTCACAGAAGGTGCATTCTTTGTTAACATTGCCAACTCCCATTACCAACCCACTTCTGGGGATATTATATTCCCATTCACTACTATGTGGTTTCACCACAGTCCTGCACTCTATATAATTTGACTTTTTTTTAGTCAATCTCCCTTCTACTCGACTTTTGTATGTGTTTTCCCACTATTTGGCTTTTTCTGCATTCAGCTGCCCACCTTACCTTTTAACCCAAGCTTCACGTTCTTCTTCAAGATGGACTGCCATCAAATTCCATTGTAATGGTTCCCTTTTCTCAGTTCCTCCATCTCCGCTGCATCTGTTCTCATTTTGAGGCCTTCCACTCCAGGACATCCAAGATGTCCACCTTTTTCAGGAAATGGGGCTCCCCCCCGCCCCACTGCAATTGATGGTGAGCTCACCCACACCTCCTCTATTTCCCGCACTTCTGCCCTCCCCCCATCCCCCCCAGGCAGTACAGGGATAGAGTTTCCCTTGTCCTCACCTACCACCCCATCAGCCCACACATCCAACTTCGTGACTTCCGCCACCTACAACAGGACCCTACCACCAGGCACATCTTCCCCTCCCATCCCCTCTCCACTTTCCATAGGGATCACTCTCTCTCTCTGTGACTCCCTCATCCACTCATCCCTCCCCATCGATCCCCCTCCCTCCCCAGGCAATCGCTCCTGTAACCATGCAAAGTGCTACACCTGCCCCTACACCTCCTCCCTCACCACCATTCAGGGCACTAAACAGTCCTTCCAGGTGAGGCAGTCCTTCACATGTGAATCCAACGGTGTTATTTATTGCATCCGGTGCTCCTGGTGCGGCCTCCTCAACATTGGTGACCCCGGACACAGATTGGGGGACCGCTTCATCGGGCACCTTCGCCCCATCCACCGTACCAACCAGGATCTCCCAGTGGCCAGCCATTTCAATTCCACTTCCCATTCCCACACCGACATGTCTGTCCACGGCTTCCTCCACTGCCAGGTCATTGAGAGGAATTTAGAGGAAAACAAAATTTAGAGTGACAACGTCTCGTATTCTGCCTGGGCAGTCTCCAACCTGGCAGCATGAACGTCAAACTCTCAAACTTCCAATAACCATTCCCCCTCTGTCCTTTTTTCCCTATTTCACCTTCTTTTTTTCTTTTTTTTACTCTTTCCTTCTGATCCAACTGGTCCCCATCACCCTATGTCTTTCCCCTCCCCCATCCTCTCCCTCTCCATCTGCCCATCGCCCACACACTCCTCCCACTGGTTCCCCTTCCCACCTCCCCCTTGTTTATTCCAGGCTCCACCTTCCTCTCCGATCAGATTCCATCATCTTCAGCCCTTTGTCACTTCCACCTTTCACCTCCCAGCTTTTGACATCATTCCCACTCTTCCCCCCTCCCTCACCTGCCTATCACCCCCCCTCACCTGGATCCACCTATCACCAGCCAGCTCTTGTTCCACCCCTTCCCTCCACCTTTTTATACTGGCTATCTCCCCCTTTCTCTCCAGTCCAGATGAAGGGCCTCGATCCAAAACATTGACTGTCCATTTCCCTCCATAGATGCTTCCTGACCCGCTGAGTTACTCCAGCGCCTTTTGTGTTGCTCTGCCCATGATTGCACCTGCATGCTCCTTGCCACAACTGGACCCATCTTGTCTCCACTGACACAACAACAACAGTTTACCTCCCATAACTCAGAGTGTCCCCTATGCAGAGTTGCCCAACATCATATTGCTCGGCCTCAAGAGAAAGTGGATGTCAACAGACCTACAGTGCAGTATCAAGACTAATGTGTATGGTTTCAGTTTCATTCAAAAAGGTGCCCTTAAATCTGCTCTCCTTATCCTCTTCAGGGGTGCAATGGATGCCGTTCAACATTCCTGTTCCCACATGTACCGGCGGTAGTGTAGCGGTTAGTGTAACGCTATTACAGAACCAGCGATCTGGGTTCAATTCCAGCCGCTGTCTGTAAGGAGTTGAACCCAGGTCGCTGGGTCCAGGTGCTCTGGTTTCCTCCCACGTTCCAAAGATATACAGGTTAGGAGCTGTGGGCATGCTATGTTGGCGCCGGAAGAGTGGCGACAGTTGCGGGCTGCCCCCAGCACATTCTCAGTAACGCAAAAGGACGCATTTCACTGTGTGTTTCGATCTACAGGTAGCAAATAAATAAATATCTTATCTTCCTTACCTGATTGCACCACACGTATAGTACTCTAATGGAACTGTTTCATACCCTTGCCCCTTTGCATCTGAGACAAATGGGACAATGATCTTCACCAATTTACAGTAACCAATTGACCCACCGTCCTGCACATTTTTGGGCTCTGGAAGGAAACTGGAGCACCTGGAAGAAACCTGCACACTCACAGGGAGAATATACAAACTCCTCAAAGACAGCACTGGAGGTCAGGATTGAACACATGTTGTAGGAGCTGAGAGGCAGCTGCTCTACAAGCTGCGCCACTCTGTCGGAATTTATAACTTTTTCATCAACCTCAAGCCTCTGTTTCTCCTTCTACAGATGCCGCCTGACCTGCTGAATATCTTAAGCATTTTCTACATATACTTATTTTAGTGTGCCTTGTGGCTTCATAACATCCAATAAAGAAATTAGGATAATCCTGATTTGGCAATTTCATCTAGATTTTTCTTACTTTTACTCAGTCACAGGAAGTCAGCATCACTGGTAATGCTGGCATTTATTGTCCATCCCCAATGGCCCCTGAAGATCTGATCATACTGGTGGATCTAGAGTCACATGTGGACCAGACAGGGTGGGAATGGTTTTACACCAACCCAGTAGCATCATGTTCACAGTCCTTTAGACCGGCTTCCTTTTTTCTTAATTTATAGTTTATTTAACAACTTGCCAATTTGTATTCTTCAGCTGCCGGGGAATCTATAAACTCAAGTTTCTGGATCAATGATCCAGAACTCTGGCAACTAGGCTGATAGCTCAACCACATTGTTTAACTTAATAAAAATATCCACCAAAAATAAAAATACAAGCATGGATGGGGCAGGTTGTATGGCCTCTTCTATCGACTAGCTGTGGGCCACATGGAGCTATGCCAACTCCTTCAGGAATTCCAGTTATGCCTTATGAGAGATGTGGCTATACAAATGAGGTAGTCTCGGACTCTGTTCAACTAAACTGAAGTTTTGCATAGTGTCCCTATAATCCCATTACCAGTCAAAATTTCTTTGAACCAAGATGGTGATTTTTATACCCACCTGATAGCAACTGGACAGGTGCATTAACTTTAAGCACTCTACATTGGAAAGCTTCTCAGTCACCCTAACAATGAGTTTTACTCAGGGTTCTGCACAGTTACCTGTCCACCCAAGCGAAATCATCAGGGTTTGATGCCTAATGTTTTTCTTTCCTCATACTCCTCTCCATCAGGACCCCATCCCACCCACCTTTCTGCAGAACTTCTAATATTACAGGGACCTACTTATGCCAAGAGATCACCTCAGCACAGTCTTCCCTTCAGACTGGTGGGTCAAGATTTGACAGGAAGATAAAGAGACTCAAAGAGACTGATTCTTTTTTTTAGTTTTGGTTGCGGTTTTGAAAGAAGCAGGGGTGGATCTCCAGGATTAAGAAGAAAAGTTATAGCCTTCTCTGCCTTTTCACAATGAAACCCTCATGGATCCTCTGTCCCAGTTGAGGCTGATGTTGGGCCAAATCATTCTGGCTGTAGCTAGAGGTTTCAAAGTGAACTGGCAGCATTGAAGGGCTCTCTTGTGAACAAGTTCCAGGCTTGTGACCTGCTTCAGTCCAGGATGTGCTCCACTCCGGTGCTTGACCACACATAGAATTCAAAACCATAGCCCCATCCTCTGAGAGTCCTCAAGTTAGGTTGGGAAATCTCTGATCATACTTCTGGGGTTGGAGACTTCATTGTAGTTTCTCAGACTGAAGAATAGAAGGAAAAATGTAAATTATTTAGTGTTTACATTTTATTTTGATGCTTTTATCAATTTCTTTGTGTTAAAGTGTGTTTTTATTTTATATTTTTTAAATCATTTTAATTTTTAAGTAATTTACAGCAATTTTAATAGTTTTTAAGTATCCCTGATTATTTAAAATAAAGCCTAAAAATAAATAAACTGCAGATTCTGGAAATCTGAAGTAAAAGCAGAAAATGTTGGAAATGCTTACAAGGTCAGGCTGTCTCTATGGAAAGAGAATCAGGGCCATCAAGCTGAAAGGTAACTCTGTTTTTCTTTCCACAGATGCTGCCTGACCCGCTGAGTGTTTCCAACATGATTGTCAAAGAAAGCCGATAGGAGATAAATGTCCAGCCCCTTGTCTGGGTGGGCCCTCAGCAGGGGACCCCAAGGCCTGCACACCACTGAGGCCTCGCTACACCTTGATCAGCTCCATCAGCCTCCACATTTGGCCCAGAAAGATGCAGGTAGATGGGTCCTGCTGTTGTGAGTCTGGGTGGATCCAGAATGACTTGGCCCAATAACTTTGTGTGAGGACGTAAAATAAATGATGACAAATCAGCAACCCAGTTTGCATCCATGAGAAACATGGACAATGGTCTTTACTGGCAGTTGTTTCCTTCATTGATCCCTGTACAATACCCCATATGCTGTGACAACTGAGTGACTCCAACAACATCCATAGTAAGGCCTCCTACCACTTACACATACATGACTTGCAGCTTTCCCTCCTCTTGCCTTCACATATCCTACTGGTTTCCCACCAGATCCCCTTGCAGCGTCCACATGACTAAACCGTGAAGAAGACCAAACACAAAGTTGAACTTATACTCAATGTGCCTTAAATAGTTTATAGTAAGCTGGAATCCTGCACTTGAAAATACATTCATCTCAGACAGGTTAGACAAAAATCTTTTTTTTTCAGATGTCTTCAGTGCGAATAAGTCAGGGCAGTCAACCTATTAGAGGTGGTGCCAAATTTATATGCTAAAGCCAGTGAGTGAGCTACATGATGAAGAGCAAGTCCCATGGCAACAAAAGGTTGAATGACACATGCAGTTAGGTCATAAGGGAAAACAATTTACATCCCTGGTATAAAGAAAAATCCACAATGTCAACCCAGAAGAGGACAGGCCTGGGAATGTATGACTTCAAACAAAAACAAACAAGTTGGTGCGCTTGTGTCAGGCCTCACTGGTCCTCATCCTTCTGTCCCACCACAAGTATCCTTCTCCCACCACAAGAATCCTTTGTCCCAACCTGACTTACCTCTGTCTCACTCCGTCCCACTCTAACCATTCCCTGTCCCAAGAAATGTAATGAATTGCTACTGAACTGCACATCACATCTGGACATCTGCTCCTATTAATTGCAAGCATAATTTTAAATGCATAAAGTCACAGCTTCCATTGAAATGGTGTGGCTGAAACCACCATGCACAGATAACATGGACAGTATGGGTTTGAAGAAAGGCGATTATTGGTCGGCTTAAAAGCAGAAAATGCTAGAAACACTCAGCAGGCCAAGCTGCACCTGTGGAAAGGAAAACAGTGCTAATGTTTCAGGTCAAAGACCCTTCATTGCAACTGGTCAGTTTAGCCTGAGTGCCCATTGCACCTTTCCACTCTGAAAGTCCCTTGTGAACAACAGTACAGAATAAATCCTTCTTGCCACAACTGAAATAATGATAAAGATTTTCCTTCATGTGTAACTTTTTCCAGGTGCTGGCAGCTTGTGATTACCATCCACAGTGGAGGCATGAACTGGTCCTTTGCCAAGGTGATGTTATCTGAGGAATGTACAAAGATGATGAGATGTGGTAGTTTGGTCATTTGCAGATGGGAAACAGGAATATTTCTCCCATTTACCTAAGTTTGTTAACCCAGTAATTGCTGCAAGAAGGGTCACAGTTTCCCAAACTGCAATGAGCAACGGAAGTTGGAATGGAGAGGCCTTTCGGGTCTTTGTTCAGACATTGTTTCTCCTTAAAAGAATGTTGGCTAAATCAATTTCTGTTTTGACAGCAAATTTTTGACTTTATAGCATGAACCTTTATTGTTGTAAATTGTACTGTCATTTATCCCCTCACAGCCTCTCTCTGGGCCATTTACTAATGGACCAAGCATTCATTTGGGCACAGTTGGTGATGGAAATAGCTGAGACTGTGAACAATTATTCCAGTGACCGGAGAAGTGACAATTGGCCACCATGAAGCCATCTCTCTCAATTGTTCAAACCATAACATGAGGTTGGAAAATATCCTATTTGCCTCTAAACCTGTGTTGAGTTCATTGATCACAACCAGAAGGGCAGAAGGCTACTAGCTTTGGCTTAAGTGTGCTAGACTAAAGAAGAAACAAAGTCAGACAGGGTGCATGGGTGACCAATAGGAATTTGAAAAGTAGTAAGTTACAAATTTGGCTTCAAATTTAAAAGGACTTCAGCACAACTGATCCACTGCTCCCATGGTAAAATGCCAGGCACCATCCTGACTGAAGTTGGCAAACTAGTTACACCAAAAATCATGCGGGGCTGGCCCACAATGATTGAGGACACCAAGGAGATTAGGCTAGGGAAGGGGTGGCAGCAACTCCTGCCCTCACTTAGGTCTTTCCTGAAAAGCCTCTCTAGAAATAATGGGTAAATTTCTTCCCCGCGCCTTCAATATTTCTGCCCTTCAGATTATCCAGGCAAGAGCACCATATCTGAATGGAGTCTTGGTGCCTTCAGCCTGTTAGTCAATTTATAAGTTTCACTTGAGTCCAGAATTTTACCAAGCAATCCCTACAAACATTCCCTTCAGGCTTTTGTTGCCTCTGCATTTTGTACCATATTGTAGAAACATAACTGTGTAATCAAGTTATATATGGCAATAACTTTTGTTTTGTTCATAGACAAACAAAATGAGAAGATGAAATACATGAAAGACGGAGGATATGCTGCCAAGGTAACAGATACCAATCAGCCCCTAAGGTTACTCTTATACGAGCCAGGCAAATATAACAAAATGACAAAATTATTGATGCTTGAGGTATGCCACATGTTCTGAAGCCAACTAGATAATTAGGGTCTGTAGACGGTTTGTGCCAACTATCATAGTAACAACAAAGACAATAGGATCAAAAAAAAATTGAAAATGAAAACTTAGCAAATGAGTTAAAAAGCAAAAAACTGAAGATGTTGAAAATCTGAAATACCTGGACATACCCGGCAGGTCAGTCAGCATCTGTGGAGATGGGAGATGGAAACAAAGTTAATGTTAATGACCTTTCCTCAGAATTAGGAAAAGTTAGAATTCAAACATGTTCCAACTTGCAGGGGGGGGGGGAGGGGGTTGGGGGGGGTTGGTGGAGAGAGAAGACAAAGGGACTGTGTGATAATGTGGAGACTGAGGAAGATTGAATGGCACAAGAAGTGGTGATGCAGTCTGAGAGAGGGTGGTTAAAACTTGTTAATCACAGTGGCTGTGTCTGGAGGAGGTGTTAGCAGAAGGAACTAAATGACAACACAGGAGAGAGAAAAAATCCAAAGCTGGAACTGTGAGGTACAAAACACTACAGCACCTGGAAATATGATATAAAAGTGAGTGCTGAAAATATTTAACAGGTCAAGAGGGAGAAAAACATATGCCATGAATATTGAGTTTTGCACTTTTAGGTAACCCCCCACTCTTTTTCTTTTTTTTCCTTCTTCCTCCCCCTCCCTTTTCCCCTCTCTCCCTCTCCTTCTGATCCTGCGGTCCTCACCCATTTTTGTCCCCCTTCCCACCCTCCCCCCAGCCACCCTTCACCTATCTTTGTCCCCTCCCGGCCCCATCCACCTACTTCACACCCGGGTTTCCCCTCCCCCCCCACCCCACCCCCATCTGGTTCCAACTACCATTCACCTCTCTCCTCATGGTTCCCATTCTCACCTCCTTTACTTATGCAGATCCAGCCCTGGTAGCGTTTTATGTTCCTGCTTATCTCCGTCCAGCAATTATCTCCCACCTTCACACTCCCCTCCCCCCACCTTGCTCCATCTGTTGTTTTTTCCTCACCCTTTGTCTGCATCCATCTATCATTCACCTGCCACAGTCTTTGTGTATTGCTTCCAACTCCACCCCCGCTCACCTGCCCTACCTGGTACTATCTGCCTGTCATCTTACACCCCACCCCCAGTCCATCAATCGCCTCGGAATCCTTTCTCGCCACTCCCCTTCTCCTCTCTCTCTATGCTGGCTCTCTCGCCCCTCCATTCTCAGTCCTGAATGCAGGGTTTCGACCCAAAACGTCAATAGTTTCTTTCCTCCACAGCTGCCCGATCTGCTGAGTTCCTCCAGCAGATTGTTTGTTGCTCCAGTTCTGATACAAACTGGAAAGGCTGGTTATCTGAAATTGTTGAATTCCCTGTTGAATCCAGAGGGCTGTTATGCATCCAGTCTGAAGATGAGACGCTGTTCCTCGAGTTTATGTCATCTTTGTTGGAACAATGTAAATGGTCAAGGACAGTGCGGGAGTGGGGAGGAGAAATAAAGTGACAGGCAATTGGAAGCCCAGGGTCACCTATGCATATTGAATGCAGGTTTTCCGCAAAACTGTCACTCAATCTGTGTTTGGTTTCTCCAATGTTGAGGGGTGCATGTTGTGAGCATTAAATGCAATACACTAAATTAGAGGAAGGACTAGTGAACTGCTGCTTCAACAGTTGGGTCCCTGGTGGATGGGAAGAGAAGAGATAAAAGAGCAGGTGTTGAACATGTCGGTTGGTTGGTTAGTTAGTTAATTGGCTGTTGTAAATTGCCCCAGTGTAGGTGGATGGCAGGAGAATGGGATGGGGGTGGGAGTGGTGCAGGGAACTGATGGCCATGTGAGAGAGAATATGTTATAGGGATACAAGAGGGGAAGTGGGACTGATGACAATGCTCTGAGAGCTGGCATTGACTCCATAGTGTCCTTCTATGTCAAAAAAAGATATGAAAATATAAGAAATCCTGCAGTTGCCTGGAAAAGTGCCCAGAGAAGGGAATTGGGTGTCAGCAGAGATAGTGAAAAGTGAATCAGAGAAAGTGTCCCTTTGAATGTTGAAAGGGGAGAGGAAGGGAGGGGAGGGGATGGGAGGGCAGGGGAAGGGAAGGGAAGATGTGTCTGGTGCTGGTATCATGTGAAGGTATCAGAACTTACGAAGGATTACCCATTGAATTTGGAGACTCATTAGGTAGAACAGGACCAAAAATTAAGTTGAAACCCAAAATTTAATAAATTTACCAAAGAGCAGAAAACTACAATCAGGTGCAATACATACGACATGGTTCCACATTTATCCTTCATGTCGACTTTCTTGGACTCATTAACTGTATCTTTCATAGCCTTTTATTCAACTTTGGGTCAGCGTTGGGGCACAATTAGGAAAGACAACTTGCTTCTATCATTGCAGTAGATCACAGAAGCCCCAACTCCTTTGGGTGAGGGGACATTGAGGGCTCTAGTTGGCACCAAGCACTTGCTTTATCTTGCATCTTTCTCTCCCATCTCTCCTCAACCCTATCTACTGACATCTTGTCCATTAGATCTGCCTCCTACTCCTTTGATTTTCACCAATGAAACTACTGACCACCCAACAAGTCTTCCTGGCTCCTATGTTAACAGCCATCTTTCCTCAGGCTTCACTTACCCACGATGACCTCCAAGGATCTATACTTTGCCCCACAAACCCCAGCAATCCCACCGCTATCTCCTTTGACCCCCTCGCTATCTTTAATTTCCCTACCTCCTTGTCTGATGTTCAGAACTGGGTGACTACAAATTTCCTCCAACTATTTTTTATATTTCCGATCACAAGCTCCAGCTCTCTGCCTGGCAGTAGGTAAAATAACAAAGTCCATAGTAACCGAAGCATTTATGTAAGAATAACATAATTGTTTTAAATTGAATGGTGTTGAAAGTTTATTTGGTGCTAAAATTAAGATTTACAAACACTACATCCTTTACATATTCACAATTTAATACTGTACTGCTCACAATCCCACACCTTTATTATCTTTGACTCACACTATATGAACAAACTTGGCACCCATGCTGATTAATACCCCCTACACTCATCAACACCCCCACACACTCAAATAAGTATATTTTAACTTGCAGAGAAAGGAGAGGAATGGAAGGGACAAAAGGCACATCTATGATAGGGAGGAGATGAGGAGAGACCAGGCCATTTGTCATTCTGGTCGGGGGGCTAGGTTTTTCCCTTCAGTTTACTGGAGTAAACCAACTTCCTACTCATTTCTGCAGTGGGAGGCCTGAGCTACTTTTAGGGCCTGGCCTTGTTTTCTAACTTCTCTGACTTTTGATGAGAGGACATTAACCTGAAATATTAGCTCAATTTCCCTCTCCTCAGATGTTGAAAATACTGCTCAGTATTTTCAGCATTTTCAGATTTAATTTTAGATTTCCATCATCTGTATATTTTTGATGATCACTGACTGACACACAGGTTGGGCATAATTCATATGTTCAAGCTCAAGTTTAAGTTTATTGTCAGGGGCATATGCACCCAGGGTATAACTGCCTTGAAAATTAGCTTTTTGCAGCAGCAGCACAGTACATTACGAAAGTGACAAATATAAATTACATTAATAAATTAACATAAATTATTCATAACTTACACAACAAAACAATACACGATACAACACGATATTAATGCAAATTGAGGGAAATATAGTCCGAGGCAGAATCAGGGTTTTTCATGTCAGTTCAAGAAATTGATGGCAGTGGGCAAGAAGCTGTTGTTGAACCTTGAAGTGTGGGTCTTCAGGGTCTCCTGTACCTCCTGCCTGATGGCAGCAATGAGAAGAGGGCATGGGCCAGATGGTAGAGGTCCTTTGATGTACATGTGTTCCTTCACCTATATCCCATTTACTCTACTGTTTATGGAAGAGTACAGCATAAACTCCAAGGGAACAGTTAGTTGTTTGACAATGTTTGATATTTCTAGAGAGCAGCACAGCCCATTTGTACATTCTGCCATTGCTCATCAGGTCTGGACACTTAGCCAGCCCACAGGTGGAGGTCCTGGGAACCAAGCAGGCGGTGGCCACTAACTGCAACATGCTACTGGAAGCAGGATGAATACTCCTGCTCTGCAGAATTAAAGCTTGCAAAAAGTTTAGGAGCTATTTTGGGAGAGGCCAGCAATCATCCCTTCAGGGGCCAGTTTAGACCTTTTGATCATGTGTACCACACACACGCCATTCTACTTACCCCCTAAGTGCCAGATGGAGACCTAATTACAATACAGGCCCTTTGAATTGCTTAGTTAAGTTGCCTATCACCTGCAATAAGCTGGATACCGGAGGAGTGGCAACCACAGCATTGTCCCTCATGTACCAAGAATGGACCAAGAAATTAATCTAATTATTTGCAACCTGTTAGTGCTTAGCTTAGATGGTCAAAAACATCCCTATGATGTGACGTCCAAAAGAGTTGTAATTTTTCATTAAATTTTGCATGTATACCCTGTTAAAATGGCAATTTACATCCGAAACAATGAATGAACAGTAAGGTTGTGTGAAGGCTTGCTTTGCTGAAGAGTAAACAGGGAAGAGGTTTACAGATGGCATCCTGTGACACGACCTTTTGTCTTTGAGCTGACAAAGTTGCATGATACACAGCCCCACAGCACTTCCGAGGTGCACTATCCTTTAATTCCTCTAATGTATGAAATCATTCATTGGTTTTCAAGTATATAATATTGTAAGAAGATTCATTAATAGGCATTTTTACCTATGTCTCAGTTGGTGTCCTATATTTGTTAACTTCAGTTGCTGAAATCTGTGTGGTCCAAAAGCATTAGAACATGTACATTTGTTATTTTGTGTCATATCAAAATATAATCTGTAGATGACAAACTAAGGACAACAAGGAGGATCATTTTGTGGAAAATCCAATCCAAAAATTTTAAGCAAGCTCTGTTGACAAAATTTGTTTGATATGATTAATATTCTGCATGATGTGTGATCATTCAGCACTTATTTGGAAGGTGTTAGCTGTGGCTAATGGGTGGCCTCTGGATCATAAGGTTTTGGTTTGAAGCTTCATGCCAGAGTGTTGAATAGGCAAATCTATGTTGACAGTGCATTAGAGTATTGAGGGTGTACAGCATTGTCAAAGATCCTGCCTTTCAAAAGAGATTTTAACCAAGGTCCACCTTACTTCAATAGTTAATGTAAAAGAGCCATGGCATGACTCCAAAGAAGAACGGTGGAGTTCCCCCCTACTGTTCTGGTAAATATTTGTCTCTCAACCAACATCAAAAACGGTAGAAGTGGCCATGACCTCAGTGCTGCTTTAGAGACCTAGTTTGAGTACATTGGCTGCTTCATTTCCTATTGCACTTCAAAAGTATTTCATTAGCAGTAAAGCACTTTTGATCTTCCTGAGGTTATGAAAGGCATTATAGCAACATTGACAATTCTTTTAGTCAGCGTGCGGAGCACTGAGCCTGATCACCCTCCTAGCAGTGTTGGTTTTGTTGTGACAAAAAGGGAAGGGGATTAAATGCAGCACTTCTCCACCATGCCTTCACATTGAAATGTTCTTTCATTTAATTTTGAACTTATATCTCCTTAAACTGGATCAGCATTCCTCTCCTAAAGTCTTGATATGGATAAATTTAAGCAAATCCAGCTTGGAGCAGAAAGCTTCTTTCAAAGGGAATGCAGGTTGGTGACTGAGCAAAAAGCTCAACACATTCCCAGACTTCTGATAATCCAGTTTAATCATCAGAACAGTGTAAGTGCTGCAGAATGTGTTCTATGCTTCCACAGCCACTTTCCCAGTCCATAAACCACTCCAGCAAGGCCAAGAACACAACTTATAAATTTACCTTTGTTATTTGTTCTAACTCCTTTAATATAAAACCCTAAAAACCAAAACTAAATGCAATTTCAATCAGCAAAAGCTCATCTAAAACCAACAGATCAGTGGTAAATACAGTAGTAGTACTTGGCCACAGAGATCACTATGAATTCTATTTCTTATTACTGCACCATTGTTCAGTACAAATTCTGTACTGTAATCACCAGAATACAAGTCAGATCATTGCTATGGGAATCAAAAGCTAAAAGCTATGCTGCACTCAAAGAAAATGTGAAGTGCTTAAAACATCAAGTTAATCATTTTCAAAGTATGACTTCCAAGTAAAATATTTCCTGTACTTTTTTCCCCTTTTGAGAAATTTACAAAGGCAGGTGCATCCTGTGACTGAGACAGCGAGGTGTTGCCAATGCAAGCTTGCAATCAGATAAGATGCAATTCACTTCATAGATACTAAACAAATACTTTTACAAAAAAAGAATATTTTTGAAAAGTGAATGAAAGCTAAAAATCTCAGTTTCCCTATAAACTAAAGTTAAAAAAAATGGACCAGACGTGTATTAAGATTTCTGACACAACTTGTTTTTCTAAGAATTCCCAGGAATTGCTGATTATGCAAGCTTCCCTCAGACCAGAGGTGATCGCTGAGCCAGCTCCAGATGGCAGCAGTTTTACTAAAGGGTACGTGCTTCCTTCGCCTGCAGCCCATTGAAGCCGAGCTGCTTTTGAAGCCAGCTGTCACTAAGCTGAGGAAGACTGTTGGCCGATGACGGCTTTCTGTCAGACATCCTCAGAACGGCAGGTGGCACAAGTCAAAGGTCATCTGTTTATTACATGGCAGTGTCAACCGCAATTATCCTTTTTGTACAATGAACCCTCATTTAACAATTTCTTTCCAAAACACATGTCTGCTTCTTTGTGTTTAGACATAAGGGCTAAGTACCAGCTTTTATTGAACAGCCAAATGTTTGTGATGAAAACAGGACAATGCTACAAAGCTACATTTTTAAAATGATGAACTACTTAACCCTTCATGTCCTGAATTTTTTTTCAAAGCAAAACAACCTATAAGTTTTTAAGAAGAATATTTAGGTAAACTTTTCTTTATATTTCTCCCCTTATTTTCTTTATCCTTCAGGAACTGGGAGGGAAGGTGCAAACCTTATTCTTGGACTATGAAAGATTCTGTAGCTTCAATATAAGTATATGATTAGCCATCTGGAGATGTACTTCAAAAAGGGGGATACAGTGTTAGCTGCCTGCACCGAGAGGGTGTGCATTAATCATCAAACAGCATTTTATTATATTGAACTTTGCAACCTGGAGTGTTCCATCTCTGATGGATAATGTAAGCAGTGATCAGCCCACATGAAGGACAGTAATAACTCTGCCAGAACTTGCATAACCTCAATGTTGTCTGAGTAAGTGAGACAAGGTGTACTGAAGAGGAACAACTGATGAAAGGGAGTGATCATTACTCCTTCTACTAGAAAAGAAAACTATCACAAGAGCACATTCACAGCGTTAGTTTTGTCATCAAGAACAAACTCGTCACCAGATGTTAACTATCAATGGGTTTAATGGATGTTTCGTGACTCTTAAACTCAAGCTAACTATTTAGCAATCTGCATCTTTCATCATTGCCCATGCTCCGACTCTTCACTCTGAAGAAGGACAAAATGAGCAATTTTATGGCAGTCTTGATAACGTCCTCATTCCTATCCCCAAGGAAGACCAAAACACCCTTCTTGGAGACTTCAGTGCAAGTGTAAAGACCTCTGGACAGCAATGTTGGTAAAGACATAGTAGCAAAGATTATAGATTCATAGAGTCATACAGCAGGGAAACAGGCCCTTCAGCCCAAGTCAACCATGCCGACCAAGATGCCCATCTAAGCTAGTCCCATTTGCCTGTGTTTGACCCATGTCACTCTAAACTTTTCCTATCCACGTACCTATCCAAATGTCTTTTAAGTGTTGTTATTTGTAGCTGGCTCAACCACTTCCTCTGGCAGCTCATTTCATAAAGGGACCACCCTCTGGGTGAAAAAGTTGAGCCTCAGATTCCTATTAAATCTGTCACCTCTCACCTTAAACCTATGTCCTCAAATTCTTGATTCCCCAACACTGGAAAATGACTGCATGCATTCACCCTATCTATGCCCCTCAGGATTTTATAGACCTCTATAATTAATTCCAGCAGCCTCCTTATCCTCAGTCAATATTACCTTGTGATTGCCAACACAATTTTTGGATAGCATAACAAACACTAGACCACGTGGAAATAGCCACATTCAAAGCACCAACACTTCCTAGACCACTTCATTGTGACAATATGGGACCTGTGGGACATTCGCATCAGCAGAGTCATGAGGAGTGCAGACAACTGCTGACAACAGCTTGCAAGGTTCATCAAACTCTGCAGGAGGGTCTAATGCAACACACGCTAACTGACAGAGTCCAAAGGAGTTATAACACAGTAATGATCCAAGATCCCAGGAAACACAAGGAAATGGAGAAAAGCATGGCAAAAGACATTGGTTCTCCCCATTAATAATGAAGACTCCAACATTGAGGACAACTGGAGGACTCTGAAAACCATAAGGCAGGCACAGAATCCTTAGTCTTCAGCACCAAAGATCATCAGCATTGATTTGATGAAAATGATGCTCAGATCAAGAAGTTAATCTCAGCAAAAGAGAAAAGTCTTTTGTGAGAGGGAAGACCATCCTGAATCATTACAAATGCACTGATTCTATTCACTACTCAAGGGACATGCACAGAAGATCAGAGAAATCAAGAACAACTATGTGAAATGAAAAGGCAGAGGAAATTCAACAGTTTACAGACCTGCGTGACAAACCGACCCTTTGTTGTGCAACAAAGACCATTTATGGCCCATGCTCTCGTGGTCACATCCCCCAGTGATCCCAGTATGGTACCACCCTCCTCAAAGACAACAGCTACATCAAAGCCCAATGCAAAGTATCACTGATAGCAGATAGCATCACTGAATTCATTTCATGGCACCCAATCACAGCACACTACCAACCCTTGGTGAATTTTAACATGTCATCAAGGTGAAAAAAATCAAGGTTCCTAGTCCAGAAATTCCAGCAGAGATCTTCCATGCTGGAGGAAAGGCATTGTTTAGTAGGCTCCACAGTTAAGATCTGGAATTATGAAGAATTATAAATTATGGAGAAATTCCTACTGATTGGAAGAATGCCAAAACAGTCAGCATATTCCAGTAGGAAATTCCTTTCCTGAAAGCTCTTGGACTGACTTCCTCCCCTTTCTGGTCATATCTCACAGGAGTCACGGTGTGGCTTTAGACTAGCAGGCACAACTTCTGATGTGAACATTGTGGCCAGGGAGATCCAAGAAGAATGTTTAGAGCATCAGCAGGAACTGTTGTCACTTTCCCTGATGTCTCTAAAACCCTTTGACACTATTAATGATGAACCCTGTGGCAAATGCTGCTTAAATTTAGCTAACCACAAGTGTTCATCCACATTGTGAGCCTCATGTGTAATCATTTGATCGTCATGGTCCAATGGCTCAGAGTCAGATCCTTTCCAGCCCATTCCACCACCATGCATCAAGACTCTAACCTGATGGCCTTAATATCAACTTTTCTAACTTTCAGTAACCCCACCCCTTCTTTTTCTTCTCTCTCCCCCCCACCCACTCCTGTGCCTCTTTGCCTTCCCTTATTCCCTTCCCCCACCTTGATGACCTGCCCATCTCCCCTCCTCCCCTCCCCCATCCTTTATTCCATGGTCCACTGCCCTCTCCTACCGGATTCCTCCTTCTTCGGCCCTCAGCCTCTTCTACCTCTCAGCTTATTACGTCTTCTCCCCCTCCCTCACCCACTACATCCCCCCCTCACCTGATCTCACCTATCCCCTGCCTGCGTGTACTCCTCCCCCCTCTCCCCACCTTCTTATTCTGGCTTCTGCCCTCTTCCTTTCCAGTCCTGATGAAGGGTCTCAGCCTGAAATGTCAACTGTTTATTTCCTTCCATAGATGCTGCCTGACCTGATGAGTTCCTCCAACACTTTTTGTGTATTGCTCCAGATACATCCAGCAACTGCAGAATTGCTTGTGTCTCTGTTATGCATCAAGACTGATGCTCGTCCTGGAAAATGCAGAGCACTTTGCTTACCTGGGTATTTTCTTTCCCAGGAACCAAATATTCACACAGATCTCCAGTGCAGAAAGAGGTGTGTCATGTTCTGTCCATGGAGAGCATGTTTTCAACAGTCACAGCCTTGAGACCCCGACCAGCCTTTGTGTACAAATGCCATGCTCAAACTCACAGTTGTGAAACTTTGATTTTGTGTCAAAAATATTGAAGGAGGTTGGAATAGTACGATCACGCTGCTTTCAACAAGACCACTGCACAAATATTGCTGTCCAACTGGAAACCAACACCACCAGAATCGAGACCATGCTGACAAACCACTAATTGCACTGAACGGAGCACTTCCCCAAACAAGTTCTCTGAATTCAGTCAAGGCCAAGGCACTCATAGTGACCATGAGAAAAGTTACAAGACGACCTCAAAACATTTAAGAAATAGCATGAGATTCAAACAATGAAGAAACCACTTTGGTAACACCATCTATATGAGGTATCCTCCCACATCGCCTCTCTCAGGCTGTGAAGAAGAAACAGTAGAAAAATCAAAGGAGAAGGGAACAACACACATAGCCAAGTCTTTCCTTGACCAAAGAGTCTGGCATGTGTCTATACGTTTGCATCTCCAACAATTAGCACATGACCTACAGAGGAGCCCACAAGCTCTTCTGATTCTGGATAAGGAACAGAACATGCTCGTTCTCCAAGAGTTTTTCTCAGAAGACTTCATTATAGCAATCTGGATCAGAAATTATGAAAATATGTCACACAGTTCATCCAGTTGCTTAGTTAAATGTAGGAATCATTTTTGAATTTGTGTTCTCTTTTGATAAGATCTGTGCTGGAAAAGTAAATACATATAATTACATCCTCTTCAATCATTTACAGGATGTGAGTGTTACAAACATACTCAACATTTATTGCCCATCCCTATATGCCCCTGAGAAAGTGGTGGTGAGCCATCATCTAGAACTGTTGTAATCCTCTGGTGAAAACATGCTCATAGTGCCATGGGTTGGGATTTTGAGGACTTAGACCAGCTATAATGAAGGAATAATGCTACTTCCCTTGAAGAAGGGAACCAGCAGATTCTGGTGTTCTCATGTACCAACTGCTCATGTATTCCTTAATATTATGGGTCACAGATTTGGGAGGTGCTAAGAGAGATGCCTTGGCAAGTAACTGCAGTGTGCTTTGTAGATAGTACACACAGCAGCTATTGTGCACCAGTGGTGGAGGGAACGAATGTTTTATGCAGTGGCTGAATTGTGAGTCAAATGGGATACTTTGTCCTGGATGCTGTTGAGTTTCTTGAGTGTTGTTGGAACATACAATGCCTTGGAGAACTGAACTATATTTAGGCAGCAAATGTGGCATCCAATAGAAGCTAGTCTTGCACCAGTCCTGTGAATGAAACATTTTGGAAGTTAAAAAAATACTCTGCTGTTGGAAAGTCTGTGGTGAATGTTTTCTACAGTAATTATTAGAATACTAAGCTGAGACGTCACAGGTCAGGTGATGCTGAAGTTGTTATCTACTTGATGCACCAATTTTCAAAGTTCATTTAACTCTTCATTCACCAAATGTAAATCAAGAACATTGTAGATCTATTGTTATCAGAGAGAACTCAAATATTATTTGATTTACATTTTAAATTAATAACTGCATCAGAAAGAAAACATTCAATTTTTTTGAAAAAGGAATCATTAAATTGGAAATTATTTTGTACTCAAATTTTGCATTATTTTTTGTAGTTTTGAGATTAATTGAATTTTAGATGTGGGTCTGTCATATACATACTGCATACTTCAGCACGTATATTTATATGTCATTTGAATATTAATGCTGTCCTTAAATAGAATCTTTGTTTTTTCCAATTTGCTCTTTCCCTTCCACCCTTTCACTGTCCACTCCCCATTATTTCAATCAACTAACTACTGCTTATGGATCAACCTTGAGAATGAAACAAGTTATTTATTTGCAAGGATGTAACAGCCAACCGATGCTAGCATTATTCAGTGTGCAGACCGACATGCAAACAGCAAAGGTTGATGGATAGTGACCAGAAGCAGGAACCTGGATTGATTTGTTGGTCTTCATTCTGTCTCAGCTGAGATCAAATAAATTAAGATACACTTGGCATTAACCAAAAATGGTGTGGCTCTTTTTGAGTGTATACAATGGCTTTAGATGGTAGATCTAAGAGTACTGCTGCTGATGGATGGGGTTTGATATTGTGAAATGAGGGGGAGGAATAATCAGGAAAATTATTCAACCTGGATGACAAGGAGGTTTATGGAGCTTTATGTTCTTGCAGCTCCACTCCCGAGGTGAGTGACAGGGATTCCAATGGAATCTTTTTTTTAGATAGTGGAAAGGCTATGAGGGGTTATGAGGTGAGCTGTCATGTCATGTGCACCTGAATTGTATCTACCCTTGTCACAGTATTAATACGGCTGGTCCAGTTCAGCTTCTGGATACTGATGATCCCCAACATGTTCATGGGGAATTGAGCATCAAGAAGCACTCAAGAAACTCAACAGCATCCATTAACTATCTCTTGCTCAAGTTTGTCGCTGTCGACCACAGCCATCATCCTCGGGGTTAGGCTTGTCTCAGGCCACTAAAGGGCTTTGTAACTGTTCCCCTTGATCTCTACTGTTCTGAGCTTTGGCACCAAACTCATTAACTTCTGATTTACTATTGACAGTCACGGTCAGTTTAAGTCAGTTTTTGCACCCATGTCTGCTCTTCACCAGCCACACTAGGTGATTAAGGAGATATTTTTCAAATGCAAATTTGACATATGATTTATTTTCAGGGAGCAGAGAACGATCGAGAAGAACATCAGAAAGCATCCAACATTGACTCTTGAATCAGATGCCAGTGAACCCCTCACAGGAACCAAGTCATGCCCAATTCCCAGCATTTTGAGAAGAATTGTCAAAAGAAGCAAGAAGAAGGCTCCGTGTTCTGGGATAACTAACAAAGCCTTTGAGCCAGACTGAGGTTTAGCAGGAATAATCAAAAGAATGTCACATCATTTTACTTTGTCAAGATTTGAGTTGAATGGTTTAACTGTCAAGATGAGCTGTAACATCCCAGAATTCAATTGCTCAGCAATTTGATGTCAAAAATGTTTGAAGTTTTTGAAGCTTAAGAAAGTTGTTCTTGCTTTCATTCAGGCCATGATGTTAGGGCCACTTTGAAATGTAGAATAAAAATTGTTTCTGTTTTAAGTATTTCCTGTTTGCTTTGAAATAGTAATGATGGGAGATGAATGGAGAATTAAAATGAGACCAAAGGAAAAGAAGGTGTAATGTTTGAGTTGTAGACTCTGTCACTGCGGATTTTGTCAAGGAGAACAGATCTACAAATTCACCACTAGAGAGGGCAGAATTCCACCAGAATGGTGCAGGGATTGTAATCGATTCTTCTTAAACACCCTAGAAAATGCCAAATGGTTGGAATGAGTATTGCTTTTCCCATCCAACGATAACAAGTACAAACAACAATATCCCACTCCATCCAACTCCCACTTGATGTCTTTATCTTTGGCCTCCTACACTGTCCAACTAAACTCAGCGCAAGCTTGAGGAACAGCACCTTATTAAAGATCAAATGATAATCAGTTCTAGGGTTAATTACTGTTTCATCAGATTCCCTATAAAATTCTCTTGGATGAGCAAAAACAGAAATTTTTATCCTTTGCCAGGAGGTGCCTCAGGTTCCTCCTCTCACACTATTTCTCCAGTCAGCACAACACAGACGCCAATCAGGCCTTGGATACCGTCTCCATTCCTTAGTGGCATTGCCCCTGGGGTTTGAGATCAGGTCATCAGCATCTGAAAGTTGTTTTTTCTGAATTTTTTTTTTAATTTTTTCTGACATTTTTTCTGAAATCTGCTGCACTCCTACAGCACAATGGTGCCTTTGGAAAATCAGCTTTCTCTGTACAAATTCTGATCTACATGCCGTGTATTTCCAGCAATTTTGACTTCTAGAATCAGCAGCTCTCAAAACTCAATGGATTTTTCCTTGTTTAAGATCATTCTCAAAAGAACATGTCTGCAAAATAATAGTAATGCTACATTTCTGGTGTGTAAATTGTAATTGATGCTAGTGTGTACAAAGGATGATGCTGGTCCATGCTAACATTTTTCTTAAAATAACATAGACAAGAATTTGTTGCTCTAAATACTTGAATTAATAGTCTCAATTACAGTTATTGTTAGGTTATGATCAATAAGTAGTAACAGCAACGAGCTCGAGAAAACTGCTTTATACCAAAAACAATAATTTTGCAACCACCCCACCCCACCTAAAGTTACTGACCTCTCATTTTCTCACACGAAGTAATGCCACAAATACAAACCAAAGGAATATGTGCCGGATGTAGCACACTGACTGGACTTTGTCCGTAGTTCCTGTCAACCCATAGTTAGCCAGGCTGGATGTTGGGGGGGGAGGGGAACTGATTTCCTGACTCTTGGCTTCTGGTAGTGAGGCCTCTGTGGCGAGTAGGCCTCAAGGGGTGTGCTGCTGAGGCCCTCTCTGTGGGGTGCCTAGTACCTTTTCCAAGGAGACAATGCTGATGCTGGAGCTTTATCCCCTCTTAATATATTGAGAGATTTATTTTTAAGAACCACTGAAATTGAAGTAATTTATGTCATGCTCCTTTATAATTGCAAATTCCACTCATTACTTTTGCAGAGCAAAGAGCCTCAATCTGTTTAGTTTCAAATAACTGTGTTATCTCAGTTTCTTGTAAATCTTTTCTGTAAATGAAAACACAGCAGATGCTAGAAATTGGAAATAGAAACAGAAATTGCTGGAAATACTCAACAGGTCAGGCAGTACCTGTGGAGAGAGAAGCAGAGTTAACGTTGACACTTCAGAACTGGATAAGTGAGAAAACAAGTGGGTTATGCATTGCAGAGATGGAGAGGGATGGAGAGAGCGAGGCAGACATCTGTGATAGGGTGGAGACCAAGGTTACTCACGTAACACATTGCTCTTGGTGCTATCAAGTTTAAAGATGAATGAGGGCAGTTGGAGGGAAAAAAACAGAAGGACATGCTGAAACCGTGAGAGACAGAACACAGCAGTTGCTAGAAATCTGAAATAAAGGGGAACGCTAGAAATACCCTGTAGATTAAGCAGCATCTATGGAGAAAAACAATTAAAGTGGATGAATTTACATAAATCCTTTTTGTACTTACTCCAGTGCATCTATAATCTCTGAATTATTTATTCGTAGCATGCTAATCAACAGATTGTGTTGCACAATCTTACTCAAAGGACTGAAGCAATGTAAACGGATGCTAATGAACTTTAGTGACACAGTAAGTGTTGTTAGAGAAACTAGATACCACTTAACTACACCTTGGCAATTTCTCTTATTAAATGTTGTATTTTTTCTTGCTGTCAAAGTATTACATTAAATTGAAATTACTAGATTGCAAATAAGCAGCTCAATGCATCTTGGACACTAGCAAACACTCCAGAATGCATTTGTTTTGAACTTACCACAATATGGAGAAACTTAATGTCCCAGTCCAGTTATATACCTTTCCATACTCAACGACAGATGATAAAAGTGAACTTAAAGGATTTCTTAAGAACAAAAATTATAAATCCAACATGAATAATAATAAGTAAAAATTTTAAAAATGCTGATGCTGGAAATCTAAAATAAAAACAGAAAATGCTGGAATTACTCAGCAGATCAGGCTGCATCCGTGGGAAGAGAAACAGAGCGGAAGTTTCAGATTCAAGACCCTTCATCAGAACTGGGAAGGAGATAAAAGAAGATTGTTAGGCTGCAGAAAGGGGAGGGGAAGTGAATGAGGCAGCCTGACCTTTTTTATTTTATTGAACAATAATAACGAATATTTTCCTACAAAAACATCCCCTGCTAGGTTAGACAGAGGTGGCCAAGGACTCAGTGAAAAATTGAGTAGAAATTTGATCAGCCATCCAACACACACACACACACACACACACACACACACACACACACACACACACACACACACACACACACACACACACACACACACACACACACGTTTTGCCAGGTTTGTTTGTTTAGAGATCATGAGGATTTGGAACTATATTTCAATGTGTTAAGTGGAGACAATCAGGTTCTACCACCACTGAGGGTAGGTGGAAGGAGAGTTCACATGAAGCCATAAATGGTGAACTTTGATCACAGAACAGGTCATAAAGCTGGAGAATGTTACAGTGAGAACAGGGCCACAGAAGGCTTTAGAATAAGCACAAGGAAGACAAAAAGCTAAAGTAAGTCAGCAATGAAATAGATATTAGATGATCAAGACCAGAAACAAGGTTAAAGTGATGGAACCCATTTATAAGTGAGAGTCTGTGCATAGATCTGAAGAGGCCAGTGAGAAATTGAGTTTAGAAGTGACAAAAAACATGGCTGAGAAGTCCTGGCTGTATCTTCCAATCTATTCCAAGTTGCTTCAATCAATTTTGTGGTACTTACAGTACTTCAACATGAATTTAAACAGTAAATGTCCAGCTTCACTTCTCCGATTGCAATCTCACAACCCCACTTTGTTAATGTTTGCAAACATTTAGTAAAATATTTCATAAGTCTCTGGCTGGAAATTTTAACACTTAACAATTCTAGCTCTGCAACTAAGCAAACAATTTAGATTTCCTTCCTTGAACTCTAACCTCCTTGCTTGTTGTACATTACTCCCTCAGCAGACCTGAATTGGACTGCTTGCTGACTGAACTAAGTTCTTTGTTCAAGGTACAATACCATGAAAATAGTGTGAGCAATAGTTTATGGTCCAGTGTTCATTATTAAACTGAATGACATAAATGATTAGAAAGCATTAAGCCAAACATGAAGCAACAATGCCCCTCTCTCCCACCCCCCCCCATCCCCCCACCCATCCCCCCACCCTCCCTCCTCAGCAAATCCACTTCCTTTCATGGAACAGAGCTTTTCAAACAAACTAGATTCCAAGAATGATCACGGTCTGCGCTGAATATATAGATTTTGGGATAGATGCTGGCTATTCAGGTTTTCTTAGATACTTTGTTCTTACTTAGTTCTAAAGAGCATTCTTGTAACAAAGCCTTTATTCCCTCTCAGCCGGTATTACAATGGCTGCATACCCCACCGTTAATATCCATTGGGTCACCACTGACCAGAAAATTAGCTCAACCTTGCACGTAACTACCATGTCTGCAAAAGTAGATTAGAGGGAGACATCCTGTGGCAAGTGACTTATGTCCTGAAACTCCAAAACCTTTCCACTGTCTAAAAGGCACAAGTCAGCAGTGTGGTGGAATACTCTCCATGAGTACAGCTCCAAGAACTCTCAAGAGGTTAGACACCATCCTAGTTAGCACCCAATTTACCATCCTAAACATTCACTCCTTCCACTCCATGGTTTCAGTATGTGCCAATTACAACAGCACTGTAGTTACCCACCTCGGTTAAGCAATAGCACCTCCCAATCCTGTGGTTTCTGCCATTAAAGAGGACATGGGAAACAGGCACACAGGGATACCACCATCACTTCTTTCACACATTATCCTAACATACAAATGTATCACCACTTATTCATCTTTGATGGGTCTAAACCCTGGAATTCCTTATCCCCGAGAACATTTTTACCAAGCAGGCTGCTCACCACTACCTTCCAAAGGCAGATAGAGATGGACAATAAATGCTGGACTTGTTAGCAGTACCCTCGATACTCTAAATGAATAAATGTTGAAAACGTCGCTTTATATTCACAGTTTCAAGCAATATGGCATCACCCAGTAGCTAATTAGAAACCCTGCTTATATATTTAGTTAATTAGAATGAACACAAACATCATCTATACCCAAGTCCAGATGAAGTGCCTCGACCTGAAATGTTGACTGTCCATTTCTCTCTACAGGAGGGAACCACAGGATGTCTCCATCACCCTGACCTGCTGAGTTCCTCCAGCTTTTTGTGTGTTGCTCCAGATTCCAGTATCTGCAGTCTCTTGTGTCTCCAAAACAATCAATACAACAGATTCCATTTGATTACAAATACTTTACTGCATATTTTCTCAGGTATAAATTTTACTAACTCTTCATATGATCAAAAATAAGAACCAATGTCTGTAGTGCTTACACTTGGGTTTTCATGTAATCACCAATGAGAATAAGGTGTTTAATTCCATCTTGATACATTCAGGAGAAGTGTTGAACTGGGAGATGGCAGTCAAACAAGGCACCCTGTACCTGTGAAAGGTGCTGCCAACCTAATCCTATCCCCAAAGACCGTTTGAGAGCAGTCCTACCACTAGGCATGGTTATTTGAGATCAAGGTTATAATTTGGGAATAGCAATCATCAGTCTAAAGCTACAATAGCTGGCTTTTGTGCAGAACAAAACTAGTCTGATTGCCTGGCCCAAGATATGCAAGTGAAGCATTCAGACGTATTGCACCTTGCTTTCTATGTGATTGAGTAAATAATCAGAATCATTTAAGGTAATTGCTCGCAGTTACTTGCTTTAACAAAGAACAGTCCAATCTCCTGTAACATTCCCAGTTATCTAGCACTAATGTACTTCTCTCTCAAACAAGAACACAAGAAAATAAGAGCAGGAAAACAGGAAAAATGATTGTCCAGGAAGGGGAAGTAGGGCATATATGCGCCAGTCTACATTGGGGGACTGGCAGTGGAGGGGGTCAGCAGCTTTAAATTACTGGGCATTAACATATTGGATGACCTGTCCCAGGTCCAGCACATAGATGCAATCACAAGGAAGGCACACCAGCGTCTTTACTTTCTTAGAAGATTAAGGAGATTCGGCATGTCACTGAACACTCTAACAAGCTTCTACAGATGTACTGTTGAAAGTATCCTGACTGGTTGCATCATGGTCTGGTACGGCAATTCGAATGCTCAGGAACGTAAGTAGCTGCAAAGAATAGTGGACTCAGCCCAATACATCACGGGCACATCCCTCCCCATCATCAAAAGTATCTCCACCACCATCAAAAGTATCTACATGAGGCGTTGCCTCAAGAAAGCAGCATCTATCATCAAAGAAGGCAGCATCTATCATCAAAGATCACATCCATCCCCACATCTTCTTGCAGCTACCATCGAGCAGGAGGTACAGAAGCCTGAAGTTCCACACCACCAGGTTCAAGAACAGCTACTTCCCTTCAACCATTCGGTTCCTGAACCAACCTGCACAACTTTAAATTACTACCTGTATGGCAACACTATGACCATTTTGCACTACAATGGACTTTGTTCTTTTTGTTCCAATTGTGTTTTTTCTTGTATAATTTATGTTTTTCTTGTGAATGCTATGTCTCTAATGCTATGTGCCTGTGATGCTGCTGCAAGAATGTTTTTCATTGCACCAGTGAATACATGTACGTATGACAATAATCTCAACTTTGACTTTGAGGATTAGGCCATCAGGCCCTTCAAGCCTACCCTGCTACTTAATATGACCATGGCTCCTCTTCTGTGCCATTTCTCCATCTGGCTTTATTCCTCGATCCATCAAATATTTATCCACTTCATCTTTAAATACTTCTAATGATCCAGCTTCCACCACATACCAGGGCAGACAATTCCAGATATTCACTACCCTCTGTGAGAAGAAATTTCTACATACCTCAGTTTTAAATGACTGGCCCCTTGTCTTGTAGTTATGTCCTCTTATTCAAGACTCTCCCACTGGAGGAAACATCTCAACTTCTACCCTGACAAGCCACCTTAGGATCTTATATGTTTGAATAATGTCACCCTTCATTCTTCTAAACTCCAAAGAATACAGGCCCAAACTATTTAGTCTGTTTTGGTAAGACAATCCCCTCATCCCAGGATTTAGCCTAGAGAATCTCCTTTGCACTGTTTCCACTGTTGGTAAATTTTTTTGTAGGTAAGCGGACCAAAACAATACACAGTATTGCAGTTGAGACCTCAACAGCACCCTATATAATTGCAACAAAACCTCCCTAATTTTAAACTCCAACACCTTTTCAATGAAGGCCAAAGTGCAGTTTGCCTTTTTAATTACTTGTTGGATCTGCCTACCAGCTTTTTGTGATTCATGCATGAGAACACCTTGATCCCTTTGTACTTCAGTCACTTGCAGTCTCTCTTGATCTAGATGATAGTCTGCCTTTTGATTTCTGTTACAGAAATGCATGATCTCACTTTTGCCCACTCACTAATCTACCTACCTCCTGTTGCAGAAACACAGTTTCCTTATTACATTGTGCCCTTCCACCTATTTTCATATCATCGGCAAATTTAGAAACCTTGCATGCTGTTCCTTCCTCCAGGTGATTAATGTAAATAGTGAACAACTGCGGGCTAAGAACTGATCCCTCTGGTACTCCACTAGTTACCTTCTTCCAGTCTGTAAAGGACCCATGTTTTCCAACTGCAGCAGCTGTGTAGCGGTTAGTGTAATGCTATTACAGCGCCAGCAACCCGGGTTCAATTCCCGCCTCTGTCTGTAAGGAGTTTTGTACGTTCTCCCCGTGTCTGTGTGGGTTTCCTCCGGGTGCTCTGGTTTCTTCCCATATTCCAAAGGTGCACAGGTTAGGAAGTTGTGGGCATGCTCTGCTGGCACCGGAAGCATGGTGACACTTGCGAACTGCCCTCAGAACACTCTACGTAAAGATGCATTTCACTATGTGTTTCGATGTACATGTGACTAATAAAGAAATCTTATCTTATATAAATAGGTTGTTAATTTGAAGTTGAACTGCAGCATTTTCACCATAAGTACAGCAGAAACTGTTTATATGAGTGCAAAAATTGCCCTTGTATTCACCTACATTACAACAGTTATGTCACAACATTTCTTTGTATCTGAAATACTTTTGGACGTTTATAAGATCATAAGGTTTTGTAGAGAAAGGTAAGGTGGATGAAGTGATGGGACGTTTTGAAAGGGCCTGGCTTCTCTTATGTGATATCATTTGAATTCAGATGAGAAAGGATACATATTGATCATATTCAACAGTGTATGCTAGCATTGAAGGAGCAGCTATTAGAGATGGAGATGGGAATGGAACTCGGCACGAGGCCACACAGATGGAACGCAAAGGATAAGTGGAGTAGAAGGATGGAAAATTGACTGCATCCTAAACACTGTGAAGAGAAGCGGAGCTTCATAGTTGAGGTTACACGAAATATTGTTGTTGACTTTGGCAGGGGAGGTTTCTGTGCTAAATTGGAGAGAAACAACTGGAGGGATTCAAGCAGTCAGCTACAAAGTTGGATGGCACTGAGTATTCATGGAACTTCAGGGGGATTAAGAGCAATAGTTGAAGAGATCAATATTTGGAAATCAAACATTTTTAAATCTGAAACTTTGGAAAGCAATGTAATAAGGAGGAATTGTTTCAAAAGGAAAGGAAGAAATGGATGGTATTAGCAAGTTGCATTGTGGTGGTTGATGCTGAAGGGGCTTGACGGAGTAGATGCAGAGATGATGTTCCACTTGGCTGAGTTAATAAGAGTCAGTCTCAAAAGAAGGGATTGGCTTGCCAGGACAGAGATTGGAAGAAATTTCTTCACCCAGTGGGGTGAATCTTTAAAACACTCTACCCAAGAAGGCTGTGGAGGCTCTATCACTGACACAGATTGATAGATTTTAGATATTACTGAATTCAAGGGATATGGGGTTAATGCAGGAAAATGGAACTGAAGTAAAAGATCATTAGTGAATATCATGGAAGAAATTAGGACTGAGGTGTTAAGGTAGAAACTACAGAGCAATTTGAGGTTAGCCTTGAACCAACAGGAATGGGAATATGGGTGGCTTGCATGCAAATAGTCAAATTTACATTTGTATGAAAAGATACTGAAAAGAGTTTTTTAAGTTATATAGCATTTTTAAAAATGAGCTAATTTCAAGTATTGCATATCAAAGAGCATATTGTGGCATTAGTCTGTATATAAACACTCTATTGTCATTTACATTTCTCAATTTGTTGTGGAATTGCAGAATTTATTTCCTGCTCCAGTATTAAGTCTTTCTAGTTTCTAAAAGGTGTCAGAATTGACACTGCAATAATATGAAAATTAAATAACAAACTTAGTTTATAAAAAATCTAATTCTTCAAATCATACCAATCTGGTTTTAATTTCATTGCAAATGCAACTCCTCAATTTATTGAAAAACCCAGTTACAGAGAATCAGGTTTCAATTCGTTAGGGAGTTTAGCCATTATTCACCAGAATGATGAACTTATTTTGAACATGCTTACAAAACAATTCCAATTCAGCAGTGAGATCACTTCAAACTCAACCTGCCTTTCAGACATTCATATTTACATAGCAACAAACCACGAATTTGGATGAAGTCACCTTAACCACTAAGGCCTGAAGCAAAAACATTTCCCAGAAGATGAATCCTATTTTGTCTCATTTCTCTGACTCTAGCCAGAGTTTAATGCAGCTGAAATGAATGAAGCCCCTAATGCTGAGAAGGACCAGTTTGCCCGTTCAAAAAATTAATTAGGAATTTTTGCTTTCCCGCCAAATAAAAGATAGGAGCAGACTTTTGCAAGTGTCCTCTTCACCTTGGTAATTGATTCCCATCTGGTGTCTGATGTACACAAAGGCTAGTAGTGTGCCAGAACCAGGGCATTCGAGCAAGACCCATTTATAGAACTGCCCTACCACATGCTGCTCTGGCCTTTAGTGTTGATTTCATTAATTTGTAGACATTCAGGCTGAGAATTTATGCTCCTGGTTGACCGACACTTTGTCCTCTAGTCCTTTTATTCACATATTGTGGTAAACTTTACATCAAGAGAGCTCTACCATGAAATATATATGATTTTACCTGCACAGCAGTTTGCCTGTGAACTGGTGAACAATAAAAGCCCATTGTTTAACTCACTTGCTGCCAGCAAATTTGGTCATTTCCTGGCCTGAAGCAAGTTGTCTGGTTCATTAATATCACAGAGAAGATGCATTTTTCTGATGTGACCTAACTTCCTCACAAGCCCACTACTTTCACTGCTCACCATGTCTAAATGTACTTTATAAATTATGTTTCCAGAACAATTTTCTATTCATAGTTATAACGGTTCATTGCCAGCATGGTTTGTTCTGAAGCAGTGTTGAATTACAGTGGTATGACCCAACTCCAGCATGTGAGCTGACTTTTGAAGTCGCTCTAACAAGTGTTTGTCAGCATTATTAACTTTAATAAGTTTATAATTTTTCTGCTGATTTTAAGCACTACATACCCACTTTTTCCAGCTATTCAACCCAAACTGATTAATTAATATTTCTTATTTCCTTATGGCACAGAAGGAGGCCATTCAGCTCATCGATTCTATGCTGGCATTCCCATCACCTGATTACTTCCCTGTAACCTATTCCCTCTCACATGCCTACCAATTACTTCTCTGATCCTCCTGAACTCACTTGCACTAGGAGTCATTTACAGCAGCCAATTAACCTACAACACATCTTTGGGACACAGGAGGAAACCAGTGAACCTAGAGGAAACCCACACATTCACAGGGAGAGTATGCAAACTCCACGGAGGCTGCACCAGAGGTCAGGGTCAAACCCAGCTCACTGGAGCTGTGAGGCAGCAGCACTACCTGTTGCACCAACATGCCACCCCCATGAGACTGTAATGTCTACCTTCTTCCCTTGTGTTGGTAAGTTGCTGCCATGATTAATCAATCATATATGGGAGAGGTCTGAGTAGTCTCTCTTCATCATGTTGAAGTCTCTAATAAACAGGATCAAGAAACTACTGTGCACGGAATCACAGATTTGTGCCTGTATTATTCTTATCTGCCAGAGCACATTTTCTTGAATCTAATATTTCACAATGGAACCATCCATAAGTAGAAGGTGGCTTAGTTTCCTCACAAGCTCCATACTTTGATTGGAGAAAGGTATAAGGGGGATGTCAGGGGTAAGTTTTTTTACACAGAGTGATGGGTGCGTGGAACGTACTGCCTGCAGAGGTTGTGGGGGCAGATACATTAGGGACATCTAAGAGACTCTTAGATAGACACATGAATGATAGAAAAACAGGGGGCTATGTGGGAGGGAAGGGTTAGATAGATCATAGAGCAGGATAAAATGTCGGCACAACATTGTGGGCCGAAGGGCCTGTACCGTGCTGTGGTATTCTACGTTCCATGGTCAGACCAAAAACTGATTTTATCTGAAATATTTTAATTGCTTTTCGTTCACTCTCATTTTCACACTTTTAATTAAAAATTCATGGGCTTTATAGTCAACTCTAATAGCGTATGATAAACCCATGAAACTCTACAACCAATTCTGTCACCTCTGTTCATGCTTTAATTTGAATTTACATATGTTGTGAAATTATAGCTGAAATTAGTAATCAGCAGTAGAATTCACTTGTAACTTTGATTCTGCTTCTCAGTTAAGGTCTCAGATAGCATTGGTACTCCAATAAAATCATCATTTAACCTTACTTAGCTCATTGCCTGATATGTCCAAATCTCTCTGTAAATCTATAGTCTCCCAAGCAATGACATTTTGGAAAATGAATCTGAGTTTTCCTCCTTGTAAAATACACCGTCATTCTTTCAGCAAGAGAAGAGTATTTCAGTGGCAAATTTGAAAGTGCAGCTGGTCAGCCCTCAAACATAACACAATTTTTATAATTTTGTATCATTTCAACTTATTCTATAAATATCATTGTTACTCACACAAAAAACATGAATTCTGTAAACAAGAATATATGTGTGGGCTTTCACCTGTGTATACAGTACCTTCTAATCAATCTCTATCAGTAACTAATTTCATTCAATTATTGAACAATACATAGGAATTGATACATTTCTATTACGTATTCCTAATTGCTCTATAACTGAAAAGCTCCATGGACAGAAGTCTGGGAACAGGCTGCCTGTTCATTTTCTACACTGTGGGAATGATACGTAAAATCAGTAAGGGAAAATGGGGTATATGTTATACTTTGCAAACAATATCATCCACCCAGGCTTTCTCTGGAGGTAAATCAGCTCAGAATTTTGCTTCTTGTAACACTAAACATATTTCAGTGAGATGAAGTGAACCATCAGTTTCTACAACACAGTTATATAAATAACTATTTTTGAAATTAGAGTTGAATAGAAGTTATATTCAACTCACAGCATGGTGCTGGGCACAAGGACAAACAGCAGCTCAGTATGCCCATTCACGTAGCAGACTATTTGAACAATAGGTCACAAATGCATCACTTTATGGTACATTTGCTACCTTCAGTATTTGCAAATGATCTATTGCTATCTCACTCAAAAAGACACAACTGAAGTACAGAAGGAGGAGCCAACTAGTATGGAAACATTCAGCCTCTTCCTTCAACGTCTTAGTTTATGAATACAAGATGTGATCAAGGTACTGGCGACATTGATAGTTCCATGAAGTTCAATGCACCTCTACCATGTTTTATGCACCACTTTAATCCAATTACCCTGTCAGGGTAACACTTTAACTAACTCACCTTTTTACATTTGTTTAGAATTAATAGCCTACATTATTTTCTCTTTCTTGTCATGGTGGGGATAGTTTTTTTTTAGATATTCTGTGGGTTTTTAGAGGACTAATGATGAATCCTATATTTCCATGTTCTTATATTGCTTTGGGACTATGGTGTTGTGTATGTGACCTGCTGATCAAAGTTGGTTGATCAGAACCTCAATCTTGGGGATTTGGCCTAGCTGAGGACTCCACTTATACTGCTGGTAAATTTGGAGGATTTTGCAGAGGCAGTGTTGGTGGCACCTCTCCAGTTCTTTAAACACCTACTATAATTTGTCCATGCCTCCAATATATACTGGTAGGTAAGAATCACCATTGTTTGGTGCTGGTTTTGAGATTTAGATATTCAAACCGTCTTTTCTACAGGATTGAACAATTATCTCTGATCTCTGTCACAAAGCCCAATGCTTGGCCGCCCAGCCAATAACTGCATCTCTCTCCCAAACATATCTGAGGCTGATTCAGACTCTTTGCAGCTTTAGTGTCTTATTTGACCTGAAGCTAAGTTTTGGTCAACATAAACATAACATAAACAACATCACCTATTTCCTCCTCTGTAACCACCCAACTCCATAAGTGCATCAGCTCATTTACAACTGAAACAGTCATCCTTATCTTTGTTAATTTTAGACTTGACTTGGCTGGCCTCCCTCGACCTACTTTCCATAACCTTAATCTTAACTGAGTCCAAATTATAACAAGTACTAAGTTCTATTCACCCTGTGACACGTAGCTAGATTTAAAAATTTTCACTCTTGAGGCATGGTGCCACCCAGTCCTATAAAACTCCAGAATATCTTCATACACCTAGTTCTGACCCCTTGGACATCCCCTAATTTAATCACAATTGGTGACTGAGCCTTCAGCTGCCAAGGTCCAAGCTCTGTAATTCTCTCCTTAAACCCATTAGATACTTTCTCTCTTGCCTTCATTAAAAGGCACCTCTTAAAACCCACCTCTTTGACCAAATTTTCAATTATCTGGCTCCATATCCCTTTAGGTCACTCAATGTGAAGTTTTATTTGATGACACTTCTGCAAAGTGCCTTGAGATACATTGCCATGTTAAAAGCATGAAATAAATACAAATTGTTGTTGTTAGATCAGATTCAAAATAAATTCATTATAAACCTATAATTATGTGCCTTTGGAACTGACTTAAAATATTGAAACTGAATCAACTTAATAGAATAAGTTATTCACAGTTTTGCAACAGGTAATAGATCTGTTAAATTTGAATTCTTTAAATTTACATTATACTATTAGTAGATATTAGATAGCTGTAAGAATAATAGGGTAGTATTGGTGGGATATTTTAATTTCCCTAATATTGACTGGATCGCCCATAGTGCAAAGGGCTTGGACAAGCTGAAATTTGTTAAATGTGTCCAAGAAAGCTTCCTTAATCTATAATATAGAGGGCCTTACTAGAGAGGGCACAACACTGGGCCTCCTCTTAGGGAATGAGGAAGGGCAAGTGCCTGAAATGTCAATGGGGGAGCACTTTGTGACCAGTGACCATAACTCTATTAGTTTTTAAATAGTTATGGAGAAAGATAGGACTGGTACAGAAGTTAAGGTCTTAAATCAGGGCAGGGCCAATTTTGGAGGCATTTGGCGAGAACTTACAGAGATCGAATGGGTGAGACAGGTAAAAGGACATTTGGCAAGTGGGAGGCTTATAAAAGTGTGATATCAAGAATTCAGGGACAGCATGTTCCCGTTAGGGTGAAGGGTAAGTCTGGCAAGTTTAGGGAACCTTGGTTGATAAGAGATATTGAGGCATACAGCAATTGGGATCAAGGTAATCCCTCGATGAGTATAAGAAGTGCAGGAGTACACAAGAGAGAAATCAGGAGGCCAAAAAGAGGGCATGAGATGGATCTGGCAGGCAACATTAAGGAAAATCTAAGGATTTTCTACAGGTATATTGAGTAAAAGGGTGGCTAGGGAGAAAATAGGTCCCCTTAAATATCAGCATGGCTGTCTTTGTGTGGAGTTACAGGAGATAAGTTAGATTTTTAATGAATATTTCTCATCAGTTTTTACTGTGGAGAAGGTCATGGAAGCTAAGGATTTGAGGCACATGAGTTGTGATGCCTTGGACCATATACAAATTACCAAAGATGAAGTATTGGTGGTCTTAAAGCACATAAAGGTGGATAAAACCCCAGGGCCTGATCAAGTACATCCTCAGACTTTGTGGGAAGCTAGGGAAGAAGTTGTGAAGGCCCTTGCAGAGATATTTGCATCATCTATAACCACAGGTGAAGTTCTGGAAGACAGGAGGGTGGCTAATGTTGTACCATTATTTAAGAAGGGCAGCAAAGACAAGCTGCGGAACTACAGGCCAGTGAGCCTGACCAGTCGGGATCAAGGTAGTCGGTAAGTTACTGGAGGGGATTCTGAGGGACAGAATCTATCAGCATTTGGATGGACAAGGTCTGATTAAGGATAGTCAGCACAGTTTTGTGCGTGAGAAATCTCGCTTCACAAATCTGTTAGATTTTTTGAAGAGGTAACCAAGAGGATTGCAAAGGTCAAGGTGGCAGACGTTGTCTATTCGGACTTTAGCAAGGCCATTCCCTCATGGAAGGCTATGTCACACGGGTCCCAGTGAGAGCTAGCTAAGTGGATACATAATTGGCTTGATGTTAGGAAGCAGAGGGCGATGGTGGAGGGTTGTTTTTCAGACTGGAGGCCTATGTATAGTGGCATGCCACAGGGATCGGTGCTGGGCCCATTGTTGCTTGTCATTTATATAAACGATTTGGATGACAATGTACAGGGTATGGTTAGTAAGTTTGCATATGACACTAAAATTGTGGGTATGTAGACAGTGAAGAAGGTTATTAAGAATTACAGGGAGATCTTGATCAGCTAGGTAAGTGGGCCAAGGAATGGCAAATGGCTTCAATCCAGATAAGTGCAAAGTGTTGCATTTTGGGAAGTCAAACCAGGGTAGGACTTCCACAGTGAACAGTTGGACTCTGGGGAGTTTTGTAGAACAGAGAGACCTAGGAGTACAAGTACGTTCCCTGAAAGTGTTGGCACGAGTAGACATGGTGGTGAAGAAGGCATTTAGCATGCTGGCCTTCATCATTGAGCACAAGAGTTGCAGTTGTTCAAGAAGTTGGTGAGGCTGCATCTTAAGTATTATGTACAGTTTTGGTTACCCTGTTATAGGAAAGACAGCATTAAGTTGGGAAGAGTGCAAAGATTTACTTGTGGATCTTGTCATTAACACTGAGGTGCAATTTGAAGACCTTGCTTTAGTTTTGATGGGATTCATGGCAGAGTTCTTAAACGACAGATCCCATTGCTTTTCCCTGCCACAAACAGTCATGCTTTCTACTGCATCATATTACATTTAACTTCCCCTCTACCAATTCTGCTTTTTACTGCTTCTCTAACTCATTTTTTACTTTTTGAATTAGCCATTGAGCCTTTAACCTTCGGTCCTTTGTCACCTCATCTTTAACCTTGCATGGGTGAATCTGCATTGCTACTGTGATGTGTGTAGACTGTAAAACCAATGATGTAATTGCAACTCTTTTAGATCTTCCCATTGGAAAGAGTTTCTTTTACAAAAGAATGGGATGGCTGTTTTAATCATCAATGCAATTATCTACCTAAGCCCTATTTAACATTAATTAGGACTATACACTGGATCTGTAATGGTTACTTTTCCAAGTGTAAAATATCTTTATCACATTGCATATTAAACATTTCCAAAACTAAGCAGAAAAAATCAAAATGCTTTTAAAAAAATATAGCCAACTGGAAAAAAATATCCCCCACACCCGTGCCCCAAACAATCTCCATCATAACAGTTACAGTACACATTCTAACAGTTGAACCCCTCACCTCATTTGTAAAATTGTGTCAGGTTGAAATATTTAATTGATTATATAGAGTCATAGCGTAATACAGCATGGAAACAGCCCTTCAGCCCAACTTGTCCATACCGACAAGGTGCCCATCTAGGCTAGTCCCATTTGCCTGCAGTTGGCCCCTATCCCTCTGAACCTTTCTTATCCATGTACCTGTCCAAGTGTCTTTTAAATGTTATTTTACCCGCCTCAACCACTTCCTCTGGTAGCTCATTCCATATGTGCACCATCCTCTGTGTGAAGAAGTTGCCCCTCAGGCCCCCTTTAAATCTTTCTCCTCTCCCCTTAAACCTATGCCCTCTAGTTTTTCATTCCCTTTCTCTGAGAAAAAGACTTCACCCTAACTATGCCCCTCTCTGGGTTTGTGAAGTTATGGAGTTATACAGGTTGCAGTGGATGTGATGCACATTTAAATTCACTTTTGTGCATTTTGAGTAGGTGATGAAGTATGTGACCCCATACATCTTGCCACTCTTCCTCTCTCTCAAATACTTTGCTACCATATTTCCCTCAGGCTTCGAGTCCTGGCACAGAGCTGAGTCTGGTGCAGTGTGGAGACAAACTCACAGGAAACTAGTTGGAGAACGAAGGAAAACCTGTTTAGGGGATGTCCCAGCATTCTAAACCATGTTCTTGTTATTTAGGTAGCCAAAAGTAGAAACTGAAGATCATCTCAACTAACCATCTCATAATACCTGCACATCACCTATTCCTATAAACAGCAAGGACTAGCCCTGATCCACAATGGGAACCTGATGCATTTCAGTTAGTGAGCCGTAGGAGGGAGTACTTGGTGAAGCACAGAGCTCAAACAAGGAAGTGTGAGGTTGAGTTTAGTTGAATCTCTGTCTAAAGCAGGCATTGTGGCCTCAGAACATATGCCTGAAACAAACTTGGTTGCTAGGATCTGTAGTAAAAAGATATTTTCAAGTGGGAGAAGCAGTCACTGCAGTTTGGGGGCAACTATGGGGGTATACCAGGTAGAGAAATCCAAGGTTGTTTGTCCATTCCTCCAATCTTAGATTCTGTTAAACCTCTTCCACATCTTTTCACCCCTTTCCTTTCACCTCACACATTCTTCATCACCATTCCTGCCTTTTAAATCTCTAACAAACAGCAGGCATTTCCTTCATCTTGCCCCACGTCTTTTGCATTATGCTCCTTGAATTGTAATCTATGGCAAAGTGTCTTCCTTAAAATGAGTTAACAGAAAATGAATGCAATTATAATGATATAAACAATTGCCAAATTATCTCAAAGCAACTTAAAGACTCTGTTCTCTGAATTGGGTCATCTGAAAAGGTAGACAAGACCTCAGTTTAAAGTCTCACCTATGATATGAGAAACGTTGAAGAGTGCTACATTAAACTCAATTAGATTATGCAATCTGGCTCTTGCAGGGATTAAGCAATGAACATTTTATGTACTTTAGCCAAGCAGATTGCCTGATAAACTATTCAGAATTAAGCATTTAGGCAATTATTGCTTAACATTTTTTTCCTCCACCCAAATTCTTCATCCTCAATTGTAGGACAAGCTTGATTGAGGTATGATTTTCACCATGCTTCCACCAAGTAGTCATTGTTGATCGAGTCAAAGCAGCAAATGGACTATATCCATGATTAAACTCAAATTGTACATACCCCAATGGCCTGCATGCAAACATTTCCCAGCATGGACATTGGAGGCCAGTGAAAGGTAGATTAGTTAATTGCTCCCCAGTCCAGCAGTGCGAAGATCAGTTGTGTACTTACTAACACATGCCAAGTCGGACAGGCCAGGAAATGAACCAAAAACCATTGGGTCTATAAAAGTTTATTTCAAACATTTAAAAAAAATGTATTATAAACCTCATGGCCAGTAATGACAGAATTGCCTCAACTTCTGTTAGATAAATTTTGCTAAAACCACCTGCAAGGGCTGAGACAATACCAATACAATGGATCAATAGGCTGGCACACCCACTAAATGACCAATATTTTTGTTCTGATTTCAGCTATTTCTTTTCTTTCTTAAAAATAACCAGAATTTAGAAAAACTTTTAAAACATTACACAACTACAGAATAGCACATAGCAATTTATTTTGACACAACATACATATGCTCTACATAGGCAGTTGGCGTACCATTTTTTTGATCATGGCAAAGGACATGCACCAGTATACCAAAACACATGTGACAGATTACAGCAGGAAATCTTAACCCATATGGCAGTATATTGGCATAACTAAACAACCCTTCAATATTTATGCAGCATCTGTGAATTATGTAAAAATTATATTATAATGTTACACAAATCCAGAGAATATGTAATCAGAGCAAATGCAGGATACAAATAACTGCTACATGTATGACATTCAAAACTTCAATCCCGCAGAAACAAAACCATCTCAAAAAAAGACAAAATAAAAACAAAAACACAACCTTCAAAAAGTGTCCAATTAATATGTGCTTAGTGAACACAGCATGCAAGATAGAACCTTCACACATAAAATAGCTGTTAAATGTTACAGAATCACTGTTTCCATCATACAAACTATGTACATTCTATACACAGTGCATCAAATGCTCCCTTTTCCATCTCTCAATAGCAGCAAGCATATCCTGCTATTGTGCATAGCAGTACAGTTCAGGAGAGGAAAGAGTGTCTAAATATTTTTATAGCTATTTAATAACCATGTACTATTTTGTTTTTTTCCCCTAAATGTATCAGTGCTACATCTCCACATACACTCCACGTTCTGCAGATCCATCTAATTAATTAAAATCTTTCTAAAGGGGGAAAAAGGAAAAGTAAACACGTATTTAGTGCAAATATCTAAGTTCAGGCAACTTTAACCCAATGTTTTGCCTGGGCATGGAAATGAAGAATCATTTGAAATCTGGGAAATAATTATTCCACATTCTATGAGACCCACACAATTTATTTCTAACTTCTGAGATACTTTTATAAAGTAAACCATTTGGTTTTAAGAACATACCTAGAAAGTAAACAAATTTATTTTTAAAAATGAGATGGTAGGGTATGTTTATCCCCCTCCAATTTGGTGTAAATTGAGTTGAGGAAGCTTCAGTGTATAAAGATGGATGTTATTGCTTGAACCATAAGGCAAAGCAATATGAACAGATTTACTGAGAAATTAATCCCAGATACTAAATAGATTTGTATAGCCAAGTTTGCAGAAAATAACCAGAATTAAATTAAATTGAAAATAGAAAGTTCATTAATCACAGTCAGCTGAAGTTGTAGCACAATATACGTAATTTTACTACTGCTGCAAAGTTGCTGCTAAAGTTCCCTCTTCACACTACTTATAACGTAACCAGAGTGATATCATAATGCCATGAAAATGATACCAGTCAGATGCAATGTCATTAAAATACAAATGACAGACATCTCCTTGATTTTTACCCACTTCCAAAACTAACATTTTTCACAGAAATAGATTGTAAGTGTGATGTTAATGCTTACTATGTTAAATAGAACATATTTACAGAATACATTTGGAAATATATTTATGAAAAATTGATAATTGTGATCTGTTATCTTAAGGTGCAACTGACTAATAATGGATTTGCATGCAATATCTTGCTTAAAATGAAGACCAGAGAACTAACATATTGTTTAATCAATTTACAACTTAAGGCAAACACATGCATATCCATTATTGGTTAAACATTTAAGTGCAAAGTATTATAGATTTGTGATTGTAACTAGATTTGGAAGAGGAATTGGATTAATTCATCTGTATTTACAGATAGCTTAGGTTACTGTAGACAGCTTAGGCTACAAGTGTGTGTGCAGTTCTCAGTTTCTTTATCTACTTTTCTGTTAGAAGGTATGGTGATAAGGAAAGTAGCAGCACAAAGAGCAGTTCAAAGCAGGAGTGTTATTCTATGCGAAAGGAGATCAGGAAATGTTTCTCCCTTCTGCTCATAAATCAGGGAATATGGAAATGATTGAAAGTGAACACACACTCCTGCTCCCAATTACTAGTAGACTTTAATGGTTACAAGTTAAAGTTTTCTGATAATGTTTCCGAATATGTAGAAAATTCATCTGTTAAAACAGATGTGCATATTTTGTAATGTGTGACCAACTATAATCATTTCTGATCAACAGGAATTAACAGGAATTAGGTTCTCGATCCTCACACATAAATACTATTAAGCATTAGAGCTGAAAATAATTTAAAGAAAATGTACCCTTTCCTCTCAATTTACAACTTTTCCCTGCTTCTACAATACATTCAAAACACCATCTCACATTTCAGAGATTTGTGTTAAATACTGGTATTTCAACATTGTGAAATAAAAAAAATCTTCATCCTGTCTACTTACATTATAAAAACACTTGGTTTTATGCTTCACACACTTATTTGATCATATTGACATATGTTCACAATAAAGCATACCATACAACAGGAAATTATCTTGGTTTTGTCAATTGCCAAATATCTGGTATTAGCTGCTTTAAATTTTCATGCTTGATTCCAAGCAACCAATCCTAATTTGTCAGTGTTTGGTTAACAATTTGGATCAGTTGTAAAAATATAACTATGTGACAATTACCCATTATATGGCATTATATCCATCGATAGCATTTAGTCTGTTCTTTTTACAGCATATCAAAGACAAAAGAGTGCAACTCAGACAGTACTTGTTTCCACCTCTCCATCCATGTGTTTCTTATATTTTAAATAAAGGCCATCTTATTAGCACATATTACACTTAGCAAAAGCAGCTTTTAGTTTTGGTTAGATTTGTCTATTACATGTCAGAATATTAAAGAGATTCAACCCTCCAGAAAAAAAATCACATCTAGGTAGGTTAGGAGCTAAGTTTATGACAGAAATTATCAGCTCGCAGTTTTAGTGTATATTCATCAGCTCCTAGTGTATATTCATGGCCAGTTACAGGATCAGAGCCCTGCTAGTGTTGCTGCCATTATAGGCATTAAGATACCTTCGAGCTTGTTCAGTCATTATTAGCTGATCCTCCGTCTTTCCACAAGCAACTGCTTCCCATTCACTGGTCATCTACGTATCATACAAAATAGAAAACAGTCATAGAAAATTTCCATAAAGTAACACACGTGACTTACAGGAACATGAAAAGCAATCCAGAGCTTTCTGACAGTCAGTCGTTCTTATAGAAATCTAAGATTTTGATAGATACTCAAAAGTTGCACCAGGACAAATTCTTGTATCATACATGCCATATTTGTAAGTAATTGTTCAGGATATATTTAATGTTATTTAGCAAAGAAAATAAAAGTACAGTTAGATTGTCTGACTTGTAAAGTCAGATTTCCTCATGACTAGAACCAACACAAAATTTCTATAAAGTTTAGTAGTTATGTTTATTATCTATGGTGTAATTCTTCAAGTCAGATAACCTCAAATTCAAGCATGTAATCGGTTTAGTTCATTGCCAGAACTGCCTTAACCAGTGTCACGTACCTCGTTTTTCTTTCAGTTAAAATACTTCTTCCTGGATTGCAAAAAACAACACCCAAAGCTTTAATCCCTTAATTTAAAATCAATAAGCATTTAGGTAGATGAAATAGAGAGAAACTGTTGTCATTGGTGGAAAGATCAAGAACCAGAAAACAAAGATGCAGGAGACTGGCAAAAATGACACAAGGAAAAAAAAACACAGCAAGTGGTTAGAATCCAGAACATACTGTCAGTGGAGTAGTGAAAGCAGACTCACAGTATCCAAAAAGCAACTGAATACGTAACTAGCAGGAAAATAATTGCACAGCTACAGGGAGAGGATGGAGGATTGGGGCAAGCTAAATTGCTCTTGCATAAAGCCAGCGAAGTCTCAATGATTGAATGACCTCCTTCCAGACTGTAACCTTTCCATAACTGGAGGGATTAAAACAAGGAGCTCTGGGAAAGCTGGTACAAATTTGGGAGGTTATAATATGCTCAAGTTCTAGGGAGAGGACAGGGAACTTTGGTTGGGAATAATGAGGTTGTGCCATTCAAAGTCAAGGGGAAGACTGTGTATATGGGTTGAGAAGTTTGGATGACATTTGTAAGGAAGGGCAGCACAGTGGCTTTAAGTGCTGCTGCTTCACAATTCCAGCAACCTGATCTCCGATGCTGCCCATGTGGAGTTTGCATGTTCTCCATGACCATGTAGATTGCCCTCAGGTGCTCAGATTTCCTTCCACGTCTCAAAAATGTGCTGGTTGGTAAATTGACTACTGTAAATTGCCCCCATTGTAGATGGGTGGTAGGAGAATCAGGATGGTGTTGCTGGGTATACGACAGAGAAGGCTACAGCATATAAGTGAGGGGAACGGGACTGATGGGATTACGCTAAGAGTCAACATGGACTTGATGGCCCAAATGGCCTATGTTGTAAGAAAATGAGAAAGAATATATTAATTAGGTTGGCAATGGATTCAAGAGTATAATGAATCGATATGGCGGCCAAAATCACCAAGGATGGAATGTTGTGAGTTCAAGTGATAAGGGAGGAAAACAGTGAAGGTATCATGTCAAATTCCTTGCTGATAGGCAAGAGATAGTGACAGACAGGTGCGGGGGAGGACAGGAGAGTAGATCCACCAGAGGATGGGTCAAAGGTAAGGAGAGAAAGGAAATAAAAAACCTATCACCACCTTGTGCCTTGCATCTACCTATCACCACCTTGTGTCCACCCCACCTCCCCTCTTTTGTCCACCTATCACTGCTTTGCTTTTCCCTCCTATATATTGGGATTCCCCTTTTCCCCTCTTCAGTCCTGATGCTGCCTGGCCTGCTGAGTTCCTCCAGCATCATAGTATTTTTCATCTAGACTCCAGCATCTGCAGTCCTTTGTTTCTCTAGTGTTCATGGACTGTTCAGAAATCTGATGGCAGAGGGGAAGAAGCTGTTCCTGAAACGTTGAGTGTGGGTCTTCAGGCTCCTGTACCTTCACCCCGAAGGTAGCAATGTGAGGAAGGCATGTCCTGGGTGGTGATGGTCCTCTATGATGGATGCCGCCTTCTTGAGGCACTGCCTCTTGAAGATGTCCTCGATGGCGGGGAGGGTTGTGCCCATGATGGAGCTGGCTGAATCTACAACCCTCTGCAGCCTCTTGCGATCCTACACATTGGAGCCTCCATACCAGGCGGTGATGCAACCAGTCAGAATGCTCTCCACCATACATTTGTAGAAATTTGCAAGAATCTTTGGTGACATATCCAATCTCCTCAAACTCCTAATGAAATAGAGCTGCTGGCATGCCTTCTTCATGATTGCATCAATATGTTGGGCCCAAGATAGGTCCTCTGAGATGTTGATGCCCAGGATGAAACTGCTCACCCTTTCCACTGCTGACCCTTCAATGAAGAAGAGTGTATGTTCTCCTGACTTCCCCTTCCTGAAGTCCACAATCAATTCCTTGGTCTTGCTGACATTGATTGTGAGGTTGTTGTTGCGACACCACTCAAAAAGCCAATCTATCTCATTCCTGTACGCCTCTTCATCTCCATCTGAGATTCTGCCAACAACAGTGGTGTCATAGGCGAATTTATAGATGGCATTTGAGCTGTGCCTAGCCACACAGTCATGGGTGTAGAGAGAGTAGAGCAGTGGGCTAAGCACACAGCCTTGAGGTGTGCCTATGTCGATAGTCAGTGAGGAGGAGATGTTACTACCGATCCGCACTGACTGTGATCTCCCAATAAGAAAGTCGAGGATCCAGTTGCAGAGGGAGACTGATTAGAAGGATACCAAAGATAAAAGACATCCTTTTGGCCAGCATAAACATATGGGCTGAATGCCCCTCTTCTGAGCTATACATTTTTATAATTCTGTGAACTTCATCAGATGTCCATCTAGCTCTTCAGAGATTTGTTCAAGATGAATATGATTACATTAAACGACCTATTCATCATAAATCAGAACTTCAAATGTCTTGTTCTATCTTTCACCTCAGCTTCCTATTTCCACAATGTGACTGCTGGTCGGGCCACCTCTTGACTTCACATTTCCAATGCCCTCTTTGCATCGATAAACTATTGCAAGGCATTGTGGCTCAGACCCTGGCCTGCACTTAATGCTACTAATTAATCACCATCATCAACAACACAAACTTCCTGCTTCCACTGTTAAAGATCCCGTTTTATTTTCTCATTCATTTTTCCCATATTTGAAGTACCTTAGATTTTTTTTTAGGGTACACAGAGTTTATGGCCATCTGAAGTTCATTTAGTCCCATATGATTATTAAGCCTTGGTATGATTTACACTTCGATCTAGTGGAAAATTATCAAGTTTACTACAAGGCAACTATTCGATAGAAGCTGCAGCAACATTAAATGTTTTTTAAAAATGGCAACACTTGACATATAACTGTCGTTGTCCTATGCAAATTCAGTAACCCCTTTGGGTACTGATTTTGTTTTATCTACATTAGTTGGAGTAACCCCATTATTGCAGTCACACAGTGAAACTGCAATGTGCCTGACATTTCTGGGAGACTAATAAAACAAAGTGTAGTGACTTCCTATAGTCAAATTTCAAAATCGCTCTGAAATTTAGAGCACAAGTCAAAGTATAACAACAACATTTGACTTTGAAGATTAAACTAACAATTTGCATTCTCACATCAAGATCTTGACCATTTAAACAAAAAAGTGACTCATTATATTACTCAGGCACTCCAGAACTTAGAGTCTTGCTTCTTGATGAACTGGTTTAGTACATTAATACACAACAGTATAAATGTGACACTATTTCTCCATTATAATTTAGCAAAATGGGTCACATTATTGACAAGGCAAAATTACTCACCTTGCTAATGCTGAAAGATACAGGTCCCACGAATACAGGATTTGCAAGATAATTATACCTGATTATCCTCCAAATAATGCATTCTTTTCTTTCCAAAATCTTTATTCAAGCAAATTACAAATTATGGGGATGGTGGAATTAGTCTTTCATTTTCATTGAATGTAATTGAGGCAATACATGGAGGTGAACATTAACAGTGATCAATAATCAGACAGAAAGCCAGCTAAAGATTAATTTCTTGCTTGATTTCCTTTATAAATTTAAACACTAGAAACTCATTTTGTTTACTTTTCCTTGCCCAAAGTAAATATGCAATTATTGCTGAAGGCATCATTGGATACACCTGACAATAAGCTCAAGATTATTCTACAAACCTAGCCAAGATTTTTAAGAAATGGGAAGGTCTGCTAACTAGATGGCTTGGCTGAGTATCAAACACACAATAAACACCACTCTGGCCCAAAGAAGTATCACTTCAAATAACTTCCCAAGATGAATCATCTGAAAATTACTTCAAACATGAGACTACAGTCAGTGCGTATCGGTAATAACATCTCCTCCTCACTGAGGATCAACACAGGCGTACCTCAAGGATATGTACTTAGCCCACTGCTCTACTCTCATTACACTCATGACTTTGTGGCGAAGCACAGCTCGAATACTATCTATAAATTTGCTGATGACACCAATGTTGTTAGTAGAATCTCAGATGGCGATGAGATGGTGTACAGGAGTGAGACAGATTGGCTGGTTGAGTGGTGTTGCAATAACACTCTACGTCAGCAAGACCAAGGAATTAATTGTGGACTTCAGGAAGAAGTCAGAAGAACACACACCAGTCCTCATTGAGGGGTCAGCGGTGGAAAGGGTGAGCAGCTTCAAGTTCCTGGGCGTCAACGTCTCAGAGGATCTATCCTGGGCCTAACACATTAATGCAATCATGGAGGCAGCATGCCAGCGGTTCTACATCGTTAGGAGTTTGAAGACAAGTTTCTATAAATGCACAGTGGAGAGCATTCTGACTGGTTGCATCACTGCCTGGTATGGAGCCTCCAATGCACAGGATCGCAAGAGGCTGAAGAGGGTTGTAGACTCAGCCAGATCAATCATGGGTGCAACTCTCTCCACTATCGAGGACATCTTGAAGAGATGGTGCCTCAAGAAGACAGCATCCATCACTAAGGACCCTCACCATCCAGGATATGTCCCCTTCTTGTTACTACCATTAGGAAGGAGGTACAGGAGCCTGGAGACCCACACTCAATGATTCAGGAACACCTTCTTCCCCTCCGCCATCAGATTTCTGAAAAGTCCATGAACACCACCTTGTTATTCCTTTATTTTTGTAATTTATAGTAATTTTATGTCTTTGCACTGTACTGCTGCTGCAAAACAACAAATTTCATGTCATACAAGTCAGTGATATTAAATCTGATTCTGGACATATGGAATAGCCCCGCTCAATCGAAGATGGATCTCTCATCTTCATGATCCCCTCCATTCAGTCACCTATAGGAAAAAAACACTGCTTTTTTGAATGGGGATAACTTATATGATGATTATTATTATTCCTATGCTATTAGTGGACAGCATCAAATAGCTCATAGAGATAACTTTTAGGCTGTAAAATTTGCCTGAAAGAAGATGAACAGCTTCCATTTGACTTTATCCGATGAACCCAACCTTGGCACCATTCCTCACCCTTTGCTTGTCCTACCCCCTTAGCTTTTGTCAGTGTTACTACTGATGCAACTTTCCTGAAAAAAAAATCAAATGAGATCAAGAATTCACAACCAACTATTAGTGCATTGGAAGAGTTACATTTTCCCCAAAATTCTAAAACAATAGGAGTATCCATCAAACACTCCTATCAATTCTAAAACAACACAGAGGACAAAGGAAAACCATTGGCAAGGTTCTTCTCAATATTTGTGCTAGAAACCTCATTTGAAACCTTTGTCTGAAACCTGGTTGTCATTTTATAAAATTTTATGATCAACATTTGTTGTAGCTGTCATCAGCCTAAAACCAGTCAAACTCCAGAATGCTTCCAAACTCTGTAGCCAGTGTGTACTGGGTCCAAGGAAGAAATCTTATTTATTTTGGGTTGATCCATATTTCTGCTGGTTTCTAGGTCTTACTATGACTTCCAATATTACTGCACTTCTTTGCAAGGACTAGTTCTCTGCTGTACTGCCTATACTTCAGCATCAGGCTGCTTCTGTGGGCTTAGCTGACTCTGATCTGTTCCTGCTGATTCCCATCCTGCTCTATTTCCTATACTAAATGATCTCTACTTTATAGCTGCTCGGCTGCTTCCCATGCTACTATTTGATCTGCTCCACCTCCAGAACGTTATTACACATTGAAGACTGGTTCACCTTTTGCTCTTGATCGTGGGCATTCCTATCTTCTCTATAGCTATTCTCATTTGTGTTGTACTTCCAGGTTTACTCTTCACATTCCCATAACCTTTCTGCTATTGGTCCTTGTGTTTCAATATTAGTGCTTCTTGTCTAATATGCCAAATCTGCTAATGCAAACTCAGCCCCAATTTGAAATTTCCTTTCCCTCTCCCAATTTATTAACATAAAACTCTCTCCTAAATTTGTGCCCCTCCATCATGGAATTTCCCATTTGATCAGAACCCTTTTGTTGTAGCGAAGTTTGTTGTAGCAATCTGATGGGAAAAATTCAGTTAGAAATTGCATCCTTTAAGAGCTTGGTTTAGTGTTCCACTTTAACTTCTCTGGAATCTTTAGCATAATCACCCACAGTATTTCTGCTTCTATATTCTCTTTTATTGTTCAGCTCAACCTTGATTGCACCAGCTTAATTCCATTGATGACTTTCAACTTTATTTGTACATAACTTCCACTGATCCCTTATATATGGACAGCACAGATATCTCTTTATTGGTTTAATAACCACATTTTCTGATACACCTCTGTGAAGAGTCTTTGGATTTGTTGCGAGTTAGCATATAAATGCAAGTGCAACAATCTGTTAGAGGAACTCAGCGGGTCGAGCAGCATCTGTGGGAGGAAAGGAATTGTCAACATTTCTGGTTGAAGACCTGCATCAAGACAGAGCGGAGAAGCAAGATGGCCTGTATAAAGAGAAGGGGAGTGGTGAGAAAAGAGTCCAAGGTGATTGGTGGACTGAGGAGAGGTGTAAGAAGACAGGCAGGTTGCTCCAGATTCCAGTATCTATAGTCTTGTGTGTGTCCTTTATAAATGCAAGTGTTTGCTATTTGGAAGACAAACGACAATGGATATGACATCTTCCAATATGATACTGGTATAAACATAACCAATCCACAAAGCCCAATAAGCACCTGACTTAACATAACACCAATGTTTAGACGTAGGAACACACTTTTTTAGGATTCTTTAAGAAAAGGCTTTTGGAGTCAACACAAAATGCTGAAAAACTCAGATCAGGCAGCATCTGTGGAAAGAGAAACAATTAACATTTCAGGTCTGGGAACCTTAGCAGAACATTAATGTTTTGTCCCAGACTTCCAATTTTTTTTTATTTTCACGTTTAACTGGACATTGCACAAGTTCCCAAATGTTACTTCCAAGAAACCAGAATCTTTCACATCATGACTGATGTTCCGAAAGCAAAGCCAATACCACCCGGTTCTCCTTAACAGTCATGTCCATGCAAGTTGCTTGAAACAGCCCAACGTGAAGATATGCAAGATATGCAAGTAGTACAAGTTCCACTGTAGATTTTCTAGAAGGGTTTGTTACCAAAAGAATTATTTCTAATTGTCTTGCCCTTTCATACAAGGTGAAACGGTAAGACAATTAGGTGCAAATCATGAACCAAATTTTCAAGGGAATGACATGAATAAAGGAGAGCAAGTCTCTTGTCTAAAATTAAAATTTTCTAAAGCAAAAGATTCTCCAAGTTGGGTTTTGATTGCTTTGTGAAATATGTTAAATGAAGTAGTAATTTTTATATTATGTATACACACCACATAAATAAAAACAGTGCCACAAGCTTACCTGCAAAGGGATCTCAAATCGCACAGTTTTTGAAGTATTTTGCTGCTTTATTTCAGATAAGATAACATTCCTGCTCCAAGTACTTGTGGTGAGGTCTGATTTTTCTGGTAAAAGTGTTCTTAGTAATGAAGTGTTCAACAGGTTTTCAGACTGTAAAGGAGAGGCAATTTATTTTCCCCAATTCCTACATTACTTCCCAAGGAAAAAGGGGATGCAAGGTCCTAACTTTTACCCAATTACTTAAGGCTACCAGTAGACAAGTCTAATCTTAGCCCACTCACTTGTCATTTTTCCTTCCTTGTGGAAAGCAAGTATCTTAAAAAATTCAAAGTTCTTAAGAATGTAATTTTGACCAAACTAAACATTTTTGCCTCCTGAAGAGGCTGATTCTTGCTAGGGATAAGTTTCCACTGCCGCTAAAAGGCTATTAGCAAACAGTCAACAGAAAAATACCACAGACATTTTCCAGAAGGAGTCATTATTCAGAATCTAGAAAAGGGACATCACCTTTTTCTCCTGCTACCCGCAAAAGCTAGACTGCACAAGTGCCCTGTAGATGGATCCCAAAGATTAAAAACTGTATCTATAGTATAAAAACTACAAGTCTTCTCAATTTATACAAAACATCACCATATTGCTGTTTTTATTGCTTCCGTATCATAAACAAATTTGACCATTAATGTTAGGAAAGGTGGTATACTACAGCAATCAATGCTGAAGCCTCAACTTTTTACAATTTATATAATAATGGATGCAGGCAACAAAGGTATGGTTACTAAGTTTGCTAAAGGGATAAAGAAAGGTAGAAAGTAGGTTGTGAAGTAGACATAAGGAAGCAATGAAGAAATAGATTGGTTAGGTGATGGGGAAAGATCTGGCAAATGTGAAATTATTCATTCTGGCAGGAAATACAAAAGGCATGTTATCAAAAAGGTGAGAGACGACAGAGAACTAACATGGCTGTCCTAGTGCATGATACACAAAAGATTACTATGTAGGCACAGCAAGTAATTAGGAAGGCTGAAGGAATATTATTGTTTCTTGCTGGGGGAATTGCATATAAAGAAGGGAGGCTGAGTTTCAGTTATATAAAGCATTAGTAAGATGTCATCTGGAGTACTATGTATAGTATTGGTCTCTTTAAGGATGTTAATACATTGGAAACAAGTCAGAGAAGGCTAACCAGATTAATATGTGGAATGGGAGGATTATTTTATGAGGAAAGGTTGGACAGGCTATGTTTGTTTAGAAGATTGAGAGAGGGAACTTCATCGAAATGTGTACTTGAGGGGTCTTGACAGGATGGATGAGAATGGATGTATCACCTTGTGGAAGAATCCAGGATGACAGGTCACTGGGGTTTAAAAATAAGGGGCTTGTCTATTTAAGACAGATGAGGTGAATTGTTTTTATCCCCTCTGAAACCTGTGAGTTTCTGAACTCTAAGAGTGGTGGAAGTCTTTGAATATTTTTAAGACAGCTTCTTAATAAGCAAGTGAATAAAAGTTTAGAGATGGGCAGAAGAAGATGAGGCTACCATTGGATCAGTCACCATTTTAGTAAAAGACAGAACAGCCTCAAGGGGCTGTGTAGGCTACTCTTAATTCATATGATCATCTGCAAATCCGACTCCACACCATCCATAATTAACACTATTTCCAATTCTTTTACACTACCCACTTCCACCCCTATATCAGCTCGTCTACTGCTGAAACCATCATCCATGCAGGAGATTTATCTATTGGCAGCTCAGCTCAAGAATAGAAACAACAAACATCCAAGAAAGTGCAGACAGATGGACATTTGAGAGAAAGACTAGGAAACAGGTGATTAGAAACATTTTAAATGCAACATACATATCCCAATGATAAAATTAATCAGGAAAATTGTTAATAAGCAATCTCATTGTTTCATAGATATTTCCCCATTATAGCACACAGCATGAAGGTTGATGTCAACAGAACTAAACAGAAAACAGATTTAAAAAACCTATTTCAAAAGCCTACTTGAAACTAGAGTCAAGAACCACCTGGTCAAATATTGACACTGAATTACAAGTTAGACTTTCTAGTAAAATGAAATAACTACTAATACTAGGTCACACTGATATATAATTAATTTTTCTAAAATTGCAAAGTTTCTAGAAATAACACACTCACCTGCATATCTGAAACAGAGGTCTGTGTGATTTTTTGAGTACCAAAGTCATCCTTGTTCCAAGTATCTAAAACAAGAGATTTTCGTACTTTCTTGAGAGGAGCTGTGCGCTGTAATTTTGGTTGGGGGCCAAAGTGGAGGGGAGCAAAATAAAGAAAGAACAGGAGTAAAGATGAAAATCAGAAATCAGGGTCAAAATTCTTTTGCTCACAAATCATCCAGCAGAAGAAAATGTGAGCAACTATAATATCACCTCTTGCTCGCAGATTTTGAAAATTGGATCCATTCCTTCTCCAAGTAATATGTCAGCCCCAGTCTCCTTCTTCAAGACCTCTCGAATATCCTCTTCTAAATGTGCAAGTGATTGAGGCTAGGTAGTCAAAAGGAGTAATTACTTATTTTTAAACTTTAACACATGTACAGTTTAAACTGGTCATATTTTAGTATTAATATTTAATCATATTTTAAAAATGTTCTTTATATGTTCAAATTCAATGGTTCCTTTACAAATTAGACATGGTGCAAAAATACCCAGGTCAGGCACCACTCATGGAGACAGCAACAGTTGTTTCAGGTCTGTAATTATTTTTCAAAACTGGGAAAAACTAGTGATAAAAGCTTTAAGTTTTATTTGACAATAAACTCGACTCGACTTTAAGATGCTTTGGTTCAGTCCAGAAACAACCCTCCCCACCATCAAGCTTCTAGCCATCTGTCGTTTTAATTCACCATCAAACTTTGACACTGAACTACATATCCAACAAACCTCAAAGTAAATTGGAGGAATAGCATCTTCTCTACTGACAAGGCACATAATTGGTGTTCTGGGTTCAACTCTATCTTGACCAATTTTAGATAATCAGTAATTCTAGCTTTTCCTCATCATTGAGAGATACAGCATGTAAATAGGTGCTTTGGCCCACTGAGTCTGCACTCAAGTTTATTCTCCCCACCTTCCCATCAATTCAGCCCTCCCTCGGGACTACCACTCATCTAAGCCCTAGGGGCAATTTTTTTTTTACTATGGCCAATTAAGTTTTTGGGATGGGAGGAAAACAGAGCACCCAAAAGGAAATCCAGGCAGTCACAGTGAGAATGTGAAAATTCTACACAGACAGCACTGGAGATCAGGACTGAACCTGGGTCGCTGGACGTGAGGCAGCAGCTCGATAAGTGCACCATAGTGCTGTCTCATTTCACATCTCCAATATTCTTAACTTCTACTACCACCCCTTTTGTCATTGAATCTTTCCAGCCTTCTACCCTATCAGAGACCTTTCTTTGTCTCCTCCTTCCACCCCAACCTTCTCTGCATCTTAAAACTTGATTTATCTCTAAATTTCCCGTTCCCGATGAAAGATCATTGACTGGTCATGTTAAATTGTTTTCTCTCTTCAAAACTGCAGCACTCATTTTTATTTCAGATTTCCAACATCTCAGTATTTTGCTTTTGATTTGTAGAATTGGGAGTCTCTCAAATTTTAACTATTTTCATCAGTAAGAGCTGCAAAAGCACATCACAAAAGACAAAATATGTAAAACACTTGAGATCATCAAATTGTCATTAAGATTAACTTAAAAGAAGAAACTAAAACATCAGCTGCAATAATTGATAATTGTCTGAAAGAATAAGTAAATCAGAAAGCAAAGGACTAAAAGCTTATTTGCTGCAAATTGCCTTTTCATATTTAATTTTTCCACACAAGGCAAATCTGGCAGGTAATTTTAAGCGTTTTTGCTGCCACATCTCAGCAGAATTGCTTGGTTGATATTGTTAATGCTTTTTCCCCATTGATGGACAGTATCACTGTACATTCCAGTGAACATCAAAACCTACCCTTTAAAGGGGGCATCAAAAAGTGATACATAGCAGGACAGAACAATACAAGAATTACGCAAAGGACCTTAAGATAAGCGGATATATGCTGGACAGAACTAAATCATGAAGCATTGATCTACAATACTGTACTTACAACCATTCTAAGAGGCCCATATTTCTTTTCTTGGGCAGCAAGTGCATTCTTGAAAGGGGTAGGTGTCCTTGGAGTGCTGTCTAAAACTGTTCGTCTTATTGTGGGGGTCCTGAAACTACAAGATATAGATGTTATTTATGAAATAAAATACAGCAGAAGAAATGAAAAACCAAATTATGGTCAAAAAGAACAATTTCTAATGAAAAAAAGAGACACAAACTGCGGACATATAAAAACAGAGGGATAAAAGGGAAATTATTTTTTGAGCCAATGAAATGAGAACGAGCTGCACTCAGATATATTTCCATGTAACCAACTACTCAAAGGCAAATATTCAGCTTAGTCAGAGATTGAAACTTGTAGATGAATGTAGTCTCAGTGAAGCTCTTGATACCAGCCTGAACCTCATTTGTTGGCAGGTTTGGGAACTACAAAGACGAGAAAATATTTGATAATAATGAATGTGTTAATTCAGCCTAGCCTAGTAAGATTAGTCAAGATCAAAATGGCATAAATGTATTGATTCAGATATCAGCTGATTTCCCCAGAAACAATGTTCTATCACCACCCTCTGCCTCCTATTACCGGCCAATTTTGAAACCAATTTGCCAACTCGCCTTGGATTCAATGAGTTCTAACCTTCCGGACTAATTTCTCATGTAGGACTCTGTCAAAGACCTTACTGAAGTCCGTGTAGATTACATCAACTGCATTACCCTCATTAATACATTTTGTTACCTCCCTGCAAAGGTCAAGTCATATCAGTCAGAAAGAATTGACACCTCAGAAAGCTACGATGATAATCTTTGGTTAATCCTTAACTTTCCAAGTACATACTAAACCCATCCATCAATTTTTCCCCCGTAACCTCCCTAACACTGATGTTAGATTCACTGACCTGTGATTACCTGGAACCCTGTTGCCCTTCTTTATTTGCTGTCCTCCAATCATCTGGCACCCCACTCTGATCAGCAAAGATTTAAAAATATCTGTCAGAATATTCTCAATCTATCCCAGGATTCTGAGGTAGGCAAGAGATTACTGGGGCCTTGACAGAGCTCTTTGTATCCATCTCACAAAACTGATTTAAGTTTTCTGAGGAAGTAAAGGAGGACAGGGTGACCACAAGCAATCCTTTATGGGTTATTGGCTGTACTATCCTCTATGGCAGCTGGTTATCTCTTTCTTGTGTTCTTTCCTATGGAGATGCCTTGCTCTGTAATCCCTATTGAATCAATGTCAACATATTGGATGGCACCTGGCAAAACACTACTTTTTGTAGAATGGAATCATGGTTGCAGTGAAATTCCCAACATCTGCAAAAGAACTAAAGATCATCATGCACTATTCAATAATATCACACTAAAAGGCCTTCTCAATGAATTATTCGCCTAAAGGATGATGCAGCATTCTTTATTGTTACTGATGCAGTGATGTTGACTATCAAAAGTGGACATGGAAGAAGGGGCACCATACCAACCTATTTAAATATGACAGAGTGAGTCTGTGAATAACCTTAAACAAACTGACAATTTATTTACTGATGGAGCACAGGGAGATGCGAGGCAGTCAGTTTTAAGGATGTACTTAAGCCTGCTCATGATCTCATATCAAAACAATTCAGAAGGGAACCCTAGTCTTTCTCACTTCACAGCCAGGGGTGGGATGTGAGGTGCTTGGAACAGAAAATGGAGAATTTTTACCATTACATTTGTGGTGATTTGAATTTGGATCCACTTGCCAACAGATTAAAAACATAAAAAACAAAATGATTCAGTAACCTATTGTAGCAACCAAATATGATTATTTTCAATGCTTTTACCGAAACACATTATAACAAGATTCCTCAAGCATTGCTCACGTTTTCCAAGTATTATGTTGTTAGTAAGTGATATAGCTAATGAGGATTTCTGGACTAAATCTTTCAGAAATAATTCCTTCTGTAAAGAGGCAAAAGAAGCAAAGATGCAAAAAAAAAACTACTCACCCCACATTTTCTTTTTGAACTCTAGGCGTTTGGTCTTTCCGCAATGGAGTTGTAACTAGAACTTTCTGCCCACAGACTGGAGTCGAAGTAAGTGCAGCATTATCAATGTTCAGGTGATCATTGCCAGAGCAGATATTAAAAAACTGGATTGCAGGGGAAGGAATAAAATGCAAATATGTAATACTTAAGTTTGGTGATTTTTCAGAATTTACAAATGATTATGTTTATATTATAAAATACTTTAACAAGGCAATGACAAAATAACTGGTAAAAAGAAAAATGAAACTGCTGTGAATAAGATATAATGCTAGAAATACACAATAAGTCAGCCAACATCTGCAAAAGATAAAAGATTAGTCATCTAAATTAAGTATTTTACCACAACAGCTCCTGTTGCAAAGTCCATCTACAAAACACCAATCTATTTACATCCCTACATGTTCGGAGACATGCAGTTTGAAATTTTCATGGACTTTAGTTTTTGGTGGTAATAAAATTCTTTCAGAAAGGTCAGCTAGCCTATCTCCTTCTTGTAGTATCAAAGGGTATAATCAGACTCCTTGGATGAAGATGTTCTCGAAGGAAGAAAGACTGAGTAGACTGGGCTCATGATCCCTAAGAATTTATAAGGATGAGAATGACAGAGCAGCACAGCAAGTCATGCTGCTACATCAGAGCTCAGTGACCTGGGTTTAGTCCCAACCTTCAGTGCTGCCTTTATGTAGTTTGCATATTCTCCCCGTGAGTGCATAGGTTAGCCCAGGTACTCCAGCTTCCTCCCACATTGCAAAGTTGTGCCAGTGAGTTTACTGGTTATCGTAAATTGCTCCTAGTGGGTAGTAGGAGAATTAAGGGATTGTTAATAGGTTTGTAACTGAAATAGGTTGACGGGAGATGTGGAGGAATTGGTTTGATGGGCTGAATGGCCTTCTATACATCTTGATTAAAAAAAACACAAAATTCTGAGGGGGCTTGATAGGTTAGATGCTGTGAGGATGCTTCACCTGTTGGAGAAATAAAGAACATCTAAGGCAGGACAAGGTGTTCCACCTCTCAAGGGGTTATGAATCTGGAATTCTCTACACCAGAAAGCTGTGGATACTGTCATTACATATATTCAAGGCTGTAAAAGACATCAGCTAATTTTAAATTATAAAGGAATCAGTAGTTATGGGGATTAGGCAGGAAAATTTGATTGAAACCAATGACTAGATTAGCAGTGACCTTATTAAAAGGCAAAGTATGGCCTACTACTGCTGCTATTTCTTGGGTTGTTATGCTCATTTAATCTTTATAAGTCAGACCTTTCTCATTCTTGAGCTCCTGGCCTTACAACCCTTACCCCCAGTTCATTTTAAATGCAGCTAAATATTATTAGTCTACTCGCAAGTACACGTGGCAAGTATGTATCTGGCTAATAGTTTTATAATCTCAGAAATAGTCTTGTACAATCCTTAGCAGTTTTAAAGTAGATCTAGTTAACCTTTCACATTTTTCTTAAACTACGAAAGTGCTACACAGGTCCTCGTTATCCACAAGGAGATGGAGGCATGGACTTCTGCGAACAACAACAAAGTCCCTCTGCTTTGTACCCAATATATTCCCCGAATAAACATAAATATGCCCCACATTCTAAAAGCATTAACACATTAATAAACACATTAAAACATTCAAATACCTAAAAAGATACAAACTAACAAACAACTTTCATTGAAGATACTGAAACTTACAAGCTGTGATAGGTTTTGAAATCACAAGGTGCAGCTGTATAAACACAATCTGCTTTCCTTCAGTACAGTGCATATTAGGGAGCCACTTGACATGTGCTCTGGAAATTTATCACCATATTTGTAACCAATGATAGGTCACTCATCATATAATGCATAAACAGTAAAACTCAGATAATCTGCTATCCCATTGCTCAAAAATCCTGACGGTTCAGCATCTGGCTCACCGGGTGAAGCTTCCCATGCTCATTTTAAAGCACATCTGGCCCCTATTTCCAACATTCCCTGGTTCATTGTAAAATATATTACACTACTATGTAATATCTAAAAGGAACTGAATTAAAAGTGTTTTGGGATATTGTTAGGAATAACTGCCACATTGGCAGATTTTCAGAACTTTGAACAAGTCCAGCTGATTCCAGATTATCAAAGCTTTATCGTATACATGCCTGAAAAAATTTTAGTGGGTGCAGGGCCAATCTCTCCAATGAAGATTCACAGATAGCAAATCAGTGGATGATGAGGACTGAATGCATATAAAAACAGTGATATTTAAATGGTTCTGAGAGTTCTACCTGAGATGGTGAAAATGGCAGTACTTTAACTGGAGTACTTTTTGGACTTGTAGTGCTGTTATCCATGAAGGAAAGACTGTTGCAGTCACTGGATGGAGATGGACCAAGACGCAATCTTCTTTTCCTCCTTAAAATGGTTGGTGGTGTGCTGAATTTAGCAACAACAGGGGATGTTATAGGAATGAGCTCACCCTGCCCACTACTATTACTGCAGGTACTTCTGCTCAGATCTGAAATGGCATGGCCATCAAAGCGATAACCTATTCCACCTTTATGTTGCAAACGTTCAAATTTAGCTGGAGTCTGTTTAGCAGGTGTTTTTTCATTAACTTCAGAGAGTTCGAAGTTAGTTAGTTCATTCCACACTACAGAATCCTAGAAAACAAAAGAAAAAACCCCAATTAAACTCAAACTACAAAATCTAAAGCAAAGGGTACAGTTTTAAGTTAAATTTACAGCTAATATTGCAGTCATCAAAAAACCTATGTTAAATTAAAAGAATCTTGAAATCCTGCATTCTCAAAACCTACTTCAGTCTTTAAATTAGTTGATGAGAAATGAAGAGAAAAGAAAAGTTGTTGCAGTTTGAATACAAATAGTTAGATGTCATCATATTCTATTGTTATGGTTACAATGGTTTAGTTCCACATATTGAAGAGTCAGGACTATAGCTGATAAAATAAAATCAGAATGCCCAAATTCAAAGCTATGAAGTTTCAATTCACACAAATAACACAAAGGAAATGCAAGCACTAGTTCTTACATGAATAATATACCTGCACTTAAAATAATTCTGAATGCTCAATTCACTTTATAAAAAAATATAAAATTGCTTCCCTCACAATCATTCACATTTGCTCACTCTGCATTTTGGCATCTCTCAATTTTTTTTCAAATGGGAGTCAATTTTATTCTTCCAGTATAAAGCTGGCAGCAAAGACATGCAGCAAAAGAATGGTTGCCCAGAAACTGGACAAATAGAAAAGGGAAGTAGCAATTTCATTTTTCCGAGTTCCTACTCAAACAATATTTGAATTTAGCTGGAGTCTGTTAGCAAGCTGGCAGAAGCAACAAAAAAAAAATCACTTTTTATGAGCAACTTGAATTAAGTAGTAGGAAATCAGGGATTGGTGCAGATTCTTAAGATTTTGCAGCAGTATCGAGGATGGATATTCTGTCGTATCCAAATCAGGGAACCAGAGTGGAGATGCAGGAAGGTCCCTGGAATCACACAATGATAGCAAAGATTCTGGTAGAGCAATTTAGAGTGAGGAGGAAGTTCTTCTTCTCCATATGTGGTTAGTGGGTCTGAACAGGTAATGGTGAAAGGTGGCACAATGTATATGTCAATGGCACTTTGCAGAGAAAAATGTAGTGATCTCAATAAGAAAACAAAGGTGAAAGTTACTTGCATTTCATTTTTTCTGCACATCCCCAAAGGCCTTTGCCTTTGCTGTTGTGCAAGCAAACCTTCCCTTCCCCAGTTTCCACAATTCCTGATAGGTCACAATTGAAGACATCATCTACTCTTTCTTCAGTCAAAAGAAGCTGCTACTGCCTTAACTATACCTCTTTGGCTACACTTGCTGTTCCTTCTAGTTATCACGCATAGCTGTTAGTAAATGGTGAATAAAGAAAGCCCTTGCCCAGCTTATATTTAAACATATCCACTCTCTTTGCAGGAGTTTGGACATGGCAAATAGCAAAAGAGAATGCCTGGCAGCCTTCAAAACTTCACTCCTATTGGGAAAACATACAGCAGTGGGTAGGAGTTACAATTTAGTCAGATCTCCAAGATTTTCCAGATCTGTTCTCAACTCTTGGACAACACATTCATATGATGCATCCGAAATGTTAATATTGAGCCTTCAATCGGCACTGTTTTTAATTTAACCCAATCACTGCTACATAGAGTCACAGAGAGATACAGCACATAAACAGGCCATTCTGCCCAGAGTCCACACTGACCGTCAGCCACTCATTTACATGAATCCTACATGAACCTTCCATTTTTTATTTTCCTCACATTCTCATCAACTCCCCCAGATTCTTAACACTCATCTACACACTAGGGGCAATTAAACTAGCAACCCATGTCTTTGGGATGTGGAAGGAAATCAAAGCACCCATAGGAAACCCACATGGTCACAGGGAGAATGTACGAACTCCACACAGGCAGCACGTGTCAGGATTGAACCCAGATCTCTGGTGTTGTGAGGCACATTATGGAAATTAGGTTTCCAAACAAAAATCAAAATTAATAAAAGCAACAAAAATCACCTCAAAAAGCACAACCCACGGAAATTTTAAATGAAATTTATCAAGACAATTGTTTTTTTTAACTGAAGTACAAATAATGCAAATGGTAATTTTTTTAAAAAACACAATACAATAAAAAAGTATATTAAGACATTAAATATGCATACTATTGCTGAGTGCTATAATCAATTACATGTTAACCAACTAGGTTTTATATTACTACGTTTAATGATAGCAAATGAGAAACTTACAGTTTCAATGAGTTCAAATGTCTTACTAAAATCAGGAATTGACTGCAATGTGCCAAGGACTGAACTCTCCTCCTGTGAAAGGAAACGGTTGAGAGAAGCCTGGTGTACTGGTGTGCTTGCTCCCTGAAGAGACTCCTTTGTACAAATTTCACTTGCCTTATCTTCCAAGCTACTCAAGGTACTGGATAAACTTTCATCACCAAAAAGACTTCTTGACCAGATGAAGTCAGCAGTGTCTTGAGACTAAAAACAGTGAACAAAAAAAACTTAATTCAAAATAAATAACTGTAATAATGTTTAGAATTTTTTCTTGTCTTTGCTGAAGCCATGATTCAACCCATTACAATCAAACTATTTAACCATTTTCCCATCAAAAGACAACTTTTCTACTACAAAAGAATTGAAAGACCAGCCATCGAAGTCCATAGCTGAGAGAAAACAAAAGTACACAACAATAAATCTAATACAATTTAAAGCCTAGAAATCTTTGGTTCTAATGCTCACTAAAACTGCAAATAAAATTCCTACAAATTTGGCTTGAATGCTACAGATGAAAAAATCAAATGTTTTAGCTTTTGAACAATATATTGTTTTTAAAATAAAGAATTTCCTTTTCAGACTGTAAATTTTGACATAGTCCCCAAACTTTTCTTATTAAACAGCAATGCCTGTTTAACTCAGTAAAGTAATAAAAAAATTTAACTACTCAACATTTCTTAACTAAAGTTCTACTACTGAAAAAGTTGAGACTTTTATATTTTTGAACATTACTGTTATGGTTATTCTGCAATATGTACAGGAACTTATGATTTAAGTTAATAGCATACAAAGATAGGTAGGAAATTTAGTGATGGAAGTAGCAGGTTGAAAAGTAAGTTGTGAAGAGGACAAAGCTAGAAAGAGATAAAATTAAGTGAGTGGGCAAAGAAATGACAAAAGGGAGTATAATTGGGGAAAATGTGAAATTATCAATTTGGCAGGAAAATAACAAAGATTAGCTAAATGGTGAGAGACTGCAGAGCACCAAGATGCAGAGGGATCAGAGTGCCCTGTTGCATGATTTGCAAAACAGGAGTATGCTGACACAGCAAGTAATTAGGGAAACTAACATAAACATTATTGTTTATCGTAAAGGGAATGAAAAACAAAAGATGGAAGGAGGTTATACTTGTTATATAGAGAATTGGTGAGACCACATGTGCAGTACTGTGTACAGTATTGGTCACCTTAATGCATTGAAAGCAGTTCAGAGGTGGGTTGACATGAGGAAAGGTTGAATCCACTGGAGTTCAGAAGAATAAAAGGACTTCAATGAAACAGAAAAGATCCTGAGGGGCCTCGACAGGGTGAATATAGAGAGGAAAATCTATAACTAGAGATCACTGTTTAAAACAAGAGGTTGTCCATTTAAGACTGAAATGAGGAGAAATCTCTGAGAGGATTCACAGTCTTTGAAACCGTCTTCCACAAAGGCCTGTGGAAGCAGAGTCATTGAATATTTTTAAGCAGAGATAGATATATAATTGAAAACAAGGTGAAAGGTTACCGTGGGTAGAAAGGTTACAATAAGATCAACCATGACCTCATTAAATGGCATCGCAGGCTCAAAGAGGCTGAGTAGCCTGCACCTATTCCTAATTCATTTGTCCATGTACTTTAATACTACAATTTTAATCTTCAAATATACTGATCGGAAAGTTTTATTTTCTCCAATCTGATTTTCTGAAAACTATTTTGTGCGATACTCTAAGCATTTCAGTTCTGAAAAAGCAATATTAAATCTTAACTAATTTGTGTCACAACACATCTCCAGACGCAGTTACCAACTATATGGGATCAATAATTACCGTAAGTGTTTGACAAAGTTGAGCTGTACAACAAAATAAATTTTTAAGCACCACCAGCATTCCTAGCAATTTCCATAGCTTTACTAGGGGGTACAATTAATAAAAGAATTTCTTTATATTTCTTCTTACTCCTATGAATGCCTGAACCACGCATCACTTAACTTACTCCAGGAGAAGAATTAGGCCATGTGGCCCAAAACTGAACTCCAAATGCAGCCTCACCTTGCCCTTTTTTCCCCCTTGTCAGGGGAAGTTAGGATCAAGAAAGGAGCAGTTACTCTACTGGGAGTATTCTGTAGGCCCCCCCGGTAGCAGCAGGGATACTGAGGAGCAGATTGGGAGGCAGATTTTGGAAAGATGCAAAAATACCAGGGTTATTATTGTGGGAGACTTCAACTTCCCAAATATTGATTGGCACCTGCTTAGTGTCAAAGGTTTAGACGAGGTGGAGTTTGTTACGTGTGTCCAGGACGGATTCCTGACACAGTATTGTTGACAGGCCAACTAGAGGGAATGCCATATTAGATTTAGTTTTAGGTAGTGAACTGGGTCAGGTGACAGATCTATTGGTGGGTGAGCATTTGGGGATAGCGATCACTGCTCCATAACCTTTAGCATTGTCATGGACAGGGATGGAGCAAAGAGGACGGGAAGATATTTAATTGGGGAAAGGTGAATTATGAGGCTATAAAGGTGAGAACTTGAGAGTGTAAACTGGGATGACATTTTTGAAGGGAAATGTACTATGGAGATGTGGTCGATGTTCAGGCATCTATTGCAGGATGTTAGGGATAAATTTGTCCCGGTGAGGCAGAGAAGGAATGGCAGAGTGAAGGAACCATGGGTGACAAGAGAGGTGGAACAACTAGTTAGGAAGAAGGTGGCAGCATACATAAGGTGTAAGCAGCAAGGATCAGATAGGGCTCGTGAGGAATATAGAGTAGCAAGGAAAGAACTTAAGAAGGGGCTGAGGAGACCAAGAAGGGGACAGGAAAAGGCTTTAGTGAGTAGGATTAAGGAGAATCCCAAGGCTTTTTACTCGTACGTGAAGAGCAGAAGGATGGCTAGAGTAAAGGTAGGACCAATTAGAGACAAAGGTGGGAAGATGTGCCTGGAAGCTGTGGAAGTGGGTGAGGTTCTCAATGGATACTTCTCTTGAGTATTCACCAAGGAGAGGGGTGAGAGGGGTCTTGATGACACTGAGGACAGTGTTGGTAAGGGTAATATTCTAGAGTATGTAGATATCAAGAGAGAGGATGTGTTGGAGCTGTTAGAAAATATTAGGACAGATAAGTCCCCGGGGCCTGATGGAATATTCCCCAGGCTGCTTCGGGGGGGGGGGGGGCAAGGAAGGAAATTGCTGAACCGTTGGCTAGGATCTTTGAGTCCTCGTAGTCCACGGGGATGGTACTGGAGGATTGGAGGGTGGTGAATGTTGTCCCCTTATTCAAAAAAGGTAGGAGGGATAGTCCAGGGAATTACAGACCAGTGAGCCTTATGTCTGTGGTGGGTAAGCTGTTAGAAAGGATTCTAAGAGCTAGGATCTATGAGAATCATGGACTGATTAGGGACAGCCAGCATGGCTGTGTGAAGGGAAGATCTTGCCTCACAAGCCTGATAGGGTCCTTTGAGGTGGTGACCAGGAAGATTGATGAGGGTAGTGCAGTAGATGTGGTCTACATGGATTTTAGTAAGGCGTTTGACAAGGTTCCGCATGGTAGGCTTCTTCAGAAGGTCAGAGGCCAAGGGATCCAGGGAGACTTGGCCATGTGGATTCAGAATTGGCTTGCCAGTAAAAGCAGAGGTTTGTGGTGGAGGGAGTGCATTCGGATTGGAGGGATGTGACTAATGGTGTCCCACAGGGATTGGTTTTGGGACCTCTACTTTTTGTGATATTTATTAATGACTTAGATGAGGGGGTGGAAGGGTGGGTTAGCAAGTTTGCAGATGACACAAAGGTCGGTGGTGTTGTGGATAGTGTGGAGGGCTGTTGAAGCTTACAGAGGGATATTGATAGGATGCAGAGTTGGGCTGACAAGTGGCAGATGGAGTTCAATCCAGAGAAGTGTCAGGTGGTACACTTTGGAAGGACTAACTCCAAGGCAGAGTACGAGGTTAATGGCAGGATTCTGGGCAGTGTGGAGGAGCAGAGGGATCTGGGGGTTCATATCCACAGATCACTGGAAGTTGCCTCACAGGTGGATAGGGTGGTTAAGAAAGCTTATAGGATGTTAGCTTTCCTAAGTTGTGGGATCGAGTTTAAGAGCCACAAGGTAACGATGCAGCTTTACAAAACTCCGGTTAGACCACACTTAGAGTACTGTGTCCAGTTCGGGTCGCCTCATTATAGGAAGGATGTGGAGGCATTGGAGAGGATGCAGAGGAGATTTACCAAGATGCTGCCTGGATTAGAGAGTATGGATTATGAGGAGAGACTAAGGGAGCTAGGGCTTTACTCATTGGAGAGAAGGAGGATGAGGGGAGACATGATAGAGGTATACAAAATATTAAGAGGAATAGATAGAGTGGACAGCCAGCACCTCTTTCCCAGGGCACCAATGCTCAATACAAGAGGGCATGGCTTTAAGGTAATGGGTGGGAAGTTCAAGGGAGTTGTCAGAGGGAGGTTTTTCACCCAGAGAGTGGTTGGTGCATGGAATGCGCTGCCTGGGGTGGTGGTGGAGGCTGATACGTTGGTCAAGTTCAAGAGATTGTTAGATAAGCATATGGAGGAATTTAAGATAAAGAGATATGTGGGAGGAAGGGGTTAGATAGTCATAGGTGTGGTTTGAAGGTCGGCACAACATGGTGGGCCGAAGGGCATGTATTGTTCTATGGTTGTCTGCTTCCACGAACCACCCGCCTGCCTCTGTCTCCCACCTCCATGGCTTCCCCACCTGGCTCCTTCTGCCCATCATCCTTCACCTCTCCTTGGTTCAGCCATCACCTACCAGCCCGTCTCACCACTCTCCCTCTCTTCTTCATACCGCCCATCTTCCCTCTCCATTCTGTCCTGATGCAGGGTCTTGACCCAACAAGTCTACAATTCCTCCTCCCCCATATGCCCCACTCCCACCCCTACCAGATGCTGCTCAACCCACTGAGTTCCTCCAGCAGTTTGTTGTCTTGTTCCTAATTCCAGCATTTGCAGTCTTCTTCCCATATCATAACTGGACACAAGGTTTTTTTTTCCCACATCACCTCTGAAATTTTTACAAGTCACTTTAAATCTGGTCCTTCTGCTGAAAGGGACAGTAACTATATTTATCCTATCTATGCAGGTCACAATTCTGTATACTCCTTTCAACTTGCCTCTCAAAGGAGAGAACAAATCCAGCTTCTCTAACTATACTTATAACTTAAATCCTCATCCCTGGAACTATTCTCGCAAACCTTTTCTTCGCAACGTTTCTAAAGTATGGTGACCAGATTTGGAAGCAATATCCTAGTTGTAGCTCAAAACTCTTTCCATAAAAGGTTCAAAATGACCCCCCTGCTTTTACACTCTAGTCTCTAATTGAAATTCAGGACTCATGGTTGACCAACGCCTCTATCTACCTGCTCTGCCACCTTCAAAAGGTTTATGCACATATTCATCTCGGTCTTTCTACTTCTGCAACCAATTTAAAATTGCTTCCCTTTGTTCTTCTTGTAAAATATGTCACTTCTTGCTTCAATTTACTAGTATGCATATCTGCTCATTCCTCCGACCAATGTACAAAGTTCCTATCCTCCTCAATGCTTACAACACATTCAAGCTTTTGCCATCTGCAAATTTATTACAATATATAGTAAGGACTTCAGACGTGTTTGCTGTGCAAGACTTCCAAATTTTCAGATGACAGAAATGTAGTAAGCAATGAGAAGAATGGTACAAGACTTCAATTACATTGAGTGGTGGAATCAGCAGGCATGCAACAGAGGATGTTTAATGCATTGAAGTTCAAGTGGCATATTTTTGCAAAGAGAACAAAGTAATATAGACTAAATGGTAGAATTTTAAAATAGTTGCAGAATCAGAAAAACTATGGTGCATATATCTCTGAAGGTGGCAGAGCTGGTTGAGAAAGCTATTAGTAAAGCATATGGGATTCTAAGCTTTATGTAGATGCATAAGGTAAAAAAAGCAGGAAGTTATGTAAAATCTTATAAAAGGTGGGTAGTCCAGATAGACTATGGCATCCAATTTTGATCACCACACTTTTGGCTGCGAGAAAAGATTTACAAAAGCAGTTCCAGAAATGTAAAGATAAAAATAGGCAGGATAGGAAGATAGAAGTATAGATTAAAAAAAATCAACCCTCAGTAATACTGCACATCCTCTTTCTCCAGTCTGGTAAAAATATTTACCATAACTTTCTGGCCCCGAGCTGATTTCTTAACCATGCAACCAATGATCCCTTATTCCATGGGCTTCAATTGTTCTAACCAACACTTAATGAAAACATTCTGAAAATCCAGATAAATGACATCCTTGTAAAGCCCTAATTAATCCTGCTCAGCAAAAAAATTCAAATCAGGTCAGTCAAATATGATGACTCCTGCTGCCCCTCAATCCCAAACTTTTCATCTGAGCTAAACACTAGAAAAATAAAATCAAATATTTATTGCCTGACGCTTTCACAAACCATCACAAGGATTAGAAGCAAAAAGCATTTTCCCAAGCTGACTAAATTTGCAACTTCAGTTTTCAGTTAAAGTAACATTCCATTTAAATTCATTCTGTGCAACATCTCTATTGATAGTTAATGAATTGTTCCCAAAAAAATGTGTTTATTCAATGATACTTGTAAATATACAGCCTTTGATTATATGATCAAAGTGCAAAATTGTCTTTTCTGCAGTTTGGTCACATTTCAGAATTTGGATCCCACATTTTAAATTATTTCTTACATCACAACAGCAACAGTAACAACTACTGCCCTAGTCCCATCCAATTCTTAGTCCCAAATTAACTTCAGACAGGCTCAGGATAAATTTCCTTGCCCTCAAAATCTGCACTGCTACCAGCTTGGGCACACCCCTGCCAAGAAATTTGGTTGAGGCAATGCATAAAAGCACCATGTGATTACAATATACAATTGATTTGTAAAATATATGCCCATTTTTAAAAAAATGCTCAATTAAGCAATTATACTTGTAAAACACATTAAGGTATCCATTCAAAAAAGCTCAAAAATAATCACAAACCACATATTCCAAAGGACAAACGTATTAAAACAAATAGCTTTAATGCATCCAAACAAAAATGTTATTTCTCAATGGATATTAATTTCTAATAAAATTCAATGATCTAGGTTAGCGGAAACATCATCACAACTAAAGGCTAAAACAAGAAGAAAGCATGGGTGAAATAGTAAGTCCAAGATGAAAAAGGCTAAACAACTTTAAAGGCTGCGAGTGTACAGAATCCTTACAGCTCCTACTCGTTTCCTTCTGACTTCATTCTCTGCTGACATTAGGAGTAGTTCAAGTTCCTTTATTCTTTTCTCTTTATCAGGATCGTCATCAGTATGTGGTTGCTGAAATGAACATGTAACAAGAGAAAAAAGAGAGAAAGGACAAAAATGGAGAGTGACAGGAAAAGAGACTAAGAAATGTTGTTTACTCTTTCATTCAAGTGCATAAACTTACAAGGCTATCAATAATACAAAGTTTTTAAAATCTGGTACCATGGAAAAATAAAATCCTTTAACAGGATTAATCAATCATGAAATAATAGCAACAAATGAAAGGGCCAGTAACATGCTTTTCGCTGTAAAAGATTTAATTTGCTTATAAGACAGATTAAGTGCCAGATAGCAGTGGAATAGTAGTAAAAGCTTTGAAGTGGATGACAAATCTAAATGGCTGTATTTTCTATATATTGATGGAATATAATTTGAAATAAAGTTGAATGAGAAGCTGCCACAATTAGTTTCAAAAATATGCCTGATGTCTGGATTCAGACATGCGATGCATCATGGATAACCTAGGCAGAATACAGATAAAGCAGTGCATTGTCATATGAAAATGCCAGAAACATTTCAATAATATCTCATCCTAAACCTGGCAAGATATTAAAAATGTTTGGCTATTGATGTATATTGACAAGAAGTAGATCAGTTACAATTAATAGTAGCATGCAAAAATACTCTTAAATCCCAATAAAAGCCTCATTAATTCAAAAATATATTGTTCTTACTTGAGTTAATCCTGTTGTGGAATTATCTATGCAAGGTTCTTCTGAAGACAAATATGGATGTCTTAGACCCTTTAAGAAAAAATAAGATATCTCAACTTCATTTCACAATTGTTAAAACAGTTATTCAAAACTCAGCATCAATAATGTTGCTGCATATGAATTCATGAATTACTCAAGAAAAAGTGCATATTTTACTTGAGTAGACACGGGAATGAAAAACTGATTCTGGAACTGCACTGGGTTCAGAGGACTCCTAGCTGGTACTTTCTGTTGCTGCATACTTGGAAGCAAGTCACATTTGGATGCCTCTTGCAGATATCCTTCTTGCTCAACCTTTCTTCTCATTGTGGAATTCCAGTGGTTCTTGATTGAATTATCTGTTCTGTACAAATTTAATTTGACATATATTTGCATTAAAAATAAACTACTTAAAGGCTCTGTAGATTATTATTACACAAACCACAAAGAGGACCTTCTAAAGCAGACAAAAGTACTTGGATATTTCAAAAATTACGAAATAAAAAATATCCTTGCAGGAGGGTTTGCTAGTGCTGCTGGGGGGGGGGGGGGGGGGGGGGGCGGCGGTATTTAAGAGTTGCAGGGGGGTGGGAACCAGAGTGACAGGACAGCAAGTGGAGAGGCTGTGGGGAAAGTAGATGTTAAGACTACAAGCAAAGATGGAAACTGAAAGGTTGAGTGTGGTGGGACTAATGTTGTGTCTATTTCAATGTAAGGAGTATTGTAGGTAAGGCACATGAACTTAGAGCATGGATCCGTACATGGAATTATGACGTTGTAGCCATTAGTGAGACGGTTGCAGGAGGGGCAGGTCTGGCAGCTCACTGTTCTGGGGTTCTGTTGTTTTAGACATGATTGAGGGTGAGGTATTAAAGAGGGAGGGGTGGCATTACTCATCAGTGAAAACGTCACGGCAGTGCTCAGAGAGGACATACTGGAAGACTCGACTACTGAGGCAATTTGGGTGGAACTGAGGAATAAAAAAAAAGGGACAATCATGTTAATGGTTAATAGACCTCAATAGTCAGCAGAATTTACAGGAGCAAATTTGTAGAGAGATAGCAGACAGTTGCAGGAAATATAAATTTGTGATAGAAGGTGATTTTAACTTTCCACATATTGACTGGGACTCCCATACTGTAAAAGGATTGGATGGGAACGAGTTTGTCAGATGTATTCAGGAAAGTTTCCTTAATCAATATGTAGAGGTCCTAAATCAAGAGACTGTGATACTGGATCTCCCCTTAGGGAATGAGACAGGGCAGGTGACAGAAATGAGTGTAGGGGAACACTTTGGATCTAGTGATCATAATTCCATTAGTTTCAAGATAATTATGGAAAAGGATAGGACTGGTCCTGGGTTAAGAGTTTAAGCCGGAGGAAGGCCAATTTTGATAGCATCAGAAGGGATCTGGCAGACATGGATTGGGATAGGTTGTTTTCCGGCAAAGAGATGCTTGGTAAGTGGGAAGCCTTCAAGAGTGAAATATTGAGAGTACAGAATCTGTGTGTTCTCATTAGGATTAAAAAAAAGGCTAACAGGTTTAAGAAACCTTGGTTATCAACGAATATTGAGGCCCTGGTAAAGAAAAAGGTGGTACATATCAGGTATAGGCAGTTAGGATCAAATGAGGCACTTGAGGAGTAGAAGACATGCAAGAGAATACTTGAGGGAGAAATCAGGAGGGCTAAAAGAGGACATGAGGTTGCTCTGGCAAACAAGGTGAAAGAGAGTCCAGAGGGTCTCTATAGCTACATTAAGAGCAACAGGTTAGCAAGGGACAAAATTGGACCTCTTGAAGATCAGCGTGGTCATCTATACGTGGAGCTGAAAAAGATGGGGGAGATTTTAAATGGATTTTTTTTGCATGTGTTTACTCGGGAGACAGACAGAGTCTATAGAACTGAAGAAAAAAAAGTAGCGAGGTCATGGACCATATCCGGATTACAGAAGAGATACTTGCTGTCTTGAGGTGAATTAGGGTGGATAAATCCCCAGGGCCTGACGAGATGTTCCCTTGGACCTTGTGGGAGGCTAGTGCAGAAATTGCAGGGGCCCTGGCATAGATATTCAAAACCGCCATATCCAGCGGGCAGCGGAGTGAGAGGGAGCAGAGTGGTTGGGCTTTGGCTCAAGGGGCTTAGGCATGAAGGGGCGAGGAAAGATAGGTGACTTGAGTTAAGGAAGGGGTACGAGTGCGGTTTCCTGTACTCGGTGTCAGATGTGGGAGTTCCCGGAGTCTCCCTGCCTCCGGGAAGGCTACATCTGCACCAGGTGTGTCGAGCTGCAGCTCTTGAGGGACGGTGTTAGGGAACTGGAGATGCAGCTCGATGACCTTCGTCTGGTCAGGGAGAATGAGGAGGTGATAGAAAGGAGTTATAGGCAGGTGGTCACACCGGGGCCACGGGAGTCAGGCAAGTGGGTCACAGTCAGGAGGGGGAAGGGGAAGAGTCAGGTACCAGAGAGTACCCCTGTGGCTGTACCCCTTGACAATAAGTACTCCTGCTTGAGTACCATTGGGGGAGACAGCCTACCTGGGGGAAGCAACAGTGACAGTGTCTCTAGCACAGAGTCTGGCCCTGTGGCTCAGAAGGGTAGGGAAGGAGAGAGGAGGGCACTAGTGATAGGGGACTCTATAGTTAGGTGGGCAGACAAGCGATTCTGTGGACGCAGAAAAGAAACTCGGAAGGTAGTTTGCCTCCCAGGTGTCAGGGTCCGGGATGTTTCAGATCATGTCCAAGATATCCTGAAGGGGGAGGGAGAACAGCCAGAGGTCGTGGTACATATTGGTACCAACGACATAGGTAGGGAAAGGAATGAGGTCCTGAAAAAAGACTATAGAGAATTAGGAAGGAAGTTGAGAAGCAGGACCTCAAAGGTAGTAATTTCTGGATTACTGCCTGTGCTAAGTGACAGTGGGTATAGGAACAGAATGAGGAGGTTAAATGCGTGGCTGAGGGATTGGAGTAAGGAGCAGGGGATTCAGATTTCTGGATCACTGGGGCCTTTTTGGGGCAGGTATGACCCGTTCAAAGAGGATGGGTTGCACTTGAATCCCAGGGGGACCAATATCCTGGCGGGGAGGTTTGCTGAGGCTACTGGGGAAAGTTTAAACTAGAATTGTTGGGGGGGGTGGTATCCGAACTGGAGAGACCGGGGAAAGAGGTGTTTGGCTCTCAAGTAGAGAAAGCTAGTAGTAGGTACGATAGGCAGATGATAGAGAAGGGATGTGCTCAGACTGGTTTGAGATGTGTCTATTTTAATGCAAGGAGTATTGTGAACAAGGCGGATGAGCTTAGAGCTTGGATCAATACTTGGAGCTATGATGTGGTGGCCATTACGGAGACTTGGATGGCTCAGGGACTGGAATGGTTGCTTCAAGTGCCAGGTTTCAGATGTTTTAGAAAGGACAGGGAGGGAGGCAAAAGAGGTGAGGGAGTGGCACTGTTGATCAGAGATAGTGTCACAGCTGCGGAACAGGTGGACATCATGGAGGGACTGTCTACGGAGTCTCTGTGGGTGGAGGTTAGGAACAGGAAGGGGTCAATAACTTTACTGGGTGTTTTTTATAGGCCGCCCAACAGTAACAGGGATATTGAGGAGCAGTTAGGAAAGCAGATCCTAGAAAGGTGTGAGAATTGTTGTGATAGGGGATTTTAATTTCCCAAACATCCACTGGCATCTCCAGACAATGAGGGGTTTAGATAGGGTGGAGTTTGTTAAGTGTGTTCAGGAAGGATTCTTGACACAATATGTAGTTAGGCCTACAAGAGAAGAGGCTGTGCTTGATTTGGTATTGGGAAATGAACCTGGTCAGGTGTCAGATCTTTCAGTGGGTGAACATTTTGGTGATAGTGATCATAATTCTATCTCCTTTACATTAGCACTGGAGAGAGATAGGAACAGACAGACTAGAAAGGCGTTTACTTGGAGTAAAGGGAATTATGAGGGTCTCAGGCAGGAAATTGGAAGATTAAATTGGGAACAGATGTTCTCAGGGAAAAGTATGGAAGAAATGTGGCAAATATTCAGGGGATATTTGTGTGGAGTTCTGCATAGGCATGTTCCAATGAGACAGGGGAGTCACGAGAGGATACAGGAACCGTGGTGTACAAAGGCTATAATAAATCTAGTCAAAAGGAAAAGAAAAGCTTACAAAAGGTACAGAGAACTAGGTAATGTTAGAGATCTGGAAGAGTATAAGGCTAATAGGAAGGAGTTTAAGAAGGAGATTAGGAGAGCCAGAAGGGGGCATGAGAAGGCCTTGGCGGGCAGGATTAAGGAAAACCCCAAGGCATTCTACAAGTACGTGAAGAGCAAGAGGATAAGATGCGAAAGAATAGGGCCTATCAAGTGCAGCAGTGGGAAAGTGTGTATGGATCTGGAAGAAATAGCGGAGGTACTTAATGAATACTTTACGTCAGTATTCACTACGGAAAAGGATCTGGGGGATTGTAGTGGGGACTTGCAGCGGGCTGAAAAGCTTGAGAATGTAGGTATTAAGAAAGAGGAGGTGCTGGAACTTTTGGAAAGCATCAAGTTGGATAAGTCGCTGGGACTGGATGAGATGTACCCCAGGCTGCCGTGGGAGGCGAGGGAAGAGATTGCGGAGCCTCTGACAATGATCTTTGTATCGTCGATGGAGACAGGAGAGGTTCCAGAAGATTGGAGGGTTGCGGATGTTGTTCCCTTATTCGAGAAAGGGAGTAGGGATAGCCCAGGGAATTATAGACTGGTGAGTCTTACCTCAGTGGTTGGTAAGCTAATGGAGAAGATCCTGAGGGGCAGGATTTATGAACATTTGGAGAGGTATAATATGATTAGGAATAGTCAGCATGGCTCTGTCAAGGGCAGGTCCTGCCTTACCAGCCTGATTGAATTTTTTGAGGATGTGACTAAACACATCGATGAAGGGAGAGCAATAGATGTAGTGTATATGGATTTCAGCAAAGCTTTTGATAAGGTACCCCATGCAAGGCTTGTTGAGAAAGTAAGGAGGCATGGGATCCAAGGGGACATTGCAGTGTGGATCCAGAACTGGCTGGACCACAGAAGGCAAAGAGTGGTTGTTGAAGGGTCATATTCTGCGTGGAGGTCGGTGACCAGTGGTGTACCTCAGGGATCTGTACTGGGACCCTTGCTCTTTGTGATTTTTATAAACGACCTGGATGAGGAAGCAGAGGGGTGGGTTAGTAAGTTTGCGGATGACACAAAGGTTGGGGGTGTTGTGGGTAGTTTGTAGGGCTGTCAGAGGTTACAGAGGGACATAGATAGGATGCAAAGTTGGGCCGAGAAGTGGCAGATGCAGTTCAACCCAGATAAGGGTGAAGTGGTTCATTTTCGTAGGTCAAATATGATGGTAGAATATAGTCTTAATGGTAGGACTCTTGGCAGTGTGGAGGATCAGAGGGATCTTGGGGTCTGAGTCCATAGGACGCTCAAAGCGGCTGCGCAGGTTGACTCTGTGGTGAAGAAGGCATATGGTGTATTGCTCTTCATCAATCGGGGAATTGAATTTAGGAGCCGGGAGGTATTGTTGCAGCTATATAGGTCCCTGGTCAGACCCCACTTGGAGTACTGTGCTCAGTTCTGGTCACCTCACTACAGGAAGGATGTGGAAGCCATAGAAAGGGAGCAGAAGAGATTTACAAGGATGCTGCCTGGAATGCGGAGCACGCCTTATGAAAGCAGGTTGATGGAACTCGGCCTTTTCTCCTTGGAGCGACGGAGGATGAGGGGGGACCTGATAAAGGTATATAAGATGATGAGAGGTATTGATCAGGTAGATAGTCAGAGGCTTTTCCCCAGGGCTGAAATGGTGGCCACAAGTGGACATAGGTTTAAGGTGCTGGGGAGTAGGTATTGAGGAGATGTCAGGGGTAAGTTTTTTTTTTACTCAGAGAGTGTTGAGTGCTTGGAATGGGCTGCCGACAATGGTGGTGGAGGCGGATACGATAGGGTCTTTTAAGAGACTGTTGGATAGGTACATGGAGCTGAGTAAAATAGAGGGCTATGGGTAAGCCTAGTCATTTCTAGGGTAGGGATATGTTCAGCACAGCTTTGTGGGCTGAAGGGCCTGAATTGTGCTGTAGTTTTTCTATGTTTCTATTCTTAGCCATGGTTGAGGTACCGGAGGATAGCTAATATTGCTCCGTTGTTTAAGAAAGGCTCTAAGAATAAGCCAGGAAATTATAAGCTGGTGAGCCTGACGTCATTTGTGGGTAAATTATTGGAAGGTATTATGAGAGACAGGATATATAAATATTTGGATAGACAGGGCCTGATTAGGGATAGTCAACATGGCTTTGTGCGTGGCAGATCACGTCTAACCAATCTAATAGAGTTTTTCGAGGAGGTTACCAGGAAGGTTGATGAAGGGAAAGTGGTGGACGTTGTCCACATAGACTTTAGCAAGGCCTTTAACGAAGTCCCACATGGGAGGCTGCTCCAGAAGGTTAAGTTGCTTGGCATTCAGGATGAAGTAGTCAATTGGATTCAACATTGGCTAAGCAGGAGAAGCCAGAGAGTGGCAGTGGATGGTTGTCTATCTGATTAGAGGCCTGTGACTGGTAGTGTCCCACAGGGATCAGTGCTGGGTCCTTTGTTGTTTATCACGTATATTAATGATTTAGATGATAATGTGGTAAACTGGATCAGCAAATTTGCAGATGACACCAAGGAAGGCTATCAAAGCTTGCAAAGTGATCTGGACCAGCTGGGAAAATGGGCTGAAAAATGGCAGATGGAATTTAATGCAGACAAGGGTGAGGTGATGCACTTTGGGAGGACAAACGAGGATAAGACTTACACAGTGAATGGTAGGGCACTGAAGTGTGTGGTAGAACAAAGGGGTCTGGAAATACAGATCCATAATTCCTTGAAAGTGGCATCACAGGCAGATAGGGTCATAAAGAGCTTTTAGCACGTTGGCCTTCATAAATCAGGGTATTGAATACAGGAGTTGGGATGTTATGTTGAAGTTGTATAAGACATTGGTGAGGCCAAATTTAGAGTATTGTGTGCAGTTCTAGTCACCTATCTACAGGAAAGATATCAATAAACTTGAAAGAGTGCAGAGAAAATTTACACAGATGTTGCCGGGATTTGAGGACCCAAGTTACAGGGATAGGTTGAATAGGTTAGGACTATTCCCTGGAGCACAGGAGAATGAGGGGAGATCTTATAGAGGTATACAAAATTATGAGGGGTATAGATAGAGTGAATGCATTCAGGCTTTCTCCCCCTCAGGTTGAGTGAGACTAGAACTAGAGGTCATAGGTTTAGGGTGAAAGGTGAAATATTTAAGGGGAATCTGAGGGGGATCTACTTCACTCAGAGGGCGGTGAGAGTGTGGAATGAGCTGCCAACGGAAGTGGTGGATGCGGGTTCAATTGTAACATTAAGAGAAGTTTGGATAGGTACATGAATTAAAGAGGTATGGAGGGCTATGATCCAGGTTCAGGTAGATGGGACTAGGCAGAAAACCAGACCAACATGGACTAGATGGACTGAAGGGCCTGTTTCTGTGCTCTAGTTGGTAAAAGAATTTCTAGCATTCATATCAAATAGTTTTAAAATGAACAATAGCTTAAAATAATACATTATTTTAAACATAGCTACTGCTAGAACTTAACTGCCAACCTTTTTTTTAAAGAAACAGTCTACCCATATTCATAGACCCTAACATTCAAAGGATGGTGGAGAGTGCACAAGTATGTGGAAAATCTAGCAGAGTTAGCAACACAAATGTACCAAAGGCATAATGGAAATCCAGAAGAGTTCTATAGGCATAGTGGAAATCCAAGAGAGTTCTATAGATAGAGGAATATAGAAAAGGTAGCCCATGGATTAGTGGTGCCTATTAAAGGATAAAAATGGGAACTTGCAATATGGATGATCTGGGCATTATTAAGGTACTAAATGAGCATTTTGCTTCTGTCTTCACCAAGGAGGAGGGTGCTTCCAAAGTTATGGTGAAAGAAGAGGTAATTGAGATAAACGAAGTAGGTTAAAAATTGATAACATGGAGGTATTATATAAGTTAGCTGAAAAAGTAGGCAAGTCAGCAAGACTGGATGGGATGCATCCTAGAACTTTGAGGGAAGTACAGGAGGGAAATTGAAGGATACTGGACATAAACTTTCAATGCTTTTTGAATAAAGGGTGGTGCAAGAGGACTGGAAAGCAGCAAATATTACTCCCTTTTTTGAACAAGGATAAGCCAGTCAGTTTGACCTTGGTGGTGGGAAAGCACTTATAAGTATTAATAGTTACCTGGAGAAAAATGGATTAATTCAGAACAAGGCCCTGATGGATCAAGGGCAAATCATGTTTAACCAATTTGATAGAAGTTTTTGATGAGGCAACAGATAGAATTGATTAGTATGCTGCAGTCAACAGGAGCAGGGGGATCTGGGGAACATGGGTGCATATATCACAAAGCAGGAGGGCAGGATGAGAAAGCAGTTAATAAGGCATATATAATTTTGTACTTTATATTCTATGCCTTTATTGATAAAAGCAGGGAAGTCAACCTTTATAAAATACTGGTCCGGCCTCAAATGGAGCGTGGTGTTCAAATCTGATTGCCATGTTATAGAAAGAACACTAGGGCATTAGAGAGGGTCAAGAAAAGATTTACAAGAAAGGCTCCTTGGATAATGGACTAGTTACAAGGGTAGACTGGAGAGGCTGGAGCAGTTTTCCATAAAGAAGAGGAGGGGAAATTTGATACAAGTATATACAGTAATGAGGGATTTGGAAAAAGTGGATGGTGTGACGTACTATTATCTTTGTTTTAATCATCTTTTAAATTTACTTTATTCAAATAGGTTCTCATTGAATTATTCATCTGATATGAAGCATTAATGTTATCCACACAGTTCTGGTTTCTGTTCCTCTTTCGTCATGTGGGAATTTAACTAGCCCGCACCCAAAACAACTAAAGGTTATCCATTATTCTGTTCACTGCTTTCTTTTTAGCAGATTTCCTCCAATTCCACTGAAGTTAGCTCAAGAAATTCTACATTAGATTTTTAAAAAATATTTATTGATTCTTCAGGATCTGCATTTGCTAGACCATTTAAGACTTAACTACATTGGTACGTTTGGAGTCACAGAGCTGGCAGATTTCCTACCACAAAGGGCATTAATGAACCAGATGGGTTTTTATTTTTACTATCAAATTAAACATTTTCATATTTTCCCCCATTACTCTCTATTTGCCTGATCTTTGCCTACTTACAGGAAATTATAGAGGGGTGCAGGAAATGTAGAGCTTTGATATTGTTGGGGGGAGTGGGATGGAACATCAGTTTCCCTAATATTGGTTAGGATAGTGTTGAAATACAAAGAAGGAATATCTGAAATGTATGCAGAACTCTTTTGCTCACTGTTTTTAGCTCAGTAAAGATGACATTGCTTGATGTGTGATAAGAGGTGGGCTTAATGTTGGTGGCAGAACACTTGGAGAGCAGTGATCATTGAAACTTTTGCTTTGATAATGGAGAAGAACACAGCAACCTATGGGTTGCAATGACTAGACTAGTAATCCAGAGGCCTGAATTAACAATCCAGAAAATGGAATTCAAATCCTGCCCTGGCAGCTGTGGAATTTGAATTTAGTTAATTAACTGGAATTTTGGGGGGAAAAAAAAGTCATGACCCCAAAACAAGTGTATTTTAAAAACCCATCTGGTTCATTAAGGCCCTTCACTATCCTAACCAATACTGGGGAAACTGATGTTCCATCCCACTCCTCCAACAATATCAAAGCTCTACATTTCCAAGTCCGTGACTCCAAACATAACAATGTAGTTAAATCTTAAATGGCCTAGCAAACCCAGATCCTGAAAACTCAATAAACATTACAGCAAAAAGATCCAATGGGCTGCCCTGCTGCATGACAAAGAGCACATTGCTGGAGCTGTCCAGAGAGCACTTTTACAAATTCAAAAATATGCAATTAATAATAACATGGGACTGTTTGATCCTACACTGAACACAATCATTAGGAAAATATTCCATTCATTAGGATCAGTCACTAATCTACAAATACAAATGAATGATAATTTCCTGGAACATTTTCAATATTTCAATAAAAAAAAATTGAAATTGTAATAAGTGACTTAACATACCTTCCAGGAAGTAACTTTGCGATCTCTGCCCAACGATTTCCAAGACGCTTATGTGCTTCATATATTATTTTGTCCTCTTCTTCTGTCCAGGAAGATTTCTTTACTTCAGGATTTAAATGATTGTGCCACCTTTCCCGACACTGTTTTCCAATCCTGCCTTTTAGGTATTTGGCAATCAATGACCATCGTTTTGGACCATATTTCTGTACCAACTCAATTACCTGTAATAAGGTAGAGCAAAAGTAAAGTTGAAGTGTTATACCACTAGTATCCAATTCCATACATTGCACAGAAGAAAAAAAATGGTCATGGTTTTCTTTTGCCGAAATCAATCTGTTAAAATAAATAACCGCAAGGGATTTCATATGTCAATTTTCATTTAGATTTTGATTTATAGAATAACATTTTCTTTTCCATCCTCCTCAAATTTCTTCACTCCTTTTTGCATTAATTCTATACGGAGGTACAATCTACAAATTCTGGCATCCTCTCACACAAATATATATTCTTTACTTGAAAGCTTAGGTGAGTAAATTATGAAAATGTAATTTCAGAATCCCATCCTCAATTCAAGTCCTTACCAATGCAGCTAAAACTAGTTATTTGATGGGAATAAGTGATTTTCTGGTCTACATAGTCCAGCTTCTCAGTTACTTATTCAGATGATCCACTAATATAAGGGGCTAGTACTGTTTCTACGTGGTTTCCTTTCCATTTCACAAAACAAGGCATTTTAAATTACGAGCTATTTCACAATTTTAAACAAAATTCCATGGAAATAGTTTCTCAGAAGCTGAAATTTGTCCTTAAAACATAAATATCTGGATTAGCATTGCCACAGGTATTGTACTGAACACTATCTGTTGATATATTCATCAAAAATAATAAAAGAGAATTGTCAACTTTCAGCTACTGTCTGGTAAGTGCAGACTTGAGCAGGTCTATTCCAAATGGAGTCCAGTTGTGGAGACTGGATGTGCTGAGATTCTCAAGGCAATATTCCAGGGAATCCACTGCAGTAGTCTCACGCCAGGTTAGGAAAGGTTAATTCAGTCTTTTTTACAAAAAAAATTCTTACTGTTCTCAATTACTTTAATGTTTTAATTAACTTCTATAAGTCTATCCTTAATTTTTATAAGAAGTTTTATTATTTAAATATTTGAAGCATTTTTCACAGTTTTTTTTTAATGTTTCCAACTTTTAGAGATATTTTAAAATACAACCAAGCCTTCACACCTCGCCTCCTGTCAAAGCCTGTTAGGATATTCTGGTTCTGGGCCTCAGTAGTATGCCATCAGAGGCCTGGTCACTACCAATATCTCACCTCTGGGACAGAAGTTAACTAGTCTGGTCCTCCGGAATCCAGACCAGGTCAGTGAAAGCAAATGGGCAATGCAGACAGCAAGCTGAATCCAGCTCAATTTGGCCCTATTGGCTGGATTTTACTGCTCACAGTGAGGAGATGACACCCATTGCCGACCTTAAAGAAAGTTGCACCCAAAAGACTTAAGTCTTTTTCCAACATTAGTTGCTACAGAAATTAGTTAACGAGTTAAGGAGGTCCCTGCCATTCAGCAATCCTGATTTCAACATGCTGACTGGGCAGCCAATCGCATCGAAGAATTTGCATTAACACAGTTATTTTAAAAAAAGCACAGATTTTTAAACATTTTACACTGTGAAATCAAGATTTGAACATACACATGATCAAGGTAGAAGCTGAAATTGGGGAAAAAAATCTATTACATCTTGAAATATTTACTGACAGAATTACAGCCCACCAAGAAAGATTCTTTTAGGGCGAGACAGTTTACAGTGACTGTAACTTAGTAAGCTCTTCAGATTGTATAAATCTTTCACCTCTTACTAAAGAATTCACTCACATCTCACATAACTATGCATGGTATTTATTTTGCAGCAAATTTGGTTTGTAAGTATTTGAGGTTCTCATCAATTTATTTCTTCCCCTCAAACATGGAAGAGAAGGATCCAAAATGGCAGAACCACAAGCAGCACTGCATCACCAAAGTCAACTTCAGGATCTCCACACTGAAATACAGGAAGTCCCCAGATTACGAACGAGTTCCGTTTTTGAGTCTGTTCGTAAATCGAATTTGTATGCAAGTCGGAACAGTTACATACAGTTCACATCTAGCGTCAATTAGAAATCCCTGGATGTGTTACCACCAAACAATAACGTTAGCCTACGCCAACGCATGGCGTTGTTCTCCCTCGGGCTGACGGACTGCTTAAAACGTGCAGTGTTTTGAGCGTCACGCAAAGTAGTCCGTCCATTCTTTAGTATGAACCATTGTGTGTAACTTGATTTTTTAAAATAATAGGCTTTATGGAGGTCGGTTTGTAAGTATGAGCGTTCCTAACCCGGGGACTTCCCGTACACATGCATAGAAATCATGAAAATACTTAATCTGTAACAATGTAATAAAGATGAACATTGATTAAGTTCTTTCACTCCATCATTACAGGCAGAAGTCCGGGCCACTAAGCCAGTATGTACGATTGGTTACAAAAATAAAACCCAACACAACCAATCTGAACTAACTGGAGTGTATGTACTTATTCCCCCCCCCCCCCCCCACCCCACCCCATGTCCAATCCTCATTAAACACCATTCTCAAACATGCTGTTAATCTGAGCAAGGATAAAACACAAAATATCGAACAAGAACAGAAAGCACATGCAGTAATATTAAGAAAAAGTCATCCTAACTGGGATAATACACCAAGCCGGACCAGCATAGCAGAGTCCGACCTGTTTCAAACTCAAATGTTTTACAATATACTTCCTATCCAAACCCAAGTGGTTCCTAACCACTTCCAGTTGGTAGGCCACCTTCCAAAGAGAACAACATTGCACTTATGAACCCTGCCTTGCCATTACAATCGCCGTATACAACATGGAGCTACATGAACTAAGGAATTACGGAAATTTTATAATAATTATAGCTCAAGGTGCTGTAAATCTTGGATGCATAACAAGAAATTGCTTATATAGTATTTTCAAGGGAGCAATAACCTTTCTTTACCTTTTATAGTGATAGGGTGAACCAATAATGAAAGATTTTACATTAAAAAGATTAACATGGTGTTAACCCTCATGTCCAGCGAAAAATGTGGACAACATGGGATTCTTTATAGAAAGACCTCTACAATAACACACCAAAGAGTGTATATTTTCCTTCACACATTAAAAATCTCTTCCAGAAAGAAAAGAGACACAATTTTAAGAAGTTCCTACAATGATAGGCAAGGCAATGAATTCACAAAAGGTTCTTGTGATCTGAAACAGACAGATTGACAGGTCTGATACAGTATGACATAACTATGGTAGTTTCAGGTTCATAATTCTCTTACCTTTTGATCTTCCTCCTTTGTCCATGGTCCTTTTATTAACTCTGGATTCAAGACTTTTTGCCACCGATGCTGGCATTGAACATCTGTTCGGTTCTAGGATATTTTTTAAAATTCTTGATTAGATATTTAAAGGTAGTTTCATTAACCAAAGCAAGTTTTCAGGGTTTTATATATATATATACACACACATAAATAAATAAATAAAGGCAATGAAGTATCAATGGATTTAATAGCAGACAAGAGGACCTTCAGATGAGTCACTTCCTAAATTGGAAAATAGAGTGGGACTAAAACAGGGTGCACGCCCCCACGATCTGCATGCAAAACTTTCCAGCCAGCTGCACTGCCCATCATTTTGGTTAAGTGCAAACAAGAGACATCCTCTTTCCAACCAATAGTGCAGATGTTACACTGCCTAGATGCCTAATATCTACTTCCGCCCCCAGGTGCAAAAATTGGCTTGTCCTGAGGCCATAGGTGCAGCAGCCTTGAAAAACGCAAATTCTAAATGCCACATCAATGCAAGCAAAGACACCTATTTATCGCAATCACCACTGCTCCCATTCTCAAGACACCCAGATCTCCCTTCTGATTAAAAGTTCTCACCTTTCTCTGATCCCCAATTACCTTCCTCCTTGAAATACTTAACCTGATCCCTAACCTTTTACATCAATTCATAAATAACACATTATAGTGGCACAGATAGTAGAGCTGGTGCCTGACAGCTCCAGAGAAAGATCACTTACAAGAAAATGACTAGCAATGAAATTCCAATCTTCTGTACCATGTTCTTCTACCAGCTTCTTTAACTTCTCATCCTGCTTAACACAAGGGGAAAAGAAAATTACCATTAGTAGATGAAAGCTACAGCCATTATGGCAGAAATTAGCACAGGCAAGATTTATTTTAAAATGTGGCAAAAGCGTCTATAAAATGGTATAATCGTTAGAATTCAAACAGAAACCAGGTTACACCTTTAGTACTTCAACATTTATCACTGCAGTCAAATTAGATTCATAATAAAATTATTTCCTGTAGAAGTTTGATGATACATGATATGAGCTTGACATGTTGCACTAAAATTGCAGACTACAAGTTATAAAGCCATGCACATATTCTGTTAGACTATTCAGATTTACCTCGTCAGGTATCCATTTAACTTTGTTACAGAGCTTCTTTGTACCTCTCTGTCGAGGGATGTCATAATCACGATCTTGGAACAGATGTTCATCGTCATCATCTTCACTGTTTCCAAAAGACAGATGTTGATATATTATTTTATGCTTTGAAATTAATTAGCACAACCTCCAAAGCTATGACAAAAGTCATGAATATAAAACCAAACGGTACTTAGTTTTGCCTCTCCTCCTCAAAACAATGAAAGTAAAAATTCATAAGGAAAAAAGTGAATTCTGAAGATTTCAGATTTACATCAAGTTCAGTATTTTGTCTAAGCCTCATATTTTCCATCTCCAAGCTAAAAATAAATGCTTACAGTATATCCATGTTGCCATTCATTTGCAAATACTTTAAGTCACTGATACTATTGTGGTTTAATTAATCCACAAGAAAATTGCCGATATCAAGTTAAACCTTTAAGACATGCAAAATTCAAACAGAAAACAACAAAATAAGAATTGCATATAATCTACTCATAATTCAAACTACCTGCTAACCATATGTAGAGGTCCTCCCCAAGTTATGACAGGATTCTGTTCCCGAGAACTGTTTATAACCCAAACAATTCCAAAGCCGGAAATGAGGCCACCAATAATATATTTAAGTAAAAGCATAGGCCAACCAAGGGCAATGTGTAGTTAAACCAGAGCACTTAACTTAGCCATTTGGATTTCTCTGCAAGATGCAAGGATATTGTTGTTGCAGCAAAACTATTATCCATTCTAAGTAATATCCGTACTCTGTATGGAATAAAGGACTGGTTTGTTTCATTCATGCTGTATGAAGATTAAACGTGTACTGTGATCCCAACCTTGCACCAGAACTGAGTTTCCACACAACAGAAGATGCCTGCGACCCCCACAGCAACCGGCAAATCCATCCACTGGTCTCCCAAACGCTCATTCGTATGTATGGGCTTTCCATAAGTTGGGCATTCATAACATAGGGAGAACATGTACTTCAATCTTACTTTCCTGTTAATTACAATGCTTAATTCAGATCACTGATAACTCACATCTTTCAGCAGAAAAAGTGACAGAATTATGAGGAGGCATGTAAAAACAAAGTTCCTTCACCTTTATGGGCCAAACTGGCACGTGCTATTCCTGCATAAACTCTATTAAAGGATTAACTTTCTGGAGACATTATTCCCAGGTACCTACGTCACAGAAATGCCCAATCTTTTTGCATAGCTTATACAGATATTAGTAAAGATCAATATCAATATTGCACCTCACAACCAGCAAGCATTCCAATGGATAGAAGCAAATCAGCAGAGTAAACTGGAAGCTGTTCAGTCTCCACCTCCAGGCCAGAACTAAGGCCAATCCAACCACATGTCAAGCTGAGGATTGCTCATGCTAAACTCCAAGTCACCAGTGACTCATTAATTGAAGCACACAAGAGAATGGGGCTTACACTTAACATCTGCAGAACAAAGCCTCCCTCCCAACCTATTCCCACAGCATAATATCACCTCCTAAAACTATCCTGGAAAACATGAACCATACCTTGGGAGCCACCTCACAGCAAAGGGCAGTCCTGATGATGAAGTTTGCCATCACCTTCAGTGGATGGCATATTGGAGCATGGTAACAGGAGGAAAGAAATGAGTATAATTATGATGTTAAAATTATCTTTGAATATTTTCAAGCTAATTTGGATTTAGTGTTGTGGATGAGTGTTTATTAGGATATATTGCAACTTCAGGAGTAGGCCAGGATGGCTCATCTGCTTCATATCTGCTGAAGGTGTCTCCAAAGGTCACAGCCTTTGTTTTGGCACTCACCTGCTGGACTTCCTCATCAATGAGTATGTAGTTACATAGAAAATATGAAAAGGGTAAGCCATTCAGCCTTTACACTTGCACCACCATTCAATATGATCATAGCTAATTGCATTGAGAGGTCCTTCCTCCTATTATGTATTCATTTCTGAATGGTCTGAAGAGGCATTGCATAGGTTTGATCTGATTCATTAGTTGTGAGATTGCAGAAGTGATCTGCAGTGGCTCCACTTGATTTTACAGTACATTAAGTACTAAATCAGCAGCGTTGCTGTGGGCAGGGCTTGCTATGCTGTGCAGAATTCCACCGTTGCTCCTAACTCTCCATGATGCCAAAATAAATTTCAATACCTGTAGCTCAGAGTGATCAGAAAGTCAACAGGAAGCAACAAACTGGTCCACAAATTTCTCACTGGTGTCAAGGTAATTAAAACCGAGGTGAGGATAATCCTAGCAAGGGAGGTCACTTTCCTTGTTCAGGTTCTACCCTTACTGGGACCACAAAAGCAAACAATAATTGTAATTATCTCTGTGGTTTGGTCAGGATATAGCAATCAAGGTAATTGGAAGGTGTCCTGTTGCGTTCCTGGTTAAGGTAGAATCAGGGACCTACTGTTTTAATGTACATAACGCACATGAGCCTCCTGTCTAACTCTGGCAGTTGTCCTGTAATTAGACAAATCAAGATTACCACATCACGGTAATTCACCTTTTCAATTTTAAATTCCTCTTGCTCCACTTCCCAGGAAGGAATTCTAATCCTGTTTACAGATGCAAATATTCTTACATCTGCTAGTTAAGCAGATTGTTCCATCCAATACTCTAGAGGCCCCCAATTTAGTACAACAATCTACTGTTAATTTGAAACCAAAGTAAGCAAGTTAAAAGAAAAATGGAACAAAACTAAAAACATCAAGGGGAAGTAATCAACAGCTCCAAATGGCAACTGATACAAAGGTTGAACATATCAGGAAGAAAAGAACTCAGCTCAGATGATAGCAATTAAAATGATTCCCGATGGCAATGTTGACAAATTCAGTTTTCAATCCTCATGAGTATTTATAAGAATATCTCAGCCATCATACACATCTTTGTAAAATTTCAGAGACTTAGATGGGCAGAGAGAGGGTGATTCTGCAAGATTTATTTGGATAGTTAACCCTTAGTTTTACACTTTCCCTAGATTTAGGTCAAATAGATTTAAATCAAACACATATTAGCACAGATAGAGAACTTAAAAGGAAGAACTTAAAAGAGCTCTTAAAAGCAGAGCCCAGAAATCCTAAATCTCCTGTTCATCACTCTGTCACAGAAGGCTAGAGGAAGTTAAGGAAACCAGTTGATTCACAATGGTCAAAAAGGACAACATCTAGAAACACTGTAAGTATTTAAATTCGTATATACTTTTTTAAAATCTGTTCAATACAGTACCGATTTAATGAGCCTTAAGAAGTCCACTCTCCTCAATTTGTAGCAATCTCAAACACAGATTATAGATTGAGATTGAAGAGCAAATAAGTGAATCTTGGCAACTTTTCACTTAATACCATCACTGGGCAGATATAACAACTATACAATAGCCACTCTTCTCTTAACCTGTTTCCAACTGAACACTGCCCATGACAGGAACCACCCCTCTAAAGAATGATTCACTGAACATTTCCCATTCATCCCCATCAATTCACTTCTTCATCCTTTTCCACAGCCAATGGAAAATGGAGTACTACCTGTCAAACAACAGTGGAACAAAGTGAATTTTTAAAAAAATTGCATTTCTACCAGAGAACAATTACAGCATGGTATATTCTTTATACATCACCGATTAACCACAGAGTTTTACTTTTTCTTTACCTACCATAATGATGTTCCATATTTCAACAACCTTCCAGGTGAAAATTCCCCTCCCCACCAATGCTAAATCCTCTCTAAATCACCTTTGCTTTACATCAAACCTATTCTTTCTAGTTACATTCACCTCTGTTAAGGAGAAAGGTTTCTCACTATCCATCTAACCCAGGCTCCTCCTAATTTTCTATGCCTCAATCAGGCCTCTCTCAGCCATCTCCAGTCCAAGGAATAAAAGCCTATACAGTCCCATCTCATACCTGAAAGCTCACATCAGACAATACCCTGATGAATCTCCACTGCAATCACATCTTTCCTTTCTATAATGTGATGACCAGAACTGCACACAGTGCTCCAGCTATAGTCTAACTAATGTTTCATAAATTATTACTATAACCTTTTGCTTTTATATTCTATGCCCTGGCTAATAAAGGCAAGTATCCCATAAACCATGTTAACCACCTGTACCACTGCCTTCAGGGATCCATGAACACCAAAGTTCCTGTGTTCCTCAGTATTTCCTGGAGACCTACCATCCATTGTGCATATCCTAATTTCAGTAGTGCTTACAAAATGCAGCTAATTTTTCATGACAAAATTCCATCTGCTATTGCTTTACCCATCTTATCAACTTATCAATTCCAGTCTGTAGCCAAAGACTACCCTCTCACTATCAACAACACTAACTGCAAACTTGCTAATAATACCTCCTCCATTCATATCAAGATTGTTCATGTATTTAACAGACAGCAAGGGTCCCAGCACTAATCCTTGGTCACAGGCTTCTGACTGGGGGAAAAAAAAGCCCTTGACCATCACCATCTGCCTCCTAACACTAAGCCAATTACAGATCCAATTAGCCAAACTGCCCTGGATCCCGTGGGCAGTTATCTTCTGGACCAGGACTTTATATATTGTTCTTTAGATGAGAGGTTTTTGCCTTCAATAAAGCATGTTGTTTTGTTGGTAGCTCTAATTCTATTATTTGCCTTAGTTAGCAGCAAAGAGCAAACAGGCACATTGATGACTTACACGTGGAAAGCATAGACCTAAAGTCCAGAGACCTACAAGGCTTTGGTGACCTTACATGTACCACAAACTACATGAGAACATACCCAAAGATTTCAGAGCTACATGTCTGATGTATGTAACCAATGAGCAGAAAAAAAAATTCACAAATACATGGCAGGATAAATACCCTGGTTAATAAAAAAAGGTGCAATTTCCAAACCTTCTTGGATCAGGCATTGCAAGAACACTTAGTGTGTGATGGAAGAATTCAGGTAAAACTATTTAACACTGAGGACTAAAATAGATGACACAAAATAGATGGTATCATTGAGTGAAGGTTATTAAAAATTAGGGGAATCTTGATCAGTTGGGTAAGCAGACTGAGGAATGACAAATGGAGTTTAATTCAGATAAATGAAGGGTGTTGCATTTTAGAAAGTCAAATCAGGATAGGACTTTCATAGTTAATGGTAGAGCCTTGGAGAGTATTGTAGAACAGAGGGACCATGGAGTTCAGGTACACGGTTCCCTGAAAGTGGAGTCACAGGTGGACACAGTGGTGAAGGTGGCTTTTGCCATGTTGGCCTTCATCAGTTAGGGCGTTGAGTATAGGAGTTGGGACATTACGTTGCAGTTGTACAAGACGCTGGTGAGGCTGCACTTGGGAGTATTGCGTTGGGTTTTGGTCACCCTGGTATAGCAATGATGATATTAAACTGGAAAGAGAGCAAAAAAGATTTATAAGGATGTTGCCAGGACTCCAGGGACTGAGTTAATAGGGAGAGGTTGGACAGGCTAGGACTTTTTTTCCTTGGAGCATAGGAGACTGAGGGGTGATCTCATAGGAGGTGTATAAAATCATGAGGGGCATAGATAGGGTGAATGCACTCAGTCTTTTTCCCAGGTTTGGGGAACCAAGAACTAGAGCGCACAGGTTTAAGGTGAGAGGAGAAAGATTTAAAAGTTGGCCCTCAAGTTCCTTTCATTTATCTATTTATTGAACACAGAGGGTAGTACATATAATGGAATGAGTTGCCAGAGGAAGTAGTTGAGGCAGATACAATAACAACTTTAAAAACACAATAACAACTTTTAAAAGACATTTGGACAGGAAAGGTTTAGAAGGATATGGGCCAAAGACAGACAAATGGGTCTAGCTTGGATGGGCATCTTGGTCTGCATGGATCAGTTGGGACAAAAGGGCCAGCTTCTGTGCTCTATGATTCTATGACTTAACATTCAAAGGAGTATGTAAAATGGGAATCTGAGGCAGTTTGGTTTAGGGTGTAATTCTGGAGTGTAAGCAAAAAGGATGATCATTCCTTCTTTGTCCACAGCATCAGTTCACACAGTCAGAAAGCAAATTTGTTACCCAAGAACTCCCCACAAAATGCCCACAAAGTGGGAAAGACCAGTGCAGCAATGGTGGGTGGTAGCCACAGAGAGACACTCCACACACCAGGATGCTGTAACCACACCATGGAGCACCACAACTATTGGGATATTTACCACTATAGACTCAGGCCTACAACGCTTTTGAGATTACCAAGTCATGATTACAGTAAACGGGTTATGCACTGATGGTATCAATTAATAATGGTGCAGATCACTCCTTTACATAAATGAGCAGTTATTCAGTACAATTCCACTGGTGAACTGTTGTACCACTCTAAGTATACTCCAGGGAGCTCCTTCAAATTCTTGGGGAAATGTTAAGCAAAGTCTGGCTATAAAAATATAAAGGAGGAGCGGCACATAATCATAGATAATTGCAAGATACACCTGATGCAGATGGGGGAACGAATTGACTATGGGCACTACATCTTGACTGGGAGGTGATCCATAACATCGATATGGCATTTATGAGCATGGCAGAAGCTTTTGGTGCTATGCAAGCATCTCTTCACTGTCTTGTATAGTAGTATTGTTAGGTGCAAAGTCCACATGTGCATTCATTTAGAAGCCAAGTCCATTCATTGTCAGCCAAGACCAGTTCCCTTTCAACTTAAGTCTGTAGAAGAGGAACTGCATATCAGCAACAGTGGGGTGTTGAAGGTCTGACACAATGAGTGAGCAACCCCATTGGCTGTGATCTCCAAGGCAGACAAAATTGTGTGATTATATAGAGCATACAAGGAAACTCAAAACAGAATTGTTAACAAGAAGCAATATCTGCTGCCTACCTCCAAGATTTGTGGAATTATAAAAAGGTCAGCCTGTCCCATGCCTGCAATGCAGTGGAATGTGGACTCAGGAGTCAGTCACAGGCACAAGTGGCTCTATGTCTATACCAAGTCACCACATCTTTCAGTCAGTAATGCAAAAGAGTTGCAAGGATCCTGAGGTAATGAAATAAGGTCAATGACATCCTCACTGTAGAGGACTAATACTAACACTTGAAGATACTCTGTGAGATGTTCACATAACAGAAATACAACATAAAACAGAAGCAGAACAAGTGCACCTTTCTGCAGTCTGAAAGGTGGTCTATCTGGGATCAAGAATCAACAAGAATGGACAGAGACCTGTCTAGATAAGGCTCGCAGCTGTGTTAATTCTTTTAAACCCAATTAATGTTACTGAGCTGTATTCCTTTATTGAATTGCTTCATATTACTTCAAGATTCTATTTAGTTTGGTCACCCTGTTGTGTAATAACTTATGAAGACAAGCAGTAACACCAAGGTGAAGAGCAATGGAAACCTTACAAGACATGTAGAGCAAAAAACTTGGTAGCAACTCTTTCCTTGTCTATTATGATTTTCAGAAACCAGCATGACTATTTGACAGGGTAACCCAACGATGCTTACCCCAACCATGTGCTGAAGTCATCACCCCTGCAATAGAATCAGACCATGAGTTACCATTTGCTTACACTTCTGCACTCTCACCTCCTGTCAGATCGAAGAAGAGACTCCAGCAACATTTTTTTGGGTGTTACCAAATTTCAGGAGTTTCTGTTTAGCAGGCACACAGACCATAAAAATCTGGTGGCTATTCTGACAAAACTAACTGCAAAGACAGCTATTCTGACAAAGCTAACTGCAAAGACTAGCCATCCTTTTGTCCCTATTCAATTGAGTACTGTACATTAAAGCAGAATGTACTATTGCAATGTCCTTATGAGGTGGCAACAACAAAAAGGGGCAAGGCATTTTCCAACTGCATTGATTTTTCAAGACAGTCAGTAAGTTTGAGAGAAGCACCTGTACAAGAGATTCTTTTGAGGATGGTGTACAAATATACCTCATCAGAGTAGTGTTATTTGGAGATGGGAATGACTTTCTGGAGAAGGAAACATGAGTCACCAGTGCTGCGGTGTCTAAAGTGCAGCCAGAATGTTGATTCCAAAAGGTACCAAAAGCACACATACCATAGAACATCCACTCTCAGCTTATGGGAATCATCCACATGAATGCAGTAGCCAGAAATGTACTAGTCTGGGATTGTTCAGCACATGGAAAATCTAGTGAAATCCTCCTGGCTGTCAGTACTGTAGGCCTGAACAGCCAACGCGAGCATGGAGGTGGTTGGCTCATCCTTTCCAATGCATATATGTTAATTTTTCTCATTTGGGAAGCAGAATATTTCCTCCTGCTGGTTTGATATCCAAATGCAGTGACTGGGAATGTTGCCATTTGGGTTATGTACCTCTACAGAGCAGATCATACAGGCTCCCAGGCTTTTGCAACCCATGGAACTGGTTTCTGACAGTGATTGGCACAGTTTGTCATCTTCCTTTACTCTAATGGAATCCATCATAGCTTAATACCCACATACTTTTCAGTATGTAATGGGGAAGCTGAGCAATCAGAACTGTAACAGAACCAAGGAAGTTATTCAATAAGGGATCTAAGCAGTTCATGCATCACCAGCTGGCATCGTTTCTGCCTACATACAAAGTCATCCGACTCTACACTACTAGTATTCCCTATCAGGGACATGATGGGTCAACCTTTGTAGGCATAGCCGAGCTTGGAAGGACTAGTGAGGATAAAGAATGGGAGCTAGAGGGGGAAGTACAGGTCATAAATCTCAGCTGGGAGACAGATTACTCCAGCCAACAGGCCAAAGATGATTTAAGTTGAAGCTGTAGATAGATTGTGGAAATACTGGTAGTTATATATTATATGGAAATGGAAGGCAAAAGTCAAAAGGTTAGTTTAGATCAACTGCTGCACGTACGATACCCAAAAAGAGTGTGATCAAGAACACGAAGTGCAGGATAAGCATGGATTTGAGTTACAGGATGGGATACAATGAGTAGAGAACATAACCTTCAGCAGAAGGTAATCCACCAGAATTGAATGCAGCTGGAGTGGACACTTAAGGGATGACAAAAATCATCTTCGTAGATCTCAAGAGGTTAAGAATACAAGTATATTGATGGGTTTAATTGATAATTGTGTATACTTATGTAATACGCAACCTATTGTATAATTGTGTAAATAGATGGTGAGCACGAGTTTAGCTTCTGTTTAAAAAGGAAGCCAGTTACTGTATGCAAAAGTGTTAGGGGTATCTTCATGAGAATAGTACACCATGTGGCATGACCTCCACATATTGTTTCACTAAATACTGCTGTTCCATGGAGAGTTCTTGCCTTCAATAAATGATGTTCTGCTGAAAGCTCTGTTTACTCATGAAGGCAGAAACACAAGAGCCTACCAATCCTACCACTTAAGAGCATTTTCTCAATGATGCAAGCAAGGACACAGTATGATAATTGGCTCAGAATCCGTAAAAGATATTCAAGCAACCTCACTTGATATCATTTATAGAACACAACATTTGATTACTATACATAGCATTCACATTTCAAAACAAAATGCACAAATAGCATTTATTTAATAGGAAACTTTAATAAACTAAATTAGCTGTTACAGAATTTATTCATTCGGCAAGTTATTTTAGCAATGAGTTTTAAAACGTGTACTTTGAAAACCTATGTTGATACGTTGACTATCGTTTTTAATGATGGAGCACCATTTGGCACTTGCATAGAGTTTGAAGCTTACACCACACAGCAAATTTTGAAACATTTTACACTATCAAGATGAACTTAAGTACTTCAGGAGCTATTGCTCAAAAAAGTGCAAAATATTTAATTCTATACATTAAAAAAGTGATATTCTCAGAGTAAACACAGGAAGCAACACTGAGAAAAAAATTAAGTATCCTGACTGGTTGCATCGTGGTCTGATACGGCAATTCGAACATAAAGTAAGAAGCTGCAGTGAGTAGTGGACTCTTCCCAATACATCATGGGCACATCCCTCCCCACCAATGGTAGCATCTACAGGAGGCACTGCCTCAAGAAGGCAACATCTATCAATCAAAGATCCCCATCATCCAGGTCATGCCATATTTTCGCAGCTACCATCAAGTAGAAGGTACTGAAGCCTGAAGTCCCACACCACCAGATTCAAGAAAAGCTACTTCCCCTTAACCATTTGATTCTTGAACAAACCAGCCAAATCCTGATCACAACAGTTTAGTAACACTGACCATTTTGATCACTTTGCACAACAATGGATTTTGTTTTTTTTGTTCTAATTGTGTTCTTTCTTGTAAAAATTGTGTATAATTTAATGTTTAATTTATGTTCAACCAAATATTTAATAAACAATCACAGTGGATTTCAGATATGCACTAACAAATTCTAAATATTCCTCACTTTACAGTTTGGTGCCAATTATGAACAAATAATTTTAAGAGCAGGGAACACTGAAGTTAAACCAAAATCTTGTGATCACATTGCAGTCTTATTAACAAAATAAAACCAAGATTATCCCTGGTTAAAAAAGGTTATGAACTTTCTAGGAGATAATTTTCCAAGGTATTCAGATATTGATCACTGTACTTTGGATAGGTTATGGGGAGAAGGAAAGCACTCCACTACGTTAACATTTCAGATAGTGTTCAGTTAAATATCTTTGATTGAAGACAGTAAATCACATGGGAGGGGATAACTAACATCTCTGATTCAAAATAGATGGAAGTTCTGTGATTTATTTTACAATATCCCACTTGACTGCTGTTGGTTAAATTACTGGAGTACATTTAATGAGCTTCAAAAATATATTCGCTAGAACCCTACAGAGGTATACATACACACCGAGATTTACATTGGAAAGTGGTCCATCTTGTTGTTCTTGCCTCATATTCTAATCCAACGCAAAACAAAGAACATGGACAATATTACTCCACCAAGTCTATTTTATCATAAACGTCCGATCATTGTTAATTTAACCCTACCATACACCAGAAAGCCAAAAACCGAAACAATTTCAGCTAAGCCTTAGTAATTGAAGCTCTAGCCGATTTTATTTTTTTGGCATGCTTCACTGACCAGTTTCACAACGATGTTATGCAGCACGCCCAGCCATGCATGATGTGGCAAATTGTATATGTACAAGGACATCTGGATGACAGATTGAAGGGTACAGAAGTAAATTTAACCTAACTGGCGCGTTACACCTGGTGCACTTTGACTTTAGCGGTTTTCCTAGCAACTTTTATCACACTCGTAAAACGTTAACATTCATAAATAATTTTTTCTTAATGCAAAATCCCCAAATGACAATAATGCAATTATACTGAACATGAGAACCAAAAGTATAACAATCTTGCGTTTTTTTTGACATTGCGCCGACGTCGCAGCGTCAGTGTAAGTTGCCGCAGACAGCTGACAGCAGGCGCAACTTTCACCTGGCAATGAAATGAAGAGACAGTGCGTGTAGGGGGTAATGAGCCCTCCCCGATCGCGGTTTAAGTGGGAAGCCGCTGGCTACGCACTCACCTCCGAGCTCGCTTGGCCATCATTGACAGGAACCGCTTCGCCCCCGACACTCACTCACTCAAGTCACTCACACCGGGGCTCCGGCAAAGTTGGCGCCTAACAATCACTTGGCTGTGGTGCCGGACACCGGTTGGCCAAGGGTCGCTGCTTGCTGGCTCAGTGCCGAGAGTGGAGTCACCATAGTCCCGGCAGCCGTGCCTCCGCCGGCCCTCCCCGCAGCCGCTCTCACGCTCCGGCTCCGTTTCTATGTCCCGCCAAATCTCGCGCCAGCCTCCCTCTCAAACATTCGCCAACAGCATTTGAATGTGCGCACGCGTCCCGACCGTTCATAGGCTGGGAGGCGGCAGGGCGGGCGGCCGGAGGAGCTGGGAGCGCCAGTGGCTGCGCGTGCGTGTGACGCCGGGCGGGTTGGGGTGGTGCCGGACCGCGCTGCATCACGGTGATTGTAGTTCGCCCCGCGCTGTCGGCAGTCGAACGGCGCGAAATGAACAGCGGCAGCGCCATCTTGTGGGCGGCCTGCATAGTGCTCAGTGTTTCAAACTTGTGCCAGTTTTTCGACCCTGTGGCGTTAGCTGCAGCGAATCATGGAATATCGTCCCTCTGATATACTTCTCATCCTTTTGCTTCTCTCATTTTCTGTTTTTCCAGCTGAGAGATGTTTGGTATTGATGTATTATTGTCACTTGTACCGAGGTACGGAGAAAAACTTGTGTTGCCTACCGTTCGTGCAGATCAATTCATTAGACAGTGCATGGCGGTAGTACAGGGTAAAAACAATAACAGAATACAGAGTAAAGTGTCACAGCTACAGGGAAATGCAGGTCGACAATCAGGTAGATTGTGAGGTCAAGAGTAGTAGTTACAAGCAATGCCTGCAGCTTTAGCGGTGGAGATCATGAGGAAATTAACCCCTAGCAAATCTGTTTTCATCCCCTTGAAACATTTATGCTCATGATACACCCATACACCCCATCGTAAGAACTCTTCCACACTAGCACTACTGTTCAGCTGCCTTCACAGTATTTGATTCAGTTCCATCTATTCCACCAACTTACAGTTGGATGGGAGGATGGAGGGAGTAGTTTGATCAAGGGGTTTGGGGAAAGAGTAGGAAAATGGGTTGAGGCAAAGACTGGATCAACTGTGATCTTATGGAATGGTAGAGCAGGCTTGAAGAGCTGACTGGCCTACTCTTGCTCTTATTTCTTATGTTCCTTATATAATGATAGGTGGTTGGAAATAGTGTTATTCTGCATGATTCTTTTGTCCTGAACAAAGCATGAACTAATGACTTTCTGATCCAGGTGTGTGGAAACTTTCCTGACACCTAAAGAACAACATTTTGATTAAAGCTTATATCTCAAAACAATTAAATTGGAGTAGAAATTCTGGCAATAGTTATGAGGGATTTCAAGGTCTAGAGATGGACATCAGGATGCAAGAGCATTATGGAGTAGTGACCAATTAATACCACAGAGGGGGAACATTCCAGTTCTTCCTGGATTTTGGATGTACAGAGGAAGGTGTGATTCACGTGGTTCTAGAAAATAGATAGACATTGTGGTAAGGTAATGTGGGTGTAAGTTGAAAGCCTTGAGGAGGTGGGAACCATCTGATGGAATCAGGACCTTAAAGTTTTGGAAATGGGAGCATTAATTCATATTGCACAAAAGTAATCTGATACAGCCTCTAATTTGTAATAGGTAAAAATAATCTAGTTGTAGCTCCTGATTTTGTAAGAGTATTGTAAGTCTCCAAAGACAATTCAAGGGTTTGGATAGATTTGGCCTGTATCTGCTGGAGTTTAAGACCATAAGATAGAGAAGAATTAGGCCATTCGGCCCATCTAGTCTCCACCATTCAATCCCCACTGATTTTTAACCCCATTCTTCCACCTTCTCCCCAGAACCTTTAACCCCCTTACCAATCAAGAACCTATCAATCTCTGCCTTAAATATGGTCTCCACAGCCCTCTGTGGCAATGAATTCCACAGATTCACCTCCCTCTGCCTGAAGAAACTCCTCAGTTTTAAAGGGACATCCCTTTATTCTGAGGCTATGCCCTCAGATCCTAGACTCTCCTACTAATGGAGACACCCTCTCCACGTCCACTCTATCCAGGCCTTTCAGTATCCAGTAGGTTTCAATGAGATCCCCCTTCATCCTTCCGAACTCCATTGAGTATAGCTCCAGAAACATCGAACACTCATTTGTTAAGCCTTTCATTTCTAGGATCATTCTTGTGAACCTCCTCTGGACACTCTCCAGGGGCAACACATCCTCCCTTAGATACAGGGCCCAAAATTGCTCATAATATTCCAAATGCAGTCTGACCAACACCTTATAAAGCCTCAGCAGTACATCCTTGCTTTTATTTCCTAGTCCTCTTAAAATGAATGCTAACATTGCATTTGCCACCTTTACTACTGACTCAACCTTCAAGTTAACCTTGAGGGAGTCCTGGTTCAGGATTCCCAAGTCCCTTTGCACCTCTGATTTCTGAATTTTCTCCCCATTTAGAATCGTCTACACCTTTATTCTTCCTACCAAAGTGCATAACCCCACAATTCCCTATGCTGTATTCCATCTGCCACTTCTTTGCCCACTCCCCTAACTTGTCCAAGTCCTTCTGCAGACCCTGCCTCCAACATACTACCTGCTTCTCCACATATCTTGGTATAATTTGCAAACTTGGCCACAATGCCATCAGTTCCTTCATCCAGATCATTAAAGTGAAAAGTTGTGGTCCCAACACTAACCCTTGCAGAACTCCACTAGTCACAGGCAGCCATCCTGAAAAGGACCTTTGGCTTCAGCCAATCAGCCAATCTTCTATCTATACTAGTACCTTGCTTCTAACACCATGGGCTCTTACCTTGTTTAGCAGCCTCATGCATGGTCACTTGTCAAAGACCTGAAAATCCAAGTAATTAGCATCCACTGACTCTCTTTTGTCTAACCTGCTTGTTATCTCCTCAAAGAATTTTAACAGATTTGTCAGGCAAGATTTCCCCTTAATGAAACTGTGCTATTTTATCATACACTTCCAAGTACTTCAAAATTTCATTCTTAATAATGGACTCTAAAATCTTACCAACCACAGAGGTCAAGCTAACTGGCCAAGAAATTCCTTTTTTTTGCCTCCCTCCCTTTGTAAACAATGGTGTTACATTTGCAATTTTCCAGTCCTCTGGGAGCTTTCCTGTCTCCAGTGATTCTTGAAGGATCACTACTGATGCCTCCACAATCTCGTCAGCTATCTCTTTCAGAACTCTGGGGTGCAGACCATTTGATCCAGGTAATTTATCCACCTTCAGGCCCTTAGAGTTCCCCAGCACCTTCTCCCTAGTAATGGTCACGACACTCACCTCTGCTCTGACTTTCTTGAATTTTTGGCATGTTACTGCTGTCTTCCTCTGTGAAGTCTGATGCAGAGTACTTATTTAGCTCCTCTGCCATTTCCCTGTCCCCTATTACTATTTCTCCAGCATCTTCAAATAGTCCAATGTCCCCTCTTGCCTCTCTCTTACCCTTTATGTATCTTTAAAAAAAAACTTTTGGAATCATCTTTTATATTATTGGCCAGTTTACCCTCATATTTCATCTTCTCCTCCCTTATAGCTTTTTTAGTTGCCCTCTGTTGGCTTTTAAAGGCTTCCTAATCCTTTGGCTTCCCATTAATCTTTGCCACATTGTATGCCTTCTCTTTTGCTTCTGTGCTGTCCGCGACTTCCCTCATCAGCCATGGCTGCCTTGTTCTCCCCTTAGTGTGATGCTTCTTCCTTGAGATGAAATTCTGCTGTGTCTCCTGAATTACTCTTAGAAAAATTTAGAAGAATCAGAGGAACTCTCATTGAAACAAACAATATTATTACAGGGCTCAATGGGTTGGATGCAGGGAAGATGATACCCTGGCTGGGGGTGGGGTGGGGAACCAGGTTCTGGCATTAGGGCCACAATTCCAGGATATGGGATAAAACATACGAGATGAAACATATGAGATGAGGGGAAAAAATTCACTAAGAGGGTGGTGACCTTATAGAATTCTGTACTGCAGAAAGCTGCGAATGCCACCAAATACATTTAAAAAGGATGCATAAGTTCCTGGACACAAGGCATTGAGGAATTGCTGAGAAAGTAGAAATATGGTATTGAGATAGAGTATCATCTGTGATCGTATTGAATGGCAGAACAAGCTTGAGGGACCACATGGCCTACTCCTGATCCTATTTTTCTGTTTTTAATGTTACTGTGAAATACATTTTGGAAGTTCATTTTATACTTTATTTAGGACATTAAGAATGAAAATTACAAAAAAAATGCACATTTTGTTTTGAAAACATTTTGAATAATTGTTATTTTATTTAGAAACTGTAATAGTGAAAAGTTGTTTGTGAAAAAGAGCTTTAATACTATTAATATTTATTAGCATTATATAATGCAAAATATAGCATTATAGATGCTAATCTGTAAACAGTGACTCAAAATTTTATGACGGTATAAAAAATTGTGGCGAGCAAGAATATCAAATGGAAGATTTTTAATTACATAGATCTTGAATAAATACGCTATTCAAATTAAACTAAGTAAATATGAAATTTGGCATCAAGTGGATTTATAGATGGCTTCTTTGAATTGAAAACAGCCTTATAAATAATCCTGTGTAACCAAGGTAGATATATTAATGAAGGCTGGCAAAGCACAAAAGTAGAGTACAGAAATGAAAAAATCTAATTAAGTATGGAGGGGCATGATAATGAACAAATTAAGTCAAATTACAGGCTTCTTGCAATGAAACCAGGCTATGATACCAATAAAAGGCACCAAGAAAATGAATTAATGTAGGCAAGGGAGTAAAATTTAGCAAAAGTAAATAAACGTCAGTTTCATGAACTCAAACCACCTGTTGGATTGTGATGCAGATCATTGTTTTTCTTGTAGTTTTAGTTTTCTTTCCGCTTGCTTATATGTTTGTATGATTACCTGTCTGTGAACTTTTAGTATATTTGGCTCTGTATTTTTCTTTGTAAGCCTGAAGTTTTATGACAGTGTAACTCAGTGCTTTTCCCACCGTGCTCTGTTATCACTACCAAGTCTCCTTATTACACTGGTTCAGATTGGTTTGTGGTATAAAGATAGAGCACGAGAACAAGTCCTTTGTTACTTGATGTTACTTGCTGCTCCTTGCTGACACTGCCTGACCTGTACTCTGACGAACATCTAATAATAATGGCTGTAACCATAGGATTGGTATTCATTCTTGATTTTTTAAGAACCTTCTGGATAACAACATCCTCAGATCTAACAACATAGTCAGCAGGACCGTTGCGAGGATTAAGGACAGGGGGAGAATCCCAGCTGAGATGGAAAGTTTCAAGCACATATTCAACAGGAGGTAAGACCTTCTTCTTTACTCTCCTAATTGTCAAAGTACTACCTAGTGCTCACCTCAATACACTATATAAAAGGAATTCTAAGAATGAAGTTAAAACCCGGGGATCCTCTATTTTTAAGTGAGACTAAACAGTATTGTTTGGCCGTGCACAATTTATTATATTAAACTGCTCGTCTGTGCATGGTCTATTTAAACTTTTGATTGTATACAATATATTGACATGAGCTAAAGACATTCCAATAAACGATCAATTGCTGTACATACGTAGTAGGAGGAGAATCAAGGCTATGGCCAAGTTAGAAACCTACGACAGTAAGGGGGAACTGAACCTCCAGTTGTTATGCGTGAACAGATGATTGAGGGTTTGAGTTCTTATCTAAACAAAATATTCCAACTGGATAAGACTGGTGAAGAAATCAGAACAAAATATACTGTGGATAACATTACATTACCAAAATGCTAAGGATACTGAGGTAGTACACAGTGGTCAAGTTCTCAAGTTGGTTGGAGGCTATTCCAGTAAAGAAAGCTACTGCCACACATACAGCAAAAATTCTGGTCAAGAACTACATCCCTAGATGGGGATTGCCATGTCGCATCGACTCTGATCAAGGGACATACTTCACTAGAAGCATATGTCAGGAATTATGCTGACTGATGAACATTGAATGAGATTCCATGTCCATATCATCCAGAGTCATCAGGACAAGTGGAACAAATGGATGGACTAAAGACTAAGTATCACGTTGAGGGTGTACCATGGCCCATGGCCCTCTTCATGGTCCTGTGCAGCATCATAGCAACCCCAAAGACTAGATTGAGCCTATTTGAGGTGGTGACAGGACAACCTCTGTTATTACCTGGAGCTTAGACCTCAGAGGCTGATCGATGACAGACAGCTTAGTTGATTATTGTGTGAAACTAACCCAAGCTGTTAAGTCTGCTTTTCAACAGGTTTCTGCCACCTGGACCGATCCAGCAGAAGAGGACACACCTTGGTTCCTGGTAAGAAAGTGCTGTTAATTACTAATTCGGCAGTAAAGATTAAAGGAAAAAGTGGATACACACTAGACACTGCAAGTGAGCTAGGGAAGTGACGATGCAGACAGCAAGCACCGAGGTTAATGTGCTACTAACCTCTTACTCAGTGCCTAAGCCGCTGGGCTGCAGTGATTAAATCACTGACCAGCCAGAAGATGTCAATTGAAGTCGCTAACCACTGGACGTGATTAAGCTTCATACTCAACACTGGTACCGCAAGTTTTTCTAACTCAGAATTTCCAGATGGACTGATTCAAAGTGTTGTATTTAGAATCAGGGGGATGGGTGGGGGGGGGGGGGGGGGGGGGAGAAGAACTTTGGATTATGGTCTAGATCATTGTCTTTCTTGTAATTTTAGTTTTATTTATGCTTCCTTATATGTTTGTATGATTACCTGTTCGTCTGTAAACTTTTAGTATATTTGGCTCTGTATTCTTCTTTGTCTGTAAGCCTAAAGTGTTATTACAGTGTAACTTAGTACTTTTCCACTGTGCTCTGTTATCACTACTGAGTTTCCTTACCACACTGGTTTAGACTGGCTTGTTGTATAAAGAGAGTACAAGGACAAGTCCTTTGTTACTTGCTGCTCCTTGATGACACTGCCCGACCTGTACTTTGATGAACATCTAATAAAATGGCTGTAACCACAAGATGGGCACCTCATTCTCGACTTCTGAAGAATCTTCTTGATAACAGCATCTCCAGATCTAACACGCCCATGCACAGAAAAGTACAAGGGGGAAAAAAACATGCATGTTCAGTAACATAGTCAAAGGGTTTTTTTAGACAACTGAGAATTAATGAAAAAAGTGTTTGATTATTGTTAGAACATTAAAATACTTACATGATAAATACAGCAAATGGATAAATTGGTGGACATGAGTAAATTAAAATAAACAGGCGAAGTAATAAACAAAATAAAAGAATATGCACAAAACTTGGTGTCAGAAAATATATTTTTATATTGTGGTGTTATGGGCTGAGATGGGCAGATTAGCAAGCAAATAGCAATTTTAAAGTTATAAAAGCAATGGAAACAAAATTTTTGAAGGTGTGACAATGAGCTATGAAACTCAGGTGTGAAAACATGCATCTCTGAGTTATGATATAGTCATGTCTGAATTGGTCTTTGATTTGAAACATTTCCTTTCCACAGATGCTGCTTGACTTGCTATTTCCAGCACTTTGTTTTTGTTTCAAATTTTCAGACTGTAGGTTTTTTTTAAATTTTTGTAACTTTTCATATATTATTGCTATGGACAAGGGTGTATTATTCACTATCTTTTTCTTTTTTTTAATGCCAATTTGGGAAGGGGTTATTGTTGCCTGATTTATATAGGTTGACAAAATGAAGAAATTTCTTTTCTTCCAGGAAAAGAGAACTAGGTTGGTAATCTATTATTTATATCATGTTGTCTCTGCAGGAGCGCAGGAACCCATTTCCCAACTCATCTAAATACCATGAGGAAAACAGTGGTCCCTTCATTGATCTCTATGGGATTCACTTGCCACCCCACTATGTAATTTTTAATCTCATCTTCCATTGCCATGTTTGAGTTGTCTACATAAACAGAAATTAATATTTATTTAATATTACTGCCATTTTGCTATTCTTACATCAACTTAAATCTTTTCTATCAGATAGCATCTCTATTCACATCACAACAGTTATTAAATGTGTGTCAAATATTTTGCATTTATTATTTAGTTTTACAAATTTTCTTTGCCTTTCCAATATATTTTCTGTTATAAAATTTTCCTATGCTTTCATTGGTAAATGCTGGTGTTACAAACAGAACCACTGACATTTAGTCATTTAAATGGAAATAAATCCAGGACTTCTGCACAATGCCTAGTCAGTCACACAAGTTCCAAACTGTCAGGATGTCCTGATTACTGGACTCAGTGACAGAGCTTAATCTTGCTGAGATTTCCAAGAAATTACAGCATGGAAAATTGGCTCTCAGATCTCATAGGCAAGTTAGGTCTGGCATAGACAATGGAACCACAATGATTTTAATGAGAGTGTGAGGTTGTGGAGAAGAAAGTAAAAGTGGAAGACAAGTTCCTTTTGTCTAATTATTTTGCTTATTTCCCCCCCATTTTAATTGTATAAACATTTTTCTATTTCTCTTTAATAATTCAATATTTTAAAATTTTAAGTTTCCAAAAATTTCTGTACATCAAAACTGAGGCAGGGATTTTCAGAGACTAAGAAAAAAAAAGGTGATTTTAAGTTGCAGAAAAGGTTGCAGGATGGATAGATAGGGCAAAGAGATTTTTTTTAAAACCAGGGTGAGGCCAGGTCAACTGGCTTACTGAGGGCAGTTAGAGGGGAATTACACTAATAGCAGGGCAATAAGACATGGTCAGCAGGGCAGACTGCGTTAATAGAGAGAGAAAAACTGAGCAAATTACAGATGGATGACTTGCAGCCTGTTCTGATACAGACATAGAAGTTACCTAGTTGTTGAATTGAATATTATGTTTAAAAAGCTGCAACATACCCAAACAGAAGATATCTTTCAAGCCACCATTGGACCTCATTCTAACAATGCAGGAGGCCATAGGCAGATAGGTCAGAGTTGGAGTGGAATGGAGAATTAAAGTGGCAGGCAACAGGAAGCTCAGGGGCAGTCCTATGGACTGAAAGCAGGTGCTGTGCAAAATGAGTGCCCAACCTGCATCAGGTTTTCCCCCCCTATAAAGGAGTCCACATAGTGAATACCAAATGTAGTACATGCCATTGGAAGTGCAAGTGAATGTCTGCTTCACTTGGAGTATCCAGCAACAGCTGCAGAGAGGAAAAAAGTTACCTGAAATTGCTCAATTCAATCGAATTCCGAAGGCTGCAAAGTGTCCAGATGGCAAATGAGGTGCTGTTCCGCAAGTTTCTGTTGGGTATCATTGGATGCAAGAGGCTGAAGACAAAGGCCAAAGTGGGAGTGGGATAAGAATTAGAGTGACAGGTGTCTGGGTCACACTTGCATACTGAAGGGAGTTGTTGTGCAAAGTGGTTACCTAATTTGCACTTGGTTTCTCCAATATAGCGAAGTCAATGTCGTGAGCACTGATCGCAGTATGCTATATTGGAAGAAGTGCAAATGAATTGCTCCTTTACTTGAAAGGATAGTTTTACTCCCTGGATGGTTGGAAGGGAAGAGGTGAAAGGACAGGTGGCGTCTCTCCTTTGGTTGCATGAGAAAAAGCCACAAGGCAGGGAGTGGTTGTTGTGGATGGAAAAGTAGACCAAGGAGTTACAAAAGGAACCATGCCTGGCAAACTTTACCTGTTTCTTCCTTGGATGCATGGAACAGTCCTCATCTCAGTCCTATTCAGGCTCTCTCTCTCAACTCTATAATTATATTGATGAATGTATCTGTGCTGCTTCCCACACTCATATAGAACTCAAATTTGATTACATTGCTGCTAAATGTCACTGCACTCACTTTCACATGGTCCATGTCTGAGCCCTTCCCTCCCTTTCTTGACACCTCTAACTTCATTTCAGGCAATAAGTAAGCCAACAATATCCATTACAAATACATCAGCTCTCAAAGCTATTTCAATTTCAATTACACCTCTTCCAATTCTACTCTCTATAGAAGTATTCTATTCTCCCAGTTATTCCACCTGCTCTTATAGTGAGACTTTCCACACCAATATCTTTAAGATTTATTCTTTTTTCTTAACTCTGGCTTTCCCTCTACCACAGTTGTCAGGGCTCTCAACCATGTCTCCATTTCCTGCTATTCTGCTCTCACCCCTTCTCCTCCCAGCCAGAATGCTGGTTGGGTTCCTGTTGTCCTCACCTTCCAACCCATCAGCCTCCACAAAGCTGTGACCCCATCTGCATTTTGATTTCTACAGTGTAGAGATCACATTTTCAGCACTGAATACAATACACTATAGTGGAAGAAATTCAAGGGAAGTAGTTAATGGAGAAGAGTGGACCATGGATTTGTGGAGAAAATGGTCCCTTCACAATAGATCATCCTCCATAATTTCCACCACCTGCAATAGGCTTCTACCATCAGACACATCTTCCCTTCCCCTTTCAGCATTCTGAAGGGACCATTTTCTCCACAAATCCCTGGTCCACTCTTACTTCTCCATTAACTACTTCCCTTGAGTTTCTTCCACTATAGTGTATTGTATTCAGTGCTGAAAATCTGATCTCTGCACTGTAGAAATCAAAATGCAGATGGGGTCACAGCTTTGTAGAACATTTCTGTTCAGTTGACAAGGATGACTCTGATCTGCCAGTTACCGGTCACTTCTATTCTCTGCCCCATTCCCACTCAGACTTGTCTTTGGCCACCTACATTGCTCCAAAAATACCCCACAGCTCAATGAACAGCACTACATCTCCCATCTGGGTACGCTGATGCTCTTGGGAATTGATACTGAATTTTAAAAATTCAGGTAACCTTTTTCTTCTCTCCACAGATATATTTATACTTATGTGTTTCAGTTTGTTCCCTCCCTCCCAAACAACTGTCTCCTAACTGCTTTTTCTTTAAAAGAGGAGTAATCATTACTTTGACAACTTTGATTGCAAAAGGCTGCAGACCACTCTATTTTCTCTACATCCATCTTTTTGCAGCATAAAACACTTCTAGTTCTAATGAAGGAACCATTACCCAAAACAACAAGTTTCTCTTCCTGCTGATGCTGCTTGACTTGTCTTCCAGCAGTCATCTTTTTCAGTTGTGAAAGAAATAGATTTGTGCATTTCATTGTATCATCATCATTCTACAGAGGTTTGTGACCAGTGTTGAGAAGATAGCTTAAGAGTAAACAAGGTTCTATTTGTAGGATGATTCACAATAAAATAAACCATACTATTTTGTTCATATACAAGAACTTGTTTTGGGCCTGTTAAAATTATACATCTAGCATTGTCTCCTCACACAGTAAGAGATATGGAGTTGCAGAGGTCACAAAATTAACGTGGACACCAACACTCATACTGGGACTTACCCAGGTATCCCCATGGAAGTCTTAGTTTCAAGCATGGGCGTGGACCTAATCCAGCTGCGCTATCTTCTGCCCTATCACCAACAGCTGTGACTACCCCCATGCTGCATTGGTGGAGTCCATCGGGGCAGCAGGAGCCTTTGCAGACTTTTCAGCTCACAGGCCGGAACAGCTGCCCACTGAGCATGCATCACTTTAAATCTGGCACATGTATAGTGGTCCCCATTCAAGTACATGAGATAAATTAACATCTGAGAAAAAGATAAATGGAGTTAATTATTTGTTAATTTTGGTGTTTATAATTTTAAGGAAACAAGTTTTTTCTCCCCCCCCCCATTAGATTGGCTCCCAGCAGAAAACTATGCTGACAAACATCATGATCCAGAAGCAGACAGCTAGCAATTTGAGGGCAATGGCCCATTATCCAGTTTAAAAGCATTGTTATTTCCCCAGAATAAATGGATTTGAAACAACAGGAAATAATGTTTATTAGGATTTACAAAGTAATATAAAAAAAAAGGACCTAGATGGGATTATTTCAATTTAGTGGATGAGAGAAGATGATGAGTTACATGACAACATTATAGAAGGGCCAAATCAGATGGTGTTTACTCTTATCTCAGAGAATACTAGATCTGTGCATTGGGAGCCAACTTATAGAATGAAGGCTATTTATCTCCATTTCTTTTAGGATGAGCTGGATAAGTTTTGAAAGGGATATGGTATAAATAAATCTAGTTCCTTCAGATTTAATATTGCAAAATTCTATATTCAAATATTTAATCTCAACTTAAATGAGCTGCACAAATGTAACAAATATGAAAAAGATAAAGTGGGTGATGATGGTACCTGTGAAATCACTGGGATGCAAAGGTGAAATTAGCAATTCTCTCTTGGTCACATGTAGAAATGCAAAAGTGTAGGCAAAACCACTTGAAGTGTTAAAACACCCTTAGACAATATGCACGGGAAACATATTAATTTATTGCACTTTCAATATATGCTCATAACATGCTAACAGCAAGCTGATACTTATAGAATATACTTATTTTTAGCATTCAAGAAAAGAACTCCAAGTACTGTACAAGTCACTTATAGTACTGTACAATATATACTATTATTATACAGATGTTACATTATAGAGTAATTCATTGCAGATATTTAGTACAGCAACCACAAATATAAACAAACCAAATTTGCTGAACATTTGCCGGTGTCATCCTGTTATCATAAATGTTTCAGTACATTTCTCATCAACTTTTTCATTTTCTTTTAAACAGGACATTTTATCCATTAAAAATAAACTATATATACAGTATACTATCCATACATACTCAGGGTTACCTTAACATGTTCCAATAACTGGATGGCAAACACTGCAAACAAAGAAAAATCCAACTTTTGTGGGATATTTAACTTTAGGCTTGCTTTGCAGTTTATCTAAATTCTCAAATTTAGTCTTTTGGTTATTTCACTCTACAGAATGCCCCACCCAACAATATTCTGCACAAGATCTGCTATTACTTTTGAAAGGATAAAGTTGAAAATCCCAAGGAAAGACAGCAATGAATTTTAATGAAAATACTTAACAGAGTTTTCTTTGCAATCCTCACAAATTACGTAAAAACAAATTCAAAAGCAAATGAATCATTAAAATAGCTTAAAGCCCAAACTGTCAGCATACTGCTCATTTTGAAAAGTAAATCATTCCTGTGAAATTTGAATTTTAATCTATATTTTTCAGAAAGCACATTCATTTCTTTTTTTGCATTCAAAGGATGCAAATATTTATGAAATGTCTAAATAACACAGAACGCCTCCAAGCAGCCTTAAAAATGATTCAATTGCCATTACAATTACTATAAATTAAAGGAAATCCATTAAAAAATACAAACTTAAGTTAATATCAAGTTTAATTGACTATGATACTGGCTATTCAAAGCACAGTTTAAATGAAAAGTAGAAACTCTGAACTTTGTTTCCACAAAGCAAAAATAATCGATCAGTTTATTCCAGAAAGTCTTTTTAACATTGTATTATTGTGGGCTTATGAATTCCATTTCTAGTTTTTAAAAAGGGCAGACTTTTTCTTTTAAACATATTGATTAAGGTTTGTGCATTTTGATTTCACACACGAGTAAAATCTTCCTATTCACACAGTGGCAATATTAGCATTCACATTTCAAAAATCAGAAAATATTTGGTAGCTCTTTCATTTCCAAATCACAATGTAGTCTTGTTAAAACTATTTACCACACACAGCTACTGTAAAAATCACCTGCTATAGTTAATAACTACTCTACTTAACTGCTACTAATACTACCATTGTTGGTGATTTTACACACCACAGCATGGCACCTTGAAGTGGAGAAACATTTGTTTTCTCAGTATTTGTATCACACCAAGTGGAATTTATTGGCCAAGATGCTTGATACAATTTGGTATTTTGAGTGAGAATAATGGAATTTTTTAAAAATAAAAGTGCTTAATTCTCTTAATTTGCAACGCTAAATATTTGTGGTGATATTTTTAAAGTGAAATGATGAAGTAAGATAATTTATGAAAATGAATTAAGCAGCTGGAAAATAAATGGCCAATGAACCTGGCACCTTTTGAAACCTGCAAAACTCTACAGTTCTGTTCTAAAGCATTCTAATTTCCAATTCCTGACAGTTGTTTTGAGAGTGGAATGCAAGCTTGTTGTACTTATTGTCCTTTACAACAAAGAGTGTGATCTCCAGTCTGACATACCCTGTGGAATCACATTGCTGGCTGACATCTGTAATGGAAAATAAAAACACAACCAACATTTCAGACCTTATGTGTGTTTAAAGAAGAAAAAAAGGAAATTGGACTATTCTTCCCTTTACTTGGCTTTGAAGTTCAATTTTGGAAAGTATTTTGGAGAACCACACCAAAATATATTGCACCCAAAAAAGATTTGGGCTGGGAATCCAAACAATGGTAACCTCAAGTTAATGATTCGGTCTTGAAAATAACAATCTTTCAGTGGAGCTCATTATTTTCTCCAAGATTCAACTTTAGTTAAGTAAGTTCCACCCCCCCCCCCACCTCACTCTACTATCCAGAGCAAAAACTGAAGACCTACATCAGTGCAAAATTCTCCAAATTCTAAAATTGAACCCATGCCCAAGCAGCGATTGACAAGTATAGAACCAGTCAATTTCACAGCAACGAGTATTCCATCTCCACCCAAAGACCAGCCAAAACTAATCTGCATACCACTGAAATAAACTAAATGCAAGGCTCAAATATTTTAACTGCAGGCTATTTCATCATCACTAATCGAAATGCCCTATATTAAGGTCATAGTTGAATTTGTTATTTTAAAAAACCGCACAAATCTCAAAACTGTCACAAATGTTTCTGCGATATTTTTATTTTGCATCAAATTAAATAATTAATCATAATAGTTGACTTAGAGATTATTTCTGCAAAGTGCCAAACCAAAAGTAAACATAACTTTTATTATACTAGGTTCTAGTTGCAGTCCCAACCCTTGAGACCTGGAAAGTGAAGTCTGTCTGCATCTTTCTAAAGAGTGATTATATTTATTTTGTGTTAATGGATGGACATCATACACAACCTTCAAAACTTCACATTTCAATATTTCATTTCAAGCACAAACATCACCACCAACTAATATTTTTAAAATCAATTTTGAGTGCATCAGGGAGATACGTTCTTACGAGACTCACCTCTTATTAAAGAGGTCTTACTGAGAGCTGCATCAAAAACAGAATCCAAGCACAAGCTAACATTAATGATTTGTGGATTAATGTGGACAGTAGTAAGGCAGACATCATTGTGTGGATCACCAAGAATAATCTTGGTATGATGTAATGCATAGGAAAAATTAAATCTGATTCTGTCTTTTGAACACGACGAGTTCCTTTTGCCATGGCACGAGTCTTGTACAAAGCCAGCTCTGCCTACTTGGATGGAGGTGGGGTGTGGGAGGGGAAATTAGACAAACAATTAAATTCAAGTTAAATGCAAGCCAATTTTTCCCTTCCCCATCACTCATTTTCTTCCCTTTTCCAGCAATAGAAAATACATCTGTAAAGAACTTGAAAGGTACCATAAAAACGTAGGTCTTTCTTTCTTTCATCCAACTAGCCAAAGGCACAGAATGGCTAAACAACAGTCCTGTAGAACTGAATATAATTATTCAACTTCTATTGTTCAATGTGTGTGTCAATTCAGATGTGGAATTATTAGTTTTGCTTTCTTCATCTGCTCCATTATTCCCTGTCTCCAATCATCAGGTCAACTATGCAAAAGCAAATAATCTCAAATTTCAATCACAAGTTTTTGGTTGAGAATCAAACATTCAATTAGGTTTTCAGATTATCTAGAAGATGCCTCCAAGCAAGTGACATTTTTGTACTTTGACAAATTAGATTTGCTATAATTATTAATATGTCCCAGTGAAGCAACAGGTAGAAATGCTGCTTCATAGCTCCACAGATCTCGGTTCAATCCTGACCCCTGGTGCTGTCACATCGTCACTGTGACCTTGTGTTCTGTATTTTTACTACTTCACTAAACCATGCTATAGATTAATTGGGCTATCACAATTTACCCCTAATGCAGGTGAGTGGTAAGAGAATTGGGAATAGTTAATAGGCAGACAAGAGAAAATGTACTGCAATGAAATAAGTGAAGTAGTGCGATTGAGTCTATTTGCATTGACTCAAGAGGCCAAATAACCTCCCATGCTCCAAAGAAAATGTGAAAATACTGCAGATGCAAAAAGGTCAGCATTAATTCAGCTTCTATTTCTAGATATGCTGCCTCACCTGCTGAGTAATTCAAACATTTTCTACTCTTATTATTAATACATGAATGTGTCACAAGTAGATTTAACATTATATACATTAATCTTGTATTATAACTAATGTTATGATACAGGATTACAAGGAGTGAACAGATGTAAACTAAATCAAGGGATTGATTTTGAATATCATTTAGCAAATATGCATGACTGTGGTTCACACATTCCAAGATATCCTTTGCTATTTAATAAAGCTTTTGGTAACTTACCCAACCCCATTCCTTCTCCCTCACTACAAGGTTTTCCATGTTAATTTGCATCTTTTGCTAACCTTGATGATTTTTCATTTATTACTAACAGGCTGTTCTAAATGGCATTGCATAAAATGTTAAAACACAGAAGGGAATAAATTAATATTGTTGTTTTGCATTAAGGATGTAGCTTCCTCAGATAACTAAGAGAACGTAAGCATCTCCTTCACAAGGTTAGAATAATTTTGTATGCAATTCCATGTAAAAATAGGCAACAGTTTACTGCTAGAGTAAAAACACAATGAAGCTCAATCAGATAATACTAACTCAGCTTATGGCCACATAAATAGTGAAATGCATTAATATCCTTGTTTTAACAATCCTACAGTTGTAAACATAACAAATTAGAGTTATTGACACGTTTTCCCCATTTTAATCAATTTTCACATTTATGGGGCTTTATTTAGTTTGTGGCTTCTTATATTCTTATAATGTGATACAAACTGAATTGCTATTGTTCCATGAGACTTAAAGAAGTGAATTAGATTTGTTTCATCAAGAATTTGAATTCATAATCAATAAACACCCAGAGTACTCAATTCCCTGATCTTTTGAAAAATGATCTGCTTCTTATCTAACTTCCACAACCCACTAACAGAGAATTCCAGAGATTCATCACCTTCTGTGAGAAATTCCTACACACCTGAGTTTTAAATGAGCACACCTTTAATTTTATAACCATGTCCCTTCATCCAAAATTCTCCCACTAGTGAAAACATTTCAACATCTACCTTATCCTGCCCTCTAAGGATTTTACATGTTTCGATAAAACTACCCTTCATTCTCCTAGGCTCCAAAGAATATATATGTAATTTGTTTAGCTGCAATGGAACAAGACTCTCATCCCAGGAATTGGCATAGTCAATCTTTTTTGGACTGCCTCCATATGCTAGAATATGCTTTCTCAGGTAAGGGAACCAAAATTGTACACAGTACTCTAGGTGTGACCTCACCAGTTCTCTTAATTATTTTTTCACCTAGGAGAACAACCCCAGCATTCACAGTCAAACCTTATAGCTGAGATCTCTTCTCAGAACCAAAAAGTTAATTATAAGCTCCCTTCTATTGTACTCCATCTCTCTTCGACATGAAGCCCAGAATCCTATGTTTTTTTACAAATCAAACTCTCAATACAAACTGCTATTTCCCAAAGATTTTTGTACGTTAACACTTGGTTACTTCAATTTCAACATACATATTAGAACTGTGCCAATTAGTCTACATGGTCACACCTCATTCTTTTGCCCAGAATGCATCACTTCACACTTCTATTTTGCTATTTGTCTTCCCATACTGCCAGCTCAAATCCTCTTGCAGTCCTTGCTTTTTACCACATCACGTTTGGAGCAAACAGCAAACATTAAAATTTGACCCCTCACACACCACACATCCACCATGTAAATATATATACCAAAATAAAAAGCAGCAGTCCATGCATTGACCCATGGGAAACATCACTTTTTAAACCATTCTCCAACTGAAGATCGATGTACCATGACTTGCTGCTACTGACTCCTTTACTGACCCTGCTAACCAACATTTTATACAAGAATATTTCCAACCTTCAAAATAAAATTGGTGGGGCTGTAATTGCTGGGTATATGCTTGGAAACCTTTTTGAACAAGGAATGTTACGTTTCCTATTTTCCAATCCTCTGGCACTTACTCCGTATCTGTAGAGAACTGGGCAATTATGGCAAGCCTTTCTGCAGTCACCACTCCTGCTTCCCTCAGCAACCTAGGATGAATCCTTTCTGGAGCCAGGAACTTATTTACATGAAGTGGTTGAGGTGGGCACATAAGCAACATTTAAAAGCCATTTAGATAAGTACATGGATAGGAGAGGTTTAGAGGGCTATGGGCCAAACACAGGCAGATGGGACTAGCTCTCTGGGCAACACAGTCAGCATGGACTAGTTGGGCTGAAGGGCCTGTTTCTGTGCTGTATGACTATGACTCTAAGTATAATCCACCTTTCTAATATCTTCTCCATATTAATTTCCATCTCCCCCATTATCTCCACCACTTGTAGCCAAAATTAAAATGCTGAGTTGTTTTTTTGCTCCAGGTTTCAACATCTGCAATCTTGTATCTCCATCTTTACCACCCATTTCTACCAAGATATTCTGACATCTTGCTTGGTAAAAAATTTACATAGTTCTCGTTAAATATTTCAGGAATGCCTTACGCCCTCATTTATAGATTACTTTCTTAATCTCTAATCAGCCACAACCCATCTCTTACTACCTGCTTGCAATTTACATGTCTACAAAAGAATTCTAGATTCATTACCATTCTATTTTTATACTCTCCCTTTACCATCTTATTTTCCTATTCATCTTTCCTCTTTGCTTACTATGTTCAGCTTGGTGCCAAGTTAAATTATCAATTGATCCATACTGCGACAAAATACCTATGCTCCAATCAATTCCACTCCTGTGGACTAAACACAGGTTCACAGTAAATCTGTGTTTGGTTTCTCCAGTGTTGAGACATCACATTGTGAACACCTAATGTAGGACACCAAATTGGAATCACTAATTCACCTGTTTGAGTCTCTGGATGGTGGAAAGGGAAGAGGTGAGAGGACAGGTGGTGCATCCTGTACAGTTGCATGGGAAAGTGCCATAAGTTGGTGAGTGGTTGGTGGAGGTGGAAGAACAGACCAGGGAGTCACAAAGGGAGCAAGACTTTCATAATGCTGAACGGGCAGGGAATGCATGTCTGCTGGTGGAATCTTGGAGCTGGACAAAATTAGGATTCTTCCTGAACCACAGTTTCCCCAATACCAGAACTCATCTATCTTCCGCACCACTGAGCTCACCCAATCCCCTCCTGGGCACAGCGAGAAAGAGCTCCCTTGGTCCTCACCTTCCACATTCAATGTATCGCTCTTCACAATTTCCAACACAAATTTGAGGAACAACATCTTCTGTCTGGGCAAATTTCAGACTTCCAAACTCAATATTAAATTCTCCAACTTTAGGTAACATACTCTGTTAATTCTGGCAGATGGCCAGTTCTGATAGACAAAACAGTCATCCATCTATGATTTTAGCTCAGTTTCTCTCTCTATAGCCTGGCCTGCTAGGCATATCCCACAGCCCTGCTAACACAAAGAAATAAAATGTGCTTCTGAATGCCACTTTAACATTTATTCTCAATCTCCTTTGTTCTATCCATTCCACCCCCAACCTCTTTGAAACTGTAAACTAATCTGTTTTCTCTCTTTCCCAGTTCTGATGAAACATACCCAAAATGTTAACTGTTTCTTTTTCCACAGGTGCTGCATGACCCGATGAGTGTTTCCAGCATTTTCTGTTTTTACAAAAGGAATAAAGAGCAACAAGCAAATCTACACTATCTTAAAAATCGTAGAAACATACAGCACAGAAACAGGACCTTTAGCCCATTGAGTCCACACCAACCATCAAGCACCCCACTTACATTAATCCTACATTCCCAACAACTTTCCCTACAGTCTACAACTCACTGATACCCAGGTTGCTGGAACCACAAGGCAGCAGTTCTACAAGCTGTGGCACCATGCTACCTTCTTAAACTTCAAATAAAAGGGAGGATTAGGCAAACATACATTTTTGACAAGAATAATTTTTATATAATATTTTATTTCATAAGGGCAGGACACAAGGTTGAAGTGGCAGAAGAATTACAATGTACAACCTGGTCTAATACTTGCACCCTCTGTAATATATGCAAGGGAGTCAAGCTTAAATGTCATGATCAAGTCAAGACAAAGGGAAACTGACTGATATATTTATTAATTATAAAGTAACCAGCTACAATATTTTTAATTATTTTCCTCTTCTAATTTCTCTCTCAGCTTACAGAATAAACTTGTAAAGGGCACACATTCTTAAATAGTTGCTCCAAAAACATTCATTACTTTTATTCCTTGTATTCTGGCACAATAACATTTCTGTAGTTGTAAGTAACTTAAAATATCTTGGATACTTTTTTGAGACTCACCGAGCTTTATAATATCCATTTCCATATGAAATCAAGAATGATCCATAGGTTCAACTGTTCCCTCTATTTCTTGACTATCCATTTCTTCAAGGTCTTCATTCAAAAGGGTTGCTTCATGTACCTTGCAGGACGGTATGGACGAATAAGATAACAGTTCCACACCAGTTGTTGTTGTTTCCATACCTAAATTCTCATTGTCACCTGCTTGCGCAGCGATGGATGGTTGCTCCGGGGCATCCATTTGAAGACTTTCAGTTCTCGTTATTAATGGGACAGAAGTTGTTGTAGAGTGCACTTTTGTTTCATGAATATCACTAGTAATTGATTCTTCTGCACTCTGGTCCTTCAAGTGTTTATCCATGGAAGCTTGAATAGAAGATACCATCTCCTGCAACTTCTTGCGTTGTGCTTCAACTAAGTTGGGGTCAAGTTGCCTACCATCTCGCATTGTCACAAAACCAGGTGCCATTCGTATTAGCTGACTATCTCCACCAGTGGATTTGGGCGGAGAAGCCCCTTGCTTGGGACTAGACTTGCCAATAGCACAATTAAGATCTGTTGCTGAGGAACTGCCTGTACTTTGTTTTCTAGGCATCTGCATTTCCCTGCTATGCCTCTGCTCCAACTGTGGGCTACTTGAAGCAGTCCCTAGGGAATGGCCTTTTCCCTGGAAAGCTGTGACATTTGGCATTTGTTCAGACTTTTTTCGTACTACACCTCCACTTCCAAGTTTCATCCCTCCATGTGAGGAAGGACTTCCCTCTCTACTTCTTGGTCCTCCCTCAGACCGTAACTGACTTAAGGCCTCTTTGATCATATTGTCAATGTCAGGACCAATGGGAATGTGTCCTGCTGGATCAATGCACAACTCCAGTCTATCGTCTGTCCCATTGTACACAAATGTTTTACCAGGAAGCTGAGGAAGTGTGAAGTGCTTGCCATCTGCCAAACCTAAGTACAAGGACGAATAGCAAAAATAAAATATTAGAATCAGTTAACAAATTTTATACAACCTAGTATTATGATCTCCATTTAAAAAAAATTGCAAAGAAAAATGGCATTTCATTGATACTAATGAATTCTCATACGTGTTTCCAAGTGACATGTGACTGATTAAGCAGACAATAGATCTGCAATGAAATACAGTTTGCAATAATGGCAAATCTAAATTGCACTCAAAAACCACCAGAATTATCAGAATTAACTGGGATACCAGACACTTATGCCCTGGTGTTGTTTTCACAAGTCCACAACAAATGGGTTAGATCTAGCTGCACCACACAAACCATTATCAGACTTACCTGCGTTGTGTAGAAACTGCTTACTCATCCAGGATACTGAAATGCAAAGACAACCCTACTACCCTCCATCACCCAAGCTTTTCAGTTTTTTGCTATAAACCAATTTCTTATCCCTGTTCATGCCTTCTTCAACCACAATTCCAATACACACAAAAAGTTTAGGAACATATTTATCACTCAGATCACTATCATCCATCCTGCAACTTGTGCCTTTAAAAGTCCTCTCCACATTTATTGCCAAGTTTCAGGTTCACAGATTCATGCAATGACAGCTGATGCTGTTCAAATCTGTACTGATTCTTTTCCTAACCATTCAATCTAATACTATTTAATTCCTAAAGCATTTAATGATTATTATTTGCAAATAATAAATTCCCTTTTAAATCAGCATAAGGTCTCTGAAATTGATAACGAACTCAGAGCAGTTTTTAAAAGAATCCGGCATGTCCCAATGTATTTTATAACTAATTAAACACTTCTTTAAATGTGCACATTATTGTAATTTTGAATTTTGGTTCAAGAATGGTTCAGGGAAGATAACAATGTTTCAACCACCTTGTGAATAAAAAATATCCAACCACAGAAGAATTTAACACAAACGGTTGCAATGCATTCTAAAAGAGCAATAGCAACATTTACCATGCATTTGCACAAACAGATTTTTTTTCCTGGGAAGCTACTAGTCTTTGTCACAGGAAGAATTAAAATCCAGGGAAAAGAACACAAGCTGCAGCAGTAAAGCAAGAATGCAGATGCCTATCAATTGGGAGAAGGATTGAGAGAAGAAGGGGTAAACAATAATGGACTGAAGAAAAAGAAGTGAATGTAGAAGCCACAGGCAAAACACATGGAGGAAGGAGGACAGAAAATAGAGAGCAGTATGAAAAATATGGGCCTGGGAAAATGGGCAGTAGAGGAAGACAAAGGGGTTGAGAATATAGAAGAATCAAGGAAACAAAATCTGTGGGTTGGAGCAGGACATCACCAATATTGTCCAAGTCAGAGCTGTACAGCACAGAAACAGGCCCTTTGGACCAAATTGTCCAAGCCAACTGTGGTGCCTATCTCTGTGAATCTCATTTGCCAACATTAAGCCCGTATCCCTACCTAGCCAAGTGCCTTTTAAAATTTGTAATTGTATCTGCCTCTATCACTTCCTCTGGCAGGTCGTTCCATATATATCCACCATGTTGTGTGGAAAAACTTGCCCCTCAGATTTCCTTTAAATTTCTCCCCTCACCTTAAAGCTCTGCTCTCCAGTTTTGGACTGCCCTACCATGGGAAAAAGATTATCATAATCTCATAAAGTGCCATAAGGTCACCCCTGAGCCTCTGATGCTCCAATGAGGACAAATCTAGCCTATCATCTCTCTCCTTGTAACTCAAGCCCTCCATTCCAGTCAACATTCTGATGAATCTCTTCTGCACTCTTTCTAATCCTTCTTATACTATGGCGACAAAGACTGTACACAATACTCCAAATGTGATTTAACCCACATTTTGTACAGCTGTAATAACCAGATCCTCCACAGAAATTACTCCAGAGAAAACTATTTGCCTGCAATAAGGGCTTTGAAATCTCACTTTTTTAAAAAAATCCAACTATCAGCATAACTTCCAAAATTCCACACACTGTCTCCCACTCTTACAACAGAGTAACAAACAAAATTCTGTGCAAAGTTCTCCCACAATGGCACGGTGACAGCTGCACTTCTGGTGAAGTTGTAGCAGCAGAGTAGGAACGACTCCAAGGAAATCCCAGCCCATATTTTCATCAGTTTGAAACCTTCCGAAATTAAAATAGATAAGCTTTATTTAAAAGTTAATTGAAAAGATTCTCAAATTCATTATCTGGTTTGTTATTATGCAAATACCAGAGGACATACATTTAAAGTGAGAGGGGGAAAAGTTTAAAGGAGATGTGCGAGGCAAGTGTTTTTTAAAAAATTAAACAGAGTGGTAGGTGCCTGGAACAAGCTGCCAGAGGTAGTGGTGGAAGCAGATATGATAGAGGCATTTAAGAAGCTTTTACATTGACTTATGAATATGCAGGAATGGAAGGATATGGATCATGTGCAGACAGAAAAGTTTAGTTTAATCTGCCATCGTATTTAACACAGATCTCGTTGGCCGAAGGGCCTGTTCCTGTGCTGTACTTTTCTATGTTCTGAAACGTACAAGTTAAATTTTTGAGGAAATAATAGCTCGGAATTTTGAGATAATTGAAAACCGCTACAGGCATATAATCAGCATTGCATGTCACAAGTGCAGAAGGCCTCCAAATTTTCCTCACACAGAAGTACACAGTTTAATCGTGAAAATTAATATTGTTAAGTACATAAAGTTTCGATAGCTCATGGAATAAACAATTTTTAAGATATTAAACTTTTCAGGTACTTTGGGGAGGAAATAATTTTTTGTTCCGATGGTTACTTATTTCATTGGTTTATTTGTCACTGGCAGTCTTTCTTGACTGATTACTCAATACTGGTATTTTTCTATATAACTGAAATGTTTTCCAACCATTTTCTTTGCTTCCAATTTCAACATTACCCAACTCTGACTCACATTTGCTGCTGGTTCACATTGAGCCAAGTTGTTACAGCAGGACCACTGCAGAAAGTAATTGTGTGCATGCAAAATGCAAGAATGATATATGTAGATTAACACAATTAAGCCAAGGTTAAAAGGACAGGGCATGGTTCTGTTTCTGGAAGTTAAAAACAAAAATGAAAAACCTGAAATATTTTAAATCTACCCAAGGAAGATGGTGACTTCAAAGTATATAAAATTAAATTTAAAAATACTGAAAGCACCACCATGAAAAAGAACATCCCATTCATTTTCAGAAGGTTTTCAGATGAAAGCAGCCCTCGAAAACAAAGGTCCTTGGTCATACTTAGGCAAAATAATCTTACAGATGAATAAAATTGGTCAACCATGGCACCTATTGCACTCATAACTAATTGATGAAAATATGGGAGTCAAGATATTTTTCAGCTTTTATAAATTATTAATAATTTGCTATTTCAAATATCCAACATTTTACTAATAATAATGTGGAAGAATGGCATATATAGTTAAGAAGAAAATGAAGAAACAAAAAAGAAACACAGACAGAAGATGAAAGAGAAAAAAAAAGCCTTGGATCCTAAAAAAAGGACGTTAACCATAGAAATCCTATATGTGACAGATGTAAATCAAATGTGGCTTCTTTGACACGTATGTTTTGGTCCTGTCCTCTTTTGGAAAAATATTGGAAAGACATTTTTAACATTATTTCAAATATATTGAAGATTGATTTACAACCTCACCCTATCACTGCAAGTTTTGAATTACCAAGGATAGAGTCTGGCCATTTATCTGCTTCCACTAACTGTATGATTGCGTTTGTTACATTAATGGCCAAACGATCCATTTTGCTCAAATGGAAGGATCCAATACCCACTACTACTTTTCAATGGTTCTCTCAAACTATATCATGTTTAAACTTGGAAAAAATTAGGAGTGGTACTGTTGATCCTTCACTTAAAATTTGAAGATATTTGGAGTCCATTTATTCAATATTTTCACATGATGTAGATTCCCTTTCAATAACTTTCCAACTTAGAGGAACGGAATTGACGACATAATATTGCTCGGTTTTTACTGAGAAATTTTAGTCCAGTCTTTTTTTTTTCTTTTTTTATTTATTTGGTTTTTTGGACATTTTTCTGTTTAGTTTATATTGTTTATAGTTTTTCTTATTGATTTGGGTTTTTTTCTTTCTTTTTTTAATCTATACAATAAATCTTTTTCTTTCCTTTCTTTCATATTATATTCATTGACTAAGAGATCGTTGGATCTACAGTTTTTTTATATCTTATTGTTCTTTATGATTATCTATGCCATGATTGTTTTCCAGATTTCTTTGTATTACATGTACGAACATTGATGCTATATATTAATCTGTATTAATTTGAAAACTAATAATAAGATTGAAAGAGAAAGGATGCAACAAGAGCTGCCATACCATGGAGTGGAGAAATTAAAATCAGATACATTTAAAATGAACTAATAAAATTAAAGCCAAATATACAATCTAAATGGTACTTTGAGAAGGTACTAGAGATTCCAAGAGTTTGAAATGTTCAGAATACATTTAGTAAATATCTAGAAGCCATTCCACAGAAACTGAATGAGCATTGGAAAGATATGGAACAATTAAAGAGAAATAGCAGAGGTTTGTTGAAGTAAACCATGTTTGACTGGTATAATTGAGTTAGGTAACTGTATTGATAATGGAAGTGTGGTGGATGTTGTGTATACAAGTTGTCCAATCATGCACATGCACAGCTCGTTGATTGCAATATGTGGTATTCAAGAGAATGCACCAACGTAGATGAGAAAGTTAATAAAGCCCAGGAAACAGGTTCTTGTGATAAATGGACGTTTTTAAGACTGGAGCAATATCAACAGTGATGCCTTCCAGAAGACAATATTTGAAACTTGGCAGAGTATTAGCATCTCCACACAGCACAAAAATAGAGAATGAGGTTAACTCAGAAGAGAATGGCACAAGATATATCTGTACCTAGCTTGGAATGGCTTATTTTAAAAGGAAATTGAGATCCTAAAAGGGACTGCAAAAAGGGAAAAAAAAAGCATTTACAGTATCTTCCATTTCTGGAAGTTTCTATAAGTTTATCACCAATCTAATAAAAAGCTACATTTGCCTGTGTGATGTGGTTTTTAAAGCAGCAGCAAACTTTAAACATTAAACATTAATTGATAATGCAGACATTTCCCTGCTATTCATGTTCAGACATATATATAACAAGTTACACTTGAAAAAAATTATTTCTCTATTTACTAAGGATCAGTAAAGTGATGAAACCTGCAATGATGAAAACAGCAACGTGACTTAGCTTACCCACATCTTTCTTCATTGCATTATAGAACACCCCACCTTCTTCAAATAAGTGTGGTAGCTTCTTTGCATATGACCAAACATCTTCTCCTAAGTATTGCAAACAAAAAAAATTATAGTTCCAAGCAGCTGATCAATTTTACCACTAAATTATTTACTTCACCATTCTGTAATTAGATATCTCAATATAATGATGAATGGAAGCACCAGCATTTCATCTGAAACCAATTTTTTTCTTTATTTAAAAACCCATTTATATAGTTCTTCGTTTTTATCCATTGCACAGTTCTAACCAGGTTAGATTGATAAACCAACCTTAAGCCTCAACAAAAATACTCAAAAACAGACAGAAGGAAATGTGTAGGAATAGTTTGATTTATTTCCCCCAGAGATTTTGATTATGCTTTGTGTGCAATTTGGTTGCATCTACTTCAAAAATAAAACCAAATGCAAATCACATTGCATCTACCACAAAGTCATTTAGGGAAGAAAACAAATCCTAGTGGCAAAAGAGTTGAAAGATTTTAGTTGGACATTCTGATCCATCACAGCACTATGTTCAACAATGCAAAATACAAGCACAAATTAGCACAGAAATGCTAAATTTTGGATTATATCCTATAAATGTTTTTTTAAATTTCCAGAGATAAATAGAATCACAAACTTATTGTTTGGGAGAGACCACTTGGGCAACCACGTCCACACAATTGGAGGAAGAGGTAGTCAGGCTACTCCTACTTCCGACCTCTCAGTCTATACCTTTGCAGGTCAAGATATGTCAAGAATGTAACTAGACAAGTATTTCTGCCTCCACCATCCTCTGAGTAAAACAATTGTCCTCAAGTCCTTTCTAATCCTTCTATCCCTCAATAGGTCAAAATTAACCTGCCTAGAGAATTATGTCTTCTTGTATTCACTCAGTCTGGGCTTCTTATAATATTGTACACCTTAATTAAGCTTCCCCTCAGCCTTCTTTGTTCTAAAGGAAACAACCACAATGCAGCCAATTTTTCCTCATAAATAAACTCCAACCCCAACATCCTTGTAAATGTCCTCTGTGACTTCTCTAATTGCTATCACACTCTTCTTGTAATGTGGTGACCTCAAAAGTAAAGAGAAATCTAGCTGCAACCCAATTAATATTTTATACAATTCTAGTATAACCTCTCTAATATTACATTCTACAGCTTAGCAATAAAGTATCCCATATGCCTTCATAACCACTTTACCTACTAGTCATGCAATTTTCAGGGATCAGTAAACAGGCACTCCAGGATCCCTTCATTTTTCCACATTGCTGAAATATCCTAACTTTACCTTCTTTGATTCCAAATGATTTTTCCCTTCGAACTTCTTTGGTTCAAATTCTATTTTCCTGCTTTTCTGCACACTTAACCTGTCAAATCAATAATTTCCTGGAATCCCTGTTTTTTCTGCTCATTATCAATCATACAGCCAATTTTTATATCACTTGCAAATCTCTTAATCACAGCTCCTCTACTGTCTAAATCCCTGGTGGATAGCACAAGGAGCAAAGAAATATCACTGTTCCCAATGGAAACCCAATGCAAATAGGTTCCCACTTCTTATGCACACCGAAGAGCAGCACAGTGGTGCAGCTTGTAGACCTGCTGTCTCACAGCATCAGTGATCTGGGTTGAATGCTGACCTTAGGTACGGACTGCAAGGAGTTTGCGTGTTCTTCCGCATGGGTTTTCTCCAGGTGCTGTGGTTTCTTCAAACATCCCAAAGTTGTGGGGGTTTGTAGGTTTATTGATAACTGTAAATTGCCCCTAGTGTGTAGGTGAATGGTAGAATCTGGGGGGGGGGGGGGGGGGGGGGGGACGAGATGAAAAGAACGTAGGGAGAATAAAGATAATGGAATTAATGTAGGATTAATGTAAAAATGGGCAAGTTGATAGTTGGTGTGGACTTGATGGGCTAAAGAGCCTGTTTCTGTGCAACATCTCAGTGTGACTTTGAGCTAACCCAACACCTTTATCTGCCAGTTCTACAGGAATAGTGTTTAAGTATTCAAGTCCTGTGCTATTGTTTACAAAAAGCTCAGTAGTAGATAAAGGCAGGATTCCAGTTTACTGGATGTTTAAGTTTCATCAACTTTGTCTCTTCACAATTTGTACTCATGTTCAGGCCTTGCTACATTTTATTCTCTCTTCCCCCCACACCCAATAAGATATAGAGTATATTTATTACTTAATTTTTAAAAAATGAAGGTAGCCACTTGGTTATACAAAAGCTTGAAAAGATGTGGGTGTTCTTGTGGGTTTTGAGTCCTGGGTCAGCTTTTGCTTGTTTTCTAGGCTGAGATCTATGCATCTTACTCAAATGACAAATTAAGCGAGCCACTGAAGGCACATATTATACTTGCTAAGCAATCCAAAGGGAACATAATGATGATTAGTATAAATCTCAAATTCATTCCAATTAGTATAGCCATCCCAAAATAAATATACACATTTCCTGCAAAAGAGCTTGGGGAGGAATTTAAAATCAAATTGTTCAGCGTAATTGAAAAGAAAATCACATTTAAATGTTGCCATTGCTTCATTTAGTACTTTAAACAGGAGTCAGTAAGTTGGTCTCACTATCTCACCAAATTATTTCTTCACAAATGCAACAAGAACTGTGCAATATTTTCAGTGTCACTTATATTGGCCACTTAGATATTCTTTATTATGAACAAGCAAAAGAAAGATCACCTGCTGGAAAATGCTGCTCACTTTTATCAATTAACTACAGCAGTTGGAATGTGCTAATTATAAGCTATAGAGGTCGCACTTATGTGTGCACTGCACTTCCAGGATCACAAGATCACAAGACAAGGGAGCAGAAGCAGGCCATTCGGCCCATCGAGTCTGCTCCAAGGAAAAGGGAAAAAGAAATGGGGTGGGAAAAAAAAGAAAAGAAAAAAAAACTATTCTAATCCCATTTTCCAGCCTTATCCCCATATCCCTTGATACCCTGACTATTTAGATATCTGTCTATCTCCTCCTTGAATACCCCCACTGATCTGGCCTCCACTGCTGTGCGTGGCAAGGAGTTCCACAATTTCACCACCCTCTGGGTAAAGAAATTTCTCCTCATCTCTGTCTTGAAACTGTACCCTCTAATTCTAAGATTGTGCCCTCTGGTCCTGGACACGCCCACCAAGGGAAACAGCCTAGCCACATCTACTCTATCCTTACCTGTCAACATTTTAAATGTCGCTACGAGGTCCCCTCTCATCCTTCTGTACTCCAGCGAGTACAGTCCAAGAGCCGACAAACGCTCATCATACTTAAGCCCTTTCATTCCTGGAATCATTCTCGTAAATCTCCTCTGAACCCTCTCCAACGTCAGCACATCCTTCCTAAGATGTGGGGCCCAAAACTGCGCACAGTATTCCAAATGAGGCCTCACTAGCGCCCCGTAGAGCCTCATCAACACTTCCTTACTTTTATAACAACACTTCCTTACTTCAGCATTGCCTCAGCCAGATCAAACACACAAGGAAACTTTTCGTCATCACTATAATATATTTGGTTGCTATGCATATATTAAGTATATGCAACAGGCTTCCAGTACATGGAAGACCATGGTCCTGATTTTCTTAAGACACATTCTCCATTCTCTAAAACTCTGATGAGGCTCTGAAATACAACAGAACTTCGAATATCGTGACACGAGTCAAATGGGCAGACCAGATACAAGTACCACTCACAAAGCTCCTCCTGAAACCTTTACACTGGTGGAAAAATTCCACTCTCAGCTCTGCCATCTTTCAAATTTGTTGGCTTCTCAGAGAAAACCATGTAAAAACACAACTTAAATTTACAAAGAACAAGAAAATCAAGAAAAAATCTTTAATCAAAGCATAAAATTCAACAGAAATAACTTAAAATTAAATACAGCTTGCCTTATTCTTATATCTCTCTCCAAAAGGTTCTACAATGCCCATTCAAATGAATGGGCTCACTTATCCTACAGAGATCAGCATGCTATTGAGAAACTACTGACACCGCTCAACAAGGTTGGTCTTCTGAACTTATACCAATATCCCAAAACTTGACAAAGCTCATGCTCAGAAATGCTGGTAGTTCTGTTTCACTCTTTCCAAAAATCCAGCAAAATTCAAGCCCACATAATGATTGCTTGGAATATTCTAATACATCCCAGCTGCTTCCAGCTGAACTATCACATGGAGATATACATGTCACATAGCAAGTTCAACAGTTCAAACTTAAAACTTCAAAGAGATAGTTAATGTGGTGAATTTCCACTCTAATGTATGGTATGCAAACAAATTAATTTTTCTATTAAACAAGTATGCACATCATTTGTAAACTATCAAGATAGCTTCATAAAGTTCCATCAAAACAAATTTGCAATGCAGGATATTATTTGCAATTAATCGTGGCTTCAGAAGATTCCAGAAATAACTCCAAAAATTCCAGAACAGCTTCCAAACCCATTTTTGTAATCAAATTTAACAAACTGTGAAGATAGAACTTGGGAAAGATGCATTAATTGATCAGAGTATTCTGAACTTTCAGATTTGTTATGTGTTTAAAGTTTCACTCTAAAAATAGCAGCAATACCACACAGCTTCACAAAGCAATACTATAAAAGCTATTCTTGAATATTCTGCAACTCTAAATGTAAACCAATTCCACCAATGTTCAAAATCCTATTTTCAATTTCTGTACACTAAACTTTGTAGGAAGGCCAAATTGAAACAACATAATCTGGTCTTTAAGTCAATAACAATATTTTTCAATTAATTATGTACCGAACATTCAATACTTTATATTAGACAATTACCAAAGATGTGCTTTGTATAAAAAAAGTTAACTGTACTAAATGGTGGATGCAGGGGTTAAAAAAAATCTACTGGGAATAAAAACCAACTGCTGACCTGAATTTATTGAACTGGCCTGACTTTTAACACTCTTTCAATATTTACTAAGATTATTCCAAAAATTGCAACTGTTAAGCTTTTATTCATGTTTATTTGGCCCAAGTCAACATCTAATTAACATAACATTAGAACAGCCAAATGGTTTAATTAGAAAACTTAATGCAAGTCTCATTAAGCTGTATGTTGCAACATTAGCTGCTAACCCAAAGAGGTATTTAACATTGTTATCCGAGTGCAGAAGATTCACATTTCACATGCAAGTTGTCATGGGTTTTAGCCAGTCACATATTATTAATAATTACACAAGGGTATTTAAATATCTCTAACCAACAACAAAATCTAATTTGAGTCTTCATGCAGAACAGAGTGCATTTACCTTTGTAATTTAACTATGTTTCTCTGTGTCAGCTATGGCTCAATGGCAGCATTCACCTCTGAGCTAGGAGGTTGTGGGTTCAAATCCCACACCAATGACTTGAGTCCAAATTCTGGACTGACATTTCAGCATAGTACCACAGGGACGATATTGTTAGAGGCCTTGTCCTTTCAAATCACAACCCCACAGTAAGAATAGGCATGAAGGATAAATATCCTCCTACGTTTCAGGATCCTTTGAATTCAATTAATGTTCTCTCACTATTTTTAGTTAATGATATTCATTTTCTTTTAAACATATACGTTAACAAAATAATGGACTGAATAACTAGGCATTTCTTCTGTGCTCTGTACAGTGTTGTACAGCTGAATCTCCATCCACAGAAAATACTGACAGTGTTTGATAGGACCAGGGTTGAGAAATCCAACTTGAGTGCAGTTATAGAGCAGATGTCTAACTGGGGCCAGTCAAATCCAGAAGATACATACCTGCAAGCCACTGAATGCCTGTGATTCACTATTGCACCATCAGCTACAGCAAAGAAATTACAACAGCATAAAAATAATGTAAGAGCCAAAAGGGTGGGGTGGGGGGGAGGGGAATCAAGATTGAAGATTGAGAGAACTTTCTTGATCAATCTGTTTATGGCTCAATGAGAATGCCAGTATTGCTGGACTTGGCTCTCAGAAATGAGCTACTGTCATAACATCATGAGATTTAGAGTAGCAATGGAAAAATACTGTATATATACCATTCCAAGGTGAAATAGTTCAATGCAGGATTATTTTCAATAGAATGAGAACAGGTCTGGTCCAGGTAAACTGTGACCAAAGTTTGTCAGGCAAATCTGCAATTGAGCAATGGGAGGTGTCTAAAATAGAGATGTCTGGGTACATTTTCATGAGGGAGAAATGCAGAGAAATTAAAGGCAATGGTCTACGGATGGTCGAGAGGACAGCAAGTAAAGGGGATAAACCGAGTAATTATAGATCCGTCAGTTCAACCTGAGTTTTGATGGAAGTGCAATAAATAATAATTTTTAAAAAAGACAAAATTAGCAGACGCATGGACGAATATCAATTGATTAGACACAACAAACATGGATTTTTTAAAAAGGCAAATTTTGTGTAACCAGATTGGGAGTCTCTCAAATGAAACAACACAAAAGGGTCAATGAGAGAAATAAGGTTGATGTGGTATATTTGGACTCCCAAAAGGCATTCTACAAAATACTACATCATAGGATTTTAGACTGGAGTTAAGTTTTCCAGTGGTCGGGTTGTTAGCTACTTACTTTTACTTAAAGCAAACCTGCAACTACTAAATGGGAGATATACTGTGGCACATTTCAATGAAAGTGTCTTTACTGGAACTGGAGATGTCTTTCACAGTTTCCTAGAGTTTTAGAGATATGCTCCCCCAAAACACGAATGGATGCTGAATACCCTCCGCTTATTCTAATGATCATGCATTTTTACTAGTAAAACACTTAACTAGCCCATCCATGTCTCGGAGTAACTGATGAAGTCAGAATAAAATAATCAACACCTGCCATATTATCTCCATAACCTCGTCAAGGCAACAAGCATCCTCCAAAATTCTCTGCTCCTCAGATGCTGACCCATGTGAAATTAATTTCCACCATAAGATAATTATGAATGTACTAGTGGAAAAATGTTAAGAAACCATTAAGTTATTTTGATCCAAAACATTCTGACTGATAGAGAGGAGGCAGGAGAGTCAAAAGGAACTCTAGAAAGGAAATTGAAGGTGCAATTGAAAAAAAAGGACACTGGGGAAAAAGACCAGTGAAGTGGGGCAAACAGTATTGTTCTTTCCACCAGTTGTATGGGACAATAGCCAAGTGCTATGTCGCACAATTCACCCAACATTGGCATCTGTGCCTTTACTCTCAACTGCTTCCACAAGACCCGCTGTCTTCTTTGAATGCTCTACTTAAATGCCATTATACTCCACTATTTTGCCATATTTTATAATGGTTCCTTCCTTAGTTCAATGTCCATTTCTTTGATTGTGCTTCTAATGTGTTTCAGTTTATTTTCCGTGTTATATCAATTCCTATCTATTTGTACAAGTTCCTATCTATACTGCAATTCTACTTTATTTTTCATTTTCTGAATTCCATCCTGGAAAAATAATCAACCTATTTAGAATTCTGCTACTTCCAATTTTTTCCTCCAATATTTGGCCTGCTTACTTATAAATTCAGGCCTCCTACATTGCTTTCAAATGGAAAGCATAGACATGAATTTTATATTTTAAATTATAACTCTCTTACAGAAAGCAGAAAGGAGACAAACACAGAGCCAAACCAACAAGTTCAACTGTGAACAAAATGACCACAGACAGTGTGGCCAAACTTTGTGACCACATTTTGAAACTAGAAAACATTCTGTAACAACAGAGATTTTAAAATGCAGGGTTAGACTCCATAATGGCCTCATGAGTAAAATCATTTCACAGTTTTGCACTAAAGCAAAGGCAACCAAGGATCCAAACCGTCTTTTCTATAAAAATTCCTTACTTGGGATGTGGAATTGTAAAACTCGGTTCTCCCTCTCCTTGTCCCAATGAAGTAACAACTTAATATATTAGCCTAGATTTCTATTCTTGTCTACCATTAAGAAACCTAATGGAACTGCTCATGTATAAAAGAGGTAGAAAATAGCAAGAGACTTAACTGCTTAAGTCTTGGAGTTTAATAGCCCTGTAATTTTAACTAAGTTTGTTGGTGAACCATAACAGAAACTGCTATTTCTATAGCTGGGATGTAACCACCTGAATGAACTGAATACCAAAATGATTCAGAGAACCCCCTTTCCCCAACCCCCCCCCCCCACCATGCTTCTTCTTTTCTTCCCTTTACTAGCCTCTCTTTTTTTTCTACCCCCTTCTTCTTACCTTTGACCTGTCCCCAGTGGATCTGCTCTCCCCTCCTCCCCCACACCTGCCTATCACTATCTCTTATCTGCATCTACCTATCACCACCTTGTGCCCACCACCCCCCTTCTTTTGTCCACATCACTGCTCTGCTTTTTCCTCCTATATATATATATATTAGGCTTTCCCTATCTTCAGTCCTGAAGAAGGGTCTTGACCGAAAACATTAACTGCCTGCTTTTCTCCACGGATGCTGCCTGGTCTGCTAACTTCCTCCAGCATCATTGTGTTTTTCATTTACCAAAATGATTTTTTTTGGAGCAGAAGCAAAGTGAACTCTATAAACACCTTTTTTTCAGCCTGAAAATACTAAACATGCCAAGCATTGTCACCCATTTTCATAGAAAATGGACAAAATTTTGGACAGTGTGTTTCCTAGAATGAGTAAACATTACAGAATCTAATGCCAAAATATTTGTTCAGTCAATCTAAGCCAGTATTCTAATAAGATGCCTAGATTTGCTTACACGGTTAATGATTGAGGTTTGAACTTTGAAGCTCTGTCTATATAAAACCAAAAAAGTTCATAGATTTAATTCATTAACATAGTAGGGAAAATAGTATTAGTACCAGAACAGGTTCTTCAAAACTCCACTAATGATGTGCAGCTCTCAATATAGTATTTACAAAACATACTAATCAGGTCTATTTATAGAAACTCTAAATCCACTTATGTTAAATGCATATGAATACATATTTTAAAAAGAAAATCAATTCTTAGATAATTACTTGCTTATGTTCTATCCCACTGCTTACACAAAGTTAATTTCACCCAAATGTTATCCATAATGCAGTATAATGTCCACTAAGTAGTTTTGGAAAATCTTCAAAAGAAACATGTAATTGTGGCTCAACTGATTTTCAGTTGACCTGCTGTACTCATTGGCAAATGATGGTCATATGTGTTAATCCATACACAGAAACCTCTTTGAATCTGAGATGAATTGCAATCAAATCCAAACAGCCTAAATATATTAAACTCCAGAATCTCTCTCTTGTTCTGTCAACACACATCTAATATTCTTTATGTGGTCAAAATGCAACAATACCATTATGCTGTCTGTTCTTCCTTCCTAATACTTTCCACATCATGATCTAATTAGCTCAAATAACGGCTGGGTGAAGTGACTTGCAGGCTTCATCACATCATAGTACTGATTGCATCAAGTGCACTAGCTTCACTCTTGCTAAATATATGCAGATAAATAGTGCTGCAGCCTTGCAACGGAGTCTATTTCAACTCTTAAAATTAATGTGGATTGTAAATGAATCGGTAGGTTTTACAGGATACAAGGCAAAGGAACCTAGTAATGAATATATTATTATACATTCCCAGCATTTGCTTCAAATTTCGACCTTTTGTATTTCTTTCCTCTTTTATATCTACCAGTTAATTCCATCCCTTCCCCATAATGAACCTAGTTAATGAAATTGATATAAACAAAGATAATTTCTCACCCATTAAGGTTGCAAGAAGGCAGAGGGATGACATTTCAAGATCAATATGGTCTTGCACATCCTTAACAGAAGCTCGACCAGATGCTTCATTTTCTTCAGCTTTCCAGGAATGCGCCACAGATGTTGAAGCAGCAGCTACAGATTCCTTGATGTCCTTCATAATCTCCACAGATACACGATCACCATGCTGTAGGGGCAAAGCATCGTTCTCAAATCCCACCTTGGGAGGATGCAGTTCCTTTGGAGGGAAGCCATACCGTATGCATTGCAAATGAGGAGGAAGGTTAAATTCTTTTGCTATACTTTCTTGAAATTCAGAAAAAGTTACTGATACTTGAAGGGTTAGTGTTGCCTGTCTCCCATCACTAGTAGTTACTCTAATCTTTTTCTCCTTTGTAGGTAATGGCGAATAAGGGGACTTAGTGGGAGTAGCTGGGGCAGATGATGAACCATCTTTAACAATTCTATGAACAGATGGTTGGCCTGGTCCTTTCAGATCCTGTCGTAACTTGTCAGTTTTCCTCTTTTGTATAATTGCTGCATGGTCAATAATATTCTGCTGAATACCTCGTTCAGTTTTACTCATGTTCAGTTCTTCTTTGTGCAGAGTCTTTGATTTCTGGCCCATTAAAATAATTTTGGTAGGCAAATGTGGTTCTGATATTGGTTCATCTTGCATGTCTCCAACTCTACGACTATGTGCACCTTCAACAGTGACTGGTGTATATTCATCAGGATTCTTTTTGGCTGTATGATGTAATATTGTGTTAACAACTTTCTGAATCAAAATTTCACTTCCAAATTCACCTGGAAAATGTTTGGTGACAAGCTTCATAGCAACATCATAAACATTGCTGTTTAGAGCCACTTCACTTTCATGCTGAAACCAATAAACAGTTTCTCGCACCACCCTTCCACTCCATTCCAAAGTTATTGGAAATGCTTCAGGTAAGTTATCATATTCCTTTCCTTCCCAGTAATGCTTGTAACCACAACCACATTTGCCACCAGCTGATCTAGAGTTAGTTCGATCTCCATCTAAATACACAACAGAACCATCTCCCCTAACATGGCGCATGGATGTACCATGGCACCAGTTGCAAGATGACAAATGACTCAAATTATAGTCTGGAACCAGTACATCATCTTTTGGGTCATAGGAACATACAAGATGGTTAACAGGAAAGCTGTAATTTTTGTCTGGCTTCAGCTGACCATGTGTACTTGCAGCCAAATTGTACAGCTTTCCTCCTGGAACCAGCCATTCTGTAGGCACATGAAGCTCTGAAAGAGCACCGCAAATTAAGCATTTCTGCAAACGATTTTCAATTACAGCTTTCTTTGCAGCTTCGGTTACATCTTCAGGCTGTATTCCAATTACCCCTGTTCTTCTGTATATATACTGATGAACATCTGCTACCAGTGAAGGATGGATGTCATGCTTCTTCAAGAAAATTTCTTCCATTGCAGCAACTAGCCTCTGCAAGTACTTATCCTGCAAACTTCGGTCACCTCCTAATGTACAGCTGTCATCTTCAAATAGTATGTACTTTCGAATAAGCTCTTGTGGGACACCCCAGGCTTTAGGCAACAGTTTCAAAGGAAGCCTAGGTAAAGGACCCCTTTTAATTCCAACCAAAGGTATATAATGGTTGCGTCCTGAACTGCTCCATGCAATGCAAATAGGCTTATTAAGCTGTCCGTCCTTTCCCTGACATTTTTCTTCAGGAACTAATCCTGGAAGAAAAGTAGCTGAATAATCTCCACAACTTCTCATTCCACTCAGAGAATCTAATAAAATAATTGGGCGATGTAATACATTGGCCAAACCAAATATATGAATGTTACGTAGACCCAAAGGAACTCCTTCAGGAGGAACAAACAAAGGATCACATTCATTAATGATATCCTCCCATTCTGCTGCATCAATGAAGTCATGGAATAATGCTTTGTAACGATCCAGGTTCATCTTAAAATGTAGTTTAAGATTTTCACGTAGGGCATGCCAGAAAAGCTCTCTACCCACCAAGGCCCTAGACACAGCGTGAACTAAACAATGGCCATCACCATCAACGTGAACAGGAATTAAACATTCTTGATTACTATTTGCCTTCTTGATCTCCTCCAGGGTATCGTGGAGGTACAACAGACTCCCTGAGCGATCTTTACCATAACCCATAGTCCCAATGTGCTCCGGGTCAATAAGGAAAGCCCTGTCACCCAGCAAGGCACAATCAAACATTTCCCCCTGGTTCATCTCTCTTAGGAGCTTGGCCTTCCCAGTTTGTTTATCCATGCCATACCGGGTCAGGATGGGAGACAGCAGCTTACAGTGGTAGTTGGACAGCCCCATTACTTTCACCATTTCCGTGCCCTTTTTGGGGGCCGTGACTCCCAGCAGAGCATTCCTCAGCAGGTTGTGCAGCACCACGTCAGGGTCGGTGACTTCCTCTACCTTGAGCAGATTTCTTTGTTCATGGCGCTGGCCGCATTCGGTACATTCTATACTGACTCCATAGGCTGGGAAAAATAGCCGAGCTTGGCACTTAGGATCCGGACACGTACCCGACAGAATACGCCTGTCTTTTTTCTTAGATCCTTGCAACATTCTTTCATTTATTAATCCAGGTTATAATGAAATCAGTCCATATATTTTGTAATCGTCACTGCTCACAGTGTCATGGTCAGTCGATACTGAGAGAGGCTGTTCCTGTCAGTAATATTCTTCAGTGGGAGGCGAAACGCGGAAGTACTCGGCTCCTTTTTCTTTCTCCTTCCACTCACAGTTTCCGTTATCAAACGAAACGAAACGAAACAAGTCTCCTTTATTGAAGCCAGAAGGGACCGCGGCGAGAGCAGCTGGGGGCGAGGCACGCATGCGCAGGTGGCGCGATGCGCGACGGGTATCGTAGTTGATTCGGACCTACTGCCTTTGGTTAACACGAATGGAAATGGAGGACTGTGAACTACAATTCCCGGAGGACACGGGACGGACCGCGATCGTCCGTCGAGCTGGGGACCCGGACTGCTGGACAAGCGAAAGGTGTGCTGGGAGGAGAGGTGATGGTTATGTCACGTTTGTTTTTTTTGTTTGCTTTTTGTGTGGTGATTTTGAAAATCAGCGTTAATAGGAATTGTGCTGCTCCCGATCATGTGACTTGGTTACCTAATTGAAATGATTTATATTTTTTTCCGGAGAAGTTCCACTTTGGGATATGATGCGCTTCGCGTGTATGTCCACGGCCTTTCAAACGTGTTTTCCTCCCGACTGTGAGGCCGTGAGCGCGCTGGTTCGGCCGTTTAGAACGAGCTGTCGGGCCCGCTGCGTGGTTACCAAGGAACATCGATGTCATAGCAACCCGTCATTGTCCTGATTTGATGATGTTTGACTTTTTTTTACGTGCGTGCTTGCGAAATAATCGCCAGTGATGTAATAAGGTATCGTTCTCTGATGCCATTTGATGTCGCGCCTCTGTACCTGTTGCAGTGCTGGAGGTGTGAGGGTTGTCTGCTGCCTCTTGCGGTGCTGGAGGTGTGAGGGTTGTCTGCTGCCTCTTGCAGTGCTGGAGGTGTGAGGGTTGTCTGCTGATGCTTTGGTGCTGCTGCTTCCTAGGGCAGAGCCACCAACAGAACATCAAAGGTAGCCAACTCTCAAATAGCAGTAGTGGCTGGTCCAAAAGTGTATCAAAAGTCACAGATTTCAATTCTTAAAGGGACATTTACACATGTATTTCCTTACAACGTACAAGGAGGCCGCTCAGTTCATCAAGTCTGTGCTGGCTCACAGAGCTATCATATTTCCCCACTCATTTTTCCTGTAACCTATCCTCCCACATTCCCAACAATTCTACACAAAGGGCAACTTACAATTGCCAGTTAACCCATGAACTCGCCCATCATTGGGATATGGGAGGAAATCGAGGTGGTCACAGGGAGAAAGCGTAAACTCCACATGGACAGCAGCGTTGGTCAGAATCAAACTCAGGTGACTGGAACTGAGGCAGTAGCTCTACAAGCAGTGCCATTGTATACTATGCTACTTCCTTTTTCAAAAAAGTAGCTAAATCCATTAATACTGTCACCTGTTTACATATACAAAATAAAATTAGTTAACTATTTACAAAGATGAAATAACAGGTTAAATATGTACATATGAATAATCAAATACAAACTCAAATATAAATTAAATCAGCTAACTACTACTTTGCAGCTGAGATTACCACAACTGTAAGGGTGCCGATGTATTTGGACTTTTGTTATCCAGCTTCACCACAGTTTCTAGCTTCTAGTACTTCCAAAATCGTCCCATGGTTTCATCATGGCAATCTTCCATGGTTGGCGGTTAGAGTCTCAAACTGTGTCTCCCACTTGAAACCAACTATCCTGACCTTGTGACTTGTAGGACCCCTTTGGGCTCTTCATCTTTTCAAACTCTGCACTTTTTAACTTTGCACTTTTTAACCATGTCCCCAAATGATGATCCATTGACTCAGCCAAGAATGTCTTGTGGTGAAGCATGAGATGGCCCTGCACATGGCAGAAGCAATGATTCATAGATCACATTGACTCCTTCTGTAATAACTGCCACTTAATTATAATCTTCACCATGTGGACAAATTCTTCAGATTCCTCATTACACAGTGGATGATGTGGGGATATCAGGCTATACTAGATACGATTAGAACAGAAGAATGTGATAAACTCTGCCTACTTGAACTGTGGACCACTTTCAGAATCCATTTCCTCAGGGAGGCAAGTGTTGAACGTCTGACTCAGAGCCTCTATGATCCATTCTATGGAGGTGTACGATCCAAACAGCTAGATTTCAAACCACTTTGAATGGCTATCAACCACCATAAGGAGATACTCCCTTCCCTACAGAAAGAAGTCAGTAGGTACCTGGAAGGAACGGGGTACCATCTGCACAGAGTGACAAGCAGCTGTGGTCTGTAGGTCTGACGCACTGGTAGTCTTAAAACGCTGAATAGGCAACAGATGAACTGGCCAGTACACTTAGCCTCTGGCCACCTTAATTATCAACAGATACCCTGTTCCAAATTAATTATTGCCTTTTCATACAGCAGCCATGATAGCACATTCAGTGTAGCATTTTGCTTTGATAAATATTACTCAAGAGTCATTTAGAAGTGACAGTATGATGACCCATTGTTGGAACCATGCAGTTGTCATCAGAACTGACTTTGGCCAAAAATTGCCACCAGTGATCTGTGGTCTGCAATTGCAGTTAAATGCCTGCCAACTAGAAACTTTTGAAATCAGAAAACCCCAAAAATGATGGTCAGGGCCTCCTTTTAAATCTGTGCAGTTTTTCTCAATGGAGGCAAAGGGGAAGTATATGAAATTGGTTGCTCCATTGCATACATAGAGACCACATCCACCCCATGATTGGAGGCATCACCTGATAGTTTTAATGGTTACCTTAGGTCATAATAGACAGGAAAGATTCATGACTAAATTTTACATAATTTATATTCCCTCCATTGCTCTTTACTCCAGAACCAGGGATGCTTTGTGTAATAACTTGTGGCAGGTGTGGTGGCCAGACATGGTAAAATCTTCAAGCAATCCTGAAGCATACCAAGGAAAGAGCAAAGTTCAGTAACATTAGTTGGCTCTCACATCTAATTTGCTGGACCTTTTCCAAAAAGATCTCTGCATGTTCTTGCCAACTCTGAATCTCTGATGGATAACTTTGGACTGGAGAAATGCACACTAGCTCTGTTTAAACTGTATAGCTGTATATTAGAGTCAGATTACTACAACACAGAACCAGGTCCTTTGGCCCATCTAGTTCATGTCACCTGATCTTCTGCCGAGTCCCATCTACCTGAACCCAGACCGTATCCCTCCAAATCCCTCCCATCCATGTACCTGTGTAACTTCTCTCAATTGAACCTGAATCTACCACTTCCACTGGCAGCTTGTTCCACACTCGCACCACCCTCTGAGTGAAGAAGTTTCCCCTCAGATTCCCCTTCAATATTTCACCTTTCACCCTAAACCTATGTCCTCTAGTTCTAGTGTCACCCAACCTTAGGGGAAAAAGCCTGCATACATTCACTCCATCTATACCCCTCACAATTTTGTATGCCTCAATAAGATCTCCACTCATTCTCCTGCACTCCAGGGAATAAAGTCCTAACCTATTCAACCTTTCCCTATAACTTAGGTCCTCAAGTCCTGGCAACATCCTTGTAAATTTTCTCTGCAGTCTTTCAAGCTTATTGATATCTTTCCTGTAGGTAGGTGACCAGAACTGCAAATTCTCCAAATACTCCAAATTTGGCCTCAACAATGTCTTGTACAACTTTCAACACAACATCCCGACTCCTGTACTCAATGGTCTGATTTATGAAGGCCAAAGTGCCAAAAGCTCTTTACAACCCTATCTACCTATGACACCACTTTCAAGGAACTATGGATCTGTATTCCCAGGTCCCTTTGTTCTACCACACACCTCAGAACCCTACCATTCACTGTGTAAGTCTTACCTTGGTTTGTCCTCCCAAAGTGCAACACCTCACACTTATCTGCATTAAATTCCAGCTGTCATTTTTCATCCCATTTACCTTTGTGCTTTAAAATATGTTGAGAATTTTCTTGGCTCCCTCAAACACTCCTGTTTGGCTTCTTATAGCATTGAGGCTTTCACTTGATTGCACAGCCACCTTGGGATCCCTAATAGCATTTTATCCATTATAGATTGAAAGATCTTTTGGGCTTACCTTAACCCCATGTGATAGCTTATTGCAGAGATATAAGTTCTTGTCCATATTAACTGCCAGGCAACTCAGACTCACTGAGTCTACATTCAGCTGCCCATTGATATGAGACAGGTCTGGCTTGTTGGAAGAACTTGTCAGGTCTGCAAACATACTTTCAAGTTGGACAGGAGATACTACTCATGTAAAGGGTGTTTTTAGGTAACTTTGTAGTCTGCACAAAAATGTACAGTTTTATCAGGCAAAGAGATCATCGTTAATGAGGTTGCCCATTTACAATGTTGAACCTTCACCAACACCCCATTCTTTTTTAATTTGCATAGCTCCTCTACCTGCAGCTTAAAGATATAGTGAAATAAATGGGCTTGGCTGCCAGGCAGATTTGATTGTGGACCTTGTATCAACAATGCTGCTCTATGAGCTGGTGAAAGTGTAATACATCACAAGCTTCTGCAAACCACAAATGCCAACACCAGTAACTGCTGTAGAGATGTGTCCATATCCGGTCTCTTCCCATTAGTTTCAGCCACAATTATTTGCAGTTTCCCCTGTCCAGATTATGCATGACGTTTCCCCAAGCATTTGCAGGACCTCCCCAGAGTACACCCATAGAGTGGCACTGACAATTAGTCATGGAAATCACGGCACACTAACAAGCGATCCACACCCATATGATTTCTATCTTCCGCACTCAGCCATTTAATCATAACCATAATCTTGTAATCACTAAAATGCTATACACAATAATGGACATAACATTAATTTTTGGGGCTTGTATCACCCCTTCATTGCCACCTTCCACTATGTACATGCTGGTGTTTACCAATTTTTCAACCTTTGTGATGCACAATTTCCTACCTACATGGCTTTCTGTGACCATGTGCCTTGCCACTATGGATAAAGATGTGGTTGCTGCCATTATTTTCTCTTTTGCTTGTCTGTGTTTGCACTCCAAGATCACATTCCAAGCAAGACTGCATCACATTCTTAAATGTCAGTTCTGTTCCAGTGGCTATCTACATTCTTCATCAAATATCAAGTTAAAGAGTTTTATCTGAATCCTTTCATCGAGTCAGCCAGTCCACACACCAAACAGTAGAGCAGGGCCTGATTTAAAATGATCTGGAAATTGCACTTTTCTATTATTGTCTTTAGTCTGTATTCATCAACAATTTCCTCTGGCCCCTGGTTGCGTGTGTCAGACTTGTAACTGCTAAAAATTTCAGTCAATACTGGATTAAAATGTCTGTAAAAGGTTTTTACTTTGTCTTTCTATTGGACCTCATCTGTGGTTCATAGTGCAATCAGACTCGAGGTAGAGTATTAACGTGTACTCTATTAACTTCACACTGGATCCTTGTCTTGCTGATCTCTCAAGCAACAAAATCCTAAACCCCTTGCCAGTGGGGTGTCTGTATTCCAAAGATGTATGGGTTAAGAGTTGTGGGCATGCTATGTTGGCGCCAGAAGAGTGGCGACACTTGCAGGCTGCCCCCAGCACATTTTTAGTAATGCAAAAAGACATATTTCACTGTGTTTCGATGTACATGTGACTAATAAATAAATATTTTGTATCATGTCACTTTGGTGTAGCTGCAGACTAAGTCAAATAAGTTGAGGTAGAGCTAGCAGGAAAACAGTCAAGGCACTACTAACAGAGGGCTGGTACAATAATGTATCAAAATCTGTGCCAAGTGGTACACTAATTCTTAAAGGTGCACACATACTTGTGCATACTGCATTTTCAGAATGAGGGTGAAACACGTCTTTGAGAAAATTCATTTCTTCACCTTTCGCACAAACAGATTTTATGTCATGTTCATGACTGCAGTACCATATACTCAAAAAAGAGTGAATGTTGTAATTCTAAAATATATGCCAGAAATAATCGATAGGGTTATGTAAAACCTAATTTTACTGGGGAGCCATGCCAAGGAAACACTGAAGTTAAAATCGTTTTACCTTTTTATATTTCCAAGCCATGTCTTGGTGGCTTAATCAACAATATTATCCTGGATAAAATGTGCCAGGGCAGTCTTTGAGGATTAGGGTCTTTGAAGATCAAGATCTCAGATCTGGCTCAAGACTTCTGAGCACTAGTGATCCTTACCTTTCTACATGCTTCTGGAACCTGGACCACCTACGTCAGCTACTTCAATGCACTGGAAAGATAGCAAAAACTGCTGTCTCTGCAAAATACTTGAAATTCACTAAAGTAATGAATGTTCTAGTATCTTCTTCCCAGGCCAACAACCACAACACTGAGGACACAGTTACACACAGTCAGCTTTGTTGGGCAAACCATGTTGTTCAACTCCTACACCAGATTCCCAAAACAGACACTTAATTCCAAGTTCTGTCATGGGAAGAGATTATCAGGCTGGCAGACAAAAAAATTAATGGATTTGTTTAAAGGTTCCTTGCAAAAATATAATATTCCCACTGACTGTTGGGAATCCCTGGCCCATGTCATCTCAAAATGGAAGAATATTCAGTATGGTATTGTGAACCTTGAGTTCGTGCATCAAGAACACAGAGGGGCTGTGCATAAATTGTGAAAGGAGCACAGCACCTCAGGTACTGTGCAAGAAGGAGGAGAAACAAAATATTTGATGTTTGTCATATGCAATTAAAAACACCATTCACAGTAACTGTAACTAAAATATCTTAATTTTTTTCTCATCTCATCTACTCTTGTGCCTTTCATATGGTGTAAATGTGTCTACATCACTGCCGTATCATTCCTTCATTTCAAAGTATGGTTTACTCCTTTATATCTCACAGACCTTACTTCAGATAATATTCATAAAATAATAGAATAGTTCTGGCAGAGGAGGAGGCAACTTGGCCCACCAAATCTAGCTGGCTTCAGCTAGACCAATCCCATTGCAGTCATTCCTCAGTCTTTTTCAAATAATAGTGCAAATTATTCTCTCTCAAGTGCCTCTCCAATTTCCTTTTGAAAATGCTATTCTGTTTCCACCACTCCTTCAGTTAGTTAATTCTAGGTTACAACTACTCTCTGCATTATCTTTCTTTCTCATATTCCCTTTGTATCTTCTGCCCCCTTATTTGATGTCTTTCACTTCTCAACTCCCAATTTTTTATTTCCCTTTTCCTTCCATCTGTTTTCTTCCATTCTCTTTTTATTTCTCCCATTTCATTTCCACAGCCGTGACCTCATTTTCTCTCCTCTCCTTGCAAAGATATTCAACCAGTTTTACTAGGGCTATCTTCTACTCAAAAACCAATCCTTAACTCCACAACCAAATCTTTGCAAACCACATCCCACCTTTAATCTCCTTTCCCTCTTAAGTCCTTGAATCTGTTATAGCCTCCATATTTCAAGCCTGTCCTACTAGAGTATGCCTAAATTTCTCCCAATCAGTTTTCTGCCTTGCCACAACAGGACAAAGGCTCAGTTACTAAAGATTTCACATGTGACAGCAACAAAGGCAATCTATCCTTTGTCACACGACTCATCTCCAGCCTTTGACTAGACCATCGCTAAACAGCTCAAGTCATCCAACTGGGTGTGATCACACTTGCTATTTTCCTTCCAGTCCAGAGAATCACCAATATTACATTTAATATCCCCAAAGATCCTTGGCCTTTTCTCATTTACATACTGCCCCTCAGCAATACCCAAAAACACAGCCAAAGTTGTCATGTGTATGCCTGTCACTCATGTGCTAGATACCAAACTCGCAAAAAAGACACTATTCTGTCTTTGGAAGAAATTACTAGGCAGAGTAAGAGACTTTCAACTGAGATATTAAACCCAAGGGCCTGCTAGTTTTTCTCTCTCTATTAAATGTGTTCATACTAAATTATAATCCAGTGCAAAAGATGGAACTAAAATTGCTATGTAAAACTAGATTACTTCTAGATTAATTATAATTAAAAATTATTAGTAACCAGTTAAAAATTACTTACTAATTATATAACTTAAATTATGGCAGGTGATGTGTTGTGGCTGTGGCATAAGAGTGCTGATAGAGACAACTGTAATCAATGCTGGCCACATTGGTTTCAGCTGAGAGTTGATGAACTGGACTCCCAAATTTTGGACATGTACATGCTTCTGGAAGGATTAAAGTTACGAGGGCACTTGTTTCAAAGACACCTCTTCGACTTGATCAGTGGACAGGGACAGGAGTGTGTGATGACCTTTGAGGCAATTATGGGGTTTCAGAAGGTAGCATTGGAGGACCCTCAGCCTTTGCAATTGTCCTTGTGTTGGCAAGTACAGACATTGCAGGGAGGGGGCACCATAACCACAGGGTCCCATTAAAGATCAGAGAATGAAGAGGAATGAAGGCAGGGTTGCCTGCCCAGTGTAGGGGCTAAGGGCATCTCCTCAAAGCTGGAATTTGGTGTGGAAGGGAAAACTGTTGTGGACCATGTAGGAAACATGACACAGGTAGCACAATGAAAGAGGTTCTGCATAGGAAGTATGAGCAGCAAGAGTCTAAAATGTAAAATTAAAAAATGTAATAATTTTTATTACTACCTGAGAGTATGCAAATTGTCATTGGGTCAATTCGATCAAAGATTTGAAGGTATTGCTCAAAGATTGGAAGAGAAGTGAATTTCAATTCAGAGGTCACTGGTGCTAGCACTGGAGAAAAAGAGATTTGTTCTGTTGGGATGGATTTCACTTGAATCAGGCAGAAACCAATGTTCTGGTGAATTGCATAACTAGGGCTATAGATAATGTTATAGAATGCTTTAACCTAAAGAGAAAGGACAAGGTGATAACGCAGGGTAGCAAAATGGGTAATGATAACTAGAGTGTGCCAGGAAGAAATAGAGCATACAAATATGAGGGTGCACCTGCAAATAGAGTCAGAGAAGGAAAGTTACAAAACAGCAAAACTATGGATTCTTTATCTGAATACATGCAGCATTTTCAACAATATACATGAATGGATGGCTCAAATATAAATAAATGCACATGATCTGATAGCCATTGCAGAGAAGTAGCTTTTTGACCAAGGCTGGGTAATATGTCTTCCAGAAGATATTTTGGAAAGATAGGCATAAAGGAAAAGGAGATGGGGTAGCTCTGTGAATAAATGATGATCAGTATATTGGTGCAAAATTTTTTGGATGCATAATCATGATGTAGAGTCAGTTGAAGTGGAGATAAGAAATAACAAGGGAAAGGAGTCACTGGTGGGAGGTGACTAAAGTCTCTCAACAGGAGCAACATAGTCAGAAAGAGTATCACTGTAATGTGGGCTTTCAGGAAAGCTATTGCTATAATCAGGAATGACTTTAATCTTTAAGTTAAGTGGACAAATCAAATTGACAAAAGTAGCCTTTGGGATAGATTCATAGAGTGTATTCTGAATAGCTTAGAACAATACTCGGGAAAATGTGATTCTAGCAGACTGGAAAACCACAAATATGATATCCCTATTCAAGGAAAAAAGAATAAAGCAAGAACCAAGGAAAATTGCTGAAATACATTACTAAAAAAGTATTAGGAGCACATTTTGGAAATCAAATTACAATTGAGCAGAGTCAACTGAGTCAAGGGAAATTGTGCCCAACAAATTTATTGGGAAAGCATTGTCAGTAGAAACAGGTTATTTTCAGGTTGGCAACCTGTAACCTATGGGGTGCAACAGGAATCAATACTAGGGCCTCAACTCTTTACATTGAATATTAACACTTGGATGAAAAGGCTGAGTGTATGGTAATCAAATCTGTTAACAATACAAATTCAGGTGGGAACAGAATAAGTGAGTAGGCAAAAAATTGACAGGTGAAGTATAATGTGGTAAATGTAAGGTCATCCACTTTGGTTGCAAGAATAGAAAAGTAGAATATTATGTAAGTGGTGAGAGACCACAGAATACTTCTAAGGTATCTGAGGTCCTGGTATATGAAACACAGAAAGTTAGCAGACAGGTATGGCAAATAATTGGGGAGGCAAGTATAACATTGGCCTTAATTACAAAGGCAATAAGGTATGGAATTAGGGAAGTCTTGCCACAAATGTACAAAGTGTTGATGAAAGCATGTCTGGAGTATTACTTACAGTTTTTGTCGTCTTATTTAAGGAGAGATATATTTGCATTGGAGGCAGTTCAGAGAAGGTGAACTAGGTTGAGTTTTGGAATGAGAAGATTGTCTTATGCAGAAAGGTTGAATGGCTTTTGTCTGTACTTGTGGCCATTTAAAAGAATGAAGGTGATCTTAATGAAATATATAAGTTTCTGAGGAAGATTAACAAGGTGGATGCCAAGAGGGTGCTTCCCCTCATGGGGGAATCTGGAACAGGGGAACATTCTTGCAAACTGAGAGCTTGCCCATTTAAGGCAGAATGGTGGGGCAGCACAGCAGTTAGTGCAGCTGCCATACAACACCAGGGACCTAGGTTCAATCCTGACCTAAGGTGCTGTGTATATAGAGTTCCAATGTTCTCCTTGTGACAGTGTGGATTTCTCCCAGATGTCCTCGTTTTCTCCCACATCCCAAAGTTGTACTGGTAGGTTAAATGATTGCTGTAAATTATCCTTGATGTAGGTGGATGGCAGGAGAATCAGGGGAGTGGAAGGGCAAGTGAGAAAGATTATGTTCCAGGCAACTAATGGGGCAATTGGACTGATGGGAATGCTCTGAGAACCAGTAGAGACTCAATGGGCTATGTAGCCTCCTTCTGTATCATTAGGGAATATATATGAAACAGAAAAGAATTTCTTTTTTCAGTAGAATTTTGGAATTCTCTGAGAGAATTGTAGAGGCTGATTAATTGAATATGTTGAAGGTTGAGTTCGAGAGATTTTCAGTCTTTAGCAAATGTTGTGAGGAAAGGTTCTTTGGGGTCTCAAAAGTAGAGGACTCTGGACACAGTCTTTGGATTTTGAAAAAGGATTTATTCACAAAGACAAACGCAGGAATGGAATGAACGGGAATGGATGCACACTCGCACACGGGTGATCACAAAACGTGAGGGGAGTCGCAATGGGGGTGAAGTACACATACACACACAGCGAACTAGTTACAAACAATCAGGGAAAATGCAATATGGTGCCTGAACCCCCTGACTCTGGACAAGCATCGGCTCTACACTACCAGGAATCTACTTAGGATGCTCCTAAACCCCTGTGGAAGTGCACACTCTTACCAGTGGTCCCTCGGCATGGTTTCAACTTCTGCAGCAATCAAAAAGGAGAAAGAGCCACACGCATGTGGCATTCTTTATAGTGCTGGGGAGCTGGGTGGAGCTAGCTCGGGTAATTCAAGAGGTCCAATAGGTCATGGCCAGGTACAAAAGGTGTGCACGGGAACCAATGGCCAAGAGTATGTACTAATAAGTGGGTGGAGCCAGACCTTGATTGACAGTGGTGTCACTTTCAACCAGCACTCGATGGTGTCACATGACAGCCATGGCTTTTCACACCACAGGCAAAGGTTATGGGGAACAGGCAAGAAAGTGGAGCCAAGAACAAGAAAAGATCAGCCATGCTCAAGAGGCATATGGCATATTCCAACATCTATTTTTTATGTTCTTATATTCTTAATACTTTCTTTCTTATAAACTTTGTGATTCTTTCCCTCCCACTTTTCTCTTTGCTTTCTTTTACCCTGAGGATGAATTGGCACGCAGAACTCTAGAGTAGCAAAAGGATGTTTTAAGGGAAGTAGAGAATGCCTGAAACAAGTGAAGTCCTTAAGAGAAACTATTTACAGTTTTAAGATGCCTAGGATAAATAATGTTAGGAATCACTTGAAGAAGACGTATGAAAACTATGAGAAGAACAATGAAAATATTTAAACAGAATCCAAGGAAAATAATGAATTTATGAGTGGGCTAAAAATACAAGGGATAATGAAGGGAGGAAAATTAGAAATCCAAATGCTTTGGTAATTTAGAAATATATCAACACAAGGGCAATTGTTGAAAATGATGGAGAGTCCCTGAGAGCAGGGGATTGTCAATTTGTTGAAGATAACTAAATGAAAGGTAGAACTACTTAATTAATATGGGATAACTGACATCGAAGTAGATCAAAAGAAAATGTATCTATCTATCTATCTATCTACTGTATTTATTTATTAGTCACATGTACGTCAAAACACACACTTAAGTGCATCTTTCTGCATTACTGAGAATGTGCTGGGGGCAGCCCACAAATGTCGCCACTCTTCCGGCACCAACATAGCATGCCCACAGCTCCTAACCTGTATGTCTTTGGAATGTGAGAGGAAACTGGAGCACTCAGAGGAAACCCACGCCATACCGTTCCTTGATTAAATGCAGGAAGGAAAATTTGCCCTGGCCCAACAAGATAAATTCTAGGATACCATAAGAGTTGAGGGAATAAATTGCACGGGCCCCATAAATTATATTTCAAGACCCTATTCTATGTGCTTGTGTAATGAAGGACAGGAATGTGGACTATGATTAATTCATTTTTTGAAAGGATATTCTTAGCCTAATATCTGCAACAGAGAATATCCCTCTCCCTGGCTGCTATCTCAGGCTCAACCAGATAGTTTGCAAGTTCGAACTAATCACTTTCTGTCATAAAGATTACTTATTGTCCTTTCTGGAACATTGCTCCCTGACCTCAGCTATCTGTTACTGAGCCCTTCATTTGCATATTTTATAACCTCCAAATTCAACCTTTGCACTGCTTTTCTGGTTCACCTCCCATGTACCATTTTGTGGAAACCTCATTTGATAGAAAAAACTCACCTGCAATAATTCTAATTTTCACTTGGTCTGACTCATTCAATACCCTAGTGTGCTCCTGACTGACATTAGCTCCTAGTACAATCACACTTCAGTCTTAAAATTTCCATCTTTGTGTTCATGGCCAACTCCTCAATCTCTGTAACTTTCTCCATTTTCACAGCCCTCCAATTCTGGACTCTTGCACATCCCTAAATGACTTCACCTAACGAAATATTCAGCTTTAGAAATCCTCCTCCTCCCTGACTCTTTAACTGCCCTGTCTTTCCATCTCCCTTTTTAACTTTACCTTGCAGGAAGTTTTTAAACAGATGTCACATCATTCTATTGGCATAAGTATCCATTCTTATAGTCCTGTGAGGTGCCTTGGAGTGTTTTCCCATGCTGAGCATTATGTAATTGCAAATTGCTGTTTGTTATTATTAGAAGAGAATGCAGAAAGTAAAAAGTAGCAGATGTTGGAAGTCTGAAATAAAAGAAAAATGTGGATTGCTGCATGTCAGATACTGTCTTTGAAGAAGCAGTTCACTCAAGCTTCACATTGTTTCCTGTATTTTCCATTTTTACTAATGGGAATACTTTGGCTTGATAAGACTGTAAAAATAGCTAATAGAATTCTAGGTTTCATCTCTGGAGGTACAAATATAAAAGACAAGAAACTGATAAGCCTACATAAAACTTCAAGAAGAATTTGGTTATAATACTGGATACAATAATGTAGTCTCTGCACTGGTAGGAAAGTATTGAGGTTTCAGAGAGGGTACAACACAGATTCGCTATGATGTTGCCCACTTTGAGGATGTGAAAAGTTAATCCTTTTTTTAAAGTAACATATTTTATGTCATGTTATAAAAAATGCTTTAAAATCTAGGAAAGGGTGACAGTTAGAAAAGCAAACTGTTTCTGGTTATCAACAAATCAAGAACTAGAGGTTGCGGACAAAAGGTCAAGGCCCAGACATTCCATTGAATAGTGTTATTTATTTCAGCACCACATGATTAAAAATGCTCTTTTCATGGTTGCTATAACAACTGTATCCATATAATTTCACTTTACTCTTTAAACTTAATTTGGCATTTCCAGGGGTGTGTCATTCTTCACAGACTGTAATACTCCCTGAGTTATATGCAGAATACTTCATTCCCTTTTGGAGCATTGCAGGAGAAATAAGACCACATTGTCCCAATATCAACTATTGTTGGTCACAACTATGTTGGGCTCATGCTACAGCAAACTGGGACCCCACTAAGGTAATTCTAATTACTTACCTTATATCCTTTGCATTAACAACCCCCAACCCTGCAATGATCCCACCAACTTGACAGTGCCCCCAACCCCATCTCTTCCCAATTGTCTATTGGCCCTGATCTCACAAATCACACAATCACACTTCCCCAGGCCCTATTCCTCCAGTGGATGTCCTCTCCATCCTCTTAGCCCTCCATCATCCACCCTGATCCTCCAATGACTAAATCAAATCTAGCCATCTGGATCCCAATCCAATCTTTAATCGTCACCTTTCTTCAGTTACTTCCTGATGCCCTGATTCCCACCCCCCCCCCCCCAGAGCTGTCACCAGTTTCCAAAGCCACACTTCCCTTTACGTAATCTGCTGCATTCAAAGAAAAAAGTGAAGAAGTTTTCAGTGGCCTACTGCACAACAGCTATGCAACATGACTGCAATGGTGTGCACTACAATCCTTTGGTTAAACATAATAAACAAAATAGAGGGCACAATAAATGCCTTCATACAGCTGTGTGTCTGTATAATTCACTTTTGGTATTGTTAATTGAGTCACAAACTGTCCACATTCAAGATTAAAAGTTCAGTTAGTTTATGAAGGGTTGAAGGGAAAATATTTAGGTCAAACGATTCAAAAGGGAATGAGTCAACTGTAATGGCTAAATTAACATGTATAAAGATTACTACTCGTTAAATTGCTCTAGGTGTGCTCCACGTGTGGGAGCAGCTGAGATTTGGCAAGAGATTGAGCTGGTGAATTTAAAGTCATGAAGACCATCAGAATAATATTTCAGTAAAGTAGAATGTACAGTAAAATGTACATCTAGGAATCCAGGGTGGAGTGAACGATGCAGTTAAGCTGCTGTGGCTGGCAGGCTTAGAGCCCTGTTGGGCACCACTTTGGTTGTGAAGCTGTGAAATATGTACTGCCTGATCTCTGCTAATATGTCTAGTATTTGCCACCTTAGATTTTTGTTACTCAATATATACTCTATACTTGGGAAATCTGCCCAAGAAATGTTCTTGTATTTTTAATGGCACAGAAGGAGGTTATTCTGCCCATTAAGTCCATGCCAGCTCCTAGGAACACTCCCATCAGTTCCATACCCTGTCTCTTTATTTTCCTGTAATCCTGCAATTTATTCTCTCTCACATGTCCATCAACACCCCTTTGATTCTTTTTGTCTTAATCTACACTAGTGACAATTTAGAGCAGCCAATTAACCTACCAATATGTCTTTGTAATGTGAAAGGAAACTGAAGCACCTGGGGGAAACCCACGTGATCATGAGAAGAATGTGCAAACTCCACACAGATAGTATGAGGTCAGATGACATAGTAAATAATGTAGATGTAAGCATGATATTACCAAAAGATGTTGATAGATTAAAATTGAATCAGATGGATTTTGGTGCTTGTAAACACAAGGCTATTCATTTTCAATCAGAGAAGGATGGATTTAAATTTTGCTTTATATTGTGAAAAACTAGAGAGGGCAAAGGAATTTATGGGTCCGTCTGCACAGCTCACTAAAATATAATAGTCAAGTACAAAAAATAATCAGAAAGGCTAAAGGAATAAAGGGCTGGTGAATAAGGAGAAAGTTTTCCTATATAAAGCCTGGGTTACTGCACATTCAAAAGAATATATTGACCTTGGAAGAAACGTAATACAGATTCATCAGAATGTTACCAGAAATTCAACATATGAATTAGGAGTGGGAGTAGGGCACTCTGCCTCTCAAGCCTGCTGCACCATTTATAAAGACAATGGCAAATCAGATTGTAACCTAAACTCTGTATTCTTGTCTACTCACAGTGACCATTCATCCCCTTGCTTCACATGTATCTATCCAAATATGGCTTAAAAATATTCAAAGGTTCTGTTTCCACTGACCTTTAAAGGGGAGAGTACAAAGATTCACGACTTTCTGAGAGGAAAAAAGTATTTTCTCTGTATTAAATGGGCAACCCTTTAGTTTAAACAGTGACCCCTAGTTCTACTTTCTCCCACAAAAGGAAATATCTTCTCCACATGTTTTCTATCAAGACCCCTCATGATCTTACATATTTTAATTTTGTTTCAAATCTGCCTTCACTCTTCTAAAGTGCATAAACACGTAACCTGTCCAAGCTTTCATATGATAACCTACCTATTTAAGTTACTTGTTCAGTAAACTTTCTCTGAACTGGTTCTAACACATTCCTTAAAAAGGAGACCACTACTGCACGCAATACTCCAGATGTGATTTCACTGATGCCTTATGTAACTGAGGCATAGCCTCCCGACTTTTGTATCCAGTTCCCCTTGCAATAAAAAATAATATTCTGTTAGCTTTCCTAATTATTTGCTATTCCTGCACACTAGTCTTTTGCAAATCATGCACTCAGATCCTCTATATCTCACTCTACAGTCTCTCACTATTTAGATAATATGCTTATTTTTGATTTTTTTCTGTCAAAATTTCACATTTTCTCACACTATACTCCATTTGCCAGATATTTGCCCATTCACTTAGCCTCTCCCTATCCCTTCATAGCCTCCTTAAATCCACTTCACAGCTTACTTTCCTCTTTATGCCATCAGGAAATTTAGTAACCATACTTTCAATGATTTCATCCATATCATTTATATAAATACTACCTAATCCAGATGGGACATCACTCGTTACATCTTGCCAACCAGAAAAAGACCCATTAATGCCTATACTCTGTTAGCCAGCTGAACTTCTATCCATAATCTTGTGAAGTGGCACCTTCTTCTGGAAATCCAATTGTAGTACATCCATCAGTTCCTCTGTATCCAGACTAGATGCTAACTCAGTAATTTTTAAATTTGAGTTCAATGTATTTTTTTCAAACCAAGTGCATTAAAAGATTTGGATGTAAGCTGTAGATCAAGGTGGGATTTTGATGAAACCTAATTGCATTGAATGGATGAACACATTTAAGGGGCTGAATGATGACCTTGTGTTCTTTGGTATGCATGAAGTACTATATCCAACATCTAACAGTGAGCAAAAACATTAGTGTTTAATATGCATCAATTACTCAAATTTTATTCCATATGTAATATTTCAGGATTTTATGGGGAGACAGAAATTTAAACAAATCTTTAACAAAATTTTCTCTTCAGTGATTAAAGAGTGGAAACTGCTTATTATGGGAATCTGTGATTAATTTAATCAACAAAAATATGCATTTACAAAGTTTCTGACAATGTTTCTCCTCTATCCTGATTCCTCCAGTTGGATCATTTGTAATTAACAGGTCTTCACCACCATCTTTGAACTGGTAGCATTATAGTGTCCCTTGGTCTCCACCTCTGCTCCTAGTCTGTAACTTAGAAAATGTTTGATATATATTTTTTTTAGTTCTGATCAAAGGTCATCAACTTCTCTCCATACATGCTGCCTGACCTGTTAATGTTTCCAAATCTGCAGTCTCTTGTATCTCCAAAACAACCTTTACAGTTTGTACTGTATTCAAAGATTTGCTTAGATACTCTTCCAGCTTCTCTGTTCCTGCACCCCTTAAAGATTGTACCATTCATTGTATATGGCCTCTTCTCAACCTTCCTGCCAAAATGAACAACTTAACATTTCTCTGTGTTAAATTGTATCTGCCATATGTGTATTTCATCACTTAATGTCTATTACCGTCCTCCTTCTACATTTCGAATTTCCTGTTACTTTCAGACCTTGAAATGATGCCCTGTTTCTCCAAATCCAGCTCATTAATAAATATAACAATAAGCTGATGGTCTTGGTATTTACTTCTCCTCAGTTCAAAAAGCGACTCTACTTCCTGAATTTTAGCTAGTTCTGCAGCCATGTTCATTTTAATCCCCTTTAATTTCATGGACTTCAATTTTCCTAAGTTTATTACATTTTTCTTTGTCAAATGCCCTTTGAATAGCTATATATGAAGTATCAACCAGTACTTTCCTGTCTCATTTCTGTTACTTCATCAAAGAAATGAATTGGTTTGGTCAATCATGACTTGAGTTTACCAAATCCATGTTAGCTTTTATTTATTAACTCGGATTTTTGCAAGTGACAATCAACTCTGACCGGAGACTGTCTGCAGGCTTCAACTCTGTCCCACTTTTTTAAAATCATGTGTAGAGCATTTGCATTTTCCCAGTCCTTTGAGATCATTCACCTTTCTAATGAGTATTGAAAATTGTGACGAAAGCCATCACAGTTTCCACCTTTGTACAACAACTTGGGATGTATCCTATCCGCACAGAATGACTTTCAATTTAAGCATTGCCAATCTCCCATGTAACTCCTTATTTTCTATTTATTTTCTCCACCCCCGGATTTACTATGACATTGCAGCATCCTTTTCTCATGAAATTAAATGCAAAGTATGAAAACTAGTACCTCAGCCTCCACAAAATGATCTTCTGTTTGGTCTCTAATTGCCTACACTTTTATTCCTGCTACCTTTTCGTGATTTATATCTTTGTTATCTATTCTCACACAAGCTTTTTGCTCCTATTTCATTTCTGAGTTCTCTACACATTCTGTATTCACTCTGCTTTTTACTGTTGTTATGAAGGGGCTTTATTATTGCCTCTCCTTTTATCTGTTTAATTTTAATCTCTATATATTCTTAGTCTTATAGAGGTCTGCTTGGGATAGCTTTCCTTTTACCCTCTTGGGTTTGTACCAGAACTAGCTCCTCTTTGAAGATTTCCCATTCCTCTGTTACTTTGTTATCCACAATCATTCCCTCTTCCCTTTTCATCTCAATAAAAATAGCTTCTGTCCTTTTGAATATCTAAACATAATGATTTTTCTCTGTTCTCTTCCAAATGCTTCCCTTGCTCTAAATCCACAGAAAAATACAGCTCCAATATCTTCTCAAACTCACCTATTACCTGTCTGCGTGTGCTCCTCCCCCTCCCCCCACCTTCTTATTCTGGTTTCTGCCCTGTTCCTTTCCATTCCTGATGAAGGATCTCAGCCCGAAAAGTCGAATGGTTATTTCCCTCCATAGATGCTGCCTGACCTGCTGAGTTCCTCCAGCACTTCTTGTGTATTGCTCCAGATTCCAGCATCTGCAGAATTTCTTGTGTCTTGATCTTCTTCATTGGACTGGAAACATACTCAATAACAGTTGGTGCTGGGAGTGATCTAGAGATTGCTACCTTTGAAGACATGATCTATGATATGCTGACAATGGTAGTATTTCTGAACAGAGTGTTGGTAATCTTAATATCTGGCTGGAGGAAATTAGATCTTAGACTGTTTGTTCAATACCTAACTAAGAATACAGATGAATTAAAGAAATTAAGAGAGATGTTGGAATAGGTTGGGTTCACCAGCATAAGCGTGGAAGATGGCCCCTTTATTTTTGGATTATAGAACCAAAGAACAGCATGTCAATGAGTAGGAGGAGGGAGCAAAGAATAGATCCCTGAGTTCAAGGGAAGTGGAATTGGGAAGGGAAGCCATTGTGTCGTCCCGAAATCAATTTCCCTATCCGTCCGCTGTAAATAACACAGTGCCACGAGGTCGATTCGAACAAATACCTTTATTAGCAGTGCACCGCTAGGAGAATTCTCTTTAGCACTCACTAAGAGTCGCTTCCCGAGTTCTCCCAGTACAAAGGGGTAGACAGAGTTTTATACAGGTATTGTCAGGTGCCGGAGTTCTTGGTTGAGCAGGAAACGGACAAAGGGCTACTGCAGATGGACAAAGAGCAGCCTCACACCACAGGTTCAGCTAATCATTTTGCAATCGGGTGAGACAAAGGCAGGTATCACCTTCATTGTTTGAGACAGCCTTCCCATTTCCCGTTAAGATTGACCATCATCTCCATAGTCAAGCATAATGGGAATCCAATTAAATTCCAGACACAGCAATTACCACACAGCACCCAGCCCAGGAAAGCAGTGGTGTGGCTGTTCTGGCCTGAAGGACACTTTTTAAATCAGTATTTCAAGCAGCCATAATTCTCATCCGTCTTAAGATATCAATACAGTTCTAGTTTATTAATCCTACACCTCCTCAATTGCATGAGATTCTTTGGCTAAATTCAGAGAGGAAAAAGAGCAATCAAATGAGGAGAGTTTTAATCTTATATTTTATGCCTAGAAAGACACTGAAAGAGGCCAATCGGTGCTCGCAAGCGAGCAATTCTGTTCCTTCCACCTTTCCTTACTTCTTTGTAACTTATTCTTTCTCTTACATACCCATCAATTCCCTCTTTGATTCTTTTTTAACATTAACTTTCACTAGTTGATAAATTACTGTAGCCATGAACCCTCCCAGCATGTTTTTGGGATATAGGACGAAACTAGAGCACCCAGAGGAAATGTGTAAACTCTGCACAGACAGCAACTGAGGTCAGGAATAATTCTTGGTTGGAGGAGGATGGTGTGGTTGAGTAGTCAAAAGGTACAGAAAATGAAAACCAAAAAATTGTGGATGCTACAAAACTGAAATAAAAACAGAAATGCTGTAAAGATTCAGCAGGTCAGGCAACATCTGTGGAAAGAGAAACAGTTACTGTTTTAGGTCAAAGACTTCATCTGATGACCTGAAATGTTAATTCTTTTTCTGTTTCCACAGATGCTGCCTGACCTGTTGAATCTTTCCAGCATTTCAGTCATAGAGTTATACAGCACGGAAACAAGCCCTTTGGCCCAACTTGTCCATGCTGACCAGGGTGCTTTCCTGAGTTATTCCCATTTGCCTACACTTGGCCCATATCCCTCATAAACATGTCCAAGTGCCTTTTAAACATTGTAGTTGTATCCTCATCCACCACTTCCTCTGGCAGCTCATTCCATATACCCACCACCCTCTGTGTGAAAAACTTTCAACTCGGGTCTCCTTTAACTCTTTACCCTTTCACCTTAAACCTATGCCCTCTAATATTAGATTCCTCTACCCTGAGAAAAAGACTGTGACCATCCACCTTATCTGCGCCCCTCATGGTTTTATAAATCTCTATAACGACCCCCTTAGCCTCCTTTGCTCCAGGGGAAACAGTCCCAGCTCATCAAGTCTCTCCTTATTACTCAGGCCCTCCAGTCCCAGCAATGTCCTTGTGATTCTCTTCTGCACCCTCTCCAGCTTGATGACATCCTTCTTATAGGTAGGCGACCTGAACTGCACACAATATTCCAGCTATGGTCTCACCAACATCCTATACAGCTGTAACATGTCATCCCAGCTCCTGTACTCATTGCTCCACCTGATGAAGGCAAGCATGCTATATTGCCTTCTTCACCACCTTGCCTACCTGAGTCACCACTTTGTACTTGCACCCCTTGGCCTCTCTGTTCTACAATACTCCCCAGGACCTTGTCATTTACAGTGCAAGTTCTGCCATGGTTTAACTTCCCAAAATGCATCACTTTGCACTTGTTTGAGTTAGATTCCATCTGCCATTCCTTTCCCCACTTTCCCAGTTGATTTAGATCCTGTTGCAACCTTAAGCAACCTTCTTCACTGTCCACCACACCACCAATTTTGGTGTCATTCTCCAATTTACTAATCATGGCACCTATATTCTTATCCAAATCATTAATATATGTGACAAACAACAGGGGACCCAACACCGATGCTTGCAGCACACCACTGGTCACAGGCCTCCAATCTGAAAAACCACCCTCCACTACCACCCTCTGATTCCTTCCACCAAGCCAATTTTGTATCCAATTGGCTAGCTCACCTTAGATCTCATGTGATCTCACCCTCCGGACTAGTCTGCCTTGCTGGACTGTTTTTCATAAGGGGTGCAGAGAAATTGAACAGATATAACTCTCCAAGCTCACAGTTAGAGAACATCAAACAGAGAACTCGCATTTCATGTTCTCAGATTGTATCAAAGTACTTCCTATTGTTTTTAAGTGTACATTACATTGTTGTAATATTGGGAACAGAAGATAACTAATTTGTGTACTATCAAGTTGTACAAACAACAATGAGATAAAACATAGAACGTAGAACAGTACAGCACAGAAACAGGCCTTTTGGCCCACAATGTGTGTGCTGACCATGATGTCAATTTAAACTGCACATCTGCCTGCATGTGGTTTATATTCATCAAGTCCCTCCCTGTTCATGTGGCTGTCTAAAAGCCTCTTAAAAATTGCTATTGTATCAGCTTCTACCACCTCCGTCAGCAGTGTGTTCTAGACACCTACGACTCTGTGTTAAAGAAAAACTTGTCACATAGATCTCCATTAAACTTTCACCCTCTCACCAACTTTTGCCATCTCCCACCACCAGGTACACCTTCCCCTCCCCTCTCCGCTTTCCACAGTGATCACTCTCTCCACAACTCCCTTGTTCGCTCATCCCTCCCCACTGATCCCCCTCCAGGCACTTATCCCTTTAACTGCTCTAAGTGTTACACCTGCCTCTACACCTCCTCCCTCACCACCATTCAGGGCCCTAAACAGTTCTTCCAGGTGGGGCAGTCCTTCACATGTGAATCCACCGGTGTCATTTATTGCTTTCAGTGCTCCTGGTGCGACCTTCTCTACATTGGTGAGACTCCCCGCAGACTGGGGGATCATTTCGTTGCACACCTTTGCTCTGTGCCTGTAATAGCCAGGATCTCCCAGTGGCCAGCCATTTTAATTCCACTTCCCATTCCCACACCGACATGTCTGTCCATGACCTCCTCCAGTGTCAAGTTGAGGCTAGATGCAGATTAGAGGAACAGCACCTCGTATTCCATCTTGGTAGTCTCCAAGCCGACGACATGAACATCGATTTCTCTAATTTCCAGTAACCATTCACCTCTGTTCCCCCTTTGTTTTCCCTTATCCCACTGGCCCCATTACCCCTTTTCTTTCCCTCCCCTACCCTCTTGATCTGCTCATCTCCCACACATTCCTCCCACCAGTTCTCCTCTTCACCTCCTTCCCTTTATTCCATGGTCCACTATCTTCTCCTATCAGATTCCATTTTCTTCAGCCCTTTGTCATCACCTATCACCTCCCAGCTTCTTACGTCATTCCCACTCTTCCCCCTCTCACCTGGGTTCACCTATCACCCGCCAGTTCTCGCTCACCCCCTCTCCCCACCCTTGGTAAAGCAGCAAGCATAATCAAAGACCCCATCCACCCCAAACATTCTCTCTTCTTCCCCTTCCCATCCAGTGGAAGATACAAAAGCCTGAAAGCACGTACCACCAGGCTCAAGGACAGCTTCTATCCCGCTGTTATAAGACTATTGAACAGTCCTCTAGTACATTAAGATGGACTGTTGACCTCACAATTTACCTAGTTATGACCTTGCACCTTATTGTCTACCTGCACTGCACTTTCTCTGTACTGTAACACTTTATTCTGTACTCTGTCATTGTTTTACCTTGTACTACCTCAATACATTGTTGTAATGAATTGATCTGTATGAATGGTATGCAAGGCAAGTTTTTCACTGTACTTCGTTACATGTGACAATAATAAACCAAATTACCAGTTTGCCTTCTTTACCACCCTATCTACTTATGTTGCCACTTTCAGGGAGCTTTGGATTTACACCCCAAGATACCTTTGCACATCAATGCCCCTAAGGGTCCTGCATTTACTGCATATTTTCCTCTTGCATTTGACCTCTGAAAGTTGTCTATATTCATCAAGTCCCTCCCTCTTCATGTGGCTGTCTAAAAGCCTCTTAAACACTGCTATCATATCTGCTTGTCCAGATTAATCTCCATCTGCCATTTCTCTGCCCATATTTCCAAATAGTCTATATCCTGCTGAATCCTTTGACAACCTTCCTAACTATTCACAACTCTGCCAATTTTTGTGTCATTTACAAACTTACTAATCAGCCCATCTATATATATCATAAACAGAGGTCTCAGCACCGATCCTTGCAGAACACCACTGGTCATAGACCTCCAATCAGAATAACACTCCTCTATCACCACCTTCTATCTTCTTTGGATGTTGACATAGATATTGGTTGATTTGGTTTTATTTATTAACACCATTTCTGTGTTTCTAAAGAATCATCTGAGGTCTGTAGAGTGGGTGGAAGCTGCAGGAGACATTCATACAAGAGGTTGTGGAATTGATATATCCTCTGGATGGGGTATCTGGAACCAGAGATGGTCCATTCAGGCGAGAGGTGAGAAGAAACGCCATCACAGGCAGGGTGATGTATTCTTGGAATCAAGAAATATAGGGTGAGTGTGTGAAAATGGAACGGAGGTAAAATAGAGTTGAATGGCAGAGTAGGCACAAGAGGCCAAATGGGTGGTATTTCTAACACACCTGCTTAATGTAATCTTTGTGGATGATAGTTCTTGATAAAATTGCAAAAGTATTCTCTGTACTAAATTTCGGTGTTCTTGCAGTAGGGGTCGCACGCCAGATGGTGTACTGAAGCACACTTTACTAAATAGCCATTCGGAAGTTGGAATGCCGGTTTGAAGTTGTAACGTGACTTCGATTCGTGGATTTGGGTCCTGCCCCATAAAGTTTAACATGTAATAACTTTGCTGACTGGCCAAGTCGTTTGCGAAGATATTTTATTGAAACCCGATGGAAATAAGCCAGCAACTCTTCCACGTCAGAGATTTCAGCCAGAAGCTCGGGAAAGAGAGAAGCAAAATTTCTCACTGAAAAACTGCATATAGTGGACTTTGGACCGGACTAAAGTCCGTTGGATCTTTATCTATACAGGCCCGCCCCCCTACAACTGTGAGACCTGGCATTAAACTTCCAAATGTAAGTCTAAGCATTTTGATGAAACAGTAAAATTGTAAACCAGTCTGGGTTGTTTGCAGAGGCCCCACCCATCGCACTCCCTGGCGCACAACTTCTCCACCTATCAGCAAGCGCAATACATGTTCAGTTACACCGACACCTTAAACAAAAATTACTAAAAGTCATACACGTTCTCTTATCTATGTCCCGCTGCCTGCTGTGCAGATTACTGCGGCGATTTATAATCGCTATTTCGTTCGGTAGTGCTGTAAATCAGTCGTTTAGTATTTATTTACTAAATGGTACTAACCTCCTGCACGCAATAAAATTAACATTTAGCAATTTTACGCCAACTCCCCCCCATACATTCTGGACCCGGAACTGGCGTAGGGGCCTTCCAGCTCGGAATGGGAACGTGCGCTCGCGGCCGCCTTCCAGCTCGGAACGGGAACGCGCGCGCGCGCGGCCGCCTTCCAGCTCGGAACGGGAACGCGCGAATGGAAATCGGCAGCTGAGCCGAGGACTTCGAAGGTGTAGAAGTGGCAGTAAGTTATGCGGCAAGTGTAGATGAGAACTAATGTGAGCAAAGTGTGTCTGAATGGTGAGTAACACTTGATCTGAACTCGCTACTCTTGTGGAATCGTTTTGTGTATGCAGTCATCACTGTAACGAAGTTAATAACGTAGTTAGCATTTATAATTTAAACTCTTAATTCGGGCCACCAGAATATTCTCGCGTTCGTTTACAAATTGGATGTTAAATGAATGCAGATGAAAAGTTTAGCCGACGTATCTGCTTCCTGCTTTAAAACAAGGTGAAAAGAAGTAGAAAAAAACCGCAGATACTGGCAATGTGAAGAAAGACAGAAACTGCTGGAAAAATCTCAGGTTAAGTAACAGAGCGTTTCAAGTCTACTCGACTTGACAATGGAAAAATGAAGTACAACGGTTGTAGGTCATGTTGTAGTCAAATAATATTTTTGCATTATTCATTTAATAATGTTCAGTAGATAAAGTGCTTTATACTGTTTTTGAAAGATTTCCCCGCACTTGTTTTTTGGTTATCCAGCAGATATTAAAAGTTACACTATTCATAAATGGTTTGCACACCCGCCAACAGCTTTGGTTTATGCGAATGTCAGCATAAATGCCTGCTGCTCAAAGATATTTTTGTTAAAGTTTGATCTACCCAATTCTGTTAATATGGTATTGCAGTGTACAGTTCAACAGGGAAAGACAATTTTACTTCTAAGTTTTCCCTCCAGAAAGATTTAGAATGAAAGAGTGTCAAACGAACTGAAATCTCACTGCAAGCACTATTCCTTTTACTTTGAATCTTTAGTGAAACAAAAGTTGATTCATCCACAAAATCTACGGCATAGAACTAGGATGAGACCAAAGGTATCCAAGTGAAACATGATTAATGTTTTCTTGAAGTATTATAATCTGTGATCTTTTTATAAAGAGTAAGTATTTAATCAGAATTTTTTCTTTGCTTTTAGAGCAAGGAAAATGGAACTGTTTCGTATATCATCTATTGCTTACATACAGCAATACAGCAGAGAAGTGGGCCATTTAGTGTACAAGACTGTGCCTTTTGTTCCTTTCCTATTTGAGCTTCTTCCCATCTTTCTACTATCAGAGTATTAGTATAATCCTCTTCTCTTCATGTTTAATCCAGATCCCATTAAACACATCTATACACTTTGCCTCAAAGTAGAGGTTCCACATTCTTGCCACTTTCCAGGTAAGGCAGTTTCTTGTGAACTCCCAATTATTTCTTGATTGCTGCCTTATACTGATGGTCTTTAGATTTGCTCTTCACCACAAATGGAAACACAACTCAACCTCAATCTATTTAGTTCATAATTTTTAAAGACCACCTTGTGGTCACTTCCTCAGGGTCTCACTTCATTCCCCCCCCCCCCCCCCCCCCAATAAATGAGGCGTGAGGCACAGCCTATTTGTCCCTTTGTAATAAATATAAGAGTTATGGTATGATTCCAAATCCTTTTACACTCTTGCAAATGTTTCTGTATATCTTCTATAAAAAATCAACAAGAACTTCACAAAATTCCCCATTGTGGCCTAACCAGCATTTGATAAAGTATAGATTCTCCACATTGCATTAGAATTCTAATCCAGGTGTTGAGAAATAATGTTTAACTGCACCATCCAGATTAGAGGATCGCAGGCTTGATTCTGGGTGACTGGCAGTTGATTTGTGCTGTTATTTGTTGTCAGCTGGAGCGATATTAGATATAGTTATAATCCATTTGTCCCATTCCCGATTGCAATGCAGTGATCCCTGAGAATGTCAACGTACAGAACTCAAATAAGGAAGGATTACAATCGACCCGGATTGGTAAGTGCTATTTGGTAGCCCTGTTGATGACAGGGCTGATTAGCTGGATTGGATTTGTCCTGCTTGCAAACAGGATATACCTGGAAGCTTTTGATGTTGTCTGGTAGATGCCAGTGTTGTAACTGTACTGGAACAGCTTGGCTATAGACATAGCTGGTACTGTAGTACAGACCCTCAGTACTACAGCTGGGATTTTGTTCAGACTTTTGCTGTCCAGAGCTGGCAGCTATTTCACAAAGAATGAATCATTAGCTGAAGAGTGGCTTCTGTGATGGCGGCTTCACCAGATGAAGGAAGCCAATTTGGATCATTCATTTGGCAATTCTGGCTGAACATGGTCACGAATGCTTCAGTCCTTTTCTTTAGCATTCAAATGATGTGCCCCTTATCATTGAGAATGGAGATATTCTTTGTCTCCTCCTTTCCCTGTTGGCTGTTTAATTGTTCCACCACTGTTCACAATTAGATGTGATAGGAGTACAGAGCTTTGATCTGATCTGTTGGATGTGTGATTGCCCAGCTGTCAATTGCACCATGTTTTTGCTGTATATTACATGCTTGTGGTCCTGGGTTGTAGCTGTGCGATACTCATTTCCACCACTGCTATCATGGAAAGATGAGGACAAGATCGGGTAGCTTTTTCCCAGTTACTGCTGGTATCACCAAGCCACTCCCAGTGATGGACATTGAAGTCCCCTACCAAGAGGACATTCTGTTCTCTTTCTACTTTCTGTAATTCTAAATTGTGTTAGAATCATAGATAAAATCATCATATAAAAAGAGCACAGAAGGAGGCCATTTGACCAATTATGTCTGTGCCAGCTCTATAATAGAGTAACCCACCAGCTCCATTCACTGGCCTCTTCTTTTGTGGCCTTGGAAAATCTCTATTCATATATTGTAGTTCAATTCCCTCCTACGTAGTCAAGCCTTGAGTCATCAGCTGATTGAGGATGGAAAATGATGGGAGATTTTCTTGCCCATGTGTGACGTCTTGGGATCTGGAATCAATATTGAGGTCTTTCAGAACAATTTCCTCCTGTCTGCATACCAGTGTGCTACACCTCTCCGGTGAGACTGACCTGCTGGTGGGACAAGATGTACCCAAGGATTGTAATGGAGGACACTGGCAACTTGTCTGTAAAGTTATGGTTCTATGACAATGATTGTGTTGGGTTTTGTTAAATGAGATTGTGGGACAGTTCCTCCTATTTGGACTGCTCTGGGAGTGACTTTGCCACAGCCAAATTTGCTGCCGGTAGGTCCGTGTAGTTTTATTCTTCCTCTGCATTGCAGAACAGTTATGATACAGCTGAGTGACATGCGAGGCCATTTTACTGCATTAGAAAGTCTGGTGTCACAGGCAAGATGGCAGATTTTGTCCTCTAAGGGCATTACTGAACCTTTTTTTGACAATCTGGTAGCTTTGTGGTCATAGTAATAAATTACTAATTTGTTTTTTGTGTCTGAATTCTGTAACTTCTGATCCAAAAGTACTATGAAAGTACTTTTACCCAAAGGATTGCAGTTAAAATAGTGGTCCCCATTATTTTCTCTGGGGCATTTGGAGAATGGACCTTGCCAGCAATGCCCATAATCCTTGTCTGAATTTTTAAAAAAAACCTCATTTTACAGCCAATGAATTGTTTTTGAATTACAGTAACAGCAGATAATGTACACATAATGAGTCTCAAACAAAAAAATTACTAAATGCTCAGGTGATGTCATTTTAATGGTGTTGAAGAGGGAATTTTCTGTCTTTAGTTATGCCATACAATCTCTTGTATCCACCTGATCAGGAAGTTGGGGCTGTAGTTTGGTCTATAAAATGCACTGGTGTCCATAATAGGAACTGATCTTGTGACATTCTGATCCAGAGGTAACCATGATCCTGACTTGAAACTGTTGCTGACAGTACTTGATATATGCAATAGATTTCATGCTTTTACTACATTTGTCCAAAATCTGTGTACGTACATTCTCGTTCCTCAGTGGGTTCTAAATCTTTGGCATTCTTTGCTCCAGTGGGTTGTGAATGGTTAATCACACTGAGAATTGAGATCTATGGATATTTGGTCACAAGGAATATTGGGATTGGGCAGGAGACTTGTCTTGAGGCACAACATCTTATTAAATGGTGGAGTGGTCTCAAGGAGCTATACAATCATCTCTTCTGTCTGTGTTCTGTATTATTCCATAGAGTGCATGGTTTAAATGTCATTTATCTGTATTTCCTAGTTACAGCTTCCATTGTTTCATCATTTATCATAGCCTTGATATTCAGGATCAGTAAAGAAAAACGTATAGTGTAAACCATTCTTTTCTATACAATCGAGCTAATTAGCGGTAATAATGAGCATATGTTTTTATTCTTCAAAATTGTTTCTCATTAATTGATGTCAGATATGCTGACTAGTTCAGAATAACCCAGGTTCAATTGCTAAACAGTAGGAATGTTAAACTTCATTAGAAAAAAAACATTTTTTGCAGTAAAACATAATAAAATCTGCAAACCTTTGAGTATCAATGCTGAAGAACATTGCTGGAATGAGCTTAGCTAGCTAAAATCATCTCATCAAAATTGGTGGAGCTGAAGATCGTGAGGAAAGTTGTCAAAAGGTACAGCAGAATATAGATCAGTTAGAAATTTGGGTGGCAAAATGGCAGATGGAGTTTAATCCAAACAAGTGTAATGTGATACATTTTGGGAGGTCAAATGCAAGAGGAAAGTTTACAGTAAATGGCAGAACCCTTGGGAGCATTAATGTACAGAGGGATCTATGGGTACAAGTCCATAGGTCCTTGAAAGTGGCCACGCAAGCGGATCGGGTGAAGAAGGTATAAGGCACTCTTGCCTTCATCAGTCAAGGCATTGAGTACAGAAGTTGGAAAGTCATGTTGAAGCTGTATAAAGTTTCAGTTCGGCCAAATATGGAGTATAATGTGTAGTTTGGAGAGGGTGCAAGAGAGGTTCACCAAGATGTTGCCTGGATTGAAGTGTATTAGCTGGAAGGAGAGGTTGGACAAATTTGCACTGTTTTCTCTGGAGCATTGGAGGGTGAGGAGTGACCTGATGGTATATCAAATTATGGGATGGCAATGATGAAGCGTACAAGAGTGAGATACATCAGCTGGTCGAGTGTTGTCGCAACAACAACCCCGCACTCAACATCAGCAAGACCAAGGAATTGATTGTGTACTTCAGGAAGGGGAAGTCGGGAGAACATGCACCAATCCTCATTGAGGAGTAAGTGGTGGAAAGGGTGAGCACCTTCAAGTTCATGGGTGTCAACATGTTAGAGGATCTATCCTGAGCCCAACATGTTGATGCAATCATGAAGAAGGCACGCCAGCAGCTCTATTTCATTAGGAGTTTGAGGAGATTTGGCATGTCAGCAAAGACTCGTACAAATTTCTATAGATGTACAGTGGAGAACATTCTGACTGGTTGCATAACAGACTGATGTGGAGCCTCCAATGCACAAGGTCACAAGAGGCTGCAGAGGGTTGTAGACTCAGCCAGCTCCATCACGGGCACAACCCTCCCCACCATCAAAGAGGCAGTGCCTGGAAGGTGGCATCTATCGCTAAGGACTCTCACCATCCAGGACATGCCCTCTTCTCATTGCTACCATTAGGGAGGAGGTACAGGAGCCTGAAGACCCACAGTCAACGATTCAAAAACAGGTTCTTCCCCTCCACCATCAAAATTCTGAATGGTCCATGAACATTACCTCATTATCTCATTTATTTTTGTAATTTATGGTAAATTTATGCCTCGGCACTGTGCTACTGCCGCAAAGCAACAAACTTCACGTCACTTAGGTTGGTGACAACAAATCTGATTCAGATGGTAGTGAATTTTGTGAACCTTGTGTGACTATGTAATTGTTTGCTCAAAATACCAGCCCCAAAGGAAATGTATTCTGGGCTAAACAAATAAATAAGGACTGAAGCTGGTCCTAATTTTACAAAATATATTTTAACCTTTTAAAATTCCTGCTCCCTCCCAGATGATTGACATGGAGTCCCCAGTTTCATTTTCCAGCTGTTTTTGTTGAGTTGGTTTTGGAACTGCTCCTTATACAAAAATAAGGACACAGCCGATAAACATCACCAAGGGTTTCCATGTCAATCACCTGTGTAGCAAAGGAAGTTATGACATCAGAATGACAAGCCTCAGTCAGTTGATGTCTCCCAACCTGCCAATAACTAATGAGTAATACACAATTTGCCACAGGGTCAGCCTCCCAAACGTGTAAATAGTTTGTTTGGCAGCATTGCCAATGTGCACCATTGGGAAATGTTGCAGCCACAACCACAAGACCATAGCGAGTAAATGTTGGACTGGATTATTTGGCCTTTGACATTAGACATTTTGACAGTAGTTGAGGTGACAGGAGAAACATATTGTTGGATCATTCATTCTGGATTGGTGTCATTGAACTGGTTCTATTTACATGCCTACAGTTTAGGGCATCTGTTAAGCTGTTGAGAAATTGCACACAGATCAATTTTCCTTGCCAGGAAGTGTAAATTCACCTTTCTTCCCCTAAATTTTATGAAACAAAATACAGTGCTTAAAGTACTGAGAAAAGGGATTAAAAGTTTCTTTATAATAGAAGTTGCAATCTTGCATTATTTTCAACTTGAAAATATTTTATAGTGATTACTTTTATTTTTTTGCAGTGAGGAATACAGTTTTGCCATGTACCTATTTCTAGTAAGAACATTTATAATGTACTTTTGTATGTTTTTATTAAAGCATTTGAAACTTGGGCTTTTATTTTGAATTCTTTTCAAACTTGACTGTATTCCATCCAGAAATCCCTTCTGTCCCTGCCTACCACTTCCTGTCTTATGGCACTTTCCCATGGAACTCCAGGAAGTACAACACCTGTCCTTTCACTTCTTCCCTTTCTATCATAGTCTTTCCAAGTGAAGCAGCAATTCACTTGCACTTCCAATCTATTGTACTACTCTAATGTTCACAATGTGGCCTACATAGGAAAAATCAAAGATAGATTGGGTGATTGCTTTGTAGAGCACCTGAGTTTCCAGTTGCTTGCCACCTTAATTCATCATCCCACTGCCTCTGTGACCTCCTTCACTGTTATAATGAGGCTTAATGCAATGCTTGAAGAACAACACTTCATCTTCCATCTGGGCACATAGCAGCCTGCAGGACTTGATCTTGAATTCTCCAACTTTAGATAACTCACTCTTTCTTTCTGTTTGTATTATAACTAGCCATTTCTGTCTGCTATCATTTTAGCAACACATTACACAGACACAGAAGCTTTGTCTTAACAGCTCCTTAACTGCCACATTAGCTCATCCGGTCTCACCCTATGAGAGAGATTCCCTGTGGTCCACCCATCCTCCTCCCCACCCCCTTCTCTGCTACCTAAACTCTCTTGTTCTTCCTTTTTCCCCATTCTGACAAAGGGTCCCAGACATGAAATGTTAACTTTTTTTTTCCATGGACTCTGCCTGATCTCCTGAATGTTTCCAGCATTTTCTGTTTTCTTTTCAGATTTCAAACAGTTGTAGTTCTTTTGATTTTTCACTAGGAGTAACAGCCCACTCTTCCTACACAAGAGTTTCATAGGATCTATAACATACACCTGAGAGAGCAGGCAGCATCTTGGTTAAATATCTCATCCAAAAGTCACCACCTCCTTCAGTACTACCCAGAGCATGTACCTAAATATTTGTGCTCCAGCCCTTAAAATGGGTTTTGAACTGACAGCCTTTTGACTTGAGAGTGTTGCCATGCTGGAATTTAGGAGCCAATTGTAAGACAAAATTAAGCATGCAGCTTTGTGGAGACAAAGTGAGAGCTTGATCCCCAGGGCAGAAGAAAAAATCTGAAGCACAATTCTGATTGTGAGCTAAAGTGGGATCAGGACCTTGAAGGTAAATAGCCCTCGAGCAGGTGAGTTTAGAAACGCGAATAAAATCCAGGGTAGAGCACCTTAGAAAGCAATGTCATATCTTGAGGAAACTGAATTAATTTACTTAATAATGAAAATTTATCAGTACAATACAGAAAGACCTAATTCTGAGAATGCTCTCCAATCCAGGCAGCATCCTGGTAAATCTCCTCTGCACTCTCTCTAAAGCTTCCACATCCTTCCTATAATGAGGCGACCAGAAAAGCATCAGGATAGATAAGTCACTGGGGCAGGACGGGATATATCCAAGGTTATTACGGGAAGCGAGGGAAGAGATTGCTGCGCCTTTGGCGATGATCTTTGCATCCTCGCTGGCCACAAGAGTAGTGCCAGATGATTGGAGGATGGCAAATGTTGTTCCCTTGTTTAAGAAAGGGAGTAGGGATAACCCTGGGAATTACAGACCAGTGAGTCTTTCTTCAGTGGTGGGCAAATTACTAGAGAAGATTCTTAGAGACAGGATTTATGGGCATTTAGAGAAGCAAAGCCTGATTAGAGACAGTCAGCATGGCTTTGTGAGGGGCAGGCTGTGCCTCACGAGCCTGATTGAATTCTTTGAGGATGTGACAAAGCACATTGATGAAGGTCGAGTAGTGGATGTGGTGTACATAGATTTTAGTAAGGTATCTGATAAGGTTCCTCATGGAAGGCTCATTCAGAAAGTCAGGAGGCATGGGATCCAGGGAAACTTGGCTATGTGGATTCAGAATTGGCTCACCCATAGAAGACAGAGGGTGATGGTAGATAAAGCGTATTCTGCCTGGAGGTCAGTAACCAGTGGTGTTCTGCAGGGATCTGTTCTGGGACCCCTGCTCTTTGTGATTTTTATAAATGACTTGGATGAGGATGTGGAACAGTGGGTTAGTAAGTTTGCTGCTGATACAAAGGTTAGTGGTGTTGTGGATAGTGTAGAAGGTTGCTGTAGATTACAACAGGGTATTGATAGAATGCAGACCTGGGCTGAGAAGTGGCAGATGGAGTTCAACCCAGAAAAGTGTGAAGTGATACACTTTGGAAGATTGAATTTGAAGGCAGAATACAAGGTTAATGGCAGGACTCTTAGCAGTGTGGAGGAACAGAGGGATCTTGGGGTCCATATCCATTAGATCCCTCAAGGTTGCCACGCAGGTTGATAGGGTTGTTAAGAAGGCGTACAGTGTGTTGGTCTTCATTAGTCGAGGTATTGAATTCAAGAGCCGCAAGGTAATGTTGCAGCTCTATAGAACTCTGGTTAGACCACACTTGGAGTATTGTGTTCAGTTCTGGTCGCCTCATTATAGGAAGGATGTGGAAGCTTTAGAGAGCGTGCAGAGGAGATTTACTTGGATGCTGCCTGGATTGGAGAGCATGTCTTATGAGGATGGGTTGAGTGAGCTAGGGCTTTTCTCTTTGGAGAAGAGGAGGATGAGAGGTGACTTGATAGAGGTGTATAAGATGATAAGAGGCATAGATCGAGTGGATAGTCAGAGACTTTTTCCCAGGGTGAAAATAGCTAACGGGGGTGGGGGGGGGGGGGGGGGGAGGTCATCATTTTAAGGTGATTGGAGGAAGGTATAAGGGGGATGTCAGGGGTAAGTTTTTTTTACACAGAGTGGTGGGTGCGTGGAGCATGCTGCCTGCAGAGATTGTGGGGGCAGATACATTAGGGACATTTAAAAGACTCTTAGATAGCCCTCCATTTCTCTATCATTCATGTGGCTATGTGGGAGGGAAGGGTTAGATAGATCTTAGAGCAGGATAAAATGTCAGCACAACATTGTGGGCTGGAGGGCCTGTGTTGTGCTGTAGTGTTCTCTGTTCAAACAACTACGAAACTTCCAGTGGATTTGTTTCCTGGGAAAATCCTCAAATCCCACAAGAATATTAAGGGGAATTTCTAGAACCTAAATATCTAGTCTTCGAAGAGTAGTTAGTGCTTTTGTCACATTATCTGTCTTCCAAGGCTGAAAAATTATGATTTGTTGTAAAACTGGAACTGCAAAAATTGGAATGGATTGGGGGGAAAATGGGGATGGTGGCAGTTTCAGAAGCTGCTACAGAGTTCTGGTAAGTGGATTAGACAGTATAAATGCTAGAAGCTGGCTCACAGATGTTGAGTTCCCAGAATTCACGTTGCTAGAATTATATAGCCTTTAATGCTTGGAATTTTAATGTGTCCTTTTATGTGATTAGTCATTTTTGTTGAAGGTGTCAGGCCCGACTCCTTACTGAGCTGCATTTCTTTAAAATGAATTAATTGACAAAGTATTCAGGATAAAATTAATCTAAAAATTCCCAAATTTATAACGGACATATTTAATTTATTGTTTAACTGAAAAGTGCCTTGATCTCTTGCAACCATCTTATTAAATTTTTAAGTCCTTGGGAATTAGAACACACTTTTATAAAGAAAGGCTACTTCTCTGGTTATTCCATTATGTCATTAGTTTAAAATTGTAGGAAAGAGATTAAGGAGGGAAGTTAGAAGAAATTCCTTATTGGACCATGGCATGCTGTGCAGTAGTTAAGTCAGAGAACTTGGTAAAGATTAAAAAAAACTGAATTATTTTTGGTGGTGGGAATTGCAGGGCAGTAAGGAGTCAAATATAACATGTCAGTCTTCAGTTAAAATGATGTGAAGATTAGAGATATTAGAATAAGGCACAGAAATGCAATTGTTCACAGCCTAAAGTCATTTTGTTCAATTTTCTAATCTAATTAGTTTGTCCACATTATCATGTAAGAACACCCACCATCAATGGTGTACTCCGACAACTTAATTGGTAGAATTGCGCAAGTTTACATAACCGTTTTTCAGTAGAAACGTGAACAAAGGATTTAATGATAGACGCAGTTGATGGACCTTATGTGCACATGTACTGTAAAATTTTAACATGTAGATGAATGCATTTGTGACTTGTTGAAGTTCTCAATAGTATTTGTGCATGGAGGAAAATGAGAATTTTTAAAACCCAAAATAAAATTGATAAGCTCATACTCTGTTTTTACTATTGTGTTTTCACACAAGTGGGACACTGGTACTGAAAATAATTCTCGTCTTTTGAATGTATTGGATTCATACATATTGGTTTCTTGACACTGAATGTTGATGGATAGAAGGAGTGACTGAACTGAACATTTCATGGTGGTAAACAGCCAAGGGATTATTTCCAAAATGCCATTGTTGTTATGTTCACATAACAGCAGCCAATTTACACTCTGCTTTTAGAAGGGGCAATCCAGTCTAACCAGCCGTGGTATTTTCTTTTAGTGACATCTCAATTCAGCTGTGGCAAACTCCATATTCTTACATAATGATTTTATTGTGTGAAGCACCTTTTACACGTCATGACATAACAAAATACAGGCAGGTCCTTTTGTCCCTTTATCCTTTCATCTTAATTCATTTTCTTCTTGTTAGAATGTGCAACCAGGTCATTCTGCACATATGCCTGTTGTCCAAACTTGCTGTCTGTGGTGTCTGTCCACATGGAGGAACCTGATTAAGTCATAATGAGCCAGCTGAGCTGACCTTCTGTAAGTGAGAGTCTATCTGTAAAGCAAATCAGGTGGTGAGCAGCAACAAGCCAAGCATTGTAGGGAGAGTGTCTTGATAGTCTTTTGAGAGGTCTCTGCCTTCAATAGCTTTGAATTGTTTTTAAAAACCTGATCATTGGAGAATCGGGATGGTGCATGACTTGTAGAGAACCTGCAGATGGGAATACCACTCTGAGCTGCTGCCCTTGTTCTTCTTGATGGTAAAGGTCACAAGTTTGGGAGATGCTGTCCGAGTAGCCTGGGCAAGTAACAGCAGCACATTTTGTAGATGGTACACACTGCAGCCACAGTTGCTGCTGGTAGAGAGGGAATGACTGTTTAGGATAGTTTGGGTGCCAATCAAACAAGCTGGTTTGTCATGGATGGTGTTGAGCATTTTGCATTGTTGGCACTGCACTTAGCTGGGTGTGGAAAATATTCCATCACCCTTTTGTGCTCTGTAGGCACTTTAAAGACTTTGAGAGCTGGGAAGTAAGTCACTTACCACAGGATACCTCTGACCTGCTCTTGTGTGGCTGGTCCCATTTGAATTTCTGGTCAGAATATTGATGGTGGGGGACTTTGTGATGCTAGTGATATTGATTGTCAAGAGTAGGTGGTTAGACTCTTTCTTGTTGGATATGGTCATTACTTGCCACTTGTCATCCTATCCCCACTTCTGGAAGGCGTCATTGAAGAAACATTTGAACATGGTTGGACCGGCTACTCTGTCCTGAGGAACAACTGCAGAAGTCTCTTGAGGCTGGGATAATTGACCTCCAAAAACCATGAGCATCTTTTTGCAAGGCCTAACTCTAGCTATTGGTCTTTGAAGTGCTTGGTCACTGTTTCAAATTTTCCTTTTTGCACGCTTTGTCATGTCTTGTGACATTTTTTTCCATTTTGAAGGTTTTGTACAAATATTCCTACAACCAATGATGGGGGTTTGGAAGCAGACTGCCCTTGGATACCATCAGGAAACTGAATGACAAAGGGAATGGACCTGGAGAAAACAAAAGTTTGTGCAAGGTGTCAGAAGCTACATTTTGTCTTTTTGTCATTGAACAATTCTGAGATAGTTTATTTAAAAATAGCTGAGAGTTCAGGTTATTCTTAATTCAAAGTTGTTTGGCTAATTTTCATCTTGTGATTTTAGTCCATTGTGCTAAGTTAAGATGGTATCACAGATCCAAGTGTTATGCACAGAATTACATTTCTTTGGTACGTGAAATGATAATGAGCCATATTTTGCATCAAGACAGCAATAAAATTTTAATGCTGTTTGTTTTTAAAAAGGCAGCAATCTCTAGACCTTGAAAAACCACAAAACATCTGTTGCGGAAATCGGGAAATTACTGCCCAAACTTTATGTTGGAGCTTCACCAAGTGATCTTCCATGTAATTTCAGAGGTGTGAAGGTCTGCATGAACTATATAACCTTTAAATATGACTGAAAATCTTTTAGGACTTGTTCATTTAAGTGCAAGTGAATTTTTAACTTGATGCTATGTATCTTAATTAAACTAAGATACATAACATCAAGTTAAAACTATCTCTAAATAACTGAAAATTAACTTGTTGAATCACCTTCTTTGAGAGATTAAAATTTGCATTTTTTTTAAAAAAAAGAATTCTGATCTCTCTCTCATCAGAAAGTAGAGCATCATATCAGGTTAAGGGGTTGAACTGAGATCAGGAGGAAGAGATTCCCTTACTGGGGGTGGGACAGGAGAGGATTGGAATTGGTTTATTATTGTCATTACCAATACTTGTACAGAGGTACAGTGAAAAGCTTGTCTTGCATACTATTCATTCAGATCAATTCATTACACAATGCAATGAGGTTGTACAAGGTAAAACAATACAGACTGCAGAGTAAAGTGTCACAGCTACAGAGAAAATGCAGTGCAAGGTCATAATGGGGTAGATTGTGAGGTCAAGAGTCCATGTATGAATCTTTGGAATTGTCTATCCTATAAAGCTGTGGATGCTATGATATTTAAGATTGAGTTGGATTTTAAGAATCAAGTGACAAAGGAAGTTGGTAGAAAAGTTTGTGTAGATCTGTCATCTTGTTGAATGGTGGAACAGGCTTGAGGGGCTCTGTATTTAATCTCACTATTTTCCTTTTTATTTTAAATTAAATTTATACTTCTTGGTTAAGGGTTAAGTGACAATTCTTTGATTTGATTCTGATTCCTGTTGTTGTTCTTACAGATTTAGATCCCCTGTAGTGGTCATCCCATTGACTCTAAGTTATCAATCAAAACTCTATTGTAAGTGTTGGGGCAGCTACAAGCATAATGAATGGCACTGCCTTTTATTCTCCCCTGACTGCAAAATCAGGGCCGTTGTTACGTGATGAGGGTACCTTTTGGAATACATATCTCATTTTGCTATTATGTCAGCAAGAACAGAGTTTTTCTTAAAAGGTTTACTTAAGTAGAAAATAATAATGGAAGAAGGCTGATACCTGCATACAGGGTTCAATTAACTGAGTATTTAAACAGAATTAACTGAGTTTGTTAATCCATGACAGGTGGGGAGCAAACAATTAAAGGAGTCAGTGGATTTTGTATGACTTACAAAGACAAAATAACCAGAAAATGCTTAAACATTTAAAAAAATATATATACTGTGTAATCAAATGTTCTGAATACCATTGACTTTGGGGGGGTGGGGGGGAGAAAAAGTCCACCAAGGTTTAATAAGCAGTGGGTTTCCTCTATTCTGAAACAACTTTGAATGTACTGCAATTTGTCACCTCCAGCTGGAGTGTCAGCAGCAACCAGGCAAATTTGCTAATCAGACTGAGGAATTTTCAGTCAGAAAATTAGGAAGTTAAAAGCAGAACTTACAATTCACATAATTATGAAGAGTTCATGTAAAAATATCAAACTTTTTGAAAAAATGCTTAAGCTTTAAGTATGAAATATTATATATGTTAAGAGAAGTGTCTTTAAATATTTAGGGAATGTTCCTCCACATTTGCAAAATTAGCTTTTTAGGGTCAGAGAAGTTGTTCAGAAGTAATTATGACTTGCTATGCTATTAAGAATTTGGTCAAACTTGAAAAAGCAAAGCTTAACATTTTTAATGGTTCTAAAAGTGAGAATTGTGTAAAGAGTTAAATTTAAATGTCAATTCATGGTTCTACAGAGATTGTATCTGCAAAAACTGCAATAGAGTACCTCATGAAGAAGCAGGAAATCGCTGCCAGCAGGTTTTGAATAATTTGCATTTAATAATGCCTTTGTAAATGCCAAGAAAAACTGAAGTCAGGAATACAGAGACTTTTGCATCATTGCTGCTGAAAGTTCTGGGCTATATTGTTGGTTAATCTTCTGAAATTCCTGTTGATCTGCAGAATTATACCAGCTTGAAATTAAATTTATCCTTCAGGATATAGTGGGTTAATATTTGGTTTGTGCTTTTTGCTGAGAATCACATGATTTTTTTTCAAATGGAATAGGAATTGATTGCAAACTCCATTATTCTAAATTGGGTTTCCTTGACTACATGCAATTACCTGTCGGTAGTAAATTACTATTTAAATGCTATTTGATGTAACTCTTTCATGGTAGATCAGTCCTTTTTAAAAGAAAAATCCCTCTTTAGCATTTGACTCTTGAGGAAGCACGCATTCCTGCAATTGAAATTAAATTACAATGTCATGACTTTCTCATTTTCAGATTATTTAATCATTGAATATTTTGTTTTAAATGGAATTTTTTTCAGAGCATGTACACATGGGCTGGTAAGAGTATGCTAAGATCATTAGAAATGGATTTAGTTTTGAGTATATTTTTTATCCTAATTAGGTCAAGACAGTGCTGAAGTGTGCATTCATTTCTGACAACGATGTTCCAGTCATGTTTTTAAGTAGCTAAGAATGTAGCAGAAAAATGATAATGTGGGAGTACAAAATGAAATTTTGTTACTATTTACTGCTTTTTATCTGTCTGGAATCATTCATATTCTTCTCTAATTTGATAATGAATATCTGATCCTCTTGAATATTTTTGCCTTCTGGATAATTGTTCACTATTTAATTACATATATAGAACTCGGACTAGACAGTAGCCTGGGGATGGAGGCAGAAGATGTGTGAAGTTTTGAATCTATATTCATAGAAGAGGGAAATGAAGTAGGCAATAATGTTGAGGAAAAATGTAAAATCTTGCATACATTGCAGCAGTGTTTTGGGAGAGGCTTCCAGGAAGTCTGTCTCCCTGTAGTAAACGTGCCTGCTTGGAGAGAATTGACGTCCATTCCTCTGAAGGACTTTCTCATTTAAAGCAGTTTTGTTAGTTGAACTTGCTGGATATACTTGTGTATCTTAGACAGTGGTACAGATACAATAAATGAAGGAATGAGAGTAAAGGGTCTTGCATCTTTAAAATCATCACTAGTACTGGTTAGAAGGTTCATAAGAGCTAAGAGCCAAATGACGTAGCTCTATCAGTGTCCCATGCCCCTTGCCTACAGAAGGTCTTGAGGATTGCTGATATGGTTTATTTTATTGCTGGAAAAATTCTGAGGGTTGGCATTTCAAGAGGTGCTGGTTAATCATGAACACTCAGGTGGGTTAATTAAGGCTAGGACTTGTCTGACCAAATTGAAGTCTTTGAGGGAAGTGACAACGAGGGTCAGTGAGAGTAGAGCCGTTGATGGAGTTTAAAAAGGCATTTGACAACCTAAGCAGTGTGTCTTCCAAGCTAAAATTGGGCATCTTTCTGTATTACCAAAATATATATTGCTTAATTGCATTCCTTGAATTACCTAGGAAAGTTTGCATTTAGACTTTTCATAATACATTTTAATGCAAACATTTTGACGATATCCTACTTCCAAAGGATGTCCACACAGCTTCATAATGCATTTATTCAATACAAATAAAGCCATATAGCATTTGTTTAGGCCCACAAAACAACAAAGCATGAATATTTTTATGAATCCACTTTTCAATCCTCCCATGATACAGCAGAATTAAAATCTTAGAAACTGCTGAAGAATTGTCTCATTTTCAGTTCTATAAAATAGAATTGTTTTTAGCTCTGTGGTCTGGATGGCACTGTACTTAACTGCAGTCGTTTTGTCTGGGTAGCCTGCTGCTTGATGTTGGTCCTTGGGAATGAGTTATGTCATATCCCTGTTACTTTGTTGAAGAAGAGTCAATTTTGTGGTGAAGTACAGGCCTTCCCTGGGTTAGAAACGCCCAGTTTATGGACATCCCTATGAACAAGTTCCTGTAATATTAAATTCAAAGTCTGATGTCCGTACATATTATGAATGACAGAACTAGTTTCCTCCCTCTTCAGTTTTAGGAATTGTTTTTTCTTATCCGTCTTGTGTGCTTTTGATACCATTCATTTCAATACTGTGGAGGTATGGTTACCATATAGAGTGATTTTTTTGTGTTTTTTCTGACACAACGAAAATGGACTTATGAATGTTTGTAAAATGGAGTTTGTTTGTAACCTGGGGACAGCCTGTACAAGTGCTACTGAGTGCAAGTTGCATTTATACCATTCACCAACCAGATTATATTAGTCTTGAGTTTTTAGGAAAAGTATAAAAGCTGTTTTGAAGTAATTTTAGGAGTCCAGAAAATTTTACTTGTTGTAGGTTAATATTTTGATATGGATAATAAAGCATTTTTTCAAGTTGCTGAGTCCTGTGATTTGGCTGTATGAGGGATATTTTATTTCTGATCACACATTTTGATTTGTGTATATAGGGCATAAATCTGAGCATCCACTCATTCCCTGGTGATTCTTGTAGTGATTCTCTTTGATTTCTGAGGAAGATTTAAGTTTTACAGGAGTATGTGTTATGAAAATGGCTATGTTTCTGTAGATTTATTGGATATTCTGCTATTCACCTAGTTATCTGGTATTTGCTATTGTTACAGTCAGCTGACTGGTTAGGAATATCAAGTGAATTTGAATCAGTAGCTGGTAAATATAGTGTAATGAGTAGACGTACAGTATACTATGTTGACCTTGCCATTTCACATCCTTGGAAGATATAAAATTTATCTCATGGTGCTACTCAAGAAACTTAGCAATATCAGCAGTGATTTAAAGAGATGAGCTCAAATGAAAGTCAGAGTTCTGTCAGACTGACTTCCTTGTACATCTCTGTGGTTGTTCCTGACATTGCTGGATTTGTGGTCATAGAGGTAGTTTTTGTGAGCTCTGTGGATTGCCCATATTCATTTAACTAGAACAGCAAATACAGTTTCCATTTCCTTTTCTAACTGCATAAATATTTAAAGTAAGTGATGATTCATCTTTTTATTGCTGCATGTAACCATTTGGATGTCAAGGATCAATTAATCTAGTGTATGCTTTTATTTCAATTAACCAAGTTTTACATTTTTTCTTTCCTGAATTTAAACAGCAGAAAATCTCAGGATTTCATATTTTTGCTGCAGCATTTAAGCAGCTGAAAGAAGTCGGATGTATTTTGTATGAGTGAAATAAGCCACATTTGTTTATACATAAAATTGAAGTTTGCAAAATGGAACATGAACATGTTAGAACATGTTAAAACATGTTCATTATGAGTATTAAATCTTTTGCAGATAAGGAGATATTATTTGGGCTAACATGCCTGTGCAGTTTTTTTTTACCAGAGCAATCCAAAACTCATTCTACCAGGGTATTCCCCATATCCCTGTCTTTTTCTTTCCCATAAAACCAATAATTTCTGGAAATACTCAACAGGTTAGGGAGTATCTGCAACTTCAACTATGTTTCTCTCTTCACAGAAGCAGACTAATTTGCTTTATGTTGCTAGCAGTTAGATTTCAAATTTCCAGCATCTGCAGTAGTTTGCTTTTAGTTTCCCCTTGCTTCAATATTTATCCCCATATTTTTTCTGAAGAAAAGTAATCACTTCTTCCTTTAAATTGCCTTTTGGAAGAGAATTTCATGCTCCACCAGCTCTTTGCTTAAAGCATTGTCTGCTAACCCCATTCATTCATTCATTCATTCATTCATTCATTTCTCTCATTATTGTAGCAAAACATTAATGACTTATTGTTACAGACCTTTAAAAGTGGAAGAACCCTGCTCTTTCTCCACACTCCCGCTCTTCTGATACAGATTCAAAGGTTCAATCATCCTGGGCCTCTCCATAGTGGATGTAGATGTATGCACAAGTGTATTTAATCAGTTGAATAAAACAATTACACACATTTTGGTAGTTCTCTGTATTTTGTTTATGTTTCTAACTCATGGTTAGAATAAGGAACACTTGCATAAGCGCATAAATTTCAAATTAACGAAGAGGATAGAAGAGCTCAATCATCAGTATAGTGAGTGTAAGTTCATAATACTTGACATTGGAGTCTTGCAGAGATTAGTTTAAGTCCATAGCAATCATTGCATTATGAAAAATAACTAAAATTCCACTGGAGAAATAGAAAAAAATAAACTGCTAGAAAAACTCAGCAGGTCAAGCTGCATCTGTGGAGGTAAAGGGATTGTTGACCTTTCAGGTTGAGACCCTGCATCTGGACTGAGAACGTAGAGAGAAAATAGTCAGTATATAGTGAGAGAAAGGGGTGAGACGGAGACTGGCAGGTGATAGGTGGAACCAGATGAGAGGGTGATATTGGGCAGATGGAACCAGTGGTGGGGGAAGAGATAGGAAAAGTGAACCAAGGTTTATCTCCAAGGTAGATAAGTATGTGGGTGATGGGCAGATGGAAGTCCAGATAATGGAGGAGGGATGGTGAGGATGGAAAAGGTGAGCAAAGGGAGAAAGACCTTGGGTGGAAAACACGATGATGCTGGAGGAACTTGGCAGACCAGGCAGCATCCGTGGAGAAAAGCAGGGGGTCAGGACCCTTCTCCAGGACTGAAGATAGGAAAAGGGGAAGCCCAGTGTATAGGAGGGAAAAGCAGAGCCATGATAGATGGACAAAAGAGGGGAGGCGGGGTGGGCACAAGGTGGTGATGCAAGTAAGAGTGATAGGCAGGTGCGGGAGAGGAGGGGAGAGCAGATCCACCGGGGGATGGGTCAAAGGTAAGGAGAGAAGGGGGGAAAAGAGGTAGGCTAGGAAAGGGAAGAAGAGAAGAAGCATGGGGGGTGGGGGGGGGATGTGGGGATTACTTACAGTGGGAGAATTCAGTGAATTCCCTTTCCTTACCTTTGACCCATCCACCTCCCCCATGGATCTGCTCTCCCCTCCTCCCCTACACCTGCTTATCACTAATTCTTACCTGCATCTACCTATCACCACCCTGTGCCCACCCCACCTCCCCTCTTTTGTCCACCTATCACTGCTCTGCTTTTCCTTCCTATATATTGGGCTTCCCCTTTTCCTATCTTCAGTCCTGAAGAAGGGTCCTGACCCGAAACGTTGATCGCCTGCTTTTCTCCATGGATGCTGTCTCGCCTGATGAGTTCCTCCAGCATCATAGTGCTTTTCATTCAGATTCCAGCATCTGCAGGTTTCTCTAAGACCTTGGGTGGACTGGTGGGAGTGGGGGAGAAAAGCACGGAGAGTGGGTCACATAGATAAGGGTGGTGCTGTTGTGGTCTGGCACACTGACCTCTACTTTGCAGAGGCCAGATGGCAGTTCTCGGACACTTCTCATGTCTTCCCCTGGACCATGACCTCACTAACAAACATGAGGCCACTGTCTCCCAGACCATTACTGATCTCACATCAGGAGATCTCTCCTCCACTGCCTACAACCTGATGGGGCTCCAACTCTGCACTGCCCAGTTCTTCTACTTATCTAAGATCCACAAACAGGACTGCCCTGGTAGACCCACTGTTCCTGCCTGCTCTTGTCCCACCAAACTATCTCTTTGTACCTTGACTCTATCTTGTCTCCCCTTGTCCAGTCCCTTCCCACCTACATCCAAGAAACCTCTCATGCCCTCTACCATTTTTAACAATTTCCAGTTCCCTGCTCCCCACTGCCTCATCATCATCATCATGGATGTTCAGTCCCTATACACCTACGTCCCTTCATCTGGAAGGTTTTATGGCCCTCCACTTCTTTCTGAAACAAAGACCCAACCAGTTCCCCTCCTCCAATACTCTCATCTGTCTAGCAAAACTTGTTCTTACCCTCAAAAACATCTCTCTTGATTCCTCCCACTTTCTACAAATCAAAGGTGTAGCCCAGCTATGCCTGTTTTTTTGTTGGCTATGTGGAACAGTTCTTGTTTCAAACCTACTCTGGCACCCCTTCCCAGCTCTTTTTTTCAGTTACAGTGATGATTGCATTGGTGCTGCTTCCCACACTTGTGTGGAACTTGGTCAACTTTATCACCTTTGCCACCAACTTCCACCCTGCCCTGAAATTCACTTCGACTATTTCTGAAACTTGCTTTTCTGGATTTGTCTGCCTCCATCTCAAGGGACAAACTATCCACTGATATCTGCTATAAATCCATGTACTCCCCCAGCTACCTCAACTATACCTCCTCTCACCCTGTCTCCTGTAAGGATACCCTTCTCTCTGTTGCATCTGCTCTCAAGATGAGGCTTTCCACTCTAGGACTTGTGAAATGTCTTCCTTCAGAGGACGTGGCTGCTACTCTACTGTAGTTGGTGAGCCCTCACACTCACTTACTCCATTTTCTGGATGTCTGCTCTCAACCTTTCCTCTCCCCAGACGGAACAGAGAGTGTTCTGCTGGTCCTCACCTTTCACCCCATTAGCCTCTGCACCAATTTGTTGACTATTGTGACTTACTGAACATTTCACCTAGCCTAATCCTCAATCCTTTGCAAGAATAAGTACACTGTACTCTCTGATAGGGGTACTTGGCTGACTTGGGTATGTAACCTTACCAATAACTAAGCAATCTCCTACTGTGTACATGATCTTGTGGATGCACTGAACCATTAACCATACTTTTGCTTTCCACCAATGCCATTGGTGGTGTAAATGCTATACAGGTCTAATTATCCATTGTGCACAATGGCTTCAATGCTCCATAAGACCTCTCTGTAAAGCAGTATTTTTCTTGGCTATGAAAACTTCCTGTCAAGAAATCACACTATTGGCATTGCATCAGTTGACTATCTTAGATTTAAACTTGCACACTGAGGTTATGTGCCTCATATATATGATAGGTGACATCCATAGTAGCAATTCACAACAGCCCCACTGTAGTACTTTGGACCTTTTATCCTTCACCACCATACTAAGACAATAAGTTGGAGACAAACCTGTACCTTACACTGGAGAAAATTTTTCAGCATTCCTTGATGCTGCAATCTATCTAAATCAAATTGTGAGATTGTGTATGCTTAACAACTTTAAACAAATTTGTTTTTCTTCTAAACCATAAACATAACATAGTGCGAGGTTCAAAGTTGCAGTGGTGAAGGCAGAACTTTTAATAACACAATATACTCACTGACAGTGTCTCCCAACTTCAGATTCCTTGTTCTTACTCAAAGTAGGATCGCATTGCTTTTGTTAATGTAGTGTACATTTCAGAATCCATTTCTGTCTTTGATGGGAGTGGGAAAGGAACATAGGGAGTGGGTTGCCTGAAATCCTAAAATTCAGTGTTCAATCCGTTGGGCCATAGGCCATGCAAGGAGAATATGAGGTGCTGTTCTTCTAGTTTGTGTTTGGCACTTCAGGAGGCTGAGGAAAACCAGGCAACTGTGGGAATGGGAAGGGAAGTTAAAACGACATGCGGCCAAAACATCAAGATGGCCATTGCAGGCGGAGTGCAAATGGTCTGCACAACGTTCGCCTAGACTACATATGGTCTCTCCAACAGATGAGGCCACGTTGCGAGCACCAAATGCAATAGACCAGGTTGGAAGAGGTGCTCGTGAGCCTCTGCCTCATCTGGAAGGGCAGTTTAGGTCCCACGATAGTGGAGAGGGAGGAGGTTTGGGGGCAAGTGTTGCATCTTTTGTGGTTCTTGGGGAAAGTACTGGGGCCGGGGGTAGTTGAGAAGGGGTGAGTGGACAAGGGAGTCACAGACAGTGGTCCCTGAGGAAATCAGAAATGGGTGGGGTGGGGGGTGCAAGAAAGAGGGGAAGATGTGGCTGGTAGTGGGATCCCCTTGAAGCTGGCAGAAGTGTCGAAAGTTGATGTTTATCAATAACATTTCATCAAAATGTTTCATCAATTCCTGTTGACTAGTCCTTTTACACTGATGACAGATCGGAAATATTTGTTAGCTGTTCTTGGTCCTAAATTGGAAATAACAAAAATGGTTACATTGAAAATGCAGTGGTGGGCTTTCTCCTAACTCACGATCAAATATAGAAGTTTGAAACTAAATATGATTGCTAATGTATGTCAGGGTTACCATATGATAGTTCAGACCTGTGTGAAAGCATGATCTTCACATTGAAACTTACAACCAGGACATCATCTAACAGCGGAGGGAGTCAGAGAAACCAAAGTATATGATTCTAGAGTGAATATATGATAAAATTTGAAAGGACGGACTAAATTGAATTTAAAAACAAATTCATATCAAGACAGAAAACTATTAAAATTAAAACATGTCGCTGACCCAACAAGTTATGTTAAATATAGACAGTTGTTATATTAAGTGTTTTGAGAAGAAAAATTTAGATGAGTTTCACACTGAGAATTCTGGTATTGTGAGACTCAGGTGTATTATATTGGTTTGGATTGAATAAACTCTTGAAGTGCTGGTAGATAAGATTACCAGTGCTGGTAGATGCTGGTAATCTGTTTAGATTGCAGAGGCAAGAGAGCAAAGACACCTTTTACAGAGATGGAAATAACTTATGAGGCCTTTCTACAGAGAACATTGATTATTGCGAGAAGGGATTGGTAACTTCTCATTAGTTCTAGAATGATACAGCACAGAAACGGGCCCTTCGGCCCATCTAGTCCATGCCACCTGATCTTCTGCCTAGTCCCATCTAACTGCACCTGGACCATATCCCTCCAAATTCCTCCCATCCATATCGCTATCCAAATTTCTCATAAATGTTACAATTGAACTCGCATCTACCACTTCTGCTGGCAGTTCGTTCCATGCTCGCACCACCCTCTAGTGAAGAAGTTTCCCCTCGGATTCCCCTTCAATATTTCACCTTTCACCCGAAACCTATATCTTCTAGTTTTAGTCTCATCCAACCTTAGGGGAAAAAGCCTGCATGCATTCACCCTATTTATACCCCTCATAATTTTGTATACCTCTATAAGATCTCCCCTCATTCTCCTGCGCTCCAGGGAATAAAGTCCTAACCTATTCAACCTGTCCCTATAACTCAGGTCCTTAAGTCCCAGCAACATACTTGTAAATTTTCTCTGTACTCTTTCAAGCTTATTGATAGCTTTCCTGTAGGTAGGTGACCAGAACTGCACATAATACTCTAAATTCGGCCTCATCAACTCCTGTACTCGGTGCCCTGATTTATGATGGCCGAAGTGCCAAAAGCTCTCTTTATGACTCCTGTCTACCTGCGACACCACCTTCAAGGAACTATGAATCTGTATTCCCAGGTCCCTCTGTTCTACCGCACACCTCAGAGCCCTACCATTCACTGTGCAAGTCTTACCCTGGTTTGTCCTCCCAAAGTGCAATGCATCACACTTGTCTGTATTAAATTCCATCTGCCATTTTTTAGCCCATTTACCTAGCTGGTCAAGACTACGCTGCAAGCTTTGATAGCCTTGCTCGCTGTCCACTACGTCCCCCAATCTTGGTCATAGATAGTTACTTGAAATAGATTGGGATGAAATACAGTTGGTCCTATGTGACTAAAAATGCCGGATCAAAGCATTAGATTATTTTCTCATGTCATGATTCACCAGAAGATCAAGTCCTAGATAACCATCCTTGGTTTTGTTTTTCTTTATTGGAATGTTTAATGAAACAAAATGGTATTGAGTACAAAATTTATTTCACTGTATTGTCCAGCAACTAAATATGGCTGAGAGATCAGTGATCACATTCCATAATGGGTTAGATCCATGTCACATTCCATAATGGGTTAGATCCTGCTGAAGTAATAAAGACTCAACACAATCAAGTTAGATCAGCCTAAGCTTGAGGGAAGAATGTAAGAGTGGCAGTTGGGACACAGACAAAACTTTGAATCAAGCTATGGAGATAGATGTATTAAATCTGAGAGAGTTCCTGTTAACAACACCTAACAAATATGACACTCAAATGGTAGTTTTGAAAATCTGAAAGGCTCATGGCATAGAGTGCAGAGGTGGATTCTGCAGTGTAAAGGGCAAACTCTTCATGGAGACCACTGATGGAGAAGACTGACAGTTGTGTCAGCAACTATCACTCAGCTTGTTCCAGATTTAGGGTCAGCTTTTATAAATCAGCTCTGTTTGGCCCTTCTTTTTCCAACAGTTGTCCTGCATCACCACAACAATATCTGCACTTCAAAACACAACCTGTGAAGCACTTTGATCCATCAAGCTACTGCATACAATCGTGTTTTGTTTTCCTTAACTAAATCCCTCATATTTGAAAAGCCTAAATTACATTTTCTTCCAGTTTGTCTTTGAAAATTGTCCGAGTATTTCGAGCCTTATCTTATGGGCATATTTTCCTATTCTGTTAAATTTACATGTTATTTTCTTGTGCTCATGATGAAATATCCAAAAGTCACTTGCCCTTAAATCTAATTATTAACGTACAACATTATCACTTAGTTATTCTTGTGCTGTTAATCTCCATTAATACAATTTAGTGGCATTTGGTGCTCAAGAAGTGGCTCACAGTACAAGAGTTTAAAATCTTTTATACATTTGTTGTACTCATCTTTTCCACATGTGATTTGATCCTGCTGACCAGGCAGCTACATTACTTTTGAGTACCTGTTTTAAGAGCAACTGCAATATCTATGATAACTTAATTTTTAATGTATCAAAATACTGACTCAGCTTATTGTGGGGTGTTATGTTTTAAAAAAAAGAGGAAAGCTCTTTTGAAATTGAAATGTTCTCAACTTATTAGTAAAATAAGAAAAAAGATTATGTGATTGTAGCTGCTTTTACAACAATGCTTTAGGTTATTTAATTAAGATACAAAATTATTACATACCAATATCTCTCTCCACAGTTACCTTGAGGCAGTCATTGTGAATCACTTTTGTTTGGGAAGTAAGGAAAGTAATTGACAGTTCTATTTATATTTTTTAAAAATTCTTGTGTAACATACTGTACATTGCAGTTTTATTTTTGTCATATCTCCAACCCCTAGCAACATAAAAATTAAGGAAGTAAGCTCACTAATATCCTGTTTGAGCAGAAAGGCAATTTCCTTGGTCAGTGAAATTGTTGTAGTTTGTCGGCTGTTTGAAGCTGTTTTAAATCATGACTTTTGCTGTTTTCCATTTCAAATATGCATTTTAGGTGATGTTTTGTTCTGTTTCAGTTAATGGTCTAAGGTTTTACTGTTTCCATCATTACTGAAAGAAGCTTTATTTTTCGAGGGTAAGCTTTTTGTTTCTGTTTCACAATGTCTTAAGTCTCTTAACTCTATCATGATCTGATTGAAGAGTTTCGTGTTTTAATTTAGAACTACAAAATGCACTTGTGCATTTAAAGTAGCTTTTAGTATATTTCAGTATGATGTTTTGAAGTATTATTTTTACTTCGAATATTTCTTTGGAATAAAGAATTTTTGTGGGCTAAATTCTGCTGTGATCTACACAGATCTGTCAGCAGGTATGCCTGGGCTATTCCCACCCAGCCAGGAACGCAGCATACCACTGAGCAGAGTCCCTGCCATGACACCTGCGCTACGCTGGTGGACTCCTCAGGGACTCCAATGGGGCAGCACAAACTTCTGCCGAGTTCTTAGCGCTCAGGCTGGGAAATGTGCCTGCTGAACATTTATCAGGTTAATGTGGCATTAGGACAGTGGGACCATTGTAAAGAATGGGAGAAATTGGCTGCCAAGAAGAAAAAATAAGTAAAGCTTTTTATTTGATTTATGTTAGTTTATATGTTTTTGAGTATGTGTGTGTCCTTAGTGTTGTAACTTTTAAAATTATTTTAATTTTTATTTAAAAGCAGGTGCTGAGTAGTTTTTGAATATCTGTGAATGTTAATTTAAGCAGTAGCCTTGATCGTACAACAGGTTTGGGTGAGAGAATTGGGTAACACAGTCTTCAGTATCAAATAATACTGTTATAGAAACATGGAAACCCTACAGCACAATTCAGGCCCTTTGACCCACAAAGTTGTGCCAAGCATGTCCCTACCTTAGAAATTACTAGGCTTACCCATAGCACTCTATTTTTCTCAGCTCCATGTACCTATCCAAAAGACTTTTAAGAGTCTTTTAAGACCCTATTGTATCCGCCTCCACCACCGTTGCTGGCAGCCCGTTCCACGCACTCGCCACTCTCTGAGTAAAAAAACTTACCCCTGACATCTCCTCTGTACCTACTCCCCAGCACCTTAAACCTGTGTCCTCTTGTGGCACCCATTTCAGCCCTGTTGTATGATTTATGCACTGAACAGTTGGTACGTTCTACATAGGTTATGCGGTTTCTGCCTTTAACAAGGAAGAAAGTGATAATTAATATGGCCTAAAATTTATTGAATACATTGAAGTGGAGATTTCCTTGCCTTATCTGTTATGCTTTACTCTGAACTAGGCTTGTGGAAGAAAAATGACAACATTTTTCAAATTTGCCATACCATGTATGCTTTTAGTTGCTGGGCAATCTGGTGCTATTTCCAGCCATAGAAATGATAGAATATTCATTTAACTAGAAGAGTCTAAACATCATCAAAATGCATCAATACTTATATATGAAAGATAGATTTGATTTGAATTCAAGACGACCCATTAATCACTGTATGGCCAATTTTTTGGATACAGAGCTATATTGATCTACTCCAGCTGAGTCTTAAAAGTACAATGACATGCTTACTTTCTGCAAGAGTTTCAAGTCAGCTTGTTGCTTCAGCCCAGGAGTTTTGTGAGCAAGGCTTAATTTCATAATAAATATCTGAATATCCTTTATCCGGAAAGGATGAATTGATGCCACTCACTTTCTCCTGATCAAAAGTGTAGTTATGGAAATTTGCATGGGCCCAATCTGCACTAGTATCTTTGAGGGATATGTGGGAATAGTTTTTATTTCAGTCCTACTTGGGGTGCTCGCCTTCTGTTCTTCGGTACATTGATGATTGTATTAGTGCTGCTCTCTGCTCTTGTACAGAATTCAAAAAAAATTAATTTTGCTTCCAACCTGCACCAACCTAAATTCCACCCTGCACTTACTGTCAGATGATGCATCCTGGACTCTTCCCTTTCTGGATCTCTCTGTCTCCCTCTCAGGGAATAGTCTAGCAACAAATATCCTTTACAAGCCTCCAGATTCCCACAGTTATCTCCACTATACTTGTTCCCACCCTGACTTCTATAAGGACTCCATTCCATTTTCCCAGTACCCACCAAACATGTGAAAGTGAGACCAGGGTGGAATTTGGAAGTAAAAGTAATGAATTTTTTGAGTTCTCTTTGAGGGCAGAAAACAGTACCGATACATTTGTCAGTGTGAACAGTTCCTCCATCTCTGTCATATTTGCTCCGATAATGAGAATTCCCACACTGGTGCCTTTTGAAGTGTGGTCCTTCAAGCTGAATCATGGCTTCCCCTCCACTGTAGTTAAAAGATCCCTTGACACATTGTATCCATTTCCCCACACCTCTCCACTAACTCCTTCTCCTCCTAGACAGAAAAAGGTAAGTGTTCCCTTGGCCCTTGTCTTCCACCCCACTTGCTTCTGCATTCTATGGATCATCCTTTACAATTCCTGCTACCTTCAACAAGTTTCCACCACCAGATATTACCTTCCTTTTCCCTCTTAATGTTACCAAGGGATCATCCCTTTTGTAAATCCCTGGTCTGCACTTGTGTCTCCTTCTGGCACTTTCCCATGCAACTGCAGGAGATAAAATATCTGTCCTTCCTTCATTTCCAGGGAACCAAACAATCTTTCTAGGTGAGGCAACGATTTGCACTTTTTCCAATCTCATGTACTGCATTTTGTGTTCAAAATGTGGTCTCCTCAATGTTGGAGAAACCAAACCCAGATTGTATGATTGCTTTGCGGAACACCAGTGTGCGGTCTACAAGGGCAATCCTGTCTGCTATTTTAATTACCCATTCCACACACATTGACCTATCTGACCATGGCCTCCTGCAGTGTTATAACAAGGCCTAATATAAGCCTCAGGAATACCACCTCATTTTCCATCTGGGCTTGTGCAGCCTTATGGACGATACTAAATTCTACATCTTCAGTCAACTCACTTTGTTTGGCAGCATCTGTAGAGGGAAGTGGACAGTTGATGCCTTGGTTTGAGAGCTGAAATTTCGACTATTTCCCTCTACAGATGCTGCCTGACATGCTGAGTCACTCTAGTAGTTTGTTTTTTGCTCCAGATTCCAGCATCTCCAGCCTCTTTTGTCTTCAATTCACTTTGTACAGTGGCATGCAAAAGTTTGGGCACCCCAGTCAAAATTTCTGTTACTCTGAATAGCTGAGCAAGTAAAAGATGACCTGATTTCCAAAAGGCATAAAGTTAAAGATGACACATTCCTTTAATATCTTAAGCAAGATTACTTTGTTAATTTCCATCTTTTACAGTTTCAAAATAACAAAAAAGGAAAAGGGCCCGAAGCAAAAGTTTGGGCACCCTGCATGGTCAGTACTTAGTAACACCCCCTTTGGCAAGTATCACAGTTTGTAAACACGTTCTGTAGCCAGCTAAGAGTCTTTCAATCCTTGTTTGGGGGATTTTCACCCATTCTTCTTTGCAAAAGGCTCCTAGTTCTGTGAGATTCTCAGGCCGTCTTGCATGCACTGCTCTTTTGAGGTCTATCCACAGATTTTTGATGATGTTTAGGTCGGGGGACTGTCAGGACCACGGCAAAACCTTCAGCTTGTGCCTCTTGAGGTAGTCCATTGTGGATTTTGAGGTGTGTTTAGGATCGTTATCCTGTTGTAGAAACCATCCTCTTTTCATCTTCAGCTTTTTTTTTCCAGACGGTGTGATGTTTGCTTCCAGAATTTGCTGGTATTTAATTGAATTCATTCTTCCCTCTACCAGTGAAATGTTCCCTGTGCCACTGGCTGCAACTCAAGCCCAAAGCATGATCGATCCACCCCCATGCTTAACAGTTGGAGAGCTGTTCTTCTCATGAAATTCTGCACCCTTTTTTCTCCAAACATACCTTTGCTCATTGCAGCCAAAAAGTTCTATTTTAACTTCATCAGTCCACAGGACTTGTTTCTAAAATGCATCAGGCTTGTTTAGATGTTCCTTTGCAAACTTCTGACACTGAATTTTGTGGTGAGGACTCAGGAAAGTTTCATGAAAGGATTTCATGAAAAGAACACCTCTCCAATTGTTAAGCACAGGGGTGGATCGATCATGTTTAGGGCTTGTGTTGCAGCCAGTGGCACGGGGAACATTTCACTGGTAGAGGGAAGAATGAATTCAATTAAATACCAGCAAATTCTGGAAGGAAACATCACACCATCTGTTTAAAAAAAAGCTGAAGATGAAAAGAGGATGGCTTCTACAACAGGATAACGATCCTAAACACACCTCAAAATCCACAATGGACTACCTCAAGAGGCACAAGCTGAAGGTTTTGCCATGGCCCTGACAGTCCCCTGACCTAAACATCATCAAAAATCTGTGGATAGACCTCAAAAGAGCAGTGCATGCAAGACGGCCCAAGAATCTCACAGGACTAGAAGCCTTTTGCAAGGAAGAATGGGCGAAAATACCCCAAAGAAGAATTGAAAGGCTCTTAGCTGGCTACAGAAAGTGTTTACAAGCTGTGATAGTTGCCAAAGGGGGTGTTACTAAGTACTGACCATGCAGGGTGCCCAAACCTTTGCTTTGGGCCCTTTTCCTTTTTTGTTATTTTGAAACTAAAAGATGTAAATAAAAAAGTAATCTTGCTAAAAATATTAAAGGAATGTGTCATCTTTAACTTTATGCCTTTTGGAAATCAGATCATCTTTTACTCACTTAGCTATTCACAGCAACAGAAATTTTGACCAGGGGTCCCAAACTTTTGCATGCCACTGTATGTCTGTTTTAGAATGGGTCTTTGTCATCTGCTGTGACTAAGTTACATCTCTCCATTGGCACAGCCTGATCTGTTGGACATAAACTGCAGCTTGGTATTTTGCAATTTTTACACTGCTTTTTCTGTGTTCTTTTTCTCTAACTCTCCCCATTTCATAGTTCTTATAAGGGAAGAACCATGTTTTCCCTTGCTAAATGTTCTCTTTAATCCTTTGACTAGATGAATTCATTTATTGCTTATCCCCAGGGCAACCCTGGCCTTGTCCTCTTCGAGATGTTCCCATCCTCCCTGCAACTTAATACCAACTTATTTTCTCTCCTTCCCAGTTCTGATGAAGGGTCTTTTAACTGAAACATTAACTGTTTTCCTCTATAGATACTGCCTAACGTGTTGAGTGTTCCCAGCATTTCCTATTTTTATTTCAGAATTTCAGCATTTGCAGTTTCTTGATTTTCATGACTAGTTTGGTGTCTTTATTAGGAAAGGAACCTGATTAACAAGCCTTTAAGGATATGGTGGAGACTGGTGGGAGAAGGCTCATGTAGAGCATAATTTGCTTAATAGATCACTAAGACCAAATGATCTGTTTTTGTGCTGTAGACTCGATGTAACTTTGTACTCTCTTGCTTCAAGACATTCATTCCCACATCTCCTGGGAAGCAGGTTGGGACTTAATATACATAAATGCTACTTGTTTAAAAAGTCACTAGTCTAGAATGTAATTTTCATTCTTGCCTATCTGAAGCCAAGATAGGATCCACATTTAAGGCTGCAGCTTTAATTACATATTTATGTGAAATGTTTCACATATTATTTGCATATCATTACGTGGTACATACTCTTTTAATTTAAGTTATTTGCATTTCATTCCCACTTGTCCTTCATTCTCTATAAACTTTAGCTTATCCAAATCCTAATATGGACCCATTCTCCCATCACCCCCAAACCTTTCTTGCCCACATTGATTTGTGGTTGAGCAACTTCTTGTTTTTCAAGGTTCTCGCCCTTAGTTCCAAATCCCTTTATGGTTTTCCCCTTCCCCATCTTTGTGACTTCCTCAAACTCCACACTATTGTGAGATAACTGCACTCCTGCAATTTTGTACTTTTGAACATCACTATATTTTAATTGCTTATTTGTTGGCAGCAGTGCTTTTGGTTGCCAAGGCGTTGTCTGGAATTTCCTCTTACCTTTTTCTCTGAAGACATTCCTTAAAATGTACCTCACAAGTATTGAGCAGTTGGGCCAAGTTCAAGCTCCCTTGCTGAATGCCATGAAGAGCTCGGTGTTGGAGAGCAGCCTGCTAGTTCACAGTAAATTCCAGGCTGAGACTTCTGGATGAGTTTGCACATGTACACAAAGAAATTTCAGAGTTGTCATTTTCATAAAATAATGACGACATATACTGACTGTTTCACTGTCATTATTCCTGGAAACAGATATTTGGCTTTGTGTAAGATCTTGTTCAATACATTGCTGTGAAGCACTTGGCAAGTTTTACAACATTGTTCAAATGCAAGTTCTTATTAATGTGGTAGTCCCTGAATACAGTGACTGAACAACAGTAGAACTTGCATTCATTAAGAAATTATGTTAGTGAACTAATGAATTTTATTTTTCTTTGTACAATTAAAATTAGTTCCTCAACATGGTAGGATTTTCTGGTTAGTTTCATTTGGTTACTGCATTTATCCACCAGTAAATGTTCTTAATACTGTGGTGCTCAATTGAGAAATACCACTTTTACCAAGCCTCGAACCCATAAAATTTCAATGGGCAAAATGACAGATAAAAATTGTGTATAAATAGCACTAAAATGCCTGGACTTCCAGGGATGGATTTCTGGATATTGGGTTTGATAATGCAGTTTATAGGATATGGCATTTGAAGCTTCACCTTGATCATGCAAGTGAGATTTTTGAACTTCTTGCAGCACTGTGTGCAGTTCCTCCGGTGCTTGATTTTTGATGTGGACTGCAATAGCTGCCTAACCCATCAACCTGAATTTGTCCAGAGGGACACCTGGCTCGCTTTGAATACAGGACATCTCTCCTACTTTCCATCTCCTTTCATTTAGAGGTTCCAGAACTTCTAATATTCAAAATCCTTGGTTCCTCTGTGTCCTGTGTTCTGCTTCTCCATCTCACGGATTGAATTGCCTTGTAAAATGACTGCCAACATTTGCTCCAGCTATAATGCCTCCCTTCATCAGTAAGTGTTGGCTAGCTTCGTTAACTTAGTTATTGTGCTGCTTGTTTTACAATCGCTGGGCTTGGCTTTGTTATGGATCTTGATCTCCATATCCATTTTCAAGGGTTATTTCGAGGGCACATTAGTCCCCTCAATGCTCAATGTGTTCATCTTTTTGGGGCAGTGCGTTTTGTGAGTTGATATAAGCTTCTGTATATGTGTGTGATTTAAACAATTGATATTGCTCACTGTATTGTGGAGGGTCGTGGCTGTCACATGACAGCACTGCCCACTACTTGGTTGGAAGACACCACTGCCAATCAGGTTTGGCCCCGCCCCATCCATCAGCACACACCTGACCATAGGTCCCTTTAAGTACCTTTGTACTTGGCCTTGGGCCATTGGGCTTTGTAAATTACCTGGGCTGGACCCCCCCCCCCCCAGCCCTCCAACACTATAAAGGGCGCCACATGTGCTCAGCTCTTTCTCTTTGCCAGCTTTGAGGCATCACCCTGCTTCACTCCAGGCCAAGTACCGTGGAACGGCGCTGGAGAAATCATTGGTGAGGTGTGCACTGTTTAAGGGTTGGGAGTGTTTTAGTTAGTGTCCCTAGTAGCGTAGAACCGTGCCTGCACTGTCAATGGGTGGCAGGTATCGTATTGTTTTTCCGTGATTGTGTGTGCCTAGTTCGTTGTGTGCGTGTTTTATCCCTGGTGTGATTTTTCCACTGCTCGCTATAAACTGTGTGTGTGTGTGTGTGTGTGTGTGTGTTATTCCCGTTACCATTTTCCCACGCTCGTCTTTTGTAAATAAATCATTTACTGCCAGACTGTGTTCAGAGTCCTTGCCTTTGAGACCCTGAATCTGTCTCCTCACTCACAACACTCACACAAGCTGATTTCTTAGCAGGCTAACAATATAGGTTAAGGTAGCATAATTTTTTTGCCTCCATTGTCATTATTGAGTCTGCCAAGGCAGGAGATGCTGTAATAGCAATAGCCATCCTTAGTTATTCCTTGATCTGAACCTGAACCAGTACCAACAGACAGTCCTCTGCCACATCTAAATTTTATGACTACAGGCATAATAACTGTTAATTAGTCATACAATGGCCTCTAGCCAAAGAAGTTTAATTGATCATTTGACACTGGCTAGAAGTGTGAAGAAGGATTGCTTGCTTCTGTCAAGGAGAGGAAAAGAAAATGGATTCCATCTAAACTGGGCATGATGGGTACCAGTGTGGGGAGAAGGTTATATCTTCATTCAAACAGGAATTTCGAGGAAAGTGCAAACCTTTTAAAGGCAAACTTGTTTTCTTTTTGAAATATTTGGACCTCGTACAGACGTTTTCAAATGTTTTTCTTCAATCCAAACTATCTTCCAGATTTATCAATGCCTCATGTACAGTATATCTTATATTTTGACCCCTTAAAAACCATTAATATGATGATCTGCCCCTTGTCCCACCCTGAGGGATGTCTTGCATGTCACGATTTGAGAACTTCTGGCTTGCAGTACCACATTTATAAAATACTTTATTACCCTGAATAATAACTATAAGTTTATTCCTTTGGTTTATCATGGTGCATTGATTCTGAACTGTTGAGAAACAGTTCTGTACTTGGAAAAGTGACAAAGTGCAGAAGGTTTGGACAAATTCTTTTTGTATGCAGAAGGAAAGTTAGCTTGGGCCTCTCAAGTGGTACTCATGAGGAGTAATGATCAGTGCTCCTTGTTTGTAAGATATAGCCTATTTTGATAAAAGGTTACATGGGATGCAATTTTTTTTAACCCATAAACAGTTACATCTTGCATTTCCTTGATGGTATTTCTGATGACTTGCATATATGGTAGTTCTAAAATCATGCACACAATATTCTTCTTCCTCTCCACCTTTGTTTCTTTTTAACTTTTTGCAGAATGTGGGCATCACCATTAAGAAAAGAATTTATTGTCCATGTCTAAATGCCCCCTAGGAGGTTATGAGTCACCTTTTTGAACTGCTGACAAGAGGTACTTGTATAGTACGGCTGGAAAAGGAGTTCCATGAATTACACCCAGTAATCATTAGGAATGATAATATGTTTACAAGAAAACAGTGTGTGACATGAAGGGAACCTGCAGCTAATGGAGTCCTTGTGGTGCAGATTGTAGGTATAGGAAATGCTATCAGAATAACTAGCCAAATGCAGTGTATTTTGTGGATGGTACACATGGCAGCCACAGTTTGTTGGTGCTGGAGGGAATGAATGTTTAGGGTTAAAAATGGGGTGGCAATTAAGCAGGATGCTTTATCCTTCAGTGTTGTTGGAGTAGCACTCACCTAGGCAAGTGGTATAGAATTCCATCATGCTCCTGGTTTGTCTTACAGATGTTTAAAGCTTTTGTTCACAGCAGAATTTCCAATCTCTGACCTGCTTTACAGCTATGGTGTTCATGTGGCTAGTCCATTTGAGTTTCTGTTCAATGGTGATGGCCAGGATGTTCATGGTGGGGGACTTTAGTGATTGTAGTGCCACTGAACGTCAACAGTTTTTGTCCTGTTAGAGATGGGCATTGCCTGGTACAGGTGTGGCACAGATGTAAATTGCCATTTACTGGCCTGTACCTGAATGTTGCCTAGGTTTTGCTGTGTGCAGAAGTAGATTGCTTAGCTACCTGTTGAACAATAATTCCTTGAGTTTAACTTAAAATGAAATAGAACCAAGATTATTCCCATAAACATGTTGGTGCTATAGAATTTGACAATACTGAACTCCTTTTTATTTATATCCATATTAACTGAGACTGACCAAATGGAAGTTAGTGCATCTGCTATTCGTTGTGGTAGTCAGTTTAGCAATCCCCATTTCAAACTTCAATCTGCATACAAATTGCACACAAGAAGTTCAAATCTCTTAAGGGATTTCTGTCCCAAATGCAGCTGGAGAAATGATCAGTTGTATGTAATGATCATATAATGGAGAAAATCCTTATTCCATTGAATGCCTGAAATGTATATAAAAATAATATTTTCCAACTTTATCATCTCTTGTACTAAAACGTAATGTTGCAGATGTTTGAAATCTTAGACACAAAATAGTCAGTAGGTCAGGTAGTATCTGTAGAGAGAGGAAGACATAGTCTTTCACTTAAAGAAGTTAGAGATGCAATGGTTTTTAAACAAGTTCAGAGACTGGAGCAGGAGAGGAAAGCACAAAGAGAAAAGTGTGCGATGGAATGAAAGACCAATTAAATGACAGCAGCTGACAAAAGCAAGAGGGCATGGTAAAGGGACAAGCTATGAAACCAAATGTGGTCTAAGGGAGTTGTGAAAAGGAATAGCAGAACCATTACCAACTGTGCTTGTTGAAAGGAGTGGTGGTTATGATCTGAAATTGTTGAACTGGATCCAGAATTTTGCAATCAGCAGTGAGCCAACAAGCCGCCTTGCTAACCTGTATTTTAATACTGGCCCACTTAGCTGAGCTATCCTGCTAGTGAGAACTTGGACAAAATGCTGTGAGATTTTTCTGTATCATGCCTTTGTGGATCCTTGTTCCATTGTGTGTGATAGTGGGGCTGTCAAGACTTGACATATCCACAAAATCAGGCAGATTTGACAATAGAATTAGGCACTTCCCATTCTAGGGTTGCAGTGGGTTGTTGTTGATGACTGTGAACATCAGTAGTTTTGTTTCTAGGAAAACAAAGTGCCTGATCTAAAAATGAGGTTTTATTGCTCAAGCTTGTGTTAAGCTTCACTGAAACAGTTTGGGAGACTGAAGCCAGAGAGGTTGGAGTAGGAAGGTGGTGGAGAATTCAAGTGATGTGCAACTGGAAGCTTGGGGTCTTGCTTAGATTGAAAGTCTTCTGCAAATTCAGTATCACTTCCTTTTTATTTTTAATGATCTAGGCATAAGAAAGTACAGAACAGGAAAAGAATATTTCAGCTCATAACCCTGGATCCTTCAGTTGATTTTCTTTTTGATATTATCAGCTAAAGTTCAACTTCCTTGGCAGTGCATTCCACACATTCACTGCAGGGTTTTGTGATCATTTAGTAGTATTGCAACTGGGCTTTTTCAGTGCTTTCTTCACCCCAGTTTTTAAGACTTGCACAAACCCAGACCTTCGGGTTAATTGTCCTTTTTGCTGAATTGCGTTGGGTTCACATTCATTTTCAACATGTGGATAAACACTAATGCTGGCCTTCAAGTTTTTGGTAATGCTATTAGCCAATAATGGCTGCATACAGAAATAAGATAGATGCAAGCGAGGTCAACAAATGAACAATAGCACCATAGCTAATTTCTACCAGTGCTTTAAATTGTTGTAAAACCAAACCAACAAGAACAATTAAATGCTGAGCCTTATTTTAAGTTTTATTTTTATCTTATTTTTAAACAAAGTCTCTTGATTGTATGTGAAGTATGCATTTGCCACCACAAAGTTCTATCTTACTACATGATATGAAAATAAATTTAGGCTGAATTGTTTCAAAAGCTTGGATGATTGCCCAGATAAATCCTATTTCCTTTTTGAAAGGCAGGCTACATTCTTTGAAAGATGCAGTTCTGCCAATTAAAGTGGGCATTTCTTAAAGCAACTACAGCTGTGCAGCAGAATGTTTTTAAATGTCTTCAAAATCATTTTAATCTGATAGGGTGATATGATAAACTTCGGTTATCCAAACGGGCCACAGAAGAAAATTGCAGAACATAACCACAAAATAAGAGGCTGGTCATTTTAAACTAAGATTGTAGAAATTTCTAAGGGTAGTGAATCTCTGGAATTCTCTGCCCCTGAGGGTGCTGGAGGCCAGATCATTAGATATATTTATGGTGGAGATAGAAAAGTAATTGAAAGATCAAGGAATTAAGGGTTACAGGGAACTGCTACAGAAGAATTGAGATCAGCATAGATCAGTCACGATCATATTGAATGGTGGGGCAGACTTGAAGGACCTGGTGGGCTTCTTTTATTTTTGTTGTATTTAGAAATAGCAAATACTCAAAAACAGAGCTTAAATCATGGTGTTATGTATAATTGTTTTATAATCTCAAATACAATGTAACCTTAAAAAAAACATGAAACCTGGTTTGCTACAATTTTTACAGTTCAATCTAACTTTGTTCTTTTGTAGGTCTTATGGCAAATGCAGAGAGATGTGTACCTGAGTTATTGAATTTGAATGAACAGCCATAAAATTAAAGTCTCACCAATTTTCCTGTTTTGGATCTATCCTTTACACCTTTTGGAGAAGGAGCAAAAATGAATTCAAAATCAACATGCCCTAATGTCAGTATACCCAGCTTTGATGAACACCGTGAGAAAAAAAAGCGCTATACTGTAAGTATGGAAATAACAAACTCAAATTTATTTCAATTACTTTACCATCTTAAGCTTTTACAAGTATTTTCCAAACTATTTGTTCTATATTAGTAAAAATAATATTTTCACTCTAGCAATCAATTTTAAGCTTGCTGTATTTTCAGATGCAACCATACAACTGTGTCAAGCTGATTAAATTTAAAGTTGGGTGTCACGTAGAACTGGGGGGTTGGGGGACGTGAGTGAGAGTTTGTAAAATCAATTTTAAAGGGTAATGGAAGCACAGAAATGCAATCTTTATTGGTGGAGTATAATGACAATTTAGGCAAACTTAACTGAAATGTAAGTAGTTCACATCCAATTCATTACCAAGGGAAGTTGTGATCTCGCCTTGTAGTTAAACAGGATCCGGAGCAAAATCAGCAGCTAGAGCCTACAGTTTCTGGGAGCGTCATCAACAGGGTTCTCTCTTAATAAGAAATGAGATGTTCGGTTCTTTGTAAAGTGGTTACTAACTCATAACTAACCATTGGTTGCACTGTGGTTTGAATACATGTCCTATTCTGCCTCCTATCTTGGGTGGAATGGTAGGGTCATGGAAAGTGCAAAGGATATCCAATAATACCACAAAGCATTTAAATTTAAATGCTCGTTGAACATAGATCAGAATAATGTTACAAACTGATGGGTTGGCTTGCCTTCATAATATTTAGAAATTGATTTCTTCCTTTTTTTTTCTACAGGTTTACAAAGTACTAGTGCGAGTTGGTAGGAATGAATGGTTTGTCTTGAGACGTTATGCTGAGTTTGACAAATTGTACAACACAGTAAGTTTATCTTATGTGTGTTGCATGTGCACAATATTTTTTTTCCTGTTGATCTTCAGGTAGCATGCACACTAGGCAAGTACTCTGAGAACTTCAAAAATAAACTTCATCTGTTTTATCCTTAAGAATGATCATTCAGTTCTTGCAACAGGCATGTTTACTTTCTCAAAACCATTATGTAATTGGCTTTAAATCAATAAGGTCAGCACATGAACATTTACTTTCAGTTTATTGTAAAATGTGCAGCTTTAATTTATAGATATTGTCCATTAAAAGGACTTTCAAATAGATAACTCAAAACTAAATTGTTTTTGTAAGCAAAGAAACTCAAAATGAATATCGTTGAGTTCACTATTGTTTCTGTTTTTTTTCCAAGACAAAGAAAAATAACAGGTCTTTACCACAGCTTTCAGCATTCCTGATTCTAACATTTAAAAAAAAGTACAGCTTGAAAGAAGCAGTGACTCAATGAAAATGCTGGAATACTCAGCACTTACAGCAGCATCTGTGCAGAGAGTAAAACAGAGGTCACAGTTCAAGTAGATGACATCATCAGAACGGATAAAAGGACATTGACCTGAAATATTAACTTTGCTTTTGGACTCAAAGTACTTGTTGCCAATCTGACCATGTATTTCATTGCCATAAATATGAAATGACCCAGAATTGATTAGTATCAGGCATAAATTATAATTGTTGTAAATTAATAATAAACACAATTCTTTATAAAAAATTTTAAGGCTCAAGCCCAACTCCAAACTTGATTATCTGATCTTGCGTGACACTTCAGGGCACTGCTGAGGGAATATTGCATTCCTGTCTATCAAATGAGATATAACCAAAATGTCGTTTACCTATTCAAGGTGAAAAATTCCAGGAAACTTGAAGATCAGAGGTTTCTTATCATGTCTAAGGGAACATCATTCCCCAACCAAAGTTAACAAGTCAGATAAGATGATCATTCAAAAAATGCTGGAAACATCTCAACTGGTACAGAAAAAAGCTTTTAAGATGCAGGGAAAATGGGGAGAGGTAGAGTAAACAAAAGGGAAAAATATATGATGGGGAGAAGGCAGGAGAGAGTGACAAAAGGGGTAGAACTAGATGAATGTGAGTGGTCAAAGCATGTGAATAACAGACGATAGTTGTGGAGAAGATGAACAAAATCTGAAACAACCAGTAGAAAATAAACTGAAGGTACAGGAGACCAGAATCCATTACACTGGGATGCAGATTGTTATTTAACCAGAAGTCATCTTGGAAAGTCATAATTTATTACAGATAGTTGTACAGAAGGAGAGATAAATGATCCTCTCAGAATATTGTTTCTAATGTAGAGGCAGAATTTAATCAGAAGACAGTTTTTATTTTAAAAAATGTGGCCTTTTACAAGGAATACTTTCAGCAATGGTAAAAAGAACAACGGTTAGGCAAAACACTAACCACAACATAACCATGTTCTGCACCACAAATGATCCATGAGAAAGCCTGCCATATCTATCATGACTTTATCTGATCTAGAAACAGCCTCCCAGTATTCTTTCTCATGAATTTTCAGTGAGAGACATGTGGGTAATATAATTGTTTTCTTATAAACAAATACTAATACAGCTACTTTTTGTCTTTGTTAGCTGAAAAAGCAGTACCCTCAATTTCCTTTGAAGCTTCCTGCTAAAAGAATATTTGGAGACAATTTTGAACCAGGTGATCATTGCTATATATTTAAAACACAACATACAGTTAAAGCTGCTTACAATGGAACCCGTTTGTGGAGTCAGTGGTTTTAATTCTGTTTCCCTTTTTCCATCTTCCAGGAATTTCAAAAATGGTGCATTTACCTAGAGTAAATCTAAATGTGCCATTTTATTTTGAGCGTCAAGCTATTCCACATCAGAAATTTTTTGAATCGCCTAAAACAATGTTAATAGTACGGGAATCTGATGTACAGAAGTGAATGTTGGTTGACAAATATTAACTTAAAGCTGTTTCTGCTTCCTTGCACTTCCAGCAAGTTATGGCAGCATAAACAGGCCGCCTTCTGCATTTGCTGAGAGACAACTGTGGTCAGGTTGGAAGAACCCTTTGGAAACAGTGACTGTAGTTCAGTATGTTTCAAGGTAGTCATGGAAAAAGATAAAGTTGATCCTCGAATTAAGATTTTTAATTGGGCGAGGGTTGATTTCAACAGCATAATGCAGTACCTGGCACAAGTAGATTGGGAGCAGCTGCTAGAGGGAATAACACATCCAGTAAGTGGGAGGTGTTTGAAGGCGAGATTGTAAGAGCTCAGTCAGTATGTCCCTGTAAAGGTAAGAAGCAAAGTTGATAAAATTAGGGAACCTTGGTTTAGAAAGGAAATTGAAGGATTGATCAGAAGCAAGCATATATCAGGTATAGGCATTTGGTATTGTCTGAGACCTTTGAGTTCTATAGGGGATGTTGGAAAGAACTTGGGAAGGAAATTAGGAGGACCAAAAGAGGACATGAAATAGCCTTAGCAAGTAGAGTTAAAGAAAATTCCAGAACCTTTGAAAAGTGTATTAGAAGCAAAAGGGTAGCTATGGAAAGAGTAGGTCCCCTCGGACAAAAGTGGAAATCTATGCATGGAGCCAGGGAATATGAGCAGAACCCTAAATGAATACTACTACTTGTTGGTATTCACCAGGCAGGAAGATGTGGAGGATGGAGAGTCGGGTAAGCTGATATTCTGTAAGATGTCTGTGTCAAAAAGGAGGAAGTATTAGAGATATTGGCACGTATTATGGTGGATAAATCACCAGGGATTGATGTAATCTATTTTGGGATGCTACGAGAAACGAGGGAGGAGATGGCTGGAGCTCTAATGGAAATTTTTGCATCTTCATCAGCAAGGGATGAGATACCAGAAAACTGGAGAATAGCTAGTGTTGGTCCCTTAATCGAAAGGAGCAGTAGGGATAAGCCAGGAAACTACAGGCCAGTGAGCCTTGTATCAGTAGTAGGGAAATTATTGGGGAAAAAAATCTAAGGGACAGGATTTGTGTTCCCTTGGACGGGTAGGGACTGGTTAGGAGTCAACAACATAGTTTTGTGCAGAGGAAATCCTGTCTCTCAAATCTGATTGAGTTTTCTTAATGAACGAACTAAGAAAATTGATCAACATGTGGTTTACATAGAGTTTAACAAGGCTTTTGACAGAGTCCTGCATGGTAGGCTGGTTTAGAAGATTAGGGCCCATTAGATCCAAGGTATGTTGGCAAACTGGATCCAAAATTGGTTGGATGATAGGAGGCAGAGTGGTGGATAGGTGTTTTTCTGACTGGAAGTCTGTAGCCAATGGTGTACCGCAGGGATCAGTGCTGGGGCTATTGTTGTTTTTTATGTATGTAAATGATTTGGATGAGAATGTAGATGGAAAATTATCGGAGGAGTAGATAACGAAGAAGGTTGTGAAAGCATACAGAAGGATATAGATAAGTTGGAAAGTTTGGAGGAGTGGTGGCAGATGGAATTTAATCCAGGCAAAAGTAAGGTAATCCATTTTGGGATGTCAAATACTAACAGGACATGGAGTAAATGGCAGTACCTTCAGGGGTGTTGATGCATAGAGGAACTTTGGGGTGCAAGTTCACAGCTCCCTGAAAATGGTGACACAGGTGGATAGGGTAGTGGAGAAGGCATTTAGCATGTTGCCCTTCATAGGCCAAGGCATTGGGTATAAGAGTTGGGATGTCATTTTGCAGCCACACTATAGGAAGGGTGTGGTAGCATTAGAAAGAGTGCAGAAGAGATTCATCAGCATGTTACCTGGAATGGAGGGCTTTACATACAAGGAGAGATTGGATAGTCTGGGTTTATTCTCACTGGAACATAGGAGCCTAAGGGGTGACTTTATTGAGGTTTATAAAATTATGAGGGGCATAGATAGGGTAGATAGTCAAAGTCTTTTTCCTAGGGTGTGGGGAGTCTAAAACCAATGGGGCATGGGTTTAAGGTGAGAGGGGAGAAATTTAAAGATCGAGGGGCAAGTTTTTCACCCTGAGGGTGGTGATTATATGTAACAAGCTGCCAGAGAAAGTGCCAGAGGCAGATCCAATAACAGCATTTAAAAGACATTTGGACAGGTACTTGGATAGGGAAGGAATAGAGGGATATTACCCTAATGCAGGTAAATAGGATTAGAGAAGAGAGGCATCATGATCAGCATGGATGAGTGGGGCCGAAGGGCCCTTTTCTGTGCTGCACAACTCTGATTCCGGGGATGGTCTCGTTAATACAAATTGATGATGGTGCACCATTATCATCGAAATTACTTTAGATCAAAAATCTCTCTCAACTTTGAATATCATCAATGATTTAGCCTCCAAGCTCTCTCGAGGGAGAGGCACATTTGTTTAATTTATCTGTTATTTCCTTATTCCTCTGTGTAATTTCTCCTACCTCAATCTGTTCCTTTGTGTATGTCTATAGAAGCTATTCCAGTCCAATTACATGTTTCTTGTTACTCTCATTTCTACTTTTCCTTATCCCTGGTTGGTCCTCCTTTGCTAAATTCTGAATTTTTCCCTATCCTTGGCTTCATTGTTCGTTTTGGCAACCTTGTAAGTCTTTTTCTTTGATGTAATACTACTTTCAGCTTCTTTTATTAACTACGTTGGGGTCTACTTTACCTGTTAGTTTTTTGAACCATGTATTTGTTTTAAACTGTATATTCTTTAAATGTTTGCCATGTTTGCTTTACTGTCAGATGTTTTTAATGTAATTTACAAATCTACTGTAAGTAACTCGTACCTTCCTGTTTTGCTTTGCCTAGAATTAAGACCCTGGTTTTCAATTGCACTAAATCTTTTTATGTAATTCTATCACATTATGACTAGTGTTTCCTAAAGGCCTCTTAACTACAAGATTATCTCCCCCACCCTCCCCTATAATTATTGTATTATCCTTGTTACATTCTCCAGATTTATCCTGTGCCCTCCTACTGTTTGGGGGCATGCACATTACTCCCACCAATGTTTTCTGCCCTTGGGTATTTCTGAGCTCCATGCAAATTGATTCTATGCTTGATTTCCTGTGCCTAAGATCCTTTCTCTCTTTAACTCCTTCCTTTATTATCACAGCTATCCCACTTCCCTTACCATTTTTGCTTGTGTCTTAAAGTTAATTCCCAATCTTGGTCACTTTGAAAACACATCTCTGTAATAACTATTAGACTGTATCTATTTATTTCTATTTTCCCATTAACCTGCCTTTCTTGTTATGAATGCTGTGTGCATTCAGATAAAGAGGCTTTATTTCTTTTTACCATTCTTCCCCTATGATTATATGGCTGTATTCAGTCATGTTTGTACACTCTGTCCCCTCTTGACCGATTCTCATTATCAGTACCCATTTTGAAACCCTGCACATCACCTTGCCTTTTCCATCTAACTTTCTAAATTATCCCCAAACTGCCTTATCAGCAGCCCTGTTTATTCAGGAATTTGGTTTTAGCTCAATTGCAGTGAAGCCTGTTGAAATGGAACAGCTACCAGTTTCCCATGAATTGAAACCCTTTCCTTAGAACCACACATTCAGCTCCCTGGTCACTTTCACCCTGTACTAATTTGCACTAGACTCAAGTTGTGGTTCTGCTTTACAATTTAGAGTTGAGTTGCTTGTACTACTCCAGAACCTCTTCCTCAGGCCTATCTACAGTATATTGATCAATCCTATACAGACTACAACAACTGAATTGTTCTTCTACCTTTCCCTCTCCAATTTCTTCTCCAGCACTGATGAGATATCATTAACGCTGGCATCAGGCAGGCAACACAGCCCTCTGGACTTGTGCTTGTAACTGCAGAGAACAGCATCTTCCTCACTGTACCGTAGTCAGTTTATTCGTCCTCTCTGCAGTCTCTGTTCTGGTACAGACAGGCTTCAATTATTTCACATTTGTTAGATGAGTAAAGGGCTGAGTTTTTCCAACACTACTTTCAAGATCTCCATACCTGTTTCATTTGTAATCACACCACTCCATTCCTCTTGACTGACCAGTTCTGCAGTACTTAATCTGAAGGGTGTGACTGCCTCTTGGAGCAAAGTGTCTAGGTAATTTACCTCCCTGTTGCATTGTAGTATCCAGATTCCAGTTCATCAATTTTGAGCTGAAGTTTCTTGAGCTGCAGATGTTTGCTACAGTTTTGATTGTCATCCATCCAGGTGCTTTCAATTACCTTTCAGTTTCAATACCCACATACTTCATTTGCAAAATAAAACCTGTTCTGCCATGCTTGTTTCAATTTAGTAATTAATTAGATGACCAACAAACTATCTGTAATTTATAATTTTGTGTAATCACTAATCTGGTTTCAAGATACCACTTTTGGTTAAAGGAATACAATAGTTAATAAATTAGTGAGAACCCCCTTTAAGATGGAGAAAAGGAAACTACAGTTCTCACCAGCCAGGCTATCTCAGACTTGCCATATTATATTAATGCACTGGACCAGAATTAAACAAGGTATTCTAAATTCTGTAGCACTTTCTTTAAATATAATGCTGCAGCTTTGCTCTAGCCTCACCATAGTCCAGTTTAAATAAACTGATACTGCTTTGTAATTTTCTAATAAAGAGTTTGTCATGTCCGCATCAGGAAGGATAAAAATTATTTCAACTTTTATTCTTTTTAACAGCTTTTATCAAGCAAAGAAGAGCAGGATTGAATGAATTCATTCAGAAATTAGTATCAAATCCATCATTAAGTGAGCAGTAAGTTTAATTTCGCTACTTGCATGAAATGATGACTATGTTCATTTTAAATGACTTCTTGGGGGGAGGGGGGTTAGGACAGATAAATATGTTATTCTCTGCAGCAAAGAAAACATAGTTATTTAGCTGGATTTAATTTATGGGTTGTGATTTTTATAATTGTTTCTTAAATGCTACTTGTGTATCTTTGGAAATTTGTGTTTCTCAGAACTGTTACTTAAATGAAAATACAGGGATAAATTTTGCTGACCAAGTGCCCTCACCTACAACTGTGAGATCTTCGCTCTCCTATACCTACCTGGTCCAGATGTGAAAGGGATAATTTGGAGGCCTGAAGAGTCTCAGACTGCAGTCAGATGCACTCAGCAACAATAGGGTCTCAACAGCAATGGATGAGAAGCTCCCATTCCCAAAATGCCCTGCCAGAGGTCAATTATTAAGTATTTTTAAATGTCTCTGACATGCAGAGAATTTGAGAAGGATTAAAATTTAAGAAATAATTAAAGTTACCTAAATGTAAAAAAAACCCTAAAAGTAAGAAAAGGCACAAAAATTGAAAGCATTAAATTAAAGCCAAATAATTAAATGAAGTAACTTTCTGCATTGCCTTTTAATCCTTCAACTTGCAATTCCCATTGAAGTATGTCACTATTGCCACTAACAACAAGCACTGGAGTGTAAGGCTCTTCAGGCTACCTTGGTGCAAGGTACGAGAGGTGTTTTTTGTTTCATTCCCAGCATAAAGCTAGGACATCTCGTAAGTGTGCTTTATGTACGTAAAGTCTATTAGAAGAGTGAACTGATTCAGCCGTCAGAATGTTTCAATAATTCCCAGACTTTAGCTTCTAAACAAATCCCTGCTATCAAATGGCAAAGTGCTAGCAGTCTGTTTGGAAGAGCCTTTATTAACCAGCAAGATTCATACCAAGTGATTAAAAACAGAAAATGCTCAACAGGTCAGGCAGTATGTGGGGAAAGGGAAAGAGTTAATATTTCAGTTAGAAACATAGAAAAACCTACAGCACAATTCAGGCCCTTCGGCCCACAAAGCTGTGCCGAACATATTCTGAGTTCATGCCAAACATGAACATGTTCTAAAGTTCTGAGACTTTTCACAGTTTTTTGATTTCCAGACCATAACAACTTGCAGCATTTTTGTTTACCAGAGGGTGGTTGGTATTGGAATGCTTGTAAAGGTCAGAAGCCAGAACTAGCATGGGAAAGGATAGAATCATTGCGATTTTTCATTTTCCCCCATGTAATTTAAACAACAATTTCTTCATTGCACCACTTAATAAAAGTAAACTACTGCTCTGTAATGGCTGTGAAGTCTGATATTGGTTTCTGGTCCTGTGAATAGACAACAGCAGTGAAATTCATTGTGCTAGAATTTCTGTACTTAAAAAGATACAGCAAATGTTCAGGTCTGGTAGAATTCCTAACATATAGTTTCATCTTGTACTTAGTGCCATGTAGTTAATAATTTGGTAGTTGTATTTAGAGGTGCCTAAGGGCATGTAAAAATGACAGATAGTAAAGATTATTTTGGGCATTCAATGCTGTCCCATATATATGATGCCTGGAATTCCTCAGCAGCCAGGGAGAAAAAAGGACAAAATTTGGGGGCAAAATGAGGCAAATCATTCATCAGAGGATTGATACAAGTCCAGGAGACCATACTGATGGTACTTTTGCTAATTGCTAAATTGCTTGCCCTTTGTAAGATGTGAGCAAAAAGCAGATCCTGTTCTCTTTTGAATCTTGCTGTGAGATGTTAGTGCAGTTTTTGATATTCATTATAATTGATTCTATTGTTTTTTACTCCAGCTTGTAAAACAAAATCTATTTCCTAGGGCATTAAAGAATCTGCCATTGAGTATAATTTAATATTTGTTTCCTTTAGCCTTGATGTTCGAGCATTTCTTCAAATGGATAACCCAAAGAATCAATCTGATCCATCAGAAGATGAAGATGAAAAGCCTGGTCACATGGTACTGTAAAGGCAGAAAAATTGTGTAGCTTTAAACTGTGCATCCTGCCTTAGAGACTGGCATGCAGGTTTCTGTATTGATCTAGTTCATTATCATGCTTGAAATCCTAAGATGTTTTTCTTTATCAACAGCAACATTCTACCTCTGAAAGTATTTATCTTGGTGTCTCAGGAAATCCACAGTGAGTACCTTTAGAACCATAGTTATTTATATTGATTTTTTTATTGTATTGAAAACTTATTTGTTGCATTGTCATATTTAGTATGATATGTTGCAATTTTGAATGTGTTGTATATTTTATATTGCATAATGGAGATTTTTGATTTTGGGATATTTCAGAGCTAAGCCAACAGACTTTGTTTTCTTGAAGCTAATTGGCAAAGGAAGCTTTGGCAAGGTAAAATTTTAAATGTTCCCCTTTCTTCAGCTTCTGTTTCTGTGTGAGTTAATTTTTCTTCCGAATTTCAGAAATTAATGTGCTACCGTTTTCTCCAATAAGGGTGAACCATCTGGATTATAACTATAAAATTATTTTTGTTAGGTACTACTTGCAAAACACAAAACTGATGGTAAACTTTATGCAATCAAAGTCTTGCACAAGAAAGTGATCCTAAAGAAGAAAGAGGTAATATTAGAAACTTGACATATTGCGATCAATTTGTTTTAGTAGTTTCTTGTTTTCAGAGTGCTTCATTAGTTCTTAAAATACTTTCTTAATGCAGCAAAGGCATATTATGGCTGAGCGTAATGTGCTGCTGAAAAATGCAAAGCACCCCTTCCTGGTTGGACTTCATTATTCGTTCCAAACCACAGACAAGCTCTACTTTGTTCTGGATTTTATTAACGGTGGAGAGGTTAGTATTATTATTTGAATTGGTCGGTAGTGATGAACAGTTATCACAGAATTGTGCTTTTCTTTACATTGCAGCATAAATATATCTCAGTATGTTTAACACGTGAAAATTGGCAGTGATACTGAAATGAAAAGCAAATAACTGACAAATGCAGAACCACTAACCAGCCACATTTGTAACTAGATAAAATGTGCTTCCCATTTATTTTGTTTTATACCTTGTTTCCTCTTTGCTTGATCAGTGGTATGTAAGATGATGCAGGTAATCTGTTCCAAGTCTTGTTGTCTTAAAATAGTGCATAAAACTATACTTGTGATTTCCTGTAAATGAGCTACTCGCCCGTGTGGGTGCAGGTAACCTCAATTCATTAACTTCTCCACTTGGCCTTGACCTAAAACTACTTAACTTTCAAACCCATAACAGGGACCTTTTCACTCCAGATGTAAATTTGATTGTAGGAATTAAATTTTGCTATTATCTGAAGCCAAGTTCTTATCTTTTACTTTCTACACTCCAAACACTAGAGCTCATCAAAAATCTCATAACTTGCATCAAGTCTTGTTCAACACCTATATCTCTTTGCTCACTCAGTATCAGTTTCTAATTTGTTGTTACCTCTTGTAAAATTCTCATCCTCTTATTTAAATCCTTCCTTGCCTTTTTACTCCTCATATCTGTGACTGCCTACAACCCTTTGCATAATTTGGATTCCTCCACATGTGGCCTCTGCATCTCCCAGTTCACGCTCCATACCATGTCTTCAGCTTTCCAGCAATTAACCACTGGAATTTCTTCCTGAGCCCTTCCACTCCTCTGCCTCTGATAGTTGCTTAAAGACCTGAATATACTTCCATGAGGCCTTTAACCATCTCTGCTAATGTTTCTTCTCTTAGCTCAATGTCACTTCTTGTCTGATTGCAATCCTGTGAAGGACCTTGGGATATTGTACTAAGCTGAAGGCCCAATGTGATGCAAGTTGTAGAAATATCATTACATCTAATGCACATGGAAGATTTTCCATTTTAGCTGCAAGTAATCTGTTGTCTGTTTAGAAGGTTCAGCCTATTAATGAGATGAATGTAATGGAATTATTCTTCATGGTGTGGTGAGTTAATGTACTTATCCTGTACAATTTTTAGTTGTTTTTCCATCTACAAAGAGAGCGCTACTTCCCAGAAGATAGAGCCAGATTTTATGCTGCAGAAATAGCCAGTGCATTGGGATACTTGCATTCACTCAACATTGTTTACAGGTAACGTATTGTTTGGAATTTAATGCAAATCATTACAGTGAATTATAAATGTTGAATTTTTTGGGGTAATACAAAACAAGAAAATAAGAGCAAGACTAGGCCACCTGAAGCCTCAAGCCTGGCTCACTGTTGCAATACAAGTCCAACATAAGATTGCCTTCCCAATTGCTTGCTGTACTTGGACATGAACTTTCGATGCTTCATGTACAAGGACACCCAGGTCCTTCTGAGCACCAACACCTTTCAATTTTGTACCATTTTTTGTAATAAAAAAGAACATTTTTACCAACATGGATGACAAAATATGCTCCATCTGTTGTGTCTCACTTATTCACTTAAACTGTCTGTGTTCTCCTGAAGCCTCTAAGCATCCTCCTCACAGCCCACTGACACATAGTATTTTTATAAAACTTGGTCTCCTCATCCAAATCTTTGATGTAGAGAATGAACAGCTCCTGTACCCCATTAGTCTCCATTAGACTCTTATTTTCAGTCTATGCAAGTGTATTACTGCCAAGCCTTCATGCTCTAATTTGGTCAATGATCTCTTGTGTGGCACGTTATCAAAGGCCTTCTGAACATCTAACTATCCCACATCCACCAGTCCTCCCTTAACTTTTCTGCTTGTTACAACCTCGGTAAAAGAGCTCGAATAGTTTTGTCATTTGTTTCGTTATTTGATACCTAGATTTTTGAGGAGTCTAGGATGCCTGTCACTTGTCAGACACCTACGATCAAGACTGGCTTTAGCTCTGCCCTTTTAAGGAGCTAGTGGATTTTGTCATTCATGCTGATGCATAGGAAAGTGATCTGATCCATAATGATCTGATCTGAATCCACATCGCTTGATGCCACAAACAGTCAAGATTTATTTATGTGAAGAGGCATATTCATTACCCAGCCTCTAGAATTTGAACATAATTGACCAACAAGAGTTGTAATGAAACCTGGAGCTGAGTGGTCCTGACTGAACCCAAACTAAGTTTTATTGTGCTGGTTTTGATGACTGAGTGCTGTCTGATGACGCAGTTGTTTGCCTCAATTTCCTAATGATTGGGAGTGGGCTAACAAGCTGGTATTAGCCAGGTTGGATTTGCCTCACATTTTCTAACATTATCCATGCAAAAATCATTTTAGTATATGCAATCTTCAACCTATACAAAACAATACTCATTTCCAGAGTTGAAGATCCTTGGTTAAAAGTCAAAGTCGAGTTTATTGTCAAGTGCACAAGTACATGTACGCATAAGTGCAATGAAACGCTTGCTTGCAGTAGCATCACAGGCACATAGCATCATATAAGCAGCATTCACAAGAAAAACATTTTAAAAAATTATACATAATTTTTACAAGAAAGAACACAATTAGAACAAAAAAAGTCCATTTTAGTGCAAAGTGATCAAAGTGGCCATAGTGCTGCTAAACTGTAGTGTTTAGGGTTATGCCGGTTGGTTCAAAAATCGAATGGTTGAAGGGAAGTAGCTATTCTTGAACCTGGTGGTGTGGGACTTCAGGCTTCCGTACCTCCTGCCCGATGGTAGCTGCAAGAAGATGGCACGGCCTGGATCATGGGCATCTTTGATGATGGATGTTGCCTTCTTGAGGCAGCACCTCCTGAAAATGCTACCGATGGTGGGAAGGGATATGCCCTGATGTATTGGGCTGAGTTCACTACTCTCTGCAGCTTCTTGTGTTCCTGAGCATTTGAATTGCCATACCAGACTGATGCAACCAGTCAGGATACTTTCAACAGTACATCTGTAGAAGTTTGTTTGGGTGTTTGGTGACATGCCAAACCTCCTCCAACCTTCTAAGAAAGTAAAGATGCCAGCACACCTTCCTTGTGATTGCATCTATGTGCTGGACCCGGATTAGGTCATCTGATATGTTAGTGCCCAGAAATTTGAAGCTGCTGACTCTCTCCACTGCCGATATTCCAATATAAACTGGCACATGTTTGCCCTCTTCCCCTTCCTGAAGTAAATAATCAGCTCTTTAGTTTTACTGACATTGAGCGAGAGGTGGTTGTTGCAGCACCACTTAACCAGGTGACCTACCTCGCTCTGGTAATCTGACTCCTCACCACCTGTGATTCGTCCAACAACAATGGTGTTGTCAATGAATTTGTGTATGGCATTAGAGCTTTTAGTCTTATCAATTCACAACACTGTTGATCTCATCAATTCCACAATCTCCCAGTCTCAGCATGCTTCCTACTGGTCAGATTAGTGGTGCTGATGTAGTAACTGTTGTATGTACTTGATGATCCAACTTGTTGTATATACTTGATGATCTACTGTAATCATACTGTAAATTATGCTGAAAACTTAGTCATTCAATGACTTTATGAACTAATTTTCATTACTTTTATGGTGTTAAATAATCAACTGTTTAACTTGATTTTAAAGCTTATGTTAAAAAAGTCTTATTTTATTTCTTGTTCTTGTACTAGGGATTTGAAACCGGAAAACATTCTTTTAGACTCACAGGTGTGTTTATGAATTTCCTATTATTAAATGAGCACTGAAATTTTGGTGATGGGTATATCCTGTAAACTTTAATCTTATTTTTGGTCTGTTATGTTAATAGTAGTAAGTTAGGATGAAATGGGGACAAATGTTAGTTACTGTATTTTGGTAGACTTAAAGGAGGATTAATTTTGATTAATCTCTAACGAAAATGTCAGTTTACCTAATGCATATAAACAAGCAGATCTATTGGCTGATGTGCATGTGTTAACTGTTTTAACTGAACACGTCAAACTAATACACTTGTATGGTGCCTGAAGAGGCACAATAAGAGGTCCTGCATGGGAAGCGCAATAGCAAAGAACAGACACATGCAAAACCCAAGCTGCAATAAGGTGTGGAGCTGAGTGGTCCTGACCAGCAGGAAAAATCAGTTGGTCTGTAGATTGTATGAGAGTGAGTACTGTGGATCAGACTAAGCCTTGGTCAGAGAAGTGCTCGGGTTTGGGGCTTGCTTGGAGAGGTTTGGGGTATCAGTCAGGACGATGATCAAAGAGTTCTGGGACGAGGGGGAAGGAGGGAGTTGCTAATGGTGGCATTGGATCAGAGAGATGACTTGAGGCTTAAAGGCTTTAGTAGTGATGGGAGTGGTCTGAGTAAATGCTAAGGAAACACTTAAAGGAGGATCTGCTTGAAAAATCATGTTTGCTACCTCCCCTCCAGTAGACTGGTAAGGTCTTTAATGCTGAAGCAGGTATCAGTCCTCTGGTACAGCCTGCTTCATTGTGCAAGGCCCAGAGCTCGCAAACAAATCAAGTTGCATCACTTTTGCTCAGGTGACTTCAAAACGTGCTTCGTATGCTCGGTGGCACCCATAGGTTTGTGAACCTGCAACATAAGGAATGTCACTATACATTTTTTTTTGTAGAGCACAAGCTTTCTGCTGTAGCACTTCCAGACTATCATCCATACTTGTTCATGGTTCCTGTAAATGGTCATTTAAGATAAGAATATACAGAACATTTGTTCTGTGTTATTTCCCATCATATTTATTAAGATGCACATTGCCAATCTTCTTTAGATGAGGCATTGTGTTTAAAGCTGCACACAAGTTTTGAAAAATTATTATTCATTGATATTACTGGAATGGTCACAAGGCCACTAAATTACATTTCAGTAATTTTAATTGTTTGCATTTTAAACAAAAAAATCAAGCTACTCTAGATCATTTTTCTAAAGAAAGAAAATGGTGCAAATACAGAGCATTTATAAAAAGAGGTGTATGAATGGAAAGAGCCTTCCACAAAATTGGAGAAGTCTCTTTAACTTAAATGTCGCTGACTTCTCTTTACAGATACTCATTGGCATCCTCTGTGTGCTCATCATTTTCCATTTCTGTTTACATGGTCTTTTGCTTTAGTTATTTATCAGTTTCTCTTTACTTTGTGATATAGGGACACATAGCTTTAACAGATTTTGGCCTCTGTAAAGAAGGAATCACTTGCACTGACACCACATCTACTTTCTGTGGAACACCAGAGGTAATGATCAATCTTTATAGACATTTTTTTTTACTATTTTGCAAGTAACTTTGAAACTTTTTCAACAAACTTAATATGCTATGTAAAAAAAAACATTTTCAACAGCTTGAATATATTGGTTATAAAAGGCAATCACTGTCCTGGCCAAGGATGAGTCATAGTTTGCTGGATTCACTGCCATTTCATTTACAGCCAATTCAGTTCAGTTAACATATATTCTGGATGTTTTTGTGGTAATATAGATAGTACAATGGGAAAAGCTTAAAAAACCAGGCTGAACCAATTTCATGATTACACGTATCATCTAATACTTTAAGTGTTTAATAGAGAAATCTGAACCAAAGAGAAAGGGACAATAACACAATTGCGGAAGAGAAAACAAAGGAATGAGAGAACGAGCATGATGTATTTCTAGTGAGGTTATATTTAGGATGAAAGGCTCAAAAAGCAGGACCAAAGGAGAATCCACAGTTGCATAAATCTTTCTCCTGGCTTTGTTCTCTTTTGCCCGATATCCTTCAAGTGATGATCTTGAGTCTTTATCTCTTCCCCGCTCCCCTCTCCCCCCGGTATTGACAATTCATTAACCAATTGAAGCAAATATTTCATGTTTTATATTCTCAAAAACTTCCATAATTTTGGGCACCATTTTTTCCTTTCTATTCCCAGTGTTTAGTCCTTTTAACTGTAACTTCATTCTGTGTGTTAACTTCATTCTTGAAGCTTTGTTGTATTCTTTCCATGCATCCACCATTCTTTGTTAAATTCATGAATTTGGAGAGCTAGCTCACAGACTAAAGAGCAGGAGCTTTAAGATTATAATCTCTGGATTACCTCTGGTGCCATTTACTAGAGAGTATGGATATAGGAAGGTGGGTCAGATGAATGTGTGGAGAAGGAAGGGTTTTAGATTTCTGGATCATGGGCCATTTCTGGGGAAGGTGGAACTTGTACAGGCTCGGTGCATTGCACCTGAACCAGAGCAGGTGCAACACCTTGCAGGGAGGTTTGCCAGTGCTGGTGGGAAGGGTTTAAACTAATTTAGCAGGGGAATGGAGCACTGAGTATGTGTTAAATTGGGAGGGGGTGGGGAGGATGTTAAGGTCAGTATGGAAGGAGAACTAATTTAGTACAGTAAGCAGAGTAGCCGAGTGTGATGAGGCACATGGGAAGAATGCAATGCTAAATTGCATCTACTTAAATGCAAGGAATCTGACTAGTAAGGCAAGTGAATTTAGAGCATTGATCAGCACATGGGAATATGATATTGTTGCTTTCAGAGAGACATAATTTGAAGAAGCGCTGGGCTGATAATATTCTGGGATATAAAATTTTAAGGCATGATGAGAAGTTGTAAAAGAGGAGGTGGCATTGCAATATTGATTAAGGAATCCATTACTGTCAGAATGAGGCAGGTTATCCGAGAAGGCTTTTCAAATGAGGTCATGTGGGTAAGCTTGCGAACAAAAGCAGGTGATCACTTTGGGGGTATACTACAGGTCTCCTATCAGTCACAGGAGATGGAGGAGCAGGTATGCAGACACATAACAGAGGTGCAAACATATTATGGTTATAGTGATAGAGATTTCAATTTCTCCAATATTAGTGTGAGAGGCGTAGAGGGGTGGAATTTTTAAAGTGCATCCAGGAGAACTTCTTGAGACATTGCATGCATAGCTCTACTAGAGAAGGCGCAGTATTGGACCTAATCTTAGAAAATGTAGCAGGGCAAATGGTTGAAGTGTTATGGGGAGAGCATTTTGGAGGTGGTGACTATAAGTTTCAAGGTATTTTGGAAAGGGATAAGGATGGTACAGAAATTTAAGATCCTGAATTGGAGAAAGGCCAATTTCAATATCGTAAGACAGAATCTGGCTAAAGTAGACTGGAAGCAGTTACTTGCAGGTAGATCCAGAGATAATGAGAGACTGCAGATGCTGGAATCTGAAACAAAAGAAACAGAACTCAGGAAGAACCAGCGAGTCAAGCAGAATCTGCAGAGGCAAAAGTTGTAAGTTGGTATTTCGGGTCGAGGCCCTGTGTCAGACTGAGAAGGGACAAGAAAGATTGCCAGTATATAGCAGAATAAGGGAGTGGGATAGAGGCTAATAAATGATAGAAGGCAACAGATGGAGAGGGGATGATGGGGAGGTGAAACCAGTTGGGGGGAGGGAATGGGAAAGATGAACAAAGGGAGAAAAAAACTAGGTGGACAGGTGAGTGTGCATGGGAGGAGAACACCAGGGGTGTAGGTTACCTGAAATTGGAAAATTCAGTGTCTACGCCATTGGGTTGTAAGCTACCCAGGCAGAATACGAGAAGTTTTTCCACTAATTTGTGTTTGGGGTCTTTCTGCAGCAATGGTTTAGGCCGAGGGCAGACAGGTTGGTGTGGGAGTAGGAAGGAGAGTTAAAATGGCATGCAACTTGAGACTTGAGATGGCCATTGCGGATAGAGTGTAGGTGCTCCGCTAAACAGTCGCTTAGTCTACGCATGGTTTCTCCTATGCAGAGGAAGCCACGTTGTGAGCACTGAATGCAGTAGACCAGGTGGGAAGAGGAGCAGGTGAACCTCTGCCTCACTTGGAAGAGCTAGTTAGATCCCTGGATGGTGGTGAGAGAGGAGGCGAAGGGATATTTTTTACGCTTATGGTTGCAGTGAAAAGTTTCGTGGGGTGGGTAGGCAGGGATGAGTGGACCAGGGAGTCATGAAGAGTCGTTCCTGTGGTAAGCAAAGTAAGAGGAAGAGGATAAGATGTACCTGGTGATGGGATCTCAATGGAGCTGGTAGAAATAGTGGAGGATGATGTGCTAGGTGCAGGATCTGGTGGGGTAAACAGTGAGAGCCAAACGACCTCTTCTGTCTGGGGGGTTGGGTGTAGTGGGAGGGGGAGAAAATGAGAGCAGATGACTGAGAAATGGAGGAAATGTGTGTAAGGGCTCTATCAGCTATGGCAGAGGGGAAGCCGCACTTCTGGAAGGAGGACATTTCAGAAGCTTTAGAGCAGAAGGTCTCCTTTCGCAAAAAGATGCAGCAGAGACAGAAAAATTGGGAACAAGAGATGGCATCCCTACAGGAGGCCAGATAGGAAGAGGTATCAGCAAGGTAGCTGTGGGAGTCAGTAGGTTTATAAAAGATGTCAGTGGCAAGCCAGTCTCCTGAGATGGATAAGGAGAGATCTCTGTCAGAAGGAGGTCTTCAGATGAGACATTGAACCAAGTCCCATCTAGTGTCTTTCAAGAACATAAAAAATCCAATGGCATCATGTGGAAGTAGAACATGTCCTGGCCAGTAGTTATCCCTCGATCAATTTCTGGCACTTTTTACAAATAGAAGAATTTTAATTAGCACATAGCTCTTTTGTGTGTACATACTGACTGTTGCATTTCTAAAATACCATAGAGCATTTTGGGACATTCTGGACAGGATGTGAAGTATGCTAAATAAGTGTTTTTTATGTGTGAAACTTGTACTCCTGAACTCTTAAGCAACATACAGTAAATGGTAGCTATCTCATTGTGCCATCAGAATCCAATTTCTAACGAACAGTTGGTGTCCTGAAGTTATTCTAAATGGAAAATGTGTAAAATACTTATTTCAAAATAGTTAAGATCCTGCTAAGTATATGGGCAGAATACGTGCTCTTAAAAGGTACAGATCTTGAAATACAAATTAATTTAGATAAAGAAAAAAGTGAGCAATAAACTCTGATAACATTGACCACATGAATACTTTAATGTTGCATGCATTTAGTTTCATGTATAAATCAGTGCAATCTGATTAAACACTCACTTTGCAACCAAATTGTTGTACTATTTTGGAATTTACCTATTTAATTGGGATGCTTCAGTCAGATTTTGTACCTTGTTTACTTTGGATTCGTGGAACTATTGATTAGTTCAGCACATCATCCTTTTCTCTTTCCAGAAAGTTGGAGCAGGATCTGACACAAGCTTAATCTAACCCAAAAACAAGTTAAATGCTGAAGCAAAGAAAAGCATTATTGTTCAATGAAACAGCCCTAGAGTAAAGATGCAATTCAATAAAGAGCTACTGGATTCAAGGATTTTATTTTTACTTTATTTCAGTACCTTGCACCAGAAGTGCTCAGAAAGCAACCTTATGATAATACAGTTGACTGGTGGTGTCTTGGCTCTGTTCTATATGAAATGCTCTATGGCTTGGTAGGTATTCTAGTTATTTCATTTGAAATCTATTATATTTTTGGTAAACCATTTTGTATTTGAATCCAGTTTGAATTAAGTGGAAATAAGATTTTCTTTCCGGACTAAATAGTATTTCAGTGTATAGCTTATTGCTACTGAAGTAGCAGTCCTAAGATTCAGAAGTCAAATTTCATGATGTAGGCCAACAGTAGAAAAATGAGTATGATGCTGCCATATAATTTCATATGCCAATGGTTCAATGTTATGCAAACAAACATGCCACTCCTAGATGGTCTTTAATGACATATCCCATCTGTCTCTTATAACCTTTATATTGATTTTCCTAGCCACTCAGTAGTAAATTACTCAAAGAAGGCTTATCTCTGTATTTTTGGAAGGCAGCTGGAAATGGCAAATAAATATTATCTTGGTGACATTCATGCATCATTCAACAGCAATTATTTTAATTGTGCCTTCATTCTTTAGCAATTTGACACTTAAAGATTATTTGCGTAATAAAAAATGCCAGGTTAACAAATCTTAACAAGTAAGAAGTGTTTGATACTTTCCACTGTCTGTGACACAGTGGCATAGTGAGATCTTATGATTTGTTGGGGTTCTTTGGTATCATTATATTCCTTACCTCTATTTATAATTGCAAGCTTCTTGTAGTTAAATTTTTAAAAGTTCATATTTTATTTCTTTATCCCATATGTGCACGCGCTGCTACAGAACGTTGACCATTGTCAGCAGGTTCTGTTTGGAAATCATTCATTCATTTGAAATATGTCTGTGCTTTTATTACAGTGAAGGGATAGAAATTTGTCCTTGGGCCCTAAACACATTATATGTGGCAGCTGTGCATTGAACTCATTTACAAAATTATTTGATTCAGTTTTAAGTCCATGGAACAGAACTTTTGGGAGCAGAATACAACTCTTAATCACTATTATCTTGCATGCTTAGCAAGAACAAATTTCCTGTGTAACCTGGTAGAACATATTAAGAGACATTTAAAAACAAACTTTCTTGGAATTTAAAAAAAATATTTATACTTCAAAGAGCTTCCTCTCCTCTTCGCTGTTTAAGTAATTCATACTTTTCTGATTGATGTTGGACCATTGGGTGGGGACAAAGAAAAATCAGACTAGTACCACAGTTCCAGCACTTCCATGTTGTGACTACAGCACAGATCCCTTGAGGTATTATTCTTTCAATCCTTGCCTTATTCCTCTGTATGTATTGAAACGTTTGAAACAAAAACATATTATTTATGTTCAATGCCCCTCATGCATGCTCCAAACTAAGATGGTGTTGGAAATAATGGAGGTATTAATGTAAACTGTAAGTCACTTTTGATTACGGCGTCACAGCTGTTTAACATAAAGGGAGAATCCTAAAAGTAGACAATCTGACAACCTTCCTGTCTTGGCATGTACTGTTTAGAGCTAGCTGACAGAAGAAAATTATCAAAAAAAAGAAAGCAGTTCAGCAAAATCAGTACTTTTATTCCTGCAGCCTCCTTTCTACAGTCGTGATACTGTAGAGATGTACGAATACATCCTTCACAAGCCATTGCAGCTAAGACCGGGAACAACTAATGAAGCATGTTCTATTCTGGAAGGACTACTTGAAAAAGAAAGCCAGAGAAGACTAGGAGCAAAAGAAGATTTTGTAAGACTTTCTTTCAGAACTGTAAAATCTTGCACCATTTATTAATATTACATTCATACATGCCACCCCACCTGATTTCACTTTGTATCACACAGAAACGCTTTTTATCTTCCCTGCATCATCCAGAATCCTTTTCTGATGGCCCAGCTATGTGGACACCATTGAATCCACATCAGAATGTCATGGGGTCAAGCCCAACTCTACAGATTTGGCCACCAACTTTGCAACAGAGAGGGAGTGTAGTATTAGATAATTCAAAACGTCAGTTTCTTTATCTATTCCAATATTTTAATTTTCGTCTACCTGTCTTTCTTGAGTATCTTGAGACAATTTCTACGTTAAAGTTTCTGTATAAATGCATATTCACCAGCATATCCCTGTGGAAATCCTTTCCAGCACTGGCATTGATTCACATCAAAGGTGCCATTTTCTGCCCTTTTGCAGTTGTCACTGTACTGTACCCATAGACTCCTCACATCGTTCAACAGCACAGCATGTTGTTCCACAACATCACAGCTCTCAGGTGGGGAAATCAGCCCCTCAACTTGGACTCCCAGGAGAAAGATAAATAGTAGCATTTTTAGTTAAGTTGGCTTTAATGATTTTAATTGATTTTTTTTTCATGGGTGTTCCTCATGGGTTTTAATATGTAAAGGATTTAAGATTTTTAATTTTTTGACATATTGAGTGTTTTTTTAATGTGACAGATTCAAAGGTTCTAATCATGTTGACAGTCTGAGAGCCCATGCAGTCTTGTGAGTTATTAAAATCATTCCTGAGTCCGGCTGTCTATCTGTGCAGATGGCCCCTATGCCACACTGATCCATGCTGAAGTGCTGGAGCCAGGGTCCCCAGCAGAAGACACTGCTGGAGATCACACTGGAAAAAACAGCATGGCCCAGGCATATGTTCAGCAACTTTAGGTCAACAAAAAATCTTCCCCATTGTCTTTCAAATAACGTATTTCTGAAACTTGGGTTGTTGGCTGTGCTGTAGTACTTAAATTAGTGGGATCTCAAGATTTATCTACCCATTTGTAGCCCACCTTGGAAAATATAAGTTGCTGTGAATAAAACCATTAATGGCTTTGTTGACAATTAGCATGGGTACTTGGTGTTCTCTCTTCTCTGTTCATCCAGCTATTTTAGAAACTTCCTTGGCGTCCTTAATGTTGGAAACCAGGTCTGTTAACTCAACAATTCAGACCACCTCCTGAGCACTATTATTTTTGAGTATCATAGCTGACATTTTTCAAAATAAATGTTATTAGCTCCCAGTCTATAATTGGGATTTCAATTAATGATTCAGAACTACAGTGGGATGCAAAAGTTTGGGCACCCCGGTCAAAATTTCTGATACTGTGAATAGTTAGGTGAGTAGAAGGTGAACTGATCTCCAAAAGTCATAAAGTTAAAGATAAAACATTCTTTTCAACATTTTAAGAAAGATTAATGTATTATTTTTGTTTTGTACAATTTTAGAGTGAAAAAAAGGAAAGAGGCACCATGCCAAAGTTTGGGCACCCCAAGAGATTTGAGCTCTCAGATAACTTTTACCAAGGTCTCAGACCTTCATTAGCTTGTTATGGCTTGTTCACAGTCATCGTTAGGAAAGCCAGGTGATGCAAATTTCAAAGCTTTATAAATACCCTGACTCCTCAAACCTTGTCCTAACAATCAGCAGCCATAGGCTCCTCTAAGCAGCTGCCTAGCACTCTGAAAATTAAAATAAATGATGCCCACAAAGCAGGAGAAGGCTATAAGAAGATAGCAAAGCATTTTCAGGTAGCCATTTCCTCAGTTTGTAATGTAATTAAGAAATGGCAGTTAACAGGAACAGTGGAGGTCAAGTTGAGGTCTGGAAGACCAAGAAAACTTTCAGAGAGAACTGCTCGTAGGATTGCTAGAAAGGCAAATCAAAACCCCCGTTTGACTGCAAAAGACCTTCAGGAAGATTTAGCAGACTCTGGAGTGGTGGTGCACTGTTCTACTGTGCAGCAACACCGGCACAAATATGACCTTCGTGGAAGAGTCATCAGAAGAAAACCTTTCCTGCGTCCTCACCACAAAATTCAGTGTCAGAAGTTTGCAAAGGAACATCTAAACAAGCCTGATGCATTTTGGAAACAAGTCCTGTGGACTGATGAGGTTAAAATAGAACTTTTTGGCTGCAATGAGCAAAGGTATGTTTGGAGAAAAAAGGGTGCAGAATTTCATGAAAAGAACAGCTCTCCAACTGTTAAGCACGGGGGTGGATCGATCATGCTTTGAGCTTGTGTTGCAGCCAGTGGCATGGGGAATATTTCACTGGTAGAGGGAAGAATGAATTCAATTAAATACCAGCAAATTCTGGAAGCAAACATCACACCATCTGTAAAAAAAAAAGCTGAAGATGAAAAGAGGATGGCTTCTACAACAGGATAACGATCCTAAATACACCTTAAAATCCATAATGGACTACCTCAAGAGGCACAAGCTGAAGGTTTTGCCGTGACACTCACAGTCCCCTGACCTAAACATCATTGAAAATCCGTGGATAGACCTCAAAAGAGCAGTGCATGCAAGACGGCCCAAGAATCTCACAGAACTAGAAGCCTTTTGCAAGGAAGAATGGGCGAAAATCCCCCAAAGAAGAATTGAAAGGCTCTTAGCTGGCTACAGAAAGCGTTTACAAGCTGTGATACTTGCCAAAGAGGGTGTTACTAAGTACTGACCATGCAGGGTGCCCAAACTTTTGCTTCAGGCCCTTTTCCTTTTTTGTTATTTTGAAACTGTAAAAGATGTAAATAAAAAAGTAATCTTGCTTAAAATATTAAAGAAATGTGTCATCTTTAACTTTATGCCTTTTGGAAATCAGGTCATCTTTTACTCGCTTAGCTATTCACAGTAACAGAAATCTTGACCAGGGGTACCTAAACTTTTGCATGCCACTGTAGTACTATTGCAATTCATTTTCTTCTTATCTGTTATGGAATATTTGGCTTGGTTCTTCAATGAAGCTCTTGGTGAATGTGCATTACTTGATTTTTATTCCTTATGATAATTTCACAAATTTTAAGCTTAAGTGGTAACCATTGGCAGCATTACTTGGTTAATATCACTGTTATATTTTGTCTTTCCCAAGCATCTAACATCTATTCAACTTCCCCCTTTTCTTCAATTGGAGATATGTTGGTTTCCTCTTGAATCGTGAGTGACTATGGAATATGGTGCATATTGAGCAATAAGTATACAAAAACTTCTAGGACTTTGGAAATAGAAATTGCCCCACATTCCTTTATAAAAGAGATTTAAGACTGGATAAAAGGGCAGACAGTCTTCAATTAGGATAGATTATGTTCAAAAACTTGAAAAGATGACTTTTAAGGATGGATTTAAGAACAAGGGAGTGTAAACAAATCCAAGGCCATGTGGTCACGAATAATAATGGTTGAAGAGAGTGGAGGTGACTAGAATGAGAGGGGGGGGGGGTTAAAGATATGGTCATAGGAAGGTATATAAATAAAGTGGAGAAGGGATCATGGCAAGGTGATATAGCAAATTCTTTCCATAAAGATAAGTAAGATCACTCTTTATCATCTCTCAACAATTGGGTAGAGTAGCATAGGTGGAAGTCCCTTTCCTGCACTTATGGCCATTGAATGGTGGTCAGCTTGTGACAAATTAGTGAGGGAAAGTTATAGAATTCATTTTTCCTTTGGTGATGATAATTTTACTGCTTTAAAGTTTTATCTTCGTGCTTTCGTGTCTACTCTTACAGTTTTGCATGCAAGCCTATGGCACTTTATTGTGTCATACTTCACTATACATTATGATCTGTTGAGAACAAAAATCATCTGCCTCTCACCATCCCTTCCTACCTTTCAATGTTCTTAAATCCAAGTTTCTGACAACTCAATTTTGTCTGTACATCCAGGGCTTAATAACTTCCTAGATTATTCTCCCTTGGCTGTAAGTTGCCTTGGGCACTTTATTAATTTAGATTTGTAATAAAAGTGCATATTGATATTGCAGCTAATTAAAATGTTATTTCCATCACAACAGGGATGGTGCAGGCATACCAATCAATGTGTGGGAAGCAGGAAGGGAAATAACCAAATAAAACTACCTAGCAAACCCACTTTTAACAGGGTTAAGTGCAAGCATGAGACTAACAGAAACTGTCAAGATAAATCTATATCATCTAAGCCCTTTCTGCATTTCATCTAAGTGAACCTGCTCTGACACCTGCTCAGACTGAGTCAGCAAGCATAGCGATGTTTTAAACCTCAAGACCCATGTCCTTAAGATATAGGAGCAGAATTAGGTCATTCAACCATTCGCATCTGTTCCGCCATTCAATCATGACTGATTTCTTTTTTTCCCAACCCCATTCTACCCATAACCTCCTTGCCATTCAAGAGCCTATCAATCTTTACTATAAATACACTCATTGACTTAGCCTCCACAGCCCTCTGTGGTAACAAATTGCAGATTCACTACTCTCTGGCTGAAGAAGTTCCTTCTCATCTCAGTTTTAAAAAGACGTCCCTTTATTCTGAGGCTGTGCCCTTGGATCCTAGACTCTCCTACTAATGCAAACATCCTCTCCACGTCCACTCTATCCAGGCCTTTCAGTATCCACTAGGTTTCAATGAGATCCCACCCCCACTCCTCCCCCATCCTTCTGAACTCCATCGAGTACAGGCTCAGAGACATCAAACACTCCTCATGCGTTAAGCTTTTCTTTCCTGTGATCATTCTTGTGAACCTCCTAACCTCCTCTGGACCATCTCCAAGGCCAGCACGTTCTTCCTTAAATACGGGGTCCAAAATTGCTCACAATATTCCAAATGTCTGACCAATACCTTTATAAAGCCTCAGCAGTACTTCCTTGCTTTTATATTTTAATCCTCTCGAACTGAATGCTAACATTGCATTTGCTGTCTTTTCTATTGACTCGACCTGCAAGTTAACCTTGAGGAAATCCTGAACTAGGACTCCCAAGTACCTCTGATTTCTGAATTTTCTCCCCATTGAGAAAATAGTCTACACCTATATTCTTCCTGCCAAAGTGCATAACCCCACACTTCCCTATGCTGTATTCCCTCTGCCACTTCTTTGCCCACTCTTCCAACCTGTCCAAGTCCTTGTGCAGACTGCTGGCCTTCGCGACACTACCTGTTTCTCCACACATCTTGGTATCGTCTGCAAACTTGACCACAATGCCTTCAGTTCCTTCATTCAGATCATTGATGTATAAAGTGAAAAGTTGTGGTCCCAACACTGACCCCTGCGGGACTCCACTAGTCACAGGCAACAATCCTGAAAAGGACCCCTTTATGCCCACATTCTAACTTCTGCCAATCAGCCAGTCTTCTATCCATGCTTGTACCTTGCCTCTAACACCATGGGCTCTTATCTTGTTTAGCAGCCTCATGTGCAGCACCTTGTCAAAGGCCTTCTGAAATTTCAAGTAAATAACAGCTACCGACCCTCCATTGTCTAACCTGCTTGTCACCACCTCAAAGAATTCTAACAGATTTGTCAGGCAAGATCTCCCCTTAATGAAACCGTGCTGACTTCATCCTATTTTATCATATACTTCCAAGTACTCCGAAACTTCTTCATTAATAATGGATTCTAAAATCTTACCAACCACTGAGGTCGGGGTAACCAGCCAATAATTCCCTGTCTTTTGCCTCCCTCCTTTCTTAAACAGTGGTGTCACATTTGCAATTTTCCAGTCCTTTGGGACCCTCTCTGACTCCATTGATTCTTGAAAGATCACTACTAATGCCTCCGCAATCTCTTCAGCTACCTCTCAACTTTGGGGTGTAGTCCATCTAGTCCAGGTGATTTACCCACCTTTAGGCCTTTCAGTCTCCCCAGCACCTTCTCCTTAGTAATAGCAACTACACTCACTTCTGCCCCCTGATTCTCTTGAACTTCTCGCATGTTACTGGTGTCTTCCACTGTGAAGACTGGCACAAAGTACTTATTTAGCTCCTCCACCATTTCACCATTCCCCATTACTACTTCTCCAGCATTATTTTCAAGTGGTCCACTTATCCTTTGTGTATCTTAAAAAAAAAACTTTTGGAATCTTCTTTGATATTATTGGCTAGTTTACCCTCGTATTTCATCTTTTCTCTTTTTTTTTGTCCTCTGTTGGCTTTTAAAGGCTTCCCAATCCTCTGGATTTCCACTAATCTTTGCCATATTGTATGCCTTCTCTTTTGCTTCTATGCTGTCCCTGACTTCCCTTGTCAGCCATGGTTGCCTCATCCTCCCCTTACTGGACTTTTTCTTCCTTGGGATGAAATTCTGTTGTGTCTCCCAAATTACTCTCAGAAACTCCTGCCATTGCTGCTCCACCGTCTTCCCTGCTAGGGTCCCCTTCCAATCATCTATGGCCAGCTCCTCCCTCATGCCTCTGTAGTTACTTTTATTCAGCTGTAATACCATTACATCAGATTTCAGTTTTTCTCTCTCTCTCAAATTGCAGGGTGAATTCTATCATATTATGGTCACTGCTTCCTAAGGGCTCCTTCACCTTAAGCTCCCTGATCAAGGCTGCCTCATTACACAACACCAAGTCCATAATTGCCTGTCCCCTGTTGGGCTCTACCACAAGCTGCTCCAAAAAGCCATCTCGTAGATATTCCACACATTCCTTTTCTCACGGTCCACTACCAACCTGATTTTCCTGTTTACCTGCATATTGAAGTCCCCTGTGATCACTGCACCATTACCTTTCTCTTGTGCCTTAGAAACCTCCTGGTGTATTTTGTACCCCACATCTTGACTACTATTCAGAGGCCTGTACACAACTCCCATCAGGTTCTTTTTACCTTTGCGGTTCTTCAACTCTACCTACAAACATTCTGCATCTTCTGTCGTGCAGATGGGGTAGGGGAAGCGCCTGATCCAATCACTGGAGGTTCAAGGCAGGGGATGACCAAAGATTCCTGGTGGGCCTAGTGTCCTGCAGCTCGCTTCTAAGCCTTCTGATCCTCACTAAGAGATCTGCCTATCAAAGTCCGCAAGTGTTTTACTGTTTGGTTTGACATACTAATTCTCAAAAATCCTCTTTGATAAATTGTTCACCCAGAGTTCTGTGGAATTTGGTATAGTGTTAAAACTGTTTTGAAAATTAAGCCACGTGGTTGTGATTTTTGTTCCTTTTAGTTGAGCATGAGCTTCAAGATTTTGATCCTCCAAACATAAATGAGTGGTGAACAATGATGTCTTTGAAAGAAAATGTTGGCCAGAATGCTGGAATAACTCTATTTAAATACACCCACGGGACCTTTAACGTCAGTCTGAACCAGCAGAACAGCAAAACAGTCATTTATATCTTATCCAAAAATCATTAGCTTTGAATTTGATGTTATAATGACTTAGTAACTATCAGCTCATGCCATCGTTAAACTGAGAACAACTTCTGGGGTATGCAAACGCACAGTTAAATGTGGAAATCTACAAGTTGTCTTCCACAGTGATGCTGTTTTATGGTCAGTGAATTGATAAAAACTTGAGGTATTTGCAAACTCTTCTCTAAAACATCCTGAAAATATTGCACTTTGCATGAAGTTTTTAATGGCATGCTAAGCCATAATTACTGATCAGCAAACCTTCGGTTTTTTCAGAAAATGTGTCATGTGAATTAATCTTTAGTGGATGTTGTAATACTTAATTCATACTATTAAAATATTTAAAAAGTAGTTAAAAATATAGCTTTTATTTGTTCATTTGCTGTCCAGGAGAATTCTTAATTGTGAGTAACTGCTCAGCTGGTTTGATACTTGAAATCCTCTTGAATTGAATCCACCTGACAGCAAGTGAACATTGATAAATGGAAATCCATACTCCAAAGATTAATAGATCTTTTCAGGCAACTTGGTCATTGGCAAATGCTGCCACTTTGCCACTAATTGCAGTATCCAGACCAAAATTTCTTCAAGACTGCACTCCCTTTAAGCTACTGAAATATTGGACTTAATTACACACACAGATCCTGAAGAGATGTTTAAATCCACACCATTCTGACTTGCACCATTTGAGTACCTACTTCAGGTGTTATCAGGATTAAACTTTCCTCTAATGCTCTCTTTGGTAAAAATATTTAGTAGACTCTCAGGCTTGTTTTCTACCAGGTGAAGGAGATAAAGATCAAAATTAGTCAAGTCACTGAATTTGTGTTTTTCTAGTGGTTTAGTAAATACCTTTTATTGGAGGTTGTTTAAAATTGCTGCTGCATGTTAGTTTACTGTGGCGCTTCTCGTTTACAGGCTGAAATCAAATGCCATCCCTTTTTTGATGTCATTAACTGGGAAGATCTAGATCGGAAGGAAATTCCTCCACCATTTAATCCTAGTGTGGTATGTAACTATTTTAAATAACTGGATTAAAAGTCATGTAAATACAATGTATCTGAATGTTGTAAACTATTTTGAGGATATGACAACATTAGCATTTGTATTTCAGGCTGGTCCTGAAGACCTGCAAAATTTTGATCCAGAATTTACAGAAGAACAAGTTCCACACTCCATCTGTCATTCTCCTGACCGTTCCATAGTTAGTGCCAGTGTTTTAGAAGCTGATGATGCATTTATTGGCTTTTCTTATGCACCACCTATTGAAGATTCATTTTTATGAAGGTTGTCTTCACTGAATAGTTTCTCTAGGAAACAAAACACTTAGCAGGAAATGAAAATACCTTCATAAGGATACATGTGGACTTTTGATTTTACACCATAACCATCTGCATGTCTTAAAGCTTGTAGCCATTGGGTGAAGGTCAGTGCATTTTGAACGCTAAAATTACTATACACAGATTGTACATTCCTTTTGCAACTTGCAAGTGATCGAATATTTACTTCACCATTTTCAAGTCTGAAGATTCCAAAGTGTTGCATTTTAACAATTGCTTGTGATTTGTCTGTTTTCCCCCTGACTTGTTGAAATACTGATGAGGTGCTCTACTTTATATCCTTTAAATAACATTGGCACAGCTTATCAATGTTGGTAATTAAGGTTGGATTAGTATATAATGCAATGGTTCTCTTTGAATTGATATATTGTGGTCCAACTTGGCAAATTACATTTTTAAGTTGCATTTTCACCTTGTGTCCATCCGTATGGTAATGACTTGTCAAAATTTAGATTCTGGTCAAAGCTTGTATCACTTTACTAAAAGATCCACCTGAATTGTCACTCAGTAGAAAACTGCATTTATGACGTAGACATTACTTGAAAAATGGAGAGAGAAGCATGGCCCCTCAGGTCAGATACGTGAAAATGTTTTACAAATATTTAATGTGCACTGGGCACCAACTATTAAACATGTCTTTTGTTTTACTGAAATAAACTGGAAATGTACATAACAGAAAAATCTGTAACTGCAAAAGATGAAACTATACTTTTATTTTATAACATATTTAACTGGTGCAGTGTGCTTGAGGTGGATATATATTGATACAGTAAAGCAATTAAATAGCACATATTTAAAAATATATATTCTTGATAGCTTTTTTTCTATTGACAATTTATTTTACATTCTGTCTCAGAAGCATGATTCAAGGTTAATTCGAATGAAAGTGTCAGTTTAAAACTCAAATGCATACTTTTCCTTTTTACACCATTGGTACAATATGTCTGTCTTGCATGCAGTCTGGGACAAATGTTTTCACACACGATTCTTCATGTATTGATCCATTATTCTGCCACATTGATGGAAGATTTTTTGGACTAGTTGAAACAGGCCATTCATTTAGCTGGTGGAGAACATTGTGGAATGATTTTTCTTCGTTATCTTCCACATTAATTACTTTCTGTTAAAGCCCACGCTGCACCCAGGCTATCCTCTCAGATGTAGAATAATGTATCATGATGTGAACTGTAAGCAGTAAGCCATTTTTATAAAATAGTTTATACTTTCCTCTTTTTCTATACTGATCACAGTTAAAATTGTTGTTCAGAAAACTCTTGCTTGTAACTTGGAGCCCATATCAGTATAGTAGTTCAACCAATGTGGGAAGGTTATCCAGGAGAACTTAATGGCTGGCATTTAATTGATGGTGAAATGCCTGCCATTTGCTAGTATTGCTTAAGAGATTTAGAGATTGTTTTAAGAGATTTTCATTTGTTCTGTGTAAATAAAAGAGCATCTTCAATATTGAAGGGAGAAGCCCTTAATTATATAGATATGCAGAATTAAATTTAAATATTTCCTAAGAAAAGATGCGTTCCAATTTTGATTGCATCATGGAGATTTGCACCACCTCTGGACTTTAAATGGTGGTGCAAATCTCCTGAGGCCAAATTTCTGCACAAAACTGCCTCCATTCTAAATAAAGTACAGGGTTCCCCAGGTTATGGAGATCCTGACCTATGGAAATCTGACCTTGTATTAAAATGTTTTGTGGCATTTATTAACAACTGGATACAGTATATGTTCCATTAGTTTAAATATGGATGGTGTAGTGTGAACGTGGAAGATGTTCGATGAAATCAAAGAATTATAGGAAATGTGTGCAGAGCGATACAATATGTGTAGCTATAGCAAATTGACTGTGCAATACAGTACTGAGAGAAAACAAAGGAATACATCACGAAGGGGAGGCTCAAATATTTCGGGCAATATGATTTTAATCTTGGTTTTGGGTGAAGTTGTTCATTTCTGACTTATGGAAAAATCAGTTTATGGACAGTTCTGAGCAATGGAACCCTTGCGTAACCCATGGACTGCTTGTATCATGTGGAAGTGGGCCCTTCTGAGAGTTCATCACATTACTGGGGTGTGGCCAGAACAACCCTGCACTAGGAGGTGCTGAATAAACCCCACTTTATTGTGCTACCAGGGCCATCGTGTTTTTGATATTGGGAGACGAGGGTAAGTCCCCATTTGGTATTTGAACTTTTTTTAAATATAGGTACTCAACTTGTACTGACACTTTAATGAATTTCCCAATTCCAGATATTCTGAAATTTTATTATAAAAGTATAACATGAATCCATGTTGCCATAAAATCTAGAAACTGGTAAGTAATGTTAAACAGCAGAGCAGTATGAGGAATATGTATTGGCTGAATTTGCAGAACTTACAACTTTTCTTAGTACAGTGTGAAAATTTATGCTCGCCTAAGGGGGAAAATGCCTTTCGTGTAACATCTCATTGTCATACTATCTGTACTTTAAAAATGTAATGCTTTAATTTTTCATTTTTTGATTCAATTAGGGAATATTTCAGATGTCACTGTTTGGCACAATCAGGTATTTACAGTAATCTACCCATTATGCACATTTTAAAAGTGCGTTCTTAAAGAAAATGCACAGTTGCCAACATAAATTTTATCCATGCCAAAAAACACTTCTTTGGTGCGTCCTTGGAGAAAATCCTTTTGTTTATTGTCAGTGCTTTTTCCACAGCTTGTTTTTCTTATAACCACACCCAATAACTCTCTGTTTTTGGTCTGAGTCACTGTTTATTTATGAAAATTACTGGAGTTTTGGGGACTTTGAATGGCCTTCAGTGCTGTAATAATTATGTTTATTGCCCATGTTGGCTGTTTTTAAAGTGAGTTCTCACTCGTACTCCTTGTGGTCCTCTTTTCAAGTTCTTTAAGACATAATGAAATGTGCTACTGCTGTCCTTGCAGGCAATGAATACTAGATAATATTTACTCTCTGCATGAAAATGTTTCTCATCTTTTCACCTTTAGTTCTATTTCCAATCCATCATAAAACTGGGTCTTTTGGTTCCTGACCCCTCAGCCTTTGGAAAGATTTTGCTCTTTTTCACTTTGGCTGGACCCTGTAAGGTTTTGAACACTAACAAAGCACTTCTCAGCCTGTCTAATAACTGAAGTCTTCCATGCCCAAGACAATTCTAGTATGTTTTTGCAGTGCTCTCTCCAACATCTTAACATCCTTCCTAAAATACAGTGCCTTGAACTGGCCACTGCTCCAGTCACAGCCAGAGCAGTTTTTTGAGGTTAAACATTTTCTTTTGTACTCTAGCTTGTAAAAGTTAAAATGTGGATAGAAGCCTGTTTGAAATCAGGCACTTCCGTGCAGTTAAGCACTACGTTGTGGGTGCCTGTTTAGGTTACCATGGTCATGAACTGTTTCTGCTGAGGTTCAGGAACGGGAATTGCTTTCTGTATTTAATAAGCAGGAAAGACTCTTACTAGAAGTCCTTTTCCATATTTACCTGCCTCCCTACCCTTCCACCCCATCCAACTCTTTGAGCAGATTATCTTGCTCTGCCTCAACAACCCCTCTAATTTTGCTATGTTCCCAGGGCATTGTTGACTAATGTACTTATGTTTCAAAGGAACTGGTTTATGGAAAAGCTTTGAACTCAAGATGGTCCCTAAGAATCAGGTACAATACCCCAAAAAGCTTGTGTAACTTTAAAGAAGCCACCAACCACATGTAGATTTTGGTGCTAGCTGTGGTTCAACTGTTATTATTATAGTTATAAAATAAAGGATGTAATTGTGCTCTTCCAGAGAAGAGTAGCAAAGTTGCCTGTGGTGCTCTGGCCAATAATTATCCCTCAATAAAGAACAGATTGTTTGGTCCAGGGTACATTGAGTACTGCCAGCTTTTACAAAACCAAATTAACTGCCCCATTTCCGACTGTACAATGCTGACTACCCTAAGGGCACTTCAGGTCTGGCTCGAGATGGTGATATAACTAGAAATTAATCTTTTCAATTTCCATTTCTTTCTTGTATGGCCATATGCAATGATTTATGCAGATCAGCCTTCAATATCCTGGCGGTAGTCATGTTTCCTTCTCCAACATTCTGTTGTGCTATCTGCATTTCAGCCGCCATGATAAACCAAAACCACTGGGTGACGAGGGTTTTCTGGTGTAACCCTAGTTCATGACGTTCTTGTGTATCCCACACATGCATGCATTTATATATTCATGTTCAAGCAATAAGTGACATATTTCCACATGAAATGTGACAAGACAAATGTCATTTTGCTGAAATAAAAATCCTACTGTTGCAGCCAAGACCATCCTGGAGGAGTCGTGTGATGCTTTGTGTTTATAGACATCCAGATTAAGATGGAGCTGCAGAATGCTGCATAACTTGCCACAGAACTCCGCCCTTGCCACTAATTGTACAGCAAACAGCCGCAGAGGAGGGAGGCAAAGATGGAAGCCAGACTGAAATAAGTAACCCAATAGAAATATACGAATGAAAGTGTACTATATTACCAATGATGCTGGACACTGTCCTGCTGTGAGATCAAGGCTTGCCTGACCTCCAGCATCTAGCTGCCGCCGCCTCTGCTTGTGATAGTGCATTACCCTTGCATACAAGGCGGTGAAGTGTGTTAATGTTGTGCATTGTGTTTGAGCAATGTGGCTGAATAGCTTGCGTGTGGCTGTGAAGCAGACGAATGTTAGGTTAGAGTCCTGATAAAGATTGTTGGTAGGCAAGTCCTTGTACAGGGAATCAGGAATAACTTTAGTCTGTTCCAGTTCTGTGGTTCTGAATCTTATGAGCGATCCGTAGATTTCCCCCATGGCCGAGTGCATTTAACGGATTATTACATACTCCTCCTTTGTCTTGGAGTTTTCCTGGATGCTGCTTTTCCACTTTGAGTGGTCTTTGGAGCAGAGAATCCTGAGATAGTAACAATGTCATAATTTTCAAGGATGCTTTGAGGATGTATTCCACCCTGTTTAAGTAGGGATGAATCAGGTCCCCGTAGCTCGGCTGAAACCTCTTCAGGGAAGCCCTCTTTAGACTACAAGTTGACACCTACTTGGGCTGAGAGGACTTGACGGATTTCTGCTGGCGGAGCTCTGAGTAGGTGTTACATGGGGAATAAGCAAGGTGCTACGTAAGTTGCGATTTTTGTGGAATAGTGGTTCCGGGACATCTACCATTGTTTGGCACTAGTAATAAGTTTAAGTGCCGTTCCACTCTGTCTGGAAAGGAGTGGGGAGCGGGAGAGATCAAGGCGCGGAGGGGGCAGTACATTGGAGGAATGGTGTACGTATGCCCAGGTTAGCAAGCAACGGGCAATGGGGGAAAGTATCGCTTTTGGTAGATTGCCCCTAGAGATGTTAGGGAGTTAGCATGCCCAATGATGAGGAGTAGATGATTGGTCAGTGGGACCCTCTACCAGGGCTGGATTGGACTGTGAGCCGAGTCTTCCCGAGCGCAGATGTGAGAAAATGTGAAATGTCCTCGCCTTCGGGACAATTGTGGCCGAATGCTGCCCCATTCGTTCTCCGGCTTCACTGAGCAATGACAACTGATGATTAAAGGAGAAATTAATGTTATTAACAAAAACTGATATTACTCCTCTACAATTTTCTACAACGTACAAGCACTCAGGACCTCTGTCCTATGCCAAACCGGTTTGGACCTCAACCCTGGCTCTGCATCACAGTCTGAACTCTGGACCCCCTGGCTCCGGCTGCACTCCAGTTCGCATTCGGACTAATGAATAAACCAGATGCCCAACTATCCCGAAAATCTGGATGTTGAATTATCGGAGGTGTCGATCAGCCTGCTTAAGGTCGTGCATTTTATTGGCTTTCAAAAATAATCATCAGAACCGTCAGCCTCACTCGTTCTGGTGGTTTAGTAAGTTTTACAGCAGTTCCCTCCGAAAACGAAGGCAGACACGTGGTGTATCTGCAGGCTCTTGTGTGTCCCCCCATGGTTTGATGCTTCGGCTTACAATCATTGCGCTGGCGCACAGGGGGCGCCAATGAGCCGAGGGATACTGCGCCTGCGCGTCAGTGGCTGGCCTTGGGCGGCCCGTGGGAGGAGCGAAGCCTGGTGCTCGACAGCTCGGGGGGCGGGGGAAGGTCTCAGGCCTGCCGGCGTGAAACAGCGCCGAGTGCGAAGCACAGGATCCGGTGGGGACTGCAACAGACGAGATCTGACCCTTCTCCAGGATGGCACCTGAGGATCTGGCTCTCAAGGAGGTGGCCCTAGTTTACTTGGACAGGACTGGAGGGTTGCACAAATTCATCAGTGATTGCAGGCGATACAGTGGTAATTATTTTAAAGGAAAAATACTTCTAAAATACAAGAGAAATTTTAATGCGCTACTCTGTGAACAAATCCTATAAAATGAGACTACATAGCTCCCACAGACGCTGCACATCAATCCCACTTGATCATTTATTTCCACTGTATTTGCTCCCCCCCCCCATACTAAATGCCTATTTTTCCTCACCACCTTAGTGCACTGGGCCCAATACATCACGGGCACATCCCTCCCCACCATTGGTAGTATCTACATGAGGCACAGCCTCAGGAAGGCAACATTTGTCATCGGAGATCCCCACCATCATCTTGCAGTTACCATTGGGCAGGAGATACAGAAACCTGATGTCCCACAAGAACAGCTACTTCTCTTCAACCATTTGGTTCTTGAACCAACCTACAGAACACTATGACCACAATTGACTTCGCTTTTTTGGTTCTAATTGTATTATCTCTTGTAAAAATTGTGTATAATGTTTAATTTATGTTTTTCATGTGAATGCTGCTTATCTGAAGTTATGTGCCTGTGATGCTGCTGCAAGTAAGTTTTTCATTGCACCTGTGCGTACATGTGCATATGGTAATAAATTCAACTTTGACTTTGACTCCCCATCACTTCCCATCCAAAACTGGCCTCACGATTTTCTGTAGTAGATGAACCCAAGGTGAAGATAGATGAGGTGATATATTCAGATCATGGAGTGTTTTGGTGTTTTGCCAACTTTTTACACAACTGCTGAGAAAGATGTTATTTTGGGATGTCCCTTTACAAAGTAAAAAATGAGTTATGTAAGCCTTTATCCCGTGTATTATAAAGTAAATATTTCGTTCTATGTGTGCTGCCCAACAATTCCAATCTGTTTCTGAATGAGTTATCTTGAAAGGAAAGCAAGCACTTGGGTAATTCTCATGCCACATCCCCTCATGACTTTCCCTTATCCTCTATGGTCTTTCTCCAAGGCAAAGAGAATTGTTCAGGTTGATTGATTGGGTTCACTCAATGGTTGTGTATGAGTTTCAGTTTTTTAAAAAAACAGACAAAACATGTGCTTTGAACATTAGTATGTAATGTGAAGGGCATCCTTCACCAATGATGACTGTATATTCCGCTCAGTGGTAAAGTACTTTTAAGTGGAAATGGTAACTTAGCAGCAACTGAAGCAGACATTATCTGAATTAAAGGATGCCCTCATTTATCTCTTACTTGGATAATAAGCTGTTATTACAGCCTCCTCAAACGGTGATTGTGATTAGAAGATGTGAACGTCAATCCGGCTCCTTCAAGTTGCATTTCTGATGTTCCACCAAAACCTGGGGCAAAATACTAAGCGCATGGCCAAATCTTGTGTACTCCATTTAATTCAGCTTAGTTGTTCTGGATTACTTTAATTTGCATTAGTTCTTAGTCACAAAAACATTGTCATAATCTTCTCCCATGACAATAAGATGTGAAAGATTGTATTAATGCAGCTAACCACTTGATACATTTTAATGCTAAATGTATTCCTTTGTGCCAGAAAGTAGTACTTCTGTTGGCCAATCTTCAGCAATGTAAAAAGACCAGCAGCAAAATTATATTTATCCACCATTTTATTAGTTCTTGTATGGCCTTTACAGTAAAATCCTTTAAATATTTCCTAATGAACAGCTGTTTAATGCTGTCCCTATTCTTGTAAATCATGATTTCAACAGCAACATTTATTTACATAGCACCTTCAGTAAGACATTTCAAGCTGTTTCACAGCAGCGTTCTCAAACAAGATTCAATATTGAGCCTAATTAGGAAATGAGCAATAACCAAAAACTTTGTCAGATAGGTAGATTTTAAGAGCCTCTTTAAAAAAAAGAGGTTGTTAGACAGGCAGTGAAGTTTATCGAATGAATTCCAGATCATGGGACCAGTGATAGAGAAGTTAAAACCAACAATGGTTGGGGAACCAGAATTGCCTCCCACATTCCCAATACTCCCACAGATCCTAACACTCACCTACACATTAGGGTCAAGTTACAGTGGCCAATTAACCCACCAACCCAAATACCTTTTGGGATGTGTGAGGAAACCAGAGCACTCAGAGGAAACACAAGCGATCGTAGGGAGAACATGCAAACTCCATACAGGTCACACCCTAGGTCAGGATTAAACCCAAGTCTCTGATGCTTTAAGGCAGTGGCTCTACTGGGTTGTCAAAATAGAAAGATAAGGTGATTTGCCAGGAAGTGATTCCACCAAATCCGATCAGCGTCAATGGATGTTCATTGAAATACAGTCAGTATGTTGATTACAATAAATATACAATAACTTTTAAATTGCTTAAATCATATGAATTTAGTGGCTTTGATAGGAGCTGAAACATAAAATGAAATTGGCACACTTAATGAACCCACTCCCCAGTACCAGAGCATTGGAGAAGATCAAGCTTTCGGTTATCTGTCCAACTAAGAAAGAACACAGCAGTAAGGAAAGTCAGATATAAGGAGTCAAGGCTCCCTCCTTGAGTTCTAGCCACCTTCAGAGAAATTTCTAGAAATTGCCAGCCGGGTTAGTGCAGCATACTGTCATTTTCTGTTACGAGGAGCAATTTGAATGGAATAAAACCAATGAAAATATTTATTAATTTGCATGTCTACAGTAAATCAGCCTGATAATTACAATGTCAGACTAGAATGGGTTGCAGCTTGCCAAATGGAAATTAGGAGAAGCAGGAGGGGGTACCAATGAGATTGCAATACCAATCAAGAATTTTCACCTTTACAGCTCCGGGTCACTATTTATATAACTAAATATTAAGTAGTAAGATCTACAACTAACTGTAATAAACCCCTCTGTGGTATTCATTTATCTGCTTCTGCTATTCCTCCTCCTGACATCCCTTCACCAACTTCTTTCAGCCGGCATCACAGCCACTTGTGTCATTCAGTCTTTACAGGTCGACACCCTTCTTCACATACCTTCCCTTTTTATTCTCTTTCTGCCTCCCTCCTCTCATTGCAACTTGTTTCATTTCTAACTTTTCCTATTAACTTTTTGTTCTGCACAGATGCTGCCTGATCATTGAGTATTTTCAACATTTTCTGTTATAAAGGTTGTGGGGTCCATTTATAGGAGGATCTGGTGATATGAATACGAGATTACCTGGTCCGTCATCAACCAGTTTTTCCTGAATCATGGCTTCCCCGCTGCCATAGTGGACAGAGCCCTTGACTGCCTCTCATCCATTACCCACACCTCTGCTCACACCCCATCCTGAACAAGAGTTCTTGAGTTACTCTCCAGTGGTCTCCACATTTAACAGATAATCCTTTGCAATTTCTGCCAAAACAACAAAATTCTACCACTATACATGTATTCTCCTACCCTTCGTTCCCCCTTCAGCATTTCACAGGGGTTGCTCCCTTCAGGAGACCCTGATCCATTCTTCCATCCCTACCAACCACTCCCTGTGTTATTGCACTTTCATGAGTCTACATGGGAAAGTGCCATAAAATAGGGAGTGGTTGACTGGGATGGCAGAGCAGATCGGGGAGTCTCAAAGGGAGCAATCCCTTTTAAATGCTAAAAAGGGAGGAGAACACGTGTAGTGGTAGAATTTTGTTGGAGCTGGCACTATTGTAACATTTACTAACCCTGACTAGTATGCATGTACATTTGTTTTGGCAGTCTTCTTCTAGGATCAGAAATTATAAATATTTTGTTTATTTTGTGCTTATTTTACAGATTCCAAACAGTGTCGTGCTGTTTATCGCTTCATTATTTATGTGAATCCAGCTGATCTAACAGAGTTGGATGCAAGACTTGGTAACTGTGTTCTCCATCAGCCAATAAGAGCTACATATTTGTTTCAGTCTGTGAGTAAAATGAGAAGTCCTAAATGATACCAGTGGGTCCAAACTGTGATATTTAAATTTTCAGTTCTAGGTTTCACAATTCATATAGTCTGACTGAAGTCTTGCAGTTTTCAGAGGTTAATCAGTTTAAGAATATGTTTTTCAGGTGTGCTTTACATCTATCAAGACGTTGTCATTAATTCCACAATTAGAAACCGAAAATCAGGTAAATAGGCGTATCAAGTTCCGATTAAACTTAATCAAGCCTAATGAGCTGTTTGTACCATAAGCCTTCACATAATGGGCTAGATTGTACCAACAGCGAGCTGGCTGATCCAAAAAGCCAGCTAGCTAGCAGCACACAGATCAGCATGTTCCAGACTTGCACACCTGCACATGGAGGTACGGACTGCTCTAGATTTCAGCTCTGGATTCAGCTGCCCCTCTCTGTCACTAATCTTTCCTTTGAATCTCAGGGTGTTCCATAAAACTTGAACTGAGGGGCTGCATGCACTTTGTATCTGGCCTCCTAATCTTACACCAGGCATAACTGTCCCATCTTGCACAGTCCAAATTATTTGAAGAGGTCATTGAGCTTTATTAAAAAAAGTATTTTTTAACTTATTTGCTTGTTTTAATTAACTTGTGTCGGATAACTATATTTTAAAGCGAATTTAATTTTTTTATCTAAAGTAAGATACTTTTCGTGAGGAGCTGTGCAGCCACAGAGGGCTGCGAGGGATAGGACAGGTCACGCATTGTCTCTGCTAAAGCTGTATCTCACTGCCTTTTCAGTCAAGCCCTCAGGTCCTAAATCAAAAACTCTAGATGCTGAAAAAAACAGCAAAATAAATATAGTAATAGGTCCCTCCCCCAACTTCTCTGCAACTTCAAACTAACTTGTTTTGTCTCTATGTGCAATTCTAATGAAGGGTCTTCAACCCAAAATACTAGCTCCTTTTATCTTTCCAAAGGTGCTGCCTGATCTGCTGTTTCCAGCAGTTCCTTTCAAATCTTCGTGGTTATTTAAAATAGCTTCATTATTTTAATTATCAAGCTAATGGTACAAACATAAATGGTTAAAACACAATTTTAAACAGAATTAAACAGTTTCAATTGTGCTTTTCATTCTTTCCCCCTCCCTTACTGGAAGTGTGAGTCTGCATCATGTAGTCATCAATTTGAATATACAGTCTTCTAGCTTAGAACCAATCATATTGCAGGGTAATAAATTAATTTATTCAGTGATTTAAAAAATCAAGTTGTTAAAAGCAATCCTTCCACTAATAACTTCATCTTCTATTTCCAAGGTTAATGTTGTGCTAAAGTTGACACACTTGCCTCCATTACCAAATTACTCACTTAACCTTTGTCAATTCCCCCGTGGATACCAACTGCTGAGGTATTATAAGGTAGAAGGAGTGGTTATTGCAGTAACAACTGTAACAAAGTACACACAAGGTGCAAGATTCCTTTGTTCTGAATCAAGCTGTCCCTTTTCAACAGGTAAGAAAAATGGACAATAGGAAACTTAATAAAAACTCATGTTTTGAATATGTTATTCTTATTTATTTATGCCATTTACTACACATTACTAATTATAATTTAATTTGTTACTCTTGGAGCATGATTCTGGAAATGTTGAAATTAAACATTACAGTTATTAATTGCAATCTGCTTTATATGGAGTTCTTTCTCAGTGTTTCTTTCTCAGTCTTTTTGCAAGTATCCTTAACCTTCCTTGGTTTTAAATTTTGTTTATCTTCCTGGATGGGTTGATGACATATTACCATTGCCGTGCTCTGAATGTATATTCTTTAGACAACTTCAGAGAATAATGTGCATTTGTAAAGTGCCTATCACATCCTGAACCAATCCTAATTAATATACAGCCTTTAATTTATTTTGAGACATTACTGGCAATGAATACTGGAAGATGCTACAAGCAACAAAATGCATTATTTCAAAAGTGTTGGTTAATTTTACATTTTTGCCAGGATCTTTTCTCTTAAATGCAATTGCTACCACTGAGCTAATCTGATATTTGAATAAATAAATTCAAGCAGCCACCCCTACTAAGGTCATAATTTATTAGTGAATAATTTTGATCTCTCAAGTGCTGTGCATTAGTGTGGTTCCTGACTTAGTGAATGTGTTTTGCACTGATGTTAAGAACTGATTAAAATTAATTCAGAATTCTGAAAGGGATTTGAATGTTATGAATTAAAAATGTATAATATCATTACATATACCAGGCTTTCGGTATATTCGGGTGCATACTGTAGGTGCTACAGAATCGGCAACTGTGCGAAAGGACTTCACGTGCACTTTGTGTAACTCTCCACTCAAGGAAGATGTGAAATTCAGAGTGCTGGGTGGTATGTACATAATTCAATATATTCCTAATTTCTTTCTACATAAAATGATGCTTTGTATATAGTACTTAGAGGCAATTCTAACACAATAGTGAAAGAGCTTTAGTGTGAGGCTGAAGGACTGAACCAGTATAACAACTCCGCTTAACACATATTACAGGTATAAATGTCAAATACTATTTCATGTGATTAGCAACTATTACCAAGACACTATAATTAACTTTAGTAGACTAAGGGTACAGTGAAAAGTAGAGCAAGATTCCTTCTTCTCATTGCTCACCAAACTTTCTTTGTAGAGATGTGTGTATGGACAGAGAGGGGAAGAGATAGGACCAGTCTTAAATATATTAGCTCTTTCTTTGATCAGTTTTCCCTGACCCTGTTTGATCTGATCACTGGGATGAGATTTAACACCATAAAAAGGAAGAAGGGTCATGGAAAAGTTAGTGGAGGGAAAAATATAATTTAAAACACCACCTAAGATGTTCATTTGTGATTTGTCAACTTTTGTTCTTTTTCTTACTTAACCACTATCATTTTGTTTCTATTATTCTGGCAAAAAGGTACAGCCCTTGGTTTTGAATTTGTGTGTTGTGTCTCTGTGTAAAGGAAGTAATGTGGAGTCAGAAGTTTAAATTGAGGCCCAACAGAATTTCAGGATTGTAGATAGTTTGGATCGACCTGAGATAGAGGCCAAGAAGGAATTATATTGGTGGTGCAAGTATAGAGTTTCTGTGGGGCTTAAACTGAAGGCGTTTGATAACATTGAGGAATGTTATTTTTACTTGTATGTTTTGTTATTAGCTGGAAGTTTGTAAACAATGTAGGAAAGAAAAGTGAAAAAGCTTTTTGTTACTTTCAGATGTTTTCAAAATACAATATTATTTGTACTGCAATGAATATGTTTTTATAATAAATTAGATTTTTAAAAAATCCCATATTCACTAGCATGGTGTTAGTGAATCTGATCTCTGACTTGCTAAAGATAAGGAATGGAAATTATACAACTGCCTCACTGTCACCTGTGGAATTTGGATGGGTAGGAAAATATTTAAAATATAGTTACCTTTTTGAAGGGGGTAGGGAGTTCCTGAGGTAATGAGGGAAATGTGAAGTCACCACAGACTATGATAGTGTTAAAAGGCAAATAATTTTCTGGGCAATGCTGGAAAATGCAGAAGTTCCAAACCTGGTGGCTAAACTTGGGTGTGATTTCCTGTTGTGTGCTATTGCTTAACAATGCTGGTGCAGGAGCTTGCTGAGATTCCCCAGCATTTACATTGGGGAAATTTGTTTGCAGATCCTCCGCCAAGTATGTCTCAATGTACTGATTGATTAAACACGTCATTAATCATAAAGAATTCTTTAATTATTTTTTAGGTTTCTTCAGGAAAGGTGTGCAGATTAGATATACTAATAAAATATCATAAAGTAATTGAAAAATATGAAAAGATTGAAATTGCACATTTTCCCTCCATACCAACATCATGCATTTGTTTCAACAAAAGGAAATGTCACAATATTCTCAGACTACACAATATTTAACTAGAAATTTACATATATATTTGTTCATTTTACAGGAACAGAATTAAGTCATTGAGGCCCTCAAGCCTGTTCTTACCATTTAGTTTGTCATGGCTGATTTGTATCACAATTCCAAATTTTTTTTTTGTATGCTCTACATCACTTGATAACCTTATCTAACAAAAATCTATGAAATTCAGTTTTGAAGTATCACTTTTTTGGGAGAGAGTTCTGAATTCTTCTTATCCTTTAAAATAGTACCTCTTGTTTAATGGTTTTTAAGTTTTTTTAAAGTTCTTTAATAAAATAAAATGCCATGAAAGAATCAATATAAATTCCTACAAAGTAAAACTATTTGCTAAATTTCTTTATATATTTTCAAGACAAACAGCTCGTTGAAATGATTGATACAGCAGCCCTTGATGTTATTAAAGGAAATCAAGTCAACAAATCATGTTCTAGATATCAGTCTTTTACTGTGTTTTTAAGGGGTAAGTTTGCTTTTTTATTTTCAACATAGGGGGCTAAAATTTAAGGTTTTAGTTTTATTGAAATGACAAGCAATACTTCAAGGTTAATAATCTCAAATGTTTTAATTTGTAAATTACTATGTTACAGGTAAATGTCTCATTTTGGTTAGCTATTTATTAGAATAAATACCGCTTCAAACTGTTTTCACTCAACTTCTTACTCTTTTCACTCAAATTGGTATGCAGGAATTTTGACTGATCCCTTATTTATACTCAATTCCATTTACTGACAAATCTCTAAGGAATTTATACTCTGAAATAAATGTAAAGTTGGCATTGTTTTTGTAAATGTTATGTAGCAGCTCTCCATGTTTGACTACAACGCTGCCCTAATTATGCAAAACACATTTCAAATGATCCTAGCTGTCAACGGATGGATCCTTTGTTGGTGACATTTCCTATGTAATCACAATCTAGAATTAAAAATACATGAGTGTACTTTAGAGAGTGGGAGAAAAAACGAGGACTCTGTGGTTGCGATTCATGTAATTCCTATCCAATACATCCTGCTGGAATCTTTCCTCTCCCAAAGGATACAGTTTATGACATACAACATAATAGGCGTCAACGGCTATCTGGTACCTCTTCCACGTGGCAGTTATCAACTGTAGAGGACTATGGGAAACTCTCATCCTGTCTGTCCTTATGTGCACTTCCAGAAAGATTTACTGGATAGCAATCAAGTGTGAACAAATTTACTACCTCCCTAACTTGGGGCAATTAGGGACATTTATGTCAATGTCTTCTTATGTTGAATCAGGGATTCAATCTGAAATACTACTTGCTGATGTGTAAGAATCATTGTCACTTCTGATGCTACATTTTCTCCACTGAAACATTCCAGCATTCTGAACTCCTGTGCAAATGTGTCAAGCACCACTCTTCCCTGTGCCAGAAGTTCATAGTGGATAACTTCCTACTTACTTGGTTTGTGGAAGAATGCATTTATTGCCAAAAAGGCAACTGATATTGAATACAGGGCATTTGACATTCTGTGCCCTGTCAGGTATAGGAATCATTAAGACATTAATCATTAATAAATTGCTCAAAATTTATTAACTACTTAATCAGTAAAATAAAATCCTGCTAAATTTGAAAAAAAAATTAAATTCCCCTTTGCTTCATATCAAAAATAATCTCCAGAAGCATGCACACCTAACATCACATTTATGATCAGCACCCTCATTGCAAAGTGTACATTGCAAAGTGTACATTGCCATGCTGACACCACAGAAGCAGTGCATCTCTTTTCCTGAATTTTCAGGAATTGAGAGCACCCATAAATACTATTGTGACGATAATGTTCTGTATTCTACTGCAGTCTTTGTTTTCTTTTGTGTGTGGAGAAAGGACAGCACGCTTACAGAATTACTGCAGAGGTTGAGGTTATCAGTACAAGGCGGACTTAATTCAAACATGAAGCTGTTAATAAAAATAAACCTCCAACAATTTCCTTGTGTTTTTGTGCTTAATTAAATACTTTTTATCCTCTTGCCATCAAAGTGAAAACCAATATTTAGGCACACATCAATAAGAATATACGCCTCAAAAATCCAACATCATTGTGAAGTACTTGGGATGAAATATTGATGTTCAGATGACTTAAGGGTCCAAGATAAGTGTTCTCCAAGGTGGCAGTAGGTTCTTGCTCCTCATCTGTCATCATCATTACCTCTTGCTTGAGGGGAAGGTTTCTGGAGCACCAGTGGAAGTAGGTTCCACTATTTTTGGAGCACTAATTGCTTGGGTTCACCTACACAAATAGAACATATGTTGAAAGTCACCCCTAGAAAATACCTCTTTAAACCTGGCTCATAAAACTAATGTGTATGTGGTAGTAATAATATGTTTGAATACATATTGGGGGATGGGGGTGGGTTGTGAATGCACTTTGTCTCATAAGCACAGAAATAGTTCTGAAATCTTGGATGTGTCAGTCGCATAATGTGTTATCTGTCTACACGCAGCTCTATTGTCAGTGAATCAAGACCCTTTGTGCTGTTATATTGAAAGGTTTGTGGAGCTCACTTTTTCAAGTGGCAATGCACCAACAATTCTGATTTGAAATGGCAGTAAGGGAATTTGACATATTGAGTATGCTTGTTAAGCTTTGAAATGTATTTGCTAGGGACTTTGCTTTCAGTCGAGTGACTGAAAGGAAAGTGTTGGTGTAATGTAGCTCTCAGTACACAGAAACATTAATTAGCCTTGGTCTGGCAGAATATGAACTTTTTTCTTTGATTATTTTGAGTAGTTGATCTTTGCAGACAACATCATACTTTTGTGAAATGTAGCCAGTGGTCCCCAATAGGGAAATCTTCCTTTCCTGCAATACTTGTAGAAGCTTCTACAAAACAACAACTGAAATATGTAGCTATTGCTGGTTTTATACTCCGGAGTAGTAACTGTTAATAGTAATTACAGAATTTAAAGGACTGTTTTCCTAACGGTGTATGCTAGTGGATGAAAATGGAATTTCTCAAGATCAGCTGCCTAGGGTTTGTTGATGGTGAACCGTTTTGTGGCCAGTCTAGAAAACTGGTTCAAGGGTGCAGGTCATAATTCAGTTTTGTTACTGTGAATCCTCTTTTGGATTAACGGTCTGCACTTTTGTGCCCATTAAAATGAACTACAAGCTGGCGAGCACAGCATCAAAAGCCCATTGTTAAAAGAACGTGAGCTCAGAATCAGAAAGCCCTCAACGTATTGTGGCAATGATTTTTGTACAGAATTATATTGTTTTCATTATATATTAATTAATCTGTAGTTGGGAGGAATTTGATATGAACCTGATACAATGCCATACTAAGCAGTAGTTTGTACCTTGTAGACCTCTCCACTTAACACAATGGAGGAACTGTGATAATATTTGTGTGACTTGTATGAGATTACTTTTATTCCCAGAATTTAAAAATATGATTGCCTTCATTGGTTATCCTGTCCGGCAACTTGGATAGCAGCTGTGAAGAAATTCATCCAATTTAGACAGACAGAAAGTGTTAAAATTACTTCACCATGTTTGATATAAACCAAATGTAAGCTGTAAGGTAATGTTGAAAAAGTGAAATGCATGTTTTTTTGTTAAAGATGAACTCCCCAACAGAATGAAGATGGGTGATAGATACTATGTAACAGGAATTCCAACTCATGTATTCAGTGGTTCACAGTTAACATTATGCTTGGAAGCAAACACCATACAACCCTGGTTATCAAATGGTAAGATCTCTGTTAATTTGTAATATTTAGGAGAAAACCTATTTAAACATTAATTGCTTTAGAATAAATCAAAGTTGAATATAGTCTCTAAACAAAAAGGTAATTTTAAGTTTAGTTGATATAGCGTGACTGAACTCCCAACTGTATTCCATTCAATGGGATGCAATCCAAGTTATCTTCTTTTAGTTGTGGTTAGAGGCTGCAGTCTCCACAGAGTGCCTTAACACCTGCTTACAAAATAAATGCCAAAGGGAGTAGTTTATCACTACGTGTGTCATTGTGAACATGAATAGAGGTGAATGCATTTATGCTCAAAATGTATGTGTAAGCCACTGACTGCTACACAGATGTCTTTCTTACCAACTTTTCTTACCACCTTGCTCCCAACCTTGCTATGAAATGGTTCCACTCACCCTGCTTTGCTGAAGTGGCTGTTATTCATTTAAGAACATTTACAGGGAATATAATGTGGCAAGTGGAGCATGGAAGATACTACAGAAAATTCCAATTGGTCCTTAGCCCTCTCTCAACATCCACATGTCTTAAGTTCAGTGATGAAAAGCTAGATATGGTAATGTGATACTGATTTCTTAACTTGCATTGAAGCCTGAAAATCAAAAAGCTGCAGATGCTGGAAATCTGATATAAGAACAGGAAATGCTGGAAACACCCAGCAGATCAGGCAGTATCTGTGGAAAGAAAACCAGAGTTAATGTTTCAGGTTGAAGGTCCTTTATCAGAACTGGGAAAGTGAGAAAACAACTTGGTTTTAAGTTGCAGAGAGTGCGAGGAAGGATTGGATAGGACAAGAAATATCTGTAATAATGTGCAGGCAGGGTTTCTGAGGTTATTTGTTGATCCGTCTGGTTGATAGATGAATGATGGCAGATATCACAAGAGAAAACAAAACTATGAAATGCTGGTCAGAGCAGCTGCTGAAACCTGAAAACAAAAGGAGGATATTCAGCAGATGGGGCAGTGTCTGTGGAGAGAGAAAGCCTGAGTTAATATATAATTGGATAACTTTACAGCAGAACTAGTCAGTTCTGATAGAAATACAAAGAGCAACATTTAAAATCTTCAGTATGGATTTCCAGAGGCTGTAGAGTGCCCAGATGAAAGATTAGGTGCTATTCCTCAAGCTTGCATTGGTCTCAATGGAACATTTGCAGGAGGCTACCAATGGATATGTGGGAGTGGGATGGAGAATAAAAGTGACAGACACTGGAAGATCAGGATGGCCTCTATTGGACTAAATGGGTGTACTCTACAAAACTATCACCCAATTTGCATTTGTTTTTCCCAATGTAGAGGAGACCACATGAACACCTAGTGCAATACACGAGACATGATGAAGAGCAAGTGAATCTATGCTTCACCTGAACAATTTTTTGGATCCCTGGATTGTGGGAAGAGATGAGGTGAAAGAGCACATGTTGCATCTCCTGCAGTTGCACAGGAAAGTGCATAGAAGGGGAATATTTGGTGGAGTTGGAACAGCAGACCAGAGTGACAAAGGGAGTAGTCCCTTTGGATTGCTGGAAGAGAAGGAGAAGATGTGCTTGATGGTGGAATCTGGTTGAAGAAGATGGAAATCATGAAGGATAACCCATTGAATGCTGAGGTTGGTGAGGTGGAAAGTGACAACCAGTGGAATTTTATCCTTGGTTTAAGTGGAAGGGGAGGACTAAGAGCATAAGTGTGGTAAATAGAGGTGACCATATTCAAGGGCTCTGTTGACTATAGTGAAGAGGAAACAACGGTTAAGGAAAAAAGAGGACATCTTTGAGGTACCTATGTGGTATGAAGGAATTGGGAGAATGGAATGGAGGTAGCATGGAGGAAGTATAATCCAGATAGCTGTGGGAGTCAGTAGACTTGTAATAGATATCACCTGAGATGGAGATAGAAATATCCAGAAAGGGAAAGGAAGAGTCAGAGATGGACATATGAAAATGAGAGCAGAGGAATGGAAGCATTAATTGTTTTTCTTTCTGAAATGATCTATGTGCTTCCAGTATTTATTATTTTGGACTGTTGTAGCATTTCCATTACCATCCAAGCTACACTTCCACTAGAGCCCATCTGTCATCAGCTAATGTGGCACAGATTAGAGTTTAAACCTGGGCTCTTCTTGTGCCTTGATGTTTCACTAGATAAACCCTTGAATCATTGGGGAGCATTGACATTGGGTTTGTTAAAGATTTAAAAGAACGGAATAGTTTGTTTCTAATTTTGACATGGTTGTATTGAGGTAGAGCCTAGCATTAGCTATTTGCTATTATTGTACTTGCTAAAAATCACATCATCTCCCATGTTGTCTCCACACCAGTCTACAGATGCATATGTATAATTTCAGCATTTATTTGTTACCTGAAAGAACACTACATCCATGGCAGAAATGCAGCGTAAAAGAACTTGGCATGCTTCATACTGATTTGAACTGTTTTAAATGTGCTTGACACCAGTATAAACAATATTTGTTTAACATATGTATGTAACAAAATTAATAACTTTTTTTATTCTTCTTATGAAGATCCACCTTTCATCAGTGACAACTTCAAGTGTCTACTGTCTGTCACAATGTCTTCACCCTGGAGATTTACATCTGTTCTGGCTGACATCTTTGCTGCACAGATTGTCCCTCCAGGCACTTACAACATCCTCAAGCTCGGCCTGCTGCTGAGTCTGGTTCAGACCAGCAATAACGAAAAGAAATCCATGGAACACTTAGATCTTTTAATTGCAACAAATGATCCAGTAACAGTGGACAGGTGCAGTCTCGTCTTGTTTGACTACTATGATCTTTACATTAAGGAGGGTATTGAGGGGGATCTGGGTGTCCTTGCACATAAATCACTGAAAGTTAACATGTAGGTACATGAACTATTGGGATGGCAAACAGTATGTTAAGCTTTATTTCAAGAGAATTGAGTAGAAGCTTCAATTACATAGAGCCTTGGTGAGAATGAATCTGAAATATTGTGTACTGGTCTGGTCTCCCTACCTCGCAAAATAGGGCGTGGAGTGAAGACTCATCAGATTGTTCCCTGGGAAGATGGATTTCTCATATGAGGAGAGATTATGTAAACTGGGCCTTTATTGTGTTTGGAAGAATGAGAGGTGCTCTCATTGGAAGATACAATATTTTTAAAGGGCTCAGAGGGGTAGATATGGAGTTAATGTTTCTCCTGGATGTAACCATCTCAAAATGAGGGGTCAGCCAGTAAGAACATGAAGAAATTTCTTCAGCCAGAGAACGGCAAATCTTTAGAATTCTTTGACCAAGAGCCTCGGTTACTCAGGATATTCAGTTGCTCAGGATCCACAGTTTTTTTTTAGATTTTAGGGGAATCAAGGTTCAGTGCAGGAATGTGGTGCTGAGGTAAGAAATCAGCTATTACCTTATTGAATGGTGGAACTGGCAAAAAGAGGCAAGTGTCTGATCCTGCTCCCTTTTCTTATGTTACTATGTACGTAGTCAAGCCCAAGAAACCGGATAAATTTCAGTGAGGCCACCTCTAAATCTTCTAAACTTCAGGGAATAAAGGCCCATTCTAAATCTCTCCTCACTGCCTCATTTCAGAAACCCTTGTTGCACTGCATCTTAGCAAATAAATGTTTTCATGGGTAAGGAGATTGAAACATTACACAGTACTCCAGTTGTGGTTTTTCCAAGGCCTTGTACTACAGATTTCCTTACTAATATACCCCAACTCCCCCTCCACCCAAGCTATTATATACCACACATTTTTCTAATTTGCTCTGCTGCCTGTGTTGTAACTCATACCAGGTTCCCTTCTCTCACCAGTACTGTGCTCATTAATCCATGTCAACTTCCAAATGATCAACATCCCAGTTTTAAAATACACTTTTGTTTTGAGATCCCTCAACCCCTATTATCTCTAATTTCCTGCAACTCTATCATGTTTGGTGATACCAGTGCTCCTCCATTTCTAGCTTCTTGAATATCCCTGATTTTAATTGCTCTGCTGTAATGGCTATAACTTCAGTTCCAAGTCCTTCAATTTTGAAATTCACTGCCAAACTTAGGTAGTTAACTGTTTTTTTTCCTAAGAGGCACTTCAAAACTCACTACTTTGACCATCTCTTAATCGTTTGTCTTAATATTTCCTACACATAAGTTCTTTTTGCAACTGCTTTGGTGAAGATCTTCAAATATACAGGAAGTCCCCGACTTACGAATGCCTGACTTACCAACGTCCATACTTACGAACCGACCTTCGCGATCCCCGGGCCAAGTGCGCATGCGCGGCCGCGATCCCCGGGCCAAGTGCGCATGCGCAGATACTGTTCTGAGTTACACACAAAATTGGGTTACGAACAGTCTCAAAAACGGAACCTGTTCGTAACCCGGGGACTTCCTGTATTACAATAAAAAATGTCCTGAGTAAATATAAATTAACGTAACTGCTTAATGTATCTGACTGTTAGCTTCCTGTGATTCACATACAAGGGCATACAAATCCCTCGTTAAAGCAACAGTTACTCTTCTTTCACCTTTCAAAAAATATCCTTAATTTACCAAAATGGATAATTTCTCATACCCACTTCATCTACTATTTTTATACACACTCCCTTAATTTGTCCTTAATCCTTTGTAGCCTCTTTGCTGAATCACCAACTTACTTTTCATATTAATTTTACAGCATCTGGAAAACCTGATGCTGTCAATTTACAGACTGTAAATGGCTAAAATCCAAGCATTGATCCTTAGCACTCCGCTTATTATAATTTAAATAACTTCCTTATTCCTATTCTCATTTTTTATTAACCAATTCTGAATCCAAATTAGTATATTGCTACCAATCCCAAAAACTCCAAAATTTGTCTTAACAATCTATTGTGTGGCATCTAAGTATACTATTTATATACTAAATATACTATATCTAGTTGTTCCCCCTTATCCACCCTTTTGGTTACACCCCTAAAAAGTGTTGGATCCCTGCTATTTCTGGACTGTATTTCTGTCTTCTAATGTAAATACAGATATAAGATATTATTTTCTGTTTTACCATTTCCCTATTTCCCATTATAATTTCTGTTATTGCAAAATATTGCAGATCTGAAATAAAAACAGATCATGTTCTACTGACATATCTGGTTGGCGTTATTAATGGGGGGAGAAACATTTCAGCTTGATGACCTGTTGGTTTTTGTTTCTATCCCCACAGATACTGCCTGAATTGCTGAGTATCTCCAGTGTTTTATTTTAAGGTTTTTGGCATCTGCTGTTAGATTATTATAAAATTCACTGTCACTTCCCTTCCAGGAGTTCTCTATCTAAACAAGCTCCACAGTTCTAATGAACAGTCATTGACCTGACACTTAGCTTTGTTTCCTCACAGATGCTGCCTGACATGCTGACTATTCCCAGCATTTTCTGTTTTAATCTAATAATTTCTTCTCTGATCTTGCTTTGCTTTCACTAATCTCTTCCAATATTTTCAGGAGTCTTTAAAATCTGTTCTTATTCTTACTTTCATATTAGTTGCTTTTATAATTTCCCTATCGCCTATACATAATATATCCTAGAATATTTAGTTTCCAAGCACTACATCTGAGCAGTGGCTACTACATCAAATTTACTTGTTAGTAAACTGTTTAACTTTTAATGGAAGTTTCATTCTGGTAGGACGTCTTTCATTTTAACCTCTTACTATTTGTCATTGGCATAACCTTAATTACTAATAGTTTTGTTTCTTTGCCAAACTTCCTATGCTTCCCAAAACACTGCTTTTTATTCAATATTTTAGTCTACAGCATTAACTTTTTTTCTTAGGATTTAAGTTTATCATCTGAATTAATCCCTCTACATGATCCACCCAGACTAGTTATTCAATTTCCCAGAACCCAAGTCCTGGCCTAATTTAAATGCAGGTAGTCTCAGTGGAACAGTTTTCCCAGTTTTGATTCCCGTGAGTTGAAACCTCAGATCGGAACACCACCTTTTCAGTCATGCAGCATAGCCCTCCAGCCTGTTAGTCCCTTTGCCACTTTGTGCAGGCTCAAGTGTCAATCCTGAGATTACCACCTGTGGTGTTCTGGTATTTAGTTTTGCTCCTAGTTCTTCAGACTCTTTCTTTAGTTCCACCAATAATCTTACATGGACCACAACACCTTATCCCCTCCGCCACTCCACTCCTGTTCCAATTGTCTATTATTTCTACCAAAGCAAATGACCTCTTTTCCACTTTATATTTCCATCTGCCATATCCTTGCCCTTTCACTTAACCTGTTAATATCCTGGAAATCTATAATTTGTTTATGATGCCAACAATCCACTGTTGGCATCATAAATGTGTATATATTACACAACCCTCTCATCCAAACCAGTAATGTAGATTTGAACGGAAGAATTAGCTTGTGCATTTACTACAGGCTCATGGGATCCACCATGGTAGAGTGGAAAGAAACATAAATTCATATAATCATAATTCACCATAAGTAAACATACTGGTGTTTGACAGGAGGAGTTGCCTGAAACATTTAGTCTGATGCTTTGCTGTACAGCACACCCAGAGATCATCTGACTCTAGTTGCACCTTACTGCTTCATTGTGGTGACGGTGCTGTGAATCAAGTTTGAATTCCATATCCCATGTCTCCTATGAGTCCTCCCTCGTCTGCTTCCTGGAACAGAAAGGACTTGGATGTTTGTCGTGAGTGTCTTGTGGCTCCATAACAGCCATGTGTTATAGGATGAATATTCATTGTGATTTAGAAAACCAATGGGGCTGTAATCAGAGGCATGTTAAACTGATAGGAAGGAAGCCAGACAGGCAAATCTAATTCCCTGTTGTTGTTATGGGAAGTTTATGTAACACAATGCTGGCAAATAATCTGCCAGTCTCTTGCCTTGTGTAGTTATGTGCAGCAGACTGCAAGACACCTAATAGCTCAGGCACTCCCCTAGAAGGAATCAGGCAAAAAAAATGTGGGCAACATTAATCACTGGTACTACCTGATTAGCAGGTTTCCTCCCAGGAGACTAGAGATCTCTTTCTCTACCTGATGTGATAGCTACAGCCTCAGGTCCATTGCTTTTCTGGAAGTGAAGGTAAGTGATCCTTTGTAAATCCTTTGGTTCCGGTCTCTTTCCTTTGCACTCCCTCCTATGAAGCTCTTTAGTGTATCTGTTCTGCTTCTGGCACAATACATCATTGCTGCTGGTTATAGTCTTCCTTTGGCGTGCTCCAATGCAGTCAAAGCAGATCTCCACTGCTTCTTAGTCCCAGTCTTGTCAGTTTGAAAGCTCACAAAATTGAAAAATAAAGCTGTATCCATACAATAGTTCTCTGCCAAATATTTGCCAAAAGAAATTGAGACATAAGTTGCAATGAATGATCGTTTATTCAGATGAGGCAATAACGAGCTCAAACTTGCTGCCTTCTCATTGATCAGTATTATAAACTCATAGGAAAATTATGGTGATAAGTTGAAACCAAGGTTAAGTTTGGTTTTGAAATGCCCTATTAACATTGAGACCCAAGATACTGCAGATGCTGGAATCTGCAGCAAAGAAACTGCCGGAGGAACTCAGCAAGTTGAGCAGCATCCGTGGGGGGAAACGAATAGACAACATTTTGGGTCAAAACCTTGCATCAGGACTGAGAGCATAGCCAATACGAAGGGGAGAGGTGAGGCAGGGGCTTGTCGGTGATAGGTGGAGTGAGGGATGATGGGCAGATGAAGTCAGGTGGTGTAGAGGGGGGAGCCGAAACATCAACCATTCCTTTCCCTCCATAGATGCCACCTGGCCTGCTGAGCTTCTCCAGCAGTTTGTATTTTTATTCAACCTAATAACATTGCATGATTCCTTCCAGGGTACTACAGGAACTATTAGGAGTCTGATGTACATAAATTCACAAGGCAACAGATGGATTGTTTGCCAGGCTTTAGCCGCATCAGCTTCTCAAAATGGCAATAGCCAAAATGAGCAGGAAATCAGATTTTCCTACCTAGTTACATTACCATCAAGTGGAGGGTGCTATTGATTACAACCACCTTGACTACTGCCTAATTGACACCAACAACTATCTGCCCTGCAATAATTAAAGATGCCTCATTGTTGAGTGATAGAAGATGTACTGGAGCCTTTTCAGTGGCCATCAAAAAAATATTTTTTTATGTTCCTGTGATTTAAAATATTCTTCCTTCCTCTATTTATTCATTGGTTTGGTGAGGAGCTTACAAGTTTTCCAGTTACAGATTAAATGCTGAAGGACATGTAAAGGATTAGCAATAGCAATTTTTAAATATACTACTGCAAGAAGCAACTAAACAAAGCTGTTACTCAAGAATGAAAACTGTTGTGAATACCAATATTTTTGTCCTTAATGAGCAATGGTTAAGAGGAATGCATGCTGGATAGGGATCAGAATGGAAGAATATGTCAATAGGGTTAGATAACGTAGAATGGGAGCAGTTAAAGTGAGAGATACTATATGTCAGCATAGATCAGTTGGGCAAAGTATCTTATTTCACTGTTTAAACTCTATGTAAGAATGTACAGAAAAGGGTTAAGGAATTCAATAGTCATGGGATGCTGGAACTTTACTAGTTTAATTTTTAGAAGACTGACTGATAATACAACCTTACTGTGTTAGATACTGGTCAGTAGAGCGAGTCTCACTTCAGCTATGAGAAACCACGCCTTGGTATAATTATTCATGAACTCAATTCTTTTAAAAGTAGGCAGAGTTCTGCCTTCACTCAGCTTTGCTCCCATATGAGTTCTCTTGATGCAAGATTGCTTTTGAATGATATAAAAAGTGAAAGTACTGGACATACTCTGCAGGTTGGGTAGCATTCTGGCCAGTGATCATCAGCTGATGCAAAGCTTTTGGAGCCATCTAGTTAATAGATTAATGAGGAAAGTCCAGGAGAATGAAAATCAATAGAACATGTTGGACCCGTCAAAGAGAGAGCTCAATTGTTGCTGTAAATCTGAAATGAAAGAGAATGCTGAAAATACCCAGCAGGTCAGGCATCATCTGTGGAAAGAGATAGAAACTGAATTAAAGTTAGATGGCTTTACATCAGAATTTGCCAGTTAAAAGCAGGAAAAGCTGAAATTATCTGAAACTGATGCACTGCAACATGCCTAGATGGAATATGAGATGCTTACTTTGGGCTTCATTGGAGCATTGAAGGAAACCAAAGGCAAAGATGGAGTGGGATGGACAATTAAACTGACAGGCAGTTGCAAGCTCAGGGTCATTTGTCTAGACTGAACTGAGGTATTCTGCAAAGGGGTCACCCAATTTGCATTTGGTTTCTCCAATGTAAAGACAACATGATACAGAATGCAATACTGACAGAATGCAATAGTGGCAGAAGTGCAAGTGAATTTCTGCCTCATTCGGAAGGAGTGTCTGGGTCTCTGGATGGTGGGAATGGACTCCGTAAGAGAGCAGATATTGCATTTCTTACATTTGCTTGGTTCAGTGCCTTGAAAGGTGGTTAGTGGAAATAGAAGGGCTAATTTAGGAGTCAGGAAGGAAAAAGGGAGGGGGAAGATGTGTCGGTTGGTGGAATCTCAATGAAGGTGGCAGAAATTATGGCAGATTATCCTGTTAAGAGCCTAGTCAACTATGGTAGAGGAGAAGCAAGAGTTAAGGAAAAGAAAGATATGTCATAGGGACTAGCGTAGAAAGTCAGAACAGATATGTTGAAGATAAAGAAACTGGGAGAATGAAATGGAGTCACATGAAGCATGGTGGGAGGAGTTGTAATCAAAATAGCTGTGGGAGTCAGTGGGCTTGTTATGGACATTAGTCATGAGCTTATCTCCAGAGATGGAGGGGGGGAGAGAGAAGTCAGGGAAGAGCCTGAGATGGACCATGAGAAAATGAGAGCAGAATGGAAATTGGCAGCAAAGCTAAAGAAATATTTGAGCTTCGGTCAGCTTTTGCTTGGTGGTTCATGACTTTTGAGCAATTGTGTGCTGAGCAGCTCTTTGTATTCTGGCTGACTAAGAGCCATTCACATACACTGATTTTAAACATGAGGGTATCTCCATGCAAAAAGTAGCTACAAGTTGTAGATAAAAAATCAACCCAACCCTTCAATGATAAGTTCCAGTCTCTATTATTCTAGAATGATATCTGGAAAATGCATCTTGTTAACTTTGCAGTGTAGAAATCCACTTAGGCCCAAAGGACTGTAGTAAATCAGTTTTCTTTCCTTTGATATCCTGCTCCAAGTGCTCCAGTGGGAAAAGGATAGCTTTTATATATGTAACAACCCCTTCTTAAAGTAGTGTGTGCACGATCTCTATGTTGTCAGTAATTTAAAGGATTAAATTCCCTCTCAGATAGGCTTTTGTGACAGTTGTTTTCATTAACGTTTCTCTATTTTTCTCTAGGCTGTTAAGATATAGTCTGAGCCTTGTGCCTTTTGGAGTACAACATTTACCATCATATGAAATTTTTGCAACAGTCTCCAAAGATGAACATGGAACTGGCACTGCTAAAGTTCAAGCTGGGTCTGCGCTACTTGCCAAGGGGGGTATCTGTTACATAGGGGAACTTCTTTCTCTCAGAAAGGAGGCATTTAAATTACTTCAGACAGGTACAGTGCATACTTCATCACCATGTCTACTGTACAGCTAATGCTTAAGAGAATCTTGCATTTAAAATTTTTCCACATCATGTGTGTTAGTTTTAGAAACTAGGAATATCACAGTATTTATTTCTGGAAAAAAGTTTGGAGAAGATGTTGATCAGCAGATGACCTTCCCAATCCAGTGCAACTTCTGGGCTTTAACTGATGCTAACACACACCTAAAGAAAGCTGGCCAACAAGGAGATGCCGTAATCGGATCAGTGGTAAGACAAAGATTTTATAATTTTCATTCAAGAAGGCATGGTTTTTTAAAAGATAAATTGAAATTAGTGAGCATTTATATTGAAGAAAGATTTGCAGACATACACATTCTAAACCAAACACAGAAATTAGTAAATGCTTAGGCAACCTCTGTGGAGAGAAAAACAAGAGTTGGTATTTCAAGTTGATGATCTCTCAGTAAAACTGGATATAGATGGGGTAAAACACATTTTAAAATGCAAAAGGAGAAAGAAGAAAATGTAAGGGATGGTCTGATAGGATGGAAGGCAGGAATGACAAAAGGAATGTTTACTGCAAAATAAAAGAGGGTGGTAATGGTGAATGACAAAAAGGCATCTTTAAGGGGGCATACATGAGAGATGGAGAATCTTTCACATTGAATCTTTTGAAACTAGTCCTGATTTCCACACATTTACAGATCTTCCCATGTTCTCTCCTTTCTCTGTAGCTAAACATATTTTGTCAATAATTTTCCCTCGGTTTTGAGGAAAAGCCACCGTTTTTCTCCACAGATGCCATGTATTTCCAGCATTTTGTGTAGTTATGTATTTTAAAGGGTTTTCATTTCTGTTAGTTGTTGTTCCCCAACCTAAAGATGGAAATAATCTTCTGATCCTCTACTGGTGGTTCCCTTTAAATACTGTTGGAGTTTTAGAGTGACATGGAATAACTTACAGAGGAAATTTTTCATCCCAACTTTGCGGTAGGTGAGAAATAAAGAATAATTTTAAACCATAAACCTAATCCCTACCTTCTGATTTTAATTGAGCTGGGTGAGAGCTGTCGGTGAGTGCCCCATATGCTTTCAAGCGATGGGTGGATGAAAAGCATCTTTCCTGAAGCTGTATAATTCTGTTTTTCACAGTATTTTTATCATTTTCCCCTCATTGAAGCCTAGTTTTCTTGGACTTGGAGACTCGTAAGTCTAAAGGAGATGAGAAGTGTGGCTGTTGGGAACAAAAATTTGTGGACAGATCTTGAAACATGTTCAGAATAGGATATCCAAGAAATTCATACTTCCAGGTTTTTCATTCAGAAAACTACTCCGTCCCCAACTTCCTTCAGTTGTGCTGCCTTTCCCAAAAAAAGCACTTTGTGTTTACATAGTGCACTCCCGGGACGTCTTAGCTGCAATTAAGAATTTAATTTGAGAATTTGTGAACACAAACATGAGTTCTATCACCTTACCAGTGTGCATTCCAGTGAGCTTACATTAAAATGTGGCATATTATCAACTAAACTTATGGACAGTCAGGATTATTAATGTGAGCAGCATTAAAGTTAATAACATTAATTGGTTTATAGTTTTTGTAAAAACTTAAATATATCTTCTATATTGGTTGTGCCCAGTAAATATAATAGTGTCACTAAACATTACAGATGCCATATTTGTTTCAAAATAGCATCTGGTGTGCACATGCATGTTTGTCAGTTGGACACAATATTTGAGTGTTGACAACTGTATAATCATCACCCTCTAAAATTCTACAGTGTAGGCCGATTGCAGTGTTTGCCAAACTTCCACACTGATTTGATACTCCCAATCATTTTAGAGTTCAGTGCTCCAGCTAATGCCCTCTCTTAACCCAACACAACTAAACATGTATTGAGCAGCAAGGATACAAATCCCACTTTCCCTTTCCCCACTCTAGTATCATCCACTATGTGCACATTTGATGTTGGTTGCTACAATTCCATGTTTTTGATGCATTCCAGATTTCTTTAAAGTTGGTGTGCTAAGTACTGAAGGACCTTGACTGGTTTTGAGGCTTCTGCACAAACCAATTGGTTGCCCTCAAATATGTAGGCATTTCCCTTAGAATAAAGCAAATTGAGAAGAGTGAGCACTGTGCATGGACAGAAAGACAAGCTATTAGAAAAGAGAGAAGATACAAAAAGGCTTTCAGAAAGAAGATAAAGCTACCCAAGATTTTCAGAGAAGTATTATGACAGATGAAGTTTAATGCACAAACATTTGAGGTGATGTAGGAAGAATGTGGTAAAGCAATACAGAACAAAGGACATTGTTCTAAAAGGGGTGCAGAAGTAGAGACACCTGGGATATGTGTGCAGAAATCATTGAAAGTGGCAGGGTTGGTTGAGAAAGCAGCTAATAAGGCATATACAGTTTTGGGCTTCTTCAGTAGAGGCACAGCATATTAAAAGCAGTGAAATCATTCTGAAACTTTATAAAACACCGATCTGGCTGACCCACAGTATAAAATCTAGTCATGGAACGATGTGAAAACATTAGGGTGGGTCTAGAAAAGATTTACAAGAATGGTTCCAGGAATGAGGGTCTACAGTTACAATGAGAGAACAGAGAGGCTAGAGCTGGTTGCTTTGGAGAAAACTCAGGGGAGATTTAATAGAAGCATATAAATGATGAGAGGTCAGGACAAATTGCATAGTGGGAAGATGTTCCCTTTGGGGGAGGCATTAAGAACTAGAGCTATAAAATAAAGGTAAAGAGAATTAAGAGTCATGAGGAAAAACTTTATACAGCGTGTGTTTGGAATCTTGAATGCACTGTATGCAGATGCAGTGGAGGTAGGTTTCTTTGTGGCCTTTAAGAGGGAATTGCATAAATATATATTTACACAACAGTTGCCAATATGGGCAGAGAAATGGCAGATGGAGTTTAATCCGGCCAAATGTCAGGTGTTGCAATTTGGGAGATCAAATGTAAAGGGACAGTACACTATTAATGGCAAGACCCTTAAGTGTTGATGTACAAAGGGATCTTGGAGTCCAGGTCCATAACTCCCTGAAAGTGGCTGCACAGGTTGATAGGGTGGTAAAGAATGTGTACCGTATGTTTGCCTTTATTAGTCGAGGCCTTGAGTTCGAGAGTCAGGAAGTTATGTTACAGCTTTATAAAACTTTAGTTAGGCCACAGCGGGAGTATTGCAATCAATTCTCATCACCCTAATATAGGAAGGATGTGGAGGCTTTGGAGAGGGTGCCCAAGAGGTTTACCAGGATGCTGCCTGGATTAGAGGGCACGTGCTATGAAGAGAAGTTAGATAAACTTGGGTTGTTTTCTCTGGAGTGTCAGAAGTTGAGAGGAGTCCTGATGGAGGTTTAAAAGATTATGAGAGGCACAGATAGACTGCTGGTATCTTTTTCCCAGGATCGAAATGTCTAATACTAGAGAGCATGCATTTAAGGTGAGAGGGGGTAAGTTCAAAGGAGATGTGCAGGGCAAGTTTTTTTTTACAGTGTGGTTGGTGCCTGGAATGCATTGCCAGGGATGGTAGTGGAGGCAAATACGATAGAGGCATTTAAGAGGTCCTTAGGCACATGAATGTGCAGAGAATGGTGGGATATGGACATTGTGTAGGCAGAAGGAATTAATTTAGATAGGGATTTAATTACTAGTTTAATTAGTTTGGCACATCGTAGGCCAAATGGCTTGTTCCTGTGTTTACTGTTCTTTGTTCTATATAGTGAGGAGACATTTGCAAGGCCAAAGAGAAGGAGCCAGTGGGTGGATCTGGTGGGTTGCTTTGTTAGAGACTTGTGTGGACACTGAGAGTCAGATACACAGCTTCTTTGTTATAACTATTCAATGATTCTGTTTGTGAAGTACCTGAATCCAATGAGAAACAGTGTAAGATAGGTCTGTGCTTCATCCTAATTGAAATCTGTCACTTGTTCCAGTCACATTTTCAGCCACAACTGCAGCTTCAGTGCAAGCAGAGGATTAAAATGCTCATGGTTGCTCTGGGTCCTGTCACCATTCACATGAGTGATGCGGATATCTGCATTATTTCAGTTCACCAATCACTATTGCAAAAAGAGTGGTCTACATTTCATTCTCTCTTGCCAGTTAATGGCAGCAGTTGGCCTACCATGGATTATTGACCTCTCCATGGTGCAGCATCTCATTGATTTAATTCACATTGGTTTGTGTGAATCAATACAAACTCTGAATTATACGTCTACCAAAAGAGATTAAAATCTCTCCCTTCCCAATAGCACCGTGGGAATGCCTTCCACAGAGGGACTCCTTGCTTCAAGGTGGTGGCTCACCATCACCTTCTCCAGGGCAAATTGGAATGGGCAATAAATACAGACATTCCTAGCAATCTCCAGGTCCCCCAAAAAAAGGAGGAAAAATAGAGAAAATTCACACTTCTTTAATTAGTTTGTATTGCAAGCCTCATTTTCATTGTTAAATACAAAGAGAGGATTAAATGCAGTGAATCTGTTTTTAGTCCAGTTCAAGTTTGAGTTCTTTTTCATGGCATGTGTTGTTAGGTGCAGACACAGAGTTTGAAATGAAATTAAAATCTTAGTATGTGGAAAATAATGCTTGTTGCCAATCACAGGAATAAATGAGGAAGAGCCAGAAAGACATGAAAATGGGACAAAAGGTTACCAGATTGTTAACACCGATTTATTGAAAATAAAATTTAAAGACTACTAGTACCCATGTTGCATCATGTAACATTCATTTAATGAAAGAAAGGTTGACCAAGATGTGTATAGTTTGGAACCTTTGAATTTTACATTCAGATCTAATTACAATTTCATTGACACAGTATATTATTATGTTGAATGGATAAGGTGGCATCACCCCTCCCCAATGAGGAATATGCTATCATAGTCCCCAATATGAGGTCTATGGCCCCTTTTACATTAATTCAGCAAACTGTTTTCACAAAACATGATCCCTATTTATCATTATTGAGGGTAGTACATCCACCATGGCAACTGGCCCTGCACCAATACCTTAACAGTGAGGTGTTGAAGTATTTAGTCAGGATGCACAAACCCATTAGGGCCTCAGTACCCAAGGCACTAGTATAAAAAAAACACACACACAAACTGGCAACCTTTTTTTAAACTTAACTCTCTTTATTGACCAATTAAAGTGATCAAATCCCTACTTTAAACATGTTATAAAGTGGTACAGCGTAGAAATAGACCCTTCAGCCCAACGTGTCTGTGCTGACCATCATGTCTATTCATACTCATCCGACTTGTCTGTATTAATTCCATATCCCTCTAGGCCCTGCTCATTCAAGTACCTGTCCAGATGCCACTTAAATGTTGTTTCTGTTGCCTCCACCACCTCCTCTGGCAGCTCATTCCAGATAACAACTACTCTTTGGGTGAAAGATTCACCCCTCGGATCCCCTTTAAACCTCCTCCCTCTCAAATCTATGCTCTCTAGTTTTAGATCCCTTTACCATGGGAGACAGATTATGGTCATCTACCCTATCTGTGCCTCTCATAATTTTATACACCTCTATCACTTCAACTCTGTCTCTTTTGCTTCGGGGTAAACAGACCCTTCCTATCCAAACTCTCCTTATAACTCAAGACCTCCAATTCAAGCAAAATCCTTGTGATTCTTTTATGCACCTCTCTACATTAATCATATCTTTCCTGTAGTGTGGTGATCATAACTGCACACAAATACCTAACGTACCTGTGTCCTAACGTTTTGTTCAACTGTAACACGACGATCCAACTCCTGCACTCAATACCTCAGCCAATAAAGCTAAGAGTGCCATCCACCACCTTCACCAACCTGGCTACCTGTGTTGCCCCTTTCAGGGAACAGTATACTTGTACGCCAAGGTGTCTCTGTTCAACAACACTGCCCAGGGCCCTGCCATGCACTATGTATGTCCTGCCCTGGTTTAACTTCCCAGAATGCACCACTGCACACTTGTCTGAGTTCAATTTATCTGCCATTCCCTTGTCCACTTTCACAGTTGATCTATATCCTGTTGTGAACTTGGACAAGCTTCTTCACTGTCCATTGTGCAGTGTATCTGAGTTACAGCGGTTCAGATAATGGAAATTTGCCCTCACAGAATTCAGATCTTTACCAAAAAATTTGAGATATGGAATTTGTGGTGGGGGGGGGGGGGGGGGGGGGGAAAGGGGGGGGAATAATAAATAAATAATGACTAAATGTATATAGGTAAATGAACTAGTTTACTCAGGACAACAGTTGCAGGCTGCCAATTCACAGTGGGAGGCCACTTGTGGGATTTGCTTTGGAAGCTGACAAGGCAATCTGTTCTACTGATACTTGTGCAACAACATTTTAAAAGCAATGTGACATCCATTTCTAGTTAATGAAAACAACAACCTTTCTCTTCAGCCTACAATACAATCAGAATTCCCTTACCTATAAGGCTGCATACTCACAGGGTATTACTGTTGAGAGAAAAACTTCCCTTAAGAACACATCCTCCACTTATAACATGAGATTCAAAGAGGGAAAAAGGGTTTGCATTATAGACAGTTTTCTAGGACGCAACCCCTCAGTAACATGGGAGTATACCATACCACCTTCTGTAAAATTACTAATCAAGCCACCTACCTTCTCAACCAAATCATTAACATATATGACAATTAATATGTTGTTTTGGTAGGCAAGAGAAGAAACAGAGTTTGATGGTAATTCAGCAGGCAGAGGAGGACTTGGTGTTGGGAATCCCCATTTACTTTGACTTCAATTAACATTTATTCATTAGGCTCCATTTATTGATATGATTGCTTGAATTGAGATTTAATAATAATTAGAATGGTCAGGAAACATGGTATCATGGTTTTTCCAGCAAGCATGCTACTTTGACCCTGTTACAACAACATTTTGAAATGGAAATGAAATTATATTGACATAAGAAACACCTGTTATATCTAATACACTTTTCCTTGATTAACAACATGTTGTAATTTTTCTTTTGGTTTCCATAACTTTAGGACTTGAGTTCAGTTCCAGCTAATCTGGCTGATGGCTTTGATTTAATGATTTACTGCAGTGAATCATCCGATTATCATTCTCCTATGAATCTAATCCAGCATAAACTGAATGAAGCTATGCACCAAGGCAAACCTCTCTATCCAGCACTACAGCAGTTTACAACACAAGACTATAAAGAGGTAAAATTGAGAACTTAGTTAAGATAGTGATATATAAATAAAATATGCCTTGCTACTCCAGGTGCATTTAAAAATCAAAATTATGTACAACTGTCAAACTGTTTCTTCATTTTACATCCTCTTCAGCTTCTGCAATAATATACCTGTAATAATCAGAAAGGAAACATTTAAGACCAATTGTAAGAGGAATGCAGCATTTCTAGAGCAACTTCTAAATGAACATAAAAACAAAAAAATGCTAGAAACACTCAACAAATCAGGTAGCATCAACAAAAAGAAAAACAGCCACTTCAACCTGAGAAGTTGACTCTTTGTCAGAGAAGTTCTAAGGGTCTTTGACCCAAGATGTTAACCCAGTTCCTCTTTCTACCGATGTTGCTGATGTGCGAGTTTTTCCAGCATATTCTGTTTTTTTATTTCAAATTTCCACCATCTTGTGTTTTTTTAAATACAATTTATGCATTGGATTTGGCTCTAAACCCATTCCTCAAATAACTTAGATGAAAAACACTATGATGCTGGAGGAGCTCGGCAGGTCAAGCAGCATCTGTGGAGAAAAGCAGGTGGTCAATGTTTCGGGTCAGGACCCGTCTTCAAGACTGAAGATAGGAAAAGGGGAAGCCCAATATATAGGAGGGAAAAGCAGAGCAGTGATAGGTGGACAAAAGAGGAGAGGCGGGGTGGGCACAAGGTGGTGATAGGCAAGTTTGAGAGAGGAGGAGAGAGCAGATCCACCAGGGGATGGGTCAAAGGTATGAATATTGGCATTCAAAGACAGGATGCACATTAAATTCTCCCACCTTAAGGAATCCCCACATCCCTCCACCTCCTCCCCCCCACCCCCCCCCCCCCCCCCCAACCATGCCTCTTCTTTCCTTCCCTTTCCTAGCCTCTTTTTTCTACCCTGCCCTTTTACCCATCTCCTGCTGGATCTACTCTCCCCTGCACCTGCCTATCTCTATCTCTTACCTGCATCCACCTATCACCACCTTGTGCCCACCCCACCTCCTCTCTTAGACTGCTGCTGGTGCATCAAAACCATCATGTGGACAAATCAATGTAACCAACTGTTGCTGGAATTATAGGAAGTCAGCCAGGGAGGAGGACATATTTGGCAGGGATAGAGTTAGGATGGGAAGGAAGGAAGCCAACCCTGGAGGGGATAAATAAGGACCAGTAGCTGTCTGTTCCATTTTTTGGTGCCAAGGGGAATATTCCTGCTGCACCTGTCAGAAAATTCTCCCATAACAACAGTTGGCCATTCTTGGGTGCACAAGAGGGCCTTTTAATGTGAAGCTGCTCAATCCCTGATACAAATCCAACTGGCCTTTTATAGAGTTGCCGAATTTTAATTCTTGAAAATATCTCCCACGTACATTGTCAACATATATCTCAGTTTGACTGGTAATAAACATTAGGTCTGTGTGGATGAATGTAGGAACAAGAAAACAAAAACTTCAAAAAAAAGCCATGGGCAATGATACAACAGTATAATATTTCAAAAAGTAACGATCGTGTCCTTTTACTTGAGGGTCCTGTGCAAAGTTCTTTGGTTGTATGCAATCTGCTTTAACTTTTGTTCATATAAAACGTAGTGATAGATTACCATTGCACTATTGCTGTAAGAATTAATCTTTGAAGATTTAAAAAGGTGTAAGATGTGACCAGGTATTACAAATTAATACAAACTTGTTAATAAATAAATAGAAAATCAGATTCTATGCATCATCTTGGAGTATGAACAAACTGAGTATAGGCTGAGTATTGAAATCTTTGTAAGTGTAAAACCAATCTACAAAACAAGGAAAAAAATCCTTTTCACAACTTGGCAATCCAAACTATTACACTGGTTGCAATTGGACTTAATTTATAGGAAGATTTGTTACAAGCTGCTAACATTTACCAGGCATTCTGAAAAGGATGGTGATAATTAGTTTTTGTTCTTTGTAAAGTAGATTTTCAAATGACTAACTCTTATTGGAAGGACAATACCTTTGTGTTCATTGCTATAAGTCAATCTAATGGTTTCTAAATATTATCTTGTTGGCTTTAATTTTAATTTATTTTATATATTCACTTGCAATTCTGAAAATGAAGAAAGCAATCAATTTAACTGAAAATCAAATGTTATTTACACCAAATACAAGGAGGCAGCACAGAAATTGATTTATATATCATTAGCACTTATTACACTGTTTCTAGTAGTTATACAATGACTTAAAAGTATTTGGGAATTAGCTCAAATACATTCCTCTTTGATCAATCTGTGAATGACTGTGACTTCTAACTTAAAATATACTTGATCAGCTGCTAGCATTTGCCAGAAACCAGGAAGCTGCACTTACTATCAAAGCAGAGAGGCTTATACAGGGGTATTACACTGCAAGCAGGAGAGTTCGAACTGATCCTATTCACGGATCTAAAATTTCTCCAACTGCGCTGAAAACTTTGTAAGTACTTTATTTTATTACAAAATTATCAACTATTAATATTTAGCAAAATAATCTATAATGTCTTCACTGCATTGGAAATTGACTTAAAGCAAGTTTATACTGTGGGTACATGTAAGAAAGATATAGAAAGACACATTTATATTGTGTCATTTAATGGACCTTTTGGATTACCTCAAAGTGCTGTGCAGCCAATGCAGTGATTCTTCTCAATGTGTGGTAATGTAGGCATGCAACAGCCAACATGCTTACAAGGCAAACTTCCAGAAATTGCAATGTGGTAATTCAAAAACAAAATACTCTAACTGGTGAAAAGTTGAAATAAAACATTCAATGCTGGAAATACAAAGCAGGTCTGGTGTGATATGTTTCAGGGCAATTCTCTTTTTAATAATAATATTTGTTTATTCATGAAAACATTCATTTCATTTTATTTTTTTATTATATAAAAAGAGCTTTTACTTTTAAAACCACTATTGAACTGTACTATACTTTGCTCTATTTTTCGAATCTACTAACTACAGTAAAACTGACTTTTGGAATAGCAAATTTTCTGTACAATTAGATGTTACTCCTATTAATAGCCCAACACACTTATTTCACTTTTTTTTACATTTTACATAATAAATTTTTCAGTGAAAGGGAGCTCTGATGAATTTGAAGGGAGCAAGAAATAGAACCAGGTGAGTTTCAGCAGAAATTTCAGGTTGTCAAAACATGAAAGCACTCTGGACCCCAGTACTGAATCTTACTCACAATCCAGACCTCATGTTCATGACCCCAGCTTCAGTTGCACATCTGGCCCACTGTCCAGACCCCCAGCTGCTCCAGGTCTCTACTTCACACTGCAGACCAATAACTGAGCCAGATGCCAAATATCAGATTAGAGTTTTACTGTATATGAGATATCTCAATGTATTTGGTGTGAGAAACTACCTACCTTTTGCCTTTGATAATCAGCCAATAATCACTTGTCCTTAGGGCTTTGGTATCTCTTTAAATATTATTACCCAATGGTGACGTGTAGATCCTAGGCTCCTTGAGACTGAAAAACACGTTTTAAAAATGAGGGGATTGAAGTGCCGATGTTATAAAATGTACATACACTTTAAAAAAGCTGTGAGTCCTGCTGAGGTCACAAATATATTGGAATTATTGAATGAGAGATGAGACAAAACCCAATTTTAAAATATACAAAAAACAAGTTTGAGCAACATTAAGTTGTAAGTAAATTAAATATCTAATGTTTGTTCTTGCAGTTTGTTTAATTAGAAAATGTATTCACTGCTAGTTGTTCATTCTACTTTTTTTAAAACAAGTGGGATAGTTACTTATTATAAATGTAGAGGTTTTCATTTTCATTGGAGCAACATCTAGATAATTTATGTTTGAAATATCTCAATCTTTTTCCAAATTGCCAGAATGTTTTTATCTGAAGCACATACCAAACTCAGCCTGAGAGACAAAATACTGGAACAAGATGCTGTCATTGCGATTTTACTATACGAGATTTCCATCACTGCAAGATATGGTAAGCATAGCAAAGAGTGCCTTTGAAAAAGGAATTTCAATTCTAAATTGTAATCTGAAAAGAATAATGCAATTTATAGGCTTGAATAAAGTCCTGTGTACTGAAATTAAAAGGACATGGTTCATAGTGACAGACTGAAGTAATCTTTATTATTTTCTGTAGGTGCTTCAGTGCTCTGCGTGGCTCCCAATGCAATATTTCGATTTGATCGGTGCGACAGGCACAGCTTAAATCAAAGGGATATATATTTGGCACAATTCCATCAACAACTATTACAGTTCTGCTCAACATATGCCCCTGGGATGTCTCTGCATTTTGCTGAAGAATAACTTGAAGCAAAAATTTATCTGCATTGTACTAGGAATCTGCTGATCAATATTATGTTAATGTTACTAAAATTTTTTGCAAATATTAAATGTAATAAATACCAAAAATACTAAAATGTCTGCACAAAATAACTTGGTAACAAAAGGTGTTGTCAGAAAAAGTACTTATTAGATCCTATTGTATAACTTAGTATTTCAAAAATATATAGTGCCATTGTTTAATATATTTACTGTTCAATCACTTTGAGGAGATGCTTATTGACAAAAATAATATTAATACCTCATCTAATGTTTGATATTGAATGTAATGATCCAATTTGATTATTTTTAAGATTATTAAAGATTATACTAGGAGCAGAAAGTTGTAATGGGACTCAGAATAGCTGATTGAGTATTGATCTTCAGTTATTGCAAACAAGTGTGGTATCTGCTTGTTACTTCATTTTAACTTCAAATTAGTTCTTTTAAATCTATTCTATAAAATAGTTTTCTAATCAAACAAATAAACTGCAAGAACAAATATGAAAGACTTAATTCTGCAGTTTTTTGCAGTTGCAAACTGGGTGGACCATAGACATCTCCTTGGGTTCAGTAACATCAGTCATTCCTACAAACAGTGTGACCTCTACTTTTGTGGCAATTAACTCACGCTGCCCTGCTTCTAGGACTGGGAGGCTAACAAAGAATTTTTCCCCTGCAGTTTCCTGGATTTTGCAGCTCAAGTTTCCATTGAGTTCCATTTCTAAGTGTTAGCCTTACTGAGCAGTCAAAATCAACCAGTGGAGTTTACAACCTTACAGCTCCAAAATCACCAGCCACACAAACCTTCCAGTTTTTGATTAAGAGGGCTTTTTAGTTTAGGAATTGGGAACCTATTATCATCCTCCAACTGTCCCCATTGACCTACTGGTCAGAGGAATGCTACACCTTAAACCCACAGCAACTTCACTGTCTCAGATGTTCCCTTTGTCCTATCCATCTCTCCCATCACCTTCTCTGCAACTTTAAATGAGTTTCTAATATTTTCAGTTTCCTCTTCAATTAATAATTAAGGTCAGAGCCTGTGCTGTGTGTATGACAGAGAGGCCAGTATTTTTATGAACAATGCAGGACTATTCATACGAATCCACAAAAGTAATCTGGACCACTGCTGCCCTGAGAGTGCAATTTTCTGTGAACATCTCCCTCCTCCAGCAACTTGCCTACAGGCTGCTGCCCAGGCTTGAACTTCAGTCCTTAATTTTATATGGCTTTCTAATTCTTTCATAGATATGAGAATCATTGGCAAGTCCATCATTTGTTGCCCATCGAAAACTGGCCTTGAGTCAGATGACAGTTAAGAGGCAAGCACAGTGCACCTGGAATCACACATAGGTCAGATTGAGTAACATTAGTGAACCCAAAATTAGTTTTTCAGATTAACTGTAATTAATAAAGATACTTTACAAGGTTAAATTGGTTTGAGATTTAAGCTTCTGCAACTATAAATAGATGGTTTTCTTAAGAATAATCAAAGGCTTATTTGAAAATTAAATGTTCTTTCCCCTAATGATCAAATAGAGACAATGTTGCACTGCAAGTCTTGATACGATTTTTTGCTCATTTCTAATTTTCAACAACAATTATATTTGTTCCATTTGGAGGGAAAAAAATCTACTGGAATTAAACTCTGTGTAGATATGGTTGTGCATTTAGTCAAAAGCCTTATCACATGTAATGAAAGAAAATTATTAGGATAATCTTTTGGAATGACTAATTTTCATTTGATGACCATATAATTTATAAATATCTGGGACAGGCAAAAAACATTCAGGTGTAATGTCAATTCAGGAACCATAGTCAAAAATTACTCTCCAACCAATGAGGATGATCATTCAAGTAACTGTCAATCTTCTTAAAATTTCCTTCATCTCTCTGGTTCTTTTTTTTGTAAAATGTCTTTTGTAGGACAGTAAGAAATCTCTCTCCACTTTTACCACTAGAATACCTTCTGAAAGTTAATAACTCTCAATGAAGAATAAAACTTCCACATATTAAAAAAAATCACTGTCCACTTCCACTCATTTCAAAAGGATGGCTCCGATTCTGCCTGATCCTATGCTCATCTTCAAACATCATTTAGTGAGCCATAAAATAGTGTGTCTCTCACTATACATATCTCCTACATGGTTACAGGTTAAGTTTCACATACTTTAAAAACACAGATTTCTTTTCACTTAGCTAAGGTTTAAAAGAGAGGCAGCTAAGTGTTTCTTTACTTTTGAACCAAGAATATACCTCGAGCACTATTTCCCCTGAAACTACTGCACTTGCATCAGAAAAATGCTTACTACATTGTTTTTCTTTCAACTGTTCTTTTCAACTTGTTTTACATCAAGTGGTTGTTATTGTATTAAATACTTCTGACAAGTAGCATCACTTTAATTTATAGAAACTGGTTGTTAAATATTCTCTGTATTAACATAGCTAATAGTCATCTGTAGAATCCATGGTATTCCCTCTTTTGAATGCACTGTAAAACTTAGATCTGAGACTGCCCAACATTACCCTCAATTTGAAGATGTCTAAGCACAAGTACCTTCCCTATCTCATTAGAATGAATGTGAATGAGGACAAAGGCAAGAAAATGCTGAACCCAATCTTAAATTTTTAGCTTCTAATCAGTTCACCACTATAAATGCATTTCAGATATAGTAACCTATGTTTTTAGTTTTTAAAGTGTGATTTAAATAACCAATATGCCAAAAATACATTAAAAAGGTTTCAGAGCAGATATTTAAAAAGCACTCCAAATATCACAATGTACCAAAATAATTATTGTTGTGGATGAAAATGTGCAGACTGCAAACCTCTCCCCTTCCCAAAACACAAGTGTTACAGTCAAGAAGTTGTCAGAGAACAGATTTGCTCAAAGGCTTTCATGGACTGACCTTACAGATCAAAGTTTATTGCAGTTACCTGGTTACTCAGTGTAACAATTCTTTTAAGGCACATAAATGATTTGCAAATGCAAAAGAAATTCCAGGCCAATGTATGAGCCAATATCATTTATTGGAACACTTCCAGAAATGAAAGATAACCTAGAGGAAGAAAGATCCTGGAAATGCTGAAAGTGATACAAGTAATGGTGGCAGCTTTAATCAAACAGATTTTAAAAAAAACTCAAAGGTATTATGATTTCTTTTCTGGCTGGGCTGTCACATACATTAGATAACAGTAAAAAATACTTTTATGCACTATTAAATGCAGCCTATAATGCCTAATAAGAGTCATTAACAATTCAATGCCAATTCATCTCAATGAAAGCTGCACATGGGTGAAAAGTAGACTGCAAATATGTGGAAACATACCCACATTTAAAACACTCATCCAAAGTCATTTCTAAGATAATATGTTCTTAAGAATTGAAATGCCACAGAAACTAAATACCAAATTTACTGATTAGCCACTGCAAATGGTTGATATTTTGTCTACATTAGAGTCACTCATCATAAAATGTAATTGTTTGACTAATGGGTTTTTGAGACAATTTAGTCTGAAACATACTAAATAATCATAATTATTTTTTTTAAAACAGTGTTTACACTTAGGCAACACATTAAAGTGGTATGCTCAGCTTAAGTAGTTCTCTAGCTCAGTCAAATATTCCATCAATGTACAAAGAGTCATTTGATTTCTTTCTTTGAAATCAGATTTTCGTGTCCAATTCCTAATTATTTCAGGTGAATCCTCATGCCACAGCTGGTTAAATTTTCAGTTATTAGCAAATCCTCTTGGGCTGTATCACCTGGAAACAAAGCCTGCCATCTCAGAAGAATGCCCACTGAAAGCACCCACCCAATGACTAATGTTCTCGAATCATTGTTGGCAACTGGGGAGAAATGCGAGACGTTAGTTATTGTCCTAACCATCATGCCTAGAACAAGTGTCATGCAGGGAAGGGAACAAAAGAAACTCCACTGACAATTTGAGTCATTGAACATTACACTAATTGATCCTCTACTTTAAGTTCGTATCTAAAAGCTGTCAAATGAACATGACTGATGATGTTCCGACTTACAATTTTGACAGCTTATTAACATTCACCATGCTTTGAATTTTAGTTAAAATAAGATAAAGATCAATACTGCAGTGGTACAGGGCAGTTTCAGTGTAACAAAATATATAATTAAAAGGACTGACCAGCTGCACGTATTGATGATGGACATGCACTGGGAGTTTAAGTACAAATTAATTTAGGGCCATGTGCAGCACACAGAAATAATATCAAATACTGCCTGCAGTAATTTTGTTCCTGAACCATTAATTTGATGATACTTACATTTATTTCTTTAAATATACAAGTCGCATTCTCACCACTAAATTTAAATTTTGATCTTAATACAAAAATCATATATACAAACTCACTCACATTATGTCATTAAAATATCATAACTCTTCTGATTAAGAAACAAAAAGTAATTGGTGGAGATCTAAAAAAAATTGTCAGGAGTACTCAACAGATCAGGCAGTATCAGTGCACAGAGTCGAGAAGTTCTCAAAATCTCACCATGTTCTCTCCAAGATATCCACTAGCCTGCTATGAATTCGACAGTTTCTGTCCTCAGTCATAATATTATTTAAATGTTGCTTGATGAACATTTTTCAGCACTTACCCCAGGAAACAGACTGTATTCTGGTTACTGCTGCAAGTTTCTGTGATGTTGTCTGGGGTTGAAATTTTCTCTATTGAAAATATGTCCCCCTGCATCAATTTGGTTATGACTCCCTACCTGAGAAGTTTACAGGTCCCTGGCTTTTATTTCAGAGGGGGTAGAGTACAAAAATAGTCAAGTTTTGCTCTTTACTTGTGCTAGGGTACATTTATTTTGGAGGTAATATGGCAAAGGCTCATTAGATTGGGTGCTAGGGTCAGGATATTGATTTCTGGGGGTAGATTGAACAGACTGGAGAGAAATGATAGGTAATCTCATTGAGCTGTACAAGATTCTAAGCAACCTTGATACACAAGATCTGTGAGTATGTTTCTGCTGATGGGAAATGTCTAGAAATAGGAATTATCATCTCAGTATAAGAGGTCATCCACTTAAGAATGATGCTAGGGGGAATTTCCTCTGAGGGTTTTAAATCTTCAGAATTCTTAACCCCAGAAGGCTGTGCAATACTGTGTCATTGTGTATATTCAAGGCTGAGGCAAAAACATTTTTGGACTGTAGGGGAATCAGTCCGAGAGACACTGATCGGGAATTGGGGTGGGCAGGAAAGGGACTGACAGCCATAGATCTTAATGATAGAGCTGGCTCAAATGGCTGGATTCTCTTCATTCTGATGTTCAATAACCAAAGATTTTTGTATTTTCTTTTTGGATGTCGGCTGTACATCTCAACTCGTGTGTTTGAGATAAAGGGCCTGCTGTTCGTATGTGCTAATTGTTTATCACTCCACAAATTAAAAACATACTGGATTCAGCAGTGTTGGTTCAGTTATAAAAAGAGTAGATAAATGGATTCCAAAACTAATGGCACCTCAGTGAAAAAAGTTAGTTATATGAAATTACTCAAAGTAAAACCTAACTAAATCATAGTGGAATGGTAGGTTGAAAACATGGGAGGTGGAAGACTATTTACAGATTTATGCTGCTCTGGAGTTTTCTTTTTCACGTCACTTTAAACATGTTGTAACCACGCAACTAATACTCCAATAATTTAAAACTATCATGCATCTAGATAGGGTGAACAGGAAGAGCCCACTTTCTCTACAAGTTCAACAATTAGGAGGCATAGATTTAAGGTAATTGGAAGGAACTTGAGGAATTGTTCAGATGGATGGCAAGGACTGGAATTTATTGCCAAAAAGTGTGATGTTGTCAAACCCTTCATCACCTGCAATCAGTGTCCAACTGTGGTCCCCTAGATTACAGACTAAGAGTTAGGAAATTAAATTAGCCTAAATAGCTCCTGTTTTTTTGCTTGTACAGACCCAATGAGCTGAATGACATCATCCTGTGGTGCAGATTTCTATGTTTAATTAAAAGTACTGTCAACCACATATTCATTTCCTTGAAAGAGAATACTTTTTTGCTATATTATAAAAGTAATGGAGGGACAAAGAAGGCTACAGTATTTACTTGCAAATCTCCAATTGCTCTTGTAAGCATAGAGTCAAGTATAAGCACAGAAACAGGCCCTTCAGCCCAACTCGTCCACACCAACCAAGTTGCCTTCCTGAGCTAGCCCCATTTGCCCGTGTTTGGTTTGTATCCTTCTAAACCTTTCCTGTCCATGTACCTGTCCAAATGTATTTTAAAAGTTGTAATTTTACCCACCTCTATCACTTCCTCTAGCAGCTCATTCCACATATCCACCACCCTCTGTGTGGAAAAACTTGTCTCTCAGATCTCCTTTGAATCTTTCCACACTCACCTGAACCTGGGCCCTCTAGTTTTAGACTCCTCTACCCTGGGATAGTCTGACCATTCACCTTACCTAGGCCCCTCATGATTTTATATAAAAGGTCACCCCTCACCCTCCATTGCTGCAGGGAATAAAGCCCCAGCCTATCCAGTTTCTCCTTATAACCTAAGCCCTCTAGTCCCTACAACATTCTTGTGAATCTTTTCTGCATCCTTTCCAGCTTAATGACATCCTTCATGTAGCTAGATGATCAGAACTGCATGCAATACTCCAAATGTGGTACGGTTGTAACATAACATCCCAACTCTTGTACTCAGTGTCCTGAATGATGAAGGCAAACATGCCAAACGCCTTCTTCACCACCCCATCTACCTGTGTCACCAGTTTCAGGGAACTATGTAATTGTACCCCTGGGTCTCTCTGTTCTCCAGGACACTGCTATTTACTGAGCAAGGCCCGCCCTGGTTTAACTTATCGAAGAGCAGCAAATCGCATTTGTCCGAGTTAAGTTCCATCTACCATTCCTTGGCCCACTTTCCCAGTTGATCTGGATCCTGTTGTAATATTAGACAATCTTCTTCACTGTCCACTACACCACCAAATTTTGGTGACATCCACAAACTTACTAAACGCGCCAACTACATTCTCATCCAAATTGTTAATGATGAACAACAGTGGAGCCAGCACAGATCCCTGTGGCACACTGCTGGACACCAGTCTTCAATCTGAAAAACAACCTCCCACTACCACACTCCAACTCCTTCCACCAAGTTAATTTTGTATCCACTTGGCTAGCTCACTCAGGATGCCATGTGATCTAACCTTCCAACCTAGCCTACTATACGTGACCTTGTCAAAGGCCTTACTAAAGTTCATGTAGACAATGTCTACTGCCCCTCGTCAATCCTCTCGATTACCTCTCCAAAAAACTCAAATCATATTCAAGAGACACGATTTTCCATGCACAAAGCCATGTTGACTATCCCTAATCAGTCCTTGCCTTTCCAAATGCAGAGAGATCCTGTCTCTCTGAATCCCTTCCAGTAACTTTCCCACCACTGACATTAGGCTCACTGGCCTGTAGTTCCTTGGTTTATCCTTGCAGACATTTTTAAATAAAGGCACAACATTAGCCACCATCCAGTCTTTCGGTACCTCACCCGTGGCTAAAAATGATACAACCATCTCTGCCAGGGCCTCAGCAATTTCTTCCCTACCTTTCCACAATGTCCTTGGTCAGGCTCTGGATATTTATCCACCTTTATGCGGTTTAAGACCACCAGCACCTCCTCTTTTGTAATGGGGATATGTTCCAAGACTTCACTATTCTCTTCCCCACATTCCCTCACTCCTATGACCTTCTCCACAGATGAGAAATATTCATATATGACCTCAGCCACCTCCCATGGCTCCACCCTGTGATCCTTAAGAGGCCCCATTATCTCCCTGGCTACCCGTTCGCTTAATATACTTATAGAATCTTTTAGGATGCTCCTTTACCTTACAATGCCATCTCATGTCCTTTTTTTGCCCTCCTAATTTCCCCTTTGTCTACCCCTAATACACCTCAAGGAATTCTGTTGAATCCAGCTGCCTGTACCTGACATATACCTTTTTCCTGACCAGAGCCTCAATATCACTCGTTAAACAGGGTTCCCTAATCCTGCCTGCCTTGCCTTCACACTGAAACATGCTGGCCCTGAACTCTCCCTATCTCACTTTTTAAAGTCTCCCACTTGCCAGATGTCCCTTTACCTGCAAACAGCCTTTTCGAATCAACCTTTGCACATTTCCATCTAATGCCATCAAAATTAGCTTTGCCCCAATTTGGGACTCTAACTTAGGGGTCAGTCCTATCCTTTTCCATAACTATTTTAAAACTAATAGAATTATGGTCACTGGTCCCAAAGTGCTCCCCAAAGACACTTCAATTCCCAACAGGAGGTCCAGTATGGCCCCTTCTTTACTAGGGCCATCTACATATTACTTGAGAAATTCTGCCCCATCCATGCTCATATGACTATGGCAGTCCCTATCAACTTTAAGGAAGTTAAAATCATCTATTACAACCCTATTGTTTTTACCGCTATCTGTGATCTCCCTACATATTTGCTCCTCTAATTCCCACTGACCACTGGGGCAAGTGGGAGGCTTTTAAAAGTGAGATAGGAGGAGTTCAAGGCCAGCATGTTTCTGTAGTACAGTCCCATCAAAATGATCACTCCCTTCTTATTTCTGAGTTCCACACATAAAGCTTCACTGGATGATTCCCCAGGAATATCCCCTCTAATTAGGGAGAACATCACAGCAGTAATTAAAAAAACAACTCCCCCTCCTCTCTTATCCCCACCTCTATCACATCGGTACCTCAGAACATTAAGCTGCCAGTCCTGCTCATCCCTCAACCATGTTTCTGTAATAGCTATGTCTCAGTTCCATGCACCTATCCATGCCTTAAGTTCACCTGCCTTATTTGTCAGGTTTCTTGCACATTTAAATAATGCAGTTTAGCCTATCAGACCTTCCTTACTCCCTATCCAGCTCCTACCTACTGAATGCTTAGTTTGGCATTCCACAACATCTACTCAAAATTTTAGTGCAAAAAAAAAGTTAAATCAGGCTATAAAAAAAGGAACTGACATATGATACACTTCAAACCATTTACAAGAATTGAATCAGGATTGCTATTTAGAACCCAAGGACATTCAGGGTTTCAAAAATAATTTGGAACATGCTCTGATGTTCAAGTATTTTCAACCAAATTAAATTCTATAGCCAAATGAATAAATGTTGTTATTTATATGCATAGTTATCCATTTTAGTAGTATTAAAAGATTATTAGAGGTTCACTTTGATTGGATCAGTTTTCTCAGCTGTTTAACAAAATTGTTTGCTCAGAAACTGCAGTTTTCAATTGGCGGTGTTTCTGTGTTTCAGTTGGTAGTCTTATTTTCAGTCCGTTTTTAGGAACAGAACATTCAGCCCCCTAATATGGGACTCGGTTGTCAACCATCAGCATTTAAAATTTTAGTTGTAGAAAATGGAATAGTTTGTATGTATGAGCACTTTTGAATGTTAGTTTTCATGGTCTTAACAGGAAATAGCTCATTTAATTTAAGAAACAAAAACACTGCAATAAACTCACTACTTTGTAACACTTGTAATTGAAAACAAATTTGTAGCCAAGTTATTTCAGTTCCTCATTTTCATCAGTCTCACAGTTCACTCAACTGAATCTGAATAAACAATGTGAATCCATCATTAAATCATAATTCATCAGAGAGACGTTTCGCTGTTCCAATTAACTTCTGCTGAAAGACTGATCTTTTCAGTTCTGCAAAAACAACAGCATGTTTTCTTAAATATTGGCCCCAAGTATAAACAATGCTTTTTGATTTTCAAAGATAGTATGTTAAGTTGGTTAGTGCAAAACAATAAAGGTTGTAATCTATTTAGGGGCAAAAAATAAAGAATGAAGTTTTTTCTTTATTTTGCAGCAGGCAATATTGTTTAAAAAGTGATGCTGATTACATAATGTGAACTATGAGATGTGCCCAGTTAGAGGAAATAATTATTGAAACCATCATTAGATTCAACACTGCTACATTACTGTGTGTCCGGCTAACTTCCTTGAAGCTTCAAGAACAGTAACTCCCACCTCGCAAGACAATATTCTTGTTGAACTTAAACATTTGCTCTTTAACAAGAAAAAAAATGTCCAAAATTGAAAAGAGAAAGTTTTGAAAATGGTTATCAATAATTAATTTCAATGGTAGGTTTTTCAAACAATTGACTGTCAAGTGCATCTTCAGGTTCTTGTCATACAAACTTCTCCAAAACAAGACATTCATCACATTAGTACAAAATATGCATCAACATTATCAGGTAATGTACAATCTACACCAACTTCTGAGGCCAATTCCAGGATTAACCAGTATCATCTTTGAAAACCATGAGTAAAATCATTGTTTATCTAGAGCCACCCGGGAATCATTGGTTGCTGCAAGAACACAGCCTGATCTATATGTGGAACTTGGGGAACTGATAACTTTTCTCTGTCCAACTTACACTGTAATCCACAACATCTCCGACAATTCCTGTTCAACAATACTGCACCCTGCCCTTTCAACATTCAGATCAATAGATGTGATCAGTAATGCTTGAGAGAAAACTTTCTCTACCCAATCCAACTCCCAAAATTAACAATTTGCTTGGTCTTAAACGGACAGGAAAGAAATAGTTGAGATATATTGAGTTTATAATTCCGAGTGGCAGTATACATTAGAAAGGTACAGATTAATCAAAGACAGCATGGATTTGTTATGGAAGTCATGCCCAACTAATGATTGAAATTTTTTGAGAAGGTAACAAAGAAGGTCAATGAGGGCGGTGTTTAAATATAGTCTATATGAATTTAGAAAAGGTCGTAACAAGGTTCTATGATCGTAAAACTAAAGACCAAGGGAGGAGTAGAAAACTGGGTCTGAAATTTATTCAGTAGCAGTAAGCAAGGGGTAAAGAATGACCCATGTTTTGATGAATACTGTTTACTCGTGGGGTTGCAAAACATTCAGTAAATCATCTCTTGCTTTTGTAATATGCATTAGTGACCTTGGATTAAGTTAAAAATACGATGTTGCAGCTTGCAGTGATGCAGAAATTGGCAATGTGGGTTGATAGTGAACTGCAGCAAGATTTAGATTGTCTGGTCAGAAAGTGGAGAAAAGTGACAAGTAGAATATGGAGAGTAAGATGTAATACATTAGAGAGGTGCAAAAAAGGCAAGGGTCTGCATAATAAATGTTAGGCTATTGAGAGGTCGTGAAGGGAAAGAGTGTATATCCATGGATCCCTCAAGGTAGCAGCACAGGTTAAAATAGAATTAAGAAATATTTTACTTTATTAGCTAAGAACAGAATGAAGAACAGGACATTTATGCTAAAACTGTATACAATGTTAGTTTACTACAGCTTGAACACTGCATTCAGGACTCGTCACCACAATTATAGAAAAGATTTGATGGCACTGGAGAGGATGCAGATGAGATTTTGTGAGGATGTTGCCAGGTTCTCAAAAATTTTAGCTATAAGGATTGCAACAAGGCCAAGGGGAGCTTAAATTACATGTATAAATTACGGAAGGCCTAGACAGAGTAAACAGGATGGACATTTCAATTAATAGAAGGGACAAAATCAAGAGGTCACAGATTTAAAGTAACTAGGATAAGGATTAGGAGGAGTGAAGGTAGGAAGAGTAGTAGGGGCAGAAAACCTTCAACCACATTCAATAAGTACTTTGATGCATATTTGAAGGCCTGTGACCTGTAGGGTTGCAGAATTCGTGTTAGAATGGAGGATCAGACTAGATAATTAATTCTCATCTGGACAAGGTGGACAAACGGCCTTCTTCAATGTAAATTTTTAATGATTTTATATAAAAATCCAATTGTTCTCTATCAACCGTGATTGATTTCATGGCATTCATTCCCAAAAAGGAAGATCTTTTCCAGAAGTAGCAGCATTTCTTTTAAAATCATAATCCTTTTCCAGGGTGAAATTCCCTCTTTTATGATGTATGTTATTTTCTGAGTTTTCCAAATCACATGTGACTGACAAAGTGGTAATGGAGTCTCTTAAAGAAAACAAGTGCAATGGTTAAAGTTCTCCAATTTTATTTTGCTATAATTTTAGTTCTGCCTCATCTTTGATAGTTTCATAGACTTCAAGTACAACTCCAAAAATTTATCAAGGAGATGTAAATAAAAGTATCCAACAAGCAAGGGTCACTAGCTTCCCATTGCAAAATCAACAAGAGGTAGGAAATCTTAAACAAACATCAAAAGCGATGTTTGCAGGAATCTACAATCTACTTTGCATTTATTTAAGAAAAGGAATGCTTGTTCCTTCGGAGCAAACATTCATCATCTTCAATAAAATCCACTAATCCACTGTTATGATTCAGAAATGGTTCGGCATCTGGCTCACCAGGAAATGTTTGTCACACTCTTCCCATTAGCTGGGGCTCTGGTTCCACACTCCCCTTTAAATTCAGTGAATTAGCAGCCTCTGTGGAGGGAAATGGATAGTTGACATTTGGGTTGAGACCTTTCATATGGACTGCTCAATCCAGATGAAGGATCATGACCCAAAATGCCGACAGTATGTTTTCCTCCATGGATGCAGCCTGACGCACTGAGTTCCTCTAGCATCTTGGCATTCCAGGCATCTGCAGTCTCGTGTGTCCCCTTTAAACTTACCTGGTTCATTAGAAAATTTATTATAATACTGCAACTATCAAAAAAAGTCAATTGCAAGTTTGTTGGAGTATTAATAACAATAACATCCAATGGTCCAAACAATGTTTGTCCAGCACTACCAGATTCTAAAGCCAGAAAGAGGCAAGACAGGGCAAATCCTTTTATACTATGTAGAGGAAGGCAAAGGAGAATAGGGACAGCAATGAGCAACATCAAATTCCAGTGATTTTTTTTTAATCCCCTTATAGTGACAACAGATACTAGATCACTCCAGCAAGCATAGGGAACATATTTGCAATGTAAATTGCAACCCTGAATGCACACCAAGATAAAAGATTTTTTGGATGACTATTCAATATGCACTGCATGCTAATGCAGAAGCCAAGAGGCAACCTCTAAATGATCACGTGGTTTTAAAAGCTTGCATTACAACACATTATTTTGTTCTATACACACAATACTAAGATCAAATAATCTGCGAAACATCTTGTACATAGAACAGTACAGCAATGGACAGGCCATTCGGCCCACAATGTTGTGCCGATCTTGATGCCAATTTATACAATGCCCTCCTCCTGTCTATCATCCATATCATTCCATATTCATGTGTTATATCCAAAAGCTTCCTTAAACTCCACCAAATTGCTTACTTCCACTACTACCCCTGGAAACCCATTTCAGGCACCTTGCACTGTCTGTCTGGTAAAAAAAAACCCTTGCCCCTCCCGTTGCCTTTAAACTCCCTCCCAACCCCCCAACTGCCTTCCCCCCACCCCCCCAACCCAACCTTAAAAGCATGTCCTCTGGTATTTGACCTTTCTATCCTAGGGAAAAGATTCTGCTGTTTACCCCATCTATGCCTCTCATAATTTTAAAACCTCATCAGGTCTCCGCTCAGCCTCCTGATGCTCCAAGGAAAACAACCCAAGTTGCCCAACCCTTCCTTATAGCTCATATCCCCTAATCCAGCAGCATCCTGGTAAACCTCTTCTGCACCCTTTCCAATCCCTTCCTATAATGGGGCAACCAGAACTGCACACAATACTGCAAGTAAATGCAAAGCTCCTCTTGGCATTCAAGAATTAAATGAAGTCCATGAAAATACTTGTTTAAATAAGACTAATAAACAGAGGATGAGTCTAAGAATAGGCTATACATTGTTTATTTTTGCAATTTGAGTTAATACTGCAGCTTCTCCGCCACCCTCCCACTGTATGTAAACTAGACCAATAATTTAGAATTTTGTTGAAAAGGAATCTGGAAGTAATCTGGTAACAATATAGGGTTAAGGATTGGCTCTAAACCAACCACTTTTATAAATGAATAACAGACAAATTCCAAAAAGCTTTTCCCCACTAATGCAGCATTATCTTGCATTATGATGACCTCTGATTTGAATTATTAAAGATCACAAGCAGACCAAACATTCTGAATGTTTTCAATTGCTACCATTTTCTGATTTTTTTTTCCCATCCATCAGAAATTGCACATTTTCTCAAGATTTTATAGAAATGTTAAAGGTTGTGGTGACAAATTAGGTTCTCTCACAGCTATGCCCCTGAAAGACCTTCCCCTAAAAAAAGAATCTGTCAAGTACAATATCGGTGATTGATTCCAGGAAAAATGTCACCTTTGTATACCCAACTATTTTCAAACAGAAAGTATTACTATGCTTGCCACAAGATTTGCAATTCAGAAATATTCCCAGACACATGGGGGCTTATTTTGGAGTATTCCTTTAGAATACCAACAATTTTGAACAACTTTGTTACTTCAAACACCTTAGCAATTTAAGGAAACATTATACAATATACAATGAAGAAATAGTATGTACAGTAAAACTCTAATAATCTGACACCTTCAGGATTTCAGTGTTATTCCTAGTAATATTCCAAACACATTTTTAATATTTTACATATGCAGTAAATTTTCCAATTAACCCATTGAGTTTAAAGGGAGCACAGGAAACAGGGTCCTGGGGAATTTAAATGGGGTCCTTTGAGCTCAATGGCCAAACCTCCAGATTTCCAAACGGGATAGCAAATTATTGGAGTTTTATTGCTAGTATAATAAAAGGCAGAGTTAATGGAAATAAAATAACATGTTTAACAGGTTCAGTTACAAAAGATGTATAAAAATTGTGTTTCCGATTTGCACATCTTGACAGTTAACATAGGAAGGATAGGTAAAAGCACATGGGCATTTCTGGCATTGAATCAAACAACCAAACTTAGATGCTAATGTTGCGTTTGAAAATAACATGTTTCTCAATGTCAACTCATTATTTTGAATTATTTGAAATCTTCAACCAAATAAACAACTATCTTTCTGGAAAGTCAGAAAAATAATGTGATGTATGCATGTGGAAAAATATCAACATTTGATTAAGCTCAGTTTAATTCAAAAGATATATGTTACATCATATGTACCCGTGCCTTTTACAGCTGCTCCTCTTCATTCAATGAATGGAGATGCTGTTATTTCTGTGGGTGGATTTCTCCCCTCCCCTGAAGCGGTATGGAGAAAAGGTTGGTCAGCAAGGTTGGGACTTCTGTGCTCCGAAACCCAAATTTGGTGACACTTGGACAGGGAGATAGCACTGCCATGATTCGGGTTGTTGTCCCGAACCAGAAAGCTAACTGAAAGGCTTCTAAGACCAACAGGTTGATGCCTCGACTGATGGACTAATGCAGTCTGTTATTACCATGGCTTGGATAGGAAAATGTGATAACAATGAGAACAACTACATGCTGGAGAGAAAAGTCCTCAGGCAGATAATGACACAACTCTCACAACCTCTAAGTATTGAGCGAGCTAGATTGAGCGAACTAGGGCTTTCTTCTTTGGAGAGAAGGATGATGAGAGGGGACTTGATAGAGGTGTACAAGATGATAAGAGGGCATTGATCGAGTGGACAGTCAGAGACTTTTTCCCAGGGCGACAATGGCTAACATGAGGGGACATAATTTAAGGTGGATTGGAGGAAGGTATAAAAGGGATGTCAGGGTTAAGTTTTTTTTTCCCCCACAACAGAGAGTGGTGGGTGCGTAGAACGCATTGCCTGCAGAGGTTGTGGGGGCAGATACATTAGGGACGTTTAGAGACTTTTAGATAGACACATGAATGATAGAGAATGGACGGCTATTGTGGGAGGGAAGGGTTAGATAGATCTTAGAGCAGGATACAATGTCGGCATAACATTGTGCGGGCAAAGGGCCTTGTACTGTGCTGTAATGTTCTATGTTCTATGTATGCTTTTCCTATTCAGAGGAGTAAACAGCAAAGATAATCATTGGGGTTCCAGTAAACTGTGTTCGGAATTGGAAAAGTATTTGTACATATTTACTGCAAACTATTAAATCACATTTACCTTTGCTACAGTCACTGAAGAATCTGCTGGATCCAGCATTCCTGTGTACAGCCAACAGGAGGTATGAACTTGGCCATCACCTGTAATCATTTATGATATGCCAAAAATAATCACAAATAATCATGAATGAATGAATGCATGAAATAGTGCCAAAACCAATTTAAGCTTTTAAAACATCTAATAAATCTTAAATTATAATAGACACCTGAGAAAGCATTATTGTTTTTCTCAACAATCACTGCTTTTTAGCAAATAATCCTAAATCCAAATAAGCAATATAACTCACACGGTGCTAAAAATACATAAGGACTTAATAATGCCTTAATAAAAACAGAAATGCTTTAAACACTCAGCATTTCTGTTTTAATTTCAGATTTCCAGCATTTGCAGTTTTTTTGATTTCCAATAGTACTTTGTGATTCAGCCAACTTGACAATGGTTAAGACCAGTTGTTTGCCAATGAACATCAAATTTGCTACATTAAAAGGCACTTCATAGATGCAAGTTGCTTTTGCCCAAACTTGAAATTTTGTTCACAATTTTCTATTTGAATATGTAAATAACCAAAGCTTCTGATAAAAGTTAGTCAAGCTAACATGGAACTTCAACAATTATTCAAAATCAAATTTAAGTGTTTGAGAAAATGCAGTGAGATTATGCTCCAAGATTCTAATAATAGGAATGAAAGCCTTCAATATTCAACATAATAAAAATAATCTGGTATTTCTCATTCTTCCACATCTGTTCTATACATTAAAGCCTATTAATTAGACTTTGCCCATTTCTGGTTGTTATGCTTTGCCCTAACACCAAATTGAGGTCATCAAAATAAAACAGCAACATTGGGTTTATCCTTGATTTACAAATCAATTTGCTTGCCATCTGTTGTCCCATTGGTGGGGACCTGCCATGGTGGGAAGGTGGGGTTGGGGTTATTCAGCACTGTTTTCTGTACGAAGTCTTCATGCTTACCATGCAATGGTCAGGCCTACCACTACACGATTCATCAGGGAACAGGCAGCAGTATCTGGATTCAGAAATACTGTAATCTTTATCAATCCTGTTTATTCAGTGCAGCTCTTCAAAATCAATGGAGACACAAGAGACTGCAGATGCTGGAATCTGAGCAACAACCTGCTGGAGGAATTCCGTGGGTCGAGCAGCGTCTGTGCGGACAAAGGAATTGCTAACGTTCAGGTCGAAACCTTGTATCAGGAACTGAGAGTAGAGTGGGGAGATGGCCAGTATAAAGAAGAGAGGGGAGTGGTACGACAGAAATATTGAGGTGATTGGTGTACTGAGGAGGGCGTGAAAGATGAGAAGCAGATTGTGCCAGGTAGGTGAGGGGAGTGGTGTTGGGAGACAGTGGCAGGAGATGGAGGCAGAGCGAGAGCGAGATAGAGCGAGAGCGAGATAGAGCGAGAGCGAGATAGAGCGAGAGCGAGATAGAGCGAGAGCGAGATAGAGCGAGAGCGAGATAGAGCGAGAGCGAGATAGAGCGAGAGCGAGATAGAGCGAGAGCGAGATAGAGCGAGAGCGAGATAGAGCGAGAGCGAGATAGAGCGAGAGCGAGGTGGGGGGTGGTTGGAGGTTGGAGACAGCTGCTGGAATGTGATAAACAGGAACACAAAGGGCTACCAGTGCTGGAATCTGATAAGAAGGTGATAATGGGGAGAGGTGAATGGAGGTGGAACCAGAAACCCATGATCAACAAACAGGACTGTCCTGATCGGCCCACTGATTCTGTCAGCTCTTGCCTCACAGAACTTCTCTCCTCATACCTTGTCTCTATCCTGTCTCCCCTTGTCCAGTCAATTCCCACCTACATCTGGGACACCTCACATGCCCGCCACCATTTTGACAACTTCTGATTCCTCAGCCCCTATCGCCAGCTTATTAATTAATCACAACACAGTTCTTGCCTTACAGCATAGACACGATCCATTAAATAATTTCTATCTAAAGCCACTTTGTGACATATTGCCCATAGAAATTTAAGTCTTGTATTTCAATACAGCTGACTATACAAATAATTCACCCAAACTGAACTGTAAAGATACATCAAGTTTTTATTTCCATCATACTACGATATACCTTGGATTAATATCATCATTTCCAAAAAGCCAGGAGGTGACTAGATGTGCCCATTCCTCAATTAATTTAAAGTATATGATGCAATTAATGTAGACCATCAATAACTTGTAATTTCAACTGTTACATTTTTAGCTTAAAGATCAGTTTTGAGTTACTGGAGGTTTTGATGCTGGAAAACTCAGAGTTAATAAGGTTTCCTCATTATAATCAGATGGGTAAACGGCATTGGTGATCATCATTGTTCAGCAAACATCCAATCCAACTCAACTAACTTAATAAATTAAAAAATATAAACAGTAGTTTAGAACATTCCCCACAGAATTCTTCATCAACTAACTCTTGCAAATCACAAGAAATTAATATATAATTTTTACCTTCATATTTTCCAAAATGGCCAACTGCAGTAGATATAAACATCCAATCAGAAATGTTGCATTCTTACTGTTTGTAAGAGGTCTGTTGAAAATATCTGCATCCATAATAGCTAATATGGACAAAGAACCAATCAATCCATGATTTTAATTTTCCAAGTTTTAAAAAGAGAACACATACACTTTCTCTTCATAAGCCTATTTTCCATCTATTTGTTTTCAATCATATTTATTATTCAGTATTTTACTTGATTCTTTTCAAAACCGAATAGTTGGCCTCTATCACCAATTGTGAATGGGGCTACATTACACAAAGAAGATATAAATTTTACAAACAAAGGTTAGAAATTACTTTAATACCTTTCAGTAAAATTAAAAAGTGTTGTGGATCAGCCTTATGAAGGTCACATGAAGATCAAAATGTTCAATTGTAGGGTCACGGAGCAGTGTTGTCTGCTTTCTTTGTGTGGTGCTGTCAGTGTCAGTTTGCAAGACAAGCTTTGTGGATCTATTGCAAGTTTTTTGCAAACTCCAGCATTTAGCCTCACAGGCATGTTCTCTGCAGCCAACATTCTCCAGCTACAGAATGAATAATGCCATAATGACTGGGGTGGGGAGAAGGGGAAAAGAGAGCATACCCATCAAATGACATGTGTGAGAATGTACTCTGAAGTCATAGGAAGATGCAATCTTTCATCTTGGTGTGACTTGTATTTTGAGTGTTTTGTTCTTTAAAGAAATACGATTCAGGGAAAAGGAGTTTGAAAAAGCCTAGTAGAGCTGGACGGCAAAACTATTGTTTTTCGAACTATTGAGTTTCAAATCTCAGTGGAATGAATGTTCTGTGTTGTCCTTACTGATGACGTAATCAAAGGGTGGAGGAGGGTAGTTTTACACGGTAAAAAAAAAGATTTAGGGTAGTAACATTCTACCAAAAAATCAGAGTCATCTTATGATTAGTTACAGGACATGTTGCCATATAATGGGTTAAGCCAATTTTCAACTGCAAGACATCAGTTTTTGGGTCATGCAAGGGAATTTCTAGAAACAAAATGTTCATATTGGACCACACTTTTAAAGTACAAAATGCTTTGAACAGTTCCATACACCTTTAAGAATACAAACTAATAGTGGGACCAGCTCAAATTACACAATACAAGAATTAAATTGGTGGGACTAATAAAAATGATATTTAATACACACAAGTATAAAGCAGTGAACAAAGGGAGGGAAAATGAAAGCTGGTGAAATAGTTACTGTTAAAGAAGAAAGAAACTTTGCAGTCTTAGAAGATTAAATATTTAAATAATTTGGAACAGCAATTAACAAAACTCAGAATTTCTAGCTATAACTACAAGAATGATCAAAGTGAAATATTCTGGTCAAATTGCTCAAGTATGCCATTTAGTTTTCTCCAAAACAAGAAATGCATTGTAGTGTTGCAAAAGCAGCAAATGGTGCACAAGAGCCACAAAACTAAACCCTGGTGTAAAAAGATCTAAAATACCAGAAAGGGCAGAGGAATTTTCAGCCAAAAAAGTAAAGAATCTGGTGCTCATGCAGGATAAGGTGTTAAATATGGATATTATAGACAAAGGTTCAAATTAGTAGGTGGCATATTTAAAATTGGCTTTTCATGTACAACTGAATTTATAATAAATATCCTGATAATTAAAATGCATTTACTTTAGATTTTTCCAATCAAAAATAAACATTAAAGTGGTGTGTGGACTGAAAGGGGATTTATTTAAATGATCTTCTTCATACCAATAGAAATCTAACCAGTAATATGACACATGTAAGTATTTTGAAAGATTAACATAGTGCAAAGTTCATGGTTCCATGGCATAGTAACATATATTCCAATACAACTAAAGTGACACATCCACTGCAAGTTCATTTCAAGACTTTGACCCGAAATAAGATTACAATACCACACAAGCAACCTAAAAAGTCTAGTGAAGTCTCAACAGAATTAAGTCTGACCATTACCTTTCCCTCTTCTTTAGAGAATAGGGGGTATGGTCAGGTCCACTGGAACAGCTATGAGCATGATGCCCCTGTGGCAAGGGGCAATTTATCATCCAAATTAGAAACAAACAGCTGCTACCATGATTTATGATGACACTTTTACTAGCTAGACGATAAAAAAAGTCCCATGACTTTTTGTAGCCTAATTTATTCATTTATGGAGAATTTTTGCAAATCAGTTTTATTGATGTATAACAATTGCCCAAGACAATTTTATGTTGTGCAAAGTAATAATTTTAGACATAACTAAAGAAGTTAATGAACTAGGCAACTGAATAGTTCTCTCTTTATAACAGAATTTCTGATGCTGCAAACATAGTTCACATCACAAGTTAGCCTTTATTTTTCATTTCTACACAAGTGACCAGAAAAGCCTATTAATTACTGTATACTACTGAAAAAGTGTTCATTTCTCAAGGGACAGAATTGAAAAGCAAAGATGTAAATTTGAAAAATCTTTGTTAAACAGAGTGGAGGATTGTGAACAGTCCTGTTTGTCCATTATTTTATTAGTAAAAATAGACAAACTGGAGAAGATGTAGAAAGGGTTTACCAGAATGATACAAAAATTGGAAGATTATAAATATAACACAGAATAAGCTGGACTCTTTTCTCTAGTAAAGGGATCTGATAAAGGTCTTTAAGATTATGGAAAGGATCGATAAATCTGGAGATGTTTCCACTTGTGGGCGAGACCAGAACTTTTGGTGGGGGTGGCATAAATAGAAGATGATTACTAACAATTATTTCATGAAATTCAGAAGTATATACCCAGAGATAAATGTGAATGCTGAATTAATTCAGGGAGTTACCATTGCCTCTGTTCCTGCCAACTCTGGTCACACGAGTACCAGACATGCCTTCTCCGAGGAAAGCAAAGTCTTTGACAGTTCCTCCTATACTAGGGAGCAGCAAGCTTTAAAACTGCCAGGAAGTGAAAACAAAAACAAAAGAAAACAGATCAGGGAATTTTAGACAATGTTGAAATCCATTTCAACTATTCAGAAGCTATTATTTGCTGCTTTCTTCATATTCCCTTAAACGTGCTTTCTTCTTTGAACGTGTGTGTATCTTTTATGAATTTCTCAGAGTGTTTCTGCCAATCTTGTATTAAAAGTGATAGTGGGAGAGACTGGGAACAGGAACAGTCTGTATACTTGCCCACAAGTTTAACACAATGGATATGGTTCATAGATCTGTCCACCTAGGCACAGCCTTACCTCCCCAACCTGCTTTGCATAAAGTGCTCCATTCCATTCTCCCATTTCTCCATCAATGATGTCCTGACAATGTCCCCTTCCAAACAAGTGCTTCTGATCAGGCTTCTTTTTTCCACAACAGTGGGTTTCTTTTCCACTATATTTGACAGGACTCTCAAATATCTATTCCATTTCCCATATTTTTGTTTTCACTCCTTCTCGTCCCACCCAGAACAAAAATAGGATATACCTTATATTCACCTTCCACCTCACCAACCTCCACATTCGACTTTGTGACTCTGGACCACTGTACACATCTTCCCCTCTTTTCCTCTTCCTTTAGAGCATTCTGAAGGGACCATTCTCTCCATGATATTCTTGTTCAGTTGTCCACCTTTACCAATACCCATTCCCCTTGTCATGCACTACGCCAAGTCATTTCAGGAAATGCTACAACTGCTCTTCTACCTCCCCTATTCCCACACTCCAGTTTTTCTTCAGCTCACTTTTCTTCTTCCTCTGATAATTTTGAGAAATTATTCAACCCCTGTTTACATTTTGTCCAGATCCACCTACTGTTATTCAAAAGTGCCTTTATTATCCTCTTTCATCCTGTACTATACTTTTTTTATTATTTTAATCTCTCCTGTCCTCCATTCAGAGACCTCTGTTGTCTCTGTTTCTTAATATGTTTTATCTCTAGCTTTTCCCATTTCTGATGAAAAGGTCATTGACCTGAAACATTATTCCAATGTTCTCTCTCCACAGATGCTGCCCAGTTTATTTTGAGCATTGTTTCATTGTTGAGGATTTTGTAAGCTTTGATACAATATTATGAAATTACACTATAAATGTGAACAATTTTCATTAATTAAGATTATTTTGTGGCAGTAATGAAAATTAGTTTCACAATGAAATATGCATAGCCATTTTCAGAACTGCTCCTTCTTGTTTCCACATCTATACAAAATATGAATTCTCCCAGGTTGAAGTGGGTGCTTCAGTAAGCAGAAAGTAATCTAGGCTTCATTTACCCACTTTCTTAATACCTTCCACAACAATTATTCAAATGACCTGCTCCATAAATTAGTTGTGTCAGAGTGACTAGCCTATCTGCATATTTTGTTTTTTAAACATTATGTTCATAACTACCCTCAAACCCTCTCTCCAACTACAACCACCTGCTCCCCACCATCCTGAAAAAAAAATCAGTCTTTTAATACAGGAAATTTCAAAGGGGAAGGGTTTATTAGTTTCTCCCCCTTATTATGATTCAGTCAGTCGACTTACGACAATTACTTGTCTGAGGACCTTAATGGCTACAATGCATTCTAATAACTGAGCTATATAAAATTGTCAAGAGTTATCAAAACAGCTTTGTCAGATCATTTTCAGATCATGCAGAAATGTATCATTTGCTAATATTTTTAAACTGCAAATTCATCCATCTATTTGTTTATTCTGGAAAACTGTTGGTTCAGTCAAATAGTTTTGAAACCAAGTGACACATGATGCATTCAACAGTGTTGAAGTATAGAAATGTGAATTATACCTTTATATAACTGGCATCTTTGTTGCATTTTGGAAAATACATTTTGAATTCAATCTTGATTAAAATTTGAGGGCACAACAAGTATACACTGGGTGCATACTTACAATTCATAAATTCTTCAGAAGTTGTAAACCAGATGACCAATGACTCTGTGAGGGAAGATATAAAAGAACCTATTAACCTATTGTTAGGAGTGCCTTCTCAGATCTGGTATTTACCTGGGGAATTAGAAAGGTATTGTTTATTATTTCATCAAGTACAAAGAAGAAAATTATATAATTTACACTAATCCACTTAATTATTTGTTAACATGTTTTTACTGATCATAACAGTGTTAAAATGTGTCTAATATTTCAGCTCAGGTCACACAAAGCAAAATGTTCCTTTTGAGAGGAATGGAAAAACCATCAAAAGCAACAAAATTCTACCTGTTGACAATAGTGAATTAATCATGTACTCTTTTGATAATAGAATTATGATTAAAATTTGATAGAACTATACAAGGCTAAAATAAAATGATAAAAAAGCATCTTTTTACAGTAACAAGATACATTTAACACAAGTTATTTTCTTTGTTAAGAGCTCTTGAAATGTCAATCTTTCATTCAAAAATAAAAATCCAAGTTGTTGTAACACCATATTTACAGTGTGTTTAATGTGGCAAAACATAATAGTTGTCTGCTCTTCCATTCAATATCGTGGCATACCTGACCTCAGAGCTACCTTCCTGCCCAATCTTCACGTCCTTTGCTTTCTTTACTGACCCACCATACCTATAGCAATAAATAGTCTCAGCCTCAACTATACTCAAAAACTAAGCACCTACACTAATTTGGGGTAAAGAAGTCCAAAGATTCACAGAAAAAAAAAGTTTCTCATTTGCAACGTCCAATCAATTCCATATCCTGAATCTCTGGCTTCTTCTTCAAGATATTCCAAGGAGAAATAGCCTCTTGCCATCTATTGTGTCAAGCTTCCTTAAAATCTCATATTTCAATGAAAACACCTCTCATTCTTCCAAACACCAGAGTAAAAATGGTGCATCTTACTCAAACTCTCCTCACAGGATAAATCATTCTTCCTAAGAACATGTCAAACTGTATCATGCCACATATGATCGTTTAACATAGTCAAGAAGGAAAAATTTAACAAACTGTAGGGAGTGGCGGGGTTTAGAAAGGGAACGGAGTTTAGGATCTAATCAACTGAAAGTAAAATGACAAAAAGGCATCTTTTTACAGTAATAATACATTTAACACAGAAAATAAAGGGGTTGCGCAGCTACTAGAGCTGCGGCTTCACATGTCCAGTGCCCCATGCTCAATCCTGCCCTCTGGTGCTATCTGTGTGGAGTTTGCACATTCTCCCTGTGACCATATCCCCAGTGCTCTGGTTTCCTCCCACATCCCAAAGACATGTGGAATGATATGTTAAATTGCCTCGTGGAAAGAATTGGTTACAGAGGAAAATTAGGAGAATGCAATAGTTCTGTGAGTCAGCATAGATTCAAGTGGTCAAAATATCCTTTCTGTATGTTGTAAAGACCAGGCAGTGACTAACTCCAACAAGAGGGAGCTTGCAATGTATTTTTCTTTGTGCAACCTGGGCATTGGTAGCAAAGCCAGCATTCAATAGCCATCGTTAAATGTCCTTGAGAAGTGATGAAGATCTTCTTGAACCACTACAGACATGTTGAAGGTACTCGTATAACAATGATAGGGAGTGAGTTTCAGTTTTTTGACCCTATGTGCAATTGGAAGGGATATGCAGGTGATGCCAATGTTCCCATATGTCTGCTGCCCTTGTCGCTCTGGATGATGAAAGTTACAGGCTGGGTGAGCCGGGGGTGGAAAAAAGAGTGGAACTGTCAAAAAAAAATCTTGATGAGATACTGCAGAGCATCATGTTGCATATTGCAACCATAATGAGCAGATGGTAGAAGGAATGAACATTCAAGATGATGGATGGATTGCCAATCAAACAGACTGTACTGCACTGAATGAGGGAGATTGACTGTTACTGGAGCTGTACTCATCCAAGTAAATGGAACGTGTTCCATCACACTGCTGTCCAAACGCTTTATAATTAGTGGGAAGACAGAAGGCAAATCTTTCAATACAGAAAACGTAATGCCTCTACTGTTCAATGCCACAGTGATTATGTATCTATACTTTTGGTCAATGGTGAAACCCAAGATATTTCTGCTGGAGAATTTGGCAAACACAATGCCCTGAAATATCAATGGGCAGTGGCAGACTCCCTTTTGTTGCAGATGGTCACTGGCTGGCCCTAGCTGCTCAAGTGTTACTTGGATCTTGTCAGCCCAAACCCAAATATTGTCCAGGCTTGTAAATGTTGGCATGTACTACTTATCCAAGGAGCCAAGAAAGGAACTGAACACTATGCTGATCATCCCCACTTCTGATTTTTAAGATGAAACAACTAAAGATGATTGGCCCCAAGACACTGCCCCATGAAATTCCTGCCACAATGTCACATGAATGAGACAAATGGCTGCAACAACCATCTTACTTTGTACTAGATACAATTCCCACCAGTGGGGTTCTCTTCCACTATCCCACGACACCGATTCTAATAGTCTCCAAATTTTACTGGAAATCATTGTTTCCATACTCAAAACTAGATGGACCACCAGCTACTGTCCTTGACGTCAGACTCAGACACATCAAAGACAACAAACCTTGCACAATCCTTCTCATGAAGATCTGATGACTGCTGTCTAAATTGTAGAGCTGTACAAAGTATGATTCTTTGAATATGATTATGTCAGGCTTTTACTTGACTAATCATATTCAATAAATCATACCTTACAGCCAACATCATAACACTTCCATCACAATCCCTGAATATACCCAGTCCTACTGACAGTACAAACCAATTGGAATTGAAATACAGTGATATATAATCAAGAATGAGTAGCCCCAGGAGTATTAACATTGACACTGCACCACAAGTCTTATGGCACAAGATCAAACATGGGCAAGGAATCCTTCTGCTCTTTACACCCACCATTGTCCCTCAACTAACAAGTCAATACTCAATACTAAATAACAACTGGAGGAAGCACCAAGAGGAATAAGCACACATAATGTAAACTGGACACAGGACTTCAACATCCATCACTAAGAGTAGCTCAGCAGCATTAGTTAACAAACCCTGAACAATATAGCAGCCAGACCAAGTTTGCAACAGGTGGCGAATGAACCAACACAAGGGATAAACCTACTTGAGCTCATCCTCACTAATCTACCTGTTGCAGATGGATATGCCCATAACAAAATTATCAGGATTCCTGGTACATCATGACTACCTCTATCTACAAAATGCGCTGCAGATACTCACATAAGCTATTCTAGCAGCAACTCCCAAACATTCAACAACCACTTCTAAGGAGGACAAGGGCAAAGGCACAAGGGAACACCACCATCAACAGGTTCCTTTCAAAGTGACATCTTCCTAACTTGGAAATGTATTACAGCTATTTTATCGTCACAAAATAAAGGAAGTGTTATTTTGATCTCCCTTCAAAATAACACTTACACCAGCAGCTCAAGAAGATGGCTTACCACCATTTTCTCAATGATGAGGAGATATGGAATATCCTTCCCTACCCATTTAACCTGACTACATCCCAAAGCCTCTCTGCAGCTTTCTCATGAAACAGACTGCCACCTAGCTTAGCAAAATTTGATAAGCCCTTTACAAGCATAAACACCTCATCTAAATCATTCATATAGACTACAAACAACTGAGGCACTAGCATCAATCATTGCAACACTACTAACAGTCTCCCAACCCAAAAAAATGACCTATTAATTCCCAGTTTTCTGTCCATTAACTAATTCTCAGTCCACCCCAGTATATTACCCCAAATATCATGCACTCTAGTTTTGCTTTATGATCTCTCCTATGGCACCTTATCTATTCTGCTAGTTACAAGTTCAAAACACTAACAGATTTGTCAAACATGATTTCTCTTTCATGAATCTATGTTGACTCTCCCAATCCTATTACATTCCAACTGCTCCATTACCACTTTCTTAGTAATAGATTTCAGCTTTTCCTCAATATTGATGTCAGTTTAACAGGTCAGTGGTTACGTTTTCTCTCCTCCTCCTGCCCTAAATAGTGGGATATTTTCTACCTTCCAATTTTTCAGAACTATTCGAGAAAACCAGTGCATCCACTACCTCCATAGCCATCTTCAAACCCTGAGGATACAGCTCATTAGAAACAGGGGATCTATTGCCTTTCAGTCCCATTAATTTCTCCATACCTAATATTTTTACCATTACTAATTTCTTTCAGTTTCTTTTCCTTATCCTCCTTTGTTGAATTCTGAAATGTTTCCTACTCTCAGGCTTAGCACTTTTTCTGGGAAAATTGAACACCTTTTCCTTAGATCTAATACTACCTTAGATTTCTTTATATCTGTCACTGGATCAGTCATAAACTTGTAAACTATGTATTAATTCTTCAAATGTTAGCCATCGATTGTTCACCGTCATAACTTTTAATGTAATTATCTAATCTATCATAACCAACTCACACCTTAGTTTCAAGCTGAACTAAATCACTTTCCAATTTTACATAAAACTTGTATTGTGATCACTTTTCTATTAAAACAGCTTGACCACTACATCAGCTATTAATCCTTTTGCATTATACGATACTAAATTTAAAACAGCCCATTCTTGCTTTGATCCTTCAACATAATAACGTTGAATATAGAAAATTACAGCACAGTACAGGCCCTTCAGCCCATGATGTTGTGCTGACATTTTATCCTGCTCTATTATCTAACCCTTCACTCCCACATAGCCCTCCATTTTTCTATCATTCATGTGGCTATCTAAGAGTCTCTTAAATGTCCCTAATGTATCTGCCCCCATAACCTCTGCCGGCAGTGCGTTCCATGCACCCACCACTCTCTGTGTAAAAAAAAACTTACCTCTGACATCCCATTTATACCTTCCTCCAATCACCTTAAAATTATGCCCCCTCATGTTAGTCATTTTCACCCTGGGAAAATGTCTCTGACTGTCCATTTGATCTGCGCTTCTCATCATCTTGTACACCTCTATCAAGTCACCTCTCATCCTCCTTCTCTCCAAGGAGAAAAGCCCTAGCTCACTCAACCCATCCTCATAAGACATGCTCTCCAATCCAGATAGCATCCTGGCAAATCTCCTCTGCACTCTCTAAAGCTTCCATATCCTTCCTATAATGAGGTGACCAGAACTGAACACAAAGTGTGGTCCAATTAGAGTTCTGCAGAACTGCAACATTACCTCACAGCTCTTGAACTGAATACCCCGGCTAATGAAGGCCAACACACCATACGCCTTCTTAACAACCCTATCGACCTGCACGGCAACCTTGAGGGATATATGGACATGGACCCCAAGATCCCTCTGTTCCTCCACAATGCTAAGAGTCCTGCCATTAACCTTGTATTCTGCCTTCAAATTCAATCTTTCGAAGTGCATCGCTTCACACTTCTATGGGTTGAACTCCATCTGCCATAATGATCTAGAAAACCATCTTTTATACACACCATGTTCATCCTCTACAATATTGCTGCTCATTTGGTTTGCTTGGTCTCCCTGTAGATTAAAGACCCTGTGATTGCTGTATTACTCTTGTTACATGCACTTCTAATTTCATTCTTATACTGAGCCCTGCATTAACTCTACTCTTTAGGGGGTCTATATATAACTCTCAAGGTTTTCTATCCTTCACTTGTTTTTTTTAGCTCCTCCCACACATCTTGATTTTCGACACCAATATCCTTCCTCTCTTCAGCCTGTTACTCATTCTTTATTATCAAGGGTGACCCACCTCCTTTCCCATTTTGCTTAGCTTTTATGATCATTAAGTATCTGGGAATATTTAATTCCCAAGCTTGGTTAGTTCCCTGTAATGGCAATTAAATAGTACTGACTTATTTCTATTTGTACCATATTTCCCCTACTTTGTTATGAATGCTGCTTGCATTCAAATAAAGAACCTTCAATTTTGTTTAACCAATTTTCCCAGCTGACTCAAATTGCAGGAATAACTTTATGGTTGTATCCCCTTCATAACAAACTCTAGCTATTGTGCCCTTTTTGCTACCCTGCACTATTGGTTTGCTATTTCTCTTCTAAATTTTCCCTCACTAGAATCCTCTCCCCACTCACACACCTCCCAGCCCCCACACCACTATTTAGTTTACAGCCCTAGTTATTTGATTTGCTTGGATACTGGTCCCAACCCAACTTTAGTGAAGCTCATCCTAACAAAGCGACCCATGAATTGAAAGCTACTGCACCACCTATCCTTGACATTCAATGGCATTTCCATTACTGACTCCCCCACCATCAACATCCTGGGGACACCATTGACCAAAAACTCATTTAGGTCTAGCACATAAAGACTGTGGCTACAAGTGCACCTGACATCCCAAAGCTTTTCCACCAACTGCAAGACAAATCAGGAGAGTGACTGAACTCTCCACTCGCCCGGATGAGTGCAGCTCCAATGACATTCAAGAAGCTGAACAGAACCATAGAACACTACAGCACAGAACAGGCCATTCACCCCATCTAGTCTGTGCCAAAACATTATTCCGCTAGTCCCATTTATCTGCACCCAGTCCATAACCCTCCAGACCTCTCCCGTCAATGTATCTATCCAATTTATTCTTAAAACTCAATAGTGAGCCCGCATTTGCTACATCAGATGGCAGCCCATTCCATACTCCCACCACTCTTTGAGTGAAGAAGTTCCCCCTAATGTTCCCCCTAAACCTTTCCCCTTTCACCCTAAAGCCATGTCCTCTCATACTTATCTCTCCCAATCTAGGTGGGAAGAGCCTACTCGCATTAACTGTCTATACCCCTCATAATTTTGTAAAATATCAAATCTCCCCTCATTCTTCTGCGCTCCAAGCATAGAGAACAAATTAGTCTGTTTGACTGATTCCCTACCCACTATTTTAAACATCCGTTACCCCCACCACCCAGCATGTAGTATCTACAAAGTGCATTGCAGTTTCCCATCCGACCTCCCAAATCTACAACTTTTACCACCAAGCACAAAAGCTTCAGGTTCATGAGACCACCATCTGCATGCATGTTCCCGTCCAAGTTGCATCATTTCTGGGTCTGGATCATGGAAATTTAATATTGAATTCTCCAGCTTTAAATAACTTGCTCTTCCTTATTGATTGAATTAGGACTGGCCATTTTTGCCTGCCATTCCTCTCTTCCTTTTTTCTTTCATTTGTAAGTTCTGGCCTATTGGGCATGTCCCAGTAGACCAATCATTATTGAGACTTTACAGCATTAGCAACACATTACACAGACAAAGCAGCTTAACTACCCCTTAATGACTACATTATTTCACCCTATCAGAGAATTCCCTTTGTTCCACCTATCATCCTTCCCCACCATTTCTGCTACCTAAACTGACTTGTTTTCTGTCAGTTCTGAAGTGTATTTAACCTGAAATGTTAATTGTTTTTCTTACCACAGCTGTTGCCAGATCTGCTGAGCTTTTCCAGCACTTTCTGTTTTTATTACCACCTCAAAAGGCAATTGGGAGGAACAACAAATGCTGGCTTGCTAGTGATTCCCAAATTCTGAAAATAAACATGTTTTTTAAATACTGCCATAAGATCTTTTAGATCAGCCAAGAGGATTGGTTGGTCTAAAAGACAAACCCTAACCAGGCTGCACTTCTTCAGCTCTACATCAAAGTATCAGCCTAGATTTTTCTACTCAAGTTTCAAAAGTGGAACCATTTTGTTTAAAATTTATTTGTTCATGGGACGTGTTGTTCACTGGCAGTGCAGACATTTATTGTCAATTGTTACTCACAGAACCTTCTGAGGCAAGTGTGCAATCAACTGAGCTTCAGCAGAGATTACAAAGTAACAATCCAAATTGAATACATAATATGATCATGACCAATTCACCTGAAATAAAACTTTGATGATCCCTTTAGTTTATTTCAATCTTTTGGGGAAAAACAAATTTTCAAATCCCTCCAAAATTTACAGCACATTAAGATGGATAAATTCCCAGGGCCTGACCAAGTGCATCCTCAGACTTTTTGGGAGGCTAGAAAAGAAATTGCAGAGGCCCTTGCGGAGATATTTGCTTCATCATTAGCCACTGGTGAAGTTCCCGAGGACTGGAAAGTGGCTAATATTGTTCCTTTGTTTAAGAAGGGTAGCAAGGACAAGCCCAGGGAACTACAGACTGTCAGCCTGACATCAGTACTGGAGAAGTTACTGGAGGGAATTCTGAGGGACAGGATCTACCAGCTTTGGATAGATAGAGTCTGATTAGGAGGAGTCAGCACGGCTTTGTGTGTGAATAGTTGTGTTTGACAAACATTTTAAGAGTTTTTTTTAAAAAGTGGTAAGCAAAATGGTAGACAAGGGTAGGGCAGTGGATGTTGTCTGTTTGGACTATAAGCAAGGCCTTCAACAAGGTCCCGCATAGTAGGCTGGTCTGAAAGGTTAGGTCCCATGGAATCCAGGGAGAGCTAGTTAAGTGGATTCAAAATTGGCTCGGAGTAGGATGCAGAGGGTGGTGGTTGAAGATTGTTTCTCGGAATGGAGGCCAGTGACTAGTGGTGTGCTGCAGGCATCAGTGTTGAGACCCTTGTTATTCGTTATTTACATAAATGATTTGGATGCAAATGCATAAGGCTTAATCAGTAAGTTTGCAGATCACACAAAATTAGGAGGTGTTGTTGACATTGAGGAAGGTTATCGTAAATTACAGGGGGATCTTGATCAGTTAGGGAAGTGGGCTGAGGAGTGGCAAATGGATCTTAATGCAGATGAGTGTGGGGTGATGCATTTTGGAAAGTCAAACCAGCATAGGACTTATACTATGAATGATAGGGCACTAGGGAGCATAGTGGAACAGAGGGACCTAGGAGTATAAGTGCATAGTTAGCTGAAAGCAGCATCACAGGTAGACAGGGTGGTGAAAAAGGTGCTTAGCATGCTGGCCTTTATCAGTCAGGGCACTGAGTACAGGAGTTGGGACATTACATTGCAGTTGTTTAAGTTGTTGGTGAGACCGCACTTGGAGTACTGTGTACAGTTTTGGTCACCTTGTAAAAGGAAAGATGTGGTTAAACTGGAAAGAGTGCACAAAAGATTTACGAGGATGTTGCCCGGACTAAAGGGTCTGAGTTATATGGAGAGATTGGCCAGGCTTGGTCTTTATTCCTTGCAATGTAGGAGAATAAAGGAACAATTTTTTCCCCAGGGTAGCAGAGTCCAAAACTATAGGGCATAGATTTAGGGTGAGAGGGGAAGGAATTAAAAGGAACCTGAGGGGCAACATTTTCACACAGAAGGTGGTGAGTAAAGGGAACGAGCTGCTGGAGGAAGTGGTTGTGGCAGGTACAATAGTATCATTTAAGCAGCACTTGGACAGGTACATGGAGGGGTAAGCTTTGAGGGATACGGGCCAAACGCAGGAAATTGGGACTAGGTGGGTGTGCACTGTGGATGAAATGGACTTATTGGGCCGAAGGTCCTGTATCCCTGCTGTATTGGTCTATGACTCTGTGAGGCACAGTCATGACAAAGCACAAACTACAAGCTGGGTTTCCTCATTGTTAACAATAACACGGGGCTGTGAAAGAAGGGATGAAGTAAGGCAACTAAGAGAGAAAAGATCGGTCTGGAGAAAATGCAAGTGCAGGCTAGCTATCACAGGAAGATGGAATAAATGTTGAAAATATGAAATAAAAATACTGGAAATGCTAATTATCTGACGAAATTAAGTTGTATTATTTCAAAGTAAGCCTGGCTATCCAGCAATGCCTGTTTTCATTTGTTTTCTACAATCCAGTGTGCTTTGATTTTGCAATCTACCCATAAGATCAGCAAAAATCATTAACAAGTAACACAGAAAATTTCCAAACCTTCCCCCCGCCACAAATCTGAAGACGTAGAAAATCGTGGTTTTGAAACCAAAGATTTAACAGTAACATTTAAGACTATTTAACAGGGAAAAAATGTAAAAGAATAAAGTCTGTTGAATAGAGTTTAATTCTTTTATCTTCAAGTCACTATGAACAGCGATTTATCTGCGAATTTAAGCTCAGGAAGCTGATTCTTAATAAACCAGTGTTTATTTAATGGCTTTCTTGTGTTTTGTATTATGCACAGGATGCATGCTAATTTTAATCAAACACACAAATTAGGGAGAGAAGGTGTATTTCAGATTTCACATTAACCAGGCGCTACCGCTTTCGATCATTGTGCAATCACTAGGCCCGAAACCGACCACATTTTCTAGAAAGGTCGGGTAGATGGTTTAAAGTGATAAGAAATATACAGGAAAGAGCAGATCTCCTCTGTGCAACAGGAAGGTAAATTGTGGAAAGCAATCAGAGCTTCACAAACTGATTTAATTACCCCAAGGGCAGCGATTCAGCGCGTCCTCTCCCCGCCTCCGCTTTGGCCCGAACCCTGAATCCCGGGCCCCGATTCCCGAGGGTGCTCCATTTCCACGTACTCTCCCCGCGAAAAATGCCTGAGTTCTGGCCAACCAGAGGCTGATCGAAATGAGAAGGCGCGGTACCAGCCGCCGCCATTGCTCTGGCCCGCACGACAGCGATCAGAGACCAGTGGCGCCATGACGCGGCGCCGACCGTTAAACGGCCCAACCCGCGGCCGCAACGCAGCCCCAGCAACAGCCTCACCATTGGACCGAGCGCTGGCGGAGAGCGGCGTCCTGGGGAGGCGGTCTGCTGCCGTTATTATTAGTGGTAATGCAGGGGAAGTGGCCTGTTACTAATATTACTCACGGTTACTTAGGGGAGCAAGGCCTTGTTCTTCTATTACTCGTGGTGATCCGGGGAAGCAGTCTGTTACTATTATTACTGTTGGTAATGTAGGAGAGCTGGCGTTTTGCTACTATTATGATGGCAATACTGGTATCCTGCTCAGTTGTTATAATTACTTTGATTATTAAGAAGATGTCCTGCTACTAATAATGGGTGAGAGGTAACTTATGGTGTTACAGAACTAGTCTGCCACTGTTGCACAGATGATGATGTAGGAGGGATGATCTGTTCGTAATGTTACTAATGGTAAGAAGGGGAGCAGGTTATTTTCTATTTTTACTTATGATAATCTGGGGAGGGCTGTCTTTTACTGTTATTACTGATGGTAATGTAAGAGATGCAGTGTGTTCCAGTCAGTGCCGATGATTATACAGGAAAGGTAGTCCATTACAAATTCTAGTGATGATAATGTAGGAGAGAGTACATAACTAATGTTACAGGTGATAATATGGGAGCTACAAGTTTGTTAAAAGTAGTGTCACTATGCACAAAAAGAGGCCATTCAGTTCCATTCCGCTGCCTTTCCCTATACTTTCCCTTTTTCTCATCCATTTTGAAAGCCATGATGGATTTTGCACCACCTCTACAGGCAGTGATTTACAGCTATTTTTCTCGTTTTACTTTCTATATCATTTGCTCTTGACTCTATATCAGTGTCCTTTAACCATCTGTTAATGGGAACATCCCATCTCTATTTGCCCCTTCTAAACCCATCATCATCTTTTATACCTCTTTCCAACCTCCTCTGAACCTTTCTTTGAAAACCAAGGGGAACAACCTTGGAGCTTCTCCAAGATAACCTTTGATCTGAAATCCCTTATCTCTGGAACAATCCTAGTAAATGTTTTCTACACCCTCTCTAGGACCTTCATATTCTTTCCAAAAAGTGGTGATCAGAAATGGAAGCAAAATGCCATTTGTGGCCTAATCTGTGTATTGTAAATATTCAATATTACCCTTCTGTTTTTGTATCCTCTGCCACTATGCATCCCACGATCTCATATACAGTAAACACTTGTTTATGCGATCATAATTCTCATGCAAATTTCTAAGAATATTAAGCAATTTTGTTTCACAAATTTGAATTTGATGCACCACATTTCGACGTGATGTTGTACACGTGCTGTGTCTCCTCAGTTTATGGTACAGCAGCCTGCCCTCAGTCCCTCACATGTATTTACAAGTGGCAGTTGGTTCCAACTGTGTTTCATAAACTACTGTATTTATCTCATCTAAACACCATGTCAAATAAGAATACACCTGGCAAAGGTATGAAGCGGAAACATGTTGTTCTAACATAGAACCATAGAACAATACAGCCCACCGTGTTGTGCCAACCTTCAAACCACACCTAAGACTATCTAACCACTTCCTCCCACATATCCTTCTACCTTAAATTCCTCCGTATGCTTATCTAACAATCTCTTGAACTTGACCAACGTATCAGCCTCCACCACCACCCCAGGCAGCGCATTCCATGCACCTCCTCTGGGTGAAAAACCTCCCTCTGACATCTCCCTTGAACTTCCCACCCATTACCTTAAAGCCATGCCCTCTTGTATTGAGCATTGGTGCCCTGGGGAAGAGGTGCTGGCTGTCCACTCTATCTATTCCTTTTAATATTTTGTATACCTCTTAATATTCTTAATATTTTGTATACCTCTATTATGTCTCCCCTCATCCTCCTTCTCTCCAATGAGTAAAGCCCTAGATCCTTTAGTCTCTCTTCATAATCCATACTCACTAATCCAGGCAGCATCCTGGTAAATCTCCTCTGCACCCTCTCCAATGCCTCCAAATCCTTCCTATAATGAGGCGACCAGAACTGGACACAGTACTCTAAGTGTGGTCTAACCAGAGTTTTGTAAAGTTGCAACATTACTTCGCGGCTCTTAAACTCGATCCCACGACTTATGAAAGCTAACATCCCATAAGCTTTCTTAACTACCCTATCCACCTGTGAGGCAAATTTCAGTGATCTGTGGATATGAACCCCAGATTCCCTCTGCTCCTCACACTGCCCAGAATCCTGCCATTAACCTTGTCCTCCACCCTGGAGTTTGTCCTTCCAAACTTCTCCGGATTGAACTCCATCTGCCACTAGTCAACCCAGCTCTGCACCCTATCAATATCCCTCTGTAAGCTTCGACAGCCCTCCACACTATCCACTACACCACCGATCTTTGTATCATCCGCAAACTTGCTAACCCACCCTTCCACCCCCTCATCTAAGTCATTAATAAATATCACAAAAAGTAGGGGTCCCAGAACCGATCCCTGTGGGACACCACTAGTCACAGCCCTTCAATCCGAATGCACTCCATCCACCACAACCCTCTGCTTTCTACAGGCAAGCCAATTCTGAATCCACACGGCCAAGCCTCCCTGGATCTCTTGGCCTCTGACCTTCTGAAGAAGCCTACCATGTGGAACCTTGTCAAACGCCTTACTAAAATCCATGTAGACCACATCTACTGCAGTACCCTCATCAATCTTCCTGGTCACCTTCTCAAAGAACCCTATCAGACATTAAAACAGAAAATGGAACCATGTAAAAAGGTGAAATAGGAATTATGAAAGAATTCAACATTGGTTCCTTAAAATTTATATTAAATCACAAAATGCAAAGCTTAAAGGGGTCTTCCTGAACTCAGAGAGCGATACAAGAGTTAAAAAGCCCATACAATGCATGCAGCGAAGCTTGACTATCTTGATCATGCTTTATATGACTGGTTTTTGTTAAAGACATGAGTGGGCGCATGTATATCAGGGCCAATGCTAGTAGACAAAGCAAAGGAATTTTATGAAAAAATGAAAATCACAGAGCCATGTGCCTTTTCTCAAGAATGGTTCATATACTTCAACATTCGGCATGGGATTTGAAGACTAGACATTTCCAATGAACAGGAATTCGCCAATGCAAAAGCAAGAAAAGAATGTTGTGAAACTTCTAAGAATTTAACTATTGAGCATGATCTGACTGCCGAGCAAATCTATAATACTGATGAAACAGGGTTAATATGATGCTGCCTTCCAAACAGAGCTTTAGCTGGTGTGAATGAAAAAGTTGTGCATGGATCTAAACAAAACAAAGATTGCTTAATCATGCTTATGTGTGCAAATGCAATAGGAACCCATTGAGTGAAATTGTTCATTATCTGGAAGTATTCAAAGCCAAGATATTTTAACTGCATTACACATCTCCCTGCTGATTATAAATCAGCTAAGTAATGCCCGGATGGATGCAGAATCTTTAATTTGTGAGGTTCATCATCTTTTTGTACCGAGCATAAAAGAACATTTACAAAAAGAATGACTGCCTGAAGATAATAAAGTTGTCCTTTTGTAAGGTAATTGCCATGCTCATTCTGCAGAAGTATTTTTGTTAATTTTCTCCCTGCCAATGTGACCAGTTTAATTCAGCCTATGGATCAGGGGGTGATACACTTATAAAAGTGTTGCACCAATGTGACTTTATGAGAAAGTTGATGAACTACAAAGGGAAAGTTCAAGATTTTGAGTCAAAATATTCCATCAAAGATGCAATTTTTTAATGTCTTGCTCATGGAAACAGATGAAGACTGAAACACTGCCAAGATGTTGGCAAAAACTATGGCTTCTTGTCATGTTTGAAAAAGGGTCATCTGATGAAAAAGAGACGAGATTCTGCAGATGCTGGAATCTGGAGCAACACACACAAAATGCTGGAGGAACTCAGCAGGTCAGACAGCATCTATGGAGGGAAATAAACAGTCGATATTTTGTGTCGAGACCCTTCATCAGGACTGGAAAGGAAGAGGGCAGAAGCCAGAATAAGAAGGTCAGGGGAGGGGCGGAGCACAAGCTAGCAGGTGATAGGTGGGTTCAAGTGATGGGTGAGTCCAGGTGAGAGGAGGAGGGTGGGGGAGGAGGGAGAAATAAGAAGCTAAGAGGTGATAGGTAGAAGAGGCGTAGGACTGAAGAAGAAGGAATCCAGCAGGAGAGGGCAGTGGACTGTGGAATAAAGGGAAGGAGGTGGGGAATAGATGGGCAGGTCATGAGGGCGGGGAAAGGGATGGACAGGTCATGAGAGTGGGGGAAGGGGAAAGAGAAAGGGGGAGGGGGCCTCAGGAATGAGGGAAGACAAAGGAGAAAAGAAAAAAAGAGAGGGGGGTGGGAGAAGAGGGGAGGGGTTTCTGGAAGTTAGAGAAATCACAGTTGCAACTTCTCTTTTGGCTCCTCCCACTTTCTCCAAACTAAAGATGTAGCCATGGGTATTCGCATGATCCCCAGCCATGCCTGCCTTTTCGCCGGCTACGTGGAACAGTCCATGTTCCAAGCCTACACTGGCCCCCTACTCTTTCTCTGCTACATTGACGACTGCACTGGGGCTGCTTCCTGCACCCACACTGAGCTCAGCAATTTCATCAACTTTGCCTCCAACATCCACCCTGCCCTCAGATTTACATGGTCCATCTCCGACACCTCTCTCTCCTTTCTGGATGTCTCTGTCTCCATCTCCAGTGACAGATTAACCATCGACATATTTTACAAACCCACTGACCCCCACAGTTACCTTGACGACACCTCTTCCCACCCAGTCACTTGTAAGGACGCCATCCCCTTCTCCCAGTTCCTTTGCCTCCATCTCATTTATTCCCATGATGAGGCTTTCCACTCCAGGACATCCAAGATGTCCTCCTTTAGTAAACCTTCCACCACCATCAATGCTGCCCTCACCCACATCTCCTCCACTTCCCGCATGTCTGCCCATTCCCCCACCGACATAACAGGGACAGGGTTCCCCTTGCCCTCACCTACCACCCCACGAGCCTCCGCATTCAACACATCATTCTCCACCTCCAATGGGATCCCACCACTAGACACTTCTTCCCCTCCCCCTCCCCCACTTTCCATAGGGATCACTCTCTCCGCAACTCCCTTGTCCACTTGTCCCTCCCCGCAGATGACCCTCCCAGCACTTAACCCTGCAACCGCACTAAGTGCTACACCTGCCCCTACACCTCTTCCCTCACCACCATTCAGGGACCTAGACACTCCTTCCAGGTGAGGCAGAGCTTCACCTGTGAATCCGAGAGTGTCATTTATTGTATCCGGTGCTCCCGGTGCGGTCTCCTCTAGACCCGGCGCAGATTGGGTGACCACTTCGTCAAGCACCTTCATTCCGTCCGCCACAAAAGCAAGGATCTCCCAGTGGCCATCCACTTCAATTCCACATCTCACTCCCATACTGACATGTTTATCCACGGCCTCCTCTACTGCCACATTGAGGCCAGACGTAGGTTGGATGAACAACACCTCCTATTTCGCCTTGGTAGTCTCCAACCTGATGGTCTCAACATGGATTTCTCTAACTTCTGGTAACCCCTCCCCTCTTCTTCATCGCCCCTTCTTCTCTTTCTTTTCTTTTGTCCATTGTCTTCCCTCATTCCTGAGGCCCCCTTCCCCACCCTCATGACCTGCCCATCCCTTCCCCTTCCTATCTATTTCACACCTCCTCTTTATTCCATGGTCCACTGCCCACTCCTACCAGATTCCTTCTTCTTCAGTCCTATGCCTCTTCTACCTATCACCTCTCAGCTTCTTGCTTCTCCACTCTCCTACCTTCCCCCTCTCACCTGGACTCGCCTATTACCTGAACTCACTTATCACCTGCCTGCATGTACTCTTCCCCCTCCCCTGACCTTCTTATTCTGGCTTCTGCCCTCTTCCTTTACAGTCCTGATGAAGGGTCTCAACCTGTCTATTTCTCTCCATAGATGCTGCCTGAACCTGCTGAGTTCCTCCAGCATTTTGTGTGTGTTGCATCTGATGAAGAAGTTTTTAACGGATTTTGTGTGCATAAAGGCAAACAGATGGCAACTATGTGTGATGAAATCATGGAATTAGTAGACTGTGCAAGTACTGAAAATCCAGTGGAAAAACTTTCAAGAGATGAACTAAATGAGTGGCTGGAAATTGAGAAGAATGTACCTGTTACAGTGATATTAAATACTGATGAAATCATAGAAAATCATAACAAACCTAAAGTTCAAAAAGAAGTATATGATGATGGAGAGTCAGCAGAAAATAAATCTTTTGGAAAATAGCTGCCAAATGGTTTGAAAATGTTTTGAAACTAGCTGAGCAACAAAATTGCTTTTCTGCTCAAACGGTATTGCAGTTTTATCTCCTTTATTTACACTTCTTGTATGAGGAAAGGAAGGCATACAAGCAGGCAGACATAAGGGATCTATTCAAGAAAGCTAGTAGGCTTAAATCTCCTCAGCCTTTGTCTTTGATTCATGCAAATTCTGTTGAACCTGATGAAATGCCATTCGAGTATCCAGAACACAGCGGATAAATTTCACTACCCTTTTGACATTGAGAATTAAGTGATTTTAAGTCTCCACATAACCTACATAAGATTGTTTTGATGAAAACAAGCTTAAACATTGAATTTTATTTCAAGTAATATACAAAGTAGGTGTGAATAGACAGTTTATTTAAAGAGCAACACCCTCTTTGAAGATTTGTCACTTCATGTGATAATGAGTACAGTCATTCATTTGGTTTCTTTTTGCTGTATTTTACATCAATACTGTTTAGCCTTAAAAAATATAGAACTGCAGTGTAAAACATTGTTATTTAAAGAGGTAAGGAGATGACATGTAGTTCAGCAATTTATTTAAAGGTTTATCATAGAATACTAATGTGTGATGGTTTATTTTGAGCAATTCTCATGCAAGAGGCACATGTATACTTCCCTAAGTCTATCACGATTCTTCTCACTGCTTGCTATGACTCCAAGCTTGATGTCATTTGCAAATTTTGAAATTTCAACCTGCACGCTCATATCTAAATAATTGAAAAGACCAAATGGAAATTAAAAAAAAGACAAGGCCTTGGGAGCAGTGGTATACTTGCTGTTCTAAATCTTAGCAGAGAGGAACTTCAGTCACAAATTCACAATCTCATCTCTCACATCTAGGAAAAGGGGGCCATGCTTGGCAACCTCAAATATGTCATAGTAGTGACATATCTGATGACAGTAACTACAGAAGGCCCTCCTGCTGTCTGCCATGGGGTAAGTCACTGTGAGGGTCCTCCTCAATCACCAACCCACTGGCCAAGAAACTTCTCCCTGAATCACGGTCTGGATTCTATTCATCCAAAGACACAATGCGGCACCTCACTCGCAATAAGCTTCCTGCTGAAATTGAGCTCATATACAGGACAAATGAGGAACTTTTCAACCTGAGTTTTCGCTACTTCAGAACAAAGGAGGGCCAACTCTAGTGAGTAAGCTGCAGTTCACAGATGCAAGTATATGTGCATATTTGGAGGTCAAGCTCTAAGTCATTGTCAACTCATTTACTGAAGCATTCAAGGCAATAGCCTCAACCTAACATCTGCCAAGCAAAGTCAGCTACCAACCTGCCCCAACTTTCACCAGCAGCCTTCAACAATAAAGGTCCATCCTGACATGCTGGAAAATGTGGACAACCTTGGGTAGATATTGATGATTAAATTCACAATCACCTGCACTGGCTCATCTTTTGGCCACCTGAGGAAAACTGAAGATCAAGATCTCAAATCTGGATCAAAGATCATGGTCTGCTGAACTATGGTGATTCCTGCCCTTCTGAATGCTTCTGAGACATGGGCAACTTACAGCAGGCACCTCAAAGCGCTAGAGAGGTACCACCAATGCTGCCTCTGCAAAATCCCCCAACTCCAAAAACAGTACAAGGAAATTAATGTCAGTGACCCCTCCTAGGCCAATATCCGCAGCACTGGGAACTATAGAGCAGTAAGCCTAACATCTGTGGTAGGTAAGTTATTGGAGGGGATTCTAAGGAATAAATGCATTTGGAAAGATGGGGGTTGATTAGGGATAGTCAGAACGACTTTGTGCATGGGAGATCATGTCTCACAAATTTGATTGAGTTTTTTGAAGAAGGAACCAAGAAGGTCTCTGAGGGCAGGGTGGTAGACAGTCTTTATGGACTTCAGTAAGGCCTTTGATTAGGTTCCACATGATAGGATGCTATGGAAAGTTAGCTTGCGTAGAATCCAGGGAGAGCCAGCTGATTGGAAACATAATTGGCTCTTGATGTTAGGAAGCAGAGGGTGATGGTGGAAGGTTGCTTTTCAGACCAGAAACCTGTGACCTGTGGTGTGCCTCTGGGATCGGTGCCGGGCCCATTGTTGTTTATCATCTATATCAATAATTTGGATGAAAATGTACAAGGCATGGTTAGTAAGTTTGCAGATGACACTAAAATAGTTGGTGGCATAGACAGTGAAGATGGTTATCGGGAATTACAGAGGGATTTTGATCAGTTGGGTAAGTGGGCAGAGCAATAGCACATAGAGTTTAATTCAGGTAAGTATGAAGTGTTGGATTTTGGGAACACAAATGAGGGTAGGATATTCACAGTCAATGGTAGGGCTTTGGGGAGTGTTGTAGAACAGAGGGACCGAGGAGTACAAGTACATGGTTCCCAGAAAGTGGCGTCACAGGTAGACGGTGGTGAAGAAGGCTTTTGGCATGCTGGCCTTCATCAATCAGGGCATTGAGTATGTAAGTTGGGATGTTATTTTGCATTTGTACAAGATGTTGTAAAGATACCATTAAGCTGGAAAGTGCAGAGGAGATTTACGTGGATGTTGCTGAGGGACTGAGTTATGGAGAGAGGTTGAGTAGATTGGAGCGTAGGAGAATGAGTGGTGATATTATGAAGGTGTATAAAATCATTAGGGACATGGATACAGTGAATACATTCCAGTCTTTTTCTCAGGATTGGGTCTTATAGGACATAGGAATTAGCTGCCAGAGGAAGTGGTTGAGGAATGTACATTAGCAACATTTAAGTGACATTTGGACAGGTATGTGGATAGGAAAGGTTTAGAGGGATATTAGCCAATGTGGACACATGGGACCAGCTTAGATGGGAATCTTGATTGGCATGGACCAGTTGGGCTGAAGGGCCTGTTCCTGTGCTCTATTACTCCATGACCAGAGTTGTGAAACAGACACCTTTTCAGATTTCCAATATGGCAAGAGATTACCATGTGGACAGGTGGGAAGATTCTAGAATTTCAAAGCCTCCTTGAAAAAATGAGAATCCCTGGCACACAACTGCTCAGAATGAAGGAGTAATATGGATTGTATTGAGAACTTTGAGTACATGCATCAGGACCCTACAAAGAACCAATATAAAAAGTGGAAGGAGCATAGAACCCATTAGCTTGCCCCATCAATCACCTCCTGCTCCACGGAGTCTGTTGGTCACACATTGGCCTCATTAGCCACCTCAGAATCCACAGAACTGGAGATCCTAAGGACTGCCCAACAAGACATAACGGTGAAAATTCTGGATATTCTTAAGTGTGCATCTAAGACAGATAACCATCCATAGCAGACTTACTTTTATCTAATTTGACTTTGTTCAACTTCATTTTGATCTTCAAACAATATGTGTTTAAAAGTTACATCATTATGCATGGATGTATTTTTGTACCAAAGCAATTCAATTGATCCCTTATGATTGCAGAAGCCAAGACAATTAAGATTACAGAGCCCTTGTAGATTGACAACAAATCTAGATACCAGTTTTAATGTAAGAACTAGAACCATTTTTACAGTTTGCAAGTACTTAGAAGTCTATCAAAATAAATTCATACTGAGTATTCAGAATCAAAGCAATTTAAAAAAAAGATTTAATTTCTGCCTTAAGTATATTCAGCAACTGAGCCTGCACAACTGTCCTGTGTTAAGAACTCCAAAGATTTGCAACCATCTGCTTGAAGGAATTCCTGCTCATCTCTATCCTGAATGGCCGACCCCTTATTTTGAAGCTGTGGCCACAGTTTTAGGCCCCCAGCTGAGGAAAACGCCATCTCTTCACTTCTGTCTCTACCCTGTCAAGCCCTTAAGAATTTTGCAAATTTCAGTAAGATATCCTCTAAATTTAAGAGACTACATGCTCTATCTACTTAATCTATTCTCATACAATGATCATGGGATGGTAGGTTTAATCAGAACTTTTGCTGCACTCTCTCCATTTCAAGTATATCCTTCCATAGGTAAGGAGACTAGACCTGTACATAATATTCCAGGTGTGGTTTCACCGGGGTCATATATAATTTTAGCAAGATGTCCCTTGCTCTTAAATACTCTAATGATAAAGGCCAACATACCATTTAACTTCCCAATTCTGAGCTGTTTTGCACGTTAAATTTCAGTAATTTATGTACAAGAACATCTGTATCCCTCCTCAATTCAACACTTTTCAATTGAGCACACTTATTAAACTGCTCTACCTTTTTTTTCTCTACCAGGGTGAATGTTTTTTGGACATTACACTCCATCTGCCATATCCTTGTCCATTCACTTAACCTGTCTATGTCCCCTAAAACCTCTCTGCTTGCTCCTCACCCTGTCATCCAGATTTGTATCATAAACATAGTTGGCTATATGACACAGTCCCTTCATCCAATTCATTAGGGTAGATTGTGAACAGCTGGGGCCACAGCACCGATCCCTGTGACACCCTGCTAAAAATATCAGCCTCCCAACATAAGCTCTGTCTTGTGTCCATTTGTAAATCAATCCTCATTGTACACCGGTATATTACCTCCAATATTTTACCCTTTAATTTAGTAATATCTTATATAGTTTCTTAACAAAGGCTATCTCAACGTCCAGATACACCACCTGGATTGGTTCATCTTTATCTCTTCCTCAGGTTACATGCTTTATCCCCAAGAGATGTGTCAAACGTGATTCTGCCCAACCAAAGTAATTTTTTTTAGTGCCCTGCAAGGCTAAAGTGGTGATGAGATTTGACTGGAGATTGAAATGCTCGTCATTTTGTTCACACTGCCCATCCGTTGGCTAGAAGAAGACTTCCCAATATGTGTTTCATAAATGTGCACTGGTTGAACCATTTGTGAATTGCAGCCTTTCAGCACTGCACACAACAATGTCCTAACGTTTTTACAGCTCAACTAAACCTTAGGAATAGAAATCTAGACTGAGTTTCAAATGATTAGAAATTACCATGGAACTATCTAATTAAACGAAGACCTTTCTCCACATTGTTACATGTTTTGAACAGTTCTTCTTGTTTTGATGTCACTATTAAGTGGAAACCTGCCAAATAATGATCGATCGGCCTCCGCGGAGGGAACATTAGCATCAATTGAAACAATTACGTTGCCGAGTGAACACATTTTTCCTGAGAAGTTGAGGTTTAATAATTAGAGTGAAGTTCAGGCAATCAGGGGCACTGCACAGTATGTCAGACAATTGTAAGTTTCAAGTCTATGTAAATAAAAAAGACGATTAAAAATCGGATTTAGACGTTTGTGCTAAATAACTTTCAGTATAGTTTCTGTCTGAGTACTATTGAACGTTAATAGATTTTTTAACATTTCGTAGTGAAATAAGCGGTACTGTAAAGGAATTTTTTACATATAATAAGTTTTTAGCCGACATGAATACTCCTCGCAGGCCATCAAACTAGATACACGGATTTAGTCGAACCCGATTTTGTGCTGTTTAGGTTATTAAGACAAAGTCTATTAAAATAATTCATTCAAGCTATCTTTTAAGTGTAGGCGTGAGTGTGAAAACATAGATACAATCCCGAAAATATCCAGTTTGTCCAACATTCTAAATTACGCCACTCTCAACAAACCAAATAATTAAGCAAATAACCAAGATATTGACACACGTTCTCCATAAATAATTGATATAAACATTGGTATAGTTGGGTTAGCAAAATTGAAATGATTAATCGAACAAATAAAATAAATGGACGGATATTTTATTTTAGATCAGTACAGTAAGATAAGTTAAATACCAGCGTAAAATATTCTTCCAAAAATGCGGATATATTTGGGATGTCTCCATGTCATTTAAAACAAAAAAAATTAATTCGGTGTCAATACATGCCCATTATTCTCCATGTCATAACGCAGGTCAGGTTAACATGTTGGACGCATTACTTTGATTAATTTCAGTTATGTAACAGTTTGGTATAAATTTGTTAGCTAGGCTGGTTGGTCGTACATTTTCCGCCACTGAACAGTTTCGCGAAGATTTCAATTATATCGAAGATGATTGAGAACGGAATACGTTTTTGAAGGCTTTAATGATCGAAGAAAGTGCGCACCCGGTTGTGCACATTACTTTTTTTAAAATTAATTCCTGTTTTTAGTGCAAACCGATTTCAATTGAAAGTGCATAGCCAATCAGTCGAGCCGAGTTTTCACTCCTAGCATCCCGACCAAGCCTTTCAGCACCATGAAGCAGTAAACACTTGAAAACGTCAGCTTCCTCACTTCTCAAAGGTTGAAGCGCTGTTGCTTCTATGTCATCATATCGGACTTGACCGACAAAACGAAGGAAAAGGTCTCCGGCACAGTCCGTGTAACACATGGTAACTGTTATTTAAACATTTCACAAATAGCGCCTTGCTTATTAATCGCGAAATATTTAGAGATTTTTATATACTTAAAATTAAACGATATTTTAGATCAACTTCCACTACACATTTATTTCCATAATCGCATTCAATTATATATATATTTACATATTCTTTTGAGATATTTGTATCTTGATAATGTTAACTTACGTTTCAAATAGTTCAATCAAAAATTGCCAGTGTGACATTGGTACGACAATTAGCGTTAGAAGCCTTGCGATGAGTTTTAGGCAGTTTCCAGTTTAGACGGGATCGGGGTTGGTCGTCTTTGCTTGAGTTTGAATCTCCGATTGACCCGAATTCAGAAACTGTCCCGTTGCACCGACGTACAACCGGGATCGCATTGGCCACTTCTGAAATTCATGAAGGAAAATATATGTTTATAATTTGTTTGCTGCTTCGACTATTTCGTTTTGGAAGTATACGTTGCTTTATAAATTTGCGATTTAAAGTCTGAACGCCTATCAAACATAAAAATAATTGTTGGTGAAGTATTTTGCTTTATACTGATGTTCAGCTAAATGATGTTACAGGGAAACCTGACAGGTACGATCCTGCATGCTCAACACCATTCACAGCAACTACATTTTGGGAAGGGATGAGCAACAAAAACAAATACAATTCAGATCTTACCGATTCAATGAACTATAATTACAAATAGTCACTTGTATCATGTAGGACAGAGTAATTAGTGGTAAACTTATCAAAATATATTACCAACGTTAATCGTTTTGGAAGCTCAGTTTTACCTATAGGAGCTGCATCATATTTCCCTTTATTTTTCCTGATTCGGATATGTGTGGCGATAAGTACATCCTGAGCAAGGAATCATCATAATGTTAATTTATGTGTGCTTTCTAGCTTTTTTTATGTCGCAATTGTTTGAAAACATAATTTTATGTTACATGCAATTTGTATTTTGAATTGCGATTGCTGCAAGCGTTACACAAACTGCAAATTAACCAATCGTTAATGCTCTATGTTACACGCCGCAAATGTTATACTGCTGGAAGATTAAAATAGAAGGGTTAGTTACACATTACAATTATCAATACCGACTGGTAATATAAAAAAGTGTGACAAAATACTCCCGCAATATTGGAATTGCCACGATGTTGGATTTCAGAAGACGCATTCTTCATGTAATTGACCTTAATCTTTTTTCTATACATTTGCCTCAACTGTATTTAAAAAATTCACGCCGTGAGCCGGATGGTGTCGAAAATTAAATCTATGATCGGTAAGACAGGAATACTTTGGTCTTAGATATATCATTAAAAATAAAAAAAATTAGGTTTTGTTTTCACAGATGTTTTCAGTCCAGTTTTAGGCTCCCAGTACTCGTTTTAACTTGGCGCATCTTAAAACCAAACATATATCTACATCAGCGTTCCAAAAGGTCACCTAAAATGAAATATCATGCAACTCTTAACAACGTGGACAATTTTAGTAATTGCTACTTTCATTGTTAGTTGTTCGAATCTAGGATTACCTTCAAGAAAAAAAAGTTTGCGTTTATAACTCAAAAAGTAGGAGCGTCCAGCAATTGTTAGATGAAAAAACTCATTACTATAGTTTCTGTGCAAAACAAGCTTAGTGAGGTTAATTTTCAATGTGTGTATTTACTACGGGCAGTTGGTAATTTAATTTTAGAAAGTCGAAAAGTGAAGCGTAAACCTATTTCAAAAGTTGTAGTTCACTGCACACGGGGATAAGAGATTTCCCTTCGTTAAGTATGCGTGGACAAATCATTGAAAGTCACGCAGTTTTCCTTCTGTTCTGTGTGATTTCCTACATTCGGAATCTGCGAACAATTCTTTCGTCAGAACCGCCTGTGATTCCCATCAACTGCAGGGGTAATTTACTTTAACAAAACGAGATTATATATAGTTATGGAAGGAAAATGATTCGATAAGTATTTGAATTTATAACATTTCTTGAATGATTGTTAAAATAATCTAAATGTTGAAGGCTTAGAACATGTGTTTGAAAGATTACACTGACTATAGAAATACTTTACAACAGCAAATGATGGTAGGAAAGGGCAGGTTATTTAAACGAAACAATTTTTTTCACAATAAAGAGGTATTGCTGAACTCCTACTTTGACCGGATGCAGATATCCGTCCACTTTGAGAGAATGCATTAACTCAGCAGATCTCCGACCTTCCCCCTCCTCCAGACTTTCTTCCAGGGTGCGGGTTAGATGTGCAATGTAGGTGGTTGCCAGGATTAGGACATCCAGTTTGGACAGTTTAGTGTCCGGAGGAACTGAAGGTAGAGTCTTTTGCAGCTCTAAGAAGGCATGTCGCAGGGTTTGTACTCGGCTACGCTCCCGCGCTGCGTTTGCTGCCGCAGGTCTGCCCCTGACGCGAGTCACTTTCGAGCGAGATCCTAATTCTGAGTGCTTTCGAGTGGGGCAGATCAAAGAATCGGGATCCGGACAGGGGCTCGGACTGGAACTGGGACTATCCTCGATTATGGCCTTTGGAACAGCTGCAGAATCCATTGAACTTTTCTTAGGCTGAACCATTCCCCGGAACAAACGCAACTGTCATGGAAAAGCGTCAAGCTGAAAATAAACAAATTCAATCTAATTTAAAAGCGATTGGTTTAGTTTACGAAATGGCGTAATGCTAAAATTCTGCTAAAGCATGCAAGTTTCTTTAGGATTCTGTTTCAACAGTAAAGTGGATCATCATGTTGGCATGTAAGTACCAAATTTAGTCAATGTCCCAAACATATATAATTTTTGTAGTTAAGGAACTTACACAATGAATTGACTCATACTTCAATATCCAACTGCAAAATCGATCGTTGGTAATATCATCCTACAATCTATAGATTACACCAATTGGTTCCAGCGATGTGTAAACATTTTTAAAAATGAAGAAACTCCCTCTATCCTAAACTTGTGCTCATCAAAGCTCGTATTTGGCGTTCTACGCCCCGGCTTTATCTTTTGCTGCAGATCAGAATAAACCAATGTCACGTACCGTTGTGAATATATGGCGTTTCTATCTGCAAACCGAGACGCGTGTTACATTATCTTTAGTTACCTTTTTGCACGAAGCCAACACCGACTACAGAATATGTTGTTTAGAATGATTCAGTCGCTGCGAAAGCTTCCCATGTCTTTATCCTTGTTGTTTAGAATGCAGAAATGGACACGTTCTATCCCCTAAGATGAATTTTTATAAGGCAACGGTGGTAATGATTTCAGCTTCGAGCTTCGATGGAGAACAACGTTGAGTGCACACCTGAATGAGCCCCCTGCCTCTGGAGCCACTCATTGACAGCTCAAAGCGCTGACAGTTGCTACACTGAGGGCCAATTAATCACTGTGTAGCCACTGCTCGCTAAGAAGTAATAGGACACCTACGCCAACCTTCTTAAAATGGTCATATCCTAACCCATGTCCAGTGTAAGTTACATTTAAACAGAAAAAATGTACAACGATATAGGTGGTTTAATTTACATATTACAAATCAGATGGAAAATATGGAGCATTTTTAAAAGGCGGTGATGCATATTTTTCTGCCTACCTCTACGGAAATCACTGCAAATACTCCTGTAATTATTTGGTACACCCTCTATGTAAGCACAATTCATCTAGAGTATATTTATATTGTGTTAACAATGCTGTAGTGGTTACGAGGATGATGTAATCTAATTGATAATTAATATCAAATTATATTGTTAGCAAACAAAATTTTCATTCTGTTTACTTTTGAGTTGAGCTAAATTAGTACTTCCCATCTGAATGTTGACCTCTGCATTAAAGACACACATGGTTTCATTTCCACTCTCTTTTGCTAGGTGTTATCTCGGCGAGAATACGCGAGATTCATTTTCCGACGGAGAGCCGAAATAACGGCAGAGGTTGCATTCTATTCAAAAGAAAGGCTTGCATTTTATGGCGCCTTTACGTCCCTCTTAGGATGTTCTAAGGAATAAAAAGATATAAAAAGATTGAAAAAGAAGGGATGTTCTAAGGCACTTCAAGCCAATCGAGTGCTGTTTAGGCGCAGTTACAATTTAAGAAAGGCGGTAGCCAATTTGCACACAGCAAGCTCCCACATACAACTGTGTAATAATGGCCAGCTATTTTAGTAATATTGATTGAGGAATCGGTATTGACCAGGGCATGGGGGTAATTCCTCTTACTAGAAATGATGCCATGGAATCTTTTACGTTCCCCTACGAGGACAATGTCTTGGTCTAACACTGTCAAGGTTGCGTTGCACAACTCAGCCGATGATGCAACACAACCTGACAGTGGTAGGCCAAAACACAGGGATTAAAGCGAGCCATAGTACCATTTTTATTCCATACTGTAAAGAAATACAGGCAGTCATATATGTACTGCATGTTCCCAATGCATTCAGTTTTATTTTAGAGAACACCAGCAATATCGAGAGCTTACGGGTTTGCCGCAGTATATGTAGTGGGAAAGCTCTGGGGACAAAGCTGTAACCTAGCTCCTATACACCCGCAATTAGATAGTAACCTAATTGGATCAATTGACCTAAAAAAAAAGCCAAGTATTTTCCATAATTATCTACGTGTCAAAAATATGTCCAAAACGAAATGCGATTATCAGAAAATAACAGAAAAAAACATTTGCTTTAAAAATATGCTGACATCAGGTTGTGAATAATACGTAGATGCAATTACCATAAGGTATATTCAAGTGTCCTAAAAGCACTAACAGCACAATTTAATTTGTAATCAACAGATTGAAAAAAAACAGCTTAATGCCGTTACATCGTAAAAAAAAAACAAGAGTTACTAAAACATACATAAGCCGTTGACTGTAAAATATAAATTTATATTTTCGGTGACTTGATATAAGTCTCCTGATTACTTGGTAGTACTTCTTGATTAAACACGGGGGACTTGAGGTAACAAAATTAGAACCGTCTACAAAAAGACCCGCTACAAAGAATGTTGAACGTTTATTTTCTTTGATATGATGAAAGTCAGCACTTAAGTATTTATTAAAAACAAACGAAAGTTGGAATTACAAACAGCAGAATAAAATGAAAATACAAACACAGCAAATTGTAATACTTCATCAGGAGTTATGAAAGAAAGTAATATATTCTTATCTGGCATTTATGATTAGCTAATAATAGATTAAACTGAATACCCTTTGCATAAGTAAGAATATAATTGTTCTGCTGCGCAATCTTTAATACAGATAAAGAATAACAGTTGCAATTTTTCATATGCCAATTCACATAAATGAGCCAACAATATAAGCATTAAGCATGTCAGAAACATTGATAGCATGAGAAACAAATGTTTGTATAAGATGCTCTGACAGAAAATTCATTAACAGTTACCATTCCGATGAACGGTTCTCTATTTCATATTCTATAGGATTGCCTGTTTTGCTAAGCATGTCCACGGCAATTTTTGTTTTTTTTAAATGTCGGTTGTCGTTCATGGTCTTCTTATTCTAAAATATTATTTAAAATGTTTCTGCTCGTAATTTAATTAAGTATTAAATTGAAAATTTTTATTGGGATGTATCAGCAACAAAATAGTGTTCTTTTTTTAATGGAAGTTAATATTAATAGCGAATTGTTCGATAAGTAACTAATAATTCTCTCGATTATTGTTTGGAGGCATAAACGATAATTAGTGTATGTAAGAAGCAATATTAATGCCATACTAACTCAGTCCCAGAATTAATATGTTCTTTTAATTACCTGAAAGCAACCGTTTCCCCTTACATGCTTTTTTTTATTGTTTATCTGCTGTTAAAGTGCAAAAATATTACTCCACGTTTCTTTGAGCATAGGAACTGGGGTAGGATATTTAATCCCGAGAACTTCGACTACCTCCCAATGAAACCGTGGTTGATCTGTGACCTAACTCCGTATACCCACTTTCCCTCTAATTCCTTAATACTTTTCATTAGCAACAAGTGATCGATCCTATTAAAAGGGAATATAATTTCTGGCAAAATATTACAGAATTAGTGCTCTTAAAGCCACAACGCCAAATTGTAACGTAATATATATTTTAAAGGTTTCATTGTTATAAACAGCGATTTTGTTTTTCTAACACAAATGCTTCATTCACCTGTTAACTGGGATTATCCTGGGTTTAAAACGCTATCCTATAAAAATGGAAATTGACTTAACATGTGAACAAAATGGTCAGTTATAAAAAAAACACGAGACCGTTAATAAATACATGTCGACATATTTCAAGCAAATATAATCTTTACAATTCATTAGAAATGGAATAACGTTTACTTGTTTTTCTTTTTTTCTGAAAATGAGTGTAAATTCCGAATCATTAAAATTCAAATTACCGGTGTTATATATCCATCTGTGTTCACTTCACTAAAATTTGGTTAATTCAATAGTCTGTTAAACAATATAAACCCAAAACGTTTGATCATAACATTTGTAAGTTAACTACATAAATTGAAATATAACAACACGTTTATTTGCGTAAAATAATTCAAATCAACAACTGGCATTACCTTTGGAAAATGGAAAATGTACTCTCCTTGCGTAGTTAAAATCCACCGTCGTTTTACATGGATGGGGGACACAGACACTTAAAGTTCTCCTTATCTATTATCGCATATGATTACAATCTGGTGTACGCCTGATATTTCCTATTTGACTGAAAGATTAAATGACGTTACGTCGGCGTAATTAATTCGTAATTAATTAGTGTTAGTAGCTTTTGCACTTAATTCATATCAACTATTCATAGAAACATAAAGGATTAGGCTACATGTGATAGATCGATGTTACCAAAGATGCCATATAAAATATACTTGAAATATTGTCGTTGTTCATGGATTGTCGGAAAAATCTACTTAGCATCCCTTTCCCACATTCATCTCCTATAAATATATTGTTTGTATTTTGTGTTGGATTTAGAATTACGAAAGAAGTTTATTACCTTTCTTAAAATCAAGAACAAGGTAATTTTACTCTAAAATATTAAAATGTCAAAATGTTGCCTTTTACTTTCTCAAAAGAAAAACGTGCAGAGGTGTAGGTGTAATATTACATGTCATATTGGGTACACGATTTGCGGATTTAAATGTTTAGTTTCAGCAGCAACATTTCCTTATAAAATGTTCTCTGATCTAATTTGTTAAGTGTTGGTTTACATCTCTGTAGCAACGCTTCAAAAAGTAACTTGTCTTCTTTGACAGCTCGGATTACCTGATAAAGCACTAAAAGCACTATTTTAAAACTTTTAATTCGATACAATGGACGCAAACTACTGCAGTTAATAATGAAACGCATGTCCTTTAATATTGGAACATTTATTTTAAAGAATCAAAAACAGAAGAGATAGTCCGCAGGTTATTCATAGCCTAAAGCGAAGGGACCATGTCCCACTGTAAGTTTCTGTGTTTGTTATTCATTTATTGGGTTACGAAGCTTCACTATTTCAGACACTGAAACGTTCCGTTTTCATAATACAAAACCAAAAAACACAAATAACAATGCAGCAATCAAGGAAATCTGGAATGAGTACAATATAGAAATACTGCAAATGCTGGAAGTTTGAAATCTGGCATTAACACTGTTGAAGTTTGGCGTTTCGCCAAATCGGTTTGTTCACTGAACAATGTTCGTTCACTTAGTGTCAAAATATTACAATCATTTAGTTGAACATAATCCAATGAATTCGATTAAACTCATAACAAGAATTATGCCGGATCAACCTAAATCACTTCAATACAACCGAACACAGGAATCCGAACCAGAACCATGTTTACCAATTTAATCACAAAGATAAAATACATATCATGCAGCTCTTTGCAAACAAAACATTTAGGATACACTGTCCATTCGTAGGAATGTGCCCTTTAATATATAAAAATCAACGACCGGACTACAATATCATGTTATCGAAATTTTAAAAATGTAAATAATGACATTTAATTGATTTTAAAGTTAAACAAAATGAACTATTTATGTGTTTCCAACATCAGTGAACAGCGATACTATTGTTTAAGGTCTTCGATTTCAGTTTGCACCGTTAGTGATGCTGCGACGAAGTTTGAGAGATATTCCGAACTGGCTGAGAGTCGGCGGCTTTTCTTAAATCTGGTTTCTGTGGTAAAAGAAAGATACATTTTCAACACATTTTTTCAAATAATTAAAAAAACCTAAAAGACAAAAATCATTTCGATGCTCATGTTTTCTTGATTCCATTCAGGAAAGTCTATCCATGTTGGTATCTTCAACTTCGTAAATTTTACTGAGTTTTGGTGAATTCATACTTGAAGTCCTCTGTGCATACCTAAGAAGGGTTATGCTTGATTTGGAGTCAACGCATCAGATTCTAGATTGATTCTTAGAATAATACTGATTCTTAGAATAAGTGGGTTGTACAATGAACAGAAATTGAGCAACAGCCATTGGAGTTTATAAGAAGGAGAAATGATCTAAGCGATGCTCAGAGAGATTGGCAGCGACGATACTGGGATCCTTTACTCGGGACAGAGAAAACAGAACTACGGGGCATGGTCACAACTTAATGGATTGGATTTTGAATATGAGTAAAGCATTCTGCAATACATCTTTGGGATTCTTTAATTTTGAGAATATTCAAGGATTAGATTGTTATAATTCTCATTCTTGTGACCAAATGCCTCCAGGGGGATTGGGCAGGGAAGTGGAGTCGAGATTCAGGATTGGCCATGGCCTTATTTAATAGCATGACAGATGCTGGACCATTTAGCTGATTTCCACTTTCAAGTCTTATGTTCATAATCCCTCATGAAAACTGTGTTCAATAAAGAAAAATCTTTTGAGTCAAGTTTGTAAAAATAGCACAATTAAAACAATTTGAAACAACGTTTGATTTAATGTGCATAAATATACATGAAGAAGACAGTTAGAGTGTTACAAACCAATTACAACAGTATCTGGTCAGAGTGACCAAATGCTTAGTTATACCACCAAGCATTAATCAGGATTTTGGATCAAGCTGAGATCCCTAGATTTATGTACAGTATACAAAACTATAGTTCCACACTTGATCACTTAAATCTAAATGGGGGCATGGTTACTAAAGTGTGGCAAATGATTATGCTAAAGTTGCCGCATAAAACACACCCTAAGCTTTTACTTTTCAAATGAAAATATAGTTTTGTAGAAAGCAAGGCAAGAGCAACTTGCATTCACATAGCATCTTAAAAGTTGAAACGTGTCTTAAGGCACTTTACAGGATCCTAATCAGAAATAAGTTGATACAAAACTAAAGAAGAGAACAGGAATTACCAAATGTTTTGCAAGATGTGCATTTTATTGAGTGTCTTAAAGCTGGATGGGAAGGTGGGCAATAAGGGGCTTAACCAAAAGAGAACTTCTAAAACTTAAGCCCAAGAAGCTAAAAATAAGGCTGACATTGATAAGGCAAGGGAAGTGCAGGATCCACAAGAGGAGAAGGTTGGGTAAACACATTTCAGTGCTATAGTCATGGAGTATGGGATAGGCAAAACTGTGGAGGCATTTGAACAAAGAAAGAGGATTATAAAATCAAAGTGTTGGTTGATGCCATGTACATCAATGATACTGTACTGGTTGAACATGACTTTGTCAGAATTAGGATATGGGCTGTGGAATTTTGGATGAGGCTAAAATTATGGAAGGTCGAAATGGGAGCCTGGCCAAGGAGCCTTTGGGATACGTGGGTGTAAAGGTCATAAACACATGGAAAATAGTTTCAGAAGCAAATGGCTTTAGGTGGAAAACAAAAAGAGTTGATATTGCAGAGGTGGACAGTTTGTCCTGGTATGGCTCACACAAGATTTTCATATATACAGCAATTAAGAGGTGGCTATCACAATCTTTTTTGCATTAAGAGTACGTGAAATGCAAATTACTTCAGGAGTCCTGTACAGCAGTAAAATTAACCTGAACCACTTAAAGGGGAGGAGATCACTTATTACAACCATTAATAGAAGAGGAAGTATAAGTTGGAATGAATTGTTTTTAAAAATGACCAGGGAGGCAGGACACAGGGCATTCCACTTCAACACAGGCCTCAAGATCCTGATGAATGAAGTAATCCACAGAAAAAGTATCTTGCCTCTCAGAATCCATCAAGTTCTGTGATGAAGGAGCAGTGGAATGAGATGACCAAGGAAGTGAATGGGAAATCAGAATTGCTCATGCTTATTTTCCATTGAGTTAGGCAAGAAATCATCTCCATGACCTACTGCAATACTTGTGATGCAACTACACTGATGGGTTATGGAGACAGCTCCAACATAGTTAATGATATATTCAAAACATATTTTGAAATAAGAATGGTGTGAGATTTGGAGTCTGCCTGCAGGTTTTAGAATTTTCAAGCAACAACTGCCTTGCTACACATTGAGGCTTTTCCTTGGGAATAACACATTGATGTATTATTGGTAGCCATTTAATTCATGATGGACACTGCAGCAATTGCATTTGTTTCATTATGTTGGAAATCCAGGGTTGTTAATTGGCTGATATTGGCTAACACCTAGAAAGATATAGGAGCTAAGTAGTTCTAGGTGATTGTAACCACCACATTCACATGTAAAGTGGTCCAGACACAAGCATATTGCTGAAGCTCTAACAGTAGGAGGTGCCAAATTTCTATTGCCTTTTGGGATTCTGGGCATGCTGCTCCTTGGAAGAGGAGGATGTAGGAGCAGTTCCCCTTGATAACTCTTGGGGGGATAGCCCTTTTAACCACAATTCCTCCTCTCTTTCCTTCTGCTCTCCTTGTTAAAAAGGACCTGCCTTTGATCCTCTTCACTAGCTCGGTCAGGCTGAAGGTCCAGTGGGACCACCACTAAAGGCCCGATGTTTCAGAAAAAAAATCAAGGCTTCCCTTCAATAAAAGAAAATTTCTCTACAATCACTGCGACTTCAAAGTAGAGCCCAGCTGATCAGAAGCAATTCCTTTCCAATTGAATTCCTAAAAATGTGCAAGTAATTGATAATTCTTTAAATGACATGGGGCAGCATTTCTTCCTCTCATTCAGACTCCATTTCCTGTTCATGGCTCAGACTGTGAGTTAGTTGGATATACATGAGTCAATTCATGACTTCTGATATTATGCTTGAGCCCTTTAGCTGTGCGCATATATATGTTTGTCTGAGGGACAAATATGGAGCAGTATGATTGCACCTTTCACTATGCCTGAGGTGTGCTATAACCCACTGGTACAGCTCATTATCAGTATCATGCAATAACCTGGACATATGGTGTGCAAAAATATACACCAAATGGATGAATTTCTAGTCAAGGTCTTTTACCTTTCTGCTATTTAGGTGGAGAAAATTTTGGGATACACAACTTTAACCAGAGATGACATGTTAATCCCATACTTGCATCAATCTTTCATTCATGAATATATAGATGTGTAGCGGTTGCTACCGCGAAATAAAACAAGACGCTAGTTGGAGGATTGCCAAACAAGAACGGGTTTCTTTTCCCGCCTTGCGCGGGCCCTTTAAGGGAGACTGTTCCCGCCCAATGCAACCGGCAATGACATAAGTACTACGTCATCAAGACTTTCCTGCGCGCGGGTTCTCCCCGTCGCTCGGAAAGACGAGGCCCACCGCCATCTTGGGCCTTGTCGCTCCAACACCGCACGACCCGACTGCCGAGCCGGTTCGCCCGACTAAACGGTGAGTCGCCACACTACCCCCCCCGAGAACCGGCGATACAGTCCCCAAGGTCCGCGGGCTGTGCCAGCTGCCGCTTAGGGGGCCGGCCTCTGTGTCGCGGCGTTGCAACCTCGACAGGTTGTTGCAGATCCAAATGGGCCGGTTTGAGGCGGTCCGTCGTGAAAACCTGTTCCCTGCCTCCAATGTCCAAAATAAAGGTGGATCCATTATTCCTTATGACTCGGAACGGTCCCTCATATGGTCGTTGCAACGGCGCCCGAGGTGTGCCCCTGCGAATTAAAACAAACTTACAGTCCCGTAGTTCTTTGGGCTGGCAGGATGGGGCTTGACCGTGCCATGAGGTGGGAATCGGGGCCAAGTTGCTGAGCTTCTCGCGCAGTCTTTGTAGGACTGCTGAGGGTCGTTCCCCTTGGTCCCGGAGGGCAGGTATGAAATCCCCGGGGACAACTAGGGGCGCCCCGTACACAAGCTCAGCTGACGAAGTATGGAGGTCTTCTTTGGGGGCAGTGCATATGCTGAGCAGGACCCAAGGCAGTTCGTCAACCCAGTTAGGACCCTTCAAGCGGGCCATCAAGGCTGATTTCAGATGGCAGTGAAAACGTTCCACCAACCCGTTTGATTGAGGATGGTAGGCCGTGGTGGTGTGCAGCTGCGTCCCTAGCAGGTTCGCTAATGCAGCCCAGAGACTGGAAGTGAATTGGGTGCCTCTGTCTGAAGTGATGTGGGCCGGAACACCGAAACGTGAGACCCAAGTTGTGAGCAGCGCCCGGGCGCAGGAATCAGTCGTGATGTCAGTCAGCGGGGTTGCCTCAGGCCACCTCGTGAACCGGTCCACAATGGTAAGGAAATACCGGGCTCCTCTTGAAACCGGCGGAGGGCCCACAAGGTCGACATGTATGTGGTCAAACCTCCTACGGGTAGGCTCGAACTGCTGTGGTGGGACCTTGGTGTGTCGCTGGATTTTTGATGTCTGGCAGTGTGGACAAGTCCTGGCCCACTCACTGACCTGTTTGCGCAGGCCGTGCCAGACAAACTTGCTGGCGACCAGTCGGACAGTTGATCTGATGGACGGGTGCGCCGACCCATGTACCGAGTCAAAAACGCGTCTCTGCCAGGCTGCAGGGACTATAGGGCGGGGCTGACCAGTCGCAACGTCGCAAAGTAGGGTCCGCTGACCTGGACCAACCAAGAAATCTCGGAGCTGCAGGCCCGAGACTGCGGTTCTGTAGCTGGGCAGTTCGTCGTTGGCCTGCTGTGCGTCAGCTAGGGCCGTATAGTCGACGCCCAAGGATAGGTTGTGGACGGTCGGTCGGGAAAGTGCATCAGCAACGACATTATCCTTTCCAGAGACATGTTGGATGTCGGTTGTGAATTCGGAAATGTAGGATAAATGTCTCTGCAGACGAGCTGACCAGGGATCGGAGACTTTGGAGAAGGCAAAGGACAAAGGCTTATGATCGGTGAAAGCGGTGAAAGGCCTGCCTTCTAGAAAGTATCGGAAATGCCGGACCGCCAGATACAGTGCGAGAAGTTCCCGATCAAAAGCGCTGTATTTCAGTTCGGGTGGTCTAAGGTGCTTGCTGAAAAATGCCAAGGGTTGCCAGCGGCCTTCAAGTAGCTGTTCCAGTACCCCACCCACCGCGGTGTTGGACGCGTCTACCGTGAGGGCGGTTGGGACGTCAGTCCTAGGGTGTACAAGCATCGTGGCGTCTGCCAGGGCGTCTTTGGCCTTAACGAAAGCAGCCGCAGCCTCGTCAGTCCAGGTGATGTCCTTGCCCTTACCAGCCAGCAGCAAGAACAGAGAGCGCATGATACGGGCTGCTGCAGGGATGAACCGATGGTAAAAGTTGACCATCCCAAGGAATTCCTGTAGGCCTTTGACTGTGTCGGGGCGGGCAAAATGGCGGATAGCGTCCACCTTGGCGGGTAGGGGTGTTGCCCCGTCGCTGGTGATTTTGTGGCCGGGGAAATCGATAGAGTCAAGTCCAAATTGGCACTTGGACGGGTTGATCGTGAGGCCGAAATCGCGGAGGCGGGAATACAGCTGGTGGAGGTGGGAAAGGTGTTCCTGGCGGTTACGGCTGGCGATCAGTATGTCATCTAAGTAAACGAACACGAAGTCCAGGTCTCGGCCTACCGCGTCCATCAGCCGCTGGAAGGTCTGTGCGGCGTTCTTAAGGCCGAACGGCATCCGAAGGAATTTGAACAGGCCGAATGGGGTGATAATCGCAGTTTTGGGGACGTCATCCGGATGGACCGGGATTTGGTGGTATCCCCTAACGAGGTCCACTTTGGAAAAGATGCGGGCCCTGTGTAAGTTCGCTGCGAAGTTCTGGATCTGAGGGATGGGATAGCGGTCCGGGGTGGTGGTGTCATTCAGCCTGCGGTAGTCGCTGCAGGGCCTCCACCCTCCGGTGGCTTTGGGGACCATGTGCAGGGGGGAGGCCCAGGGGCTGTCTGACCTGCGAACAATCCCCAGCTCCTCCATGTGACGGAACTCTTCCTTTGCCAGGCGGAGCTTGTCTGGAGGTAATCATCGTGCTCAGGCATGAAGGGGTAGCCCTGTAGTAATGATGTGGTGTCGTACCCTGTGTTTGGGCCTAGAATTTGTAAACGAAGGTGCCAAAATTGATGGGAATTCGGCTAGGAGCTTGGCGAAATCGTCGCCAGAAAGGGAAATGGAGTCCAGGCGCGGGGCTGGTGGGCTGATTTCTCCCAGGGGATAGGTCTGGAAAGTGCTAGAGTGGGCTAACCGCTTCCTTCGCAGGTCGACTAACAGGTTGTGGGCCCGAAGGTTGTGGGCTCCTAGGAGTGGTCGGGCGACGGTGGCAAGGGTAAAGGTCCAGGTAAAACGGCTGCCGCCAAATTGTAATTGAAGTGTACGGGTGCCGAAAGACCGTATCGTTGTACTGTTGGCGGCATTGAGTAGAGGACCTGGTGGCCTGTCACGAGTGTTGCGGCCGGTCAGGGGCAAAATACTGACCTTCGCTCCAGTATCAACGAGGAAACGCCGTCCAGATTTCTTGTCCTGAACGAAGAGGAGGCTCTGTCGGTGGCCAGCCGCCGTAGCCATCAGCGGCGGCTGGCCCTGGCGTTTCCCTGAAACTTGCAGGGTGGGCGGCATCGACGGGCCTCCGCACCCCACCTCTGATGGTAGAAGCACAGCTGGTCACCTGTGTCGTCGTCTGCGTTCCTGGGGTGTGGCTGCTCGGTTGCTGGGGCCGGGCGAGGCGGGCGTTGGGCTCACGGCCTGGTGATTTGACTGACGGACGAACCGCTCTCGCGCTTGGCCCTCCACAGGACATCTGCCCGGGCGGCCACCTCACGGGGGTTGCTGAAGTCGGTGTCAGCTAACAACAAGTGGATGTCATCGGGGAGCTGTTCGAGGAAGGCCTGTTCGAACATCAGGCATGGCTTGTGTCCCTCAGCCAATGCCAGCATCTCATTCATTAGGGCGGATGGGGATCTGTCCCCCAGGCCATCCAGATGAAGCAGGCGGGCGGTGCGCTCACGACGGGAGAGGCCAAAGGTCCTAATCAAAAGGTCTTTGAAAGCCGGGTACTTATCTTCCTCCGGAGGCGACTGGATGAAGTCTCCAAAAGCCGTTTGGACCGTCGGGGTCACCAATGTAGCGGTTGCTACCGCGAAATAAAACAAGACGCTAGTCAGAGGATTGCCAAACAAGAACGGGTTTCTTTTCCCGCCTTGCGCGGGCCCTTTAAGGGAGACTGTTCCCGCCCAATGCAACCAGCAATGACATAAGTACTACGTCATCAAGACTTTCCCGTGCGCAGGTTCTCCCCGTCGCTCGGAAAGACGAGGCCCGCCGCCATCTTGGGCCTCGTCGCTCCGACACCGCGCGACCCGACTGCCGAGCCGGTTCGCCCGACTAAACGGTGAGTTGCCACAGATGCTTAAATTATAAGGCCAGGAATGTATATCTTTAACTGCTCAAAATGAAAACAAAATACTTGGTGATATACAATAGGTAGCAAGATAAATATCATGGAATAGTACAGACCATGGATTACTTCAGCAGGCTCATAATTATTTTCTGCAAACACCACTACTCCAATTTGTTTTCTATCTGACTTTATGTAATTTTATACAGCCTCTGCTAAACCCACAAAGAAACCAATGCACTTTTCTTATAAATAGCAAGTGTATCTGGAATTATTCTTTGGTGAACCATTGTACATTTGTAACATTAATGAACTGTTTTTAAATAATAGCAATTATCAATGTGTATTATTAAAATTTTGCATCAGGAAGTAGTGAATTGTTTTGTTAAATTAAGCTAGATTGACCATTAAACAACACTCTTCCCTTTCCCTACCCTTTACCCAGAAGAATCACAACATAATAAAAGATGCCTTCCCATAATCTAAAGAATTTAACGAAGTTTTGATAATCAATGGCAAAAGACAAAACGTGACAAAAATGTATGAATTATTAAAGTCTATAATCTGGTTTGAAGTTACTGTCTTCAGCTGAGATATTTACATCAGTTTCATTAATTTTCAGTGTCACAATGGAAGGCTAAACTTGAATTCAAAGGGGTTGCATAAACATACCTAAATCAGTAGTCTTTACTTTAAGGAACCAAAAAATATTGTATCAGTTTGTTTGGGAAGTAGCCACATTCATTGCATTTTGTATGGTACATAACCTTGGAATCATTAATACTTTGTTTTAATAAATCTGATTTAATTTAACAAATAACGGCTGGATGGGAAGGAATAAATATTAATAACAATTATTATTACTTGATATTGCTTAATCAGTAGTCAATTGTACTTTATGATGTTAACCATAAAGGGGAAACTTCATTATATAAAATAAAAATGTAAATGTCATTTCTTTATTCACATTTTGCCAGCTGTATATAGTATAATCCTATGTAGATAGTTTGCAACATTCCTCCTTTTCATCAGGGGAATAACTGTATTTATTTCTTAAGGCATTTTGGTAAAAATAACATTAGTTTGATGTTTTAAGAATTTAGCCAGGTTATCAATAGACAACCCAGATTACCGCAAATGTCTGTGCATTAAGTCACTGCTATTTTTGTAGATACTGTCCAGAAATTCTATGAACATTAACATGGCCTTTTCCTTTTCCAAATACACAGTCCCTCACTATCTTGCTGTTGAAATTTATTGTAGGACGCTTCTGCTGAATCAGTGGCTGGAATTTTAATTCTCCCATCCAGAAGAAATCATGTTAGAACCATCAAAGGCTATATAGTTAAAGGAACCATAGCATGGATAAAAGCATGGATACAAAGTTTGCCAAGAAGGAGAAAGCAGATAATAGTGGTGCAAGGTTATTTTTCAGACACATGCCTGTCAGTATTAGGATATACATTATTAGTGTAATAAATATTATTGGCCTGGACTTGAGTATATTGGCATAATTTCAAAGTTTGCAGATGATATGAAACTTGGAAATGTAGTAAATAATGAAAAAGACAGGAAAAGATTTGAGGAACAAATGGACCAAAATGGCAAACACATGGCAGACAAAAGTTAATGGAGAAAAGTGTGAAGCGATATATTTGGGGTGAGAGATAATAAAGACCACATAGCACTATTTTACAGGATATGCAGGAACAAGAGTTTCAAAATGCAATTTTTTGAAGGTGGAAGAACAAATTGAGAAGGCTGTTAGAAAGGCACATGGAATCCATTCTTATCGATGAAGAGAATCAGACATGAAGGACATCCTCCAGAGGTTTATAGGGGTCTTTAAAATATACAAGAGAGGGTTTTATGTATACATGGACTTTCCAAAAGATGAAAGGGATAGTAAGTATAGATACAAAACTGGTTAAGGACAAAAATCAAAGAGCAGTGAGTAATTGATTTTCAGACTGGAGAAAAGAAATTTGTGTGTTCCCCTGAGGTTGATATTAAGGTAAATGCAAATTAATAGCATTAGTTTAATCAACTATTAGAGGTACACTTATGTGGTTCTGGTTACTGGATAAGAAATCCTGAGGTACATACCAATAATCTGTAGAGACTAATGGTGAAAGGATAAACATTATTATTGTGATGTATATTATTGCCCTGGACTTGAGTATATAGGGATAATCTCAAAGTTTGCTGATGACATGAAACTTGGAGAAGCAGTAAATAATGAAGTAGATAGGAAGTGAGTTCAAATCCTGCTGTGGCAGGAGGAAACTTTCATTTCTTTTATGCATTTATTTTCCAACCTGTTGCTCTTGAGAAGTGGCAGATGAGCTTTCTTCTGAACTACAGCAGGCTGTCTGGGGAAGGTACTTTCACCTTGTTGTTTGATAGGTAGTTTCAGGATTTAGAACTAGTGATGAAAAGGGGACCTTGATATATTACTGAGTCAGGATATGTGATTTGGAGGGAAACTAGTAGCTGGTGTTGTTCTTATGCACCTGGTGATATTATCATTCTGGAATGTAAAGTTTGCACGTTTGGGAGGTGCTGCACTGAAGGTTTAGGGTGATGGATGGGTTGGCAGTTAAGTGAGCTGCCTTGTTCTGAATGGCGACCAGTTGTTTGAGCATAGTTGGAGCAGCACTGATTCAGGCAAGTGAAAAGTATCGTAAGAGTAGAACGGCTGAGGGGTATCAGGAGATGAATCACTCACTACAAGGTAGCTAGCCTCCATTTTTCTCTTGTAGCCATCGTATTTACGTGGCAGTTCCAGTTGAGTTCCTGGATAATGGTGACCTTACAGATATTAATGGTTGGGGACCCAGCAGGGGTAATGTCATTGAATATCAAAAGCAGGTGATTGGACTCTTGTTGAAGATGGTTATTGCCTGGCACTGATGTGCCTTGAATGTTACTTGTCACAAATCTGCTCATGCTTGAGTGTTATCCAGGCTTTGCTACAGGCAGGTGTGGATGGTTTCCTTTTCTAAGGAGTTGCAAATAGATTTTAACATGTAATTATCAGTGAATATTCCCACTTCTAATCTTGTGAAGCAGCTGAAGATGGCTGTGCTCACAACAGTGCCTTGAGGAACTCCTGCAGTGATGTGCTGGGTACGGAATGATTGTCCACCTACAACTATTCTCCTTTACCTGAATTATGACCCCAACTGCTGGAGTGCTTTCCCCCTGATGCACATGACCTCAGCTTTATCAGGGATCCTTGAATGCTACCTTGATGTCAAGGGCAATCACTTTCAAATTGCCGCTGGATTTCAGCTATTTGTGTGCATCAGTGAATAGGTTATTTGTGATACTTGATAGGCCTGTCATCAACATCCTCCATCTGTTTGCTTTTAATTGAGAGTAAACTAATTGAGCTATAATTAGCTGGATTGGAACTTTCTGCTGTTTGTCCATCTCTGGTTTTCTGCTTCTTTTTGCTGTTCTATGAATAAGAGAAATATCAGAAAGACTTTTGGAGAACATTTATTGATGGTGACAATGAAGGAAAGATATCAAATTACATCAAAATGAGATCAAAAATTGTAGATGCTAGAAAGCAGAATCAGGGGTATTATCAGTGACTTATGTGTCGTGAAATTTGTTGTTTTGTGGCAGCAGTACAGTATAAAGACATAAAATTACTATAAATTACAAAATAAACTAATAGTGCAAAAAAAGGAATAATGAGGTAGTGTTTATGGGTTCATGGACCGTTCAGAAATCTGATGGTGGAGGGGAAGAAGCTGTTCCCAAATTGTTGGGTGTGGGTCTTCAGGCTCCTGTACCTCCTCCCCAATGCTAGTAACGAGAAGAGGGCATGTCCTGGATGGTGTGGGTCCTTAGTGATGGATGCCGCCTTCTTAAGGCACCACCTCTTGAAGGTTTCCTCGATGGTGGGGAGGGTTGTGCCTGTGATGGAGCTGGCTGAGTCTACAATCCTCTGCTGCCTCTGGCAATCCTGTGCATTAGAGCCTCCATACCAGGCTGTGATGCAACCAGTTAGAATGCTCTCCACTGTACACCTATAGAAATTTGCAAGAGTCTTTGGTGACATATTAAATCTCCTCAAAATCCTAATGAAGTAGAGCTGCTGGCATGCCTTCTTTGTGATTGCATCAATGTGTTGGGCCCAAGATAGATGCTCTGAGATGTTAACGCCCAGGAACTTGAAGCAGCTCACCTTTTCCACTGCCAACCTCTCAGTGAGAACTGGTGTGTGTTCTCCCAGCTTCCCCTTCCTGAAGTCCACAATCAACTCCTTGGTCTTGCTTATGTTGAGTTGTTGTGACACCACTCAACCAGCCGATCTATCTCATTCCTGTAGGCCTCCTCATTGTCAACTCTGACTCTACCAACAACAGTGGTGTCATCGGCAAATTTATAGATGGCGGTTGAGCTGTGCTTACCCACATAGTCATCAGTGTAGAAAGAGTAGAGCAGTGAGCTACGCACACATCCTTGAGATGCGCCTGTGTTGATTGTCAGTGAGGAGATGTTATTACCGATCCACACTGACTGTGGTCTCCCAATATGGAAGTTGAGGATCCAGTTGCAGAGCGAGGTACAGAGGCTCAGGTTTTGAAGCAAAAACAAAATCAGAAAATGCTGGAAGCACTCAGCAGGTCAGGCAGTATTGATGGTGAAAGTGTTAAACGAGAGTCTGCATTTCAGATCAAGTAATTACATTGTAGAGAGGGGGAGGGATGGAGAGAACAGAGGGAATGTTTGTGATAGGGTGCAGATGAAAGTTTAAAAATGGTTAGCTGGAGAGAAGAAACAAACTGAAACAGAAAGGTACAGCCACATCTGTGGAGAAAGTAATTACCTGTAAGTTTTAAGTTCAGTAATATATCTCAAGGGCTTCAATATTCCCAAATGGAAGATCAAGTACTGTTCCTCAAGCTTACATTAAGCATTTTTGGAGCAATGTAGAAGGTCAGAGAGGTCAGATGGAAATGGGACAGAGAATTAAAGTGACAGGCAACAGGAAGCACAGAGCAACTCTTGCAGACTCAATGTTCTGCAAACTGATCACCAAATCTGTGTTTAGTTTTTGCCAGTGTAGGGAAGAATCACCTGTAAGTATTGAATACCTTTCTGGTGGTTGCATGGGAAAGTGGCATGAGAAGTGGAGAGGTTGGTGGAGATGGACGAGTGGACGAAGGAGTCAGGGATAGAATGGGCCTTTTGGAATGCAGAAAGATGAGGGAAGGGAAAGGTGCGTCTTGTGGTGGAACCCTGTTGAAGGTGGCAGAAATTATGGAGGTCGAACATAGAGGCTTATGGATTGGAAGGTGAGGAAAAGGATTCTGTCTGGATGCAGAGTGGGTGAGAGCAGAAGTGCAGGAAATAGACAATGTATCATTGAGAACCCTGTCAGTGACGGTGGAAGGAAAGCCATGGTTAAGGAAAAAGTAGAATATCTTAAAGTCATTGGTATAGAACATCTCGTCAGAGCAGAAGGCAGCAACACTTGCTTTTTACCTCTTCCCTTCCCACTAAAGAGGAACACAAACAGTCCTTCAGGTGATGCAGCAATTCATTTATTTCCATTTAGTTTACGTTTAGTGCTCATGATGTGGTATCCTCTAAAATGGAGAAATCAAATACAGGTTGGGTGAATGCTTTGCAGAACAACTCCGTTCAGTCTACAAGTGTGACCCTAACCTTCCAGTCATCTGTCGCTTCAATTCTCTGCCCCATGCCCATTCTGACCTCTGTCTTTGGCTTCCAGCACTGCTTCAATGATGCTGAATGTAAACGAGGAATAGCACCTCAGCATCTGTCTGGGTATGTTGAAGCCCTTAGGACAACGCTGAACTTTTTTCTCATGCTCTATGGATGTTTCAATATATTTATTTTTCCTTTAATGTTTCGAAACGCTGTTTTTTAAAGTGATTGTTACCTTGACAATAAATTTGGTTTGCAGTCTTTCGCAGACATTCCCTCTGTTCTCTCTACCTGACCTCACGATCTACCTTGTTGTGACCTTGGACCTTATTGCACTGCACTTTCTCTGTGGCTGTGACACCTTGCTCTATACTGTTACTGTTTTTGCCTGTACTACATCAATGTACTTTGTGCTGACTCAATGTAACTGCACTATGTAATGAGTTGACCTGTGCGATCAGTTTGTAAGATAGGCTTTTCACTGTACTTTGGTGCAAGTGACAATAATAAACCAATACCAATACCAAATGTTCTTGTATTCTTACTTTTTCAGTTCTGATGAAGAGCCCTTGATCCAAAATGTCAAGACTATTTCTGTCCCCACTGTTGCTGCTTGACCTGTTGAGTGCTTTCAGTATGTTCTGCTTTTTTACTGAAAGATGAGGTTAAACATAGTAGTGACTGGGCAGACGTACTACATAAACAGTGTACCATCAAGGTGATTTAATGTGAGGAGTGGTATGTTGGAGTTCGTTTAAGAGGACAGAATGAGGAGTTGGGGATATTATGTACTGGAGGATGTCAATAAATATGCCACTATATTGACCCTTCTTTAACTGTTTAGACCAAAATACCACTTTGGTAATGAATCCATGAGTGTGACACCATACTCTTGGCACTAACTTCATGCATGACTAAATCAAGGATCTGGGTTGGGTACTTGGACTCCATCATCTTGATTCTCTGTGTCCTCCTTACTGCTCCATGTTTGACATGTCACTTTAAAAAATGGAATTAAAGTGAACTTGTGCATATCATCATCACCCCTAACTGATTGTTAAACCTGGAAATGATATGCTAATACGGTGACCAGTTAAAAAGCCACTGAAAGAGCACTGCTCTCACTTCTGGGTTTCCCCACACACCAATGGATTTGCTGTTCCCGCACATGGGCAAAATTCAACCAAATGTTGGAAATGGGTAAATATTGTAAATGTAAACCATGAACTAGGAATCCTCCTTAGCATCCACCTGGTTGTCATTAGCCCTGCCAACATCCATAACACATTTATCTATATTATGACATGAGTCAATTCACCCATTCCATGTTTTGTTTGCAGCAAAAAAGTTATTTTTATTTATTTGCAGACTACTTCATAATTCAAATGGTGATTAATATGAAGAAATAGTTCTTTTTTCCCCCAAGATAAACAAACAAGTTAGTTAAGTGAATAGGCTGGAAAGAAATTCCATAAATAATCTATGTCTGCAACAGGCAGCTTACAATAATTGCTCAGAGTGCCTCCAGTTATAAATGTCTCACAATTAACCAATCAAATACTATTTTTTCTCCCCAGTGGGAATGCACAAGTCCAATATTAATAGTATGACATCCAGGAGAATTTGTCTAAGCACTAGTGTGTACATAGAGGAAGTAAGATGGCCTCCTAATATTTCACATACAGTATAGTCATAGAATATTAAATGTAGATAGAGATAAATGCAAAAATTGAAATTTAAGACCAAAATGACTTTTGGTAACTTTAACTTTGTAACAGAAGAATTCCATGAAACAATAGAAGTGTGTGAAATTTGCAAATTCTCCTAGCAGTTTTCCTTTGGGAACTCTGGCTTCTTCCCACAGACCAAATATGTGCAAATTGGTAGGATAATTGGCTGCTGTGAATACCCCCCAGGTGAATGGTTACATCTAGGGAGAGCTTCCAGGGGGCTGTTGGGAATATGAAGAGAATAGCAAGGGACTGGTGTAGGATTAGTGTAAATGGGTGGTTGGTGGTTAGTGCAGACGGTGGAATACAGCCATGTTTATATGACTCTGAGGTCAGAACATCAATTCTCTATGTTTACAAGCTAAAAGAGGAACTAGACAAATCATTATAACGACATAATAGCACTAATAAATGTCAAATCCATTCAGTTCTTCTGTTAAAATTTGGACTAAATATATAAAGAAAGCCTACAAATAATTTATGTCTGCAACAGATAGTTTACAATATTAAGATCAAGGTAATCACTTCATTCATTACACATACTGTATTCATGCAGAAGTACACATTTACACCAGATGCACAGAATTTATTTCTGTAATTAAACAAATGTTTGAGGTATCAAATAGTTAGACTTATTCTTGCCTCTCTGAGGTGTGAGGGTGGAATTAGTAAACCAATTTTGTAGGATGTTTAGCACTTTTATTATTTATCACAAATTGACCAATTTACTCTGCTTCCAAAGCTACAACATCTGAAACTGCACACAGCTTTGCCCTAGATCTCTCAATTCAGCACCATAGGACTGAACCATGTCCCAATTTCAATAAGTCAAAATACAAGTACTCCCAAATTTCAGTCTGAGCAGGGCACCTTGCATATCCAGAAGCCACAAAACACAGCATAATATTTACACCAAATGTGATGATGAATTGTGACATAATAAACAGTTTCCATGATAAAGGAATTTTACCACTTCACTTTAATATACTCACATTTCACACAAAATAGTTAAATGCATGGTAAGTTTAAAAAAATGCATTCATGACTTCTCAGTGCAAAATCTGAATATCATTCTGGACAAATGGATGCACAGCAGGTGTTGTGACAGGATGCTATTAGCAAATGATATATACTCATATCTTGCAACATATATAGTTAATTGGTATCAGACAAAGATGATCAACCATAACCAACTTGCTTGTACAAAAGCTTAACTAACATGTACAACATTAACCTGAGCAAAAATGAAGGATTTCATCACCAAAACAGAAATAATATTGCTACCAGTGAAGAATGACTTTCCTAAAATACAATAGTGCATGTGGTGAGCTATAAAATCCCTCACAAAGTACAACTCAGCACAGAGATGTCCAGGAAACTTATGAAGTTTGAATATATAGATCTGTCAGAGAATCAGCATACAGATTATCTATTACTTGTTATACTTCCTCTGCAGTTTTTCTGCAGTATTGAAAATTGTTCCAAATAAAAAGGTTTATATGCACTGTTCCTTGAATTGCAACAAGTGAGATGTTGTGGCCTAACTTTGATACACTTTGCTGCACTATTTTCATTTCCTCTCTGAATTGGTTTTAAAATTTAGCAGCAATAGTCACTTCTCACTTGTTGCAATTCAAGGAACAGTGCACATAAACCTTTTCATTTGGAACAATTTTCAATACTGCAGAACAATTGTATAGAAAGTATAACCAGTAACGGATAATAAATAACATTACATTAAACTAAACCAATGTTAAATTATACCTCACAAGGAAGAGAATCTCATTGAGGTAGGCAATAATATATCTCATAAATCTTGGTGTAATCAAAGGGCCATTATGAACCCAAGTCTACTCACTATGCCCTCAATATTATGGAATTTATGGCCATTAAGTTTTGGATGAAAAATATTTCAACTTAGTATCAACAGCTGAACATAATCTTTCCTGATGGTGGTCTTGATTTTGCAGTCACATATATAGAGGACATCATTACCTTCACTTAACTGTGGGACAGCTATCACGAACATTTCATGTATTTAACAGTTTCTTATAAAAAGTAATAAAACAGTTGTGGTACTCTACCTTGGACATGATGTTAGGAGAAGGCAGCAACAAAAATTCCACTGGTTCTGATCTATAAGGAATAAAAACAAGCATGGGCTTTCTTGGAGTGACATTTTATTACTGAAATCACACACTGAATTATATTAAAGAAAAGCTGCACCACATTTACAAATCAAGAAAAAGCAGAGTCAATTATTGCAAACATCTAATGATATTACAATACAGTTATACGGTAAGTGACAATCCTCTGGTAAAATTAGATTTGAATTGTTAAAAATATTTGGTTTGTGTGTGTATCACAATAGAAGCATTATTCTGGATGGGAGCAATGAAAGGTAATTCAACTACAACATACGGATTCATATACATGTGGCACCAGCAGAAATCTTCTCCAAAGATAGAACCAGGCTGCGCAATCTTGGTATCATATTTGATCCCAGATATGCTTTTGACACATAACTTTATAGGTAAATTGGTTTATTATTGTCACATGTACTGAGGTACAGTGAAAAAAGCTTGTCTTACATACCGTTCATACAGATCAATTCATTACAGCGGTGTATTGAGGAGGTACAAGGTAAAACAATAACAGAATGCAGAATAAAGTGTTAAAGTTACAGGGAAAGTGCAGTGCAGGTAGTCAATAAGGTGCAAGGTCACAATGAAGTAGATTGTGAGGTCAAGAGTCCATCTTATCATACTAGGGAACAGTCCAATAATCTTATAGCAGCAGGATAGAAGCTGTCCTTGAGCCTGGTGGTACGTGCTTTCAGGCTTTTGTACCTTCTGCCGATGGGAGGGGGGAGAAGAGAGTACGTTTGGAGCGGGTGGGAGCTTTGATTATGCTGACAGCTTTACTAAGGCAGCGAGAATGGTAGACAGAGTCCATGGAGGGGAGGCTGGTTTCCGTGATGTGCTGAGCTGTGTCCACAACTCTTTGCAGTTTCTTGCAGTCATGGACAAAGCAGTTGCCATACCAAGCCGTGATGCATCCAGATAGGATGCATTGATAAAAATTGGTGAGGATCAAGGGGATATGCCAAATTTCTTCAGCCTCCTGGGGAAGTAGAGGCGCTGGTGAGCTTTCTTGTCTGTGGCGTCTATGTGAACCAGGAGAGACTATTCCTCACTCTCAGGAACTTGAAGCTCTCAACCCTTTCGACCTCAGCACTGTTGATGTAAACAGGAGCATATGCACCACCCCCCTTCCTGAAGTCAATGACCAGCTCTTCTGTTTTGCTGACATTGAGAAAAAGGTCATTGTCATGATACCATGTCACTAGGCTCTCTTACCTCCTTCCTGTACTCCAACTCATCGTTATTTGAGATTTGGCCCACTATGGTGGTATCATCTGCAAACTTGTAGATGGAGTTAGAGCAGAATCTGGCCATGCAGTCATGAGTGTATAGGGACCAGAGTAGGGGGCTGAGGACACAGCCTTGTGGGGCACCAGTGTTGAGAATAATCGTGCTGGAGGTGTTGCTGCCTATTCTTACTGATTGCTGTCTGTTGGTCAGGAAGTCAAGGATCCAGTTACAAAGGAAGGTGTTGAGTCCCACGTCTCAGAGATTGGTGATGAGTTTGCTTGGAATTAGAGTATTGAAGGCAGAGCTGTAGTCAATAAACAATAGTCTAATGTAGGTGTCTTGATGCTCCAGAGATGAGTGTAGGGAGATGGAGACAGCATCTGCCACAGATCTGTTTTGGCGGTAGGTGAATTACAGTGGGTTGAGTTTGTCTGGGATGCTGGAGTTAATGCATGCCATGACCAGCCTCTTCAAGCACTTCCTGATGGTGGATGTCAGAGCCACCGAGCAATATTCATTAAGGCATGTTACCTTGTTTTTCTTAGGTACCTTGTTTTATTACCTTGTTTTTCCTTCCCTTGAGAACATTGGTGAATCAAATGGGATTTACAATGCTCCAGTAGTTTCATTATTATTATCAATCAATGCCAATATTAGTTTGTTACTCCAGATTTGTTAAATTTAATTAATGAATTCATGTTTCTAAACCAATAGCTTGGAGTTCTGGATGGCTGGCTCAGTGATGTACCAGAAGGAATTAACTTAAAGCCTGCTAAAAGAAGTGAGTTTGAAGGAGAGGCAGTTTTTTTTTTAAAGAAGGGCACAAATTCCAGAATGTAGATGACTGAAATGATGGCCTCAATTGGTATAGTGGGAGGAGCAGGAATCTAAAATGTTTTAAAAACAATTTTCCTCTTGTGTTAGCATTGTTCAAGCTATTAAATGACAGCATAGAGGCAATGGCTACTTCAAATGAAACAGGTTTTTATAGTTTTGAGTAAAAATGATGCTAGCATCACAGAATAATATATAGGAAATGCCTCCATATTGACCTCTGATGGTGTACTGGATTTATTCAGCCGCACCTGAACATCACCATGGTGAAGAACTACCTGTCCAAATGCTGTCATTGGAGGTTTGATATCATGGAAAAACTGTCTTGGCACTGATAAACTAACATCCAATTCAGCTAGAAATCAAGTGCAGAATGAGAAGAGGGGAGGAGTATTATTTAGAATCATGTAAATAATTGAGAATGATGATTTTGGAGCAATAAATAAAGTATTAGCAGGTTAGAAATTGGGAGGAAAAGAAAAAAAATACATTTTAATATTTTATATTGTATCCATATTCATGTTTTCTTACATCATAGAAAGGGACCATTCAGCCTACTCAGTTAAAGAAATTCCAACAGTCTCATTTTCCACTCCTGATCTTATTTCCCTGTAGTTTATTCTTGCTTACATATGCTTTTCAACTCCATCCGTTGTGCCCTGATTCTTCTGTCATTGGCTTACACTCGGGCAATTACAGAAGCCAATTAACATACCTGCACATCTCTGGGACATGGGAAGAAACTGGAGCACCTGGAGGAAATGCATGTAGTCACCAGGAGAACATGCAAACTCCATACAGAGAGCACCCAAGGTCAAGATTGAACCTGGGTTGCTGGAACTGTGCACCAGCAGCATTATTTGCTGTGATACTGTAATTTAGAGAATAGAGAAAATAATGAGATTTTGGGGAGAGAGGATAAATTTGCATCTTACTTCAACCTTCCATGGTGCTATGTAAACGGTATTATAATTATCGTATCCATTAATCATTACAATTGTTTTCATCAGTAAAGTGTGAAATAATTGCCATGCTGGCTTGGATTTTAGCCTGGAAGCAAGTTCCATGTGCAGATAACACTGGAAACCTAGAGCAATGGCTTTCTCAAATATTGTACAGCTTTGGAGCAGATGCTGGTCAGGGAAAGAAGATGGTTTGTTTAGGAATGCAAATGGTGGTCGGGGGAGAAGACAATTTTTGGAGATTGGGTTGGATGTGCTGAAGGAATGAGATTTGGGCCAGGTAGAAATATCCCTGATCCTGCTGGCCCCAGTAATGCAATAAAGGCACTCAACCTTCTGGATTCAGTTCTTCTTGCCATTTTAGCTGCTAGGCTTCAAATGGCCCTGGAAATATTATGGACAAAAGTTAATAGAAAGCAGCTGTTATATTAAATGCAGCAGCCTTATTATAATATTCAGACAACCAACCATCTTCCTGCGGATGGGCCAAAATGGAAAGCCGCCTTCTATTTAAACAAAGAATGGAGGAAGGATTTTTAAAAAATTTTAACCTCTACCTCAAAACCATCCCAGGAGATTTGTGGGAAGTAAAAATTAGTACTAGATATGTTGCATCAGAGGAAGGGGTTGTTTTACTGTTATCTGCACATTGCCTACCTCCATTCATGCATCGATTATTAAAGTATCAATATCTTGTTTCCTATGGAGTATCTGCTGTATCAGTGCTCTTGTGGACTGATCCAAATTTTAACCACATATCCTAATTCTCACCAATTTTTGTTCATCCATCACCCCTGATTATCCCTGCTGATGTGTATTGACTCACAGGAAAGCCTTCATTTGCCTACATGGCCTGCCTCATCTATTTCTAAAATGTCCATCAGATTTACAGCTTTCCAAGATCCACAATTCTGCCCTTTTGCATATCCCCAATATTTGTTGCTTCACTGCTACCCCTTGACTAACACTCTCTGCCTCTGCTTTTCTCCCCTTCTTTGAAAAGATCCTTAACCTATCTTTTGGTAGGGTGACCACCCTGTGAACTGTAACAAATGTTCTGTGAAGTGGTTTAGAATATAGTACTGTACGATTTCATGTTGTTATTGGAATGGCTATTTTTGTAACATAGCCAGAAGGGAATAACTGTATCCACAAATTTTGTTGTGATATTCTCTGATTCATTTTTTTCAACATGATAAATTATGAGTCATATGCCAACATTTAAATCACTGTATTGACTGAAATGGTTTTACTAAATTAAATGCAATAATATAGCATTTTCTTTTCAAGGAAACTAATTTGTTCAAGACACAGTAAAACTCTGATAATCCATTATCTGACTATTCAGAAACTCGGATGGTTCAGCATATGATTACCAGGTTTGCCATGTTCTCCATCAACTCGTCAGAGCCCCATTTCCTGTATTCCCCATCCACTCACTCAGACCCTTTCCTATTCACTGGGGTGCCAATTCCCATGCTCTGTTCCTACTCACCAGTGCCCCAGATCCCACACTTTTGATTCACTCACTGGGGCCCCAGTTCCCGGCTCTCTTTAAACTGACCTGGTTCTGTTTCCCACAGTCCCTTTAAACTAACCAGAGCCTTTTATCTCGTTTTCTCTTTAAACTCATTGGAGTCACTGGGAAAATTATTATTCTATCACATAACATTTAAAGAAAAAATAAATTAAGTACATTTCGGAACATTAATAGAATAGCATCTGATAGTCTGTAAAATCTGCTAGTCCAGCATCAGCACAGTTCCAAGCATACTGGATTTACTGCATTCTAGATGCATATAATTAGGAAAATTGTACAGATGGGGCAATTCCAATAATCAAGACTACCTTGTGCATATTAAAAAAGCTGAAAAAAGATAAACTTGCAGAAGTGAATGAGGACAATTTTAGATTTCTTTAAAAATAATATGCAATGATTTTGACTAATTTGGTTTCCAAATTGTGCATTATATGTGCTCTAACTACAAACAGAACATGAAAGAAATACTGTTTGTTCCAGACATGACAAACTTTGCTAAACAGATAGGCAGACTACTCATCTCACTTTGTTTGAAAGCAATATTTATGGGTGAAATGCAGCAAATGGTCACTGTTAAGCACCTTATTAAACATAGTGTGACCTTGTTCTTCTGGCAGGGTTGATTTGTAAAAAAGCAAATAGAATAATTTATTGAAATTACTGAGTTAAAGCTAATTGGTCCTTCCAAACCATACTGCAATGTTTAAGACCTACTTTACCTGCTTTTGTGTTGGGAGTAGTCAGAGTTCCATACAAATATTGTATCTAACATAGGCATTTTAATGAATATAAATGATTTGGACAATTTTAAAATGTATGAGGAAATAGCCATACCAGTATCACATATATAAGTTAGTTTCAAGATTATATTACTGATATAATAAACTGATATGGAAACTGCATCTCTCTACTCTACAAACAACATTATTAAAGTGCTATAAACAGTTTTTGTGGTCAAATCATTATCGACTCCCACAATCTTCCAACAGCTGCAAGTAAGCATGAACTTCAGCTAGCAATAGGACTTTAATGTTCTGTCAACCTATTAACTGCTTGATTGCAGTTGAAATATGAGGAGGAACTTCTAGTCAAGGATCTAATTAGAGTATGTTTTATTTGTGTACAATGGTTCATTTGAGGTTTTTAGAATCACAGTAAAATATCTGCACAATGGATTTATATTTGTGTCAAAAAGCCACCAAAATCTTTAGGTGAAGACAATGTATAGTACACTTAATTGCCTGGAAGTTTGAATACATGCATAAAAAGAGAGTAGTCGAACATCATTGCACTAAGTCAAACAATAGAAATACAAGAATGTTTGCTCATAATCCTCCAGAGGGAAGCCTAGATTTTCCTTATTTTGGTATTAGTACGGCCAGATTGGTTATTAGTGAAGTTCAAACAGACTCAAATAGAAGTGGGCTCAGCAGATCTTTCTTTTAAGTTCATTAACACAGCTTCAGATGCTGAGTTGGATGAATCAAAAAGAACCTTTTTAATGATGGGAGATAAAAATAACCAGAGAAAAGATTAGGCTGTATGCAGATTTATGCTGTAACTTCAATGGAGCTGTGAACAGTTTGGGAATTATTGATGGGAGTTTTCATTTTGCCTCAACTTGCTTTTGATAAATCCAATGATTGGAAGGATGGGCCAAAGGCATATTGATCTCTAGTCTTTTATTTTTGGTCACAAAGGGGCCTGGCATAAAATTACAGCATAGATTGATGCATTCTAGCTACTTGAAAGATAGCAGTGGAATTCACCTGGAAAAGAAAACTTGCATTTAATGTCTTAATCATTATTACTATAGTTAAATTTAAACCATTAATATATACCACTTATAAGCAATGGACTTGGTATTGAACTCTGTGGAACCCCACTGCATACAGCCCTTCAGTCAATACTATTCTAGAAAAGCCAATTTTTAATCCAATTTACCAGTATTCCCAGATTTTATGGGCTTTTAATTTCCTGATCAATCTGAGCTGTATCAAGGTGTGATGTCTTTTTGTTTCCTTGTATTATAACAATTACTGATAATATTTTTATCTGCCTAGGATCGCCATGAAAGACATCCTATTCTTTTTAGCACATTGTGCAGATGGATTCTTACTGGTGCAGAGCATAAAGGTTCATGAGAACTTTTGGCCAATAGGGGGATAGAAGGAAAAATGGCTCAGGAGTGACAAAAATAAACTATTTTGTTCAACAATGTCCTTACTATCATCTCCAGACACCTATTGCATTTCAAGCAAATCAGGACAACCAACTTAAATGTACGTAAGAACATATATCATTGGCCTTATTCACTGGAAAGTGCATCCAGACACAAATTCAATGCATTTAAAACACAGTAAAATTTCAGCTGATTTTCTTCATTTAGCTACTGAACCTGTGCATGAAAGGCAGTCTGTTTAGGTGAGTTAAACATTTCCCGGGATAAGGAAATAATAGGCAGTATGGATCTATGCTCTCATTGAAATACGTAAGGTTTTAGAGGGGGCTTGACAAGGTAGATGCCTTAAAGATATTTCTCCTCCCGCAAGGTCTAAAATGAGGGACATGGCCTCAAGATAAGTGGTCCACCACTTAAGACTGAGATTGGGAACTTCTCTCAGAGACTCAGAAAATTTTGGAAGTCTCTAACCCAAAGAGTCATGGATGCTGTCATTAAATGCATTCAAGACTGAGACAGATTTTTGGACTACAGAGGAATCAAGGATTGTTGGGATCATGCACGAAAACAAAGCTAATGATCTCAAGACTGAATGCTGGAGCAGGCTCTGTGGAATTATCTTCCCAACTGCCAAATGGTTAAACAGGAAATACACTTCTGAGATAAAAAGTATTGTTCAAAAAGGATTGCAGAATCTTCTTGAAGGACAATATACAATTCTCAACAGAACATTAAACTGATAAAATGACCCCATGAATTTTAACTCAGATAAAACCTCACAACAGAGTTAACAGCCTAGGTCCATGTTACAAGACAATAATAAAGAAACATAGTACTGAAGGTACATTCAGTAATTAGTGTACCAGGATAGTACTGCCTAGGTCAGCAACTATGAACTGATCATGCACCTGTAGATAATTAGGGTAAAGAGTAGGAGCTATGAACATTGGAACTGCCATTGAAGACAGGCAAGCTGCAATCTAAGGAGGAGTCAATTTAGTCAGTCAGTCAAACTCAGTTATCTATCTTCAGCCCAGACTATATGAGAAATGTTTATTCACGGCAATTATCAACCATGTTGGAAATAAGAAAAAAAACAGAACATTTCAAATGATTTTACAGAAGGATTATGATCTGTAATTGTGGAAAGAATAACCACAATATGATAGAATTTTATATTAAATTATAAAGTGATGTTGTTCAGATTGAAGCCAGGATTTTCAATCTGAACTACGAAAATTATGAAAGTAGTGCCTAGACTGATATCAGATGATACATCCAATTTTATTATTATTGGTTTGATAACCTATGTAGTTTGTTAAACATTTCACACAACAATTTAGAGTCAACCTCTTTACTCCGGACTTGGAGACATGTGCAGACCAATCTTGGCAAGGATGGCAGATTTCCTTCCCCAAATGAGATCACTGAATCAGATGGGTTTTTAGTGACATGCATAAACTGACAAAGGTAATCTATCCCTACTTGGTCTTAAACATGGTTGGCAACACCACCCTCCTCCAAAGTCTCTAAATCATCATGCTGTGGACAGGATTTCACTTTCTCAGTTGCCCTCTTACCTATTCAGTTGTAGGTAGGGAATCATCAACAATGAATTCTCTTCCCACAGCCACATTATTGCCACTGGTATGCCCCAAGGATCTGGCCTGGATCCCCTCCTATTTCTCATTAATAAGCTCCATATTCTTGGAGACAAAATGGTATAATAGTACTAATTACTTACCAGGAAAAAAGAGCTGACTCAGCCACATCCTTATACAAATGAAAATCAGCACATAAAAATGAATATTTCTATTAAATAAATTTAAAATAAAATTCTGAACACTGTCTTGCACTTGTTTATGACTCAGACAACGTGCTTATTGGCTAAACTATATCATTCCCTTTCAGGGGAAATATTACACAATTTCCCTTAATTCTACAGTCATCCTGTATTTAAAACGACACAATGAAATTAATGAAACAACTCAGATTTCAGTTATTTTTTTCAATGCTTTTAAATTTTTTGAGACATTCTGTAACTTTTATTAACTATGCTCTAAAGCTCAGTGTGTGTGTTTGTGGCATATTTCTTTTCCACACTTTCTAAACTGATTTCTAATAATGTTTAGTTACCCTTTCTACAGTGTGATAATATTTATCATTTTGTCTCGATACAATCAATAATTGGGGCATGGTGACATTTTCCTGAAAAATGATTCTTCACTTACCAGTAATAAAAATATATATAGGCACTCCAAAAGATAGTGAACTATATTCTGCACTTATGAATATTTTTTGAATAAACATCAACATTTCAGTTAATAAAATCCACAAGTCTAATAAACCAGAGGGAGATTTCAGTTCATTTTTCCCCTTAGGACACATGAGCAGAATTAATCAAGTAAGGCAAACCTTTTATGAAATGTCACAAAACAAAACTATTTAAAAATAATCTTGGTCCAAAACTGAAAGTCTAATTTTGTCCTTTAATGATACAACCTTCAGGTCATTAACAAAAAAGAAAACGTTGTTTATTTGTTGGGGGGAAATATTGAGATTGGACTTGAAGCTACAAACAGTAGGCTATTCATCAATCTTTTGATGGGGGAGGGGGCCAAAAGGAAGGAAATAAGTATTTAAGCAAAACCTGTTTTTAACTACTATTATTCATACAATTATTTAATTGTACTCTCAATTTTCAAAACTTCATTAGGTACATATTAATCTTTTCCATTTCACATTCACCCAACTAAACATTCTTGAATGTAAGGAGCAAACTAATGTTTACGTTTTCTTACTGAACCATCTAAAGTGACTAGCTGTCAAAAGGTCAAAGACATACATCAATGCAATGTTGATTAAAACAGGAATAAAGTTAGGAATTTTGCATTCCGTACCCAATAAGTAATCAAGGTAGTTAAAATAAAATATCAAAGAAAATACTTTACCTATACACTATGAAATATTTCGTAACTTAAAGCTGATATCTCCATTATTACAAATACTAATTTTCTATTAACTAGAAATATGTATTAGAAAGAAATGATCAATTTGACCTAAAAATGTGTAAAGAACTTTTAGCATCAAATCATGATTATTTTCCAGAATCTGTTACTTTCATGGGTTATTTTGATACTAAAAGTAATTAACAGATAGTATATTATGCAGATCAGGGGCATAAAAAATAATATGGTTTTTCTCTATTCAGGAAATTTACTTTCTTTTCTCTTTAGAGTCAGTACAAATATGCACTATTTTGATTAAAAAAAAGTTATTCTAATGCAAAATTGAAACATCTAATGTTATGTAGACCCCAACCATTCAATTTAAATGAATTAGATCCACTGTCCTTGAAAATCTGGTGAACTATTGTAACTTTAGTCAGAATGGAATTACAGGTTAAGAACACGTATAAAATTTCAGACCATCATATTCCGTTATTTAAATCTAAAGATAAAACTAAAATCCTAGCATTAGGTTCTCAGTTTTTTTTAAATTAAAATCAAACCAATAACAAAAACGTCTTTAATAATTTGAATTTCTTTTTTCAAATTTCAATGTTTTTTCTAGAACTCTACATTAAAATTACAGAACTTGGGAATTAAAAATTTGTTTTATTTCTACATCACTTGGACCTACTTAGAAGGAATTATTAACCTAAATATTTGTAGTGCCAAATGCAGGCTTTATAATACAATGAAACTGTATGTTACAGAGGGATCTAAAATGCACATTTTAGAAGATGTTGGCATCTTACCTGATTCCTTCCATGTCATCACCCACGCACCTAGACTGAAGTCCCGGCGGTAAAACACTTTTTCCATCACCTCCAGAGTTTGCAAGGTTAGGAGTTTTCATAAGAAGAACATCAACAGGTTTCCTGAATTTAAGAATACTTGGGGAGGCTCTAGGTGCACGGTGCCGAATTATTTGTGGATGATCTTGTTAACAAAGAGCAAACAGATAAACTTGTTTTTGATCAACAAGGAAAAAAACAAAAAAACCCTCATTTTTCAATATACCAAATTTGAGAACTCAACGATATCCATCTATTACAATTAATATAGTCAATATCAATTCATAATTTTATTAATATATATGCAGCATCTCACGATATAAGCATGTGGAAATTCAATTCATAAAGTCCAGTCCTTCAACAATTCTTATATAATCCCCACCAAATATTCCTTTCCCCGGATTTATCTACTTCGCAGGTAAAGCACACAAAGCAACAGAAGTATTCATGTTAAATTTTGTTTTATACATTCTAATTTAGTTGCTTTCCTTAATCTAACATAGCCATGGCTTCACTGACTCTACAGTTCTTATATTCCATTTCATACTCAGTTATCTTACCTATAGTCCGTATAATCACCTGTTCTGAATCAGATATTTATACAGATATTTTTAAAACATCAATGTATTACTTGCTCAGTACATATAAACAATTCCTCAAAATGGGAGAATAAGAAGCTCCCACAATTTTAAATCTTGCTTGAAGTTTGTCAATTTTACCCTCAATTCCTATAATCTGCACTCAGAGCGTAAGTTAAATAAAATGCTTCATGTACAAAGGCATTCTTTAAAGACTTTGATAATATTTCATCTCAGTTATCTCTTCTCCAATGGAAAAAAAGTAGTTATTTTCAATCCTTTCATAACTTAGAATTTCATATCTGAATATTATTTGTCACCCTTCTCTGATGACAAAGGACTTAAACTGCACACCAAAATTTCAAATATTTTACTTTATATACAGTACTTGATTTAGAATTTTTGAAATTACTATGTATGATGTGACTTTCTACTTTCAGTGAATAATTAACAACCATACTTTTTTTTCCCTGTCCTGGGAGGCCTAAATAAAAGGAAATGAATGAGGACAGAGGAGAAAAGAAAGAACCAGAGAAGAGAAATACAGAACACTGCAGTTGTTAAAATCTGAAATCAAAGAAAATGCACCACTAACTCTGTTTTCGTCTTCCCCAGAGATCCTGCCTAACCTGTTGGGTATTTCTGGCACTCTAGACAAAATAGAAAGAAGGTAGTTGGAAATTGAAGGACGTGTTGGTGAGCAAGTAGGACTCTAAGTGGGTTTTGCGAGGGAAGACATGAAGGAACAACAAGAAGGTGAAGGAAATGGCCTAGACACTGGGGAAAAAACCCTCGGGAATTGCTTGGTACTGAGTGAAAATCATATAGTGCTGGAATTGGAATGAGATTTTACATGTGTGGTTAGGTTGAATTAAACAAATATGTTAGAGAAACATAGATGTGCAGTTCAGAAGAAATATTAAATTATCAAGGATGAGATCACTCATTAGAGAGATTAAAGAAAGAGACGTGAGAGCATATCACAACCAGGATATTACCACATGCAACAAACACTCTGTTGGAAGAACTCAGCAGAACTGTGGGGGGGGGGGGGGGGGGGAGGAACTGTCAACATTTCGGGTTGAAACCCTGCATGCGGACTAAGAGTGGAGAGGGGAGGTAGCCATCATAAAGAGGAGAGGGAGAGTGGTGAGACAGGGGCCAGAGGTGATCGGTGGACTGACGATGGGGAGATGGGGGTGAGGGATGATGGGCAGATTGAGCCAGGTAGTTGAGACAGAGGCAGGTAGATGATAGATGGAGGCAGACAAAAAAAAGAGGATGGAGCCAGAAGTGGGGAGGGGAGGGAGAAGGTGGAGACAGCTGCTGGAGTGTGATAAGCAGGGGCACAAAGGCTATCAGTGCTGACAAGCAAGGAAGGTGGTAATGGGAACCATTAGGGGAGGGGTGAAAGGCAGATTGAATGAGGACCAGATGGGGGAGGGGTGAGTGAAATGTATGAGTAGTAGGTGGATGGAACAAGGAGGGGGAATGGGATGAAAATGGGTGATGGAGGGCTGGAGAGGACAAAAACAGGGGGACTCAAGGAGGATCAGAAGGAGAGAGAGGGGTGGGAGGAAGGAAACCAGAATGTGAGGGTTACCTGAAATTGGAAATTCAATGTTCATACCATTACACTGTAGACTACCCAGGTGCAATATGAGGCATTGTTCCTCTAGTTTCCATCAGGCCTCACCCTGGTAGTGGAGAATGCCGAGAACGTTCAGGTCAGTGTGGGAATGGGAAGAAAAATTGAAATGGCACACAACCGGGAGCTCGGAATGGCTATTGTGGACAAAACGCAAGTGCTCTGCAATTCAGATGCCTAGCCTGCACTTGTTCTCACCGATGCAGAGGAGGCCACATCGAGAACACCGAATACAGTAGACGAGGTTGGAGGAGGTGCACATGGAAGGGCTGTTTAGGTCCCCGGATGGTGGTGAGGGAGGTGGTGTATGAACCAGTGATGCACCTCCTGTGGTTGCAGGAGACAGTGCCAGGGGTTAGGGAGGGGTGAGCGAAGAGGGATGAGTGGATCAGGGAATCACGGAGGGACTGATCCCTGCAGAAGGTGAAAAGTGATGGGGAGAAGATGTGGGATCTCATTTCAGCTGGCAGAAATAAAGAATGATGTGCTGGATGGGCTGGTAGGGTGAAAGCTGAAGACTAGTGGAATATCCCTCTGTTCTGTCTGGAGGCAGATAAGGTGAAAGCAGTAGCCCGAGAAACAGAGGAGATGCAAGAGTGGGCTCCATCAATCACAGCAGAAGGGAAGTCATGTTTCCTGAAAGAGGAGGATACTTCAGATGTCCTGGAATGGAAGGTGTCATCTTGAGAGCACATCCAGCAGTGAAGGAGAAATTGTAAGAAAGGGACGGCACCCTTACAAGGTAGCCGTGATAGTCAGTGGGTTTATAGTAGAGTTTATAGTCAACCAAGCGCAGACTACGCCACTGATTCACAGAGCACCTACACTCTGATCGCAATGGCAATCACGAGCTACAGGTTGCATTCCCACACTGACCTTCCCATTCTTGGCCTTCTCTACCGCCAAGGTGAGGTCCAATGTAAACTAGAGGAACAGCACCTCATATTCTGCCAGGGTAGTCTACAGCTCAGTGATATGAATAATGAATTTGATAACCCTCACCTCCGGTTTCCCACCCTCTCCCTCCAACCCCTCACTTTCTCTCCTTCTGATCCTCCTCTGATCTCTCTATTTTTTTAATCGCCTTGTTCCCCTCCCCCCTCCCTGTTCCATCAACCTACTACCCTCATATTTTGCCCACCAGCTCTCCCCCATTGCCCATCTGGCCCTGGTTCCTTCTGCTCTTTACCTCTCCCCTAATGGTTCCCATTATCACCTTCCTTACTTATCAGATTCCAGCACTAGAAGCCTTTGAATTCCTACTTATCACGCTCCACTCCCCCCTTCTAGCTCCATCTTCCTTTATCTTGTCTGCTGCCATCTATCATCCACCGGCCTCTGTCTCCCTACTCCACCCCTCCCCCTCCACTACCAGGCTCAATCTGCTTGTCATCCTTCACAAACCACACCTCCACCCCTTCAGTCCATCAATCGCCTCTGGCCCCTCTCACACCACTCCCCCTCCTCTCTTTATACTGGCTCTCTCTGATGCAGGGTTTCAACCTGAAACATCAACAATTCCTTTCCCCCTCACAGATGCTACTCAACCCACTGAGTTCCCCCAGCAGATTGTTTGTTGCTCCAGATTCCAACGTTTGCAGTCTTTTGTGTCTCAATATTACCACATGAAAGGTGAAAGGCCTGAAGGTAGATAAATCACCTGGACTAGATGGAATGCACCACAGAGTTCTGAAAGAGGTAGCTGAAGAGATTGTGGAGGCATTAGTAGTGATCTTTCAAGAATCACTCGAGTCAGGGAGGGTCCCAGAAGACTGGAAAACTGCAAATGTGACACCACTGTTTAAGAAGGGAGGGAGGCAAAAGGCAGGAAATTATAGGCTGGTTAGCCTGACCTTGGTGGCTGGTAAGATTTTAGATTCCACTATTAAGGATGACATTTTGGAATACTTGGAAGTATATGATGAAATTGGATGAAGTCAGTATGGTTTCATTAAGGGGAGATCCTGCCTGAAAAATCTGTTAGAATTTTTTGAGGATACAGCAAGCAGGTTAGACAAAGGAGAGTCAGTGGATGTTACTTACTTGGATTTTCAGAAGGCCTTTGACAGAGTGTTGCGCATGAGGCTGCTAAACAAGATAAGAGCTCATGGTGTTAAAGGCAAGGTATCAGCATGGATAGAAGATTGGCTGACTGGCAGAAGTCAGAGAGTGGGCATAAAGGGGTCCTTTTCAGGATGGCTGTCGGTGACAAGTGGAATTCTGCAGGGGTCAGGGGACATCCCTTTAAAAACTGAGATGAGGAAGAATTCCTTCAGCCAGAGGGTGGTGAGTCTGTGGAATCATTGTCACAGAGGGCTGTGAAGGCCAAGTCACTGAGTGTATTTAAAGCGGAGTTTGATAGTTCTTGATAGGTAAGGAGGTTAAGGGTTACGGAGAAGGTGGGACAATGGGGTTGAAAAAAAATCAGCCATGATTGAAGGCAGAGCAGACTCAATGGCCTAATTCTGCTCCTATATCTCATGGTTAGGAAAGCAACAGTTTAAGGATAGCAGCATTCATGGGAAGAATGCCTAGGAATTCTAGAGTTCAGTAGGGAGTAGGCAACATGATAGGGGTGGGAACAGTGATAAAAGGAGGCTATTTGGCAAGAAAGAATAATTATGCAATTCGGATTGCTTCTCTGAAACACAAGGTGCATCAATGAAATTGGTGGAGGATAGTAGAGCGGGGGAAGCTATGCACATATCCGATTAATTCTGTAGCAATGACAGATTCAAGGGAGTGGATTGCATAAAAGGGATATTGTAGGAAAATGGAGAAGAAAAGAAAAAGGAGGCAACTGCAGTAGTTTTTGTCCACAATGAGGGCAAAGAAATACAGAAGGAATCAAGCTATCAGGAGGCAACCAATATTAAATTATATTACATAAGGAAATACATAAATGGTGGTCTGGGTCTTCACAGTTACCAGCCAATAAATCTTTATGGTGTTAGGCTCCAGAGGGGATAATTTCCACCACTGAATTGTGAGTCATTCTTCTCAGCAACTAGATAGTTCCAGCTTTATAATTTTCACCAGCCATTCAACTGACTTATCTGTTCCCTGCATGGTTTCAACCAAGCAGAGTGCTCATCCATGAACAAAGCAGTAAATGCTTTAAGCCAACACAAGTAGGAAAGGTGAAGCTTATTTATGTATAAAAAGGCAGAGGGAACACCTAATGAGCAACAACAATAATGGACTAAAACAGTGGTGCCTGAAACCAGCTATTATGTGCAGAACAGAGACCCATACTATTCTTCTGGGGATGGATGGATGGGGAATAAAAACAAGTCAAAAAGATGTAAAAATATAGTCACTGAGGTAGTGGAGCAGAGCAGGGAGAAGCACTGAGATTCCAAGGCAACGCTAAGGACTGGATGACAGACGTAACACCCTCAGGTGAATATTTAGTAGCATTAACAGGTGGTGTGCTGGATTAGGTGGAGTCTGACTAATTTCAGAAGAAGCAGAGTCAGGAACTAGAGAGATATTGAGAATAATTAACACGCAAACTCTTTTTTTTAAAAAGAGATAAACTGTAAGGTTTTGATGATACAACAACATCTTCAGTCTCAAGAAGGAAAGACTAGGAGGACAAGAGAATATTGATACCTGTGGATGAGGTTCATAAGATTTCCCATTACACTGAAGTTGTTGTAGGTAAACATACCATGCATCTAGAATCAGGGTCTAATGATGCTGCAATAAAGTAGACTGAGCCTTCAAGAAGGCATTCTGGACCTGACAACTAATTTAGCCCTAACAGTTTTAAGTTGTGCAACCACACTGATGGACTCCCAACTTAATATGAATTCATTTTTACGTCATTTTTTATTTGGGCACCATTAACAATACAAAGTGATATATTTTTGAGGAGGAACAAGGAAAGGCAACATAATACAAGAGTACTATTCTGAAGGGGGTGTAGTAACAGACAGACCTGAAGTTCAATGGTCACAAATCTTTGAAGGTAGTTGAAAAAGCAAATTGTTTCATGGGCTGTTTAAGGAGAAGCAGAGCACAAAAGCAAGGACATTGATAAATTACTAGTTCATTTGCAAAAAGGGCTGTTTTGTCTAATTCTGAGCATCAGATTTTAGGAAGGACATGAAGGCCTTTAAAAGGATGCTGGAGAGACTAACCAAACTGGTCTCATGGATGAGAAACTTCAGTAACATGGACATACTGTGGAATCTGGAGATATCCTATTAAGAGCAAAGAAAGTTGAAAGACAACTTGATGATAGTTGTTAAACTCACAAAGGCTCTGGACAAAATGAATAAAGAGATACCTTTTCTTCTGCCAGATCAGTAAAGACCCAACGGGCATTGATTTAAGGTGACTGAGAAAACAATCAAAAGTGATATGAGGAAAAACCTTTTCCAAACACTGAAAAGTTATGCCTGAATAGATGCTGGAAAAGAAATTAGGTAAGCACTGAAGGAAAATAAAATTACAGTGTAACCCTGCATTAAGAAGGGGTTGAATTCCTAGAAAACCATCCATATTATAATTTTCTGTATTGCAAACCCTTTTATCCCATTGAATCCCATGATGTAAATGGAGATGTGTTCCTACAGGAAGATTTTCTGTCAACAGTAATGCCCCTGCAGGTGTGCGGTCTATAGGCAAGGGAATTCTGATTGGATGGTAGGCAGAAGAGAAAGGGTTGTTGTTTTAATTAACTAGAAATGGATGTTACATTGTTTGATAAAGTACCATTATACAAGTATCAGTAGCAGAGATTGCCTTGTCAGTTCCCAGAGCAAATCTCTTAAGTGGTCTCTGCTGTGAAATGGCAGCCTGCAATCGTAAACTAGTTCAGTTCTCTGTATACCCTTTGTGTTCATTTATGTATGTTTTTCCCCACTTAAGTTCTGTTAATGAAAATTTTTATTCTGTATCCCAAATGCTTTGGTCGTGATTTGTGAATACTGTAGGGGCAAATTTCTGTCACCTGAACTGCTATAAAGCGGGGGTACACTATACCTGGATAGGCTGAAAAAGGCAGGGAATGCAAACAACAGCATTGCTGGCTTGAATAGACTCCTATGACATGATGTTTCTATTGTTCTCTAATGGACCTAAATTGCTATCATTTGAGATTTTCATATCAGTACAATCAGAACACATTCATCTTAATCTTTTAATTTAATGCTCTCTAGATCGGTGTAGCAAATTTGTTCATTTCACCTATATTTATTTCAATTTTATTTGTACTTGGTATTAAATTTAATGATTGAAAAGCAGTGCATTAAAAATGTGAATTATTTGTCTTTAGGGACATGTTGTCTAACACACTAGACTACATAAATAAAATAATCTACATCTTGTTTTACCTCAAGATGAAATTAGTGAGCAATAGGTAATAATAAAGTAAATAATCCAAATGTTTGCAATTAGTAAGCATTTAAGCAACTGTGCAAAAAGGAACTGCAAAAATGATCATAAATAGACAAAAAGACTCTCACAAGACCGGAGTCCTGAGAAGAAGAAAATGAATCGCTATTTTGTTAAGATTTGATAGCTATTTTCTCTTTTTGTCCATAATACTGTATCAATATAGCATTATAAAACACTTGTATTTGGATACAACAATACATTGTCTAATTGAAAAAAATAGTGTTTCTTTTTCTTTTTAAAAAAAATTCTTCCAATGCAGTTTACCTAATTTCCATTGGATTTCCTGCTCGTCTGTCTTCTCCTTGGCAATTTTTTTCTTGGTTTCTCGGAAAGCTTTCCAGTTCAATAAAAATTGTCTGGCTGTATTATTTACTTCTTTTCCATCAAGGACCTCTACAAATGAAAATAATACCCTTAAAGAATAAGGTTGGCTGAAAAAAGCTACAACCAAAATCAATCAATCTTTTCAATTAGTTCACTTTCAAAGACATTATGAAATTTAACAGATATAGCTTCAGCCTTATGAATGACAAAATAAATTTGATTTGCTACATGTTGTGAATAGTTAACAAACCTGTAACGCAAACAAATTTAATTATAAAGAAAAGTGCCTGAAAACTACTAAATGCCAAGATTTGCAAATGACCCAAAAGAAACTGGATTATTTATTGCTCTGCAGTGTTATTGGAGTAAACAAAATGCTAAATAACACATGGCACAGTTGGGTAAGCAGACAGATAAACTCTTGGAAAATAGAAACCTAATTATTTTTGGGTGTATGTGTGCACAAATGCTTAATAGCATTATTAGATGTTCCTCAGAATCTAACAAACCAAGGGTTAAACTATTTTAAATTAAGTTAAGATTCTTGTTAACATAAACAGAGGAAAATCCTGCTAACATTTTAAATATCAGTTAATAAGAATGTCAATAATCTCTTAAACTACAGCTGAGTGGCCTATAATACATATTCTGGACCTTTTATATACAGATATATCCAGAAATGGGTTGTTTTGATACTCTGGGTATGATAATCAGTTGGAAAGAAGGGAAAACTAAATTAGGGAGCTTTTCTTTTCATTCTATAATCACATTTACCAGGGCATTAAACAATCGAGTTATCTGGAGTCTTTGTAGTCAATTGTGGGAAAACTTTAAACAAAATTTTATTTATACAATAATACCATAAGAAAAGCAATGTAGGCTAACAGTTCAAATCAATTCCAACTTGGAATTTTATCAAACTGTACATCTTCCTGCTTTATTGAAATGGTTTAAAACAAAGAATTTTGTGATTTTATAAAATTCCTTTCATTTCTTTTATTTTCTTTTCTAAACCTCCAAAATGATGATGCAAACACCATTCTACAGCCCAAAATGAATTAATGATCTTGTCCCAAGCTTGGAACTAATCACAAATAGTAAAAAAAATCATATTTATATATCCCTTTCACAATGTCTGGATTTCTCAAATCACTTTATAGCCAATTGTTTGATTTGAAGCATTCTCATTATTGTTAAGAAAGAAAACAACAGCCAATTTGTACACAGCAAGCTCTCTCTAACAATTCAATAATGTCCAGGAAATGTGCTATTATAGAGATACTTTATTTAAAATATGCTCAAAATCAAAAAAAGTATAAACTCTTCCTTATTAATGGATAGCTATATCCTTTCAGTAACTTCTCTGACAATCAGACTCAGACCAAGGACACAATGTGTGGGAAATTATGAACACAGTTTTACATCCTGCAGATGTATGGCTATGTTGTATTTAGGCTGTCTGCAGTCAATAAATGTATTTAGTTCTTTTGTTGAAATTTAAATTCTTAGGATGTTTTACCTACAGCAGTTCTAGGCAACTAAAAGTATATAAACATAGCTGAGATGCTAGCAAAATAATCTTCTGTTCGAGGGAAACAATGCACCATTATCCCTAAATAATCAAATATTATCTGACATAATTCTGACTTAAACATGAGAATTAAACTAAACTACATTTATAGTACAGAATTCTTGATGCACACATAAATGTTCCCCAAATACTTACTCTTGCTCTCACCAGAGTGCACCAAGTATTGCAACTCCAGTACATCAATCATTTTTCACACACTAATTAAGTGTAGGAAAAGGTCAGACAAAAGTAAGCATGTTCCATTTGATGGCTATAATGAGTGATTAAGCAAAGTGAAGTTCAAATATATTTTGTTAGATATCCTGACTCAAGAGTGGAATTTCTTGGAGTAAGCCCGTTATGAGCCTAATTCATTTAATTTTTCTTTAGGAAATGCCTTCCTTAAAGATATTGAACATAATGCAGAGCCGCAATTCCTTTGCAAACTAGTAACTCATTAAGGGGTTCAGATGTTATAAAACCATAACAATGAAACTCAATCAACTAATATACAGACCATTAATCCCTGATACCATCACCCCCTTCCTTTCCACCTTATGCCTGTATGGAGACAATTTCCCTGGAAATCATTGCCAAAATCACAACACATTATCAATATAGAGAATAGTGACTAGGATTTCGCAGTTAGCAATAAATTAAAATTGCTCACTCTTCATTACACATACATCTGCCTGTACACTACTAATGGGCGTTTGCATGCCAATTTATTGGAAATAGGGAATCATTTGATTCTGGCATCCTATACAAAGGATTCAGGATGAGTGTGAACAGCAGAGGTAACAATATGCATCTTCAACTCATCATATCAAAGAAACCTGCTCAGATTTTGTTTGTCTTAACAGTTTATATATCAGAAATATTCAGTAAGATATTAAGATTTTGATAGGCTTGACAGCTGGCTAAGCCAGACAGTGTGGCTTAGCGGGAAGTCGAAGATTTTTACAACAACTTCATGGGCGGAATTTACCTTAGTCCCCCAACATAGGATCTAATTACTGAGGATTAGGATAACTTTGGTTAGGAAAGCGAAACCAGGAGGCCCTTAAAAGTTTGGTTGATACTTATAACATGGGTAAGTGGACATTGTTGGCAGCTTGCTGCCAGTAGGAACTTCTGGGACACTATCTGAATTAATCAAAGTAAAATACCATTCACTATAAATCAACAAATTGGAAATAAAATTGCTGAAGCTCTCTGTTTGAAATTGTTGAACTTAATAATGAGTTCAAAAGACTCTAAGTGTTCCTAGTCAGAAGGTGAGGTGCTATTCTTTGAGCTTACGTACAACTTTCTTGGAATAGCATAGGAGGATGAAAACAGAGAGATCACAATGAAACTGGGAAGGAGAATTAATGTGACAGGTAATCAGAAGTTTGTGGTCATGCTTATGGGCTGAATGGAGGTGCTCCCTAAAGCAGTCACACAATCTATGTAGACCTGCCCAATAACGAGGAGACCACGCTCTCAACAGTGAATACTAGATTGAAAGTAGTACAAGTAAATTGTTACTTCACTTGGAAAATGTATTTGGGTCAGTGGAAAGGAAGGAGGCAAAAGGTTAGATAGTGCATCTCCTGCAGTTGCATGGGAAGATGTGCAGGGAGGGGAATGGCTGTTGGTGGCGATGGAGCAACACATACTGGAAGAGTAGGTGAGAATAAGACTTGTTTGGTGGTGGTATCATTTTGAAGGTGACTGAAATTGCAAAAGATGATTTGTTGAAGCTGGGGCAAAAGGTGAAGGCAAGAGGAACTTTCTCTGGATGTGGAAGGCAGAAAATGGGATGAGAAGTAGTACAGGAAAAATAAAATTAACTATGGAGCAAGGGAATCTTCAGTTGTGGAAAAAGAGAGACTTATAGGAAGTACTGGTATGAAAGGTTGTGTCATTGGAATTAATGCAATAGAGAAACTTGAAATAACTTCAAATAATAAGCACTTGCAGTATTTTGTTTTTATTTCAGTTTTCCAGCATCCAGAGTACTTTTTTTGCTAATTTAGATGATCATTCTACTTCTCCCATTTACTTCACCTGCAAGCCACCCTTCCCATTTTTTTCTCCTATTCAATTTTTTCTTTCTTTATTTGCTGCTGTCACATTCTTTTGCCTTGTACCCTCACTTTGTTATGTAATCTCTCCTGCCTTCCATGCTATCACAGAACCTCTTTTTTGTTCTCTTCCTCTTTGGCTCCTTCTCTGTATCTTAAAACATATCTGTTTTTAACCTTTCCCATATTTGATGAAATTTCCATTTCTCTCTCTACAGATGCTGCCTGATCTGCTGAGTATTTCCAGAATTTTCCATTTATATTGAAAGGCAACTTCCTGATTTTCACACATTTAATGGACAATGTTCCTGCATCAGAAGGTGCTGGCTAATTTATTTCATAGTAGCGGTATTACCAGTAATGCTGATCGTCAAAATAATACCCTGTCATTTCATCTTTCTGTATGTTGTCACAAATTCACACTCGTTAAAAATACATCAAAAAGCAGTTTGATGGTAAATTTCAGAATTATATTTATCAATGTCTTTAAATTTTTGTATATCAAACCTGAGTGTTTTGCCCAGAAAGATATGCCTTTACCACACCCTTAACATATCCAAGTGATTTTGCACTCTTACCTGCCCCATCCAACATACATATGTTTCTAGTTATTACAGTACACTTTGTAATTAATGCCAGATTAGCGGGTAGTTCTGTCTACTACTTATCGGTGACCATCAACGACAAGTCTTTGAACTATTGGATGTTTTGACATTTTGTCACATTTCAGACATGACAACTGTTTACTGGCAAATATGGTTGTAGCTGATTGATTTATATTTCATATTAATTTAACAGCAACAAATAAGAATTTCTGAACCTTGGATTTCACAGATTAGAGCAAGGGCAATCAGATTTACAAGTGTGTGCTATCTTTTGTTAGAACTATATGAAACTAATCATGTTTTCTGTCCTCTCTTAGCCCCGTAATTTCCTCTACTTTATTTACTCTGACTACAATAGTGTAATGGTTCAGTTACTGGATCAACTGTCAGAGCTCTGACTGATCTACAGACATGACTTTGAATCCTAACATGGCAGATGGGTAAATTCAAGTAACTAATCTAGCCTCTGCGAAGGTAACCATGATTGTACTGGATCACTGAAAATCCCTTGTATTTCACCATTATTCTTCATGGAACAAAATCTGCTCTCTTTACCAGATTTGACCCATTTGTGACTTCATTCCCCACCAAATTGCTTGACCCTTAACTGTGATAGTTCAGGGATAATTAAAGATAGACAATAAATGTCAGGATTATCAGTGGTAACCACATCCTGTGAAAGAATCATAACAAATGCACGTGTGTCTCTGCAGCCCCACCAATACTCCCATAGAACCATAGAACACTATAGCACAGAAAACAGGCCATTCGGCCCTTCTAATCTGTGCCAAAACTTTATTCCGCTGGTCCCATTGACCTGCACTCAGTCCATAACCCTCCAAACCTCTCCCCTCCATATATCTATCCAATTTATTCTTAAAACCTAAGAGTGAGCCCGCATTTACCACATCAGATGGCAGCTCGTTCCACACTCCCACTACACTCTGAGTGAAGAAGTTCCCCCTAATGTTCCCCCTAAACCTTTCCCCTTTCACCTTAAAGCCATGTCCTCTTGTACTTATCTCCCCTAATCTAGGTGGAAAGAGCCTACTCGCATTTACTCTGTCTATACCCCTCATAATTTTGTAAACCTCTATCAAATCTCCGCTCATTCTTCTACGCTCTAAGGAATAAAGTACTAACCTGTTCAATCTTTCCCCGTAACTCAACTCCTGAAGATCCGGCAATATTCTAGTAAATCTTCTCTGCACTCTTTCAATGTTACTGATATCCTTCCTATAGTTAGGTGACCAGAACTGCACACAATACTGCAAATTTGGCCTCACCAATGTCGTATACAACCTCACCATAACGTCCCAACTCCTATACTCAATACCTTGATTTATGAATACCAGAATGCCAAAAGCCTTCTTTACAACCCTGTCTAACCTGTGATGCCACTTTCAGGGAATTATGTATCTGAACTCCCAGATCCCTTTGTTCCTCTGTGCCCTACCATTTACTGTGTATATCCTACCTTGATTTGTCCTTCCAAAATGCAACACCTCACACTTGTCTGCATTAAATTCCATCTTCCATTTTCTGGCCCACTTCCCCAGTTGGTCCAGATCCCTCTGCAAGCTTTGAAAGCCTTCCTCGCTGTCCACAACGCCTCCAATCTTAGTGTCATCAGCAAACTTGTTGATCCAATTTACCACATTATCATTGGTATAGACAACAGACAACAATGGTCCCAGCACAGATCCCTGAGGCACACCACTAGTCACAGGCCTCCAGTCTGAGAAACAATCATCCACTACCACTCTCTGTCTTCTCCCACACAGCCAATTTCGAATCCAGTTTACAACCTCTCCATGGATACCTAATGTCTGAACCTTCTGAACTAACTTCCCATATGGGACCTTGTCAAAAGCCTTACTAAAGTCCATGTAGACAACATCCACAGCCTTTCCTTCATCTACTTCCTTGGTAACCTCCTTGAAAAACTCTACAAGATCCGTTAAACACGATCTACCATGCACAAAGCCATGCTGACTATCCTTAATCAGCCCCTCGCTGTCCAAATACTTGTATATCCGATCTCTCAGAACACCTTCCAATAATTTACCTACCACTGATGTCAGGCTCACCGGCCTGTAATTACCTGGTTTACTTTTAGAGCCTTTTTTAAACAATGGAACAACATGAGCTACCCTCCAGTCCTCCGGCACTGCACCCATGGCTAAGGACATTTTAAGTACATCTGCCAGGGCCCCTGCAATTTCTACACTAGTCTCTCTCATGGTCCGAGGAAATATCCTGTCAGGCCCGGGGGATTTATCTACCTTTATTCGCTGTAAGGCAGCAAGCACCTCCTCCTCTTTAATCTCTAAATGTTCCATGACACTACTGCTTGTTTCCCTTCCTTCTATTTACACTATGCCAGTTTCCTGAGTAAATACTGATGCAAAAAAACTGTTTAAGATCTCCTCCATGTCCTGAGGCTCCACACATAGACGACCACCCTGATCTTCTAGGGGACCAATTTTGTCCCTTACTATCCTTTTACTCTTTTAATATACTTGTAGAAATCCTTCGGGTTTACCTTCACATTATCTGCCAAAGCAACCTCATGTCTTCTTTTTGCCTTCTTGATTTCCTTCTTTAGTATTTTCTTACATTTTCTATACTCTTCAAGTACCTCATTTGTTCCCAGTTGTCTATACCTGCTATACACCTCTCTCTTTTTCTTAACCAGATCGCCGATATCCCTAGAAAACCAAGGTTCCCCATGCCTGTTAACTTTGCCTTTAATCCTGGCAGGAACATGCAAACTCTGCACTCTCAGAATTTCACCTTTGAAGGCCTTCCACTCACTGAACACATCCTTGCGAGAAAACAACTTATCCCAATCCATTCTTCCTAGATCCTTTCTCATTTCCACAAAATTGGCCTTTCTCCAATTTAGAACCTCAACTTGAGGACCAGACCTATCCTTATCCATAATTACTTGAAACTAACGACATTATGGTTACTGGATCCAAAATGTTCACCTACACATGCTTCTGTCACCTGACTTGCCTGGTTCCCTAATAGGAGATCAAGTATTGCATTCTCTCTCGTTGGTACCTCTATATATTTATTTAGAAAACTTTCTTGAACACATTTGACAAACTCTAAGCCATCCAGCCCTTTCTTAGTGTGGGAGTCCCAGTCAATATGTGGAAAGTTAAAATCCCCTACTATTACAACTTTCTGTTTCTTACATCGGTCTGCTGTCTCTCTACAGATTTGCTCCTCCGGGCTGTCCTGTCTATGCACAGCTGTGATATTTTCCCTAACGAGTAACGCCACTCCTCCCCCTTTCATCCCTCCCCCTCTATCACGTCTGAAACAACGGAACCCCGGAACATTAAGCTGCCAGTCCTGCCCCTCCTGCAACCAAGTCTCACCAATAGCAATAACGTCGTAATCCCACATGCCAATCCACGCCCTAAACTCATCTGCCTTACCTACAATACTCCATGCATTGAAATAGATGCACCTGAGAACATTTCTATCACGTACAACCCTTTGATTTCTGTCTATACATGCAGCCCTCCCAGGGACAATAAGTTGCTTGTTCCAACAACTCTAAGGCAGGCACAGTAGTGTAGCGGTTAACATAACGCTATTACAGTGCCAGCGATCCAGGTTCAATTCCAACTGCTGTCTGTAAGGAGTTTGTACGTTCCCTCTGGGTGCTCCGGTTTCCTCCCACATTCCAAAGACGTATGGGTTAGGAAGTTGTGGGCATGCTATGTTGGCACCGGAAGTGTGGCGACACTTGCGGGCTGTCCCCAGCACATTTCACCATTTCACTGTGTGTTTTGATGTACACGTGACCAATAAAGAAATATATATGTGTGTGTGTGTGTGTGTGTGTGTGTGTAATAGATACACAATACTACTTCAGTGTTTCCAAGCCTCTATCTTCACTTTCTGAGTGACAACTTTAGATTGGTAAATCATTGACAAAAATTACAAGCAATAATCTTTCTTAATTTGCTTTATCAAGACCCTTCATAATTTTAAAATCTTCAATAAAAACACAATAATTAGCACTAAAAGTGCATTACAACAACTGGCATGGATAGGACAGAGAATCATCTTTGGTTGGCAGCCCTCAACATGAAACAAAATTGTAGAGGAAGAGAGTTTTAATCTGCCTCAAAACTCAATTCAATTGACTGAACTATTTAACATATTTAGTAGTATTGACCAAGAACACATTTCTAAACATTGGTCTTCTCAGTTTTGGTGAAAAATATACCATAGTTCTCGTAGATAAGGCTTCTTATTCTGATATGAGAGAAACAAAGGACTGCAATGCTGGAATCTAGATGCGGGTAAGACAGGGGAGGAGGGGAGAGCAGATCCACTGGGGGATGGGTCAAAGGTAAGGAGAGAAAAAAAAGGGGTAGAACCTGCATCTACCTATCACCACCCTGTGCCCACCCCACCTCCCCTCTTTTGTCCACCTATCACTGCTCTGCTTTTCCCTCCTATATGTTGGGCTTCCCCTTTTCCTATCTTCAGTCCTGATGAGGGGTCCTGACCCGAAACGTTGACTGCCTTCTTTTCTCCACGGATGCTGCCTGGCCTGCTGAGTTCCTCCAGCATCATAGTGTTATTCTGATATGATCCTGGTGATTCTGCTTTGGCTTTAATGACCTTTCTTCGATGTAGTGCATAAGACTGCATATAACAGATAAATTCTGGTTTAATCACTGTCTTGTACAAATTTGACATCACCATGTTTGTTCTAATGTTTTATTTCCTCACTTATAAAATCCAAAATCTATCTACTGGCAGTTTCAAGACTTATACATTTGCACTCCAAGGCATCTATTTCTCCAAACTCTAATCTTTCCATAAAATTTGTACTTCTGTTTCATGTTTCCCCCCCCCCCCCCCCCCCCCAAATGCATTATCTTAGCCTCTATCAAAGAGCAGTGGAAGCAGAGTCTTTGAATATTTTTTGGCAAAGACAGTTCCAAAGACTCATATCCTTCTGAAGGAAAATAAAGCCTCATCTTTGTCTTAAATAGGCGACCACTTATTTTTAAACAGTGTCTCCTAGTTCTAGATTCTTTCTCAAGAGGAATCACTCTCTCCACATCCACTCTATCAAGACCCTTTTGTTTCCTGTTAACAAACTTCCAATTAATTTAACTGCACTTTTTCTGAAGCAACTTACGAGTTTTATCTGATACTCTTAATGCACATCATTCACTGCATTTCTTTAACTATACAATAAATTGCATTAAAAAAGAACATTTGTCCATATAAATTATCTTAAAATTATGCCTGGTGTTGTTGATCATCATCTGCATTTCTAACTGTGGCAATGATTTAATCTCAAGATTGAAAATCAAAAAAAGGAATGGTCATGTTCATGCTATTAAAACTAATATACTGTATTCCATATAATTACAACAATTCCTGGTAGATGCATTTAAATATGGCATATGTTTAAACCCAAAATATTCCTTTAATTTATTTTTATTCTGCATTTCAATATGCATGATGATAAGAAACTCCATTGAAAAGACTATTACCTAGAAGTTGGTTTTCTTTGTAATTGGAGTGTTAATCTAATGCTGTATCTTTCTCTATGTTGATTCATCCTGTTCCTGCGGGATTGTGATTTTAGATTGCAATTCCCCCTGAAGAGCACAGATGAATTCTGGCTGACCAACATTTCCATAAAAGAGAAGTGCAGCTTGTGACAAGAATGTAGCTCCACAGTAACATGTCAGATTCTAAGCCTCAAAGAGCCCTCTCCACTAAGTCAAACCACTTATGCAAATTGTGTTTTAACTGCAAAAGTAGAGAGAGGCTAGGGAGCATTATCTTGTTTTTAAGATCTTAGTCCTTTTTTTCCAAGATGGACCTGGGTCACAGGAGGCTATGCAAGGTACAGTCATTAAAAGCATATTGTGACACAACCTGCACTATAGAATAGTGCCATCACAAGTACCCAGACTTGTCAAGGTGAGAGCTCTTCCAAGTGCACTTCCCATGTGCAGCCTTCTGTTGCAATATTTTCATATTTCAGACAGCAACTCACACACTCTCACAGTTGAAGACCGACAGCCAGATAGACAAAAATCAAGTAAACTACTATGTCATTGTAGCATTTTGAAACATTATTTCTCCTTTGCTTCTAAACTAAAGATTAAATGAACCAGTGCCAGGCTCGGCAAACAGATGCGGGAGTGCCCCAAGTTCCGCCAAAATATGCTGGAAAGGACCTCCTAATGGACACTGGGGCAACTCTAGCCTGATGCAACAGGCACAACTGAGGAAACCCTGAACATTCATCATATCCAAGTTTAACTTTATAGAGCCATAGAGCATAGAAACCAGCCTTCGGCCCACCACATCTGAATATCTATTTACACTAGTCCCATTTTCCAGCAATTGCTGATTTAGATACTCATCAAATTTTGTGAGAGTTTCTGCCTCCACCATCACCTTAGGCAGTGCGTTCATATTTTAACCAGCCTCTGGGTAAAAATATTTTCCTCAGTTCCCCTCCAAACCTCTTACCCCTTACCTTCAAACTATGCTCTCTGGTTTTGGACACCTCTGCTACGCAGAAATGTTTCTCACTATCTACTGTATCTAATCCTCCAACAATGTTACAAATGTTAGAGACATAACATTCATCAGAAAAACATAAATTATACAAAATTATACAAGAAAGAACACAATTAGAACAAAAAGCAAAGTCCATTGAAGTGTAAAGTCTGTTAAAACCCCTGAATTGTTTCAGTGGCCAGTTGTGTTTCTGGTCACTGACAATGAAAGGATTTTGATAGTAAAGGATTATATGTAGCAAACATAATTGAAGGTCAAGGGAAGATGATCAGAGATGGTTATTGCTATTTATATATTCTTCTTTTTAGGCAGTCCCTTGGGATCGAGGGTGACTTACTCCAGTCTGGCTTTGTGGGTTCTGAAGTGTCTAATTAGGCCAATGTGGAAACTGCACACTCTTCATGTGTGGTAGCTGATGTGGGAGATGGTGGGTAGCTTGTGAAGTAGTTTGCACCTTTCATCACTTATACAGGGTTTCTGTATGTTTCTGATGCATGGCCTTGAGGTTCTCAATACTGTCCTGAATGCTCCTTCATGATGAGAGGTTAAGGACCAAAGATTTGGTTGTGAAAATGGGTAATTAGGGCCTCAACACTGGCGATGTTGGTTTGGGAGAGGACACTGATACTTGAACTTCCAGCAATGATGAAATTCACCACTACCTTCAATATGCCAGCACAGCCTTTGATCAATTGACAAAAGAGTTTTTGAAGATCAAGACCTCAAACCTGACCCAAAACTTATGGTTTACTGGGCAGTAGTGATCTATGCTCACTAATGCTACTGACACCTGAATTAATTGCAGCAGGCATCTTTAGAACTGGATAAATACCACCAATGTTGTCTTTGTCATTTATATAGTGGAAATGAAACTGACCTCTAAACTGATCAAGTCCCGATGATGCATAGATTGCTCTAGATTGATTCATTGATTCATTTTTGTATTGAATATATTCTATTGACTGGTCATTTAATGTTGATTATTTTAGTAAATACTTAGTATTCTACTTAAATTCTTCACTTTTAATTTATGTATTCCCTACTTCTTCAATTCTGATTTGCTGCTATTTACTTTGAGATATTGAGTAAAGCATGAGCGTAACAGAAAAATGTGGCTGTGACAGGAATGAAATTGAAAGTAATTCTTAGGACTTACTTTTTCAAACCTTCGCTAGTCTCTTAAGTCTCCTTAACTTATAGCTTTCAGTGATAATTTTCTTTTACTCTAGGCATCAACATTGCGGCTCTTTTCTGCATTGCCTCCAATATTTGGAGTCCCCTTACTACTCAGTGATCAAAAATGCAAATAACAATCAAGGTGTGGGTTGACTAAAGTGCAATGTTGATTGATCGTAATTTGCCTTAGTCCTAACCCCATTTTACTATTGTCAACATTCCATAACTCTGTTCTTCAGATATTTAGATTCCCTCTTCCTTACTCAACAGCTGTGCTTTCAAGCACCTGCAAGCAACATTCTAGAATTCCCTTGTAAACTACTCTATTTTCCAAATTCTTCTCTTAATTTAGGAATCCCTTTAAACTCATTTTCATGACCAAACTTCTGATCTCTCTGCCTTTGTGTCAGCATTGATTTTTGTTTTGCCTCACGAAAGTAATTTGGGACATTTACCCTTGCTAAAGGCACCATGTAAATGAAAGTTGTTGCTGATTGAGAGAACAATGACATAAAAGTCAACTATAATCTAAAAATAAAATTGAATATGTATTTTTAATTCATCTGAAGTGCATCATAAAAATGTCAACAGTGTGAGTTTTCCAGTTCAAAAGATTCTAGAGTTACACACACCTGGGAACAATGATAGATAATGTTGCATATGTCACATAATGTATTTTCTAGAATGCCACTTACTGAAAACATTAAATGTAAATATTGCTTTGAATTTAATTACCAATAATGTGTTTTTTAATTTCTGGTGATTTTAAGGTATGCAAATGTTGGAATTCAGGATTTGTCAAACTCTTTGTAGCATAAAAATATGACATATTATAAAGGGAAGCTGAAGCTGTACCCCACTTATAGCTTCTGCTACTAGGAATTTAATATTAGAGTCGAATTCTAAAATTGAAAGCTATTTTGATATAGCTCATCAGAATATTGAAATTAACATTAACAATTTCTTACCCAGGCTTGTAGACATCACCATTACTTTGTCTCTGTATTTCGCTTTCTGGCACACAGGATTTCCACTCAGATTCAGATACCAGAGTTTTTGCCATTGGCTTAATACATATTCCAGTTCCTGGGTTTGTGAATAAATAAATAAAGATGTTAAATCTTAAAATTTATTTAACTGCTTTTTGCTAATAATAAAGGTATTATCTTACAATGCAAGTCTTTCCTCAAAAATCCAATTCTGCACTGTACTAAATACAAGAACAAGCTTTCAGTGTTATTAAATAATTGTCCTAAAAATCACATGAATAATACCTAGATATTCTGATATTTCATTTTTTTTGTAGTTCTAAATAAAAAGTTAAAAGGGCACATACAATATTTAACAATGATTGTTCAACTTTGAACAAAATCTACCTAAAGACCTCAGTTGATTTCATTGACAGTTAACTCAGTTTCAACCAGTCATCTATATCAAAAGCAGTGTTTATTTAACTGACCATTAGTCCTAGTGGAAATATAATTACCCTTTGGACTTGGTTTTATTGTACATTGCCTCCCTGCCTCTAAATAAAGTGGTTCCACTTTCCAACCATTCGATAATCAGTCCTAAAGGGACCTTCTTTAGAATGGGGGTTTCTTTTGCTTTGATAAATGATCATGTCAAACTCGTCACTCAGAGGTCTGCCATGAAATACTCAAGAGCAAATTATATTCAAGGCACGAGCATCAACTGCCTCAACAGACACTCCAACAGACCTTCTTTTCAGCTAATGATGGCTAGTTATGAACCTGTATTTGACCACTGTGCTCCAATCTTTATCTTGCTGTCTTGCTCAACTCTACTAACTGCATCTGCAGGCACCAATTTGTCAACCAGCTGACAGTCTGTCATAATCTATTTAAGAAAATCTATATACTTTTTGCTTTTCCTGACTAAATTGTGAGCAGAATAAATTTATCTTTTCTGATAAAATCTATAACCAATCAATTATGTGCCAAGATTTTATAAATTTAATGCTCTGAAGAAAATACTGACAAGCAAAGCGCAAACCTCAATAATTACATTATAAATTGCAATGTCTCACACTATTGAAAAAACCAAAGCTATTATCAGGTTAAGCTTTTGCTTGTTTTATCAGATACATTTTCATAATATGTATTACAAGAAACACCTTTCAAATTAAAGGTAAATTCAGAAAAATATTTACTTAAACAATCAATCTACATTCAAGATCACTAAGTCCTTTACAATAAAAATGTTCCAATGTTAAGCGGGCAATTTAACAGGAAATTTCAATTTTTCTTTTGCAATTTGCGAAAGGACAACTATATAAGGTTGTTAAAATATACATGGTTGGTTTTGGTATTAGATACTAAAGGCATGATAGCTTTTTCCACAGACTTCTCACCAATACAACTTGTTAATCACCCGATTTAAGGAATACAAAGTTTCTTCCATGAAAAATTACTCATCCTTTCCCCACATTCCTTATTCCCTCTTTCCTCTTCTCATATTCCTTCCCCACTCCTTCCTTCGAATCTTCTTTCTTCATCCACTATTCTCTCATTCCCTCACATCCACTCCCCTCTGTCATCATTCTTTCTGCCTCCTGTAGTTTATTTGTTGTCTTGAATCACTGAATGCAGCACCATGGAAAATCTGCAAGTAATATGTTGAAACTGACAAATGGCGCTGTTAGAACATTTTAAAATGGTTTAAATTTGTCAAATTATCCCACTTTGTTTTAGCAACAAACAATCTGCTGGAGGAACTCAGCGGGTGGAGGAGCATCTGGGGGGTGGGGTTGGGGGAGGAATTGTTGATGTTTCAGGTCAAAATGTCAACAATTCCCTTCCCCCACAGATGCTGCTCCACCTGCTGAGTTCCTCCAGCATATTGTTTATTGCTAGAGATTCCAGCATCTGCAGTCTCTTGTGTCTCCATATTTTAACTTTTTAATCTAGTGAACAAATATGGAGGAAAGGTTTTAACAAAGAAAGTTTATATGCTTAAGAGAGAGAGAATGATAAACACTTAAAGAAAGTCCATACTGAAGTAAGGGGGCCATTACCAAGACACTGTGCCCTTGAAATTCTATTGGTTGGTGTGTCACTACAATAGAATGCTATTGGAAAATCAACTGCCAAACACAAAGGAATGTTTACTGCCATTTTAAAGAAGTTTTCAAAAGTGCTTCTGGAGTTTCCTAGCACATGATGTGGTAAGGGAACTTCAGTGGTTCAGGTCACTCTTGCACTGATTACATTAAAACTTTAGTTGAGTTGGACTAGCAGATTTTTTTTTAAAGACTATTGGATGTTACTCTTGGTAATATTCAAACATTTTTATTTCACTTTTTAAAAATGTTATTAAAAATTATAAGTTTTCCAGTGCACTTGGTGAATTTAAAGGGAGTGGGAAATATACAAGCATTCTGAACCCTGGCTCCAGCCACAAATCTATCCACATTCCTGACTCCGGGAGGCCCTTACCTCAACCTGGCTCTAGCGACAATCCAGACCCTGGCCCCAGCCGCACAGCCCACTTGTGTAGCTCCCAGTTTATATTCTGGAAGAATGTGTGAGCCAGATGTTGGACCATCAGGATTTATGAACAATCAGATGCCAGTTTATTTAAGTTTTGTAGTAGAAGACTTGCTTTAGCAATTTGTAAAGGGAACTTGCATGAATAAGTTCCAGCCTGTGAAGCCTGGCTCTACAAAGTGGCTGCTGATAGGTGCCCCTTAAATTAAAAACTTACTGCTCACTACAGATGTCCGTGGGATCTTCATCACCATTCTACAGCCTGACTATGATCCTGGCCACATCACAATTCCACTGCTACAACCTCAGGATGTTCCAAATCATTTTATTGGCAATAAATTACTTTTAAAATGCAGTTATTTGTGTGATAGAGGAAAGACAGTAACCAATTTGCACACAGCAAAACCTAACAACAAGCAATGTTGAGTTGATTTAGCAATAAATATTTGTCAGGACAATGTAGATTAAATGCCTGATCTTCCTTGAAGTAATGTTATGGGATCTTTGATATCTACCTAAGAGAACTGAGTGTGCTTTAGTTTAACATTTCATTGAAAAAGGTTAGAATTTTGAAAGGCTGTGAGGCTGTGCATTAAACAGTGCTTGCAGAACAAAAATAAAGGCTAAAAGACTAGAAATGAAAGAAAATATTAAACGTGTGGCTTCAAACAAAATGAACACACAAATACTGCTATGCATAGGTTGTTCAAAGTAACCAAACAAGATTAGAATTATTTCCCTCTTAACGATAGAGTACCTTCAGGATAGTCTTAAATCCAATCTGAAAAGACTACAAGTCTGATCTGCTTGAACAGGACTTTGTAAAGGTGACAAGGTTATACAGCTTCCTTGCCATATAATACAAGACTGTAGACTCACTTTATAAAACTAATGCTAATATTAGTCAATATATATTAAAGCTTGTTACTTAAATAAACTCCAACCTGAAAATGAGCAAAGTTTATTGCTATGGATTAATAATCCCTTGTAGTGACCATAACCAGAGGAATTCCACTAATAGCATTTAACAGATTATAACAGGTGATGCTGTAAGCACACAGTGATGCAATTTGACTAATTGTTTACAATAAAGAGAACAGTACAAATCATGTATACAGGTATAAGAACTCTTCTATCACCCCACTGTACAAATTCTCAGCTTATCTCCCCCTACCAAAAACCTGGTTTTAGCTCCACTGGTCACCTTCCCTCTGCTTCCTGTAATAACTTACTCTAGGTGTAGGTGTTACTGAGCAAAGCAACAACTCCTTTTTGGAAAGGACAATAATTACATCAATTCCAAGTGGAACAGATAGTTCTTGCCTCCTCAAAATAAAGTGTAAAATTGGGACATAGATGACAGAAATCTGCTCCCACCATCACTCAAAAATCTCCACGCACCAAAGCAGTATAACATTTTTAGCGTGAGGACTGAACCTCCACTTGGACACAAAACAGGACACCGTCTGCTCCTGCCTCTCCTGACAGACTAGCTCCATGAATGAAATGTCATGACTTCACCCACTCCATCAAATGAAATGATATCTAAGTCATTCCACTAAGTTTGTCAACATTCTGTCCAACATTAGTAGCTTCCCAGCCTTTGCTTCCTGTTATCCTAAGTCTCCTTCTCCTCTCTTTGTCAACGTGTCCCTTCTTTGTCTCCTCTCCTCCCTCTCCATCCCTTAATTTTCCATCAAATTCACTTTCCCCATTCACCTGCCCTGCCTCTAATCTTGCTTGATCTGAAAGCTGTAAGCAATGCCAGTTGATTAAACTGTAACTAGAATACTGAATTGCTTGTATCCTAGTTACCCAATGCCAAGCTTAAATTCTGAACCCATCACAATGTACATTGCAACCTCTAGTTTGTTTCACTTCCATCTCCCTGATTTGATTGTTCCCACCAAGTGAGTCTTATACACAAAGTCTTTAAAACATACTTATTACCCAACAAATAAAATGTTCATATCATCAGTAAGTTATTTTTAGAAAGTAGTTAATACACATACAAAGAACTTGAACGATAGTTAAATGAAGTCACAACAGACTATTGCTTTTCCTTTTATACCTTTTACTCCATCAGCTTCTGTGCACTGTAAACATTGGAATAGCCTGTCAACACTGAGCAGACTACCAGCTTTTAATTTCCCCACAAGCTGATTGAATGAAGAAAAAAGTTACTTTTAGGAGATCTACAGATAACCAGTGAATAACAGTTAATATTCTAGAGATTAAGCTAAATAAAACTATACATAAAATAGTACTAATGTGTGATGACAAACCCTAATAAAAAGGAAGGGAGGACATATGAACAGTTACTCTAAATGAGATCTGCTAATGTAGCAGACAGGCGATGAAGACTGTGAACTTTCTACATTGATATAATTGTTTATTTAATGGAAATGCTCACTGACTCATCCAGTGAGCAACATGGAATATATTTTACTGCTATAAATCCAAAGACTTTAGACTCTTCAAAGTCTTGTTGTACTTTTCCAACTATGAAATTGGATTGCTTTCCAATAAAGATATAAATAAAGCTTCAATATGGTACTGGGATGCTGATTTATGGTAAATCAGCATCCCAGTAGCATTCTGGAATACATCAACCATACACTACACATATTCTCTGGGCAAAGCAGTGAAAGAAATTAAACACTCTGTTCTGAGGCTCAGGGCTGGCAAAAACAGTAAGTGCCAATATCTTCAAATTTATTATCACAAAATATTGTGAGTTTCTAAAACTTTAAATTTCACTTAAATGCCATTGGACATTTCTCTACATTACATTAATGGACGTTGTTCATTTTGCCATGGAATGATGTTAGCAATATTTTTAGAATGTTCATGATGAAGAAGATGGAGTCATTTTGTCATCAAATTAACTTCTATATATTTGGTGTTAACTTGGTTACAGCAGAAATAAAACTGCAGTGAAACTATAAGAATGACATTACAATGCAATTAGTTCACTGATGTCATTCAGGTAAATGAACCATATCTGAACTATAAGTGATTTTAGTCAAAATGGATGACTTGATGTTCTCTGAATGATCTCTTACCACTCTGTTGCAAAAGTACCAGTAAGGTAACCAGGAATTAACAATAAATAGGTACTATCAGCAGATATCCCAGGGACAAGTAATCTACTCTCAATTATTAACAAACTGATGGAAGGTGTTGTTGATAGTGCTATCAAGGAGCACTTATACACCAAGACTTGCTCACTGATGTTCAGTTTGAGTTTTGTCAAAGCCACTCAACTCCAGACCTCATTAGAGCTTTACCCTAAACATGGACTAAGGAGGTGAATTACATAGGTGACATTCAGGTGACTCCACTAGGCATGACCAAGTATGACAACAAGAAGCCCAGGTACAACTGAAGTTAATGGGAATCAAGGGGAAAGTTGTCCACTGGTTGGAGTTATATCTCACTCAGAGTTTGTTGGAGGTCAATCACCTCAGCTCCAGGACACTGCAGGACATTCTTGGCAAAGCCATCTTCAGCTGTTTCAACAATGACCTTCCTTTCATCAAAAGGTGAGAAATGAGGATATCTGCTGACTGTGCAATATTCAATTCCATTCGTAACTCCTCATAAAATAAAACAAACCATGATTGCATGCAGGTATGATATGGTAAGTGGCAAGTGACATTTATGCCACAGGTGCTGGGTAATGACCATCTTCAAAAACAGAGATACTAAATAATAGCATGGTAATCACCAAGTACCATAATATCAACACCCTGGGGATCACCATTGTCCAGAAATTCAACAATACAAGTAACATGAATACTGAAACCAAGAAAAGATCAGAAGCTGGCTATACTATACCCTGACTCCCTAAAGTCCTGCCATCTACTGCAAGGCATAAGTCAGAATCGTGATGGAAAATTCTCCACTTCTTTAGATGAGTGCAGTACCAGCAACACCCAGGACAAAGCTGCCCACTGTTTGGCACTGTTTCAATCAACCTAGACATTCACTTACACCGCCAATGGTACACTGCAACTATAATATAAACCATCTACAAAATGCAATGCAGTTATTCACCAAGGCTACTTCAACAGCATCTCCTAAATCCATGATTTCTAGCAGAGGAGGATATTGGAACAACATAAACTGCGGGTTCTGCTCCAAATCACACACCATCCTCATTTGGAAATATTTTGCCATTCCTTCATTGCCACCTGGTCTAAATCCTGGAATTCCCTACCTAAATACTGTGGAAAAACTTTCATCAGAGGACTGCAATGATTCAAGCCATGGGCCGAAGGTGAATGTATGTTTAAACAATGGAAGAGAAGTAATAGATCAGATGTCAGGTTTTTTTTTACAAAGAGTAATGAGTTTCTGGAATATGAAGCAGGTTTGTCTGCTGGGTGCAACTTTCTATATATCATAAAGAGGGAGCTGGGCTGGTTCCTGACTTGGGCATAGATTAGATAAAGAAGGTTTTACGAACTTAAGGAATGTTTCTGACATTCTGAGCAAGCTGGAGAAGAATTTGTCAGAATAGATTTTCTCATTTTTTGGCTCTGCTGAATGGGGGTGAAATTAAGAAGTTACTGGTCCTAATGTTCTAGTCATAACAAGTGTAGAACAGTCTTATAGATCCAGAGAGTTACACAGCACAGACACAGGCTCTTCAGCCCATCCCATCCATGCAAACTATCAAATACCCATCTTTACTAATCCCATTTACCAGCACTTGGTCCATAGACTTCCATGCTTTGGCGATTCAAGTGCTTGGCGACTCAACCCAAATTGACAGCCCATCTGTTATACTCCTGCCTGTTGTTTTATTATTTATAAGAGATTATTTTAAAAAAGGTTCAAACAACTACTTTCATTCATAAATTGGAAAAATAGACTAACATTTGTACAGCTGTTTTCGTGAGCTTCAAATGTTAAAAGGTGCTTCACAGTGGAAGAACTACTTCTAAAATTTAGCCACTACTAAAATGTGGAAAACACTGCAGCCAAGTTTATGCACAGCAAAATCACACAAACACTCAAATAATGACCAGATAATCTATTTTGGTGATATTTGTTGCGAGAAGAATTTTGGCAAAGATAATAGACAAAGCTCTTTTCTTTGACTACATCACAATAGCATTTATGTTCACCTGTCCACGGATGGAGCCTCAATTTAGAATGTCTGAAAGGCATTGTCTAAGCAATAGTTTGATGCATACCCACCTTTAACGGTTGTAAATATATGAAGACATTTTAAAGGTCTTCTGGTTTTTCAAATAAGGTTACCTTTTTACCTTTATATCATGAATCTGATTCTCTTCTGCCATGAACTGATTCAGGTTCTCAAGACAAGCCAATTCTTTAATCTCATCAATATTATTCTTCTTGATGTTTAAAACACACAGTGATTTCTGTGAAAATAGAAAATAATTCAAAGAATTATATAATGGTTACGGCACTGAAGGAGGCCATTTGGCTCATCATGCCCACACTGGGACTTTAGCAGATCTAATCTCTAGTTCTTCCCACTGGCCCCTCCTCCATAGTCTTACAATTTTTTCTTCACTATATATTTATCCAATTGCCTCTTGAAGGCACAATGGAACCTGCCTCCACTTCTGCATGTAGTACATTCCAGATTCCAACTACAAATTGTGTAAAAAAAAGTTCTTCCTCATGTTGTTCTTAATTTTCTTCCCCTTTACTTTGTACCTGTGACCTCTAGTCCTTGACACGTTCACCAAAGAGAACAATCTCCCAGTATCCACTCTGTCCAGACCCTTCATCAGTTTATATATTTCTATTAAATCCACCCCCCTCCTCCCATCAGCCTTCCCATCTCTGATGAAATTAGTCTAGGCTTCTCTAATCTATCTATGTGACTTTGGCCCCTCCCCCCAGAAATGGTCTTGTAAATCTTTTCTGGATCTTTGCTAACACCTTCATATCTTTCCTATAATGCGGCATCCAGAACTGAACACAATACCCCAGTTGGGGATGGGTCAGTGTTCTATAAAGGTTCCGTATAACTTCCCTGCTTTTATACTCCACGCCTCTATTAAAAAAGTGCAGAATTATATATGCCCTATTATTCTTAAACTGCCCTGCCACGTTCAATGATATGTGCACCCATACTACCCAGGTCCCTCTGTTCCTGTGCCCATTTTAGAACAGTATCCTTTAATCTATATTGCCCCTCCTCATTCTCCCTACCAAAATACATTATGTCACATTTCGCTGCCATACATCTTCCCATTCACCAGTCTGTTTATATCCTGTTGCAGTCTATTGTTATTCTCTTTTCAGTTCAGAATAACGTCAAGTTTTGTATCATCTTCAGATTTAGATATTGTGGATTGCACTCCCTGGTGTGGGTCATTAGTATAGATCAATAGAAGCAATGGCCCTAACACCAGTCTCTGGGGAATGCCACTATTCACCTACTCCACTTATGCCATCCCCACACCCTCTGTTGTCTTTTACTTAGCTAACTTGCTATACATGCTATTAGATATTCATTTTATGCCAAGTGCTTCAACTTTACTGATAAGTCTGTTATGTGACAACCTTTCAAAAGCCTCTGGAAGTCCATGACTGCATGACACTCATTAACTCTATTTGATACCTCATCAAATAATTATATCAAATTGGTAAACTCTATGGATTACTTTTTGTGTAAAAGTTATGCATTTAGTTTTATTTTCCTCCTATCTTCTACATTTGATGTCAGTTATTGAAAATTAAAATAGAATAGTAAAATGCAATCAATCTAACCATTAGGAGCAAGTTATCATTCAGCTTTAATCTGCAATAATAGTAATAATAATCACTGCAGTTCTTAACATAGTAAATACAGTGACCATCTCAAAGAAATTAATGCACATCCTAAGTGCGATTATAAGTAAACATACTATATAACACACAATACAAATCTCTGAATAAACTCCCCCCCCCAAAAAAGGAAATGATACCCATATACAAACTTTTATAAAATAAATGGTCACAATATTTAGTTCTAGCACTTGAAGTCTTCATCAGGGGAGTGCAATTTCATATATTTAATCCTGCATATTCTCATTGCCAAAAGCAGTTTTAATTAATACAATTTCAATCAATAAATCTATTGATGGTGTAAGTTGTAACTGATATTGATATAATTACAAGTGAAAATTTACAGAATTGTTAAAAATGCAAAATAATGAATCTTTCAATTAAGCAATAGTTTGTTCAAGTTATAAATTACATAATAGATCATGGTGTGATATGTGCAAGTGCCAAAGTGTAGGACATTAAACCTACCCTCAGGATCTCCACTACCACAAATGATTTTGTTTCATTATTATTTTACAGGACGTCCACAGTTCCACAGGAATTGTGTGGCCAGTTGAAAGACAACCATACTGATGGGCCTCAAGTCAAATAAAGGCCAGGCTAGGAAAGGATGATGGATACAATCCTATAGTACCCCAGTCACTGTTACTGACAATAGCTTTTTGTTCCCTTTGTAGGATTTGAAGTTGTGTCTCTGGATCAATAATCTGGGTCTCTGGATATTTGCCCAGTATTTTAACCACGATGTTACCCTCTATAATGACTCTAAAGTCTGAAATTCTTCTGCAGCAATAGGGGCATGTGATCTATTGTTACATGGAAAGCTTTATTTGTAACCTGCTGTTTAAAAATGCAGTAGCAGAAGCCCAAGGTGCATGCCACTACTGAAATGACACGTACACACTTTCCTTTGTGCTCTGCTCCATTGTAGAAAGAAAATAATAGGCAAGTCTAGGAGCAGGGCTAGGTCTGTGATTTGGGGAGGGGGTAGTGGTATTGAAGGAGATAGTTACAGGAATTGAAGGTAAGGTTGTAGACCAGTGCCTCTCAGGGTCTGTAAGGTTTATGGATCGGAGCCTAGTAGGGTCAAGAGATTGATGAAAGAGATTTAAGAGATCAGTGATTTAGGGTGGAGGTTGTCAGCTGAATGTTGGGAGGAGGAGGTTAACACCATCATAGGCAAGGTGGAACCAAGGTGCAGGTAATCAGGTTAAAGAGAACCACTTCTCTCTGCCAGGCTTGCCTGCCCTGTGTGCTCTCCTCTAAGTTGTGCTGTTGTAGATCTAGCAGGAACTTGTTCTTCAGAGAGTTCCTATGGGCAAGTGAGCTTCAGAACAGCATGACCTAATTTCTCCAGTAACAAGTAAGAAATCCTTTAGAGACAATTAATGGCTCTTTGTAGCACAACAGGAAAAAAAAAGTACTTAAACATTTACTTCACATTACTACCATTGGGGAGGAGGTACAGGAGCCTGAAGACCCACACTGAGGAACAGCTTTTTCCACTCCGCCATCATATTTCTGTATGGTCCATGAATCCATGAACACTACCTCATTATTCCTCTTTTGCACTATTTATTTATTTTTGTCATTTATTGTAATTTTTATGTCTTTATGTCTTGTGCTGTACTGCTGTCACAAAACAACAAACTTCACGACATATGTTAGTGACAATGAGCCTGATTCTGATTCTAAAGATTGATATTGTTTGCCCAGCTTTGTTTCCAGCATTTCCTGATTTTGTATTAGAAACAAAATTGCTTTATTTCAGTCACATTCCCTACACCTTTTACATGCAAAAATGTTACTTCTTTAAAAAAAATTAAGATTTTAGTATGGCAGTGCAATGTATCACAATGTGGTCAGATCCTGCATTCAATATTTGCATATCATAGCCACTATGGATTGAGGCTGATCGTCTGGCAGACCTTGTCCTCTTAATAAAAGTTCCATGAAAATGATTTGACCAGTTATCATTTTTACTACTAATCATGAATTCATAATCAAATGTGTAGGCAACACTCTTTAAACCTGTCTACCACATGAAATGCTGTTTATTAAGACACATAATTCCATAATATCAGAGCTTTGTGTCAAAACTAAGTCAAGAACTAATGTAAATGCAACAACTATTTACCTTTAGAGATTGGAGAGTCCTGGGATCAAACAATAGCTTCTCCCCAAGAGGAAGACGTTGATTTTCCAAGTGTAACTCCCGAAGTTTTGTTAATCCTTCTAGTTCTTCCACTACAGAAATACAATTGCCACCAAGATACCTACATGTAAACGTAAACATATATCCCTATAATAAAGTACATTGTATAAAGAGGATCCTCAGTTGTACCAGTGGTTTAAGTGCTGTCTACAAATTGTTAAGGGCTAAAAAAAGGCACATCAAACCAGCAACAGGTGACAGACTAACAAATGTATTGTGCTTGACACCCTGCTGCAAAATTCTAATGCACGTGAAAGGCAGTGCACACAGTAGGACAGGACCTGCACACTTTCTGCATATAAAAACCTCCCTTCCATTCACTTTGCCAATGGGAATGAAGTGGAAGAGATCAGATAGACCGCAGATCATGAGGCCATTGGCACGAAGATAGGCCTGGAGTTGGAAGAGGACAAAATGTTATTTAGGGGTGAGATATTGGGATCTTGAGCTTATTATGGGATATTGGTGGGTTTATGATGGCTCCTAATATTTGGGGGCAGTTCAGAATCATGTTTGGATGAGACCAAATGGCTAATAATGGCTGGGTTCACAATCAGGTAGTAGTACTTAAGTGGGAGCACCAGGGAAATCTGGATCAACCAGTAGGTATAGCACCAAGCAACACATTCTGTGCCTTTGGATCTGCACATTCATTGTGAAGGCAACTTATTCATGGGCCATACATATGAGAATGAATTTTGTGAAAGCGCTGTTCAAACATAGGATCCCACTACATATGTCTAGGTGTCCCAACCCATAACCATGGCTTACATTTTGAAAACCTGGAAGCAATTTGGTGATCTCTGCAAAAAAAAAACAAGTATCTGATCACTTTCATCAGTTTTCTGATAAGATTCTATTATGTAATACACATGATGTTTTACTGCACATTAGAATTAAGGATCTTTAAGTTTTCAGTATCTACACCACAGTCTCGAGTCCCCAAGGATCAATTGCTTTAGATGATGGGCGGCACGGTAGCATAGTGGTTAGTGGAACTCTATTACAGTGCCAGCGACCCAGGTTCAATTCTGGCCGCTGTCTGTAAGGAGTTTGTACATTCTCCCCGTGTCTGCGTGGGTGTCCTCCAGGTGCTCTGGTTTCCTCCCACATTCCAAAGACATACAGGTTAGGAGCTGTGGGCATGCTATGTTGGCACCAGAAGCTTGGCGACACGTGTGAGCTGCCCCCAGAACATTCTATGCAAAAAATGCATTTCACTGTGTGTTTTGATGTACATGTGACTGATAAAGAAACCTTTTCTTATCTTGTCTATTTCTCATCAAAATCATTCAAAGACAAAATGTCGCATACACACAGTATGTGGATTCCTCACTCGCATCTCTCCTGCTTCTTGCCTTGTTTCTGTGCATTCTGAATGCTTGTCTGATATCGTGCTGAAACATACCCCAAGTAAAAATCTGTTCCCTAGACATTGATTTCATTTGTCTCTCTGAACACTGTTTCAGAATAAAACAGACATTTTGCAAACTCCGAATGTCATCTAGTTAGCTGTTAATCCCAAATCCTCTCCAACCCAATATTGCCTATTTCTATCCCTACCTCAGTCTCTGTAAAAGCCCATATCCATGATTTTGTTAACACCAGCTTCAACTATTGCAAACCTCTATTGGCTGACCTCCCATCCTTTCATAAATGTGAACTCATTCAAAGTTCTGAAGCACACAATTGACATAGCTTATTCACTCACCACCTATGCTCATTGACATTGATTAACTTCTTATAAACTATCCCTATGTTCAAATTCATCCATGGAATTTCTAAATAATCACTGTACACAAAATTTAGTTGGAACTTTACTGTAGTATTAAGGAATCCTACATTGTTTGACATACAATTCAGATGTTAAACCAAGGTCTTTTCTGTCCTTTAGAATGGATATAAATGATCCTATGGCACCATTCAAAGAAGAAGAGGAGTTTCCCAGCTAACATTCACCCAATGAACATCGCTGGGCTGATTTATTCGGGCATTTGTTTCATTGCTTTTTGTGAGACCTTGCCATGTGCAAATTGGTTTCATTGCCACAATGATAAAAACTCAAATGTAAGTAATTGGGCAACACAATGTCATAAAAGGTGCATCAAACAATCTGCTGGAAGAACTCAACATGTTGAGCAGCATCTGTGGGGGGGGAAAGGAATTGTCAAATTCCTCCAGCAGATTATCTGTTGCTCCATATACCAGCATCTACAATCTCATGTGTATTAGTAAAAAGTGATTTGTTAAAACAAGTGCTTTCTGAAAGTATTGCTCTAATTATATTTTTGCTTTCAATATTCATTTCAAAGGAACAAAAGTCTAGATTGGCTTACAATTTGGATAGGTTTTGTAACGAGGAGAGATTTGCAATATGCGTTATGCTATTGTTCTGCAGATAAAGATGGGTGAGATTAAGGGCAAAGCCTAAATTATGAATCTGTGTGATGCTGTTGTCATATAAATATAAGACAGACAGGTTCTTGCATGCAGAGAGGTCATCCTGAAACAAAAAAAGAAAGAAAACAATGTCTAAAAATCTAAAATGTAATCTCATTTTGAATCAGAAATATAGTTATGCACTTCCAAGTTTTAAACATCTTTTGTACACGTCAACAATTTTATATTAAAATGGCAGAAATACACCTTTTATATGTAATACATATTATCAAGAAGAATATTAATATTATGTTTAATTTTATTCCTGTACAATATACAATGCCTTATTGCTTCAAAACTAAGATACATGAGGCTAATGTACCAGATGTAATGTACATGGTCATAGGAAAGAGATAAAACATCACAAAACAAAATTGAACCCCATGGAATGAAAGAAGCAGTGACATCATGAATATAAAATTGGCGAAGGACTAGGAAAAAAATAGGGGTTTGAAATTAGTGGCTGTGATACCCAGATGGTTCAGTATTAAGCCTGTTGCTGTCTGTGAGATATCGTAACAACTTTAATTAGGTATAAAACTCACAGTTTCACAATATGAAGACACAAAATTGCAAGGAAAAGAAAAAAAAAGGTTATGATAACTAAGACAATGCTTAGGCCACAATTGTTAGATAGTCTTGGCCAACCCACAAAAAATAGAGTAATTAAAACCATAGCAAAAATGTTTTCAGGATCATACCAGGATAAGAGACCAAAAAAATTAGGAATTACTTTTACTTCAGCAGAAAATACCTGTAGATTTATTTGAAGTCTTTAAAACTATAACAGGGTCAATAAAGATTATTGCCTCTGGTTGGGGAATTATTGATGAGAAGCTATCAATTTAAATTTGTTAATGGAAAAGAGAGGAGAGGGTTAGGAGATATTTCTTAATGAGCACAGTAGACAATTTGTGTTAAAGGCATATTTTTGTGAAAGAAGGGTACAAATATGTTTGCTTTCAAACAATATTTTAACAGATTTTATTTGAATTTGACAATTAGGATATTGTCCCTCCTCCCACCAATAATCAACAAAGAATAAATAGTAAGGTTATGGATATGTGAACATATTTCTCATATGACATTAAGCATGTATGTAGATGCCACTCCAAAAGCAGTCAACATAAATTCCTGTATGTGCTGTTAGTCACACATGATTTACTCTCTTGCCACATTTTCTTTAAAGATGAAGGATGCAAGTCTGTAATTGTGTACAAGATGAAATGACAAGTTATTACGTTGACATTTTGGTTATCTAGACAATTTTTTTTAATGAAATAAATTGGACAACACTTCCAACTCATTTAGATGCACTGTAAATATATGAAATCAAGAATTTACTATTTTAAGATGCCCAGCTCCTCCACATGCTTCGCTACGCTAGTATCTGTTCGGTAGTTTTGATTAAAACACATAAATGGAGTGAAGAGCCCAAACACTTGTTACAATAAAAAATAATCAAGGCGAATGGTGAATTTTTAAATGGCATGTTAAGCCTTAATTACCACCAAACAATCTATCTGGTATCAAAAATTTATTTTATATATGGAGCTTCTTTCCTTCAGACTTAAGTTATTGAAGAATTTTAAAAAATATGACTTTTTCCTTTCTACCCTTTTTATCTCTTTTTTAATTCCATCTTTTCCAATCTTTATTTTCCTTTCAATTACATGATTTTATATCGAATTAAGTTATACTTAAATATACCTTCTAATCTAGACTCAGTGAGGATTCCAGATTTTGACTGTCTGACAAATCACACAATTACTTGTCTGTTTCACACTTACCGTAGATCTTTAATGGAGGCAATGACACCATAAATGTTCACTAATTAGTCTAAACCTACCTTGCAATATCCCACAAAATACTTGCAGGATTTAATAACATGCACCCCTTTCCAATAACTGTAAAATCCAGGTCCAGTTTACCAGTAAACTCTGATCTACACTCTTAAGGAGCCACAGTAAGAAGATGTGTTGAATATATTGCTTCATAGAAACATTATAGAAATGGAACTAAGCAACAAATACACAAACCTTGTTCCTTTTGCATAGGAAGATTATTTGGTCTTACCCTCTGAATACAACTGAAGACATCTGCCTATTTTATCAATGTCTGCTTTCCATAGCCAAAACTTGATCCCACCAAATGAGAGAAGAGATCCCTTTTGTGAGGTCCTATTTCTAATCATGGCTGAGAACCACAACTTCCAAGGCAAATAAGAGGTGACTAATATTTATTTTCTTTCTGCTTGTATCTTTGTATTACGTGTGGGTACATGCAAAACAGTCAAAACTATGCATTAAAAAAGTTTTATTCAAGGAAAGGAAAATTAATCTCTTTTGCTTTGAGACTAATAGAATGTCTGGAAAGCAGAAAAATGGGAGCAAATGCTTGGTCAGAGAGATAAAAGAGGATTTTCTTAAACTTCCTTGAGGGTGAACCGTGAAATAACTGAAAACCTTTTGCTGAATTGCCTATAGTTTAGGTATTGGAAAAGCTAGAAAGTGAACAGACCACTTAGACCTTTTTCATTTATACAGTGAAATCATAGCTGATCTTTAATCAAATATCATATATGTGCCTCAGTTCCATGTCACTAAAAATATTTGGTTAACCAATTGCAAAAGAAAGTTTTAAACTTCTACCTTGTATGTGTAGAACTTTCCTAACTAAACCTAAAAATTAGACTAGTGTTTTTAGGTGATGTTCCCTAGTCCTAGATTCCTCAAACTTTGGAAATATTTCTTCCCTTGATACCCTATTTTCCAGTTAATTCCCCTGAATATCTTGAAAACATTGATCAAACTCCCCCATCTAAATTCCAAGTCATAGACTACTACAGCATAGAAACAGACCCTTTGGCCATCTAGTCCATGCCCCGACTTGATCTTCTGCTAGTCACATCTACCTGCACCTGGACCATGTCCCTCCAAACCCCTCCTGTCCACGTACCTATCCAAACTTCTCTTAAATGTTACAACTGAACCCGCATCTACCATTTCCGCTGGCAGCTCATTCCACACTCACACAACCCTCTGAGTGAAGAAGTTGTCTCTCAGATTCCCCTTAAATATTTCACTTTTCACCCCAAACCTATGTCCTCTAGTTCTAGTCTCAACCAACCTCAGGGGAAAAAGCCTGCAAGCATTCACTCTACCTATAACCTTGATAATTTTGTATACCTCTATAAGATCTCCTCTCATTCTCCTGCACTCCAGGGAATAAAGTCCTAAGCTATTCAACTTTTCCCTATAACTCAGGTCCTCAAGTCCCAGCAACATCCTTGTAAGTTTTCTCTGCACTCTTTCAAGCTCTTTGACATCTTTCCTGCAAGTAGGTGACCATAGCTGCACACAATACTCCAAATTCGGCCTCACCAACGTCTTGTATAACTTTCATCATAACATCCCAACTCCGGTACTCAGTGCCCTGATTTATGAAGGTCAAAGTGCCAAAAGAACCCTTTATGACCCTATCTACCCATGACACCATGTTCAAGGAACTATGGATCTGTATTCCCAGGTCCCTTTGTTCTACCACACACCTCAAAGCCCTACCATTCACTGTGTCTTATCCAAAGTGGTACACCTCACACTTGTCTGCATTAAGTTCCATCTGCCATTCTCAGTCCATTTTCCTAGCTGATCAAGATCATGCTGCAAGCTTTGATAGCCTTCCTCGCTGTCCACTATGCCCCCAATCTAGGTATCATCCATAGAGTACTGCACCCTGGTTTATGTAATCTTACCTTTAATTCTGGCATACAAATATCATTCAAGCAAATCCATGTTCAAGCCCTCTAAGAACAATACAACCTCTGAAGTATTATGCCCAGAACTGAAACAAAAAAATCCAGCCTTGGAATAGCTAAGAATTTGGATAGCTACATCATAGCATATAACCCCTTGCACTTTTCCATTTGCCTTTTTAATGTTTCTTTGTATTTGCCTAGGACATTTTAACTTGCTATACACAAGGACTTCTCCACAACTTTGGATCTCTAATGCTTCATTCTTTTCAAGTTCTCCAATCTATTTTCAGCCTCTAGTGAGGGAAAAGAGTGATGAGTGAAAAGTTCAAATGACTGGCAACTTGCAGGTCAGTTTTGCACATTTCTGGCTTCAGCATTAATGCATCTTAAAAGCCTTGAATTTTAGATTACTAAGCTATGTTTTAACTACATACATGCACATCAAAGACCAGGAATATGGCACAGTCTCAGTCAAAAGTACACTCACAATTTCATCGATATTCTTATTTGAAAAATTTAGGTGAGTCAATTTTTTTAAATACTGTTCCAAAGGCTCATCTCTTCTGTTCTTTATGTGGAGACTACTTTTTGCAATTAAATCCACTGTAAGTCGACCCATGATGTAATTGAACTTGTGAAGCTATTTCACCGTAGCCTTGTGTCAGAGTTCTTGGTTATTTAAAAAAAACATCAAATTCCACCCTGTGGAAGTAATTTAAGAGACAATTATTCTGAAATGTAAACACTTTATTTGAATATAGTAATACAAATGGTACAAACGGAAACACTAATCCATGGAGTAATTGGAGAAAATTGTCCTAGTTCCAGGTTACTTTCCATTTACACTATTTCAGTGATCTCCCAGAATAAAGCACACTCAAATATGGCAGCTTGTTAATTAATATTTGGGACATCAGGTTGACACAGGTTTTTTAGCCCTCTTCCCTTTTAGACGATACAAGCACTTAAGTGGAAGGAACATTTTGTAGACATATAAAAATACACTGAAGAAATCAAGGGGATTAAAAGCAGAAAAGTCCCTTGAACTAGGTATCTTGCATCTCTGACAGGTGGCTCCATAGAAAGTGGACCACAGTGATGATCTTCCAAAATTCTATAAATTTTGGAACAATTCTAGCAGGTTGGAAGAAAGCAACTGCAACATTGATACACAAGAGGAAGAGAGAAAAATAGGGAGCTACAAGCCAGTAACTCTGACATCAGCAGCTAAAAAGGTGCTCTAATCCACCGTTAAGGACATAGAAACAGAGGATTTAGAAAAATCACTTAATTAGGAATGGTGAACATGGTTCCATGAAGGGAAGATCATGTTTGAAAACCTGAGAATTTTGAGGATTCACTGGATAGTGGTATATCTGGATTTTCAAAAAGCATTCAATAATGCACTATAAAAAAGATTGTTATACAAAATAAGGGCTCAAAGGGTTGGTAGGTAACACATTGAAAAAATAATAGGTTAAAGTCAAATTCTCAATGTGTGTCTGGGGTCCATGTCTTAGGGATCCATGAAAGAAAACATCTCAATGTCATCTTCAAGCATACAACAGAACCGAAAATTGATGGCCCTGATGCAACAAATAAGTGAATAGCAGGCCAGGCCTTGTCATTCAGAGTAATGAGAAAGGAATCTATATGTCAATGGGTAGGAGCTGGGTTAAGAATTGTTCTCTGCTGTAATTATTGTGTTTTGGTTCACCATTCTAACATTAATTGCTTCAGTCTACAAACTGACAAGTAGATGAGAAAATAAATTCTCAAGTACAAAGAGATCAGAGTGGGAATACAAGAAAATGGTTAGATACTGTACAGTGGATCAATTCTCATTACATTAAATACAGACTCAATGCAGCTCCTTGATCCAGATGATCTATTTAAGCACTATCTTTAATCAAAAACTTGAAGGGTAGTTTTAGGAAGCCACTGAGACTGTGTGTTCCCACTTATATTAAATTATATTTGCTGCCCAGAGTAAGACTTCTATCAAGGCAAATTAGAATTATCGAATCATCACAGTACAGGAGAAAGCCACTTGGGCCATTAAATCCATGCTGGTTCCTTATAGTCTATTCATTCCCACTCCTCTGCTCTTTTCCTACACACTTGCAAATTACTTGCACTCAAATGCCTATCCTGATAGATTCTACTTCTACTGCATTTACAATTAGTAAGTTCCAGACCATTATCACACCTTGTGTAAAATTATTTCTTTCTACACCCATACTGTATCTATTTACTCAATCTAAACCTTACATAACTTTGTATACGTGTCAAATCTCCTCTCAAACCTCTTTGATCCAAGTCTAACCTTTAACTGAAATCCCTCATCCAAGAAATGTTCTGGTAAACTTTTACACCCTTGCTTGGACCCAAACATCCTTCAAAAGTCTGGTGGCCCAGTGGCTCCAGTGGCCTAACCAGTGTTTTATTTTGGTTCAATATAATCTCTCTGCATTTTTACTCTATGCCTCGATTTATGAAACCCAGGTTCCCATATGTTTTAGTAACTGCTCCGTGTACCTGCATGCACTTTAGAACCGTGGCATTTTTCTCCTTGTTCTTTCTACCAAAATAAATCACTTTGCAATTCTCAGTACTAAATTTCATCTGTCATTAGTCTGCTCAATCTGCCACCCTATCAAGGTCTTCTGGCAGTCAATTACTACCCTCCTTGTTGTTTACCATACCTTCAAGTTTGGTATTACAGTATTTACAAATTTTGAAAGTTTACCACACATACCCTTATGCAAATCATTAACCTATACCAGAATAGCAATGGTCCAAGTGCTGGGGGATACCACTGTCTATTATCCTTCAACTTGAAAAATAAGTGTCTATAATAACTCTCCACTTTCTGTCCTTGAGCAATGTTTTTGTTCATTCTGCCACTCACCCCTTTATTCCATGAGCTTCAATTCTACTGATTAGCATTTTATATGGGACTTCCATGCTCGCTTTCTCCTTTATTAACTCATTTTTTTGATTGTCCCTGATTGTTGTTTCTGAAAGCATCCCAAGCATTGAGATTGAACTGATAAGCCTGAAGTTGCCTGGCATGTTCTTGACCTCTTTTTAAACCATCACATTTGTCATTCTTCAGTCCTCTAGAACCTTCCCGGTAGCTAGAAGGAATGAGAAATTATGGCAGTCCTTGCATCTCCGCCCAAGTTTCCTCAGTAACCGAAGATACATCTGATCAGGTGACTTAATTACTTTAGGCATTGCCAGCCTTTTTAAGAGCCTCCTTTTTATTTAACCTCATCAATTATTTCTACTTCCTTTTGTTAGACAGATGAAAAGTGCTGCTGAAGCATTTCAGCCTTGTTCTCTGCTACAATCAACCCCCGCTTCCTTACCACCACTTAATATTCACATGCCTCTAAAAAAACTTTTGAGTTTCCTTTTATGGTAATTCCCATTTTTTTCTCAAGTTCTTTCTTTGCCTGTTTTATTTTCCTTTTCAGCTCTCCTCTCAACTTGCTATATTCAGCCTTGTTCTCACATGAATTGGTCACCTGACGTGCACCATAAACCAGTTTTGTTTCAATTTCTTTTGTTCCATCATATTCTCACTCATCTTCATCATCCAGAAAGTTCATGCTTTGGATCCTCTACCATTGTGGGAACACATCCCGCAGCCTGTAATCAAGGCATCACTTTTTTAAAAAAGATCCTTCATTTTCTGTTGTAGTTTTACTTGCCAATTGTTGGTTCCAATGTTATCCTGGCCAGATCCTCTTTCATCCCATTGAAGTTAGCCCTCCTCCAACTACAATAGATTGCTCCTCAGGCTTTTGCATCACCGATAAAAATTTCATGATACGATGATCACTATTCCCCAGTTACTCACCCTGCCACTGCCCCAACCTTGCAAATTCTGAGTCTGAGTTTGATCAACCAGTGGCACTTCATACAAATATGGTTACCTGAGAAACATGTAGCATCTTGCAGCAGGAATTTCAGACCATGAATCTCACTGCCCATCCATGATACAAGAAGTCAGGTTAAGTCATCTCCAACTTCTGTGCCTGCACATTGAAATATAAAGGTCAGTGACAAGCTGAAGAACAGATACCAGACTAAGAATCTTCTGCTCTGCTGCTGGACTCACCACTGGGCCCAATGGCTGTGCACAAACATCCTGAGCTGAGGGGCAGATGTGTTGCATCACATCTGCCCCTCAGCTTTACATCACCCAATTAAAATGTGTATACATTTTGATTAAAAGGAAGTGGGTTTCTTTTTGCTTTGTTTTTTTTAAATTACTTTTGAGTAGTTTAAGTAAATTTATTACTTTTATTTCTTAATTTTTATTAACTTTTATTCTTAAATATTTAAAACTGATTGAGAAGCTTTGAAATGGCAGGCACAGTAGTGTAGCGGTTAGCGTAACGCTATTACAGCACCAGCGACCCGGGTTCAATTCCTGCCACCGTCTGTAAGGAGTTTGTACGTTCTCCCCATGCCTGCATGGGTTTCCTTTGGGTGCTCCAGTTTCCTCCCACATTCCAAAGATGTACGGGTTAGGAAGTTGTGGGCATGCTACGCTGGCACTGGAAGCATGGCGACACTTGCAGGCTGTCCCCAGAACACTCTGTGCAAAAGATGCATTTCACTGTGTGTTTCGGTGTACATGTGACTAACAAAAATATCTTATCTTATAAATCTCTTTGATTATCAGAGGCATTTAAGAATACCTCAAAGCCCTTTCAATGGTTTCAAGCTTTCAGAAGACCATCAATACATTCCACAGGGCTTTAAGATACAACATCTGGGACCCAGTCTCTGCCTGGAGCCACTCCACCTCACAGGACAGCCCCAGCAGCCAGGCCCAAGGTCCTTTGACACAGTAGACCTGAGAATTTAAGTGCAGCCATGGGAAAGCGGTGAAGGGGGTGGGGGGTTGGGGGTTGTTTAGTGCAGGAGGTGAGGCAGATCAAACAAGTTTAATCCCTTAATTTATTTCCTAATTTAAACTGTGAGCATAGACTGTTCCCAGGTTAAGAATGCCTGTTCTTATGGACACCTCTACATACAAGCAAGCTCCCATAATATCAATAAATTCAAAAGTCCAATGTATGTACTAGTCTCCTTCCGTTCTAGTAATTGTTTTTTATCATCAGTCTTATGTGTTTTGTTGCCATTCAGTACAATGCTGTGGAGATATAGTACACTATCAAGTGATTTTTGCAATCTTTCTGACTGATGGACAAAATCGACTTGTACATGTCTGTAAAAACAGAACCCATTTGTTACCTGGTGACAGCCTGTAAGATGAAATGTTAGAATCATCTTGTATTAAAATTTTTAAATCCGTGTCCTAACTTGGAAAGCCATACATCAGCTGTCCTGTAATGCCACTCTTTCACAATTTGAGAATCCTAAAGAGCTCTCTCCCACTTTTTAAACTCACCCTCTCAATATCTCAATCTTATACTTGGCCTCTCTCATCTTAAAAGAGCAGGAGAATGAGAGGTTGGATCTAGAATGGGAGACCATGGGGCCAGGTTGAAGGAACAAGAGAATGAGCGATTGAGGTTAAAGAGATGAAATACCTCTGATCATCAGATTTGAGGGCAAGTATAATGTGAGAAACTGGGGTTATGCATTTTGATTGGAAGAATGTTTTTTTTAAATGGAGAGAAACAGAAGAATCTGGATAAATAATCATTTTCAGGTTGGCAAACTGAAAAACAATACTCTACCCATCAATCACTCAGCCATTTGACAGTTCATGCTGTCAGAGGCCTTTTCCCTCTATAGTTTGTTATCTCTGATGATCAGAGGTATTAGGGAACATTTGAAAAATATAAATACATTTTTAAAACCACTCATATTTTTAAATTAAAAAAAATTAAATAGCACACTGAACTTATGTAAATTAACTGGAAACATTAATACTAATTAATTTAATTTTAATTGTATAACCCCAGTCTCTCTCACATTACACTTACCTTCTTGCTCCCTTGCTTATCTTGATACAGATTCTTTATATTCTCACAGCCTCCACTTTCTCATTTAATTTTGTTTGTTCATCCGTCACTAGTATAAAGCACTTTCTTTCACTTATCTGTGCAGCAAAAATTGTAACCATATTCAAATGGACGAGATCACACTAGCTATGACGCAACTAAAGCTGACGAAACTTGAGCCAGAGACTGAGTGAAGAGTCCATGGGCAATGCAGGAGATCAGATGCATATTTTATGTAAAATATGCAACAAAGGAGGAAGCCATTTGGGTCATCAAGTTCATATCAGCTCAGAGAGTGATCACATTCCCCTACTTATTTTCATGTGACCTATTCTCTCGCACATTCTATTAACATAATCTCTGCCCTCTATTCTCTTACCACCTAACTACACTAGGAGAAATTTACAGTAGTCAATTTATCTAACCACCAGCACATATTTGGGATGTGAGAGGAAGTCAGAGAACATACAAACTTCACACAATTGGCATCAAAAGTCAGAATTGAATCCGGGTCACTAAAGCTATGGGACAGCTGCACTATCTGCAACCTCATTATACCACCCAGTAGACCTACATTGACCTTTAGCAAATTCTGTACTTCTACATCTGCCAGGACACACTGATGCTTGCATTGCAGCTGGCCAGTGCCCTTACAGCAAAACACCAGCTAGCCTACAGTACAGTCTAGCCAAATGTAACATGCAGATCATCTACTGTTTGTTTAACCCATCTCAATTGCTGGATGGTGCGGTTGGTGCAATCGAGCAACATCATCTTTACATTAGGGATGAGAAAAAACTGTCCAGAATTCTAATTTCTTTTTATAGAACAGTGATTTCTGCTGGTTGTGCATGCATCACAACATATGATAAAATCCACAATCAAATGAGCTCAGATCCAAACAGAGTATGAACCTTCCTCATCAAGGGGAAAACTCAGAAGACCAAATGAAACTTAATAATCAGCAACAAAAAAAGTGTTTAAACATATATACACATGGCTGGAAACAACCTGTACATTGGAGAAACTAAATTCAAATTTGGTGATTATTTTCTGGAACACCCACATTTAATTTGCTGGAGTGACCCCGAATTTCTGGTCACCTACACTTTAATTCTCCATCCCACTCCATTCTGATGTATCCATCTGTAGCCTCCTATACTGTTACAATAAAGCCCTACACAAATTTGAGGAACAATATCTCATCTGCCATCTGGATATATTGCAGTCTTCTGGACTCAGTACTGAATTCTCCAACTTTAGGTGGAGACATAAGAGACTGCAGATACTGGAATCTGGAGTAACAAACAATCTGATGGAGGAACTCAGTGGGTCAAGCAGCATCTGTGGGAGGAAAGGAACTGTCGAGGTTTCGGGTGGAAACCCTGCATCTCCAACTTTAGGTACCTCTTTCTTTCTGTCTGTGTCAGAACTGGTTGTTTTTGCCAGTCATCCATCTATGATTTTGGCTCAGGTTTTCTCTTTCTCTTAGTAGTCTGGACAATAACACAGACAAAAGAAGTATAATCTGCTTCCATGTGGCGCATTAACCCATTTGGTCTTACTCCGTCAGAGATATTCCCTTTGAGTCATGGTGTCATAGAATCATAGATCAATACAGCACGGCTACAGGCCCTTCAGCCCAATGAGTCCATGCCAACCACAATGTCCACCGAGCTAGTCCCAATTTCCTGCGTTTGGCCCTTATCCTTCTAAGACCCACCCCTCCATGTACCTATCCAAGTGCTTCTAAAATGATAATATTGGACCTGCCTCAACCACTTCCTCTGGCAGCTCTTTCTAGATACCTATCACCCTCTGCGTGAAAAAGTTGTCCCTCAGTTCCTTTTTAAATCTTTCCCTTCCTACCCTAAATCTATGCCCCTAGTTTTAGACTCCCCTACCCTGGGGAAAAGACTGTCACCATCCACCTTATCAATGCCTCTCATAATTTTAAACATTTCTATAAGGTCGCCAATCATTCTCCTACATTCCAAGGAAATAAAGACCTAGCCTGGCCAATCTCTCACCATAACTCAAGCCCTCTAGTCCTGGCAACATCCTTGTAAATCTTTTCTGCACTCTTTCCAGCTTAACCATGTCTTTCCTATAACAGGGTGACCAAAACTGTACACAGTACTCCAAGTGCAGCCTCACTAACGACTTATACAACTGCAACATAACGTCCCAACTCCTACGCTCAATGCCCTGACTGAAGGCCAGCGTGCTAAATGCCTTTTTCATCACCCTGCCAATCTGTGATGCCGCTTTCAACGAACTATGCACATACTCCTGGGTTCCTCTGTTCCATTACACTCCCTAGTGCCCTACCATTGATAGTATAAGTTCTACACTGGTTTGACTTTCCAAAATGCATCACCTCACACTTATCTGCATTAAAATTCATTTGCCACTCCTCGGCCCACCTCCCTAACTGATCAAGATACCCTACAATAACCTTCTTCATTATCAACAACACCTTCTAATTTTTTGTCATCTGCAAACTTACTGATCAAGCCTTGTGCATTCGCATCCAAATCATTTATATAAATAACGAATAACAAAGATCCCCACACTGATCCCTGCAGCACACCACTAGTCACCGGCCTCCATTCTGAGAAACAACCTTCAACCACTACCCTCTGCTTCCTACCTCCAAACCAATTTTGAATCCACCTAACTAGTTCTCCTTGGATCCCATGGGACCTAAGCTTCCAGACCAACCTACCATGCGGGACTTTGTCGAAGGCCTTGCCAAAGTCCAAATAGACAACATCCACTGCCCTATTCTCATCTACCTTTTTGCTTACCTCTTCAAAAATCTTGAACATGTTTGTCAACCACGACTTTCAGTGCACAAAGCCATGCTGACTCCTCCTAATCAGACTCTATCCAAATGTTGGTATATCCTGTTCCTCAGAATTCCCTCCAGTAACTTCCCCACTACTGATGTCAGACTGACTGGCCTGTAGTTCCTTGGCTTGTCCTTGTTACAACATAACAATGTTAGCCGCCTTCCAGTCTTCGGGGACTTCACCAGTGGCTAACGATGAAACAAATATCTCCACAAGGGCCTCTGCAATTTCTTCTCTAGCCTCCCACAAAGTCCGAGGATGCACTTGGTCAGGCCCTGGTGATTTATCCACTTTAATGTGCTGCAAGACTGCGAATATCTCCTCCCTGGTAACATGAATTTCCTCCAAAACATTTCCACTAGTTTCCCTTATCTCTTGAGCAACCATGAGTTTCTCCTAAGGAGAAATATTCGTTAGAAATCCCACCCATCTCCTGCAGCTCGAGACATAGGCAGCCCTGCTGACCTACTCTCCCTAGCCACGCTTTTACGCTTTATATATTTATAGAACCTCCTGGGATTTTCCTTAAGTTTACCTGCCAGATCCATCTCATACCCTATCTTTGCCCTCCCGATTTCCCCCTTCTTAAGTATTCTTAATCTTTTTACAGTCATCAAGGGATTCATTTGTCTCCGACCTCCTAAACCTAATGCATGCTTCCTTCTTTTTCTTCACCAGAGCCTCAATATCCCTCGTCAGCCAAGGTTCCCTAAACTTGCCAGGTTTACCCTTTACCCTAACAGGAACATGCTGCTCCTGGACTCTTGAAATCACACTGTTAAAAGCCTCCCTCTTGCTATTCATTCCTTTCCCTTCAAACAGGCTCACCCAATCGACCTCTGCTAGATCCCACCTAATTCCCTCAAAATTAGCCCTGTTCTAGTTTAGGACCCTAACCCGTGGACCTGTCCTATCCTTTTCCTTTACTATCTTAAAACTAACAAAATTATGGTCACTAGACCCAAAGTGCTCTCTGACTGCCACTTCCGTTACTTGCCCTACCTCATTCCCTAAGAGGAGGTTAAGTATTTCACCCTCCTGAGTAGGGTCCTCTGTATATATACACAGGAAACTTTCCTGGACACATTTCACAAATTCCACCCTGTCCAGGCCCTTAACACTCTGGGTAGTCCAGTCAATACCGGTAAATTAAAATCTCCCACTAATACAACCCTATTATTCTTACAACTATGAGCAATTTCTCAACACACCTGCTCCTCAAGTTCCCATTGACTATTGGGGTGGGGTCTATAATACAGCCTCAGGAGAGTGACCCTCCCATTCTTATTTCTAAGTTCTACCCATATGGCCTCACTGGATGATTCCCCAAGAATGTCATCTCTAAGTACTGCTGTTATGTCCTCTCTTATCAAAAAGGCAACACCCCTTCATCACTTACCTGTACTTCTGTCACGTCTGCAGCATTTATGTCCCGGAATATTGTGCTGCCAGTCCTGCCCTTTTCTCAGCCATGTTTCTGTTACGGCTATAACATCCCAGTCCTCAGAGCCAATCCACGCTCTGTGTTTGTCCACCTTCCCTGTTAAACCTCGTGCATTGAAATAAATGCAGTTTAACTGGGTATTCCTTTTCCTGCCTTTACTGTGCCCCTGGCTATCCTGATTTACTAAACTTATTCTCACTGACTACTGCTTTATCCCATGACTTGCTCCTGCTCAGAGTCCCAACCCCTGCCAATCTAGTTTAAACCCTCCCCTTGTAGCACTAGCAAATTTCCCTGCAAGGACATTGGTCCCTCTCTGGTTCAAGTGCAACCCATTCCTCTTGTACAGATCACCTCTACCCCAGAAGAGATACCAATGGTCCAAGAACCTGAATCCCTGTCCCCTGTCCTCAGCCACAAATTCATCTGGCCTATCTTTCAATTTCTGACCTCGCTAGCATGCGGCACCGGGAGTAATCCAAAGATCACTACTCTTGAGGTCCTGCTTCTTAAATTCTTACCTAAGTTCCTATACTCATGCTGCAGGACCTCATCCCTTGTTCTACCCATGTCATTTTTACCAACATATACAATGACCTCTGGCTGTTTGCCCTCCCCCTTGAATATTTTCTGCAGACTCTCAGAGACATACTTGACCTTGGCACACAGGAGGCAACACACCATCCTGGAGTCTTTTCTGCAGCAAAAGAATCTCCTGTCTATCCCCCTATTGAGTTTCCTATCACTGTCACCCTGTTCTGACTGCACCCTTTCCCTCTGAGCCTCAGAGCCGACCACAGTGCCAGTGACCAGACTACTTGCTGCTCGCCCCTGGAAGAACATTGCCCTCAACTGTATCCAAAGGAGTATATCTGTTAGTGAGGGGAATGTCCACAGGGGAACCCTGCACTAACTGCCTACTCCCCTTACTTTTCCTGGTGGTCACTCACCCATCTGAAGCCTGTACCTTGGGTGTGACCTCTTCTGCAAAAGTCTCAACCATGATGTTCTCAGATTCCCAGATGATCCTGTGTACATCCAACTCCAGCTCCAGTTCCTTGACCCGGTCTGTCAGGAGCTGCAGCTGGGTGCACTTCCTACAGATGTAGTCATCAGGGAGAACCTGAGGTTCCCTGACTTCCCATATTTTCTCTTCTCTCCTCTTCCATCGGGTAGAAGATACAGGAGCCTGAGGGCATGTAGCACCAGACTTAAGGACAACTTCTACCCCACTGTGATAAGACTATTGAACAGTTCCCTTATACAATGAGATGGACTATGACCTCACAATCTACCTTGTTGTGACCTTGCACCTTATTGCACTGCACTTTCTCTGTAGCTGTGACACTTTACTCTGTACTGTTATTGTTTTTTTTACCTGTACTACATCAATGGACTCTGTACTAACTCAATGTAACTGCACTGTGTAATGAATTGACCTGTACGATCGGTTTGTAAGACAAGCTTTTCACTGTACCTCGGTACAAGTGACAATAATAAACCAGTACCAATACCATTTTGCAGGAGGAGCATTCCACTGCCCTAACTGCCATCCTGCCTACATTGAATCAAGTACTAAGGATCAACAACAAAATAAAACCTTACCTATTCTTACCTGTGCCTCCTCACCAAAGCCTTTTTAAACATCCCCTCTCACTCCCAACACCTGGGCCACTTACTCAGCCTCTTCTCACCAGAGCCCCTTTTGAACCAAAGCCTCAGCCCCCCAACTCCGAAACTGCCCCAATGTCACAATGGCCGCTCTGCTTGACCCTACCTTCTTTCTATGGGCTCCTTTGTTCGACCTATCCCTCCTTCAACTTCCCTGCAACTGAAAACTAACTTGTTTTCTATCTTTTTCAGTATTGATGAAAGGTCTTGGAACTGAAGCATTCCACAGATGCTGCCTGACTTGCTGAATACTTCAAGCATTTTCTGTTTTTATTTCAGATTTCCAGCATCAGCAAGCTTTTATTTAATTTTGACTTTCTGGGAAAAGCTGGTTTCATATAACATTTATAACTAGATGCTACTTTCGAAAACACAGATTTTATGACAGTTTTTGTTTAAAAGCACACTTTCAAAGATTGGTGCAACTTTTGACAGGAGTTATAAATCTTTGGAATCCTCTACCTTGGGGCTTTGGATGCTTACTTGTCAAGTATACACAAGGCTGCGATCATCAATTTTTGGAATATGAAGGGAATCAGAGGATATTAGAACCGATAAAGAAAGTGGATGAGTCATAGGATCAGCCATGATCTTATTGAACAGCAAGGGCTGCATGAGGCATCCTTTGATTCACTCCTGCTTATTTATATCCTTACAACTGACCTCCCCGTAGGTCTTCATATACTGCGCAGGATTGCTGAGATCAAGAGAGAAGGAATCTTCCCTCTTCTCAGGCAATACATTATACGAACAGAGCATATTTACATCCCTACATTTGGAGAGAAACACCTGATAAACTAAATTGAGAAGATGATCATGCCAATGTGCACAGGGGTTGCTGGTCGTTAAGAGTTTTGCTTCATACAGAACTGGCTCAGCGAAGATGCCATACACAAGCTCTTTGAGGACGTTCCCATGGACCCATTCCACAGAGCTACCCGACACATCCCCAACACCCCATGGATCACAAATCCTGTGCAGAAGCACAGAGAGAGATGCATGGGCTGACACCCGCTGGCCAGAGGGGCCATCGTTTGGCCAGCGATGCCTTAGTTTGACCAGAGTGAGGTCCCTGCCCTGCCACATGGAGGCGGCGCAGCACCATTGCTGTTATATTTGTTCTTCATCAAGAGACAAACTTTGCAAGGGTTTAACATCTGGACATTTTATTAACCAACAACAGAGAGCTTGCTTTCCCTCTCTTTTTACAGCCATTTCCTGTTCCCCCATATGACTCCTTGCATTACCTACTGGGAACTGTAGTTCTTTATTATAACTACATAATAACACAGTCGCTACCTTAAAAGAGAAAGATCTGAATATTTCACGTGGTAAATTGTTTGAGGAGTTTGCCTGAATTTTGCTCAACTTTGCACATAGTTTGCAAGGATCACATTGGCGCGGAGCAGCTCGGTTTATTGGCTGAACTCGGGGACCGGGCCGGACCCAGCCCTACCGGCACACGTTAACCAGCAACTCCATGGGAAGAGGACCCGAGCAACACTTTAAACAAAACAAAAGGTGACGGGAGTAACAAGTGAGACCTTGCCGTCGTTAATGATGTGGTCCCCAGGCTGCCTGAAGTCCTCAGTCGCAGGGCGGCAACTGCCGCTGGCAGTAAACCGGCATCAACCGTTTGGAACGCGGGCACGTTTGAAAGCCGGCGGCCGACGCTGCGGCTGTTGCTATGGAAAACGACCGCGTGCCTTCCTTTGGTTGTCCCGGAGAAAGTAGACGTGGCGCACATCGTTCCGCCTCTCACGTCGCGACTGAGCTGCCGGTCAGAGGCGTAGACCTTGTGACGATTTCAAACTGCTATTAGTGCAAGACTTTTTCTTGGGAACATGAAGAGATCTCAACAATTTAAATCATTAACTTTGTCCACACCATTCGCCATTCACTCAGGAGTCTGCAGGCAAATACATTAGCACGCATATTTTTCTTTAACACCCTTAATGTTAGTAAACGCCCCAAGAGCAGCCCCAGAATGGGATCAATCAATAATCGGAGGTAAACCAAAAGCTTGATTAAAGAGATTGATTTTAAGAAGGGCCTGAGAAGAGATTAGGATGGACAAAACAAAGGTATTTGGGGAGCGAAATCAAAGCTACTTATTCCAATGCTGTGAATATTATAAGAAATTACATAGTTACATCGTTTTATTTTTAGTCACCTTGGATTTACATTTTGTATCTTATCTTGAGTCTTATGTACTAGTAATCATTATTAACGTTGTCATTTCCACTTAACTTTCCCCTGTTTCTAAGTATTGCACAGAAAGAAGATAAAAAGCCTTGGCGGGACTTAAAAACAAGGATGAAGATTTTAAAACTGAGGCATTATCAGAGTGAAAATCAGTTTAGGTCAACAAGCATGGGTATGATGCATGAATGAAACTTGGAGAGGTCTGGAATATGGGCATTGTGAGCATAGTTTTATAGGGTGGCTATAAGTTGGAAAGCTGGTCAGGAGAACATCCAAATACTCAAGTCCAGGAGTATAAAAGGCATGCATGTTAGCTTCAGTGATTGATGAGCTGAAGTAGGAGTTATGGAGCTGTTAACATGCAGTCTTAGTTTTGGAAGGGGTATGTGATTGAAGATGTAGTCCTGTGCCAAACAAATACCAATGTTGCAAATGGTCTGTCTCAACTTCATACAAGTTTCCTGGGATGGGAATAGGAGCGAAGGAGCTGAGTTTGTGGTGAAGACCAAAGACAGTGGCTTCAGACTTTTTCAATGAAAATATTTTGACATTGTAATGGTCCAGAGAGAGAGACCTGTTGGCACTTACTGCTGTAACTACTGATACTAATGACCTTTTTCTATTGGAATCAGTTTGCATGGCAGCATTGTAGCTGCCTGCCAGTCTCCTGACCATTGCATCTGCAGACAGGTCTCCTTACCAGTAACCCAAGCAGCACCAAAACCATCTCTCACACTGATAATGTCCTGATTCTAAAATATTTATTCTAGTTTTCAAGTTCCTTCATAGCCTTGATCACACAATCTCCACCTACAGAATTAATATGCCCCCATTCACTACCTCCACCAATTTATTCTGCCACATCGTCCAGTCCTACATGGCTTGTAGATCTCCAGGCTTCTCCAATTCTGTACTCTTATGCATTCCCCAACTTTCATTATTCCACCACTGGCTGCAGTGCCTTAGCTCTATACACTGGAAGCCTTGCATGAGTAAACATGGGTGCTGAAAAAGACTGATTTGTGATTGAATTATGTGCACAATCCATGTGGTTGTACTTTGGCACAAGGATCTGAATGTTATCTCACCTATGTCAATTATGATAATCTTCACACCAGAACACACTGAAAGCTTTAACCCAGCTCCCAGTGATGTAAGCAAAGTACCATAGCTTCTTCAGCCCCCACTCTCTAGTCTCCCCCAGTCCTCTCTGTCTCTAACTTCCCCCTTTCCTCTGGATCCCTAACCCTTCTCTAGCTCTCCTAATCTTTAGCCTTCCCACCCCACCCCCCCCGATCTAACCTTCCCCAGCCCTCCCAATCTCTGCCTCCCCCATCCTCTCCATCCTTAAAGTCTAGAAAGTAACACCAAATCTCAAAAATATGATAAATAATGTAAGTGTACTAAACTGTAAAGACCAAATAGAAATGTTATCCACTGTTGATACTTCCAAGCTATCAATGATGAGAAATTAATACAATGTTGCTGAGTTCCCATTGCTATCATTATTTCCTGTTTAAATGCCTCATTAACTTACATTTGGAAATATTTCAAGTTATGATTGCAATTCAAGTGAATGGAAACATGTTCATCTGTTAGTGATTATATAAGATTGCATGACTTTGGAAATTTATTTGTTCTAAAATGGTTATGCCATTCGGGTTGTACAAGGATAGGCATAGGAGAAAATGTTATGATTCAGACATCTTATTTATTATTTGTTGACATCATAAGGGGTAACAGGCTGTTTTACAGCATCCATAAGTGAATTCAAATTAGGCATTAGGATATAACTATAACATAGGATATTGGAGTATATACCGTAAATAGTGAGAATTACCATTCCAGCCTTCTGTTATAACACAGCTTTGAATAGTTTGTTTTCAAAAATATGTCCCAAGGGGTCAATATTAGCACTGTTGCTCTTTTTTTTGCACATTCATGGATTTAGGAGGCATAATTGCAGAGTCTATGATACATTTTAAAGATATGTGTATCTAGTTAATAAGGAGAATGGCAGCAGACCTCTGGATGGCAATGGGCAAATTGCAGACATTGGTGGATATCTGGCAAATTATATTTAATGCAGAGAACATCGAAGTGATGCATTTTTAAATATAGGCTTCAGAGAAACAATACAAGTAAAACAGTGCAATTTTAAAAAGAGTTTTAAGCAGAGAGACAAAGGACTACAGATGCTGGAATCTAGATGAAAAACATGATGATGCTGGAGGAACTCAGCAGGCTAGGCAGCATCCATGGAGAAAAGCAGGCAGTCAACGTTTTGGGTCAGGATCCTTCTTCAGGACTGAAGATAGGAAAAGGGGAAGCCCAGTATACAGGAGGGAAAAGCAGAGCAGTGATAGGTGGACAAAAGGGGGGAGGCGGGGTGGGCACAGTGTGGTGATAGGTGGATGCAGGTAAGAGATAGTGATAGGCAGTTGCAGGGGGAGGAGGGAAGTGCAGGCCCACTGGGGGATGGGTCAAAGGTAAGGAGAGAGGAAAAAAAGAGGCTAGGAAAGGGAAGAGAAACATGGGGGGGGGGGTGTTTTGGGGAAGGGGGAGTTGGGGATTACCTAAAGTGGGAGAATTCAATATTCATGCCATTAGGCTGCAAGGTTCCAAGATGGAAAATCCGGTGCTGTTCCTCCAGTTTGCGCTTGTGGCAGTGGAGGAGGCCGAGGACCGTCATATCAGTGGTAGCGTGGGAGGGGGAGTTGAGGTGACTAGCAACGGGGAGATGCAGGTCACGGTTACGGACAGAGCGCATGCTTCTTCTCTTTCCTTTCCTAGCCTCTTTTTTTCCTACCTCTTTTCCCTCTCTCTCATCTTTGACCCATCCCCCAGTGGACCTACGCTCCCCTCCTCCCCCACACCTGCCTATCACTATCTCTTACCTGCATCCACCTATCACCACCCTGTGCTCACCCCACCTCCCCTCTTTCGTCCACCTATCACTGCTCTGCTTTTCCCTCCTATATATTGGGCTTCCCCTTTTCCTATCTTCAGTCCTGAAGAAGGGTCCTGGCCCAAAATGTTGATTGCTTGCTGCCTGGCCTGTTGAGTTCCTCCAGCATCATGTTTTTCATCAACAGAAAGGCATGGGAGTATGTGTACACAAAGTTTGAGGTGAGAGAACAAGTGGAAAAGGCCTTTACAAAAGCATACAGAACTTTGGCTTTATTAATAGGGAGATCGGACATATCCACTTAAATTACAAAGAGAGCGCGCGAGAGAGGAAGCTGTAATTATTTATGTTAGAACAGAACATTTTAAGGGAATATTTAATAAAAATGTTCAAAAACATGAAGAGTTAGAGAAGGATAAAGTATTTTGGATGCAGAGTTAATGTAAAACTCTGATAATCCATTATCTTACAGTTTGGAAATCCTAATAGTTCAGCATCTGGCTAACGGGAGGACCCTGTTCCTACGCTTCCTTCTGACTCATTGGGCTCAATCCCCATAACTCCTTTTAAATTCAGCTGGTTCTATTGCCTATGCTCCCTTGAAATTCACCAGGTTCACAGGGAAATTTACAATGCCACTGTATTGTTTAACATTTAAAAATAAAGCAAATTAAAAGTGTGTTGGAGTATTAATTGGAATAGCATACAATAATTCTGAAAATCTGCCAACTCAGCACCACCAAAGTCATGAGCACACCAATTTAGCATGGCTTTGCTATTCTTGGCAAAAGTACCAGGGGACCAAATCTTTGATGTACGAGTTTTATACTTGGAATGCAACCTCTATAAAGTAGATTTAATAATAACTTTCAAATGGGAATGGTATATACCTGAAATAGAAAAAAAATAGTAGTGGAAAGATGGCTTCCTTCTCTATTTTATGATACTATAATTAAAACACTAATAGATGGTCTAGAAATTCCTTTCCGACACTAGCAGTACTGCTGCAACTTCCACATTGTGTGTGAAGATTGGCTGCTGTAGTGCTGAGCAGGAAGGGTAGCATGCTCCAAAATTCACTTAGAGGCTGTCGGAAGATTTAGTCAGTAGAGCAAGCAGTGAGGTTCCAAAGTGTTGTGGTGTAGCCTAGTAAAGAATGTTTATTATTTGGAGTAATCCAAGTCAGAAAGTAGTTATCTATGATATTAGGTTGTTTTTAAATTGTAGATATTGCCAAATATCTGTATGGTGATTGTAGCTACAATCTGCATCAGAACAAAATCAATGAACCTTTCACACTGCAGCAAAAATACAATTCAGAATATTAAAGAATATGTGGTTTTAAAATGTGGTAAGAAAAGAGTGACCTCTGAAACAGATCTTTTAGAAATCCCCTTCCTGCAAAGATTTTCTTCCTTCATTATGCATAGTGTAAGCAAAAAGGAAACTTGAGGGTGTAATTAATCAAAAAATACCTTTTCAACAGACAGATTCTGCCAATCATTTAATGTGCTTGTTGAAACATTTTTAGATCAAAAGATAGGAAAGTTTACATAAGACCCTGAAACTACTATCAGTTCTGTAGTTTAAGCATTATAGATCACTATATTAAAAATGAAGAGAGCCATCTACATCATTCATCTCAGTTATCAGCATGGTAATTTGGCTACGTCAATTCATCTCTCTAAAAAATATTTAGCATTCATGCTGTTAGTGTTCTGCAAGTACTAATTTTTTCTAAAAGAAATGAAGTGAACATTGACCAATTGAAAACACACTTGGCAGCCCCATGCCAGTTTAATACACATTAGTACCTACAAACTAAAGGCATAAAGACAATTGAACCAAACATTTGTTTTCTGCTTTAATATCATTGTTTTGCATAGAAAACACACAATTAAAACAGGAAAACAGTTTTAGACTAAATAAGACCATCCCTCTTTCAGAGATGAATTCCATCTACTTGTTTTCTTCATCATTTCCCTCAAAACCTTTTTCTAGAGGGAGGGAATAAAGTAACTTTTATTTTGTTACAAATATGACTGATTTAATGCAGAGTTAAATGCAGAAGGAATGCACAATTGCTTTGATCCAATTAACTCACACTGATCCCTCACCTGTAGATTGGCTATGGGGTAAAGAAGACACGTAGAATGTTAGAAATAATGCAGCAGGAAGCCATTCAGCCTCTGGTATCTGTGTGACTGGTCTTAGGAAGCGCTGGTGTGATTAGTCCCATTTGCTGGCTCTCTACCCCTAACTCAGCAAACTTTCCTTTTCAACTATTTATTCAATTCCCTTTTGAAAAATATGATGAAATCTGTTTCCTCCATCCTTTCAAGCAGTGTACTCCAGACTGTAATCAGAGAAGCTCAGTGACAAACTAGCCTAGGAGTCAAATTTATTTGTATTGACATTGCCCAAAGTCAAGTCAACTATTTGGAAGGAACTTGTAGATGCCAAATAGAATATGTGGCTGGGTTGCTGCCTTTAGAAAAAAAACATGGGTCCATGGAAGCAGTAAAAGTATCATTTATTGATTCTAGATCAAGGAGGTATATAATCAATGTGAAGATTTCAGTGAGTGAATTGTAAAACAGTGCACGTTTCAGCACTAAGAGTCTTTGAAATAATTCAAATTAAAAACAAAATGGAAGTGCAATCTCTGGTAATATTATCATATTTTAATAACACATGAAGAACACACTTTTTTTTAAGAAACTCCATTGATATATTTTATCCTCCCTTATTTTGGATTGTGGTGGATTTAGGCATAACAAAGTGAGATGGTCTAACAGCTGCCATTTTACAAAATTTTGACAATATTGATTAAAATTACTAGTCAGGATAATGAAAGCTAAGAAAAACAGCCCATAGTTTGCAAAATAATACATTAGGTCACCAATGTCCTGGAGAACCAACTATAGATGCTGTCTGTTTAGATAAGTTGGAATTGTACAGAGTATCTTTAAGCATCATGAGCACATTCTACAGGAGCTTCCTTTGATGAGTTTCAGTACCTTATGCAGAAGGTATATTGATCTGATTGAAAAGTTTATCCTTAATTACTTGAGACATCAAACCATGTATCGCTTCTATGGTAGTCTTGCAGCTGAAAAACAGTACAAGTTAAATTGAATAAGTTGTAATTCATAAAATCTAGTTTGGCTGCCTATGTTGATGATCATAGAAGAGGCCAGTATTGGCTAGGTACTTTATAGAGGGATAAAAAGACACAGTAATCACAAAGTACCAGGAAAATGTGGGTTTGAATAACCATGATTGCCAAATTGTTTCTCCATTATTTTATTTTCCTTCTCCATTGACTGCCCTGACAAAAATCAATGTAGTTTACAGTTGTAGAATAATATGTACATTGATTCGCCACCAAGCCCCCCCCCCACCAAATGCCCATAAAAGGCAGTACATTTTAATTCTGCTTTCCAAATTCTTAATTTGGAACAAATTATTAGGTATACACACAAACTGAAAATATAAACGGTTTGGTGGGTCTAGATGTGTATGTCTTTACCTATCTCGAGTAGCTTTGGCCAACTTGTCCTCAGATTTTCTGTCGTGAGTGTCCAAACCAAGCATAAAACTACCTCTACCGAGCTGGGCTTCTGACTGTTCCAACTTTTCAGATAAGTCAAACACTTGTCCTGTGGTGTAATCAGCATTCTGCAATAAAAAGTGCAGACACAAGATAATTAATAAGATCTCTCTCTAAAATACAACTGGGGAGAGACTCAAATGATTCACTATACCAATCAGTGTAAAAATAATCCACTTACATTATAGAACACAGAACAGTACAGCACAAGAACAGGTCCTTCGGCAAACAATGTTGTGCCGAACAAATTACGTTAGTAATAAAATGCCCAACTAAACTAATCCCTTCTGCCTACACAATGTCCATATCCTACCATTTCCCTCACATTCATGTGCCTATCTAAGAGGTTCTTGAACACTCCTATCGTATTTGCCTCCACCACCACCCCAGGCACCCACTACTCTGTGTAAAAAAAAAACTTGCCCCTCACATCTCCTTTGAACTTACCCCCTATCACCTTAAATGCATGCCCTCTGGTATTAGACATTTCAACTCTGGAGAAAAGATACTGGTTGTCTACTCTATATCCATGCCTCTCATGATCTTATAAACCTCTATCAGATCTCCCCTCAATCACTGCTGCTCCAGAGAGAACAACCCAAGTTTGTCCAACCTAACCTCATTGCACAAGCCCTCTAATCCAGGCAGCATCTTGGTAAACCTCTTCTGCACCCTCTCCAAAGCCTCAACATCCTTCCTAAAATGGGGTGACCAGAACTGGAAGCAATACTCCAGATGCAGCCTAACTAAAGTTTTATAAAACTGCAGCATAACTTCCTGACTCTTGAACTCAATGCCTCAATTAATGAAGACAAGCATGCCATATTTACCACCCTATCAACCTGTGTAGCCACTTTCAGGGAGGGCATTATAAATTCTCAATGCTAGAAATTGTGTTTTAGAATAAATAACCATATGAATGAATAACTTCAAAATGAGGACTACTACATTCATGCAGCTTCGTCCAAGTATCCCACATCCTTTCATTATGATGTCCTCATTTGCCCTTAAATTTTTTCAAGCAACACTAAAATGGGGTCATCCAATAACATTAAAAATTCCAAATTTCCTCAGGAATTAGACACAGCAACAATGAAGGAACAATACATTCACAGAATGGTGCACAACTTGGAGGGGAATATGAAGATGGAGGTGTTCCCAACTGTCCATTGGCCTGGTTCTTGAGGGTAGAAATTGTGGGTTTGGGAGGTGTTGTCAGAGAAGCCTAGGTACATAGATGTAGTACATTCTAAACATGGTACGCATTGTAGCTATGGTGCACTGGTGGTGTAAGGAATGAATATTTAATGTAGTAAATGTGGTGCCAATCAACCGGGCAACTTTGTTCTGGATAGTGTCAAGCATTCATCCAGGTGAGCAGATTATTCTATCAACCTCCTGACTTGTGCCTTATAGATGGTAGATGTCACTTTTGGATGTCACCTGCCCTTGGATACCCAGTTCTTGTCATTGTAAGATTTATATGCCTGGTCAATGGTGAACCTCAGGACCTTGATGGCAGGGGACTTGGCGGTGGGAATATCACTAAATATCAAGGATTGGTGGTTAAACTCAACATCCTGCCACTTTTGAGGCACAAATGTTACTTGTCACCTATCAGCACTTCCTGGAATATTACCTAGCTCTCGCTTGATGCAGTCAAGGACTGCTTCATTTGCTGAGGAGTGTCAAACATTCGCACTTCTGACCTAATGATGGCTGGAAGGTCAGTGATGAAGCAGCTGAAGGTTGGGCTTGGGATACTGCATGGAGGAACTTTTGCAGTGATATCCTGGGGCTGGGATAATTGACTCCCCAAAGCCACTATCTTTTATGGAGGTATGAATCCAGCCACTGGAGTGTTTTTCGCCTTGATGCCTAATGACTTTGCATTTATCAGGGCTTTTCAATACCACACTTCGGATAAATGATACCTTGACTTCATGGGCAATTACTATCACCTTGCTTCAGGGATTCAGCTCTTTGGTCCATTAGTAAGCAGACTATTGGTGAGTACGTGTTGCTTGATAGCACTGTAGACAACACCTTCCATTACTTTGCTGATAACCAAAAGTAGATTCATTGGGCAGTAATTAGCCAGATTAGATTTACCCTAACCTTTGCAAAAAGGGCATATCTGAGAAATTTTCCACACAGTCAGATTGATGCCAGTTTTGCAAATGTATTGGGACAGCTTGGCTAGAGATACAGTTGTTCAAGAGCACAAGTTGGGATTTGACTGGTTTCACGGCCTTTGTGGTATGTAGTGTTCTCAGCCATTTTTTGCTATCAAGTGGAATGAACTGAATTAGCTGAAGACTGGATTCCATGACGGTGGAAATCTTGGGAGGCAGAGATGGATCATTCACACCCCTTGTAGATGAAGATGGTCGACTCCTTCACCACCCACTCATTGCATCATTGACCCTCCTTCAAACTGCCTCAAAAAAATTCATCATAAGACATAGGAGCAGAATTAGGCCATTCAGCCCTTCGAGTCCGCTCCACCATTCGATCACGGCTGATTTATTTTTCCCTCTCAACCCCATTCTCCTGCCTTCTCCCTGTAACCTTTGACGCCCTTACTAATCAGGAACCTATCAACTTCCGCTTTAAATATACCCAATGACTTGGCCTCCACAGCCATCTGTGGCAATGAATTCCACAGATTCACCACCTTCTGGCTAAAGAAATTCCTCCTCATTTCTGTTCTAAAGTGACGTCCTTCTATTCTGAGGCTGTGCCCTCTAGTCCTAGACTCTCCCACTACTGAAAACATCCTCTCCACGTCCAGTCTATCTAGGACTTTCAATATTCGGTAGGTTTCAATGAGATACCCCCTCATCCTTCTAAACTCCAGTGAGTACAGACCCAGAGCCATCAAACTTTCCTCATACGTTAACCCTTTCATTTCCAGGATCATTCTTGTAAACCTCCTCTGGACCCTGCCCAATGGCAGCATATCCTTCCTTAGATATGGGGCCCAAAATTACTCACAATACTTCAAATGTGGTCTGATCAATGCCTTATAAAGCTTCAGCATTGTATCTCACTTTCATATTCTAGTCCTCTTGAAATGAATGCTAACATTGCATTAGCCTTCCTTACTACTGACTCAACCTGCAAGTTAACCTTTAGGGAATCCTGCACTGGGACTCCCAAGTCCCTTTGCACCTCCAATTTCTGAATTCTCTCCCCATTTAAAAAATAGTTTACGCTTTTATTTCTTGTACCAAAGTGCATAACCGTACACTTCCCTACATTGTATTCTATCTGCCACTTCTTTGCCCATTCTCCCAACCTATCCAAGTCCTTCTGCAGACTCCCTGATTCCTCAACATTACCTGCCCCTCCACCTGTCTTTGTATCATCCGCAAATAATTTTAAACTGTCTCTCTGAGTTCCTTCCAGATAAATGCTTGCTTTGATGTTAGGTTCACTAGCCTATAGTTACTCTGTTCGTTCCTTCCATCTTATTAACAACTCTGTACAATGTCTATAGCCAGAGCAGATTGAAACATGGTCAGAGTCTTGTTGTTCTTTCCCTTGCTTCTCTTGACAGTCTACGTAATATTCCAGTGTATATTTGACCCCTCCTAGAGAAATGACTCATTATTGTAAAGATGTGTATTGAATCTGTAATTTAGTCTTTTTTTAATGTGTACATTAACACCGAAATCTTACATTATAATGGAGATTACTGTGGTTTGCATCAGGGCAAGGGGAAAAAGGGGGAGAAGACAATTACTGGCTGATATTTATGATGTCCTTCCACTCTTTTACCTCCCCATTAACCAGTTTGAAGTGATTGTGTGCAAGGGAAATTAATGGTTTATTCAATTGCTTTTCCTTTAAGATTATTCATAACTCAAAAAAAATAAAAACCTGGACAGAAAACTGTCAGTAATGCTTTCCCTAGTCCTCCTTACCAACCCCATTAGCTTACACAATGTATGCCTATTGTCTAGACCAAACCTATAGGTTCAACAGCTTCAGTTTTGTGCAAAGACTGATCTAATTGGGGGAGAGGAACAAGCCTCAAATGAGTCTCTCTAGTTTACCCCAAAATCAAACTGGAACCTGCTTCTATTTCTGGCAGTACTCATACCATGAACATAGTGTCCGGCACAAAGCAAAACCACATTATTCCAGTTTTGCTCTTGTAATGCATGTGCACGTCAAGTCTGATTTGCACTTAGGCTACAAATACTTTATGGGAAAACAAAATTCCTGCAAGTGATGAAGCTAGGAAGTGTTGTACTGTTAAAGTAGTAAAATACATTTTCTCACTACCTTCACCACAATTTCAAAAATGAATCAGATCAGAAGTGAAAGTAACTCACCGTGAGTAGACTTGAAGAACTGAGTGTGTTGACCCAATATTTGTTCCATAGAAGTTCAAGTAGTTTACGATCCAGTGATGACTTAAAATATGTAACTTCAAGAGCATAATACCTAAAGAAAAATGATCCTTCAACATGCACCCAAAATATTTTATAGAAAAGTCTAATTTCACTGCCATTTCTTTAATAATATTTCTCAGTTTGCAAGACCCCAATTATCAGTTTCACAATTAAAAAGGAGTCAGGAATTTATAATGATAAAACCACTGGCATTAGTTTGACATAAATGAGAGGTAATAAGGTTTTGAAGTGTGAGCAAATAGATTTATGATAAAAATCTTACATTGCCTTATAGTTTCCTTATAAATTACCATGTTCACATTTGTAATGGAAATGGCATGGTTTGTTTACACCATGCTATCTCAAGCTGAGGTACCTTAGCAGCTCACGATACTCAATCTGTATGTCAGGGACACTCATAATCCAATCAACTTTGCTTCCCAAATTGCCAATGTTTTGCCATTCAGTTATTTTAAATAAATCCAAGTATTATACAAAAATTGAAGTCAGATTCTAACACATAAACTTAGTTACATTTTATGCCCTCCTATTTCCTTGAGATTCTGTTCACTGAATACTTATAATGTTCACAAAACATTTAATTTAAATTTAAGAAAAGAACCAGAAATCCTCTAAATAAAAATGACAACTTATTCTGCTCTTGAAGAATCCAGTGTCCTGATGCCATTCCATGCACAAATCAACATATCCTCTTACTCAATATGATCGATGCCACAAACAATGAACTCTTAATGCTCCCTGGAATGGCTTCATAAGCCACTCTTTTCAAGAGTAATTAGAGAGTAATTAGACAATATACTCTGTAGAATTTAGCTACAGCGAGTCAGATTGAAATGTAACATTTTAAAAGGAAATGAGAATTAAATAAAGTTAACATATTGATGAGAAACAAATGCACTGATGACAAACACTTCATAGGTTGTTACTTACTGTTTGCAATGTACACCAAAATCCTCTATTTTGTTAAGTGGAATAGTCTGGTATTCTGAAGGACCTTCATCAGGTGGTTTATAACCCTGTGTTAAATTATGCAAAAATATCAAGATACTTTAAGCATCTTAAATTTTCTAATTAATTATTTTTCTTTTGCACAAACATGGAACTGAACAATAGCATTTACTGTTTCATTTAAACAAATTCTAACGACTAAAATTAAAATGAACACACACATACACAGAAATTTTAGGAATAGGAACTGCAAATGACCATTAGGTTCCAAGGTGTGGCATTGGCTAGCATATCTGTGTAATGGTGGCAGCAAAACTACAGTGCCACCACTGAAGGGAGGACTACAATTAGACTGAAGTAATTTACAATGCAAACATTAATGAAATATGTTTGTTTGGAAGTGTGCTTCAAATACAAGGTTTTCTTCTAAAAGCCACTAACAAGATGATTCAGACTATCCTGATTACACTTATCTCAAGTTCTCTATTAGTTTTTTTGACAAGTAGAAGAATCATATATTCTTAGGTCTGCGCAGTTTCCTAATCTCAGGCAGAGTGTAGGTAATGGTAATATGATAAGTCTGAGTCCTGATGCAGGGTTTCAACCCAAAACATTGACAATTTGTTTCCTTGCACAGATGCTGCTCAACCCACCGAGTTCCTCTAGCAGATTGTTTGAATACAATAGGCTGACTGTCTAAGAAAAACTTGGGATAATGAAGCAATTCTGGTAGAGTTCTTGCTTTAATGATTATTTAGCAACCTTAGCCAGAGGTTCATATATGAACACAGGTGAGAACATTTTATCTTCAATGATGATCATCCTCTGCATGTTCATTAACATAAAATAGCCTATTTAATGTCTGGGTTTGTACACAAAACACAAGTATTGAATGCATGCAACCTGTTAGTCAGTCTTCAGGAAAGAAAGAAAAGGGAGAAAGTGAGCAGAAAAGGAAATGAAGGAACATTTACCTTAGGATATGTCCTAAAAGCCCCCAAGTTTACTTTTCCAGCTGATATCGTTCTCGTAGGGTCAATCTAAAAAAAGAAAGTATCACTCAACACAAACATTTATAAATTCTGAACAGAGCATTAAAAATAAAAAGGCAACTGAAATGTTTATGCACATAAATAATTCACTGGAATACCATACAATGCAAACCATTAATCCATCTGTATACATATTAAATGAAGTAACCTTTTTCACAATTGAAGCAAATGGAGTAATGCTAATTTTGAAACACTGTATGTAAGAGATGAAAATATTATACTGAAAACAATAAGGCCAGTAACCGAGGACAAGAAATTCCCACTTCCAAAATATACACAAGGGACAGAATAGAGGAAAGAAAGACAAAAATAATATCAGGAAGAATAACTAATAGGTTATAAGAAATGGCAAGGAATGGGCTAACAAGTTTCTTCGGCTATGAATTCTATAACTTAAAATATCAAATGAAAAATGAAACATCAAATTTGGAACAATTAAAACTGAATATGCAAGACATTAATATGAATATGCAGAAGTTGAGTTACAATTCTGTAATCAATGAATAAACAACACATTGTCATTAAAGCCAATTCAATCTGGAGCTAGAAGGTATAAAGCAGTAATCCTTCTGAAGTGATATTATTTGGTAAAGCCTAAATTACAGCATCTTCAAGGTCAGGATTTACATACCAACAAAAAAATTTTAAATGAAAAAAGACAGATTATGCACATACAAGATTTTTAATATTTAACATACATAAAATGAAGTCAGATATAGATGTAAGGTACATACCACCACTGCTACAAATGGTTCCTGGAACTGTTGATTCAACATCTGAGTACTAACATCAATTCCTGAAAGCCAACATCCATAACCTGGATGACTGTGATACCAGCCAATTGCATTCTCAAGACGTCCAACCTAGAGCAGTTGCAAAATAAATTTAAATAAACACACAATTATGTAGAGAACTAACTTTAAATTTCAATCTTTAAGCACAAAATAAAACTAAGTTTGTTTAAAACAATATGCCAGAAATAGCAGCTATTGGAAATTTGGAACAAGAGCAAAAAAGGGACAAAACTCAACAGAAAACTCAACAGCAAGAAATGGATTCTGCTCTTCAGGCAGTCCCTCGGGTCAAGGATGACTTGCTTGCATTACAACTCTTATAGCTTCAGAAATGATTAATGCAGAATCACAGGCAATAAGGATGCACCTTGACGGAGCAGGTGGTTGGGTTCTTTGGATTGTTGTACACTTATTGTTGGCCACTACGTGCTTCCAGAGAGACTCAAAGCATTGGGTGCCTTCCTGGAACTTTCTCTGCCAGTTTGAGTGGACTTCACGTGAGCTGGTGACAACGTTACTCCTTTTGTTCCCCCCAATGTGTTCTTCAAGCATTTTCTCTGTCGTCCTGGAAATCATCTCCTGTGACAGAACCTGGAGTGCTTGCTTTGGATCATGTTGCCCATCGACTAGAGCTCATTGAACATGATTAAAGCCTCAAATTAGGGATGCTGGCATGTGCAAAGACACAGACATTGGGTCACCCATTCTGCCAGTGGAATTGGAGCAACGCTCCAGCTGCAGTACCTCCAAAACATTGATGCACAGTCTTGCTTGACCCCTGTGTGTACTAGGATTAGGTATACAGAGGACCTATTGACAAAGATCCCATGGCTTGCATGTGATCAAGCAGTGGCTGCAGGATGATGATTTTTTTTGTGAGGACACTCAAATCTGAGAACAATCTCCATAATCCCTGATGGTTGTTGAATCAAAAGATTTTGCGTGATTACAAAAAGACCTTGGTAATATTTTTAAGGGTGAACTTCATCAAAATTGGAGGGGAAAAAAAAAATCAGGAAAACTGTTTTCACTCAAACATTGGTGGGGGGTCTGGAATTCACTGCCCAACAGGGTAAATGAGGTAGAAACCCTCATCACATTTATAAGTTGCTGGATGAACACTTGATATGTTGTAAACCAGGAGCTAAAAAGTGGAACAAGTGTCAAGAGCTCTAGGCCAAAATGAACTGAATTGTCTCTTTACAGATGCTGACGAAATTTGAAAAATAATTTTATTTGTATTAACGTGTAAAAATACTTTTGCTTGTTCCCTCTTATTCAATATTTTAAATAGTAAATGCCAATGATAGCAAGCTTGAAACAGGATTAGTCGAGTGATGGAGTTTATCTAGAATTTGCAGCCTATGTTAAATTATTTCTGGATTTATTACAGCTTCTCAGGTTTACTTAACTCCCTGAAACTAAGAAGGGACTGTTTCAAACCAGTACTCTTTCCAAAATATAACATATTAAAATAAATAGGTAATAGTAAATCTAAATTTTATTAGTCATAGTTCTTCGTAATATATAACTTTATAGAAACTCCAATGGGACTTAACTTCTACAGAACATGTTTTAGAACAAACTTTAGCTCATCATCTGTCAGCAGCTGATAAATAGCACCACCTGCTGGCTTAAAGCATGTTTTCACTCTTGGTTCAACATCAATAAACATTAAGGACAAATTAACCTAGCCCTTAAAATCCCGGCCTGATCATGCCCAACTTGTAGGCAAATATCCGTCCTTGCATCATATCCATGTCAGGTATCGCAGTCCTAAACGGGGATCAGATTCAGGTACTGGAAGGACTAAGTACAACTACAGTTCAGGATGTAAATACGGACTGCCACTTATCTGGACTGTCTTCTTCTACATCTAAATAACATTCTGGAAGGCAATAACAATTTCTTCCATCCCTAATTTGTGCATTTAAAAATTGCGACACAGCCCTTTATCTACTTGTCAGTGAGTTTTCTGCAACTTTAGCTCACTTTTTCCTCAGACATTGCCCAACTGTATTTCTCACCATGTTCCTGTACAGACTTCATCAGGCTACCCTGTATTCTCCCTGACCAAACAAGTCACGTAGTAAACCAAGTTATAATCTTATTCAGAGATGGATTCCTGTACAAGCACACGTCAGAAATAATTGGTTGAATAAAGGGGTAAAAGTGCCTTTGTAAGTATACTGGAGCACTAATTAAATCTCATTTTACAGAAATTCTAGATTTCAACAACAGAAGGATGAACATTTTGTTCACAGATATCAGATTCTTGCTATTGTGGGTAATCTGACAGTGAGGAATCTAAAGAGAGGAAGGAAGATGGCGAGGGTGGGGGTGGCAGAGAGTGGGTAAGGATGTTCACTCAGGAGTCTATACACCTGGCTAAGTTTGTTTTGGTGCACGTGAAATGCAGAGCTGTGAAGGCAACGCATTTTATTTCTATGAAGCCATAATGGGATAGAAGAACTGCCATTGTGGTTATATAGACTGGATAATTTTTTGACAAAATGAAGTTGCACAGATTTTTATTGAAATTAATTTGACAAAATGCAATTCCTGTCAGAAAAACTGAAACTGAGAGATTTTCCATTGTGTATCTAAATAGAAAAGGTAGCAAATTAACCAAATATACGAGTTAGGAGAAACTTGACCAATAACAACAGACAAAACCGTCACTATACACAGATTACATTTGATTCTAAAGATCATAGCCCAGATTTTAGTGATGAATGAGCAGTGAGAGCTGTTAATTACACATACCCAAAGACTTATGCACAGGAAGTTGCAGTAATTATAATTCCATTTCTGCTCAGGGCATTTGGGATTTGGTGAACAGACCAAGCTACTGCAACTTGTTAATCAACTTGAAAAATCCTGACTGTGGCATGCAGATTTTGAATCAGGAAGTACAAGTCAGAATATTTAATTCAATGCCAAATCAAGTACAAAAAGCAAAATATAGGAAAAATAAGATGACATTGAGAAAGAGAGAAAAAGATGAAGAAATAAATTATTGCTGGAGCTTTTAAATAATTAAGCTGTGAAGGAATGAGACTCCATAGTTGTAAAACATGTTAATTTCCAGTGCCAGGGAAATTGTTTGGAAATAATGGTGTAAATGTTTTGGTATCACAGGTGCCAATTACAAAGGTGCTGCTTAAATAGTCTTCCAACCCTTTTCATCTAACACCAAATGCATGACGTGATTTACCTCAACTGGTCCTTGGGCTGTGAATTCCACAATTGCATTCCTCTGGATAAAGTGAATTCTTCTGAATTCTCTGTTCAATTGAGTAATGACTATCTTATATTTAAGGTCTGTGGTTTTTGAATGCTCTATAAATGAAAACTTTTGTTTTATATAAACCTTATCAAATCTCTTCATCACAGTAAGATTTATAAGAAAATAGCAGGCTACTCAGCCCCTCAAGCCCATCCCACCATTCAATACAGCCATGGCTCATCTGCCCCCAAGCCTTCCTCCTCCTCTTTGCCAGTTCCCCATAGTTCTCAATTCCCTGATCTTTCAGAAATGCATCTACTTTTAACACCCCAAATGATCTAGCGTCCACAACACTTTGGAGTACAGAATTCCAGAATTCTACCCTCTGTGAGAAGCTCCTATGCACCCAAAGTTTTAAATTACTACCGACCTCCCCACTGCCCCCCCCAATCCTGTAGCTACATCCCCTTGTTTGAGACTCTCACATCAGTGAAAACATCTCAGTATCTACCCTGTTATGCCCCTCAGGATCTTATATGTTTCGATAAGATCACTCTCCTTTCTTCCAAACTCCAAAGAATGCAGGCCCAACCTGTTTAGCTTCTCTTATTGGGACAAGCTTCTCATTCCAGGAATTAGCCTTGTGAATCTCTTTTGGACTGCCTCCAATGCCAGAATATACTTTCCTAAAAAGGAACGAAAATTGTGCACTGTATTTCAGGTGTGCCTCACCAATACCCTATACAATTGTAACAATACTTCCCCATTTCCAAACTCCAATCTTTTTGTAATAAAGGCCAATATACTATTTGCTTTCCTAAACACTTGCTGCACCTGCCTGCCAACTTTTTGTGATTCATCCACAAGAACATTAGATCCTTCTTTACTTTAAGAATCAGCTTCATTGCCCCCTCTCCCTGACTTCTTTAACCTAGAAAGCCATCACGTAATTTTTCAACCTTCTCCTCTCCAAAATCATTGAATTGGCTCTTCAAAACTTGGTTAATAGTTCATCACTTTCAACAGTTTAAAGTGGTTCAAAGCAAAATCACAAATCATAATCTCTGTGGTCATGGAGTAATACCCCTCACTATCATCATCTCTACAGCCCTGATGTAGTTAGCCACTGTCCTCCTCCAGTAATTCTATTATCCAATTTGATACGATTACCAAGTACTTCGATCCATTCTAACCTCTCCAATGATAACAGAAGTCTCCACAAATAGCCTCTTTTCCCACCCCACTTAGGTGGGATTTTGGGCCTTTCACCTTTCACATTCTTCTACTGGTAGCTACAGACAGGGGGTCAGTTTCCAAATATAGTGACAACACCAGGATCCAGCCCTCACTCATTTTTACGATGGTGCTGCAACGACAGACTGTTTAGCATAAAACTTGCCTTGGATGTATTGCAATTTCCTCTAACTAAATATTTGGAAAAATAAAACCTTTGACCTCAGCCTCTTCACCACCAAACCACCTCACTTAGCCTCCAGCACAGCTGACTCCAGGCTAAGTTTCAACCCCATAAGCATTCACCATTACAAAAAAAAATCACCTCCAGCCTTACTGCAGCCCATGTAATCCTTGTACTCACCCACAGAATTACGTAAAAGTATATTAACTCAATTGAGCTTCTGAAATTTGCCATTGATTTTTCAAAAATTATTTGAAGGAAAGCAAGGAAGTAGAAATGTGAACTTGAAGTAAAAGAATTCCTTCCATATAACTGAATGGTACTGATAAATCCTGAGAAACAATAGAAAGTGCATTTATTAAGACTGCATTATCCAAACCAGAGTCACGATCCTGAACAAAGTTATAAATCCACAACCAAACTTAAGATAAAGCACAAGTTCCTTGAGAAAATAAGTGTGTAAAGATAATTCAATGAATAAAGATGACCATACTCAATTTTTTTTTGTAATTTTGGTTCTGCACTCACATTGCAAGTTCCAGTTAATGAGGCATAAAAGCAATTTAATATTTTTCAAGCAGGATGAGTGGTTTGCAAGAAGCCAATGACCAGACCCACCAGACTTGGGTATTTACATAGGAAAATGATATTACACATCTAGGCACAGGAAAATTAGGCCAACAAATTTAGAATAGAAAAAAATGATAATTTTGTAACATAGTATGAATCCTACATGTCTAGGCATCTTCCTGTTGTCATATCCAAGACTTAATTAACAATTGGAAATAAACATTGTACACATTACTCATGTAATAAACAAAGCTTTTGAGCTAGATATAAAAACAATAAATTGAGTGTATATAGTGCTTTTTTAAACTACATGAATTCAATAGTGGAAAAGTCTAATATTACAAACATACCTGTTTTGCATTTTCTATATAAGCAGCCATATATTCATAAGCAGCAGCCTGAGCATTGACTCTCGTCTCTGTCCCTTCCACAGGGAGAGCAAAACTGTCCATTATGATCATTGTTTCTCCATCCACTTTACCTAGCATTAAACCCATCACTTCCAAGTTTCCACCTGACCTGGCATGCATCACCATCTTCAAAAGTGCGAGGGCAGAGATTTTACAATACTTGAAGTAATGATGGCTGCAAGAAATAATATGATTAGAAAAAAAAACTTTCATTTTCCTGAAAAAAGTAAAACATGGCAGATAATGTAAGACTGAAATAAATCAGAAAATGCTGGAAACAGGTCAGGCAGCATGTGGAAAAAGAGCCACATTTCTGGTCACAGACACATTGTCAGTTGTGATCAAGGATTCTTCAATCCAAAATGTTGGTTCCATTTCTCCTTCCACAGAATCTGCCTGACCTGCTCAGGGTTTACAGAATTTTCTTATTTCTTTCACTTTGCTTACATGAAATACACAATTTCTCTCTCTCACACAATTCCTACACTAATCTTACACCAGATTTTTAAAAAATGCAGAAGTGTCAAAACAAAAAAAATTGATTAAACATATGAAAGTTGTGGATATTCTTCTGTGTATATTATTTTTAAAAATTGATCAATTCCAAAATGGAAATTAAATGCCAGAGCAGAAAAGGAGTGACTGCATTTTGTCTTATGTTCTGCTCCAGAAAATGAGAACATAATTAGCTGACACACAGTGCAATACAGTGGGATTGCCATCTTGGTTATACTATCACATGGCACATTAAACTGAGGCCAACTGTCATCTCCGACATGTGTAGTTAATTCCATGGCACCATTCAGAGGAGGATTAGGATGGGGCTGGGCTGTGGCAGTTGTTATTAATATTTATCCCTTAAGGAGCATCATTAAAACAGACTATTTTGTTATTACTGATTAGGTGATCTTGCCGTGCACAAGTTGGCCACTGTTTCCTGTATTACAATTTGAGCGTAATTATCATTGTATTTCATTGATTACTAAATAGTCCAAGATGTTCAGTGGTCATAAGATACCAAATTAGTGCAAGTTTGTTCTTTCTTTGTAATAACACATTTGATAACCAGGAAGAAAAAAAGCAAGTAACTTTTTTGGCTTGGAGACTATTTGCAACAGAAGTCTGACATTTGATTTGAGCGCAGATGTAAAATAAATATAAAAAAGCCAAAGGACAGTGAAAACAGTAAATGTGAGAGTTTTTAACAAATTAAAAAGGAATGCAAAAAACAGAATTAATGGACCAGATCTTGCTCACTCAGCCCATTGCCCACAGTCCCTGCTCACCCACAGTCTGGATGCAGCGGGCTGAATTGGATGACCATCCAAACAGTGGAGTTGGCAGCGAGAGCCAGACAACAGGCAGGCCTCAGGTGATGTAGAACTCCATCTTTGAATAACTCCTGGCACAAGGCAATGCCTTGAGTCAAACTTTTGAAGCTGTTTTCAATGTTTTTGGCATTCAGAGACATTTAAACAAAAACATTAGAATTGAGGTAAATATTTTAATTAATGTAATAGTTATCAAAGCACTTACATTTAAGATTAGAGTAAAATAATTAGAAATAATAATTTACATTCTCTATCCTGCAGAGAATCTCATTCAAATGAATTGAGTATACCTACATCAGGCATAACCCGTCAAGCAATTATACAGGAGATTCCTCCACATAATGGGGAATTATGCAAGATCTGGCTCCACATGGAGTCCCCGATAGCTGACGTCATCTGCTAATAAGTGTCAAACTTAGATCAGGTCTGCATGGGTTCAAGGGTCTAAAATATTCTCTTTGAAGTCACCAACCACACCCAGGAAAATTCAGCTCAAATGTTTAAGGTAATTTATTTCCAACTTTTCTGTACAAAAGCAAACCCCATATCTTGTTGCAGAAAATTGACTGCAAAAGCAGTAGAAAAAATGTTTGCTGTATTAGCTAACTTTTGCTGTTGTCTGATCTTTGCAAATTCAATTGTTTTTTAACCAAATGCCATGAAAAAACTGTATGGTTGGATTAGGTTAGAGGTCCTAATAAAATGCACATTTTTAAAAGACATACCATCTTAATCTACATCTTCATAATAACATTTGCATTTTTACAAAATTTCTCTTCATGTGTAATCTGTGTCTTCTTCAGAACTGAATATTAGGTTTCCCTTAAATAATAGTGATTCATATTCAGTTTGGATCAAAGCTCATCTTAGTACGGCCTCACCAATGTTCTAATCTTCTAGAAATCTCAATCTTGTAAATGAAAGTCAGAATCCTGGACAGTTTTTCCCCATCCCCAACTAAAGGTCATGGTGCAATATTGAACCTCTCAGTATTACTGTTCAAGATGGATTGAGCAATGCCAGATGAGGAATCAAACCTGGGACCTTTCTGTTCAGCATGATGTGGCCACCTGACCATGTGCAAGATTGCCCAGGTACATCCTGCTCCGAAAAAGCAGAACAAATCAATCTGGCGAACAATCACCCAATTACATCCAAACAATGTCCCAAGTGCTAAATTTCAGTGGTGAGCAATGACTGACTGCTTTAACATCAAAAGCGACATTTGACCACTGTGGCATTAAGGACTCCAGTAAAACAGGCATCAAGGAGATTACACTCCAAAAGTTGGTGTCATATCTTGCTCAAAAGAAGATTGGTGTAGTTGCTGGAGATCAATCATTGCAGCTCCAAAATTTCACTGCAGGAATTATAGATTCATGGGAGATAAAATGTAAAGAGACAGTACACTGTTAATGGCAAGACCCTTAACAGTGTTGATGAGCAGAGGGATCTTGGGGTCCAAGTTCATAGCTCCCTGAAAGCGGCTATACAGGTTGATAGGGTGGTAAAGGCGGCATATGGCATGCTTGCCTTTATTAGTCGAGGCACTGAGTTCAAGAGTCAGGAAGTTATGCTGCAGCTTTATACGGCTCTAGTTAGGCCACATCTGGAGTATTGCATTCAGTTCTGATTACCCCATTATAGGAAGGATGTCAAGGCTTTGGAGACGGTGCAGAAGAGCTTTACCAGGATACTGCCTAGATGATATGGCATGTGCTACAAGGAGAGATTGGACAAAGTGGGGTTGTTTTCTCTGGAGCGGTGGAGCCTGAGGGATGATCTGATAGAGGTTTATAAGATCATGAGAGGCATAGATAGACAGCCAATATCTTTTTAAAAACACAGTGGTAGGTGCCTGGAATGCGCTGCCTGGGGTGGTGGAGGCGGCAAATAGGATAGGAGTGTTTAAGAGGCTCTTAGATAGGCACAAGAATGTGCAGGAAATGGAAGGATACAGACATCGTGTAGGCAGAAGGGATTAGTTTAGTTGGGCATTTGATTACTAATTTAATTAGTTCAGCACAACATAGTAGTCTGAAGGGCCTGTTCCTGTGCTGTACTGTTCTATGTTCTTTGGAGTTACAGAAACAGGCCTTTCAACCCCCCACAGCCATGCTAACTATCAAGTACTCATCTATACAAATCCCATTTATCAGCATTTGGTCTGTAGGCTTTTGTGATTCAACTGCTTGCCCAGATGTTGTGAGAGTACCTGTCTCCACCATGTTCTCAGGTAGTGCGTTCCAGATGCAACCATCCTCTGGGTGAAAAGTATTTCCTCAGATCCACTCTAACCCTCTTTCTCTCACCTTAAACATATGTCTCCTCCACTTTGGAGAAGAGTTTCTCACTCCCTATCCTCTTTATGTCCCTCATCATTTTGTACTGCTCAACCTCCTCTGCTCCAATGAAAACAAACCAAGCCAATCCAGTCTCTCCTCAAAACTGAACATTCCATCCCTGTTAAATCTCCTCTGCACCCTCTCCAACGCAATGACATCCTTCTCAGTGTGGTAATCAAACCTGCACACAATAATCCAGCTGTGGTCTAACCAAAGTTTCATAAAGTTACCCAATGATCTCCTTGCTCTTATATTCTATGCCTTGGTTAATGAAGGCCAGCATTTTATAAGCCTTTTAGGGATCAATGGACTAATATACCAAGATCCAACGGTTCCACCATACTCTCTAGGTTCTTCAGGCAGTATCCTTGACCCAATCATCTACAACTATTTCATCAAGGCTTGGCTTGCATAAAGCCAGGGGGATTGGGGGCATAGGGGAGAGAGAGTCACTGATCATTACACCCATTTCAGTTTTATTTGCTCCTCCTCAGCAAGGCCTTACAATATTCAGGCGTGGGATGAAAGATTGGCAAGTAAAATTTGTGCCATAAAAGCTGCAAGAAATGACCACATCCCAAAAATGAATAATTATTATATTATACGTGAACAAAAAGATCAAATTTAATTAGAACAGCTTATGCACACAGGGCAGCATTTTATAAGCTAAAATTAGCTGAACTGTGGATGGCCTTGCATTTCATAGAAGACATGGCTTGGTTTTGGGCAGTACAGAACAAAAACTGGTAGAAAGCAAAAAGCTGCAAATGCTGGAAATCTGAAATAAAAAAAAGCTGCTGAATCTATTTTTCAGTCTGCCATTAATTCCCCCTCAATTCCAGTCGGAGACCTGTCACCCAGCTTGCTGTCAGTCCCACTTCTGAAACCAGATTACTAGCTCATCATGTTCTCCATTCCCAAGTTCCCTCCCCCCACACTTTATCGAAACCTACATATGTAGTGCAGAAACCAGTGTAAACATCTCTATTACCTTGCCCAAAGCTTTTTTTAAATGAATCATCTAGTACATGTAATGGACCCAAAAATTTTAATTATTTTAAAATATTTTGCATATCTCAGGATTCTGATATTAACAGGATTTTTTTTGTCCTAATTAAGGATTCTTCTCATGAGGGCAAAAAAGTTTCGTCTAAGATTCCTGGCCAATAAACTTCAATTCAAGAGCAAGAACATGGGTACACGGGACATGCATACACTAGATTGTTGAGGCTTAGACATTCCTATTGTAGATCTTTCCCAAATATCCAAAATCACGTTTAACTATCAGTAGAGATATTGAAAAACCATTACCATTAGGTATTACAATTAGACCATGTTCTTAATTCATTGAAAACACTTACTTACAGCCTGTTTATTATCTCGCCCCCCGCCCCCAGAGTGGCTAACGTAAACAAGCAGCCATTGAGTCAGCATCAGAAGACTGTATTTATATCACACTCCTAAAACTTGGAACAAACATCTAGGCTAACTCTCCAGCACGATCTTTCAAACGAACGCTACACCAAGGACTCAATTGCCCTCTTAGATGGGCCTAATAAACCCCATGGCATTAGGTTTAGGAAATGTCATTGTCTTGACTGATATTTACTCTTCAACTAAAACAGGTAATTTGATCAATATCACGGTATTTTTTCTTGATTGTTCAGGTCAGTATAATAACGTTACAAAGCTCAGGCCTACTGCAGCTCCTCTGCGGACGTTCACGCTATTAGCAGTAATTCAACGACTCAAAAGACTGAGACATACTCTTTAGTCCAGGGTTTGGCTGCGAGGATCTCCTGCTGCTGCTTTTTGTCGTATTTGTAAATTTCATCGATACTCTGCACTTCCTGCATGTTATTCGCCAGCTCCCAGGTTTTCTGCGCCACGTTACCACTCGCACCGGCCATTTTCACCCGCGGTCGCCCGGCCCCGCCTCCGACGCTCTGAACACGGACCCGCCCCGCCCCCCACGCTCGCCGCTCTGAACACGGCCCCGCCCCGCCCCCACGCTCGCCGCTCTGAACACGGCCCCGCCCCGCCCCCACGCTCGCCGCTCTGAACACGGCCCCGCCCCGCCCCGCCCCTCGCCGCTTTGAACACGGCCCGGCCCCGCCCCCGGCGCTGGCCGCTCTGAACACGGCCCCGCCCCGCCCCTCGCCGCTTTGAACACGGCCCGGCCCCGCCCCCGGCGCTCTGAACACGGCCCCGCCCCGCCCCTCGCCGCTTTGAACACGGCCCGGCCCCGCCCCCGGCGCTCGCCGCTCTGAACACGGACCCGCCCCGTCCCCGACGCTCGCCGCTTTGAACACGGACCCGCCCCGCGCTCGGTACTCGCGCACCGCAACCGTCAGCGCGGCCCGGAGCGCCGGCGCTTGGCACCGCCCAGGGTCCGCCCATGCCGGCACTGGGGGAGCAGGACCATTCACAAACAGGAGCCGCTCACAACCCCAGCTCACATGGTCCAAGACGCAGTTCAAACCCCTTTCAGAGTTGAACCTCAAAGCAACGCCGTCTCTCTTGTTTCATTTTATTTAAGTTAGCACAACAGGATTAAACGGAAAAGCATCATCGTGAGCCCTTCCGAGAAGGGAGTGGAAGAGGCGAGCTGCTCAATGACACAAGTGAGGCAGTAGCGCCGACAATGGTTGGACTTGAAGCCCATTGGTCACCTAGGGCACATGTGGCTGTCACCATTCCTTTGCAGAATAAGGGACACTATCGAAGTGGAAATAACACTATATTTTATTTATAATTCGGATTTCGTTTAATTAGAATTTGTCGGTGACACGAGGATCATTCTGATCTGCTAATAAAAATACAAAAAATGAAAAAAGCCTAAAAACTACAAATGATGTTAAAAAGACCTCATTTTCAATTACAAACTAACAAACCAAATCACAAAGTGACAAGATTTCTTGTTTAACACTATAACTGCAATATCACAAATGCTTGAGAAATTTCAAACTCACATTTGCTCACAGCTTTGGTCACTTATAAAAGACAGTAAAATTATTGCATTTTATGCACAAGGCAAGTTATGATTTAGCTTTTCTTCTAATCAATTATAACATCTTACAATACCAATAAACAACATATTTATACAAATCAAAATATTACAGTTGCTAGAAATCCTAAGTAAAAACTAAAATGCTGGAAAAACTCAGCAGATAAGCCAGAAATATTGGAGAGAACCAGAACTGGAGAAAGCAAGAGATGTAACTTGTTTTCATACAAACACATTGAGAGAAAGGGGGTTTGGTGGAGTCGAGAAAGAACAAAATTGAAGGCATGTTAAAAGCAGGAGAGAATAAATCACAAAAGGAATGATGGTACAAAGCAAAAGGGGATCCACTGAAACAAAGGATGGGTCCTTAGGAGGTGTAGTTGGCAATAAGACCAAAAAGAAATAAATACAGATGCTATTAATGTTGTTTCTCTTCACAGATGCTGCCTGACTTGCAGAATATTTTTACTTTAAGATTCCAGTTCATGCAGTATTTTGCTTTTCAGACTTATTAAAGAAATATTAGGTATTTTCCTCAAGCTGGGTGATTGGGCGAACAAAAGTGTTGCCAAGCAAACAATATCTTTGGAAAGCAGAAACAGATGACAGAAATGGTGGAGGATGATTAATGAAAGTGGAGTGAGGCTATTGAATTTTATCCTGATTCTGGAATGGAACGGAAGGGTTGAGAGCAGCAATGTGAAAAGTGGAATGGGTATAATTTAAGGCCCTTGTTAATGATGATGGAAGGGAATCCTTAATTAAGACTAAAAGAAGTCGTATTACAAGCAGCGCACAAAATATGCTGGAGGAACTCAGCAGGTCAGGCAGCACCTATGGAGGGATATGAACAGTCGATGTTTTGGGATGATACCCTTCATCAGGACTGGAAAGAAAGAGGACAGAAGCCAGAATAAAAAGGTGGAGGGGAGGGGGAGGAGCACGAGCTAGCAGGTGATAGGTGAATCCAGGTGAGGGGGTCAGATTGGTCGGTGGGGGAGGGAGGAGTGGGAATGATGTGAGAAGCTGAAAGGTGATGTGGAAGAGGCAAAGGGCTGAAAAGGGTGGAATCTGATACGAGAGATGATGAAACCATGGAATAAAGAGGAGGGGGGGAAGGTGTGGGTGATGCACAGGTTGTTAGCGTGCGGGAGGGGAGGAGAAGGGGTAATGGGGCCAGAAGGATAAGGGAAAACAAAGGAGAGGGGGGAACAGAGGGGAGCGGTTACTAAAAGTTAGAGAAATTGATGTTGATGCTGTCAGGTTGGATACTACCAAAATGGAATACGAGGTGTTGTTCCTTTAATCTGTGTCTAGCCTCAACTTGGCAGTAGAGGAGGCTGTGGACAGACATGTCAGTGTGGGAGGTGGAATTAAGATGGCTGGCCACCAGGAGATCCTGGCTGTTATGGTGGATGGATGGAGCAAAGGTGCTCGATGACCTTCCCATTCCCCCACCTCCTTCCCTTTATTCCATGGTCCACTGTTCTCTCATATAAGATTCCATCTTCTTCAGCCCTTTGCCTCTTCCACCTACCACCTCCCAGCTTCTCACATCATTCCCACTCCCCTTCCTTCCCCCGCCTACCTACCTTCACCCCCTCACCTGGATTCACCTATCACCTGCCAGCTTGTGCTCCTGCCCCTCTCCCCACCCTTTTATTCTGGCTTCTGCCTTCTTTCTTTCCAGTCCTGATGAAGGGTCTCAGCCTGAAATGTCATCTGTTCATTTCCCTCCATTGATGCTGCCTGACCTGCAGAGTTCCTCCAGCACTTTTTGTGTGTTGTTCCATATTTCCAGCATCTGCAGTCTTTCTTGTGTCTACATATTAGAAGCACATATGGAAGAAGGCATTGTCAGAAAAGGTGCAACAGAAATGAAAAAAAAGGGAATGTTCTTGATGGGTGCAGGAAGGAGTGCAATCAACGTGGGTGTGCTTGTCAGTGAGCTTATATTATGTACTGGTCAATAACCTCTTTCCAGAAATAGAGAAGTCAAGGAAGATTAGCAAAGGGTTGGCTTTGGGCCATATGAAGCCTAGTAAAGCATGAAAAATGGAAGCAAACTATGGGATATTTTCCACTTTCAGTATCAACAGAAAATAGTTTTGATGTGATAGAATTACAAAAGAGATGAGTGAGAGGACTTGAGCAGGAATAGGATAAAGAATGCACCTCAACTCCCATGAAAAGGCAGATATACCCAGGGCCCATAGACTCCACACAGCAATAACTTTTATTTGGAGGAGGATGTTTGGAATCATAGGAGGTTACTGAACATGAGAACAAGTTCAGTAAAGTGGAAGTCTAGGTTGTTTATATAGAATCTTTAACTTTGTAAAACCTATGGGATTTCATAGGAGTTATAATCAAGTAAAATTTGACACAGCCAAGAAAGAGAATTGGGGAGCAGTTGACAATTTAGGAGTAGGCAGGTGATAAGGCAAAAAGGCAGATTTGTAGAGCTTAAGGCCTGTTCAGCAGAAAAGATGCCCGCTACTAGTGGCTATTAAAATCTGGAAGCTCAAGAGGGCACAATAGGAGAACAGAGACTTTAAATTACTGAATTAAGTAGGGCCAAGGCCACCTAGGAACTTGAAAACAAGGATGAAAGGTTTAAAATTGATATGTGGGCAGAACAAGATACAATTTCTTTGAGCAAGTGAACGATGCAAGTTGGGTTAAGGGGAGCAGTTTTGGGATGAGCTCAAATTTATAGAAATAGCAGAAAGGCTTGTATTTATCAGAACTGTCCAGTCCAGGGGTGATGATGACATGGATATGTATTTAAGAAGCAATGCACTGTGGCTGAGGCTAAGTCAGCACAGTGCATTGATGTCGTGGAGCTGAAAGTAGATAATTCGGAAAATAATGTAGATGTTTAATAGGAGATTATACATGACACCAATGTTGCAAATAGCTAATTCAGCATCAAGTAATTAATGGTAAGGAAGTTGGAGATGATGGTTCAACAACGATGATTGTCGCATGGGCTAAGACAATGACATAAGTCCTTAAAACTCAGAGGAAGTTAATTTTAATTCAGCAATGGGCATCAGGCAAGCAGTGTGAAAGTGAAGGAAAGTGATGATGTCATTGGCATACCACATAGAATCTGATGTGTGCTCAGGTGTTGCCACAGAGGAAAGCATTTGTAAGAGAATTAGGACGGTTATAAGGAGAGATCCTTGGAAATCTCCAGAAATAACAGTGTGGCAGTGGAAAGATAGAGCATTTAAGGTGATTCTCTGGCTATAACCAGATACATTAAAAGTTGACAAGAGGTAAGGGACAACATAAATCAGGAGGATAAAAGAATTGCAAAAGAGCACAGATCTTTCAGAAAGTCAGAAATACAAAGGTAATAGAACAGATAAGGGATATAAAAAGGGACTATGAAAATAAAACTTCCAAGTCCTACCAAAATCATTGCCAACATCCTTTTAATATTATTTTTGGAAAATAAGGATATTCAGGAGCAGTGCGGTCCACTTCAAAACTGATGTAATATGATCTTGTTAAAATTAGAAAATGTTGGATTTGTTGAATAATTTCTTTTCATCAATATTTACATTGGAGGAATGAGATTACATGCCAGCTACTCTTGGGGATGGGGACCCACCAAAATTAACACAAGAAGAATAATAGCACTGAAGAAAATAATGATCCTAAAGGCTGATAAGTCCCTTCAAGCAGACTGCCTTCAACCAAGGCTACAATTGTGACTATAATTAGTAGTCAAGTAAATGGAAATGTCCAACTACAATCTTGTAAAGTTAAGAGAAATAGAAACCAGGCAGCCTAACAACCATGCTCATGGAATTAACAGGGAATATTCAGATATATCAATAATTCACTTCTTCTAGATGTTGCAGAGGAAAATGATAGTGAATCCAGCAAGTTTCAAGGTATTATGGGAAACAAAACCAGCTGAGTTTCAACTGAGTGTGGAAACTGTGGTCCCATAAAGTAGGAACGGAGTGTAGGAATCAGGGACCTGTGAAAGGGAGCATGGGAAATGGGGCCCAGTGAGTCAGAAGACAGTGTGGGAACTTGGGCCTAAGTGAATCATTAAACAGCACAGGAATCAAGGTGCTGGTAAATTGGTTTATTATTGTCACATGTACTGAGGTACAGTGAAAAACTTTGTTTTGCATGCCATCCATACATCGTCGTCATGGCTATCCCTCGAGGTCAAGGATGATGGTCGTCGTTCCGTTGATCTATTTATGGGCTCTCAAGTGGCAGCCCGCAGAGCGAAGGCACCTGTGCATGTATTTATTTAATGTGTACTTGATGTCACACTACAAAAAGCACACGATACTTCACAAATTAACCAACTGATTTCAATAGCAATGGTTTCCATCCATACAGATCATTTCATCACATCAGTACATGTAGGTGGTACAAGGAAAAAGCAATAACAAAATGCAGAATGTAGTGTTACAGTCACAGAGAAAGTGCAATGCAGGCAGACAATAAGGTGCAAGGCCATGACGAGGTAGATTGTGAGGTCAGGAGTCCATCTTATAGTACAAGAGGTCCTTTCAATAGTCTTATAACAGTGGGATATAAGTGGTCTTTGAGCCTGGTGGTACATGCTTTCAGGCTTTTCTATCTTCTGTCCGGGGGGGGGGAAGGAGGCTTTGTACTGTACTCTCCAGAGAGGAAAAATGAGACGAGAGCTCTCTTTGAAACCTACAATTCTTACAGGTCAATGCAGGGAAAATATTTCCCCTGGATGAAGTCTAGAACCAAGGCTCTCAGAATATAGAATGGGTCATTTATGACCCAAAATGAGGAGTAATTTCTTCATGCAGAGGGTGGTGAATGTATGGCAGTGAACTGTGGAGGCTCAGTCATTCAGTTCACATAAAGTAGAAATCAAAAACATTTCTGGATATTAAGGGAGTCAAGGAAATGGAAATAGTGCAGGACGAGGTGGTAGATCAGCCATGATTAATGAATGATGGGGCAGGCTCAAAGCACCAAATGGTCTACCCTTGCACCCATTTCTTATGTTCTTAAATCAGAGAGGGCCAGGGTGGATTTGGAAAGACTAGGTCACGCACAATGAACATAACCGAGTCAAACAGTACAGAAAGCAAGAAGGTATATTAAACATAAATGAAAGGTTAATTTAAACCCAGCTGAAACAATTTGTCCAATTCTGGCCACCATGCGTTAGAAAGGATACCATGACTTTGGAGAGTGTAAAGAAAAGATTTATTCGTATTATTACAAATAAGGTGGGGGGGGGGGGGTTATAGACGGACTGGAGAAGTTGTGATTTTGTAGGCTTAGCTGAGGCGATTGGATAGGGGTTACTATTTCGACATTTGTAAGAAGGCGATTCGCAAAAGAACTGGGACACTTTTTCCAGTACATGCGTGGTTAGGACCTGAAATGTAACGAGTAACACGCTGGTGGATAACGATTCAATAGCAAATATTTCAAGAAAAAATAGCTTTATGCAAAAAGGCGGTCAGGGGCGGGAGTCCGACAATTTCTAAACAATCTGCATGGGCTCAATGAGTGGACGACCTCTGCTATTCCAAGAATGGAAAAACAAATAAAAAATAAACGGGAACATTTTCATGAAAGACTGAGGAAAATGAACAAGAAACTCGAATAAGAATAAACAAATGAATAGAAAATGACCGAGAAAACAAAGGTAAGTGATTTTTTTTAGTCGGATCCTTCTTCAACGGGAGTCATCCAGACCTGCAGGGAAGGACGCGAACCAGCCGGACCAATCCCCCGCTGACAGTTCACTCCCGCCTCTCGCTCCGCTCAGCTCAGCTCAGCTCCGGACGCTGGTGTTGACGCGAATGCGCGTTGCTGGCAGGCGCGATGCACGATGGTCCCGGGACGTCCGGAGGAATCGATGGGAGCGAGCGAGCGGGCAGGTACGTGCGCGCGCCTCCCCCGCCCCCGGATTTAAATCTTCCGCGGAGAGCGCGAGACGTGGCGGCGGCGAGTGCAAACGGCTGGCGGTTTGATGTGTTTCTGCGCAGCGCAGCGCAGCTGCCCTTCTGCTCCAGAGTGAGCACGGACGCGAACCCGTTATCCGCCCGCTGTGTGTCGCCCGCGCTCCTCCCCTTCACCCCGTGGCCCGAGGCCGCTCTGACAGGCCTGTTGCCGGGCCCGGGGCGGCTGGAAATGTTGTCGATGTTGCTAGGCTACTTGGCTTCACCCGACAGCGCTGCAGCCTCTTCCGGCCGCCTTTCACCGCCCTGACAACTGTCGGGGAGGATGTGTTTCGCTTTGTTGATAGCCACCGGTCACCATCTGCTTTAAGCTAAATTCCTTTCGCTTTATGTGTATTTAGTGGTAAGATCTCGGCTGCAGGCTGCGGATTGGTTTCGGAGGAGATGAGGTTTGTTTAGGAAAGTTGCTTGACAACGGGTGCACCGTACTGTGCAGCAGGTTCTGGAGAAATAATCGTTGACTTTTAAATCTTGATGTAGAAATATATTGCTGTTTTAGATAGTGCTCTGATGGAGAATGAGAATCAGGTTTATTATCACTGACATATGTCGTGAGATTTGTCGTTAGTGATAATAAACCGGATTCTGGCTTTACTGGCTGCTTGGAAGTTGGCAAGTGAAAGGTGGTAGTGTGAAGCAGAACAAAATTTATGATTAAATGAGATAATGGGAAGTGTGTTTTGCCTTGGAATGATATCACAAGAAGTGCAAAAACTTGGTTTCGAAAAAGCTCTGAAGGTGCAGATTGGAAGGATTTAAAGAAGGAACTTCTTGGGGGGGGTGTTAATTGGTTGAAGGCTTTCATACCATTGATGTGGTGAAATGAGAATGAATATATAAGCAGCTAGAGAATAAAGAAACCGATTAGACTTTGACTGTTATGAGGGTAAAGCTGTTAACTTCTAGTTAACAGCTGTTAACCAGTATTATACTGTGAAACTGACAGGAACATATGGTGTATAATGAAAATCCAGAAGTTGTCAGTGATCCCCTATTACTGATCCATAGGATATGCTGTTTTGTAACCTTTTCCAACAGAATCTTAAGACATTAACAGCCTGGATTTTGTTGTAGAAATGGAGAATCTACCAGTATTTGTCTGAAACTGACAGTGACTTGGATCTTTTGTACATGTGCATTTTTAACTGAAAATTTCAGTTTTCAGTGATTTGGTGCAGATCCACAGACTATGCATTTTGCTGCCTCTTCCACTGTAATCAAGCAAAATCATTTCAACTGAAGATAATTTCTGATATTTAAAAGGGAAACCAGATACAAAATGTTTAAATTCTTGTACATAGTCACATGAAGTCTGTTTTTATTGAGCATGATACTGCCCTAAATTAAAAAGATATACATATGTATTACCCCAGATAAACTTCAAAATGAGTGATTTTTAATTTTTGTGCATTTGCATTTGTGATATTTCAGCCTCTATTTCAACCATGTGCATTCTTTATGTAGCACTGGCTGTTTACAAATTAAAATAAATCAAAATTTTTAAATTAAAGAAATACTTTTTACCACTGGATCCCTTTAGTCATCTGGTTCCATCTGCCCTTCATCTCTACCTTAATGGTTCTTATCACCTTTCTTGTGGGATTCCAGCACTTGTCGCCTTTGTGTCCTTGCTCATCACCCACCTGTTTCTGTCTCCCTATTCCATCCCTCTCCCTCACTTGGCTCCATCAGCCCATCATTCCCCTCCCCTCCTTCCACCACCTATCACCTACTGGCCCCTGATTCAACCCTCCCTCCTCTCTTTTTACTGGCTGTCTTCTCAGTGCAGATGCAGGGTCTCAACCCAAAAGGTTGACAATACCTCCTCCCCCTCACAGATGCTGTTTGACCTGTTAAGCTCCTCTAGCAGTTTGTTTATTGGCTTTTTCTTTCCTGTTTGGGTGGTTGGGAATTCTTCATTGTAATTTGTTGCTCAGCCAGCTTGAGATCATTATGGCTGGATGCAGAACTAATCCTTCACAATGAATGCTTGATGGCAATCATTGTTGCCAATGGGACATCCTTATTGCAGAATTTGTGTGGAATTTTGAGGTCAGTAGTTTTTGTTATTGATCTATCTCTGATTTGCAAAATTGAGCCTGTTGGGTGGAGGACAATGCAGAAATGTGGTGTCAAGGCTATAGAATGTTTGCAGACCTTAGAGCTGAATTCCATTACTCCACCCTGATCTCCATATTTCGTTATAGATATCTAACAAAAATAAACTTGAAAATTCCAGTTGTCCTGGTCTTCCCCACCTTTTTGGGGAAGTAGTTTTGAGCGGAGACACAAGAGACTACAAATGCTGGCATCTGGAACAGCAAACAATCTGCTGGAGGAGCTCAAGCGGTTTGAGCAGCATCTGTTGGGGGTGGAGGAAGGAATTATCGATATTTCAGGTCGAAACCCTGCATCAGGACTCCTGGGTAATTTTGAGTACCTGAAAGCCAGTACAGGTCAGCAAGGACAAGAGTTGATGTATAAACTAGATTTAGTGTAGAACAGATTGTAAGGTTGCTCATTTTTGGATAAATTAGCAGTTTTTGGAGGATGGAAAGTTAGCCAGGGGAATGTTGGAGTAATTGACTCTGGAGGTGTCAAAGGTTTTGGAATTGTGGGACTGGTTGAAGAAAACTATTTCTTGGTGAGGGAGAGAATGTGGGTATTTATTAAAGGATAAGATTTTAAGAGGTACATAGAAAAATTATTATTCCAGTTTGCATCAGGCCTTGCCCTTGGCCCTCTCCACTGCCAGGGTGAGGCTCAACACAAGCTAGAGGAACTGCACCCGATATTCTGTCTGGGTGGTCTAGTGGGAGCCCCAGTGCAGGATTCCCTAAAGGTTAACTTGCAGGTTGAATCAGTAGTAAGGAAGGTTAATGCAATGTTGGCATTCATTTCAAGAGGACTAGAAGATAAAAGCAAGGATGTAATGCAGAGGCTTTAGAAGGTGTTGGTCAGACCATGTTTGGAGTATTGTGAGCCGTTTTGGGCCCTATATGTAAGGAAGGATGTGCTGGCATTGGAGAGGGTCCAGAGGAGGTTTACAAGAATGATCCTGGGAATGAAAGGATTAACGTATGATGAGTGTTTGATGGTTCTGGGCCTGTACTCGCTGGAGTTCAGAAGGATGAGGGGGTATCTCATTGAAACCTACGGAATATTGAAAGGCCTGGATAGAGTGGACATGGAGAGGATGTTTCCAGTAGTGGGAGAGTCTAGGACCAGAGGGCACAGCCTCAGAATAGAAGGACGTCCCTTTAGAACAGAGATGAGGAGGAATTTCTTTAGCCAGAGGGTGGTGAATCTATGGAATTCATTGCCACATGTTGTGGAGGCCATGTCATTGGGTATATTTAAAGCAGAGGTTGATAGGTTCTTGATTAGTATGGGTGTCAAAGGTTATGGGGAGAAGGCGGGGGAATGGGGTTGAGAGGGAGAAATAAATCATCTATGATCGAATGGTTGAGCAGACTCAAAGGGCCGATGTCTTATGGTCTTCCGATCCTCCTCCTCCTCCTCCTCCTCCAGTCCTGCTTTTTTTTGTTCCATTTCTTGCACTCCACCTCCTGGTTCCATCCACCTAACACCCACACATTTCACCCATTAGCTCTACCCTAATTCCCCCATCTAGTTCTGATTCCATCTGCCTTTTACCTCTCCCATAATGGTCCCCATTATCACCTTCCCTACTTATTATATTCCAGCACTGGGAGCTGTTGTGCTTCTGCTTATCACCCTCCCCACCCCCTTTTTTTTTAATGTCTGCCTCCATCTATCATGTCTCTAAACTCCCAACTCGCGAGTTTAAATGATACTAGAGACTTAAGCATATAAACAAGGCTGACAGTATTGAGGGAGTGTTACGCTGTCCTTCAAATGGATTATTATACCGCTTCTTTACCTGAAGAGGAAGCCTTGAAAGGATGGAAGTTTAAAGTAATTGAAGTGGGAAAATGCTTGCTTCTCTTTATCCTGTTTTGACCCATAATTGTTAAAGAATTTATGTTATGATCAAAGTAATTGATTTCCAGTCACATGTCCTTGCATTGCATAGTTTGTGAATGTCCTCCTTGAGGAAGACATGGTGCAATTAAAAAATCTCACTTTTGCTTGAAACACAAGCACTTGTAAATTGTGGGAAGGTGTTTTTTTTCCCCACAAGGAAAGGTTGATGCTAATTGGGCTTGTGGGAAGATCACAGCCCAGATGGGTTGTGTGTGCATTTACTTGTTCAAAATCCATCTTGTGTGTTCAGCAAATATATTTGCCATTGTATTCTGCTGAGATTTGATGTAACCATTCCTTTCTTTGGTAGGCTTGTACAGTTATGCCATCGATGTATCTTTTATCCTTAACAGCAGGAGTTAGTTCTGTTTGCGTTTAATAAAGATTTATATTTGTATAGTACTTTTCATGACAATGAAATGTCCCAAAGTGGATTGTAGCCAATAAAATGTTATTGAAGTGTTGAATTATTATAGAGTCATACAGCACAGAAACGGGCACATTTGCCCACCATGTCCATGCCAATCATTAAATACCCACTTATTACTAATCCCATTTATTACATTTGGTCCTTTGTGTTCTATGCCTTGGTGATTCAAGTGCTCACTTGGATACTTTTTAACTGTCTCTGCCACCTTCTCTTGGCAATCACCCCTTGAGTGGAATTGCTTTTCCTCCAATTTGCTCTAACTTCCTTGCTCCTCACCTAAACCTGTGCCATCTAGGTTTAGATGTTTCTGTTAAGAGGAAAGGTGTCCCACTATCCATCCTATTTATGTCCCTTAAAACTTTATAGTATTCTATCAGGTCTTCCTTCAGTCTCCACCTGTCCAAGGAAAATAAACCCACCCTATCCAGTCTCTTCATAACTGAGGTGCTCAATTTTGGGCTTCGTCCTGTTAAACCCTCTCCAGTGCATTTGTGTCCTTTCTGTGGCATGGCAACAAGAACTGCAAACAAAACTCCAGCTGTATCTAACCTAAGTTTTATAAAGTTGTAACATGACCTCAGTTCTCTTGTATTTCATGCCCTGACTAATAAAAGGGCAGTATCCCAAATGCTTTCTTGACCACCTTATCTGCCTGTGCTGCCACCTTTGGGGATCTATGGACTTGTACACTAAGGTCCCTCTGCTCCACAATATTTCATGGAGCCTTAGTAGTCATGATATATGTCCCATCTTCACTAAACCTCCCAAAAGCTATCACCTTGCATTTATTGGAGTTAAATTCCATCTGTCATTGCTCTGCCCAACTTACCAGCTGATCAGTCACATACTTTAAACTAAGATTATCTTCCTCGGTGTCAACAACACCAATTTTTGTGTCATCTGCAAATTTACTACACTTGTATCCAAATTGTTAATGCATGTGGCAAACAGTAAGGGTCCCAGAACTGATCCCTGTTATATACCACTGGTCAGTTTTCCAATCACAAAAGCAACCCTCCACCATCACTCTTTTTCTCCTACTATAAAGCCAACTTTGGATCCAATTCATCCACTTTCTTAGGATTCGAAGGGCTCTAACCTTTTGGATTAGCTTTTGACATGGACTACAAGAATTTTGATGATGTTCCATGTAGATTATATCAGCTGCACTGACATCAATATATTTTCTTACTTCAAAACACTCAATCAAGTTAAGACAGACAGGATCTCCCACCAACAAAGCCATGTTGAATATCCCTGATCAACCCCTGCCTTTCCAAGTATTGTTTAATCCTGCTTTTATTTTTATTCTTGTGTAGTTACGTTTTGAATGAAATAGGCTTCTGCCATATTTTAGGATCTTTCAAATGTGGGTATGTAATTGAAAATATTATATGAGATTAGTATCTGGCAATATATGCCCAACTGTCCTTCATTTGTTGAGCAACACTTGTGAACTCAAAACATCAATAAACAGTGGCCAGTGCTAAGGCATTAATGAAACAGCCATATTCAGGTGAGGGGAGATCCATAGCTAATGTAAGAACAAGAGGTTAAAAATGCACGTACAAACCTTGCTGACTAAAGTGCATTTTCCCACAACCAACTCCAGAAAAAAATGCTTCTTGCTGTCTGCCTCATTGAAGTGTAATGGCATGTATGGGGTTGCTCTACATGCACAAGGGTACCAACTGAGCACTCAGCAAAAAGTTAAATCTTGTCCATTTTAGTCTATGTATCCTTTCAATGACATGTTAGTTATAGCCAAACAATCTCTCGCATTGAAAATGTACTGCAATTAGTGTGGGGTCTCATTGCAGGTGAGACCCCATACTAAGGTACTTTCCCATCCTTAAATTGGGGCAGCACGGTAGCGTAGCGGTTAGCGCGACGCTATTACAGCGCCAGCGATCGGGGTTCGATTCCCGTCGCTGTCTGTAAGGAGTTTGTACATTCTCCTGTGTCTGTGTGGGTTTCCTCCGGGTGCTCTGGTTTCCTCCCACATTGCAAAGACGTATGGGTAGGTTAATTTGGGTTTAAAATGGGTGGCGTGGACTCATTGGGCCGGAAGGGCCTGTTACCACGCTGTAAATTAAATTTAAATGTAAATAATGGGACCATTGCTGCATGTAGCACTTCTGGTGTGGCTTACCTATGAATATTGAATTGAGAAATTAAATCAAGTCCCTGCCTGCTAGCTTGGGTGTATGTTTAATGGTTGTGCTCTATTGAACATGGCTTTTCTCAACTGAAGCCTTAAAACTTATTAGCTGGTCATTTATTTTCTTGTTGCAGAATTTTGCCCAAAACTGTAGCTATTTTGTCTATATGACAGTAGTGACTGCATTTCAGAAATGTATGAAATACTTTAGAATACTCTGAGAGTAAAAGACATGATGAGCATTTTCCCCTTCAAACAATTTCTGTCACCCTTCATAGTAATTGACCACTTTGCCTTCCTGTCTGTTCCTTATTCTCTTGTTAATATACTTATGGTATATAAATATATCACTTTAGTAATAAAGATGTTTCTTTTAAATAAATTTTTATATGCCCAGCGTAGCAAAATAATTTGGTTGACATTTTTTTTAAAGTTGAGTTTTTAAGGTTTAGGCACATGCTTATTGTGTTTTATATCTGCAGACATATTGCATTTTATCATAAGGTATTTGTTGGTTTTCATGAGCTAATTTATAAAATTGCATGGCTTCAGCATCCAAATTAGTGCTTAGGATGCAATAGTATTGGTTTTTGACAGTACTTGCAAAGCTAGCATTTATTTCCAAGCTGTGGTTGCCCTTGAGAAGGTGCCTTTTTTGAACCATTATAGTTCATGTGGTGAAGGCCTTTCCTTGAATTGGACAGGGATTTGAGAAATTCTAACCCAGCCATGTCAGGATGATTTGTGACTTGGGGAGGAACATTACCATGTCTCTGCTAACTTTGTCCCTCAAGGATGTATAGGTTCATGTGCTGTAGTGCATTCATAGCTCATAGACATTGTAGTACATCAACAGAGCAGGGAGTGAATGTCTAGGGTAGAAAGTAGGGTGCTAATCAAGCAGGTTGTTTTTCTAGATGGTGTTGAGTTCCTTGAGTGCCATTGGAGCTACATTCACCAGGTGAGTAGAGTACTCCATCACATGATATATGCTTTTTAGATAATGAAATTGTTTTGTAGAATCAGAAGATATGACTCAGTGTAAAATGACCTGCTTCTGATCTATAATTTTGCTTTGTCATCATGGTAGTTATATGCTGGTGCCATTAGGCTTTTGATCTAGAGTAGCATTACCCCCCTCCTCCACCTTCCCCCCCCCCCCCCCCCCCAAGATGTTATTATGCTGAACTAGGAAGCGCTGAACTAGGAAGCTTGTTAGGAACATTTTCCTTCAGACCAACACCACCTTCCCTACTGACCCCTTTGGAAGCGTGTCATAATCAATACCTTTCTTAATCATAGAAACAAAATTGTGATTTACAAAATTTAACTGTTTTTGTAGGTGCTTTGCTGAAAATGGCAGATGAATTAGAAAGGTTCCTTGAGGAACAAAGGGCCAAATTAGCACAAGATAAAATCGAGCTGGACCAAGATCCACCATATATGGAGATGAGAGTAAGTCAATAATTTAATACAAATATTATGGGCAGCTAATTAATTTGAATAAACACTTGTATGAAAATGAAATTAGACAGAGTTGCTCATTAAGAATATATAACAATGTTCAATGAATAGAATCTAGCATAAGTGTCTGTTTAGTTAGGCAGTTGACATACAGTATGTGCCATACCAATTAATTGTTATTTAATTGAAACATGGGAAGGTAATAGGTTTAAGGATGTTCTTGATCCTAATTCACTTTGCATTTACTTTCCATTTAGAAGAAACTTGCATTAAAGTGAAAGATTCCAAGGTGGACAGTTCAGAAGCATTTTCTTAGTATTGCCTTTAGGGATCGTGGGCATCTTAGTTAACATTTAAATTTAACTTTCTGAAGTAGATTTGTTTCACTCTGATGTAAATGGATCAAATTCTGAAGCAATTTTTAAAGAAACCTTATGTAGAATGAAGCCTAAAATGCTTATCAGAGCTACTCAATAGTAATGTTGATAAAACTTTCCATTGCTTAGTGATGATTGAAGGTAAACTAATGGGGCAATAATGGACTCCAGAGTTTATGGCCCTAGCTAGAATAGAGAGAAGGTTATGAGAGATGCACAAGATGCCAATTGCAATATAGGGTGAGAGGAAGTACAGTTAGGGTAACTGGAGATGTCAGTGGGGTTATAATGGAAACTGGCTACTTGCCTATTCCTGAAGCGGAGGTAGAGAAATTCAGAAAGGGAGGAGTTGGAAATGAACTGCGTGAAAATGAGAGTAGGTTGGAAATTGGCCGCAAAGGTGATGAAATTTTCTAGTGTGGGATGATATCACCAATAGATTCATCAGTCTATTGGAAAAATTAATGAGCAAGGGGATCTGAGTAGGACTGAAGCAAAGAATGTTCCAAGGGCATAGTTTGTATCTATGGTTCCATTGTAACGTTTGTTTTCGTTGAGTGTGTAAACAGTTGCTATGGGAAATCTAATGTAAAAATGCCTACATTTATCTGCCAAGTTCTTTGTGGTAGTTATTAGTACTTATGGTGATAATCTGAACAGTGCAACAGCTCCCTAACCAGGCCATATGTTTCTGTTTATTGTGTTTCTTCATAAATTGTTCAGTACTTTCTGTATTTTCCATTGGAATTTAGAACAAACTGAAACTATTAAGGTAATAATATTAAATTAAGCAATATAAAACTACGTAATCCATAATAAAAATTATCTGTTGACTTTATTATTTTAATAACAGCAGAAATTGATGTAAATACACAGCAAATTTGGTGGCATCTGTGAGGAGAAAAAGAGCTAATGTTCCAGGTCAAGAACTGGATCTTCTGTTTATTCATAGATTATCAATATCACTTGAAGGAATCAGCCAATGCCAAATACTGATGCATGATCAGATATTCTTTTCTAAAATTGCATGTTTTTTTCCAGTCTTTATCTATTTTCTCCAGGATCACAGTTCTACTCCATCAACTGCAATGAAGGATTGGGCCAAAATGTGACTGCCCGTTAACTCTGTGCATGTTAGCATGTTCCAGGTTTCTGCCCCTGCACATTGTTGTGCACAAATACAGAATGTGCTGAAAATCAGATGGGAACACATCTGACCATGGTCTCCATTCCTGGACTCGTCACTGAGTCTAAGAGTGTTCTGGGATGTACTGAGCTAAGGGTCTGGATACACTTTATATCTGGTCCTTTAGCTTCATTCCCACCAGAGCTGGTTCATTTGAATAGGGTCACCAGCATTCTTAAAAGAGGTAAATTCATTTTTAATTTTAATTAAATATGAATTTTAATTAAAATAATTTATTGAAGTCAGATGTTTTAAATGAATATAAATTTTTAAAATGTTATCTGTTATTTGTGTGTCTTAATTGTTTCTAAATAACTCTGATTAGTGGAAAATGCCTTCTGAAAGCCCTTGGGACAGACTGCAGGTTTTAGTTTCTGCTGTCTGCCATCTGGTCACTGCTTCTGGACTGCCCTCCTTGTGAAGTGGTTGCAGGATGTTATGAGCAAGCAGTTGCAAGTTTCAACTTGTTCCTAATTTTTTTTCATTTTGAAAGTCAGTTGTCAAATCTCAGATGCTTAATTTTGTTGTTTTATTGCATGTTCTTAAAAATATGTTTAGGTGTTTAGAAGTTAATTTGAATAGCGCTGCTTTCTTTCAATGTTATATATTTGAAAAGTGTTTTTTGTTCCTCAGATTAGTGCATGATAATGACCATTTCCAGCTTGATTGATCTACATAATTCCTAAAATTGGATCAGACTCCTATGCATTTAGGGGAAGTCAGATGAGGTTATTGCAAGGATGACTGTCATTAATGACTCCTGTAACAATGGATCTTCACGTCGCAGTGTTGAATTGGGATGCCTTTTCTTGTCTTTCATTTTTTTGACATTCAACCCATTCTCTTACCTCAATGTTCCTGAACCCTTTGATCTTCTCAACCTACTGATACCCCAAATAAAGACTCCTGTTCTTCCCCTCCACTCCCCAGCCACTTGCCTAATTGACAACCTCAGACCCACATCAGTTTAAGTGCTGCCCCTCTACCTCCCCTCTGTGCTTCCATGACAGGCCCCAGTCAAGTTCGTATTGAAGACCCCCCTAACCCTGCCATGTAAACAAAAATATGCAATGCCTAATCAGTTCCATCGATTCATAGGACATTTGTGATTTCCCATGGCAACACCTTTCTAGCACACATTTTTCAGAATCAGGTTTATTATCACTGACTTGTATGTTGTGAAATTTGTTGTTTTGCAGCAGTAGTACAGTGCAAAAACATGAAATTATGATAAGTTATAAAATAAATAATGCAAAAAAAAGGAATAATGAAGTAGTGTTCATGGATCGTTCAGAAATCTGATGGCAGAGGGGAAGAAGCTGTTCCTAAATCATTGAGTGGGGTTCTTTGGGGTTCTGTACCTCCTTCCTGATGGTAGTAATAAGAAAAGAGCATGTTCCAGATGGTGAGGATCCTTAGTGATGGATGCCGCCTTCTTGAGGCACCACCTCTTGAAGATCTCCTCGATGGTGGAGATGGTTATGCCCGTGATGGAGTTGGCTGAGTCTACAACCTTATGCAGCCTCTTGTGATCCTGTGCATTGGAATCTCCATACCAGGCTGTGATGCAACCAGTCAGAATGCTCTCCACTCTTGTGTAGAAATATGCAAGAGTCTTTGGTGCACTTGTAGTTTTAGTCGAGGTTGTGTACAGGAAAGAGTAAAAGCAATGACTGTCGATAATAGAACTGGTATATTCTTCTCATAGAATTATCAGTGTTATTAAGATGAATGTGTTTGATTATGCTAGTTTCAGAAATTGCCAAAGAAACACTGCACTTTGAAGATAATTATTTCACCTGTTTGTGGACTGTTAAAAGTTAAATGTCCTAACTGCCTATACCTCTGAAACTCTGTTACACCTGTGAAATACCGAGACAGATGCAGATTTATCTTTTAAAAGGAAGTTGTGTTTTAAGAGCAAGTAAAGCCTCTGGAGGGAAAAAAAATAGATTGGAAAGGAAATTTTGGTGGAGAAGTTAGATTGAGATGGACAAGAAGGCAGCGTTAAGTGATGAGTTATGGGGGTATAGTTCAGTTCTCTGCATATCTTGGGAGGCTCTTTCAGTGTCAAGCATAACTAACTATACATACTGTGAGTAGATTTTGCTTATTTCTGTGATTGTGACTTGTTTTTTTTGACATAGATAGTTTTAGATACTTCTAGTTGATATTCCTATAACTTCATTCATCCCCAATTCCCTCTCCCAGACAAAATCTTCAGAACCACTTGGTGCCACCAATCAAGCAGCTGACTCAAAAGACAATGGAAATAGCCTCCCAATCATTCAGCCTACAAAACAAAATCCACAAACTGATAGATCTAAAGGTATGTTGATACGATGCAACAGATTGCAATTATAAAAATAGGTCTATTATGCTCAGTGGTCAAAAGCACCTTTTGGTGTTAGATTGGTTTATTTTGAATAGGGGGATCCCATCTGTAGAGTACTTGTTCTTTTGTTTTTGATCCATCTGTTGTATGCACAGATTTACTACTTCAAAGTCAGCTGGTTAAATTCATGTGCATGATTATGTACCATTACATTAAAATTACAGTGCAGAAATAATGTTTGGTTTAACTAAACCATTTCAGAGCATGTTCCCCACATTTGAATAGAACTATAATTCTTCTTACTTTACAAAATCAGTGATATAAAGTATCTTTGTGCAATATTCTTTTACTTTGAGTTTTAGCATTTTCTTATAAACATTTTAACTTTTTTTATTTGTTTATGTTCATTTATTTTATTTGAATTTCTCACATCCACTCATAAAGTTGTATCTGTAAACAGATAATTTAAAACCCATGTTGTATGCAGGTTAATTTGCTCAAAAAATATATCATTAATTTTTAAAAATTATTTGTTCCAAAAAACTTTTAATTTTAGAAGAAAACTATGGGTTAAGCCTGCCACTTGGATTAGAATATGATCAAAAGAAACAGAAATTGAAGGAGGAGCTTCGACAAGACTACAGACGCTACATGGCTGAGGTAGAGCCCTGCAATGAAGTGTTATGCCAATGTGTAACTAGTCATTTTCTCGTCGCCATCTGCTCTGAAAGCATAATAATTCCTGCTTTTTTATTTAAAAAAAGCTGTGAGCAGTTTTGACACTATTACCTTTCTCTTGCCTATTTTAGAAACTGGATACCAAGTATTAAAGTCTAATTTTACTTGGGTTGGTGTGGGGAAGGAAGAAGAAATTCACAGCTAAGTTTGTTATCTCAGTGTCTATCTGCATGTACATTTTTTCAGCAAATGCTGGATTTTAAGAGTAGGAATTCTTATTTTTTTTCCTGTTCTCCTTTACTCCCTCCTTCCCAGAATGAGATTAGCTTGCTGTACAGAATCTCAAATCTTCCATTATCATTATACTATTGAACCATTGACAGAAAAGCTACAATATTCTTAACAATGTATGTAGCATTCAGTGCTAAATGTTTATGTTTTCAAATTTTCCTTACAATGGAAGGAGGCCATTCAGTCCATCAAGTCTGTGCTGGCACCTAGAGCAATTCCATCAGTCCCTTTCCTACTCCCCCCTCCTTTCTGTCCCAATAACCTATCCTATCTCGCATGCTCATCAACTCCGGCCACCCAAGAACACTGGATGGAATTTACAATAGCCAAATAATCTTCTAACCAGTACGTCTTCGGAAAATGGGAGGAAATCGGAGTACCTCATGGGTTGATGGAGGGAAAGGGGGATTCTATGTTGTCTGAGGGGGAATGTGCAATCTCCCCACATACGGCACCCTATATCCGGATCAAATCCTATGAGTCAGCAGCTCTATAAAAATGAGACGAGTTTACTATGCAGCTTACATTGTACTAGACCATCACTCTCTTGATGTTCTGGTATTGTTTTTTTTAGATGCTAGGTACAGAGGCACTTCCAGGCACTGGAATGCTACTTGAATTTTCCAGTAAGTGCTCTGAGATATGACAGAAATAGGTAGACAAGAAGAAGGAAAAGAGTCATGGATTGAAAGAAGGACTGGCTTAGTTAACAAGTTGGAGGAAATGCAAGGGACAGAAGTGGTAATGGGAAAGAGCAAAAATACAGGAGAGTGATAATGCCATCAATTTGAGATTTTTTTTTGGTTTAACTTGGTGCTAATATCCAAAACATCAAAGTTACATGATGACTTGTAGGATTCCCAAAAAAAACATTAAGTATCAATGGCTGAATAGTGAAATCAAAGAAGAGAATTTTACTTTTAAAGTTGATTCTAGGCTTTTGCAATTCCAGAAAAATTCTAGGATTATAAGGGAGCTGCAGCCAACAGTTGAGAGCCTTTCGCTTCCCATTTCTGACAGAAAATCAGCAAAGGTAAGTGTTACGAACCAGCAACAAAAGAAACACTCCGAGTCATGTATAAGTGGTAAAAACTATTTTATTAATAACTACTTATAATAAGAAATATAAAAGTAAGAATGTTAGATCTTAAACATTAACCCCAAAAACTAAACTTGAGTATGTGTGTGTGGCAAATTCCCAAACTCCAAGTCCAGGAATAGTTCTCAAAGTTCAGTTCAGCAAGCCGTAAAGTGAAACGTGAGCAAAGGCTTCTTCAACAACCACCGTTGACTGAAGACAAAACGTAGAGAGAAAATAGAGATATTACAAAATCCAAATGTTCCACGATGGAACCCATACGACACCTCAGTGTCTAATCAGCAGTGACTACTCCATTGCTTTCTTCCGAAGCATCTGCCACCCCGAATTGTGGCTGTCCACACAAATACCTGTTTCCTTCTACAGGATAACGACAAAGTGGACTCCACTGGATTATTCCAAAAATCCATACGTGGATTGTAGTGACAGACACAGTTACTGTTTTTCATCCATCAATAGAGACTAGCAGGCTCCTCTCCCCCCTCCCCCCTCTGACTGCTTCAAAAACGCCATTACATCCTTTATCTTCTGTTGTCTTAAGCACGCCACATACACACACACACATTACTATGCTCTATCTTAAGGGGACATTCACCAATAGTAACCTAGTCCATAACACAGGTAAGTTTATAGAGCAAGTTTGTTTAACTTAGTAACTAAATAAATAGATAAAATGAAAATTCCATTTACATTAGTGTATATGACTGAGGTTATATTGAGGAAGTTATTCAGCTATACAGTTGTTAGCACAGTTGATGTAGATATATTACATCATGCTCTATCACAAATTCTCTGTAATTTTCAATTCATCTAACACAAGATCACAAGACAAGGGTGCAGAAGTAGGCCATTTGGCCCATCGAGTCCGCTCCAAGGAAAAGGGAAAAAAGAAAAAGAAATGAGAAATGGGGGGGGGGGGGGGGCGCAAAAAAAACCAACACACTATTCTAACCCCAATTTCTAGCCTTATCCCCATATCCCTTGATACCCCGACTATTTAGATATCTATCTATCTCTTCCTTAAACGCCTCCAATGATCTGGCCTCCACTGCTGTACCTGGCGAGGAATTCCACAAATTCACCACCCTCTTGCTAAAGAAATTTCTCCTCATCTCTGTTTTAAACCTGTACCCTCTAATTCTAAGATTGTACTCTCTGGTCCTGGATTTACCCACCAAGGGAAACAGCCTAGCCACATCTACTCGTCCAGTCCTTTCAACATTTTAAATGTCTCTATGAGGTCCCCCTCATTCTTCTGTACTCCAGTGAGTACAGTCCAAGAGCCGACAGACGCTCATCATACTTAAGCCCTTTCATTCTGGGAATCATCCTCGTAAATCTCCTCTGAACCCTCTCCAACATCAGCACATCCTTCCTAAGATATGGGGCCCAAAACTGTGCACAGTATTCCAAATGAGGCCTCACTAGTGCCCTGTAGAGCTTCATCAACACTTCCTTACTTTTATATACTATACCTCTCGAAATGAATGCCAACATAGCATTCGCTTTCTTTACCACCTGGTGGTTAACCTTTAAGGTATCCTGCACGAGTACCCCCAAGTCCCTTTGTACTTGAATTTTCTTTCCTTCTAGATAATAATCTGCCCGTTTATTTCTGTTTCCAAAGTGTACAACTGCACATTTCTCAACATTGAATCTCATCTGCCATTTCCTTGCCCATTCTCCTAACCTATCTAGGTCTCTCTGCAAATCTTCCTGTCTCCTCAATACTCCCTACTCCTCCACCTATCTTGGTGTCATCCGCAAACTTAACCACAAAACCATTTACTCCATCATCCAAAACGTTAATGTACAAGGTAAAAAGAAGCGGCCCCAACACCGACCCCTGCAGAACACCACTAGTAACCGGTAGCCAACCAGAATAAGATCCTTTTATTCCCACCCTTTGCTTCCTGCCAACCAGCCAATGCTCCACCCATTCTGTTATCCTACCTGTAATTCCATGACCTCTCATCTTATTAATCAGTCTCTTATGCGGCACCTTGTCGAAGGCCTTTTGAAAGTCTAAATACACAACATCTACCGCCTCTCCCTTATCCACCCTACCTGTGATTTCTTCAAAAAACTCCAATAGGTTGGTCAGGCAGGATCTTCCCTTCACAAAACCATGTTGGCTAGGACCTACCTTGCCTTGCACCTCTAGGTATTCCATAACACCATCCTTGAGGATCGATTCCAATAACTTTCCCACGACTGATGTCAGACTAATAGGTCTGTAATTTCCTTTATGCTGCCTCCCATCTTTCTTGCCTATGCTACCAGTCCTCCATAACTTGAATTTGAAGTTCTCATCCATTTGTTTAAAATGCTTTCTTTGGTCTCTAGTGAGACCCATTGCAAAATTGAGGAACAACACCTCATCTTCTGACCAAGCATATAATACCTTCTGGTCATAAATTGACTTCAATGGTTTCAGTTAATCTAAAATAAAAACAGAAAATGCTGGATATACTCAGCAGGGCAAGCCACATCTGTGGGAAGAGAAACAGAGTTAACTTTTCAAGTCGAAGATCCTTTGTCAGAACTGGGAAGGAGATATAAAAAGCTTGTTAAGCTGCAGGACGGCGAGGGAGGAGGGAATGTCTCCAGTGAGGTGAAACTGGGGTAACCATGGAGATCAGCTGTAAACAAGTATATCTGGTCATTGATGAATGGGAGCATTTGGAGAATGAAAACATAGACAAAAGAATGTGGGAGTTGTGAAATGCAGAGTAGAAAGATATGCTTGGTAAGCCAGGCTGAGATGTCCTCAACACAAAAGGAAAAAAGTAATAAAAAGGGAAAAAAATACAAACAAGCTGAACCAATCTCACAGGTGGATGACTGATACAGACAGAGAAATCAAGTTATCAATTCCCTAGTCTTTAAACACATGAATTTTTTTAAACTTCCAAAAAAATTAGGTTTCAATAGTGAAATTTAAACTGTTTACTTAACTTCACTCTACCTAAGCTTCAGGTGGTTCACAATGTTATTGAATGCCATCTTGATTTTTATGAGTGCTTTTTAGATAGATTTCCTATAGTGACATCAGAATTAACTTCACGCTTGTGTCTCAGATGGTTCAGCTGCACATATCTGAGTCTTCCAAGGGCCACCTTTTTGCATGTTGTGAAAACCAAACACTTAACATACTTGCTTCCCTTCACTCTGACTTGAAAATAAATACTAGAAATGTGGCATGAGAAGGACATCGGTACCCTTGTGCCTGCTCCACCATTCAATAAGATCACTGCAGATTTTTTTTTACCTTTCTACCATTTTCCTACACTCACTCCATATCCCATTTTTTTCCTAAGTATCTAAAAATTCTGTTGATCTCTGCCTTGAATAAACTTAGCGAATGAGCCTCTGCATCCCTCTTCAAAGTATTTGATAAGATTCAATATGCTTTGTGAAGAAATGTCTTGTGATCTCAGTTCTGAATGGTTGACTGCTTACTTTGGTTCAGGCAACCCTTGTATTATGGAGGGGTTATGTTCCTAGAAATTGGTCAATATTGCAATTTTCCATAATGCGAAATCCTGTTTTCCATTGAATCCAATGGTATAAGTGAAGATGTGTTCCTATGAGATGTTTTTCTCTTGACTGTAATGAGGAGTACTGCAGCTGCTCGTTCACGGTGGGCGGCCACTTAAGAGACTTACTTTGGAAACTGACAAGGCAATCTCTTAAACGTTTAGTAGGAGACACAAGTGACTGCAGATTCATCTCCAACCTTCATTTTGAATGGAAGTATACACTTGTAAATGTGTATCAAATATAAGTAACATAGTTTAAAGATATAACTCGCAACAAATAACAAGGGTTGTTTAGGTTTACAACTTGCTGGCCCCGTTTCAGATATCTCGAGGGCAAATAATATGGAAAACCTTTGGGGAGGGAAAAAAGACCTGCTAGACAACAAAACGAACCTACCGTGCTTAAAAAAAATCACATTATCTGTTAATTCATCAAGACATGCAGGTTAGGAAAAATAAAAGTTGACAAAATTTGTTGTTTCTTTTACATTTTGTTTAATTACTTCCTTGCATAAATTCAGTAAGAGCAAATTTTATTCTGTATCTTGGATTTTTGGGTAGTGATTTGTGAATTCTGAAAGGGTGAATTTCCATAACCAGAACGGCTGCAATGCCGGTGTCGTCTTTACTGTGACCTCTGGTTTTAGGCACCCCATCTGGGGAAAAATCACCTCTGCATCTACCCTGTCAAGTCCTTAAGAATTTTGTGTGTTTCACTTGGATCACTTTTCATTCTTCTAAACTGAATAGGCAATTGGGCAAGTCTTTCCTCGTATGACAAACTCTCCATCTTGGGTTCAATCTGGTGAACCTTTGTTGTATGTCTTCTATCACAAGTATATTCTTCTGTTGTTAGGAAGACCAGGCCTGATAGAATTTTCCTGATACATATAAATGAGCCAAGACATCACTTATGTTGTACTCAAACTCTCTTGCGAAAAGGCCAACAAAATGTTTGCTTTCCTAATTGCCTGCTGAACCTGCTATGGTGCATATCGATGCACCATAGAGAGCATCCTGTCTGAATGCATCACGACTTGGTATGGCAACTGCTCTGCCCAGGACCGTAAGAAACTGCAGAGAGTTGTGGATACAGCCCAGTGCATCACGGAAACCAGCCTCCCCTCCATGGACTCTGTCTATACCTCTTGCTGCCTTGGTGAAGCAGCCAGCATAATCAAAGACCACACCCACCCAGGTCATCTTTCTTCTCTCCTTTCCCATCAAGCAGAAGATACAGGAGCCTGAGGGCACATACCACCAGGCTCAAGGACAGCTTCTATCCTACAGTGATTAGACTTTTGAACGGTTCCCTTCTACAATGAGATGGACTTGTTTGACCTTGCACCTTACTGTCCACCTGCAATGATTCCCTGTAGTGGTCACACTTTACTCTGTATTCTGTTATTGTTTTTATCCTGCACTATCTCAATGCTCTCTGTACCACCTCAATGCACTGTGTAATGAATTGATCTGTACGAACAGTATTCAAGACAAGTTTTTCACTGTACCTCGGTAAAAGTGACAATAATAAACCAATACCAATACCATACAGGTGACCCCCGTGTAATGGCATTTGGGTAATGGAAATTCACCCCTACAGAATTCACAAATCACTACCCAAAAGATGACCTGGGTGGGTGTGGTCTTTGATTATGCTGGCTGCTTCACCAAGATGTGGAATAACATTCACTCTTGTAGAAGTTGTGCAGAAAAAAAGGTAAATAAATATACACTTTTTTTTACAACTTGTGTTTCTTAATGTATGCACAGATAATGTAGCTTTGCATTACGGAAAATCGTGATACAGGCTGTTTTCTTGGAACACAAACCTCCCATAACATGGGTAGCCTGCATTAATTTCATTGATTTATATATAAGGACACCCAGGTCCCTTTAAACACCAGTGCTTTTCAGTTTCTCACTATTTAAAAAAAACCTTTATATTTTTCTTCTAAAGTGGATGATCTCACATTTTCCCACAATATACTTCATCTCTCATGTTCTCAACCAATGTTTATATCCCTGATGCTCCTCTACATCTTCCACCTCGCCTATCCTGCAACCTAGATTTGTATCATCAGAAATGGATGTACTGCACTTGATTCCTCCATCTAAATCATTGATATAGATTGTGAACAACTAAAGCCCCAGCACTCATACTTGTGGCACCCCACTAGTTAGTCTTCCAACCCAAAATGATCTGTTTATTCCTATTCTATTTTCTGTCTATTAACCAATTATCAATCCACATTGGTAAATTATTTCCAATACCACATGCTCTAACTTTTTGTGTGCATCTTCCAAAGACTAAATACACTACATCAACTTTTTCACCCTTATCTATTCTGCTATTTGCAACCTCAAAGAAATTCCAACAGATTTGTAAAACGACTTCAATTTTAATAAATCCATGTTGGCATTGTCCATCAGGACTTAAGGATTTATTGCTTTCTTCAATTAATTTCTTCAAAGTTAGTGTTATTAATGCTAATTTCTTTGAGCTCCTTAGTTACTACAGACCTGTAGACTTCAATGTTTCTTGTGTCATTTATGATGACAGACAAAAAGCACTTCTTTTATTTCCCTATTTCCTTATGCCTCAATATAATTTTTAAGTCTGCATGTGACCCACAATTAAATTTTGACGAAAGAGTTTCTGCAGATGCTGGAATCTGGAGCAACACACACAAAATGCTGGAGGAACTCAGCAGGTCAGGCAGCATTTATGGAGGGAAATAAACAGTTGACATTTCGGGTCGAGACCCTTCATCAGGAAAAAGAAGAGGGCAGAAGCCAGAATAAAAAGGGAGGGGGAGGGGGAGGAGCACATGCTAGCAGGTGATAGGTGAGTCCAGGTGAGAGTGGGGTAGGTAGGTGGGTAGGGGAGGGGGGACGATAGGGAATGACATGAGAAGCTGGGAGGTGATAGATGGAAGATGCAAAGGGCAGAAAAAGAAGGAATCCAATAGGAGAGGACAGTAGACCATGGAATAAAAGAAAGATGGGGAACCAGAGGGAGGTGATAAATTAAATTTAAATAAATTAAATTAAAGCAATTAAATTTTGCTGTTTTCGTTCTTTCATATCTTATTAATTTTTTTTGTTTTTTCTTGTTGGCCCACTCATGTATTCTACTTTCCCTTTCTTTATCAATGCTTCGATCCTTTGGATTCAGAAATTCACCATTAGTCATGTTTGTTGCTTTTCAGCAATCTAATGAACCTTTTCTTTTGATCTAATGCTATCTTATGCCATCTTTAATTTGAAAATCACTGCTGAACTACTTTTCCTGTTTCCTTTTAACCTTAAAGGGATATGTATTACTTGTAAACTGTATATTAATTCTTTAGAACGTAGCAATTGCTTGTTTATTGTCATACTTTTAATTCAGTTTCCCAATCTGCCATGGCCTCATGATTTTATAGTTTGATCATTTGTATTTAAGAACTGATTCCAGATTGAACCAAATCACTTTCAACCTGTACATAACATTTTATCATTTAATGAACATTATTCCCTAGAGGCCCCATATCATCAATTATACAATACTAGATTTAAAATTGTCTGTTCCCTTTTTGGTTCTTTGACACTTTCATCGAGAACATTGTCGTTTATAAACTCCATTAATTCTCCTCCATGCTATTACAGCTGATTTGATTTGCCCAGTCTATATGTAGATTGAAGTTCCCATGAAGACTATATTTCTCTTGTCATTGCACTTTCCAGTTTCTTGATTTGTACTATGCCCAACATCATTATTGCTATTTGAGAGCCTATATACAACTCACATCAATATTTTCTGTTTCTTATTTACTGATAAGAAACTGATTTTTGATTTTCTGAACTAAGATTCTTCCTTTTCTACTACCTATATCCTGTTCTTTAAAAACCAGCTCCTCTTCCATTTCCCAATCTATTCTAACAGTAAAGTATCCTGGAATATTTAATTTTTAACTTTCATCACTTTACAGTTCTGTTTGTGTAATGGCTGTTGGATTCTATCCACTTGTCTCTGTTGTTGTAGTTGTGGGTGCTGTATTCATTGTATACACTTATGCACGCACATGCTCTGGCCTGGGCATGAATTGAACCCCACTTAATTCAGACCATATTTTTGATCCATGCATTCAATTCTTTGATTTTATTCACAATTAGAATGTGGCTGGAATGGTAATCCAGCGGTTATAACTTTTGTTGTTCTTTTTAATTTGGACCCTAGCTGCTCTTATTTCTTCAGTAGAACATCTTTTATCTTATCCGTGTCATTGGTTCCCATATGGACCATAACAGTGGATCTGTCCCTTCCCATTCCAGCACAAGCAACACAGCATATGAAACATTCTATTCTCCTAACTAAACTGTTCCCTTTTACCATTCCATTCTTTTGGTCCAAGGTGCTGTGGGTGTTTTGCTTTTCCATTCTACAATCTCTGCTTTCATTCATGTAGGCTGTAAAAACTTCATACCTAATGTCAAGTGCAAGGGCTGAGACTCTTATATTGCTGTGTACTGGATCCCCATACCTATCTCACTTGTGGTCACACCCTTCTGTCCCACTCGATTAACCAGTTCTGTAGAACTTAATTGAAAGGATGTACCTGTCTCCTGAAGAAAGATGTCCAGGTAATATTCTCCCATTCTGATGCATTGCGATGTCCACATCCCAGACTCTAGCTCATCAACTCTGAGCTGAATTTCCTTGAGCTACAAACACTTATGGCAGATGTGTTTGTCATGGATTCCACTTGAGACTTGTCATAAATTACAATGTCTTATGATTTTGTGCTATAAGACTGGAGGATGTGCTACTTATTACTTCAGCTGCATTGCTGAAATCAGATCTTTAAATACTTTTAGTGTAGAAATTGTCTGGCACCTTAAAATGTATGTTTAGGTGGTACTGTATGCAGGACTTTATTTTTATGCAAGGCCTCCAGGTACAAAATTCTGTCCCACACAAGATCCAGAGCACCATGTGTAATAGAGCAAGCCTGACGTATGTTATACTTGTGAAGGCTTTTCCTCCAAAGCTATCTCAATGTAAAACTGGCAGAGGATGTCAGTTGGGTTCTCGTTTGCAGATTGGGTGCATCGTTGAGAAGTGAGTAGGCTTGGTCACAGAAGCAACTAGGTTGGGAGTGCTAGGAGCAAACACAAAGTTATCCACAGAGTATGACCTGCATATAAGATGAAGCATGCAGTTTCCATAAAGGGCCATGTATGATTGGCCAAATTCTTGAAGATCTACGATGCTATTTCAAGTCTGAGGTCAAATCTCACCTGCCCTATCCAACATATTTCATGTTCAGGATGTTTTAAACTATCCACATCAAAGTATTTGAAAGCAAGAATGAGAATTTCAAATTGAGTTGTTATTGGAACAGGAGCCAGTATAGATCACCAAGATCATAAGTGAACAAGATGGAAAGATTATGATAAAAGCAGCAGAATTTTGTCTGAGTACAAGTTTATGAAAGATGGGAGGCCTGCTAGGAGAGTATTGGAATAGTTAAGTCTAGAAATAACAAAGACGTGCATGAGGTTTTAGTCACCAAAGTGAGCTGAGGCACGGGTGGACAACATTACACAGATGCAACTAGGCAAACCTGGTAATCAAGTGGATATGGCAATAAATGGCCTGACTCAGCTTCAGTTTCCAGTGAGCTGAATTTGTGATGAGGACCAAAGAGCATGTCTCCATGTCTTCAGTTTTTCTTATTTAATTGTGAATATTTTCTGCTCTTATAATAATCATTGCTAGATAAACTGTCTATGAAATTTGTGACAGCTGAGTGCTCTGGAGTGGTAGCATATATGTGTAACCTGGTACTATATCTTCTAATGTTATTATCAAAGCATGGCATATAGAAGAAAGTCAAAATATTAAAAAATAAAGTGGAAAAATTCATTATTTTGCACTTCTATTTCCCACAATTCTGCTCTAACCCCCTGTCCTCATACAAACCTTGTATGGTTTGTTCTAATAACATAGAAACGCTAGGAGGATGTGGTGAGAATCCTAATAGTTAATTGGACAATTAATGGACAATTCTGGGCTTAGAGTTATAAAGGGTGCATATGAGTTTTAGGACACATTATTTGTATAGAATCATAGGTGAGGAATATTGGATCAAACTAAAACTGAACATTAGCAGACAAACAGCCAGATGGAAACTTTACTTTTTATTTTCATAATTCAGAGATTCATGACTGTGAAATGGTTACTTAATGTAAATTCTATTTTTCTTTGTTTTATATTTATATTCCTTAGTAGTTTTTTTAGGTATTATTTTAGTAGAAATGATCAATTCAACGAAATAGAATTAATTTAGTTTCGTTTTCTCCAGTTCATAAATGGAAGAATTCTATTCTCCAATGGAGAAAACACTTATTCCTTGGACCCTTTCTGTTAGGACACCAAGACCTAGGTATTGCTCTGGTTGCCTCATTCTAAATCTTCTCAACTTCTCTGATGTTTCCAGAGGACCAAAACGGAACATATTTTAAATGCAGCCATACAAAGGCTCTTACAAGTATTATTCTCTTAACTATATTGAACTGTTCTGATTTTCTGCTTCCCTAACTCTCCTGTGACTGTCAAATGCTGATTCTGGATCTGCAGTGCCTTGAATTATATTGCTTATCACTCATTTCCCTGATGCAGTAATACGCAGTTTGATATTAATTTCAGGACAGATTGAGGATGGAAAGAAACCAAGAATACAATCAATTATTAAGAGAGCAAGATAAATATGAACAATTAAGAAGAGATGGCAGGTGGATTCCAAAGGTGACTTTTTTTCTGGAATGAAAAGAAAGTACTGCTGATAAGAAGAAAGTAACATTAATATCAAATCAAAAATATAGTTCATGGTGTCCTAACAAAATTGTTTTTTTTAAATCTTAGAGTACATTCTGCCCTTTATACCTATGTTAGCTCTTTAAAAGAGTGATCCAAATAAATCTCACTATCTTCCACTCTCCCAATGCAAATTCCCTTTTTGAAGTTTACAATCAAATCTGCTTGCACATCCCTTTCAGGCATTGGATTCCAAATCATAATAAGTCACTGCATTTACTGTAAGTCCATATCTCCTGGGATGTGACCCTTTTGTCAGTGGATAAAGATAAGATAAGATTTCTTTATTAGTCACATGTACATCGAAACACACAGTGAAAAGCATCTTTTGCATAGAGTGTGCTGGGGGCAGCCCGCAAGTGTCGCCACGCTTCCGGTGCCAACATAGCATGCCCACAACTTCCTAACCCGTACATCTTTGGAATGTGGGAGGAAACCGGAGCACCCAGAGGAAACCCACGGAGACATGGAGAGAACGTACAAACTCCTTACAGACAGCGGCTGGAATTGAACCTGGGTCGCTGGTGCTCTAATAGTGTTACGCTAACCAGTACACTACCATGCCTGCCAAAAGTTTTTCCCCATAGAGTTTATCAAAACCCTCAAAATTCATAACTTCTCTCACCACATTTGTTTTAAAAAGAACAATTTCAGCTTTTTTAACCCTAATCCTAATTTCTAATAGAATTCACGTTCCCTATTTTTGGTTTTGTTGTAATAAATTTCTTCTGGACTCTTTCCAAGGTTCTAACATTCTTCCCATGATATGGTTATCAGAATTGAAGACAGTAACCTCTGGCTTCAAAGATTTGTGCTTATGAACTCCTAGTCTTTACTTCACACTCTTTAAAATTACACCATTTGCTTTGTCTCTCATCTTGTCTTTCAAACTGCATCTCTGCACAATTCTGTAGTATTAAATTTTATCTGCCTAATTAACCATTGTGACTGTGTCCTCTTGAAGACTGCTGCTGTTCTTCTCATTGTTAAACTACTAATGTGTATATTATATGTAAACTTTGAATTATACTGTATATACCAATTCCAGGTGCTTTTAATGTCAGAAGGAGCAGCACTGAACTCCTTTTTGTCTACAAATCAAAGATTCCCTGCTACTCTTCATTATAGTTGGGCACAGAACTTTTAATTGTATTATATGCTATGTTTCTTTGCTGGTAATGTTGTTTAATTTAACCTGTCAATGCCAGTGTTTGAGTTCTACATATTACTTCTATCTTACTACCTCTCACCAGATCATTTTTTCCTTTTTCGTCTGTATGCTGTCAGCCAATTTCTCATACTGTCAGTTTTTATTCTTTAACTTTAAAGTTTGGAAAAAAAATACCTAATTATTGCCATTATGTGCATCCCGAGGTAGAAAAATACATTTAATTGTAATATGTTTTGTAAATGCTTTTTAATTTTTACATCTACTTGTGAAACTTATTTGGGTACTAACTAATTTCTTTTGAAATTGTAACTAATATTATAAGGAGAATATTGATCCTTCGGATGAATCCAGATTTCAGGCTGCACCTCACTTAAGATTTGGTCAACCACCATATGATTTGGTTTCTTATAAAAATGATGCACATACATCAATGGAGGCATATGAGGAGCTGTTGAATAAAAAGCGTCAGGAAGAGGATAGATACCGCAGGTCTGATGATCCTGAGGCTGGTCATAGAAGGTAATGATATTGGTAAAGCTTTGTGTATACTAAGTCAATAATGGGATCTATTGATAATTGATCAAATTTTTATAATTTTGATGTCTTTGGTTTTGTTAGTTGAAAATACTTCATTTAAACTCATATTTAAAAGGGCTTACATGAATATTTTATTTTAAATAATTAATTTTAGGTCACAAGATCACAGGACAAAGGAGCAGAAGTAGGCCATTCGGCCCATCAAGTCTGCTCCATGAGCTAAACTAAAAACTATTCCTATCTAGCCCCAAATTCCGGCCTTATCCCCATATCCCTTGATACCTTGACTAATTAGATACCTATCTATCTCCTCCTTAAACGCCCCCAATGATTGGGCCTCCACAGCTGTACGTGGCAAAGAATTCCATATTTTCACTACCCTCTGGCTATACAAATTTCTCCTCATTTCTGTTTTAAACAGGTACCCTCTAATTCTAAGATTGTGCCTTCTAGTCCTGGACTCACCCACCAAGGGAAACAGCTTAACCACATCTACTCTGCCCAGTCCTTTCAACATTCTAAATGTTTCTATGAGGTCCCCTCTCATTCTTCTGTACTCCAGTGAGTACAGTCCAAGTGCCAACAAACGCTCATTATAAGTAAACCCTTTCATTCCGGGAATCATCCTCGTAAATCTCTCCTGAACCCTCTCCAACATCAGTACATCCTTCCTAAGATATGGGGCCTAAAACTGCACACAGTATTCCAAATGAGGCCTCACCAGTGCTCCATAGAGCCTCATCAACACTTCCCTACTTTTATACACTATACCTCTCGAAATGAATGCCAACATAGCATTCGCTTTCTTTACCACCAATCCGACCTGGTGGTTAACCTTTAGGGTATCCTGCACAAATACCCCCAAGTCCCTTTGTACTTCTGTACTATGAATTTTCTCCCCATCTAGATAATAATCTGCTCATTTATTTCTTTTTCCAAAACATACAACTGCACATTTCTCAACATTGAATCTCATCTGCCATGTCTTTGCCCATTCTCCTAAACTATCTAAGTGTCTCTGCAACCTTCCTGTTTCATCAATACTCCCTACTCCTCCACCTATCTTGCTGTCATCTGCAAACTTAGCCACAAAACCATTTACTCCATCATCCAAATCATTAATGTACAAAGTAAAAAGAAGCAGCCCCAACACCGACCCCTGCGGAACACCACTAGTAACCGGTAACCAACCACAACAGGATCCCTTTATTCCCACCCTTTGCTTTCTGCCTACCAGCCAATGCTCCACCCATTCTACTATCCTACCTGTAATTCCATGAGCACTCATCTTATTAATCAGCCTCTTGTGCGGCACCTTGTCGAAGGCCTTTTGAAAGTCTAAATACACAACATTCACAGCCTCTCCCTTATCCACCCTACCTGAGATTTACTCAAAAAACTCCAATAGGTTGGTCAAGCAGGATCTTCCTTCCACGAAACCATGCTGGCTTGGACCTATCTTGCCTTTCACCTCTCGGTATTCCATAACCTCATCCTTGAGGATCGATTCCAATAACTTTCCCACCACCGACGTCAGACTAATAGGTCTGTAATTTCCTTTATGCTGCCTCCCACCTTTCTTATACAGCGGAACTACATTTGCGGCCCTCCAGTCCTCCGGAACCATGCCAGAGTCTATTGATTCCTGGAAAATTATCACCAATGCCTCCGCAATCTCTAAAGCCACCTCCTTCAGAACCAGGGGGTGCATCTCATCAGTCCGGGAGACTTATCTGTCTTTAGTCCATTTAGCTTCCCTAGCATCTTCTCTTTAGTAATCTTGACTGAACTCAGTTCTATCCCCTGAGACCCCTGACTATCAGGTATATTGCTGATGTCCTCCACAGTGAAGACTGATGCAAAATAGTCAGTTCCTCTGCCATCTCTCTGTTATCCATTATAGTTATCTGTGATTCATATCTGCTCAAATAGAATCAGTTTCTTTCCATCAAGGCAGATTTCATTTTGTGAATGTTTCCACTGATTTCAGGAAAGGAACGGTCTGATTGGCCATTGTGTTTTTTGTTGTTTGCTTATTAGATTTAATCAGTCCTTTTAGAACCTTGAATGAAGAAAGATCTTAACCCAGTTTTCACTGCCAGTTATAATTGTCATCTTGCCAAAAGTCACCTGGTTACGTAGAAGTTGCTAAGTCCAACAATGTAAAGCAGCTGAATGAACAATTTCCAGTTATACTAAAAGTAGTGGCTATTCACTGTAAAGAGAGAACTTTGGAGCAATTCAAAATTACTTCACTTGCTCTTGATCACTTGCCTACTTTTTGGGATTTATTTTGGCACAATAGATTTAATAATTTCTGTTCTTTCAAAATGTATTAATTCTATAGATTAATAGATTTATTTTAATGTAGCTAGTTTAATTTGAGTTTCTGACAAAGAATAGAAAAACTAATGTTGAGAAAGCTTGTTTGTGGACTCTGTTCACAACCGCTCAGGTAAGAACAGGCTCAAATGCAACAGGTGATTTTAAATAAAAACAGGATTTTGGTTATTAAAGATTTCCAATTTATTTGAACTGGATTTAAATCTGGATTATCCACAATATTCTATATAGCAGAATCTCACCTTTTTATCCCATTCCCAAAATTGCAAGCTGCCAAATCCATCTCGGCATGCTCATCTCATCATTCCACTGCTTGCAACAGCCCTACATTCCTGCAAGGAATCTCCACCTTAATCCTGGACCTTTAGGACAAAACTGAAACCTCATCACCTCATCCTGAGCATGTGGAACTTTAAATTTACCTTTAACAATTATTCAGTCTCAGTGTTAAATAATCCCAGTATAATGAAGATGCCAATTTTGTTTTGAACCTAATATAGCAATAATTATGGAATCAGATCCCAAAAAAACAAAATTCAAATGAAATTATGGTTATGGGTTGTATAGACTAAAAAAGTGCATCATCTGACCCATGAGGAAAAAATGTTAGTAAAATGCCGAAATATCTAATTCTGCTCCTATATCTGATGGTCCAAAATTCTCAGGCGTTCTCAGCAGAAAGCATTGTTTTTCCACATTCTTCATACTCTAGACTATTTGAGCTTTTCGTATCTTGAATCATTCTTATGGTTGTGCCCCAATTATTTTATTTGTCGGTAAGACCATTATTCCCTTGATTCAAAATGATTTTGATATTATACTTAACATAAACAAGCTGAAAATTTAATCACCTGTTGCTACTAGACTTATTCTATATAGGAGTTAATGGTCAAGTTGTTCTGTAGCTTGTGAAAAGCCAGTAGTGTGTGCAGAGGGAAAAATTTGAAATTGTGTACTGTGTACTAAGCTTTTGTAATTTTATTCACTATATCTCCTGTTATTCATGAGGGGTCAAGGCAAAGTGGTAAGAGGATAGGTAATGACTGGATCCAGGCACCAGATATGATTCATTTCCTTTTTTAAATATTGTCCTTTTTCTTTTTCAATTATCACAGCCCAGGTTTTGCAGCAAACAGTGAAGGAAGATCATGAACATAGAACAGTACAGCACAGGACAGGCCCTTTGGCCCACAATGTTGTGCCGACATAGCTAATCCCTCCGACCTACAGAATGCCCATATCCCTCCATTTTCCTCTAATTCATGTGCTCATCCAAGCCCCTCTTAAAAGCCCCCAACATATTTGCCTCCATCACCCTATCAGGCAACGCATTCCAGGCATCCATCACCCTCTGAGTAAAAAATGTATCCCTCACATCTGTTCTGAACCTACCCCCTCTCACTTTGAATGCATGCCCTCTGGTATTGGATCACTCAATAATGGGAAAAAGGTATTTCTTGTCCACCCTATCTATGCCCCTCATAATTTTATACAATTTTTTACACTTACCTTGGCCTCAACATTTGTTGGCTTTTTATAGTTATAGGAAATTGAAATAAGGTTATGAATTTTACAAGGGGGTCTGTAACCTTTGTGAACAAAGAAACAATAGTAAGTCTTCTTAACTGATCAGGTTAAAGAATAATTGCCGTAACGTGTGTGGTCCAATTAGGAAGTGTAATTTTGAATATCTAATTTAGTGCCAAATCTCTTACACAGGGAAAATAAAGATTGGAAAAGAAAGATCAGATTAAAAGGAGAATATTATTTTTATTAAATTCTCTGACATTTAATATCTGAGTGAAAGAGATCCCACACTTAAAAACATTTTTTTTGCCAGAGTGATTGTTTAGCATTAGTTTTGAGTAATCATGCCAGAAAAAAATCACTTGCACTTGAATGGACTAGCACCATCTTGTTCTATGGATATCTTTCTTAATAATTTAATATGCCAATTGTTTTCAGTTAAAGAACATTTCAAACTATTTGAACTATGAATTATTCCATTCCAGAAATGTGCAGACACAAACAGACAGATCAGGGGAATATGAAAATAATTTTCCAGATTCAAACATCTACTTTGAGAGATTGAAAAATGAATACAGGTGAATAATAATTCAAATCTATTGTTATAATCTTTAGATTCTTACTTCCCTTTATGCTGCATAATCCTCATACTTGTTTTGTCTCCCACCTCCCAACTAATTCGATCAATTAATTTCCATGTACTCTTATTTCACTTCCAATTCTCCAGTGTCAACTACAACATTCTTTGCACCCTTTTGCTAGTCTGTAGGATTTCTGCTGTACTTTGCCTTTATAAAATCCTGTCCTTTTAATTTTGACTTACATTTTACTTCGATTGTTCAATTGGCTCTCATTGCATACATTTGAATGTATTATATAATGCTTATAAAGTCAGCGGCATAGAACTGAAAAGCAAGGAAATTGCATCAAAATTGAATAGAACCCTGGCTAGGTTGCAGAGTGCTTTGGACAGATTTAGTCTACATGTTACAAATAGAATAAGGAGACAATGGATTAGATTTACCAAGTTGATTCGAAAACTAACCTGATGACTGAAAAGACTAGAGTTCTTATCGCTACGAAAGAGAAAACTTAGGCATTAAATCTGAAGAGGTTCGAGAAGTTAGATCTACAGAAGTTAGTTCCACTAGGTGGTACCCTGAGGGTGGGGTTTGGGCAGATGAAGTTGATGAGAAATCCAAAACTAGTGAACATTTGGGAAGACCTTCTTTACCTGGAAAGTGGCAGAACTTGTAGTTGAAGAAAGTACTAGAAGACTGGATAAGTACATGAGAGAGAAAGGAATAAAAGGATACACATAGCTGAAAGGGGGTGGGATGAAAGAGCACAGACCGGGACGAACCTTCGTTGGTTGGGGCATTGAGTGTAAGAGTCAGGAAGTCATGTTGCAACTATATAAAACTTTCATTTGACTGCACTTGGAGTATTGAGTGCAATTCTGGTCACCTCAATATAGGAAGGATGTGGAGGATTTGGAAAGGGTACGGAAAAGGTTTACCAGGATGCTGCCTGGATTAGAGGGCATGAGCTATAAGGAGAGGTTGGACAAACTTGGTTTGATTTCTCTGGAGCCTCAGAAGCTGAGGGGAGACCTGATAGAATTTTATAAAAATATTGGAGGCATAGATAGGGTAGATGGTCAGAATCTTTTTTCCCAAGGTAGAAATGTCAAATACTAGGGGACATGCATTTAAGGTGAGAGGGGGAAAGTTTAAAGGAGATGTGCAGGGCATGTTTTATTTTTACACGGAGTGTTAGGTGCCTGGAACGGGCTGCCAGGGCTGGTAGTGGAAGCAGATACGATAGTGGCATTGTAGAGGCTTTTAGATAGATCCATGAATACACAGGGATGGAGGGATACGAATCATGTGCAGGCAGAAGAAATTTAGTTTAATTTGGCATTGTGTTGGGCACCAACACTGTGGGCCGAAGGGCCTGTTCCTATGCTACATTGTTCTATGTTCAATGAGTACCAGTTTCGGTGCAATAAACAAATGGAACAAAATTTGTGATGGAATTAACTTTGAAACGGTCGTTGTCAATCTCTGTGAAATTATCTGTAATTTGAGATGTTTATGTAGGCATAATTTGGCATGTAAATTCCAAGGTTGCTGTAGGTGATTCCATACTTCTCTGCAGTTTCTGCATTGACAGTTTGTTTAACAGTAATTGAGGGTAATCACTTGGACTGATGTGAATTTAAATTATCCAAGAATTAGTCTAACTGCAAAATTCCCTGAAAGTGTGAAGGCAAGACACCAAGTAATTGCTACTTTGGAATGTACGCTTTGATTTCTTGTGTATTGAAACAATTTCACCAGTTACACAAAGTGTGCTGGAGTTGAAATAGCTCGGAAATCTGATGTTCGTCTGGTTCCCTTTTTGTGATGAATTCAGAAGACTGCACCATTGCATTGCTGAAACAAGTTGATGTCTATTTCTGGTGCTGATTTTCAGTTACAGTTCTTTAAATTCATTGGCCAAGGCATAGAATACAAGAGCAGGGAGGTCCAACTAAAACTCAGAAAACATTAGTAGTAGCCACAGCTTGAGTTCCACTCAGAGATTTATTCACCAAAATACAGCAAAGATGTGAAAGGACTAGAAAAGGTGTTGCAAGAAAACTGTAAATGCAGAGCCTGCAGAGAAGTATGGAATTACCTAGGCAACTTTGGGATTCTTTGTTTAATTCACCACCAAAATTTTTCTGCTGTATTGAAATTTGTATCCCATAAAATCCGTGTGAAATTGTCTAATTTTGCTCCAGGCAATATAAAGAACGACGTGATCAGGAGCTACCAATGTACATTGAAGACGAATATAAGAAAGAACGGAGAAGGCGACCTGTTTCAGCCACAGAAAAATCTAGGTAAATATCCCTAATATTGCAGCGGCTGCTACCGCAATGTGAAAACAAGACACTAATTGAAGGGTTTCAGAACAAGAACTGGTTTATTTTCCAGCCTTGTGCTGGCCTTTTAAGAGATACTGTTCCCGCCTACTTCAAACGGCAATGACATATACACTACGTCATCAAACCTTTCCCGTGTGCAGTTCTCCCTGTCGCTTGGGGAAGACGAAGGCCCAATGCCATCTTGGGCCTCGCCGCTCCGACGACATGCGACCCGACCGCCGAGCTGGTTCGCTTGCTCGGACGGTTATCGCTACACAACCGCCCCCCCAGAACCAGTGATATGGTCCCCAAGGTCCACGGGCTGTGTTAGCCATTGCTTAGGAGGTCGGTCTCTGTGGCGGGACCTTGGTGTGTCGTTGAATTTTCGATGTCTGGCAGTGCGGACAAGTCCTGGCCCAGTCACTGACCTGTTTGCGCAGGCCATGTCAGAGGAACTTGCTGGCGACCAGTCGGACAGTTGATCTGATGGACGAGTGCGCCAACCCATGTATCGAGTCGAAAACGCGTTTCCGCCAGGCTGCAGGAATTATAGGGCGGGGTTGACCTGTTGCGATGTCGCAAAGGAGGGTCCGCTGACCTGGACCGACTAAGAAATCTTGGAGCTGCAGGCCCAAGACTGCGGTTCTGTAGCTGGGCAACTCGTTGTCGGCTTGCTGTGCATCAGCCAGGGCCGTGTAGTCGACACCCAGGGACAGGCTGTGGATGGTTGGTCTGGAAAGTGTGTCAGCAATGACATTGTCCTTTCCAGAGACATGTTGGATATCCGTTGTGAATTCGGAAATGTAGGACAAATGTCTCCGCTGATGAGCTGACCAGGCATCGGAGACTTTGGAGAAGGCGAAGGACAAAGGCTTATAGTCAGTGAAAGCGGTGAAAGGCCTGCCTTCTAGAAAGTACCGGAAATGCCGGACCGCCAGGTACAGCGCTAGAAGTTCCCGATCAAAAGCGCTGTATTTCAGTTCGGGTGGTCTAAGGTGCCTGCTGAAAAATGCCAAGGGTTGCCAACAGCCTTTGATTAGTTGTTCCAGTACTCCTCCAACCGCAGTGTTGGATGCGTCCGCCGTGAGGGCGGTTGGGACGTCTGTCCTAGGGTGTACAAGCATTATGGCATCTGCCAGGGCATCCTTGGCCTTAACGAAGACAGCCGCAGCCTCGTCGTTCCAGGCGATGTCCTTGCCCTTACCACCCATCAGCGAGAACAAAGGTTGCATGATACGGGCTGCTGCAGGGATGAATCGATGGTAAAAGTTGACCATCCCCAGGAATTCCTGTAGGCCTTTGACCGTGTTGGGGAGGGCAAAATGGCGGATAGCGTCTACCTTGGCGGGTAGGGGTGTTGCTCCATCACTGGTGATTTTGTGGCCAAGGAAATCGATAGAGTCAAGTCCGAATTGGCACTTGGCCAGGTTGATCGTGAGGCCGAAATCACGGAGACGGGACTACAGTTGGCGGAGGTGGGAAAGGTGTTCTTGGCGGTCATGGCTGGCAATTAGTATGTCATCTAAGTAAATGAACACGAAGTCCAGGTCTCGGTCTACCATGTCCATCAGCCGCTGGAAAGTCTGCGCAGCATTCTTAAGGCCAAATGGCATTCGAAGCAACTTGAAGAGGCTGAATGGGGTGATAATTGCAGTTTTGGGGACGTCATCCGGGTGGACCGGGATTTGGTGGTATCCCCGAACGAGGTCCACCTTGGAGCTGATGCGGGCCCCATGTAGGTTCGCTGCGAAGTCCTGGATGTGAGGGATGAGGTAGCGGTCCAGGGTGGTGGCATCATTAAACCTGCGGTAGTCGCCGCAGGGCCTCCACCTGCTGGTGGCTTTGGGGACCATGTGCAGGGGGGAGGCCCAGGGGCTGTCTGACCTGCGAACGATTCCCAGCTCCTCCATGCGACGGAACTCTTCCTTTGCCAGGCGGAGCTTGTCTGGAGGTAGTCGTCGTGCTCGGGCACGAAGGGGTGGCCCTGTGGTAATGATGTGGTGCTGCACCCCGTGTTTGGGCATAGAATTTGTAAACTGAGGTGCCAAAACTGATGGGAATTTGGCTAGGAGCTTGGTGAACTCGTTGCCTGACAGGGAAATGGAGTCCAGGCGCAGGGCTGGTAGGCTGGCTTCTCCCAGGGGGTAGGTCTGGAAAGTTCTCAAGTGGACTAGCCGCTTCCCTCGCAGGTCGACTAACAGGTTGTGGGCCCGAAGGAAATCGGCTCCTAGGAGTGGTCGGGCGACGGTGGCAAGGGTAAACGTCCAGGTAAAACGGCTGCCGCCGAATTGTAATTGAAGTGTACGGGTACTGAAAGTCTGTATAGTTGTGCCATTTGCGGCATTGATTACCGGACCTTGTTGCCTGTTACGAGTGTTGTGGCCGGTTGGGGGCAAAATACTGACCTCTGCTCCAGTATCGACGAGGAAACGTTGCCCGGACTGCTTGTCCCGAACGAATAGGAGGCTTTGTCGGCGGCCAGCCGTTGTAGCCATCAGCGGCGGCTGGCCCTGGCGTTCCCCTGACTTGTAGGGTGGGCAGCATCGACGGGCCTCCGCGCCCCACCTCTGATGGTAGAAACACAGCTGGTTGCCAGTGTCGTCATCTGTGTCTCTGGGGTGTGGTCGCTCAGTTGCTGGGACTGGTTTAGGCAGGCGTTGGGCTTGCGGCCTGGCGATTTGGCCGACGGACGACCCGCTCTCACATTTGGCCTTCCACAGGACATCTGCCCGGGCAGCTACCTCACGTGGGTTGTTGAAATCAGCGTCGGCCAACAGCAGGTGAATGTCATCAGGTAGTTGTTCAAGGAAGACCTATTCGAACATTAGGCAGGGCTCGTGTCCCTCAGCCAATGCCAGCATCTCATTCATTAGGGCGGATGGGGATCTGTCCCCCAGGCCGTCGAGATGAAGCAGGTGGGCGGTGCGCTCGCGACGGGAGAGGCCGAAGGTCTGAATCAGAAGGTCTTTGAAAGCTGGGTACTTATCTTCCTTTGGAGGAGATTGGATGAAGTCTCCGACCTGGGCGGCTATCTCCTGGTCCAGAGAGCTGACCACATGGTAGTACTTTGTGGAGTTGGAGGTGATCTGTTGAAGGTGGAATTGTGCTTCGGCCTGGCCGGACCAGACGCTGGGACGAAGTGTCCAAAAGGTGGGCAGCTTGAGTGCCACTGCATTGGCTGCTGCGTTGTTGTCCATTGTGCGAGTCCAAAATCCGTTTGGACCGTCGGGGTCACCAGTGTAGCGGCTGCTTACCGCGATGTGAAAACAAGACACCAATCGTAGGGTTTCAGAACAAGAACTGGTTTATTTTCCCGCCTTGTGCGGGCCTATTAAGAGAGACTGTTCCCGCCCACTTCAAACGGCAATGACGTATACTGCTACGTCATCAAACCTTTCCCGCGCGCGGGTTCTCCCTGTTGCTCGGGGAAGACGAAGGCCCAATGCCATCTTGGGCCTTGCCGCTCCAATGACGTGCGACCCGACTGTTGAGCCGGTTCGCTTGCTTGGATGGTGAGTCGCTACAGTATTGTGTTTTCCTGTTTCTTAGCAAGGTATTCAGCATATACTGTTTAAAGACCCAGGGAAGCCAACCCCTTTTATACTTGTTTTTCTCTTTTGCTGCTTTGTCCTATCTCAATTGGCATTGGGAAGTTTAGGAAAGCTTACCTTTCATAGTTCTTCATTAGAATCATAGAAATTTACATCACATGAAGGAGATCATTGACTTAATCATATCCATAATGGTCAAAAGGGGACTTTGGGCTAGTCCCACTTTCCTGCTCTTAATCCCTAACCCTGCAAATTATGCTGTTCAAGCATTGATACAAATACTTTTTAAATGTAATGAATGCCTTTCACCACTCACTGAGTTTTGTTTCCCCAATACTCCTCTGCTCCTTTTTCTAATTAACTTAGATCTATTCCTCAGTAACCACAATGCTGAAGGAAATGAGTTCTTTCTGTTTGCTTTGTCTAGGTGTCTCAAAATTTTATTCACCTCAATTAAATTTCTCAGTCTTTTATTCAAAGAAAACAAGCCCAGTCTAGATGGTCTTATAACTATACTTCTCCAGTCTTGGCAACACCCTTTCTAGTCCTTTCACATCTTTGCTTTATTATGGTGAATAAATCTCCATGTGGTGCTCAAGCTGTGGCTCCTACTAATATTTTTTGAGTTTTAGTATGACCTCTCTGCTCTCGTATTCTATGCTTTGGCCAATAAATTATTTGGATTAATTGTAAATTAAGTCATGAGAGTCTGATCACCAAGTTCAGATGCATTCAAATTAATGAGAACACGAATTAAAATTTTACACTGGTAGTTCTCCAGGGTTTGTAGAATGCATATTCAATTCATGAGACCAAAAGTTACAAACCTCTATTTGATACAATACTTAGCTAAAGGTTCATGTTTAGCTTAAATGAGTCTACAACAAAAAAGTACACATTATCATATTAAAAATAGAAATAAGATCATTGAATGAGTTATGAAACCAATTTTTCTGCATTTCTTAGCAATCTTCTGTTGTGCTGTTAGCAGGCCCCTCAAAGCATAAGAACTTGGGAGAAGTAGGCTGTTCATCCCCCTTTAATATCCTTGTCCAGTAAAACTGGTATCAGTCTTAAACAACTTAAACCTACTAAGCTGCATTAGAATCTACTGTCTTATATGGGGAAAGAATTGCACATTTGTAGACTGTCAATCTAGGCTGCAGAGAATTTTTTATTGAATTGAGTATTGTTTTTAATTTTTTGTTTCCCTTTTGGATAGTTTGGATAGTTGTATAGTTTAAGATCTGTCTTTCCTTAGGTGGGCACAGATGATCCTAAAATACATTTCAAAGAAGCAGTGGGGTATTATTCCCCTTGTCCTGGTTAATATTTATCCCCAAATCAACATCAATATTATCACATTGCTGTTTGTGAGGGCTTGTTTTACCCAAATTAGCTGTTAAATTTCCTGCATTACAACAGCACTTAATTTTGAAAGCACATAGTGCTTGTAAACTATTGCCACTGCACAAAAAAACATCTATGCATCTTTTTGAATGCTTTATATGTAAGTGGAAAATTCCAAAGCAATAATTTGTTAAGCTACAGACAGAAAATATTTGTTTAGTTTTCATGCCACAGGGAACAGCCTTCCAAAGTTGGTAGGAAATAATGCGGCAAGAGGGAATGAGAACAATTGTTATTAGATTAAGAAAAGTACTAGGTAAAGTAATGAGACTAAATACTGACAATTTTCTGGCACAGTTGGTATGGTGTGTGTTGCTATTTATATCACAGTTTTTTTTGTTTAATCCCAGGAAGATTTATTATTTTTAGTTTTGCATTTGTTATAAGGACAATATTACCTTTTGATTATGTCTTGCCATCTAGTAATAGTACCTCTGTCATAGTCTTAATATTTTTCTATTCCAATAGATATTTGATAAATGAAGTACGTGATTCACCAAGGGAACGGTCCAAGTCTGCTTCAGTAAAGGATGATGCTATATTTGGTACTGGTTTATTATTAGGTAAGTTAGAACTTTTATTAAATGTTATTAACCGACATGTTGGTTGCAGCCTTATTATGAAGTAGTTTCTAAACCAGGAATTCAGCATACACTTGGTTCTGAGTCAACTTTCTCAGAAATTCTCAGTGTATCTATATGAAAAACATTTAATTTGAGGCACGTCAAGAACTTCAGTGTATTTGGCAGCCAGCTATGTATGCCTGATAGAAACATAGAAAAACTACAGCACAATTCAGGCCCTTTGGCCCACAAAGCTGTGCCGAACATGTCCCTACCCTAGAAATTACTAGGCTTACCCATAGCCCTCTATTTTGTTCCCCTCCATGTACCTATCTAACAGTCTCTTGAAAGACCCTATCGTATCCGCCTCCACCACCATTGCTGGCAGCCCATTCCACGCACTCACTACTCTCTGAGTAAAAAACTTAGCCCTGACATCTTCTCTATATCTACTCCCCAGCACCTTAAACCTGTGTCCTCTTGTGGCCACCATTTCAGCCCTGGGGAAAAGCCTCTGACTATCTACCCAATCAATACCTCTCATCATCTTATACACCTCTATCAGGTCCCCCCTCATCCTCTGTCTCTCCAAGGAGAAAAGGCCGAGTTCCCTCAACCTGCTTTCATAAGGCATGCTCCGCATTCCAGGCAGCATCCTAGTAAATCTCCTCTGTACCCTCTCTTTGGCTTCCACATCCTTCCTATAGTGAGGTGACCAGGACTGAGCACAATACTCCAAGTGGGGTATGACCAGGGACCTATATAGCTGCAACATTATCTCTCGACTCCTAAATTCAATTCTCCGATTGATGAAGGACAATACACCATATGCCTTCTTAACCACAGAGTCAACCTGTGCAGCTGCTTTGAGCGTCCAATGGACTCAGACCCCAAGATCCCTCTGATCCTCCACACTGCCAAGAGTCCTACCATTAATACTATATTCCGCCAACATATTTGACCTACCAAAATGAACCACTTCACACTTATCTGGGTTGAACTGCATGTGCCACTTCTCAGCCCAACTTTGCATCCTATCTATGTCCCTCTGTAACCTCTGACAGCCCTCCAAACTATTCACAACACCCCCAACCTTCGTGTCATCCGCAAACTTATTAACCCACCCCTCCACTTCCTCATCCAGGTCGTTTATAAAAATCACAAAGAGTAAGGGTCCCAGTACAGACCCCTGAGGTACACCACTGGTCATCGACCTCCACTCAGAATACGACCCTTCAACAACCACCCTTTGCCTTCTGTGGGCCAGCCAGTTCTGGATCCACACTGCAATGTCCCCTTGGATCCCATGTCTCCTCATCTTCTCCATAAGCCTTGCATGGGGTACCTTATCAAACGCCTTGCTGAAATCCATATACACTACATCTACTGCTCTCCCTTCATTGATGTGTTTAGTCACATCCTCAAAAAATTCAATCAGGCTCGTAAGGGAGGACCTGCCCTTGACAAAGCCATGCTGACTATTCCTAATCATATTATACCTCTCCAAATGTTCATAAATCCTGCCTCTCAGGATCTTTTCCATCAGCTTACCAACCACTGAGGTAAGACTCACCGGTCTGTAAACCCCTGGGCTCTCCCTACTCCCTTTCTTGAATAAGGGAACAACATCCGCAACCCTTCAATCTTCTGGAACCTCTCCCGTCTCCATCGTCGATGCAAAGGTCATCGTCACAGGCTCCTCAATCTCTTCCCTCGCCTCCCACAGCAACCTGGGGTACATCCCATGCATTGTGTTAGTTGTTTTGCTGCTGATGTTCTGGCTACCCCTTCCCCTTTCCTCTCTCCAAGGGGCAGAATGAAGTCATGCAGGGTCCTACTGATGTGCAGGGCCTTGCAGTTTAAGAAGGGAACTTCTTCATAGCACAGATGAACAGCAGTGAATCTGCGAAAGATAAGTTCACACTTGATATTTGGGACAGCAGCAAGTATGGATAGGGTGTTGCTGGCATAAGTTTTGGCCCAATGTTTTCCTTGAAACTTTCCAAGTCGTGGAAAGGCATCATCTATAAATTTACTTGTGTTTCATAGTTATTACTAAAAGTATGTGAAATGGTTTAAATTTTCTGAATATCCTATTCTGGAAATATTGTTATGCACAATACACTTCAAAGTGTCATCTTATTCTCTCAATACACTTCAAAGCGTCATCCTTTTCTCTTTCCCAATTATGAATGCTGCTTTCCTTCTGTGGGGGGGTGTGGTGGGGGTCACAAGGAATATTTGGTCACTTTCAGCAAGAGAAAGTTGTAACCTGTGGAAACTGAGTAATTTTAACTACATCCTGTCTAATACATTGGATCTTTGATTGCATTGCTAAAATTTAATGTTGGTAAGTGGTTTATTATTATCACGTTTACTGAGATGCAGTGAAAAGCTTTGCTTTGCATGCCATCCAGACAGATACATAAGTACATCATTCCATATATGTACCATTATAAGTATATGCTTATACTGTATTTGTGATGCTTTAGTTATGGTCAAATCATCAGTCCTGGGTCAATTTTTTTGGCTTCATTTCCCCATTCTATCTTTGATTTCTGATGAACTATGGACAAAAACTAAAAGGGATTATAGGCCAGGGTTAATTGAATCTGGGTATGGCATTTAGTCCCTTTTTTTCCCCAAGTCTTGTATTCTGTTTTTTTTTAACTATTATAAATGTTCGTGCCTACACTTCTAATGGAAACTGTTTAAAATTGGAATGTTGTGACTAAATCCTTCAAGAAGCTGGCATTCTTAATGTGTGGATTGGGATCCAATTTACAATGTTAAGTTGGTGAGGGTGGAGATGGAATGGTGGAGGTCAGATCTGGATGAGCACAATCAATCTGTGAGATTGGGGCATTGCGACCATCAGAATCGTTAAAGGTTGGAATGTGAGAATTGGGGCCAGCAGAATTAATGTCAGAAGTAGGGGTGTCAGGATTAGCAGTTATGAGGTTGGGGAAGGATGTTGGATGAGGTGGGTGGAGAAGTCACGACTGTTGTTTGTAATGTTTAGGTCAGAGAGTGGCTTTTGTAATGTTAGTGAGGCAGCTGTATCTGGGTTGGCAGACATTGTGCTTCTGGGGGGAGAATGGGTGGAATTATGACCAGCAGAATCAATGAGAGTGTGGTTGATCACTGAAACAATCAGTGCTAGAGGTGGGGGTTGATGACTGGCAAAATCAATGGTTCTGATTGGAAAAGAGAAGGTCAAGGAATTGGGCTTGTGTAGGGATGGAGATCCATGGGTGGTGATGGGATAGAATGGGCCAAAGGATACACGTAAGTTAATATTGGCCAATATCCCATTCTGGTGCTGGGAATACCAGGAGTAGCCTATGATGATCACTCCTGGGATAACATGGTTCAAGTTTCTCTGCAGTACTTCAAAATGACTGTTGCATAGGAAGTAACTTCGTCACAACAGCTTGGGGAATTATATCAACTTGTCTGCCTTTGACAGGAAAACCTCCTTTGGGATGTCATAAATAAATTTCTGAAGTGACAGAAAATGACCATTGTGTTTCACAGTGTGATAAAATGATTTTCAATTACACAATTTTGAAAGAGATGTTACACAATTGAGTTTCTAGGCTTATGTCTGTACATTTTACATCTTTCCCATCCTGTCATGAGTCTTTCTTATTGTTTACTATATCTCTGTTTTGTCCCATATGCAGCCTTTGAAATTATGCCCAGATGAGTATCACTACCTACCAATAAAAAGTAACGAATTCAACATCATACGCGAGTGATGCATTATACACTTCCCTTCTGAAAAAAGAACTGTTTACTACCAGTCTACTTTCCAGGATATGTTCAATGAGATCACTTAGTTTTCTGTTTATATTACCATAAAACTTTGAAACACTTCTATTTTTACCTTAAGGAATATTGATATTTCCATCTCCTTAGCAAGCATCCTGTTATTCACTAGATAGGTGCATAATACTCATTTTTCACCTCAGTAATGCCCTCTGTATCTGAGAATTTTTTTCAGTCTCTAATCTATGTTGAACATCCTTCAACAGCCCTTTTTATATTTATTTATTTTCTTTCATGATAACTTCTAACTGCTATCCTATGCTCATTGGCCTAAAAATTCTATCATGTAGCAGAACATTGATGAATGCTGTATGTAGGATTTCTCTTGAAAAATTATCAAAAATTATCTTGTATAAACCACAAAATTATCATTTTTCCTTTTGTGTGCATCATGCGTGGTGGCTCCCAGATGTGCATTATACAGATATTAGAGTAATTTCCCTTTTTTCATCGACTATTTGATTTAAATGTCAAATGTTGCTGAATACAAGTTACTGCAGATATACTGGGCCACCCTTGATTTTGTTTGCCAAAAGATTTTAAATTAGTTTATTGTTCATAATCATGGAATTAGATATTTGAAAATTCTTTTATCTTAGTGAATTTTATTGATGTTAATCACAATTTTTAGGTAACAATGAGCGTGAGAGTGCTCAAAGAAGAAGAAGGGAAAGATACAGACAAGAATTGTTGGAACAAATATCAGAAAGGCAGAAAAGCAAGAAAAGGTATACATCTTATATTTGGTGTGAATTGCTTTATAAATTTATTTCAATACATAAAGGTTATTAGCACTGTAACTGGTATGAAAGTACTTTAAATTCATCCACTTTTTTGCAGTATTTTGTTTTCCTTGAAGCGAATCTTGGTTGCTTTTAGTTTACAAATATGAGCTGATATATTATGAATTACATAATTATTTGGTTAAGATGCTGTTCAATGTTAAGGATCGGTTCAGTATTAAGAGGGTAGGGCTGGTCATCTGTTCTCTATCATTTTCACTGTTTTTACACTGAATAAATGTAATGCAGGATCTTTCCAATCAAAACTGACAGACTCTTCCAGAAATGATTTGAGAGAAAATTAAATCGCATCCCAGGCATATTGGGTGTCAAAGCTATCAAGGAGATTGAAGACAATCACAATCAAGGACATTCACAATCACCAAAACTAGTAAAAATGTAAAATTATTGACTTGCTAAAATTCTTAAAAACATTACGAAACAATGAAAAAAAATCAAGTTAAAATAAATTCAATTAGATAAAAAAAAACAAAATATGTTCTCTTGAGTTTCTGTTTTCAAATTAGTTGGTCCACTGATACTGCACCAGGTTCAATGGGCAGATTTCCCAGCCTAAATCCTGGAAAATCTGTGGAAATTTGTACTCCACCACTGGATTCCAGAGGAGTCAACTGCAAAGCAAAGTTGACCCTTCAGTGGCAATCCACTGTGTGGACCTTTGGGACTTTTGCCTTCACTTGGGAGTCCTGAATGTTCCCATAGTTATGTAGCTAAAGTTTGGCAGTTCTGAGTAGAACTGCTTTTTTTTCCTCTGTAGATCTGGGGGCAATTCTGTTGAAAACTGGTTAAGTAAATAATTATTTTGTATCCGTCTTGGGGCCTGTTGCTGATCCTGGAAAAGAGAAAGTGTGGAAAATTTGAGGGAAAATCTATCAGTTGGAATAATTTTGCCTTTACTCCGTAGGGAGAAGGAACTTGAGCTCAATGTTGCTGCTTCAGGAGCTGTGGATCCAGAGAAGGAGGTAAGAATTTGTCTTTTTTCATCATTCTGTACCTTGAATATGGATATGAATTCTTTTGCAAATGCTTAGGTTCAGCATACATTCTGAGCATAGGTTTGTTTGTTACTTGAAAGTCTAAAATTATTCCATTGGAGACATTCTATGATTATCTCATAAGCAGGAGAAAGAAATGGGAATTTATCCTTACTATGGTTGCATGATGATTAATTACATCAGTATTACACCACAACAATTCACATTTGGAAGAAAAAGAGTGTAAATTACAGAAGAAAATTGGAGATGTAAACAGGAAAGTTGTAGAGTGTAGAGAAAAAGCAGAGGCTTGAGACTAGTTGAATAGCTCTTTTAATGAATTGGTGCAGGTACAAGAGTTTAAAAAAGTTTTTAAACATTGCTTTTTGATTTAATTCTTAAGTACCCTGGTTCTAATCTTAAAATTTGATTCTTCCCATCGGAGAAAATAATTTTATTGCATTTACCCTTTCAAATCATGGAATCCATACTGTACGTTGTCTTTGCTGACCATGATGTCTATCTATGCTAATCCCATTTCCCTGCATTGGGCTATATCCCTCTGTGCCTTTCCTATTCATATACCTGTCCAAGTGCCTTTAAAATATTGTAATTGTATCTGCCCATCCACCTCCTTTGGCAGCTAGTTCTAGATAACCACCACTTTCTGTGTGGAAAAACTTACCCCAGCACCTCTCCACCTAGTGCCTTCTTGCACCAACAACATTTAATGTTTTGAATACCATATTTAGATCATCTACCAATCTTCCATACTTAAAAGGAAACTAATTTTATGCAACTTCTCCTAATGATTTAACATGCTAAGCATTCTTATGAATCTACAGTGCAACATATCCAGGGCTAGTTTATTTTTCCTGATCAGTAATGCCCAAGCTTGAATGTAGTAATTTAGATGCCATCTAATCAAGGCTCCATGCAACTATTTTTTATTTATTCAAGGGATGCGGACTTCACAGACTAAGCCAGCATTTAATTGCCTATCCCTAATTGTCCTTTGAGAACATGGTGATGATTTGCGGTGTTTGAGGTGTGGGTATTCCCACAATGCTTGGGGAGGGGTTTTCAGCAAATGGTGTCAAGCTACTTGAGCATTATTGAAGCTGCACTCATCCAGGCAGTCATCACACTTCTGACTTGAACCATATAGATAATGGACAGGCTTCGGGGAGTTAAGAGGTGAGTTACTCGCCACAGGATTCCTAGTCTCTGACTTGCACTTGCAGCCACATTGTATATATGGCTACTCCAGTTCAGCTTCTGGTCAATGGTAGTGGAGGATTCACTGATGGTAATCCATTGAACATCAGGGGCTGATAGCTGGATTTTCTCTTTTTGGATATCATCATTGCCCATATTTGTTTGATGTGAATGTTGCCACCTGTCAGCTCAGGACCTGCTTCATTATCTCAGAAGTCACGAATGGTGCTGAACATTGTGCACTCTAACTTCTGACCTTATGATTGAAGGAAGGTCATTGATGAAACAGCTGACGGTGGTTGGGCCTAGAACACTCCCCTGAGGAACTCCTGCAGAGATGTCCTGTGGCTGAGGTGACTGACTTCCAACCACCTTCCTTTGTGCTAGGTATGATTCCAACCAGCAAAGGGTTTTTTCTCCATGAGTCGCATTGACCTCCGTTTAGCCAGGGTACCTTGATGCCAAATTCGATCAAATGCTGCCTGATATACACACTCAATTCACCTCTGGACGTAAACTCTTTTGTCCATCTTTAGCTGTAAAGAGGTCAGGAGCTGAGTGACTTTGTTGGAACCCAAGCTGGGCTTCAGTGAGCTTGTTGGTGCTAAGCCAGTGCTGCTTTGATAGCTCTATCGATTATCTCTTCTATCACTTTGCTGATGATCAAGAGTAGACTAATGGGGCTGTAATTGACTGGGTTGGATTTGTCCTGCTTCTTGTTGTCAGGACGTGTGGTTAATTTTCCACATTGTCAATGTCAGTGTTGTTGCTATACTGGAACAGCTTGGCCAAGGGCATGGCAAGTTCTGGAGCACAAGTCTTCAGTACTCTTGCTGGAATGTCATCAGAGTCCATAACCTTTGCTGTATCCAATGGCCCTAGCCATTACTTATTATCATATGGAATGAATTGAATTGGCTGAATACTGGCATCTACATCGTGCTGGGGACCACTAGAGGAGGCCGAGATGGGTCATCTGCTTGACAATTCTGGCTGAAGATTCTTGGAAATGCTTGAGAAGCATAATTTCTTGTAAACTAAACTCATACTTTAGTTTACATTCTTGAGATTTGAAGATCAGCATTCATTTGCCTTTTTTGACTTTTGTACCTTTCTGCTAACTTTAAATGATGTGCACACTTGGATTTCAAAAACTTTGCTTTTCTGTAGTTTTAATTTTCTTAACGTTTAGAAGATACTCTATATTTTTAATATTAATTCTATGCAATACTGAGGATATTTGGAACACAATATCATCTACAGTAGGAGACTGATGTAACATAATTATTTGGCAACTTAGCCATAAGCTGTTTGAAACTGCCCTACAGTATTCCTTATTGGCCCAGATGGTCCTTAATAGACTTTTGGCATGGATGAAATAGCTTTACTTCTTACTGTCACCACTGTGCACAGATTTCTTTTCCAGATAACCCTTGGCTAATCATAAGACTGTTTTTGGCTCCCATGGTTACTTCTAATGCTTTTCCTTGTTCCTTATCCGATTGTTGCAATATACCTGGGTGAATTAATTCATGAGTATGGTGGTGATTTTGATACCAATGCTGATGACACCCAATTGTAACTCCATCATTTGTTTTGATATTTTGGCTTCCTTTTGCTTTCAAGTTGCTTGGGCAATGTAAAGTGTTGGAGGAGGCACATTTCTATAGTCATGAAGACCACAGACACTGTCTTCAGCATCTGCCACAATTCTGCTCCTTTGTCACTAATTCCATTTCTGAATCACCCCATTTAACCCCAGGATGAACTTTAATATCACATGCTATCCATAACCAGGGCTACTTTCATTTTGGATTATAGCCTGCCTTAGCCCTTTTGTTATTGAAACTTTTATCCTTCCCTTCATCTCTTTGAAGTTAGTTTACTCAAACACTCTCTCTCTTGGGCAAGGTTCTATTCTCCAATCTGTAAAAATCCAGATTGTCCATAACTCTGCATGTAACCCATCTTCAAGCCGTCTTATTCCTCCTTGCTTTTGTTCTTTTCTGCCATTGTCAATTACTTTACTGGCTGCTGCATTGTAACACTCACACTGCATTCCCCACACTTGCCACCCTAAAATATTGTACTTAAAATCTTTGTTATCTCTCCACAAGCTTGCCTACTTAGTGTAATCTATTTCAGCCATTTACCACATCTCAAACTCTACTTCTGAATTTAGGTTCCTTCCCCCTCATCACCAACAGTGTCTAAGTGCTAATCTTTGAGTCCCTGTTTAAGGTTTAGATTCCCACTTAGACAGATCACTTGGCTGTTGCAGCAACATTTATTTTGTTACTAGGTATTGATCAGGCCTCTTGCTGAAAATTATATGGTACTTGCATCCATTCAAACTCTACATTACTTAGACTCGTTAATTGGGCCAACTTGCTGTCATAACATTTAATTTACTTTTTATGGTTTGGAATTTAGTATCTGTTTTCTTTTACCCTTACATAAAATGATATGAATGTTTTCTGTGAAAGTAAATGTAAATGCATTTTGGTGATTGCTATTGATGAAACTATGTAACTTTGTGGCATGTTGGAATTCTCGATTCTATTTTATAGCCAGATCGAATAAGGCAGTTTGGTGCTATTATGCACCAACACGATTCCCGCAGGCGTGATGCTCCTGACCAAAGAAGTGGAGTCCATATTGCAAAATATTCAAGTGATGACGGATCTGCTGAGGGACAGCCACCAGAGCGCCCCAGGGTAGCTTTCCAGACTCCTGCAGTTGATGATAGGAATCTTAACGTTGGCCTGACCAGTGGAATGTGGAACCCCCTTAGGAATATAATGGCTCCGAGGTAAAAGTGTGACAACTAAATTTTACCTATGCTTTTAAACCTTTTTGTAATCTGTTAATAGAAAAGTTGGGAAAATGTAAATTTGCTGTAAAATGTAGGGTTGCATTTTAGGTTGTTAATTCATGAGATGAGGGTGTTGGTAGCAAGACCAACACTTGATTGCAATTGAGAAGGTGGTGGTGAGCTGCATTTTTGAATTGCTGCAGACCATAAGATATAGGAGCAGAATTAGGCTATTCAGTCCATCGAGTCTGCTCTGCCATCCAACCATGGCTGATTTTATTTTTCAACCCCATTCTTCCACCTTCTCCCCATAACCCTTAACTCCCTTACAAATCAAGAACTTATCAATCTCTGCCTTAAATACACCCAATAACTTGGCCTCCACAGCTCTCTGTGGCAGAATCACCACCCACTGGCTGAAGAAATTCCTCCTCTGTTTTAGAGGGACAGCCCTTTATTCTAAGGCTGTGGCCTTGGATCCTAGACTGTCCTACCAATGAAAATGTCCTCTCCATGTCCACTCTATCCAGGCTTTTTGGTATCCTGTAGGTTTTAGGAGATCCCTCCTCGTCCTTCTGAATTCCATCAAGTACAGGCCCAGAGACGTCAAATGCTCCTCGTATGTTAAGCCTTTCATTCCTGGGATCATTCTTGTGACCCTCTCCAGGGCCAGCACATCTTTCCTCAGATCCAGGACCCAAAATTGCTCACGATATTCCAAAAGCAGTCTGACCAACACCTAATAAAGCCTCAGCAGTACATCAGAGGAAAAAAAGGACTGCAGATGCTGGAATATCTAGATGAAAAACACCATGATGGAGGAACTCAACAGACCAGGCAGCATCCATGGAGAAAAGAAGGCGGTCAATGTTTCGGGTCAGGATCCTTCAGGACTGAAGATAGGAAAAGGGGAAGCCCAATATATAGGAGGGAAAAGCAGAGCAGTGATAGATGGATAAAAGAGGGGAGGCGGTGTGGGCACAAGGTGGTGATAGATAGATGCAGGTAAGAGATAGTGATAGGCAGGTGCGAGGCAGGAGGGGAGAGTAGATCCACCGGGGGATGAGTCAAAGGTAAGGAGGAAAAAAGGAGGGTAGAAAAAAGGAGACAGAGGCTAGGCAAAGGAGGAAAAGACCAAATAACCCCTACCAAACAACCCCACACTTCCTTATGCTGTATTCTATCTGCCACTTCTTTGCCTACTCTTCCAATCTGTCCAAGTCCTTGTGCAGACTCCCTGCCTCCATGACACTACCTATTCCTCCACCTTTCTTGGCAACAATGCAATCAGTTCCTTCATTCAGATCATTGATACGAAGATATTTGTATTGTTAGAGTTCCAGAATTTTGACCTCAGCAGAATACTTCAAATTTAGAAGGATGTACAAATTGGATGGGAAATTGGAGTACCCGTTTGCCTGGTGCCCTTGTCATTTTAGTGATAAGGGTTTGTGGGTTTGGAAATGCTGTTGAAGAAGCCTATAGTGCATCTTGTAGACAGTACACCACTGAAGCCCTGGTGGAGAGAATGAAAGTCTTCAAACTGGGGGGTTAAAAAGAGAAAATGCCAGATATATTTAGCAGGTTAGGTTTAGATTTCCACTTAGACAAATCACTTGTCTGTTTCAGTAACATTTATTTTGTTATTAGGTAATGATCAGAGCCCCTTGCTGAAAATTATATGGTATTTACCTACATTCACAACTCCTTTTGATCTACCCATGACAGGATAGAGCAGGAGTTGGATATTAGATTAGATTCTCAGGTGGGTGGCTTTCAATAGCACAAGCCTTGCTAAGTACTCCTTTATCAACATCTTTTGGTGTGACTGTTAATAGGAATCTTATGGGGACCAGCAATGTCAGCACCAAGAGCAATGCGGACACTGCATAGTCAGTAACTAGTGGCTCATCTTTTGTCGTCTGTATGGGTTTAATAAAGAGAGAGAACATTTATCAAGATGTCTGGACTAGTCCAACTATTGTAACACCTGAAGAAGCTTTGTAAAGTGGAAGAAAAAACTGTTCACTAGATCTGTACCCCTAGTATTGGATTTGTTGACTGTCTTGATTCAGCACATTATTAGAATTACAGAATGGTTGCGAGATGCATTGCATTAACTTGCCTAGGTAACATTAACTGAATTTCATGGTCTCTTGGCTCAATTGTGAAAGACAGGATCAACAGTGATATGGAGTAACATCACTAGCAAGTCCCTTTCCAATCTGCAAACTATCTTGACTTGGAGATGTATACCTGGTAATATGTATAGAGCTTTTTGTTCATCGTGACCATTTTTTGTTGTATCTAGGAATCAACTCAATTCTGTTAAAGCAGCAATCTGCCAGTCATAACTTTGGGCATTGATCTGAGTATCAATGTGCTTCAGTGTGATAGAAAGGACTGTTCAGATAAAGTGTGATGGAGTTTATGTTGAATAGTTCTGTGGCAGTGTGATGTAGGAGTATAGTATCAATAAATGACGCAAAAAAGCTCTACCTGACTTCAGATTTTAAAAACATTTTATGTCCTGTCTTTTCATAGAAATTTTCAGTCAGAGCAATGTTGGTAACATGCACAGTTTTGGAGTTGTTGGACAATAATTATATTGAATATCTTAGACTAGAATTTGGGGAACTGAACTAGATACAGTATGTATGAAAATTTGCAGTTATGTGAATACTTGCAATTCATTGCCATTGATTAACTTAAGTTAACGTTTAAAGGTTTAGTTTACTATCCATGGAGGTTAAACACCTATGTTGGCTAATTAGACTAGGTAGAACATAGAACATAGAAAAACTACAGCACAATTCAGGCCCATTGGCCCACAAAGCTGTGCCAAACATGTCCCTACCCTAGAAATTACTAGGCTTACCCATAGCCCTCTATTTTTCTCAGCTCCATGTACCTATCCAACAGTCTCTTAAAAGACCCTATCGTATCCGCCTCCACCACCGTTTCCGGCAGCCCATTCCATGCACTCACCACTCTCTGAGTAAAAAAACTTAGCCCTGACATCTTCTCTATATCTACTCCCCAGCACCTTAAACCTATGTCCTCTTGTGGCCACCATTTCAGCCCTGGGGAAAAGCCTCTGACTATCTACCCAATCAATACCTCTCATCATGTTATATACCTCTGTCAGGTTTCCCCCTCATCCTCGTCGCTCCAAGGAGAAAAGGCCGAGTTCCCTCAACCTGATTTCATAAGGCATGCTCTGCATTCCAGGCAGCATCCTAGTAAATCTCCTCTGCACCCTTTTCTATGGCTACCACATCCTTCCTGTGGTGAGGTGGGCAGAACTGAGCACAGTACTCCAAGTGGGGTCTGACCAGGGACCTATATAGCTGCAACAATACCTCTCGGCTCCTAAATTCATTTCCCCGATTGTCAACCTGCGCAGTTGCTTTGAGCGTCCAAGATGCCTCTGATCCTCCACACTGCCAAGAGTCCTACCATTAAGACTATATTCTACCATCATATTTGACCTACCAAAATGAACACTTCACACTTATCTGAGTTGAACTTGCATATGCCCACTTCTCAGCCCAACTTTGCATCCTATCTATGTCCCTCTGTAACCCTGACAGCCCTCCAAACTATGCACAACACCCCCAACCTTCGTGTCATCCGCAAACTTATTAACCCACCCCTCCAGTTCCTCATCCAGGTCGTTTATAAAAATCACAAAGAGCAAGGGTCCCAGTACAGACCCCTGAGGTACACCACTGGTCACCGACCTCCACTCAGAATACGACCCTTCAACAACCACCCTTTGCCTTCTGTGGGCCAGCCAGTTCTGGATCCACACTGCAATGTCCCCTTGGATCCCATGTCTCCTCATCTTCTCCATAAGCCTTGCATGGGGTACCTTATCAAACGCCTTGCTGAAATCCATATACACTACATCTACTGCTCTCCCTTCATTGATGTGTTTAGTCACATCCTCAAAAAATTCAATCAGGCTCGTAAGGGAGGACCTGCCCTTGACAAAGCCATGCTGACTATTCCTAATCATATTATACCTTTCCAAATGTTCATAAATCCTGCCTCTCAGGATCTTTTCCATTAGCTTACCAACCACTAAGGTGAGACTCACCAGTCTGTAATTCCCTGGGCTATCCCTACTCCCCTTCTTGAATAAGGGAACAACATCCGCAACCCTTCAATCTTCCGGAACCTCTCCCGTCTCCATCGACGATGGAAAAATCATCGTCAGAGGCTCCGCAATCTCTTCCCTCGCCTCCCACAGCAGCCTGTGGTACATCTCATCCGGTCCCGGCGACTTATTCAACTTGATGCTTTCCAAAAGTTTCAGCGCCTCTTTCCTAATATCTACATGCTCAAGCTTTTCAGCCCACTGCAAGTCCCCACTACAATCCCCCAGATCTTTTTCTGTAGTGAATACTGACGTAAAGTATTCATTAAGTACCTCCGCCATTTCTTCCGGATCCATACACACTTTCCCACTACTGCACTTGATAGGCCCTATTCTTTCGCTTCTCATCCTCTTGCTCTTCACATACCTGTAGAATGCCTTGGGGTTTTCCTTAATCCTGCCCGCCAAGGCCTTCTCATGCCCCCTTCTGGCTCTCCTAATCTCCTTCTTAAGCTCCTTCCTATTAGCCTTGTACTCCTCCAGATCTCTAACATTACCTAGCTCTCTGTACCTTTTGTAAGCTTTTCTTTTCCTTTTGACTAGATTTATTATAGCCTTTGTACACCACAGTTCCTGTATCCTCTCGTGATCCCCGTCTCATTGGAACATGCCTATGCAGAACTCCACACAAATATCCCCTGAATAATTGCTACATTTCTTCCGTACTTTTCCCTGAGAACATCTGTTCCCAATTTAATCTTCCAATTTCCTGCCTGAGAGCCTCATAATTCCCTTTACTCCAAGTAAACACCTTTCTAGTCTGTCTGTTCCTCTCTCTCAAGTGCTAACGTAAAGGAGATAGAATTATGATCACTATCACCAAAATGTTCACCCACTGAGAGATCTGACACCTGACCAGGTTCATTTCCCAATACCAAATCAAGCACAGCCTCTCCTCTTGTAGGCCTATCTACATATTGTGTCAAGAATCCTTCCTGAACACACTTAACAAATTCCTCCCCATCTAAACCCCTCACTGTCCGGAGATGCCAATCGATGTTTGGGAAATTAAAATCCCCCATCACAACAACTCTGTTATTCTCACACCTTTCTAGGATCTGCTTCCCTATCTGCTCCTCAATATCCCTGTTACTATTGGACAGCCTATAAAAAACACCCAGTAAAGTAATTGACCTCTTCCTGTTCCTAACCTCCACCCACAGAGACTCCGTAGACAGTCCCTTCACGACATCCACCTTTTCCACAGCCGTGACACTATCTCTGATCAACAGTGCCACCTCCCCCCCCACTTCTTTTACCTCCCTTCCTGTCCTTTCTGAAACATCTAAAACCCGGCACTTGAAGCAACCATTCCAATCCCTGAGCCATCCAAATCGCCGTAATTGCCACCACATCATAGCTCCAAGTATTGATCCAAGCTCTAAGCTCATCCGCCTTGTTCACAATACTCCTTGTGTTAAAATAGACACATCTCAAACCTGTCTCTATGAGAGATCTGACACGTGACCAGGTTCATTTCCGAATAACAAATCAAGCACAGCCTCTCCTCTTGTAGGCCTATCTACATATTGTGTCAAGAATCCTTCCTGAACACACTTAACAAATTCCTCCCCATCTAAACCCCTCACTGTCTGGAGATGCCAATCGATGTTTGGGAAATTAAAATCCCCCATCACAACAACTCTGTTATTTTCACACCTTTCTAGGATCTGCTTCCCTATCTGCTCCTCTCTATCACCTGCCTATCATACCTACTACTAGCTTTCTCTATTTGAGAGCCAAACACCTCTTCTCCAGTCTCTCCAGTTCGGATCCCACCCCCCAACAATTCTAGTTTAAACCCTCCCCAGTAGCCTCCCCACCAGGATATTGGTCCCCCCGGGAGTCAAGTGCAACCCATCCTCTTTGAACAGGTCATACCTGCCCCAGAAGAGGCCCCAATGATCCTGAAATCTGAATCCCTGCTCCTTTCTCCAATCCCTCAGCCACGCATTTAACCTCCTCCTCATTCTGTTCCTATACCCCCTGTCACTATGCACAGGCAGTAGCCCGGAAATTACTACCTTTGAGATCCTACTTCTCAACTTCCTTCCTAATTCTCTATAGTCTTTTATCAGGACCTCATTCCTTTCCCTACCTATGTTGTTGGTACCAACATGTACCACGACCTCTGGCTGTTCTCCCTCCCCCTTCAGGATATCTTGGACGCGATCTGAAACATCCTGGACCCTGGCACCTGGGAGGCAAACTACCTTCCGAGTTTCTTTTCTGCGTCCACAGAATTGCTTGTCTGCCCACCTAACTATAGAGTCCCCCATCTCTCGTGCCCTTCTCTCTCCTTCCCTACCCTCCTGAGCCACAGGGCCGGACTCTGTGCCAGAGACACTGCCACAGGTAGGCTGTCTTCCTCAACAGCACTCAAGCAGGTGTAGTTATTGTCAAGGGGTACAGCCACAGGGGTACTCTCTAGTACCTGACTCTTCCCCTTCCCCTTTCCCCTTTCCCCTCCTGACTGTGACCCACTTGCCTGACTCCCGTGGCCCCGGTGTGACCACCTGCCTATAACTCCTTTCTATCACCTCCTCATTCTCCCTGAGCAGACCTATTTCAGTTCTATATTTTTCATACATTTTATATATTGGTTATATTTCTCAAAGTATTGGCATACTTATGTTCATGTTCTGAGAATGGAATGAAATATAGACTGTGGCATAAACACATGTAATTAATAGTTTTTTTGGCTTAAAATAGAAATGTTGATGTCATGGTGAGTATTGGGAAATTGTTCATAAAAATGTAGGATTTATTAAACAAATTAAAACAAACACATTTCTAATTAAATCCTAAAAAATTTGATGTAATTTATTTTCTAATTGTAGAGTTACAACAGTTCCTCCCCCTCCACCACCTGTGCTGACGGAACATTACCATACACCTTATGACAATGCATATTATTTTTATGGGGCTAGAAATCCTTTGGATCCAAACTTGTCTTACTGTGAGTATATTGTTACATTGGACAACAAGTGTTACTAAAGGGTACTAGCTTTTATTTTTCATGTGGTGATTAAAAAAAAGCATCAATTTATCATGATTGATGCTTTTATAAAATTATAATAAATATTTTGGCCAAATTTTCCATGTGGAGGTTTTGGCTTTTAGTTCCACACAACTGATGCTTGTCATTCTGACTGCACTTTACACCGATACTTCAAGGGGTCCAGTGAACTACCAACATTACCTACTGAGCCCTTGTATCCCTATTCATTTCAATGGAGAGGAATAGCTATAAGTGAAGACTAACCTGTCTTTTAAGTTTTGTGTAAATTGTGGTATCTGCAGAAAGTTCATTTTATAAAGCGGGTAAAACTGGAAATATTCAAGAGATAATCTAAAGAAATCCACTAAGAGTGCGATGTTGAAGTAACATCCATACACTCAATAGGAAGTATTCTAAAATATGGCAAATTGAATTAGAATTCACAGGGAACCATGCAAACTCCACACAAAGCACCAGAAGCCAGGATCAAATCTGGGTTGCTGAAGCATTGAAGCAGCAGTTACACTGGCTGAGCAACTGTTCCTGTTTGTTTGGGCCTTGGCAGGGACACTATACCAATTAAGCTTCCACTTCCATCTGATAACCTGGATTTTCTTTCAATGATGGAGTGAAACAAGAGTTGACTCTCCTGTTCTTTGAGCTTGCTATGTGGGACTAGTCAAATGGTGGGTGGAGGGGGAGTTGCAGGTTTATAATAACTTGGATATGAAGGCCTATTCAAAAGATGCTTTCTTCAAAGGGAATATGCAGGGAGCAATTGAAACACAAACACATAGCCAGAAAAGAACAGCATGAATATAATTTGCAATTTTGGATTGAAGGAATGGTTGGATCACATTAATCTGAACCCAGCCTCCTGCCTGTCCACATGTACTTTTTTCCAAATGCAGAAGGAAGAATAAATTGATCAACCACACCTATGAGAGGTGTACAGCAAAGTAAAACATGCTTTGAGCAGCAAGTAGACTTTGGGCACAATCTCAGGAATGTCCTGACAACCTTTAACATCTCAGGTGGTCAATAACATTTAAAAATGTGAAATGGATTTAAGTTATTCTAAAAAATATATAAATTAAATTAAAATGACATTAAAATATTAATAAGTACAGAGCAATAAAATAAAATAAAATTTATCTGTGGTAATATATTGGTGCCCTGGCAGAGGTATTTATATCATCGTTAGCCATGGGTGAAGCACCAGAAGACTGGAGGGTGGCTAATGTTGTGTCTTTATTTAAGAAGGGCTGCAATGATGTGCCAGGCTGGTGAGCCTAACATTGGTGGTGGGAAAGTCACTGGAGGGAATTCTGAGAGGAAGGATTTAACTGCATTTGGAAAGGCAAGGAGTGATGAAAAATGATCAGCATGACTTTGTGTGTGGTGAAATTGTGTCTCACAACTTTGAGTTTTTGTGAAGAGGATCGATGAGGGCAGGATGGTAGGTGTCATCTATGTGGACTTTAGCAAGGCCTTTGATGAGGTCCTGTGTACTAGGCTGGTCCATAAGATTAGATCCATTGGATACAAAATTGGCTTGGTGGTTGGAGTCAGACAGTAGTAAGGGAGGGTTGTTGTTCAAATTGAAGGCCTGTGACCAGTGGTGTGCGGCAGGGATTGGTGCTGGATCCATTATTGTCTGTCATCTATATTAACAATTTGGATGAGAATGTAGTTGGCATGCATTTAGTAAGTTTGAGGTTGATGCCAAAATTGGTGGTATAGTAGACAGTGAAGAAGGTTATCTAAGATTACAACAGGATTTAGATCAACTGGGAAAGTGGGCCAAGAAATGGCAGATGGAATTTAACTCTGACAAGTATTTCATTTTGGGAAGTTATACCAGGGTAGGATTACCATGGTGAATGTCTGGGCCCTGGAGAGTGTTGTAGAACAGAGAGAACTTGGGGTACAAGTGCATTTTTCCCTGAAAGTGGCAACACAGGTAGACAAGATTCTGAAAAAGGTGTTTGGCAAGTTTGTCTTCATCAGGTCAGTTTGTTGAGTGCAAGAGTTTGGACGTCCTGGTACAGCTGTACAAGACAACAGTGAGACCGCACTTGGAGTATTGTCTACAGTTCTGGTTGTCTAGCTACAGCGGGAAAGAGTGCAGAAAAGATTCATAAGAATGTTGCTGGGACTGAAGAGCTTGAGAGACTGGATAGGCTGGTGCTGTTTTTTCTGGAGCATTGGAGGTTGAGGGGTGACCTTATAAGAGTATATAAAATCATGAGGGGCATAGATAAGGTGAATGGTCAGAGTCTTTTACCCAGGGTAGGGGAGTCTAAAACTACACGGCATAGGTTTAAGGTGAGAGGGGAAAGATTTAAAGGGGATCTGAATGGTGACTTTTCACCCAGAATGATGGTTATATGGAACAAGCTGCCAGAGGAAGTGGTTGAGGTGGATACGATTACTACATTTAAAAAACATTTAGACAGGTACATGGATAGGAAAGGTTTAGAGGGATATGGGCCAAATGTAGGCAAATAGGACTAGCTCTGGTTGGCATATTAGTTGATATGGATGAGTTGGGCTGAAGGGCCTGTTTCCATGCTGTATAACCCTATGCCTCTAAGTCTCTGTCTCCAAGTGTACTTGGAATATTTTGTACAAAATTTTGGTACTGAAGAGGTACCAATAAGGATCATCTTCCTATTAGTACACACCAATTGTGGAGTCCCAGGTACTAGCAAAATCTAACTTGCTAGTATTTTCATCAAGCCTGCACCCATTTGTGGATGTTTGTATGTGTGAGGTACTTATTAAAAGAACTAGGAGGGGAAAAAAGGGTACAAAATATCACTGGCAGCCAAGATTAAGGAAAATCTGAAAGCATTTTACATGTGTATATTAAACACAAGAGGGTAACTTCCATAATCTTATCAGCATCCAGATCCAGATAGCTGAGTAAAATATCACTCACTGGAAATCATTGTTCAGCTTTAAGGATACCATTGATAAGAATGATGGCACAGACACAGGAGCAGACATTTGACTTCCCCAATGTTGATCTTGGCATCCAGTAAGAAGAGGTGGATACCCTAGTGGTGCTCTTGCATGCTTGGGGACCTGGGATGTCCTCTAGGAGAGAAACGTAGAGGCAATAGAAAGTAGTCCTCAGAGTGGCAAATGGACATTGCCATGTAATTATAATAATGAACAACTGGACATGGTCGGTATAAGAGTGAAAAAAGGCCATCTGCCATGTCTGTACAAAAATACTTGCACACTGCTTCTTGCAGCACCCCAAGCGTGCATGTATCATCAACTCATGATCTTGTGCATTCACCACACAATTGGGGGTGGGATGCATGATGTTTTTCACATTTTGGAGGTGGTTTGCTATGATGTTCACCTTGGTTCTATTACTCTCTTAAATTTTTATAAATGACTTAATTAGATCTAGGAGGCAGCATCAGTAAAGTTTTCAGATGGTTTAAAAAATAACTTTGCAACATAATAGTTAATGCTAGGATTTTAAAACTTCAGTAGGAATAAAATTTCCCTTATAAGTAGTAGAGTTTCACTCAGCGATCTGGATTCTGATAAAATTGTGGAAGTTACCCTTTTGCAAATAATATACATATAAAATACTTCTGGATTTTCCTTAATCTTGGCTGCTGGTGATATTTTGTGCACCCTTTTTGTCCTCCTCATTTCTTTATTCAGTACCCCATACACATATGCTTCATTTTTCCTTTATCCAGTCTGATATTCATTGACATCCAAGGTTTCCTTGGACTTTCTGTCCTTGTCTTCCACCCTTTTGGGAATGTGTTAGCACTAAATTCTCATTATTTTGTTTTTGAATGAGCAACAGTGTGCAGACTAAGCTTTACTGCATCTGCATAGAGTTAAGCCAGACATTTTTTTTGTTTCTGAGATTATTGTTGGGCTCTGAATGTCTTCTTTCATGATCATATGTTGATATGTCATTTTATCTTAAGGAGTGCGTATATATGTCCAAGCTTAGGGATATCTGATAATTAAATTGCCATATTGATGAAAACCTGTTTTTTGTGATTAAATTGTTTCTGTCATAACTTGACTTTTTTTTCTTTGTTTTTAAAGCATCTAACTAATTGTAACATAGTAATTGTAGAATAACCTCTACACTAAATATTCCTAAAAGTAATCGTAATTCTGGACACTGAAATATAACTAAGAGGGTAGAGATGGGCTTGTCAAGTTGTACTACTTTGCAGAAAATTGTCAGCTCAGATATGTGATTTTTCTGATGCATGTTTAAGATGAACTGATGGTTGATACTTACCCAATATATTATCTTATTTAACACAATATTATTTAACACTGAATATTTTATGGATTCTATGTTTTATTTCATTTACTCCCAACTACAACACTGAATCCTTTATACTTTACTATATAGATGGACCAGGAGTCATTGGAGCCCATCCTATATCCTTGATCAACCCTCCCAATGGGCTCTCTGATGTAGCCATGCAAGGTTATCCACATACTTCATCTGTAAATCAATCTTTGTAAGTTTTAGCTTTTATCATCTGCCATGTTTCTAATATGTTAAACTGCAATTTTAACAGCTGGTGCAGTTATGTTTTAAACTATGGTATTATGGAATACATAACATACATCCATTACTGTCCTGTAATTTACCACGTTACAGATGTTCATGTCAAACAAAACTCTGCTTAACACAAGTTCTTGCATGTCTCCTGGTACATGCTTCCTGAACATCATTGGTAGAGTTGTCAAAATAAGTTAACTGGTGCATTTCTCTATTTTAAGGTGATGTCTCATAAAAGGATACTGTAGAAAAGGAAAGTTACCTAAATAATGGTCATGACCAGTGTCTCAGATGCTCCACTTTCAAGGATGGTACCTCCTGTGAACCATTGCCATACATTTTTTAGTTTTGCACTTGCCAGGACAGACTTCAGTATCTTAGATATTGCAGGAAAGGATAAAAAAGAAATTAGAAATGGTCATCTTCTTGTGTGAATCTGACTTATCAGTAGTTAACACGATAAGTTTAATTCTGAGAAACCTTAGGTGCCATTTCATCTGTACTTGCCAAAATGGATTTAACTTGCACATAGATGGCAGTGGGCAATCTTCCACAATTAGTCCTGCTGTGGAAATGAAGGGATGGAGGGTGGGTGTGAAGGTTGTGATAATTTACGAAGATTGGGAAAGGATAGGATCAGCTGTGTTCAATGAATAGGGGAGAGTTATTTTTAACTGTGGGCTGACTGGGGGAGTTGGGTTCGTATGGGAGGTTAGATGGAGAGATGATGGGGAGGGTAGTTGCAGCACCTACCACTCTGTGTTTAAACAAAACTTGCCCTGCACATCTCCTTTAAATATTTCCCCTCTCACTTTAAGTGCATGTCCTCCAGTACTTGACATTTCTACCCTGGGAAAAGATACTGATCGTCAACCCTATCGACACCTCTCATCATTTTATAAATTTCTCAGGTCTCCCCTCAGCCTCTGATGCTCCAGAGAAAACAACCCAAGTTTGTCCATCCTCTCCTTGTAGCTCATACCCTCTAATCCAGGCAGCATCCTGGTAAACCTCTTTTCACCCTTTCAAAGCCTCCACATCCTTCCTATAATGGGGTGACCTGAATTGCACACAATACTCCATGTGCAGCCTAACCAAAGTTTTATATAGCTGCAACATGACTTCCTTACTCTTTTAATCAATGCCCTGATCAATGAAGGCGAGCAAGCCATACGCTGCCTTTTCTACCCTATCAATTTGTTTGGCCTCTTTCAGGGAGCTATGGACTCAGACCCCCAGATCCCTCTAAACATCAATGCTGTTAAGGGTCCTGCCATTAACTATACACTTTTCCCTTGCGTTAGACCTCCCAAAGTGCAACACCTCACACTTGCTTGGATTAAACTCCATCTGCCATTTCTCCACCTGTATCTGTAACCCGATAGATCTGTAATCTATATTCTGCTGTATCCTTTAACAGTCCTCTACGCTGTCCACAACTCCACCAATCTTTCTGTTGTCTGCAAATTTACTAACCCACCCATCTACATTTTCATCCTATTACAAACAACAGAGGCCCCAGTACAGATCCCTGCGGAACACCACTGGTCAGGGGCCTCGAGCCAGAATAACACCATTCCAACCACTACCCTCCGTCTTCTATGGGCACATCAATTCTGAATCCAAACTATCAGGTCACCGTGTATGCCATGCATGTTAACCTTCTGGATCAGCCTACCATGACTAAGATTCATGTAGACAATATCGACATTTTTATTTATATCTCACTATCTACGCAGATTGCTGAATACGATCAAAGCCTTGCCTCCCAAAGTAAGTCAAAAGGACTGTTGACACAGGCAACATCCTGTGAACTACTATTACCTGCTTAATTGCTGTTCATTTTACTTCGGTAGAATCTGAAATTTTCAGTATGAAAATGGATATTATATTATTCTCTAGGTTGTCTGAATGTTAAATTCACATGATGTTATCCAACTTCAGACACCAACTCTAAGTCTTCATTTGATTTGCAGTGTGCCAAATGTCATGATGCCTCTACTGTTAAAAACTTAGATGGTGGACTCTTGCCAGAGCAACAAGCAGTTTTATCAAAAGAAAGTGCACGAACTTACCAGGATTTCTTGAAAAAGCAGGTGAAACCATATTTAAGTTTCTCATTTCATACTATTTAGTTTGTCAGTTTCTAACTAGTAAATATGAATGGTGTTAAATTTTTTTTCCATTAGATATTTATGTAATGCACTGATATTTCTGTCAATGCTTATTATTCCCTTAGCTACCATGTCCATACTTTGGCAACTTAGATTGTGAAGCTGGCTCTGACTTGATATTTACTGGTTATAAATAGAAAGCACTACCCATAGAAATGCATTGACAGCCTTGATAAGCTATGTCCACAAGCACACTGCTGTTAGAATTCAAATAATCATGTATGTTACAACCTTCAAAAACAATCAAAAATGAATCTTTAATTAAAAATTATTAACATTTTAAAACACAAATACAAAAAATGTATTTAACTCAATTAATTCAAAGAATAGTAAGCTAACTGGAACTTACTCTCCCATAGATATTCCTCTCCTTTTGAAGTAAATGGAATTGTCAGTGTTGACTAACCTACTTGTAGTGGCTCACCCCACCTTCTTGAGAACTATTAGGGATAGTTTGTTATTTCTGGCCTTGCCAGCAATGGTTCCATCCCATGAATGAGTAAAATTAAAATGCACCTCCCAATCCCATGACCTCTACTACTTAGACACATGATGGCAGCAGACACATGGACCATCATCACTTGAAGGTTCCACTCCAAGTCAAACCATTCTGAGTTGGGAGTGTATTGTTCATTCATAGTTGCTGGCTGTGAATTTTCAAACTTCCTGCCAAATAGCAATCTGAGGCTACATTTACCAAAAGGGCACCAGTGTTTCAAGAAGGTGGTTCACCACAACCTTCTTAAAGGTAATTAGGGATAGGCAATATATGCTGGCAAAGCCCCCACACTATAATGGATAAGAAAAATATCTCGAGATCCCTCTGCTATTGCACCTTGCTCAAAATAGTAGCAATTGAATCATATTTACTCTTCATTTTGTTTCTCCCAAAGTAAATACGATTGAAGTAAAATATTTTTTCCCATTAGGATATTTGACATAATGTGTTGACAGTTCCGTCAATGCTTTTGCTCTCTTGCCTACAAGGCTCACACTTGAGCATCTTGGATCATGACGCTGGCACTGACCTGATCCTCGAGGCCAACTATTTTTAAGTAGAAAACCCCACCCACAGAAAGACATTAATAATCTAGATAAGCTATGCCCACAAGTGCACTTGCTGTTAGAATTCATACTTAATGTCATTAAATTTATCCTGTTCTGTGTTCATGGATTTCACCAGTCTGTCTATGTCCTCTTGAAATCTGCTTCTGCCCTTTTTCTTTACTCAATGTGTTTTGTAACATCACAAATTTGGAGATTGTACTGCCCATATCCAAGTCCAGGTCATTTCTTTATAACAAGAGGAACAGTGGCCCTAATAATTGAACCCTATAAGACTCCACCAATATCTCTCTCCTATGCTCTTGTCAATATTATTGATACCAGCACCCCCTTAAACCCATGTATTACCATTCTTTGTGGAAATAGTATTAATTTTTATTTGATATTTTTCCCCCCAGAATAACAATAACTTGCATGTAAATTATGTCTTTAATGCCATAAAATGTGTCAAGATACTTTCTGGGGGAAAGTTGTCACCAGCCTAGTTTGGTTAGTTGTCCAATATCTTGGTTGAACAGAAAAAGTTTTAATGAAGATCTTAAAAGAAGTGAGTGGTGAGAAGCGGAGAATCTTGACGGGGAAGCTCTAGAGCTCAAAGTATAGCTTGATGATGGTATGTTCACCGATTAGGGAGTGATGTCCAGGACATCAGAATTACAGAAGTGTAGAGATGGAAGCAAAGGAACATAGGAATAGTATCCTGTTTACTCTCACCAGTCTACTCTGCTACTTAGTCTCAACTTCTGGTTAATGAAAATCTATTGACCACTAATTTAAAATTAGTGATTACTTAGAATCAATTGCCATCTGTAAAATCGAATTTCAAATCTTTACCATCCTGTATTTGTAGAAGTGTTTCTTAACTTAAGTCAGGAAAAGCCTGGTTTTAATTTGTAGATGTGCTGCTTAGTCCTAGACTTCACAATTAGTGTAAAAACTACCTACTCATCAAATCACCTCGTAACTTTTTAAGCACAAGGGAATATGACCCTAGAATATGATCCTTAACGTCCAGGTATCATTTTGGTATACGCCCCTAGACTTCCTTACGGTGTGGTGCCCAGAGCTGCACATGGTATCCTATGCTTTGTACAGCTTTAGCATCTTCTATCCTTTCTTCTATACTTCAGTTCTGCAGAAAAAAAAATTGGATACATTTTTTGATTATATTCTGGACCTTTTGTCCAAATGCTCTATACAAATGGATCCCCAAGTCTATTTGGATTCTTAGGTTTGCAGTATTGGGGGAAAACAAGATAATTTATTCCAGGCTTTTTAGGTCCAAAATAGATATTTGACTTCCATTTGCCACAGTTAGGCCTTTTTGCACAATCTATTAATATCTCTTCATAATTTTTTGATTTTTTTTCCTATACTACTTACATTATTTCAGTCATTTATAAATACAGTTAATAGTTACAATCACAACACACATCTTTGTGGGAAAGCACAAATTCTATCTTGCCAAGTTGAGATCTGGCCCATTAACTCTCCTCTGTCTCCTGCTGTTCTACCACATTGCTGGCTGAATTTGCCTTTGGTTCTATGGGCTTCAACTTCAGCTAAGACACTTTTGAGCCTTTTGGAATTCCATATAAATGATCTTTCTGTCTGCCACCTCACCTGTTTTCAAAAATAAAATCGGTTGGGTTCTTCAGGCATGACTTAACTCTTCACTATTAAATCCTTGCCTGATTTTTCTGATTAATTAAAAGAAATCAAATTATTCAGCCACTATGATTGATTACAGACTCTGAGATATTCTGAAGTGTAAAGGTAAATTTCTGATTTGGTCCATTCAGCAGGCAGATTCAGCAGTACAAGTGCAGACTTGCAGAGTGTTAGCACTCCCTCTTTGGACTCCCATGATGAGTCCAGTAGCAATGCATAGCTGACAAAATCCCAGTGAACACCAATCGGGAAGTGGAGGATTCCCTATTCATGCAAGCTTACTTGGGGAAGTGTTGGCAGTTTTAAATAGAACTGTTGGTTTCCTCGGGAGAATCTGGGTTGTTGTCTGAGTTTAACACAAATGATTGTTTCAGTGTTATATCGTTTTCTGCCTTTTTGGTGAAAGACAGAAATGCAATCTTCAGTTAAAAAAGCAGTTGTTAATCCTCACACACTATTCTCATTAGATGAGTGCATAAGTATGCACAAAGATGATTTATGCTTAGCTTTGAAACTTCTGAGAATATAAATAGAGAGAATTTAGAGGCAGCCTGCATAGTAATATTTACCCTATATACAAAAAAAAGTTCTAATCTGACATTGTTGAAAAATATTTCTTTAACAAAAGCTGCGTTAAATGGTGCATTTTGTTGTAGCATGTCTGGGTTCACATCATGTTAATGCCTTGGTTTGCATTGTGACACCTTCCAGGTAAATTAATCTTTCCCATATATTTCCATCTTGTTGTCCTGTATAACTGTTCTAGGACATTATCTTCAAGGGAACACTCCCATGCATTACTTGTTTGTTTTTATTTATATCCCACCAGGTCTGAGTTGTTTAATAGGACGGACATTTGTGCTGCTAAACATGATTTATACCAGCTGTATCAGTATCCTGAGTATATTTTGTAAAAATATTCTCTAACATTATAGGCAATTATTCTTAAATGCTCTATGTCTTTTATAGATGCAAGAAAGAGAGGAAAGGAAGAGAAAAGAAAAGGAAGAAACAGAGAGATATGATGCAAAACTTGAGCAGGAAATGAAAATGTACAACCCATGGGGAAGAGGAGGAGGAGGAGCACCTCTCAGAGATGCAGAAGGAAATCTGCTAAGTATGTTTATCTTTGTTCCTTTTGTTTAGTTTTGTGCTGTTGAAGTTCAGGAGTATGCTTAGCCATTTTGTGTACTACCACTATTTAATAGTTTCATTGGATATAGTATAATTCAGATCAGAGTAAAGTTACTTGTATTTTACCCAATATTATGTCTCCTTAAAATAAATTGGTTTATTATTGTCACATGCATGGAGGTGAAAAACTTGTCTTGAATACTGTCCATGTACATCATTTCATTACAACAGTGCATGAGGTAGTACTAGGTAAAACAATAACAGAATGCAGAATCGTGTTAACAGTTCCGGAGAAGGTGCAGTGCAGGCAGATAATAAGGTGCAAGACCATAACGAAGTAGATTGTGAGATCAAGAGTCCATCTTATCATACTAGGGTACCGTTCAATAGCCTTATAACAGCAGGCTAGAAGCTGTCCTTGAGCTCGGTGGTACATGCTTTCAGGCTTTTGTATCTTCTGCCTGATGGGAGAGGGGAGAAGAGAGAATGTCTGGGATGGGTGGGGTCTTTAATTACCGAGGCAGTGAGAAGTATAGACAGAGTCCATGGAGCAGAGGCTGGTTTCTGTGATGTGCTGAGCTGTGTCCACAACTCTCTGCAGTTTCTTGCAATCACAGCAGAGCAGTTGCTATACCTAGCTGTGATGCATCCAGATAGGATGCTTTCTGTGGTGCATCAATTAAAAATTGGTGAGGTTCAAAGGGCACATGCCAAATTTCTTTAGCCTCCTGGGGAAGTAGAGGTGCTGGTGAGCTTTCTTGGCTGTGGCGTCTACGTGGTTCGACCAAGACAGGCTATTGATGATGTTCGCTCCTAGGAACTTGAAGCTCTCAACCCTGTTGACCTCAGCACTGTTGATGTAAACAGGAGCATGTGAACTGCCCCCTTTATGGAGTCAATGACCAGCTCTTTTGTTGACACTGAGGGAAAGGTTGTTGTCATGACACCATGTCACTAGGCTCTCTATCTCCTTCCTGTACTCCAACTCGTCATTATTTGAGATTCGGCCTACTACAGTGGTATCATCTGCAAATTTGTAGATGGAGTTAGAGCAGAATCTGGCCACATGGTTGTGAGTGTATAGGGAGTAGAGTAGGGGACTGAGGACGCAGCCTACCAGTGTTGAGAATAATCATGACAGAGGTGCTGTGGCCTATCCTTACTGATTTTAGTCTGTTGGCCGGGAAGTCAAGGATCCGTTGCAAAGGGAGGTGCTGAGTCCCAGGTCTCGGTGTTTGGAGATGAGTTTGCTTGGAGTTATAATATTGAAGGTGGAGCTGTAGTCAATAAACAGTAGTCTAACGTAGGTGTCTTTACTGTGCAGATACTCCAGAGATGAGTGTTGGGCCAGGGAGATGGCGTCCGCTGTTGACCTGTTTTGGCAGTAGGCGAATTGCAGTGGGTCGAGGTTGTCTGGAGGCTGGAGTTAATGCATGCCATGACCAGCCCCTTGAAACACTTCATGGTGGTGGATGTCAGAGCCACCGGGCAGTAGTCCTTAAGGCACGTTACCTTGTTTTTCTTAGGTACCGGGATGATAGTGGTCTTCTTATAGCAGTTGGGAACCTCATATTGAAGCAGGGAGAGGTTAAAAATGTCTGCGAATACCCCTGTCAGGTGATCTGTGCAGGATCTAAGGACGTGGCCGGGACACCATTTGGGCCAGATGCTTTCTGTGGGTTCACAGTTTTTCAAGTTAATTGTAAATTCTGGCAGCATTCTTCTTTGTAGTTTTTGAAATTACTGAAGTAATTGGTGTTTTTGCTATACTTCATTCAAATTCATGTGCTTAAACTAATTTCTTGTGTGTATATCATTCGCGTTATGTACTTTGCACAGGGGATTGTATTCTACCTACCACTCCTTAATAAGGTTAAGCTAGATTTGACCAGATGTGAAAGAAAGGCACTTCATCAGCTATTCCCTCTTTTGATTTTTTTTATTCAAAGATCCAAAACTGTTTTATAATTTATGGTTGTGTTCTATTGTAATCTGAAATGCATTTACTTTAAATATATAACATTACAAACAGCTGATCTGAAGAAAATGCATAAGCAGAATGAAGATGCCTACAGGGACTTCCCTCATCGAGGAAATCAAGACTTCAAAGCCACGGTACCTCTTAGTCTGAATTTAACCAGACCAGGTGCTGATACCCCTCAACAGAAAGTCCAAGGTAAAATCATGTTCTAATGAATATTTGAGAACAATTTTTAGTACAAGATATTTGTACATTTTGCTGGCTAGTACATCATCTATACATACTGTAGTGTCTTGATAACAACTGTTTATGGGTAGTGACTAGAAGAAGGGTTGCTTTTCAGATCATTATAAGGGATGAGCTTGCCTGTTTCCTCATGCTCCACTCTCAAGATCACCCTGCACTGTGTTCTTATAATGAGGAGGTGCCATTGTAGGTGATGTGGCTTTGACTCAGTGGTGACAATAGTAATCTTTCTTCACCTGCCATCCGGTTCACTGATGCCTTTGTTAGTGCTGCATAAGCAACTGGAACAGACATTTGTGGTCCACGTTGACATTAATGCAGTCTGTTGCTGTGCACTCAAGGTTGTTCAAGGGCCACCTGTAGTGTTCTTGGTGTAAGTTGAGCATTCTTTCACCTTGCAAATTGCATCAACTGGTAAACACTTTCTGTAGGAGTAGTAGAATAAGTAAACAAGAATAGAAATTGGGTATTAAGGACTTCACAAGGCTTTTTAGTAATTCTGTTAACTTTTGGATGGAGAGGAAATTAGATTGGCTTTGTTCTGGATTTGCTGTTTATGTCTCTCAAATTGTGCTTATAAGCATAATGAAACTTGTATATTAAGAGAGGAATGATTTAAACTAAATGCACTTCATTGAAGTTGGATCTTGACTATCAGACAGCAGGAGCAAATGCTATCCATTTAAGATGAGATGAGGAATTTCTTATTTTAGAGAACTGTGAATCTTTAGAAGTTTCTACCATAGAGATTTATGAATCTGAGCCATTAAATATGTTGAAGGCTGAGCTATATAGATGTATAGACTTTAGGGGAATCAGATGTTACAGCAACCAGACAGGAAAATAGAATTGAGGCCAAGATAAGACTAGCCATTGAGTTAGTGGATAGGCTAGAGAGGCCATAGGGCCTTGATTATATTCTTATGCTCTTACCATTAACCATTCAAGGCAGTATTGCAAAATGCCGGAGGTCTGTTGTCCAAAGCAGAAATAAATCCTCCACATGGGGTTCAGGTTAAAGCTTTATGCAAATAGAGCATGACTTCTTCCTCCTTGCATTTCATTCTTCTGGCAATAAAGGAAAATACTTGTATCTGATTACTAACTTGTATTTTTTGTGCATATTTACTTCCATTTTTCTGTAGTATTCTCAGCTTCTATTGGGAGCATATTCTGATTAATTTGCTTTAGCACGTTGGACATCATTTGCCATTGTTTTATTCATTCACATTGTCTATCCCTCTGAAGCTTTGCAAATAAGTAAAACAATGTTGTTGCTAAATTACTAGAATGATAACCTTGAGGCCTGGATTAATGATCCAAATGCAGGAGTGCAAATCTGATCACAGTACCTATTCTGTGTGGAGTTTACGCATTCTTCCTGTGACTGAACACAAGTAAACAGGAGCCGGAGTAGGCCACCAGACCCCTCAAGCCTGCCACACCATTCAATATGATCATGGCTGCCCTCAACTCCCCTTCTGTGCCAGTTCCCCATAACCCTCAATTCCTCGATCTTTCAAATATTTATCTACCTCCACCTTAAATATATCTAATGATCTGGTTTCCACCACTGTCAGTGGCAGGAAATTCCAGAGATTCAATACCCTCTGAGGGAAGAAATTTCTCTATTCCTTAGTTATAAATGGCAGCTTCTTATTTTATAACTATTTCCCCTTTTACATGACTCTCTCACTAGAGAAAACATTTCAACATCTACCCTGTCAAGCCCCCTTAAGTTTTTGTATGTTTGAATAAGGCCACCCCTGATCCTTCTAAACTCCATGGAATACAGACTGTATCAGTTTCTTCTGGGTGCTCTGGTTTCCTTCCACATCCAAAAGGCATACTGGTAGGTTAATTGGCAACTTAAAAATTACCCTTTTACATATAGAGAGAATAAGTAGGGTTACAGGGAAAATAAGAGGGGAAATGGGACTGATGGGCTTGCTCTTCTGGGAGCTGGAATGGACCCAATTGATTGATTGCCTTCCTCTGTGTTCTTGTAAATTAATAATCTTTAGTGTGTGAAATTGCTGTTCTTACCCAGTTTGGCCTTTTTGTGAATCCAGACCCACAGCAATATGGTTGACTCTTAACTGCTCTCTGAAGCTTCCCCTCTTCTTTCAATCCCAACAAGTCAGTAAGTTCAAGACCAGTTAGTGACTTTGCTTGGTTTGCCCCCATCTGTTGAATAAATAAACTTACAAAAATATATAATTTCTGGCTCTTATCACCTGCTTACTATATCTTCTGATTTAGTGTAATCTGTCCTCTTGGACATGCAACTAATGCATGGGTTAATTAGTGACCAGTAGCATTTGTTTGTTATATAAATGCCAGGCAATGACAATTTTCAATAAGAGAGGGCTTAATCACCTTGCCATGCCACTCAATGTCATCAACATCATTACTTTCTTAATTATCAAATCCTCAGCGACTATTCACCAGAAACTCAGCTAGTTCAGCCACATAAAGACAAAAGCTAATATCAAAGATCCCAGAGTCTTTCCAATAACAGCAAAAGATATTGGGAGTATGCTAAAAATGGTATCTCTATGGCAACACTGGAGCTGCTCAATACCACCTTGAACAAAGCAGTGTGGTTGATTGCTACTCCACCCACTAGCCCAGCCATCTGTCCCTTCTCATGGCAAACTTCCCAACTTTGATTATTTAGTTTGATTTTCTTCACATTCCCTCAATAAAGTTAATGCATTCAAATTTTTTGTTGTAGCTGTTTGGAGATGTTCTTACAGTGAGTCATTTATTTTTCTTTTCTTTTTGTAGGGTATACATCTGCAAATGCATCACAGCTTTCCCAAGGAAATCCAATGATTGAACAACAAACTGAAAGAAAAGTTCCTGATCAGGAAAAATATAAAGAATATCTACGCTTACAAGTAAATGCAGTTGAAGATATTCTTCTTTTAAAATTTCCTGTTGAATTCATTTATTCCTTTCTCTGTCTCCATTATTTGAATGTATAGTTGCTCTACTTTATCTGGGAGAATGGAAATATAGTTCAGTTGTGGATCAGTTGGGTTGCCATTGGATTAAAATGTTCTGAGTTAAAGTTCCACTCCAAAGACATGCACAAAGTCTAGGCTGCAGCCTAGTAATTCAGATGCCTAGCTCTTTCTTTTCTGTGCCGTTCATCTAGAAATCTCTCATGTTGTCCTGATTGGTTGAGACCATGATTGCTGACAATCCTCCCTCTTCCCATCATATAAGGCACTGATCTCTGGCGAGCAATTGAATACTTCCTTACACATGCCTCATAGAGGAATATTTTTTATGCACTTAGCAATAGATTTTTTTAAAATCAGAAAACAAATGCCTAAGTGAGATCAGCACTTTTGTGTGTTCATGGAATGCTTTGTTTCACTTCTGCATATAATTGCAGCTGGTGACATCTTTCGTCATGTAGTGATTGAGTGACTTTAATTTTGCTATGTTCAAATCTCCAATAGAGAAACATTGTGCACCTTGATCACAGAAATATTTCTTCGGAAGAGGGTGAAGTGCTGTTCCAATGCAAGTTAAAGGGCTTTTCCCCTACCTGAGCATCTCCTTTTGAGTTAGTCAGTTGCAGAAGCAACACATGATGGGAGGTCTGGATCATGACAATTGAAATTGAGACTTTCACAATCTCTGGCTGTCAGCTTGGAGTACTTCTGCCTCTGAATCAGAGGTTGTGATATAAGTCCCACACAATACACTTGAATACAAAAATAAAAGTTGGTACAGTAGTGTAGTACTGAGGGAGTGATTTGTATAGATTTATATAGCACCTATTTATATTTAAATGAGATTTATATAGCATCTAAGATTCCTTGCACTATTTTTAAGAAAAGTCAGTAAGTTATCTTTGGTGTTCTGACCAATATTTATCCTAAATTAGTATCAATAAAACATAGACTGTCTGGTTATGATCCTATTTGTGCACAAACTGGATGCCATATTTTTGGCATCCGAAATGAGACAACATTTCAAAAGTACTTCTTTAGAAGCAAAGTGCTTTGGACTTCCTGCAGTCATGAATGATGCTATGTAAATACAAGTCTTTCTGTATCAGCTATTCATTTTAAACTTGTATTGCCAAATAGGACTCAGAAGGGAATCAAGATTTGATCCCTTTGAAGGACAAATGAGGTGACTATATCTGACAGTCTTGGTGGGCAGAAAGTTCCATAAAAGATAGAGCAGATTATAAACTACTAATCATTTTTTAATAATGGATTTTTCAAAATCATTTGTTTTCATGAAACAAATAACTCTTTAGTCTGTGGAAAGCTCAAATAATATGCTAAACTCATATGTATATGGACCAAATGCTCCTACTTTCGATGGAAGAAATATGAAAAGGTAATAAAAATGTAATCCAGTGCAGTATTGTTGGCCCAAATACTGAATGGCAAATGCTTTGCCAATGAGAAATTTTGAAGACAATTTGAATAACAAGTGGTGCAGTTGTTACCTTGCTTGCATCAGAGTGGTCTAGCTGCCAACATGTTTAGCTGGTGGTACAGCAGCTTATCAGCTGGCTTGTGGCCACCTCGTACTTTTACCTAGCAGTTAGTCACTGTAAGTGTCACAGAGTCAAGTAACGCAACCAGATGTTCTGGCTCATCATGGTTCATACAGCCTTAGAGATGAGAACAAATAATTCTGAGGGATTAAGTAAGCTGTAAATCAATGTGATGTGGTAAAGTGGATCTTACCATTATGTGAAATAGGTGAGGCTCTATTCTAGTTTATAATTAGGAAACTGATTGGATATGAACTAAACTCTTATGCTAAAGTAAATCAAATGATTTTCTGTAATTAAACTTCATATTTTATTCTATTATTATTTATGCTTAATTAGTTGATGACTTTTAAGCACAGAAAATATAACTGAAAATTTCAGCATGGATACCAAGCTAAAGTTTAAAAAAAAATCTGATTAATTTGAGATTCTGATGCAGCAAAGTTGGGATGATGTGAAATAGAAGGAATTCTAGTAAGAAGTTGGTTTTAGAAAGAATTCAGCAGAATAACTTTGAATTACTCTTCAATTGGTTTCAGATTGAAGAAAAGCGGCGCAAAGCAGAAGAAGAACGTGAAAAATGTAAACTCGAAGAGCAACGAGAGGAAAAACGGTTAGCTGAGCAGAGAGCACGAATTGCAAAAGAACTTGAAGAGGAGCAAGAAAAGAAACGACGTAAAGAAGAGGAGGTAACCTTTCATTTTTGACTGTTATGATTAGACTTTGGACATGTTAATAGTTGCTTTTCTTAATTGACACACACTATATATAGCAAAATGAATACTTCCATTTAAAATAGGTGTTTAATTATTGCAAATTGTTGATTTTTAATTAGAGCTGGCTAAATCTGCGGTTTTATACTTTCCATTTAAATCCTGCTGAAGAGATGGAAAATGTTATGGTAGGGCAATCTTGTTTCCTTTTACCAGCCAGGATTTTGGCATTGTTTTAAGGCAAGTCTTAAATACTCACAGCAAACACCCCATGGGAAATTTCAATTATGTCATTGTATTTAGCATTATGGACAAGGAATGGTACTGTATGAAATGAAACCATTTGTCTGTGTTGATTCTTTGCTGAAACTTATCTCATTCTACTGTTCTCTACTCATAGCCTGTATCTTGCTCTGCTTCATGCATTTTTCCAATATGCACTTAAAAGCTGGAATGATGGGTTACAACCACTTCTGATGGCAAAGCGTACCCCTAACTCCAGCAGTCCTATCTGTAAAATGAATTTTTTGTTACTCCTATCCCCTTCCTTAGTGATAATTTTAAATTGAATACTCCATATCACAGGCTCCTAACTAAAGATGATTTTTAGCTTTTTACTCTGTCAAACATCTAATTTACAAAGAAAAAGCAAGAATTTTCTCTCATTGAAGTAGACTTGGTACCACAAGTATTTTCTCACAAGTAGGGTTTCTCATTCCTAGCATTAACCTGGTGAATCTATCCTTCATACTCTCTATGGCGTGAATCTATCCTTCATACTCTCTATGGCTTTAACATCCTTTCTCTTGTACAATAATCTGTTATTAGGAAAGAGTGACTGAGCACTTAGACAAATATGAACTGAGAACCAGCATGGATTTGTAAAGGGTAAGTCATAACTAATGACTTAGTTAATTTTTTTGGAAAGGTAACCCAGGTGATAGATGAGGGAGTGGCTAAGATTGTCATGATTCATATGAGCTCTCAAAGGATATTTGAAAAGATTTCATTTAAAAAATAATGAGGACACAGAAAGCTGGGGGATACAATATGTTGAGAATGGTTGGGTATTGTTTAGGAGATAGGACATGGACAAAATGTGACTAATAGTGACCCCAGTGATCTGGGTAATGGGGAAGTGGTGGGGTCTGGGGTTTTCACTATAATTACAAATAACTTGGATGAAAGAATAGGGCCACACATAACTATTGTTAATGTAAGTGGTGTTTATCAGAGACTTGTAAAAGATGTTAAAAAAATTAAGTGAGTGTGAAAAACAGTGACATTTTGAGTTAAGTGTGGGGTATTATGTCAACCAATTTGAACTTAAGAAAGATATAAATAGGTTTTGTGTATGGGAAATTCAAAATCATGGAGGAACAGAGAGATTTAGGAGTCCAAATATAGAAATAAGTAAATGTTATTTGACAGGTAGAAAATATAATGTAACAAACAATCTGCTGGAGGAACTCAGCGGATCGAGCAGCACCTGTGGGGGAGAAAGGAACTGTCGATGTTTCGGGTCGAAACCATCAGTCAGATTGTTTGTTGCTCCAGATTCCAGCATCTATGGTCTCTTGTGTCTCCAGAAACTATAACGTGATACTCAAATGAAATTCCCATATTTATCCAATGCAGCTTGGAACAGAAAACAGTGAAAGTTAGTTTAGTTTTATAAAGTTCTTATAAGACTTTATTTAAAGTACTGAGTTTATTTCTGGGGACTGCATTTCAGGAAGGATGAGTTTGCCTGGGAGGGGGTGGAGCATAGATTCACCAGAATAATTTGAAGCTAAAGACATTAAAAGCGAGGATACACTGCATTCATTAGACTTGTACTCCATAGAGTATGGAAGTTTAAAGGATATCCAGTTAAGGTGCTTAAGATTGAAGGAATTAAGAAGGCAAGTAGTTTTTGCGGGTGTATCAAAAAAAGGAGGCATGAACTTGCGTTTGGGGCAGGGCTGATTAAGGGCAAAGCCATGAGGTGTTACTTCACATAAGGGTGATGGAAATCTATTCCTGTAAGCCTTTAACACTCCATAAACTCTTTGGACTATGTTAATTGAAAAATTGAACACAACACTCAGCTTGATAAATTTTTGTTAGTCATGGATGGTAAGGGTTATGGAATGAAGGTAAGCAGTTAGAGTTGTGTTACAGATTAGTGGTGGCTTAAGTTAATGAGAACAGATACAAGGGCCCATATGCCCTACATTTGTTTCTGCTCCATCCTTTTAGTTTTAAATCTCTATTCAGTTTGCCTTTGTGTGTACATATTCAACTCCACAGAAAACAATTCTAACCCTTTTACTGTCCAAGTAATCTGCTTCCTGCCTGGTTCAGCCAATTTTATATTCTTGCTGTTCAGTTTTCTCTTGTAACATTCCCCCAGATACATTTACAGAATCTCTTCTGAGGTACCTTAATCAAAAGCTTTCTGAAAATCAATGCTCTGCTAATCTTCTGTTATCCACTCAGTGAGTAATATCTTCAATATATTCTCTTAAATTTATGCCTACAATTGAAGCAGAAAACAACAGATGCTGAAAATCTAAAACAAAAGTAGAAAATTCTGGAAGCACTCAGCAGGTCAAGCATTATCAGTGGGGAGAGAAACTGAGCTGACGTGTCAGGTCAGGATCCCTTCATCTAGAACTGGAAAAGTGAAAAAAGAAGCATGTTTTAAGTTGCAGAGGGAGAATAGAGGAGATGTCTGTGATAGGGTGTGGACTAAAGATGTCAAGGTAACAATTGCTTTAAAAATTGTTAGCTGGAGACAGAAAAGAAAAAAAACAAATTGACGAAAAAAGGCTTGCATAAAATTGTTAAATTCAATGTTGAAGTCCTGAGGATTAATGTACCCAGATGAAAATTGAGGTGCTGTTTCTTGACTTATGTTGGGCATAATTGGAGCAATATAGGAAACTGACAACAGAGACATTGGACTAGGAGAATTAAAGGGACAAAACACTGGTAGTTTAGGGTTGCTCTTGTGGACTGAACAGATGTTCCATTAAGTGGTTACTCAGTCTGCAACTGGTTTCTCTGATATAGAGTACACCACATCATGAGCACTGAATGAAATACACTAAATTGGAAAAAGTGCAAGTGAATTCTTGCTTCACCTGGATGCGTCCCTGGATGGTGGAAGGGGAAGGGCAGGAGTTGAATTTCCTACAGTTTTATTCGGAAAGTGAGAAAGGGAATGGGGTTCGTGGAGATAGAAGATGGGACCAGAGTTTTCACATGTCTCATCAAAATGCTGAAAGGAAGGGGAAGTTGGATCTACTGGTGGAATCCTGTTAGAGGCAGTGGAAATTAATACAATAGAAAATCTGTTGTTATGGCTAGTGGGGTGGAAGTTAAGGATGAGGGGAACCCTATCCTTGCTCTGGCTTGGAGGAGAGGGGATTGAGAGCACAAGTTTGGGAATAACAGGTATACATTTGTGAATCTTGTCAACCATGACACAGGGAAAACCACAATTATGGGAAAAATGAAGACTTCTTAAAGTTACAGGTGTGGAAAGTCATTGTCAGAGCAGATACAATGGAGATGGAGAATGTAGGAGAAGGTGCAGTTTCCATTGAAATAGCTGAGGCAGCCAGTGGGCTTTTAATGGATATTGGTTGCGAATCTATCTCTTGAGATGGATATAAAGATTTCAGCAGAGGAAGGGTAGAGTCAGATGTGGACCAAGTGGAAGGGAGGGCAATACAAAAATTGGCAACAAAGGTAATGAGGTTTAAGTTCTGTACAAGGACAGGAAGCAGCACAAATAATGTAACTGAAAAAGAGATGAGGAACAGGGCTTGAGTAAGACTCTTCTATGTATCCAATGAAGAGGTGGGCAGAAGTTACATCCATTCATGTTCCCGTAGCTACACCCTTGACTTGAAGAAAGTAAGTGGAATTGAAAGAGAAGCTGTTCAATATAAGAATGTGTTCAGCCAGGCAAAGGAGACTGGTAGTGGAAGGGGATTTATTGGATCTTCAAAGAAGAATGAAAGGCCCTCAGATCATTTGTCTGTAGGATGGAAGTATAGAGGAATTAGAGATGCATCGTGAAGATGAGTTAGTTGGGACTAGGAAAATGGAAAAAGCTAAAGTGCCATAGGATGTCACGGACGTGGAAAGGAACTGGACAAGGTTATCTTTCTGTTTCAATTTCTTTTTTCTTCTTGCTCATAAGTCTCCAATTGCTGTTTTATTTTTAGAAGTAATTGTTGCCATGACAGCTTTATTTAGCACATTACCAGCATCCCCTCTGTTCTCGCCACCCTCCACCTCTTTGCAACTTAAAATGTGCTGCCAGACCTGCTGAGTGCTTCTTGCATTTTTTGATGCCTATAACAAAGCTGTGCTGGCATAATTTTTTTTGGAAAATACCTGGAATTATGAGTTGATGTTTTTCTTTAACTCACATCAGGCTAGAGTTACCTGGTTTATTGTTGATCTGTATTTTCAATTTTGCTGCATTGACTACTCTACACACTTGTTTTTATATTCATTGCTGGTTAGGCCAGCATTTATCACCTGTTCTCAATTGTCCTTGAGAAGGTGCTAGTGGGCGCCTTTATAAATTGTTGCGGTCCACAAGATGAAGGTCACAGTGTAGGAAATTGCAGGATTTTGATCCAGCAATGATAAAGGAATGATATGTAACTTGAGATGAACTTGAAGATGGTGATTTTTCCATGCACCATTTGGCCTTGTACTTCTAGATGTTAGAGTTTGTGGTTTTGGGAGGTGGTGTTGATGAAGTCTTATTGAGTTGTTGTAGTGCATCTTCTTTTGTTGACGGAGTGGAATGATGCTAGAATGTGTATTGAGAACAAAAACAGAATTCTGGAAGAAATGAGCAGGTCAAGCAACATGTGTAGAGGTAAAAGGTGTCAGTTGACGTTTCAGGTTGGGACCCTGCATCAAGACTGCAAGGGAACAGGAAAGATTGCCAGTATATAGCAGTGCAAAGGGGTGGGATAAAGACTGGTAGGTGAGAGGAGGTACTGGATGGGGAGGAGATGATGGATAAATGGAATCAGGTGGGGTAGGTAGGGTTGTGTGTCATTTTAACACTCCTTGCCAATCCCACACCAACCTGGAGAGGACAAACATAAATTGGAAGTTCTTCCAGCATTCTGTTTTTGTTCTTGATTCCAGCATCTGCAGTCTCTTTTGTCTTCATAGAAGGTATATTTTTTGGATGGTGGAAAAGTTTGGGGCAATAGAGCAAGGAGTCATCTGCAGCAGAAAAGCCAGTCTCTAATCTTTTCTTCTGGCTGTAGTATTTATATAGCTGGTGTTGCTAGTCACTGGTGAGTGCCACCCTTGAAAATGCTGTTTCTGTGGGAATTCTGTATCTTGATATCATTCTTTCATAACAACTATCCCCAGTCTTTGATTACAGTACTCATCACTGTGTGCAAGCAAAAAAATTTTGACTATTCAGAAATCCTGAACTGCTCAAAATTACTTTAATTTAGTTCATTGCAATAAAGATTAAGGTCCAGAATTGGCTTTGGTAGTGTTGTTTTTGCCTTGTGTGCACACTTGAACAAAGTCTTTTAGTGGGTATGACAATGCAGATTACCAGTTTATCAGTGTTTGTTCAGATTTTCTCCTAACAAGACACCTATGGTATCTGTCAGGAGGGAAAACAAGGAAGGATGTTATTCAATATATCAAACTTAAGAATCCTACATTGGCAAAGCAACAACTAAAAGACGCAGGAAATAAAAATCACGTGTAAATCACTGCACATAATGTAAATGAAAAAAATAAAAAACCTACATAAAAAACTAAAATTTTTTAAAAAACATCTGCAGCGGTAATTTTCCTCTGAGGGACTTTTACATGAGAAAATTATATTTCGAGTCTGGGTGGTTTGTTCAGCATTAACTCTGATTATTAATGTAATTTAATTGAATATGGCTTCAGCTTTTAATTGGGCTTTACGGCGACAATGGATTATTTTAATGTGCTCTCCTCTGATAACTTTGGGTTATTAGTTTAAGGTCATGCCATGACAATGAACCCTGTGCAGATTTCAACAGTGAAGGCTACAACGTTGTATCCTGTGGAGGAACTGACAGATTTCATCTGTGCATGTGTAGATGCCATAAGTTTTGATCAGTAATAATACTGAGCACTGATACTCTACCTGTTATTAGGATAATGATTTCTGGGTTGTTGTTTTGTTGGGGCAGAATTTTAAGATAGCAATGACAAACACCTAAGCAGCTTTCTCCATCATCCTTTGCGTAAATCTTTCGGGGGCACAGGTTAATTGTGGTAGATAAAAGTTATGAACAGAAAGGTTACTGTTGTTAACCTGGATATGTTACTGAAAGATTGCCTACATATATTTAAAAAAAAACTACAGATACAGCAAGCTGTTAAGAAGGCAAGTGGTATGTAGAACTTTATTGCAAGGAAGCTGCAATAAAAAAAAAGGAATCTTGTTAAGATTGTACAGAACTTTGGAGCAAACAAGTTTGGAGTACCCTGTGCAGTTTTAGACCCTTTACTTAAAGAACTATATACGTGGAGTTTGTGCAGTGTAATTTACTAAATTGATTCCTGGAATGAGGAGAGTGTTATGAAGAGAGACTGAGGAAGAATAGCTTACACTCTCTGGACTTTAGAAAATAAAAGGATAACCTCAATTAAATATTGTCAGGAAATTTGAATATATTACACTCAATGCATTACAAATAGTCTAAAGATAAGGGGTCATTTAGGACTGAGATTAGAAGAAATTTCTTTAAGCATACGATTGTACTCCACTCTTGAGGACTATGGAGATTCTATCCTTGAATATATTTAAGGTTGAGGAGATCAATAGGTTTTTGAACCTTGTGGCCTACTCTTTTTTTTCTTGCTATCAAAGATGTGGACCTGCACATGAAACCTGATGTAAAATATGAGGATCTCAGGGTTAAGTGTAAGTAGAGTGGGAAAATATGGAACATTGTTTTATTTTAAATGTGAATTTAATTTGATTTTACTTCTAGCAAAGGCTCAAAAATGAAGAAATTGTACGGTTGGCAGAAGAACGTCGGAAAGTAGCAGAAAAGAAACGGAAAGAAGAAGAAGAAAAACAGGAGGAGTTGTTCCGACAGCAAGCGGAAAGGGAACAGTCTGCAAGGGTAGATGAGAAGTTATGTTATATGTTTGAGTTTTAAAATGAAGAATATCAAAAGAAAGTAGTCTATTTGAAATATTTTCTCTTATAAGTAGGAAATAATTGTTAATATTATTACTGCTATTTCTTTATAATTGTTGACTTATCAGTAAAGGATTCAATTTGCAGGATTTAAAGTTGGCTTCATGGTCGGCACAGATGTCATGGGCCAGAGGGCATGTTCCTGTGCTGCACCATTCTATAATACTCTTTTTCAATTATTGATGCAAAGATACTGAAAAATCCTTACAGGTTTTACCAGGGGATGTAATGTAAAATGTTTAACAATGTAAATTTGCAAAGCAATCCTTGATGCTCACAATTTATTATTTGGGTATTAAATTTAAGGGCTTGATCTCGGATAAAGAGTTTGAAATTATTGAGGTAATTGATGATTGTCATGATTTAAAGGTGCCTGTTGGTGCTAAAACTGACATCTGCAATTTTAGCAGCCAAGCATAGGTAGTTCATTATTTTTTTTCCTGGAGTTGTATATCCAAGCTACACTGATCCACTTTTATAGAAGATGTAAAGTGCATAGATTAAGAGAGAAGCCAGTGGAAAGGGTGTATCAGGAACCAAAAAGAAGTCACTGAACTTTTCTGAAAGGGCACTGAGTTCCTATGAAGAAGATCAAGAAGAAGGATATCCTGTATTTCTGAGTGGAATGATTCTTCATTGCTTTTCAGTCCCTCTCTCTTGCATCAGTTGGTGCAGGTCTGCCTGGCTTAATGTTCTCCTCCCATTCCTCATCTAGCCAAAGGGAGATCCTCAGCAAGATGCTACTGACAAAGTACTCGATTTCTCTTTGTGACTTCTACAGATGCCGAATGAGGGAGAGTGTTGCCACATTTATGCCTACAAATTTATCTTCAGGTTGCCAGAATAACGTGTGATGTAGGTGAAACGTGCATTAAAATGATATTAACCAATTTTGTGCACGTTCGTGGGAGAGTTAATACCAATCATTAATATGATATGATCTTTTTAGTGCAGATTTTTTTGTAGCTTACAGCTGTTTTACCTGGCATCGGTCACCTCACCCCCAGTTAGCTTCAGCAGGTTTCTCTTCAAAAATAGTTGTTAATGCCATAAGAAATCTTGCAGTAAGGAAGTGTTCATCAAATCATAACTAAGTTAAAAAATAAAAGGAAAAGATATCTGGCAAACGTTAGCACCAAAAATTTACATTGTTCCTCATGCTTCTGATGAGGAAGTAAGTCATAACAACAACTTTTAAACCTCTGAAGAGGGTACAAGAAATGAGTGTGAACTACAATGATGGGAGTCCTTCAGTGAACCAAAAGAACCTTCATAGGATTCTGAAGAACAGTGTGTGTGCAGGAGACATCTATCTTCTCCAAAGGGAAGTTGTCAAGGAGGTGTCTATAAGGGCATGAGCACCCTCCATGAATGCTTGCACCATTTGTCTGTAAATTAAGGTTTATCTGAGACTTTTGGGAACCATAAATTTAAGCTCGTATTGTATCTGCATTGCTGTTAGTGTCAAAAGTCACACATTCTATTGATGTATACACATACGACATTTTGCATGCTCACTGCTACGTTGTCAAAAAAATGCTCAACTGGCAAAATGGGGAACCTTCAATTTTTGGTCATGTGACTTTTTGTAAGAGCACTTGACTATGTTTCCAGACTCTCAGAAATGCAAATTAAGTATTTTAAAAATAACTTAAAATCACATAATTTATTGGCACCAATTCTGAAATGGTTCTAAAGTGTTCCTTGTTTAACGTCAGTCTATCAGGTGTTAGGGGTTGAATTTCCCATGTTTATGGTGACCTTCCTCATAGCTCTGAAGAGTTACATCACAAAACTTTTCCAGCTGTTAGCGAAAGTTGGCAGGGAATGAATTCATGCTACAGTTATGGGCGAGGTTGTCAGTATCACAGGGTGGCAGAGGAACCTGCAGAGGTTTCTGCAGAAACAGTACATGTGAGAACAGGTTTGGAAGGAAATACAACAGATGAATTTCAAGGCCATATGTTTTTAGCAAAGTTAAGCAAGATCTGTGGAATAAATGTTGCTAGTATTTTTGAGAAAATGTTCCAACATGCTTCCGAAGTTGTATTCAAAGCTGTAGCAACAAGCAAGTCTGAAGACACTTTAGCTACTTTACCAAGTTGCTGTTTTGCACTAAACACAAGATACATTAATGTTTCATCATAATATTTTTGGGCCATTTTGGGTACCCTGGAGCCTCTTTACCTCCTAAAGTAAACAGGAAAATTTTTTTTTTGATCTACTGTGATAGAACATTAGGGATGATGAGTGGGATGTTCATTTTTTTTTGATTGATAAAGGAGCAGTATTTAACTTCTCATTTTTTTTCACCTCTTCCAGGACAGTGATTTGACTGACAAAACAGGCTTGTAGTGTTGAGGTGCTTTCACCTGTGACAATGTAACAATTCTATTTATCAGAGTTTTGCTTTATTGTCATGAAAAGAAATTAATAGACTGAAGTGAAATTTATACATTTCAGAGACCACCTTCTCCACCAATTCCAACTGTGAAGAAAAAACAGGCTACAGTTCCGAGAGCTGATTTGTCACCTGCAAATGACTCCATCCATGAATTAGACTTGGTGAGTTCCTTCAATTCTTCTTCCTGTATGAACAACTAAATAATAAAAAAATGATTGGGCTTTGCAAGTTGATTCAAGCCAAGTCTGAAATTTTCTTTTGTAAATTTAAAGGTAGTCAAGTGAAGATTGGATTTGACAGAAAGGATTGATTTTTTTTTAAAGTACTGTTACTTCAACTTTTAGAACCAAGGAAAAAAAAGTTAGGTATTTTTTTTGAAACTTTGAATTTCTTTTAGGTTTCTAGTTCTATATATTGGGATAGCTGTGCTTTTGAGTAAAAGAACAGAGTAGCTTTTATATAATGCAATCTAATTTTTGAGAATGGTCAAACTTTTTAGCATGAAATTTAAAATTACCACAGTTGGCACTAAATTTGCAGTTTCATTTGGGCAAGAATTGTTAATCCAGTGGATCGAAGTTGAAATAATGATGGGAAAACATTACTAGAGTTGATCTGGTTATGATTGGATAGCTCAGATAAACAATTTTAGTTGTACTCAGCTGGACTATGCACGTCATCATTAGAGGACCGTTGCATGATCAGCCTTGTCTTGTACATTCTGAATTACTGAGATGACAGAACTTTTAGAAGGCTTCAGCTTTGAGGAGAAAACTTTGAACAAAATTAGGATGAGAAGGCATAGTGCGTCACATTGTAAATCACTGAAGTCTTTTTTGACACTGAATTGAACTATTTTAGAGTCATAGCAAGGGTGGAAAAGTAATTTGAAGAGCTTCAAAATGAAGTGCAGGAAAGATGGACATAGATTTCTGTTAAGAACATGCTTGAGGATTTTGGAGTAGATTGGGAATTTAGAATTGGGTTAATCGTTTAAGGACAAGAGGGCTCAAGAGTGAGCTTTTCTTATGTGTGGAGGTAATACTGGTTTAGAAAGGGAATAGGAAAGATTACAAAGAGTGGAAAGAAGGTTACTTTTTGAGGATGACCTTGAAATAGGTGTGGCTCTGCAAGATCTTGTGATAGTGGATAAAACCAAGATTGCAACACAAAATTGAGTTATAAAAAATGAAAGGAAGCAGAAATGTTCATTAACAAGATATTTAACAAAGGAGTTGCAAATAATGGGAAATTGTGAAGGATTATATTGTTAAGTTCTTATGGGGATGGATGGGGTGGGGGTAAATATGCAGTGTGTCGGGAGTCTGGTTAGGCCTGAAATGAAATCCTACTAATGTCAAAGGTATCAGAAAAATACCAAGGTTCAGTAGCTTATCTTGATTCTCACAGAAATAAAAATGTGTTACATAGTTGGGAGAATATGTGGGGCACATGACACTTTTTGTAAATGTGATACGTATTTTCCACTTTAAAGGTTTGAAGAAATTATGGAAGAAGTACAAAGGGTTCTGGAATGAGAAACTGAACCATGACCTTTTTGTTGCTCAAATGGGAATCAGTCATATAGATAAGAGTAGGTTAGAATTTCTGCAAAACTATCTGAAGAATCCAGATTTAGGAGCAGAATCTACACAGGGTATTAATTTCTGGATTACTGCCATGGAGCGTTGATAGGGTGAATGAAGCAGGATTTCAGAAAAAGGTGGGATAACCATGAAATTTGAATTGGGCTGTTCATGGCTAATTTCAGAATGCATTTCTTTGCACAGAGGGTAGTAGAAATCTGGAGCACCTTTCCTCTAAAAGGCTAATGAGGTGAAGCTAATTCAAAATTTCAAAACACTTCGCTGGCCATCTCCCACTTCTGTATGATCCATCACTCTCTTATCCCACCTCTCCTGCCTGTCTCAAAAATTCCAAGAAAAAATTCAAGAAGAGGAAATTTTTGGGTGAGAAATTGGGCATGGTAGCCCAAGTAATCCTAAATGGTGTCTTTGACATGTACTCACTTGTGACATGAAATACATCAAATAACCTGCAGGTTCTGTTTGCTGGAAGTGTGCCAAACATGCATATTATAATTTTAGTGCTACTGTCTTGCACCTCAGCAGTTATTCTCAAGCTATCTTTTAGACTTGCCTAGCTGGAAAATGTTTCGAACAATGGGATGGACCTTCCAAACTGGTCATCAATTTCTTACAGATTTATTTGCTGATTAGTCTTTTCTGGTTGTTGATGTTGTTCCACTGCAATTTTGTATTCTCCATAGTTTTTAATATCAAGGTTAAGGGGAAATATTGTGGCAGGTGCTGAAGGCCTTCATCCTGACTTCAAGCCTTCTGCATAAATCAGTTGGTCCCAGATATACAGGACTTCTTCTTGAAATAGATCATGACCAGGAAATTGAGCAGTAGCCATACAGGCCAGAAGAAACTGTTAGGAGAGAGTAGTTCACAACAAGGGAATATATGATAGGTTGTTCAATGGGAGAATTATTCCCTGAACTTTAGAAAAGAACAGTTTATGAGGTATATCCATGTCATCAAGGAGGCTGTCGCTTAAATTTGCCAACATCTGCAGCCAGAATTACAATGTATGTTGGCAGAATACGGTATTAATGGTAGGACTCTTGGCAGTGTGGAAGATCAGAGTGATCTTGGGGTCCGAGTCCATAGGATGCTCAAAGCAGCTGCGCAGGTTGACTCTGTGGTTAAGAAGGCATATGGTGTATTGTCCTTCATCAATCGGGGAATTGAATTTAGGAGCCGTGAGGTATTGTTGCTGCTATATAGGTCCCTGGTCAGACCCCACTTGGAGTATTGTGCTCAGTTCTGGTCGCCTCACTACAGTAAAGATGTGGAAGCCATAGAGAGGGTGCAGAGGAGATTTACAAGGATGCTGCCTGGAATGCGGATCATGCCTTATGAAAGCAGGTTGAGGGAACTCGGCCTTTTCTCCTTGGAGAGACGGAGGGATGAGGGGAGACCTGATAGAGGTGTATAAGATGATTGAGAGGTATTGATAGGGTAGCTAGTCATTTCCCCAGGGCTGAATTGGTGGCCACAATAGGACATGGGTTTAAGGTGCTGGGGAGTAGATATAGAGGAGATGTCAGGGGTAAGTTTTTTACTCAGTGGTGAGTGCATGGAATGGGCTGCCGGAAACAGTGGTGGAGGCGGATACGATAGGGTCTTTCAAGAGACTGTTAGATAGGTACATGGAGCTGAGTAAAATAGAGGGCTATGGGTAAGCCTAGTCATTTCTAGGGTAGGGACATGTTCAGCACAGCTTTGTGGGCCGAAGGGCCTGAATTGTGCTGTAGTTTTTCTATGTTCTATGTAGATTGAGACAGGGACCACATTGCCAATGATTGAAAAGGGCACTGTGGTGAATTATTCATCTGACTCCTTCCAGATTGATGGTGGAATGATTAGGAAAGCTAACTTCATTGTCTCTTGCCAGCGTTAAGGAGATAAAACAAACATGATTAGTAGTCCAAACCCTCTGTTACTGGATATCATATCATCCTTTTGGCCACATTGGAAGAACCTGAGCACCCCACAGAATAAACATTCCAATTCAGACAGTGAAGTCATGACAGCTGATAGCAATTGTACAGAAGTAAATTAACTTTCAATAGTGCTTGAGTTCCATGTACATATATACAACTTAGAAGCGGGAGATCAACATAAAGCAAGTCCAGAATATACAAAAGCCACTGCTTAAATATCTGCAACTCCTAGAGCTCAATGCAGGAATGTTTTAATCAGTGTTTCATTCACCTAAATTTGAAATGTTAAACTTTTTTTGTTGCTTTGAATTGCACTTGTCAAATTGTCTCAAAAAATATTTTTGTTTAATAGGATCATCCACATTCAGGGACCAAGTCGCCGCCTGTTCCAGCTAGACGAAACCAGCTTCGAGCACATGGTAAGATTGGTCAAGGGGATGTATATTCTTGTTTGTCCTGGTGCTGTATAATATAATTAGTTACTGGATAGTTCAGAGTACTAAAATTTAATGAGACTATGAAAGGAAATTACAGCATTGTCACAAACAAAATCTGTTTGTATGTTTATTTATAGTTTGCGCTCTTAAATGATTTATTTTCTTGCTGATGTCAACATATTTGTGGTAAAGTAAAATAGAGTGAATGTGCAAAATTATGACAGGAATTGTGGAAGATAGACTTCATTGTTATGAATCGTGAGGTCATTCACTCTGTCTTCACTCTTGTCATTCACTCATTCATTCAGTCCTTAAAACAATAGATTGGAATCTTTCAAAATGGTGAGAAGCTAGGAACTGTGGAAGATCAAGTAGATTTAGGGGTCTAAGTTCGGTTCTAGGCAGCACATTGCAGATTGTCCCTGGACTAGATGGTACTAGAGATTCACCAGGATATTAAGGCCAAAAGGGTTAAACAGTGAAAACAGTTTTTATAATCTAAGCTTGTTATCCATTGTTTACAAAGAATAAAAGGTGATGGAACTCGGATCTTTCAGAACTTCAAAGTGTAGCCTAAGAGAAACAATTTCCTAAGCTGATGGTGTTAAGAGCAAGGTTGCATAATTTTACAATTGGAGCTACATCTTTCAGAACCACTTTAGCATGTGGAGTGATGTAAATTCTAACATACTTCTGCCATAATTGAGACAAGGTCAATTAGAACTTTCAAGACTGTGTGATAGATTTTTGTTAGGCAAGACCAGTGATGGATACAGAACCAAAGAGGGAATTTATGGCCCTTTGCCCCAAGTCTATGCTAAACAAAAAAAAAGGCTATTTTGGCTATTCTCAAACTCCCACTCAGTCTATAGCCTTGTAAGTTGTGGCACTTCCAGTAGTCTTCCAGGTGCTTTTTAAGTATGTTGAGGATCCCTGCCTCAACCCACTATCAAGCCCTGAGTTGTAGGCCACAACCACTCTTTGGATGAATTTACTTTTCTCAACTCCTGTGTATTCTCTCTGACAATTACCTTGAATGTATCCCTCCAGTTTTTGATTCCTTTCCTCAGATCTTTCCTAATCAGAATCAGGTTTATTACCTCTGACTTGCATGTTGTGAAATTTGTTTTATGACATAAAAATTACTATAAACTACAAAATAAATAAATAGCACAAAAAAAATAACAAGGTAGTGTTCATAAGTTCATGGACTGTTCAGAAATCTGATGGTGGATGGGAAGAAGCTGTTCCTAAACACTAAATTTTGTATACCTCAATTTATCTCTCCTTGTCCTCCTTTGTTCCTAAGAACACATCCCTAACCTAACCAATCTGTCCACATAACGAAAATTCTCCAGCTCTCACAATATCCTCAGGAAATTTATCTGTGCCCTTTCTGGTGGTGTCACATCCCTTCCTGTTGTGCACTGAACAGAACTTTTTCCACAATCTCTAGCTATGGCCTAACTGGTGTTTTACAACCTACCTACTCTTACATTCTATAGCTTAACGAAGAAAACTTTTATCTACCTGTCTTGCCACTTTCAGAAATCTGCATACATGCACTTCAAGATCCCTCTATACCTCTACGTGGTTAAGGACCCTACTGCTTATCATGCATTCTCTTATATTGTCCATTCAAGATACATTGCCTCCTATTTCTTGGTCTGGATCTTTCTTTACAATTGTTTTATCCATCTGACCAGTTCATCGATATTTTCCTATAGCCTACAACTTTTCTGTCTCACGTTTTAGTATGCTACCAATTGGTGTAAGCGCTCAGCGGGTAAGGCAACATCTATGGCAAGAGAAACAAAAAACAATGTTTCAGGTCGAAGACATTTTGTCAGAACTAGGAAAGGGAAAGAGGAAAAAAATGGTAGTTTTAAGTTGCAGAGAGGGTGGGGCTTGATGGGACAAATGGAATATCTCTGATAAGGTGAATCCAAGATTGCCTTGGGGATGAATTGTAAATGGTTGAAGAGAGAGAGAGAACACAAACAAAAGAACATAAAAGCTGCAAAAGGCAGAGCTTCAGGAGATGCCCAGCAGGTCAGGCAGTTCTAATGGAGAGGTCAGGCAGTTCTAATGGAGAAAAAAAAACCTGAACTAATATTACAGATGGTGGAAAGAAAAGGAGTAAGGGGAGAGCTATTGCATCTCCTGTGGTTGTATGGGAAAGTACTATAAGAAGGGGAGTAGTGGAGGTGGGCCAAAGAATCATGACGAGTATGGTCCCTACAGGGTGGGAATTAAGGGCCAGTGGAATTCTATTCATGCTCTGTCCAGGGGGTAAAGGGAGTGAGAACAGAACTGTGGGAATAGATGAGATGTGGTTAAGGGTTCCATTGACTGTTGTGAAGGAAAAGGCATGGTTCTGGAAGAATTGGGAGAACAGAATGGAGTCCATTCCATTTGTTCATTTATGTGCAGGTCATTCAACTGTAATATTGGCACAGTTTTTTTCTCCTCCATTAGCATCACTTCATCTGCTGGATATTTTCTACAGCTCTGCATTTCACAGCTTTTACATTTCTTTATTTGTTTTATTTTCTCTCAATAAAATCCTTATTAATCTATTAATCAATTGACTTCATCTACAGCTTATCCCCACAGCAACCCTGACCTCACCCCGTCAAATATTCCCTTTGTCCTATCCATCCCTCCTCCCCCTTCGTCCAACTTAAATCTAACTTGTTTTCTGTCTTCCCCAGTTCTGATGAAGGTTTTTTGACTTTAAGTACTAACTGTTTCTCTTTCCACAAGTGCTGCCTGATCTGTTGAATGTTTTCAGTATTGTCTGTTTTTATTTGAGATGTCCAGCATCAAGAATTTTTTTAATTTTCACTAATTCTTATGTTGTCTGCAAGATAGATAAATGATAAGAAACAGAGCAACTGTAGTGCATTTGAATTATAGAACAGACTAAAGGGGACTAAATAGCCTATTATTAATATTAATGCATTTACTTTTTGCATGATGATTTTAATCAAAATTGTGTAGGAAATAAAGACACAGAAATAAGCTCTTCAGGCCAGTCAGTCCATGCTGACATTTGAGGCTCCTCCCATCTTTTCACTTCATCCATCCACATTATCATAATCAGGGAATAGTGTAAGTTGTCCCAGAAGGGGCCTGAGGTGGCATACTGGGGAAATATGGCAGTAGAGCATTTTAAAATAATTTTGTTGATTCATTTAACAAGAACTTTGGTGGTATTATAGATTGTGAGAATATCTTTGCTGGATTGTTGATCTCCAAAATGGCTGCAGAGGTATGAAATCAGTGTTGTACCCTGGGCCTGATGGATATCATGATGTGCCTAATCTGCATATTCTTCTTGGATGTTTGCTGCACTTGCTCTGCTGCCCTCACCAATGTGATTTTGCCTTATAAGTACACACATGCTATAGGTACCATCCTGGAGAACTAAGAAAGATTTTGCAAAGTGAATTTTGAGGCATAGTTTCTGGTTCTTTTATCTTTATTTGTAATTCAAACATTATCTTCCTGTGTATTGACAGAAGAAAAGAGAAATATAATTAGTGAACTTTCAGCATTGAGAAGGCAGCTGCGAAGTGAGGAACGTCGACTTGAGGACCAGTTTCAAAATGCTGACGTGGAAGAGGATGGAGCAGTTGGCAATACCAGGTTAGAAGAAAATTATATTTCTGTAAATAAATTTTGGGAAAGCAGTGCTTAAAGACATTAGAAAAAAAAGGACAGTAAGTGTTCTTACTTACCCTTGCTCTACTTTCCTGTGTTAAAAGTCACATGATGGTCACAACAGTTTCCCAGAACTCTTGTATCCATATGTACTGCTCAAGAATTGTTTACAGTCCTGAAATATTAAGACCTCTGCAAAATTACGGATGACACCCCCAACCTTGTCCAAGTACCTGCATCTATAGCTATAATAAATATAATGACGAATAGTCATCCTTAAACCAAAGCCTGCAGATTACTTTTTAGTGATGGTATTCTTATAAACCCACATTGATCAACATCTACTATCTGTGGTGTTCTCAGTTCAATTCAATATATTGCACTAATCTGATCTTATTGAGAATCCTTTTTTAGCATTACTGTAACTATTACAGTATAATTGAGTTTTCATCATTTATTATCCTGGCGACTGCAGAGAAAAATCAAATTTGAGCTTGTAAACAATTAGGAAGGCAAACAGTATGTTGGCCTTTGTTGCAAGGGGATTGTAGTATCAGAGCTGCTCCAATTATATGCTGCCTTGGTGCATCTGAAATATTATGTACAGGTCTGGCTGCTCTTCAAAAAGGTAGACTTGCAATTAACAGAGTGCAGCAAAGGTCCACTAGATCAATTCCTAGGATAATGGGTTTGTTGTAGAAGAGGAGATTAAACAGATTTGGCCTATGTTCTCTCGTGTTTAAAAAAAAAGATATGATCACATTGAAATGTACAGTATTCTTATGGGGCTTGACAGGGTAGATTAGAAGTTGGTGTTACCCCTGGTTGGGGTGTCTAGAACCAGCTGTGGATGCTTAGCCACTGAGTATCTTTAAGGCAAAGGTTGATACATTTTTAGATTTTAAGGAAATCAAGGGATAAGAGGTTAGTGCAGGTAAGTGGCACTGAGGTTAAAGGTCAGCATGATTGCATTCAAAGATGGAGCAGGCATAAGGGGGCCAAAGGCCTTTTCCTGCTTTTTTTTTTATGTTAAACACATGTGTGTACAGTTCTGCTTTAAGTAGTTATATTGCATTCTTAATAATTCTGTCAAGCGTTTTCATGTATACCTAATATAAAAGAGACTATTTCTTTTTTAAGCCTTCTTCCATTCAAGCTCAGGGTAGTGAGCTGTTAAAGATGCAGTTAAGAAGTTTGGAGGAATGTTTTGGATGACATTTTCTAGGCCTTATTCAATTTATTTTGTGCCACCTATCTGCAATTTTCTGCAGAATAAGGTTTACCGTTAGTCTGGAATTGTCAAGTGACTGCTCTATATTTTTACTCTAAGGCAAAATGCTGCAGGTGCTGAGAAAGTGAAATAAGAAACAGAACAAGTTGGACAGACACAGTAGGCCAGGCAATATTGGTGAAGAGAGAAACAGTATAACATGATGAAAATTTATTGCTAGCGAATATTACTTGTTTCTCTCTTCATGGATGCTGCCTGATCACTTGAGTAGTTCCAAGATTTTCTGTTTCTATTTATTGTGTATTTGACTAAATGATGGAATCTTTCAAATGCATTATTTAGTTATCATTTTGCCATTGATTAATAATGGTATCTGAATCGCTAAACGTGTTACATGAAACATAGAATTAAATGTCCTGCCAATCTTATACCTTTTATAGTTAATATTTCTTACTTGTAAACTTTTCTCAATAGGAAGCGAGAGAGAAATCATGTTGATGTTTTCGATTTGGCCAGACAGCGTATACAGACCCTGGTACACCGACCTTCTTCAAAAGGGACAGATTCTGTTAATTTACAAAACATTAGAGAATTCAATGACCTGAAATACAGAGGTGGGTTCTGATATAATAGTCAGAATTTGTCTTGGTGTACATTGTTGAATACTTTGCTCATAAGAAGATTTAATATTTTTATTGGTGGTGCTAGATATCAGATTAAGTTTCACTATTGTGACCTAATACATATTCTGGTCTACTGAAATTGAAGATACATAAATGTAATATTATAAACTGTCTGACTTGAAGTTGTGAATTAATGTGAATATCGTTGCAACTTGCATTACCTAGTCAAATATTTACAATATAGCGTGCATATGTTCTTCAGCTTTATCCAAATGAACTGAAAGCCCTGGATAATCCACTGAATGATATGCCACCTAAACTCAACAGTTGGCCTGTTTTCAAAGCCCGTTCTTTCCTGAAGTGGGTTCCCGGGCTCAATATTTCTCCAGGAAGCCAGCTCCCAGCTGATCATCAGGGCTCAGTGTGCTACCTTTCTGACTAAAACTGGCAGTCCCTGCCCACTGTTTTGCTTCGACAGCTCGTTAAGCCATGCCCCTTGTTATTTGAAGCTATAGAAGAAAATGTCAAAAATATTCACAAATATCCAAAAAATATTTAACAATTAAAAATACAGTTTAAAATAAAGTAATAGCAATCCCTAAGTTCTTTGAAATGTAACTATCAGGGCTACACAAACAGGCTGAGTAACCTGTGGCAAACGACTTACCCCCTGACTCCCAAAACCTATCACTTTCTACAAGGCACAAATTGGGAGTTTAATAAAATAGTTTCTGTTCGGCCTGCTTGAGTGTAGTTCTAGCAACATTCAAGAAGCTTGGCACCATCGTATTATGCAGAACGAAGCAGTCTGCTTGATTGGTACTTCATCCACCAGCCTAAATATTCACATCCTTCATTATCAGTGCACTAAGACTGGAAAATGTATCATCTCCTAAGTAACTTGCCAAAGTTTCTTTAACTGTACCTCCTAAACCTTTTAATATGTAGAAAGACAGAAGGACATCAGGTGCATTGGAATATACTTCAACAATACCCTGTAAGTAATTTGGATGTCGATACAAGAGGCATGATCAGTAAGTTTGCTGATTATGCCTTCTATATCCACATCCAAATGGTGTGGAGTGTAATCTTAAGCAACAGGGTGCTATTGATGAGTTGGTGAAATGGACTTAAAAATGGCAGATGCAGTTTAATCCAGATAAATGTGAGGTGCTCCTTGAAAGTGACAGTGCAGATAGATAACATGGTTAAGAAGGCATGTGGGTTGCTGGCATTGAATACAAGAGCAGGGAGGTTATGCTCCAACTTTATAAAACAATGGTCATACCTCAGTTGGAGGACTGTGTGCAGTTCTGGTAACCATACTGTAGGAAAGATGTGACAGTGTGGGAGAGGGTGCAGATTTACCAGAGTGTTGCCTGGGATGCAGTGTTTCAGTTATGAGGAGAGACTGGAGAGGCTGGGATTGTTTTCTCTGGAGTGGAGGAGGTTAAGGGGAGACACGACAGAGGTATATAAAATTATGAGGGGTATAGATATGATAGAGTGCAGGAAACTTTTCCCCATGTCAGAGGTAGGTAAGGCTAGAGGACCATGGATTTTTAGGGTACGGGGTAAGAGATTTAGAAGGGATTTTCACCCAGTGAATGGTGAGTACCTGAAAATAGCTACCTGAAAGAGTGATGGAATCAGCGTCGTTGACAGCAGAGGAACACTTGAATCATCTAGGCATCAAGGGATATGGGCCAAGTGCTGAAAGATGGGATTAATATGGATGGGTGCCCATTGGTTGGTATGGACGTGGTAGGCCAAATGGCCTGTTAACATGCTGTATGACGTTATCCTGATTTGGGAATGTGTTGTGGTGCACTATGATTGTATACTATAAGATTTGCAGTATTTCAAATAAACCACTTTCTACCATCTTCCCAAAGGTAATTGAGGATAGGCACTCAATCCTGATTTTTGCCATTGAAACCACATCTTATAATTAGTTAAAAATTCTCCTCACAACGCAGAAAAATCTTTAATCTAGAGATTATGTGCCTGTTAAAGGAAAATGACTTTTTTAAATCTATTGTAGCCTTTAGAACTTGTAACTGGAATGTTCTTTTTGTAACTCCCTACTATTCAGATTCAGCAACACGTGCTCAAGTAAGACAGATGTATCCAGACCCTCCAAATGATAGTAATACACTGGAGATTCAACAGGAGGCCTTATTGAGAGAGCAGAAGAAGAAACTGGACATCATTAAAAGGAAAGAAGCAGGTCAGTGATAGAAAATTCAACTAATATTAACACTTTTTCATATGTAGCAGTGCCCGTCTCCATTAACTTTCTGGCCTTTCTTTCAAGCTAAACTCAGAATGAAGAAAATTTAACCTCCTTCCCATTGCACTAATTAGATTTCCTTTCCAATGTCTGACGTAACTGTCTCATGGTAGTGAGACAGTTCTTGTGGAACTCATGAGCATTTTTTAAAATTCATTTTGAGGTGAATACTTGCTTTACAAATGAGAAACTAATCTTGGAAGTGAAATCATTCTTTTTATTACTTGCAAAATCAGATTTCTGGTTGCAGCAAAAGAAGTCTTGGCTGATATGCAAATAAAAATTCATTGTGTTCTTAATTAGTTGGCACTCTGAATAGCCAATTTAATGCCAATAATTAAGACAGCCCTTAAGCACCTTTTAAAAAAGAAACTGTATTTCAATTTTGGGGATGTTTTGTAACACTTGACAGATCTAGTGGGTGAACTCATGGAACCAAGTTGAAAGATAAACAATTGATTTAGGAAAAGGATATTACTGACATGAGCTTTTGAGTAGGTCTGGTTAAGTGCTTAATGATTAAATGGGAGTCTTAGATTGTATTGTGTACATTTGTGTTCAAAATTAGCTTAAAAGAGAGACTAACATTCAGTAAAGCTTAATGTTTTATTTTGGATTCTGGTAAGAACATAAGAAACAGGAAGAAGAATAGGGTCAATCAGCCATTCAATGAGATTATGGCTGATCTGGTCCTGGTCTCATCACCACTTTCCTGCTATTTCCCCATATCCCTTGTCATTGTTGTATTTCAAATATTTGTCAGTCTCTGCCTTGAATTTATTCAATGACTCAGTCTCCATACCTCTCTGGGACAGAATTCCAGATTCACAACCCTCAGAAGAAATTCCTCCTTGTCTCCATTTTAAATGGCTGATCTCTTATTCTAAAATTATTTGTCTAGTTCTAGATAACCACATTAGTGAAACAATCCTCTCACCATCCATCTCGCCAATCATCCTGTCTTGTATTTCAGAAAGATCATCTCTTATTCTACTAACCTCCAATAATGACTATAGTCTCAGACTTGCTTCACACGTCAACTGCTTCTTCTCAGGAATCAACCTAGTGAACCTTTTCCAGTCTCCAATATAACATTATTATGTATATTGTATATATTATGTAACATAATAATGCCTGATGGCATATATCCCAGAATATTGAAAGAAGCAAGTGAAGAGATTGCTGGGGCTTTGTCAAGGATCTTTGTGTCCTCACTAGCAACAGGCAAGGTCCCAGAGGACTAGAAAGTAGCAAATGTTGTGCCTTTGTTCAGGAAGAGAAATAGGGATAATCCAGTGAGCCTCACATCAGTGGTAGGGTAGCGATTAGAGAGGATACTGGGGGATAGGATTTGTGTGCATTTGGAAGGGCATGGCCTGCTTAGGGACAGGTCATGCCTTACAAAACTTGATTGAGTTTTCTGAGGAGGTGACAAAGGTGCTTGATGAGGGTAAGGCAGTGGACGTTATCTACATAGACTTTAAGGCATTTGATAAGGTCCCTCATAGTAGGTTGATTCAGAAGATAAAAATGCATGGGATCCAGGGTGAATTGCAAGTTTGGATTTGGAACTGGCTTGCCCATAGAAGACAGAAAGTAGGGGTGGAAGGTTATTATTCAGGCTGGAGGTCTATGACCAGTGGTGTTCCACAAGGATCGGTGCTGGGACCTCTGTTGTTTGTGATATATATCAATGATTTGGATTAAAATGTAAATGGGTGGATTAGCAAATTGACAGATGACACTAAGATTTCTGGAATTGTCGACGGTGTAAAGGAGTATCAAAGAACACAGCGAGATATAGATCAGTTACAGCTATGGGCAGAGAAGTGGCAGATGGAGTTTAATCTGGGCAAGTGTTACACTTTGGGAGGTCAAATGAAAGGAGAAAGTATACAGTTAATGGTAGGTCCCTTAAAAGCATTGAGGTACAGAGGTATCTTAGGGTCCAGGGCCATAGTTCACTGAAAGTGGCTATGCAACTGGCTAAGGAGGTAAAGAAGGCGTATCGCATGCTTGTGTTCATTGGTAGGGGTGTTGAGTATAAGAGTAAGGAAGTCATGCTGCAGCTATATAAAACTTTAGTCAGACCACACTTGTGTCTGACTGTGTGCAGTTCTGGTCACCCCATTATAGGAAGGATGCGGAGACTGTGGAAAGGGTGCAGAAGAGGTTTACCAGGATGCTGCCTGGATTAGAGGCTATGAGCTATAAGGAAAGGTTGGACAAACTTGGGTTGTTCTCCCTAGAGCGTCGGAGGCTGAGGGAAGACCTGATGGAGGTTTTTAAAATTATGACAGGCATAGAAAGGGTAGACAGAATCTTTTCCCCCAGGGTAGAAATGTCAAATACCAGAGGACATGCTTTTAAGGTTGGTGGGGGGGGGGGGGGGGGGGGGTGGGGTGGGGGGAGGAATTTAAAGGTGATGTGAGAGGCAAATTTTTTTTTTTACACAGAGAGTGGTAGGTGCCTGGAATGGGTTACCAAGAGTAGTTGTGGAAGCAGGCAGTTTGGTGGAGTTAACAGGCTTTTAGATAGACTCAGGGATATGGATGATACACAGGAGGAAGACGTTTAGTATAAAGTGGCATCAAGATCAGCACAGCATTGTGGGCTGAATGGCCTGTCCCATGCTGTACTGTTCTATGTACCTTTCCCCCTTACCATAAAGCTACTGTATGTCCTCAAGTTTTATCTACCTCTGATATAGGGAAAAGTTTGTTGTGGTCTACCTTATCTATATCCCTCATAATTTTAAAAATGTTAGTCATGTCCCCCCCCTCCCCACCCCCCAACATCTGCTCCAGGGAGAAACGACCTAGATTCTCTAGTCCCTTCTCATAACTGAACTGTTCCATCCCAGGCAATATCCTCATAACTGAACTGCTCCATTCTGGTGGACCTCCTCTGCACCCTCTCCAGTCCTATTTATATCCTCCTATACCTTGGTGACCATAACTGCACACAGTACTCTGGCTGAGGTCTGACCAATGTTTTATAAAGTTAAAGCTTAAGCTCCCTGCTTCTATGTTCAATTCCCCGCCTGCCTGTATCCCACGTGCCTTCCTAGCAACGATGTCCACCTGTGTCACCACCTTCAAGGATCTTTGCTGGTTTCAGAGTCATTAATGTAGATTATAAATAGTTGAAGCCCCAAATTGATCTCTCTGGCATCCTACCAGACACAAGTGCCAGTCGAAAAATAACTCATTTATCCCAAATCTCTACTTTCTATTAGCCAATATATTAACCCCAACCCTGTGCGCTAGGAAGCAGCTCTAACTGAGAAGTTGGGAGAGCCAATATGCTTGGGGGCAGCTCCAGAGGTGATACTGTAGAAGCAAGAAAGCATATATTATCTAGGCTGGATAATGGAGGAGAAGCATTGAAAACCAATGTGCGTTCAGTCTGCAGGTAGATTGAAGAGCAGATAGTTTACTGTGGTCTCAGGTGTAGTGTTATTTGTCATATTGTAGAGGCAGTCACCTAATTAATCTTTCATGGTTTTAATTTTAACGAAAAGTTTCCAGCAGGTTTTAATGCCTTTTGGGAGTAGTAATAAAATACATCTGTAGACATTTTCCTTTCTACTAACTTCTCAAAAATTGAAATAACTTTATTGAATACCACCTACAATTTCTTTTAAGTGCTCAGTCATTTTGTCTCTAATTATAGATCCCAATAGCTTCCTAGTATCATATTCTCACCTTTTAAAACAGAAAAAAAACACTGTGACAGTTCAGAAAAGTGTATTTGTTTAAAATTATGCCTGGTGGAGGAAATAAAAGGTCATGGACATCAAGCTGGTGATTGTATGTTTAAATTAACCTTGCTGACATCCTGGGACAGCATCTGCATTGCGAATGTTCATTGTCTTGAAACTCACTACCAGGCCTTGTACTGTCATGGCCAAAATTATACTCTTAACAAGCTGTGTGATACAATAAAATCAGAAATGCTGGAAAAACTCAGCAGATCTGATAGTTCCTTTTGGAAAAGGGATACCTTGGGTTATGTTTTGGGTTGAAGGTATTTTAACAGAAGTGTTAATCAAATGTTTCTTTCTGCACAAATGTTGTTAGGTATTCTTTGTGATGCCAGGACATTCTTTTAACCTTTTCGGTCAATTAATTTCTCAGTGTTATGTTTCTACAACACCAATTTGTAAACAGATTACAGATGGTTAATTTTTTTCTGTGTTAAGTAGTGGCACCTTTGTCCCCTTTTCTAACGAATGAGAATCAGGATTATATCCTTCACATTTGGGAAATAGAAGTAGGAAGTTTGTGAATCGTCACTTCTTTAAGAATGTATTAACTTGTGTTAATCATTGGACCTAGTCCCATTATTAAAACAAATTGCATTTTCATGTGAAAATTGAACTTCAAAGAAAAAGGGACATAATATTTAGTAACCTACCAATGTCAGTTTCTAGATTTTTGTTTAAAAGTGTCTGATTGGGGCTGTGGCAGTGACATCTCAGCAAACACTCGTATGTCAAAGGAGAATGGATACTAAAACCAGCACAAGTTCATTCAACAATAGTCAATGCAGATTAATCCCCCAAAAGTTGTACTTAGTAATCCTTTTCTTTTAAAAATTGGTGTTTCTCAATTTATTGCTTTTCCCCACTTTTTCTAGTTTCCAATATGAATTCACGCAATATTGAATTGGTAAGTAACATCATACCGTAAATACTTTCATTCTGTAGTCATAATTCTACATTCTGATAATTACTAGCAAAGTAAAATCTATATACAGCCTATTCTTCTTGCTTCAGTGTTGTTCAAAATTTGTTCATTTAAATTGAAATTCTTCAAATAAATATCCTGTGCTCTTATTAACAATCGGGATGAGTTGATTTTTTTCCATTCGGGAAGTGGATTAACAAAGATGCATGTTTGCAACTATTTAGTGGATTATGTCTAATATAATTTAATATTCTAAATCTTTCACTTTCCAGTTTTATCATCTCACTGCACACTTATCCCACAAGGACAAGGATTTATAATTGGCAACATCCAACCATGCATTATTAAATTTTACATAAAAACAAAACTGAATTCACTTGTACTTTCAAGTTAAGGAGGAAGATTTCCATGTTCTTTCTGGTAAAATTATAAATGTTGTTAAAAAGACAAAACAACTTCAAATGCAAAACACTGATGCTGGAGGAACTCAGCAGGCCAGGCAGCATCTGTGGAGAAAAGCAGGTGGTCAACGTTTTGGGTCAGGACCTTTCTTCAGGACTGAAGATAGGAAAAGGGGAAGCCCAATATATAGGAGGGAAAAGCAGAGCAGTGACAGGTGGACAAAAGAGGGAGGAGGTGGGGTGGGCACAAAGTGGTGATAGGTAGGTGTGGGGGAGGAGGGGAGAGCAGATCCACCGGGGGATGAGTCAAAGGTAAGGAGAAAAAGGGAGGGGGGTAGAAAAGAGGCATGGTGGGGGGGGGTGTGGGCAGTGTTGTGGGGATTACTTAAAGTGGGAGAATTCAATGTTCGTGCTGTTAGGCTGCAAGGTTACAAGACAGCCTTGGCTGGTTCCTTGCAAGGTTCCTTGCAGCCTAATGGCATGAACATTGAATTCTCCCACTTTAAGTAATCCCCACAACCCACACCACCGCTTTCTTCCCTTTCCTAGCCCCTCTTGTTTCTACCCCCTTTTCTCCTCCTTACCTTTGACCCATACCCCTATGAATATATTCTCTCCCCTCCTCCCCACACCTGCCTATCCCTCTGTTACCTGCATCTACCTATCACCACCTTGTGCCCACCCTGCCTTCCCTCTTTTGTCCACCTGTCACTGCTCTGCTTTTCCCTCCTATATATTGGGCTTCCCCTTTTCCTAGCTTCAGTCCTGAAGAAGGGTCCTGACCCGAAACGTTGACCGCCTGCTTTTCTCCACGGATGCTGCCTAGCCTGTTGAGTTCCTCCAGCATCACAGTGTTTTTCATCTAGATTCCAGCATCTGCAGTCCTTTGTTTCTCTAACTTCAAATGCAAAACAAAATATTTTACCATTGATTTCCATTCCAAGAAGAAATGCTGAAAATTACAACGTGTTGATTCACTATGCTGATGTGAATAATATGTATTGAGAAAGTATAATATTGTCAATTGTTCTCTTGGAAACATTTTAATATACCTGTGATATTAGCTTGTGTACATATATATTTCCTATTTTAATTTTGTGGAAATTACTCCAGCAGACAAGAGATTCACAGGAAGATCTGACGAAAAATTCATTGCTGGAATCTGAAAGTGCCTTTTTAGGTATGTGCTAAATTTCCATTCTCTGAAATACTTGCAAAGGCACACTTTTTGTCCTCCCATTGACTTCAGTGTAATCTCTTAACAGGAAGCCATGGAGAAACCTTCCCTTATCCAGTAAATGTTGAGACAACAGCAAGTGAACTACCTCCACGTGAGAGACGTCGCCGGAATCGAAGTAGACAGGACTTGGAATCTGTATGTAACTTATCATTTTGTCATTTTTCATTTTCTTTACATTATTTATGGTATTCACTGTTAAAATATTAGAGATGGGTCAGATTGAAATGACCGAAATAGACTTAAAACTGGAAAAAATAGGGATTCTTAGTATATTGGAGTAATTTTTTGCAAATTGCTTTCAGATACACAAGTACCTTCACTTCAGTACTATGCATGTGATTAATTAATTAGATAGTTTTTCTGTGACCATCCCACATCTTTATTCAAAAAAGGGAAAGAAACAGTAAGTAGGAAATGACAGGCTGATTAGTTTAAACTCCACTAATATCTTCTAAAGTGTTCCTTATGGTAAAGATGTTACAGCAGCACAGTTAGAAAAATTTAAGATAATCGGGCAAAGTCAACATGGTTTAATGAAAGGAAAATCATTTTCAACCAATTTATTGGAGTTCTTTGGATTTCCAGAAGAAAAAGGGTGCTGCATCAAGTTACTGTGGAAAGTAAAAGCTTATGGTGTAGAAGGTTAAATGTTGGTATGGACAGAAGATTGACTGGCTAACAGGAAACGAATAGGTCTCTTTCTGGCTGGTAGAATTTAACAATTAGCAAAAGGCTAGTACGCAGAAACAGCAAGTAGTTGGGAAAGCTAACAGTGATATTGAATATGCAGGTATGGAAATTATAATTCAGCTTTTTAGGGCATTGATGAGACAGTAATGTTAATCCTTTGGAAGCAGTTTAGAGAAGATTCAGTAATTTCTAGAAAAGGTGGGTTGTTTATGAAGAAAGGTTAGACAGATTAGACTGGAGTTTGAGAGTGAAAGATAATGACTGAAAACAAGATCCTGAGGTTCTTGACAAGCTGGACAGTGAGGGGATTTTTCTTGTGTAAGATATTCTATAACATTGGACTAAGGGTCACTGTTTATAAACACTGGGTTGCTATTTTAAGACAGATACTGACGATTTTTTTTTGAGGTTTGGGTATCTTTGGAACTCTGTTTCTATTGCCTTGAGGAAAAGTCTGAGCATTTTTAAGGCATAAATACTTAATAAGCAAGGAAGTGAAAGAAATGCAGAGTTGAAATTGCAATCACATCAGCCATGATCTTACTAAATGGCAGAGCAGGCTTAGGGAGCTGAGTGGTGGTAATTTGTTTGTTGCAAACAACAATTGAAGGTGGAACTGATAGAGGGCCTCATCCGGAAATGTCGACTGCTTCTCTACCTCCACAGACACTGCCTGGCCTGCTTTCTTCCTCCAGTAGCTTGTGCTTTTGCTCCAGATTTCAGCATATGCAATCTTGTATCTCTAATTTGTATGTCATTCATCTCAGAACAAAAAGCTTCTCAAAAGATTAGACAATTGCTCCAAGTCTGAAACAAAAACAGAAAACGCTAGAAACACCACAGGTTAGGCAGCATCAGTGGAAATAGAAACAGAGTAACATTTTCAGTTGAAGAACTTATTCATATGTAGGAAGGAGAGAAAAAGATTAGTTTTAACGTTCATAGGTGCTGGTGGGAGGGATAGATGGGACAAAGGGAATACCTATAATAGGTTGAGGCCAGAGCTGCTGGGGGGAATGAGTTAAAGGGGCAGGGAGAGGGTGATAAAGAAGTGTGATGACCTGCAAATAGCAGAGAAAAACAAACGGATTTGCATTGGCTTTGTTGTAACGGTATAGAAGGCCACTGATAAAATATGAGTAGAAGTGGGATACAGGCCACAGGAAGCTTCGGGTTGCCTTTCCAAACTGAACATAGTCCATAAAACAATCAACCAATATGCGTCTGGCTCTTCCAACACAGAGGAGATCATGTTATGAACACTGAATGCAGTACACTATGTAGCATAGTAAGTGTAAGTGAATTGCTGCTTCACTTGGAAAAACTGTTAGGGTCCCTGGATGATAGGAAGGGAAGAGGTGGATGAATACTGTAGATGTTGCAAATCTTGCAGTTGCATGGTTAAACACTGTAGGACAGGGAGTAGATGGTAGGACTGGATCATAGGAAAGGAAGAGCAGAACAGGGGCTCAAAGGGAATGGCCCCTTTGAATTGCTGGGAGACGAGGGGAAGATGTGTCTGGTTGTGGAATCTTCTTGGCCAAAGTTACGGAGGATAATCAGTTCAATGCAGAGGCTGGCAGAGTGGAAGGTGAGGTACAGAGGAACTCTGCTCTTCCCTGGAAAGAGCAAGAATAGAGGTGCAGGAAATAGATGAGATGTAATCAAGAGCTCAGTGCCTACTATGGCAAAGGGAAAGCTGCATTTCATGAAGACCTGTGTGGAAAGTCATGTGATCAGAGCAAATATGACAGAGACTGAGAAAGTGGGAGAATGGGAACAGTGCTTACAGCTTTGATGTTTTTTTGGACTGAATTATAATTAGCTTAATATCACACATCCTTTTGTTCAAATTGTAAGATGGTGGGTTCGTTGCATACCCTTGGCATAACAGTTAGATATATTGGTGATTTGCACTGTATGAAAAGAATTTAGATACTTTGCAAAGAGAGATTAACTTTATTATACAGTGAAATAGTTAATCCAGTACATGCAGGACTTTGGTGGTGCTGGATGGCAGATTTTCTGGACTAGTGGGTTTTAAGACTTTCAATTTACTTGTTTGCTAAGATATTACACTTTTATAGTTGATAGCTTTGTAAGTTTTGAAAATTAGTTTTCAAAATGTAATGATTGAGAAACTGTTCAATGATGAAAAATACCTGATTTTTTTTTCTTTTAATTTTTGAAAGGAAATTCATCCTACCATGAAACCCGTATCACAGCCAGATTCCATCTCTCTGCACTCTGTGTCCAGTTTGAATTTGGATCAAGTAAGAGCCAGAAATGAACAGCGGATGAAACGTTTGCATGATCTTCAGCATTCAGGTAAAATGCAGAATCTGTTTAAAACGGTGAAAAACAGTTTTTGTATTCTCATACAAAATTTGACATTGCACTCAAAGGTAACTTGTGAAATCTGTTAAGGGAACCTACTGAAAATTTTCCTTAAAGTCGATAGCAGGGTCAACACTGAGCAAATTGATAGATATTGTGCTTTTATAATGTCAATCACAGAAATATGGATCATATTAGTTAACAGACTCTGTATATCTTGTAACTGAGTGAATAGAAATATATTAGAAAGTACACATTTCAAAAAAAAATGCAGGCAGTACTCAACTTGAGCAGCATCTGCAGAGAGGAAGAAAGAAACAGAACGTAGAACATTTACAGCACAGTACAGGCCCTTTGGCCCACAATGTTGTCCCGACATTTTATCCTGCTCTAAGATCTATCTAACCCTTCCCTCCCACATAGCCCTCCATTTCACTATCATTCATGTGTCCATCTAAGAGTCTCTTAAATGTTCCTAATGTATCTGCCCCCACAACCTCTGCCGGCAGTGCGTTCCACGCACCCACCACTCTTGTGTGAGAAGAACTTACCCCTGACATCCCCCTTGTATCTTCCTCCAATCACCTTAAAAGTATATCCCCTCGTGTTAGCCATTGTCACCCTGGGAAAAAGTCTCTGACTGTCCACTCGATCAATGCCTCTTATCATCTTGTACACCTCTATCAAGTCACCTCTCATCCTCCTCTTCAAAAAGAAAAGCCCCAGCTCACTCAACCTATCCTCATAGGACATGCTCTCTAATCCAGGCAGCATCCAGGTAAATCTCCTCTGCACCCTCTCCAAAGCCTCCATATCCTTCCTATAATGAGGCAACCAGAACTGAACACAATACTCCAAGTGTGGTCTAACCAGAGTTCTGTAGAGCTGCAACATTACCTCGCAGGTCTTGAAATCAATACCCTGACTAATGAAGGCTAACACACTGTACGCCTTCTTAACAACCCTATCGACCTGCGCAACAACCTTGAGGGATCTATGGATGTGGACCCCAAGATCCCTCTGTTCCTCCACACTGCTAAGAGTCCTGCCATTAACCTTGTATTCTGCCTTCAAATTCGATCTCCTGAAGTGTATCACTTCACACTTATCCAGGTTGAACTCCATCTCTCACTTCTCAGCCCAGGTCTGCATTCTATCAATATCCTGTTGTAATCTACAGCAACCTTCTACACTATCTACAACACCACCAACCTTTGTATCATCAGTAAACTTACTAACCCACCCTTCCACATCCTCATCCAAGTCATTTATATAAATCACAAAGAGCAGGGGTCTCAGAATGGATCCCTGTGGAACACCACTGGTCACCGACCTCCAGGCAGAATACGCTCTATCTACCATCACCCTCTGTCTTCTATGAGCAAGCCAATTCTGAATTCACACAGCCAAGTTTCCCTGGATCCCATGCCTCCTGACTTTCTGAATGAGCCTTCCATGAAGAACCTTATCAAATGCCTTACTAAAATCTATGTACACCACATCTACCGCTCTACCTTCATCAATGTGCTTTGTCACATCCTCAAAGAATTCAATCATGCTCGTGAGGCACGACGTGCCCCTCACAAAGCCATGCTGACTTGTCCCTAATCAGCCTATGCTTCTCCAAATGCGCATAAATCCTGTCTCTAAGAATGTTCTCCAGAAATTTGCCCACCACTGAAGAAAGACTCATTGGTCTGTACTTCCCAGTGTTATCCCTACTCCCTTTCTTAGACAAAGGAACAACATTTGCCACCCTCCAATCATCTGGCACTACTCCTGTGGCCAGTGAGGAGCAAAGATCATCGCCAAAGGCGCAACAATCTCTTCCCTTGCTTCCTGTAATAACCTTGGATATATCCCATCCAGCCCTGGTGACTTATCTATCCTAAGGTTTTTCAAAAGTTCCAGCACATCCTCTTTCCTCACGTCGACATGCCCTAGCATATCAGCCTGTCGTACGCCATCTTCTGTCTCTCTGGTGAATGCTGAAGCAAAGCATTCATTAAGGACCTCCCCTACCTCTTCTGACTCCAGGCACACATTTCCTCTTTTATTCCTGATCAGTCCTACCCTCACTCTAGTCATCCTCCTATTCTTCACATACGTGTAGAACACCTTGGGGTTATCCCCAATCCTACTCGCCAAGGACTTCTCATGCCCCATTCTAGCTCTCCTAAGTCCATTCTTAAGCTCCCTCCTGGCTACTTTGTAACTCTCCAGAGCCCTGTCTGATCCACGCTTTCTAAACCTCAGGTAAGCTTCCTTCTTCCTCTTGACAAGATATTCTACATCTCTTGTTAACCACGGTTCCTTCACTCTACTATCCTTACCCTGCCTCAATGGGACAAACCTATTCAAAAACCCACGTAAGTGCTCCTTAAACAACCTCCACATCTCCGCTGTGCACTTCCCCAAGAATATCTATTCCCAATTTACGCTGCCAAGTTCCTGCCTAATAGCATCATAATTCCCCCTCCCCCAGTTAAATACTTTCCCATATCATCTGCTCTTGTCCCTCTCCAAGGCTATGGTAAAGGTCAAGGAGTTATGGTCACTATCTCCAAAATGCTCTCCCACCGGGAGATCTGAAACCTGATCAGGCTCATTGTGCAGTACCAGGTCCAGTCAGCCTCTCTTCTAGTCGGCCTGTCCACATATTGTGTCAGGAATCCTTCCTGGACACACCTAACAAACTCTGCTCCATCTCTCCCCTTTACACTCAGGAGGTGCCAACACTAAGGAGATCATTGAGTTGAAATGTTAAGTCCCCATTATAGATGAATTTTCTGGATAGAGGTTGTACTAATTTAATTTGAAGGAAAAAAGTCCTTTCTCAAATCTGTTCAACAATGTAATACGAGAAAACCCAGCAAACTGATCCGTATTTCTTTTGCTTATTTATTTTATGCCTTTATTTGAATCAGGGATATACTTTTCCTCTGAAAAAGCAACTCAAAGGATCCAACTATAAAACAATTGAGGATAAACACTATTGCTAGTAAAAGGATGATTGGGGCCCTCTGACCTCTCTCTCCTGGATGGCATTATGTAGTTGTGTAGAATGATTCCTAATCTAATTGATACCAGCAGTGACTGGTATAAGGGCAAGTTCATTTGTGTACAATCTGCACTGGTCTGCTGAAAAAGATTAAAACAGGATGGGCTCAGAAACTGACCTAGAGTTGCCAGAATCCCTGAAGCTCAATTAGAATTATTTATGGCATTAGAATTATTTATGGCATTAGAATTATCATGAACATTGAGAGGAAGAACTCCTTTACACTGCTCAGTCATAAAGCACAGAAACAGACTCTTTGACCCATCACATCGATGTTGATCTTTCTGCCTGTCTCCATTAATCCAATTTGCCTACATTACGTCTATATTCTCCTATGCCTTTCCTATTTAAGTGTCTGTCTAAATGCCTCATAAACATAGTAATTGTATCTGATTCCACTGCCACTTCTGGCAGCAGTTCCAAATATCAACCACCTTGTGTGGGGTGGGGGGGGGGGGGGGGGAAATGACCCCTCTGATCCTTTTAAAACTCCTTCCTCTCAACTCAAAAGTTATGCCCTCTTGTTTTTGATACTTCTTTCAAGTTACCTCTCAGCCTTTACTCCAGGGAAAACCAGCCCAGCCTATCCAATCTCTCTCCCTACCTAAAGTCCTTCAATTTAGGCACCACCTGATAAATCTCCTCTGCACTCTCTCCAGCGCAATCACATCCTTCCTGTAGTACGACAACCAGAACTGTACGCAGTACTCCAAGTGCGGCCTAACCAGTGTTTTGTAAAGTTGTACTGCGAGGTCTTTTATATCCTATGCCCTGATCTATGAAGGTAAGCATACCATATGCCCCCTCACCATCCTCTCCACCTATGTTGCCACTTTCAGGAAACTTAGAACTTGATTCCCAAGGTCCCTCTGTTCATCAACATTCCTTTTACCAGTTACTGTACATGTCCTACCCCGACTTAACATCCCAAATATCCTGTCCTGTATTCTTGCTGTTTTGGCCATTTCACTAATTAGTACTAGCTAATTGGAATTTTTATTTGAAGTGAAATTTATGAAACTTGAGAAAAATTAGAATTAATTCTTTTTTGTTTTACACAGCCTAGTTGACATTTACTTTCTTTGCTATCACAGTGGAAGATGATGACATTCTGAGACAATTCATTTCAAAAGATAAGGAAAGACCAAGCTCTGTTGAAACAGAGGCCACTGAGGTATGGCTACGACCAGGAACATCAGAAACTTTAAAGAGGTTTATGTCTGATCATACACAACTTGACCGAGGACCTTCAGCCAATACATCTGCTTTCAACTGGAGAAGTCAAAGACACTTTACAGCAAATGACTGATTTGGCTGGGAAAATTAGTTAATGAATGTGTGTGCCTTCAAGTGGGAAAAATTGCTGCACTTTGTTATTTAGGTAAAATTCAGGACATTGTATACAAATGATTTTCCCCTGCTAACCAATATGTGGCCTTTAATAAAATGCAAAACAACCTCAAAGAATCTTTTATCCATTTGCTGTTGCTCACCAAATGCATATTGGTGTAATTTCCACATGACCAATAATTCAGAAAATTACACTGGAAAAGGTCAAAACAAATTTTGCATACTAGACCTGGCACCAACCTGTGCTGCTACCTGAATGTAACTTTTATTTTTTTTCATACCTGAATTTTTATTAACTTATGTTAATATTCAAATATGTTGTCATGAATGTGTGTAAAAAAACTTAATAAAGCTGTATTTTGAAAGGAAATGTATGGTTACCTAGGCATTAATGTAGTTGCAGATTTGAGTGTTCTTCCTCCTCCTAATGATAAACCAGAATTAATGATGTCCCTTGTATTTTTATGGCTGAGCTAATTTTTACTAAAACTTTTTAGACTTGTTTCTTTCCATGTTGTGAGATTCTCTGTAAATTAAACTTTCAAATATGACAATGAAATCTGATACCACCAGCTAGGATGTTACAAATTTAATAGACCTCTAGCTGAAGAAGTTTCTTCTGATTTCTCTTTTTGGCATTTCATTTTATATCCATGACCCCTGGCTAACTAATCATTTTTAACTGGAAGTAGCATCTCCCTATTTGGACAACTGAAACTCTGTAATTTTGAATATATCTAACATGTACCTACTTAAACATGTCTACTCCAAGGAGAACAATATCACCTTCTGCAGTCTCTTCACATAACTGAACTCTGATATTCCTGGTGAATCTCATTAGAATGTCAAAACATTAAACGAGAGTTCAAAATCACAACACTGAGAACACCACCGCAAATTATTGGTTAGGCTTTATTTGTATAGACTCAGCATGAACTTATTTTTGTACTCACTCAGTGCCCCGTTTAAGAAGCCAACTATTCCTGCTTTTTTCCCTGCCTTATCATTTGCACTGCCATTGTTGATTTGTAAATGTGCCCTCTGCTCTTGCATCTCCTTCAACATAAGGAACAACTCTGAGGGAGATATATCTTTTTTTAAACTAAGTTACCATTAAAAATTTAAAATATTGAATTAAATGTATTTGATTTTAAAATTAGTATGAGTAATTCACAAATATCAGTTGTCAAAACTTTTGGTGGGGGTTGGGGGGTGGGTGTGCCTGACCTGCTGTCAAAGTAACACTGGGATTAGAATATACTATTTCCAGGGAAAGGCCTTGTTGATCGGAGTATTGTTTTGGGGCACTGGTACCAGTACTGTTGGGGAAGTAACAAGCAAAGGCTGGAAGGCACCATCCCACGAGCCTGAGCAAATTGCAGGCCATAGTTTACACACTGATATTTAATAAAGTAACATTGGATATCATTTTCACAGAAGTTTTGTATCATCCTCAGACCTCGAGGTTATACTTCCTATGCAGAAGTCTGGATCATTTATAGATAATTGACCTGACAACTGGGTAGCACAGGGGCACAGCTGGTAGAGCCTCTCAGTTCCAGTGGCTCAATCCTGACCTCTGGTGGTGTCTGTGTGGAATTTACACATTCTCCCTGTGGGTGTGTGGGTGTCCTTCCACTGCTCCAATTTCCTCCCACATTCCAAATATGTGCAGTTGAGTGCCCCAGATGAATAGATGTGTGGTAGAATCTGCGACCATTTGATGTGCATGTGGGGAAAATAATATAAAATACACAGGATTAGTAGAATAATAATGCGAGTTGCTGCTTGGCAATCAGCACAGACAAGAACACAACAAAAAAAAAGGCCAGGATAGACTACCTGGCTCATCATGCCTGTCCCACCATTCCTTATAATGGTTGGTCCATTTCACCTCTCAATGCCTTTGTGCCTCATAGCCCTCAATCCATTAATCTTTCAAAAAATTATCTACCTCCACTTTGAATTGGTCTCTACAACTCACTGGGGCAGAGAATTCCTGAGATTCATGACTGTCTGTGAGAAGAAATTTCTACATACTTCACTTTTAAACAAATGGTCCCTTATCTCTCGTTTGACATTCTTCCACCAATCTATCCTGTCTTGCCTTCTTAGGACCTTAAGTTTCAATAAGATCACCCGTCATTCTTGTGGACTCCAAAAAAAAAAGTTCCAACCTGTTTAATTTCTCGATGGGAAAATCCTCTGATCCCAGGAATTGGACTACCTCAAATGCTACTATACCCTTTCTTAGATTAGGGGACCAAAACTGTGCACATTACTGCAGATGTGGCCTCACCAACACCCTGTACAATTATAACAAAATGTATCTAATTCTAAATTTCTTTGCAATAAATATCAATATGCCATTGGTCCTCTTACCTACTGGCTGTACTTGCCTGCTAAATTGTTGTGATTCATGCACAAGAAAACCTGGCACTTCATTCATTAACAGCCTTTTCCCATATACTTTATTTGACAAGTTTGTGCCCCACTCTATCTATATTCTGTTGCTGAGTTACAATATACAACTTGCTCTTCCACCTACTTCCATATCATCGGCAAGCTTAGATACCTTAGTTTTCTGCTCCTCCTCCAGGTCATTATTATAAACGACTACATTAATAACTGAGGGCCAGAATTAATCCCTGGGATACTCCGCTTGCTACATCCTTCCAACCTGAAAAAGACAAATAAATCCAAATCTGTTTTCTATGTGATACCCAAGTTTCAATCCATGCTAAAGCACTTCCTCTAATACCGCAAGCTCTTGTGCAGACTTTTATGTCAAATGCCTTTTGGAAGTTCAAATGTACCACATCTACAGGTTCCCCTCTATCTACTCTGCTCATTACATTCTCAAGCAAATTGTCAAACATGAACTGCCTTTCATGAAACAATGTTGACTTGGTTTGATTAGATTCAGCCTTTCCTAAATGATTGTTATTTGATTATTGTTCTTTGATTATTGACTCTAGCATCTTGCCAGCAATAGTCATTAAACTAACAGGCCTATATTTTCCTGCCTTTTGTCTCCTTCCCTTGTTGAACAACGGAGTCATATTTGCAGTTTTCCATTCCACTGGTACCATCCTGAAATTCAGTGAGTTTTTAAAAAAAAATCTTCAAACAATGGGTCCACTATCTCTGCAACCAATTCCTTTAAAACATTAGGTGCAGACCATTGGGTGCTGGTGACTTGTCTATTCTTTAGGTCCTGTGAGTTTTTTCTAATACCTTGTCCCTTGTGATTGGGATTTTTTTTTAAACAAGTTCTTCCATGCTATTTGAAAAGTCCATCTGTTATCATTGTAATATTTGCAGTGTCCTCCATAGTGCCATTTCCTTGTTTTGATATTAATTCCCCAGCCTCTTTCTCTAAAGGTCTCACACTAACATTAGCCATTTTCTTCCTTTTTATATATCCATAGAAACCTAACTGTTTGATACCACATAAAAGTTTTTTTCTCAAAATCGATTTTCTCCTTTTTTTGAGCTTTTTAGACATTTTTTGTAGGTTCTTGAAATATTCCCAATCCTCTGTTCTACCACTAGCCCTTGCTACTTTGTACACCCTACTTTTTGATTTAACATTATCCTTGAGCTCCCTGTGTTAACCAGGGATGGTTTCCTCTTTCTCATGGAATCCATTTTATGCTGAGTGTTATGAACTAGCTGTTTCAATTTGCCACTGCCTCTTAACATCTCTCTCAACTTATTTACCCAGTCCACTCTGGATAATTCCACCTTCATACCGTTGCAATTGCCTCTTATTTACATTGAAGAGAATGATTTTGGACCGAGGGGTTCACCTTCAAACCATATCTGAAATTCTACCATATTATGGTCCATGACTTTGCTAAGCCATCCAAAACCACAAGATATCTTTTTTAATCCTTCCTCATTACACATGACCAAAAGCTTGGCACAGGGTATGTCCTGCTCTAAGAAGCGATCTTTGACACACTCCACAAATTCTTAATCAAAAAAATGCTTGCCACTTTTGTTTGTTCAATCAATGATTAAAATCTCCCATGATAATTGCAGTTTCCCTTTGAAGTTTCCCCTTTTCTACTTAACCCTATCAACAGTCCCACACTTTGGGGCCTATACTGTTGTAGCCTGAGCGATATCAAGTATTCCATCTGTGCCCTCTGGGAGGATACTCTGCTGGCTAGGGAGAGATGCTGGGAATCACAGAACAAAAAAGCACAGGGAATGAAGGTCATATAGTTGACACCTGGTCAGTATCAACTCAGAATATAGCTGAGAAGCCCTTGTGAACTATCCTATTTGTAAATTATCCCACTGTGAGCTATCTGAAGGACAGATCAAGCAAATGATGATGTTTCAGAACTGACATTTTGTCAGATTACAAAAACTCAAACATTCTGGTAATTAGGGAATCAAATGGTTGAAATAAATTGTAGGATTGCACCAGCAGGAATTTGAAGAAGTTAAAGAAACACAACGTTTGAATGGATAAGGACTGGAATTACAGCTATGTAAATGGCAATAAAGAATTAAGCAATGTTTGGAAGGTATTCAAAGAAATGTTCAAAAAGGGTGCCTTACAAGATGATCAGCAACCATCGAAGACGACGACCCCAAGTCATGGATTCAGAGAAGAACTCACCAAAATCGAACCTCGCCATGGTTCATCAAGAGTGGGTAATATCTGAATACAAATGGCGGGTTTTGGAAGTTGTGAAAGTAAAAGTAAGGACTTGTGTAACTAAAAGAGTTGTGACTAACTAAAGTGTTAATGAGTCTTGTTTGAAGCTATTAATCATGATTAGTTCAAAGACTAAGTAGTTTCAAACAAAACTCAAGTAGTATCATTCTTAGGCAAAGTCATTGGTGTGTTTTATCATGTGCTGCATTTAATTGGCAACAATACCAATTCCACACCACTATCTTTTGCATCTACATCATGGCTCAGCACTGCTCTGACACCTTCCTTGATTAGCACATTACTCCGCCTCCTTTTCCTTTGTTTGGAATATTGTATAACCTGGGATACTGAGTTCCCAGTCCTGGTCACCCGTCCATACATTTAAATAAAGAGCTTCAAGCATTACATTTTTGCAGTTCTTAGTACTCTGGATTCAATAAACTATTTTTGCTTATATTTTCTACTTCTTTCTGTCACACTTTAGAACAGAGAACAGTACCGCACAGGAACAGTGCCTTCCATCCACAATGTCGCGCCAAATAATGAAGCTAATGCGCATGGTCCATATCCCTCCATTCTCTGCATATGTGTGTGCCTATTTAAGAGTCTCTTAAATGCCTCTATCATATCTACTCTACTTTGAGTATATACAATAGAGGTGGCCTCTTCTTTGATTGTCATTCTCCCCTTAACTATCCTGTGCCACTGTACTTTCATTTCATTTTGGATTTGTTAAACATCCCATCACTGGAGCAAGCTACAGAGACAAAGTTGCCTTGTGTTGTATAACTCCTACCCCATTGTGCTGCCATCATCTAGACTTCAGGTCAACATTCTGAGCCTCTGATTATTTTCTACATTGGTCCATGATATTTTAAGCTACATATACCCTTCCCCTCACAAATGCACAAGGATTAAATGGAATTGAAGGCAAATTATGAAAGGCAAGAGAAGGAAACTAGGGAAATATTTTCTAACTTCTGCTGGGAAATTGCTAGATGTGATGAAATTGTTGTGGTCCAATATGGCAAAGGTAATCACACAGTGGTGTTCAGTAGAGAACACCAGAATTCTGACTTACCCATGATGGAAGAACAATTCTACATTTCCAAATGCATAATATTTAAGCTGTTGGAAATCTGAAATGAACTCAGAAAATGGTCAGAAGCTTAGGGAATCAGGCAGCATCTGTGGAGAGAGAAAGAATGTTAACATTTTCCATTAGAACTCAGAAAGGCTATAGATGTGTTCAAAGATGCAGAGAAAAGCGGAAGGCGAACAGAAAACAAAGGAATTGTCTGATGAGAGAGATTGTAGACGAGATAAAATGACAAAAGGAATTAATTGTGTGAGATGAAAAATGGTTACACTGAGACAAAATGACCTAGATTAGAAAGCAGAATCATTAATTGGAAATTACAAAAGGAACATTTCATGAATTCTAGAACTCAAATCAAAACAGAAAAATTGGACATTTTAAAACTGCGTTGAATCAAGAAGGCTGAAATGTGCTCAGTCAGAAGATGGGGTCCGTAGGAAAAAATAGGGAGGCTGAGGACAGAAAGATCAGTGAGAAAGCAGGATGGGGAATTAAAGCGATAGGCAACCTCGTAGCCTGGGGTCATATATTTGGATTGAATAGACGTGTTCCATAAAGCAATTACTCAATCTCTGGCCTCTCCATTGTAAAGGAGCCCTCAGACTAAGCAATGAATACAGTAAACTAAATTGAAAGTACAAGCAAATCTCTGCTTCACCTGGAGATATCCAAGGTATTGAACAGTAAGAAGAGAGCATTATATCTCCTGCACCTGCCTGGGAAGGAAAGTGGGTATTGGTGGAGATCAAGGAGTTGCCCAGAGCATCCTTAATGAAATTATCCTCTCAGAATGCTGAAAATGAAGGGAAGCAGATTGCTCTTGGTGGTAACATCACGTTTGGAGGTTTTGTAAACAGTGGACCATTATTTGTTGAATGTGGATGCTGTTGATATGACAGGCAAGGTCAAGAGTGACCCTATTGTGGTTCTACGAGGGAGAGAAAGGTGTAAGATCTGAGTTGTTTTCCATGGTTGAAAAAAAATCAAGACATCAGAAGCATTCATGTAGAAGGTAGCACTGCCAGAATATAGATGTAACCAAGACAATAAAACTAGGAAATAGAGTCTTTACAAGATGCAACAAAGAGCTGGAGGAACTCAGCGGGTCGGGCTTTACAAGATGCAAAGTAGGAGGAAATATAATCAACCTGGCACTGAGAGTTGGGATCATCAGCCTCCTGAAATCAAAGAGGGAAAGGAAGAGTCAGAGAATGATCACATTAAGGTGAGAGAGGTGTGATAGCCCCAATGACATCAGTATTACTAGAGATTCATTATTCCATCCAGTTAAATTCTGCTTTGATGTTAAGGGTAGTTACACTCACCTCATTTCTGGGCTTCAGGTCTTATCCAAATTTGGATCAAGCCTCCACTGAGGCCTGAAGCATTGATCCCAGGAAAACCAAAACTGAGTATCAATGAGCAGGTTCAATAAAATGCTAATAATCTAACACAGGCAGGACTTGGTTCTGCTGGACTGGCAGATTTTCTGGACTATTGGATGATATTCCTATTGATAACAGAACATTTTTAATTCACCTTTTCTTTTAAGATGTTGTACAGTATTATAAATCAATTTTCCAGTGAACTAAGTTTAGAGAGAGTACAGGAACTGGTTGCCCTGTGAGATTCAAGGGAGGCCAGATGCCGAGCTATCAGGATTTCCAAATAGTTAGCTGGTTAATCATCGGACTATTTTTGTTACGAGCCAGTTCCACTTGAACTGTCAGTGGTACATTTCATCTCTTTGTTGATAATTGACCATAGATTGGACTATAGTAGCCTGATTTGATTTCTCCTGCTTTTGGTGGACAAAAAGCACCTAGACAATTTTCCACTTTGCTGGGTAGATGTCAAAAGTCAAAGCTATGCTGCAACAAACTGAATTGGACAAAGACTGGAATGTGTGATACTGGCACCTCAGCTGGAGAACAAGATGGATCAGATTCCGTCTGGCAGAACGGGTCCCAACTAGTCCCCCTCCACCACCACCACCACCCTCCTCCTGACAGAACTGGTTCTCACCCTCAACCACTTCTTTGGCCCCTCCCACTTTCTGCAGACCAAAGGTGTAGCCGTAGGCACTCACATGAGCTCCTTTTCATTAGCAATGTGGAGCCATCCATATTCCAAACTTTACGCCGGCAATGCTCCCCTTCTTTCTCTGCTACATTGACGACTGCATTGGGGCTGCTTCCTACACCCGTGCTGAGCTCATCAATTTCAGCAACTTCGCTACCAACTTCCACCCTGCCCTCAAATTCACTTGGTCCATCTCCGACACCTCTCTCTCCCTCTTCTTGATCTGTCTCCGTCCGCTGACATCCTTCTAAAAACCCATTGATGTCCACAGTTAACTCGACTACACCTCTTCCCAGCCTGTCACTTACAAGGATGTAATTCCCTTCTCTCAGTTTCTCAGTCTCTGCCGTATCAGTTCTCGTGATGAGGCTTTCCACTCCAGGACATCTGAGATCCTCTCTTTTTCTCCTCCCAGAAGACCCAGTCTCTCCCCCGCCCCCCCCCCCCCTCCCCCCATCCACGCTAATTGAAATATTGAAGCAGCCCTCACCTACAAGAGTTCCCCTTGTCCTCATCTACCACCCCACCAGCCTCCACATCCAAAATATCATTCTCTGCAACTTCTGCCATCTCCAAAGGGATCCCACCACCAGGCACATCTTCAGCTCCCCTCCCCTCCCCATTTTCTGCAGGGATTGCCCTCTCCATGGCTCTCTTGTCCACTTGTCCCTTCCCACCAATCCCTACACCTCCCCCCTCACCACCACTGAGGGCCCTAAACAGTCCTTCCAGGTGAGGCAGTACTTCACATGTGGATCCACAGGTGTCGTTTATTGCATATGGTGCGGCCTCCTCTACATTGGCGAGACCCGACGCGGATTGGGGGAAATCGCTTTGTCAAGCACCTTTGCTCTGTCTGCCTAACAACCAGGATCTCCCGGTGGCCAGCTATTTTAATTCCACTTCCCATTTCTCACACCGACATGTCTGTCCACAGGCTCCTCTATTGCCAAGTTGAGGCTAAACGCAGATTAGAAGAACAGCACCTCATGTTCTGCCTTGGTAGTCTCCAACCTGACGGCATAAACATCGATTTCTCTAACTTCCGGTAACCACTCCCCTCTGGCCCCCCCCCCCACCCCCCTTGTTTTCCCTTATCCACCAGCCCCATCACCCGGTCTCTTTTGCCATACCTGCCCTCTTGATCTACCCAACAACCCACATATTCCTCCCTCTGGTTCCCCTCCTCACCTCCTTCCCTTTATTCCATTGTCCACTCTCCTCTCCTATCCGATTCCATCTTCTTCAGCCCTTTGTCACTTTCACTTATCACCTCCCAGGTTCTTACATCATTCCCACTCTCTCCCCTCCCTCACCTGCCGATCATCCCCCTCTCACCTGGATCCACCTATCACCTGCCAGCTCTTACTCCACCCCTCCCCCTTTTATACTGGCCATCTCCCCAGTTTCTTTCCAGTCCTGACAGAAGGGTCTCAACCCGAAACTTCCCTCCATAAATGTCTCCTGACCCGCTGAGTTCCTCCAGCATTTTGTGTGTTGCTCAAGATGGATCCATTACTTGGCACTTTGGTCTGAAGATGGTCACAAAAGCTTCAATTTAATCTCATGCACACGTATGCTGGGCATCAACAAAGCAGAGGATGGGAATTCCATGAAGCCTTCCTGTTCGCAGGCCCTTACTGGGTTTGACACATGCATCCCATGTGAAACGTTCAAGTTCCTTCATTGATATCACAAAATAAAATGACAGCAGATAAACTGTCGATTCAGGTGAAACCTAAACTTTGCATGCTGAAAAATATGCAAATGAAAAGGTCAGGATACTACCAACCAAAAGAGGACTGCACTGGTAAAAGAGAGTTCAAAACTTTATTGAGCTATGACCTGATTAGAATACGCCAGATGATAACCAATATTGTACAGAAAGTTGTACATTTTTTTTTACATAGAAAACTTTACATGTCTGTACCATATATATTTCATCCTTCTCCAAATATTTATTTTTCTACATCCACAGTGACTAGGAATGCTTGGAACTCTTGTATCCATTTTGTTTTTATTAAAGCCCAGTTCACAGCCTCTTAATAATTAGATTTCAATATATTTCATCATCCCAAGCCCCAAAACTGATTCATTATTCAATATATTTAATTTAACATCAATTTTATACATAGACAGTAGAACCTACATCAAACATGGACACAGTTTTGTCAGTGCAGATGCACCTCAGATCAACCTGCAATGATTCAAGTTCCAGTTGACAGGATCAATCATTTTGTTTAAATAATAGGCCCTAGTCTGTAATATACAGGTAGGGAAAAACTCATCTTTATTGACAGGGTAACCATTTCACTAATTGTATTAATGTAATGGCCTTAGTGCTGCCTTCCACTAATAATTAAGCACACAGCTCCCAGGGTCCAATGCATCTGCATGAGCAATATTAAAGAAAATTTGAAAATATTCACAAAAGCCAAAAGCAAAAACAACCCAGTGCATACAATGAACAACAAAATAGCAGTGACTCTAACAAATTAATAGAAAATAATGAAATTAAAACAAATCCATTCTGGAAGAACTATATAGTGTTAAAATTGTATTTTACAGATTTGTATCTTTGTACAACAGATTTCACAGAAGGATGGTCATTATAACTTTAAAGATCTTGAGCTGTGCAAACAAAAATTAGTTACTGAATAATGCTCAAGAGATCTGCTATTATCTGTAACAAATTCAAAATTAATTATACTTTCCAACCTGCCTGTAAAATGCAACAAGATTTATTTCCCTTACAGCATATATATTACTCATTGTCAAACTACAGTACTCATTTAAATACTTCTCCATTATAAGATGTTCACTGTAATCCTGTTTACGTTCCATCTTTGAGACCCAGTGTGCTTCTTGACACTAACGACATTTCAATATGTGACTAAACCACAAAATGGTTGATTCCATGCTTAGCACGTGGACAGCACTCAGTCTTTACCTTCAGATAATTAATTCAATGAAATAAAGCAGTTTGAACTTAGTTTACAGTTCACTTATCCGCATCTTCAGGCAGGTTAAATCAACAGATTTAAGCACCATCCTTTACAAAAAGATCAAGGAGGGATCGAGGCAGAAGGAGAGAATCAAAGCAGGCAAAAAGCCTGGTCCTTTTCAGATTTATAGACAAGAATCCCTCAGCCAAGATCTGTTATCATTCCTTGTTGGTGGATCCATGCTCTTGCTCTGAAGGATGAGATATTTTAAAGACTAAACCAATGCGGAGATAAAATTTGCGTAGAACAGCTCTCAATTCAGGAATCAGATTAAACTGCATTATTTCACACAAAAGGGGGTAGTACCTTGATGCATGGGCCTTGAACTGGAACTGGAAACATAGAAAGGATAGATCATTTTAAAATGGACACATCAGGAGTAGTTCTGCACATACTTTAACCAGATATAATCAATATCCCTAATGGTACATTGGTGAATTATATACCCCTTCTCACTCTTAATGCACTGATATTTTGTACATTCAACCTTCATGATACCGTGAAAAGTATGATAATATGGGTGATACGTACTTCATGACTCTCACTTGATCTTAATAAAATGGTTTTGCTGAAACACAAGTCCATTTCCACTGGCAAGCAGGACATGAGTGGGTGTTGTTAATAGAAGGCTGATACAGGCCATATTCCAGGAAAAAAACACCAAGTACTTGCAATTTAACAGTCAGTTGTTTTACCTGGATATATTAGATGTATTAAGTGGCAACATTTGCTAGAAAATAAGACTCAGTGATTAAAGACAGTGAACTGCTGCAAGTTTGCATAATTTTCCTAGTGAAAGCTATCTAGTCAGCACTTATTTTTATTCTGCAAGAATGATACCAGGTTTGACTGAAGTTGGAAACAAATATATTGAATAGATCAACAACTCACAAACAACTCCATTATACCGTGGCACTGAATATAAATGTTAATGTGATATATAGGTTCTTCAGGCATGTAAGCTTAGAGCAACAATGTTTAAGCGAATTCCTTCTCAATATGCATAACTCTTAGGTCCCACTCCATCCACCAACTAACCCCGGTCCCTTTGTGATTGTAATCACATTTGAAAACTAGAAATAACTAGCCTTGATTAATGCATACATACTTCAGCATAGAAATCATGATATTTATGTTTCAAATAATGGTTCAGGAAGTAACAAAGATTTTCTCTTGTGCCCCTCTTCAATTTCCATGAGTAATAAGTTCTTCCTTTGGACCAAAATCTTTAAAATTATTTGAAATTAAAATAAAATCTTGTTAAAGAGGAAAATTCCATACTTCTTAAAAGAAGTTACCTTTCAATGTGTTGCCATGTGTTCTAAAGTGTTGAGCTAGAATATCAACCTCGATCTCAAAGAAATAGTAGTCTTCCCTCATAAAGCAGCTTGGTACCCATTTGGTCAGTTTATACTTAATAGCATCCTTATAACTTTTTTCTGCTAATTTTCATATTTCCCTAATAGTCAGAATCCTCAAAAACTTTTCATAGTTGAGATGAGCACAAACGATCTTTAATAATATTATCTATATATGGCTTCAAGCAGTCAATTCTAACTAAATATTGATTTAAAAATTTGAATGTTACAGGTTAAGTGCCCATTACAGACCTGCATATTTATCTTGGAAAGAACTTTGAACAGGATAAAAATCTGGAAATTTACCTCTGCTAAGGAATAGAACAGTTCCAAAATTTAGGTTTCCACTAAATATATTTTATCAGCTTTTCACAGTGGTAACTTATGAAGATTATGCCTTTTGTAATTTAACCCTGTAGATTCTTCGTAAGACAACCAAAGTATTAAGTCCAACGCAAAATTATTGATACAATAATCTACATCTTTCTGATATATTTTCAAATGGATGGCAATTGTGAGAAAAATCCAATAATCAAAAAGGATAAGCAAGCAATGCTTTTTCATTTATTAAACTAGGAAAGTATTGCGTTGGGAATGGATAATGTTATGGACCATTAAAGTTCATTTTGTAGGATCAAAGTACTTGACAGTATGATAGAGATGGAGCTGATAGCAGTGCAAATATATATTTAAACAGAGGTAGATGAAAATCAAAAAATGCAGGAAATCTGAGAAAAAAAACAGAAAATGCTGGAAACATCCAATAGTTCAGGCAGCATCAGTGCAAGCAGGAACAGAATTAACCCGTCAGGTCCACCCTTCTTTGATCTAAAAAAGTAGATTTTGCCGCAGATGCTGCCTGATCTGCTGGGTGTTTCCAGGGATTTCTGTTTTTATTTTAAACATGGGTAACTTGCCTCTAAAAATGAAAGATTTTCATTTATGAGTTCAGGGCTTCTCATAATGCTTTATAGACAATGAAATACCCTTTTTTTAAGCATTGTAATGCAAGGAACATGGCAGTCAATTAATACACAGTAAACTCCCCGGATACAGCAACCTGGCAGATACTCTGTTATGATGCTGAGGGATAAAATACTGACTAGAACACTGAAACTGTCTAATGGCATGGAACCTTTTACACCCATACTGAAGAGAAGACAGGGCCACAACTGAAAGACAGTACCTTCAACAGTGTAGCACTCTCTCACTACTGCCTGCAAGCACTTCATCACTGAAGTGAGACTTGAACCTGCAGTCTTCCAATTCAAAAATATAAATTATCTAATTAAAAATGTCCAACTTGTCAATATAAACTGAAGACTTATGATAAACAACAAAAAAATTTCTGCTTTCAGAAATGGCTTGTTTTAATTATGAATCTTACCCTTTCATCATTTATTTTAAGGACTTTAGTTAAAAATAGTAGTAGGAGATTGGTCCAGGCTTCTCGATGACTTTCTGAGGTAAGTGTCAGGAAGTAGCTGAGCGCTTCACTGCAAACACTATTGAAAGAAAACAGTTGGAATGAATCAATCAAATACAATTCACTAAATCAGTATGATATGTGTATTATTGTATAAGATATACAACTCAATTGCAAACCAACACACTTTTTGAACACATTTGAGTTTGACTAACTTGGACAAATAAATCATAATTTTAAAAACAAAGATAATTGCTTGCTCTCTTTCCTCTTTTCAAAAAGGTAGCCTATACTATTTATTATCCTTTAACAAGTAACAGAAAACATAGAAGAGTACAGCAGAGGAACAGGCCCTTTGGCCTACAATATCTGTGTTGACCATGATGCCAATTTAAATTGCACATCAGCCTGCACATGGTCTAAATCCCTCAATTCCCTTAAGGTTTGTACACCTATCTAAATGAATCTTAAATGTTGCTATCGTATCTGCTTCCACCACCTCCTCTGGCAGCCCATTCCAGGCACCTACCACTCTCTGTAAAAAAATTTGCCACATAAATCTGCTTTAAACATTCCCCCTTTAACCTTAAAGCTATGCTCTCTAGTATTTAACATTTCCATCCTGGAAAAAAGACTGACTGTCTAATCTGTCTATGCCTCTCATAATTTTATACACTTTTATAGGTCACCCCTCAGCCTCCAACGCTCCAGAGAAAACAATCCAAGTTTGTCCAACATTCTAAGCCAGGTAACATCCTGGTGAACCTCTTCTGCACCATTTCCAAAGCCTCCACATCCTTTCTGTAATGTGGCAAGCAGAACTGTACACAATACTCCAAATGTGGCCTAATCAAAGTTTTATACAGTTGCACCAGAGAGGCAACATTTGTCAAGGGATCTAGAGATGAAGAAATCTTTTGACTCTGTTCTTAATTGCAGTGCGGATATGAGTAATGATCCAGAATAAATTATAATCCTGTGGGGAAGAAATTTAGTTGATCCTTCGGTACTAAAGGAATGACTCAAGTTCTTATTGTTGTCACCATGGATGATTGAGTACTGGGGAGATGCTGGTTACTCAAGTGTAAATGATATCCTTATTTCTTCTAAAATGTATCAATATACTGTATCTCTCTGTCAATCTGTACAGACTGCTAAATTTAACCCACATATGGGAACATAAATGGATAAGAATATTAGCAATGCCTTTAATTATCATATAAAATGCTAAGATTTCAATAAAATGTTGCAAGGGACACTCATAAATGAGCGAGTTTGTGAGATGGATTCAAAACTACTTGGATAAGCCCAGGTAAATGGTTTTAAATAAAGCTGCTTTGCAATTAATTTATGTCCCTAGAAACATAGCATGGATACTACTGTCACTAAACAGGCTGGTAAAATAATGTGCAGTGGACACTGGACCCTGGAAAAATCAAGTCTGAAGGTGACAAAGGCATAGATGAAAGTTTTATTAACTATTGGCATGAATAAAAGATGAGAATGACGTGGACAATCAGTCTGGCGTTTAGGCAAATTGCTATAAACCTGTGCAGTCATGATTGAAAAGTGTCACTTCTGCAAAAGATGATGGTTTGCTTTCAGATTATGACAACGGCCTTAACAAGAAAATCAATTTAAATATGCAAGTAAAAAGGAATTGATCATTAGAAGTTTGAAAATGTACAGCAAGAATTCAAGCAGTTGCAGGACAAACCCCATCCACAAAACAGCTAAAACATGCTCACCAGCAAAAGTGGCAGGTTTATATAGAAATCCTAAATATTGGCACATACACAGAGAAATGTCAGAATTTCCTAGTAAAATTTGGCCCATTAGAAACCTGACAAATGGGTGTGATTTGATTTCCCCTCTCACTTTATTTCATAATGTTCGTTTAACAAACCAAGCAACATCAAAAATACTGCTGAGTTTTCCAACTACTGCTGTAAGAATTGCTACTTACTTAAGTAATCGTTGCTGAACTTCCACCCAAGCATCACTACGATTTTTATCTGTGTACATACGAAACAAGATACGCAAGCCACAAGCAATGCTACTGGTCTCTTGTTTTAAAAGGTTAGGTTTCGATTTGCCTTTGAAGCCTGTGTGAACAGAAAAGACACATAATAAGTCAATTATTCTGGACTGACCAATAAAACCATATTTAGTTTTGAACTGGAATTATTTTTCATGCGCAACATGTGAAGTAACTTAAACCCTGTAACAATGATCAACTTTTACAAAGATTTTGCACTTGCCACAATATAACAACATCGGTTGCCTTTCAGTCAGAAGATTTAGGTTCAAGTCACAGTTGAGCAATTTGATAACAAAAGTCTAAGATGGCACTGCAGTTCAGTCCTGAGAGAGTGGTATATTCTTGGAGGTGTATTCTTTCAAATGAAGTGCAAAACCAAGGCTTCTCTGCTCTCTCAATGCCTTCATTTTGAAGAATAGCAGGAATATAATTTTCAGTATTGTTTCGGCAGTTCATTCCTCAATAAACATTGTCATTACTAGAAGACCTGGTCATTATGACAATATTACATGTGGAAGCTTGCTGTTTTTTGTTTTTTGACCTACTTGCGTGTGCAGGAAAAAATGCTAATGCAGGAAACCTGAAATAAAAACTGAAAATGCTGGAGATTCTCAGTAACCATGCAGCATCTTTGGAGACAAAAGCACAGTTTTCTAGGGTGTGAATGAGTTCTGATGTAAGGTCGCTGCTGTGAAACTTGATTTTCATGGACGCTACCTGATCTGCTGAGTATCTCCAGCAATTCCTGTTTTTATTATAACAGTAACCTCACTTCAGAAAGCAACTCCATTGGCAGTAAATTGCTTTGGCCTGTTCAGAAAGGGATATAAAGAGTGCCACATAAAATTCTTTGTTGGAAAGTACAATAAATATGATAGCTTTGGATTACGATTCTATTATTTCTCATTCCAAAATTAACAATTTACTCAAATAATTTCTACAGCAATGGTGATTCCAATATTTATGTCATCTATATGATTAATCAATGAATTATACTTAATGTCCATCAGAAGTACAAATTAATTGAAAGATTGCAATATGGAGAGAACAAGCAGCAACAAAGGAATGGAGTAAAAAAGGCACACACAAGTTCATGCCATGTGTTCCAACATGGCATGAACTGGCAGACAAAATATAAAGATTCGGGAGTATAATTCATGATTTTATACCAGACACAAAAAAGTTCAAATATTTTAGAATTCTTAGTAACCCTCCCTCCCAAAAAGGAGATTTTACAGGGTAACATTTGGCACTGTATACTTAGTATGGAGCCCAGGCCATCAGAAATGGATACTGGATGCCTGGACGCCTGTGGAACACATAATAAGAAAATTGTGTTCAACAAATCTGTTTTTTTTGCAATGTAAGTAGGAGGGGTGATCATGGGGTACTTGCAAATGTGTGTGTCTGCACTTTCACAGGAAAGGCTCATAGATTTGGGGATAACACACAAACTTGATAAGGTGGATTGTTAATGGACAAAAAAAAACAGCAGGAACAAATAGGTCTTCTTCAGATTGTCTGCTATTATTGAGGTCCCACAGGGATCAGTGCTGGGCACTCTGCTATTTGCAATACACATTATAGACCGATGAGTCAAAGTTTACTGATGATGGAAAGTTAAGTGGGCTTTGAGGAAGATGCAAAATGATTCAATGTCAGTTGGCTCAGAGGTGCAAAGGAAATAATTCACCACTACCTTCTAGGGTAATTAGGGAGAGGCAATAAATGCTAGCCTTTCCAGCAGTGCCTACATCTCAACAATTGAAATCAATGAAAAAAAATTGCAATGGTCCATGGACAGATCAAATGTGTGGGAAAGAAGGTAGAAAGGTGCTTGTAGATGATGTACAGTACAGCCCCTCGTTACAGCAGTTCGGCTACAGAAATTTGTCCTTGCGAATTCACAAATCACTCCAAAAATTTGAGATATGGAATAAAAATTCACCCTTACAGATGTGAGAAAAGTAATGAAATAAACACAAAATGCAAAAGAAACAACACATTTTGTATACTTTTGTCAAGGGTTTGTATTACATAAAATCACGAAATGGATGGGTTTCTTGGAATGCAACCCCTCCTTATTTGCAACGGGTAAATTGTATAATGTGAGGTCATTTACTTTGGTAGAAAAAAAATGAAAATGTTGGTAGACAGAGGGTTCTTGGTGATTAGGATTTGAAATGCACAAAGAAAATATGCAGGTGTAGCAAGCAATTTGTGAGGCAAATGTAACAATGCCTATTATTGAAAGAGCTTATGGTAAAACAGCAATAAAGTCTTGCTGCAAGCGAACATGACTTTGTTGAGATTACACTAGGAGTACTGTGTGCAGTATTAGTCTTTATATCAAAGAAAAAATACTTGCCTTGGAGGAAGTGCATCTTAAATTCATTAGATTATTTCCTGGGATGAGGATCTTTGACCCTAACTTAGTCAAATTGGCTTATATGTTTATTGAAATAAGCAGGATTTTGAAAGAGCTTGATGTGGTAGGTAATGTGAGGCTTTTTTTCCTTCATATTGGAGAGCTTATAATGAAGGGGGATAATCACAGCCTTTGAGGACTGAGATAAGGAGAAATTTCTTTACTTAACAGGTAGTAAGTTTTTGGAATTCTCTAACCCCCTCTCCCCGGTGGACTGTGGAAGCTCAGTCACTAAGTAAACCCAAGACTGAAATTGATCAAGTGCAGAAGAACAAAAATAAAGGGCTCGATCCTTCTGCCTGGAGTTGCCTCACATGTACTCAATGTTTAGGATCGCAGCATGCCACCCCGAAGCAAATGCAAGATATAGACAAACTTTTGTGAGCATTCAAGATTGAGAAGGGTGCTCCAAGGTCCCTTATGATTGACAGAATGAAAGATCTGGGTTAGGTCAAGAAAGGCCATGTACAACAGTTGGGACTACTACCTATATTTCTACTGATTAGCAGATGGGATTATCACCACCTCCTCCAAGTCCAATACCATTTTGATTTGGAAAAGATAGGACTGGATCAACCTGGATTAGTTCAATTATCCAAACTTGCTGCCCCATACTAACCTCCTCCAGATATAAAGGGCCAAGTCAAATGTTTCTCCATGCCAGAGAATTGCTTTGTGAAATGCAATGGGCTACAATGATGACTGGGCCTCAGGTGTCCGAGGTGAGGCTTTGCCCTAGTCATCTAATGGCCTCCAAGAGCTCACTACTGTCAAAAGGGGTTTATAGTAAAAGACATTTAAAAACTACTCAAATAGAATTAAATACTTGAAAAATTAAAAACTCTAGCAATTAATTAAAAACATCAAGTAAAACAAGAAAACAACTAACCTTTTAACTTGGGATTGGAGATGCCATTCAAATGTTTTGTATATTTGAATAGAATAATGCTTCACACGTCAGCCATCCTGGTGTAAGGCCAAGAGCCAGATACACTTTGCATCAAACCATTTCTGCCTTTTACCACCAGACCCAGTCCAGACTGGAATTTTGGGACCATATCATTTGAAATTATAGATTCATAGAAAGATACAACATGGAAGCAGGCCTTTGGCTCTGACCAGCAAGCACCATTTTCACACTAACCCTGACCCATCAACAGTTGAACTGCCTTTTATCTTATTTTCCTCCCCTCCCCTCAATATTCAATACAGTATTCAAAACACAACGATGCATTTTATCCTGACAACACAATGCAATATGCATTAGTTGATGTATACAGCATTTTTAAGATATTTTTTGGTTACCTTTGAATGTTGTGACACATCCTAGGTCTTCATAAAACTTACACAATAAATTGGCACAAAACATCAACCTATTACATCAACTAGGATTTAAAGTCACTTAAATTAATATTACAAGGAACTGCAGAACAAGCATCTTACTACTATTATACTACATCACTGCACAAATCCACTGTATCAGAGCTAATGATGAGCATACATATGAAACACTTTGCATTCACAATCACTTTCAGCATAAATTGGCAGTTACGAAAACAGATGCAAAAGCCATTTCTATCAACAATGTATGGATAATTTCAACACATTCAAGACACACTACAAACCTGCTTTCCATAGTGCAGTCCTCTGTTCACTGTTGGAATTAAAGGACTTGGCAAATCGATGAGACTCCAGTAGGCAGTCAAGGAGTTTGAAAAGTTGTTTTGAAGTTAGATAATGATACATTCCTTGGTCTTGCTTTTCAACATGCACATCAGCATCTATTGCATCTCTCTGTAAATGGCAAAGGGCAGAAATGAATTCACTTATTCTCATTAATTTTTTTTTACTAGGACATTGACACAATCGTGCCTTTGAACAACGAGACAGTGATGTCCCAATGAATGAAGTGTTCATAACTTCTATATTCTCTAACAAATCACGCCTCAGAATTAAAACTAGAGTTCTGCTTTTCAGTCCAGTTGTTGCATGAAAATCAATTATAGCACTCTTCCACTATAATTTGAATTGGATACCAATACATAAAATTCCTTGCATAGGATATTTGGCTTTCAGCACACTTCGCTGGAATTTTAAACAATATCAAATAACTGGCAGCTTTACCAACAAGTACAGCTTGCTTTAGGGTAATTGTGATGACAGCATACAAGTTGACTAATCACTGGCAATGTTGGCAACTTTGCTACATTTGATGCCAAAGGCTGGAAGTACAGGAAGTAAAGAAATAAACTGCACTGATAAACCATATTGTGTGTCCTCAGGCCATCCCAAAGTGCCTCCAACTTTACAAATTTTGGTATAAAACACATACCTTATAATTACTTAAATGAACCCACTCCACTGTGTTTGCACCTCAAATTAACTTCTCAAAATTATTATCTCATTCAAATAGACACTTAAAGTTGCATTCCTGATCTGGCAATCTGCACAAACATCATTTGAGGTTCATAAGATGGAGCTTTGATGTGCAGAATAGAAGTCAACCAAATTAAGGCGATTTACTTTTGTTTGTTTTTGCAGAGGCTACAGACAGACAGGTTGTGAAGCGTCTATAACTTCTGTGGTCCATTTATCCAGTCTGTGATTCTTGTCGGATGACTTGTTGTTAAATGCACTGGTTTCTGAAATGGCTGCACTTGTGAAACTTCTTAATCTCCATCTCCTTAAAAAATTCTGTCTATAATATTAGATCAGGTGTGTAACAAACTAAAGATAAATTATAAAATAGGAACTGCTTTTCTTACCATAAGTCTGCATTTAATTTTTTTTGTGTGTCTTGGCTGCCAGTAGGAACTGAATTGGCTTCTACACTCAACAAGTTAAACTAAGTCAGAGAATCACAAACAAAAATAGGCACTGCAAATTTATAAATGCTATTTTCAATACATACTCTTGAAATTTAAGTTCCCTACATCATCAGACATCTGTGGAACCACTGAAAATTAACATGGCAATCTTAAAATATGACAAGTGAATACCATCCTTAATGGAATATAAAACCCACATCAGCCAGGAATATATATTAAATCACCAGTGAAAAATGGTAAACAAGAACTGCCTACACATCATATGTGCAATAAGCCAGTAAAATTTTGCCAACAATAATTTCTCTTATTGGTTACAGTAAAACAGTTAAAATAATTGAGAGACATTATTACATTACTTCCCTTTCAGCGATTTCTGTAAGTTCCATCGACAATCTGACAAAATACTATCAATTTTCAAATCAACTATTTATCACCTTTTTTTATTTTATGGTAGTCTTTTTTTTTAAAACCATTTGGTATCTTTCATTTTGAAGTTCCTTCTGCGCTTCTGGTAAAGCTAAGTGTCTCAGATGTGCCCATAGCATAGATCTCCAGTTTGCCCTAGTCAAATTAGTTGCTTGAAGCTAGAATTATCCCCCAGAAGCACACAATATCTGACGTACATTTGCCACTTTCTAACTGCCCAGGATTTCTTTTTTAAGTGGTATAACAAGAAGACCTAGTTGGAACAGTGAAAAAGGAAGAAACATTCCACAAATGGTATTATGGTTCCTGCCAGATGCTTTTAGAGAACTTTGGGAAAAATGGTGATAATGCACTCCACAGCAAGTTCAGAGGTATCCTGTTACCCAATGGTTTCCCCATCAACCTTTGTTCAGCGACTTATGGTTAACTTCAAACTGATCAAGAGACAGTGTTCCAACCTACAAAATGGTTCTCTCGCTTCTCAGCTATTCCTACACGCATGAAATGCCACAAATATTATTACATGTAGTAGGTGTGATTTATGCAACATGTTTAAGGTTAAAAATACAAAGGATTTTCTTCAGAATGAATGGAAGCAAAATTCAAAAGTCAGATTAGATATTTAACAACTTGATGCAGATAACTGACCTCATCCTTTTGTTAAACTTCTGCTTTTATAGCCCTACCATAAATATGAAACTTAAAATTAAGTGCTAGCAATGGTGCCACATGAGTTATAATACAGGTTGAAACTCTTTAGTCTGGCACCCTTGGGACCTGACTGGTGCTGGTCCACAGAAAATCCAGACCACAGAAATTGCCCCAGTGATCTTACTCTGACCAGGAGAACTGTTCTTTTTAAAGTATAGACTTACCAGGTCATGCAGGGGTATAGAGAACTATCTGTCACCTGAAGTTTCCACAAGTCAGAAACACTATTGGCTGAGATTGCAGAAGTTGCACTGGTAGGTTAATTTGCCACAGATTAGTACAGATCTTAGTTAATTTTAGATCTTAGTTTGAATTAATTAATTTGTATAGATCTGTAGTACAGATTGTAAATATGCTGGACCACTGGGGTTCCCAGATGACAGAATGCCGGACTAGAGAATTTCAATGTTAATGATGAAGAACTCATAATTCAGTCATATCCTTTTAAATGTTATAATATGGGCATCGGAAGTAAATGATCAATCCTCAGGAAATATGCTGCGTGAGAATGTAAAGTCAAGCCAGCAAAATAAAATGAAGAATTCACAACAAACAGCTGATCCAACTCCTAAGTTATACCTTCACCTCTGTAGTACCGTGCATCAAAACACTAAATGAAAGCCTTATTGAATTGTACAAATGTTATATATAAACTTTGAGGTGGAGATGGCTATTCCTTTATAACCTGCTTAGTTCCATATTTTCATTCTGGAAAAAATATTCCAAAGTAAATATTATATTGTGACAGAGTTAGAAGAATCGAGTCAACCATTTGTCTAGCACTTAAAGTAAGAAGAGCAAAAACAAAAATCAGTCTGACAGCCAAACTGACTTTCTAATTATGCTCCATTATTGGGCACTACTTGGTCATTGAGTGAACACCATAGCTTTAACATTAAACTAGAAACCAAACAGGGAGTTGTATTCAAGCTTTTACAATTGATAAAATATTAAACTGAATGATAATGCTTCTGCACCACTGAAGATTTTCAGTTGTAATTAATGTTTCTATGACAACCCTACTTTTGAAAGCTAATGTAAAGTTACTAGGCCATCTTATCAGATTTAGGAATGCAGCAGATGATCAGAATTAGCATATTAAATCTAAAAGGAAAAAAGTGCGGACGTTGGAAATCTGAAATAAAATCAAAACGTTGAAGGCCAGACAACATCTGCGGAGAGAGAAACAGAGTTGATGTTTCACATCGATGACTTTTCAACAGATCTGGAAAAGTGATTTAAGTTGCTGTGGGGGGGGGGGGGGGGGGCGGTGGTGGAGGGAAGAGGAGAGAGAGAGAGAGAGAACAAAATGTCTAAACAATCTCTTTATTTAGGGGTGACATCTGCCCTGCTACCTCTGCCTTTCTCACCATCCAGGGACCCAAAAATTCCTTACAGATGCAGCAATTAACTTGTACTTCTTCCAACTTGGTACACGGCATGCAGTAATCAAAATGTGGTCTCCTCTACGTTGGAGGAACCAAACACAGGCTGGGTGACTGCTCTGAAGAACACCTTGGTTCAGTCTGCAAGGATGACCCTGTTGCCTAGCACTCTAATTCACCTTCCCTCTCTGACCTGTGACCTCTGTCATGGCTTCCTACAATGTTCCAACAAAGATCAACATAACTTCATTGAAAAGCACTTTATTGCAGCCCTCAGGACTTTATAATGTAATCAACAACCTTAGATAACCAGTCTTTCCTGTTTGTGTTGGAACTGCCTGGTCTGTTGCAAGGTCACCTATAACATGATAGCAGCTTTTAACTCTCCAAGGAAGTATTTCCAGTAAACTCTTATCTCAGAATTCCAGCAACAACCTTATTCTGCATCTCACAGTTTCTCAGCATTGTTTTTTCCTCCTCTCCTGTCTCCCTCTAACTTCTTTCAGACAAATCAGCTATGATCAACAAGCCTTCACCTTTTCTGAGATAGCACCAACAAAATTTATGTCATTTAGATTGCCCTGGTCTCCATCCCATCATAGATATTCCCTTTATTACTTCATCCTTTCCCCTTCAATGCAACTTAAGACACATTTATTTTCTCACCTTTCTAATTCTGCTTTCAGGTCATTGGTGGAAACATTAATTCTGTTTTTCTCTCTGCAGATATTGCTTAACTACTGAATACCTTCAAGATATTCTGCTTTTATTGAGAACATGAAATGGCAGTTTAGAAAAAAATTGTACTCACAAATGTTGCTACAGGCATTGGAAATGAAAATGGACACTTATAGATGATATAACTCCAACAAGAATAAAATTGTAAAGATGTTAAAAAAGCCGAAGGTGCTGCTTAACCAGGAACTGGTATACTTCAGCAAGCATAGCAGTGATGTTTGAACAGGACTTGGCACAAGTTATACAGCACAAGACGAACTTGACAGGCCATGGTTAATCAACAAATTATATTACCTAATAGATGTATTATTACGATTTTTTTAAACAACGTATGAACAGTAGAGTACATGGTATATGAAAACGAAGGATAGAAACTGGTAGTGCTACAATGAACACTTACCAGTAGCATTGAAAACTGCACTTGGTAAACTTGTCATAGGGAGCTACTGTCACAAGCCAGATAGCACCCATATGTAACACAGCTACTGGATAATGTTGAAATATACTGAGGGATTTCTGAAATCTCAGTTATTAAGGGCTTGCCAGGTTGTAAAATGCTGGATAACCAATCCTCTACAGGAGCTGTAAGGTTTTGGATGACCTCAAGTAAATTGTGACAACTGAACTAACTTCTGTTTATAAAGATAATTTTTCCACAAAGGTTGAACTGTTTTAGATTTGCTTTTTTGGATTAGTTACAATGAAATTTGCTCTCATCTTTCATTCAGTTAAAAAAAACCTTCCATTTCACAAACAGCTGGTCTTTACCTGAGCTGCTGCCAAGTTCTCAGCATCCTCCTTTTTGCTGGTTGCAGGAAAGAACACAATATTGTCGATTGTCTGAATTAATTCCAGCTGGACGACACATTTGATGAGAAGTGCAGCAAATAATCTTTGCTCTTGTACTCCTATGGGAAGAAAATAATTGCTTTAATCAACTATGATTTGTTGTTTTGAATAAATGCAACAAAGAATTCAATCAATTATAATGAATTAATTGTTGAATTATTTAACAATCATCAGATATGACAATATACAGTACATTTAACTCGATTAACATTTTTGATTCATAAAATGTCATAAATCTAAAAAAAATCCCTCATCACATCAAACAATAAACTGGCACCAATTAGGAAAATAACTCAAAGCTTGGTCTAAAAGATAAATTTTAAGGCACATCTTAAAAGAGGAAATAATGAATGTTTTAGGGAGGAAATTTTGAGTTTGGTTTATCAGTGAAAGCTTCAGTGGTGGGGTGATTAAATTCAATACAAGCAAGAAGTCACAATTGGAAGACAGCAAATATACTTGAGATTTGAAAGACTTGAGAATATTCCTGAAACGGTGAAGGGCAAGGCCACCTTCTAAAACATAGATGAGAATGTTAAGATTGAGACGCAGGTTGATTAGGAAGTGACTAAAGCTCAGCAGTGATGTTTTAAAATGACTTGGCACGAGTGGAACTGCAAAAGCTCTGTTATTCAGCACTTACTGGAGTTGACAGACCATGGTTAATCAGGAGTTATATTATCCAATAAATGCATTATTATGCATTTTTTTAAAAACAATGTAAGAACAACAGAGTACATGGAAAATAAGGAGAGGTGTTGTTAGTTCCACTGAACACTTACCAGCAACATCTAAAACTATAAGCAGTAAATTGTCACAGGGTGCCAACTACCACATGAGCCAGATAGCTCCAATATTGAACCCAGTTACTGGAGAATGGTGATCTGTATTTAACAATCTGATATGCTGTAGGATTTTCAAAATGCTTTTTCTGAGAGCATGCCAGATTGTTCAGTGCTGGAGAGTCAAACCTTTTCTTGCACAAGTAGCAAGACTTGGGATGACCTCAAACTCAAGTTAAAATTCTGTGATAATGGGGTTACCTTTGTTTAAAATAATTGAATATTCATGTTGATTATAAAGTCAACTTTAGACAAAAGAGCAGCTCTTGCAACTTTATTAACTCTAGACCCAGACCGATTTTAATCACTACTCCAAAGTTTTCTTCTCCTTAAGCCCTTGATTCATGCTGTACTGGTCCAAAGGAACTGACAGTCCATCTGGTATCCCTCATTATGCCCAATCCACAAACTAAATTTAAACAAATGGGGAGCAAGTACAAATGATCAACACAGATAGCCTTAAAATAAAAATAGAACTTGATGGTTAGGCAGTATCTGTGGAGAAGATAGTCAACACTTCAGGTTAATAATCTTTCATCACAATGTATGGGGCCCTGGATGGTGGGAAGGGAAGAGGTAAAGGGAGAGGTGTTGTACCTGAATGGTGAATATTTATGACATTCCTTTGTTCTCTCTGCCCTTCCCCCTTTCTGCAATTTAAAACAAGCTTGTTTTTCCAGTTTCAATGAAAGGCCATCAATTCATTAACTTGTCTCTCTCCACAGATGTTGCCTGGTAGGCTGCTTGTTTTCAGCATTTTCAATTGTTATATCAAATTTCTTACAGTAAGGAAAAGAGTATCCAGTTACATAAGCCTGCTGCAATAATATTTTATACACCTGTACATTCAGAGATGGTTTCATTATATTATGAGGAGGGGAAATTGAGGAAAAGTAGTCAACTTTGAAAGAAAATTACACCAGGTCAGTTACATGGATTCTGTAACAGTAAACTGTAACACAAACTTGCAAGGTTTCATATCCTAACAAAGAATCCTTTGTAGCATTATCAGAAGCCTATTACATAAAACCTTCATTAGATAGTAAATTGTAACTTTGTTTGCCTGCGACTTACTTGATGATGTCTTAGCTTTAGCAGCATCATCACTGGCATTGGATCCGAGACTAAACTGGCTCTGACGCCAGTCTAAAGGATTCTTCTCTGTGCTGGTCACAGACAGTTGATCCTCACCCTTACTCAGGACATCCACAGACTTTTGAGAAACAGCATCCTAAAAAACATAAATAAAATTGTAGTCTATATTTGTTTAAAAGCAGACATAAATATAAAATAAATTGCTGTTTGATGTATGATTTTTTAAATTTCTAGATGTATTTAATTTTATATCCAAGTCTCAATACAACTGCTGCTATGCATCAGCAATCAAAATGTATTCTATTAATCTGGAAATATTTGACAATGCACTTAATGAAAACTGAGTTTAGTACACATTATGCAATAACACCAATAGCACTGATCATCTTTTGAATGCTCCATATTATCTATTACATTCAATACATCAGGTGCATATTTCATTAAAGTCAATGTACTTGTGCTACATGTAATACCTTATTCAAAGGGCTCAACTATTGCAGTATTTCAGAACAATACGAATAAAAATATCCACTGAATTGTATTAAAGAAAGAATTTATATTAAAACCTCAGCTACTATGAGCAGCTTGGTTTGGAACTGACAATTTAGAGCAGCCTTTGGATAGCACAGCCTCAACATTGGCAATTTCCTAGAATGCCACACTCTCAACCCAACAAAAGGCATATTTTCCTTCAGCTTCTTGATCGTTACTTTTTATTTTACAATTATTTGTTGAAAGGCCAGGACAAGTGTCAAATTTTAACACTTTTTTAAAATAGAAAAAACAAATTTTATTTGAAGATATGGAAATACAATGGAGAAAAAAGCTTTGATTACACAGTAGCTCCAGTTATTTTTTGAGTTCTCAATTTTAGAGAGTATATTATACACACAGTGAAAAGAGAGATAAGTCAAAGAAAAGGATATATAAGGGATAGATGAAGAAACAAATATAAATCGAATGATCACTGGTATTACTCCCTTATTTAAAAAAGAATCTTTGAGACTGATCACGATGAGTGAATTACTGCAACACAACATCTCCAACATTACCATACACAAATTTAAGTTTTACGGGAGTATTTCTAAGGCAATAAGTGAAGAATTGTTTGAAAGTAATCAATTTTTGGGGCAAACAATACGAATTTATTTAGGGCCCTTAAGTTTTCAAGGTTTCACAGAGCAACTTAGAGAAAATAAGGAAAGTAGGGATGTGGTGGGGTTCAGGGAAACAACTGCAGATCTAGGGTTTGGCTCCTAAAGACATGACTGCTGATGGTGGAGCAATCATGTCTGGGCAGAGACAGAAGGACTGAAATGGAGGATCCCAGAGATTTTGGAAGCTTGGAAGGAGATTATAAAGCCAGGGAGGGCTGAACCCAAAGACAGATTTAAAATTATCTTCCTTGTTCTCAAAATTAAGGTTTTGTTTAACCAGGAGCAAATTAAGATCAAGAATGGGGTGGCGGTTGTTGGGAGATGGACAACTACGATATGGATGACCTCACACTTACGAAGAGTGGAACGTGGAAAGCTGAGAAGTGATTTTCTGGCCCTAACTGAAAAGGTAACTGCAACCACCCAAAGACACCCCCATGTCATTTGGATGCTGCTAGAGAGGAACTGGAGAGTGCTTTGTTTCCAAATATGTTCAATGCAGCAAGGAGGAAGAGGAAGATTGTTTACCTTTGTTACATAGAAGTCAGTTGTGAATTAACAAGAGTCATTTCAGTACTGGGGCAGAAGCAGAAACTTGGCATTGACTAGGGAGTTAACAGCACGTTTCAGAACTTTGGAGAGGAAAGCAAGATTAGCAATATGGCAGGTTAACATTGCCATATTTGAAGGATTTGAGAGCAGTAACTGAGGAGAGAAAATTACATACTGTATAATGCATTAAATACAAAACTAAATTGGTTAACATAACTGCTGTGGAGACACAAGAGATTCTGCATATGCTGGAATCTGGGGCAACACACACAAAATGCTGGAGGAACTCAGCAGGTCTGGCAGCATCTATGGTGGGAACTAACCAGTCCACGTTTTGGGTCAAGACCCTTCATCAGGACTGGAATGAAAGAGGGCGAAAGCCAGAATAAGGTCAGGGGGAGGTGAAGGAGCACAGGCTGGCAGGTGATAGGTGAGTCCAGGTGAGAGGGGGAAGGTAGGTGGGTGGGGGGATGAAAGGGAGAGATGTAAGAAGCTGAGAGGTGATAGGTAGAAGAGTCAAAGGGCTGAAGGAAGAGGAATCCAGTAGGAGGGGACAGTAGACCATGGAATAAAAGGGAAGGAGGTGAGGAATGGATGGGAAGGAGGTGAGGAATGGATGGGCAGGTCATGAGGGCAGGGGAGGGGAAAGAGATGGAATGAGGGGGTCACAGGAATGAGGGAAAACAAAGGTGGGGGGGGGGGGGGAGAAGAGAAACTTCAAACTACAAACCGACTTTTTACGGCTACTGATATCCATGATTCTGATTTACAGCAACTTCTCATACAAAAGCTGAAGCCATTTGATAATTCAGGAAATAATGAAATGCATACCAATTGTTTTTCTCCAGCATCATTTTGTAATGGAGAGTCACCTTCAGACTGTGACGGTCGCCATGTTAATAAACTAAAATGTACAAATTATAGCAACATTAATTAAGTTACAGCTGAAGAATTAGTTTTGAAAAGTGTTACTATTATAAAAACAGATTTGATTAAAATAGCTCTCAGATATTGACTACAAAATGGAAATTTCAGCATTTCAATTCAAATTAGTAGTACACAATCCAAAACAAATTCAAATGCAGACTAAACTTCAGTCTGAAAGATGAAATATATCAGGCTTCACAAGCAAATCATAACACTATTTTTAAGCCTCAGCTTCAGTAGAATTCATTTAGCATTACTGCCTGTAGACATTACAGTTCCTGCCAATTACCATCCTTCAACAAAGTGAGAAGTATATTTGATATGCCCCCATTTAATATGCCACTCAAGTTCAATGAAACTGATCAAGATGGAAACATGTTCCACTGAAATTTCATGATATCTGACAAGAGTACCTTTGATTGTCAATGACACATGATAAGTTCCAAAGTTAGCAACTCCAAAAATAGTCATGGATAAATTAACAGTGTTATTGAATTGTTAAAGGAAGATCATCATAGTTCAGTTGACCAGCCAGTCAATAAGCCAAGATGCCATTATGCATGGATCCTCTCTTCCTGTACCTTATCTATCCTATGTCCAATGAAGTACAACCATCTCCTATTCCAACTAAACCCAGAATTGGCAGCTAACAGGTTTAAAAATCTTTTTGAGCTGTCACCTTCCTGTGCAGTAACATCCAGTAGATGCTCTGTGGTTTTTGGCTACAATGCCACCCAGATCGCTTCAAAAATCAATGTGTTCCTAACAAGTACCGAATGACTTTGATTGCTTCATACTTTGTGATGCTATTCCCAGGATTCATCTCATTTGCATTATTTAATCTGCATAATTGGATTAAATCATTTTCAAATATTGAAAATTTTGTAAAAGATCTAATGTTGACTATAAGATATTTCTAACCGACCATTAACAGTTGGCCACATTGAAAGCAGACGCTATCAGGTTCAATAAGCAGCAGCATTTTGCCAAATTCCAACAAGCAAACTGTTTCCTACCCACAACATACATTTTAAACCTACCTCCATGATCTAAGTCTACTGTCATATCTTAAAATAACTCTCATCAAACAAGCATTTGATGGCTGCATCTGTTCTCACAATGCCACCTTCACCACCAGTGTTTCTGATGAGTCTTCCTTTTCCCTCAACTGTGATTTCCCTTCCACAATAAGTGACAGGGCCCTTAACTGTGGCTATTCCATTTTCTACACTTCTGCTCTCACCCCTCTCCCTCCTACCCAGAGTAAGAATAAGGTCCTACACTGGTTTATTCTTCCATCTGCACCAATACTTACTCCACTTCCCACAGCACCTCCCCTTGCAGTCACAGGAGATAGAATATTTACCCTTATCTTCTTCCTTCTCGCTGTCCAATGACCCAAATGTACATTCCATGCTACATGTGATATGCAAGGTGTGCTCTCTCTACACTGGGGAAACCAAATGCAGAGAAGGGGACTACTTTGCAGAACAGCTCTATTCAGTCCACAAGGGTGACACTGAACTTCTGATCGCCCGTCACTTTAATTCTTGACCCCACTTGATTTTCTGTCTTCAGCCTCCAATACTGTCCAATGAAGCCCATGCAAGATTGAGGAACTCCATCTCATCTTGCAACCAGGTACATTACAGACTTCCATTCTCAACTGAATTCAAGAATTTCACATAAGCATCTATTCCAGCCCTGTGGTTCACATTTCCAACACTCAGTTTTTACCCCTCTCTGGTAATTTATATACATTTTCATCTATCCTTGACATATTAATCACCAACTTTTGACATCCTCTTTCCACCAGTTCAATCACCACTACTGCCATTCAATCTCTCCTGCCCTCACAGCCTATCATAGGTCTAATCCTATTGTTCTTTCTGATTCGCTGCTGCTTGTTTTACCTTGAATTTTTCAGCTCTGCTTAAAGATCATCAACCTGACTTGTTAATTCTATCTGCTTCTCCACAAATAATGCTTGATCTGATTATTTTTTTTTAAGCATTTTATGTTTTATTTTGGACCTCTAGCACTTTGTAGTTGCTCAACTATACAGGTCAAGGCTGTGCTAGACTCAGTCTATACTAAACGATATGATTACAGTTAGTTGGGATAGATGCTCTGAAAAACCAGGCTGATTTCCATTCATTAATCATTATTGAAGTTTACTGATGCAAACATCTGTCAAGAAAAGGATTGGGCTCAACTGAGATGCAACTGTGATTAAATATTAGGAGCAGGAATTAATCACTCAACTCCTCAAACTTGCTCTGCCATTCAGTAAATCATTGCTGATAAGATCGTGCCTTCCCCCAATAACCTCTCACCTTTTTGCTAATCGAGAATCTATCCACATCTGGTCTTAAAAGTATTCAAAGACTCTGCTTCCACTGTTCTTTGAGGACACTGTTCCAAAGACTCACAACATCAATGAAACAATTTCGCCTCATTCATCTTAAAATGAGCAATCCCTTATTTTTAAACATAACACATAGTTCTAGATTCTCCGACAAGAGGAAATAATCTTTCCACATCCACCCTATCAACAACCCCATCAGGATATTACAGATTTCAACCAACTCGCCCCTCACTCTTCTAAACCTCAGCAGGTACAAACCTAGTCTGTCCAACCTTTCCCCATAAGGTAACCTGTCCATTTTATCAGATTGTTCAAAACTGCTTCTGATCCATTTACCTCCTTTGTTAAATGAAGAGACCAAATCTACACAATACTCCAAGATGTGGTCTCACCAATGGTCTACACACTTTCCTACTTTTGCATTCAATTCCCTTACAATAAGTGATAAATATTCTAATAGCTTTCCTATTTACTTGCTGTACTTGCATATTCTGCAATCATCCTGTCAAGGATAACAGCTAATTTACTAATGGACACTTGTGCCCAGAGAAACTCTGCCAGTGAGTCGATGCATTAAGGGAAGGGGAACAAACCAAAGATAAAGAAAATAAAGCAAAATTAAACATTTGATGCATTAATTATATGAAGATCACATCAGCATATTTTCTTTTACAAATATACTGTTGGACTTTTATAATGTACTGGAATGTTTGAATAGCAACACAGTAGGCTGGAAATACATTACTTTTTTTGTTTAAAAAATGGATCAACAGAATCCCACTACAAAAATAGCATTAGGAAAGTTAGAAGTACTTCTTTCATTAAAAGAGGTTTCTTACGCATGAGGAATAGTGGTCTTGAAGATGTCCAACATGCAATTGCAAGTTTTATCCCATGTTTCTGGCAAAAATTTTTCCCCATTCAGAATGACAACATTTTCCAGACAATTAGTCCCAGACCGAGCAAGTTGTTCGTTATCTGAGAAAAGCAAGACATTATCAATTGATCATAAAAATTAACCTTTTTAATCATTTTTGTTTGGCTGCATTTGCACCACAGTGTGAAGGGATTTTTTTTCCACTTTCTCTCATGAAAAGCGCAGTACAACCCTCCAAGAATTTTACTTCAGTATGGAGTGGAGTCAGGTACTTGCTCTAAATATGCAGTATTGCCTTTAATTTAGGGCAAGTGATAATGTTCAAAAATCAATGTATGGCTGTTTTATGTCTTTTACTAACTACAAGTATCCTGGAAAGGACAAAGACATAACAGCAATGTCAAACTTGGACTAGGTTGAATGAATTAATTGGAAGAGTAACAGTAGTTCAGTTTCCGCACTTTATCTTTAGGAAGAAGAGCTTTCATGTTGATTTTAATTTACAGAAGTCAAATCAACTCAACAAGTTTGCAGCCACATGGTCAATTTTGTTTCAATTTAAATCAGTTGTGTATCTGCAGAGAAGTGCATTTTAAATTGGAAATCAGGAGATAATACATATGAAAGTCAAGTTGCAGAGGATTCTTTGCAGCAAACTAACTTTCACTGTTTAGATTTTTATACTTCATGGCATACAAGGCAGATTTAAAAGGTGATTAAATAGCTCAAAACACTTAATTTTATGACAATACATATGATCTTGTTAACATCTGTAGCATGTAAAAAAAACTGCTGGTGAAATAGCAAAACTGCATGAGCATGATAAACTTATAAAAACTTTTTCCTCCCCTGGAATCCCCATATTAGAGTCATAGTTGTAGAACACAGAAACAGGCTATTCGGCCAACTCATCCATGCTGACCACCAAGCAAGTCCCATTTGCCAGCATTTGTCCTGTATCCCTTGAAACCCCTCCTATCCATGTATTTATTTAAATGTTGTTATGGTACCTGCCTCAACCAGTTTTTCTGGCAGCTACGCACCACCCTCTGCATGAAGAAGTTGCCCTTCAGATCCCTTTTAAATCTTTCATCTCTCACCTTAAACCTATGACCTCTGGTTTTTAGTTCCCCTTCCCTGGGGGAAAAAAACTATGTGCATTCACTCTATCTATTCCCCTTGCAGTTTTATATGCCTCCACAAGGTCACCTCTCAATCTCTTATGTTCCAGGGAATAAAGTCCTAGTCTGCCCAGCCTCTGAGCAAATAGGAAAAATGAGTGTTGTTGTCTTGGACAACATATGAATTAGCAGGGAGGAGGTATTGAAGGCCTTAAAGTGCATCAAGGTCAATAGATCCTCAGGGCCTGACCTTGTGCATCCTCAGACCTTGTGGGAAGCTAGAGAAGAAATTGTGGAGGCCTTTGCAGAGGCCACAGGTGAGGTTTCAGACGACTGGAGAGTGGTTAATGTGGTACCATTGTTTGAAAAGGGTAGCAAAAACAAGCCAGGAAACTACAAGCCAGTGAGTCTGACATCGGTGGTGGGTAAATTGCTGGAGGGGATTCTGAGGGACAGGGTTCTACCAACATTTGAAGAGATAGGGTCTGATTCAGGACAGTCAGCATGGCTTTGTGCGTGGGAAGTTGTGTCTGAAAAATCTCTTGGAGTTTTTCGAGGAGGTAACCAAGAGGATAGATGAGGGTAGGGCAGTGGATCTGGTCTATATGAACTTTAGCAAGGCCTTTGACAAGGTTCCTAATGGCAGGCTAGTCTGGAAGGTTAGATCGCATGGAATCCAGGGGGAGATAACGGATTGGATTCATAATTGGCTCAGTGGTAGGAAGCAGAGGGTGATGGTCGAGTGTTGTTTCTTGGACTAGAGGTTTGTGTCTAGTGGTGTGTCACAGGGCTTAGTGTTGGGACCTTTCTTGTTTGTAACTTATATAGATGTTTTGGATCTGAATGTATAAGGCATCGTTTGTAAGTTTGCAGATGATACTAAAATAAGTGGTATAGGTAGTGTAGAAGGTTATAAAAAAAAACAGGGGGATCATGATCAGCTAATTATGTGGGCTGAGGATTGGCAAATGGCTTTCAATCCAGATAAATGAGAGGTATTGCGCTTTGGGAGATCAAACCAGGGTAGGGCCTTGGGAATGTTGTGGAACAGAGAGACCTAGGAGCGTAAGTGCATAGTTTGCTGAAAGTGGCGTCACAGGTAGATAGGGTGGTGAACAAGGCATCTACCTTCGTCAGTCAGGGCATTGAGTACAGGAGCTGGGAAGGTATGTTGCAGTTATACAATACGTTGGGTGAGGCCGCATTCGGAGTATCGTGTACAGTTTTTGTCAGCCTGTTATAGGAAAGATATTACTAAACCGTGCAGTAAAGATTTACCAGGATGTTGCCTGGACTTGGGGGCCTGAGTTGCAAGGAGGGGTTGTACAGACTAGGACTTTATTCTCTGGAACGTAGGGCATTGAGAGGTGACCTGATAGATCATGGGGGACACAGACAGGGTGAAAGCACATAGTCTTTTTCCCAGGGAGAGGATACTATAAACAGGAGGGCATTAGGTTAAAGATCAGAGGCAAGAGATTTAAAAGGGACATCAGGGGCAGCTTCTTCATGCAAAGGGTGGTGCGTATTTGGAATGAGCTGCCAGAAATAGTGGTTGAAGCAGGCACGTTAGCAACATTTAAAAGCCATCTAGATAAGTACATGGATAGAAGAGGCATGGAGGGCTGTGGGCCAAATGCGAGCAAATGGGACTAGATCGCTGGGCAACACAGTCTGCATGGACAAGTTGGGCCATACTGCCTATTTCCATGCTGTACAACTCTATGTCTACTCTCCTTATAACTCAGGCCCTCGAGTCTTGGCAGCATCCTTGTAAATCTTCTCTGTGCTCTTTCCAGTTTAATGATGTCTTTCCTATAACAAGGCGTGTCTTTCCTATAACAGGGTGAGACCTTGCCTATCCAAATGTTGATTGATCCTGTCCCTCAGAAATCCCTCCAGTAACTTACCCACCACTGATGTCAGACTCACCAGCCTGTAGTTCCCTGGCTTGTCTTTGCTGCCCTTCGTAAATAATGGCACAACATTAGCCACCTTCCAGTCTTCCAGAACTTCACCTGTGGCTAAAGATGAAGCAAATATCTCTGCAAAGGCCTCTGCAATTTCTTCCCTAGTTTCACACCTGTAGCATCTGTATCCTGGAACATTAAGCTGCCAGTCCTATCCTTCTCTCAGTATGCTTGTTACTATATCGGCCGTGTAATTGCAGTCCAAAGTATCAAGTCACGCATAAGCAGTATAGATGCACAGACCCATTTCCCTTATTATTGCATACTGAAAGTGACAAATTTCCTATATATGATTACAGTAACCCATCTTGTTAGCTTTCTTGCAAAATTTGCATAATGAAAACTCAATCTTAAAGCTACGCATATTGAAGTTATTTTTTTAAAAACGAGATAGCAGCAACTGACCTACTTGCATACTTGTGAATACCTGTACTTGTTTGTTTTACCTTGCTGCACACACCAGTACAACTGTGCAAATATATCGTCCAGTAGGACATCATTGAGTACTTCAAAGTACTGAGTAAATACATCACAGATAGCATAAAGTGCATGGTTACAAGTGGTGGTCATCCATTCAGCTTTCTGAAAAATAAAAAGAAATGTAAACAAGTTTACATCAATATCTCAAATACTTATTAGGTTCTCGTCCCTCCCCACCAATTGTGAATTACCACTGCCATGCAATGGGCAATACTACATAAACATTTTAAATTACTTCAAATGAGATTTCAGATTTTATACAAAGGATTGTGAACTTGAAAAGAAAAGATACTTTGCTCTCGAGGCCACAAATAAGCCATAATTAAAAGATTTGCATACCATATTATAGGAATGAAATTCTAGCCATGGGAACAGTAGAGCAAAGTTTCACTTCAATCTATCTAACCATCTCTGAGAAGACAAAGCAAAAAGCAAATACTGAAAGGTTTACTGAAGGTTAATAATAGATTATTTCTTTCCTTGGCTGAATAGCAACAAGGGAATCAGGAACCTGGTTTGGAAGTCAGCCTTGGTTTCAATGCACATGTTTGGCTTCAAGTTCAGTGAGGAACACTCAAGTAGAATACTGATCTTTTCTCCAAAGTTGTGTCTGTCACCTCTAGTGAGCTACTGTTGCCAGAGGACTGGGAAAATCAGGCCAGCCAGGTTTAACCATGCATGGGAAGTTAACTGAAGAGATTGCAACCTCACTTTGACACCACCAAGGAGTAGGCTGCTTGCCCATCTATGTTCCACCTCCTTTAAACCAGAGGTGGGCTGATTAGAAATAGATCTGAATTTTTAAGCATTTTTGCATCTTGCCTGACCACAAACCATAAGTTTTTTTGGGTTTCTAACTTTTTATATGTCATATCATTAATAAAACAAGTTGTAGGCAAGAAGATTTTTTCTTTCAAGCAGCTAAGAGAATATGAAATTCCTTATGACTACATAACTAATGAGGCAGAAACTACAGTATTATATAAAATTATTTGATTCAGTATTTGAAACAAATGTGCTAAAATGGGTCAAATAATGTACCAGAATATGACATTAGAAAAGGTAGCACTAGCTAAAACGTTAAAATTAACAGATGAAACGTGCTAAGTAGCTTCATACTGCACTGCAAATTTTTTATGATTCATACTTATAAATAAGAATGATCGCACTTAAAAAGTAACTACCTACATACCTCAGTCTGTTGTTCTGGAAGTTTCATGTTGTCAAAGATCCTGAAAACAATCCTAAACAGATCTTGCCACCAATGCTTCTCAAAAGTATGACCATAAGTTTTCATTATTTCAAACATCACAGTTAATCCCCTATGTTAGGATTAAAACAACAGGTTAAATGATGATGATCTTGTGCACTTCTGAATGATATATTTACCTGTGTATCATACACCTTAATTAGAGAGACAACTACATTTATGCTATAATGGTGGAGGAACTGAATGTTCAGAGTGGTGAATGCGGTATCAGTCAAACAGGCTGCTTTATTCTGGATGGTGTTGAGCTCCTCAAGTGCTGTTAGAGTTTCATACATCCAGGCAATTGGGAAGTATTTCCATTATGCTGTGGATTTATGCCTTGCAGATGGTGGAAAGGCTTTGGGGTATCAAGCAGTGACTGAGTCACCGCAGGGTAACTGGCCTCTGATCTGCTCTTGTTGATATTTATGTGGTTATCCAATAGAGTTTCTAATCAAAGGTAATTTCCTAAGGATGTTAATAGTTAGGGGACTCAATGATGGTAGTGTCACAGAATGACAAGGATAGATGGCTATGCTCTGACACACTAGAGATGGTCTTTGGCTATCACCAATGTGACACAAATGTTGCTTAGCATATGGAGACGCCTATCCGTTAATATTTACCAAATCTCAAATGAATCTGTTAATTATATTAAAAAAAAGATTTATTTAAATAAAATAGGACTTAAAATGAATGTGAAGCCATATTATTTATGGGCAAACTTTGCATATCACAAGATTTGTATCATAAAGCAATATTAAAATGAATCCAAATGCTATAAACACTTTAGTGTCAATGGGTGGCAGCAACCACAATGAAAACATGGTTTTGGAAGTCCATTTATTTAAACCAGTTCTGTGTGGATGCTTGTCTTTGAAAATTTGGTAGCCTATGCAAAATTAACATTAGGAGCACATACAAACCACTTATTCCAATATCAAAGCAGCTTCAGATCATGACAGCTGCTGTCAGGTTAGGTTTCTGTAAATTTAATTTTTTATTGCTTATTTTCCAATGATACAAAAACTATTCTGATAAGACAGTGAATGTTCAAGGGCACAGAAAGTAATTTTCACAAGTCATCAAGTCTTTTGCTGATCTTATATATGCCCTTTGAAATGAAACAATTTTAAATGCTAATCAGCAGACTAGATAATACTACATCAATTGGATAGTTGAAACTGATGATATGCTTTAAACAGTTTACAAGATAAGCATACTGCAAATCAGTTATTGTAAAACAAGCTAATGTCCTATATATTTAAAGGATGAAAAAAAGTATACTGCCTAGTGATTCTTCAAATTTTATGCAATTTAGGAATACTGCTGTTGTCTAAAATACTGTTTTAATTACTCAGAGAAATAAAATTCTTACCTAGTTCTTACATCTAATTTGCATCTGTTAATTATGCATGACAACTCGAACAGAATTGGAAACCATCCTCTCACCCATACTCTGTCTTCAGCAGCTACATTCATATCATCACTGGTGTATTCTTTGAATGCCTGTAAAAATGATTCAGTTTAAGAATAATTTAAATTACTTGTGTAAACATTAATCCTGAAGACAATTATGGAAACTACAGGATGCATTTTTTTCATCTTCCCTCTCTACTAGTCACAGCCTTCCTCATTTGAGAGCATCTAATAACAGAAGCCATGACCAGCCATTTGTGTTGACTACTAACCCTGTTCAATGTCAAGCATTTATATAAAAATCACTCGCTCCAATTCAGAGTCCTGAGTAAGATTATTTTTAAAACTTCATTAATACACTTATACTCAATTCGTAGTCACCAAAATCTCACCTGTGGTCTCTCTGACACATATTTTGCACAGTGGCGAATGAGACGGATTGCTTCCATGCTCGTATCAGGAAAAGCAGCATTGCAGGCAAATTCTGACAAACATTTCACTGCATCTTGAAAGGAATCTATTGTTGCTGGAAAGTGCTTTGCAAATACATTCACTGTGGAAATAATTTCAAAATGATAAATTTGACTTTACTGCTCTGAAAAACTCATTGCTGGTCATTTCAGATTAATAATTGATTGCTTTGATTCAAATGTTTAAATGTCTAACATATTAAAACATCCATTAAAATTGAAACTGACTCTAAGTTAAAATTGGATCAAGGATTGAACAAAGAAAGATTTTGTAATCTTGTAATATCTGTTGTGTTCTGTTTTGCTTTTGTTTAATTTTACTTTTCAATCAACTTGAACTATGAAATTAAAAGCCTGTGTTTTCAAAAACCATGAAAGTAAAAGCCTGCAACAATTGGAGAAAAAAATTCTACTACACTATGTCTATCAGATTTTTCACTGATAAAATAAGGTTTATTCATTTACCATTTATATTTCTATCCCAGTTTAGTTTCCTTATAAGATCCTCTAGTTCAAGATTTTGTTTATTAAGCATCTGTTACAAAACCAATCAGGGTTCATCATTTTAGTACTGATTGCTGGGTTAAGTCACCCATATCTCAAAAATTATTAAAAGCTCAAAGAGTTCCGAAATGTTTTAATGGACAAGATCCCATCATAATACACATAAGAGAATTAGGACTGAATGCAGGTTTGAGATGTAATGTGGGATGAGAACATGGTCTATGGTGAACAAGATTTAATTTTATTTATTCTTCCCCATTTATGTTATATGCTACTTTAATAAAAATCTACATTAACGTGGGATGCAACAAAGTCAAGTTGGAATTTTATGCAAGAAAGCAACGTAGCTTCACAGGTAGTATTGGATAATAAGAGGCATGATTTTTATTGGTATTGGTTTATTGTTGTCATATGTACTGAGATACAGTGAAAAACTTAGTTTTGCAAGCCGTCCATGCAGATCATCTCAAAACATAAGTACTTTGAGGTAGTGCAAGGGAAAATCAATAACAATGCACAATACAGTGTTATGGTTACAGTTACAGGGAAAGTGCAGTGCAGGTCGACAATAAGGTGCAAGGGCCATGGTGTGGTAGATTGTGAGGTCAAGAGTTCATCTTTATTGTACAAGAGGTCTATTCAAGAGTCTTGTAACAATAGGATAGAAGCTGTCCTTGATCTTGGTGGTGCATGCTTTCAAGCTTTTGTATCTTCTGCCCGATGGACGGAGGGAGAAGAGAGAATGTACGGAGTGAGAGAGGTCTTTGATTATGCTAGCTGCTTTTCTGAGGCAGCGAGAAGTGTAGAGAGAATCAATGGAGGGCTTTTTAAATTATACTTCACCAATTCTGAGGACCTGGAATTGTGAAGAAACGTTGGCATTTTTCCAAGTAACTGATTACATTTTTCTAATTGATCATCAGGAACTTAAGAATGGTGATGCATATATATGCATTAATTCACAAGTTTCAATGTTGTGGTCTTTTCTTTTACTTCTCAATCTCCAATATAGGAGAATGCAGTTGCTCTCTACCACTCACTCAAACATCCTGCACCAGATCCAGTTTCAATGGATGGGAAAGATTACAGAAAACCGAAAGATGTTAGTTAAATAATTTAATAAATGTAGAATAAGTACTTCAAGTTTTAATTTTTTTTGAGAAATCTTTACTTCTATACAAAACATTCATAAATCTACAAATTTGAGGAGTTTTTAAATATTTTAAATTTATTATAATTTTGACAATTCCAGGAAAACCTGGGGCATGGCTCAGCCAGGTGTCAGTTTCTGCCCATCCACATAATCCCATTATGCTACCAAAGGCTCTATTGCTGTGCAGTGCCTACCCACGAGGGATTCAGCTGACTCTTCACTACACTGCAGCTATCTAGGTCACTTCAGGCAAATTTGTAGTTCATTCAAAAGTCAATGGCAAGCACTGACAGCCAGCTGTTGCCAGAGAATTTTGGCCAAATTTGCTTTCTACATAACAAGCCTTGCATCCAAATAGGAATCTTCATTCAAAAAAAAACTGGCCAATATGCTCATGGTAAATTAAGACCTACATGGACAAGCATTTTAAGCAACTAAGGAGAAGACTGAAAATTAAATTGGAGATTCAAATTAGACTAAAGTCACTTATCAAAATGTACCATTAGGACATGTTTTCATTGAATAATAATGCCTTCATTGACTATCAATCATTGAATATCAAGTTACATGAATAGCTCCTGAAATGTATATATGCTTTAAATATATAAAAGTCACTTATTTTCAGAACATAATTTTTTATAATAATATCTGCATCATCTCACTGAAATGCAATGCCACGATTTTAAATCCTAAGCTACAGAGCCATGACAGGTGGCAGCAGTGTTAAGAATATTGGTCACGTGTGTAAAAATTGCTTTTGTTTTAGGACAAATTTAAATAATTAGGATGGACTTCAAATACTAAAAGAAATAACATTGTCCAAGGCAGAATTAACTTTTCACAATACCAAATTTTCCATGATTATGGAAGGAAAATGGATTGAGTGGATAGAACTACGAAGCAGGAACAGTTAACTCCCTACGCTTAATGGTCCATTTTTATGTGCAGTTCAAAAATCATCTTAAATTTAAACTTTGAATTAAGTGGACAAAAAATTTGATAAAATATAATTTATTAAACATATATGTTCACATCATTGAACATTTTACAATTTCTAAATTTTCAGGCTAACATTGATCAGCTTAATTACACAGAAAAAATACTCACTGACAATGTGTCCTGTGGTTTGGAATGCTAGCTCAACTATGCTCTCATCTTGATCTGAGGCTGCAAGGTGAAACACAGAGAAAATATTCTTCCATCCAGAACGAATATTACCAGCCTGAGAATTAACCATCTGTGCAATGCAGCGAACTACCATGTCTCTGATTGTTGGAGATCTTAAAGAAAAATTACTATATTGTAAAAATGTAATTGAGAACAGTTAACAAAAGTGACTGCAAAGCAAACAGTTGTTATTATTAATGCACATCCTTTAAAAACATACAAAGGTTAAAGCTGATGGGAGAAGTAAACCAAACTGCCCAGCTAAATTATACAATTTGGACATCCTGATTACCTCCCCGACACTTGATACCCCAAAATAACCTGCAAACTACCTCAACGGAAAAATACAAAAACAACTTTTATACTGAAGTTTCAGTACAAATATTGCTGTCATCAACAATTTATTTCATCTTTTATTAGACTATTTTTACGAAATGCCGTTATTACCAAATATCTAACACATTGGTACAGATTGCATCCAGGACTTATATTCACATCTTTGTTTTAAAATGTGATCAGAAAAAAACTACAATAGCTTCTATGGAACTTTGAAATTTGACCAGAAAAATACTATTTTTAAACTTACCTGTTCTTTTTCATTATGTGCTCAAAAGGTCTTAAGAAATCTTTTTGAAACCTGAAATTAGCAAGTTCTCCTTTCTCCAAGAATTTCATTGATAACTGTCTCAGAGAGTCTACAGCAAAAATGGCAACATCTTCATTGGGATTGCAGCCAACCTGGTAATAAATAGGAATAGCTAACTTCATGAAATCAACACCATGAAAGAATATTTTAAGATTTGAATTGATTGAAATTTCATTTTATTCACTGAATTTTACAAGTCTAAATAAAATGCAAGATATGCACAATGACTAATTCAATTTAAATTTCCAAACCTCATAACACAGATATCAAGATTAAATTTAACATGTTAGAAGAATTAATTGGACGTGCTGAGGGGCAAGTTTTGCTGGAAAGTACAAGTGAATGTAAGACATACAGTATCTCGAGCTGTTGCAGGTGAACAAAAAAGTAGAATGGAGCAAAGTTCACGTCCATTACAAGTGAGAGAATGGTAAAATACAGCTACAGATAGAGAAAATCAGAAAGATTAATTAAGTTGAAGTAAAACAAAGAACGTCACGAGATGGAGAAATAATAAAGGAGGCGAGGGTTTGGGGTGAATGGAGAGAAGGCAAGTTAGGAAGAGAACTCCACGTGGCCAGAGCTCAGCAAGATGCAAGCAGGCAAAGAAACAGCCCATGAGATGGCAATTAATTAAAAACAAAAAATAAACATAAATGGTACGAGGCAGATGCATTTGGAGGAAGGATAAAATTTTGACCGCTGATGAAAAATAGGCTGGATGAGGTTGAATTAGAAATGGTGTGGGATGAACTTCTTACACATCATTGACATTCAAGCAGCATAAATCAGGAAGCACAGGCAGGAGCAAAGCAGCAGCTGTTAGCTTGAGCGATACAAAGGTAGACAGAGACATGGTGGGACATATTGGCTCGTGTTCTTAATTGTAATTTTTCCTAAATTCAGAAAGCAGACTTTATTTTTATATAATGAAATAACATTAAAAAAATGTTTTCGAAAGTCTTTGCCACTGACAGCAACAGGCATAAAAGCAATGGACCTCAAAACACTCCCAATTTTGAAATTGAAGTCAGAGATAGGTAAACGCTGGAGAGAAAGTGTAGAGCAGCTGAAAACTAGACAGTAGTTAAAATAAATGCAAATTTTGAGTGACCAAAGGCAAAATAAAGAAATGATTAGACTACAACAGAAAGACGAAGGAAGCCTATGTGAAAAAAAACTGATTAAAACGTATGCAAGTAAGCTTTCATTTAAAAGTAAACAATAGAGTATATTTAAACATCTGTCAAAATTACATCAGATACATGACCAGTTCCTTTAGGAACAAATTTCTGACTGAACAAAATACACTTAAGATAATCACAGCCGTATATAATGTGTAAATTGGTACATTGGATGTGAATTGTCAACATTATCAAATTATTAAAGCACAAAAAGTAAATAACTCTACAACTACAAAAACTTTTCTATTTACACACGTAAATAAGTGCACTTAAAATGAAGCTCAAATGTACTTTCAATTTCTTTCCTTACTTTATTGAAGTGGTCTCCTATGACCTCCCATATTCTGGACCACTGCAGTCTGATTCGACCCATGTTGTAATATGATATTTCAACTATCTTCTGAAGGCTGAACATTCGTGGATGTGTTGGTGAGGCTAACTCATCCATGGACACAGCACAAAGCCAGCGCACAAAATCAACTGAAAATATTAAATAAATAAAATGTATTAATGTGCCAGTAAAATGAAGTAATTAAGTATTATGAGAAATACTCAATTAAGACATACCAATAGCATTTCCATCCAGTCTTGTTGATCCTGTAAAGATCCTGGAATGCAAAAGAGGCAAGTTTTCCATTTTGAGGATTGTACAGTAAGACAACTGAGCTTTTCAAAATGATACTGAATGGCTATCAAAGACTGGGGAAGAGAAGATGAACATATTTGCAAACAAATGGCCGATAGATTCAAAAATGTTTTGGTAGTGATAGTAAAATACTTCAATCATTCTTTATATCCTGGGAAAATATTAATGGGCAAAGAGGAGAAGGACATAAAAGAAAACTTCTTGACCAGTGGAGTTGCAATTCATCCTTAATCACATACTAATTGCATAATATTGTAATAATGTCCTCTGCACTCAGCTCCTGAAATATTATTCAATTGAACAGGAATACAATATGTATAAACTAAAATATAGTTTATTTACCTACTATGTGTTTGTTTAGTGCATGGAAGAGAGAATGAATTTCCACTAGAGTGTGTTTTCAACTCAATGATAAAGTAAGGCTGGATCTAGTTCTGGGCGCAAGTGAACCATGTCTCAACACTAAGAGCAGTGCTCACAAAATGAGGTTTAGAGTGGCAATAGAAAGGAACAAAGCAAAATCAAATATGAAAACACTCAACTAGGATAGTGAGAATTGTTTTGTTGTAAAGAATTCTTGGCCCAGTTGGACTGGAATCAAAAATTGCCAGATAAGTCAATATATAAGTATTTGGAGGCATTCAAAAAAGGAGATACAATACATACAGCCTAGATGCATGAACACGAGGGGAAAAGAAATGGTTTTAGAGCCACAGAATCATCCAGCACAGGATCAGGGCCTTTGGCCCGCTGAGTTCAAAGTACCTATTTACTAATCCCATTTTCATTCTCCCCACATTCCCATTAACTTCTGGCAGATTCCATCATCCGCCTACACACTTGAGAGAACTTACAGTAGTCAACTAATCTACCAACCTGCACGTTTTTGGGATGTGGGAGGAAACTAGAGCACCCAGAGGAAGCCTATGCAATTACAGGGAGAACGTGCAAACTCCACAAACACAGCACCCAAGGTCAGGATTGAACCGTGAGGCAGCAGCTCTACTAGCTGTGCCACAGTGCCACCCATTGCTAGATTTTCCTGGATGACTGAAGATTTAGAGGCGAACTGAAATAGGGTACAAGTTAGGAAAAGTGAATGCATCTTTAAAAAAAAAGATTAGCAGGCAACAGAAGGGAACACAATTTTTGTTTTAAAAAGGGAAGAGATGGCAAGGGCAGAAGAGGCAAGTCTGGGAAGTACTGACAGAATAAAGCTTTGCAAGGCATTAATTTAGAAAAATATGGATGAGTAACAAAGCTTTACACTGACAAAGGAAGATCATGCACAATTAGGTTGAACATAAGAAATAGAAGGCAGCCATTGGACCCTTCACTCTAGACAATCATGGCTGCTCTTTTGCCTCACTTTTCTGTACTAATCCCATATCCCTTGATTCCCTTAACACTGAAAAATCTATAATCAAATACTGAGCTTCTATACACTCTTCGGTAAAAAAAATCAAAGATTCAGTAATCTGTGGATGAAGAATTTTTTTCCTCATTTCAATGTATTCTTTGAAGAAAGGTCAATGAGGTTAGGTTGGTTGATGTATATACAAATTGCTGAAACACATTTTATAACAGAGATATTAGTGCAATTGAACTCCATGGTACTAAATAAACAGTGCTTATATGTAAAAAAAATTGTCCAAGAGCAGAAAGCAGATAGCACTGATGCATGGTTGTTTTTGAGACAAGGAGTCATTGTCAGAACTGAAAGTTTATTTGGTATTTAGTGGAGAATGAGCAGTTGGATGATTCTTTCAAACAATCAAAGCAGGCACGATGAACAGAATAGCTTACAATACAGTATCATTTTGTGATATTATAACGTTGAAAGCGACTTTTGCAAAGGATAGGTAAAGTGAAAAGTAATAGAACTTTACAAATGTATACATTTGTTTTTAATTTATTTTCTGGATCTGCACGCCAATAGGAGGCCAGCATTTATTGTCCATTCCTTATTGCTTTCCAAATGATGGTGGTGGCACTGCCTTTTTCAAAGATATTCAAAGAGTGCATACACATGCTTGTATACTGAAGTCCACAGAGTAGGGTGCAGCCATCGACCTGGAGAGCATGTGGTATGCTAGCTTTACTTACAAGAGGATTCAGATACAAAAGTTATTGCAATTGTATAATGCCTTGTTGAGTATTGTGTACCACGTACTTGCCGTGGAGGGATTGCAGCGGAGAATGCAGGTTTGCCACACAAGAATCAATTCATCCTGGACTGCAATCTCTTACAAACTTACAATTTTTTTTTAAAAGGGCTTGACAGGCAGGGAGGATTTTTGCCCTGGCTGAGGAGTCCAAGGTCAAGGGGAAGAGTTTCAGAATAAGTGGTAGGCTGTTTAGGACTGAGACGAGGAAACATTTCTTCACTGTGATGGCAATGGACTGTTTGAACCTGTGGAGACTCAGTCAGTGTATGCATTCAGAACCAAGATCAATGAATTTCTGGACACCATGCAGAGAGCAGTTCTGCCTTTCTTTGAGATGCTTCTTAAAACATACCCCATCTGCCCCAATATATCCTATGTAGCTCAATGCCTTTTCTTTGATAATACTGTGAGGTGCATTGATGCATTTTACTGTTTTAAAAGGCATTTATAACTACAATTTGCTACTTTTGCTTAGTACACTAACATACAAGGGTCCTGTAATATTTTGCAAAGGAGCTGAACTATAGGATTTTGAGTGACAAAAAATTTGAAGTTGAGTGTGCAGAATGTGGCAAATGAACCACAGGTCATATAACTCTCAAATCAAAATCAATCTTACCTGTCAACTGCTACAACAACACTCTGAGAGCTTGTCTCACCAATGGATTCCTGGATGCTGGCTATTTGCTTTCGGTCCACAGTCCCACCAACCAATGTACCTGGTAGCAGAGAAAGAAACAACTATGTGTTAATTTTTCACTGCTACCTTTGCAAAATAAACCATTCAGTATTTGAAAACTATCAAATTGCAGAGAATTGCAAATATAAAATATGATTAAACAGATAACCATGATATCAGATATCATGAATAATAACAATGATAATAGATTTTGCCAGGTTTCACTGAAGCCATCTGAATAAAACTACAAAGAATGAAACTTGTCAATGCTGGATGGAAATAGTTAAATCTTCAGAAAACAATGTTCTCTGCTGTAAATTGTGAAATTATAGAAACTAAATCACGTGGTTGGCAGGCTTTCTCCCTTAATTCAAGATGAAATGTTACATAAGGATCACCTTGAACTTCCTAACTTCCAGCCTAGTTTATTGGTCCTTAGAAACTCCTGTATGGCAAAAACAAACTTACCCAATCCAAGACCCAAAAATTCATCAGCAGCTTGATCTCTGGATCCAGAAACTGATCCTTCTCTACCTCGAACAGTTCCAGAAATGTAACGTGCTTTTACTCCCGTACCTATTAACTGAGCCAGTTCCAACTGACTAATACACTTTAAGATCTGTAAACATGCAAAGATAAAAGAGAAGACATGACAAATCAAACTGAATGACATAATTTAAAATTATTGAAACAGTTTGCCAAAGGAATTAAGAAGCACTTCAAAGTCAAAATTATGCAGTGTAGCCTGCTTTTATTAAAATGAATGGCTCAGAATGATAAAAATGCACATTTACAGTCACATAATGAGAAATGCAACTGAAGAACATAAATGGAGCTAAAAATATGAAAATATGACTTTGCTTGCAAGTTGTCAAACTAACACCTTTGAACAATAAAAGGCCAAGCAAGACTTTAGGTCCAGTGAAATCATCTTCAATTATCTATCATGTGAAAAAAGTAGCATGATCCTCATTTCTAAAAATCATGGGTCAGGAATTCAATCAGCAGCAAAATAACACTTGCACTGGCCTCAAAGAAACCGTCCCTCAGAGGTCTAGCAATCTTTGTGGCAATAGGTCCCCTTTTTCTGACACCTGCTGTTATCCAGTTTCTGTTCAACAGGATCCTGAATGTCTAGCAAATGTGGTATCATCAAATTGACCAAGCAGCTGATTGAAGGAAAGGGAAAAAAAAAACACAATTTATGATTAAGTTTTTAATAATATGTTGAAGTAAGATTAGAATTTGCACATACAATTAAGGTAGAAGCTAAAATATCAAGTATACTACTTGAAAATCCTTCGAAAGTTCATTATATTTTAAAATATTTAAGTGAGTGACAAGATCCTGCATGGCAGGCTAGTCTGGAAGGATCGATCCCATGGGATCCAGGGAGAGAGAGCTAATTGGATTCATAATTGGCTCAAAAGGTAGGAAGCAGAGAGTGATGGTTGAAGGTTGTTTCTTGTAATGGAGGCCTGTGACTGGTGGTGTGCCACAGGGGTCAGTGCTGGGACCTTTGATGTTCATTATTTATATAAATGATTTGGAATAACATATACAAGGCACGGTTAGTAAATTTGTGGATGATACTAAAATAGGTGGTATCATAGACACTGATGAAGGTTATCAAAAATTACAGGGGGATCTTATCAGCTTGGTAAATGGCCAAAGGATCACCAAGTGGCTTTCAATTTGAATAAGTGTGAAGTGTTGCATTTTGGGAAGTCAAACCAGGGTAGGGCTTATACAGTGAATGGCTGGGCCCTGGAAAGCGTTGTGGAAGAGGGACCAAGGAGTACATGTTTGCTGAAAGCAGCATAACAGGCAGTCAGGGTGCTGAAGAAGGTGTTTGGCATGCTGGCCTTTATCAATGAGGGCATTAAGTATAGGAGTTGGGAAATTATGTTGCAGTTGTACAAGATATTGGTGCAACCACACCTGGACTTCTGTGTATGGTTTTTGGTCACTGTGTTGTAGAAAAGACATCATTAAACTAGAGTGCAGAAAAGATGCTGCCAGGACAAGGACTTGAGTTACAGGGAGAGGTTGGCAGGCTATGATTTTATTCCTTGGACCATAGGAGATTGAGGGGTGACCTTACAGAAGGGTATAAGATCATGAGGGGCATAGACAGGGTGAACACACAATCTTTTTCCCAGTGAAGGGAACTAAAAACTAGAGGGCATAGGTTTAAGATGAGAGGTGAAACATTTAAAAAGAAACTTGAGGGGCAACTTCTTCATGCTGAGGGCAGCGCATATATGGGATGAGCTGCTAGAGAAACTGGTTAAGGTAGGTACACAGCCCAGTGCATCACGGACACCAGCCTCCCCTCCTTGGATTGGACTCTGTCTTTACCTCTCGCTGCCTTGGTGAAGCAGCCAGCATAATCAAAGACCCCACCCACCCGGGACATTCTCTCTTCTCTCCTCTTCCATCGGTAGAAGATACAAGAGCCTAAGGGCACGTACCACCAGACTTAAGGACAGCTTCTATCCCACTGTGATAAGACTATTGAACAGTTCCTTTATACAATGAGATGGACTATGACCTCACGATGTACCTTGTTGTGACCACGCACCTTATTGCACTGCACTCTCTCTGTAGCTGTGACACTTTATTCTGTACTGTTACTGTTTTTACCTGTACTACATCAATGCACTCTGTACTGACTCAATGTAACTGCACTGTGTAATGAATTGACCTGTACGATCGGTTTGTAAGACAAGCTTTTCACTGTACCTTGGTACAAGTGACAATAATAAACCAATACAATAACATTCAAAAGACATTTGGATGAGTACGTGGATAGGAGGGGTTTAGAGGGATATGGGGCAAAAGTGGACAAATGGGACTAGCTTGGTGGGCACTATGGTTGGCATAGATGAGTTGGGTCAAAGGGCTTGTTTCCATGCTGTATTACTCAATGACTATGAGTGGATTACAATATAGACGAAATTAATTTCTTCTGGTTCAGAAAAATGTTATACAGTAATTATGGCACAGTATACCACTAAAAGAAAGAAAATCAGACATCATGGAAAAAGCGCAAAAATTACAGAATATTCCATGAAGGGATATTAATTTGACCTCAACCCACCTAGACTACAGGTTAAACTCTCAACAAATTCAATTTCACTGATTCTATTGAAAACTGAACTGCATATATGTGGAAATTCCTTCCATCATTAACATGACAAAAACTGGACCTAGGTGAAATACAGTGTAAATGGGTTACATCATATAGTGGTAAAAGTTAATTCATTAAAGATAGTCCTCCAGAAAAAAAAACCTTAATACGGAGGGCATTAATCTTTCGATTAGGGGGAAATGCTGGGGACAACTCAATGTTAATCCTCTCTAACTCGAGCAATAAACTGGAGAGATGTTGGCCTAATATTTATAGGGAGATAAAGAGAGCGTGGCATTTTATTGTAACTCAGCAAGGCATTATCTAATGGGCCATAACCTGCCTCCTTAAGTGCAAATTTCTCAAACGTTTCTGGGTTGGAGGATCAAATTTGCTACCCCACCAGACTGCCCAACATCCCCTATCAGACTGCCTGGAAACCCCTCGACGTGCTCCGACAGAAAACAAAAATGGGAGGGAGCTTTGCCAGTGCCAAAGCTGTTATGGATTTCTTAAGATGCTGCTGACATTCAGAGACATTTAATCATTGTTGAAATGGAAGTAAATAATTAATTTAAATATTTGTCTGCAAGTCCAGTACTTTCTTCTGTTTGAATAGCTCACGGTTAAATGGCGAGCAAGGTACAACCCAAATAATGCCACAAATCCTCTCTCTTGGGACTGAGAATACTACACGCAGCTATGGATGGACTGCAAACTAATTCACAACAATGCCAATGTAGACGATAATAGCTGTTAACCCTGATGTTATACACATGCTAGATAGCTCATGCAATAAAGAATGCAGGATAACATGCAATGCACTCAGTTTGCTTATTTGAAGTTTTAAGAAGCTTGGCAAATGCCATGAATCAGAATTTTGGTCAAAGTTACTCTACAACTTCAGAATAATCAGATAATTCACATTTGGAGGAATATTTATGGTTAATTATAACTCTTAACAATTGAAGGACAGTATGATAACAGCCAAACCTATTCATTCTTACAGTAATTAGACAATAGAAGCATTCTAAGCTTTGGAAACATTAAAGAACCAATTCTTGATGCAAAAGCCTGTCATTCCATCAGAGCACAACGTTACCATTTTGTTATTGTTTCTGATTAAAAATGTTTTCCATGGTTCATTCAAAAAGGCCAAACTATCCAGTAAGTAACATGACGAAAGTTTAACACATGTAAGAAAATTTTACTTCGAAAGCACAGAATCTCAATAAAACTACAGGTAGTTCTCTGATTCTCAGAGAGGAAGAGCGATTATGATCATAATGATGACGACGAATAACAAGATTGAAAAGGTTCTGTACCTCATGCCAGGAGGTCCCAAGGTAGTTGCCATCTGTGTGAGCCACTGTGATGAGAGTTTTGATAGTATCAATGTTTTTTTGCTTCATTTCAGTGATACCAGAACTTGCTGTTAATAAAGTAAATCGTGCAAGGGCCTGCACATAGGCATCTCTTTCAAGCTGTTAATAAAATCATTGTAATCAAAATATTAATTTAGATATAAAATACATATTACTAAGTGATATCAATGTTTATTTTAAGCTAAGAATGCAAGAATATAAAAAAACATAACTAGGATTAGGTCATCTGGCCCCTCATGCCGGCTCCACCATTCAATAAAATTGTGGCTGATCTTTTATCCCAGTGCTACTTTCCTGCACTAACACATAATTTCAATATAAATTTTGCTCTGAAATGATGTTTTCTTTATCCTATCAGATGACCATGATCTATCGCAATTATACAAGGCCTTGGTGAGACGACATCTGGACTATTAAGTACAATTTTGGTCTCCTTAGCAAAAAAAAGGGATAATACTTACAATAGAGGGTGCACTGGAAGATTCACAGAAGGATGGCAGGTTTGTTCTACTAGAGATTGAAAAGACTGGGACGATATTACCCTGAGTTTAGAAAAAATGAGCAGAGATCTCTTTGAAATTTGCAAAATTCTTACAAGGTTTGACAGGCTGGATGCAGGGAGGATGTTTTCTTGGCTGTGGAGTTTAGAACCAGGAGTTACAGTCTCAGATTAAGGGTTAGGCGATTTAGGACTGTGATGAGGAAAAATTCCTTCAAGCTGCATTGAGGTAGATCATCACTCTTCACCTTGATGAATGGAAGTGCAAGCTAGAAGGGCCACATTGCATACTCATACTCTCTTTTCTCATGTTCTTATATGTTGACTTACTAAATTCTTAAAACAAAAATTACGGTCAGGTCCATACATTTCTTTATTTTATTTAAGCATTGAAAATACTGAGTATAATTTTATTTAATTTAATCAAACTAATAAGCAAATCTGCACTAAAATATCTCAACCAAAACAAACCTCAAGTTAAATGAAAGGGCCACAATTATGCATACTTATACTTCACACTTATAGAACCCAAGTTACGATGCTTTTAATAAGTGTGAGGATTTTTAAACATTAAAGGCATATCATTAAACAAAATACTCCAAACAACATTTTAAACGTTATACAAATACTGCTGAAAGAGGCATTTCTGTTTTTAAAATGCTGATGTCAAATATGGTTCAATAGCAATATCATATACAAAATGCTTTTGGGTCCAATATAATACCAATTCCTGGTGATTTGGAAAGTACAATAAACTTTTTAAAAAGGATATAGGCATCACTGGCAAGGCCTATATTATTTGCCCATCCCCACTACCTTTGAAGCATCTGGTACAAGGGCCATTTCAGAGAGCAGTTTAGTAAATTGCAATGCTGTGCATTACCAGATCAGGTTAGGAGAGCAGGTTTCCCTTCTTATAAGACATTAGTGAATCAAGGGATTTTTTTTTTACATAAATCTAGTAGTTTTATTGTCACTTTAATTAAATCGCTCCATTTTTTCAATTTTATCTAATTAAAATTCTCAAGCCGTCAAGGTGGGATCTCTGGATTACTAGCTCAGGCTTCCTGATTACTTGCCCAATTACATAACCACTAAACTACTGCTGATAAATGATATCAAATTTTCCTGAAAATACAGCTCTTTTATACAAAGCAGATTTCATTACCTGAATATTGAAGATACAAGCTGTCCGGATGGCACAGCGTATGCCCTCCAGGCAAAGAAAGGCAACCTCAGTATCATCACAATCTTGTAAACCCACACTGAAAGCTGCCAAAAATGGTGTCCAAGCCAGCTACGAAACAAACAAAAAAACCCTTTTAAAAAGCTTTAACAAAAGAACAGTAGTCTCTAGCCAGCAAGTAAATGCATATTTTCCAGCATTGAGCATTTAAGACTTACAACTATCAAAGCACTCATTTCACAATATGGCCAAAATCCATTTTCTGATAAATAACAGGAATGCAAAGAAATAGAAGCAGAAAATGTTAGTCACTGAATCAGATAGTAACTGCGGAGAGAGAAAAAGAGTCCACATTTCAAATTGCTGATTTTACTTAAGAGCTGAAAAGATTAGAGATTTAACAGCCTGTAAGCTGGTAATGTAAACGCCACAGATGTCATTTGAGTTGTTGATCGTTTTTCGTATTTTCAGTTTTTATTTCATAATTCCAGCATTCACTGTGTTTTGTTTTGTGAAATATATAGAAGTAATTTTAAATAAATTCTAGGATTAATGGATACAACAAGATGCCATAAAAGGAAATGAAAGAAAAGTTAAGAAGAGACATATTCCACCTTTCCAAAGAGGGGAGTGTAGCGGTTTCTAATTTGAAATTTGAGTGTATTGAGAAACTCAGAAGAAAACTTCAAATCATGACCTAACTTTCAATGTTCTTGTTATTGTTGCCCAAAACTGAACATACAGAACAGTTCCACAGCCAAATGAAGGACATAAGCTACATCTTCAAGTCACATAAGCCTCTGCTCTTTCTCATTGTGTTCTGGGCCTCAGGAGGGTTCTAACTCAATCCATTGACAAGTTAAAACCTTGACTGTTTTTCTGCTGCATTACGTCGATTGAATAACCTCAAGGCTGAAAGACAGACAAATGTTGATTGGCATGTAATGGCCTCTGAGCTCCTGTTATTATGTGCACATCATATCAGAGATGAATCTTATCACAGTCCATTTTGATATTTTGGGGTTCCTTCCACAGGTATTAAGGATTAGATCGAGACCATAATAGAGATTGTGAGGAATGTGCTTCAAGGCCTAAATTATGTAAATGTTGCAATGCAATCCTGTGAAATTTTATTTGAAAAAGAATGAGATAATTTAAAATAATTTATAAAGCAATTTTAATGGTGGCTAGTAATAGTTATTGAAAATATTTTAGAACCATGCAGGGTTTCTCAGAATATACTAAAAAGTCTCAATTTATAATTCACCCCATAATGTTTTAATATTATTAAATATTAATATTATTAAAACATTATGGGACTAATTATAGCTTTTTACACAATATTGGCAAGGAAACAAGTGGTTAAGTACTCAATGTCATTACATTTTGGTGTTTTCCATTACTTTTTTCGATGTGTTTACAGTTTAACATGGTACACAATGTAATTACAGAGAAGTCTGAAAATCAAAACAAAACCAGAGATACTAGAAATCGGAAACGAAATCAGAAAACGCTGGAAATACTCAGCAGATCAGGTTGAATCTGTGGAAAGAGAAATAGTGAACAGTTTCAGGTCCAGGATACTTTATTAGAATTGAGAAAGAGATAAAATGTTAGCTTCCAGTAGCAGAGAAGGTAGGGGAGGGATGAGATCAAGTGGGTTAGTGCAGTAATGGGAGTAGCAGTTAGGATCAGATTATGCTTCTTTGTCAGTGTAATGCGCTGCTGGCTAGGTTATACAAAGAGAAAATGAAAAACCAAGCCAAAATGATGATAGGCAGAAATGGCCAGTTCTGATACTAATGGTAAGAAAGGGTGGAAAAAAAGATTAGTGAGTGGAAGAGCATTGACTAAGAAACAAAAAACTCATGGTGGAAGTGAAAGAACTTACTTCAGCATGAATTTATGACATATAGCACAATACATGTGTCAGAAAGTAATAACTTACTTTAAACATTGGCCTAACATGATCCAAATGTGTAGCACTAGTAAAAGATGCCTGTACATGGCTTACAGCCTCCATGAGGGCCTTAGCAGTTTTAGCCATTTGTTCCATCTCCAGATTATATAGAAGTCTTCGCTGCTTTTCACTGGCTACATCTGCAAGCATTGAAAGGAAACATTAAAAGAAACAAGTACACAACTGGTATCTTTGAAAAGTTTCTATTTTGTCTATTGGAAGTATTCTTTGAATAATACTCCTAAGAAAAAAAACAAAGGCTTTTAACTCTTTGATTTCAATCATAAATACAAATCTGAAGCAGGTTGCAACAGGTAGCTGAATCTTAAAAGCTACTGAGCCTTACTGGTCATCACTGTTATGTCTTCTGGATCCTTCAATGTAAAATACTTGCTTCATCTATCTGTATTTTGATTCAAAAATAAAATTGTGTATAACATTCATATGTCTGAGAAGTATTTCAAATCTACCTTGTAATTTCAGCTCTCCAGATGCAGGGATGTTACCATCTCCACTGCTAAAATGCTTAGCAGATCAAGCAGCATTGAATTAAGGACCTTTCATTAGAACATTAACTACCTCTCTTTCCACAGACTACTAATCTGTGTTAGAGAAAATAAGAGAAAAGATTGAAAACAGGATTATGATGGTGCAATTTTTGAAGTTTCAAGCTTGTTTGTGAAGAATCCAACAAAGTACTTAATAGCATGTACATTTCACGGCACATGTATGCCAATTAAAGATCATCTCCAACAAGAACACAACCATAATCCCTTGACTTTTAATATGATGGGGCTCATAATTAAACAGATACTCCCTTTCTTCTAAATTTTATTTTTAACATTAAATACAGCTTTGAATAAATACAAATCAGATCAGATATCCAGGTTACTTAAAGTGATGAATCACATAACTACTGAAGCAAGAGGTTCTTTGATTGTTTCCCCCATCCCTGTTCTTAAGGAAATACCTTATTAATATAGTAATATGTTCAATCTTGTCATACATAGTCACAACTTAAAAACTAGCAATGTCCATTTTATGAAATTTCAACAATCTGTGCACAACCAATATGCAAGTTCCCTGATACAGACCCTTCAATTTATAAATGTCCTACCCAGTCCCTGTTGAAACTACATAGTGGGCATTAAGGCAGAGGTAAAACAGCCTATATAAAGGCAACTTTTAGTTATGGGGATTCACTGACTTGATCCTCTTTCAAAAATAGAAATTGACAATAATTGCATTTAGAATATAACAGATGTAGAAACTCGTGTGTGTCTGATATTCAAAAGAGAAAATCCAATTTTCATGTTTAATTTTCAACTCCTTGTACAAAGCTGCCTGCAAGAGAAAATCAGTTATGGAAAGAACAAAATAAATGATATGACCCTTTTTATGGAATATTAGAAACTGACAAATTAGCGACATGATTTTCTCTGAAAAGTGAATCTCAGGCATATTTCTGGTAATGGTTACGGGCTTGAAATTGCATTAGACCCATTTACTTTTGAGCCCATTAAATGTATAGCTACAAAGCCTTTATGTTGAAACAGGAACATTTAAAAAAATACGTATAAGTTTTAGGATTTAAGTACTGTGTTTATTCTGGATCAAAAGTTTCTAACATTAACACGCAGCTTGAAACCCAAGTGAAAGTTAACTGCCAAATTAAAGATTTTGTCTGAGGTATCTAGAATCACAAGCTATAGCACTTACTTCAAAATTCTAACTATATTCAGCATGTATAGCTTAACACCGAACACAATACTGTATTCTTTTGAACAATAAACCAACTGCTTGAGCTGTCATTTTGTTAATTTTTTCCTTCAGGTGCAGTTTTGTTTTGTCCTGTATCACATTTAACCAACCCAGGAGGCTGTAACATGCTGTTGTCAAAATTAATAGAGAATGTTATCAATTCAATCAGCAACTAATCTCAAATTTGTTTGACAGCTACTTAAAGGCCAAATTCATAAAACAGTGCATTGAAATATCTGAGTGGAAGCATGCTGGCCCAATACCCAATGGATCTAAACCACTCTTTGCTAGAGGCTGGGTCAACTTTTGTTTGCACAATTTTCTAAAGATGGTAGAGCCCTTGATTGTTTAGAACTCTCCAAGACAGACAAACTAGGTGAGTAGAGACTCCATCTATTACTATATTCATAGCCTGGAGAGAGTCTTTGTAAAGTATAAGAATCTGCGTTTTATGTTTCCACACTAGCCTGATAATGGAAGCCAGGTGAGTCTGAGATTTTAGTCAGTAAAACACATTGTCAAAGCAAACAAAGATCTGTTACGAACCAGCAACAAAAGAAACACACCGAGTCATGTATAAGTATTAAAACTATTTTATTAATAACTACTTATGATAATAAGAAAAATAAAAGTAAAAATGTTAGAATGTTAGAAGTAAAAATGTTAGAACTTAAATATTAACCCCAGAAACTAAACTCAAAGTGTGTGTGTGGCAAATTCCCAAACTCCAAGTCCAGGAATGGTTCTCAAAGTTCAGTTCAACAAGCCATAAGGTGAAAAGTGAGTAAAGGCTTCTGCAAAACCACCGCTGACTGACAACAAAATGTAGAGAGAAAATAGAGATATTACGAAATCCAAATGTTCCACGATGGAACCCATACGATACCTCAGTGTCTACTCAGCAGTGACTACTCCACCGCTTTCTTCCGAAGTATCTGCCACCCCGAAAGGCACTCGGATCGTGGCCGTCCACACAAATACCTGTTTCCTCCTACAGGTTAACGTCAAAGTGGACTCCACTGCTTTGTTCTGAAGTATCTGCCACCCCGAAAGGCACTCGAGACGTGGCCGTCCACACAAATACCTGTTTCCTTCTACAGGTTAACGACAAAGTGGACTCCACTGCTTTGTTCTGAAGTATCTGCCACCCCGCAAGGCACTCAAGACGTGGCCGTCCACACAAATACCTGTTTCCTTCTACAGGTTGACGACAAAGTGGACTCCACTGGATTATTCCAAAAATCCATACATGGATTGTAATGACAGACGCAGTTATTGTTTTTCATCCATCGATACAGAGACTAGCAGGCTGGTGTCTCCCTCTCTCTCCTCTGACTGACTTCGACTGTCTGCTCCAAAAACTCATTACGTCCTTATCTTCTGTTGTCGTCATCACGCCACACACACACACATACACTGTGCTATGTCTAAAAGGGACATTCACCAATAGTAACCTAGTCCATAACAGATCTATCTTTGTGGTTCTCTACATCAAGAGTGTAGAAATACACATAGTGTTCATTCAGCTAAAGTAAATAAAATACTAGTTCAAACCCTATAAGCTCAATGTTGAACAGTAGATATGTCAAGTGGTAAATATATCAAGAATAAAAGCAAAAAAAATCTGCACGTTGGCTGGGAGAAGAACGCAACATGGATTGTAGGGGAGATAAGATCTACTTATAGGTGACATGAAAGTTAGAAAAATATTTAGCATAATGAGCTAAAAACCTGGACATCATTTGGAAGGAAACTTCCCAGAGAAAGCCACATTCATAATAGTTGTATAATTAATAGGGAAATTCATCATTTAACTTACTCTGTTTGGAGGATTTGATTGTTAGCTCCTTCGTCTCTTTCATCGAAATTTTCTTTCCTGCTATTTCATCATAGATAGCTGACAGATATTCCTCTGGTAGATCTTTGCTGTCATTAATTCCTCTATTCATCTTAATATATTGATCTTTTGTCATTTTATTCTTTACCTTTTACAAATCAAATCAAATAAATAAAATTACATCCAAGCACTTATAAAACTACTTATCCCATGATATGAAATTTTTGAATAAGCTGCTTCAGTTGCCTGAGTTCTTTGCACTTTTCTTAATAAATCAATTGTATTGCATTGAGCCATAGTAGACAGGGGTATCCATGGCTTAAGCTCTAGTAATTGTTGTATCAACTAAGTTCTGACAGAAAACACACAGATATATCCAAGAACATTGGAGAAATGTTTAGGAGTAGGCCATGTGGTCCCCTGACCCTACTCCACTATACTATTAAGGCTGATCTGATTTTGATCTCAGCTCCACTTTTCTGCCTGTTCCCAGTAACCCTCAACTCCCTATAGTCCAAAATCTATTTATTCCTGCCTTAAAAAATATTTCCTGACTCAGCCTCTGGGTTGGAGAATTCAAACAAATTCTTCCTCATCTCCTTATTTGGAAGCTTTGTTCTCAATTCCAGATTTCTCCCATAATGGGGAAAGAATGAGAACGATCACCTCTCTTCTAAATTCCATTCACAATGAGGGAGTGGTGATACATTTCCAAGTTGGAATAATGTGTGACTTGGAGAGGAACCTGCAGGTGTTGTTGTTCCTACAAACCTGCTGCCCTAGACTTTTCGGTTGGTAGGCATCATAGCTTAGGATGTCCTGCTGCAGTAGCCTGGGCAAGCAATTTCATTTCATAGATTTCATATGCATTTCATAGATGGTACACACTGCAACCACTGTGTGCCAGTAATGGTGTGAATGAGTGTGTAGGGTGCTTGACGGGTGGCTGCTTTGTCCTGGATAGTGTTGAACTTTTGAGCATTGTTGGCACTGCATTCACCCAGCCAGATGAAGAGCTTTCCATCCTGCTCCTGACTTGTGCTTTGCAGTGTCAGGAAGTGAGCTACTCACCACAAGATACCCAGTCTCTGAACTGTTCTTGTAGCCACTGTATTTATATGACTGGTGATCTCCAAGATGTTGATTATGGGAGATCTGGGAATGGTAATGTCATTGAATGTCATGGGCAGGTGGTTGAACCCTCTTTTAGAAGATGATTATTGCCTGTCACTTTTGCAATGCAAATGTTACTTGCCACTAATTAACCATGTGTCAGTGTTGTCTACTAGCTGTACAAAGGAGCAGACTACTTCTCAGCAAATGGAATTGAACATTGTGCAATCATCAGCAAATGCAGGTGAAGGTCATGGAAAGCGGCTGGGCCTATGACATTCCCTGAAGAACTCCTCCAGTGATGTCCTGGGGCTGGGATCACTGACGCCCCAACAACTGCAGCCACCTTTCAATCACTTGAATCTTTTTTCTTTGACACCCAGTTTCAGCAAGTTCTCTTGACGCCAATCTTGTTCAAATACTGCCTTAATGTCAAGGGGAGTCACTCATCTCACCTCTTCAATTCAGCTCTTTGCTCCATTTTTATCCAGAATCTCACAAATCTTCTCTAAACTATCTCCAGTGCAGGTATACTTCTCCTTTAATAAGCAGATTGAGATCCTCCAGCTGTGGTCTCACCAACACACTATTCAGTTGTAGTTATACTTTGTAAATTTTATACATCACTTCCCTTCAAATAAAGACCCACATTTCACTTGCCTTCCAAATGACCTGCCATACCTAAATGCAACTTGCAGTTTCATGTACAAGGACACCCAGTTCTCTCTGTACTGCAATATTTTGTAGGCTTTCTGTTTGCAGAATTTTTCCAACCAAAGTGGATTATTTCACATTCGCATTGGTAAGCAAACTTGGTTACAGTACGTGCAATCCATTTGTCTAAACCATTTGTAAATAGTTAAAGCCCCAGCACAGATGCCAATGGCATTCCACAAGCTGCAGTCAATCTGAAAATTACCCATTCACCCTGATTGTTTTCTGCAATTTAGCCAATCCTCCACCCATGTTAATATACTACCTTCAATTTCATTGAGCTTTTACCTTGTGCAGATCTACCATATCCACTGGTTGTCCTCATCCTGCCTGCTCGTTATATTTTTAATAGATTTGTCAAATAAGGTTTCCTTTTTATAAAATCATGCTGATTTTGCCTGATTGCATTATGGTTTTTTTTTCAATGTTCTGCCAGTACTTTTCAAATGATGAACCAGCATTTTCCCAGTGATAGTTGTCAAACTAACTGAGCTGCAGCTTCTTTACTTCGGTCATTCTCCTTTCATGAATAGGGGCTTACATTTGCAATTTTCCAATCCATTGGGGACTTTCCAGATTAAGGGAATTTTGGAGTATCACAACTAATGCAATGCCACCTCTGAAGTTACTTCTTTTAATATCCTTGAATAGCCATCAGGTACAGGTGATACGTCAGCCTTTAGTCCCCTTGGTTTGCCTGGTATTCTTTCTCCATTGATAACTGTTTCAGTTCCTTCCTATTACCCCTCATTTTCTGCTGACATCAGGATGCTTTTAGTATCTACCATTGTGAAGGCAAACACAAAATATTTATTAACAGTCTCTTCCATTTCCCTACTTCCCTTTACTAATTCCTCAGTTTCATGCTCTACAAGGAAACAATAATTTTTTGGTTATAGTTAAATAATTTTAATAGTCTTTAATGTGCTTTTATATCCTTGTAAGAAAATAAATAGAAAATCTTATTTTTTCCTTTTGTTTTTCGATAAGTCATCCTTTGCCAGTTTCTAATTTTTTTTTCTTAACTGCCTGGCCTACCACCAATATGTGCAACCTTGTAGTCCTCATCTTTCAATTTGGTAGTATCCTTAACTTACTTAGATAGTCATAGTTGGATCACCTTTTTTTAGTCCATATTTCTCAATGACACGCATCTTTATTAAGAACTCTGAATTATCTCCACGTATGTCTGTCTTTGTTCATTTACCATCTTTTAATCTATTTTCCCAGCCCACTTTAACTGACTTAAAAGACCAGTGTCTTTATTTAAGTTTAGGATATATTTCTGTGTGCATACATGCACATGTTGTGCCATGGCGCTGAACAACTTATGAGCAAATACTGTCTAAACTCAGGAAGGGCAATGTGGCTGAGGCACCTAAACAGCTGCAGATGGATTTGGAATGAGTTTGTTGCATTAATCTGTGCTGTAAGAAGAGCAGCAGAATAAGTTAAAGAAAAACAAATTAAAACAGCATCATGATCATGTCAAACACTCTTGAGGTTGCATTATAGTTTCATGCTCAATTGCAAACAATTCAATTAAATATATTTTAATTAAATTATCACACCATTCATTTCTTAAAAGCCAATTGATAAGCAATGATCTTCAACAAGAGTACAACCACCTTTTCTTGACATTTTGTGACATGACCTATAACGTCTCCCACTTTCAATATCCCCAATATTGAAAAGACACCCAATCGCTTCCAATCTTTCTTTTTAAACATTAATTATTGTTTTCGATAAATATAATGGTATCCTTTGGATGGTTTTAATTTATGAATCTCTTAAGCTGTGATGGAGGAGATTTATTGATCATTATTTTCCATTTATATTCTTCTTCTTGTAATTCAAACTAAATTCTATCCAAAACATCAAGCAAAAACATAGGATTGTAAACCCCAGCATAAAATTCATGAACAATTAAAAGCATCCCAAACATCTGCACTATTATATCCACAACTATTTCACAGCTTGCAAAAACATACACAGCATATCTACTAAAAGTGTTTTAACATCCCAAATTTTTGAATAATTCCAAATGTATAATATTTTCTTCATATTACCTGTGAGCTATGAAGATCTGTTGTCAGCATGATGATAGAATATGCCAAGACGTATGCTGTGTCGGCACTTGCAAAAAGTGTTTGCCTGAAAAAATAAAGCATTAGTTTTAACCAAAATTTTACAATTTCAGGTGCATTACTGCTCAATGCAGCCACCATTTTATTGTTAGATTAAAAACAGATTACATCATTCATACTTCAGAGTTGTAATTTACCCTTGGTTGCACTCCAGATATCTGGCTGCAAATTTTTCCATTAATCGGTCAATTTTCTGAGCTTCTCCCGGCAGACGGAAACCCTCCAAAAACATACGGAGAGCAGAGACAAAATCTTTTGATGAGAAGTCCAACTGATCCACATATGCGTACATGACTTCTTTATTAAACTTGTCATTATCTCCTACAAATTCACCCACTTGAGTCTAAATAAAAAAAAAGAAAGAAGTGTTCTGTAGGGAAGTCCACATCTGCAATAAAATTATTTTTGTGCTTTACAATAATAGAATTTTATTGGGAATGTAGCTTTTCCTCAATAAGTCTTGTTCCTTACATCCCACGATGATTTTGCAAGGCACCGAATAGCTAAGTCACATTGGTCAAAGTGCAGATTTGATAATGAGAACCATGTGTTTCTTTAAAGCAGTTATTGGAATTGGGCATTTATGACAAGCTTCATGTATAACCCATTGATACAAATGTGGTTGGACTATTTCTGAAGGGCAGTTAAGAGTCAATTGATTTGGAACTGAACTACAGATAGGCTGGATTGGACAAGGATAATATGCTTTCATCCCACTAGAACTACAACCTTTAATGCTTACTTTTACCGATATTGTTTATCTTATACATACTGTAGTTAGATATGAATCATGAAATGATGTACCAAAGATTGAAGAATATTTGCACCTGTGCTGGTGCTTTGAAAGAGCTAACCAATTAAACTCTATATCCACATATATTCATAGCCATTTGCTCCTTATTCCTATTGTGTTAAATGTACTTTTACATAGTACTTTGCAAACATTTTTTGAAAGTCAATGTACACAACATCAACAGCTTTGCTCTAATCAACACTCGTTACTTCCAAAGACTAATCATTTATACTTCTGGACTGGGTTCCATAGGAAGCCCAATGGTGGAATACGATTGTCTACAGATCAGAGATTAGCTGACTGGAATTTTGGGACCATTATCTTTATCCTGATTTTCGACATTGTGACATGGGTAAAAGGCAGTAGCTCCATGTGGCTCCTAATTGTAAGAGTATTTTTCCCCCAAAATCTTCCCTGATTGCAAGATAAGTCACTTTGTCGATGAGAACCAAATCCAGCACTGCTTCCTTCCTTGCTGGGTGGGAAACATACCAATTCTGTAAACCCTTTAGTAACATTTCAGGAATTCCTTCCATTTTCACTTTACACTATCACCCTGGTCTATTGAAGTATTTAACACTCCGAATTTCTTACATTTTTTTGGCAGTTTGTTCCTTTTCCAATGTTTGCTGGTTTATGCTACATATCCAACAACATACAGCTCCTCCATGGTTCCTTAATTAGAAACAAATAGCCTTTGAACCTTCCTTTACAAAATCTCTTCGATAGACTGAAGCACATCTTTGATCAATGCTGCCACCCAGACCCTTCCCTTATCCCTTTCCCAAAAATATTGTAGCTTGAAACATAAAGAACTCATTCCCTCATTGACTGAGCAGTTTTTTTGCACTTGCCATTGAATTGTAACTTAGGAGGCTAAGCATACCTGAAGCTCACCAACCTTAGATACCACTCTCCTTGCACTTGCAGACACATAATCCAAACTCATCTCAAATTGAAATTGAAAAACAAAAGACTGCAGATGTTAGAAATCTGAACTAAAAACAGAAAATGTTGGAAGCAGTCAGCTTGTCAAGCAGTATCTGTGTTTCTCCTACGTGAAGGATCCTACTGTGAATACTGAATACTATAGTATTGAATTAGTATCAGCTGCATTTTTCTGCAACTGATACTAATGCTGCTATTTCAAAAGGAAGCAAGGAAAATTCCAAAATGAATACCAGGTCCTCACTACATAGGATAATTGGCCAAATGGGACAGGGTCAATTGAGCCATTACCATTAAGATATTGAAATAATGAACAATACTACTTCATCATCATATTGACCCATTTAAATGTTCTACAACAAACTGTTTAACTATACAGTTAGAAAACTAAGTGATACTGAATATTTATACAAAATCTGTCATGCTTCAATCTTGGGGACAATACTGTACAGAGGATGTCAAAGGCTTGGAGAAAATACCAAGGAGATTTGCTAAAATCATACTGATTAAAAACTTCAACAACACAGAACAACAGGAGGAACAAGGGTTATTCCCGTCAGAGCAAAAATGATCCAGATGAGATTTGGTAGCAATTCTCAAAATCACTAGTGCCATAAATAAGAACAGCTTCCATTGACAGGAAGGCCAAAACCAATAGGATGCAGATTTAAGGTGATTGCCAAAAGAACTACTTGTAATGAGCAGAGAAAAACATTTACACACTGCCTGAAAGGACAGCAATAGCTGATCCAATAACACTGTTAAAAGGAGACACAAGAGACTGCAGATGCTGGAATCTGGAGCAAAAAACGAGCTGCTGGAGGAACTCAGAGGGTTGAGCAGCATCTGTTGATGTTTCAGGTTAAGATTCTGCATCAGTACTCATCAGAACAGTTAAAAGGAACTGGATAAATAACTGAAAAGGAAAAGTCTGGACACCTCTAAGGAAATTACAAGAGAGTGGGACTGATTAGAAAGCCCTTGCAAAGAACCAGGATAGGCAAACTGGGCTTCCTCCTAGGATGCATCATTCAATGTTTCTACCTCATTTTACTAAATTTCCATGCATATTGTTATTTTTGACTACAAAAAGGATTCTTTATTCTAAAGCCTTTCACATCACCACAAGAAACACTTATTTTATAAAAAAAAAATCAAATAACAGCTCCTCGGAGGGAACAGAAGTTTAATGCAAGACCACTGAGCATAAACACTACTACAAAAGATGATTCAAGATTATTTTATAAACCTTTCAAGTTGTCATTTTAGCTGCTTACCGTATCTAATCGTTCTTCTTGATGCAGAAATTGGGCAATATCATCAGGTGTAGTACCAAGCATTCCTTGCTCCTGGAGATACTGTATTCCTCTTTTTGGTTTCTTATTAAATCTGAAAACATAATGAACAGCTATATCAAAACTTAGGCCTATATTTGGCTGAGTCCACGACTACTGAAATGTATTTTCATATATATGAACTAATCAATTTTAAAATATTATCTGAATATGAAATGAAACAAGAATGTTCTTTGATTAGGAAGTATGATTCAATGTATAAGTAATGGAACACTTTGTAAGTAGCTGGAATGCTATACAAGTGAGATTGGTGCTCACCACACAACTTGAAAACATTTGAGCAAATCTCCAAGAACAACCTGAAAATCAGGAAAGCTTGAAAAATTTCTGCAACATCAAAGTACCAGAAAAACAATGGGACAATAGTAGGCTTCAAAGTGGAAGTCACTGCAATTTCAAATTGTCATCATCTTGAGAGCCAGCCTAAATACTGCTAATGTATAAAGCATTCAGGACATGGCTGGAAACATCTGGCCTGCAATGACATTACCCACTCCTGAGCTCTGCACCTGTGGCAGTGGACCTCTCTTCAGCTTGCTAGCAGTTGTTATCCCCTCTGCCTTTGAAGTCTGCTTCTGTCCAGTCTGGCTTTCCACACATCAATTGCCCTACCCAAAGCACTGTCAACAATTCCCAGGAACCCCAAATTTTTTAAAAGAAGTGACCTGTGGCGTCATCAGGCAAAAGCACACGGGGCTCACAAGAGTGCTGTGCTGGCTGTGAATACATATCAGAAGTAGTAGTAATGGCCACCCCTGCTATCCACCCATATCCCCGGGGCACAGATGATGCCAGGCCGAAGGACCCACCCCAGGGGCTGATGGAATCTGGGATCAGAGACCTGATTGTGTCTGGAACCAGGGACACAGAGACCATCTTGACCCAAGTCCAGCCTTCTTGGCTTGAGTTCAGATCCCAATCCACATCCAGCTCTAGAAATATACATTGGTGAGCACCAATAGGTCACTAAGCCACTGGGGCACTGGAATGATGGATACAGGTCTGTCAATGTATAACACTGGGGTACACTATTGTTGGATACATGTCTCTAACTGGCACAACTGCAATTTCAAAGAATACTTTTCAAGACCTAATACAGGTATAGTGAGCTGCAAGATTCTTTGAATTACCATGCATGCCATAGCATTGTTTCCACATTTCACTCATGTTAAAGAGAACTAGGTGTAAGTGAACTTGGATTCTGCATTCTTGACCAAATTTGGGGAAAAAAAACTTCTTATTGCAGTCCCTGGTCAAGAAGCACCTGTGTACAGCAACTGTGACTGCAAGGAATGGATGTAAATGACACCAATTTTATGGAGCTCAGCAGGGAGCCTGATACCCTAAGGGTTCTCCAAAGACTTCATTGGAGAATTTCAGACATGCAATATCAGCATACAGAAAACTGAATTTTTTCTCAAATAACATGTGTCCAATGACTTATGTTTTTATATAAATGATTCAGTTGCAGGCAAAGTTCAAGTGGATGATGAAATCAACTTAATAACTCATTCCAAAATAACTGGGATTTTTTATTCATTTGGAATTTATTTCCAAGTCCATCAATAATCCTTTAAAACTTTACTTAGACCAGACAAAAACTGTGAAACTGTCATACTTGATGGCAAAGCTACTTCAGCTTGTGGATATGTGCATTTTTATTACAATCAGATTTTCTTTCAAATTTCTCACATTACACTTAATAGTGCAAAATAAATAAAACACCCTTTGAAAGGAATCAATAGATCCATTCTGATTTGTAATAGACTTACAGGTCAATTCCTTGTTCTATGATTTCCTTTTGCTGCTTCAAAACTTCATACTGTTCTGGGTTGTCTGCACCAGAAGTCTGTGTGCTATAGCTGCCAATGCCTGATGATGCGGTGGAATCCAGGGAATTGATACTCCCATATCGATTTATTGTGTCAGGATATTTGCTTTCATTGTTGTCTTGCTCTGAAGATTTTTCTTGGCCTACATCCAAAAAGGATTGAGAACAAGGTTACAAAAGAGCTGCCTTAAAATATATATGTATAGTGAATCACTCTTTCATAAAACACTATTGATTTATTCCACAAGTTACTCAGATTGTTACAAGTGAATTGAATTTTGTTTGACTTTATAACATTTGCCATCTTACTGCAAAGGCGCTGCAAAATGGTGCCTTGAAGTATTAGGATCAGCTAAATTATTCAATGTGGGAAGTGTCTAGGTACCTTGAAAATAATAACAGAAAAATGAATCCAAGTTTAAACTAAAGCAACATAAAATTTTTTAAAGAAGGTGCTGGAATATTAAAGTTTTAAATTTTAGCTAGCATTTCTGAGAAATCTGAGTTTTCTGCAACTCATATTGGCTCCTAAAAAGGTTCTTCATTAGAAAATAACAAACTCAGAAAATAAATGATAAGCAATTATATTAATAGAAAAATAAACACATTTATTTCACAACATGCATCAATCTTTAAAGTAAAAATATCTGGCTATGTGAAATTAAGTTTCTTTCTGTCAGAGCAGGCAAGTCAAATGAAGGGAAAACAATGTTCAAATTTAAATATTGAAGAAATTTGGGATGTGGTGGAAAATCTGTAAATTAGCTTCTTTTTTGGTACAATATAATAGGTTGGTCCTTGCAACTACTAGTGCTTGAATAAAGAAAAACTGGGAATACATTGCAATACATACATGTGGTTTATCATGTGCATTTCATAAGATCAGCTAATAGAAAGCTAGAATCAATAACTGTACAAACTAAAAACCACCAACTAAAATCTACATTTGAATCCATCAACACGTAAAATACTAATCCTACTAAAGGAATCCAAACTAATAAATTGCTACAATTTTACATACCTGCCCTTCCTGATTAAGGGAGCCATTAAAAAATAGTAAAATGTTTTAACTAAGCATGAATGTGTCTCAACAGCAGTAAATGCTGACTGCAGTTGATTGAAGTTGCACAAACCACAGATGTGGATCTTAAAAGAATCACACTGAGACCTTAAATGTGGAAAAAAATAACACAATACAGAAACAAACTATCTTTTGTTTCTATAATGTGTGGGATTATGCATTCAGGACCCTACACATTTTACAATCTCAGCTTTTATTTTTTTCAATTTTTTTTTATTTTCTTCAAGTGTTGATATCCTTAGTTCTCTCTCCATTTCTCTTTTTGTATCTATTTGATTCTATTACACCTTTCTCTGTCATTTGCATCTCAAACCTTACAGTTCATTGGTCCTTCCATTCATAAGATCCCAGATACCATAGGACATGCCATTTGCAGTTCCAGGAAGGAAGAATACTGAATAAAACCCAACAATTAGCAAATGTGGCCTGGTAACTTTGGTCTTCCCAAGGACAGATGTTATGTGATGCTGATGTTCAGGATGGCAAGTGATGTCTTTGATAGAAATTGTTTGGATATTAATAGATTGATTCAGAGTAAATGTGAGTAATGCAGCCTACCAAATTGGATAAAAGAGGAGAAATGGTATGCTCATGAAGCATCAAACTTGTCAAATATTGCAGAGAGGAGGAAGATGAGCAGGAAGACAACAAAAAGTGATGCCATGAATTTGTGCCTGGAGGAATTCAAATTGCGATTTGGAGGCTACGTTAACATTCAATTACTGCTAGTAAAAGGATGTGTACATTCAGGCTAGTAGTGGCATAGAAGGGAGTGCTGTGGCCTCACAACTTCAGCAATCTGGATTCAATCCTGATCTCTGGTTTTGCTTGGGTGGAGTTTGTATATTCTCCTTGCCAATATAGGTTTCCCCCAGGAACTCCCGTCTCTTCCCACGTCCCAAAGATGTGCTCGTTGGTAGGTTCATGGTCTGGATGAATTGGGACTTCTTGGGTATGCAGATGAGAATAGGTTATTGGGAAGTAAGTGAGGGAATATGATTGATGGGATGGCTGAGAACCAACAAAAATTTGATGTACCAAATAGCTACTTTCTATGTTGTAAGGAAACATATGAGAAACATGGCCATAGTTTGCAAATCAAATGGGTTGATAACTTTTTTGAGATCAGAAGCAGAAAATGTCACAGAAAATAGTTTCTCTCACTTGAGGACTTGAAGATCCACCTTAGAAAAACATTACAATGAAGTGAATGTACAAAATACCCTCTTCCAATATTGGTAAAGTAGAAAAATCAGCAAGCACTCTGCAACTAGAGATAAGTCAATTCCATTACCATTTTATGAAAACAAAAAGAAAATAAAACTGAATCTTGACTTTGCAGTCAAATGTCACTAGGAACACAGGATGGAAAACAAATGTTAAGAGAGACTGCATGCAGTGTACAAAAATGAATCACCAGAAGTCTATAAACATAAAAATGAATGAAATGTCTTGTTCTTGTACATTTGCAATTGCATTCATAATATCAATTTCCTGTTGCATTATTGAATTCAATTCAAAAATTTGTAGAAGATTAACTTGATAAATTCTAATTAACACACCTGATTCAACATGGATGTTTACCTTATTTTGTGCAACATTGAATCTATGCTACAAGTTCATGCAGATTTTTTAAACAAACGTTAACTGACAGAAGAGTAATGCAAAAATATCCTACCAAGGCTAGTCTGAGAGTTTGGATTCACGTATAGATCCTTACTCCATTCCACCATACACTTCAAAATTGAGACCAAACACTCCAAGCCCTTCTTTCTAAGACTGAGTTCCTTTAAAAAAAAGGATGGTAATCAGATTTGAACAGCAGGTAAACCACAAATTTACACTTCAAATCTACTTAAAGTTTATGACAAAAGGAAACACCTCCAATGTGCCAGAGAAACAAAGGACTGCAGATGCTGGTATCTAGATGAAAAACACTATGGTGCTGGAGGAACTCAACTGGGAGGCCTGGAAATGGACCCAAGTTCCTCCAGCATCACAGTTGAAGAAAACATCTCCTATGTGCCATGTAACTCATTTATAAAGGTACATAATTAGAACTTCAACAATAATCCCTTTTGCCCATGCTTCAGGAATGCCTCATCTCAAAGTATTCATTATTTGCAATGATGCCTTGCCATGATATTTTTTGCAGTGGGGAAAAGAATGTGATCTATGTGTTTGCATATGGCATCAAGCTCCAATTCTTCACCAGGATGCCATCACTACTACTAAATGGCTAGCCCAGCATGAAGCAAAGCTTCTTTCAACAATAAAACCAAATACTTCATCTGTGACTCCTACTAAATGTCTGCACCCAAGCTTGATTTTATTTAGTTGCCTTTAGGGGCTGAATGAAACATAGTGCAACCACAGTACCTCACCTGACCCCAAGATGTACATCATTTATTCCATGGAGCTCTGTGTAGTCTCTACATAGTAACTACATACGCTCTATGTAGTCTCCAACATTGCTGAAGTTCTCCACACGCTCATCAAACTTGGGTTTAACTTTTCTAACAACCTCTTTGCCAACATAGAGCACTAGCTCAGATCAACTCAAAAGTCATCCAAAAATCCCTAAGCAAATTCACCTTGCAATGTCCCACTATCCATTTTCACTTTGGTAATCATTGCTGAAATTCCCACCCAGATTTAAAAAATCATCCTTTTTTTTCTTTAGCTCAACTTTGAAGTTATCTTCAGCTATATATACTAACATATGCCCTATATGCATTCTTTGTTTCACACACTCTCTGCACTCCACCTTTTCTGCCTTTAGCTACGTTGGCAAATTTTGAAAGATCATTCTAAAATTTTCTTACTTTCCAACCTCTCATTATCTTGAAAAATCTCCTCATACCTGACAAAACCACAATCAGTTACTTTCCCTTTTTTGTCTGTGATGAGTCTTCCGTCATTACACTAAAAAGTGGAAACCTCCCCTCTCATCAATTAATTATAGTTAGTAATGCAAAACAGATTCACAAAATGCTGACTATAAAAGGTATTTGGTTAAATTGGTGGTAAACTTAAAGTTTTAAAAACAGAAGCGTTTTTATAAACACATCTATTTTTGGAGTAAAATACATAATGCTGTTCTTTAATCCCACCTTTCTAAAGTGATATCCTTTTGTCTTTTGCATTGGCTCTTCATCCAATATCCCACCTTAGGGATAAGGATTTGAAATTTAGTGGGAACTTTAAATGACTGTCCCCTTAGGATCTTATATGTTTCCGTTAAGATCACTCCTTATTTTTCTAAACTCCAAAGAATATAAAAAAAAACTTTGAATGGATATCCAAATATAGCTCCCACATACAGCAATATGAAAATGACCAAAGTAATTCTTAGCATTGCTGATTATGGGATACCAGAAAGTAAACTAGACATCTGTTTTTTCTTGGAAACATTGCTAAGCAATCTTTCAAAAAGATGGAATCTCAAATTAATATCTCATTCAAGAAAAACCATCATCATCCGAAACATGCTTAGTATTGAACTGGATGAGAGTCCTAGATTTCTGAGTCTCTGGGCAGACCTTGAACCCAGAACCTTCTGACTTGATGAAAATGCTGTCAACCATGGCACAGCCGATATTTCCTTCAAAGCAGCATGAACATGTCCTCATTTATGCTTCCTATATTGTAACACTGACTGCACTTCAAAAGTATCCATATGGTTTTAAAGTGCTATGATATCCCAAGGTACTGAAGGCATGATATGAAAGCAAGTCTCTCTCTATTCCGTCAATGATGTTGGAGAGATTAGCACTATAGGTCTGAGCCAGGCTAATGCTCACTGCACACCAAAGAATGGTGAAAAAAATCATTTCACATGCCAGAAAGAACTACACCAGTGTTGGCTGTCAAGTTCAGATATGCTTGCATATATATAGGGTACAAACTATCCCAAATGACAGAGTTGAGCAGAGCAAATTCTCAGCGTCTTACATATTGTAATACAATTGTCATCAATTTCTTTCTAAATTTCTTTTACCTGCACAGGTGTCATTCCCAGCTCATGACCAGCTCGTCCTTGGGCTATTTTAGACAAGTCATTAACCAATCTTTCAAAGATGTTTGCAGCATTTAAGTCACAATCATAATTTACGTAAATATCCACCACACTTTGAGCATCTGCAAATTTGAGATAAATTTTACATGATTAGAAAGTTTGTTAAATTTCTCAAAGACCTGAAAAATGTAATTCAAAATCTTACCTGCACATATTCTGGTCAGAGTTTGAATTACCATCCACTTATGATCAAATGAACTTGTAGAAGTCTCCAAAATATAGAGAAATATTTCTTTGAAGAATACCTAAAGCAAAAACATGCAATGAAAATGTCAATATGCTGCAATTCTGACATCAAATAAAATTCCAGTTCAAATTTTAATGACTTTCATATACTCAGCAACAATAACATTAAGCTAAAATTTGAAAACAATCCCAGAGCAGATAAATATTAACATAGCAGATGCAATCCTGGATCCTCCATACAGATAACTAGTCTTAGTTTCAGCAGCAGGGAGGGAGAGGGAGAAGGAAGAAAAATTAGCTAGACTTGGTCTTTCTCATTTACATAAAATAAGCCAGTTTGCTATAATTTGGTTGAGCTCTCTTAACTGTGCTGGTGAGAAACTGTTGTAGTGCAAGAAACTAGAAGAACAAAACACCCATAAAAGAAATGCTAATATTTGTATTCAACTACCCAGACAAAACTTAATGAATCAAACCACTTAAATCACTTTGTTGCCAAAATAGATTTAATAATGGCACAGTAGTGTAGCGATTAGCGTAACACTATTACAGCGCCAGCGATTGAGGTTCAATTCCCGCCACTGTCTGTAAGGGGTTTGTACGTTCTCCCTGTGACTGTGTGGGTTTCCTCCGGGTGCTCTGGTTTCCTCCCACATTCCAAAGACGTACGGGTTAGTCAGTTAACATGGGTGTAATTAGGTGGCCCAGGCTCGTTGGGCCAGAAGGGCCTGTTACTGTGCTGTATGAACAAAGTTCTAAAGGTTTTATGTCATACATTCATACTGTGCTACATTATTCACAACCACCAGGCATAAGAGTCTGCCTAAGTAAATATTTTTTTGTTCATAAAGATGTTATTAAAACATTATAGAGCTCTAGAGTTTAATATTTTACCTCAATCTGCATTTTAAGGTGAGTCTTGAAGTTTGACAAGAGAGTGAGGAAGATGGAAAGTGACAACTCAAATACTTCTGGTACAGAAGAGACACCATTTTTGGACAAGGCTACACAAAGATATTGCTTTATTGCATTGATGAACATCTCATTTGTTCGAAAGATCGGTCCAGCATTTGTAAAATTGATAGAAGTAGCTGTAGTGAGAGGATCTTTGACCTCAATTCATGAGACCTGGAAAAAATGAAAGGTAAAATTGAAATTTAGAGACTTTTTTGAAAAGCAAGAATGAAACAGAAATCCCTGCAATTTGCATTAATTGGCATATTTGGTAAATCAAACTTTTTAATACAACTTATTTTTGAAAAAGCACAAATTTGAATGCCATTCATAAATGAGATGAAGGTTGAGGTTTAGAGATTTGTCCTAAAATAAATTAACACTGAAAATGACTGATTTATTTACAGTAATATAATTCAATCTTTTCTCCAAAGATAATCCTTGTGGTTACATGATTGGTACCTCTAAAGATTTTATCCACTATTTTTCATGTTATTCTCTCTTCAGTTCAATGTTGGCCACGACAAAAGAAAATACAATAGTTTTACTGCCAGGTGCTTTATATTAATTCATGTTTATTGTATTCAGGTGATATGTTATCAATTGGAGACTCTCCTGGATCCATCCATATGGGATCTATATGTTACCTAAATGCTTGATATGCTGAGTGTTTCCACCTTTTTTATTCCATTTATATGGGAACAGTATTAGGAAGAGGAACAAGCTTTCTCAGGGGTTCATGGTTATGAAATGTGCCTTTCTGTGAATGAAAGCTCAAAGCAATGGCTTGGCCCCCTGACATTCAGTCCTATATTACCCAAGATGAACTGAACAACAGTCATTTCTTGACTGAATTTCTTTTTACCCTAGAACATATATATATAGTTGAATATACATTATATAGTTTGAAAATACACTTCAAATTGCTTTTCGTTAGGAACTGAAGTAATTTCCATGCTCTGAACTTACTTTGGATCAGGAGGACCATCGGAAAGTGGTTTCATGGAGAGCTTACATAATGATCTGAAGACTAGAAAAGCATCCTTCTGTAGAATATGAGAGAACTTAGCACTAGAAGGACCTCCTGGGGTGATTCCACATTCCTACAAATAAAGCAAAATTATTATAGTGTTATACCATTTGTTCAGCAAGGCTTTTCTGCTCCAGAGCTTCATAAATACATTAGGATATTCAATATTTTGAGAAGATAGGGAAACATTTAATGTATGGAACTTTCAGACATTTCATATATCATTTAGACAAATTACATGACCTACTGTTAGAAAATATTACTATTGTACATGTATTGTGTAAATGTTCCACCCTGACAAAACTGAAACATTTTTGTCTGGACACAAGCATCATTGGATTATTTCCTTTCATGTGAGATCAATAACAAATTAAGAGAAACTCATCTTCATGTAATATAGGTCAAGTAGAGGATAACCAATTCATCTAGCTGTTATGAAGATTATAGAGCAGCTGCTACTTGTAACGTTTTATCCGGGGATTAGCCACCCAATCACTGTATGTTAATACATTTAAATAGACATTGTTCAATTCACCTCTACCAACTCAAAAGGGAGATAAAGTCTGTCCTAAAATATTATCCATCTCTGAATCCTGCAAATAGCTACCAAAAACAACCATGTTGCAATGCATGTTCATGATACAAATATATTGATCTTCATAAAAAGTGTGCTATTTTCAAATTTTAGAAAAGATGACACAGTATTGCTTGTTCACTTGTTAAATATTTAATGTTAAGTAAAGTGTGTCTCCTTATTTACAGGCTGATGCTTGCTTTGATAAAGTGTGTATTCATTTGCCAATGATGAGGTTTCCACATAGATCATATGATAGATTCAAGTTGGTAACAGGACAGTGGCATGGGTTCTCTGTTCAATTATTGGATTTTTATGGCATTTATCTAACCATTGATTCATAGAGAATTTAAAGTCTGCTTAGAAAGGTGAACCAGAGTATAGTCTAAAAATCCAAAACAATAATGCAGGAAACTTGCAGGATTAATCTAGCCCTACTCCCTCTCTTCTCACACCACATGGTTATTTTATCAATATCTTTATATTTAGAACATTTGAGAATCAACAAATGCAATTTGCGAAGCACATGTAGTGAATTTCGAGAATACTTTCTCTCTTTTACCATGAACTTGATTTAAGTTAATTCACATTTACAATTAAGTATGCAAAATTATTACCAAAAGTAATTCAATGACTCTTCAAAGTCTATTTTCTTCAGCAATACAAATACATTGATGCATCATCGAAACATTCAGTTTGGAAATACATTTGATACAATGAAGGGAAGTTTGATGAGCAAATGAGGCAGAAGGGAAGAAAATTTTGCAGGCAGGATGGGAAGAGTAAACCAAATGAAAGGACTTCATGTGCAGTCTAAACATTGGCATAGACACTCAATGGCTGTGTCTATATGTAACTGTTATATAAATCCTTTTCTTAGGACTTACTGCCATTTTTTCTATCATATAAATTGTTAATATGTTTAGTGCCAGCCTTCAACAAACTGTGCCTCCACACAAGGAAAAAATTGAATGCAATATTTTGACATCAGTTTAACTTACAGCATATGTCATGCATTATCCAGGCTTTTAAGTGATTTTTTTCTATGTTTTACTATGTTCCACCTGTGGTGAGATTTTGGAACTTTCTCAGCTTTTACTCTAAATTAATTGACACTGGCCTGGATTTTTTCCAGAAACATCGGCAATTACATGTGGAGATGCCAACAAATTCCTCTATCAGGAAGAATAGAACCATGCACAAGTGCCCTCAAATGCAGAAATCCCAGAACTTCCCAGGGGTACTGAGTCAGTAAAATCTCTGCAGCATTCCGACATTGGGCCTCCCATGAAGTCCAATGGCAGAGCACCAATTTCTGCCAATTCCCTCATAGATCAAATCTGCACCTAATTAGAGAATTCATTTCAATGAAAAGTAACAGCTGACAGGGAGGGATCCAAGTTTTAGGTAATTCATATTGTTTTTGATTTGTGTTACATTAAATTAATTAACTTCCTTATCTACTGCTTTGGTATTCTATTGACATTCTTAATAATTTGAATATCTGCAGCTCAACTGGTTTATCAAAACATTTTGGTGGGTGGGGTTTATTCAGACACCAGCATGCAATATTATTCATGACCAGAGAGGTCTGTGTTGTGTAGGGTCTTGCCAACCAAGTCAGATCCAGCTTCCCTGTGGAAGATATCACCAGGATGTAAGAAATAGCTGTACAGTATGTCATTTCATCCTTTGAGCTTGCTCCACCATCCATCAAGACCACGGCTGATCTTCTACTTCATTGCCATTTTCCTTCACTCAGAGACATTCAGCACAGAAATAGGTCCTTTGGCTCAATGAATCCACTAACTATCAAGCACTCATTTACATTAGTTCCATTTTATTCTCTCCAAATTCCCAAATACTCCCAAGATTCAATTACTCACCTACACACAAGGGGATGTTTGCAGTGGCCACAGACCTACACATCTCTGGAATGTGGAAGGAAACTGAAACACCTGGAGGAAACTATGCAGTCACTAGGAGAATGTGCAAACTCCACACACACAGTACTGGAGGTCAAGATAGCTAGAACTATGAGGCGGCAACTCTACTGATGCACCACTATCCACTCAATGTTGTCCCACTGTACTATGCCATATCCCTCAATACCTTTTGTATCCAGAAATCTATCCATCACTGTTTTGAATGAATTCAATGATTATGCCTCCACAACCCTGAGGGGCAGAGAACTCCTAATATTCACCACCCTCTGCATTAAGAAATTTCCTCTCATTTCTGTCCTAATGGCCGAGTCCTTATATTGAGATTGTGACGCCTGATTCTGGTCTCAGCCAGATGAAGCATCCTCTCTACATCCAGCCTGTTGAGCCCCATGAGAAATTTTGTAAGTTTTAGTGAGATTGTCTCAACTCTAGACAAAGAAGTTGCTGGCCATGTGAGAGAATATCTTGCAGAGAACTACGGGGATATAAAAGGGTGAAATGAGACTGATGGGATTGCTCTGCTGTGAATCTGAATGGACTTAACAGGCCACATGACCTCTTAAGTTGTAAAAAAAATAGACCCACTCAATCTCTCTTCATTCAGGAAACCTGCCATCCCTGAAACTAGTCTAGTGAATCTTCATAAAGGATATACTTTCAATGGAAGGAGTATTAAGTAAAGAGACAAAAACCGTAACACAGTACTCCTGATGCAGCCTCGGCAAGATCCAATACAATTGCAGTAAGATTTTTCTACAACTGGAAGACCCACCTCATGCAAATGTGGATCTAAATGGGTAGTTCGGCTTGCCAATGAACTCCAAACCAATATATTTGAGACTCATCAGTACTGTAAATATGCACAAATTTTAAAATTTGAAATGGCTGGGTTGAGCCAAGCAGAGCTGGGAGCGCTGAGCAGACTCACCTGCTCACTTACTGAGTCAGTGAGGCCAGCTGGTGGCTGCTCTTCCTGCACCTGCTCACTCTCCTGTCACAGCTGTTTCTGTGATCCTCTCCCATACACTGCTTTTGTTCATTTTCAACTTACAAACAACTCGGGCTATGAACTGTTCTTAGGAATGGAATGCTGTCCTAACCACACATTAACTGGTTAGTAATTCACTTGCGACAGTTCATAATTTGCTAAAATAAAGTATGGATTTGAATGCTAGGGAACAAGATGAGAGGTTAAAGATGAGAAAGCTGCCTCAATTTAAAAATCCATAAATATTGCAGAAACATTAGCTTACAAATTTCCTCAACAGCAGATAAGTTCCATACTTAAAATCTGAAAGTAACACATTTGAGTTGCATCATGACTAGTCGCTCAAACAGAGGACTGATACACTTTCAAGTTCCTTGGGGGGGGGGGGGGGGGGGGGGGCAATCCTTGTGTTGAGAAGGTCCCCTTGTTGGAATATTGGATGCCATGCCTAACATTTCATGGCAATTATAAAATTCATGTCCAACCACACTATAAACGCAAAGAGCATGCAACAAATTAAGCTGTTTGCAGCGACTTTGAATCGTGTTTGGGTGATGCCTATGCACAACTTGTTATTGAGCACCAATATTAACATTTGTAGTTGGGCATACATTTGGTTTAGATTCCAATGCAGTTGCTAACTGTCCAAATGTCCACTCAATCTAGAATGTTGATCTCCTTAGAAGTGTAACAAAGCAATAGATTTAAAAAAAAATGCGGGCTCAAGAGGAAAGGTTACTTTGAGCTGAAAAGTTTCTCTCCTTGCTGCTTGAGACATTTATAATGTTCAGCAGAGAAGGTTTCAAGTACCATCCTTGGTCAAATGAGCATGCAAATAACTTGGTTCACATTCTGATCCATGTCTTGTATTAAAATAAAAGAAGATCTGGCTGACACAACTTAAACTGGATCAGAAGAATGTTTATAGCATTGACACTTCGAAGTCACAAGCTCTCATGTATCTCAGACAGCCTACAATATACTATTAAAAACAAAAGCTAGCAAATATTAACAGATTCATAGCTTTAGTTTATGGCAAAGATGAAAGTGTGAACACAGTTAAACATTCAAAAACTTCATGTTTTAAAACAAATGCACAAGTCAGCTTCTAAATATTTACATGTATACACTAAATAAAAACCCCTGGTACATTGATTTATGTATGTGCAGCTGTCAAATTTTCTCAGTTATCCAGTCAGATTTTAGCAATGAGTTTAATACCCAATAACCTGCCCCCAAATATCATGTAAAGGTTAATAGCAACAAAATTAAAAATAATTATAAAGAGGGGGTAAATCTGTTTTTTTTTCCATTTGTCATCACCTGAGTATCATTGGATGAAACTGACAATCTGTCATCAGGCAATGATGGAGTATATGACATGGAGATTGGAGTCCCTGGAATTCCATTAGAATGAACATTGTCCGCTTCATTAACTGCTGGTGTTTCCTCATCTAGGATGCCAGCAGTACTTTCAGAACAACCAATTCCACTTGGTTTCTCTTCCAAATCTGGAGAATAATGTCTTAGTTAGAAACTTTACAAAATTATGCTTTTCAAAACTGTCACATTTGCACACCACTTCGAAGAAAAGACATGTCAGTAAAATTTTAAAGTGAGCAATAACAGGAGTTAAACTACAAATCATAGTAAATTACTAAAAATATATATTTAACTTCAAAAACATAATAAAAAAAGTTTTAAGCATCCAAAATAGAAATTTAAAGTGATTCTTATTATTGCTGGTGACTACAAACAAACTTGCAAAAAGAATCAAACAGCTCCAATACTTGTACTTATATAATGACTTTAAAATAGCAAAACATTTTTAAGGTGCTCCATAGAAGTATTACCAAATAAAATTTGACATTAAGCCACATAATGAGACATCAAAGCAGATAGTCAAAAACTTGGTTAAAGTAAGAGGTTTTAAGGAGTGCCTTAAAGGAGCAAAATAGAAGTAGAGGGGTAGAAGTAGCAGGGTGCTTATGGCTTTGGTGCTGAAGGGATGAGCACCAAAGATGGAGCAACAAATCTGTGGATGATTAAAAGGCTAAAATTGGAAGAGTGAGGCATCTCAAAGGGTTGTTGAAATCAGGAGGAGATTACACAGTGGGGAAGGGATGAGGCCATGAAGTGTTTTGAAAACAAATCTAGGAATTTTAAAATCAAGGCATTGCTTAACTGGAAGCCATGATAGCTTAGCAAGCACATGAATGAACAAGATTTGGTGCACATTATACAACAACATTGGCAGTAGTGTTTTCATTGACCACCAATTTTTGGAGAACATTGTGAGGCAGCCCATCTAGGATTGTTTTGGAGTAGATAAATCTAGCAGTAATATGGGCGTGAATAAACTGATACCTAATTGGTGAAGTACAGCAACCCCAAATTCATGGTTTGATAGCATTGTGCTGCCGCCTATCACTCAGATCTGTGGACGAGTTTCAGGCTCAGACTGTTTTTATCATATTATTTGAAGGAGGGGTAGGAAAAACTGGCACTGCCTCACCCACCTTCAACTGAACTTTTTACTGGCCAATCACAGCAGCACTGAGGATGGTAGTGGGGAGGTCCAAATCCCACATCGTCCCATCCTCCTAGATGCGTAGTAGGGAGAGGTCCTTTAAAAGGGAGGAAGAAAATTGGGGTGGGGGAGGGAGGATTGGGGGTGGAAATCAAAAATAAAATAAACAAAAATTATTTAGCTAATTATGACTGAAATCCTTTAACTACAATAGAAGATCTCAAAAAAGACAGATCTAAGAAAGTCACATTTATAAAACAGGTTATATTAACTTCTAATACAGATTACAATAACGTAAAATTTCAGTTCATGATATATCAAACCTTTTGATACTCCATTCCAGTTAAAATGGATTATGCTATGAAAAATTTAACAAGAGTGATTGCTTTGCAATTAAAAAATGAAATAAATAGAAAGGCTTTAAAAACATCTGCTATTTCCTGCTAGGAGGTTCAAATTGGGTTTTGATATATTCATTCTCCAGAATGTACATGGTCAAAAAAAAATAATCCACAATGAATTAAGCATGAGGGTCAATGAGTCGCTGCTTCATCTCATACTAAAATCAATTAAGCCAGATGGTGCAGCATATTAGAGACCCAAGAGACGATAGATGCTGGAATATGCAACCAGACAACCTGATGGAGGAACTCAGTGGGTTGAGCAGCATCTTTGGGGTGGGGTGGGGGTGCTGGAGGGAGGAGAGGAAAGAGAAGTAAAGAAGTAATTAAACCTGTCCTGATGCAGGGTTTCCACCGAAAATGTGACAATTTCTTTCCCCCTGGAGATGCTGTTCAACCGCTGAGTTCCTCCAGCAGACTGTTTATGGCAGTATATTGTTGGCTTGAAGCATTAGTACAGTTGCACACATCAGATAGTGGAAGCTTTTAAGCAATAATGGAAACTACTTGATGTTGGTACAAAAATACCTGATGCAGTCTAAAATGATTAAAGAGATTTCCATTTGCAAATAAAATTTTGAGACAAACGAATACCTTCAAATGCAATCAATTGACTACAAGGTACTTTCCTTAAAATAAACCACTGCAAATACTAGAGAATTGACCTAGACTTTTTAATTAATTGTATTTAAGGGTGATTCAGCTACACTTCCATAAAAAGATTATGATGCTTTCTTTTAAAATTATTTATTTTTCTTAAAAGAATCTTTATAGTTTGGCCTTCCCAACTAAATTTAGGTTAATTTTGTTTTAAAAAGATATTCTGAGCTTCACAAGCAAGTCTGTTTGCTTCAGTGGTGGACCACTGTGACAGCTTGCAACAGGTTTAATCCATTGGCTTTCTTCAGTCTGCTCATTAGTACCTTTCAAGTTGAAAGATAAATAAATACCACTGCATTCATCATAATGGAAAGAGACTTTGTTTTTAAAACCAATAGAAGTTAAAGTAATTTAACATACAGGACTTGTCATAAGCAATAATTTCAGTGTACTTTACATTTAAACTTATTTTTTATCATTTAAGACAAGCAACCTCAGAGAATTCCCCAAACACTCTAGAAAATATGATAAATCATTTATGCTGTACAGTCTGAGCATTGGACACATGGTATTCTTCGTAATATGCCATTCTCATTTACCCAAGGGTAGTTCCTGAGACTGCACGATAATCCTACACTCCAACGTTACCTGACAGTTTTGCGTAACATCAAATCCTTTGCCTTGGATCTTAAATGGGCTTATTTTAACAGGTCAATATTACAATTATTGCATTGAACAATTTTTGCCAATTATATTATTGTCACTTGTAACCTGACACCAATTTGTCTTACCAGAGATCTTAAACATTCAATTAAAAATGTTTAAGAATTATACACATTTGAAATCAAGATATATAAAACCAATCATTGCCATTAACCTTGTAGCTCTTAATAGCCAAATGGCAACTTCTACTGCCAGAAAGAGGGAAAAAATTGAAGATGAATCCATTAAAGAAATTCAATGAAAATGTCATGTTCACGTACAACAAAACATGAGAATAAATTAAGAGATGAAATGAATACACTACCTCCAACTGTGGTCACCAATTCTTGTAGAATGTTCTGTACAATTTCATGTACATTATCCTCAAATTCAAGACCCTCCCCATGACTGCTGCCTGCAATCCCTTTTTCAAAACCTTGTACAAGGACAGAACATAAAGATGCTCAGAACAACTCAGCCAGCACAAAACTAAAAAAAATAAAAGCAAGCATGAATCAAAGTAGCTTTGACTTTACTTCAAATAAAGTGAGATGAAACTTTGAGAATAATCCTTCCAATTCAAAACCCTTCTTGTATATGCCTTCAGAAGTGTGATAACATGTCCTCAACAGAAAATCTGAATATTCATTTTGTTGCATGCAATTACAGTTACCATGGTTTGTCACAGCTAAGTGTCTAACATCTAGGCAATTGTGGTGCCTGCTCCTCCTCAATTTACAATGATTTGATTTTCAAATTCTTACATTAAGACTTGAATTTGTTTCTTTGTTAGTCACTAAATTAAACATTAATAACTAATGAGTGCTATTTCTAATAAGCCAACAAAACGTTCAGATTTTTGGTCAGTGAACAAGTGGTATTAGCTATTCATTACAGTTACTTGGAAATGTAAACTTGTCTATTGTGTGGACTTTAGGACTACCAGGAGGCAAATTAGCAGAGAATCCACGGAGGCTCTGAGACCAATGTGAATGGGATGAGCAAGAGAACTCTTCAACCAATTAAGCTGAAGAATCTTTACATACAGACACACACACACACACACACACACACACAGAGTCTAAGACAAGTGGTAAAAGTTAGAATATTTAATCTACAATCATGTACAGAAAACAAAATAGAAAGAGGGAAAGACGGATGGGTTAAAAGGCTTAATAATGATGAAAAAAATTTAAAAGCATTAATAATCAAGATATGAAGAAATAATTAATCGCACAGATGTTAATTTCAGGTTTCATAGATTGTTTGAAAGTAGTTATCACATTAAAAGAAACATTTACACTTTATTGGACAAGCTCTGTTTTTCTATTGTATTTAGTGGTAAGTGCCACAGCATTATTCTATTTTAGTTTATATATATTGATGAGTGAACACACATATGTGGAGGAGACAGGTGGAAAAAAAAGCTCAACAGAAACTTCCTTTTTTCTTGTTTGTGAGGTACAAGCAATAGCATGAGTTGCAGTAGGATTTATTCCTCAATAACACAGTATTATTCAAAATTTAGGCCAGTACATTTCAAGCCAAACTTCATATACTCGTATAACTTTTAATTCAATTTCTAAACTACAATCAACAAGTAATATGCAAATTTTTTCTAACTAAAGGTGAGCCGTATATACTCAAACACAGGAAAGATGGACATGATTACAAAATTTAACTAATAGGAACAAGAGAATCTACAAATTTTTTTTTACTGGTAACACTTCCCTGAAACATTCTGAGACATTGTCCAGTTGTGTGGTAAAAACATTTTGTTCATGCTAATACTATGCAACAATTTTTGGAAAAGTACTTCAGCACTTCATGGTCAGCAGACATGGTGGTAGTAGAGTGCAAAGAAAAAGAGCCATCTTGAATTATATTGTTAGCTGCAGGTATGACATTGACTGCCTCTATTTTTCATGCTAATTCACTTGATCCTACACCCCTTCAATTGTCTGAAGTTGCAGCATTGTGCTCACCAAGGACGATACCCAACACTGCCATCAAGGCCAGTGCTACTTTTTTTGGTAAACCAATCTCTATCTTAGAGAAGCTGAAAGCAGCTCTCCAACCCCTTCTTGTACCACACCCTAGACCACAACCCCAACATAAAACATCATGCCATTGTCCTCAGATAGTCATCAACCTCATTTCTTCAAGACATCTTCCTTCCACAGTGTGTAGCCAGGATTCCCCAGCCATGCACAATCTGTTTCTGCCTCTTGCCCAAGATCCACAAGCAGGACTGTCCTGCTTTCCATAGAGTTAATTAATAAGTTCAGCCTGCTCTTGCCTTAAATTTCCAGCTTCTTGGTCACAACCAGCTCATTTTCGTTCTGAGCAGGTAATCCCCTCACACATCCATTGCACACCCGGATGGCTGGAATGCCTTTTACCTCTTCCTTGAACAGAGGCAAAACCATTTCTGCTCTCCAACACCCTTCCTAGTCTGACTGAACTCATTGTTTTAACTTCACTCCTTTCCTCCAAATCAAAGGATTTGTTATGCTTGTTATTTTAAGGGATACATGGAATGGTCCTTTTTTTAAGTCTTACTCAGGGCCACCCATTCATCTTTATTCAACGCATTAATAACTGTATTGCCGTTGCTTCCTCGGCTCGTACAGAACTTGAAAGCTTCATCACCTGCTTAATCACCAACTTCACCTGTTGTCACTTTCACATGGTCTATATCAGACTCTTCTCTTCCTCAATCCTGCATCCCATGTCCAGATCATTCTCCCAACTTTTCTGGCTGCATCAGTTCCAATGACAAAGCCTTTGGCAGCAGTGCTTCTTGGAGAGCTTCTTTATGCATTTACCCTCCACCATAGTTCACAGGTCTCAGTATCAGCTGTTCTATGCCCTATACACCCGTGCTCATCCCCTCTCCTCCCAATAAGGAAAAGTATAGGTTCCCCTAATCTTCCATCTGATACCATATTCAACAATTTTCCAACGTCTACCACTAGTTCTGATAACAGATCAATGTGGAAGATAATTCTGTATCTGGTCTCCTCAGAGCCTGACCTGCTGAGCATTTCCAGAATTCTGTTTTTATTACCTCGGGTTATTATTCATTTTCTTGGAATTAAACCCTATCTTTTCTCTCAAGATCTTATGATACAGATTGCTGAAATATCTTTTGTTCTCATAAATCATGTAACTTAGCCTAAAACGCAAAAGCTTCCACTGTCTACTCCTTCAAATATGGCACAGAAAGCAATTATAAAGCAAATAATTTCTGCAGGATTATATTTACAAGACTAGCTAAAACATAAGAATAATTTATCAGTGGGCCTTTTATTCTTTTTATTTACTATGGAGCCTTTTCATAATCCCCATTTCATCCTTCCTACTTCTCAAAGCTGGGGATGGGTAATAAATTGGCCTTTAATTTTTACAAGCATCATGCAATGTTAAGAATTTTCCATCAAGTAAAAATAATGAAAGAAATATCACGGAACAGAATTTTTCATTTGTTGCCCCAAACACCAAATTGTGTGGCTTCTTGCTTTTCACTTGCATGGGAATATTTAGTCTTGATCACTAATTGTGGCAGTGGTAGAATTAACCACATATGCTTCCTAATCTCATGGTTGAAAGGGCTTGACAGAATGTTAGAGCTCACTCTGCAGACTGCAATGCCATTCTATGATCTTGGCAAATTAATTCACATCTGCTGTCTTTCAAGATCAAGTAATCCAGAATACCATCAAGAGTAGGCTGGTACCTCATTTAGTTCAAAGATATTTAATTCAATTTAATTTAATGGGGAGTCTCAAAAATTAGAGACTATGGTGGTAAATTATTCATATTAAAAATAAATGCATAAACTTCATGAAATTTATTGGTGGCGTATTTTTTCTTTAAAAATGTTATTTTCTTTCAGAGTGATATGCAAAATCAGATCTGGCCAGAAAATATCTGAACATACAAGAAAAAGCATGTAGTGGCAGAGGCAACATTTTAACTCAGTTTCTTTCAAGATGACTAACTCAAGGTGTTCTGATCTCAGTATTTTGCAACACTAAAAGGCATAATAACAACGTCACCTACTTTCAGTATAATCCTCCTGACAAGATTCAATAGATCATAGGATGCACTTCAGCAATCTTAGAAAAAAAAATCATCTGGATATTTGCTGTTCAAGAAAGTTTCCTTTAGGCATTAATGTGAAATTCACCAACTCTGCTTTAATAATTACCTTGGATGCTTTGTTCAGAGAAAGCAAAATTAGGATTCTGAAACTAGCAGAGCCCTGAAAATCAAAAATAACAGGAAAATGCTCCAAGTAGTATTTGTTCACAGAACTGAATATGGTACAGCCTGAAACACAAAACAAACTGTGTACAAAGATTCGCTTTCAAAAATGAGGATCCAATGTAAGCAATCTAACACTTTCATTTGTCATTCAATTCCTGTGTACTAGGGCATTAATGTAGCAAACTTTAAATTTAATGTAGCAAATTTAATGTAGCAAAAGGATTTCCAATAGTAGACTTGTATCTTCAGGGTGGGCTGCAGCAGACCACTTAACATCCAAAGCAATCTGACTGGCCTCAAACATAACCTCCAAATGTTGGCTCAAGAGATTGCCACTGCAATAGCAGAATAACTAACTTTCTATAAAACCTCTTCATTCAAATTCCCATGTGGTTATGTTAAAATATGCTTTATTTCACTGGCAACAATAAGTGGCAAGGACTAGAAAATCTACACTGCCATTTTCAGATGCAAGCATAATTGAGCAACAATATTAGCATGTAAATATGGGAATTTGTCTGCCTAAGTGAAATAATTCAAATCTACCAACTGCGCAAGCTGTTCACAAAAATTTGATGCTGAGGAAGAGGCAAATAAGCTAATAACTTTGAGGGCGAGAAACTTGACATTGCTGAACCTCAAGGATGCCAAATTATTTGATAGCAATTTGTACAGGATCAAATTCAGAATCAGAGTGGAGCATTAAAGATTGTTTACAATCAAGACAATACCTACTCTTTTAATGTAATCATGATCAAAAACAGGCATTTGTAAATATGGCTGAGACAAAGCTCCAATGTGAGTTGAGAAAATTTCAAATCTGGCAAACTTTAACCTTGATAAGACAGTTTGCAATTGTTCACAGAAGGATGACATTATCTCAACCTTCAAAAACAGTAAAATAAGACTTAAAACTCCATTTGCCCTTTCTAAAGGCAGAGCAAAAAATAAAGCTCTCAAAATAAACACTCCAGATTTTAAGGAAACCTTAAGAGTAATTTTACGACTTGAACAGTGCTAGCTACTTCTCTGCTGGCAATTAGCTGCTGCAATCAGAAATCTACGATACTTGGAAAGTGCAGGTGAAACGAAATTTGTTCTGGATCCCCATTCTGTACGAAAACTTGATCCAAGGAACTTTGCAAATTCAGATGTCTACTCTAAATAAAGCCGCATCATTTGAAAAAAAAATATCCAATTAAGTATACAAGTCTGAGGCCTTGGAAGTCTTGTGTGTAGTGATAATTTCTCAGGACCTTGCATTTGAATAATTGCTTGCTTCCCAAATAGTTGCGATTTCAATTACTCCCAGTCCAAAATGCACCATACTCAAAATCTAACCAGGCATTTCTGGCTGCAAACCATCCTTCCACATCTAACACAATTTATGCACACAGCTTAACACCATAACGAATCTTGCCCAGAAAACTAGGTCACATTGTTCCCAAGGACACTTGTCATCAGAAGAGTGTAATTAAAAGGGCTGTTCCCAGTCTAGCAATGGCAACCTAAACCAGGTAGGTCCCTTTTAATTATTTCTTAAAGATGCTGTCCTCAGGCCTTCCACACCAACACCCATCCCCCACCACTCTAACATATCCCAACCCTCCTGACCCATCTGCTGGAACCCAACCCCAGTCCTGATTGATGCAACTAATTGACATATCATAACTTGCAGCATTTCAGGGGTATAGCTAAATTGCTATATAGTGAATCACTTAAGTGCTGTTTACTGAATTATGTCCGTCAAGTCCAATCACTTTCTCTTCTCAGAGCATGAGGTGAAGATATGTGAATTAAGCCCAATGCCATTGAAGTAACTAAGCTCTTTGACCAAAGGTTTGTGTTTCTTGATGAGGCTGGAATAAGGCTCACCTTGCTGAAAGAAACACTACCATTCTAGTGGGACAGGGAACAGAAGCTGAAGATGCAGCATTGGGATGGTCCTTGATTAACAATGACAGGTTTTGATTTCTGGAAAGACTGATATCATCTAACCTTGCAGGTGGTGTTGAACATCAGAATTAATAATGTCAGTGTTCACTCCTATTTAGAAGGGACAAGCAATTATCTATGTTTAAGTCAATAACTGGATCACTCCCATAAATTGGACACAAGCCATGTCAGAAAGATCAAATAATTACTGCATAGAGTCGAAGATACAGCATGAATACAAGCCCACCGAGTTCATACTGACATCTACTACCCATGTAGGCTAATTCTACAGTAATCCCATTTTTTATTCTCCTCATATTCTCAGCAACTTCCCCTAGATTCAACCATTCATGTATACAATTAACCTACCACCTGGCATGTCTTTGGGATGTGGGAGGAAACCCACCCAGTCATAGGGAGAATGTATAAACGCCACATAGACAGGAAGCAAGGTCAGGATTGAATCCAGGTGTCTAGTGCTGTGAGATAGCAGTTCTATTAGCTGTGCCAATGCGTGGCCCCAAAGTGCCGGAGAAGGTTATGTACCTTCTAAAAGGTAAGAATGTCGACTTTCAGCTGCGTAATCCAAAATGGAGCCAGTGAATTGTTAAAATACTTATCCTGTAACTGCTTGGACGTAAAATTAATTTTCTATTGCACTAGCTGGAGCCAGAGGTTTCTCTGCATCAAGAGGAAGCATTTTTCAACATTATACTGTACAGAATCATCTTCACCCAACTGTTTAGAATAACAAACAATAGAAAATCAAATACACATTCAGATGTTTCCCTTAGCTTGGGCTTCCAGCAATCTGTTGCTGACAATAGAAGGAAAAGAACAGTAGGTAAAACAGGAGATTGTGTGCTCTACAAGGCTCGATTTCTGAAAGGGGAATATTAGGATACAGTCCACTATATAAATAAATAAATTTTAAAAACAATATAGTTCATCAATCTCAGTACACAACTAAGGAAGTAACAAAGTCAATAATTTCCTGAGTTTAAAAAAGTACATTTTTAACCCACAAAAACTATAGATGAGATTATTTGCAAATGTATTTACTTTTAGCTGCAGTGGCTTGGTCAACTTCTGTTTGTTCATTTTCTGCATTACAAATATCAGTTCCATTTTCTGGCTCTGCATCTTCCTGAATAGCTTTGTCAACCTCATTGATGTGTTCTAATTCCACTTCAGGTACTTGAGCAAGCTCAAGAACAGGCTGCTCCTCAAGTCGACTCAGTTGTGGGGATTCAGGTTCATACTGGTTCACAGAGGGCTGCTGCAGATGATGCTGTTGCCGAAGTCTCTCCTTTTCCATCTGTTTTACTTCCTGCAGCTGAATGCACAAAGACATGGTTTAAGATTAACATAGTTCCATTACTAAGGAACTCTATCATAATTGATCATTTTCTAGGTCAAACACAAGAATTGTGGGACAGTTTGGGAAAGATTTTGGAGATTTGATGGGAAGGAAGATTTGAGATGGCAAAGTATTTTGGAGTTTGAGCATAGTCAACAAATGGAGCTGTTGAGCACAGTCTATCAAACAGTGACCTTGGACTGAAAGATTAGGACAGTACACAAGAAGGTGAAATCATTTGCAATGTCAACAGGAGAGGTGGTTGGATAGTTAGTTTAGTTAGAAAAGGATCAAGAAAGCAGGAAATGACTCACGGTTGTGTTTGGAAAGAGCAGCAGATCAGACAGAACAAAAGCAGAAAAATGCTGGATCGTGACAGAGATATTGAAACCCTGAAGAGAGATTTCCTGGGCAGGTGTTATGGAGAGACAACACTGGTTATCAATGAAGTGGCCACACTTGTCACAGCACCAAAATGATCCCAAACAAAGTACCAAATGGGACCACATGCCACTCAGTATTCAAATGTAACCAGACTATCTCCAGCAACGACTCCTCTTCCTGTCCATCACATCCTGATCTCCATTGTCCGAACAGAATCAATCCTGCCACACCCCACAGGAATATATAAACATAGTCACCTACCCAAACATGCAGACAACACCCAATTCTGCCTTTCTATACCCTCTACCAATTTCTCCACTGCTCACGTATTGCTTTGAAATGTGGGTCTTATTTTACTGAAGTCACAGATGCCTGGATCAAGTAGTAGTAGAGAATATGAGGGATTACACAAGAACATGAGCAGGAATAGGCCATCTGGCCAGTTGAGCTTGCTCCGCCATTCAATAAGATCATGGCTGATCCGGCTGTGGACTCAGATCCACCGACCTGCCTTTTCCCCATAACCCTCAATTCCACTATTATGCAAAAATCTATCTAACTCGGTCTTAAATATATTTAATGAAGTAGCCTCTACTGCTTCCCTGGGCAGTGAATTCCACAGATTCACTACTCTCTGGGAAAAGCACTTTCTCCTCATCTCCATCCTAAATCTATTCCCCCAAATCTTGAGGCTACGTCCCCAAGTTCTAGTCTCACCCACCAGTGGAAACAACCTTCCTGCCTCCATCTTATCTATCCCTTTCATAATTTTATGTTTCTATAAGATACCCTCTCATTCTTCTGAATTCCAGCGAGTATAGTCCCAGGTGACTCAGCGTCTCCTCATAGGCTAACCCCCTCATCTCCAGAATCAACCTGGTGAACCTCCTCTGCACCACCTCCAAAGCCAGTGCACGTTTCCTCAAGTAAGATGACCAGAATTGTACGCAGTACTCCAGGTACAGCCTCACCAGTACTCTGTACATTTGCAGCATAACCTCCCTGCTCTTAAATTCAATCCTTCTAGCAACAAAGGCCAACATTCCATTTACCTTCTTGATAACCTGTTGCACCTGCAAACCAACCTTTGCAATTCATGCACAAGTACTCAAGTCCCTCTGCACAACAGCATGCTGCAATTGTTCATCATCTAAATAATAATCTGATCTCTTATTTTTCATTCCAAAGTGGATGACCTCCCATTTACCAACAGTGTACTCCATCTGTCAGACCCTTGCCCACTCACTTAACCCATCTATATCTCCCTGCAGACCCTCTGTATCCTCTGCACAATTTGCTTTTCCACTCAATTTAGTGTCATCGGCAAACTTAGATACATAGAACATAGAACAGTACAGCACAATACAGGCCCTTCGGCCCACAATGTTGTGCTGACCTTTAAACCTTGCCTAATACTATCTAACCCCTTCCTCCCACATACCTCTCTATTTTAAATTCCTCCACATGCTTATCTAGTAACGTCTTGAATTTGACCAACGTACCTGCCTCCACCACTGCCCCAGGCAGCGCATTCCACGCCCCCAACCACTCTCTGGGTAAAAAACCTTCCTCTGATATTTCCCTTGAACTTCCCACCCATTACTTTAAAGCCATGCCCTCTTGTATTGAGCATTGGTGTCCTGGGAAAGATACGCTACACTCAATCCCCTCTTCCAAATCGTTGCAGGCCAAGCACTGACCCCTGCGGCACCCCGCTCACCACTGATTGCCAACCAGAAAAACATCCATTTACCCCAACTCTCTGCCTTCTATTAGTTAATCAATCCTCTAGCCATGCTAATACATTACTCCCAACTCCATGGATCCTCATTTTATAATGTCTTTTATGCAGCACCTAACTGAATGCCTTCTGGAAATTCAAGTATATGACAACCACCTGCTCCCCTCTATCCACCGCGCTCATTATATCCTCAAAGAACTCCAGTAAGTTTGTCAAACAGGACCTGCCCTTCCTGAATCTATGCTGTGTCTGCCTGATGGAACCACTTCTATCCAGATGTCTCACTATTTCTTCCTTAATGATAGCTTCAAGCATTTTCCTGAATGGCCTATAGTTACCTGCCTTTTGCCTACATCCTTTTTTTAAACAGTGGCGTGACAGTCGCTGTCTTCCAATCCACCGGGACCTGCCCAGAGTCCAGAGAATTTTGGTAAGTTATCACAAATGCCTCTACTATAACTTCTGCTATTTCTTTCAGTAACCTGGCATGCATTCCATCAGGACCAGGGGACTTGTCTACCTTTAGGCCCACTAGTTTGCTCATCACTATCTCTTTAGTGACAGCAATTGTATGGAGGTCCTCACCTCCCACTGCATCCATAACATCCCTCTTTGGCATGTTAGATGTATCCTCCACTGTGAAGAGAGACACAAAATAGTCGTTCAAGGCCTCGGCCATTTCCATGTTATGCAATATTAATCCCCCCTTCATCTTCCAAGGGACCTGCATTCACTTTAGCCACCCTTTTCCACTTCATATAATTATAAAATCTTTCATTATTTGTTTTTATATTTTGTGCTAGTTTACTTTTGTTGAGCACTGTGAAAAATCTCTTTGAAAGTCTTCCACTGTTCCTCAACTGTCTCACCATATTGCCTGTGTTTCCAGTCTATGCTGGCCAATTCCCCCCTCATCCCATTGTAGTCTCCCTTGTTTAGACATAAGGTTTCAGGTTGAACTATTGCACCCTCCATTTGTATGAGAAATTCAATCATACTATGATCACTCTTTCCAAGAGGATCCCTAACTACATTACCCTTAATTTTACCTGCCTCATTGTACAGGACCAAATCTAAGATAGCATTTTCCCTTGTAGGTTCACTAACATGCTGTTCAAGAAAGCTATCATGGATGCATTCCATGAAGTCCTCCTCAAATCTGCCTCGACCAACTTGATTCGCCAATCTATGCGGAAATTAAAGTCCCCCTTGGCAACTGCCATTACATTCTTAAACGCATCAAATATTTCTTGGTTTATTGCCTGTGCCACTGTAATGTTATTATTCGGTGGTCTTTAGACAATTCCTACCAATGATTTTTTTTTCTTCTTTACTATTCCTAATCTCTACCCAGTTTATCTCAACATTCTACTCCCTAGATCTTAAATTGTCTCTCACTATCGCCCTGATCTTATCCTTAATTAAGAACGCTACCCCACCTCTCTTACCTTCCCACCTATCCTTCCGTATTACCTGATACCCTTGAATATTTAATTCCAACTCATCTCCACCCTGCAACCATGTTTCTGTAATGTCCACTAAATCATACCCCTTTGTACTGATTTGTGCCTCAAGTTCACTGACCTTGTTTCGAATACTACAGGCATTCAGATAAAGCACCCCTACACTCATTGTCCTTTTAGAATCTAGTAACCTTGGTGTCCTTCGCATTTGACTTTTCTGTCCTCCACTCTTACTCTTCTCTTTTCTAATTTTTGCTCTGGTTTCTGCTTTGCTTCCCTCTGTCTTTCTGCATGGATTCCCATCCCCGTCATATTAGATTAAACCCTCCCCAACAGCACTAGCAAACAATCCCCCGGGACAGTGATCCCAGTCCTGCCCAGGTGTAGACCATCCCATTTATACTAGACCCACCTCCCCCAGAACTGGTTCCAATGCCCCAGGAATCTAAACCTCTCCCTCCTGCACCACTACTCAAGCCACATATTCATCCCAACTATGCTGCTATTCCTACTCTGACTAGCAAATAGCACAGGTAGTAATCCTGAGATTATTACCTTTGAGGTTCTACTTTATATAAATCCATCTCCTAGCTCCCTAAATTGGGCTTTTAGGACCTCATCCCACTTTTTTTCCTAAATTGTTGGTACCTACACATGCACCACGACAACTGGATTGTGGAACTGGAGAAAGTTAGGAATAGTCACGGTTGAGGCAATGAATGGATTTGAACAAGGCATGAGATTTATAAATCTGAGACACTGAGGGACTGGAGAGCCAATATAAATCAGCAAAGAAAGAGACGTTGGATGAGTAAAATCAGCAATGAGGTTTTGAATTATGCCAAATTAATGGAAGAGCAAGAGATCAACAAGCAATTTTATTTTAAAAGCAATTATCCTATCCATTCCTGGAGCTGAGGTTCAGAGTCGATATCTTCGTCCTTACCTCCTGGTCCAGTTATCATGTGCACATTTTAAAAGATTTTCTGTTGGAAAAAAATTAACATGGAAGGCACAGATTTCCATAATAATCAACCTTCACAGACTAGATCTCAGAGTCCTTAGTCTCAATTACAAAACCCCATCCAAACTAAATTCTACTGTACAATTCTACCAAGCAAACATTCTCATCTATTCCTTTGATTAACAACTTGCAAAATCTTTACTCTACATCTAGCTAATGTTCCTGCACTGATTATTTTTCAGTTACTTCAACTTTCCCAGCTTTATCTTCAAATAAAGTGATGCTAATCATATTAATACATTACACTGCAAAAGAGGAGGGAAAGATGACACTATCCGATCTGGAATTGCCACTGCAAAGATTTGTAAGAAGTTTGAGATGTGTACATTGTGAGGTTGAAGGATTTTAGATTTGCTTCATGTATATTTAAGCAGATAATAACAATAATCACCATTTGTTAATAACTTTATCATAACAGGATCCAAGATTTTTCACTAAACTATAATTGTCACTGAAGCACAAAGGAGTTATTAACAAAATCTTTGTCAAAGTAGATTTCATGGTGCTTCTTAGAAGAGGGATAGGTTAAGGCAGGGGAATTTGAACTTCAGATGCAAGCAGTTGAACATACAGCTGTGAATGGGGAGGAAGGGATATGCAAAATGCCAAAACTGGAGCACAGAGATCAGTGAAATTTACAGCAGAGGAGAACATTTAGCACACTGCATCCATGCTGAAAGAGCTATCCAATCTATTTCCACTTTATAAACCATGTAGGTTACTGCACATCAAATGCTTGCCCACGTACTCTTTAAACATGGCAAGTGCTTCTGCCTCCATCGCTATTTCAGGTTAATGGGTTCCAAACCTCCATAACATCTCAACTTCCTTTTAACTATTTTACCAATTACATTAAATTAAATGCATCTTAAGGAAATGAATCACTCATATCCAATCTATTAATGTATCCCATAATTTTAGATTATAGTTAAATTTTGTTCAGGCTTGCTTCCAAAGAAAACCCATCCTAACAAAACTCACCTCAATGTCTTGATATTTTCTTCCTATTTAACTTATCCAATATTTGTTCTCCTTAATAATAAACTTTGACAAATGCATAAAGACACAGCCCATAGCCACATTTTCTTTTTAATTAATGATAGGTTGTACCATTTCCTCAATTGTCTCTTGTACATCATAAAATATCCTTGGCTTTCTCTCTGCATGCCACTAATTTTTCCAGATGCTCTCCAATTTTGATTTTAACTCTGCATTATCTGTCTATACTCTTCTGGGTTTTCTGCAGTAATGAGCTCTCAGTACCCGAACTCACCTTCATTTTTTTTTTGCCTTAAGATATTTTGTATGATCCTCAATATGCAAGCTACACTGGATTTAAATTCTTTTTTTAGAGAGAACCAATTTGTTCTGAACTCTCACAATCTCCTTGATTGCCTTTTACTGCTCTAACACGGATTTACTTTCAAGTAGTTGCAATTATCCTATATCTCAACCCAGTAAAATTAGCCTTCCCTCAATTCTAAACGTTCATTCCTGGTCTATTTTGCGGCAAAATAATGACCCACTGAAATCCCTTCTAAATGCCCAGTTTCTTACTCCAAAATCAAGGCATAATTGCTCCCTCTCTTGTAGGGTGGCCCACTGGCACTGCAAGTGACCCAGATTTGATCTTGACCTTTAGTGCAGAGTTTGCATGTTTTCCTTATTACCATGTGGGCCTTGTTGCTCTGGTTTCCTCCCACACCCTGAAGATTTGCTGCTAAGTCAACTACCCCTGTGTAGATGGGTGGTAGAGTGATTAGAGGGTGGGATTGTTAATGGGCATGTGTGAGAGAACAGATTACGTGGAAATAAGTGTGGGAATGATAATTTTGCTTGATGGGCTAAATAGCCTCCTTCAATGTAATAAGAAAATAGGATACACCGTCAACTAAAACATTTCTGACGAGTGAAGTTTTTAAAATGTTGCACCCCTCTACTTTCTAAACCTATTTTCTCTCAGATATTAGGCTACATTAGTTAAAATGTCCTACTGCCTAATCTTTTATCTACTTCTCAAATTTTCTTACTCATTTGCACTTCTATTGCCTTGAAGACTGCTTGTAGATCTATTTTTATGTCTATGAGGTACATCTGCTAAAATAGGTTGGGGAAGTGTTAATAATTTTGAAATACTTCTTTAACATAACAAACTTCACTGAGAAAATAACTTCAAGAAAGAAGTGAATCATTTCTGGTTCGTAAAAAGCACATAGCACTGCCAAGAATAGTTAGCACAAGAATTGGGAGAATTTCAAGCAGCAGCAATGAGTGCCCCCCAAAAAAAAATGATTGGGAGGGAGAAGATAATAAAAACAATGGATCACAAGAGCTTCTAAGCCCAAATAAGCAAGCTGCAAAAAGTAATCTGGGTGCCACTGAGATGATGATGAGAATAAAAATGGCTGAGAAATTGAAAAAAAATGTTGCATTTGTCTTCCCTGCAGGAAACAATGTAGCAGAAATGAAGGAAAACCAAGGGTCTAATGACAATAAGGAATTCAAAGTAATTAATACACAAGGTACTGGAGAAATAAGGGAGACCAAAACAAGATAAATTTTCTGGGCTAGGAAGCTTGCAACTCCAGGTTCTAAAACAGAGGCAGTGGATGCATTTGTCAAAATCCTGGAACAATTCCAGCAGGTTGCAAAGTAGAAAATATAACGCTGCTGCTGAAAAGAGGGAGAGGAAAAAAAAAATTAAAACTATAAACCACTTAATCTAACACCTGTTGGCAAGAGGGTGGATTCTAGCATAGCTAGAAGGGTCTTATAAAATTGTAAAGTGATTAGACATAGTCAACATATATTTTATGATGGAGTAAATCTAAGAGTTCTTTTTAAATTTAAGCACCTGGGGAGATACCAGTGAACCAGTGGATTTAGTGCCAGTGCAAGAAGATAGCCAACAGATCATAATGTGGAAAGTGCAAATTATGCACTGAGAGATAGAATAGAAATAATAATGATAAACTAGTAAATAAGAGATAAAAATATGCATGTACAGCAAGCACTTTGGAAGCCAAATAATTTGGGTTTATTGCAAGGGGATCGACGTACAAAAGTAAGGAAGTCTTGTTGAGGTTATACAAGACTTTGGTATGATTACATCTTGAGTAGTGTGTGCAGTTTTAGTTTCTGCCCAATGTATATACTTCCCTTATAGCCACATTCTCTAGGTAGATTCCTGGGATTTCAGGGGTGGGGGGGGGGGGGGTGAGGTGGTGGGATGCGGGGGAAGGTTTGGGTTGTCTACCTGAGAGGGCTGTATATTGAATTCCACCAACACCCTCCCACCCCAGGACTGAGATGGACAGAATCATACAAGAAAGTGGATTAGAGGCATGGATTAATCATGATCTTAATGAATGTATATGCTGGGTTGAAGAGTTCATAGCCTACTTCTGCTTCTATTTCTTATTTCCACACCAGAATCACCAAATGTGTTAAGTAACATCGGTAATATGCACATCAGTAAAAAGTTGGGAAAGAGAAACACATGCTGTATCTATTTAAAGTATGTCAATCCATTAATTATACCAGACTGGTATACAGGCTCATCATGTTTCAACTATCAATACCAATTGTACTCTCTAAATATGCCACAATTACAGAAATAAATAAATGCATGCAAAAATAAGCAGGTTACATTCAGAATAAAAGATTTATGCACATATTCCCTGAGGTACTCCAAGTAATAACAACTTTGTCATTTTGCAATACAGAAAGTATACAACCTTTTCGGTTGACACTACCTTGAGAATTCAATACTCACTGCTTGGTTTTCCATTCGTGCAAATATAACATTCAACATCTGTGTTAGTGTTGCCTTGGCTGTGGTTTGGTTTATTAAATTTTTACTGGCCAAGTAGATATTGTAGCATGTTCTCACAGCCTGCAACACAGTTCCTTCATGTATTTCTATATGCTGAGACGTCACAGCAGTTAGCAAGGCCTAAAAAAAAGAGGTGGAGAGATTAGATATGATAAAGCAGACATTTATTTCCATAATAGCAATTTAATAACTGCTTTAAAGTCACAAGGTAATAAGATACAAAATAATTTAGATACAAGATCAATCAAAAATGGCAGATGGCCTCGTTTTGGTGGGGGGTTAGTCCCTCACTCTTCCCCTCCAACAACACTATCACAAAATCAAAAAGGTATCCACTCTAATCATGAAAACCATAAATAATTTTCAGTTGTAGATTTTAATTTGCAAAATAGTAGCCACTTTAAAAAGGTGCAGTATTCAAGGGTAGATGCGTTAACTGCATAGTCATTACTATTGCTAAAATGAAATTAGTGGATCATCCATTTCAAATTGTTCTGTCAGAAGAACCCATGTAAAAATATTGTCCTTTTTCTGGAGGAAAAGTAAATCCATTGGCAACAGACCCTCATGTTATTGGGGGGGGGGGGGGGGGCGCGGGAGACTGCGTTCCTAGCAAACAGCCTGTACCACAATTATCTGCAATGCAAAACATCATCTGCGCATGCATCAAGAAATGTAAGTTGAAAAAATGTTGACTTAATTTACTTTCATCTCCCCACATAAATTCCATGAAAGCAAATTTTATTCTGTATCTCAAAGTTTTGGGTAGTGATTTGTGAATTCTGTAAGGGCAAATTTCCGTAACCTGAATGGCCTTAACACAAAAGTCACCTGTACTTGGTAACATTAAAAAACATGCCAAAGGCAATACCTAATCACTTATTTCACATGAAAGTCAGCCACTCATCTATGTTTAGTTACCAAAAATTGAAACAAAATCAATAATCATTTAAATTTAAAAAAAGAATCCTGACCATAATCATGCCACAAATTTGCTGGCTGTTCATCTACTCATAATTCTGATGGGCACCAATGTTTCAATCAGGACTTAATACATTTCTCTTGGAAATCACAAAGAATAGCCCAGGCCAGGCTTAAACAGTATCAGCAGCATCTTTCATTGTGTCACACTAATTGGAGCAATTTGAATTTCTGTAGACTTCAAGTTTGAAGGGGGGATGGGGAGAGGGGGAGTTAGAATCTGGCTGCTGAACCTGGTTAAACTGACACAAATACAATGGAATCAGTAATAAGATATGGCTGACCCGAGAATGGTAATCAGATCATTTTATTTAATTTAGGCGAGCATGTTTAAATGCTTTGCATGTATGGAGAGATTTTTTTTAAATGTTATAACTTCTTTTATTTTAAGTTTGTGTTTTTCTTAATGTTGTGAATATGACAGCTGGAGAACCAAGAGTATGCATCACTTTTTTGTGACCTGGCTATTTGAACTGGAAGTAGCTTTGCACTGCACTATGCCACACCAAAGTGCTGGGTGCTGGCTTCCTGGTAGAAGAAAAAATGCAGTCCGGCATAGATAGTCGACGATCCCAGAGAAGGGGTTGATCTTCCTTGTTACTTGTATGCACATTTGCTCAATTCTAGTAAGGAACTTATACAAAGTTACTTTGTATTTCTTGTTCCTTCCCCATGCAAGCATTGTTGCTTTCCCTTCTGCTGTTTACTAATAACAGCTTACCTATTCAAAAAGAAAACCTCCTTATTTTTAAAGAAATGAAGAAGGAATAAAACTACATCATTTGAATTGCTATGAGACCATAAGATATAGGAGATCAAATCAATCATGGCTGATCTTTTTCAACCCCATTCTCCTGCCTTCTCCCTTCTTAACCCCTTTACCAATCAAGAACCTATCACCCTCTGCCTTAAATGCACCCAATAACTTGGCCTCCACAGCCCTCTGTGGTAATGAATTCCACAGATTCACCACCATCTGACTGAAGAAATTCCTCCTCATTCTAAAGGGATGTCCCTTTATTCTAAGGCTGTGCCCTTGGATCCTACACTCTCCTACTGAAGGAAACAGCCTCTCCACATCCATTCTATTCAGGCCTTTTAGTATTCGCTAGGTTTCAATGAAATCCTCCTTCATCCTTCAGAACTCCATCGAGTACAGGCCTAGAGACAGCAAACGCTCCTCAGATGTTAAGCCTTTCATTCCTGGGATCGTTCTTGTGAACCTCCTCTGGACCCTCTCCAGGGCCAGCACATCTTTCCCTGGATACAGGGCCCAAAATTGCTCACAATATTCCAAATGCAATCTGACCAATGACTTATAAAGTCTCAGCAGTACATCCTTACTTTTATTTTCTGGTCCTCTGAAAATGAATGCTAACATTGCATTTGTCTTCCTTACTACCAACTCAACCTACAAGTTAACATAAAGGGAATCGTGAATTGAATTGGAATATTGTCACTTGTACCGAGGTACAGTGGAAAAACTTGTCTTGCATACCATTAATACAGATCAATAGATTACAGAGTGCATTAAGGTAGTACAAGGTAAAATACAGAAAGCAGAGTGAAATGTCACAGCTACAGACAAAGTGTAGACAATAAGGTGCAAGGTCATAACGAGGTAGATTGTGAGGTCAAGAGCCCATTTTATCATACTAGGAAACCGTTCAATAGCCTTACAATAGTGGGATAGAAGCTGTCCTTGAGCTTGGTGGTACGTGCTTTCAAGCTTTTGCCTCTTTCAAGCTTTTGCATCTCCTGCCCAAAGGGAAGAAGAGAATATCCAGGTTGGGTGGGGTCTTTGATTATGCTGGCTGCTTTACTGAGGCAGTGAGAAGTACAGACAGAGTCCATGGAGGGGAGGCTGGTTTCTGTGATATGCTGAGCAGTGTCCTTAACTCTCTGCAGTTTCTTGCAGTCCCGGGCAGAGCAGTTGCCGTACCAAGCTGTGATGCATCCAGATAGGATACTTTCTGTGGTGCATCAATAAAAGTTGGTAAGTGTCAAAGGGTCAGATGCCTTCTGCGCGCAGACTCTCTGGAAGACTGGTCTTACGTCCTCAATGGTGACTATGGGTTTAGGTACATTGGAGGCTGTCAGGGTGGGTGTCGACATACAAATCCCCTTCTGTTCAAAACATGCATAGAACTGGGTTAAACTCATCGGGAAGGGATGCCTGTTGTCGTCGATGCTGCTTGACTTCGTTTCGTAGCCCATTATAGCATGTAAGCCCTGCCACAACTGACAGCTGGTCTGGGACTTGATCTTGGGCTGATTGTCTCTTGGCATCTCTGATAGCTTTACGGAGGTCGTATCTCGATTTCTTGTAAAGGTCACAGACACCCGATTTGAATGCTGCAGTTCTAGACTTCAGTAGGGAGTGAATCTCCCAGTTCATCCATGGTTTCTGGTTTGGGAACACCCGGATTGTCCTCTTTGGTATATTTGCTGATAAAAGTCCGTGATGGTGGTGACATATTCAGCTAGGCTGGCAGCTGAGTCATTGAACATGGACCAGTCTACTGACTCACAGCAGTTGCGTAGAAGCACATCTATTTCCTCAGACTAGCACTGTATGACTCCGTACTGGATCCTCTTGTTTCAGCTTCTGTTTGTATGCACAGCCGGGTGCTGTTACTTACCAAAGTGAGGGCAGGGGGTGGCTCAGTAGGCATCTTTGCTGGTTGTATAGCAATTGTCAAGGGTGTTTGGGGCACTGGTGGGATAGGGGGTGTGCTGGTAGTATTTTGGTAACACACTCTTGAAGTTGGCCTGGTTGAAATCACCTGCAATGATGAAGAGGGCCTCAGGATCTCCTGTTTCAAGGCTGTGGACCACAAAGTATAGTTCACTGAGTGCACGCTTCACGTCCGTCTGGGGTGGGATGTAGACTGCCATCAGGATCGCTGAAGTGAACTCCTGTAGTATGGGTGACACTTCACCGTTAGATATTCCAAGCTGGGTGAGCAGTAATTCACCAGGACCGTCTCGTCTGAACTAGGACTCCCAAGTCCCTTTGCATCTCAGATTTCTGAATTCTATCCCCATTTAAAGAACAGTCTACACCTTTATTCTTCTTACCAAAATGCATAATCTCACACTTCCCTATATACTGTATTCCATCTGCCACTTTTTTTTTACCCATTCTCCTAACCTGTCCAAGTCCTTCTACAGACTCTCGGCCTCCGCGACACTACCTGTTCCTCCACCTATCATGGTATCGTCTGCAAATGTTGCCACAATGCCATCAGTTCCTTTGTCCAGATCATTTATGTAAGAGTGAAAAGTTGTGGTTCAAACACTGACCCCTGCGGAACTTCACTAGTCACTGACACCCACCATGAAAATGTCCCCTTTATCCTCACTCTCTGCCTTCTGTCAGTCAGAGAATCTTCTATCCATGCCAGTATCTTGCCTTTAACACCATGGGCTCCTATCTTGTTTAGGTGCCTCGTGTGCAGTGCCTTGTCAAAGGCCTTCTGAAAATCCAAGTAAATAACATCCTCTGACTTTCCTATGTCTAAACTGCTTGTTACCTCCTCAAAGAATTCTCAGATTTGTCAGGCAAGATCTCCCCTTAACTGTGCTGAATTTGCCCTGTTTTATCATGTACTACAGAAACTATTCTCCAAAAAAAATCAATAAATGCAAACAACAAATACAATGATCTTAAGGATAAATTATAAACCTGCAGAGTAGGTCATTCAGACTCATTTGGAAAAGTTATGAGATGTGTGTTCAAACAATTTAAGGCAAGAAGTTCCTCTGTAAAGTTACATTTAAAAAAGGCTTGGTAAATTACAAAATGATAGCCACAAAAATAATTATCTTGGCTTTGTTCACTTAATTATTTTATGCACATTCTCAATCATAATAAATAAAAGTTACAAGAACCATTAGTACTGCAGTGTGATTTGTGGACAATATAGCTACAGTATATTGTTGTTATAGCAATATTTTTGCAATTGAATAACATTATCTCAATGAAGTTACAATAAACTTGAAAAAAAATTATCCTGGTGCAGCCTTTATAACCCAGCTGGCATAAGAAGACCCCAGCAATATTTTGACTTTTTACCAAAACAGAGAAATAAAAATAAATTCTGAAGATTAAATTCTTGAACTACTTTTGCACTTTTCTATTTTTCCTTTAATTCTGTTACCATAGCCATGGTAAATAAACCCATTCGACCTTAAGGATATATACTGATCTTGCACTAAACCTGTTTGGGAACCTACCTACTGCAGTTTATCTGTTTTTTGACCAAGTATTGACCAGTTAGCCAACGTCAGTTTTCCTCACCACTTGGCAATATCTCAAAATCACAGTAAAGGCCTTAAATTTCTACATTCCAAATGTAACATTGGCCCAGATTTTTTCAGCAGTAACAACAGAAAAAGCTGCCATTTGCAGTCATTACTCCACAAAACTGACAGTAGTTTGGGGGATATTCTCAAAACAGCAATGTAGAAATTGCAAAGATGATGTCAGCACTTGACTATGCCCCTTATACACTGCATTGATTGCTGTGGTCAATGGGTGCAAACTAGGAGAAATTATTTGGACCAAGGTGAATTTCAGTTATTTATGAAGTAGTTTGACTGTAAAAGTAACAAGTTGGCATCCAACAAGTGTAGTTATTTACAAAGTGGAACTTCGAACAAGAGAAATCACAAGATTTTTGTGGAGACTTTCCTTCAAAGTCAATTTAAAATCAACATACACCATTGTTTGAAGCTCACTGCAGATTCTGGGTCACTGAGTTAAGTAATATTATGATCACCATAAGATGGCAGTCCCTTGCTATTCGGTTATTGAGTTGTCCTGAATGCACAGAATAAATCTGGTGCATTTCTACTAAAGTTACTTTACTCTTCCCAATATATATGGAATTTAAAGTCATCTATTAGAACAACTTGGCACTTGTTACTTCCATCAAGTTTTATTTCATGGCACTAACAATATTTTTTCCTCCTCACTTTTTGGTGCATTTGGTTTTTGATAAAACAAAGATCAATGTTGCATAGACTAGAATGTTCTTCCATCTCCATGACTCCAACAGCCCACATATTCAGATGTTTTGTGGCCTGATGCTATTTCATCTGGCTGACTCACCAACTGATTCCAGCTGCCTTGGTAGCATTGAAAAGCCTTATTGGCATCACCTCGATAGCATTAAGGAAATACTACCTAAATACTAATTTTTTCCCTCCCTATTGTTGACAGGCTCTTGTGCCTCAATATTGCTTTTTGTAAGGTTTCTTCTAATTGCTGGAGCATAGAACAAGATGAAAAATAAGACACTCATGCTGCACCTATCACACACACACATACAGTAAATCTTCCACAGTAGCTGAAAATTTCCAGAGCCCTAAGCCACACCAAGTTTTCAATTTCAAGAACAGACTCTGGGCAGAAAGTTAGGACCATATGAAACTTTATGTAGTTCTAACTTTAAAATCCAATTTTAAGCAAAAGTGCAACTGTACAATACCTTAAGCATTTCCTACATGTGCATAAATAAAAAAAAACTTCTGAACTAGTATAAATATTTTATTTGAGAAAATGGTATCTCTGGAAAAAATTAAAGGAACTTAAAAACTTGGCTTTTGTTACTTATTCCTGATTGCCTTATTTATATTTTCCATGAACACTATATATATATACACACACATATATATAAAGTTAGCCACTTGATAATAAAATTTACTAGTTTTTAAACTGCATAGGAAACATAGATTACTCTATTTGAAATCTCTATTTCATATGATTAATTGAGAAAACTGGCAGATTTGTAGGAGAGTAAGTAATAAGTGAAAAACCTGAAAGAACTTTTGTTTTTAGCTCAAGTGGCAAACAATAAATATTTTAAAATGCAGGACTTGGGATCGTGTATTTTGTTTGGTAGCGGCAAGAGGAAGGGAAAGGATAAAGTTACTTGAATGTTAAAATGATTTCGTAAACTGCTAGATACAAAAAATGTTACCAGTAAGATTAAACATTTAACCTCGATTTCAACATCAAGTTTCAAGCAAAAATAACCAGTGCATTAAAGGGGCAAGTGGATTGCAGTCAACACAAGAACTACAATCCAGGTCCCAAACTATCCACAGGCCCCAGCATAATTAATTATCAAGTAATATTCAAATGAATTAAATTTAACTTCAATTTATTCACCAACTCCGGAAGAAAAAGATTCAAAAACACAATCAAAGACAAAAAGAATGGTAGTATTTCATTAATCATCTGGAGAAAAAGTCTTCCAATTGCTTGGGACTTTGGTGGTGCCAGATAAGCAGGATTTTCTGGGTTATCAAATGTCATTGTTCATTAATATTCCAACAAGCTTTTAATTCACCTTTTTCCTTCAAGATGATACACAGTGGAATAATATATTATCCAGTGAATTCATTAAGTTTCAAGGAAGCATGGGAACCAGGGCCCTGGCAAGCCAGATGCCAAACCATCTGTAGTTCCAAATGACCAGATAGCAGATTATTGGAGTTTTTCCTTTAATTTAAACTTGAGGAGGCAGTATTGTGGTTCATTTTTTGAATGAGACAGGTATAACCTCTTACTGTATGATATAAAGAATCACAACTAGTTAACGATTTCCCCATCTTGATTATGTTCAACACGCTTGGCTATTACCTTAACATATAGTTTGATTATTAAATTAAATGGAAGATTCAAATGGTATGATGAGTTTACTAAATTGTACAATATTAATTACAAAATCTAGGGACTTGTCTATCTTTGCACCATTACACTGAAAGCATTCGGAGATATTTCCATATATTTCACAGAAGTAGAAGGCTCAAGTTATAAATGTTACCTTAATTATCTGTAGTTGTACGCCTTCATCTGTTTGTGGGCCTTGAAAACAGCCACAAATAGTTTCTATGATTCTATCAATTAATTTCTTGCCTGGTGTTGTACTGTCTGGGGCATTACCAGTGAGATGGCCATAAGCAATCAGTTTCTACATAAAAAGCAAATAACAAGTTAGCAACAGAAAAATACACCTAATCCCAATCACACTAATTTCTTTCAGTTCAGTCTTTATTGTTAACCATCATATAAGGTTCAAATAATTATACATCATTTACCTTTGAAGTCTCTTTCACAGCTCCAAATAGGCAAATAATCTAAGAATGACACTATGGTGGTTTGAAAATTACCTCTGTATAAATGTCTGGAATGTCACTATCAAACAAAATGCAAAGGAACTAGAAAAAGCACTTCCATCTCATCCTTCATTTCCTCCTGATGAAGAAGAAACACCTGACCTTGGATGTGTGGCTCACATTGCGGGACAACCAAGATTTGGAAATCAGTGGAGTGAAGAGAAATGAATTGCATCCTATCACATGATGGCACTTCTCCAATATGTTGCTTTACTATAACTCAAGCACCATGACAAATGTACATATTAGCCTAAATAATGCAGCAATATCAATTGTAATAATTTCAGCAGTTTTAATTATTAAGGAAAAATAGCATTTCAAGCTTTAAGCAAACAATTTAAAGGTTATCGGAGGTAGTGAGCAATGTAACTATGGAAGGAATTAAACACATGAATGAGAATTTTGGGGGAAAAAACAGACCTGCAGACAATGCAGGAAGCAGATATGATTAAGCGGCATGGGGTACAATTTAAAATATGGGCAGCAGTTTCCTGTATATGAACAGAGTTTTTGGCAGATTAGGATGTCAAGATTTCAGACAACCCTATACATCCCAATACAGTGATTGGATAGAGACAGAATTTATCTTTAGAGTATGGAGTTTATGATTTGATCAAACTTGAGATCGGCAATCCTAATAATTACCTAATTTCCATGCTAATTTATCAATCAAAAATTGTACTAATCAGTACATTAGTTTGACATGAGAACTGGATATTAAAATGAATTCTCAGTTTTCTCTTCTGCCTTCTTTACGTCTTCCAAAATTTCATTTCTATTTTCCTCAATGTTTATACTAATTCTGAGTTCCATGGCATCTGCCAGTTTTGATAATGATGGCATGTATACCCGGATCCAAGACAATAACAGGAATCAAAGAGTACTGGTCCTAATTTGGGTTGCTAAGAGATAAAAGAAAATAATGGTGATTCATTTTGTTTTAAATATTAATTGAAATAATCCTAAATTTAATTCACATTCACTTTCAAACGACAGAGTACCATTTACATTTTTAAATTCTGTTTAAAGGTTGTTAACTGTTTTAAGTGTTTCAGTGATTTATGTTACTGTACTCGTATATAAAAAAAATGGGTATTTTTGTATATACATATCTGGCTCAGCAAATGAAGATTCTGTAACATTGGCCAAGAGCAAATTAAACTACTGCATCACACTTTGGGAAGGATATCATGGCCTAAGGTTGCAGGGCAGACCTATTAAGATGGTGTCATTAATGCAGTAAGTGCTTCCATTTTGAGAAAGACAGGTATCTAGTAGAGCTGAGAAAATTGGAAAATTTAACGGTGAAGATGACAACTTTTACAAGAAAGACAGCAAAATGGTACAGATAAGTTAAACATCATCTGACTCCACTTCAATGTAAATTCTATTAAAGTGAAATGTAATTTCAAACCACAAGTTATATCTTTCTTGTATATTCTTTTTAATTATGATTGGGAATGCATTGCTTCAAAAATTAAAGATGATTCAAAAGTAACTTTCAGAAGCAAATTGGATACAGACTTGAAAAGGATGTTGGGCTACAGACAAAGTGCAAAGGAACATAAATAATTAGATAACATTTTCAGAGAGGACTCTGGAGTTGTGGATTAAATGGCGTCCTGAGTTATATGATTTTGAATGTTACAAATCTAAATGTGGAAGGATAATAAGAAATAATTAAGTAACCATATAATAGGTGGTAAAGAGCAAGCAGTACCAAAGTTAGTTATCGATAGTCAACAGAGACGAAAAATCTGGCAGATCTTGTTGCATGTCAACATTCTACTTCTCTCTGTGATAAGATCAAAGTACAAGTCACAGCTGCTTGCCGAGAACCCTAAATCCACATTGAGAAGCGCTGTGCATCTCTAGGTCAGTAATTTCTATTGGACAATAATGAAATAGATCAAACTGAGTTGTACTTCTTCAAATATTTACACCAATACAACCTGCATTAAATAAATTTAAATTCAAAATTCATTATTTATATCTCCCTTCAGCAGTACTTTTTAAAATAACATTGAATGTGTACACTTAGACTTATATTATAAATACAAACCTGTAAGCAGTCAAGAGATGTGCTGACTATGCGGGGACACTTCGACTGGCATGCCAGCTCAAAAGGGAGAAAATATTTGTCTGCTTCAATAAAATTCGCCTTTGATTTGACTGGCGGTAAAGTCCCAGAGATAGCTTTTGCTTCTGCATGGGGAGGACTAAATGAAACAAAGAAATATTATTAATCTTTAACATTCTATTATAAAGGACAATAGATGATACTTTTTTTGTCTAAATGGCTGAATTCTTTTAAACAAAAAATGCTTTACCAGAAAAAGATCATAATAGGTTTCACTCCACATCTTTTCCAGTTTACAACAATTTCTCCCCATACAAAAAACCTGAAAGAATATCTAATTTACAATACAACATCCAACTTCAATTATTTTAATGGCTACTGTAGGAACATTTATTGCAACAACTCTTATTTAAAAGGGAGTAGTGATCAAGGTTTCTAATTGGACAAAGTATCAACCAACTGCTACACACAAACTTGTCAAACAGAAACAAATCAGTAAAACATGTAGCAATGGAAATAAGCATGACTATCTTTAGCAATAAATAAGATTAATCTCCAAAATTATTAGATGTGTAATTGGTATATTAACATTCATATCTTTCTGGCATAAAGTCTGGCCCTGCATGGTAAATATATTGTACACATTTTGTTGATTGAAAAAGATTAATTTGTTGGGAAGAATATGGAGGGAAGCATTATTTAATAAAAATTTAAGTGTATGTACAAGCAATGCAGTGCAAGTTGTGATGCTTATTGGATTTTTTTTATTAATACAAGTCAAATAATGTTAATTTTTTCTAAACCGTTTGTTAGGGCTCAACTGAAGGATCATGGATAATTTTTGGCTCTATAAATTATGAAGAATATCATCCATAGAAGTAATATAGTACCATGTCTAAAGGTCATTGGCGACATGGACAGACACACAGGGCACATAGATTACTCTCCTTAGAACAGAGATGGTAAAGGAGAGATCTGTCCAAGGCACACCGAACATAATGTGGTTTGAAAAGAGTAAACAATGAGCAACAGGATGTTTATAGCCATTGAAGCACTGGCAAAAGAACCAAAAGTGAATGAAAAAAAAGTTTATTTAATTGTAATGATCTGGAAGGCACTCCTTGAAAGGGTGGTGAAAGAAGGTTCAACAATATCTTTCAAGAAACACAGGTTAGTAGGCCATATAGCCACTTGTACCTTCATCTTCAATAAGGTGATGCCTGAACTTTCACCTCAGCAACATTTTCCTTTGTTAATATCATGTCCTTCGATTCACTTAATATCTAAAAATCTACCAATCTCTGTCTTGAATTAACTCAGTGACTTAACTTCCAGAGCCATCTTGTATGGCTAATGACAATGTGGCTAAGCACAGCTCTAATGCCATATACAAATTCGCCGGCGACACCACAAATGTTGGACGAAACACAGGTGGTGACAAGTCAGCGTACAGGAATGAGATAGGACACGTGGTTGAGTAGAGTTGCAACAAACTCTTGCTCATCGTCAGTAAAACTAGAGAGCTGATTGTTGACTTTAGGAAGGGGAAAGAGGGCAAATATGTGCCAGTCTAAATTGGGGGATCAGCAGTGGAGAGAGTCAGGAACTTTAAATTCCTGGGCATTAACATATCAGATGGCCTGTCCTGAACCTAACACATAAATGCAATCATAAGGACAATGGTGTCTTTACTTTTTTAGGAGGTTAAGGCATGTCACTGAACACTCCAACAAACTTCTACAGTTGTGCTATTGAAAGTATCCTAACTGATTGCATCGTGGTCTGGTATGGCAATTCGAATGCGCAGGTACGCAAGAAGCTGCAGAGAGTTGTAGACTCAGCCCAATTCATCACAGCACATCCCTCCCCACCATTGGTAGTATCTACAGGAGGCACTGCCTCAAAAAAGCAACAGCCATCAAAGATCCCCACCATTTGGTCCATGCCACCTTCTCACAACTATCATTGGGCAGGAGGTACAGACGCCTGAAGTCCCACACCACCAGGTTCAAGAACAGCTACTTTCCTTCAACCATTTGGTTCTTGAACCAATCTGCACAATCCTAATCACAGCAGTATAAGGACACTATGATCACTTTGCACTAAAATAGATTTTGTCTTTTTTGTTCTAGTTGTGTTCTTTCATGTAAAAATAGTGTATAATTTATGTTAATTTATGGTTTTCTTGTGAAGGTTGTGCATCTGATTGCTATATGCCTGTGATGCTGCTGCAAGTAAGTTTTTCATTGCACCTGTGCATACATGTAATCGTGCACACAACAATAAAGTCAACTCTGACTTTGGTGAATTCAGAAGAAATTTCTTCTCATCTGTCATGAATAAATGACCACTTGTTTTGAGCCCATGACTTCTGGTTCTAGAAATGCCAGCCAGGGGAAACATCAACTCCCATCTATTGTTTCATTAAGTAATTTCTCATTCTTCTATATTCAGAGTATAGGGCTAATCTGCTCCTCATATAACAAACCTGCTATCCCAGGAAACAACCTTTGCTTCGCTCCTATCGCAAATACATTCTTCCTTAAAGTAGGGAGACCAGACCTGCACAAAATACTCCAGATACTGTCACGCCAGGGCTCTATATAATTGGAGCAAGACAGCTTTGTACTCAGTCCTCACGATAAAGGCCAACACACTATTTGCCTTCCTAACTACTTGCTGAACCTGCATATTAACTTTGTCATTTGTGTAGAAAGATCCCCAGGTTTCTCTGAACACCCTTCTAACTTACCATTTAAAAAATAGCTTTTTTTCCTACCAAAACGGATGGGCTCATTATATTCCATCTGCTATGTCATTTCCCATTGAAACAGCCTGTCTATATCCTCCTGAAGCTCCTCAGCATTCTCCTTACGGCCCACACTACCGCCTGATTTTGCACCATCATCAGACTTGGATATTATATTGGAAACATTCAAATCAAACCTGCGGATTTTGTTCAGCTATGGCCACAGCACTGATCTCAGTGACAGGACACGGATCACAAGTTCCTGTCTGATAATGAACCATTTAATCCTACCCTATTTTCTGTACACGAACCAATCCTCAATCTACAACTATACACCATCCCCAATGTGCTCTAATCTTGTTTAATAACCTCTGGTGTGGCACCTTCAGGTCCATTCTGATCTATTCTGCCAGATCGAGCATCAAAACATTCCCATAGCTTTATCAAACCTGATTTTCCTTTGTTAAATCTGCAGCAACTCCACCCACTCTTTTTCTATTATTTAGTCAGAGAATTCAAGCTAGCCTTTATTTTCCAAGTTTCCATGATGATAGGTTCCAGCAGTTTTCCTTTTAGTATCGTCAGGTTAATTGATCTATAGTTCACTTTTTTTTCCCCCCCGTCTTGCTCTCTTCTTAAATTGTGGGGTTACATTTGCTCTCTCATAATCTGCAAGAACTATTCTAGAATTTATGGATGTTTGGAAGATGACAATCAGTGTTTCTTCTACCTCCACAATCGCATCCTTAGACCTGATGACCTTCCTTAGGATGCAGGTCAGATCCAAGGAATTTATTGGCTTTCAGACTCATTCATTTCTCCAAGAACAGGGATCATGAAAACAATCTGGGAAAGAGCAGTAAAGAGTAATTAGATAGCACTTACACAGAAATGGCACAGGCATGCTAAGCCAAAATGCCCTCCTTTTGTTCTGTATCAGTCTATGAAAAATATGACTCACTGGAGCATATTCTGTATAACTTAATAATTTTGTAGTTCTGTCAGAGTATTTGAATATACAGTTTTTATCGTGCAAGTTTCAGTTAATCAAAACCATGCCACCATTTAAATCCAACGGTGGCAATTGTCCTGCTTAGTCACGACAGCAAAACTTAACTGGGGAGAGCATGGCACTCTCATTAAGTTTCACCAACTGCAGCGATTCACCAATCTTTCTCTGACTCCAAGATATTTTAAACTGCAACTTCTGCATTTGCCTTACAAAGAGGCTTCTAGCATCTATGGGTAATTAACTAACCTCTTTTTACCCTCCTTACACCATGCAAAACTTTTCAAAAGCACAGAAGTAGTTTTCTTCTGAGATTCTCAAGTTTGTTTAAGTGCCATTATATTGTTCTCATTTGAATTCCAAATACGAAAGCCAGGAATTTGCATTTTCCACCTGAAAATTGAATTTTCCATGGCTGTGTGGCAGATTCATTGATCAAAGTAAAACAAATGTGTCCAAGTCCGCTGTCAGGCTATTCAAAATACATGTGTAAATCAGGGGCAAGGATTATGTACATTGTTTCCAGAATGCAAGAATTCTTTGAAACTAGTTATCCCTCTTCCAATGTAGAATTCTCTAAATTTCACTTATTAATATTATGATATATTGCATTATGTAGTTCCTTTAATGTAGAAAAATATCACAGTTCTTTAGAGACAAAAGCTCAAGCAGGGACGACTAGGTCAACTAAAAACTTACTCAAATAGCTGGGTCCTAAGAGGAACCCAAAGAGGGGTGAAAGGGCAGAGAGATTTATGGAGGAAAATGTGGGATACAGGACTTGAATTGTTGGTGGCGTGGCAAACAATGAGTACGCAAGGTGACAAATTTAAAGAACAGTCAACCAAGGGGATTACACAGTTAGAGGGGGAAACCAGATGAAATTTAAGTATTCTAAAAACCTTATTTTGAAGCATCACTGGGCCAAGCAACCAACACCATGGGCAAATGCCGGGAAGTTGACTGAATGACAGAATATGGATGGAGTTTTGAATGAAATGATCGGTCAGTCAGCAGAGCAATAGAAAAGTCAAATTTGGAGATGTCACTTTTCATATATACAATAGCCAGCTTTAACTTCTCTTCAGTCTTCCACTATGTGTTGCCAGACTGTTTGACCAACACCCAGTCTTGGATAAGTTAAATTTCCCCTCTTTAAATAAAAAGATGAATAACATTGCCCAAGCCCATCCATAAACTCTGTTCTTGCCAGTAATTCCACCCCCTTCATGGCTGCTGACTCAGATTGAACCAGGTTATTTGCAGCCTCCTATGCTTTATTTGTTATTCATTTTCCTGTGCAGTCCATTAAAAGTTGAGGATGACAAATTTCCACTCCATTCTATGGACCGAAGAAGCCTTTGCTGGATCTCCCACTTGTGGGGCAGATGGTGCTTAACAGGTCAAGGTTGTTTGTGATGTTGTGCTCTCCTTCTATGTTTGTATTTGACTTCTACGTGCTCCATGACCTTCAGTATGCTCAGCATCTTCTCAGATGCTCCTTCCCCATCTTGAGCACTCACAGGCCAGGCCTTCCCCAGTTCAGAGAGGATGTTAAATTTTTCCCCAAGGAGACTGGGAACATCCTTCAAGTGTTCTCTGTGACCTCCTGAAAATCCCTTAAAATGACAAAGGCCAGAGAAGAATCCCAGTGGCAGATAATGTGGTCAACCCACTGGAGCTTCTCAAGCACGATTAGGGCCTCAGTTGTTGGGAATGTTAGGCAAGTCAATTCCAGGTTCCTCGCACAGACCATCTTTGCCAATGATTTTGAAGAGTTTTGTAAAGCAACTTTGGTGGGACTTCTACAGTGCTTTGTGGTGCCTACATGTCCATATCTTCAAAATATACAGAAGGACTGTGGCCACTGCTGCATTGTACATCATAAACTTAGTGCTGGGTTTGAAGATTTGGACTTCATTCTTCTTCAGTCAGCCATGGTCAAAGTCTGTACTGATACAATGGAGGTGCTGGTGGATTTCACCAATGATATATGTCATTACTGAGATGCCACTCACAATATGGGAAGTGGTTCATGTTTTCCAAGGTCTTGTCATGAATCTTCATTGTTGGATGGCAGGAGAGAGAATGGTGGAGTGGTAGAGGCAGGTTGGTAGAAGACCTTTCTCCCTGGGTGTTTAAAATAAGGAGCATCTTCAAGTATGCTTCAGTGAAAGAATTAGTGCCGACTTGAAGATCATCCATCAAACTGCACACATGCAAGTACCTTCCAAGTAAAGTAAGTTGATGAATAAGGTGGGGTGGGTGATCTTGGTTCTGGAGAGGTGGTGATAAAGCTTGAACAGTTTCCTGTTTGTCCTGTGGATTAATTCCATACCAGCTGGAATCTTATTGGAGGTGAGGTGTAATACTGCAGAATCTGAAATTGATCCCAAACATTCAGCAGATAATTTGCAATGTAGGGTAGGGCAATGTTATGGAGGTGGAGATTGCCAAACTAATGATGAAGCAGCTCAGTTGGACAATTTAAGTGAAAATGTAGAATGGGCACTTAAACCGAGTTGGACAATGAAGAGGAGGTACTGAAGGAAAATGATATGGATAAGCACATCAATGACTGTTCAGAAAATATGGAGGAACATTGCAACCATCACAGAATGCCACTTATGCTATTGATTATTGATCTCTGTATTGTGGTTGGGGCAAAAATCTGAAAGGACATTAATGAATTTGGGGGCAGAAATTTACAAGGACAGTGTCACTATTTCCTGTCCAATCACCATATTCTTTTATTGCCTTGATGTCTTCAAAATCTAATAACTTCAGTTGTGTATGTGTATATTTACATATGACAGAGCAATGATAAATCTCTGGAATTCACTATCACTATAATTCACTATCAAAAAAATTTCTCAGAGTTCTAAATGGCTGGCCCCTTATCTTGACTATTTCCTCAAGTTCTGAGTTCATTTAGGGGTCAAAGCCTCTCAGAATCTGTTGTATCATTTCCCCTCAGAAGCTTGTCTGTCTCAATGACATCATTCCTCATTTTTATAAATTTGTGTAGCCCAACCTTATAGAATCTCTCCTCACAGGGCTATAACCTTGTCTCCTGATTCAATCCAGTGAATCCTGGTTGCACTGACACCACTGGATTCTATACCAAGAACGAACCTACAGTGTCATACTAAAGCGCACAACAACCTTGGCATAACTAAATATTTGGATAAAGCCAACAAAGATATGCTTGCTAAACTTGCTGCTGACATAAAGGTAGGTAGGAAGGCAAGTTGTGAAGAGGATGAGCTACAAAGGGATATAGATAGGAAAATGAGTGGGCAATTTTAAGTATGAAAATGTGAAGTTATCCATTTTGTCAGGAAAATTATAGAAGTATTTTATCTAAATGGTGAGAGACAGCAGAGCTTGAGGTGTAGAGGGATCTAATGCATGATTTGCAAAAGGCGAGTGTACATATGGTAATTAGGAAATCTAACAGAATGTTATTGTATACTCCCAGGAGAACTGAGCATTTATCAAAAACTTGACATGCAAACCCATTTAAATCTTTTCTGGAAAGCCTAGGTTCCAGTCTTTACCAACTGTTTATCTAGAAAATAGCAAGTGATAAACCAATTTTTCATTATTAATGGTAGCAAATCACACAAAAGTAAAAACATACTACATCCTACATAAGCCTCACTCTATGAATTTAAAGAAAACAGCTAACTGTAATGATTAAGCTTAAAAGGTTTTTTTAAAAAAGGATGATAATCTGGAATCAATTAATCAATTCAATGGACACTCAAATAGTAAAAAGGGACAAAAGCTTACCTTTGTTTTTCTGTTTCTGATTTTATTTCCTCTGTCAAAGAAAAAAAAATACAAATTCAGTTAATATCAATATTTTACAGCCTCAATTTAGCAACCAACATGTCAAACAACTGGAGAAATTTGATCAAAAACTAATATTCTATGCTCTTCCCAATAATCCAAGCCAAATATTTTGCAATTTTCCCTTCAAAGATGCAATGGTCCCTCTGCCTCAACTATTTTATAAGTTAACAGTCTGAAACAAGGTTTTGATGATACTGAAAATCTGAAATAAGAGCACAGACTACTGCAAATACTCAGCAAATCAGGCAGACAGCAATGATTTTTTCTCCATCAGAAATCTCCTTTATATCCCACAATTGGGTAATGTATTTTGCTGACAATAAGCTGGCAAAATATGGGCTACGTTGCATGGACACTCAGAAAAATTTTAGGGAGTGCAGTGGAAGAGATGGGTGAATAGGCAGACAGACAACACTGTCACTAGCAACAATCTATCATGAATAGACCATGAATAAAATAAGCATCAAAGCAGTGTAAAAAGACAAAGGCCACAGGAAGACATACTGGCGACATGATAAACTATTCATTTTCACACATGGTCTATAACTTATTTTGGAGGTTGTGATCCCTGGTTGTAGGTTCTTAAGGATAGATGGCTAAATATCTTCAGGAGAAGATGCGAATGTGGATTCAAGATTATAATAAGATCAATCATGGTGTTATTGAAATGTGGAGCAGGCTCAAGGGGCCAAGTGGCCCATTCCTGCTGCTAATTCAGAAGATGTTATTTCTTGGCCATGGAAAACATCCTGCCTGCACCTACCATGACCAGCCTCTAAAATATTCATACATTTCAATGCAGTCACCTCTCATTCTTCCAAAAATAGAAGCCAAAGCTATTCTGTCTCGGATCATTTGATAAACCCTCCATCCCAAGAACCATTTTGGCAAATCTTTGCAGCACTCTCTCCACAGCAATGCCCTTTTCAATTGATTAGGAGCCAAAAGTGTACAAAGTACTCCGGTCTAATTCAGAAAATATTTTCAACCAATAATTCACTATGGCCAACGAGAAACCTTCCGTACTTTCTTTGGAGAGGTATTGAATCCAAGGATTACCAATGCAATCAGGCACCTTTCCTCTTGCACTCAAATCCTCTAGCAAGAAACATACGATTTGCCTTCTTAAATGCCTTCTGCACCTCCATGCTAGCTTTCAATAATTTGTACACAAGGACAGCCAGATCCCTTTAATTATCACCACTTCCCAATCTCTCAATGTAAGATAGTCAGAGGCTTTTCCCCAGGGCTGAAATGGTGGCCACAAGAGGACATGGGTTTAAGGTGCTGGGGAGTAGATATAGAGGAGATGTCAGGGGTAAGTTTTTTTTACTCAGAGAGTGGTGAGTGCGTGGAATGGGCTGCCGGGAACAGTGGTGGAGGCGGATACGATAGGGTCATTCAAGAGACTGTTAGATAGATACATGGAGCTGAGCAAAATAGAGGGCTATGGGTAAGCCTAGTAATTTCCAGGGTAGGGACATGTTCGGCATAGCTTTGTGGGCCAAAGGGCCTGAATTGTGCTGTAGTTTTTCTACGTTTCTATGTAAATTTAAAAAATACCCAGCATGTTTTTTCTACCAGTTGATAACCTCAAAATTTTCTACACTGTTCTCCACTTAGCTCACCATATCCCACTGAAGCCCCTCTGCATCCTTATGTCACATTTCCTCTTACAACAGTTACAGGCATTGACAAAACCTGACAGCAGTCAATGTATTTTGAGATGTATTGTGTCTTTCAATGTTTTAACTCTACAAAAGCAAACTGCCAAATTTTAAGTTAGAAATTTACAAAGACAACAGCCCAGTAGCTATAGAACATGTGCAAAAATTAGGGGTGGGCCCCTTGCACCTACACCACCAATTCAATACGATCAAGACTGATCTACATCAGTGACACTTTCCTGCCCTAACTTCATACTCAAATTCCTTAATATCTGAACCTATCCATATTTCTACCTTGAATGTACTCAGCAACTGAACTCCCAACAACCGTCTTGAACAGAGAACTACAAAGAAATTTCTTCTTATCTCTTAACAATCCTAAGCAATTGACTCCTCATATTCCCAAACCCAGTACTGTGTCACAACTTAAACAAATAAAGATTCTATTATAAATTAGTACAATTTACAGGAAGCCTGTTTAGATCTCATGTAATTTGGAAGTGCCCACATTATCATGATGAAGGCTCCAACCCCAGTGTTAGAAGAAGCAAAGGTAGGTACAAAGTACAAAAGAGCAAGAAGCTAAACAAGAGAAAAGTTGCAGTGTGGAAAGAGATAAATAAAAAGTAGGTGCTGCAAGAAAGAATTCTGAAAATGATGTTGCAGGAAAATGATTAGAAAAAAAACTGAGGCTGAGGTAGAAATAATTGTGTCACATAAGCAAGGACATTAGAAAGTTAGAGTGAGAAAATAAATTAAGAGAAAGAGAAAACTAGAAAATAAAAAAACAGACAAGTGTACAGACATCGAGAGATGCTGTTCAGCAGTAATTGTCACCTGCAATGTAATTTAAAAACTCACTTTTGCCTGACAGCACTTGCTCTATCTTTTCTAGATGTTCCTTTGTGAGATTAATGGGTTATTATCTAAAATTCACACCATTATAGTAATTTTGGTATTGAGCCTATTGGTGAAAACTGCAGATCCTTTGAAAAGAACAAAACAGCTCTGAAGGCAGTTCTCAATTTTTTTTTTACACACACACAAACACAATTACAGCATGCATGTAATGCTGGACCTTTCAGTAACATTTGCAACCACTACCTGGATCTTGCACAAATATTGCCTTAAACAGCAGTTTATTTTGTGCAAATCACTGGTAGGTGATAACATTTAAGAAAGAAATGGGAATTGTACCCCTGAAATGACACCCAGCTTTCATTATATACATTTTACACCTTTGAAAAAAATACTAGAAAATGACAAAGGTTTCTTAAATTTGTGAATAAAAGCAGAAAGGTCTACAATGTACTGATTAATCAAATGAAGAAAGCTAAACAACTTGGGACAGTAAAGAATCAAAACTCATCATCTTTGCAGCACACAATCCAGTGGCCTAATTATCGCCTAAACTCGAAGGTGTTTGTTTATTATTCATGAGTTCAGCACATCTATGGTAATGTTATCAGTGGACAATAATACAAAGAATTCACTTGCAAGAGCTTTGGTTAATAATTAAAACTAATTGCTTTCATTGTAGTATCTGTGAATTCCATCAAGGAGAGTAAGTTCTTCTACGTAAAATTACTTGGTATTTTGTTTAATCTAAATGATGGTATCTAGTTAACCCATGAAGAGAGCTCTTTTTCCCCAAACTCATTAATGAGCCCACTAAAAACTTTGCTTCATGCTTGTCTAATTGCATAGAACAGCATTATTCGTGAACTTTTGTTATAGTAATGAACATTCCAATTAAGTTAGCTTTGGCTATCACTGAACTAAACTCTCTAGATCGGGTTTTAATCCTATTAAATCTGCAGCAAAAGCCATTTTAAGCAATTCACTAAACAATCAAGTACAATACACAAACATGACTGCAACAAAAACCTGGTCTCTACCTCTAGAATTTATTGGAGTTACAGAGTTCTTTGAATATCACATGCAGTAATTTCTTTGTCAATTCAAACAGAAACCTGAACATGATGTTTGCTGCTTATTCACTGCTAGTAGGTCCAAACTTAACCCCTGAAATGCAGAGGCTTGAACAGATATTGTTGCATTGCACATTGACTATATTTTTAATTCCAAAAATAAACTTTATTCAAAATAAAAAATATGAAAGAACACAAGTTCTCACTTCCTAATATTGATCATACTTCTTGAAAGATTGTCAGTGTATTCATGACTTCACCCTTGCCAAATCTTCAATTTTTTCGATTTCTGTCCTTTCTTTTACAGGAGTATTTGAAGTGGCATTCACTTGAAGTATGTCTGAAGCTCTGGAGAAACACTCCAACATGTGTCTGCCTTAACTGTTTTCTTTCAACAATTTCCTCTGAATTTGGGCAAACCAGAGTCCAGTCCAAAATCTACCTCATTGAACCAACTATTACTTGGATTTTTTTTTAAAAAGAGCTTCTTTCAGCACTCTCACCACTCAATCAGTGGTTGTATGTGATACCATGCGAAATGGTAAGCTGGAGAGTATGCCGAATACTCAAATATTCAAAATCATTTGACATAAAATGTGACCCATAACCAGATACCAAATGTTCTGATATGCCATGGATGGTGAATATATCAGTCAGAACTCACCCAAGATTCTATGAGTCATCATGTAGCTTTCCACTGGTCTGATTTAGAGTCATTTAGATTGAGAATCTATCAACACTGAAGTTCTTTCATCTTATTTGCTATGTTAATCAATCAATCAACCAATGTGTACTTATTGAAATCCTGTTGGCCATTTCCAGAACTGGATTAGGCACACACTTCAGGGATATAGGCACACAGTTCTGATAAACAATGCAGTCAAACTGCTAATTCTTCCAAACAAAGGCCTACTTAAAGTCAGTACACAAAACCTCTGGTTACAGCCTTTGCTTTCGTAATTCTGCTGTGGCCAAAGTGAAATTCTTCAAGATACTTTGCCTCATAACAGTGGGGATAACAATTCAATAGCACCACAAACATCCTCAATTCAATGAAAACTGAAATCTCCTATTGAAAAATGGCAGTAATTCTACAATGATCATATCACCCAGCTGTGTAAAATACAATCTGCACATCTGCTTGAATTGTGTCTTTACATGCTGCAATGGCAATATTTGTTGTTACAACTGGAAACTCTTCAACGAGATGAATGTTGAATTCTGAGCTTTAAGCCTATGCCAGACACCTCATGTGACATTGACAATAACTTATCTGCTGCTGTTTAGAGGATCTACACAATGTATAGTCAATAAAAATTTTGAGCACAGCATTCTGGAAACAGTCACCGATGCTTTGGTTGATTTTGGCCTGAAAATGGCCAAAAGTAACTTATGATCTGCGACTAAGACAAATGGTTTGCCCAGCAAGAACCAGTTAAAATTTTTGACCCTGAAGATTATAGCCAGAGTCTCAATGTCTGAGTAATTTGTTTTGTTCCTATTCAGTTGTCTCAAGGCACAGAGAGATGGGTCTTTCTACCACATTAATTGGCTAATCACCATGTTATGGAATTACATGCCAATTTGCCTGTTCTGAGGTCATAATGCTCAAGCAATGTGCCACTGCCGAGATACCTCTTGCAGACTTCTAAGATGATTTGCTGATCCTTGATACAGATCTACTTAATATCTTTCAATAGATAATGAAGAAGCTGTAGCTGCATACCTGAAATCAGGCAAGAACTTTCCAGAGTACTGTATTTTACCTAAAAAAGTAAGTAATTTGAAAACATTTGCAGGAGTCTGTCTTCATGCAGTCTTGATTTCTCCTTGTGGCTATAAACATTATCCACCTACTGTGATACCTAAGTAGACCACTTATTTCTGAATAAAGGCACATTTATGTACTCATACAAGTACTGTGCTTGCAAACTCTGCAGAAAATGTTCAGTATCATGAGATTTTCTTGCACTGTGGCAGTCACATTTGAAAGATTGTCTCATTTGCAAAGACACCTGTCAATCCACTACAATACCTAATTCATTGTGGCCAGAAATACCTTTGAACCGAACTTGACTCCGTAAGATAGCTTGTTTTTTTTAAAAACCTATGCTGGCCTTTGTGTACTTATTGTCAGGAAATGTTGGCTTCTTGTGACCAAAATCAGTTGCATGGAAGAATCTAGTTTGGGAGAGGGGTCCTTTTGTCCTCTAAAGCCTGATTGATCATAAAACTTTATAACTATCACAGAAATTATGTAATCCACTTTTGGGGCCACTTAATGGAGAAACCCTTTCACTAAAGGTAGCCTTTTGTCATTTTATTTCTAGTTTGCTCAGGTCCTCTTCCACTAGCATTTTTGAGTACAGAATTGAACACGATCTGCAGGCATGGGTTTGGCTCCTAGCTTGATTGGCTTAATGTTGACTTTAAACCCTTTCCTTCCCAGACAAGAATCTTGAAGAAACTGTTGGCATACATCTTACAAACTAGTCATCCAGATGCTGAGTTGCTGTCAAAGCCTGAACAAATATGATAAGTCTCCACTGCATCTTTAATGATTTTCATCCAAGCCTTGAACAGCAGACAAGGTACATAACTGGCTAAAGAGCTTGGAGCCTTTTTCTCCACTGTGCCCTCAGTTTTACTTGGCACACACCTGAATAGACATGAAAATGTTCAATTAAAAGTGTACATGTCCAAAGCACTGTGGTCATGAGTCCTCCACTTCTATTTTATTATTAGCCTGAAAGAACAACTCCATTCTCTCTATTTCATGGGCTCTGTTCTGGGACCTAAAAGCCAAAATAAATCCCTCTGTCCTAACCAAGTGGTGTCTTAGCTTTTGCTTGAAAATCCAAGGCTGTGTACCAAATGATGGCTTGTTGCTGTGTTTGCATACCCCCTTGTCTCGCCCCCAACTCTCACCAAATCTTAACACATTATGCTAACCTGTGCTGTACTGTCATCAATTTTAAAAAATACTGCGTCTGTGAATCTAACACTGGGCTTTGCCATTGCATTTTCTTGTGATCCCTAAAATCCCTAACACACCCTATGTATCTAGGAAGTTGAAATCAATTAAATAGTGCTCAACTCCTCAACTGTGATATGCGCAAAATGGAAATAGCTTGTTATATATTCAGTTTCAGCATAGTTTCATGAAAATTTTTCCCACAATAATACAAAAGCCTCACATTTGTATGCAGCATAGAATCTAAATCGTATACTTTCCAAGTAGTACAAGAAATAACTGGGGTTACTGAATTCCAATATGAAAGCATACATCTCAGACAATGTAGCCAACCTCTTTGACATTTTGATTTAAGCAATAGAGAACAGGGAGTCAAGACTTATTGGTCAATATGGCACCCACCTTTGAGCCTCTTTGGGATAATGCTGTCCCAGGAGCAAGAGCACACTTGATATGTCTGTGTGGCCTGAGAAAGCAAAGTCCCAAATTTATGGAAACAACAGCTCTTCAACACAGTACACTGTTTTTATGATATTTCACAATTAAAATTATAAACTAAATTAAGATGGCTGTGGCTGATAGCTCTGAAAAAACCAAAAGGATTCAACCACTCACAGACTTATGCAAGTCTGCCCAATGTCCAGGATGTGCCGAGTGGAAAATGATGATGTCATTGCACACTCTGTGGAGCCCAGTAGCAAAGCCTGATTGACACAAAGGAATCTGCCTTCCCTGTGCTGGTCTGATTTGGTACAAGATTGGAGAGCCTATAAATTTGAATGAAGATTCATAGCTCTGCAACTTTAAAGAGGTGAAGAGACAAGCAAGGTTAATTCAGTTTCTTGCTTTGATGTTTTAATTATTTCTCACTGTTTTAATACATTTATGACTTATATTTGATATATTTTCTTACACTATTACAAATGATTTGAAGACTTTGGGTGCAGGCAGTCAGCATGTTCTCCTTCCACATTGACCTAAGGCAAGTGCAGGTAGACAAGGTTGTGAGAATTGATTAAAATCCAGAGAGGAGACACGAGAGACTGCAGATGCTGGAATTTGGAGCAACAAACAAGATGCTGGAGGAACACAGCAGGTCGGTAGCATCCATGAAGGGAAATCAACAGTCCATATTTTGAGTCAAGACCCCTCATCTGGACCGAAAGATAGAGGGATGATAGCCAGTATAAAGAGGAGAGGGGAAGGGTGGAGCAAGAGCTGGCAAGCGATAGATGGAACGAAGTGAGGAGGGGTAATAGGCAGATGGAGGAGGGAACAGTGGAAATAGTGACAGAAGCTAGGAGATAACAAAGGGCTGCAGATGCTGGAATAATTCCCATGCAATGTAATTGAGCTCTTCAAATGGCAAATCAAGAGGCAGACCAAGAAATGGAATACATTTGAAGATATGGACTAAGGGCATGACTGACCTACCAAAGAGAACTGAGGGACTGCTGTGTGCTATGTCTCACCAAAACGTGGCTTACACCTGCTTCACCTGACTATGCCACGCAACCCGAAGGCTTCTCAATCCATCAAATGGACTGTACAGCGTTCTTGGGCAAAGTTAGAGGCAGAGGTGTCTGCTTCTTAATCAATAACTCGTGGTGCTCTGACGTGATGGTCCTGGTGTGCTCCTGCTCACCCAGCCTGGGATATCTAACAGTGAAGTGTTGACCATACTACCTGCCACGGGAGGTCATTTCAGCTATCCTGATGGCAGTCCTACCCCAGACAGACATGAAGCCTGTACTCCGCGATTCATTTCTAATGGTGCAGCACCGTGCAAGAAGCTTATCAGTAATCCAGAATTCGTTGAGAGGGCACCAGATGATTTCTTTAGGATGTCTTCTCAGGCAGAATTGAACAAATCCAAAAAGAGAAAGATTCTGAAATAAATTTGCTTGGGTAGGAGCCAGAGGAAAACAAAACTAGTCATGAACTGCATCAGAACTTATATGTAGAAGGTATCCAATTGCCACCAAGTTCTGGATTCGTGATTCAAGCATCAAGAGTATTGGTAAGCGTAAAGAATCCATGACACAAAAATAACCGGATTCCACTGCCAACCAGAGTTGAACACTAACTGCAGTGAATTACCAGTATGATGCTAGATGACATGGAGTTTTCAACTCTGATTAGAATCAATAAAAATCACCAGGAAGGCACTATGTTCTTGTAATATTTGGAACTAATAATTATCTAAAATAAAAAAAACAAGCACTTAAAAAAAAAAGGTACAACCCGTAAGTGGTGACATCTAGAAAGTTATCAAATGAAGAGTAAGACTCTTTTTTCCCCTGCTTGCGTGGGTAAAATTTGGACTTTCTGTTGACAATATAAAAGGCAACAAACTAAGAACGTGATGCATACTGAGATATCTGATTAAAATGACCACGAAAGGATCCGAATTTTTCCCTTCCTACTTGGACAATTATACAATGCTAAAGAGCCAAGGACTTGCAAAGAATAAATTGTATCAAAAAAAACCTAACAGAATTTTTTGTGGCGGTAATGTACATGTAGTAACAGAAACTGTGAGCAGATAAAATTGGAGACAGCCTACAGACATTAGGGACAATCGAGATAGGCTTACATGTTCTTTCACCTCTATTCCACACCTCCCCCAACCTCCTAGCTCATACATATACATTACAGAGGTAAAATGCCCAGTCCACCTTTGAAAAACTAGAACTACAGGATATTAATCATGTTATTGATGCAGATTTACCTCAGTTCTTCTACTGCTGACCTGGTGATTCACCTCCAAAATTCCAAATTATTACTGTTCATGAACAGCAATTCAGCGTTCCTGAACAGATTGAGACCCATCTCTAGCAGTGACTCAGCAAAACACTTTTAAAAACCAGGTGTTGTTTGCCTCATTCTCAGGCATCCTGAAAATATACCCAACATAGCAAACTACTTCATACTCTTCAAAATAAAACCAAAAAGTCACAATGGTTACTGACAGTTTTTGTTTATTTTACACAGTTGTAATCATCAGATTCTCTTAAGTGTTGGGGCCGATCAACACCAATAATTTTAGTTGCATTTATTTAGACTTCCATCTCAGTACAAAAGAGGCATTTCCAGTTGGTGTTCATTGCAAATAACAATTGTATACTAACTAAAATCTGGTTACTCCACACGAAGTAGAAATGGAATACTATTTTCAAATAAAGGAAGAATTAGATGCTCATGAGGTCTTGCATCACAGAATCAAAAGCAGGCTTCATAATCCACCACAGTTAAAGCTACTTACTTGCAAGAAAGTAGTTATTGGTTTAAAACATGCAAATTATAAAATGTTTAATATTTATACTAATCACAATGTAACAAACTTTAAAGCATAAACATTTCTTGTGTGTGGCATCTCCCATTAGCAATGTGGATTTCAGTCAACAACTGTTTAATGCAGCACAGAGTAAGAGAGAACAACAACAAATTATCAATTTACTCTTGGGATGAGGGAAACATAATCTAGATGGTATTTATTACCAATCTCTCTGGGTAAATAGCTTTGATTCTGGAGTATGTGGGTGACCTTACTTACTTAAGGTAATGCCACATCTATAAACTTACATAATTAGTATTACCAATGTGCATAGTATAAGCACTTTGGAGTTGAACAGTGGAAATAGAGCAAAGGTGGGCAGTGCACAGTAAATGAAAAATTACCCAAATAGCTGTATATAGACTCACTACAATCTGTAACAGCCAGAGTGATGTCAAGTATCCCATCAGGCTTGGGGAGGATACTCTGTTGCCTTGGAAGAGATATTGGAAACCACAGAACAAAGGGGCACAGGGAAGGAAGTTCATGCAATCGAAACCTGGTCAGTCTCAATGGAGAACATAGCTGAGATGACTTTACAGCCCTGTTGACAATCCCACTGTAAATATCCCACTGAGCTATCCAGAAGACAGAACCAGCAGGGGTGTTTGGGACCTGACGTCTTGTGGGAAAAGTACTATTTGATAGATTACAAATCTCAAATGAATTATCTGGTAATTTAGGAACCAAAATGGTCAAAATAACTGCAGGATGGCAACGGCAGCAATTTGAAGTTAAGGAAAGGTGCTCATATGGAAAAGGATTGGAATATGGGCTGTGTAAAGGCAATAAAGAACTAAGCAATGTTTGGGAGGTACATGAAGAACTGTATAAAAGTTGCCTTACAAGATATCCAGCAACAGTGACTCTGGAGATCAACCACTGAAGAAGACCCTGAATGAGAGAAGAACTTGCCAAGATCAAACCCTGGCCAGGTTAAATCAAACATGTGTAATATCTGAATACAGGTAGTGAGTTTTGGAAGCTGTGAAAGTAAACTAAAGAGTTGTGCAAACATAACATAACATAATTGTTGTACAGCACAATACAGGCCCTTCGGCCCACAACGTTGTGCCGACCTTTAAACCTCACCTAAGACTATCTAACCCCTTCCTCCCACATATCCCTCTATCTTAAATTCCTCCATACGCCTATCTACTAATCTCTTGAATTTCACCAATGTACCCGCCTCCACCACCACCCCAGGCAGCGCATTCCATGCTCCAACCACTCTCTGAGTAAAAAACCTTCCTCTGATATCTCCCTTGAACTTCCCACCCATTACTTTAAAGCCATGCCCTCTTGTATTGAGAAACTAAAAGTAACTAAAAGAGTTGTGAAACAAAAGAGTTAAGTGATTGAAACTATCTGGTGAATCTTCAAGTTGTTTCAATCAATTGTGATTAATAAAATACAGTTTTCGGGTAAAGTCATTGTCTGGTGTGCTTTATTGTGTGCTGTATTTAATTGGTAACAATTCACTTTCCAAAATTCAGGTCCAATGGAACTATATTTGGGAAAACAGGTCTAACACAAACACACTACGCTGCACAATTAGTGCATCCAGCCGGAGGACAAACTTCTAAATAGAGATTTAATGTGATTTGAGTGCCTGTGCTAAATAATTGGGGAGTGACATAGAACTGATAATGAGGGAGCAGACAGTATGTCATGAAATAGCAACAACTGTGACTTGATGTTGACAGCATAGAAAGTGGTCTTTGGTTTATGGGATGAATCTAGAATAAAGTTGACATAATAATCGTGCAATAAAAAACTGTTAATAATGTCACCACAGAACAGCATGTCTTTGAAGATGATGTGGTCAAGGATGCAAGTTGAAGCGGTTGTGCATTATCAGAACAGAATAGTTAGCAATATTTAAAATTCCCATAACTAATGGTTGTATCTTCAGCAACCTAGACCCCAAACTCTGAAATTACGTCCAGATCTCCCTACCCCTCTCTCTGCATCTCCTTTTCCTCCATTACAAAGAGCAGCACATTACAAGCTTGAATAAAAGCTATTTGACCAAGCTTTTTAATCACAGCTCCAAAAAGTCTTATACATCTTCTCAATGCATCTCTCTGATTTACATCTCTGGGAAAGATTATGAAATATTTTCTACACTAAAGCATTATAGATATCCAAGCTGTTGTCAAAACAAAGCACTTTTACAAATCCCAGTACTCTGACAGGTCTGCTCTTAGAGATGACACCCAAGTCCATGATGTGGGCAAACTTCTGTGAATGGAGATAGAAGAGACTGCAGATGCTGGTATCTGGAGCAATGCACTAAAAGGCTGGAGGAACTCAGTGGGTCAGGCAGCATCTATGGAGGGAAATGGACAGTCAATGTTTCGGGTCGAGCTGCTTCATCTGGACAAGTTCCTGTGAGTGATTGCCATGTTCTGACACAAGTTAAGGAAACAAATCACTGGACAAACACGACTACTAATTCACCATATCATCCATGGCCAATGAGTAAGCACGTAGCTTTTGTTTTGATTCTGATTTTAATCATTTTATTTTCTCACTTTACTTATATTAAGATTCATGTGCAGAAGCCATGGTCTCAAGTTATCCAAAAGCAAAATACTACAAATGTGAGGCCAAGGAATCCTAACTTATCATTGGACTTGGTTCTTTAAGGGAGACATAAAAGAAGCAAAACTGATGTGGTTGGTCTTTGAGACAACATGGAATCTGGTTTAGTAAGTGTTCATGAATTTGTTAAGTGCAATGACTTTGAGCAAAGGAATATTTTGAATTTGCTCTCTGCTAAACAAACTTCTTATAAACTTGAAATGCTTATGTTCCTTTGTAAATGTAACTGGAATAATCTGATTCAGAGGTCATCCCCAGTTGCTGTATGTAATGCCAAATGGAGTTGCCAGTCTTTTTCTTACATTGCAGTGCTCTGCATGTTAAACTTTACTCTGAAAATTGCAGTATTATCTTTTAAATTTGTAATATTGGAAGATAACTGACATTCTCAGTCATCTTTTTTGACCTTAAAATTTCACTGGCAATTCCAGATCAAGAAACAATGCTCTTGGTACACATGGAGCCCAAAGTTACTGCAGCCCAATGGCATTATGCCAACAGTAAGCAATGGTGACATTCCCATGTCCTTCTGCTTACAATAAAGATAGTCCAATCAAAGTTACTCCCTGCAATTAGCGTTGCTGCTAATCCCTCATGAAACCAAGCACAGGTGAGCACCAAAAGACAAACTTCCATTCAAACAGATTATTATTTCAGTAAATAAAAAACAATTTTCTAGAATCACAGGATACCAACAACAAACTTAAAATGAATTTGAATCAAGAAACTGGGTATTAAAAAGAATTGATATTGTGGCCACCAGAATTAATCAGTGCATTAATTTCATATGAAGAGTGCTTTCCTACTGATGCAATAGTAAAACAAAAGGATACCTAATAAGCAAATCAGAATCAATCAACAACTATGCTATTTAAAAGGTCATGATTGCTATATTTGATCAACAGAATGCAGCAAAATGAATTCAACAATTTCCAAATCTACAATATTGCACCTAAATTTTCCTGTTTTATACTTGTGCATGATTGGTTAACAGTGAACACATCATATTAATTAATAGAAATGTTCACAATTAAGGGATTTCAGATGGTTCAGAACAAGCTATCATTGGTATATTTTAAACCCAACAATTTTACGTGCTGCTTGGTTTCAACTAATTTTTAAGTATAAAAGCAGCTCTCTTCTATATAGCTCATCTTCCACATTAGAGCAGAATCAGCATCACTCAATTCAAATGGTATAGCCAGTCATTTCCCCTTCATAAAATGAAACTGTGTGAAATAGTCATGCTTTTTTTAAAAAAAAGACTCCCTGAATAGGAAATTTAATGTAATTTAAAAGCAGTTTCTTTGTAGTTACCGATTTTCATAGGAGATACTTCAATTCATTCTGTAATTAGATTATAAAACTAAAAAGAGTCTCTTAAATATTTGCACTTTGCTATCCTCACTGTTGACTTATTTCAAAGCATCCCTTGATTACCTCACTCAATCAGCAACTATTTGGTACTTGCTAAAAATAAATGAATAGAAAATTTATTAGCTACTAGATGTTTTTCACTATTTAACACTTAAAAGATGGTCCAGGATTATTATGCCCTAGATCGCCCAACTCACTGTTCGATCTTTAAGAGTGCATAGCTGCAAGCTGTGCTGTTAATATTCCACTTGTCCTCAGAGTTCAGTTATTCTCCTCACTAACAAATCCTGCATGTTATTATGTCATTGGCACGCACTGGAGACCACGTGACCAGTCTTTAATTTCACGACCTCAGTCTTGAGGCACCCCACACACCACCACCCTCCCCCACCCCTTCTCCCGCACTGTGGTTGACAGAACTGAATATACAATTCTAATCTCCATTCTTTAGATCCTTTTAAATCAAGGAAAATACTTTTGTGTGGAAAAGACTGAGGTCAATAGAAATATACCATCTTGATAGTAGTCCTGAAGCAGGGTTTTGACTTGAAACATAGACAATTCCTTTCCCCAACAGATGCTGCTTGACTCTAGTTCCTTCAGCAGATTGTTTGTTGCTCCAGATCCCAGCATCTACAGTATCATGTCTATCAGAAATACAAACTGACTTCAGACAAGATTTGCCATGAAAGAAAATGTAGCGTTCTTTCTTATGACAACCCACAATTGTACCTCCACTGTGTTCCAGCAGAACCATACTCCAACTGAACATTACCTCACGTAAACCATACTGCATTAATACCTATAACCATATCCCAGCAGTCCAATAGAACAATCCTTCAACAATGCTGTATCCCCAGTAGCAATTGTGGAATGGTACCCCAACAACTTAGACTCAAGGAGAATGTCAATTTCAACAACTCCGCTGACATTTACTGCAAACCCACCAACTTCCACAGCCACCTAGACTACACCTCCTTTACCTTTTCTCCTGTAAGGACTCCATTCCTTTCTCTCAGATTCTGTGTCTCCTCCACATCTATTCTCGAGGAGGCCATCCACTCCAGGATGTCCAAGATGTTCTCTTTTTCAGGAAATGGTGTTTCCCCTCCACTGTGGTTCATGAAGCCCTCACCCACATCTCCTCCATTTCCCATACTTCTGCTCTCACCCCACCTCCCCCGAGAGCAAGGATAGAGCTCCCTTGGTTCTTGCCTTTCACCCCACTAGTGCATCATTCTTCAACATTTCCACCAGCTACAACGTAATCCCACCACCAGCCACATCTTCCCCTCCCCATCCCTTTCTGCTTTCCACAGGGACAACTCTATAATTCCCTGGTTTGCTAACCCTCCTCACCCATTCTCTCCACCTCCACAGGCACTTTCCCCTACAAACGAGGTGTAACACCTGTCCCTGCACGACCACCCTCACCACCATTCAGGAACTGAAATAGCCCTTCCAGGTGAAGCAGAGATTCACATGTACCTCCTCCAACTTTGTTTATTGCATTCGGTGCTCTTGACACAGCCTCCTCCACATCAGTGAAACCAAGTGCAGACTAGGTGATCGCTTTGCTGAGCGCCTGCACTCCATCTGTCATGGCCATCTGGAGCTCCAGGTTGTAAATCATTTCAGTTCCCCTCCCCATTAACACACTAACCTGTTTGTCCTTTGTTTTCTCCACTGCAAGGGTGAGGCCAAACACAAATTAGAAGACCAGCACCTCCACCTGGTAGTGTACAACCCAACATGGAACTCTCCAGTTTCAGGTGAACTGTTCCCCTTCTGTCCCTTTTCTCTCTCCTCCTGATGTACCCAGTTCCTCCAACTCAAACTCAAACCCAATCCCATCCCCCACTGATCACCCAGTTTCTTTCCCCTCCGCCACCCACTCCATTTGCCCATCATCCACACACTCCTCCCAGCGTCACCTATTGCTTGCCAGCTCTTGCTCCACCCTTTCCCCTCATCTCCTTATGCTAGGTCATCTCCCCTCTACTCTTTCGATCCAGATGAAGAATCACAAAACTTCAGCAGACAGGTCCAACAAGAATTTAACAAAGAAAATGGCATGTTGGCCTTAATTGCATTGGGGTTGGGTTTTAAGAACAGGAAGGTTTTGTTACAGCTATATAGGTTGTTGATGAGGTTACACCTGGAATACTGTGCACCTTACCTAAAAAAAGGATAAAGTAGCATTGGAGGTAGTTCAAAGGAGATACACCAGGGTAATTCCTGGGATAAGAGGGTTGTCCAGAGGCTTGACAGTTTGGGTCTGTATTCCTTGGAATTTAGAAGAATGAGGGTGAACTTCTTCAAACATACTAGATCTTAAGCAGGCTTAAGATGCATCACCCCAGGGGGCCACATACGAGTGAATGGTGCTATGGTTTTAAAAATAGGTTAACACTATTGAATGTATTAACCACGAATATAGAAGTTTTACACTATTTCTTTTGTACAATTTTTTTAAATTATGAATTAAATTTATTTTTGAAGTTTAAAAAAAAAGTGACATTAATAAGCAATTGTGCAATGAGCATCAGCTTAGGAAGAGCCCTGGATACCTTCACAACAGTAGCATCTATACTTTGCTAATCTATTGCAGTGTAGCTATGATACTTACATTTATTTGACAAGATGGAAAATTGCCCAAATAAAGCAGTACAGATCCAAAGCAGCCACCTACAGCCTATTAAATTCCTTCCAATGAATAATTGCATTTAAAATGTTTTTACTTTAATAATTTGTGGTGTCATAAACAAAATGCCTTAAGAATCAATGCACTGTATGATGGGATCTCAGATAAGCCTTGGCTTTATAATTTATTTTTTAATCAATATACAAGTGGTGTTTTATACATTATATAATGCAAAAATCAACAATATTTTAACCTTCATTCCAGCAGCATCTATCCTATCTCTGCACTCCCGTACCCTCCAAACAAATGCTTAACTCCGTTCTTAAATTTCTCTTTGTAATAAGTAACATCCAAAAAATGGGGATGAAGCAGTCTACTATTTCAAAATGTAAAATTATTTATACTTATTCCTTTTTTCATTTTTTTTTGCAAGACCTCCCTTCATTAATCAGCATTCAGATACAAAACTGAGTTATCCAAGGTGTGCAACTCAAAATTCAATGCAAATTAATTCAAGAATGGAAAAAACCATCTTCCAATCTCATGCCTTGTGAATAGCCAAAACAATCTGGGAGAGTTGCAGTTTTCTTGATGCAACGCCAGTTCAAGCTGTGACAACGCAGTTTTAATTTTTGTTTAAATTATAAAAATGCTACATGAATCTTCTTGTGACAACTAAAGAAACCGTGTCATACAGAAGGATTTGCATTAATTTTCAGATGCCTGTTAGAGATTTGATCAGCTGAATCTCACCAGAAACATTCAGTCCCCCTCCTTATTGGATCCTCCTGATTTATCATATGCATTGTGATACATAAGCAATTATCTTCATAAGTTGGTTTCTATTATTACAAAATATTAGATGCAATTAGGATACAATTTCCTAGGCAATTACTTAATTGTATTTTACTGCTGAGAATGATCTCTTGGCATTTTGTTTTACTGTGTTCATTCTGTATTTACTAAATTCAATTTTTTATTTTTTATGATCTGGGCATTGCTGGCAAGGTCAGTATTTATTGACCATTGCTATTTCTCCTGGTGAAAGTGGAGGTGATCTGCTGCCTTGAACTGTGACAATTCTTTTGGTGAAGGTACATACAACATTGCTGGGGAGGCAGTTCCAGGATTTCAACCCAGCAATGATGAAGAAATGGTACATTTCCAAACCACCAGCTAACTATGTCCTTCTTGATGGTAGAGGTCACAAGTTTGATTAGAGTTATCAGTATAGCTGAATGAAGTAAATGCATTTTGTAAATATCACATACCGCTGCCATGTTGTTCAAATGTTAGAAGGCATACTTGCTTAGGATGCATGGGTGAAAATCAAGTGGGCTGCTTTGTTTTGAATGGCATTTAGCCTTGTTATAGGCATGCAAGCTAACAGCTACTGCCACCCCCATCTCCCATAACTAATACACTTGAACAAATTGCCAAATAGCAATAAAAAAAATCCAAAGTACAAGAAATTCAATGTTGATGTGCATAAACTATTCCAACTGGTGCCAACATTGTACACAAGGGAGGGCGAGATGATGACCTAAGTATACAAGACAACTATTTTTAAGACAATTACATTGAAATGCTTACAAGCATTCTTCAAGTACTTTTCAAACTTGTTACATATTTGTACTTGAACCTCACAATGATAGATTTTTGAACTTCATTTTAATTGCAATAACTGAAGATGAACAGTAACTGTTGACAGTTTAATAAACAGAAAAAAAATCACAGACACTGCTAATCACTAAAGATAGCAATAGAAAATAATTAGCAAAAATCATTCTTAGGTTTGTTTCAAAATTATGTGACAAAGCTAACCAATTGCAAACACTCCAACACTTAAGTTCTTCCACCCTCCAACTGTTGCTGCTGTTCAGGTGCTCACTGAAAAGGTCTACAAATTATATGTGATCAAAATGCAAAACCTTGACCGAAATCTTAGTGCAATAGACAGAGATAAAACACAGTTGAACTCAGAATTTTAAGATATGCCAATATTTTTGAGTAGAAACTCCAATGAATGTACTCAAAGAAATTACATCACAAATTTTGTTTCTCAGTAAGGCAACTGATAAAGAATACAGCTGTGAAGCAAAATGCAATTGCAAAACATTATACATGTAGTCCTATTTGGAGCATTAGTCATTCTACTTACAAAGCAGTAAAACACCAAGACTTCTTCCATCAAATTTTTGATTTGCTTTGGTGATGCTTACAAATGAAGTAAACAATATAATTCTGCAAGTATCACATGCATTGTTGTTAGCTGCAAATGCTTCCAATGAAAACATTAACACTCCCTTGGCATGCTATAGCAGCTCTCTGCAGGCAATTCTAACACAAACACTTATCAACCAACAATAATTTAACATTATTTTAAATCATACATCATGAGAGATTTCCAATCCACTCAAGAGTTAAATTATATTTTAAAAAAAATCACTGAACTCCACCTGCCCAAAAATTCACCTGCACCCTTCCTCCCAGGGAGGCCATCAGTTCTTTTGTTTACCCATCCCTAACCATTTCCTACCTGGTTTGATCTACAATTTAAAAGATTGGTTTGCTATTTGATGATTCTGTGGCCAATTTTTGTTCTTGTAAATGGTTCCCAATTAGATATCTTAAATGATTTGGGTAGTACATGTCCAAAAGGCAGTAGTCACCCTTGGCAGCCCAATACTGGATCAGCCATCCACAGGCTGATGAGAGGCAACTTAAATGCAGGATGGCCAGCTGCTTTGCAAATGAAGGCAAACCCATTAACAACAGTTGGCCATTCAAGAAAACTTTTAGCATCTTGATGATGACCGCTGTTGATCAGTCAGGAAAGAATTATTGACCAGCAGTGGTCAGGGAATTAATGGGCTACAAGTAGTGAAGACAGTCAGAAATTCAAAATCCAAAAGTTTCTCTAATTCATTCCCAGTATACAGAAGGTTGTTCTGTTCAAAATTACTGCAATCTAGTCCCTTGAGAAGAGCAGTCATATGTCAGAAGCCACAGGCTTTTTTGAAAATATCAGAAATAGTTTGGTATTTGTGTGAATGAGAACTAGTTTCAAGACAAATTTTTTTTGATAGTTACACTGCTTTAAGCAAGCATACTATTATTAGGTAATACATTGGTTCAATGATAAATTAACTCAAAAGCTTTGACATCTTGTTTTTTTTAAATTTATACAGCACGGTAACAGGCCCTTTCAGCCCATATGGGCGGCACTGTAGTGTAGCAGTTCGTGCAATGCTATTACAGTGCCAGCGATCGGGGTTCAATTCCGTCGCTGTCTGTAAGGAGCTTGTACGTTCTCCCAGTGTCTGTGTGGGTTTCCTCTGGGTGCTCTGGTTTCCTCTCACATTCTAAAGACATACGGGTAGGTTAACATGGGTTTAAAATGGGCGGCACGGACTCGTTGGGCTGGAACGGCCTGTTACCGTGCTGTATAAATAAAGTTTTAATAAAAAAGTTTATCCACTTGTAAAGACTGTGATGGATCCTTCTTGAGAAGAAACATCAGCCAGTATCCAAGGGCAATTACTAGACCAGGTTTTGATATTTATTTCTCAAGATGCTTTACTAAAGCATTACTTTGACTAACCAGAAAGAAACTCATTAAGATGTGGAAAGTTGATACTGGCTGATTCAAGCTATTAATGACAAAATAAGCAAGAAAAGTTTTTATTCAGAATACTATCAGGGATATAGATGAACCAAGTCATGTCTGTCTGATTAAGAACAAGCATATCTTACTCAATGCACTGAAGATGTCACAAATATTTAGGTTGGTCCTGTGTCACATGACTCAATGTCTAATCAGTAGAGCCAGACATGCTTTCTTCAAGGACATCTTAAATGCAGCATGCAACAAGAACCATCAACTATGCACAAAACTCAGGTTCTACCTTTCAAAGGTACCTGAATTATGGCAGAAAATCATTATTTCAGCAAACAGCTTGTACTACCACCACTTCGGCATGCACCAAACACAGTGCCAAATGCTGGTTCACTCTGATATTTGTCTGTAAATTAATTCCAACCTCCTGCTTTTCCTTTGTACATTTCTGCCCTTTCTTCTCAACAAAAGATTGCTAAAAAAGCTCTTAGAATCATCACCCTGTATTCACATACTGCTTTAACTGTCCCTATGCTTTTCAATTTCACTGACAAGTAATTTCTCCATTCCAGTAATGGTGTGCTTCTCATACTACTTCAAATTTGTGCCTGAACCAAAGCTATGAGAAAATCCAAGGAAACTGGATGCAAGTACAGCAGTTTAATCTATCATAAATTGGCTATAAGCCATTAAATTAAAATCAATAAAAAAAAATGTTAACTTGAGGCATGCAGACCAACAGATAAATCATGGAAGTCGCAAGAGCAATGTGAGAAGTACATTTTAATGAATGCAAACAGAGGCACATAAGGAATTAGACAATGCAAAATAATAAAAGTGATATTTCCTTCCTTGCTCTGAATCAACTGGTGACAAAAAAAATAAAACTGCATGTCAAATTGCTCATTTCAGTGGCTTAATTTCAATTAGAAAAGTTAATTAGTTTAGAGACACAAGAGACTGCAGGTGCTGGAATATGGATCAAAAGTAAACTGCTGGAAGAACTCAGTGGGTCAAGCAGCATCTGTGGAAGCAAAGCAATGGTTGGACTTTTGGGTCAAAACCCTGCATCAAGACAGAGTGCAGAAGGAAGATGACCAGTATATCAAAGTGAGAGGGAAGAGCGAGACAGAAGCTGGTAGGTGAAAGGTGGAACCAGATGGGGGGGCAGGAGGAATGGGTAGATGGAGCCAGTTGGAAGAAGCAGAAGGGAATGAGTTGAGATACAGGCTGGTAGGTGATAAGTGGAACCAGATAAGGAAGGGATGATGGGTGGATGGAATCAGATGGGAGAAGGGATAGGAAAGTAGGAAAGGTGAGCCAAGGGAGAAGAAACCCAGGTAGATCCACCCTTGGCGTGTGGAGGAACAAAGGGATCTTGGGGTCCACGTTCACAGATTCCTCAAGGTTGCCGCGCAGGTCGATAGGGTTGTTAAGAAGGCGTTTGGTGTGTTGGCCTTCATTAGTTGGGGTATTCCATTCAAGAGCCACGAGGTAATGTTGCAGTTCTATAGAACTCTGGTCAGACCACACTTGGAGTATTGTGTTCAGTTCTGGTCCGCCTCATTATAGGAAGGACGTGGAAGCTTTAGAGAGGGTGCAGAGGAGATTTACCAGGATGCTGCCTGGATTGGAGAGCATGTCTTATGTTCTATGTAGATAGGTTATAGGGGTGAGGGAATAGAAAAGTGAATAGGGGTGAGGGAATAGAAAAAGTGAATAAAGGGAGAGAGACTTTGGTGGACTGGTGGGAATGGGAAAGGAACACAGTGGGAGTGAGTTGCTTGAAATTGGAATATTTGATATTCATACCATTGGGCTCTAGCTACCCAAGCAGAATACAAGGTGTTGTTCTTCTCATTTGCATTTGGCCTTACCGTGGTAGTAGAGAAACCCAAGGACAAACAAGTCAGTATTGGAATGGGAAGGGAAGCTGAAATGACTTGCAACTGGAAGCTCAAGATGGCCGGCGCAGACACAGCAGTGCTCTACAAAACCGTCGCCTAGTCTATGCTTGGTCTCACCAATGCAGAAGAGGTCACATTGCGAGCACCAAATGCAACAGAACAGGTTGAAGAAAGTGTACATGAATCTCTGCCTCACCTGGAAGGGCTGTTCCGGTACCTGGATGGTGGTGAGGTAGAGTAAAAACACTAATTTACCTTATCGGAAATTTGAATTATCAGAAAGATGAAGCTCATTAAAATTAACAGATATGACAGCATTAGGTATTTTATCAAAACAAATGAATTAACCTTCCATTCATCTTAAATGCATTTGGATACCTAAGTATTTAGTTGTTCAGGTGATTAAAAAAAACTAAAGGCAGAAAAAAAACACCAAATTCTATCACAGAGTACATCTTCTAATCTAGTCATAACCTCCTCCGTCTTCTTAACACAAATAATAAAGCTAATGAACATTATATAGCTTCCTCCTGTGCTTCTCAATATCTATGTGCATGAAATGATTCCACTATAGCATGAATCTATTAAGGCAAAATTAACAAAAAAATATTTGGGTAAAAAGGAAATCTGATATTAATGCAGAAATTTTAGAAATAGCCTTTTCATCCATCAGCACTTGAAGAGGAAAATGTCTATGTTAAGTCTCCACCCAAAAGAATAGTCTTTCTTTTTAGATGCTGACCATTCACTGTGAAATCCCCCATTTAATTACCCAATATATTCTGGATCATGGACAAGATGATGAATGTTGTCGTCTTCAATTAGCACTATTGTCATGAAACACAAGCCAGAAATTTGCTCACAGCTGTTCTACTATGCTGCTGCACCTTTGGTAGCAATGTTGTAAAAATTTTGTTTCTGTGTGTAAACATATCTTTTTAGCTACCTAGAGAGCTTACTTCAGAAGAGCAAGAACACATTGTTCACAACACACAATACATACTATTTAAGAAGTCAAATGTATTTCTTGCAAACCATTGCGCAAGCAAAATTAACTGTAGCTGAAAACTGCAAATATGTATACACAACATCAACAATTTATCTGAGAATAACAGAATAATTAGATGATCTTTCCAATATAGTAAAAGCAATTTGATGTTTATTTGCTGACCAAGGTGCCCATCTAAGTTAGTCCCATTTATCTGCATTTGGCCCACATCCCACTAAACCTTTCCCATCCATATACCTTCCAAGTGTCTTTTAAATGTTGTTATTGGATCCGCCTTAACCAATTCATCTGGCAGCTTGTTCCATATATGCACCACCCTCTGCACGAAAGAAGACACCCTTTAGGTCCTTTTTAAACCTTTCCCCTCTCACCTTAAAACCTGTGCCCTCTAGTTTTTGATTCCCTTTCCCTGGGAAAAAGACCGCACATTCATCCAATCTATGCCCCTCATCATTTTATACACCTCTGTAAGGTCACCCCCTCAGTCTCCTGCACGCTAATGAGTAAAGTCCTAGCGTGCCCAACCTGTCCCTATATCTCAGGTCCCCGAGTTCTGGCAACATTCTCATAAATCTTCTTTGCCATCTTTGCAGCTTTTGTAGGAGCTGAAAAGTTCTGGTGGAGGGAATTCAATCAGGGGCATTGGTTCTTTTCTTCTCTTTGTGGATTCTGCCTGGTCTGCTGAGAGTTCTCAGCATTTCCTATGTTTGTTTCCAACTTCCTGGTCAGTGTCTTGCAGCTCCACCATTTCCTTTTTTCCCCTCACTCTTCCTGCTTTCATCATTCGTGTTCGCATCTTTTCCAGACAAATCAACTGAGTAACAAGCCTATACCACCTTCACTCAGCAGGTGCCATCAATACTTGTATAATTCAGTCTCTCTGGGATTCCCTCCTATCACAGACATTCCCTTATTCTCTCCACCTCTTTCACCTTCTCTCAAATTTAAAATATATTTGATTTCTAAATCTGATGCCAGTTACCCACCTGAATTGTTGATTTGACTTCTCCCTCCAGTGATGCCGCCTGACCTGATTTTTCCCAACATTTTCTGTTTTATAATAATAGTTCCTGACTCGAAAATATTTCACCATTTCTTCATCGTAGTTGAGTCCAAATCCTTGACCTCTTTCCCCAACAACAGTGTGAATACCTTCATCAGAAGAATACAGCAGTTCAAGGCAGTGGCTCACCACCATGTCAAGTATAATTAACAATGGGATGGGCTATAGATGTTGCCCTTAATAACAGTACCCATAATATTTTAACATTCATTTTTCCAGATAAGACTATAAAAATCTACTATCGGCAATTTTCATTCTACTGAGCGACCTAGAATAGTGTCTTTCATACAATGGCATTGCTCTGTAATGTTGTTGACAACTATTACATCACATAGAAATTCCCTTGCAAAATAAAAAACAAGAAAAACACTAAAGTACATTGCCTAAACTATCTATATTTCAGACAATGTGGACCATACTGAACTACAGCTTCAACAAAAGAATATTACAAAAAGTTTAGTACTTCCCTAATTTGAACAGGAGGAGTACAGCAATAAGCACTCAAATCACCATGGCACATCAATAACATTTTAATTGAGCAGTTTTCTAAACATATCTCAGCAATTACCAAAATGTACTGTAAGTCATTTCAAAAGTGATAGACACCTATAGCTAATGAACATTAACTTACACAGGCTGATAAATATGGTCACTGTGAAGTAAATGAGAAATGTTCAAAGCATCAAGATCATAAGATGGCCAGCAGCAGGAAACTAAGCTCAGTCAACATGCTTTGCATAAAAAAACTGGATGTTAGTCTCAAGAGTTCAGGCGACATTCTAAAGTGAATTATTCTACACACGAAACAAGAGTTGCATTACGATTGGCCACACACTCCTTAATACATCAAATATATAACTTAACGAAACTCTGATGAAATGCATCTGTTACCAATCCAAAAACAGCCAATATATCTGGAGCTATACGTGCAGTCAGCTAGGATCTGTTCTCAGCAACTTCCTGTACCTTATCCATACATTATCAATTGGTAGCTTGGTTCCCCCCCAAGATTTACACCTTATTCATAAAATATGCAGCTATAATATAAATTACTGTACCAAGTACATTGCAAGTGAATGTAATACTTACATTGTCAACTTGGCAGTAACTTTCAGTTTTAAACTTCCCATTTATGATTAACTTAAGAGATTATTACACTGAGGGGCTAGGGCTCTGTATAAAGTAATGGAAGACCCTATATGATAGCCTCTTCAAATTGTTCCAGGCAAACTTGGTAGCATCGTTGGTTTGGTGATAGCCCATTTCCTCCAACTGAGACAGGTGATCCACCTGAACCAAACTAGCAGAAAAATCTCTTGACACCCACTGTTCAGGGATACCACTGCCTTTATGCAGGACAGGGAAGTGGAGACTTACCTCATCAGCTTGGACTAGGAGAAGGCCTTTGACAGGATATCACACATTTACGTAATGGACGTGCTCTCCAAAATAGGCTTTAGGGAGGGAATCAAGAATTGGATCCAAATGCTCTACACAGATATCAATAGGGCAATTCAAATCAATGGCTAGGAAACAGACGGCTTCCCCATCAAATTTGGAGTAAGGCTGTGTTGCCCACTCTCTTTACTTGTTTGTGTTACATAGAACCCTTTGCCGAATCCATCAGGAAGGATGCAGGCAGAAGAGGAGTGACAATGCCAGGCAGTGGGACCACACAGATCAAAACCTCCCTGTACATGGACAACATCACTGTTTTCTGCTCAGATCCAATATCGGTCCACAAATTGATTAGCTTTGCAAACAGTGGGAGCTGGCCTCAAGAGCCAAAATCAACTGCAGGAAGAGCAAGGCTATACTTTTGGCAAATGGTCTCACCGATCCTACGTTCCCTTCACGGTCAAGTCTGACTACCTGAAGCTGCTGGGAATCTGGTTCAGAGGAGCCAAAGCATGGAACAAAAATTGTCTGTAGCCTTTAGGCAAGGTACAACAACAATTGGGAATGTGGAAGCGACACTCTCTCTTGATAGCAGGCAAAAACCTGGTCATCAGGTGCAAGGTGCTCAGTACTGCTGTACATGGTGCAGGTTTGGCCTATACCCTGTTCCTCCGCTGTGGCAGTCACCCGAGCCATCTTCCATTTTGTCTGGGCATCCAAGATGGAGCACATCCTGCATGCCATGCAAGTTCCCAGAGAAGGGCCATTATCTTGTGCCTTGTCCAACAATTATCCTTCAACAAACAGCATCAACAGTTTAACTGATTACTAATAAGACAGTTTGCATTATCATGTTGCAAAATTAATTGTCAAATTTCCATGCACAAAATTAGTGAGTACATTTCAAAATATTTAATTGATTGTTGAACTCATATGGTAGCACTCTCACCCCCCAAGCCAGAATGTTAATGGTTAAAGATCCTGCCATAGGGGCCCAAGCATAAAATTTAGAGTGATTCTATTTCAGTGGTGAAGGAATGCTGAACTTAGGGTTGATAACATTGTACAGGTGATCCTGGCATTACAGCTGTTCAAGATAACGGAAATTCACCCTTACAGGACTCACAAAACCCAAAAATTTGAGATATGGAAATAAAATCCACTCTTGCAGAATTTATAAGTAGATAAATATTTTTTTTCAACTTGCATTTCTTGAAGAATGCGCAGGCAGTGCAGCTTTGTGTTACAGAAAATTGCAATATAGACCATTTTCTAGGAATGCAAACCCCCTCCCACGCCTAACACAGAGGTTGCTCGTATTCCAACAAGGGATAACTTGTGGTCAGAGAGTTACTCAACTGTATCCCACAGATTTATGCACACAATTTCTTCAACTAAACAACACCATACTAAATTGGAAAATCTTTGCCATGAATAATTTAAAAAAAAACAATAGATTTTATGCCTTAAGTCACGGAACAAAATTGATTAGCACACAAATTGGGTGGAGCAATGGCAGATGAAACTTAATCCCAATAAATGCAAGGTGATATATTTTGGGAGGTCTAATGATAGTTTATACACTGTAAACAATAGGAAGTACTGAAAAAAAAGATGAACAGTCTGCAATCCCAAAACGTGGCAGCACAGGTAGGGCTAAATTGACCCTCACATGTTCTCACTCTCATTCCTCTCTGCTTCAAATTCATCTCCCTTCCAGGGGAGCAAGAGGCAGCAGTATTCAGGCCTCTGGCCTGAGGTCCTGAACCATTAAGGGAACTGTGAAGGCCACAGCAAAGCAATGGGAAAGATCGGAACCCTGACATGACAATTGTTAATAAGACACCAATAACTGGACAGGCCCAACATAACTGAGGCTCAACCATCCCACAGGACTAAATGCATAAAGCCTTGCCACTCCTGGTGAAGCTACTCAAAACTGGGGGAGACTGTGAATAAAGTAAACCAAGCCAACAGTATGAACACAAGTAGATGAGTAGGGAGAGTTAGGGGTACAGATTTGTAGTCGAGGAAGCATCCTAGGTTGATAAGGCTGTAATAAGAACAATAATTAAGAAATCCAAATCCTTTCAAATTTGGTTTGCAGTTATGCAAGTGCCCTGGTCACCACATAGCTAAGGGCTTCCAAGTTCATGGTCAGCTACATGGTTACATTGTGGATGCTTCTTTTTATGTTGTTTGGGCTAGCCTGATGATTTCTGGTCTGCCATCCCTTCCACAATCTTCCCCACTCCACCTATCTGGAAAATTGACACCCTATATCAAAATCATATGGGACAGCCATATTTCCTTTCAGACACAGGAAATTCCAAACAATATGGGACTGATGGTAGCCCTAGCTGCTCTGTAAGAGGGGACATTAAATTAAAATCCCATCTGCTCTCTCAGGTGGATGTACACGGTCCTATTGTACAACTTCAAGGAGGAACAAGGGTGTTACCCTTTACATTCCGGCCAAAATTATTCCTCAATCAACATCAAAGAAACAGATTAGTCATTATTGTATTGCTTTCATGGGAACTTGTAAACTGGCTACAGAAATTTCCTACATAATAACTGCAACTACATTTCAAATGCCTTGCATTTCCCTTTCAGTGTTTTAGGATGACCCAAGACCAATCTGCCTTTTTTCCCGTGACATTCTGAAATCTCTAAATTCTCTTCCTTTCCAGTTTCATGTTGCTTCAAGCAGCCTTCTATACCCCTTGGTAGTATTGCAAGCCTCCCTTACATTGACCCCAACCACTGAAATACAGTTTTAGCTATACAATCCAGTGTACTGTTTCACAGAGACATGGCTCACCACCAATTCGCCTGGCATGGCACTCCAGCCAGAGGGTTTTTCGATCCCAGCATCGGGTAAGGGAAAAGGTGGCCGTATCTGCTTTATGATAAATTCATCGTGGTGCATGGACGCGGCAGTCTTGTCCTATTCCTGCTCCTGCAGTCTGGAACATCTGGCAGTGAACTCCCAACCATTCTACCTACCAGAGGAGTTCTCCGCTGTCATCCTGACTGGAGTCTACATCTCGCCTCAGGCAGACATCAAGCTAGCACTTGAGGAACTAAGTGATGTAATCAACACCCCGATGCCTGCCACATCATGGTGGGAGATCTTAATCAGGCTAGCTTGAAGAAGTCTCTGCCTAACTACTACCAACACATCAACTGCAACACTAGAGGGCCCAACACACTTGACCACTGCTATACCACCATCAAGAATGCCTACCACTCCATCCGTCATCCATACTTTGGTAAATCCAACCACCTGACTGTGCTGCTTCTGCCTGTGTCCAGAGACTGAAGAGCATGGCATCAGTGAATAGGACTATGAGGAGCTGGAAGGCAGAAGTGGAGGAGTGAATTCGGGATTGCTTCGATTTGGTGGACTGACCACGTTCAAGTATTCGTCAGCATACCTAAATGAATATGCCACAGTCATCATCAACTTTATAAGGACATGAGAAACAAAGAACTGCAGATGCTGGAATCTAGATGAAAAAAAACAAGATGCTGGAGGAACTCAGCAGGCCAGGTAGCATCCGTGGAGAAAAACAGACGGTCAACGTTTTGGGTTAGGACCCTTCTTCAGGACTGAAGATAGGAAAAGGGGAAGCCCAGTATATGGGGGGGGGGGGGAGAGAGAGAGAGAAACAGAGCAGTGATAGGTGGATGTAAGAGGGGAGGCAGGGTGGGCACAAGATGGTGATAGGTAGATACAGGTAAGAGATAGTGATAGGCAGGGGCAGGGAAGGAGGGGAGAGCAGATCCAGAGGGATGGGTCAAAAGTATGGAGGTGGGTGCCCCATGGGAGGAGGGGAGGAGAGGAAAGAGAGAGGCTAGGAAAGGGAAGAAGAGGCATGGTGCGGAGGTGGGGTTTGGTTTACAGTGGGAGAATTCAATGTTCATGCCTTTAGGTTGTAAGGTTCCAAGACGGAAAATGAAGTGCTGTTCCTCCAGTTTGCGTTTGGACTTCTAGCAGTGGAGGAGGTTGAGGACTGACATATCAGTGATGGGGTGGGAGGGGGAGTTGAAGTGACTGGCAATGAGGAGATGCAGATGGTAGTTACAGATGGAATGCAGGTGTTCAACGAAATGGTCACCTATTCTGCGTTTGGTCTCACCAATGTAGAGGAGGCCCACACTTTGAGCACCGAATGCAGTAGATGATATTAGGGGAGGTGCAGGCAAATCTCTGCCTCACTTGAAAGGACTGTTTGGGTCCCTGGATGGAGATGGTCTTGGGGCAGGTGTTACACCTATGGCAGGGGTGGGGGCAAGTCCCCAGGGTGGGGAAGGAGTAGTGAACTAGGGAGTCATGGACAGAGCAGTCCCTGTGAAAGGCAGAAAGGGGTGGGGAGGGGAAGATATTGGTATTGGTTTACTATCATCACTTGTACCAAGGTACAGTGAAAAACTTGTCTTGCAAACCGATCATACAGGTCAATTCATTACACAGTGCAGTTACATTGAGTTAGTACAAAGTGCATTGAGGTATACTGCTCTGCTCCCTACACACACATGACTGTGTGGCAAAGCACAGCTCCAATGCCATAAACAAATTCATCAACGACATCACTGTTGTTGGATGAATCACAGGTGGTGATAAATCAACATACAAGACAGAGATAGGACATCTGGTTGAATGGTGCTGCAACAATCATTTCTCACTCAACCTCAGTAAAACTAAAGAACTGATTATTGATTTCAGGAGGGGAAGGAGAGAGAACATGCACCAATCTACATGGAGGTACAGGGAGGTGGGGGGGTGGGGGCGGGGGGAGGTGAAGAGAATCAGCAGTGGAGAGGATCAGTAGCTTTAAAATCCAGGGTGTTTAACATATTGGATGACCTGTCCTGCGCCCAGCACATAGATGCAATCACAAGGAAGGCACATCAGCGTCTTTACTTTCTTAGGTTAAGAAAGTTCGGCTTGTAAATTTGCCAATGACACCACTGTTGTTGGCAGAATCTCAGATGACGATGAGGAGGCATACAGGAGTGAAATAGATCAGCAGGTCGAGTGGTGTCGCAACAACAACCTCACACTCAACATCAGCAAGACCAAGGAATTAATTCTGGACTTCAGGATGGGAAGTTGGGAGAACACAAACCCATCTTCATTGAGGGGTCAGCAGTGGAAAGGGTGAGCACCTTCAAGTTCCTGGGCATTAACATCTCAGAGGATCTACGTTGGGCCCAACACATTGATGCAATCACAGAGGAGGCACGCCAACAGCTCTATTTCCTTAGGAGTTTGAGGAGATTGGGTATGTCACCAAAGACTCTTGCAAATTTCTGCAGATGTACCGTGGAGAGCATTCTGACTGGTTGCATCACCGCCTGGTGTTGAGGCTCCAATGTGTAGGATCGAAAGAGGCTGCAGAGCATTGTAGACTCAGTCAGCTCCACCACAGGCACAACTCTCCCCATCATCAAGGGTATCTTCAAGAGGCGATGCCTCAAGAAGGCAGCATCCATTATTAAGGACCCTCACCACCCGGGACATGCCCTCTTCATGTTGCTACCATTGGGGAGGAGATCAAGGAGCCTGAAGACCCACACTCAATGTTTCAGGAACTGCTTCTTCCCCTCTGCCATCAGAATTCTTCCTCTTTTGCACTGTTTATTTATTTTTGTAATTTAGATTTTTTTTGTCTTTATGTCTTGCATTGTACTGCTGCCACAAAACAACAAATTTCACAACCTATATCAGTGATAATAAACCTGATTCTGATTGTCACCAAACACTCTCAACAATACATTTGTTGAAGTTCATTAAAGTATCCTGACTGGTTGCATCATGGTCTGGTACGGCAATTCGAATGCGCAGGTACACAAGAAGCTGCAGAGAGTAGTGGACTCAGCCCAATACATCACGGGCACATCCACCCCCCCCCCCCCCCCCCCCCCCCCCCCCCCCCCCCCCCCCCCCCCCACCACCATCAGTTGTAGGCAAGGCAGCAATATCTATCATCAAAGAGCCCCACTATCCAGGCTATATCGTCTTCTTGCAACTACCATTGGGCAGGAGGTACAAAAGCCTGAAGTCCCACACCACCAGGTTCAAAAACAGCTACTTCCCTTCAACCATTCGGTTCTTGAACCAACCTGCACAACCTTAATCACTACCTCAGTAATAACAACACTATGGCCACTTTGCACTATAATGGACTTTGTTCTAATTGTGTTCTTTCTTGTAGAAATTGTGTATAATTTATGTTTAATTTGTTTTTCTTGTGAATGCTGCTCATCTGATACTATGCGCTTGTGATGCTGCTGTAGGTAAGATTTTCATTGCACCTGTGCATACATGTACTTGTGCATATTACAGTATACTCAACTTTGACTTCTATTTCTCTTTAAGAATTTTCTCAGAACACATTGGGATATTCTTGTATCATTCAGTCCTTTTTTTGATCATTTAGAATCTTTGCAGTTATGGAGTGACTTAGAATGCTTTTACATTACACACATTACATAAGTGTAAGACATTGTGGTTGCCAAGTACCAGAGTATGCTAATTCACAAAATGCCTTCATGTGTCCCACACAATTTATGCTATTAGTAAGAAATAATGCACTTCATTCACAGAATACAATTGATGACTATTCTTAAATCAGCTGTCGTAATTTTGATGACAGAAAATTACAGCTTTAACCCCATTTCTGAATGGATTTTTTTCCACCATGCTTTGAATAGATTTATTTTTAAAATGTAGAATTATCAGTGAAAAGTTATTTATTGGTAAATGGAATTTAAAATTTTCATCTAGCTATCATTAAAACAACAACTTGAACTTGTACAGCATCTTTAGCTCATAAAATGACACAATATTGTTCATGGGGTTACTAAATAAATTTGAAACTGAATCACAAGTAACATTAGTGAAGATGCTTATGTGGATTGTTTGCATTGAGATAACTTACTATACCAGCCTGAACAATTCAACACATTTTTTTTAATGTTTCATTGGAAAAATCCAGTAAAGCTTTCCATTTCTTGTTCATAGTTAACAGAAAATGCAAATGCAATCTCAGTGTTTATTTCTAGGACAACACACCTGCTTTCAGTTCATTGATAACTGTTGGCAAGCCAAAATGTGTCAGTGCAAAATGTTAGATATCAGAAAAAATGCAATGAAAGTCAAGGCTTTTCATATTTCAACAATGGTACCTTCAAAAGGTTTCTTCACAATGCTTCAATATAGTTCCACATTTACATCAATACCCTTGACATTCAGTGACATTACCGTCAGAGTCCCTCATCATCAACCTCCTGTCAGTTACAAATGACCAGAAACTCAACTGGACCAGCCACATGAGCAAGTCAGAGGCTGGGTATCCTGCACAGACCAAATCACCTCCAGACACTGCAAAGACTTTCCTTCAACCAGAAAGGCACAAGTCAGGAAAGTGGTATTTCCTGGAAGAGGGAAGTTCCAACAACCCCCAAGAAGCTCAACACCATCCAGAACAAAGAAGTGCACTTGGATGGCAGCCTGTCCAGTACCTTAAACAATCATTCCCTCTACCACCACTGCAGAGGTTGCACCATAAATAAAATGCACTGCAATAATGCAGGCTACTTTAACAGCACCTCCCAAATCCAAGACTGCATGAGAAAATAATATCTTTAGATTCCCACCCATCATGCACCATTCCAATTTGGAAATATAAATCACCATTCTTCCATTGTTGCCGAGTCTAAATCTTGGAGCTCTCTACCCAACAGCTATATAGGAATATCTTCACCAGAAGGACTGCAATAGTTCAAGTCAGCAGCTCACCAAAACACAGACAATTAGAATGGGCAATAAATGCTGGCCTTGCCAGCAATGCTCAGATCCTGAAGAATTAATAAAAAAATATACTGACAAATGAAATAGCAATAATTTTGTTAGTTCCAAATTGCTTTGGCACATGCCTTTATTTTCCTGTACATGCATATAATTTGGCCATTTACTTAAGTCACTAATAGCCATTGTTTATCGATAAGCAAACTGCCACACCTAAATAGTCAGCATTGCTGCAATACATAGATTAATGGATCAAGATTTTATTTCCAGTGCCCATCATGGTTATTTTAAGATAAAATACTTCAAGTGGCAAATAAACAAAGTGTGATTTAAGGTGAATCATGGTTATACCACATTACATAATGATATCTTCCATTAAATTGTGGTAATTGGCATAAATTAATCTGATACAATGTGTTAGTAAACAGAATGATCAACTACACTTAATCTCAATCCATAATAATCAAATTCTGAGCTCCCTCTCTCCTCATCATTCCCCCACTAGGCCAGAGAGGGTTGGCTTCATAGAGAAACACCAGCTACATCCTTCTCAAGGGTCACTTCGACCCATCTGCATACTGCAATACAAAAGTCAGAGACAAGCCAGAGACCCAAATGCAGAGTACAAATAGACTGAGCTGACAGGCTTGATCACTTCCCACCCAACCCTTCAGCTTTACACCAAGGTTGGCATAGTAGCAGGGTCACCAACCTTGAATAAAACAAGGCAAGTGCAGGCAAGAAATGAACTTACTTAACAAAAATGGTTCCCTTCACTGATAAATTACACAGTTACAAATCAAGGCTAACATTCATCACCGATGAAGTAACATGATAACAAGTATAACAAAATGTGGCTCATATTATACAGAAATTCTTCATACTTCAATAAAAAAACAAATTGATTTACTTTATTTATACAGCACGGTTACAGACTCTTCCAGCCTAACGAGTCCACGCCACCCATTTAAACCCATGTTAACCTACCCATACGTCTTTGGAATATGGGAGGAAACCAGAGCATCAGAGGAAACCCATGCAAAATTTAGCAAATAGCTTTAACTTAAAAATTCATACATAAACTCATTTTCACTTCGAATGAACAAAGAATTATTCAACAGAATTGCAGTATAGACATCTCCAAAATTCAGTGCTTACTTTCAATTCCGCACTCACTCCACCATAACACATTGACTTTTGAGGAGGTGCTAGAGTAATAATATCCATGCATGAGCCAAAGAGAAAGGAAGTAACTACCCTGCTTCCCATATTTAGCAGAACTCTCTCCTTTGCAGCATGGATTAAAACAAAGTCCAATCTATACCTAATAAGTACAAGCAAAGCAATTGAGGACCGATCCTTACCCATAAGTTAAAGCTGAAAGATTGCGATTTTCCTAAAAAGGCAAATCACAGAGCATGAGGCCAAATTAAGCTAGCTGACAATCAGCAATTCCGGCTCTCAGCCATTCATGGCTCAGAACATCCTGCACTCAGCCAAATATACAAGCCCAAGATGAACTAAAGGTCACGTGCCAGCATATCTGATGTCCTGCTCCACGATTAAACTCATCATCACATCCAGCAGTGGTGCATTTGGACCTTCAGATTTATGATTAGGATAGCTGGCAATACAGGCAGCAACCCTACTCACTTGAGTAGGGTCGGTCAGCCTGTGGAAAAAGGCTAGGACAAGTTCTAGACTTATTTTGCTTTACCTTATTTTTAATCATTCATCAGTTAAACTGAATTTTGCTTTAAATTTAAATTTTATAAAATCTATTTGAATAATTTTCACGGATCCCAGCAGTGCTATCAAAGACCTTGAGGGATTCTGGGAGTGGGATCTCAACGGAATGCCACCGAGGCCAACTTACCTTGTGGAGCCTGCTCCACTTCTCAAATGTAGAGGGCCAGCTCAGTTTGCTCTCCCCATCTAGAAATACTCACTCAGGCTTGGCAGCCACCACAGGCAAAGGGTCCAAGCCATGTTCAGTGTAATCCCACCAACTGTCTTTTGTTCACAATTAATTTAACACCTCTGACTAGTCCTCTATAGTTTTAAGATATAAATGCTATTCTGTATCTCACAAGAAATCAGGTTACATTGGTGTTGTTTACACTATAGTCATTATAATGCTGAATTATATTATCTTCGACACAAAATTGAAATGATTTGGTTGGCAATCTGGTAATGCAGATCCTCATTGTACTTTTCATGAGTAGAATAAACTGTCACAGTATCAAGAAATGAATATTACTTTCACTTTGATTTTCTCCTGCTCCTGTGTGTAAAAGGAATGAGCCTATTTATAACCCAACTATCCAGCAATAATGCTGTTAATGTTTAAGGTGAAAATGAAAAGGTAAACATTCATCTATGAAATCTAAATACCCATATTTGAAAAAAAAACAATCCAACAAAGAAAACCATCCTGTGCCTAGTAAATTATATTGTACTATTTGAACACCTCAATTCAAGGTTTACCACCATCAGTAACAGAAAATACCACCCTCGCCCTATGATGCACTTCTAAAAGACAGCTACATGATCTTCACATGATTTTAAAACAATTTATTTGACTCAATAAGACTCCTTTACCAAAAAAAGGTAAAATTAATATAAAAACTGTACTGGAGTGAGAGCATGCACACCCTATGGATTGAACTGAGTTTGCATTCAATGCTACACGATGCAATTATTAAAATACAACCAAAATGTAAGAAAGGGAATTCTGCTACACTAAAAAGATAAATTTGCTGCAGAATTAAGTACACAAAACATACTTCAACTTCCTTTGCTATTGGAAACATGATATTACTTATTTTATCTACTCAGCTCTTGCAATCAATCGTAAAACCCGCCCCACAAAATAAACCCACAGCTCCTTGCCCCTTGAACAAAAATAGCTATGCATTTTAATTGCAGTATGACTAAATGCAAAGGAAGAAACTTTAAAATTAATATAAAGTAAATAAATTACTCTAAGTAAGCATGCAAAATGCAGACCCTCTTCCCATTCAACTGCAATAGAATTCACAATACTATTAGGGCATCTATTCCAGGGTCAAACTCAGAAATATTGACAGGTAAGACATGGCAAATATGTACCTGTCAGAACATAAATATTTTGTAAACTACACATTTTAGTTTCTGTGGTTTTACTTTGAAATATAATTACTTTTCAAAGCAGGTGGCAGTGAGAAGGAAATATTGTTAGCAAATAAAATGGAATTAATTGTTGAGTGAACAGTTTAATTCTAAGCAGTTTAAAGCCAACCAATGGACCAAAACCATGCCTTTAAATTTGATGAGGCCGAGGTTGCAGCACAGTAAAATTAGAAGTATTTGGCAAAAACATCAATGGATGTTAAACAGATTATACCAACCTTTAAAAAAATGCTTTGGTATTAGAGTGAAAGGGTGATTAAATTAATAATTAATTTAGCTAAGCAACAATGTCTACAATTTCCACACACTGCAGACCCAGTCAGCATTTTTGTTCAACATGTACATTCAATTTCAGTTGTTTTTCAAAATCAAACCAAACCATCCTTCTGACAAATCAAGGCCAGACTGCACCAGCTGTATTATTATGCTTGTTATTCAACTTACTTAGTATACCTTAAAAGTAGGTATTCACCATTCCTTCAAGGCCTATTCTCATGGGGAAAAATCTGACATATATATCACATTGCCCAGCCTCTTCGCTAAAGATCTCCAAGTTTGCATTGTTCAATAAAAATTTACCAAACTGCTAGTCTAGCTAGCAAAGGTTTCAGCAGTATCAACCTAAATGAAGGAACTCAGAATGAGATGAACCACTCTAAGCCAATGTGCGCTCACAGGACACAACTGGAAATATCACAGAAGAATTTCTATATTTTGCTTTAAATATTAACTCACATAGCAATATTCAAATCAGTTCACATCTCTCTTTGCTTTACATACAATTTGTAGTAAATGCATCACTAAATGCAATTGGCTAAAGTCGTAGTTCAATTCATCAGGGACAGCCATGAAAATTCAAAAGACTGAATACAAACAACTTGCATTTATGCGACACATTATGACAGTGAGAAGAGCTTAGCTGAGCAATGTTCTCCATAGTTTAACAGATAAATTTCCAGTAAAGTATCATTCCTTCAAGGATAATTACCAACTTTAACCATGAAAATTTTACAGTAACTCAGACATTCAGCTGTTGATATTTACATTAACCATTGTTAAAAAAAAAATCAACATGCAATAAGAACCTTAAAATCAACTATTAAATACCACCTCTTCTTCTGACATTCTGAAATGAATAACTTTACCTGCAGGTTTTATCTCTATTATTTCAACAGTAAGCCTTATATTTTTCTATATTTTGAATATCTAAAAACATTCAATCCCTTTCCCAACACAGCTTTTGCACACTTTTTGTCACATCTGCAACAAAACCTTGAAACGCCCCTAATTATCCACTTGGCCTGCATTTCATATAACTTTGTATCAAAATATTTCAATCACTATGCGCAAGTAATAGTAATTGCTCATATGTTCAGATAAATTTCTTCTCTGGCAAATAACTGAAAAAGCTGTGCGTCATCTTGCATCATTCAGCTGTATGAGGTTGCCACTTTCTTGTCCATTCTCATCCAGTACTATCTGGTCTTCATCTTTATACTTCAAATTTATAAAGATCTACTTAAGTTTCTGAGTAATTAATATAAACCATTATAGGTTAGAAAAAATGAAATTGGCTATTATTCATTGATTTGTCACTCCATGCAGGCCTTATCCACACATCAATCTCCTTTTCTTTTGCTCCCTTTTTCCATAGCACCTGTACAGACTCGGGGAGATGATCCAGTATTTCCTGATCATCACGACGTTGCATATAAAAAAAATCAACCCTATTCCATTTTCCATACACTTCCCCCTTGTAATCCAACCTAAAGAGAATAACCTTATTTACTTTGTAGTGTTATCTGGCCTGAATCTTGCCAATATCCTCCATTATTCGTGTTTGTTATCTTATTATTCTAAAAGGGAAACAATGAACTTATTTCATTTCAAATATAAATATGTACTCGCAAATACAATGCCACAATATTACAGTATGTCAGATGACTTGGGCCCTGCACTTGTTTGACACAAGCCTGTATATTCACGCATAAAGACACAATTTAAGCATTAAATTGTTTATATTTACAAACTGCAGTTAATCTCCGCCGTGTCTGTACATTTAAACCTCAGCACTCTGTGTTTATTATAAATATGCGAAGTAGTCCTTTCTCACCCAGTGCCACCTCGCAGGCTTTGCGCAGCTGAGAGTGATGCGCCTTCTTCACCTCCTTATCTGCCAAAATCTTCTCAAGCGCCCTGGTGAGAAACATGTTCTTCGTCTTTTTCCCTTCATACATGACGCGCTGCCCACTCCAAAGCGGCCCGGGGCTCTCTCTCCCCACTCTCTCTCCCTCCTGCTGGATTTTCCGATTATTATTAATTTATTGTCCTTTCGTTTGCCCCCTCCTGGAGGACCCGTCCGATCGACAAAAAGGATAGAGGGGGCAAAACAGGGGGTGCCGCCAATGCAGGCGGAACGGCGAGCAGCTCGGTGTGACTGGAGCTGTAGTGTTCCTGTGCCGAGCACCGAGCTCCCCCATTACCGGCCTTCCATCGCACATGTTGGAAGGAAGCGGCGTCACCAGCGTCACGCCCGGGCTGCAGCAAAAGAGCGAGGGAGCCAGCGAGCTGCCGGTTCCCTGCGCCCGGCTCACATGCACGTTCACTTCCTGATTCTGTCATCCAGCAGGAGAGCAGCAAAGCAAGACACAGGCGATGCAAAAAAAATATGGCCTTGCTGTTGACTTTATCAGCCTGTAACACTATTTAATTAATCATGCCCGCCGTCTCATGCAAGGTGTGTCTGAAAATGTCAACCCAAATGAAATGCTGTCATCTATCTGCAATCAATTTGCACAAATTGCATGGAGTTAGCAGATTCTTTGGAAGGTTTTGATGTCAGAAGGCTGAGCGAAAACAATACTATCCTCAAAGGCCATTATTTATTAAAATCTTGTGGCATAAATTAGTAATTCGTGTTAAAGCGATTGAAATAAATGAAACGTTCGAACATAAAAGTAATTTCCTTTCAAGAGTCATACGGAACCAAGACAACATTTTAGTCGAGGAAAGCGGCAGGGTATGCGTGAGATTTTGAAAACAGGGTGCGGAGTATAGGAGTCGATGTTGAAAGGTGAATGCATGTCAATGATTACCTAGGTTACATTGTGTTCTTACACAATCCTATTTATTGTAATATCACCACGAGCACATCCCAATAAGTTCACTTCTTGATCCGCGTACACTATAATTAACATAAAATTATATAGATATAAATAAAGTAATTTAAAAATAGATCTTTTTCCAATTCATAAAGCCAATTGGCGAAATAATTAGAGGATGTGTGGAGCGGGTAGATTTGACGTTAAGCTAATCAAAATGGGGGAGGGACAAGGTTGTCAGAGGTGGGGACTTGTTGGCAAGGGGGTGGGAAGGAAATAGAAAGTAGGAAGAAAAATGTCAAGCCTGTAAAGCAAATGATCATTTTGAGAATAAATAAGCGTGCCAATTGAAAACACGTTTGTTGAGAGAAAAATACATTTTGTATTTTATGGCAAGGTTTCCCATAACGTTGGACTTCGGAGTTTTGATCTTGTTAATCACAGAAACAGTAGACATAACACCACATGTAAGAATGGTTGAGCCTTTTGTAGCTATCATTTCTTCCCTCTTACCATTCAAATCAGCAATGTAGAAGAGGTGCACATGGCTAGAATTAAATTGATAATATTGATTGGCACCTCCTGAGTGCAAAAGGTTTAGATGGAGCAGAATTTGTTAGGTGTGTACAGGAAGGATTCCTGACACAGTATACAGACAGGCCAACTAGAGGAGAGGCCATGCTGGATCTGGTATTAGGCAATGAACCTGGTCAGCGTAAATTGGGAATAGATGTTCTCTGGTAAATGCACCACAGAAATGTGGAAGTTGTTTAAGGACCACTTGCATGGGATTCTAGTTAGGTTTGTCCCACTGAGACAAGGAAAGGATGGTAGGGTGAAGGAACCATGGTTAACAAGAGAGGTGGAAGGTTCAGTCAAGAGGAAGAAGGAAGCATATTTAAGCTTTAGGAAGCAAAAATCAGATAGGGCTCGAGAGTTATGAGGTAGCCAGGAAGAAGCTTAAGAGGGGACTTAGGAGAGCTAGAAGGGGACATGAGAAGGCCTTGGCAAGCAGGGTTAAGGAAGACCCAAGGCATTCCACACATATGTGAGGAACAAGAAGATGACTATGGTGAGGGTAGGACCTGCTCAGGAATAAGGGGGGGGGGGGAGTGTCTGGAGATGAAGGAGGCAGGTGAGGTCCTAAATGATATTTTGCTTCAGTGTTCACCAGTTAGAGGAACTTAGATGAATGTGAAGTTAGCTTAGAACAGGCAAATGTATTGGAGCACATTAAGGTTAAGAAAGAAGCAGTGTTGGAGCTTCTAAAAAGCATTAGGATAGAGAAGTCCCCAGGGTCAGACAGGATATACCCCCAGGTTACTATGGGAAGCGAGGGAAGAGATTGCTGGAATATTAACGATGATCTTTGAGTCCACTCTGGCCACAGAAGTGGTACTGGAGGATTGGAGGATGGCAAATACTGTTCCATTGTTCAAGAAAGGTAAAAGGGAAAATCCCGGGAATAATAGACCAGTGAGTCTAATGTCAGTGGTGGGCAAACTATTGGAGAGGATTCTTAGGGACAGGATTGAGCATTTGGAGAAGCTTAGTCTTATTAGGGATAGTCAACATGGCTTTGTGAAGGGCGGGTCATGCCTCATGAGCTTAGTAGAGTTTTTTGAGGAAGTGACAAGGCAAACTGATGAAGGTAGTATGGTGAATATATACTGTATATGGATTTTAGCAAGGCGCTTGACAAGGTTCCTCATGAAAGTCATGAGGTACGAGATCCATGGAAAATTGGCTGTGTGGATTCGAAATTGGCTTGCCCACAGAAAGCAGAGGGTGGTTGTAGAAGGGAAATATTCGACCTGGAGGTCAGTGACTAGGGGTGTTCCACAGGGGTCTGTTCTGAGACCCCTGCTCTTGTGATTCTTATATATGATTTCGATGAGGAAGTAGAAGGATGGGTTGGTAAGTTTGCAGATGACATGAAGGTTGGTGGTGCAGTAGATAGTGAAGAAGGTTGTCGTAGGTTGCTATGGAATTTAGACAGGATGCAGACCTGGGCAGAGAAGTGGCAGATGGAATTCAATCCAGAGAAGTGCGGTGATACACTGTGGAAGGATGAACTTGAAGGCAGAGTACATGGTTAATGGCAGGATTCTTAGTAGTGTGGAGGAACAGAGAGATTTTAGGGTCCAAGTACACAGATCCCTCACAGTTGCCTCACAAGTGAATAGGGCAGTTAAGAAGGCGTATGGCGTGCTGGCCTTCATTAGCCGGGGGATTGAGTTCAAGAGCTGAGAGGTAATGTTGCAGCTCTATAAGACTCTGGTTAGACCACACTTGGAATATCATGTTCAGTTCTGGTCACCACATTATAGGAAGGATGTGGAAGCTTTGGAGAGGGTGCAGAGGAGATTTACAAGGATGCTACCTGAGTTGGAGAGCATGTCTTATGAGGAGAGTTTGAGCGAGTTGGGGCTTTTCTCTTTGGAGCGATGGAGGATGAGAGGAGACTTGATAGAGGCATATAAGATTATGAGAGGCATAGACAGAGTGGACAGCCAGCATCTTTTCACCAGGGTGGCAATGGCCAATACTTGAGGTCACCTGTTCAAGGTGTGTGGAGGAAAGTTCAGGGGAGATATCAGAGGTAGTTTTTTTTTGCACAGAGAGTGATGGGTACCTGAAATGCACTGCCAGGGGTGGTGGTAGGGGCCAATACGATAGGGTCATTTAAGAGACTATTAGATGGGCACATGAACAAAAGAAAAATAGAGGGTTATGGGAGGTGAAGTAGAGACAGGGATAGATTGAATGGGGATAAGGGCCCATACTATGCTGTACTGTTCTATGAATACTCCTTGGAATTTTAAAAAAGTAATAGTGGAGGATTTCAATTATCTAAATATGACTGGTATAACATTAATGTAAGGGCAAAAAGTAGTGAGGAATTTCTGAAGGACGTTTAGTGGAAATTTCTTGCCCAAAAGGGAAAGAGCCATTGCTGGATTGGTTTTCATGTATCATCTACACCAAGTATCAATGGAGAAAACATTTACAAAATCATGATCTTAATAAGGTTTGGAATGGCTATGGAAAAGGACTTAGGCGACGCCAAGATAAAAATTGTGAATTGGAGAAGAGCCAATTCCAATGGGATGTGAACAGAAAATGGAAACAAAGCTTGGTGGGCAAAATTGTAATCAAACAGTGGGAAGATTTTATGTCAGAATATTTCATCCACAGTTGGACAATTTTTGAATATGGGAGAAGGGTAGGGAAATTCAGGTCAACATTGCATGAATGACCAAAAAGACACCAAGTAAAATACAGCAAAAAAAAATGACAGATGCTAGGTTGTTAAGTGAGAATCAGGCTGATTACAGATCTCAGAAAAATATGAAATAAGAGAAGGAAAGATAGAGCATGAGAAAAGATTGGCAGCAAACCTAAATGGAATAAAAATATTCTCTAGGCAGGCGAGCAGGAAAAGGATTGTAAGAGGGGTGGTGCAGCTGATCAGAAACCCAAAAAGGAGATTTACTCAAGGAAGAAGAGGTATGGCTGAGTTACTAAATGAGTACTTTACATCAGTCTTCACTAAGGAGGAAAACACTGCTAGAATCTGAACAAAGGAAGACAGAAAACAGAGTTCTTAAAGGCAAATCATGTCTGAGTAAAATTGATGAAGTTTTTTTTGATGAAGACTGATGAGGAAAATGTGGTTGATGTGGTGTATGGGATTCCAAAAGGCATTTGACAAGACGTGACTTGGCTTGTTGTTAAGACTGGAGATCGTAGAATAAAAGAGACTTCAGAATGGTGCTCCGGTTTCCTCCCATATTCCAAAGATGTACAGGTTAGGAAGTTGTGGGCATGCTATGTTGGCACCGGAAGCATGGTGACACTTGCAGGCTGCCCCCAAGAACACTACGCAAAAATATGTGTGTTTCAATGTACATGTGACTTATAAATTCCCCACAGGTTGGTACAAGTACCACAGCTTTTCATAATACTTATTAATGATTTAGATGGGGTACAATTTCCAAATTCGCAGATGACACAATATTTGGAAATGTGAAATGCAGTGAATCATGAGAACAATATTGATAGGGTGGATTTAATATGGGAAATCTGATTTTTACATCAAGTCCTCATTATCAGTGAGGGATGGGGATACAGACTTCCTGTGGATACCAAAATGTGGATGTCCTGAAGGTCACTTGGCAATGACACTAAGGCTGCAGTGACAACACTCCCAGTAATACATGGCCAAGCTCGCGGATAACAATCAACAGTATAATAAGGACTTGGTGTTCACTTTGGCTGTAAGAACACAATGGGGGAATATAAACCAGATGGCACAATTCTAAAATGGGTAATTGAATCAAAAAATTCTGTAATTTATTTGCACCAGCTCACTGAAAAATGCCAGGGACAATTTGAGAAAGTACTTAAAAAGCATCTGGATCCAGGAAAGAATTACCTAAATGATTTCAGAGGACTATAGTTATATGTGATAAACTGGAGAATCTGTGATTGTTCTCCTTGGGAACAGACAGGATTGTAAGGAAATCTGATAGTGGTATTTAAAATTGAGAAAATTGATAGACAAAGTAGATAAAAAGCAAAGTATTCCCATTAGCAACGTGTTTCAAGAATCAGGGCACAGAATGAGGATGATTGGTAGAAGAACCAAAAGGAACATGAAGAAGCATTTTTGTTTAAACACAGCAGGTGGTCAGGGTCTGGAAAGTACTATCAGGACTGGTGGTGAATGCAGATTGAATTGCAGCATTCAAAAGGGAGCTGGATGAGTATACGAAAGGAAATAATTTGCAGGAAAGGGCAGGCACGTGTTAGTCTTGCATAGAGCCTGTATGGACTTGAAAGGCCAAATGGTCTCCTTGCATTCTGTTACTCTTTGAAAAGATATCTGGCTGTGGGGAAGTGGCTGAAACAGTTTTGACAGGTTCACATAAAATGCAATATAATGTCAATTATGATCAAAAGATGAGTATGTACTGAACACATGTATATTTCCAAGGGAAACCTTTTTATAAAAAAATCACCTGATACATCTGCTGTAAATGAGTAAACAGGTGGAATCTGAACAAACATATGGATGTACACTTATGGCAATAAGGGAACATTTGGAAGTTTAGAAAATTAGAAACAAAATACTGAAAAGGGTCGGTGACAATGTAAATGATTTAAAAAATTGTTGGGCCAATAGAATGGGGAACTGTCATGACTGAGACAACAGGCATGAAGGATGACAGGAGAATTATGAATAGGAGGAGACACAAAGGGCATCATAAAGATCAGGAGGGAAATACACCAAAAAAGAGGGAACCTATCAGTCATCAGAAGCATTAAGTTCATTAGATACAATAATGGTGATATTGGGATCAGAGGCCATAGATTGGGCAGGAAAGAAATAGAATAATGAGTTCATATTATTGTTTTTTTTGGGGAATGATATTACTTCTTTCTAACTTCCAAAGATCAGATCAAAGCTCTGCAGTTCTGCCAATTCCAGTAATAAAAAGTGGTAGACAATTGAAACAGCTAAAGAAGGAGGCTCCAAGAACATCCTCCTCCTCAACAATTGTGGAAACCAGCATGTGAGAGTTACACAGGACCCGGTGAAGCATTTGCAACCATGTTCAGCTGGAAGTACCAAGTCAATGATCTAACTTGGCATCCTCTTGAGATCCCCAAATCACAGAAGCCAGTCTTTAGCCTGTTCGATTCACTCCACACAATGTCAAGCAATGGCTGAGAGTGCTGAAAATAGCAAAGCCTATGAGACCAGATGGCATCTCAGTTGTAGTAATGCAGATCTGTGTTGTGAAAATATCTGATGCTCTAGTAAATTATTCCAGTACAGTAACTGCATTGATATTTACCTGACAATGTAGAAAATTGCCCAGTTAAGTAGGACAAATTCAATGTGGCTCTTTACCTTTCAGCCAGTCCAGTCCAAATCATTAACAATGAAAGACGTTGTCAACAGTACTCAACAAAAACCTGGTCCCTGATGTCAGTTTGGATTTTGCAAGGACCATTCAGTTTCATACTTCATAACAGCCTTTGTTCAGAAAAGGACCAAGGAGCTGAATTCCAGAGCCAACTACCTTGATATCAATCATGGCATTTGACCAAGTGTGGCATCGAGGAACCCTACTGAAACTTAATTCAATCGCCATCAAGGGAAAGATATTCAAATGATTGGAATCATACCTCATTAAGAGGAAGATGGTTGTGGTTATCAGAAGTCAAGCATCCTAGCCTACAGGAATTTCACAAGGCAGTGTCCAGGCCCAACCATTTTCAGATACTTCATTAACCACCTTCTTTCCATCACAAGGTCAGAAGGTGGGATGTTGGTTGATGAATCCACAACGTTCATTCCTAATCAGAACTCAGCAAATGAAGCAGTTCATGTCTCCATGCAGCAAACCTAGACAACATCTACACATGGTCTTATAGGTAGATAATACCATTTGCGTCACAAAAATAACTATCTTCAACAGCAGGGAGTCTAACCACCTGCCCTGATATTCAATGGTATTACCATTAGCAAGTACCCTAATATTAACATACTAGGGGTCAACCGTTGACCAGAAACTGACCTTGACTAGCTGGATAAATACTCTGGCCATAAGGAAAGATTAAAGGCTGGGTGTCCTGTCTTGAGTGGTTTGGCTCCTGGCATGCAAAAAGCTGCCGATTATCTAGAAGGTATAAATGAAGGATGTGGTTGTGAAGGATTGACAGACTGTTAATTATATAATACTGTTGTCAGGAAGAAGGAAAGAAATAGACTGAATAACTACAGGTCCACCAGCCTAACATCAGTTAAACTATTGGGGAAAAAATTCTTCAATGTAAATCATCATTTGGAATGATACATACTGAGCACAGTGTTATGGGATTTCAATCACCTCCTGCACCCCTGCAGTAATCAGTTTATTCAGACATACAAAGCAGCCACCCATAATATATATCTCACAGGGATGACTTAAACATCAGTATTCATAGAGGGATAATAAGTGACCTGTATCATCCAACTCTTGACCAATCTGAGATGAGACTTCTGCTCTTGATCCACATCCAATTATTAAAAAATTGCTTTGATTCAATCAATGACACATCCCTCCAAAACTAATTTTTACTCAATAAATGACATTTACCACATTTCCCCAGATGACAATCTGTGTTTACAAACTAATCACTTCTTCCTGCATTCTTGCAGGATTTAATTGCTTTGTAAACAAGCCTGTAGCTTTTTTAAAGTCCTTTTTTCTACCCTGCAGCTATTCCATGACTTGCTTGGAGCCAACAGGTCAATTAAATCTTTCTTCGATATTTACATCTGCAATGTCCTGCTTGACATATTATTTAGATAACACATAGTAATAATGTCCATTGTAATTGGGAGCTAGGACTACTACAACCGTGTAACTTTGTTATCTTCAAAAGAACACTTCAGTGCATCGTTTGCTCATTATTATTTGTATTGCCTAATGACTTTTAGGCTGGGTAAAGAAATGGCAAATGGAATTCAATCCAGAGAAGCATTAAATATTGCATTTGTGGAAGGCAAATCAGAAAATGAAATTCACAATAAATGGTAGGCAACTCAGAAACTAGGAATAACACAGAGACCTTGGAGCACATATTCACAGATACCTGAAGGCAGCAGGGCAGATAGAGGTGAGTACCTTCTTGACCACATTATCTATCACCTGAAGTGCAGAATGTAAAAACAGGGAGATCATGCTCTGCTGTATAAAACACTAGGTTAGAACAGAGATAGAATATTGTATTCAGTTTTCACAGAGCCTGAGAGTTGTGCAGCATAGAAACTGGCCCTTCAGCCCATGCGTCTATGCCAACCATCATACATATCTGTAATAATCCCACTTGCTTGCATTAACTCCACATCCTTCTATGCCCTGCTCATTCAAGTACCTGTCTGGCTGCCTCTTAAATGTTGTTTCTGTTTTTGCCTCCATCACCTCCTCTTGCAGCTCATGGTTTGCGTGAAAAAATTACTGCTCACATTCCCTTTAAATCTTCTCCCTCTTACCTTAAGCCTATGCCTTCTAGTTTTAGACACTCCCACAATGGGAAAGAGATGCTGGCTATCTACCCTATCTATAGAAGGCACAAGTGAAGGGTGTGGTGATGAAGGATTGACAGACATACTGCTCAGCCTCCTTCACTCCAGGGAAAATATACCCAGCCAATCTCTCCTGATAACCCAAGCCTCCATTCCAGTTTACTTGTGAACCCTCTCTAGCTTAATCATGTCCTTCCTTTAGTGCAGTAATCAGAACTGCACAGAATACTCCAAGTGCGGCCTAACGAATGTTTTGTACAATTCTAACATGACAACCCAACTGTTATACTCAATGCCTTTACCAATGAAGTCAAGCTGGTCATATACCTTCCTCACCATCCTGTCTCCTTGTGCTCCCAGTTCTGGTCACTACTGTACTGGAGGGAGGTGACAGAATTAGCGAAAATCTGCAGGGAATTTTCATAAAGCACTATCAAGTCCTGATATTTTCCATCAAAACTGCTGACTATTCCTGGATTGTCCTTTATTGTAAAGATTCTCAACATCTCTTCTATGCTACAGTTTGTCTTCATAAATATCTCCACCCTGGTCCATCTACATGTACCTCCCAAAAGGGGAGGAAGGAGGAATTTTTTCCACTTATATTGAGACCATCTGTTTGCAGCCTGTCATTCCCTTTCCTTGTAAGACATGAAGCAAAACTTATCTTTCCTGGTATTGGTATGCATCTTTTTGTAATTTTCTTTGATCTTCCAACATGCTATATCCCAGCTAATTGTGCAGAGGAGAGCCACATCCAGCTGCTTCAATGTTTTTCACACATTTTCCCTTCCAGGGCCCTCTGTTGGATGATGCTGACAATAGTCTGTCCTCAGGCACTGTTCCCCTCCCCTTCAAATCTGCAGTCATTGAGCCTTTCTTCAAAATTCTCATCCTTAAGCTATCTGACCTTTGAAAATTCTATAACTATATCTCATGTCCTTAATAATGCAGTTACCTTCCAAATCTGTGGCCATCTTATTTCCATGTCTTAATCTCTCAAATTCAGTTACCAGTCACAGCTTTGAAATGAGCCTAATCAAAGTAATATAAACAAATGTGCCTTTGATCAGCTATTCCTCTTAACCTATCTGCAGCTTGTAGCATGGCTGACCATACCATATCTGTTGAGCAACTGGAAGGGACTGACCTCACCTGGATCCATTCGTCCCTCTCCAACTACAGGGAAAAAGTTTCCCACAGTGATCTGCTCTCACTCTAGCATTGTTCCTTCTGGAGTTGCCTGAGGATCTATCCTTGTTTGCTGCTCTTTCATAGATTTATACTTCCTCCATGGACACAAACACAAATCAAGTTCTGCACAAACATCCTTCTCCCTGGCAACTGAACTAGGCCTTCTAAAAGTGAACAGGGCTCTTTGTAATCTTGGTGTTTTTATTTGACTGCAAAATATGTCTTGAACGACGTACCCCTACCATCACAAAAAGCATCTGGAATATTGCCCAAGTCTCTGCTTAGCTTTGCTGCTCTACTGCTGAAACCCTCATCCATATCTTTGTTACATTTAAACATGACTATTCTAAAGTACTTCTGGCTAGCCTCCCATATTCTGCCATCCATTAAATTTTTGCTGGCTATATTCTAATTCACAATAAGTTCTGTTCATCCATCATCCTTCTGCTTCCCAATTTATCTTGGTTCCAGTTAGGAAATGCTTTAGTTTTAAAATTGTCTTCCTGGTTTTCAAATCCTTTCATGGCTTTTGTCCTTTCTATATCTTTAATCTCCTCAAGCCCTATGATGTTCCAAGATATTTGAGTTTCTCCACTTCTGGCCTCCTCAGCAATTACAATTTTGATGTTTTCACCACCTGAGGCTGTGCTTTCAATTGACCTTGGGCTCTGTAATTCCCTCCCTAAAACACTCCACCTCTATAATATCCTCCAGGATGCATCTTGAATCTAATTTCTTAAATCTTTTTAATTTGTCTGTCCCAAAATTTCCTTAAATGAAGGCAAAAATACTGAGATTTTGGAAGTTTCAAGTTGATAATATTTCAGCAGAACAGAAAAAAGTAAGTGCTCAAACAAATTTTAAGATATAGTGAAATAGAGAGGCATGGAAAGAACAAAATGAAAGTCTATGATAGGTCTGAAGGCATAAGAGATTATGTGACAAAAACTTGCAAGATGAAGGAGATGTTGTGGAACACAAAGAAACGAATCACGCCATCCTTGGACTCAACAATTTCAGGTACAGACCATTTCCAGAATCTTAATTCCAGATTTTGAGCAATTCTTCCAAATTCCTGCTAATTCAGTAAACTACTATACATTTGGACTTGCTCCAGGCTTTTCTTAACTAGCAATACAGCCTTTTTTTGTCATTGAGTTTCTCATGTCTTTCAGCCTTAACTTTCTCTCTTCTCTCCCTGAACTCTCCTCTTCCTCATCTATCTCTGCAATTTTAAAACCTGTTTTGCTCTGTTCCCATTCTGATAAAAACTCATTGACCTAAAGGGTTAAGTCTGTTTCTCTTTCCACAGATACTGCCCGACTTCCTGAGAATTTCCCGAATTTTTCTGTTATTATTTCTATGAAAAGCAAAGGATGGACCTTGAGGTGGACATGGGATCAACCAAATCATTACCTGCAACCGTTGAGGCTGGAAGGATGTAATGTGCCTAACTGAAAGATGGAGTGCTGTTTTTTTGAGTTTAAATTGAGCTTCAATCCAACAGCCTTGGAGGTAAAGGACAGAAAGGTTAGGATGGAGAAAAGTAGTAGGTGAGTGCAGGCCCATGCTTCAAACTGAACAGGGTGAACTGCAAATCAGTCATCCAGTGTGTTTGGTTTCTCTGATGTAGAGAACATTGCATAGTGAACAGCAAGTACATTGAGAGAAATGCTGTTTCACTGGAAGGAATATTTGGGGCATTTCTTTTTTTGCGCTAATTATTTTATAATTTATAGATTTTTATGTTTTTGCACTGTACTGCTGCCGCAAAACAACAAATCTCACATCATATGTCAGTGGTAATAAATCTGATTCTGGAAGATGAAAGGGAAGAGTTGTAAGGTGTTGCATCTCCTGTGCTTACAAGGGAGGGTGCCATTGAAAGCAGAGCAGGACTAGACAGAAAATTAAATTTGAATATCCAGTTATGATTGTTTATCCAGGAGAAGAAAATACGTTTAGTAACGCAATCATACTGGAGGTGGTGGAATTTTTGGAGGATGATGTCATGAATGCTTGAATGTGAATGTGGATGTGAAAGCTGCTGGGGTACGAGGTGATGAGGTGGACCTGTTGTGGTCCTAGGAGAGTGGGGAATGAATGTGGGGAGAGGTAAAGAAATGGGATGGAGTAGAGCCTTTACAGGAAGGGAGGTGTCAGGAAGCATGATCAAGCTATGAATGTCTGGGGATTATAGTAGATATTGGTTAACAACTTTTCCAAGAAATGGTCTTATCATTTCTGATAAGACTGGGGTAAAGAGGTGGCAATTGAAGGCAAAAGTTGATGCTATTTTTCAACTGGTTTTGTTTCAGTCTTTGCAGTTTTTTGCCTTCATTACATTAACACACACCTCTGTTGTTACATAACAGAACTGCACCAATATGCAAAATACAAAGCGCAGAATTTTTAAGTCACTACAGTTTTCTACCATGCACTCCCAGCAGGTGTCACTACCTGCTGCAAGCACCGAACCGTTAACCAGACACTTAGATCCAATCAGCAAGTGTGGCAACTGGGACCAGAGAGTCAGAAAGGAGAACAGCAAAGGTTACCTAGTCAGTCAGAAACTGAACTATCAATATTTCCAAACAGTTACATAGTAGGCTATTAGAATGTTGCTGTATATTGCAAAAACAATCAAAAATTCTCTAAAATACTGAAGAGAATGGTACAGTTTTTCAACCTGGATCTTTAGAAAATGGACAAAATTAAATTGAAACCCTGTACTAGTGAAACCAATATTGATTTCTCTTCACATAGATTTTGTCAAAGCCAGTAATTAAAATCTATTATTGGAAACTTACAGAAGTAATTCCTTATGGAAAGTGTTAAATCAAACAGTAAAAATTTACCAATAAACAAGTCTTAGCTGTTCTGCTGATGTTTACATAAATCTAGAGCACTGCAGTTCAAAAAAAAAGTATACCTTCATATGGCATGATCAGTAAACAGAGTCAATGTGAAAGTCATATTAGGAATGCCCATTGTTTGTGGGGTACCACAGGTGCTACTAGAGTACCAAGATAGCTTCTTTAGTTGCTGTAGAGAGTAATCCTGCTCACTGTAACAGTGAGAGTATTGATATTCATGAACTGAGTTCACACTAGGAAGGTACAGAGCAGGCAGTTATTGATGCCAGTGTGCAAAGCTTATTTCACACCACTGCTGCCATTTGGAGCTCCAGCTGATGTCCTCCCTTAAATATCCATTGTTACATATCCTATTCATAACAGAATCACTTCACTGCAAGAATCAATGTTAGTCATATGATTGTCAACTATTTACTGGTTAGTTGGTTCGTGGCTTCTTGGTTTCTGCAATTTTACAACTATTTGCTGTCTTCTACAGTGAAACACTTTATCCACCATCTGTGGAACTTAGGTGGTGTTAGGCTAGCAGATTTTCCAGACTATTGGATGTTATTTCATTAATATTCAAAACAACTTTTGATTCACTTATTTTTAAATGTTAAACAGTAGAATAATGAATATTCCAGTGAACCTAGTAAGTTTAAAGGAAGCACAGGAAACAAGACTCTGTTAACTTTCATGGGAGTGTGGGAAACCACCAGGTATTTACAAAAAGAGCACAGGAAACACAAGCAGGTGAGTTTCAAGAAGTTCAGGAACTGGGGCCCCAGTGAGTGGGGAGGGAGAGCAGGAACTGGGTCCCCGGTGAGTGGGGAGGGAGAGCAGGAACCGGGTCCCCGGTGAGTGGGGAAGGAGAGCAGGAACTGGGGCCACAGTGAGTGGGGAGGGAGAGCAGGAACCGGGTCCCCGGTGAGTGGGGAGGGAGAGCAGGAACCGGGTCCCCGGTGAGTGGGGAGGGAGAGCAGGAACCGGGTCCCCGGTGAGTGGGGAGGGAGAGCAGGAACCGGGTCCCCGGTGAGTGGGGAGGGAGAGCAGGAACCGGGTCCCCGGTGAGTGGGGAGGGAGAGCAGGAACTGGGGCCACAGTGAGTGGGGAGGGAGAGCAGGAACCGGGTCCCCGGTGAGTGGGGAGGGAGAGCAGGAACCGGGTCCCCGGTGAGTGGGGAGGGAGAGCAGGAACTGGGGCCACAGTGAGTGGGGAGGGAGCGCAGGAACCGGAGCCCCGGTGAGTGGGGAGGGAAAGCAGGGACTGGGGCCCTGGTGAGTGATAAATCAGAAGAGTGCTCTCAAATACTAACTGGTGAACCAGATGCTAAATCATTAGGATTTCCAAATAGTTGGATAGCAGATTACATATCAGAATTTTACTATATATTGTTTTGTGTAAGTCCTTGGAAATGGGGCAGCTGAGTTCTCCATGTGGAATCATAGAATGGACATGGCACAGAAGGTAGCTATTTGACCCATTATGTTCATACCAGCTACTGGAGCAACTCACTCATTTCACCCACCTCAGTCCCCTTATCCCTGCCTTCCAATTTTTTCCTCATCTTATATTTATTCTAGTCCCTCTTCAAGGTCACAGTGGAACCCGCCTCCACGAACATATTGTGTATTCCAGATTCCAACCACACACTGCGTAAAGCATTCCTTGATTTCACTCTTAATTCTCTTCCCCTTTACTTTATACCTGTGACCCCTCGTCCACAAGCCCTTCACCAAAGGGAACAGCTTCCCTCTTCTCATTCACTCCAGACCCCTCATCTTACATACTTCTATCAAATCTCCCCCTCAGTCTTCTCTTTCTAATGAAAGCAGTTTGATACCAGTGTTGCCATTTGGAGCTCCAGCAAATGCCTTCTCTTAAATATGCATGGTTACATACCCATTCAGCAAAAGAATCACTTCACTGCAAGAATCAATGTTATTCAAATGATTGACAGCTATTTACCGGTTAGCAGTTGGCTGCTGGCTTCTTGGTTTGCAGCAATACTACAACAGTTTTGTGCTTTCTGCAGTTTCTCTCATCTATCCTGATAATTGTAGTGCCTTATCTGAGGGAGCTGTTCTTGTAAACTCTTCTCTGGACCTTTCCTAATGCCTTCACGTCCTTCCAATAATGAAACCACCAGAATTGAACACAATGCTCCAGTTGAGGTCTGACCAGTGTTTTTGTTTTATAAAGGTTCAGCATGACTTCCTGGCTTTTATGTTCTCTTGATAAAGCCCTGAATTGTGTACTCCTTTGTTAACTGCTTTCTCAACTTGCCCTGACACTTGAGGTCCCTCTGCTCTTGCACAGCTTTTAACATTATCCTTTGATTTTTATTGCCTCTCCTCAGTCTTCCCACCAAAATGCATTACCTCATATTTTTTGACATTAGACTTCATCTACCACATCTCCGTTCCACCATCCTCTTTATATACTACAGTAATTTATCATCATCCTCTTCACAATACTGCCAATTTTTTTAATCAATTAGAAATTTGGCTTGTATCCCCACCTTTAGGTCATTAATTGAATCAAATAAAGCAATTGCCCTAACATTGATCCTTAGGGAATGCTACTATTCACCTTTCTTCAGTGCATAAACCAGTCGCTCCCAGACATGGGCTCTTGTAAAGCATTTCCTTTTGAAAATACTATGACTGGGAATATTAACAGAGACTAGCTGGAGAAGGATATGTTGATGGACCTCAGAAGAGGAAGAAGGGGAAAAAAGTCCTATCCACATGTAGTGATGAAGAGTTCTTGAATTGCTGGTGCTACATACAATATCCCTCTACTAGAATTTGCTTGTTCAATGTCCAGATGCTGCTAACTCCAGCTAGTGATTCATGCTGATTAATCTCTGGTATATTGGTTGCAAATATAACGAGGAAAATTTTAACAATTAGAACTGCCAGATTTGAATCAGTAAATATATAATTTAGAAAATCTGAAATCCAAATCAGATCTGACTGATCAAACTCTGATGAAAGGTTAATCACCTGAAATGTAAACTCTGCTTCTCTACAAATGTTGCCTGGTCTACTCAGCATCTCCACCATTTCTGTTTGTCATATTCTATTCTGACAGGGCAGAGGTTTTCAACCTGAGGTCCGTGGACCCCTGGGGGTCCGCGGCAGGTTGCCAGGGGGTCCGCAAGCAAGCCAAGAAAAAAATGGAAAAGCGACCTGTCACAAAGACGTAGCTCACTTGCTTGCTCCAGTTTTCCACTATTCAGAAAATCGGCCATATCTATTCTACCTGTTATAGGTGACAATCTTAGAGACTTAGATGGTGTTCCCTTCTGGTAAGCTGCCACTTAATATTCGATTTGTGTGGTCAGAGTAGTCAGTAGTGTTCACTACTCACTACTATTCTGTTGTGCACTGTAGTGTTAGCAAGACTGAGTGACGTTGTTGGTGTGCTTTAATAATATTGCTTACTTACCGTGTATTTACGCCACAGTGACGTCACTGTTAAACGAAAAGTGCACAAGCGTGTAAATTTTAGATTAGTTTTGATAATTTTGTTTATCAGTAATAGTAATTAAACTGTCCAACGTGTATTGCTGAGTATGGAGAAATTTCTGAAGAGAAAAGCTGACCAGAAACTGGAAGATTCTGATGATGAAGGGGATAAGGGTGACCGAAAGAGAAAACAATGCAAGTACGATCCAGAATACATTTCATATGGCTTCATTGCAGTGGGGACAAATGCGGACCAACCTCTGTGTTGTGTGTTTGCAAACGCTGTTCAACGATGCAATGAAACCAGTGAAATTGAAGCCCCATTTAACAACAGTGCATCCAGATATTGCCAGTAAGCCGAAGGAATATTTTGAGCGGCAAAAGGAGCTGTACCTCAAGCAGAAGGGCAAAATGACAGCCTGCGCCACTGTAAATGAGAAGGCTCTTTGTGCATCATATTTGGTAGCATTACGAATAGCACATTCCAGAAAGCCTCACACAATTGGAGAAGAGCTTATACTGCCTGCAGCAGTAGATATGTGTGAAGTTGTACTGGGAAAAGAATCCAGTTAAAAACTGAAAGCCATCGCACTGTCTGATAACACAGTAAGCAGAAAAATTGGCGATATGGCGGAAGATATACAGAGCCAGCTGATAGCACGTCTTCAGCAAGTCAGATTTGCGATTCAGCTCGATGGAAGTACTGATGTTGCCAGTGCTGCGCAGTTGTTGGTTTACGTTCGATATTGCTGGGAAGGAGCAGTTTTGGAAGACTTTTTGTTTTGCAAGGGCGCTCCCAGGGTGTACAACCAGTGAAGAACTTTTCCGTGTGCTTGACACTTTTTTTGTACGATCGGCATTGGCGTGGACACAGTGTATTGGGGTATGCACGGATGGTGCTGCCGCAATGACAGGACAGAAGTTGAGTCTAGTCGCATGAGTGAAAGAAGTAGCTCCACATGTAGCAGCAACCCACTGCATGATTCACCGTAAGGCTTTGGCTGCAAAGGATATGGATGAAAATCTTGCGGATGTGTTTTCCACGTGCATTAAAATTGTTAACTTTATCAAAGCCAGGCCGCTCAATCATCATTTGAAAACATATGCTGTGAAATGGAAGCTGAACATAAGCATTTGTCGCTACATACAGAAATCAGATGGCTGTCACAAGGCCGTGTTGTGCAGCGTATATATGAATTGCGAGATGAACTGCTCATTTTTCTAAATGAGCATAACGGATCATTGGCACAGTTCTTGACAGATGAGACGTGGATTGCCAGATTAGCTTATTTTACAGATATTTTCAACATTTCGAACAGCTTTAATCTATCATTGCAAGGACCTGGCTCAAATGTTCTGAAAACGCATGACAAAATCAATGCCTTCCAGAAAAAACTCTGTATCTGGAAGGGAAGATGCAAGCGTCTATGATATGTTTCCGTTGCTGGCTGACTTTCTGACAGTGAATGAGATTAAGACAGAGGCCATTGTGAGCACCGTTTTGAACCATATTCAACAGCTGTCATGTTATTTCCATGAGTATTTCGGCGACGATGACACGAGCATGTTTGATTGGATTCGAAATCCGTTTGAATGCATGCTTACTGATTTAACTGGACGTGAACAAGAAGAATTGGCTGAACTGTCATCTGACAGGACTTTGCGCTTGCAGTTCAACCGAATGTCACTGTTGTCATTTTGGATAGCATGTTCCCAGGAGTATCCACTGCTGTCCGGCAAAGCCGTCAATGTTCTGTTACCATTTGCAACCACTTACTTGTGCGAAATAGCATTTTCTGCAGTCACTGCTATGAAAACCAAATACAGATCAAGACTGAATATTGAGGATGACATACGCGTATGTTTGTCGCACATACCACCACGTTTGGACAAACTCTGCAGTGCAAAACAGGCACAACCTTCACATTGAACCGAACACTGAAAGACACCGCTGGTAATTATCAGTGATTGAAATAGTCCCTATTTCAATAGGGCCTATGTGCAGTAATTTAAGTGTTGTATGCATGAGTTATCGATTGTTTGATTTTGTGGGCTTTGGGGGTCCGCCATCTAACATGTTCTGGGGGGCCGCAGCATGAAAAAGGTTGAAAACCACAGTGATAGGGAACCAACTTGCTTTCTAGAAGATTGGGAGTTCATTTACCTAATTGAAGCTGTATGGTGCAGTTTACTCTCTATCAGAGTTTAACCATACCCAGCCAGTTTTCTTAGCTTAAAGCAGCTGAAGAGAGGTATTCATTGCTTTGCAGAAGAACCGAGTGATTATTTGGCACTGGTTTGGACCAAAGATATTAGCAGTACCTTTAATCCCAATGATGGATACTTTACCAATCCTCCGCAAATACAATTTACAATCCTTTTTTTAAAATCTGACCTTTGCATCTTTTACTTTTGCATAAATGCAGTAGTAAAACATTGTCTACTTGTAGGCTTCTGTAATGATATGTCAACATTCACACTTTTTTTACACTTATTTTCTAGGGTTTAATCTCTCATCAGGGAAGTGTATTAACTTCTTTTCAATGAGGTCTGAATACATATTACAGACTTAATTAAAGCTATAAAGCAACCACAGAGGAAATTTTCCCAGAAATGTGTGACAGCTCAACATTATTAATTACGCCACAGTATGTTTTTATCTTATTCTCATCATCTAAAATAATTGGAACATTGAAGTAGCAAATCACATTGAGCCAGCTATTTTTCTGTTCACCAACCATGTGTAAAATCCCATGAGAAATGTGAATACTTCTGCCACTGCAACTAAGAAAGTTCAATGTTAAGGTGCACTTCCTTTTTCTTTCCCAATTTTTCAAGTCATGATCCAAATGCATCAAGAAGATTGATGGGTAACTGGTTCCCAGGTGGCACTAGACAGTGAACTCAGGAGGCTTACAATAAATGGCTATTTGCAAAACATCTCAGCCTTAGTATGCTTTCCGCTGGGATAAATACACGCAATGGGCTATTTTAAAATATATTGCACAATCAGTAATTTTGAAATGAAAGTTGAAAGCAATAATATTTTTTATATTTGCTCTTACGGCTCCCTGGACAATTTTGAGTGGCATTTCACAATTTGTTCAAAAATCTGACTTTTTCCTACAACAGTCACTGTAATAGCTCCAATAAAAGCTTCAATGAACTTAGAAACACCTTAACTACACCCTGTCATATAATTATGCTCTTCACATGTAATATCAAGTACTATTATGAAGGGGTAAAGGGGGAAATAGAGAAAAGGCCTCAGGTACTAGATTTTTATGTACTAATGCACATGGAAGTGTTTTATACTGGGGTACGTCATGGTAGTCACAATCTCCAGCTGAAATCATGCCCAATTGGAAACTGAATGGGCATTTATGGCAAGGTTACAGGACAATATATCTGGCGTTTTCCAGTGTTAGAGGTGCATCTACTGATGCCATCAGCTTTGCAGTGCCTATTTCTGCAATTACTAAATCACAACTGTCACTCATCAAAAAAAACAAGGAGCAAATTCATGGCAACAAGATGTGAATTAAAGGATCCCCAGTGAGAAATCAATGTTCTTCTCGCAGCATCTGTCAACATTCACGAGGTATGAACAAGCCTTATTGTGTGCATTCTCTTAAAGATCATAACATTTTTATCTTATGCACCTCAGTGTATGATGGTACAATTTTTTTCCAGACTGATTAGTCTACCACACATGGGGTCACTTGCAGCATGGGACTCAACCAGGGCTGATGATTATTTGGGGACACAGTTGGGGGTGGAAAGCTGTTGTTTGCTTTCTCAGTATTTACCTCACCTCCTTAACAGCTTTTTTTTTCTGTGGCTGAACTGTAGCTGCTATGGGGGGAGGTTCTTTAAGCCTGATGACTTTCCCATGGTTGAGCACGACAACGGTAGGGCAACTGTGATCTCTTCATACAGATGCTGTCATGAAGCATACATGTAAAGTTTTAATGGGTGAAAACCAACCTAATAATTTTGTTGCTGTTTTTTCTTCAATTTCCTGATGCTTTGCAGGTTACTGCATACAGCCCCCAAATGGCACTCTAAAAAGAGGTGAATTCCAATTTCTATGCTAAAATATTTGTGTCCTTCAAAGTTGTTCAAAACTATTGTATTAAGTTGAGAGTCTCTCATAACGATCCTGTGCATATTCAATGTGATCTTAAAAGCATCACTGTCCAGAATTATTAGAATTTCCTGATATTTATTTATACAGAGCACCATAGTTATTTGCTTTGCTGCAGTAGTATATTTGAGTATTATGGTGACAAATTTGTACCATATATGGCTGCACAGAAAAATAAAATATAGAAACAGTAGTAAATCTTTACTCATTTTAGCTTATTTCTGCAAAAAGAATTATACTGTAAAATTAAAAAATCAAATCATGTGATGATAAATTGTTCCTCAGTTCAATGGGCATTTTTTTAGGAGATGGTTTGTAATATTTTTGATGGCTAATGTCGTCTCTGTACATGTGGGTTTAATTAAAGATTCTGGCAGCAAAAATCCATAATATCCAGTATCTCGTAGTTCAAATGCAAACGCATAAGGAATCCCATGTTTATAGGCCCAATCGATAGAACTACCAGAAGTGACATCTAAAAGGCAAGAAGCAAATATATTAGAATATGCACTTCAGTATTTCATATCACAAGATTAGAATCTATGACAATAATTTGACCCATCTTAGTTTGTCTGTCAAAAATTATTCTTAAGTGCTATATTTTAAAAAAATTGAAGAATTTCACAACCACAACACTATCCAGAACTCTACTTTTCTGAATAATTTTTAGAATCAGATCAAAATTTACCACACAGGAGAATATTCCAGTCATTGTCTCTAAGCTGACTCAACTGGAGTTAGTAAAATGTAATTCTCTTGACCCATTTCCAATCCTCATGGGCTACTCTCTATCTATCCAATTATGCACAGTATTTTTCTTAAAGAAGGCAATGTTAAAGGAAAATTGTGTGTGATTAACTTTACTTAATTCTTTGATGAGGCACAGGGAAAGTTGACCAAGGTAGTTAAGACTATGCATGTATGGATTTTCAGAAGTTACTTGATGAAATGGAACATGAGAGGTTTGCTAAGAAGATAAAAGACTGTAGAATTAAGGTGATTTAGAATAATAACAACATGCTTTACAGCAAAAGGACATTATACTCAACCTGTCCTACAGCTATGTATGGACCACCTGAAACTTCTGTAACTATGTCCCAAGCAGTTTTTTCTCCTACAAATTTGTCATTATCCTGGAAAATGATTCCTACAAAAGTAGGCCATTCAGCCCATCATCTTGTGTTAGTTCTTTGGCAGAGGTGTCCCATTAATCTCAATGCCTGGTCTTTTGTTGCTCATCATGTTTTTCCTTTAAACAAGTTCCAATTCTTTTTTTTTGGAGGTTACCCTTGCTTCTGCTTCTACCAAATTTCAGGCAATGCATTTGAGACAAGAACAACCTTATGTTTGAGAAAATGTTTGGTCATGTTGCCTTGGTTCCTTTATCATTATTATCCCAACTCTTGGATGTGTTTGGTACTGGAAACAATTTAACATTTACTCCATCAAATCAATCATGATTTTAACAATTCTTTTCTTAATCCCTCTGAGGAGAATAACTTCAGTCTTGCCATATATAAATTTAACATTCTGGTAAATCTTTTCTTCTTCTTCCATGGCCTTAACATCCCTCCTGATTGGTTATACATTGAACAGAACAATATTCCAGCTGAGGCATTACCAGGTTTAGCATTTTTTTCTTGCATTTACTCCACTAATGCTCTATTATTCTCTACTAATAAAGTGAACTATCCTGTAAACATTTTAAATAGCCTTCTCAATTGTACACAAACCTTTGAAGGCAGTAATACGTGCAAAGTTCTCTTTGTTCCTCCAGCCCTTTGAAATTGAACATTTAGTCCATTCTTCCTATATCACTTCACACTTTACCACATTAAATTTCACTTGCCATTTCATTTGTTTTTCATGGTACCTTGAAGCTTGTTGCTATCCTTATCGTTTTCGATATTTCTGGGCTCTTATTATCTGAAAATCGTGTATCCAACCTCAGATCATTAATACATAGCTAAAAGAACAGTGGTTTTCTTTTAGACCACTGGGAATGGCATTCTTTACCTTTTTCTTATCTGATGAAACATCTTCAGAATTAATCTTCTGTCACTTATCTAATTTTGATTCTGTGCTGTTCCTTTTTGTGTAATTACATGGATTTTACTTTGTGGCATTTTACCCAGAGTTCATGTAGGCATCACAGCATAACTTTTATCATCCAATACTTGTACAACATTGTAATCATTGATTAGGTAAGTCATCTTAATTTACCTTTAACAAGTGCAATTTGCCTCTTGCAAACTATTTCATTATCCCATACAAATAATTGTCCCACAAAGTTTTTCCTACCACTAACATCTGGCTGACTCTACTGTAGTTAGCAGATTTATCTCTTCCATTTCTAAACAGCAATGTAACATTTGCAATCCCAAGACATCTGAAAGCATCCCAATATCCAAAGAGAACTGGAAGATTGCAGTCAGACCCACCTCAATTTCCACTTTTACTTCCCTCAGTAACCAGCATATATCCCATCCAGAGCAGGTGACTTTTATATTTTAAGAACTATCAATCTTTAACTATCTCCTTTCTATTCTTATTTTAACCAATAATCCTGATGCATCCTTTTACTGTTACATCGGCAGCATCCTCTTCTCAAATGAGAATAGACTTCATTTAGCAAAGCAATATGCCCCTGCTAAGTTATTGCTATTTTTTTATCTCTCATTCTCTTCTGTTTGAGTGAACTCCTTCATACTTTCTATGTTCACCTGGACACTCTGTTTTCTTCTGAATCTTAAAATTATTATGTAGCCTTTTCCTGTCTCACCTTAATCTCAATTCCTTTAGTCATCTAGGAAGCATCAGGGTTTTAAACCTTATTCTGCAGTCCCAGTTAACCTTCCCATGAGAAGACTGTCCTCAGATCTATTGATTTGCAACCTATCCACAGGTCTCTCCTAGCCCCAAATTTGTCTCATTGTCCAAGGAATTCGACATGTCTCTTGTACACTATTTCTCCAGCTACATGTTTTAACTCAAGTTCCCTACATTCATCTGCAGATAGCATTGGCAGTAATTCAGCAGTTAGTATCTTTGAGATATATTTTCATTTCCTTGCTTAACTCCTGCAACCCCATCCACACGAACTCAACCCTTTTCCATTCCCGTTCAATGGGTCCCATGTAGACCATAATATCTATGGTCTATTTGGAGCTTCCTCAAAATTTCTGCATCCTCTCGCTGATGTCCTTTTCTCTGGCATAAGAAAGGTAATGCACCATGAGGAATCTATGGTGTTCGTTCAAATTCCTAATGTCTCCTTCGTTTCTATGATCGACTGCACCCCCCTATGCAGTCAATTGTCTCATGGTGCCATAGATCTGCTGTGGGCTGCACACTCTAAATGTGCTGTCATCCTCACTGGTATTTCCCGGCGAAGACCTGTTTGTGATACTCTCCTTGTGGATTTCTACTCTGGGTACAACTGGAGAGATTTCCTGAACCAATGACACATGGTGTCTTGCCATTCCCACAAATCAAAGGAATCTCAGAAAATAGTTGTCCCAATATTTGGTTTCAAAATTCTTGGCAGTAAAGTAAGTTATTGTTTTCCTCATGGTTTAAAGTGTCCCCCTCAGCACCAAATTTGCATAGTCATAAATTCATGTATCATTGCATTCATCACACTACCAGCTCTGCACATTTAGGAAATGTTCCTCAAATATATAACTTATAAAAGCAACTTAGTTCAAAATTGTCCAAAATTTGCTGATAACCATTCTATAATTTGAAACACATCAATTTTTTTTAAAAAAATGTTGCAACAGGTATGAATGGGATTCGAAGAATGGAGTGCTGATGGAGACAAATAGTCTGCAGGATGGAGAGCTGATTGTTGTTTTGATTTATCAAAATACAGTTCCAGTTATGGAAAGTCGGCCAGTTCATTCCATTGAACGTTGACAAAGCCACTGTATATCTTACACACTAATAAGTATATTTACTCTTTTTTTGTACTTTCCTATACCTGTATCCATGCATTTAAATTCCCAGTTTAACCTTTCTAACTTTTCAGAAGGACTAATTTGCTGTTTTTTTTTTAACTAGTTGACTCCATTCTGCAATACCATTTGGCATAATTGGTACTTGACCATTCGTATTTGATTTTTTTTTACATGGCCACCAACAACATCCACACCTAACTCCACTGCCTCAGCAAATTTTGTTTTGTTCAGCCCTACTGGAGGGTTCATAGTTTCCAATCATGAGATCTGACAACAAACCAGGCATTAAATTTTCTTTTCATGGATGTCGTGAAGCCCAACTAGTTTAACTATTATTAATGAAGGCTTTCAATTCATCTGGCAAGTTGGACTTGCCCTTGTTTTACACTGCATTGAATTAGATCATTATAGCAGAAAGCTTACTGAAAAGCATTTATGACATATTTTCTTTACAACTAAAAATTAAACATTATTTCAAATATGCCTACCTAACCTCTACTGCTGCCCAATTTAAATACCATCAATTTTAAAAACTTACACAAAGTGCTAGATGCCGGCCCATGTTTGTATTTGATACCGTACACAGACTGAAGAGCATTGACAGCTTTGAATGCTGCAGATTCCTGAAAAATGAAACAAAGAATCATGTTATTTACACAATATTAGTTGAATTTAAAGAAGGGACAATTTTGGTTAGTGAAGTTATTAACATCAAAATAATTGCAATGCACGATTTTAGGGATTGCAATTAACTCATTAAATTGATATGTCAGTTTATGGTGTTATCCATAAACAATGGCCTAAAAATTGTTTCACACCACATTTCGTGTTGAAACAGCTTTGATAGTCATCCGAAAGTTTGAGAAAGATTCAGAACTTCACTTGGGAGGTTCACATAATGGTACTATTGGGTGTCTCTTAGTATCATCGCAATGAAACTGGCATTATCAGTTTTAGAGATCTTGCAGGTAGCATATAGTGCAGCAGGTGTAGTTTTAGCAGCCAGTTCCTATAAGGAACATACCACAATGAAACAGCACTCTTTCAGCTGCAAGGAGTGTGTTGTTGCTGCATCTGGCAGGAAAAATAAAGTGCTAGGGAGAGAAAATGAGGAGATGGATTCCCTAGCAGGTTCTAAGATGCACAGAAATGTGTACATTATTGTTCTACACTGGATCAACCAGTTTTCAACTGCACAGCAACATTTCTTCCAAGTTGTGTAAATCAAAAATCAAACTTTCATGGTATATCTAAAAGATTGGCCCAATTCACCTTTAAAATACTGCTTATTAGTTGTTTTCAAGTGAACCAAAATTGTTCAGTGAAATCTACATAAACAAAAGGCTGAAGGATCACTGAAACATCAACTGTGAATTTTCTGATTAACTTTTTTGTTAATGTGGTACATCATTAATGCTCAATAATGGCATAAAATAACTTGAGCCAGATCTTTTTAGCTATTCAGCAATGAACAGTCAGTGATAACTTTTTAAAAGCCAGTATATCTGGGATGTACATGCAGTCAAACACAGAAACATTGAATTAGGAGGGAAAGGGAAAACTGAGTTATCTTTTAAAAAATAAATTTAGTGTAATGTACATTTAATTATTTCTAAGTGTTTTGATTCTTTAAACATTTTTAAAAAACCTTTAGTATTTTCAATTATTTGCCTTAATTTATAATACTCTTAAAACCATCTCTGAATGTCAATTAAAATCACAGCCAGCAATGCTGGGGGGTGGACTTTACTGACAGTCACAAGATCACAAGATCACAAGATCACAAGATAAGGGAGCAGAAGCAGGCCATTCGGCCCATCGAGTCTGCTCCAAGGAAAAGGGAAAAAGAAATGGGGTGGGAAAAAAAGAGAGAGAAAAAAAAACTATTCTAATCCCATTTGCCAGCCTTATCCCCATATCCCTTGATACCCTGACTATTTAGATATCTGTCTATCTCCTCCTTGAACACCCCCACTGATCTGGCCTCCACTGCTGTGCGTGGCAAGGAGTTCCACAATTTCACCACCCTCTGGGTAAAGAAACTTCTCCTCATCTCTGTCTTGAAACTGTACCCTCTAATTCTAAGATTGTGCCCTCTGGTCCTGGACACGCCCACCAAGGGAAACAGCCTAGCCACATCTACTCTATCCTTACCTGTCAACATTTTAAATGTCGCTACGAGGTCCCCTCTCATCCTTCTGTACTCCAGCGAGTACAGTCCAAGAGCCGACAAACGCTCATCGTACTTAAGCCCTTTCATTCCTGGAATCATTCTCGTAAATCTCCTCTGAACCCTCTCCAACGTCAGCACATCCTTCCTAAGATGCGGGGCCCAAAACTGCGCACAGTATTCCAAATGAGGCCTCACTAGCGCCCCGTAGAGCCTCATCAACACTTCCTTACTTTTATACACTATACCTCTCGAGATGAATGCCAACATAGCATTCGCTTTCTTAACCACCGATCCAACTGTCAAAGCGTTCCAGGCAGTTTTGGGCTCAAGACCTCCTCACTGTGCACCAGAAGCCCTGATCCCATTCAAACCCACATCACTGGAGTCTGGCAATTAAATCTATATAGCTTCAACCTTTTCTCTTACCTGCTGTGGTTATTCACTGTCATCCTGGCGTACGTCCTATTGTCAGAGACCAGCAGTGCAGCTGAGAAATTGCTGGTGGAGGTCAACTTGCAAGTTTAGAACCTCCATGTTCTAAACTTGCTGAGGATTACTGACAACCTCACATGGGTGCATGGACAGTGGGAACAGGGCCTGAACTTTCTGAATGAGAGATGAGACTGGTACAGCTGACCCATCCCAACACTTGCGCTTTTAGCAACACACAAAGTGCTGGAGGAACTCAGCAGGTCAGCAGCATCTATGGAGGGAAATGGACGGTTGACGTTTCAGGTCAAGACCTTTCATCTGGACTGAAGGACAGGGGGGAGTTCCTCTAGCACTTTGAGTGTTGCTCCAGATTCCAGCATCTGCAGTCTCCTGAGTCTGTAGGAATAACACTGATGCTGAAAGCTTACCATGATATAAAGCAAAAATATCTTGTGATGTAACACCACTAATAAAGCACATATATTGCCTAACACTATGAAGGTTGTGATAGTACTTGTCCTTCAACTGCAGAAAACCCTATCATAACAACGTTGTGATATTATCAGAATGTCACAACAAAGGCACAAAGAATATAGTACAGACATAAATGAATGCCATACTGTATGTAACATGGAGGTTAATGCTGTCATAATATTCACATTTCTCCTTTTCATTGGTAAAGAATGCAAGGCTGGGTTGTTCTATTAAAATTGGTATTAATTTCTGCAGTACATTTTGCAGAAGTCACATTGTGCCAATGGAGGACAAGATGATTTTGAGTTCAGTGATAATGGTGCTGATTAAGTCATCTGGTTCTTCAGACTATTCCCACTCAGCATGGGAGTGGAGGAAAAGTGGCCATTTATAACAATGTGGGCAGCTGCATATATATAGCAACAGGTAGATTAGTGAGTCTAAACTGAAGTAATTATTATTTTATGTTTGTTTCCTCACACTTGACACAATCCCAGCTGTACTGAACCTGTCCTGAAGATTTAAGCATGTCACCCAAAGTATATTTCACATTTTGTTTTTTTTTTCCTTACCAGTTTTAAAAGGCAATTCAAATTATGAAGGGTTTCAATAAGGCATACAGAGAGGTTGTTTCCATTTTGGGGGAAATGCAGCACCACTGGTTATAAAACCTCAGACACATAAGAGACTGCAAATGCTGGAAATCCGAGCAACAATCTGCTCACTGAGAAACAAATTGTCGATATTTCGGTCAAAACCTTGCATAAGGACTGAGTGTGGAGTGTTTCCCCAAAGATGAGAAAGTGAAAATTTGAAATTTACTTCCACAAGGTGACTGGGGCAAATACCATGCATACATTTGAGGATGACGCTAAGTACATGAGGGAGAAAGGAATAGAAGGATATGATGATATGGTGAGATGATGTAAAGTGGTAGAAGTCTTAAGCACATTCACAGTAAGCCAGATGATCTGCAACTGTACTCTAAAACCTTATTTGTAATTTTAGCCTAGAGCATGTAAAAAAATGATGATGACTCAGTCAAGGTTGGTGAGGGGCTGGGAGGGTGGGGGAGAGAGATAATGATTTGCCGGTAATCATCATGAAGTTTCTTTGGCCTTCTTCAGACTGAAGTTATGATACTTCATGAAATTTATTGATAATGCTCAAGACATCCCATTATTTGCAACTCCATAACTATTGACCTCAATGGGGATCTATCATGCCAATGAAAAATACAAGCATGAGGATAGAATGTTTAGGTTCACTTGTTAATGGACATAATTCTACGATTCTGGATATATCATGCTTTTGCTTGAAAGGGTCTAGGCAACTCTCCCACTAGTTTCAAGATGTTGGTAACAAAAAGTCTGGTACTTCACTGAGATAGTACTCCACAACTATTGCGTTGACCCATAGATGGAATAATTGAGGATAATGGAATCGAATATGGAAAGACGAGTGCATGCCATCATCTGCTGATACTCTTGCATGTGTTTAGCATTAGCAACCATAGTAAATTTCTCCTTTAAAAGTCAACTACAGAGGATGACTGGAGTCCACAAGTTGGTAAAAACTGATGTGTATTTTATTCTTGAAATCAATGATGAACCAAAATGAGGGTTATAGGGTTGGAAGTATCCCACAAACAGAGTTACTGAATATTTCTCAATTTGACATTATTCTTTTGTATTAACTGAATTACTAGTTTAGTACATAATCACTATACTTGTGTATTCCAGAGTTTTATTCTTCAACCCTCCTCTTCATTACTTTCATATTACTTGTGTCAGGCTAGGTTTTCAAATAGACTGATGACACTCAGCATTCATCCATATACTTATGGCTGAAGTCCTGAAGAAGGGTCCTGTCCCGAAACACTGACCGCCTGCTTTTCTCCTCAGATGCTTCCTGGCCTGTTGAGTTCCTCCAGCATCATCGTGTTTTTCATCTGGATTCCAGCATCTGCAGTCCTTTGTATCTCTATTTATGGCCGTACTATCGTAAAATTCTCTTTGCTCCTTCACTAATTTCTTAACTATAAATTATCCAAAACAAAGTTCTGCTTTCTCTCCTCCACAATGGCCCACAATCCTATCTTCTATTATTCAGACAAACTGCATCTGGGGGCCCTTCAGTAATATAAAATATTAGTGTGTTAATTGCTTCTTTTCAACAAAGAGCATTGAAAATATACTACTGCTTGGCTCCAGGTATGAAATCATGTCCCATTGGTGATGCAATACCTTAAATACTATTCTTTACAGAGGAGTAAACAGATGACTGTACAGCAAAACCTAAGCTGTATTGGATAACAAGACTTAAAAACTTTTTAACAAACTTGAATTTCTTAGTTGAGGCATCCTTCCTTCCCTCCATATTCTTTAAAAATATTTAGCAGTGAAATGAAAGATTCAAATCTATACTGTTACTTTCAGATAAGGTTCCTCAGTCACCAGCTTGGTGAGCTATCCTAGTTCTGCTCAACTTTTGAGTTCTATTTGCTTCCTGGTGTCTTTAAGGCAGCTTCAGTGAGGAAATTAACACATTATGCAAATCAAATAAACCCTGAGTGAACTTACATAATATCTATTATTATTGCTTAATATACAATCGGCAAATAAGTTTTAAACATTGGGTCAATTACACCAGGGAACCAAGATTTAATTTCTTGCATACTGATTTGATGAACAAGAACAGGAACTGTCTTGCAATATGATTAAAATAGCAATTTAGGTTAATTCTACTTACCACACAATTAAAATTAGGATGATTGCATCCCTATAGGAAATAGGGTATAGGAGCATTTGTGAATATGAATGGAATGAATGTATGCTTTAACTTGTTTCTTGTTTTTACGTAGGAAGGTCGCAACTGCCTTTACTTCTGGCTCAGATTCTGGCATGGGTCCACAGTATGTATCAGCACAAGGATGCAATGATGCGCCTTCACCTAAAAAGTTACAAAAAAAGTTTATAAGTGAAAGTTGGAGAGTAAATCAGAAAACTGGTAATGATTAAAAAGCATTAATCTTATAGAAGTATGTAATGATGCCAGAACTCCAGGTCAAGCTTAAGTATTTGATACCATAATTCCCTTTGTAGATGAGATTGAACTTTAGAAATTACTCCCATATGCCTGAATATGAAATTGTATGTAAGCAAGGAATCTAAATTAAGCTGAAAATAACAGAAATGCATAGCATCTGAAGAAAAGGTCAGGGTAGCAATTTTGTTGTTGAGCATCAGAATTCCCATAATTTCATTTTAAGTATAAGCTAGGTTTGAGAGAGGCCTTTCATTGGATTTTGTTTTCTGGTTCCAGGTTGCATGGCAGATAAAGATGGCAGAATGCTACATACTGTTGTTATCTGACAATATCTGTACAAAAAGAATACAAATGTGATCTAATCATGGCAATTATATTATGGGAAAGTTTACAGAAAATCAGGCTAATGAGCAACTTTATTAAAGCTATAAACACGCATCGAACACAAGATATTTTCCATATGAAAACTATTTTTTTAAATTTGCTTCAGAGATTTCTTTGTAAACTTTACTAAATATACCTTCTTTTAGTTTTCTTCTTATAATCCCCTTTGAGTTTTTCATCTCTTTTGATTTAAGAGGAAATGCTTCAAGAATATTTTGTTTAATTAGTGAATAGAAAATGAATGCTGATCTTGTGGGTGAAGGCACTCCCACAGCCAGCAACAATGAAGAAGCAGCTTAGAAAGATCCTCAGGTAGGAGTTTCAGTGATGGGACTGCTGTTAATTATCAAGGAGAGTTGAATAGACTCTCCCTTGTTGAAGATGACCATTGGTTATATCCTACTGCATGAATATGACTCATCAATCATCTGAACATGCTGGAAAATATTGTTAGAGTTGTTACGGATTAAGTTGCTATTTGGTGAATGTCCCTTTAAGATATAGTACAGTGGTGTGTGTGTGTGTGTGTCGTCATTACGACAACAGCAGAAGATAATGACATGCTGACGTTCTGGTTCAGTCAGAAAGAGAGAGAGGAGAAAGAGAGACACACTGACTGCTGGTCTCTGTATCGATGGATGAAAAACAATAACTGTGTCGGTCACTACAATCCATGTTGGATTTTTGGAATAATCCAGTGGAGTCCACTTTGTCATTAACCTGTAGAGGGAAACAGGTATTTCTGTAGACGGCCACGTCTCAAATGCCTTTCGGGGTGGCAGATACTTTGGAACAAAGCAGTGGAGATCATCAGTGACTGAGGTGTCGTATGGATCATTGTGGAACATTTGGATTTCGTAATTTCTCTCTATTCTCTCTCTACATTTTCTCTTCAGTCAACGGTGGTTTTGCAAAAGCCTTTGCTCACGTTTCACCTGATGACTTGCTGAACTAAACTTTGAGAACTATTCCTGGACTTGGAGTTTGGGAATTTGCCACACACACACTTTGAGTTTAGTTTTTTGGGGTTAATGTTTAATATCTAACATTTTTCTTCTTTCTTATTATCATAAGTAGTTATTAATAAAATAGTTTCTAACACTTATACATGACTCGATGTGTTTCTTTTGTTGCTGGTACGTAACAGAGTCTTGCTTCATGCAGGCACAGGCTACTTCAATATACGAAGAGCTGCAAATGAAATCGAATATTGTGCAATCATAAATGAATGCAACCAATTCTCATCTTATGTTGGAAGATCTTTGATGAAAAAGTTGAAGATAACGGGTCTAGGATACTTATCTGGGGACTTTCTTCAGGGACCTCTTGAGGCTGAAGTGATTTGGCTCCAAACAACCATAACCAACTTCCAGTGTGCCAGGAATGACTCCAGCCAGTGGAGAATGATCCCCTTGATTCTCACTGACTGATGCCACCTGGAGAAATACCATCTTGATGTCAAGGGAAGCCCTATATCTAGAATCTGATATTTCTGTCTATGCTTAGAGTGAGGGAGGTTTTGAGCTCTTGAGGTTCCAAGTGGCATAACCTAAAATGAGAATTGGTGACTAAGTTATTGGTACTTGATAGCAGTGTCAACAACAGGTTCCAGGGTCCATTGGTGTTTTTTTTGTGTTTGACAGTAAGTGCCCAAGGTGAATTTGTCCTTCCTTTTGAACAAGCCATACCAAAATATGCTTTCATGTTCCAGGATGATACTTAATGCTGAAGTCTTTCTGAACAAAATATGTCCCAGGTATTTCAGGATACTGTCAGGATATTACTAATGTTCTTAAAGAATTGTTTTTTTTAAATGCAAAGGTAAACACACTGTTGCACACTGGACTTAAAATTGGGCCAACAATATTTCTTTTGTTTTCATCACTGTGTTGGATGAAGCTTATATTGCACTCACAAATACCTTACTGATACAATTATGAAAATGGATGCCTGGTTGGTTTGTTGTGTTTATATGTCAGTATGTTCAAGGCCAAGAGCCAGAGAATGTATAATGGATATTGATTAATAAAACCATTCAATAATTAATACACTTGATGTTATTAGTCTTCAAATAGCAATGAGATTTTTAAAGTAACCAGTCGGATAGATAGTAGAAATGTAGTGGATGCTGTGTCCAGAAGGATCTTTATAAAGTGTTTCATAAGAGACTTCTTTGAAAAATTTGAGTGTATACTGCAAGGAAAATATTGTAGCATGGATGGTTGGCTGATGGGCAGGAAACAATATTTGGGTAAATTGGTGTTGTTTGGTTTGGATAAGGGGAGGAAAATTGGAAAATACACAAATGATTTGGATGTGCATACGTGGATACCAATATCCTAGTGGGAATGTTTAATATAGCTGTTAGGGAGGGTTTAAACTAAGTTGGCAGGTGAAGAAAATCAGGGTGTTAGGGTCGAGGAAGAGGAAGACAGAAACAAGTCAAAGATGGTGTGCAGCAAAGATGGCAAGAAGGACAGGCAGGTGAAAAGATAGGATAACTTGCTGTGCAACAGAATTACAGCGAAATCGGTAACAGATGCTGGTCTAAATGTACTGTACTTAAATGCACGTAGCATTAGAAATAAAGTGGATGACCTTGTTGTACACCTACAGATTAAAAGACATGACAATGTGGCCATCACAGAGTCATGGCTTAATGGTGGATGTGATTGGGAGCTGAATGTCCAAGGGTACACAGTGTATAGGAAAGATAGGCGGGTAGGTAGAGGGGGTGGCGTGGCCCTGATGGTAAGCAACGATATTAAATCACTAGAAAGAAGGGACATAGGATCAGAAGAGGTAGAATCCTTATGGGTTGAGTTAAGAAATGGCAAGGGTAAAAGGACCCTAACAGCAGTTACATACAGGCCCCCAAACAGCAGCCAGGATGTGGACTACAAGTTACAGCTGGAAATAGAAAAAACGTGTCAGAAAGACAATGTCAAGATAATTATGGGGGATTTTAATGTGAAAGTGGATTGGGAAAGTCAGGAAGGTACTGAATCTCAGGAGAGAGAGTTTGTAGAATGCATACGGGATGGCTTTTTGGAGCAGCTTATTGATGAGCCCATCAGGGGATCGGCTGTTTTGGACTGGGTGCTGTGTAATGAACCTGAGGTGATTAGGGAACTAAAGGTAAAGGAACCCTTAGGAAGTAGTGATCATAATATGATTGAGTTCAGTTTCAAATTTGAAAAGGAGAAGCTGATATCAGATATGTCAATATTTCAGTGGAACAAAGGAAATTACAGTGGCATGAGAGAGGAACTGGCCCAAATTGATCGGAAAAGTAAGCTAGATGGAGGGACAGTAAGCTAGATGGATGAAATTTCTACAAGAAATGAGGAAAGTGCAGGATAGATATATTCCAAGAAAAAAGAAAATTATGATTGGAAAAATGGCACAAATGTGGCTAACAAGAGAGGTTAAGGCTAAAATAAAAGCATACAAAGGCATACAAGGAAGCAAAAACTAGTGGGAAAACAGAGGCTGGGAAACTTTTAAAAACTTACAGAAAGAAACTAAGAAAGTCATTAGGAAAGAAAAGATGAATTATGAAAGAAAAATTGGCAAATAACATACAAAAAGGATACTAAGAGTTTTTTTAAATATATGAAGAGTAAGAGAGAGACACCGGTAGATATAGGACAGATTGAAAATGATGCTGGAGAAATTATAATGGGTAACAAAGACATGGTAGAGGAACTAAATGAGTACTTTGCATCAGCCTTCACTGTGGAAGACATCAACAATATAGCTGATAGCAGGGGGTCTCAGGGAATAGAATTGAGTACAGTCAAGATTACTAGAGAGAAAGTGCTTGGGAAGCTAAATGGACTAAGGACAGATAAGTCTCCCAGACCGGATAAAGTGCACCCACGCGTTCTGAAAGAGGTGGCTTTAGAGATTGAGGAGGCATTGGAGATAATTTTCCAGGAATCAATAGACTCTGGCATGGTTCTGGAGGACTGGAAGGTCGCAAATGTAGTTCCACTGTTTAAGGAAGGAGGGAGCAGCAAAAGGAAAATTACAGCCCTATTAGTCTGACATCGGTGATGGGAAAGTTATTGGAGTCGATCCTCAAGGACGATGTTATGGAATACCTAGAGGTGCATGACAAATAGGTCCAAGCCAGCATGGTTTCGTGAAGGGAAGATCCTGCCTGACCGACCTATTGGAGTTTTTTGAGCTAATCTGAAGTAGGATGGATAAGGGAGAGGTTGTGGATGTTGTATATTTAGATTTTCAAAAGGCCTTCGACAAGGTGCCGCATAAGAGGCTGCTTAATAAGATGAGAGCCCATGGAATTACAGGAAAGATATTAGAATGGATGGAGCATTGGCTGATAGGCAAAAAGCAAAGGGTGGGAATAAAGGGATCCTGTTCTGGTTGGTTGCCGGTTACTAGTGGTGTTCCACAGGGGTCGGTGTTGGGGCCTCTTCTTTTCACATTGTATATCGATGATTTAGATTATGGATTAAATGGTTTTGTGGCTAAGTTTGCAGATGACACCAAGACAGGTGGAGGAGCAGGAAGTGTTGAAGAAACAGAAAGGTTGCAGAGAGACTTGGACAGTTTAGGAGAGTGGACAAAGAAATGGCAGATGAGATACAATGTTGAGAAATGTGCGGTTGTACATTTTGGAAGAAGAAATAAACGGGCAGATTATTATCTAGATGGGCAGAAAATTCAAAATTCCGAAGTGCAAAGGGACTTGGGGTCCTTGTGCAGGATGACCTAAAGATTAACCACCAGATTGGATCGGCAGTAAGGAAAGCGAATGTTATGTTGGCATTCATTTCAAGAGGTATAACATATAAAAGTAAGGAGGTGTTGATGACGCTCAGTTTTGGGCCCCTTATCTTAGAAAGGATGTACTGATTTTGGGGAGGGTTCAGAGAAGACTTACGAGGATGATTCCCGGAATGCAAGGGCTTACATGCGAGGAGCGTTTGTTGGCTCTTGGACTGTATTCATTGGAGTATATAAGAATAAGAGGGGACCTCATAGAAACATTTCGAATGCTGAAAGGATTGGACAGAGTAGATGTGGCTAAGTTGTTTCCCTTGGTGGGTGAGTCCAGGACAAGGGGGCACAGTCCTAGAATTAGAGGGTACCCATTTAAAACAGAGATGAGGAGAAATTTCTTTAGCCAGAGGGTTGTGGATTTATGGAATTCATTGCTACATACAGGTGTGGAGGCCCAATCATTGGGGGTGTTTAAGGAGGAGATTGATAGGTATCTAATTAGTCAGGGTATCGAGGGATATGGGGATAATACCGGAAATTGGGGCTAGATAGGAATAGTTTTAGCTTAACTCATGGAGCAGACTTGATGGGCCGAATGGCCTACTTCTGCTCCTTTGTCTTGTGATCTTGTGATTCCAACTGCTACATGCCATCAGATACATTATCCAACTGACACAGTAATCACAGAACCTAAAAAGTTCACCTCTTGACATCACTCAAGTGAAATACTTCCACAAAATGCAGCAGTAATCCAAAGCCTTGTTAAATGAAAGCCATGAGTTAAAACAATAATGAAGTTCCAACATTTTTCAGATATGAACTATTGTCTTCCCGATGCCAACACATAGTTATCTATAGTTATCTTTATTTCCATTTTATTTCATTTGTTTCTTTGTACATACGTTCAGACAAATTATCTGTCGTTAGCGTCTTTACTACCCATGCTCAAGTAGCATTACCACTTATGTCTCTGAATATTCCCATTTTTCTCTCCACCTTCCCCCTTCTCTGCATCTTAAAACATGCTTGATTTCTAACTTTTAATGAAAGGTTATCAACTGAAACACTTACATGCTGCCTGATTCCCTGAGCATTTCCAGCATTTCTATTTTCAGATTTCCAAAGTGCAATTTTTGCATTTTGAATGAGCAATGTGGTTGTATTTGTGTGGTAGCTATTTAGTGGTGTTTCACAGTGAAGGACTGTGGGACTTCCTTCATTTTCTATAAAGGATATGGAATTCCATGGTATCTCTACATGTGGAAGTTAATAATGTGTTTATGGTTCACATGCAGCAAAATGATCTGAGGATTTGTTATTAGAAGCCTAAGAATATCAGTTGTGTTCACAGACAGTGAGGAGGCCGAGCAGGATATTGGGATACACAGCTAGGAATCTGGAATTTTAAAATCAATAAATGCAACTTAAACGTCACTTATGGATTTCAGTATGCATTTGTAATTCTGCATCTTCCAAATTGGGGAGATGCAAACAAAGAAAGTTAGATTAATTGTAGAATTAAGGGGCTGATTTTAACAAACAAAAACAGGTGGGTTTTGTTCAGGTGGGATGTTAAAATAATAAAAATATCAAAATTAAACCCAATCTCAAAGACATCCACTTATAGATTAGGCAGAGGTGGGATGGAAAGGGAGGGTGCTAGGACTAAGATCCCATAATATGGTTCATTCAATTAATGCTTAAGGTTTGACCTCAAAAACAACCCACTGGTTTCTGCAGCTAGGTTGCTAGATCCAGTCCTAAAGAACTTTTCCAACATTGTCTCTGGGCCAGGAGGAACAGGAATGCTTTCTCCCAGCCAAGTTAACCTGTTTCACCTTTAGATTTACAGAGGCATCTTGATCAGCTGGATAAGTGGGCTGAGGAATGGCAAATGGAGATTAATTCGGAGAAGTGCGAGGTGTTGCATTTTGGAAAGACAAATCAGGATAGGGCATTCACAGACAATGGTAGGGCCCTGGGAGTGTTGTAGAACAGAGGGAGCTAGGAATACAAGTACACGGTTCCCTGAAAGTGGCATTGCAGGTAGACAGAGCGGTGTGGTCTTCATCAGTCAGGGCACTGAGTATAGAAGTTGGGATGTTATGTTGCAGTTGTACAAGACACTGATGAGGCCGCATTTTGAATAGTGTGTTCAGTTTTGATTACCTTACTATAGGAAAGATGTCATTAAACCGGAAAGAGTGCAGAGGAGATTTACGAGGATGTTGTTGGGACTTTAGGGAATGAGTCATGGAGAGAGGTTGAGCAGCTTGGGACTTTTTTCATTGGAGCATGGAAGAATGAGGCGTGATCTTATATAGGTGTATAAAATCATGAGGGGCATAGATTGGGTCAATGTGCACAGTCTTTTCCCAGGGCTGTGGAATCAAGAACTAGAGGGCATGGGTTTAAGGTGAGAGAGAAGAGATTTAATAGGAACATGAGGGGCAACATTTTCACCCAGAGGGTGGTCAGTAGATGGAATGAACCACCAGAGGAAGTGGTTGAGGCCGGTACATGAACAACATTTAAAAGATAATTGGACAGGTACATGGATAGGTAAGGTTCAAAGGGATGTGTGCCAAACAGGTGCAAATAGAACTAACTTAGATGGGACTCTTGGTTGGCATGGACCAGTTGGACCGAAGGGCCAATTTCCATGCTGTATGACCCTATGACCTCCATCCCTCTCAATGTCCCAACAAATGATCTGATCTCCTTCCTAGATCTACACAGACTTCTGAGCCACCATGTCAACCTGGTCTCTCCAACTTCCCTCTCCTATATCCTCCGACAATACTGATCTGGTTGCAGCATCCCATCTTTTCACTGCCCCACTATGAGCTCCCCGATAATGGTTATTGATTTCTTTCCCTGGATCTCATGACCACCCCTGTGCTCCTGAACTCTCTCCATTCACAACCATGCAGGGAGTCCAATCATTACTAGACCAGCTCCCCCAATTTTTCTCACCCCACACTCCCTGTTCTCCCTCTTGACTCATCCCTGAAACCTCCTACCACCATCAACTATTCCCACTTCTTGGCCTCTGATCTCTCTCCTAGCCATCACATCCCTGGCACCTAATTTCCCAATCTCCTTCCTGAAAAATAACCCAATTATCCGCTGACTAATATCTCCTAATTCTCCAAGCTCTAATCTCCCCCAATTCCCCCAAGAATTCCTCCAGGCTATGATATACACATCTCTCCCCACCGAGCCAACGCTCTCAACCCCACAAAACTCCTTCCTTTCTCTAAGCTTCCAGCCCCACAACAGTTCCCTTGGCTTCCAATGCTCCTGGATGGTCACTCCAATTTACTGCCTCCCATCTTCCCTCTCTCCATTCTCTGCTTTCCCCCATAACCACCAAACTCCTCCGCCCTGGCTTTGATATCTCTCCCCTGCATGATGCTCCAAGGTAGTTGGTTGGCACCAAAGGCCTCAGTTTGCTTTGTTATGATTGTGAAATAAAGGCAAAAATGTTAAATATGTCCTGCTGTTAAATTTAGCAAGATCTTTAGGAAACCCCTTCTTTCAGGTTTTCTGAAAATCAAACTCTCCTCCAAAGGCTCTTTGTTAATTTTGGAGACTAATCTACAGAGCTAGAAGGTGATGTTAGTCCCCTTCCCTCTCTTGAAATAAGTACAGCGGTACAAGTTTCAAAAAAAATTATGAGGAGATTGAATTCTCTGCTAGGATTCTTTCCAATAGCAATTCAAGAACAACTGGACTGTACAGGCGACCCCCCACGTTACAGCCATTCGGATTACGGAAATTCACCCTTACAGAATTCACAGATCACTACCCACACATTTGAGATATGGAATAAAATTCACTTCCACAGAAATTATGTGAAGTAAATAAATCAACACAAAATTTATTTTATTTCAACTTGCATTTCTTGACATGTGCGCAGATGACGCGGCTTCGTGTTATGGAAAATCACAAAATGGCCTGTTATCTAGGAATGCAAACCCCCCATAATGCAGGGGTTGCCTGTATTAACAAGTAGAAAAAAATAGAAAGCTCAGGGTATACTTTCATTTATAGCTCTTATTTGTAAGAGTGGTGGAACAAGCAACAATGATGGGGTTTAACAAAGGATTAAACAATCTCTTCTCAACGAAAGACCATCATCATTATTCAAAGCACCAAGGCAACAAATGGGAAATGGAACAAGCAGGGAAGATGGATCAATGATTTAATCTTGCTTCAAATTACCATTATATTAGAATGCCAAGGGGATCACTGGAATTCTTATTGCCTTTGTTATCAAGAGAAATAAATAATTTTTCATGTCTGAACTTACTGCACCATTTGATCTTCCAATTACGATTGGCGTCAACACCATGGCAATTGAAATAAGTAGTGTTAGAACGTGTTTTTCTCCAGAATCGATCCTAAATATAATGCAAAAAGTGTACATGTTTAAAATTACATTGATTAATTCAACCTTTTAAATAACTTTTCTGCTCTAATTGCTTTGACTGATAAATCAAAAGGGCATTTGAAAATGCAGAGCAATGGGATTTTTTTCTAGGTAAAACTATAGACAATTTTTCTTTAAAGGATGATCAAACGAAGAAAAATAATTTTACTGGCCCTCTGACTATACTAATTAATTCATTAGATATGGAAAGCAAGAATTCAAACTGCTCTAATAAAGAAGGCATAAAAAAGAGAAATTTGAATTGATCTTTAGATGACTATATTAAGAACAAAGATCAAATGATTCACTTATAGTTGTCCAGCTATAATGGTACCCATCTACATTAAAAACAGGCATGATGTAGAAATAGAGTTGATTTAGAAGTCTTCTCATTACAGGATCACTGTGGTATGTTTCTACAGCCTTACATAGAAGGAAAGACAATGTGCTTTTGTTTTAATCCAACATATATTGCAATTGAAAACTTGCAGTACTGTATATGGAGGGGTAACAGTATTTTTATGATACAAAATCTTAATCTACACTTAACTGTATAATTCTCATTGTGAAAACAAGAACATTCCAGCTGACTTGAATTCTGCTGGGATCAGTGTCCTATTGAGTCATATAGAAGCCTGCTGATAGTCTGTAAACGCAACTGATATTTTAAGCCTTCTACTAACAAGTACTTATGTGAACCATGAAGCACATTATCAATTTCCACATGTAATCATTAGGCGTCTTTCAGTTCCATACCAGTTACAGAAATTAAATTGCAAAGGATCCAAGTATCAAAATTGAGAAGATGTGGTAAATTAAAGAGTGGAGACAAGGCTAGAGAAAAAGTTATTAATATGGAAAATTATAAACAGAATGTGACAGGAATGAATACTGAGTACAATTCTAAGAGTAAATCAGCAAATATGGCAGAGATTATAAAAATGATAAAAAGATAAAACTACAGGCTCTGTAGCATTCAAAACAATACAAATGAACTAAGAACACAAATAAAAATAAATATGTTCTGATCTCCTTATGGAAACATGGCTGTAAAACAACATATATTGGGACCTTAATATTCAAGGTACATGACATTTAGAAGAAAAGAATGTTAGGAAAAGGTGAAGGAGTAATTCTGTTAATTAATGATTACATGCGTGCAAAGACAGGGAGGACTGAAGTTCTGGAAGTCATGATGTAGAAGTGGTTTGGGTGGAACTGAGACAAAATAAAGACAAGAAGTCACTTGTGGCAGTGGAGTACAGGAAACCTAACTGTAACCACAATAGGACTAAGAAAGAAGCAATGAGAGTTTGGTAGAAAGGTACAATGATAATCATGGGGTATTTAAATACACATTTTGTCTGGAAAATCAGATGGCACAGGAAAACTGGATAAGGAGTTCACAGAGCATTTTCCGGATAGTTTCCTAGTTCTGGAGCATAAATTCATAGAGTTATACAGCACGAAACAGGCCCTTCGGCCCAACTCGTCCATGCTGACCAAGATGTCTATCTATGCTAATCCCACCTGTCACCCCTCAACTTTCTTTGCTCCATGAAAAACAGTCCCAATCTATCCAAGCCTAACTCAAGCCCTCCAAACCAGGCAACATTCCTGTGGAAAATCTTTTCTGCATGCTCTCTAGTTTAATTGCATCCTTCCTGTAGCATGACAGCTAGAACAGCGTACAATGGACCATTTCAAAGGATGCAAAGAAATAGCTTTTAAAATTATGACAGAACAAATTAAGAAATGCTATGGGGTCCAGTGAATAATGGAGCATGTAATTTGCCACAGAAAATGCTTGAGCAAAAGATCAACAAATCAGTCAATGAAGCAGTGTTTTAAGAAGAGAGCAATAAAATGATCAAAATTATATATGTAAAAAAGTACTGTTATTTATTTTATCTGATAAATTGGTGCCAAATTTAGAATTACTTAGTGTAGATTGAAAGAAGTAGGAGAAAAGGTTTCAACTTAAAGGATATGGAATATATTATCAAGTATCAACTGAATCTTGTTGAGTAATCATGTTTAAAGAGATCTAATAAAAATGGAAAAAACATGACCTGGTGAAAGAGCAGGGCAAATAAGAAAGAGTGATGGGAGAACTGAAAAGTTTAAATTACCTCAATTTGAACTATAATTTATGATGATGTCAGGAAATCATTGTTTATTTGATGGCATTATAACTGTAGGATGCACTAACGTTCCATTTAATCACCCAATAAAACTGTACATTCCAAATCAAATTTAAATACTGTACTGCCAATGAAAAAACATGGATAATTTTAGTTAGTTAAGGTTGAGTACTCACTTCTTTGACAAACCATTGACAAAAGGCTGGGCCAATCCATTCTCTGGCATGAATGCCACAATCTATCCACACTGCTTTCTTGAAAGGATGTGATCTCTTGCCTAACTGAAATCAAAAGCAGACATTAAATACTCAAAATATTTAACACGACTCTAATATTGAATAACTTTAGTAACCCATGTAAACTACCTGAAGAACAAAGAGAGGTCTCCCTTCATATGAATTTCCAATTGAGGAAAGATAAAGGAGTTGAGAATGGGTTTGATTCATCTGAAGCATCCAATTTTGTATCTGAAAATACATCAAATCATTTGCAAAAGTATATTGCAGAAAACAAAATTAGCTAGATCTTCAAAAGACAATCAAATATCATGGAAATGTTCTCAGACATCTGACAATTTACATCCATTTATATGGCCTCCGATGTAAAGCATTTATTTGTACAAAGCAAAGATATTGTTCTATTCGCTGTATGTGCATAGTGCATGCCAGACACTGCGTAATACAGGCTTACATCAACTGAAAACACACATCGCTGCATTAAAATATTTTCACTGAGTCACAAATATGGATTAGAATTTTAAAATTGTGGGATGTGAAGTTAACCCATTACTAGTTTGCCTAACCTTAATGCCTCCACCACCCTTTCTGGTAGAAAGTTCCAGAATTCTGACTACTCTTAGGGGAAAAAAACGTTAACTTCACATTCCCTCTAATACTTCTACTAATTAACTTAAATCCATATTCCCTAGTTTTTGATCAGTCAAAAGAAGTCAGTCCTTCTTGTTTATGCTGAATAGGCCTCTCATCAATTTGTACAACTGTACTAAAGCTCCCCTAAGACTCTCTTCTTCCAAAGAAAACAACCTCACCACAGTAAGTCTTTCTTCATATTTGTAATATTCCAGCCCTGGCAACATCACTGTAAATCTCCTTGCCCTGCAGTCGTACTTTCTCCTCCTCCTTTCCAGAAGTGTACAAGCCAAAACAGCAAATATTAGTTGAGTAAGATTGCAGTAATCAATGTGCTCAACTGAAAGCAGGACTACACACTTGCCTTGGAGGAATAAGACTAAGAAAGAGGGCTAGAAATTGTTCAGCACCATTTTATCAGTGTTAAAATACACTGCGTTTTTTCAGAGGTTAAAGTAAGCTGGTACAGCTAAGTACAGCATACTTGTAAAACAGTGGCCAAAGTTACGTTGTGATACAATTGTACTGGTAAGAAATTTAAGTTACTGTCACCTCTGACTATTTCCTTGAACTGTGTTTTAAAAAGCTATTTAAAAAAAGCACTTACGTGGAATGTTACATAGCTTGGTTTAAAAACCGCCATTGTCAGGTTCCCTTCTGTAATGCCATGCTATGCCAGCTCAGGAACAGTTGGCATTACTGAAAGCTCTGGTTGAGGTCTTTGTATGCCTCTTTGTCTTACTCCTCTCTGCCACACCCCTACTCTCCCTCTTTCACCTACCCAGTCTGTGTTGCTTCTTTGTCGTGGTCTTGCTGTGAACTGTGAGGTCTCAAGAAATGACACCCATGCACAATGCTCACACTTCTAATAATGCTACACACTACGATAGGACATGCATATGGAGTTCGGAGCCCACAGCTCTGGGATTAAGGGGTGGGTGTGTGTTTCACAAGATCACAAGACAAGGGAGCAGAAGCAGGCCATTCGGCCCATCGAGTCTGCTCCAAGGAAAGGGAAATAGAAATGAGAAATGGGGAATGGGGGAAGAAGAAAAAAAAAACACAACTATTCTAATCCCAATTACCGGCCTTATCCCCATATCCCTTGATATCCTGACTATTTAGATATCTATCTATCTCCTCCTTGAACGCTCCCACTGATCTGGCCTCCACTGCTGTACGTGGCAAGGAGTTCCACAAATTCACCACCCTCTGGCTAAAGAAATTTTTCCTCATCTCTGTTTTGAAACTGTACCCTCTAATTCTAAGATTGTGCCCTCTGGTCCTGGACTCACCCACCAAGGAAAACAACCTAGCCACATACAGTCCAAGAGCTGACAAACGCTCCTCATACGTAAGCCCTTTCATTCCTGGAATCATCCTCGTAAATCTCCTCTGAACCCTCTCCAACGTCAACACATCCTTCCTAAGATGTGGGGCCCAAAACTGCGCACAATATTCCAAATGAGGCCTCACTAGTGCCCCGTAGAGCCTCATCAACACTTCCTTACTTTTATACACTATACCTCTCGAAATGAATGCCAACATAGCATTCGCTTTCTTTACCACCGATCCGACCTGGTGGTTAACCTTTAAGGTATCCTGCATGAGTACCCCCAAGTCCCTTTGTACTTCCGTGCTTTGGATTTTCTCTCCTCCTAGATAATAATCTGCCCACTTATTTCTGCTTCCAAAGTGTACAACTGCACATTACCCTACATTGAATCTCATCTGCCATTTCCTTGCCCATTCTCCTAAACTGTCTAGGTCCCTCTGCAACCTTCCTATCTCTTCAATACTCCCTACTCCTCCCCCCTTGATTGTGAAGTGCAGAGCTTGAGGGATTAGTATTGCAGTGCTAGAGTCCATTAGACATGTGTAGGCCTGGGAGGTAGGGATTATCTCACTAAAGTGTGGCCTTCAAAAGTTAAGATTCAAAAATGTTCATTCATTTCTGAAATGTTCATTGACAAGCTTTCTCAATCTCCTTAATAAGAAGAAAGAATCCTGGAAATATGCAGCAGGTAAGGAAGCATTTGTGGAGAGATAAAAAAGAATTAATGTTTCAGGTTGCTAATGTTTTTCAGAACAAAAGAAATTGGAAATCAAGCAAGTTTTCTTGCAAAGAGGGAGGGATGGACAGAACAAATGGAACGTCTCTGATACTGTAGTGTGTTCAGTGCTCATGAAGCAGTCCCCTTTATGTTGCCAAATCCAGATGTAGATTGGGTAAGTGCTTTGCAGACATCCCCATTCAGTCCGCAAGTGTCGCTTTAATTCTGAATCTAGCTCTCATTCTAACTCCTCTCTCTTTGGCTTCTTAACCTGTTCAACAAAGCCCAATAAAGTCAGAGAGTAATACAGCACAGAAACAGGCCCTTCAGGCCAACTCACCCATGCTGACAAAGATGCCCATCTAAGCTCGTCCCATTTGCCCACTTTTGGCCCATATCCCTCTAAACCTTTCCTATCCATTTACCTGTGCAAGTCTCTCTTAAATGTTGTTATTGTATCTGCTTCAACCACTTCCTCTGGCAGCTCGTTCCATATATGTTCCACCCTCTGCATGATGAAAGGGCCCCTCAGATCCCTTTTAAATCTTTCTCCTCTCACCAGACCACCGTCCAGCCACTGTCTGTAAATTGTATGTTCTCCCCATGTCTGTGTGGGTTTCCTCTGGGTACTCCGGTTTCTTCCCACATTCCAAAGACGTGTGGGTTAGGAAGTTATAGGCATGCTATGTTGGCGCCGGTAGCGTGGCGACACTTGTGGGCTGTCCCCCAAAATTACTATGCAAAGGATGTACTTCACTGTGTGTTTCGATGTACATGTGACTAATAAAGATCTTATCTTATCTTATCTATCTTAAATCTACGCCCTCTAGTTTTTGATTCCCTTACCCTGGGAAAAAGACCATGTGTATTCATACTATCTATGCCTTTCATGACATTATACACTGATATAAAGTCACCCCACAGTCTCCTACACTCCAAGAAATGAAGTCCCAGCCTGCCCAACCTCTCCCTGTAACTCAGGCCTGAGTCCTGGCAATATTCTCCTCAATTTTCTTTGCACTCTTTCCAGATTAATGCCATGTTTACTGTGATATGGAAACCAAAACTGTACACAATACTCCAGGTGCAGCCTCACGCAAGACTTGTACAACTCAGCATAGCATCCCAACTCCTTTACTCAGTGCCCTGAAAGATAAAAGCCAGCATACCAAATATCTTCATTACCACCCTGTCTACCTGTGACGCCACTTTTAGGGAACTATGTACTCCTTGATCAGTCCGTTCTACAACACTCTCCAGCACCCTACCGTTCTCTGTGAAAGTCCTACCCTGGTTTCTCTTCCCAAAATGCAACACCTCTCAATTGAATGCCATTTTCCATTCCTCAGCCACTTCCATGTAATTTTTGATAACCTCCTTCACTGTCTACTATACCAGCTATTTTAGTGTCATCTGCAAACTTACTAACCATGCCATTCTCATCCAAATCGTTTCTATAAATGACAAACATCGATGGGCCCAACAGTGATCCCTGTGCCCACCACTAGTCACAGGCCTCCAGTGCAAAAAAAAAACAACCTTCCACCGTCACCCTCTGCTTCCTACCATCAAGCCAATTATGTATCCTCTTATCTGGCTCTCCCTGCACCCATGTGTTCTAACCTTCCAGACTAGCCCTCCATGTGGGACCTTGTCAAAGGCCTTACTAAAGTCTATACAGACAATGTCCACTGCTCTGCCCTCATCAATCCTTTTGGTTACCTCTTCAAAAATTCCAGCAGATTTGAGAGACGGGATCCAATAACATGAGCTCAAAGAACCTTTTGTATTTTGATAAGGCATATTTCAGCCCTAAGGACTCAACATTGAATTTCACAATTTCACATAACCAATTTCCAATTTGTATCAGAACTGGACAGTTCTAATGAAAGGACACCAACCTGCGGTATTGACCCTACATCTCTTTATACAGATGCTGCCTGACCTGGAATTCTCTATTTTTATTTCAGATTTCCATTCTCTGTCACGTTCTGCTTCTCCAATTTGTACGTTACAATTCCAGCCTCATTATTTTACTTTTCTCCTTCACCTCTTTTATCCTCATCCCTTTTTCACAACTCCTTCAGATAGATCCTCTGTGATTGACAAGTCTTCACCACCCTCTTTTAGCCAGAACTGCTACCATTTGTGGGAGTTAGTTGCTCATAATCTTCATCCTATCCTTGTTCTCCCAACTTCCTTCAGCCTATCACCTGAACTCACCAATCCCCTGCCTGCATGTGCTCCTCCCCCTCCCCCCACCTTCTTATTCTGGCCTCTGCGCTCTTCCATTCCAGTCCTGATGAAGGGTCTTAGCCAGAAACATCGACTGTTTTTTCCCTCCATGGGTGCTGCCTGACCTGCTGAGTTCCTCCAGCACTTTTTGTGTATTGTTCCAGATTCCAGCATCTGCAGAATTTTTAGTCTCTTCACTGCCTATTTATTTTTAAACTTAAAACTTGTTTGATTTCTTACTTTTCCCAGAGCTGCAGAACATTCCAGCATTCTCTATTTTTATTTCAGATTTCCAGCATGTGCAATTTTTGGTTCCTGTTTCCTGCACCCTCTGTGTCTCTTCCAGCTGCTCTTGTTCTGACTCTCTCCTTCCTTCACTCAAATAAGCAAGTTACTTCTGCACCTCCCACCACTGTACCAAATCACATTCTTTCTCAAACGCACACACTGACCGCAATTCTATCACTGCAGCAACTTACTCACTCACCCACCCACCGACTCAGTAATGCACCTTCACCTTCACTCCATTCATTGCCCAGAACTACATCCACAAGCTCACTCTATGGCAATTCCATCAGTTATCCAAGAGGGGCACAATGTCATATCTATTTAATCACTTTACACAATTGTGTAGGCGAATCATAGAATCTGGTGGGGGGGCGGGGAGAAGTTGATGGGAATGTGGGGAGAATTAAAAAGAAAGATTAATGTAGGAGTAGTGTTAATGGGTGGTTGATGGGCTGCATGGACTCAGTGGACTGAAAGGCCTGTTTCCATAGTGTCTCTCTCAATAACAATTGTTTTCCACCACAGACAAAATTCACTTGGAACAGGGATCTGGCATTGCAGACTGGAGATGACCACATCAAAAGTGCAGGCTAACAGTTCTGGAGAAGAGTGTGCTGGATCCAGTGGGTGTTGGTGCTGGTGAGCCCCAGGCAACAGGAGAAGCAAAGTATTCAGAGAGCTGCCTCGTATCATTTCATTGCATTCATTCAACCTCATGCTTTGGTGCAAGTATCTGACCCAACAGGAGGTAGATTAGAACTGAGAAGGCTTGTTCTGAATATCTTTTTAAGAATTGTGCCTTTCGACACCAGCAGGACATTAAACTGGTACAATAGCCACACACAAACATATCTTTGAGATGCATCAGGACAGGAAGACATCCCAAAAGCTTATCAGAGTTTCATTCACAATCCAGCACACATATCAATGGTACAGTACCTCAATTCCTAGGTTTTACATCAACGTATCCAACATAAACACATTTAAGATAGTTACCATCACTGCAAAAGTACACAGATACCATTTCCATACAAATATCATTAAAGTAATTGTGATGATGCTCTGCAGGATTTGGAGAACATAAGGCTCTCACATTGTGATAATTCTTACAGTCAGAGGTTAGTTCAGCCTTCATTGAAAACTTTTATTTGTTGTAACCATGTACAGGAGTGCCAACTGATCCTGGGTCAACAGTACAGCCATTTCAGCACACTGAAAATCTATTCTGGGACTTTTACAGATTATGTAGCACAGAGAGTTTGATGAACTGAGCAAAGGTAGCAGACTGAAGAAATCCACTTTTGTTTCATGGCAGATGCCACCTTCAAAGACACACTTTTTTAAAAAGATAAGTAACAACATTCGTTTGCATAACCTGAATGCTCTTCAAATGAGCCTGGTCTGCTTTTTACCCCAATTACTGATAATTTTCTCTGGTATTTTTTTTTCTATTTTAGCCTGACTTTCTCAGACTGTAGCTCATGACAAACATTCTCAGTATGACTGAGGGTTAAATGCCTTATTTCTTTTACATAAATAACACAGGACCACATATTAGAAATATTGTGGCTTTATTTATATACCTCTTCTAAAGTATGATAGACTTCATAGTTGTAGACAGGATTGGACCGGCGGCATCGAGTACTGGAGCCACTCTGCTTCTCCATTAGTTCTTGAAGGTCAGAAACAAGGATCCTAATATTAAAAAAGATGGTAAGTTCTTGCATTTCAAACTGCACTTGAAATGTTATCATGTAGTGTATTGTACAAACATCACTGGGAACACAACAACATTGTCAACTGGCGTGCAAGTTTACTTTTGACATTAGTGTTATATGGTGTAATGTGAAAGTGTGCTTTACAAAAGGATGATGGCCTGGCTCCAGCATTTGTTAACAGGCTTATCCCTACTTGAGCCACATTCAATGATTCCTGTGCTGAAGTGTAATGGATTTTTCAAGGACAATCCTGAAGTTATCCATCTCTAAGATGTCCACCTTTTTCTTTCGTAGAGTTCCCTAAAATTGCCAATCCCTGTCCATGTGTTTACCCCAACAGCATGCTCCTATGGGCTTTCGGTGACATGTGGAGCCCAATCCTGCAACATACCTGCTACATGGTGGCCCCACTACTTGAAACGGTGACTCTCAGAGTCCCTGCCGTGGCAAAATGTGTAGCAATATTTGTGACTTTTACATGACTTCAGTCATAATAACTGGGAAAGAAGGCCCACAATAGGTGATTCTAATTTTCTAACATATTGCATGTTGGGACATTAAAATAATACTCCCCTCATGGCTCAGTCAAAGTTTGTTTAAGTTGGTGCATTTGTGCCTCTAAGAATTTGCAGGATGCTCTACTTCCAGCAGGGTTCCAACGGAGATATGAAGTCAGTGGGCAGTCTATTTGAACGTGTCAGAGAGGCATGGACATGCACATTTAACTGCACCATGCAGCCAGAAAAATCTGGCATTTGTACACTATTGGGGAGGACTGCTCAGACTCCCAAACTCTTTTGGACCCAGTCAATGGCATTCCCCAACACCCATTTGCATTGGTCAAGAGTTAATGTCTGCAAATATTCATCCATGCACCAACATGAAGAATTTAGAAGTGCTGATGATGGCTCTACTTTCTAATGGAGGGAAGAGCCTTTCAGCAGGCCTCTCCCTCCAGATTAGCTCCTGGCACATCACTCTCCCCCAACCATCACCCCCAACCCTCACTCTGTCAAAAATGTACCGAAAGCTATACTTTCATATTTGCTTCAGTATTCACCTGTGAGAGAGACCTTGACATTTGTAAGGACAGCGTAAAACAGGCTGATAAGCTAGAACATGTCGATATTAAGGAAGAGGATATGCTGGAACTTTTGAAAAACATTAGGATAGATACATCCCTGGGGCCTGACGGGATATATCCCAGGATACTATGGGAAGCGAGGGAAGAGATTTATGAGCCCTTGACGATGATCTTTGCATCCTCACTGGCCACAGGAGTAGTACCAGATGATTGGAGGGTGGCAAATGTTATTCCTTTGTACAAGTAAGGGAGTAGCGATAACCCTGGGAATTATAGATCAGTGAGCCTTACTTCAGTGATGGGAAAATTATTGGAAAAGATTCTTAGGGACAAGATTTATGAGCATTTGGAGAAGCATAGTCTGATTAGGGATAGTCAGCATGGCTTTGAGAGGGGCAGGTCATGCCTCACAAGCCTGACTGAATTCTTTGAGGATGTGACAAAACACATTGATGAGGATAAAGCAGTGGATGTGGTGTATATGGACTTGAGTAAGGCATTTGACAAGGTTCCCCATGATAGGTTCATTCAGAAAGTCAGGAGACATGAAATCCAGGAAACTTGGCTGTGTGGATTCAGAATTGACTTGCCCATAGAAGGCAGAGGGCAGTTGTAGACGGAATGTATTCTGCCCGGAAGTTGGTGACCAGTGCTGTTCTGCAGGGATCTATTCTGGAACCCCTGCTCTTTGTGATTTTTATAAATGACTTGGATGAGGAAGTGGAAGGGTGGGTTAGTAAGTTTGCAGATGATACGAAGGTTGCTGGTATTATGGATAGTGTAGAAGGTTGTTGAGGGTTACAATGGGACATTGATAGGATGCAAAGCAGGGCTGAGGAGTGGCAGATGGAGTTTAACCCAGAAAAGTGTGAAGTTATTCACTTTGAAACGTCGAATTTGAAGGCAGAACACAGGGTTAATGGCAGGATTCTTAGCAGTGTGGAGGAACAGAGGGATCTTGGGGTCCACATCCATAGATCCTTCAAAGTTGCCGCGCAAGTTGATAGGGTTGTTAAGGCCGTGAACGGCATGTTGTCCTTCATTAGTTGGGGGAATGAGTTCAAGAGCCACGAGGTAATGTTGCAGCTCTATAAAACCTTGGTTAGATCACACTTAGAATACTGTGTTCAGCTCTGGTCACTTCACTATTGGAAGGATGTGGAAGCTTCAGAAAGGGTGCAGAGGAAATTTACCAGAATGCTGTCTGGATTGGAGAGCATGTCTTATGAGGATAGACTGAGCAAGCTAAGGCTTTTCTCTTTGGAGTGAAGGAGGATGAGAGGTGACCTGATAGAGCTGTACAGGATGATAAGAGGCATAGATCGAGTGGACAGCCAGACATTTTCTCAGTGCGGCATAACACGAGGGGGCATAATTTTAAGGTGATTGGAGGAAGGTACAGGTGGATATCAGAGGTAAGTATTCCCCCCCACAGAGAGTGGATGGTGGATGGAACGCACTGCCAGGGGTGCTGGTAGAGGCAGACATTTAAGAGACTCTTAGATAGGCACATGGGTGATAGAAAGGAGGGATATGTGGGAGGGAATGGTTAGATTGATCTGAGTAGGTAAAAGGTTGGCACAACATCGTGGGCCAAAGGGCCTGTACTGTGCTGTAATGTTCTATATAAGGCTTTGAATAGCACCAGCATTCTGGTCTTTGGGTATTTGTGTGTTTTTAATGTCCCAATGTAGTTCTGGTGTTGCACTAGCATCACCATTGCAGCACCGTTATTTTCTTCTCTTCATTAAAGAGGTTCATTCTCAGCAGTCTCACATCTTTAGTGACTCACAGACAAGGGAAATGGGTGGTGTTGATATGAATTTAGACGGACATGCTTAAGTCTCTAAATGACCTGCCAGTGTATTCTTTAAAGCTACAATATAAACAATTCTACTGAGTACTATCTTGTTTGATGGAAAAGATGCCAGGTATGCAGTAATATAAACTCACTAGCGCAGGTTTTGTAAGGGGCATTATTTACTTGGTACTCAGTGGCTGTACATGTCAGTCATTTTGATATCTTTTGAGAAAACATGATTCAGTAAAACTCCATTATTATTATCATCATCTTGTAACCACTTGCAATTATCACATACTTTTCCATAAAATTACTGTTCTTTAAAAAATAGGTCCACTTGTTACTGTTTTGACAACTTAATGAGAAAGGATTATCAGAGCTCAAATCCCTGTGTGCAGTAGGGGAGATTAAGGATTACTAAAGGCCTGTTACCTATTTATAGTCAATTCCATTTGGGTGCTGGACATGACTCAATAAAACAAAAACACTCATCCCCAGACTTCTGCCAGATTCAGGAAATTCCTGTTTCTCTGAGGTAGCCATCTTGTGACACATTATGAACAAAGCAAAAATAATGAAAACCACTCAAATTCTAAATTAAAAATAAAACATGTTTCAAATATATTTAATTTTGAAACTCTTTGGTCCAGCAATTTTCTGCTTCATACTTTGAGTCTCATATTTTGAGAGTTAAAATGGCATATGTCAATTTTAAAAGAAGGTGTGCTGTTTACATTGCCTTTACTGAGAGCATTTAAGCAAATAATGCCGTCAAATATAGTAAAACAGGAGGATCTGACCAAGCTCAGCAAAACTAGAATTGGTTTTGAACAACATAAATTGATCTTTATAATACTTTAACTATTTTTCTCTGCCCTGCAAATTTCATCTATTTTAGAGATTATACTTGTATTGAAAATATGAGTTGGGAAATGCTGCTGTAGAACATCTGTAAATGCGGTTGCCAGAGGTAAGAGAAACCAACCAACAATTCCACTGGTTACCTGTGTGGTTAATGTCTTTAGGGAAGGTGAAATAGTTTCTTTCATTGAAGTAGTTTGCTTTAAAAAGGATTTGTCTGTTTTCAAAAAAAAAACTCCTGTGTAAACTGAGCAATTTCTATAGCATTAGGTGTCCAACTGCACTCTGAAATTGGTTCCTAATTTAAGAGCAGAATAATGTAATGCGTATTTTTCCAATGTTATGGACTTTGTTGAAAATGTACAGTGCTTTGTTGTGGCTGTAACTTGAAAACTGCATTTAGTTTGACTCACTGAGACACAAGAAGAATAGTCAAGAAGCAGTACAGGGCCATCAGAGGATTATGTGATGAAGAAAAATGTCAAAACTCTAATTCACAGATCAGGTGAATGATAGAAAACCATACAAGGGCATAAAATATTAAGTGAAATAATGACGGTGAATCCAAAATATTTTTTACAATACTGTTATAAAATAGAGAATGTAGGTAAAACTAGAAAAAGGCAAATTCAGGGCCGATATCAGGAAACAAATATAAAATGTACAGAGCATCTGTTTTCTCAGGCGGGGCAGTGGAATCCTTAAGAAACAATTCAATACTGTGTTGGAAGGCTGTTGGCCTCAATGAAAGTATGAACTAAATAGACCAAATGGCAGTTCTCAAGATCAAATACATTTATGATCTGTGTACACATTCATATCAACAACTGCACTTAACCTTTTAGTTGTCTTTTTCTCAATCAGCCCAGAAAAGAATCTCACGTCTTTCAAGATTCAAAGAGTTATTTCAATTTTAGTAAAATTGTTTGTGATAAAACTTGTTTAAAGAAAATTATTAACCATTGGAGGAATTACCACCCCACCCCTCACCCCCATGATGCTTCTCTTTAAGTAGTCAATATGATACAGACCTCCACACAATGATGATATTGGTCACTTCAATCAAATTAATCAATAAAGAATTCATTCAATACCACATTTCCCTTGAGAAACATTATTGGCCAATGCAATGGAATATATCAAGTTCCCATATTTCCTCCCCAGTTTCTTCTGGCCATCAATAACGACAAATAAAATGGATGGAATTCAAAGAACCAAAGAGAGGAGAATTTTTTTTAAATGCAGTTAGTAGTTGTGATTTGGAAAACTTCAGCCTAAAGATTGGATTGGAATATGCTGTAAGAAGATTCAATAGTAACATTCCAAAGACATTTGAATATGCATTTGACAAAGTGAAATCTGGAAGACTCTAAAGTAATCTGAGAAAAGGGGAGGAGAGTGGGATGAACTCTACAGCGGACAAAGATACAATAGGCCTTTCTCATTTCTGCATCCTTACAGACTGCAGTGAGGCTCAAATCCAATGTTCTCCAAGTTGGAGGCATGAACTACAATGAAACCAATGCACTATCCTTTAATTCACTACATTTCTCACTTTAACTCAAAAGGGGATGAGACAAATTTGGTGATGGAAAGTAACAGCAGAGAAATCCAACATAAGCCCCATCCTTTAACATTGTGCAGGTAAAGTTAAAAAATGTTATAAACAAATCAAATTTAAGCCTCTTTGGAAACACAGGTCTCATGTTCATGAAGTTCAATAATGACAATTAACATATTTCACATTCTTTTTAGACAAACTCCATGCTATTTTGGAACCTAATGCTGAATGCAATAAAACATTACATTTGTTAGAAATATATGTTGTCTGTTTAATACTATTCCTTCAACTGCTACCAACCAATAATAACAGATACATTGTTTGACAAGTGTACGCTGAACTGAATTGGCTTTCAATGCTTTAAAAAAATCTTTTGTATTCTATGTGAAAGAATGAATTGATTCACAATGAATAGCTACAGTATTACCTATTGTATGCAGTCCTGTGTGACAGTAAAATCAGTTTGGCAAGCAAAATACATTGAACAAGGTTTCAAGATAAATGAGGGATGATAATCCATTAAAAATACAAACATACTGAGCAACAGAAAAGCAAAATCACCTGCCACTGAATCTGTGACTGAAATGTGCTGCAGTGCATGTGGTTTGGATAAACAACGTGTATCAACGATGAATTTCTGATTGGTGAGAAACGCAGATAGTGACTACAGTAGATTGGGAATGTCCACCATGTAAACAAATGGAAATTACCTTCAAAAAAATTAATTGAGAATGTCGCTTTCAATGGTGAAAAAAAATCCATAAATTTATTTCATATAGATTGAAGTTTGCAAGTACAATGAGACAAGAATATTATTCTCTGTATTTGTTGTTCTCCTTTTACTACATTTGTCACCTGCCATACAGTTTTCTTCTCTGAAGACTATATATTTTTTTTAACTCTTCAGAAATACAGATGCATGGGCTAATAATACAAAGACCTGAGTTCAAATCCTGTAATGGCAGCTGTGGATTTTAAATTCATTGAAATCTGATGATTATAATACTAGTAAACAGTGGATTTTTATAGAAAACCCTCCCAGTTCACAATGCCTTCCTAGGGAGGAAATCTCCTTTCCTTACCCATCTGCTCTATTTGTGGCCCTTGAAAATTCGCTGATATGGCCTAGCAAACTACTTAGTTCTACCCTAATTGTTAAATTAATACTGACCCAGGCATTGAATTTGGACAAAGGGAGGTTTGTCTAAGCCCACATGACCATACAAAATCCATCTGATGAACATATGGGGATTGATATCTAAATTGGCAGAGCTATCCTACTGACTAGTCAAATAGTTGCCTGACAACACTGACCTCTCAAAATCATATCTTTCAACCCACGTGACACACCTCCATCACATTCCTTGGGTACATTCTGGTTTACTGTCTGGTAGGGGAAAAAGGGGATGGTCTAGTGAAATACAGGGCAAACTACCCTGGGAGTCTCAACATTGACTCGAGACTTCATGAAAGTCTCATAGCATTGTGATAAACAAGAGCAAGGAAGTCTGCTTCTGATTACCATTTACCATCCTCCATCAGCTGAAAAATCAAATGCTCTGTGTATGTTTAACAGTAGTTAGAGAGAGATACACCCAGGAACAGGAGCTTCAGCCCACAGAATCCACCCTGACCATCTACACTAATTCTACAGCCCATTTACCCTAATCCTACATTAATCCCATTTTTAATTCTCCTATATCCTCATTAACTCTCCCCAGATTTTAATCACTACCCGGCAATTCACAGTGGTCCAATTAATCTACCAACCTGCATGTTTTTGAGATGTGGGAGGAAATTGGAGCACCCAGAGGAAACCCACATTGTCACAGGGAGAACAGGTATACCCCATGCAGACAGCACCCAAGTTCAAGACTGAATGAACATGTTTCTGCTGCTGTGCCACCCAATACTCAGAAGAAGCACTGAAAGCAGAGCGTACTCTGTGTGGTGCATGTCAAAATTCCTCATCAAGGGTGCTTGGTCACACCATGACTGGCTGACAGAACTTCAGTCAACAGCAGGTAGTGAGTGAAGCAACATGAGGGATAAATTTATTGACCTCACCTCCACCAATATACCTACTGAAGGTGCAAAGATCCATGTTAACATTGGTAGAAGGGACCACCAAAAATGTGGAAACAAAGACCCATCTTCACACTGAGGACTCTTCATTGGGTTATTCAGCATTAAAACTGTGCTCAGTGGAACGAAACAAAACTAGGCATCCATGAGGCACTATGGACCATTAGCAGAAGTAGAAATGCACACAATCACAATTGTAACCTCATATATCCTTCATTTTGACATTTAAAATCAAGCCAGCAGATCAACCCTGTTTCAATGTGTGCAGAAGGGCATGCTGAGAGCAATTTTAGGCATGCCTGAAAACATGAAGTGCTAACTTACTTATTTATTACAGCAGAGGAAGATCATGCAGCCCATCGTGTCATACAGACTCCAAGCAGAGCAATCCCCAGTCCCACTCCCATGTTACCTGTTAGATTTTTCTCTCACATACCGTCAACTTCCCTCTGGTTCTTACCTATGCAAAGGGGTAATTTACAGTAATCAATTAACCCACAAGTACATCTTTGCACTGTGAAGGAAAAGCAAAGCACCTAGTGGAAACCAACACATCCATGAGGAGAACTCCACCCGGATGGCACTAGAAATCAGGATCGAATCCAGTCAGGTGAAACTGCAATGCAGGGCTACACAGATTAACAAAAAAAATCAGCATGCAGCAGATAAGCTAAGCAATCTCACAACCATAGAATCAAATGAAAAGTCTGCTGTCCCTCTGACATGTACTGGTAAATGGGTGTTGGACAATTAAGCAGCCACTAGGAGGGGGTGAGGAGAAATAGGAAGCTCCAAGCACATCCCGATACTTAATGCAAAGCAGGACCATGCAAATGATTGTTGAAGATCTCTGAAGCATTTGAATCATATTCAATCAGAATTGCTGAGTAAATGATTCATCTCAGGTTCCTCCTTACACCACCCACCAATGGCCGAGGGCACTGGATAAAGACTACAGGACAACACATCCCTGCATCTGTAGTGAAGAAAACAAGTAATCCAGATTCGCCAGATTGTTCCAGTACAGTTATATTACTAGCACATTTCTGATAATGTGAAATTTTGTAAAGTTATATACTGCTGAGAGATGAAGACCAAATTCAATCCAGCTAATTACAGTCTGCTTCTCAAACTATCAAAGGTGTTGTCGACAGGTTTATCAAGTAACATTTACTTGCCAACAACCTTCTTGCCGATGCCCAATTTGGGTTCTGTCAGGACTAAGGCTCCAAACCTCATAACAGTCTCAGTACAAACAGGAACCAAAGAGTTGAATTCCAGAAGATGAAGCAAGAATGACCAAGCCAAAAATCAAGACAGAATTTAACAAAGTATGGTAAAACTTAAAAACGATGGGCAATAGGGGAAGACTTCTAATGGTTGGAGTCAAACCTTGAGCAAAAGGAAGATGGTTGCCATTTTTGGAGGTTGAACATCCTAGCCCCAGCACGTCACCTCAAGAATTCCCTGGGACAGTGTCCTAGACATTAACATCTTCAGCTGCTTCAAAGACCTTCCTTCTATCACAGGCCAGAATGGGCAGGTTTGCCAATGGTAGCATCATGTTCAATTCAATTTGCAACTCTTCAGCAAATGAAGCATGCAGCCAGATCTGGACATAATTCAGGCTTCAGTTTTTGACCTACTCCAGTTTGGACCTTTTGCAAAACACCAACATGGTTTGACTTTTAAACTGCCATATAAGTCCTGGGATGGATTTAAAAATGCTGGTATTGCTAGCAATGATTCATATCCTGTAAAAAGAGTTTAAAAAAGTCTGCATTTTAAGAACTTCAACACATGCCCACCGCCAAAGTATTTTCAGTATTTTTGTGGAGAAGATTTATTCTGACCTTACCTTATCAGTAGATCCTGGCAACCTGTGGCATGATCCCTCCCATGAAGGATGGAGACGGCTTCATGCAGTGTTGGTTTTGGGAGATTTGCACTGGTCATGGATCTCCTATCATAGGTTAGCAACAAGCATCGATATCTTGCTGCTGGAGTGAAGTTTGAGATGGTGCAGTAGTTATCCAGAAGAGGGGGAGCAAGTATGAAATTTTGTTTTTTTTCTAAGGGAGGAGTGATTATGGCCATTTCAAAAGAAGCAGAGACAGAAGCCAAAGAAACTGAGAACGAACCATTTACAGAGACAGTAACCATAGTAGCCAGCAAGGAAGTTGGGCAGCCAACAATTTAGTGGGGATATGGTAAACTGTGAAGGTGATGGATACTTTGTACTCTGGCCAAATGCTCCCCACTCAGCAAGGTCTAATCCAGATAGATAACCAAGGAAGCACCAAGGCAAGGTGAAGTACCTGCTCCATGTGAAAATGAGGGAGATTTGCAGGACAAATCAAACCAGATCATTCAGTCCACCTTCTAGTGACTGATTACAGAGAAATATTAGAACACAATCACTTGCTCCACCCATACCTGGACACGAACATCTCTTAAGACATCCTTTAAGTCCAAATACTTTGACAGCACGATAATTAATTTGTCTAATAAAACGTTAACCATAACACACTTTATTAATTATTAAACCACAATATAAATTATAAACTTACTTAAGTGTAATGCCAGTTTGAAGAAGCAACTGGAAGAACTGTTGTGAGCTGTTACTAGGTACATGTATATCCACTACACCACCAGGTTTAAAAGAAGCAATACTGCTAGGTTGCCATAAATCCACCTGTAAAGAAAAAAAAACTGCGACTTTATTGTATTTATTTGAATTATTATATAAAAATTCTGCACTTATGCACTAATTTAGTAACATTTAATGATGTTTAACCAAATTAAATGAGCCCCTTGTAAAACAACTATTAACACAATCACTTCCATTGAAATAATAATTGCCAATTCAGCAGTTCACTGTCCATCCCATTAATTTCAATAGATACTGAAGAAGGCAAACAGCATGTTGGCCTTTATGCAAAGGGGTTGGAGTTAAGATTAGTTACCATAAATGCTAATTTGTCCAATGAGGCATGGTAATTTTGTTAGTTACATAATGCAGTGGGCAAAATTTATGCATCTATTCTGATGATTCCTTTGTGAGCAAACAATGACAGACATTGGCAGAAAAGACGTATCAATGTTGCTTTTGATTTGCTATCTCTAGTTCAGCAATTAACAGGAAATGGATAGCTTTAAAACATTTGCTGCACTCACACAGCTTGTTTCAATTCAAGTTCCCGTAAAGCACCAGAGTAGAAGCTACTATGTGGAATTAGTCCGTTTATGGAGCTATTCAGTGAGCACAACAGCTTCTAATTTGCAGGATCTTTACTTCTTAGAAAATTTGAAGTAACACAAGCAAGATCAGCAAGTAAAGATGGCCCAAAGTATTAGTTATTTAAAATAGGCTTTCAGGACTTGTTCCACCCAATGCAACAGAAACATGTGCTGTGGATAAAGAGTGAGCTGTGGCTGTACTAAAATTTCCAGAAGGTATTTAATAAGGTGCTGCAACAAAGATTACGACAAAAAAATAAAAGCATATAGTGTGGATGGTAATATATTGGTTTGGATAGAAGATTGGCTGGCTAATAGAAAACAGAGAGTAGGCATAAAATGTGTCTGTTCTGGTTGGCAATGTATGACTAGTGTGTGTGGCAGAGATTAGTGCCCAGCTCTCACTTTTTACAATTTATATAATGACTTGGACGAAGGGACCAAAGGTATGATTGCTAAATTTGCTGATGACACAAAAGTAAATAGATTTTATGTCGAAGGCAATGTCCTAGGCCCAACCATCTTCAGCAGCCTCAGTAATATCCTTCATTTGATCACAAGGTTAGGCGTGAAGACCCTTGCTGATGATTGCATAACGTTTCATTCTATTGCAACTCATCAGAAAATGAAAACAGTCCATGCCTATATACACTAAAGCTACATAACATTCAGGCAAGGGCTGATAAATCACAAGTAACATTTCAACCACAGAAGTACCAGGCAATGATAATCTCTAATGACGAAAAGTCTAACGCATATCCTTGACATTCAATAGCATGAACCATCACTGAATCTCCTAACATCAACATCCTAGGGTCATCATTAAACATAAACTCACTTGGAATAACCACAATACTGTGGCTACAAGAGCAGGTCAGAGGCTAGGTATCTTTCAGTAAGCTCTAACAACATTCAAGAAGTTCACCATCAGCCTAAACAATGTAGCCTACATGACTGGCATTCCAGTCACTATCCTAAACATTCATCCCATTGCACCACACTACTGTAGTGGCTGCAGTGTGTACAATCTAGAAAAGGCATAATTACTTACGTAGACCATTTCGATGGCATTTTCCTAATTAGTATCTACTACCACCAAAGATGACAAGGGCAGCAGGTGAATAGAAACCACCACCACCTGAAGATTCCCTTTCAGGGCAACATATAAATCCTGATTTGAAACTATTCACTATACCTTAATTATTGCTGGGTCCAAATCCAGGAATTCACCACCTAACAGCATTGTTTAAGAACCTTTACCAGAAGAACAGCAGCAGTTCAAGCAGGTTATTTAATGCCACCTTCCCAAGGACAACTTGCCATGAGCAATATATGCTGGTCTTGCTAGTGACACCCAAATCCCCAGAAATGAATAAACAACTAAAGATGCAGTCACTGCTGGATTAGGGAGGTCACCCAAGCTCCTTACTCAAGGAAAGAAGACGTCATTTACTTTTCCTTCACTCCATAGGAACAGGAAGAGCGGACACAAAGGCCGTGTCAACATTACCGCTTCTCCAAACTGTAGCGTAATCACAGATTACACTCCTATCATATCATGTAACAGAGACCTCCCTGGCAACCTCTTGCCAGGAACACCAAACCGTAACCTCGAAGGCTTTCCGAGGACTTCTTACATAAAGAATCTGTGGGTAATTTCATTAGATTTGCTGCTCATTTCCACCCTGCTCTCAACTTTCATATGGTGCATATCTGACTGTTCCCAACCCTGACCTCTCTACCTCCAGCTCGGGAATAGGTTAACTCCACACCTCCTCCCCACCCTACTTCCTATAAGGACTCCATTTCATTCTCCCAGTTTCTCCAACCATTGTATCTGTTCTGATGATGAGATCTTCCACATCAGTGCCATCCGACATATCTTTCTTAACTATGGCCTCCCCTCTGATCATATGTTACATATAATTATGTCTCTTCTATTCCCACATTTCTGCCCTTACCCACTCTCACCCCCAACCAAAACAAAGATGCTTTTCCCTTCTACTCACCTTCCACTCCACCGGTCTCCACATTCATGGATTGCAGCTCCAATGGGATTCCACCAACAGACTGATCCTCCTGTCCACTTAATCTTTCAGCCTTCGAAAGAGACCTTTCTTCCTTGAACCCAGTCTTCCATTCCTACCATGCCAGTTTCCTTCTCACTGTACTTTCCCATGTAATGCAGGAGAAGCACAGTTGCCCTATTACCTCATCCCTTCCCACCATTCAGGGACTCAAGCAGTCCATCCAGTTTGAAACAATTCACTTGCACTTCTTTCAGTGTAATTTCATTAAGTGCTCAGTGTTGTCTTCTCAGCACTGGAGAACCAAATGCAAACTGAGTGACTTCTTTGCAGAAGACATCTCTATTCAGGTCCACAGGGACAAACCCTGAGCTTTCAGTCACAAACTACTTAAATTCTCTGTCCAATTCCATTCCTGCCTTACTGTCTTTGACCTCCTAGATTGTTCAGGATAACCAAAGTAATTTGAAGAACAACATTTCAACTTTCATCTGGATATATTATAATCCTTGGTGACTTGAAACTGAATTTACAATTTCAGATATTTTTCACTCCATAAATGTGAGTTTATCAAGCAAATTTCAACAGATGTACGGTGGAGAGCATTCTGACTGCTTGCATCACCACCTGGTATGGAGGCTCCAATGCACAGGATCGCACAAGGCTGCAGGGGGTTGTAGACTCAACCAGCTCCATCATGGGCACAACCCTCCCTGCCATTGAGGACATCTTCAAGAGGCAATGCCTCAAGAAGGTGGCTTGTTATTCCTCTTTTGCACTATTTATTTTTGTAACTTATAGTAATTTTTATGTCTTGCACTGTACTGTACTGCTGCCGCAGAACAACACATTTCACGACATACTGTATGTTCGTGATAATAAACTGATTTTGATTCTATACCTTTCTGCTTCACTCTATTTCTTTTTTGTCTCCTCTACAACCGTTAGTTTTGACTCTGGTCTGCATGCCATCATAAACATTCCCGCTGCTCTCTTCACCCTCTGCAAATTAAAAAATGCTTGTTTTCTCATTTTTTTCAGTCTCGATCAGGAGTCCTTAACCTGAAATATTGATGTGATTTGTCCTCCCACTGGTGTTACTTGAAGCTGAGCGCTTCCAACATTTTCTGCTTTTATTCTGGATCTCCAGCATTTGAAGTTTTTTGCTCTAATTACTACTCTAATCTTGAGATCCTCTCAGAACAGCATTAGAGGAAGCCTGTAAATCTGGTCAAGGAATCTGCAGGTCCCCTCCAGTACCGTTTACCCCTCACTGATTGACCACTTCGCTGTAGTTTCAGGATGACACAGATCTCATTAGCTGAGTCAAAAGTGGCTAGCCCTTTTTAACAAGCAGCTAAAAGCTGGCCTGGTGTGTTGATGCAAGATAAGTCCATAGTTAACTTCCTTAAAGCTGATCAAGGCCTATCCCTGGATGCCTAGAGTTGACATGTGACTATCGTAGATAACTAACTGTACATTACTTGTGTGCAATCTCTTCCAAATAATGATGTTAAGATCCTAAGGAGACTGGGCCATGGGAGAATCCAGATCATTCACAAAGTCTCCTGGTTCTGCCTACTTTTCCCTTTGAAAGGGCTAAATGAACTCATCTCTACTGCCAATTAGATCTTCCATGAACTGCCTGATGGATTATTGGGCTGCAACTTGTGTTACTGTGGCACAGAAATTCAAGGCCACTGTAATCATTACTGCAACAGGTTGCAGCTTCCATGTCAATAGCATAAGGCAACTCTGACCATTTCTTTAGTGAAATGCAGCCTCCAGAGACACAGCTCCTCAACTAAGTGGACAGAACAGAAGTGCTCTCTGTGCATAGTTTCTTCTGTTCAGGCCCTTTTTCTTCCTCTGTCTTGTGGGTATTGCTTCAATCTGCAGGTGTTTCGTTAATTCCCCCTGATATGACTGACCCCAAAAAGCCAGAAAGTGATAAAGGTTCCATAAGTAAGTTTTACTTCTCTCACTATCCAAGGTTTCAACCACCTCTCTACAGAAAATAAAAATGCAATTCAATCTCCAGCAAAGGTACAAGTAATTGATAAATACTGGAAATATCACAGGTAGAGGGACACTTGCTAAATTTCAGGTTTTGTATGAGCGTTTAACCTTTCTGTATTATGTTCATTAACATGCCTAATTTGACAGAGCTACAATCAATTCAGGTTTGCTTGAGCAGTTACATCAACAACTAAAATTCTTCTTGTGTGCATCTAATACAAATTATCCACTCACCATAGTTACAACTGAAAATGCCCAGAGTTTAGAAGAATGCATCTTATTGATACATCCATGGTTGATAGGTCAGATGGTTTGACAATATTTCCTCTACTGGGGGAGTTTAGGATAAAGATTTGCCTATTTAATAGTGAGAAAAGCAGGAATTTCTTCTTTCACAGGGTTATGAATCTTCGGAGTTTTCTACCCAGGAGAGCACAGTCATAAAGTACATTTAAGGCTGTGACAGATATTTTTAGACAAAAGGGGAATGAAGGTTTTGGGGAAAATTAGGCAGGAAAGTGGAGTGAAAGCCAATAGCCAGATGAGCTCTGATTTTACTGAATGGTGTGACAAGCTCAAGGGACAATAGGGCCTACGATGCCACTTAACTAATGTCCTTACCCATTAGCACCTCAAATAGGAGGTATTTTTCCTGCCAGTGTCACAGAAAATAAGAAGTTCAATTTCATATTTCTGCAATCAAAAGATGTGTATGCAGAACCTGCAGACAGCAAAAATTCACAAACACAGATTATTTCCAAAATGCCTAGAGGCAATTGAAAATATGCTAGTGTAATTGAACAGATTAGCTTTACTTTAGAAACTCCTTTAAATCCATTTTTGAGCAAAGGATTTATTCATCTTTATTTTTGTCAATGAATAAAATAGATATCTTATTTTGTATTTTATTTGCCCGTTCTGCTGGCAAGTATAGCAAGATAAGGGAGAAATTGGTTATATTGATACAGAACAAGTTGACAGGGTAGTTAAGAAGACGTATGGTGTGCTGGTCTTCATTGGTCGGGAGACTGAGTTCAAGAGCTGCGAGGTAATGTTGCAACTCTATAAAACTGGTTAGACCACACTTAGAGTATTGTGTTCTGTTCACCTCATGATAAGAAGGACATGGAAGCTTTAGAGAGAATACAGAGGAGATTTACCAGGCTGCTGCCTGGATTAGAGAACACGTCTTATGAGGAAAAGTTGAGCGAGCTAGGGCTTTTCTCTTCGGAGCAAAGCAGAACGAGAGGCGACTTGATAGAGGTGTATAAGATTATGAGGAGCATCGATAGAGTGGACAGCCAGCACCTTTTCCCCAGGGTGGCAATGGCCAATACCAGAGGACATCAGTCTAAGGTCAGAGGAGGAAAGTTTAGGGGAGATGTCAGAGGTAGATTTTTTTTTAAACAGAGAGCAGTGGGTGCCTGGAATGCACTGCCGGGGGTGGTGGTAGAGGCTATTACAATAGGGACATTTGAAAGACTCTTAGATAGGCACATGGAAGTAAGTAAAATGGAGGGTTATGGCTATGTAGGAGGAAAGGGTTAGATTGATCAGGGAACAGGTGTTTATATAGGTCAGCACAACATCGTGCTGTGCTGTACCATTCTATGTGCTTGGATGTGCAAAGAAACTTCTTGGAAAGTAATCCAGAGATTTACATATTTATCTTAACTGGAGATTTCAAGTGGAATGAAATTTCCTCAACATGGAAAACCTTCCATGGTTGTAAGTGCAATTGAACTCCTAATTTGTTGCTCTTCCACACAAGCCATCCACGATCAACCCATTTCAATAACTGAGAAAAAACTGCAATTCCCCATTGATGGGAAGAATACATCTAACTGTTGTGCAAAATTGGAATAAACCTGGAGTACTATAATCATTCTGTTGAGAACTGATGCAATCCACTATCAGAAAGTCCACATGTCAGCACTCTTATGCAGTATATGTGGTGATGTGCAACTTAATACATTTTATGCATATCAGGTTCTTTTTATCTCTGGGTGTCACTGCCAGCTGTGCTTCTAATATATCCAGACTAAGTGCAATAAGAATTCCCTTCTGGCAGATAACAAAACTTCATTCATTAGGAATCATGTCTGATGAAAGGTACATGGCAGTTGATTGCTGCATTTTGAAATGTGATCTTCTTTTTCTTTACTTTGTCATCATTTATTTTATACCAAAAATGATTTTCATTCACTGCAGTTCATTTGTTACAACATACTGATTCAATTAGGAACTTTTAAATATTTTAACCAATTTAATGACAATTTGTTAAGATATTGCCAGAATGTGAAGTTGTACTTTCTTTCCTTGTTGACTGAAAATAGAAGTTTTTTTAATTAAAAGTACCCAGCTATTCGAGTAAATTAAATCTGAAGCAATAAACAATTTCTTCCTAAAGTTGGTACAATGTTATTTTTGAGATGTGATTGTATCAAAAACTTGAACATGTATTTAAGGAAAAATATAACAACCAATTTGACCAGAGGCAAAATATAAACTAAGGTTTTGTCTCATTAAGATTCAATACTTGGAGATATCATTCCTTTTTAAATATTCTCACCAAATATGTGCAAGTAGTTTGGAATCAACAAATGAACATAATAAAAAATATACTCAACAGTTTTGATGATTGTAGAAGCAAACCAGAGAGGACGGGGCCCTTATCATTTAACTATTCATCTTTGATCAGAACGTGCAGCATGTTATGTTGTATGGCCTTTGGTTCAGACAACATCAAAAACAAATACAAAACAATCACAATGAATATTAATAGAAAATGCTAGAAATTCAGTCAACATCAGCGTAGAGAGAAACTATTTCAGGTTGATGCCCTTCCATCAAAATGAGAACAGCTTTTAAGATGCAATGAAAGAGAGAAGGGGAAGACAAGACAAAATGCAAGTTCAGTAATGGATAGAAAGCAGTGAGATTGAATGACAAAAATGAATGACAATGTATTCATGGAGAATGCATATTTAACCATAATTATGGCTTAACAACTTCAACAACACTAAAAAAAAGTATTTTTTAGATGTGTGGAGTCTAATTCCCTAATTTTAAAATTCCCATGGACTTTTTTTTAATATATAGAAGAGCTTTTGTGTCTACCTTAATCACATTTCTCCTAGTTTTTATCTTATTCTCAATAAAGTGTTTAAAAAGTTTGTTTAAAAATGGAGTTTCTCCCTTATCAAATTTTGCCACCTGTACACATCATTCTGGTGAGTCTTACCAAAAAAGTCTTTTTTTGAGATTTGGTGCCTGCAAATGAATAAACAAGGAAGATGGAATTCAACCATATCTTTTCATAATAGGAACAAAAATTCTACCTCTTTATACTTTGTGCCTCTTATAAATTTATGTTCATATTTATAATGGAAGTCACCAATGTTCAAATGTCATATTGAATTTTATCCTATCAAAGTTGATGCTATAGAACCTCAGATCTATAACTTCTTGCAACTATCCTGACACCTTGGTAATTACCTTTTTGTTCCCTTCCTTGCTTTACTTCCCATCCCCATTTCACTGCTTGTTTCAATTATTCACTCTTTTTCTTCTTAATCTGTAAACAGCATTTGTCATCAGATATCAGAGGCAGACTATCAATAATATAAGGAATGTAATTGAAGAAAAAGCAGAATGCACAACTTTAACACTGGAACCAAATTCTAATCATTTCCCCTTAAATTACATCTCATCCTCTAAACCTGTTTTGTTATCCATGTTCTCAGCTCAAAGGGCAAGAAATTTGTTCTTCATTGCTTGCAAAAAAAAACATACATAATTAAAAAGTCGGCTACATTTAAATCAATAAAAGCACATTTTGTAAGTAGAGAATGCAGAATATGACTGCTAGCTTTATTACATATGTATGTTTCCTGCAAGCAATCAGTGAATTTCTACTGCTAGCATGTCTGGTCCAATAAATAATGGACTAGAATCTCAGAAGTTATTATTGTTACTTTATTCTTGATAATGAAACTTTATAGAACATATATTCATGTACTTAAGATGAACTCTATTATCAGATTTGACTTTTGGCTCATTACTCAATATTAGAAATACAAAATTAATATTGAATGTTTATATTTTTCTTTAATGACAAATGGAATATAAAAGATTACCCACTTTGACCTGTTCACTGATGGTTTTTAGCGCTTCCACTTCCTGTTCAGTTTTTGGAATTAATCGAATTACTTGATCTCTAGATAAAAAAAACAAGTTGATCTCATTAAGCATGCAAGATAACCAAACTTAATAATAAATGTTTATTGTCTGAACAATATTTTGAATTAGAATTTTTATTATCACTATATCTACTGTAAATAGTAATGTAAAATAGTCCTATTATACCACTCAGGTTTCAAAACAGACCACTTAAGTTGCTGAGAGTAAAAATGATTCAGTGAGCATTCCAACACATACCAGTTGCTACAGTTATATTTACCTCATGAATATCAAATGTGACTGGCAGTCGAGAAAATGAGAATTTTCTAGACTGCCAAAGACTATTGCAATCCATGGAATATTGGGACAGCAACTTCACCATTGTTGCATCATTAGCTATTTGAGGACTTGATAAATGATAAAACACTCCGTATCTGAGAAGACCATCACAAATCGTCTGATTTGTTTAGAAGTTATATTTTTTCTAAGTCAGACTTTTAAAATTATTTCAGGGAATGTGAAGAGTGTGTTGAATTCTCATATTGCTGTTAGGTAGGGAGTTCAAGAATTTTGACCCAGTGATATATTTCCTTGTCAGAATGCTTTGTGACTTGGAGGGGAACTTGCTCTGGCTACTGAACCAGAAACAGGAGTTTAAATCCCATCACAGCAGGTGGAAATTTTAAAATTGGTTAATTAAATAAATCTCAAATAAAAAGGTAGAAAATGGGCTGCAGCCAGTGAAAGAGGAAGTTAGAGACATCATCATCAAATAGAGGAGGTGGCGTACAGACAATTTCACCAGTTCTTGTTGGGAAAACCATTCACACAAGTAACTGACTGAAATTCACTAATGGTAATTTTGGGACTGCTGTTCTTACAACAATGAAATCAAAAATGCATAGGTGTGTCAAGCTACAACACTGATACTAAGCACTCAGCATCCAAAATAAAACAGCTGTCTTGTTGAGACTACCCTTTGAAGAACACACAAAGATAGAAAACAAGGTTTGTACTCTGCAGGTGGTAGGCAATGATTTCCCCATCACAGCAGTTGGAATAACTGGAGCACAGAAAGACCATCCTTTGAAGCTAGTGTATGAATACACTTTTAGTGGATCCATAGGCCTGAAAAGTGGCTTTCAAAATCATTCCAGGCGTCCATATTGAATATTCTGAAAAAGGAGTGAATGATTTCTGATTACCAACGTGTAGCCAATTGAAATGGCTAGAAGTAAACCTTACAGGGTTGTATACTGCCATGGAACGAAATAATTAAAATCTACCTTTGCCTCACAAGGATCAAGTGTGGCTGGCAGTCTAAAAAAAAGAGTACCTCAAAGACGATTGCAATCCATGGAATACTAGGATAGCCACTGTTACATCTCACAGTTGTTACATCTCTAAGTACTTGAAGACTTGACAAAGGTCATATCAGGTAACAGTCCATATTTTTGATTAGTCCAGTTTGAAGGATTCATGAAAAGCAATAAAATAAAACACCATTTTACTTCTCTAGAGGAAAGCTTCAAATGGGGAAACAGATTGGGAAAGCTTGATTGAATTTCTTATGAAACACCAACTTTCAGCATTTCTCCTTAGCTATAGGAGGTGCTGCACCAAACAGTCAGATATACTCATGCTGAATTGTTAAGAGGATTTAGCATGCAGTTGAGTCTTGAAGTTAAAATGGAGGGGGCAATTAAACCAGGCAAGTATCACAACACAAGTCTCAAGAAAAAGAGGTTCAGTCTGCATTGCAGAATTCACATTGTGAGAAATATCCCCATAACAGGTCAGAGAGGAGATGATTGAATAAAATATTGGGGAGATAGTTCCTGAACCCGTAATCTTCCATCAAAACAATAACTAGGAGAAAACCAGAAGAGTGAAGGCGTTTCTGAAGTGAATAGAACCATTGTTTGAGAGGAGTCAATATACCTGTCCAATCAGCAAGAATAGGCAGCAACACCTCTGCCATGACTATCCTCAACAGTGGTGCCCCACAAAGCTGCATCCTCAGCCTCCTACTCTGCTCCCTGTACACTCACGACTCTGTTCTGCTCTAACTCCATCTTCAAGTTTGCAGATGATACCACCATAGTGGGCCATGTGAATCGGAGTACAGGAAAGAGATAGAGAGCCTAATGACATGGTGTCATAACAACCTTTCCCTCAATGTCAGTAAAACAAAGCAGCTAGTCATTGACCAGGAAGGTGGGCAGTACACGTGCTCCTGTTTACATCAACAGTGCTGAGGTTGAGAGCGTTAAGAGTTTCAAGTTCCTAGGAGTGGACATCACTAGTAGCCTGTCCTGGTCCAACCACGTAGACACCACAGCCAAGAAAGCTCACCAGCTCCTCTACTTGCTCAGAAGGCTAAAGAAATTTGGCATGTCCCCTTTGACCCTCACCAATTTTTATTGATGCACCATAGAAAGCAACACAGTTTGCTACGGCAACTGCTCTGCCTGTGACTACAAGAAACTGCAGAGGGTTGGTGGACACAGCTCAGCACATCACAGAAGCCAGCCTCCCCTCAATGGACTCTGTCCATACTTCTCACTGCCTTGGTAAAACATCTAACATAATCAAAGACCCCACCCACCCCAGTCATTCTCTCTTCTCCCCCTCACATTGGGCAGAAGATACAAAAGCCTGAAAGCACATACTATCAGACTCAAGGACAGCTTCTAGCCTGCTGTTATAAGACTATTGAATGGTTCCCTAGTACAATATTCCCCAGGGATTCTTGACCTCACAATCTACCTCATTATGACCTTGCACCTTATTGTCTACCTGCACTGCACTTTCCCTGTAACTGTAACACTTTATTCTGTAGTCTGTTATTGTTTTACCTTGTTCTACCTCAATGCACTGTTGTAACGAATTGATCTGTATGAATGGCATACAAGACAGGTTTTTCACTGTATTTGGTACACATGATAATAAACCAATTTACGATTCTGAAGTGTGTCAAAATGACAAAACATGGTTTAAGTCCAGAGATGGGTAATATCGTACCTGGTGATTCTAAACTTCAGTACAGGTGACACCTGCACCACTGTGAAGCTCATAGACCATGCAGAAACCAGTGGCTTGATTAAATTTATAAAATATGTAAGTATGTTAAATCAGTTTATTTTCATTTCAGAAAGTATATCATATATTAAGACAGTTGTTGCTCTAAGGCTTCATTCCTTGGGGACTGAGTCATGTAATTGGCTGCTTTTTATATTGCAATGGTGCTTTAAAAAACTGAATAAAAGCCCTTTGAATAAATCACACGTACTCTTTGTTTGAGCTCTGCATATTTCGTGTTATACGTCTATAACACACTTTGTTAAAGGTTAAGGACTCACTGAGCATAAATAATCAGACTATTACTAATATTTTTGTTTGTGTTTGGTTGTTACCGTTTACTTATTCTGATCTCAACTACAGTCAATACTCTACAGCGGTTTATATATGGGACCCACATTCTTAGGTCCAAGCATTTCTTATTTCATACTTTCCACGATCAGAATGGAGCAAAGCAACATTTTCTTCCTGTTATTGCTCCACATCATTGTGTAAACTGTAAAATGTTTTTCAGTTGTACAGGTTGGACATACATTTCCATTTTGTGACAATGTAAAGGACATGGCCAATGCACTTACGTGTCCCCTCTCCATTTATTAAAGTAAGAATTCCATAATATGCCGAGTGATAAAAAGTCCAGTTTCCCTACAAGCACCGCTGGTGCAGATCTTGACGTATTTATTGCTGACAGAAAAAGTCCCAAACCGAGTAAAAAGACTCCATAAAACAACATGACTACATTCCAGATTTTGATCCAGCAAAATAATCAAAAGTCCCGAAGACAGTAAAAAAATCCTTTATGACTACTTTTCCCTAACTCAAGACAGTATCTAAACTGCTGGATCAAATTACCATAACAATTACTTACAGCCATTCATAATGTTTAAATTACGGAGACTAATATTCATTTCCACGTACTGACCGCATACACATTCATGAAGCCACCGCACATCAGAAAAGTTACCACCTGTGGGTAATGTAATAAAACGGAGACAGTTGAACAACTTTAACTACATAATCAGACAATGAAACTTACCCTTCATACCGATTATTATAAAGGAAGGTTTGTACGACACCTCGCAAATTCACAGAAGCGAATATTAAAGCAGCTGCTATAATGCGTACATTTCCCTCCATCTGGATGGGAAAGGGGCGGAAAGTATTTTTAAAAGATAAATATTAGATATTTACTTTGCAACAGAGATGTTTCCCTACTTGAATTCTTAATTTTTGGCAGCAAAGCAAATCTACAACGGCAAAAAGCAAAGCGGCGGAGAATTTCTTCAGCAAAGCATCTCATGGACTTCAATCTTGTCAGCCAAGCGTCAGAACCGGGGGCGTGTTTGCAATCCTGCGGTTGGCGCTCGCCGGCAGGGCCGTGCATGTGACCCCGGGGCGGCGCCGTCTCTGGCCGCGACACCATCCCGGAGTGACCAGCGGAGAGGACCTGTTGCTTGTGGGATGGCTTGGAATCGCCCAATTCGTGGCTTCATTCTGAAAAACTCACCGTCTGTAGAGAGGGAGAGAATGCGAGTTATCTATTTAGAACGGTAATCATTCACCTGAAAGGATTTGCAGCATCCGTATTAGTTTTGTTTTTGAATAAGTTCAAAGGGAGTTGTATTTTTTGATTACCAGCTACTAAGAACGCTTGCTAGCTAAAGCCAAGTTCGGGCAGTTCTGCCTCATCGCGGGCAGTAGCATTGCCAACGGCACTAAGTGTGATGTTGCAAGTTGTACCACTCGACAACGGCGCATGCGTGACCTACATTGAAGTATATTTTATATATTTTTATCATTTTTGTTATGAACCATAATCGGAGTACACGGAGTAAAAGTGGCCCAAACCTTCGTCGAAAGCTCTTGTGAACAATTAGATGTATGTTTTTTGAAGGTTGAACACAAAAGTTTGATAAGATAGTTTTAATAAAATGTTCAGCTCTAAGGCGACGTTATGTTAATAAACATTTATTTCACGCACACTTTGCATAATCCGGTAAAATTGTTTTATGCAAAACAATTTGAGGGATTAGTTGGTTTAATTTGCATTGGTTAATACTTTACAACAATAGGAACAAAGATCTTTCGCATAAAATTCATACTAACTTCTAAAAACTTTTTTAGAACTATTTCTAATGCTATTTACCGATTCTCATTTTAACGCGTTTCTTCTATATTTAAACCTTTCTTATCGTTCCCATGGCGGCAGATGGAACTTTTGTGTTCATTTTAGATCTAAGAAAGATTGATCAGGGATTTGTTTTCAATAAAACTAGGAAGAGGAGGAATTGAGATATTCATGAATGTAGAGTAATTAGTAAACTAAATGTCAGATACAAAAATTGCTAATGGTTGAAATGTTGGCCTTGATTGCGGGAAGGCTCCTGAAAATGGGATTGGATACAGAAGTTTTATTCTGGTTGGACTCTTTGCAGAGTATTGTGTTGAATTCTTAGCATTGCATCTCATGAAGAACAATATCCTTTCAGATTCGTCAAGATGATATCTAAAGCAGTAACTTGATTTTAAAAAGTGGCTGATGTGCCATTCATTTCTTGAGATGGTCCTGCATTGTTGGAAGTGCTGACATTTCAATGAGTTGTTAAGCTAACATCTAATCTGCCCTTGCTGACGTGAAACATGCTGCAACATTACTTCAAAGGGCAGAAGAGATTTTTCCTCTTGGAGGCAATATTTATCCCTCAACCAACAGTTAAAAACAGATTATCTTGATGTTATCACTTTGGCAATTGTAACTAGACTTCAAAGTACATAATTCACTGTAAAGCTCTTGGGATGTCCTGAGATGAGGAGAAGTGCTACATACAGTATATGTAAATCTTGCTTTCCAGAAGCAGTTAAGCTATGATGAGAAGTAAGTGTAGAATACTGAAATACTGTAGTTGAGATGATTAATATGGTTTAGTGATTTTTAAAGGGTATTTGGAGAGAAACTAGTTCCTCAGGGTGATTCCATGGAGCATAATGTTAAACTTAGAGCTAATTGTTAAAGGGTGAGGTTCAGAAACACTTTTTCACACAAAAGATAGTGAAAATCTGGTACTCTTCAAAAAGCAGTTGAGATGAGAACAACTGAAAATTTCAAAACCAAGATTTGTTTAAGAGTAAACTGTATTAAATTATATGGAATAAAGATGGATAGCTCAAGATAAAGTTACAGATAAGCCAAATATAATTGGATGTGGATCAGTTTTAGGGGATTGACAGCTCTACTACCTTTAAGCATGACATGCAATTCATGGTTTCCTGTGCACTAACCAGTCTTCAGTCCCTTCGGAGACTCGTGTTGTAACTAATATACTATAGGGATCACCATACCTGCTCAATGCTGTCTTCTCCTTGTTTTCCTGCTTTTCTCTAGCTTTGGGAAACTGAGTGAACTTGTAGTGCCCTTCCTGGCACAAGAGGGATTGAACCAAAAGATGCTTTGTTTGTTTATCTGAGGTCTAATATAGTCATTATCTGGAATTGCTCAGTATTACTTGCATTAAATCCATATTTTTCCTTAATCTTTTAATAGTAGATTGTGTTGGCAAAACATTGAGCTTAAGAAAATCAAGTGTTGCATTTTCCATGGATATAAAAATAACTGAAGATGCTGGAAATCTGAAAGAAAAACAGAAAATGCTGGAAACACTCAACAGGTCAGGCTGCATTTGTACACAGAAAAGCAGCTAACGTTTCAGGTCTGAGACCCTTTGTCAGAACTGGGAAAGAGAAAAAACAAGTTAGTTTTCAATAGCAGATGGAAAGGGATGGATTGAACAAATAATGTATCTGATGGCATGTAGCAATTGGAATCACAAGACAAAGGAGCAGAAGTAGGCCATTTGGCCCATCGAGTCTGCTCCATGAGCTAAACTAAAACTATTCCTATCTAGCCCCAATTTCCGGCCTTATCCCCATATCCCTTGATACCTTGACTAATTAGATACCTATCAATCTCCTCCTTAAATGCTCCCAATGATTGGGCCTCCACAGCTATATGTGTCAAAGAATTCCATAATTTCACTACCCTCTGGCTAAAGAAATTTCTCCTCATTTCTGTTTTAAAATGGTACCCTCTAATTCTAAGACTGTACCCTCTAGTTCTGGGCTCACCCACCAAGGAAAACAGCTTAACCACATCTACTCTGTCCTGTCCTTTCAACATTCTAAATGTTTCTATGAGGTCCCCTCTCATTCTTCTGTACTCCAGTCCAAGAGCCGACAAACGCTCATCATAAGTAAGCTCTTTCATTCCAGGAATCATCCTAGTAAATCTGTTCTGAACCCTCTCCAAAACTGCACACAGTATTCCAAATGAGGCCTCACCAGTGCTCCATAGAGCCTCATCAACACTTCCCTACTTTTGTACACTATACCTCTCAAAATGAATGCTTTCTTTACCGCTGATCTGACCTGGTGGTTAACCTTTAGGGTATCCTGCATGAGTACCCCCAAGTCCCTTTGTTCTTCAGATTATACTTCTTTATTTGCTATTGTAAATAGCAGGGCTATGCAACCTGCTATGGGCTAGACAATACTAATAGAGGAAAAACTGAGCCAAATGAGGGCTGAAAGGCAGAAATGGCCAGTTCTGATACAGACAAAGAGAGAGAGGTATCTACAATGGAGAATTTGATGTAGGGTCTGGAATACCTCAGATATTTCTGAATTGAAAGGTGTTTGCCAATCCTCAGCCCACATACCTAGCTGATGAAGTTGGAATTTTTCAGAACCTTCTACACTATCTACAACACCACCTATTTTACTATCACCTTCAAACTTACAAACCATGCCTTGTATATTCACATCCAAATTATTTATATAAATTATAACCAACAAAGATCCCAGCACTGACACAGGCCTCCAATCTGAGAAACAACCCAATCATCACCCTCTGCTTCCTACCACTGAGCCAATTATAAATCCAATCGGCTATCTCCCCCTGGATCGCATGCAATCTAACCTTCCAGACTAGCCTGCCATGAAGGACCTTGTCAAAGGCCTTGCTAAAGTCCATATAGACAACATCTACTGCCCTACCCGCTTCCTCAAAGAACTCCCAAGAAATTTGTCAGACATGACTTCCCATGCACAAAGTTGTGCTGACTGTCTCAAATCAGACCCTGTTTCTCCAAATGTTGGTAAATCCTGTCCCTCAGAATCCCCTCCAGCAATTTACCCTCCATCGATGTCAGATTTCCTATTTTCAGTCCTGAAGAAGTGTCCTGACCCAAAACGTTGACTGCTTGCTTTTCACCATGGATGCTGCCTGGCCTGCTGAGTTCCTCCAGCATCATTGTGTTTTTCATCAGATTCACTGGCTTGAAGTTTCCTGGCTTGTTTTTGCTACCCTTTTTAAAGAATGGCACCACATTAGCCACTCTCCAGTCTTCCAGAACCATGAAGCAAAAATCTCTGTAAGGGCCTCTGCAATTTCTTTTGTAGCTTCCCACAAGGTCTGAGAATGCACCAGGTCAGGCCCTGGGGATTTATCCACCTTATTGCACCTTAAGCCCATCAATACGTCCTCCCTGCTAACTCATATGTGGTTCAAGACAACACCACTTATTTCCTTAGCCTCCATCATTTTTTCCACAGTGAAAACTGAAGAGAAATATTCATTAAAAATCTTTCCCATTTCTTTTGGTTCCACACACAGATGGCCATGCTGATCATTAAGGGGACCTATTCTCTCCCTGAATATACCTATAGAATCTCTTGAGATTTTGCCTCACCTTGCCTGCCAGTCCTTCTTGTATTTTTTTTTTTTGCCATCCTAACTTCTCTTTTAAGTACACTCCTACAGTTGTAGTCATCAAGAGATTCACTAGTTCCCAACTGCTTATGTGCAATGTATGCCTCTTTTTCTTAACCAGAGCCCCAATATCTTTTGTCAACCAGGGTTTCTGAAACCTGCCACCCTTGCCCTTCACCCTAATAGGAACATGCAAGCCCTGAACTCTCAATGTCTCCCACTTGGCAGACCCTCCTTTCAATACAAACAAATTCACCCAATCAACCACTGCAAGATCTTGCCTAATAGCTCTAAAATTTGCTCTTCCCCAGTTCAGGACCTTAACCTATGAACCGGTCGTATCCTTCTCCATAACTATTTTAAAACCAATAGAATTATGGTCACCGTCCCAAAGTGCTCATTGACAGATACTTCTGTCACTTGCCCTACCTCATTCCCCAGGAGGAGGTCCAGTGTTGCACCCTCTCTAGTAGTTCCCTCCATATGTTGATACAGGAAGCTTACTTGTATGGAACACTCTGCACTTCCCTGGATAAGTGCAGCTGCAACATCTCAATTCCAATTCCATCCAAGACACATGAGCTAGTTTGATTGGGAAAATGTTTCTAGCTAAAGACTTTACTCTTTTCCACCATCAGCACACCATGGCTGCAGTGGTACACCTGCAAGATGCATGGCAGCAATTTACAGGGCACCTTCAACAGCACCTTCCAAATCCATGACCTATTCCATCTGGGAACAAGTGCAACAAATGCACAGGAACACTGACACTGTTGTAAGACAAATCACAGGTGGTGATGAGTCAGCTCATTGGAGCGAGATGAGACACCTGGTTGAGTGATGCCACAACAACAACCTCTTACTCAACGTCAGTAATACTAAAGAGTTGACTTCAGGAAGGGGAAGGATGACGAACATGCGCCAGTCTATATTGGGGGATTGTTAGAGGAGAGAGCCTGCAGCATTAAATTCCTGGGTGTTAACATATCAGATGACCTGACCTTGGCCCAACACATAGATGCAATCACAAGGAAGGCGCACCAGTGTCTTTACTTTCTTAGATTAGGGAGGTTTGGCTTGTCATTTTAACAAACTTCTCCAGATGTACTGTTGAAAGTATCCTGACTGGTTGCGTCATGATCTGGTATGGCATTTCGAATGTGCAGTAATGTAAGAAGCTGCAGAGAGTAGTGGATTCAGCCCAATACATCACAGGAACATCCCTCCCCACCATCGGGAGTATCTGCAGGAGGTGCTGCCTCAAGAAGGCAACATCCATCATCAAAGATCCCCACCATCCAGGCCATGCTGTCTTGCAGCTACCATCAAGCAAGAGGTACAGAAGCCTGAAGTCCCACACCAACAGGTTCAAGAACAGCTACTTTCCTTCAACCATTCGGTTCTTGAGCCAACTGGCATGACGCTAATCAGTACAGCTTAGCAAAACTGACCACTTTGATCACTTTGCACTAAAATGGACTTAATTTTTTTTGTTCTAATTGTGTTCCTTATAAAAATTGTGTATAATTTGTTTCTCTTGTGAATGCTGCTTATACGATGCAGCAAAATCATAGGCACATAGCAAGTAAGTTTGTCTTTGAACATGTGCATATGACAATAAACTCAACTTTGACTTTGATCTCTGGGTTTCCTCCAAGCCAAGTACTATTGTACTATCCTGATTTGATTGTATATCACCGATAACTTGGTGGGTTTAACTCTGGGACAAGTGTTTTCATTCTGCATTGAATATGTTTGAGTACTCTTTTCACAATTTCAATTGGTGAAGGCTTATACATAGAACATAGAACAGTACAGCACAGGAACAGGCACTTACCGTTTACAACTACTACAGCTGAAATCTGCAACCACAGACACTGCAGTAAACAACATTATTTCAAGTTATTTAGAAGAACTAACTATCTTCAGACCTGATGGAATCGGGACTCCAGATCACCCAGGGAGTGAGTGCAGCAGCTGGAAGCTCAGGGAACATCTTCATTGTTTCAGAAAACGTGGCTGCAAGTAAAACTGAAACGTAGGGCCCAAAGGAACCCCCCCCCCCCCCCCAACACCACCATCCTCCTGGCTAATGTACAGACTCTGGGAAATAAAATTGAAGGCCTCGGAAGCAAAACTGCAGTACCAGAGGGACATCAGGGACCATTGTGTACTCTGCTTCACAGAGACATGGCTCACTCTCAGTACTCTGGACACAGTGCTTCAGCCCGAGGGCTTCACCATCCACCGCACGGACCGGGCGGCGACATCTGCTTCGTGATTAACTCATTGTGGTGCACAGCTGTGGCAGTTCTGTCTCAGTCCTGCTCCCCTGACCTGGAACATCTGGCAGTCAAGTGTCGTCCATTCTACCTGCCGAGGGAGTTCTCCGCTATCATCCTGGTAGTGGTGTACATTCCACCCCAGGCAAATGTCAAGCTGGCACTGGAGAAGCTGAGTACCATGATCAACAGTCACGAGAAAAAGCACCCTGATGCCTTCCCGATCATTGCGGGGAACTTCAACCAGGCCAGCGTGAAGAAGTCTCTGACAGACTACCACCAGCATGTCACCTGCAGAACCCAGAGGAGCCAACACACTTGATCACTGTTACACCACCATCAAGAATGCTTACCATGCCATCCCACACCCGCAAGTCTGATCACCTGTCTGTACTTCCACCCCCGACATATAGGCAGAGACTGAAGACCGCAGCACCAATGGTGAGGACCACGAAGGTGTGGTCAAGAAGAGGCAGAGGAGCGTTTACAGGACTGCTTTGAATCAGTGGACAGGACCATATTCAAGGATTCATCGTTGGATCTAAATGAATATGCCACAGCCATCACTGACTTCATCAAGACCTGCGTGGATGAGTGTGTGGCTTCAAAAACATAGTCTTCCCAAACCAGGAGCCCTGGATGAACCAAGAGATTTGCAGTCTGCTGAGAGCTAGACCCGAGATGTTCAAAACTGGCGATCCAGAACCCTATAAGAAGTCCAGGTACAATCTACAGAAGGACATTGTGAGAGCAAAAAGGCAATTCCAAGTGAAGCAAGAGACCAAATCGGATGCACGACAGCTGTGGCAGGGTTTGCATGCCATTACTTCCTATAAGGTGAAAGCTAACAGCATAAATGGCAGTGATGCATCACTCCCCTGATGAGCTCAATGCCTTTTATGCATGCTTTGAAAGGGAGAATAAGACTACACCTGTGCGAATCCCCACATCACCCAGCGACCTTGTAATATCTGTCTTGGAGGCCAACATCAGAACATTCTTCAGGAAGGGGAACCCTCACAAGGCATCAGGCCCTGATGGCAGGGCACTGAAAATCTGTGCCAATCAACTGGCTGGAGTGTTCAAGGACATCTTCAACCTCTCACTGCCGCAGTCGGAGGTTCCATCTGCTTCAAGAGGGCATCAATCATATCAGTGCCCTTTATTTTTTGGACACAAGATTCAGATGTAATTCAGTGCCCCAAATGGGTACACCTTGAATCCTAACCAGTACTTGAATTTTCATTAGTTTCTATTTTAGGAGCTCCACTCCCTTTTGCACTTACCAAATTAAGTAAACATATGATTAACCCAATTGTTAAACATACAATACGAAATATGGTTTCAATTTCATAAATTTTTGGATTGAATAAATTTAATCTATCAAGTCCCATTCAATCTAATTTTTTCTTTTATCCATCTAGCGTTGACTCAGCTTTTTCCATATGGAAAAGGAAGGAATAGTATGTTTTCGTGATTTATTCATTGATAACTGTTTTTCATCTTTGAACAATTGTCTAACAAATACAATTTGCCTAGATCACACTTTTTTTGATATTTGCAAATTAGAATTTTTTAAAAGCTACTATACCCTCTTTTCCCACACCTTACAAAACTGAAATTACGGAAAAAATTTTTGGTTTTAATCCTTGTCAGAAGGGCTTGATAGCAATAATTTATGATTTAATTATGAAAATTTGTTCAGAACCACTGGACAAAATTAAGAATGAATGGGAAAGTGAACTCCAGACATCTCTACCTACAGAGACTTGGAAGAAAATTCTTCATTTAGTTAATACATCTTCAATGTGTGCCAGATATTCTTGATACAGTTTAAGGTAGTCCACAGGACCCATATGTCAAAAGATAAACTAGCTTGTTTTTATCAACATAAATCCTATATGTGACAGATGTAAATCGAATGTGGCTTCTTTGACACATATGTTTTGGTCCTGTCCTCTTTTGGAAAAATATTGGAAAGATATTTTTAACATTATTTCAAATGTATTGAAGATTGATTTACAACCTCATCCTATCACTGCAATTTTTGGTTTACCAAGGATAGAATCTGGCCATCTATCTGCCTCCGCTAGCCGTATGATTGCCTTTGTTACATTAATGGCCAAACGATCCATTTTGCTTAAATGGAAGGATCCAATACCCCCCTACTACTTTTCAATACTTATCTCAAACTATATCATGTTTAAACTTGGAAAAAATTAGGAGTGGTACTGTTGATCCTTCTTAAATTTGAGGAAGTTTGGAGTCCATTTATTCAATATTTTCACATGATATAGATCCCCTCATAATAACCTTTCAATTTAGAGGAACAGAGTTGATGACATAATATTGCTCTGTTTCTATTGAGAAATTTTAGTCCAGTTTTTTTTTTGTTTTCTTTTTGAATTTTTTTTTCTTTAGCTTAGTTTGGGTTTGATATATTGTTTATAATTTTTCTTACTGTTTTGGTTTTTTTTTTCTTTTTTTATATTTTATAATAAATCTTTTTCTTTTATATTATGTTCATTCACTAACAGATCATTGGCTCTACAGATTTTTTTTATACTCTATTGTTCTTTATGATTAGCCATATCACGATTGTTCTCCTGATCTCTTTGTATTACATGTATAAACATTGATATATTAATCTGTATTAATTTGAAAACCAATAAAAAGATGAAAAAGAAAAGAATCATATCGGTGCCCAAGAAGAGCAGGGTGAGCTGCCTCAACGACTATTGCCCGGTAGCATTCACATCTACTGTGAAGTGCTTTGAGAGGTTAGAATTAACTCCTGCCCGAGCAAGGACCTGGACTGGCTGCAATTTGCCTACCCGCCACAACAGGTCTACAGTGGATTCATCTCACTGGCTCTTCACTCGGCTTTGGAGCACTAGCTTTGGACAACATTAATACATATGTCAGGCTGTTGTTCATCGATTGCAGCTCAGCATTCAACACCTTCATCCCCTCGGTATTCATCAACCAGCTTCAAAATCTGGGCCTCTGTACCCTTCTCTGCCACTGGATCCTTGATTTCCTTATCAGGAGACCACAGTCAGTGTGGAATCGGTAATAACATCTGCTTCTCATTGACAACACAGGCGCACCTCAAGATGTGTGCTTAGCCCACTGCTCTACTCTCTCTATACTTATGACTGCTTGGCTAGGCACAGTTTAAATGCCATCTGTAAATTCGCCGATGGCACCACTGTTCTTGGGAGAATCTCAGATAGCGAGGAGGAGGCGTACAGGAGTGAGATAGATCGGCTGGTTGTGTGGCGTCGCAACAACTTCACATTCAATGTCAGCAAGACCAAGGAATTGATTGTTGACTTCAAGAAGGGGAAATCTGGAAAACACACACCAGTCCTCATTGAGGGGTCAGTGGTGGAAAGGGTGAGCAGCTTCAAGTTCCTGGACGTCAACATCTCAGAGGACCTATCCTGGGCCCAACACACTGATGCAATCATGAAGAAGGCACGCCAGCGGCTCTACTTCATTGGGGGTTTGAGAAGATTGGGTACGTCACCAAAGACTCTTGTAAATTTCTATTGCTGTATGGTGGAGAGCGTTCTGGCTAGTTGCATCACCGCCTGGTATAGAGGCTCCTATGTGCAGGATTGAAAGAGGCTGCAGAGGATTGTAGACTCAGCCAGCTCCATCACGGGCACAACCCTTCCCACCATCGAGGACATCTTCAAGAGGCGGGTGCCTCAAGAAGGCAGCATCCATCATTAAGGACCGTCACCATCTGGGGACATGCCCTCTTCTCATTACTACCATCAGGGAGGAGGTACAGGAGCCTGAAGAACCCACACTCAATGTTTCAGGAACAGCTTCTTCCCTTCCGCCATCAGATTTCTGAATAGTCCACGAACTCTATCTCATTATTCCTGTTTGCATCATCTATTCATTGATTCATTCATTCATTTATTTATATGTTGGTGACTAGTAGTGATTTTTATGTCTTGCACTGTACTGCTGCCGCAAAACAACAAATTTCACAACACGTGTCAGTGATAATAAATCTGATTCTGACGCCCTTCAGTCCACGATGTCTGTGCCGAGCATGATGCCAAATTAAACTATGCCCTTCTGCCTGCACATAATCCATATCTCTCATTCCCAGTATATCCATATGCCAATCTAAAAGTCTCTCGAAAGCCACCATTATATCTGCTTCCACTACTATCCCTGGCAGCACATTCCAGGCACCTGCCATTCTGTGTGCAAAAAAAAACCCTTGCCCCCACACATCTTGTAGAACACTTAGAACTTATAGTTAGTCACTAATTAGAATTAATCTCTCATTCTATTCATTGACATCACTGGTGTGAGAAATTGAAAAATTGTTGCTGTAATAGGAGTTTCTCATAAAACCTGTGTATATTAGCTGGCTTGTGTCTATAATGCAGTGTGAGTGCCTCCAAGACAGGAACTTGGCAAGATTGAGGTAGCTTTCCACTTTGGGACTCTGGTGTGACATTAACTCTGAAAACAAAATAACAGCTTGTGCCTGTGCAACTTTCCGATAAGAATGTGCAGCAGGTAAGAGTGTCCCCAGAGTGCAAGAGTGGAAAATTTAGTTATTTTGCTATCAGATTTAGCAAACATTCAAACGTCATGGTAATTTTGTGTTTTATCTATCAAGTATTTTTTGATTACTTAGTTCAAGTATTTGCAATCTGCAAGATCAACAAAATTATGTTTCATTCTGTATTGTATTTCTTCTTGTAAAATTTACAGAGGAGCTCTCAGAAACATATTTGGCTTTCCAGAAATTCCAGTGTACTATTCCTTTACAGACGACATCCACAGGAATGTTTTTTGCACCAGTAGTTTTGAGCTGTAGTCTTTCATGTTACTAACCAAGCAGACTTTTCTGAGTGCAGCTGTGTTCTGGAACTAACTCTGCCACTGGCTTTTCATCTAGTTTGGGCAGATCCAACCTTATGCAGTTGGCACCAAACCCTTGTCTGAAAACCCTTGAGTGGGCTGAAGAAATAAGAGCATTCACACACCGAAAATTCTGATACCTTCAGAAACAATAAAATAAACATTGAAATACTGGAACTACTGACCAGATCAAGTGGCATCAGTGGGGGAATATCCATGTTTGTTCATTTCTGGCCTCTTCAATATCCTGACCTTCACTGCACTTCATTACAATGATGTAAGTGCCTCATCAACCCTGATATTCCCTGCTAAACCTCTTGTCTGTTAAAACACACTAAGCTTGCTGTTTGGTTCCTTGTTTGGCCCACTGCCCAACTTTGACTTGGCTTCTGTGAACTGCCTACATTTTACTGTATTAAAACACACTGTGTAAATATGACTTTGAGAAATAAAGTAAACTTTATAGGTATGCAGTCATGTTCAGGAAAGTTAGAGGTGTAATAAATTTTAAGTATGGAGTTGTGGAAGGGGTGAGAGGATTGGAAACATAAAGGGAAAGGCTGTGACAGGGTGAAAAATAAGAGTGAAGGTCCAAGAAGCAAATGGGTGATAATGGGACAGTAAAAGACCGAAAAATTGGATCTCTAAATGATGAAAATGTGAAACCTATAATCATCATGAGCAGCTATCATGATCTGAAATAGTTGAATTGTTGAGTCTGGCATTCTGTAAAGTAATTCTTGAAAGATGAAGTTCATTCCTTCAACGTACAGTTTTTCACATAGGACCCTGAAAGTTGTGAGAGTGGGAGAGGAGTTGAAAGTGAAAATACAAGTGATCTGAAGGTCAGGGCCATGCTTTAGGGACTGAATGGAGGTGTTCCATAAAGTGATCAATAAGTAGTTTTAGGTCGCCCTGTTATAGAGGAGACGATACTATGAGAGAAAATAGTAAACTGAATTTGTAAAACAAATGTAAGTAATACATTGTTTCACCTGGAAGGATGCAGGATTATGTAGAAGGAGGAGCTAAAAAGAAAGGTGTGCATCTCCTGTGATTGCATGGGAAGGCCCTTGTTGGGTGGGAGTATGTGTTCAGAGGATTGCTGTGCAAATCAAGGTTTCACATGTGTAACAGTCCTTTCATAATGTGGAAATGAAAGGAAATTGTATAATTCTTGGTGGAACTATGCTAAAGGTGATGGAAATGGTGGTGAACGGTCTCCAGTATGTTGAGGCAGGTGGGGTGAAGTTAAGGACAAGGGGGTTTCTTTAATGGTTCTAGGAAGGAGGGGGAAAGTGAGGGAGAATTTTGGGTAATGCTGTGGACATAGTTGAAGACTCTGTTAGCCATAGTGAATGGAATCTGCAGAATAGGTAAAAGGAAGATGTTGAAAGTACTTGTGTAGAAGGTCCAATTGATAACTGTCCCATTGGACACAAAATTGGGGAAATGGAATGGAGTCATACATGAAAATAGTGGGATGATGTGTAGGTAAGATGGCTTTAGAATTCAATAGGTTGTTGATCCATACTCACTCTAAGCCTATCTCCAGAAATGGTATTCGAGAAGTTGACAAATCAATTGTATGGAAATTAATGCAGTGATGAATAATTGGCTCCTGAAATGGCTGAGCAAGCTACTCGTTGTATAACTGGATATGTCAAAAAAATTATTTATCGAGGACAAAATTGGACCTGGCAAAGGCATACACAGCCTAGTTAACCGTGCAATTGACTAAGCATCTTCACATTTGGAGAGTCAGCATTAATTAGGAATGAGCAGGAAATATGGCCAGGTCCGCAACACCCATCTCCAGTAAATAAAAATGGAAGCTCTTCTGTTCATGCAGGTTGTAAGGTTTATGTAAGGAGCTCTGATGTTCACCTGGGTTCCATCTTCTGCATTCTGATCTCATTAAAAATGTCACCCATTGGGTTCCTGTGCCCCATTCACTGGATAATAGAATATAGAACACTACAGCACAGTACAGGCCCTTTGGCCATAATGTTGTGCCGACACTTTATCCTGCTCTAAGATCTATCTAACCCTTCCTTCCCACATAGCCCCCTATTTTTCTATCATTCATGTGTCTATCTAAGAGTCTCTTAAATATCCCTAATGTATCTGCCCCCACAACCTCTGCAGGCAGTGCGTTCCACGCGCCCCACCACTCTCTCTGTAAAACAAAAACTTACTCCTGACATACCCCTTATACCTTCCTCCAATCACCTTAAAATTATGTCCTCTCATGTTAGCCATTATTGCACTGGGAAAAAGTCTCTGACTGTCCACTCAATCTATTCCCATCTTGTACATCTCTATCAAGTCTCCTCTCATCCTCCTTCTCTCCAAAGAGAAAAGCCCTAGCTCGCTCAACCTATTCTCATAAGACATGCATTCCAATACAGGCAACGTCCTGATAAATCTCCTCTGCACCTCTCTAAAGCTTCCACATCCTTTCTATAATGAGGCGACCAAAACTGAACACAGTACTTCAAGTGTGGTCTGACACAGAGTTCTATAGAGTTGCAACATCACCTTGTGGCTCTTGAACTCAATACCCCAACTAATGAAGGCCAACACTCCATACGCCTTCTTAACAACCCTATCGACCTGTGTGGCAACCTTGAGGGATCTATGGACACGGACCGCAAGATCCCTCTGTTCCTCCACACTGCTAAGAGTCCTGCCATTAACCTTGTATTCTGCCTTCGAATTCGATCTCCCCGAAGTGTATCACTTCACACTTATCCAGGTTGAACTCCATGTGCCACTTCTCAGCCCAAGCTCTGCATTCTATCAATATCCTGTTGTAATCTACAGCAATCTTCAACACTATCTACAACACCACCAATCTTTGTAACATCAGCAAACATACTAACCTACCTACGTCCTCATCCAAGTCATTTACAAAAATCACGAAGAGCAGGGGTCCCAGAACAGATCCCTGTGGAACACCACTGGTCACTGACCTCCAGACAGAATACGCTCCATCTACCACCACCCTCTGTCTTCTATGGGTGAGCCAATTCTGAATCGACACAGCCAAGTTTCCCTGGATCCCATGCCTCCTGACTTACTGAATAAGCCTTCCATGAGGAACTGTATCAAACACCTTACTAAAATCCCATGCACACCACATCCACTGCTCTACCATCAATTTGCTTTGGTCACATCCTCAAAGAATTCAATCAGGCTCGTGAGGCACAACCTGTCCCTCACAAAGCCATGCTGACTGTCCCTAGTCAGCCTATGCTTCTTTAAGTGCCCATAAATCCATGTCCGCTAAGAATCTTCTCCAGTAATTTGCCCACCACTGAAGTAAGACTCACTGGTCTGTAATTCCCAGGGTTATCCCTACTCCTTTCTTAAACAAAGGAACAACATTTGCCACCCTCCAATCATCTGGCACTACTCCTGTGGCCAGTGAGGACGCAAAGATCATTCGCCATCAGGCACAGCAATCTATTCCCTCGCTTCCCGTAATAACCTTGGATATGTCTCATCCGGCCCTGGTGAACTTATCTATCCTAATAGTTTTCAATAGTTCCAGCACATCCTCTTTCCTCACATGGCCGTGCCCTAGCATATCAGTCTGTCGTACACCGTCCTCATAAACGTCAAGATCTCTCTCTCTGGTGAGTACTGGAAGCAAAGTATTCATTAAGGACCTCCCCTACTTCTTCTGACTCCAGGCATATGTTTCCTCTTTTATCCCTGATCGGTCCTACCCTCACTCTAGTCATCTTCTTATTCTTCACGTAAGTGTAGAACACCTTGGGGTTTTCCTTGCTCCTACTTGCCAAGGACTTCTCATGCCCCCTTCTAGCTCTCCTAAGTCCATTCTTAAGCTCCATCCTGGCTACCTTGTAACTCTCCAGAGCTGTGTCTGATCCATGCTTTCTAAACCTCAGGTAAACTTCTTTCTTCCTCTTGACAAGATATTCTACATCTCATGTCAACTACAGTTCCTTCACTCTACCATCCTTACCCCGCCTCAATTGGACAAACCTATCCAGAGCCCCATGCAAGTATTCCTTAAACAACCTCCACATTTCCACTGTGCACTTCCCCCAAGAACATCTGTTCCCAATTTATGCCCCCAAGCTCCTGCCTAATAGCATCATAATTCCCCCTCCCCCAGTTAAATACTTTCCCATATCATCTGCTCCTATCCCTCTCCAAGGCTATGGTAAAGGTCAAAGAGTTATGGTCACTATCTCCGAGAGATCTGAAACCTGATCAGGCTCATTGCCTAGTACCAGGTCTAGTATGGCCTCTCCTCTAGTCGGCCTGTCCACATACTGTGTTAGGAATCCTTCCTGTACACACCGAATAAACTTCGTCCCATCTATCCCCTTTACACGAAGGAGGTGCCAATCAATATTAGGGAAGTTGAAATCACCCATGACAACAACCCTGCTATTTTTGCACCTCTCCAAAATCTGCCTCCCGATCTGCTCCTCAGCGTCCCTGCTGCTGTTGGGGGGTCTGTTCCCTTCCTGTTTCTGACTTTTATGTCTGAGTTATGTCTTTTTAAATCCAATGTCTGTAACTCAATTGATGTACCAAAGGTCTACAGACTAGCTGATTGGGCAGAGTATCCCTGTGTAATTTGGAAAGAACTGACACCATTTGAGGTCAATGAAAGAGCCATTTGGAAATATCTGGCATTGTTCAGTGACTGAATATCTGGTAATGCTGAAGCAGCTGATATGCACAAAGTATTGACAGAGTCTGTAAAAGGGACTTGTGGGGTGTAAGCAGTGCACAAAATGTTTTGGGTATCATTGGTGCCTTTTAGTATTTAGTATTATGAATCCACTCACCACATCTGATTTGTGAAAATCCCTAGAAAATTTGAAAGGAATTCTGACTCTAACATTTGTTTAAATTTTTGTACTGTGCTTTCACCTTAAAAGTAGTCAATGAGCTGTAAAGCACGTTGAGTTGGCATGAGATTGTGAAAGCCACTATGTAAATGCAATTATAGCTGGAGAAAAATCTTGCAATTTACTTTACCAAAGCAAAAACATCCACTAATAGTACAGGGAACAAAATACAGCGAAGTTTTAATGTGCTTTTCTGAAAAGATGGTTTAACATTGATTTCCAGGTGAATAAATCCCTAGGGCCTGACTGAGTGCATCCTCAGACTTTGTGGGAGGCAAGAGAAGAAATTGCAGAGGCCCTTGCGGAAATACTTGCTTCATCATTAGCCGCTGGTGAAGTTCCCGAAGACTGGAAGGCAGCTAATGTTGTTCCGTTGTTTAAGAAGGGTAGCAAGGACAAGGCAGGGAACTACAGACTGGTCAGTCTGACTTCAGTAGTGGGGAAATTACTGGAGGGAATTCTGAAGGACAGGATCTACTGGCATTTGGATAAACAGAGTCTGATTAGGAGGAGTCAGCATGGCTTAGTGCATGTAAAGTCATGCTTGACAAACCTGTTAGTTTTTTGAAGAGGTAACCTGAAAGGTAGATGAGAGTAGGGCAGTGGATGTTGTCTATTTCGACTTTAGCAAGGCCTTTGACAAGGTCCTGCATGGTAGGCTAGTCTGGAAGGTTAGGTCCCATGGAGCTAGTTAAGTGGATTCAAAACTGGCTCAGAGGTAGGAAGCAGAGGGTGGTAGTTGAAGGTTGCTTCTCAGAATGGAGGCCAGTGACTAGTGGTGTGCCGCAGGTGTCAGTGTTGGGATCCTTGTTATTTGTTATTTATATAAATGACTTTGATGTGAATGCACAAGGCTTGATCAGTAAGTTTGCGGATGGCACAAAATTAGGAGGTGTTGTTGATAGTGAAGAAGGTTATCATAGATTACAGGGGGACCGTGATCAGTTAGGGAAGTGAGCTGAGAAGTAGCAAATGGATTTCAATGCAGATAAGTGTGAGGAGATGCATTTTGGAAAATCAGACCAGTGTAGGACTTGTACAATGAATGGTAAGGCACTGGGGAGTATAATGGAACAGGGGGACCTTGGAGTACAAGTGCATAGTTTGTTGAAAGTGGCGTCTCAGGTAGACAGGATGGTGAAAAAGGCATTTAGAATGCTGGCCTTCATCAGTCAGGTCATTGAGTATAGTGGTTGGGACATTATATTGCAGTTGCATAAGTCATTGGTGAGGCCACACTTGGAGTGCTGTGTACAGTTTTGGTCTCCCTGTTACAGGAAAGACATGATTAAACTGGAAAGAGTGCAGGAAAGATTTGAGAGTCTTGCCAGGATCTGTGGGCCTGAGTTATCGGGAGAGGTTAGCCAGGCTAGGGCTTTATTCCTTGGAGTGTAGGAGAATGAGGGGTGACCTTGTAGAGGTTTATAAAATCATGAGGGGCATAGATAAGGTGGATGGTAGCAGTCTTTTCCCCAGGGTAGGGTAGTCTAAAACAAGGGGGCATAGATTTAGGGTGAGAGGGGAAAGATTTAAAAGGGACTTGAGTGACAACTTTTTCATGCAAAGGGTGGTGAGTATATGGAATGAGCTGCCAGAGGAAGTGGTTGAGGCAGGTACAATAGTATCATTTAAGAAGCACTTGGATAAGTACATGCAGATGTGGGGCTTCGAGTGTTAGGGGCTGAACACAGGAAATTGGGACTAGCTGGGTGGGCACCATGGTCAGCATAGACTAACTGGGCTGAAGGGTCTGTATCCATGCTGTATTGTTCTGTGATTCTGACTCTTAACAGAAACCTAATTCACAGTTTCAGGGTAAGACATTTAGGATTTAGATGAGGAAAAAAATTCTTCACTTAAAGGATAGTAAACCTGTGGAATTCTCAAAAACACTGAAGGGTTGCTGTATATATTTAAGACCAAGGGAAATTTCTAGACAAGGTCATTAAGGATTATTGGAAGAGAGTAGGAATATGGTATTGATGCAGAATATTAGGCCTGCTCCACCACTTTGTATGGAGTTGGAAGCAGGTTCAAAGAACTGAATGGCATATGCTCTTACCTTCTATGTTTCAAACTGTTCAAACAGGTGGATATCCTCTTAAGGATGATCTGATGATGGAGCTTATCCAGTGATAGTTGAAATTGGCATGGAATTTTGATTATCGTTCTTAACGTTATATAACGAAGATGGTGGAAAGTGCCAGGAGGCTTTCATATACATGATTGTCTTCTTCAATGTAAATTTCTATATGCTGTAGTTGGGATGTGTGTAGCAAGGGTGGAGGTTGAACTTGCAGAGCTGTGCTCTCAAAGTTGAGAATTTAATGTATAAAGATTGTGCCTACTCATGTAGTAAATTATAGATGATCATGAGAATTCCTGTCATCTAATTAGATCATGTAAATAGACTGTAGCACTGTGTGTTCTGGTTCCTTTTGATTTTTTGCTTCAGAAGAGCCATACCTGAAAACTCACTCCTCATTTGTACTACAGTTAACAATGGCATCATATTTTAATTTTTAAAATTTCAGAATTCATTCTTAATAGCCGAAGAGGATTTCTTATCTGCCATAAACAGTTGAGGATAACAATGTGATTTGAATAATCATGCATGCAGTACTGCCTTCCTTCACTAAAAGTGGTGGAAGGAATGTACTGTTAATTGGGAAGTGGTAAGAGTGATAGAGGAAAGTTCATAATGTTAAGAATATGATTTGAAAGCAAATCAAATACTTGACTGAAGTACAGAGATAAGAAGTGGGCTAATGTTTGGGAGCTTTTTCCTTTTGGGTTTCAGTGTGGATGGATGTCCATATGAGGGTGATAGAGTTGCTTTGTGTAATGCCAATAGCTTTATCAAAATTTTCCACATTGTTTTCAATTAACCAAATTAAAACTTAAAATACTCAATCTCTCAGAAAAATCGATGAGCTTTAATAGAATACCACTTCTATTCTACCCTTAGAAAATAAATATTTAAACAAAGATCAAACTTTCAAACTAAGTTTTCAGACTTTGTGTCAAGTATTTTATAACTAATATTCATTCTTAAATTCTCACCCAGGAGATGATGATTCATTGAGGACTGCAAGCATTAGGCAAAACTAAAACAGAGCTGCGAAGCTAGTACTATGTGCATACTCAACAGCATGCAATTGATAGAATTAGGCAACCTCACAAACATTTGATCAGATCAAAGCTCTGCAGCCTGCTATATCAATCATGAAACGTTGGTGGACAAGAAATAAGGAGAGGAGGAAGGTCCAGTGACAATCCCATCATCACAGTTGGGCCCAACGTTTGAGTGCCAAGGATAAGGCTGAAGTATTTACAAACATGTTCAGGCCTGAAGCCTTGAGTCGATAAACCATTGATTCTTCTTGGAGGTCAGTCTTCATCCAGCTTGATTAACATCACGTTCTATCAAGAAATGGCTGAGTGTACCAATACAACAAAGGCCATACCTACGTGCAATTGACAAAAAAAAGAATACATGGCACAGATATATACTGAATAATTCCAAAAGGTAGTAACACACTTAGAAAATTACAAACAAAATAAAGAACATTATTCACATGAAAGGTAGTACTGCTCTGCGATGAGAGATTTTTCTTAATTAAATATGTAATCAATTCTAATTCCAACATGCCGTTCAGTTTTGACTGTATTAGGACTTTTTTGCTCTTCAAAAAAAACTGAGGAAGCAGATGATCTGAAATGCTATTTTACTTTCAACCTGAAACATTGAATCTATTTTCTCTCCACAGATGCTGCCTGATGTGCTGAGTATTTCCAGCAGTTTGTATTTTGATTAAGGCTTGGGGCCAGTTTCAGCTCCTGTCAGTATGCACAAATGAAGTTAAAACATTGGTGCGATACTTGCATGTATCTTTGCACTTGCATGGTGCCTAGTGGCATCTTAACTGAGGTTAGGGCGATAAAGGGCACCTCTTAATAAGGAAAAATACTTTAGACTGCAGTCCAATCATGAGGCAGTCACTGCTTTGAATCAGCTGTTCTGGTCTGATATCAAGCTTACAAAGATATATCAGCTTGCATTGCATGTGGCTGCCATGGACTTGAAGTATCAAAGCTGCTCTGCCTCTACCTCATTCCAGACTGCAATAGTGAACGGTATTAATGTTTACTCTTGCATCTAGCAAGTTCTTGTGCACCAGCACTTACTGTATATCACTTTCCCCATAGAAACAGTAGAAAATATAAATGAACAGTGAGCTTTACTAGAATAAGGTGCTTCAGCTGTCCAGGGATATATTAATTGTACTTGTGTTGCTATTAGAGCAGCTTCTTTAGGCTGACAATTTTCCTAAATAGGAAAAGCTTTCAGTCTCTCAAGTTTTCAGTGATTATTCCATTAGAATCATGCAGCTGTTTGTGTGCATTTCTTGCAAACTTCTGTTGACACTATGCAGTAGCAGCTTAAATGTTATTGCTTTTTCAGCAGCAAGAGTAGGTGCATGGTTGATGACTGACAGTAAGACACAGCCTCCAAACATGTGGTTAAAAGCCCCTTTTGCATCATTCTCAATCTCTGGCAAAACAGTATTGCAACTAGAGCCAAAGCAGTATCCATGCTGTGATGAGGGCAGATGTTCTGAAACAACATTTGAGGGAGCTCTCCAAAACAAGCCACGCTGAATTTCCCATATGGAGGTGATGCATTCATGTTGTGAAATGTTATCGACTATAAGAAAGCAGCATTTCCTAAATGGGAATGGGCAAATTTCAATTGCAAGCACTGAAGACTACCCTACCCAACAGCATTCACATGAAGATGAGGACACTGAAAGTGCTTGTGTGATGGGATTTGCATCTTACCATATGTTAAGGTAATGGAGCCCAAGTGATAGGGTGGGTGTTTTGTAGCCATTGACCACAGTGACACTTTCTTTCTAAAAGAACAATAATATTCTTATTTACCAGGATCTCCAAGGTATCCTATTCTATGGAACTGAGAACCTGATGACAGATGGCACTCCTCCTCTCAATTACTCTGATCCATTTTACCCAGGAAAAAAGGGCAGCATTTTATTTTGTGAAGCATACTTACGTGTCCACAATAAATGTGTTACAAGTGCTTGGTAAGCAGCAGCTTTCGGCAATATGGCTGATAGTAGGAGGGTAGGAATAGTACTCATGGATTAGAGTCAGCTAGTCAAGGGAATAGTGAGTGTAAACGGTAGGCAATTAAATGAAAGAAGCAATTTTTCCCTTGACTGAACACTTAATGTCATTAAATTTCTTTTGGCACTGTAACTATGAGCTGGAGGCAAGGGTGATCACGTTAATTTGTGTGGTATCTCAGTTAATGCCTCTGTGATTTGATTATTCGAGATAAGAAGACGACACCATTACACACCCTTTGTGGCTCCAACAAAACTGTGTGGGTTAGGTCTGCAATTTTAGGCATCCTTGTGCTGTCGAGATATTTTTTACTTTTCTCATTCTACAGCAAAATGCAAGGACATTCTTGTTTTAAATTTGCTTTAAGAGAGATATTTTTCATTATATAGATGGTAAGCTGCTCATTTATGCCCAAAAATATGTGGACATGCTAGGGAGGTCTTTTCACCCCATCGAATGGATATATAAATCAAAGCTGGAATTAAAATCTACCCATTTGTTCCCTGGGTTTGTTTCTTTCCACATTCGCATTGCATTTATGACTCATCTATGTAAGCATCTATTTCTCCTGATAAATGGGAAGATTCAGGAGATGGAGGTAGATGATCACTGCGTGGTCAGTTCTTCCTATGTCTGTTTCTGCCATCAAAATATAGTTTTCCTACTCTTAATATTCTTCTAATCACATTGCAATTATTTCCATAGTGTTGTTGCCATTATGTATTAACTGGCCTCCCGTCAGACTCAATTGTATCTTCTATCAGCAGATTGAAAACAAAGCTACTTGCATGCTTCACTGTACAGATGACAAAAAAAAACAGATATTGGAATGATTTTCCAGTAAACTAATTGTGGGATCCAGATGTCTGTTATAAAGCACTTCAACTCTGCCATGTAGTTTATGATATCATCAGTTCCCTTTAATGAAAGTATTACAGTGCAGTTTGTCATCCATCCATTATTTATAACCTATTCAGCTTCAGTATCTGACTGACCCTCACTGCATGTCAGTCTGAATGTAGTTCTAATTTGCTTTGCATCCTGTTTAGTTAGTACTTTGGAGAAAAAGTAGATTGTTAGATTACTTATAGAGCAATACAACACGGATACAGGCCCTTCGGCCCAACAAGTCCATGCCAACCATGGTGCCCACCCACATATTACAGGCTGCACTCTTTCCAGTTTAACCACATCTTTCCTATGAACAAAACTGTACACAGTACTCCAAATGCGGCCTCACCAACAACTTATACAACTGCGACATAATGTCCCAACTCCTATACTCAATGCCCTGACTGATGAAGGCCAGCGTGCTAAATGCCCTTTTCACCACCCTGTCTACCTATGACACCGCTTTCAATGACCTATGCACTTGTACTCCTAGGTTCCTCTGTTTCATTACACTCCCTGGTGCCCTACCATTCATAGTACAAGTCCTACACTGGTTTGACTTTCCAAGACACACCACCTCACGCTTATCTGTATTGAAGTCCATTTGCCACTCCTTGGCCCACTTCCCTAACTGATCAAAATTCCCCTGTAATCTATGATAATCATCTTCGCTATCAACAACATCCAATTTCGTGTCATCTGCAAACTCCCTGATCAAGCCTTGTGCATTCGCATCCAAATCCCTTATGTAAATAATGAATAACAAAGGATCCCAACCCCAACCCCTGTGGCACACCACTAGTCACTGGCCTCCATTCTGAGAAACAACCTTCAACCACCACCCTTTGCTTCCTACCTCTGAGCCAATTTTCAATCCACCTAACTAACTCTCCCTGGATTCCATGGGATCTAACCTTCCAGACCAATTCCATGTGACCTAACCTTCCAGAAGAACCTAACCTTCTAGATTTAACTAGAAACAATCATTACTTTGTCTTTGGGATGTTAGGCAAGTACTGTAAAGAGGTAGAATAGGAATTGATATCAGTTGAATGACCAAAGTATTTAAATGGAATTGGAATTTGAGTTACTGATGCTAAGATCTAGGCAATACTTCTCTGTAACTTACAATGATTATTTGACTTGGGTTGACTTGTATAAATGAGAAACTTGCAATTGAAAGTTGTTATATTTGACTATTTAAAAGAATTTGGTTCCAGATATTACAGGCTGTCCCTACGTTATGAATGCCCGACTTATAGACACCCCTACATACAAATGTGCTCCCATAATATTATTACATTCAAAAGTTCGACATACATAATGAACTAGCTTCCCCTCCATCTCCACTTTTAATAATTGTTCTTATCACTCTTATGTGCTTCTGTTGCCATTCATTACAATAATATGGAGGTATGGTTACCACACCAAATGACTTTTGTGTATTTTCTGACTTATGGATAAAACTGACTTATGGGTGTCTGTAAAAACAGAACCCATTTTGTTACCTGGGGATGGCCTGTAGTTTTGTTTTACAGGCAGATATACCAATAGCACATATTATAAATTATATACTTGTATCAAATAAGCAGCACAAACTACAGATACCTTATTCTACTTAAATCTTACAGGATTCAGGTCTGGGATTTGCACCAAGTAACAATGAGTCTGTCTTCAGTCACTGTTTTGAAGGAGGTAATTTGACCGAAGCTTCTGAAGTACAATGAAATTCAGAAAACTACAGATTGCTTCAGTGATGTACCTCCTTTACAGGGAACACTGTTGCAGTTTTTACTGAGGTAGTGAGTAAATTGATGCGAATTCAAGATTGTATGTACTGTTTGCTGAAAAAATAGTGAAAATGCTGTTGTGTGGAATGAAGTGAAAGTGTGTTCTTAACAATGTATTAAGCAATAATTACCTCTGATCAATCTTGTTTTGTAAAAGTAATTCTATTTCTGTGGGTTCTAACTCCTGAGAATAATTACAAAATTTCATGGATTTTAGAAGAGGAAACTCTCTTAATTTGTTCATGATATTTCAGATTTAATTTTCAATCAATATGTATGACAAAATATTTCATTAAAATACTTACAAATGAATTAAAAAAAGGATATTTGTTTAAAAGAATTGTTCCTTGCCTGTCAGAATTCTTCATCTGATCAGCTGATCAGAATAGTTTAATTTTAGTCATAGACTCTCAACATTATTTGCTGCAGGGAATATCTTGCTGTGGGCAATTTCAAAAGGTGGAAAATGGTCCCTTTGATAGTGAATTGAAAATCCAAGCTCTTGTACTGATTCCACAACATGTATATGATGCAACTAGAACAAAATGACAGTGGAACTATTGCTATAACCTAATAAGCTGTACAATAAGAAACTTATTTATAAAATAGACCTGCAAGGAACATGAGAAAGTTAGATATGACCTCGGAGATAATGTCCTGCAAGTATCATTCTTTAAACATGAGCTGAAATTTTGGAGGATGTTGTGCATAATTATATTGATGCAGAAGGAGGCCACTCAGTTTATCTGGTCCATGCCAGCACCTGGGAGCAATCATAGTCAGCCCATTCCCCCTCCTTATTTCCCTGTATTCTGTATTCCCTGTATTATTCTCTCCCACATCCCTATCAACTCCCCTTTGCTTCTTTTTACCACTAAGCTACAATAATGGGTAAGTAACCTACCAGCACACCTTTTGGGATGTGGGAGGAAACCTTTGCACTTGGCAGAAAGCCACACAATCATGGAGGGAAGATAGAAACTTCACACAAACACCAGCCTAAGTCAGGTTTGAACTGAGTTCCTTGGAGCTGTGATGCTGCTGCACTATGGTGCTGCCCTCACATGTCCCAATTATAATCTTGGAAAAATCTGTGCATACCTCCCCTGTCACAGGCTAAGGGTGCCAAAACTAAAATGCAAGGTAGCATCATAGTTTCATTGAAATAATATATAATGGTCTTCACAGGAAATTGATGAAAGTGACTGAGACAAAGAACCAGATTAAATATCACTTAAGGCATAAACTTACGCTTCACTTATTTTATGAGCTTTGGGTGGGGGGGAGGGGGGAAATAAAGAAACAATGTCATCTCTATTGTCTCCAACCTAACACTGTAATGCAAAAACCCTGCTAAGCTTGCTGCATAGGCAAGAATAAGTATATAACTGAGAAATAAAGCTACAATTAATATGAATGGATATTTATGATAAGTAGCAAAAATAGCAATCATCTTCACAATGGTAGCTGTGACAGCAGTTCATAAATGTATGCAAATCTGTGTATTCTGTAATATTCTGCTTATCCTGTAAATAGGGAAAAAAGTAACACACCTAAGGAAATGTGGCAAGGAAGCAGCATCCAACAATATGACAAATCATATGAATGCTTTAACGTGGGGCAGCACAGTGCTTTGAGGTGTTCATAAGAATTTAGTTGCTGTATCACAGCACCAGAGACCAAGGTTCAAGGTGCTGTCTTTGTGGAGGTTGCGTATTCCCATGTAAGGTTTTCCTGGGTGCTCAAGTTTCCTCTCACATGACAAACACATGCTGGTTAATTGGCTACTGTACATTGCCTGTAGTGTAAATGTGTGACAGGAGAATTGGTGGAGAATGAATTGGGGGTGGGGGTAGTCAATGGTGATGCAAGAGGAAAAGTGAGATTTGTCAGTCTTTATGGATGCCGGGAAGAGAACCTGGGTAACAGTAAACAACAATGAATAGGGATATAATGGAGTCTAGAAAGCGAAATGGACAAAATGAGCTAAGAAAAGGCTTGAGAGAAAATAGTAGGAGAAAGATCCAGGATTGGGATTTGGGTAGGGAGTGTACACAACATGGGGAGAGTTTAAGTTTGTTGGGCATGGGGAAATGGGGTACAGCTGGGGCAGCAGAAAATTTGGACTTTTCCATTGTTTTTGCGTGATTAGCTGTTGTATGTAATAGAGGCCAGGAGGGATGTCTTGTGCACCCAGGGGTGGGTGATTGGAGGCAACCTTCCAAGGCCACAATAAGAAGACCCTGGCAGGAGGTAGTCTAGTTGTCTCCTCCTGGATATTGGATAGGCCATGTGTTTCACCCTATCCAGAAGAGGAGCAGGAGGAGTAGAGGGAGATGATGCTGATAATGATGAAGACCACAATTTATCTTTATGGCTAATAGCCCACAACATTACCTCAGAGACTGTCACTGCAAGGGAGGTAGAAAAGGTACAAGTAGGCTGCAGTCTGGCTTTGGGAATTTGATGAGGGGGCACATTGGGAGGAGAAAAGGGGGAGAAACTGGGGAAGGGTGCATGCATTCCTGACACCCCAAAGGTCAGAACGAGGACCAAGGACCACATTTGGGATACTGCCATGAGGGTTGATGCAGATGTACAGTGATCTGGTGAGCACATTTTAAGGGTAATGTCAGGCTTGCCCCACCAAATGCAAAAGATGACCAGGAGCATGGAGGAGGATCAATCCCAACCTCCCACAGGAGGAGATTGTGACCTTTACTCAGGATATCATGCTCACACCTTTGCTGGGGATCAGTGACTGTCCTGTCACACAGCACTGACTGGTTCAGATGACAGCTGCAGCGGAGGCACTGAAGGAAGCCACAGAAGGTCTTTCTGCTTCTATGCAGTCTCGCACTCAATGGGATCCACTGGAAGCTCTTTAGGAACAGCAATATGCCACCGGGGGCAGCTTTATCTCCTCCTGAGCAGGGAGATTCCACTCACGAGAAAATGGCTTTTCTCAGCAGATGCATGCATGCCATCCATGATCAGCTTGTGATTCTGCAGGAACAAAGGATGATGCATGGCAGCTGTCTGTTCTGCACAAACAAAAAGATGACAACTATGAGCAGATCACTCTCCTAAAGGAGCAAAGTGGCACATTGGAACCTACCTCTCTTCTGCAGCAACTGTTCTCCCCACCCATACAGTCCCCTTCATCATGAGCAGAGTCCTGCTCAGATTGCTCAGAGCAGACTTCAAAGAGCAGCAGACACCTGTAACTCGGAATGTGTCAGCTGAGTCAGTTCTAAGTCTGGACGTTAAACAATGGTTAAGAATTGGTATGCCAGCAGACTTCTGACCATTAGCTGCCCAGACCCTTGGGGTGTTATTTGGTTGATGCTCCTGTCATGAGGGCACCAAGTTAGGCTACATTACAGCCTCCTAGGTAGCATGCTCACCCCTGCCCCACAGCTAGCCAGTCCAAACTACCCTTTCCATTGGCTTTGGACGCCTCATTGAGTTCCTTGTTGGTCATCAAAGATATCAGTGCAGACAGAGCAGCCAGATTGCACCCAGTCAGGGCAACAAAGGACCAGGACTACAAAGCCCACATATAAGATTGTGAAACAGACAAAACACCAACTGAAATTCAGACCCAAAAGTTAGGGTTTTTGTTTTATTTGTTTTTTTTGCTGTTATAAATTATTCTGAATATACTAGAACCATTCAAATGCATCCTAATTTAGGGTAAATCACATCTTTCATTATACAGTGATAAGCCACACTGGAGTGGCAGTTGCTGGCATTACTGTAGATGCTGCTTTTCCTCACCTAGAAACATTACTAATGGGATAATGCCAGTGGTAGTTTCACCATTTAAAGCACCATTGAATGCAAATGTCAGCAACTAAATACTGAAGAAATCACCGCCTGTTAGTTGCATCACATTTTGTAGATTTTTAGAAGAAGTTTGAAGAGCCTACTGCAAGTTCTGAAAATGCTCAGTCAGGTCTCCTAATTTAGTTAATGATAAAAACAACAAAAAAAGCACACCTGGATGTACTGAGACTGCTCCACGGCAGTTATACTTCACACCTTTGAGCTTGAATTTATGTAGTTAATGGCAGAAACTGGTGTTGTTTGAATTATGATATTATTAAGTGCCTGTTTGATATTAGAAAGGCATTGGGGTGCCAAGGTGAATAGCACCTGGAAATGCCCCAAATCATTGTCTTAATGACTACCACTTCAGCCAGAAATGATTGCAAGCATATCAATTTTTGCACTAAACGTTTATAATAAAGATGTGCTGAGTCAATTTTTAGGATTGGATATTCAAGAGATAACGGGAGCTATTGCTGAAGGTCAAAGCTATTGATAATATTTGGTCTAGCTGCAAAGGTGAACTAACTTAAAATTCTTACCAGTGTGGTTATATGCATTTTTTACTGTATTTTACCCACTTATTTGAATGCTTCAGCCATGTTTCCTCAGCTGGCATATGTAGGACAAAGATGTTAAAATGGGAAAAGGATGGAGAATTAAAATAATAAGTGACCAGGAACTCAGAGCTCTGTTCACAAAACAGAGCTTATAATCTCAAGGCCTGAGGTGTTCCCAAATCTGTTTATTTCACTTGCTTCAACCTCTGATGCAAATTACTCTTTATTCAGGTACCTGATGAAATGCAGTAAAATGATCTTCAATTTTTTATTTGGTCGCCTTAACGTATAGGAAACAATATTGTGGACAGCAAAAGATAATAAAAATCTGAAATAGGCACAGAAAATGCTGGAAACTCTCAGTACTCGGGCATCATCTGTGGAATGAGAAACAGAGTTAACATTTCATGACAGAGACATACAGCATAGAAAATAGTACCTTCAGCCCACCTAGTCTATATTAATCTTCAGGGACCCATTTACACTAATCCTATTTTATTCCCCACATATGCACCAACTCCTCCCAGATTCTACCAATTTCCACCCCCCCCCCCATACTAGGGCCAACTTTTTATAGTTGCTAATTAACTATCATCTTTGGAATGTGGAATAAAACCAATATACCCTGAGGAAAGCCATGGAGATGCAGGGAGAATGTGCAAATTCCATAAGGGCAGCCCAGGGGTCAGGATTGAACCTGGATTGCTGCAGCTGTGAGGCATGAGCTGCCCCATGTATCACTCTGCTGCTTCAATCAATACTTTCTGGTGTATTGCTCACATTGGACAAACCAAACGCAGATTAGGTGAGCACTTTATTGAGCACCTGTGTTCAGTCTGCAGGGTTGTCCCTAAGCTTTTAGTTGCCTGCCAGTTTTAATCTCCATACCACTCAGACTCTAACCTCTTTGTGTCCTCCTGCACTGTTATAATGAGCACCAATGCAAGTATAAGGAATGGCACCTCATTTTCCATCTGGAGATGTTGCAGCCTTCTGGAATTAATATTGAATTCCACAACTTCAGGTAACTCACTTTCTCTGTTCGGATCATAACTGACTATTCTGCTGCAGGTTGTTCATCTGTAATATTGGCTTGGTATTTCTCTCTCCTGCTGGCATGACCTGACTAGCTGGCATTTCTTACAGCACTGCATTTCCTAGCTTTTACGCTGCTTTGTTCATGTTCTCTCTCCAAATACCCTTATAATCTACCAACCAGACACTTCAACAACACCTCATTCCCACAACAACCATGGTTTCACCCCATCAGAGATATTCCCTCTGTCCTATCCTCCCTCCCTGCCCTCCCCGCTACTTAAAACTAACTTGTTTTCTGTCTTTCCCAGTTTTGTCATGAACCCTGTTTCTTTTTCCACAGATGCTGCCCTACCTATTTAGTGTTTACAGCATTTTCTGTTTTTATTATTGTCAGAAGCAAATTAATTTGGAATAAATCTAAGGAAATTACCTTAGATAACCTTCCAATGTTAAGAAAAGTTCATGGATTTTCTAGCAACATTTTTATTTGTTCATTTTTCAGAATGTGGGTATCATTGACAAGAGCAACAATTATCGTCCATACCCATCTGTCTTTGGAAAATATATGAACCTTCCCATTGAACCACTGCAATCATTCTGGTGAAAGAATTCCCACAAAACTGTTGGATAGAGAGTTCCTATGTTTCTTGGGATCCTCTTTTAATTCAATAGTTTGATACAACTGGATGGCTTGGCCATTTAAGAGAGTAGTTGAAAGTTAGCCTGACAGTTAACCTGGGTCTGATATCACAACCAGGCAAGGACAGAAGAACTCCTGCTTTGAAGAACATTAATGAACCTGATGGATTTTAATAACAGTCCTGTAGTTTTATGACTACCATTACTGAAACTAATTTTTAATTTTAAAAATATAGATTATTTAATCAACTGAATTTAGTGTACACAGCTGTCATTAGTGGAAATTGAACTTGTGTCTGAATTGTTCAACTATTCTTTAGATTACTAATTCAGTAATTTAACAATTGCACCATCATAGTAAAACACATGTGGTGGCAGAGGTTGCCTGTCAATGTTTGGAAATGCTGCTTTAACATAAAGGATTTGAATTAAACTGTAATTGTGGAATCTTCAGCAATCAGCCCACTCTTCACTTGACGAGGAAGACCATTAATCTCTAATGCAGAGGGATGGGTCATGGATTCTTCATTGAGGAACTCATATTGTGATATCTCTGGGCTGAGAAAACTGGCCGCTGAGGATCAAAATCATTGCCTTTATTGTTAATTATGCCATCAGTTATCAGGCTGAAGGGCCTCACAACACAAGCTCTCCTGTGCCATGCCTGGCTGTTCTCATTGCTGGCATTCTGGACTAACCCTCTGGCATTTAGCTCTTCAATATCTGGATCAAGGCTACAATGAAGTCAGCAGCCAAGTGACTGACAGAATTTGGACACGTGGTGATTCAGGAGATGCAGTTGATGCTTTGTTCCTTGATTGGGAAGATGCTGACTGAGCAGTAAACGAAAGAGATGGGACATATGGAAAGCAGACTACTTCATTTGATCGGCAAATCGAGAACAAGGGGTAAAGGTTTAAAATTAAACCCAAGAGAATTAGGATAGGAAATAAGAAATATTTCCACTCGTGGCTTTGGAATCCAAAACAAGGGATTGTATCTAGTCTCACACCAGGGCAAAATTACAGAATATCTTTAAATAGTGGTTGAAGAAAGTGAAACAAAAATGTGTAGGAAGACCCCGGGCACACGGGATGACAGTCACTGTTGATGCGAGGGATAAAGCTTAACATGGATGAGATGGCTGAATGGCCCTTTTCTATGTTGTAATTTTAGTGCAATTCATCCTTCAATCCTCTCTTTTAAAACACATTTCAAGGATGTAATATAAAACCAAGGTCAGAGCGCAAAGCACTGATAATCATCTTTATTTTTTCTCGGGGTCAAGGAAACTTGCTTTCCTTTCCATTTCTGTGGGTTCTGACGTGGCCAGTGTGGGACTAGCAGACTCTGAAACCGATGGCGATGAACGGGGCAGATGGGTGGCCTTACTGCAGTAATATTACAAACATACTAATAATCAAAAAGCTCGCAAGACTGAAAACTTAACACTTACCTACAATGCAGGCGTCAAATCCCAATAGTTGTCTAAAGATAACGAGATGAGATTGTCAGAATTTGGAATTAACTTGCTTTGGTTATCGTTAAATTAACCTGAAACATCTTTTTGCCTGTATCCAATAAGTATGATCCCCGCACCACACACACACACACACACACACACACACACACACACACATTATCAGTAGTGGGCCGCTTTACAGTGAATTTACAGTTCTCATCTTGATTAAACCGTGCCAGTTTAGAACCACTTAGAATTTGAATTCAACAGAGCCGACCAGGTTGTTGAGGGTGCAAAAAGAAATGCATCGGTTACATTAGATTACCACACTGCGCCATCTAGCGCACCACAGAAATGTTTCTTAAGAAAACGAAATACTGGAAATAACAGGAAAAAATCTATCTTAAAGGGCTTTGTTTTGTAAAACCTTGTGTGGTGTTGACAGTTTGCTTAAATCAAGAACGCAATGATTAATTCACATGCTTATTGTGCTAAAGTCTTTGTCATGTTTTACGTATCTATTAATTCAAAACATTATATAGTATAGTTAGTTCGAGTCCACATGCAATTCAGCTTTCAGTACTATTTATGCTGGTTTCACTAATATATATTAATTCCCCCAGTTTGATAGATTTTATGATTTGATGAAGTTTAATAAACAAAATGGCTCCTACTGTTGGCTGATACACAATTTGGCTGAAGAAACAGATTTTGCCACTTGTGAGATCTAACATAACTCATTTATTTTCAACTTGACTTGTTTTGCTTGTTTCCATTTATAATATTTCCAACTGAAAGGTCTGTATTTGAAAAGTAACAATTTTAACAGTTAAGTTTTATCTTATGGATGTTTTCCAGTGTTAAGGATTTTAAAGGAAACGCATTAAAAAATCAGATGACCTGTCTATGGTGCTCCAGCCATCTCTTTGAAAGTATATCCAATTGTTCTCATTCCCCTTCTCGCAATAATTGTCCCCTTTCAGGCAAATTACCTAATTCCTTCTTGATTGTTACTTCGACTCTCTGAATCACCCGGCATAAATGCGCTGCAATAAAATACGGTTCCTCTTACCCCTTTTTGTTTTTTGACAATCACCTTATTTTGTTTTGCAACTGAACACAATGTTCTCATTCAAAACAATTTTGCATTTCAGCAAATTTAGTCGATCTTAAGTAAAATGGTACTTTGTAAAGTTGTCCTCGTCCTTTCAGATTTTGGTCCCATTAGTAGTCTGAACTCTTCGCTTAGGGAGGGATAAAATGAAACTTAATAGAGTTCAAGGTAACACCAATGATTGATTCGTACACGAATGTAAAGGTTTGCACTGTTTTAATTGTTGTATATAGTTTGTTTTTATGATGAATAAAGTTTATTTTGGAATAAAAAAATAAACTTAATAGAGTTCTCCCTATAAGTTAAGACAACAAAAAAAAATCTAAAAAAAATCCCGGACATCGTAATGTACGACCAGGACTGAGACAAAATCGGGAGCAGATTTCGCGGAAAATATTCTGGATGTCAAGAGCGTGCTTGCGATGTTCACGGTATTGTAAAGTGTGCGTTTGAGGGACACTTGTGTGGTCATATCGCTCGTCATATTTTCTAAGATTGTTTACCTTTCCTGATTCTGATGGGGGTGGAAGTATTTAATGAATGGGAAAAAAAAGCCTTTCCCACAGTTATTCCATTTGGTTGCTGCAGGCAGCATTCAGTCCGCACAGACCGCCTGCTCTCCTTGGCCTCCCCTGCCCTCCCATCTCCACCGCAGCCTTGATTTATTGGAGTCGTCCAGCTGACGGGAAGCCAGCCCCCTCCCCCTCTCACCTCTTAAACATTCAGCTGAAACTCGTCGAAATCCGAGGAAAACAATGCGCCCTTTCCCTCGTGTTGACGAATTGATCCCTCTGAAGTGAGGAGGAAACTGTGAAAAGGGATACGAAGAAGTGGTACATCAAGCATTAGATTGAACACAAACGTATCACTGAAGTAAGATGACCGAGGAGGGAAAGTCGGAGAGCAAAGGGGAAATTAGCGGCAAAGATTTGGAAAAACAGCTTCGTCTTCGTGTTTGTGTTTTAACTGAAATCCTGAAGACTGAGAGAGATTACGTGGAGACACTGGAGTTCCTCGTCTCCGTAAGTTTATTTTCTAATCTCTCTCCAACTTTAAGACATTTCATGGACCCGTTTAAGTTACAGTTGCATTCATGTCTGTTTTTTGCCCATTTAGTCTCGGCATCAGTAACTGACAAACTGCAGTGAATTTTGTTTCACGTTGAATTATAAGATTTGGGAGAACACGGAATGTTATTGATATTTGTGAAAGTGTTGGTGTAAATCTTGTCGGAGGACCGTCATAATCGCATCATTGAATCCTGTAATATTTATTTGCTGAATGTTTGAAGATTAAACATTTTTCGCGTGCTCAATTCGATATACAGGAGTAAAATAAAACTGAGTGAGAGCACCTTCTGTTAATTTATCATCCCCCCTCACCCCTATTAACTGTATAGATTTTTGATTTGCGTTCAGGTCCCAACAAATTTCTCGTGTTAGTGATACCTGTAAACTCCAATCTCTGCCAAGACGGACAATGGTACACACTTCTTTCCTAGCGCCTACTTTTTTTTAAAAAAAAGCTTGGCATGGTCCGGATTTTCTTGCTGCCATAGTTAAGGTTACGCTCTCAGGGACTTCGACAATTACACTTTGGATCGCTGTTGCCGACGTGGTACACGGTTTTTTTCCCATGTTGTGGATTGTCCTGATGGTCTTTCTAATTGAGCGTAGCAGTTCTGCTGTTTCACATTATGGCGATGGTAACTCCGGCTCTAAACTAAATGTTTAGGTGGCTTCTGTGAATAGCGAAGATCCCTACCAAGATTTATCAGTGGAAACTCTGCAGATGGTGGGAAACTTGACAGAGAGGAACCCTGCGGGAAATGCTTGGAAAAGGCGATTTGGCTTTTCTGTGATTCGGGAGGAAATGACGCGAATCCCGGGAATTTGGAGTCTATTTATATAAACTTTATTTCCTGATTTAAGGGCTCCCCGAGGGACTCGGAGGGAGTCCAGACAATAGGCTGTGAAATGGTCGGTATCCTGAAGGAAAAGCACAACATACAAGTGATATTATTTTCGAAGCTTTTAACTGTTTTGTAAAGTTCAGAGATGCATTTGGGTGACATCTTGTATCACTGTTCAATGTAGAAAGTCGTGTACGTTTAAGGTTTTCAACAAAAACGTGTAATAATTCCAAAAAGAAGAGACTTGTATAATATTTGACCGTTTAGGCATTGTAAGTTGAAACGTTAAACTGGACAATTCGCAAACTTACCATGAATACCTGCAAGTTAATATTGACGCTGCAAAGTTAAACTCTACTAAGTTCGGCTCCAAGTAAACGTAGCGGCAGATTAACATTGATTCGTTTCGAACACAGGAATGGGCTTGATTCTGACCTCTGAATGTATAATTAAATCGTCCCACCACGTTTATAAACTTGCCAGAAATATCTACATAACAAACTAAGAAGGTTACATTCGGATACAAGCCCCACGTTTCCATGATAGATTCCCATGTCCATATTTATAGCGGAATCGCCGGTGTCAAATTGTCACGCTGTAAGTACATCCGCTCACCAGCGAAGGCGATGAGGCGCTTTGGAATCTTGTCCATCGGTTTCCCAGTCCGCACCGCAGTTTCTCTGCTTCCCTACATTCATGTATGTTTTGCTAGTTAACTATAACTGAAATCAAAATGCCGTATGAAATTAAAACTCTGTAGGAATTTAAAGTGAGCCATAAATTATGCGAATTACGACTACCCACGTCTTTTAAATTGTCCAACCCCCTCTAATCCTGTTTAATTTGAACAAAGGCTACGTTGGTCTCAGCTGCATGTGTGCCATGCCATCGAAGAACACCGAGTGATAAATTACAAGTGACATGTCAGTGTGCACTTCCTATCTGTTATACGTTACAATTGTCACATTTAGATTAAACTATTGAGTCAGCACTTGACAGTTCAAGTGCACACAAGGCTATATGCTCAGAGTATAAAGATGTGACAACGTGGGAAAATAATAGCGCCACATCAGTGTAGAATTTGAAAATTTCTGAAGGAAGAAAATGACTCTTAAAAATAAGATTATTTAAGAAGTTAAAAGGTGAGCAACCAGGTAGCCACAGAACTGTTAAGTTTAACTTTATTTGTGGGGAAGTTAACACAAGCTGGAATCAGTGATGGACTCCTTGAACACTTAAGACAAGTGTGATCTGATCAGAGAGAGTCAGCATGTACTTGAGAAGGGTAAACTGTGCCTGGCTAATCGAGGAAATCACCTGCATGGTGGATAGGAAAGTAGTGGTTGGGGATCTCCAGAAGATGTTTGGTAAGGCTCTGCACAAGCTTAAGAAAAATAAAAGCACATGGAATTAGAAGGAATCTTAGGAAATAAGTTAGGATGTTGGCAATGAAATTCAGAATATAGGGAATGCCTTTACTTGGGCTTCAGTTTTCTATGCTATGTAATGGTAAATGAGATGAAGGAATAAAGAATAGCAAATATTGTTATGCCATCTTCTCGCAGCTACCATTGGGCAGGAGATACAGAACCTCACCAGGTTCAGGAACATCTACTTCCCTTCAAGCATTCAGTTCTTGAACCAACCTGCACAACCCTAATCACCACCTTAGTATAGCAACACTATGACTGCTTTTCACTACAATGGACTTTTTTTGTTTGAATTGTGCATATGACAATAAACTCAAGTTTATTGATGGTACACTGTTGGGAGGCATCATTAGTTACTTAAATACAAATAGGAAATTGTAATTGAACATACACCTGAGATGTGCGCTGAGAGGAGATGTGAATAGATTGATTTGGCAAAATTATAGAAGATGGATTTAAGAACATCAGAGTCAAAGAAATATGGGGAGTATAAGAAACGAGTAGGTTTTATGGCCCCTCAGGTCTCTTCCACTATTCAATAAGATGTGATCTTCACCTTAGCTCTACTTTCCTGACAGTTTCTCATAACCCTTGATTGCCCTTTTGCCCCAATAGATGTCTGTCTCAGCCTTGAATATATTCAATGAAGTAGCTTCCTTGGCTCCCTGGAGTAGAGAATTACAAGGATGTGTGATCTCCTAATAAAAGAAATTCTTCTTATCTCTTAAGTAGCAAATCCCCTCCTCCACTGTATTCTGAAACTATGCCATCACTCCCAGACTTCCTCACAATGTGGAACATCCTTTCAGTATTTGTGCTATCAAGCCCACTTCGAATCTTTTATGTTTCAAGAAGATCACTGAGCGGGTCTAACCTGCTGCTCAGTCCTACAAGATAACTCCTTTTTTCTCGGAATCAACCCAATGAAACTTTCCTGTGCTGCCTCTTCCATTACAAGTCTACCCCTCTTTAAATAAGGAGATTAAAATATGCAAAACTCCAGGTGTAGTCTTCCCAATACTCTGTACAGTTGAAGCAAGACTTTCTTGCTTTTAAATTCCATCCCCCTTGAAATAAAGTCCAATATCCTGATTGTTTTCTTAATTATTTATTGTATCTGCCTTTCATGTACAAGGTCATTCAGACCCATCTGAACAGGTGCATTCTGTAATCTTTCTATTTAAACAGTAATCTTCTTTTCTGTTCTAATTACTTTTTCCCACATTATATTCCAGCTACCAAATTAATTAACCCATCTATTCCTTTGCAGACCATTTGATTTCTCCTCACAACTTGCTTTTCTACCTAACTGGTTAGTAAGCAAATTTGGCTACACTACACTTGGTTCCCTTCACCTAAATCATAAATATAGTTTGCAAATTGTTGAGGCCCCAGAACTGTCTTGCGTAGCATCCACTAGTTTCAGCTTGCCAAGATGAAATTGATCCATTTATCCTTATGCTTTTTTCTGCCCACTAGCTATGGTAATATATCTACTGCCATACGCTCTTCCCTTGAGCAGTAACCTCTTATGTGGCATCTTATCAAATGTCTTTTGGAGATCCAAGTACACTACATCTACTAGTTCCTCATAATGTACCCTGCTCATTAAATCCTGAAAGAAGTCTAGTCTATAAATTTGTTAAACACAGTTTCCTCTTTATAAAACCATGTTGACTCACTTTGATTGTATTGTGATTTTTGAAATATATATTGTTACTACCTGCTTAATAATGGATTCCAGCAATTTCCTGGAGGCAGACTTTCTGTCTCCCTCCTTTCTTGAATAGAGGTGGTACATTTGTGGTTTTCCACTTTGCTGGGTCCTTTACTGATTCTTTGAATCAACTTTGAAGCCAATGCATCCACTATCACTGCAGCAATTTTACTTAAGACTTGATACAGCCATTAGGCCCCAGGGACTTGTCAGCTTTTAGTATCATTAATTTGGCTAATAAATTTATTCTAGAGAGAGTGATAATTTCAAGTTCCTTCCTCCCTCCTTTTGCCCACTTATTTTCAACTATTTTTTGGACACTTTTAGTGTCAGATGCAAAATATTTTTCAGTCTTTACCATTTCCATGTTTTCCGTAATGAGTTCCCCAGTTTCTCTTTTAAGGAACCAATGTTCACTCTAGCTGCTCTTCCTTTTTTGTATACTTCCAGTAGTTTTTTTAGTCATCTTGGCTGGTTTCTAAAATTTTCCCAGTCTTCCGGTCTTACATTAAACTTCCCAACATTGTATGCCTTTTTTCAATTTGATACTGTCCTTAATTTCCTTTGCCATAGATGGTTTGTACTCATGATGACTTCATGTCTTAGTTTTCAATCAAGATATATTCCACTGTGGATTACCCCCTTCAATGTCTGTCATTGATTATCTATCATGCTCTTTAAGAAAAGGAGAGAGAAACTAGATAACCAGTGTCTGTCTTTCATTGTGGGGAGGTATGATGTCTTTTAATTTTGATCTAAGGACAGGAATCCGAACATTTTCTTAATGGTGAGGAATTTGGAGCTGTGGAGAGGAAAAAGAATTTGGGTGTCCATGTTTATCAATGAGCAAAAGCCAGTGCATGTTACAAAAGTAACTGAAATATCGGCTAGAATGTTGGCCTTTACCTGAAGGGAATGACAATGATAAGGCCTTCAATTATCCAGAGCCTGCAGTCAAATTTGGACACTTTATCATCGGGAAGATGTTTAGTCTTGCAGGAGGACAGTACCAATTCACCAGAATGAGTTAAAGGATTAAATTATGAAGAGAGGATACAATAAAAACTTAGTTTATATTTCCTGGTATTTAGATGGTTAATGGATGGTCTATTCAAGGTCTTTGTATTGATAAAAGAATATGATAGGGTTGAAGCAGAGAAACTATTTTCTCTCGTGAACCTTTCTAGGCCAAGATAAAATAACCTTAAAATGAGGAGTGAAACCAGGAAAGAATTGGTGATGGAAATCTGGAAGTCTAGCTTAAAAAGCCATGGATACTGCATCAATTGAATATTTCAAGACTAGATCAAAATAGCTTTGTTAGATAAACATTGGAGCAAAATATAAAACGTGCATTGTTGGATCCTAGATAAAATATTGGATCATTATATGGAATAATTGGTCTAGGAATGATGGGATTGGATTTGATAGTAATTAGCAATGGAATGGCCAAGTAGCCTTGAATGTTGAATATTTTAGTGGCAGTGATTATTTTAAAGTGAAGCTCAAGGTTAAGTTTTTCGCTTTACAATATTTTTATTAAATCCATGAAAAAAATACAGAGTACATGCATCAAAAAAGAGAGTAAAAATACTACTGAATACGTTGTGTTAAATCATACTTAAGATCACAATACTCTAAATTAATAATCACATGTAGTAGTTAATAAAGGAAAAATTGGAATATTTTATTATAAAACAAAACTACTCCCACTACCAAAAACCGAAGCTGTTTGATTTAAAAAAAACAAGGAAACACCCTTGAAATGTAACAATGTCAGCCAATGTCTGTATTTTAGTCACCAAATCAAAAATTTTGAAAATAATTCAAAAAAGGTCCCCACAGGGTTTGAAAGTCTAAGTTAGATTCAAAACTGAACAATGAATCTTCTCTAGATTCAGGTATGACATAACATCCCGTAACCATTGAGCATGAGTAGGCGGAGTAACTTCCTTCCATTTAAGCAACACAGTTCTCCTGCTATAAGAGAAATAAAAACCAGAATGTATAAATCAGAAGCCTTCAAAGTTGTATCTTTTTCTCCAACGATCCGAAATAATAGTCGAAGGATTAAGTTTAAAATTTACTTTGAAAAGTACAGAAAAAGTTTGAAAGACCTCTGTCCAATATTTTTTAAGACTCTGACACGTCCAGAACATGTGAATTAAAGGAGCCACTCTGTTATTGCATTTGTCACAGTAAGGAAATATATCAGAATAAAAACGGGATAGTTTATCTTTAGACAAATGAGCTCTATGGACCACTTTAAATTGAAGGAGAGAATGACGGGTGCATAATGTCAAAGTATTAACCAGTTTAAAAATTTCATTCCAAGTTTCCTCAGAAATTGACATCTGCAAATCTTGTTCCCAAGCGTTTTTAATTTTATCTAGTGGCACCTTACTCATTCCTAGTAACCTGTCATAAATATTAGATATTGAGCCGATTTGAAATCCTTCCTTTTCATCCTCAGTAGCAAATTTAAATGCAATTTTATCTTATTATGAATACAAGGGGTGCTAAGGCTATGAAAACCACTAAGGAAGATGTTCCTCCTGCATCTCTGGAAGCTATTTTCAAGTAGCTTCAACAGCTTAATGCCAAGTTTGACTCTATTCAAAGAATCCTGGAAGATCATGAAGGATGAATTAAAGTGAATGAAGCCTCTCTTTTGGTTCTGGATGGGAAAATTGATGACTTACAGAACCTTTGTAAGAAGCAAGCCAAAGATAATGAAAGATTAAAGCTGAAGATTACTGACTTAGAAAACAGGAGCAGAAGGTTAGGTTTTTAATAGAAAAGAGAATGATTACAAGTATAAGCTGAATTTTTGGGGGATAGGAAAGTTAAGTGAAAAAAATTGACTCACCAGCATTTTCAGAGGTTAAACACATGAGTGAAATGTGGATCACCTTTAGAAATACTATGCAGAGTACAGAGCTGCAACATACCACTGGAGAAAAAGAATTGTAGAGAAATGTCTAATGCAGGAAATCATGAAAGTAATGCATGAATGAGAGGGGAAAATTACTTTTTAAGTTCATTATATAGTATTATGGCCTGAGATGAAAAACACAGTAATAAATGGAAGCTGGAAAAAAAGACTAAAGATGCATTTCTGTTTTGTGCCCATGTTTAGTATTTCTAACAGAATTTCTGGAGTAAGTGGAAATCAGACAAATTAATAAAATAACTGTATTTACAAGCAAGGAAATCTTGGCAAATGTAGGAACAAGACTGGGATGGCTAGAAAATTCAATCATACTTTCCGGGTGAACCAGTGAAAAGGTCTATCCAAGGAGACAGTGGAGAGTTGATTCACTATTTGAAGTGAATGATGGGAAAGTATTAGTTTTGATCAGGTGGACTGCAGAGATGATAACATGCTGCATTTTTTTAATGTTTTGATTCTTTTCATAGAGAAGTCCTGTACTTTTTCAAAGTGTTGATGTTATTGCTTTAAGCATAGTCCACCAAACCTGGAATGTAGTCCACTTAAGGAATAGACTGACAATCAGGAAGCCTTCCTGTACATTCTGTGGAGATGGGCTCCCAATTTTAACTGATGAATGGCAATACTTGTAAAGTATGAAGCAATTTGCGTGCTGGGAGATGCCTCACACACAAGGGAATAGTTGATTGACAGCTTTGTGCTCAGACTGAGTAATTGGGAGCTGCCTGCAGTTCTATTGATGTAGAAATGAGCACCTGAAAGTTCTTTAGTACAAGTCTAAACCTCTCTAAATTTTATATAATGGACTTTTCCCCATATTCACTGTCATCAGGAAAATTAGTGAATGAATATGTCTTGTTATTATGTGAACTGTGAAGCTTGAAATTATTTTATTCATCTGTGCAGATTTCCTGCAAAGGTTTAATTTATACCTTCTTTAATAGAATTGATTCTAAATTTATAGCCTTAGTCACACAGCATAGTGGAGTTGTTATTCTTTACCTATCCAAAGACTAGCTGAACTATTACTGAACTACCCAAAGATTACATGAACAGATTGTGAAATTTCTAGTAATGAAATAATAATAGATTTTATTTCTGTTGGGTTAGGCAGTGCTTTACTTACAGATGCGTACGTGAAGTGAGATATTGGTTTTGAGAAAGTGAATTCATACAGGTAAATTGCTTGGTGCTAAATATTAGGGAATTACCTAGTAGGGTTATAAAAAAAATCAACTTTCTATGTGTCCTCCTGGCAATTTGAGTTCAACCTTTTACTGTTTCATGGTTGATGAAATATCTCATGGTGCCAAACAGCCTTTGCTGACCCTTCTCAAGCTGATGGAGCAGTGGGAAGTAGGTGTAAAGTTCTGGGTGGTCGAATAGTCAGGGATCAAGGTGATATGATGACACGTTGTTTGAAGTAAGTTCCACCATCTCCATGATCATTGAAATATGAACTCTTAAATACATTGGCTCAAGGCATCTCACTTGTGTGCACTGCACAAATACCTGATGGGCTTATATAAGGACGTAAAGCATTGAAGGAAGGAGAGATCCCTCTAGCAGTCAAATCTAGTTTTCTGGTACAGCATGTTTGACACAAGACAGATAAAAATGCCAAACATTACCTGATATTGCTCAGCAGGATCCAGATCGGTAACAGTTTTTATAGTCCAATGTAGTTCAGTTTATTAGTATAAAATATTATTCCTCATGGATGTAATTGGGCGGCACGGGCTCGTTGGGCCGGAAGGGCCTGTTAATGTGCTGTATAAATAAAAAGTTATTCCTTTCAATTTAATTTTCATCCCACCATCTTTTGGGTTAATGTTTTCAATTACTGGGATTTAGTTCCTTGTCATTCTCTCTTCAGCGAGTGCAACATCCACAAATAATTTTTTAAAAACTGAGGAATTTTCCTGTTGCTGAATTTAAAATGTCATCCATTCTTCCTTATTTGAAAGAGTAATTAGAAAACAAAATGTCACCACTGTCTTCAGGGGGAGAAAGAAACATTCACAATTGAGATCATTACACTAATTCAGAATATGCACACAACTTTGACTTTGCAAACTACTGGTAACTTTTCCTTGCTTTCTGATCATCCATTTGTTTCCTGAAATTTACAACTGGATTGGAAAAGGGTGGAATCATGTTGGATTTGCACTCTATCCCAAATTCCATTCCATCTGGACTTTGCACTGCCAGATATCCTTATCCAGTGGATTTTTGGGTCTTAGTTTAATTTGTATATTTTGTTGAGTATGACAGCTTTGAAGTGATGGTTAAATTTTAATCGTGAAAAATATTGATGAAGAATGTGCATAGAGGTTGGTTGTTGTGCACTTTTCACTATTATGTTAAGTTTGTCGTCAGCAATTATTTCGACAAAGATATGTATCCAAAGTTCATTCTTGTATTAAGTAACCTCAGAAATGTTTCATTTCTTCCAAATTGTGTCCTGTCGGAATGGAATTATTTAACAGTTCCCATGTTGATTTTGAGGGACAGCACACTTGTTTTTGTTCTCACAAAGAGAAGCTCCAGATTGTCAATACAATCTTTTATTTATTAATGCAGTAACAAAAATTGATAGATTTCTGAGTAACCCCAAAGAACCAACAATGATCCTAATAATACTAATTAAATGATCCAAGAAAATTATAGTTGACTTAAGGTGTGATTTTTAGTTATCAATAAATGTCAATTTCACCTCATCTTCTCAGATCAAAAAAAATATTTTCACTGATAATAATCAGAATGGAGATGAAGGAACAAATCAGACAAGTCTCTTAAAATATAGCAGACAGATTGAGGACACTTGCACCTCGTTGGATATCAGGTCAGCACATATATGGTATTCTCGTGCTTGGAGAGCCGTGACTGCTTTTTGCTGGGGGGCAATGTGGCAAGAAGAGCTGATCAGGGTCTTTGCGTGCCCTCAGTCACATTTGAAGGCAGCTGCCTTGGCATTATGTGTATTGGCCTGGTGGGCAATTGCTGATTGAAATCAAAGCCTTCTTGCCATCTTGGTGCTCAGGATTTGAGTCCCTGAGGCCTGCAGCAGCGCATGTGCCATGCTGCATCTTATTTGGCTTCCCTCAATGGACTGTTTGTGGAACCACCTCACAGTGCAAGTGCAATGCATGCTGATGTTTACAGGCTGCAAGAAAATAGCAGCAATCCCAGAGCAGCAGCCCATTGGTGAGGCCATTTTGAGTCACTACCTTAATTATTAAGTGCAGACAAAGTATGAAATGATTTATTGATTTAAGCTTACTCATTTTCTGTATATTGCTCAATAATAGTAGACTTGCAGATAAATCATCAACATCCTTAAACTTAATTTTATGCAATCAGAACACTCAAATGATGAATGTCAAATTAAATGGCTAAAAATCAGATTATTTTCCAAATGAAATTATTAAAGAGTAAAAATCAAACCTTGCTTAAGATAAATATGCTATAGCAGTGTATTCTTGAAGTGTGTATTAAGACGGTATTCCTCATACATACAAGAATTTCAGCTCCATCCAGGGTATGCTTGAGTGTCTCTGCAGATGCTGAAATCAATAGCTGTTCCCTCCACCACATGCATTCTGTGACTGTATTGTCTATCTTTTACAGAATGTTTGCTGCATTTCACCAATCACAATCCATTCTCCAAACCTAGAGACAAGATGAGAAAGAATAAGATCTCGAATGTTCTGGCAGCATTTTGCTGCTCCTCTGGCTGCAACTTCCCTCACTTAACACAACTCAGCGAGGTCCTGTGGATCACCTCATGTCATGAATAACATCAGCTAAACAAGCCCCACTTTGACACCTGGGTATACCACACCAGGCTTAACCGTTTCTGAACTTCACAAACATTCATATTAAAATTAATTACACTAATTAAAACAGTTTAAAATTAAAATATAAAGCAATTAGCACTGGAAAACATTAACTATATTGAAGTTAAACTGAAATAATTAAAAAACATAAATTACCTCTCGCTCTTGTCGTTCCTTTATATTGAAATGAGTGGAATTCCTCAACTGCTGAGGAACTGCATTAAGTTGGTTCTCTGCCCCTAGACTCTATTCAGACATAACATCCGAATGGAATCAGGAAACTGCACAGAACACATTGTTGGAATTTGAGGATTTCTGTGTTTGCATATACTTACATGGGAATTCCAAACTTTCTGATAGTTTTGGGAGGAAATATGGGCAGTTACATATTTTTCAGAAAAAAAAGTCAAGGACTATTGGTTCCCTCGCAGAGACAGGCCATCGTAATTTGACCATTTATCAAATATGATGTAAGAATGTTGACACATGTACGATATGATGTATTCTGGACTATACTGTCAGCTGTAGTACGAATTCAAGTTCAATCTGGCCTGATGAATAGGCAATTCTGTAGACTTCAGAAAGTAGTGGAAATACTCAGCAAGTCAGGCAGCATCTGTGGAAAGGGAAACAGAGTGCCACAGAAGATCAAAGTCCCTTCATTAGAACTGGGAAAGAGAGTAAACAAATTAGTTTTAAGTTGCAGAGAGGTGGGGAAGGAAGGGGGAAGAAAAAGGTAATATCTTTTATAGGGTGAGGCCAGGTTTGCCATGGGGATACGTTGTAGATGAAGTCATATTGTTGATATGTTAAAGGGGGAAGTTGGAGAGAGAGAACAGGAACAAAAGAAAATAAAAGCTGTGAAATGTGGAGCTGCAAGAAATGCTCCGCAGGTCAGGCTGTGCTCGTGGAGAGAGGAAAATGAGCCAATATTACTGATGAATAACCTGCAGCTCAAGTGGAAAGTTACGATACAAACACAGAAAGCCAGTTAGTTACCTGAAGTTAAAGTATTTGCTATTTAATCCAGAAGGCTGCATCATGCCCAGACTGAAGATGATGTTGTGTTCCTCAAACTTAGAAATGTAGAAGGCAACAGACATGGGTCAGAGTGGAGTGGGATGGAGAATCAGGCAGCTGGAAGCTTGGGATCATTCCATGCACCAATGTTTCCTGTTTTTGTTTCAGATTTTCAGTATTGCAGAATTTTGATTTTCATTTTATAGATCTCATTCATCTATAGACTTGGGAAGTGATATTTGGCTTTTTGAACCACGTGTTTACAAGAAGTAGAAGCAAGATTAGGTCATTTGGCCCCTTATGTCTGCTCTGCCATTCCAATTATTCACTATTCTCTTGGTGAAGAAGTTTATTCTCATCTCAGTCCTGAATGAGAAACTCCTTATTTTAAGATCTTGGTTTTGGATACTCTAGCCAAAAGAAATGATTATCTCTGCATCTACCCTGTCAATTCCCATAAAAATTTTGTATATATGTTTTAATAAGATCACTTCTCATTCTAATAAACTCAAGAAGAGTATAGGTCTAGTTTGCTTATCTCCTCTTATGATAGTTTACCCATTCCAAGAATCAGTTTGGTGAACTTCAATGTACTTCCTCCTTTGTAAGTATATCCACCACAGTTCATATGAAGAAAATATTCTCATAAGGTTGCTGGTTAGAAACTTTTAGGGTTTTGGAACTTCCTGTTCAAAGAATGATGATAATTGTCTGTATCAAGATGGAGACTGATTATGACTGTAATGTAGAGTGCTTGGTATCTTCATTATCTTTCTATTTTTGTTTTCCTTGATATGATTGTTTATGGTGAGCTGAACTTGGTGAAATTCTGTCAAGCACTCTATAAATAAAGTATAGTGCAGATGCAATGGAGTAATTGGATATTGAGTTCAGTGTCAGGAATATCACCTGTGTATGTCATGCATGGTGTTGAGAGTCTTGTATGTTGTGATTGTAGCCCCAGACAAAATGGTATGTATTCTGTTACATACCTGCTTTGAGCCTTATAAATATTGGCAAGGCCTTGATGGAAAAGAGATGTTTAGAGTGCCCAACATCTGTGCTGTAGTTGCAGTCATTCAGATAATGCAAATGGTTGAATTAAGATTTCAATCAACAATGGTTCACTGAGTACTGATGGTAAGATGTAAGGTGGGAGGAAACCATTGTGTTTTATTTTGCACTGTAGGTATTATGTGTATGGTACAAAGATTATATGCCAGTTTAAGCTTGGAGGCTGCCTTGGGCTGGCTCAATGTCAGCAGAGATTTGAATAGAGCCATAAAGTCATTATTAAGTAGTCCCATTCTTATCTTTCTTGAGAGAAGGAAGGTCATTGACAGAATAGTTCTGGGTCAAGGATGCTGCAGATAAGACTTTCATAAATTTGAAATGAGTTTTTCTGCAGAGAAAGCTTAATCAAATCCATTTTGAATGGATTCAGAAAAACAAATTTTTGAAATAATTTTATACTATACCTTGTGTCACTGTTCATAACTTCCTCATTCCACACCCCATATTTGAAATGAGTTTTTCTGCAGAGAAAGCTTAATCAAATCCATTTTGAATGGATTCAGAAAAACAAATTTTTGAAATAATTTTATACTATACCTTGTGTCACTGTTCATAACTTCCTCATTCCACACCCCATTTTCCATTCATGATTGTACTGGCATTCAGTAGGGTCTTCTCTTCATCATCACCCATCCACCATTCAGATGAGGCATTAAACAAATACTCCTCCGATCTATCAGGTGGGTATAGAAGATTGCTTGGGACAATTTTGAGGAGTCATCTTGGTACCCTAGTAAATAATTAACTCTCAATCAACATTATTTAAATAGATTAACTGATCATTATAATGTTACTATTTGAGCAGTTTGGCTGCCGCCAAAGCAAAACATTAATCTGATAGAGTTTCATTAAAAAAATAGCTAGGACATAGAAAAGACGGCACAGTATTTAATATAAAACGGAAACAAATCAGTGACTCAATTTGAAAGAAGTGCGTCTTAAAGTACTTCAATGCCTGAAAAGCATTTTGTGACTTGATTAAAGAGACTTAAATAAGTGCAACCGTTTCACCAATATTTTATGCTTCTTGGTTCTAGTTACTTTGGTTTAATTAAACCTCTGCCCTCTGTCTGTGCTTCACCATGTTTTATCTTGACTCACTGTCTGCATTGCCACGGGAAATCATATATTTATGTGTTTTGAATAAACTGTTGTAAGTAATTGTTTACATAGCAATAATGGTTGGAATTTTGATTTAGTTTCACATTCAGCCTGACTTTATCTAAGGCCTGTGCAATATGTTTGGTATTTGCTCCATTTATTTGTTTATTTTCAACTTAAATATGCAAACACCATTAAGAAAGACATTTCATTTTTAAATATTTATGTAAGCATCTGGTCACATCGTGTTTCTTTCTTCTGTTTTGGATGCACTACAAGCTTGTGAAACATTGTCCGTGTCCAATTTACTCAAGTTTTCCATGACCAGTCCATTTATCTACAGCATTTGAGCACATGTATAGTTAGAACTTTTACATGATTTCACCACTAACCAACCTAAATATAAAGCCTTCTGTCTGAACAAATTATTTGCACAATTTTGTTAGCTTGGCTTTTCCAAAACTTTGTACTCTACTTATTTAAATAGTTGTTGTACATTTGATTTAAACAGGCCTTTAAGAAACGAATATCATCTATTTATTGATTATATGAGCATTCAGTGAGGTCATATCCAAACATTACAGATGCGTTATTTAGAAATTTTCTTGTGATAGCAATGGAAGGGAAGAACTAACTGTTATTGGGACAGATTTTGAAGGCATTTCTTGTGTAAGTACCAGCAAGTTTGAGATTTCTGTGTTTGCTTACATGAATACAGAAACTCCAAGCTGGCTGGTGGCTGTTTGTAATTACATTCTGTCATTGGACACATCATAGTGTGGCAATTCTTCAGCATTTAGATTGGGCACGTCATAGAATGGTTACAAGCTGGAAAGAGGCCATTTGGGCCATTATGTCTTTGCTGGCTCTTTACTAGAGCAACTCTCTAGTTCCATTCACCAGCCTTTTGTTTTCCAAGCGCTTGCAAATTTTTCTCCAATGTACATTTATCTAATTCCCTCCCATTGGCCTAAGTAGAACCTGCCTCCGTGACACTTGCAGGCAGTGTTTTCCAAGTTTCAACTGCACACTGAGTAAGAAAGTTTTTCCTCACGCAACTCTTCATTCTTTTCTAATTTATTTTATACCTGTGACCTTCATGGTCCTCTGTTGTCTGTTACTTAACCAACTTCATATCCCTGCTACTTATGCCTATTTTATGTTATTGTATGCCTCAATTTTGCTGACAAGACTGTTAATGTGGCACCTTATCAAAAGCCTTCTGGAGCTTACCTTTGTCCCCCTGAGCCCGCACCTCAACGAGTTCCGCACCCGCCATGATGCCGAGCTCTTCTTCTGTTGCCTCCGTCTCTGGGCCTACTTTGGCAAGGATTCCCCACCCCCCACTGATGACCCCTTCTCCTGCCTTAATCCTTCTTCCTCCTCTTGGACACCTTGTCCTGACCTTCTGCCTGCTCTGGGTCTTTTCATCTCTAACTGCCGACAGGACATTAATCACCTTAACTTCACCACTTCCATTACCTATTCCAAACTCTGAATGCACTGCCCCCCACTCTCTCCATACTAATCCTAATCGTACTATCAAACCCACAGACAAGGGTGGTGCTGTTGTAGTCTAGTGGACCGACTATTACCTTGCAGAGGCCAGGCGTCAATTCTCGGACACCTCCTCTTTATTATCCCTCAACCAGGACCCCACCAAGGAGCATCAGGCCATTGTCTCCCGCACTATCACTGACCTCATCACCTCTGGAGATCTGCCCTCTACAACCTCCAACCTCATACTTTCCTGACCCCCGCACTGCCCGTTTCTACCTCCTACCCAAGATCCACAAACCAAACTGCCCTGGTAGGCCCATTGTTTCTGCCTACTGCTGCCCCACTGAACTTATGTCCTCATATATTGACTCCATTTTGTCCCCCTTGGTCCAGTCCCTTCCCACCTACGTCCATGACACTTTGGATGCTCTCCATCATTTCAACAACTTTCAGTTCCCCAGCCCTGACCGCCTAATTTTCACTATGGACTCCCTGTACACTTCCATCCCCCATCAGGAAGGCCTTAAGGCTCTCCACTTCTTTCTTGATAACAGACCCAACCAGTCCCCCTCCACCCCCGCCCTCCTCCGTCTGGTAGAACTGGTACTCACCCTCAACAACTTCTCTTTCGGCCTCTCCCACTTTCTCCAAACCAAAGGTGTAGCCCATGGGCACTTGCATGGGCCCCAGCTATGCCTGCCTTTTTGTTGGTTATGTGGAACAGTCCATGTTCCAAGCCTACACCAGTAACGCTTTCCAACTCTTTCTCAGCCACACCGATGACTGCACTGGGGCTGCTTCCTGCACCCGTACTGAGCTCAGCAATTTCATCAACATTGCCTCCGACTTCCACCCTGCCTTCAAATTTACTTGGTCCATCTCTGACACCTCTCTCCCCTTTCTGGATCTCTCTGTCTCCTTCTCTGGAGACAGATTAACCACTGACATCTTTTACAAATCCATTGACTCCCACAGTTACCTCGACTACACCTCTTCCCACCCAGTCACCTGCAAGGAGACCATCCCCTTCTCTCTGTTCCTCTTCCTCTGCTGCATCTGTTCCCATGATGAGGTTTTCCATTCTAGGATATCAGAAATGTCCTCTTTTGTTTTTCAGTAAGCAGGGTTTCCATTCCTCATCTCCATTTCCTGCGTCTGCCCTCACCCCATCCCCTCCCCTCAACATAACAGGGATAGGTTCCCCTTGTCCTCGCCTACCACCCCCGCATCCAAAACATTCTCCGCATCTTCCACCACCTCCAACGGGATCCCAGCACAAGGCACATATTCCCCTCCTCCCCTCTCTCTGCTTTCCACAGGGATCACTCTCTCCATGACTCTTGTCTACTCATCCCTCCCCACTGATGACTCCCTTGGCACTTATCCCTGCAACCATGCAAAGTGCTACACCTGTGCCTACACAACCTCCCTCACCTCCATTCATGGCCCTAGACAATCCTCTCAGATGAGGCACTGCTTCACCTGCGAATCTAAGGGTGTCATTTATTGCATCCGGTGCTCCTGGTGTGGTGGCCTCTACATTGGCGAGACCTGACGCAGATTGGGTCAATGCTTCGTCGAGTACCTTTGCTCCGTCCACTGCAAAAGCTTGGATCTCCTGGTGGCCATCCACTTCAATTCCACATCCCATTCCCATATTGACATGTCTATCCATGGCTTCCTCTACTGCTACGTTGAGGACAGACGCAGGTTGGAGAAGCAACACCTGATCTTCCGCCTTGGTAGTCTCCAACCTGACGGCCTCAACATCAATTTCTCTAACTTCCAGTAACCTGTCCCCTCTCCCTCCCCCCCTGCCCATTCCCCCCCTCTTTGTTTTCCCTCATTCCTGTGGTCCCCTCGCCTCTTTCCTCTCTCTCACCCTCATGACCTGCCCATCTATTCCCCACCTCCTTCCCTTTATTCCATGTTCCACTGCCCTCTCCTACTGGATTCCTCCTTCTTTAGCCCTTTGCCTCTTCCACTTATCACCTCCCAGCATTCCCTTTCATCCCCCCTCCCTCACCCACCTACCATCCCCCTCTCACCTGGACTTGCCTATCACCTGCCAGCTTGTGCTCCTCCCCTCCCCTGACCTTTTATTCTGGCTTCTGCCCTCTTGCTTTCCAGCCCTGATGAAGGGTCTGTTTATTTCCCTCCATAGATGCTGCCTGACCTGCTGAGTTCCTCCAGCATTTTGTGTGTGTTCAAGGAATACCTGTCAGGTTACAGTGGCATGGTTAGCGTGACGCTATTACAGTGCCAGCGATGGGGGTTCGATCCCCGTCGCTGTCTGTAAGGAGTTTGTACGTTCTCCCGTGTCTGCGTGGGTTTCCTCCAGGTGCTCTGGTTTCCTCCTACATTGCAAAGACATACGGGTAGGTTAATTTGGGTTTAAAATGGGTGGCGCAGACTCGTTGGGCTGGAAGGGCCTGTTACCACGCTGTAAAATTTAATTTAAATTGAAGGGAGTACTCCTTCATTGAGGAAGGAATAAGATAAACATTCCAATCTTACTTAAAATAGTGTCTCAAATTTTATTTTTTTATTTCAATGTTTTCATCGTTTTGTTTATTTTTAATGTTTTTAATTTAATAGTGTAATTAATTTAAAATAGATTTCTGTTGTTCCTGACATTCAGAAACTTTGTTTTGATGGTTTTGGTTGCAGCTTAAGAATGGATGTGGCAGAGCCAGCTGATTTTTCATCCTGTTTCTTGTGTGAGGCTTGTTCTGATACTTCACTCCTTCCCTGCCATCCAAACGTGTTGCATACAAATAAAAGGCCTAATATCTGTGAGCATTCAACCTTCTCCAAAATAGTTTGACCTCTGGCTAACAACAGCATTGTGGACTGCAGTTAAGGGTAATCTACCCATAACAAAGAAGATAAGCAACTCACCTGAACTTGAAGTTGGCCTGGGTCCGATTACTCTCCCAGTCAAAGCAGATTCCTGGATCTAGTCATCTAATTTAACTGGGTTTCTTACCAGTTGTCATGAAGATTCTATTAGTTTGGAGTCTGAGGTGCATAAGAACACAAGAAGGTAGGAGCTGGAGGAGCCCACCTGGCCCCTAATGCCTGCCCCACCATTCATTATGATCATGGCTCATCTACTCCAATCCTCAACTCCTCCTCTATGCCTGATCCGCAATACCTCAATTCTCTGATCTTTCCAAACTTTATCTACCTCCACTTTAGATATTTATAATGAGCTACTGTCCACAGCTCTCTGCAGCTGATAATTGTTTGAGATTCTCCCACTAGTAAAAACATCTCAACAGCTACCCTTAAGCCCTTGTATGTTTCAATAAGATCACCCTCATACTTCTAAACTTCAAAGAATACAGACCCTGCTTGTTTAGCCGAATCTTGATAGGACATTCCTCTCATCCCAGGAATTAACCTGCTGAATCTCTTCTGGACTCCCTCCAATGCTACTATATCCTTTCCTGGGTAAGGGACCATAAATGTGCACCGTATAATTATTTGTGACGGTTAAGTCATTCAAGATCACTGGGGAGGTGATCAGGCATGGTTCAAATTAAAATTTAATAATGTGGACACTGACAGTTGCCGTTGGATTGAAATATTTAAGAATTTCCATGGTGATGAAAGGATAAGCCAGCAGAGAAACTCAGACCTGTCTCATAACCAATTCAAGTCATTGGTATGAGATATAATTCTCCAGACTATCTTCGTAATTTTCCTTTTGTACTTTTTTTTAAATTGAGGTGTTGGCAATCTAGGAGCCAGTGTTGGGCAGTGAGCAGTGATTAATTAACTTGGTGTGGCATGATATGAGCATCAGTGTTTGGAAGTCATTGGAGGATAGAAGTAGGAGGCTCTGCATGACGAGGTTTTAGTTGGAGAGGGACAAAGGAAAAGTCAGAGTCTAATAATAAAGGAAACACATTCAGTTACAATTAAAATGTGCCCAGTCCTGCCTTCAGAGCTGGTGGTAGTGTAATGAAAATCCTTGCATGTTGTGTTTCTGTCTGTGAATACAATGCTAAAATTACCAACAGATTTGCAACAAATTCTATGTGCACTTATTGCTTGCCATCTGTTCATGTCACCTTAATTTAACTCATTGTCATTGCACAGGATTTAACAAATTGCAAATCTATGCATTTTGCTTGATGTACAAGACATACTTTTGGCTGTGGATGTGTTTGACTGTGTAAATGGGATGTTCACTTTGTCCATCAATGCAAATTCAAATTCCTATTTTGGATTACAGCCTTGGTTTCTGTATAAGCAAACTATTAGTTATTGAATAACTTTATTTAAAACTTCTAGAGGTTAAAGCAGAATGCCTTGTCAATGCAATGAGTGGTTGTAATGACATACCTGTATTCAAACTTGGACTACTAATAGGTCATATGTGTCACATCAGTGGTGCAACAGGTAGAGCTGCTTCCTCACAACAATGACTGTTTTAAATCATCCCCTCCAGTGTTTTCTATGTGGAGTTTGTACTTCCTTCCTGTAACCTTGTAGGCTTCCTCCAGGTGTTCCAGTTTCCACCCCCAACTCAAGGATGTGCTGTTAGTTTAATTGGCTACTACAAGATTACCCCTTGTGTAGGTGGATAGAATGAGAATTGGGATGCATTACATATCATGTGAGAGAGGCTAAGTTACAAGGAAATAGGGTGAAGAAGGAGATTGATGGGATTGGTCTGAGAGTTGGCATAGATCCGATGAGCCAAATGGCCACTTCTTATATCAGAAGGAAATATGAAAATAAATGAATGTTGCGCATTGAACTTCCTTAATATATCCTCCTCTTGACATTGAGTGGCACATTGTAGTCAAATCCCCATCCATCATCAAAATTCTGGGGATCATCATTGACCAAAAATTTAGCAAGACCAATGGTGTAAATATTCAAGGGCAGGTGGAAGAGTAGGTATTCTATAACTTGTAACTCCGATCCTGACTTCCAAAAGCCTTGGCTCAAGGTTCAGTAACATGGCAGTTAAGTTACTGATCTAGAAATTGAGGGTCTGGAATTGATGATGGAGAAATGTGGAATAAAATATTAGTAATAGTGACCATAAAATTACTGGATTGACATACAAACCCATCTGGTTCACTGATGTCTTTTAGTGAAGGGAATCTGGTGTTCTATATGTGATCTCATATCCACAGCCATGTGTTTGACCAACTGAAATGGCTTAGAAAGCTACTCAGTTCAAGGGCAAATTGAGACCTTTCCAGCAATGCTAACATCCTGTGAATGAATAATTGAAAAAGATGCTGTTAGTGTAATGGAATACTGTAGACTTGCTTGGAGTGTATTACAGCTCAAACACAAGTAGTTTAATGTTATTCAGGGCAAAACAAACAACTCCATTGGCACCCAGTCCACCATTGTAAATATTGACTTCCTTTACCATGGATGTATCTTCACTGCAGTGTGTACCATCCATGAAATGCACTGCAGCGACTTGCAAATGCTTATCGTACTTCATCTGGCATCTCTTGCATAACATCTCCATAGTTTCATGCACTTTCAAAAGTGTGGTGTCAAGAACTGGATACAGTACTCCAAAAGAGTTGAAATATTTTCTTACAAAGGTTTATATATATCTGTGGTTAATAGAATGGCTCAACACTGGCTCCATTATTGATATTGAGCTTGTGGAGATAAAACCCCAGGTAGTTGTACCAGAATTTGCATTGATGCTTGGCAGTGTTGTTGCTGATTTTTCTCTCTTGTGCCACCTTTCATTTTGCATGAATACAGTTAAGTACAGTGATGGCTTTTAAATTGCTTCAAACTCCATCACCAATTTTAAATTGACTTGCCAGAAATGCTTCTGAGCCTCCTTAAGAGTTCCCTTCTACATAAAGCTTAATGTGAATGGACTGAATTAACAATGGGCTGGAATTTCAGCTGAAGATTGAGAATCCTTACTTTTACAAAAAGGCCCTTATTTGTATGCTGAGTACATCTTTTATGAAACCCTTGAGTATTCTGTGTGACAGCAGCGTGAAAGTTTAGCTGGAAATTTGCGTGGGAGAGAGTTTCAAGCAGAGACCGGGTGTGATTGTGGAATGTGACATTTCCTGGTCTCTTGCACACCCGATTCATGAACAGTCTCACCATTTGGAAATTTTAATTTGCTCTAATTTTAATACTTTCAGCAGTCTTGAACTATTTCTCACTTTTATAACATTTAAAAAAAAGTCTGTCTTTTATGTTTCACAGTGATAACTTGCCAAGTTTCTTTCCTGTTTCATTAAATTGTGATTTTTAAAATGGTTCTGACCAGGTACCTCCCTGTCTCCCTTCCTTGCCACTGAGTCCATTCCCTTCCCGGCCATCATCTCAGGCTAACCAAGATTACTCACAGTTTACTCTTGACCTGGGTTTTGAACTGCAGATTTTTTCTTTGAAGTCTACATGTTCACTTATACAGCATTACTGCCTTCACTCCTATCGCAACCCTTCTCCATTTAATCACACTTTTTAAACACCAGTTTAGATTCCAGTAATGCTTCCCTTGCTTCACTCTTTGCAAACTCGAGTATGCCCAAGGGGGGATCCCCATGTATCTAGTCTCTTAATATATTCCATTGTTTCTACAGTTACTGATTCACATGAGCTCCTTTTTCTCAATATCTTTGTCATTATGTAGAGAGTCTTGTTTTGGATTTGCCACAAGAGATTTGTACAATGTCCTCCACCTCTATACTCTCTCTTGAATGATCATTCCCCTGCTTCTGGCCTTCTTTCCTTACCTTAGTCTTATTCCATGGTGGTGGTTGTGAGGTTACTAGTAATCCTGAAACCTGGAGTAACAGTCTAGAGGCCCGAGTCCGAATCATGCCACAGCACTGTGGAATTTAAGTTCAGTTTAATAATCTAGAGTTTTGGGGAAAAGAAATGTCGTTAAGTAGTCTTAGTAATGATGACTATGAGAACCACTGATTGTCATAAAAATCCATTTGGTTCACTCATGTGCTTGAGAGGAGGAAAATTACCATTCTTACCTGGTCTGGCATACATGTGACTTCAGATCTATTCCATGTGGTTGACTCTTAAACACCCTCTGCATGGCCCAACGAGTCACTTAGTGGTACAGTACCAATATTTTTTAAAAAAAGAAGGGAATAAAACTGGATGGACTATTTGGCATCAACCAAGGCACTGAATCTGGACAGGGAAGGTCACCCCACCCAATTGACCTTGCAAAGTGTTTCTCACAAACATCTGGGGTCTGGTGTCTAAAATGAAAGAGCAGCCCAACAGTCTAGTCAAGCAGCACTCACAGAATCATGCCTTGCCTTTGTTTCAGGAATACCCTGGCTCACTCCCTCAACTATTTCTCTGGTACATTGAGGACTGAATTAGTACTGTTTCCTGCATTCATGCAGAACTGGAAAACTTCATCACTTTTGCTGCCATTTGCCACCCTGCTCTCATCTTCACATGGTCCATATCATTCTTCCTTTCTCTTTCTGGATCTCTTTATCTCCATCTCCGGATAGGTTACGCACAAACATCCAATACAAGCCCATGGACTCCCATGGCCACCTTGAATATACTTCCCCCCCCCCCCCCCCCCCCCTCCCCTCAGCTGGACTCTATCCTATTCTCCCAATTCTTTTATCTCCATTACATTTGCTCCTATGATGAGGTATTCCATACAAGTCCCTCTGAAATGTCTTCCTTCTTCCTTAACCATGGTGTCTCCCATATCTAGATCAGTATTAGTTTACCTGTCAAGTATAATGTTAACTAGACTGGTTGTAACTTATTTTTGTTGAGTCAGGAGGTTAAGCTCAATCCTAAAGCTCCAGCACATAATCTAAACAGACAGCTTGGTGCAGTTTTGATCAATGATTGCATTGTCAAGTGTGTTATTTATCAGATGAGATTTTGATCTAAAATCCTATCTGCCTGTGTAAACCACAAGGACCCCATGGCACTTCCATAATATGGTGTTTATTAGATTATTGTTGCACACATGCTCCATAAACTTCTGATAATTCCATTATTTTACATGGAATAGAGTTGAGGTGAATAGGTCTTTTGCTGTCTGTGGCTGTATTATCCCCATCTAGGATATTGTTTTTAATCTACTGGCATTTCCCCAAGGTCCATTAATCTCGAATAATGGTCATCAAAGCCTCAACCGTCTGTAAGAACTGCAATAGATGTCATCCAGCCTTGATGACTTTTTTCCTTTTAAGCCTTATTGGTCTGTCTAGGATTTCCATTTCATTTATATTAAAACCATTAATTTTTATTTAGATAATTTTTTTTGGATCCAGCATGCTGTTTGTGACTTTTCTTGTGAAAACTGATTTTTAATTTCAGAATTGCGCTTGTGTTCACTTTGATATAATAGTCACACCTCTGTTTACAAAAGATATACATTCCTGGAAAATTATTCATTCAGTGAAGATTTGTAGATTGAAAATGCGGAGTGAAATACATTATAAGTAGTTTTGTTAAAGTGTATTCCAATGGGTGGAGACTAGTGAACTATTTGTTATAACAAAAAATAGATTCATAAATCGAAGATATGTATCCCAAAAAATCAATGGTGAGAAAATTCATAAATTGAGTGTTTGTAAATTGAGGAATACATGTAGTTGATTATTTTATCATTCTGATCTCTGTCTGTTACCTGGCATTGGTTCAAATTAATCCTTGATATTTGCCCAAATAGAGGTACTCGGGGAATATTCTCACGCAGATAGATACACTTGCACTAACCTTTCACCTGTTTTTCTGTGGGGTTTGAAACCAAACTGGAAGTTGAACTAAGCATGTTCTTAGGTCTTCTATTTATGTTTGAAGGACTGACATTGGAGTTGTTATACAAAAGTGAAGTAGGAGGGGAAAATTCTGTGATGTTGTAACTCCGGTCGATCTAATAAGTTCAAGTATTTATAAATTATTCTCAGTTTAAATAAAACACTAAAAATATTGTGGTTTATTTCATGGAACTGAGTTTTTAATAGTATAATTTAATGGCCATAATTCCTTATCCCTCAAGAACAAATCTTACACATGTATGCTTATCTCCTCTGAAAATTATTTCAAAACTATGTGATTTTGACAATTATTTTTCAAGAAGTTGATAATATTTCAGCGTAAATGTAACCTAATGTGTATATTCATCCTGGAGTGTATTTTCTCCAAGTATGGTTGTTTCTCAATTTGCTGTTGTAGGCCTGCCATTTAAATCAAGACTCAGATTTTTGATTAGTAACTCTGCTCTTATTTTTATTAAACTTGATTTTTTCACTTTTCTACAACTTCGACTATAAGACAACCAGGAACAAAATAGATTACTCGATTAGTTCTCCTTTTAATGGACTTAGTTTCCCTTTTCCACTAATGCATTCTCTCTAAGAGATTCATGCTTACCATCCTTGTATGGTAATGTAACGGTTAGCGTAACGCTATTACAGCGCCAGCTACCTGGGTTCAATTCCCGTTACTGTCTGTAAGGAGTTTGTACGTTTTCCCTGTGTCTGCGTGGGGTTTCCTCTGGGTGCTTCAGTTTCCTCCCACATTCCAAAGACGTACGGGTTAGGAAATTGTGGGCATGCTATGTTGGTGCCCGAAGCGTGGTGACAGTTGCAGGCTGCCCCCAGCACATTCTCAGTAACACAAAAAGATGCATTTCACTGCATGTTTCGATGTACATGTGACTAATAAATAAATATCTTAAATATCTTATTGGCAGTACCTCCCAATTTTGCAATCTCAGCCACTGAGGAGAAGAGTAGGATGGAAGCACCATAATCTTTAAATTTCTCACTTTCCTTCCATCCTCACCTTCATGTTTATGCCTGTTCCTTCAACATCACCAAGTAAAGTTCTAGAATTCCCTATCTAATACCATTGCAGGAGCAACATCGTCCAAAGGTGTATAATTGTTCAGGAGTAAGGTGCCCCAGAATTATTTTGGAGCTAAAAGAATGGGCAACAAATGGGGCCTTGCCAGGGTTATCACAATGAGGAAATAAATAATTGGAAAAAAAAGCTACTGTTTGTTTTTTTACCACCACTGGTTGAGTGTCTTTTCCCTGTCCTCATGATTGATGGCCAGGAACTAGTCAGCAGAATACTGCAGATGTTCAAGTAGAGGTATTGTTATGGAGCTTGTTGGAAGGGGAATGGGAGTTTGCAGCTTCAGAGCAAGCCAGTGTAAAATCAGAGACCATACCCGAGGCCCAAAGCTAACTGGATGAGGCCTGGAGAAGTCTACTAATATGCATTAATTACTGCTGGCAACTATATTTCAAAAAGATTCCAGCTGGTCCATCTAGGGCAAAGTAAAAGACATTTCCTTTGCGTATCGCTTTACTTGAATTGTGTATGTCCATAAAGAAGGCAACTACTATTTCTCCACACCTAATAAAATAAAATCACTCATCTTGTTTTGTAATCAATGTTCTTCCTCTTCCACTTATCTTGTCTCTGAGTAGAATTCTACATCTGTTATTTGCTTTCAAATTTACATGCCCATGGAGTCATTCTCAAAGCCCAAACTTTCAGAATTTGTGTTGGCACTTATGCAATCATACTGATTTGGTTTTGCTATAATTCAACATGGATCTGGTCTAATGCCACAGTATGTGAAGTCCCTCAGCACTGCTGAAGCTTAACTGAATGCTACAACTATACTGCTTTCATCTGGAAACTTTGAAAATGTTTGCATAAAAACATTGTGCTAACTCACCTGCACATTTCTTTTAGCAACGTGGTTTTCAGCACAAATAAACTGATGTATTTAAATGAATCTTTTGCTGATAGGTCCGGTATAAAGGTTGTAACAAGGAAATCCATCTCTTTTTGTATCTAACTGTTGCTAATTCTGTATTTTCTGTCATATTTAAAGTTAAAGTGAATTTAAGAATAAATAGTGACTGCCTCTAACTTCTCAGCACCAATAAAGTTGGGAGAGCAAACAACAAAGAGAAATAACTGAGCTATTAAACCAGATGTGGTAAAACATAAAAAATGAAAGACCATGCTTTTTTTGCAACTTTTATACACGAACACAAGAAAACAGGAGCTGGAATGGGCCACCTGGGCCCTCTGTTCAATATGATCATGGTTGATTGACCCAAGGCCTCAACTCCTCCTCTATACCAGAATCCCATAGCCCTTAGTCCCCTGATCTTTCAAAAAAATTATCCATCTCCACTTTAAATACTTCTAATGAGATAGCCTCCTCAACTCTCTGGGGAAGAGAAATCCAGAGATTCACTGCCCTCCATGTTTTAAATGTTTGGTTTTAAATGACTGGTCTCTTATCTTGAAACCATATCACCTTGTTTGGGATTTTCAACATTCCCTCTTAGGATCTTATATGTTTCAATAAGATGGCCCCCCATTCTTCTAAAGAATACTGATCCATTAGTACAATAAACATTAAGAAGAATTGAATCAATAATCATTCATCAATATTAGCAACAACAGAAAATCAGGAACAATGTGGCTCCATTCTTGAGGAAACTTTAGTCAATATTAAAGTATACCAAACTGCAAAAGAAATTTGCATTAAATATTGATGTAAAACATAAATTTAAAATGAAACTGCAAAATAGCAGGAGGCTATCAAAAAGTAAATCTCAAAACACTTGAAAAGACTATTCAAGAGTTCAGTGGCTTAAATAGATATAACAGCATCAAGGACCATTCATAGAAGATTGAGACACAACAGCCAAAATTGAGAAGATCCAGCCCTTCCTCATTCTTTCCTTATCTACACAGTTCACTGAAGGATGACTTTAACCTAAGATAAGACAAACTTAGATGTTCGGTGACATGATCACATTGTAGTAAGTTACTCAATTAGGCTGAGCACTGTTGGCAGGGCAGGTTGGCTGTCTAGTTGAATGTGCTGCTGAGAAACCAGTTCTGAGTAACCTGGATCCAATTTTGCATTGATGTGGGTCCAGCAACAAATTAATTAGCAGAGCTAGGAAGTAATGTATATCTGTATTTAACCTGTCCCATGGTGTTTCCTATTATCTCTATAGAAAGAAGAATCACTTGCCTAAAATTTCGACTTTAAGCATTTATGATGCGCTAAGTGGATGTTGCACAGAGCCGTAATGCAAAATCCAAAGTCACAAAAAAAATTGTCAAACCATGTGATCCTTGCTTTAAGAAATCATTTGTGTCTTTCTTCCCTTTGATAAGGTTACAATCTTTACCTTCCCATTTCACAAATGGCGGCTGCTTTCCAAATGGGCAGCTGCTGCCTCATTGGCCTGATGATACTTAGGAAGAGGGTCAATGCCCTTAAAGTAATTTCTACATGGCATTCTCAGATATGGGAGATTGGGGGAATTCATGGAAAAAGTTGGGAAGGGTGTAGGAATAACAGTGCATGGTCTCCCTGACTGTAGCAGCGCTAATCATGTCCCATAGTCATGTGTGGTGCTGGGGTCGGTCATTATGCTGCAGCTTTGGGTTGACAAGTTGACGGATCTGAGGTGTTGTTAATAATTCACAGAAGCTTTGATCTTCACATACCTACTAGCGTTGTTTATTTACAGGGTTGATTTTTTTTTAAACAGATAAAATCAATGTCCTGGACTCACTTTAACTTGCACATAGTTCATTACTTTCAGTCTGATGTTCCACTCATGTGAATTGTTTATTAAGGTCATATGTCATGAACTTTTGATGCAAGTTCTGTCATTAAGTAATTTAATATGAGATGTCCACATTAACATACTTTGTGTATATAATGACATCATCACAGATATGAAACCTATGTTCGGATAAATTCTGGGAAAGTGCCTAGTCCAATTTTCCAATGGATGGGACTTAAGGAGGAAGCAAGCTCAATGTTTAAAAATGAGTGCAGAATGCATTTTAGGTGTGATTTACACACAGACATCAGGTGCAAATAGTCCAATATCTGGGTCATTCTTTTGTATAAGATCATATTCAACATTGTTAATTATTAATCTTCTACAGTTTTCAGATATTTCTACAGAAGTGTTTAAAAGTTTTATTGGATTTAGAAATATAGGATAATTCTACAAAAACAAGCTGTTTGGCCCATCTACTTGAATGGGTCTTCTGTTCACAGAACACATCTATCACTTACTCCTTGTTTAATCCTTATTATTTTTCTCAAGCAAATGTTTAATTCCCTTTCAAAAGGGTTTATGGGCCTCAGTGATTTGTATTTTTAAAATTTCATCTTCTAACTATACACATTAGAGATGATTAAAGGATGGAAAATGTAATGAATACAGAATTGCCCAGAAATTCTAGGGTTAAGGGGTTGGTTAGCGCTGGGCTGAAATTTGGTGAAGAAATTGGATTCTCCCATCTGCTGAGCTTTTAAAGTTGCTCTTCAAAATGTCAGAGGTAGGTCTACAAATATGAATGTATTCTAACATAATGCATATGATGCATTTTCCTCATTTACGTTACTAGAATGCCAGGAACATCAGTGAGTCACCATTGACATTGGTGTGGCTGTAGATGAAACCATTTGAAATACGAAATTTGCCATTGCAATGCAGTTGCTAGATTGGATTTCCTTCAGAAGAAAACTCCTTCCTTTTGAATATGGTTTTTAACTCTTAAAGTCTACTGAATTAAACAGCTCAGCAAGTTACCTCCACACCCACCTTTATCCTGCCCCTAGGTAGAGTTATTTCCCATGCAGGTATTTATGCGAATATTGTCTATTTTACCCTTTGACCTTTGAGACAAAGACCAGAAAAACATATTAAAATAAATTAATTTGGCATTTTAAAAGAAACATATGAAAAATAAAATAACAAAAGGCAATTGGGTAGATAGCTCCAGTTGGAAAGAGTTAATCGAGTGAGCTAAATGTTGTGAATCTTACGCTTTTTATTCAAACGCAGTCTGTATTTTTGCACAAAAAATTGTTTCTATTTGGAAAGTAAAATCCTAACATGAGTTAATTGATGAAAAATTTGGCATCCTTCACTTCCAAATTATGGTTTACAAATCATTTTTCTCTGCTATTAAAATTAGCACTGTTTGATGCTTCACAGAGTTATACAGCACAGAAACAGTCCCTTTGGTCCAACTCATCTATACCGGCCAAGATGTCTAATCCCATTTGCATGCATTTGGACCGATATTTCTCTAGACCTTTTCTATCTGAGTACTTGTCCAAATGTCTTTTAAACATTGAAGTTGTGTCTGTCTCTACCATCTCCTCTGGCAATTTGTTGCATTTAGCCACCACCCTCTGTGTGAGAAATTTGCCCCTCAGGTCCCTTTAAGTCTTTCCCCTCTCACCTGAACCTATGCCCTCTAGTGTTAGGCTCCCCTATCCTGGGAAAAAGACTGTAACTATCTAAGCTATCTATTCCCCTCATCATTTTAGAAACCTCTGGAAGATTACCCCACAGTTTCCTTTTCTCCAGGGAAAACAGTTCCAGTCTATCCAATTACTTCTTATAACTCAATCTTGCCTCCAGTCCAGGCAACATTTCTGTGCATCTTTTCTGCAGCCTCTCTGAGTTAATCACATCCTTCCTATGGTGTGGGGACCTGAACCGCACACAGTACTCCAAGTGTGGCCTAACCAATAACTTGTACAGCTGTAATATGACATCCCAACTCCTATACTCAATACCACAGTCGTTGAAGGCTGGAATACCATATGTCTTCACTGCTCTGTCTACCTGTATCACTACTTTCAGGGAACTATGTACCTAAGGTCTCACTGTTAAATAACTCTCCCCAGAACCCAACCATTCACTGTGGATATCCTGGCCTGGTTTAAGTTCTTTCTGAGTTAACACTTTCTGAGTTAAATTGCATCAGCCATTCCCTTACCCACTTTCCCAGTTGATTTAAATTCTTTTGTAACCTTAGACAACCTTCTTCAATGTTCACTGTACCATCACTTTTGGTGTGATCTGAAAACTTATTAATCATACCACCTGCATTCTGTTCCAAATCGTTAACATATATGACAAACAATGAAGGAACCAGCACCAAACCCTGCAGCACACCACTGGTTACAGGTCTCCAATCTGAAAAACAACCCTCAACTATCATCTTCTGCCTCTTACTACCAATTTTGTATCCAAATTACTATCTCACCCTGGATCCCATGTAATCCATCATTCTGGACCAACCCCTTACCACGTGAGACCTTACCACATGAGACTTTGTCCATGCCTTGCTAAAGCCCATGTAAAACATAAGGTAGTAATTGAGTTTATAGACTGTACTTTTAATATCCAATGACCATTAATGATATAACAATCTTGGATTGAATGCAATGATGCTCCTTACTGAACAAGCAAGCAAGGTGCATTATTGCTACTTATAATAGATTGATGATATATTTAATGATTGGCTTGGTGGATGTTTTTAATCTGCTGCCAGTGAGGACATTGCACTTATGCTGGAAATTGAGAGTAAAAGGCAATTGGAAGTGGACACCCACTCATGCAGAATGAACAAAATAGAAGGATTGTTTAATTTCACGTGCAACTGTAGTAGATGCAATTCCTGGTCTTTTACCTGATCCTTTCCCAACATCCAGGAATGCAAACAGTTCTTCCAGGTGAAGCAGCAATTCACTTGCTCTTCTTCCAATCCAGTGTATTGCCTTTGGTGCTTATGATATGGTCTCCTTTATATTGGAAAACAAATGAAGATTGTGTAATCGCATTGCAGACCATCTTCATTCAGTAAGTGGGGTGACCCTGAGCTTCCAGTTGACTGCCACTTCTCCAACCCTTTCCCACACTGATCTATCGACCTGTGGCCTTCTGTGCTATACCAAAAAATGTAAGCTTGAAGAAGAATACCTTATCTCCTGTCTGGGCATGTTGCAGCCTTCAGGACTTGATTTTCATAATTTTAGATGACTTGCTTTTATGATTTGTATTAGAACTGGCCAGTTCTGCTGAGGGTTATCTCCACTGACATTTCTTGATCTGTTGGACAATTCCAACGGCTCTGACTTGCTTTTACATTTCTGTTTTGTTTTTTCTCTTTCTCTGACTTCCTTCATTAATCTACAAACAAGATGGCTTCATCAACATCATGGCCCCATCCTTTTGGATATATTCCTTTTGTCCTATCCACACTTCCTTCACCTTCTCTGCAACTTAAAACTAACTTGTTTTCTCTTTTTCCCTTTTTAGATGTCTTAGATCTGACTCATTAACTCTTTTTCTCTTGCCACATATGCTGTCTGACCTGCTGAGTTTTATCAGCAATTTATGTTTTTATTACAGAGCAGTTGCCCTGATATAGTAGAATCAGTTAATGAGGAGGTAATAACAGGTCACTTGGAAGTTAGTGATAGGATCAGGCAGAATCAATATGCCTGGCAGAAGCCACATTTGACAAATCTGTCTGAGATTTTTGAGATTCTAACATGGAGAGGGTATCAGTGGATGTGATATGTGAGTTTTCAGAAGGCCTTTAATAAAGTACTACTTGAGGTTATTAACAAAATTAGTGCAAATGCATTCAGGGACAATATACAGTAACCTCCAATAATCCAACAGCCAAGGGACGTTGGTGCTGAACAGGCAGATTTTCCAGTCTATTGGATTAATACCACAACACACTTTTAATTCACCTTTTTTTGCCAGATGTTAGAAGTAGTATAATACACTTTCCCATCAGCAGAGGGAAAAGTGGCTACTGATAACAATCCTATTGAGTATAAATGATCTCTTCAAACAATGTGATGTTGATTGATTTATTGAATCAAGGGAATGTTGTTATGATTGGATACTGACCCCAGGAAAGGGATCTTATCTTGGAATGGTCAAGAAGTAATAACTGACTGTACATTGATCAAGAAAATGCTTGTCCATGGTGAGTATCATTAGAATTGGATAATACAGTTCACATATATCTATGTATAAGAGATAATATTACTGTATGTGTTGTAATTTTTAAGTCATACCAGAGCTGTTCATCTGGATGCATACGCTGGAATGAACTGCTGAGCACAGGAACTTGAATCTTGACAGATTACTCCGGATGCAAGGGTGGCTGAACTCTAGCAACTGTGGTAGTGTGAGCTGTGTGGAAGACAGAGGCATCAGAGGGATATAGGACATGGGCATGGGAAGTGGAATATAATATCATAAGTGAGAGTTTGTCCACCTTATAGGAAAAAAATAGAAAACCAAATTATGTTTTAAATTGTGAAAGATTGAAAAATGTTGGTGTTCGGGAAGACCTGAGTGTCCTTGTCCACGGATCACCGAATATTGATACGCAAATTCAGCAAGTGATTGGGAAAGCAAATGGTTAGTTGACCTTTTATTGCAAGAGGATATGAGTAGAAGAATGGAGAAACATTACTGCAGTTACACAGGGTCCTGGTGAAATCCCACATGGAATATTGTGTCCAGGTCTGCTCTTCCTATGAAAGGAAGGATATACTTGTGATAGAGGAAGTGCAACAAAGGTTCAAGTGATTGCTTGCTGGGATTGGGAAGGCGGGGAAGGAAGTGACCCATAATAGATTAAGCAGAGTTGGCCTATACTTGGAAGAATGAGAGTTGATCTCATTGAAATGTTCAAAATTCTTATTGTGCTTGACAGGACATTTGCAAGGATAACATTTCCCCTGGCTGGGGTGTCTAAAACAAAGGGTCATAGTCTTCAAATAAGGAATCAACCATTCAGGTTAGAGGTGAGAAGAAATCTCTTCACCCAGAGGATAGTGAACATTTGGAGTTCGCTACCCAAGAAGGTTGTGGAGATTCAGTCATCAAGCACACTTCAAAACAAAGATTGATACATTTTTGAATACCAAGAGAATCAAAGGATATAAGGTTAGTGCAGGAAAGTCGTGCAGAGGTAAGAGATCTGTCATGATCTTGATGACTGGCAGAGCAGGTGCAAGTGGCCCTTTTTTGCCTCTATTTCATAGATCCTTCCACAGGTAAGAACATAGGATTTCCACAGTGGTTTCATCAGCCACCTCAGAACCCACAGAATGTGGGTGGATTCTGGCCATCCTTGATTCCAAGGGACTGCCTAAGAAGAAGCAGCTATCTCACCCACTGACCAAAGTCAAAGGAGGCCACATCACTGTGAAAATCATTAGAGCACAACCTACTCATGTCCTCATTCAACTCTTATACATGTCCAAATCTACCACAATGAGCAGAAAATAAGAATGAATGAAAATATATATAAAATGTTTTGGTTAGTTTTGTGATTCATCTATAATTTCATAACAGGTTAAAGAGTTATTCTTTGGCCTTTTCCAGTTTCCGTTGCTCCTTTGTATTTGCTTTCTCCTGATGCTTGACAAGCTTCAGAAACTTAAAATGCAAGAACCCTGGAGTCAGCCTACATATCATTATAGTAAGTCAAGAAGCCAATATGCTTATTTCCCAATTTTTCCCATTTCTCGAGAGGGTACTCAAAGTGGTGTTTAATTCCATGGTTGTCAATAACTGCATGCTATCTCAGCTGGTGGGAAGGTGAGGGGGTAAATCACAGTGTAGATTCTGTCCACCTCGAGGCACAATGGACATTAACTTCACTGTGTGACAATTCCAAGAGAAATGCAGGTAACAGAACCAACAAATATACAGGATCTTTTTAGACTTCAGTAAAACTTTGACTCAAATTTGGCTGCCCACAGGAATTTGTCGTCTTCTTGCATTTGCTTTATAATAGATGACAGCCTTGTTCCTAGTGGATATACAAGAGATTCAACATCAGGGTGGACATTTGCAAGCAAGACTGTGTCTTTGACTCAATCTTTCGTGCTGCAATGTTGCACTTCATTTACAGCGAACTTCCTGCTGGAGCAGAACTAATATACAGTACTAATAGGAAACTGTTCCACCCACATTGCGTCTTCTCCAAAGTCAGCCCAGTCTCAGTGGATGGGCTGCAGTATGCAGAAATGCCTCATGTATGCACATTCAGAAGCTGAAATCCAAGCTATTGTTGACCCATTCACTGAAGAATACGAGAGAATGCACCTTGTCCTTAACGCCTGCCAAACAAAGGTCCTCTAGCAACTTGCTTCCACAGTACACCACTGCTCAATGACAGCAAGATACCCTGACTAGACCCTGGGAACAAAGAGTATGTCCTATATTTGAGAAGCCACATCATACTAAAGGCAGACAACAGTTGTTTTTGGTGTGCATAACCTTTGGCTGTCTGAGGAAAAGAGTGTTTGAAGATCAAGACCTCAAACCCAGCACAAAGCTCATGGTTTACTGGCCTGTCCTCCATTTTGCTTCTGAGATTTGGATGACTTACAGTAGGCATCTCAAAGCACTGGGGAGGTACCAGCAAAACTGTCTCCACAAACTTGTCCAAATCCATTGATAGGAAAAGTGAGTCAAGGTCAGTGTCCTCTCTCTCGCATTGAGACCAGTTGGATCCAATGGCTATGCCAGACTCTCAAAACAGACACTGTTTTCTGAGTTCTCTCACAGAAAGAGATTGCCAGATGCTCAGAGGAAAATATTAAAAGATGATTCTAAAGCCTCCTTGCAAAAGAATTTCAAGTCCATGTGTCGGAACTGTAGAAGCCCAGTATAAATAGTGGAAGGAGCACACCACCTCCAGGAACCTCCTACTCAAAAGCACTATGTAATTTTTTTTCTTCAGCAGAAGGAGAACAGCATTTCAAGAAGGCACCTCAGCACTACCTTCTCTAAATGCTGGCATTACCAGTAATACCCAGATACCAAACCATGAATGATACAAAGGAGAGTCTGTAAATCATTCATTGGTCACCTCAGAATGCACAGAACTGGAGTGGAAGGAAGCCACCTTCAACCTCAAGAGATTACCTAAGAAGTTATCTCACCATATGATCATAGTCAAAGCAGGATATTTCACCATGCAAAGCATCAGAGCTCATATTCTCACCTAATTCTCACATTTATGCATGCCTCCTGGAAAAAAAATTGGAAAAACTTCATTTATATTACTGGTATTTGCTATATTTGTTAAAAATAAGTTCAAATTAAGTGTTGCAGATATTTATTGCATTTTTAAATATGGATCAGGTGCATTTCTGATGAAAGAATTGAAAAGGGACCAGAGTTACAGTAAATATCAGAAAATATTGTTAGCAGCAAAATGTTCTAATTAATATGCAGTAACAGAAACATTGAGCAAATATAAATTTTAAAAAAATGTATATCTCAGGGAACACTGTGGCTGTATTCTGAAAATCTGTAGGTCCATGACTTTAATTTGAAATACCTGTATATGCTTTAAGTAAATGGACAAATAAGCAGTCATAATATTTTGCTTCATTTTTTGTTCATGTATATAACACGAGCATTGGCACATTTCCATTGACCCAAACCATAGTTATTTCTGTTGCTATTTTGGGTGCGTAAACATGATCTGGTTTTATACTTGTGGCCAGTAAAGCTTCCAAAATATGTATGGATGATTGAACTCTGAGTATTTTAAAGCTTGTTTCAGTCCAAGCTCATTTCCTGGAATTTTTAGTACATATGGCTTGTTACAAGTTGGATGTATTTCTTCTCTTTTCTACTATTTCAACTTGGAGATGTTTGAAACATTCTTGGTTATAACGTAATCAGTGACATGAAACACATGGAAATTGATTTAGTTTATTTTGGTGGATTTCTTAAGTGTATTCTTGATAGTTTCTTGCAAAAAAATATTCTTGGACCGACAAGGGGCATTTGACTTAACAACCTGCACTTGTAAAAATGGTGAAACGGTTGGTGCTTGCCATTATTACTCCATAAACCTGACAGCATTTTTGGGATTTCCAAGCTCTGTGGTTTATGAAGGAAATTGCTCATTCAATCACAAATTCAATTTATCAAAGAGCTAACAAAATTTAATTAATGAATGCAGTACAGTTAATGTAGTGTACATAGACTTCAGTAAGGTCTTTGACAAGGTCCCACATGGGAGACTGGTCCAAAAATTTAAGAGTCCATGGGAATCAGAGCAATTTGGCAAATTGGATCCAAAATTGGCTTAGTGCTAAGAGGCAGAGGAGGAGGAGGAGGAGGATGGATGGTTGCTTTTGTTACTAGAAACCAGTGACTAGTGGTGTACAACAGAGGTTGATGCTGGAACTCTAATACACATTAACAATTTGGATGTGAATGCAGGAGGAATGATTAGTAAGTTTGCAAATCACACAAAAGTTTGTGGTATTGTAGATAAGGAGGAAGGAAGTCTTAGGTTATAGTTTAATACAGGTGATCCCTGCATTACGAAAGGGTTGTGTTCCTAGAAAACCGCCTGTATGGCGATTTTCCTGTAAAGCAAACCCCATTTTTTTTCCCCCATTGAATCCCGTGTTATAAGCAGAGGTACATTCCAATGGGATGCTTTTCTCTCATATTAAGTCATTTAATGGCAATGAGAAAGTGACCCACTGCCGGTATTTAACAGCTGAGAGGAGATGGACAAGGCTCATGCAAAAGAATCCACAAATCTTGTCAATTTTTATCTCTAGTCGCTCAATACTTTGTGGCAATAATATTTGGATGTGACATCAACGTGTCAATTGGGTCGGTAGTCACAGTCAAGTCCCTCCTTTGCCACCCCTCTCCCATCCGAGGACACGTGAACAGACGTCTGAGTGCAGCGCTGCTGTGCTCTTCATCTGTGAGGCATTTTCTCTGATGCACAAGGCTCGTGGATTAGGAAAGGGTTTAGGAAGTGGGGATATCAGGGAAAGTGATGGCATTTGAAGTTTGGGGTTCATGGGAGGAAGGAGTGATGGTGTAGAAGGAGTTCAGGAGGAGTAATGGGTTAAAGCATGCTGACTTAGTGGAAGTGAAGTAAAGGCCAATGGATTACTTTAAGGAGCTGGCCATGGCTGCTGTGGCTCCCCACAATGCTGATTCATTTTTACCTTTCACTTCTAGCCTGGCTGCTGGTCGGATTGAAAACTTGACTGATCTGTGACTGCCTATAGCATGAGGTGATGGCCTTCACCTCAAGGGGTTTGGTTCCAGCTGGTGTTGGGACCTTGGGATAGAGATGATTAATATTGGAGATCTTGGAAGGGGAAGAGGAGAGGTGGTGAATGGTGGAGTGGAAGTGAATCTTTGCTCTTCATAATGAAGCATAAAACTCTCTTAAAATGACAAAATATGTGGTGGGCTGAAAACCTGTTTCTAGTTCTTCATTGTCAACCCTTACTCAGACTTGTAACTTTCACACCATGACAAGCAAGACAAGATCATCCTGACACAGCAGTTTTTTCAGCTAAGAGTCCACGGCCAGATCATCCATGATCTTATTGAATGGCGGAGCAGGCTCGATGGGACAGATGGCCTATTCCTGCTCCTATTTCTTATGTTCTAATGGAAGGGAATTCCACTGATTGACCTCCTAAATCGTCATTAAATAATCAGGGGAAGGGTCGGGGAAAAGCAGGTAGAAGAGTTTAGTTCATAGCAAGACAAGACTGCGATTGTTGCTCCTTTAAGTTGTTAGATCAGACTGGAAATAGAAGTTTCTTACGAAGATGATGGAGAGTTGAACTAAGCTCACCTGTGTATTTTCCATTAGGAAAACCAGCATTCAGATCTAATCAACTGAATTGTGTATTATAGGCTCAAACTAACAGATACCCAACTACTCCCCAAGATATTAATTAAGGAAAACAATTATTTAAGACAAAATATACCACGTACAGAAAATTCCCAGTTAAAACTCTGAAGTAAAACAAGAGACACGAGACTGTAGATGCTAGGATCTGGAACAAAAACAAGCTTTTGGAGGTAGTCAGGAGGTCAGGCAGCATTAGTGGAGGCAAAGGTGTAGTCAACATTTTTGGTCGCAACCCTGCATCAGGTTTGAGAGTGTAAAAGGGAGATAGGTGGTATAAAGAGATGAGGGGGAGGCAGGAGCTGGCAAGCGATAGGTGAATCCAGGTGAGGAGAGGTTGATGGGCACATGGAGCCAGGTAGAGGAGAGGAAAGAGACTGAAACAGGGGGCTGGGGGGACGTGGGGGAGTGGAAAGAAGGAAGTATGCGAGAGGACCCGGGTGGATCAGGAGGAGAGAGAAAGGGATAGAGGGGGATCAGGGTACCTGAAATTGGAGAATTCAATTTTCATGCTGTCGGCCTATAGACTATCCAGGCAGAATGTGAGGTGCTATTCCTCTAGTTTGCGTCTGGCCTCACCCTCGCAATGGAGGAGGCTGAGGACAGACAGGTCAGCTTGGGAATGGGGATGGGAGTTGAAATGGCTTGCAACCGGGAGCTGGATGGAGCGCAGGATCCCTAATCTGCAGCCATTTGTTGTCTCCACAATCACCTGACAGCCTCTGTTACTATGTCCACCCCTCCACCCCCCCCCAACCCTCCCCCCAACCTGGCTCCATCTGCCCATCAACCCCTTCTTACCTGGATCCATCTATCACGCGCCACCTCCTGCCTCACCCCTCTCTCTCACCTCTTTATGCTGGCTATCTCCCCTTTGCACTCTCAGTCCAGATGCGGGATCACAATCTGAAGTGTCAACTATCCTTTGGCCTCCACTGGTGCTGCCTGACCCACTGAGTTCCTCTAGCAGCTTATTTTTTTGCTGAAGTAAAACAAGAGGCTGTCATCTTATTTGATCCATTGTAACAGACTCTTGAATATTTAAGTGAAATGCTGTTCAAAAGATATAGGTTTATATAACTCACTGGCCAAAGGCATTGAGCCAAATGCAAAATCTTCCAAAATTAAAAGCATTAGATACTTGTGGGGTGTGTCCGCAGATCTAGTGTCAACCACTGGGAAAAGAGGATTGATTAACTGAAGTAGCTACTGAATGTTTCCACATTTGAATGATTTGGAAACAGATAGATATGTGTTCATAATCTGATCAGGAAGCTGGAGTTGTTCGAAATTAGAAGGGAACCACTGTCAAGACCCTTTTCATAGGGTGTGATGAGGTCTAGCTGGTTGAACTGGGTCATAATCATCCCACAAACAAATATTCTGTTCCATGGCACTTGCAACAGGAAGCTGCTGGATTCCCTGGCTGCATCAGTGGTGGGGGCAGGGGTCGAGCTGCAGTCTCATTCACAGACACTGGGATGGCATGGGGCCCAGACTCTATCTGTGAGTGCTGTCACTGCAGCTTTTCATTTCAATTCATGATGCAGATCAGATTTTATAAGGCTTTTTCTTTCACTGGAGCCAGTTCCCTCATGTGAGCCAAAAACATGCTATGTGAAAACAGCAAAAAAATCAGAGCTGTTTCTAAGCAGATCAAAAAGTATGTCCAACTATAATACATATTTTCCTATTCTGTGTATGTGCATATATGTCTGTGTTTTATATATAAAATTATTTATATTATCCTGTGTGTCTAGTGAAAACAAAATTTAGTCTTTAAAAACTTTAGAAATATGAAGATCATGGTTTAAGTGAAACCGATTGGTCATGCACTTTGCCAATACTGTGGTCAGCGTCCTGCTGTTTTAGACACTAACAAATTTCTCCAGTTCAGTAGCACAGGAGGGGGGTTCTGATCTTCACTAACAAGGGTCCTGGGGTTTAGCAGCCTTGGTGAATATAGGACTGGACCTTTCCTTCCAGCCTGAATTTCAGACTCTTGCTTTCTTTGTTTTAACTATTTGACACCTATTGTTCTGCAATCAGCTTATAAAGCAATTTGTGACATTTTTCTACACGAGAAATAGCAATGCGCATTGCTGTAGCTCCATTCCTGATACCTGCAAGGCTATTCAAGATCAAACGCTCATAACAATTTTTTGGATGGAATTAACAAACAGGATTGGAATGTATTGGCTATAAGGAGAGGCTGGACAAACTTGGATTATTTTCTTTGGAGTGCTGGAGGTTGAGGGGCAACATGGTTAGAACTATATAAAATTATTAGAGGCATAGGTAGGGTTGGTAGTCAGGGTCTTTTTCCCAGGGTGGAAATATCAAATACCAGAGAGCATAGGTTTAAGGTGAAAGGGGAAAAGTTCAAAGGAGAAGTGTGAGGCAAGTTTTTTTTACACAGAGTGGTAGGTACCTCGAATATGTTGCCGGGGAGGTGGTAGAAGCAGGTGCGATAGCAACACTTACGAGGTCTTTAGACAGACAAATAAACAGACTGGATAGAGGGATATGGACCATGAGCAGGCAGATGGGATTGGATAGATTGGCATCATGGTCGGCGCAGATATGGTGGGCTGAAGGGCCTGTTCCTGTGCTGTACTGTTCAATGTTCTTTGTATATCCCGAGTCTTCTAGAAAAAAAGTTTTTCACTTTAACATCACATTATAATTATTAGCTTTGTACTTATGACTTGTAGTTTGGTTTCTCAGGTTGAATTCACAGAGTCATAGAGTTATATTGAACTAGTCCCATTTGCCTGTGTTTGGCCCTTATCCCTCTAAAACTTTCCTATCTATGTACCTGTCCAAATGTCTTTTAAATGATGTAATTGTACCTGCCTCTACCACTTGTTACTACTATCAGGGAGGCGGTACAGGAGCCTGAAGACCCACACTCAACAATTCAGAAAAGGCTTCTTCCCCTCGACCATCAGATTTCTGAACAGTCCATGAACCCGTGTTCCCTTTTTTTTGCACTATCTATTGACTTTGTAATTTGTGGCTTTTTATGTCTTTGTTGTTTTGCGGCAGCAATATAGTGCAAATTTCATGTCATAAGACAGTGATTATAAACCTGATTCTGATTCCTCTGGCAACTTGCTCCACATATTCACCATCTGCTTTGTGAAAAATCTGCCCCTCAGGTCCTCTTTTGAATGCTGAATTTTACTATTCTCATTCTCATTATTGTCATTATTCTCAGTATGCCATTAATACAAGTAACACAATAATGGCAGTCAAAGAGGTTATTACAACTGTTTGAAATTATCTCAAGTGCTGGGGACTTGTGAGGTACTGTCCTTTAAATAGAAGCAACAGACAATCTGCTGGCAGAACTCAGTGAGCTGAGCAGCATCTGTGGGTGGAAAGGAATTGTTGAAATTTTTGGGCTGAAACCCTGTATCAAGACTCATGTCTCTTGTGTCTCCCTTTAAATAGAAATATATTTTTCTGCAATAATTGAGATTTTATTTTTGCCACTTCTTATTTTAATTATAGCTTTGAATCAACATCTTTACATGATTAACAAATTGAAAATTAAAAGTTTGTACCAATGAGAATTTTCTTTACAATAGTAGTTAATAAATGGAGCTATTTAGCTATTTGTCAACTTGAGAGGACGGGCAAAGGTTCTTTTGTGCCATTCTGCTTTTTTTGACAAAAGCATAAAGTCTTGCAAAGCAGCCCAGGTAGTTGGAAATGTTAAAAGGAAAATGTACGAAAAATAAATGAAAATATGAATGACAGTTTAATAACCTTGAAATAAGTAGGTTAACTTTTAAATTAGCGAAAAAAATATGTGCCATTTGTCAATGAGTTCCTTCACTAAAACACACATACTTAATGATTTATGAAAATAAAATGTGCAGTAAAACTCACAGTATATTCCTAACTAACCCTAATGCAAAATGTGCACCATCTGAGTGGAGTAAATATGTGGCTTTGATTTGAATTGCAGGGTTTCTATTGTAAAGTCAACAGATCAATGGAAAGCAACACTCATATATAAATGTTGAGGAAGTCATCATGTTGAAAGGTGAAAATATGATACATGGGTGCTGTGTTTTTATTTAAAAAAAGCCTTTTTAAAAAAAAATTGTCAAAGCTTGGGGCTAATTGATTCGCAAAATTTAAATATACCTGGAAGTCATTGAACAGACACTTGCTGCTTTAACATTTGTGCTGTCAGGTTGTTTTCTTGGAGTTATCTGTGTAACTTTCATCCATTGAAGCCGAGGACTGCACTGGCTGCAGGGTATTTCCAGATCCAAGGGAGCAGATATACAAGTATGTAGCCATAGCCCCTGAGATCCTAACAGGAGAGAGGGTGCCCCGAATCTGCATGTACTGGGAGGCAAGAGGTACCTCTGGTTCCTCCTGACCCCCATAACTGCAGCATTTTCTGCTGCTCACCATGGCCTTGTGCCATTCTTCTTTTTCTCCATTGGGCCAAATGATTTCTTAGCAGGGTGCATGTGACCCAGTGTTACCTTTCGACTTATGACTCGTAGAACATGCCAGTATGGTAGAGAAACACAGCACTTCCTTGGAATTTCTAGGATAAATGACAGGGTTGGTGTCTGTCCCCGACTGATTCTACATTTATAAATGTAATCAAGGGAGTATGTAGATAAGGAAGTTGAGGACCATTGATAGACCCCTGCAGGATGTAATTGTTATTTGTATACTAGTAGCAAGAAGACATTTGCTGGAAGCAAGAAGACAGATAAGATCAGAATCAAGTAAGGGAAACTTCATGTAGTTGGATAATAGAGCAAAGGCACTAGAGAAAGCTGATTTTTTTTTCTACTATATCCAAAGGCTGTCCAGAGGAGTCAAAGAAAATATCTACTGTGGTTAGAAATACAGAAATTGCCATTCTGCAGAGACATTTTTAAGTGATAAGTGAGTAACCTCATTGGGGAGTTAGGAGTAGCAGGAAATGTCTAGGAAGAGAGGGCAAGTTAGAAAAGAAAATGAGTTAGATAAAAACTTAAGACATATGAGCAGGAGATGGCCAATCAGCCCCTTGAGTCTGCTCCTCTATTCAATAAAATCTATGGCTGATCTTCTATCTGATTCTACTCTCCCACTATCTCAGTACCCTTATCAATTCAAATAATCTACTAATCTGTCATGAATTCATTCAATAACTAATGCTAATAATTAATAATAATAATCCTCTTAGGCAGAGATTTCCAAAGGTACAGAACCATTTAATTGAAGAAGTTGTTCCTCATCTCAGTCCTAAGTGACTGAACCCTTATTCCTGTGCCTTAGGTTCTCCAACCAGGGGAACATTAACCTACGTATACCCTGTCAAGTCCCTTGAGAATTTTATGTTTCAATGAGATTGCCTCTTATTCTTCTTACCTTCAGGGAATTTAGCCTATATACTCTGTCTCTTATATGAAATGCTGTCATTCACAAAATTCAATCCAGTTAACTTTGTTATTTTCCCATTGGAGTGCACCCAAAGTACAGCTTCTCCAGTAATGCATCCCTGAAGTGTACACCAGGATTACAGGTCCAAGTTTGGTGATATATTCAGCAGGGATTGAAGTGTTAAACATAAGTTTTGTTATGAGGGAGTGAAGGTGGGTGGAGGGGGCAGGGAGAATGTTGAAAGGGAGAATCTTAATGTCACTGATAAGGCCAACAGAATGGGAGCCAGACAAATAATTTGAAGGGCCAGAAAATTAATTAGAATGAGCCCAAGAACCAGAAGGTTGTTTTGTAATTGTCAAGATGATCTTGGAGATGCATGGGGAGTGAAACTAAAACAAAGACATGGAATTGTACCTAGTACAAGTGGAACAGTGGGATGAGGAGAATCATTTCAATGGCAAAGTAATGATGAGGGGGAGAGAGGAGTGGGAATATTGGAGGAAGGCACAAGTGAATGGATAGTTTCAAATCTGGTTGTAAACAATGTGTAAAAAAAAAAAAAAAAAAAAAATTCAGCAGTTTTAATTTCCAGTATGAAATTGTGCTTTAAGGAGGTCCAGTTTAGAGGAATGGGGTTAAGTCTATAGTTTTGTTTGTTAGGAGCAGAGTCTTTAAAACTTCTGAAGCGGACTTTAACTATTTCTGATCTTCACCAGTAATGTATTTGCTTTCAACAGTGACTCTGCAAACACAAAGAAAATCTTGCTAAATGATTGGACCCTGAATTCATTGCCCACCAGTGGAGAATGATGTGGAGTAATTTTCAGCTTCTGTAGGGATGGAAGAACAAGTGATAACAGATTTGTTGCTTCTTCATGTAGACTAAACTGGGAAAGGAAATTCATCCAGGTATATGATGGGTGGCCAATCTGCAACCATAATTGTCCTATCTCTATCAAAGTTTAAAAAGTACTTTGGGGTAATATTTTGTTCAAGGTGGAGAGATCCCAAATATGCCTTAGCATAGCATGTGCATAATAATCAAGGAAGAATCTGTGCTGAAAAAATAGAATCATTGGTAGCTGTTGCAATTAATTTTCAGAAGTAGGAAAGGAAGAATCTGGAATTCATGTGGCACCTTTCACGAGTTTAGGTCATCCTAAAGTGAGCTAAAGCCATGCAGTAGTTTTTGAAATGTGGTCACTGTGCAATGTAGAAAATGCAACAGCCAATTTGTGTGCTGCAAGCTTCCACAACAATAGTGTGATAATGATAGATAATTTTTATTATTGTTTATTGAAGGGTAAATATTAGTGGACAATGGCAATTACTCACTGCTCTTTGAAATTATGCTATCAGATTTCAGAAATTTACCTGAAAAAGCAGATGGTTCAGTTTGTCTTATGAAAAATGACATCTCCAATCATACAGCTCTGGCTCAGTGCTGCATTGAAGTGTCAACCCCGATTTTTGTTCTCAATCTCCTGTAATGGGATTTCAAAGCACAACTTTCTGACTCAGAGGTAATAATGGAATCATAAAATATTACTCTCATGTTGTCATCGGTAAATTTGATTTGTGGATTTATCAGGTGCGACAATAGGTGCTAGGTCATTTGAATATGTTAATCAGTGCCTCAATGCTAAATTGGACAGCAAGAACCAATAGATATAGCAGGCAAACTCCACTCAACTCAGGTTTCTTCACTCAAAGCAGTCTCCACAATAAAGTAAGTTTTAAAACAATTTTGATGGGAGCTAAGGAAGCAACAGAACACCAGAAGGTCCTTTCTACCCCAAGACTCATTTTCTCTCCCCAATCTGTCCCTGACCAGCTCCTCCCCATCCCAACACAAGCTGTCCTTCCATTAGAGTGCAATATGTATCCTTGTTTCTATTTCACTTGGTGTCAACAAACTCAATTGATGTAATTTACTGTTAAAACATATTTTATCTTTTCCATTTGAGAAAGATTTTTTCCAATTGCTGGACATTTTTTTCAAAAACTGGTTGAGTGTTTATTGATCTGTAGACTCAGATGTAACCACAGCCTCCTTGAAGGAGATAAATCAATATGTGAGGAGATTGCTTGCTTGTTTTTGTCTAAATAAATGTCCTGGTTCATTACATCAGTTCTGAAATTGCTGAACTGCCAAAAAAAAATCAATTGAATTTTCATAGTTCTGTTGAAATATTCATTGCAAATTTAAGCATCTCACTGGAGAAATTATTAATTTCATATGACTGTTTTCATCAGATAAGTGCCCTGTTTTGAAATAGATGAGCTAAAATATGAACACAAGACTATCATTAAATGCACTACGTTTCTTGAACAGTACCATCAAATATGAACAACACACAAAAAGCTGGAGGAGCTCAAATGGGTCAGGCAGCATCCATAGAGGGAAATGGACAGTCAACGTTTTGGGTCGAAACATTCAGCTGATGAAGGGTCTTGACCCGAAATGTTGACTGTCCATTTCCCTCCATAGATGCTGCCTGACCCAGTGAGTTCCTTCAGCTTTTTGTGTGTTGCTCCAGATTTCCAGCATCTGCAGTCTCTCTTGTGTCTCCATCAAATATGAACACTTCTTTTAAAAGTTGTATTGTAACATAAAACTGTTCGGCTGGGTTTTCAGGTTCTAGGTAAAGCAATATGTTGTCATACCTCGGGAATATTTGGAGGATGAAGTAAAACTCACTTATGTTTCCAAATATGCAAATAAAAATTTGGGCTAGCCGATTGGAAAATTGTGAGAGAACATCAATATAGTAAAGAACACCTCAAATTTGTGCTGCTCTCTCTCGTTGCTTTGTATCTTCCTCTGCTTCACATATAGGAAATTCTATTGTCAATGAAAAAACTGATATATGTCCCTGTCAGGATAAATATCTGACTTTGAAATGTTTGCATTCTTATTCCTTCTGGCAGAGTGGGACGTTCTATTCAAATAAGCTTGGAGATCTGCTCAGTATTTTCAGTAGAATGCATATTGTCACTGATATGGCAGTGTAGGAAGTGGAAAAGAGTCCCATGCTGGTGAACTTGAAGCTTTGTCCTGCATCCGACCACGAAGATGATGATATTCCACCATACTCTGTGAAATGCCCCACTCCTGTTGATCAATCAGTAATAGATTGAGGTGAGGACATCAGAAGGAACTTCAGCAATGCCTTGATGATGCTGTGACTGAACTCTAACAATCACAATTGGTTTCCTTTGCGTTAATTAGTACTCTACTCAAGCCAATGGGAAAAAGTCCCTTTTTGCCCATTGACTTAAGTTCTGCTGGGACTGCCTAGTGCCATGCTCAGTTGAATAGTGCTTTGTTTTTGAGGGCAGCTGCTCTCATCTCTCCATGGACTTCCTACACAACAGAAGATGCCTTCAGCCCTGCAGCAGCCAGCAAATCCATCCTGCCAGTCTTCCAAACGCTTGCTTTTTGGCTAACTGAAAAAAAATAATATTGCTATTTGATAATTCAGCAGTCTATTAATGCAAAGACTAGCAATTAACCCTTGAATGACAGATAATCAGTACAAAAATCAACAATAGTTGGCTATACCTTATGATATCCAACAAATGATTGTAATATGTAATTTATGCTAGTTCATTCTGTGTCTCCAGCTGTGTGTGTTGCCATATCCACAAGCATAGATTCAATGTAAGTTGCACCCAGCTGTGTTCTGGGCTCTTCAAATGATTTCCCATTGTGGTATCAAAATAGTCTGGAAAACCATAAAGGTAAAATAACACTCTTCATGAATGCTGATTAGCACACATACCACAGTATCCGACAAGAACTTGCTGACAAAAGTAAAAAAATAATGACAACTCAAAAATAGCTTAGAATATAGACCCTAAAGACATTGGTAAAAATATGGTGGGGCAAGGATGCACTGCACGTTTATCCCTTATCTGTAAAAAAATATAGATAACAGGCTAATTAGCACTCTTCCTTTCTAAATTTATTCTGGTGTCCTTCTTCAAGTTCCCACTGACAATCTAACCCCATGGTAACTCAAATTAACACTTCTTTCCTGATGTTTTTCCCTGACCACTGTTCTGACTTGTATTTGATGCTGCTGCTTATCTGAAAATCAAAGAATGCTGCATAGGTCAGCAGTCTCTTCTGATTCCATAACTGCAATGTAGAGTGATACCCAGAGGAGAATTTGGATAAGAGTTAGTATAATCAGTATTTGGGGATTATCAAAATTGTAATACATACAATTGGACAAGTAGATTCTAACCTCAAAAGGCTGGCTGTTTAAAACAGATGGCAGATACTTAGCTAAAGCATTAAGTATTCTTCTACTGCTGGGCCATGGATTTACTGTCAGAAACCTGGTTTACTTATTCTCTAAATATGAGCTGAGCTTCTAAGAAGCATCACTAGTCTCTGGCCATAACTTTGACTATTCATTAACCTTAGTAATTTACTGTTTAGTCCAACAAGAATACGTAGCTTGCCCAGCATGTTATAGAGTCACAGTCATAGTATTGTATAGCATATTCACGCTGACCAGAGGGCACCCTTCCCTCTTAATCCCGTCTCTCAGCACTTGGTCCACGGCTCTCTATGCCAAGCAGTTCAAGTGCTCATCTAGGTACTTCTTAACTGCTGTCAGTGACCCAGCTTCAACCACTCTCTCAGGCAGTGCATTTTCTGAGTGAAGAAGGTACCCCTCCTACTAAATCTCTTCCCACTTACCCTAAATCTATGTCCTCTAGTTTTATCTATCTTTGATAGGGTAGACTGCAGGAAGCTTTTCCCCATATCTAAACCCCTCATAATTTTACATATCTCACTCATGTCACTTCATAACTTCCTTAGTTCCAGGGAGAACAGACCTGGTTTCTCTATCTCTCCTCATAACTGAACTGCTCCATCCTTGGTGATGTCCTGGTGAATCTCCTCTGTATCCTCTCTGGTGCTATCACATCATTCCTGTAGCACGGTGACCAGAGCTGCATGCAATACTCCAGCTGAGGTCTGACCAAGGTTTTATAAAGCTGGAGCATGATCTTCCCTACTTGTATATTCAATGCCCTGTCTAATGAAGGCCAGCAGCCCATATGCCTCCTAACCAGGTATCTACTTGTGTTACCACCATCAAGGATCCACAGACTTATACTCCAATGTCTCTCTGTTTCTCAGTTATCCCTGAGACCCTACTGTTCATGGTGTATGTCCTAGCCTCATTAGTACTCCCAAAATGCATTAGCTCACACTAGTCTGGATTAAACTCCATCTGCCATTAACCTCCATCAGCAAGGGCCCCATTACCTATTATAAGTAGGAAATAACGAAATGCCAGCACAATTTGCGCAGGTTAAGGTTGCATGCTTTATTTATAAGTGAAATAATTTAAAGGAACAAAAGGACATTGGAAACGCTAAAACCGAACATTACTTAATAGGGAGCTCAAAAGTAATCTACATCTGGATCTTGATATTTCTGTTAAAACTAGTATTCATTGCCCATCCCTGATTGCCTTTAAGTGGATTGCTTGATCATTTCTGAGTCAACCACATTAGTGGGTTTGGAGTTGCATGTAGGCCAGACGGATAAGGACAGAAGATACCAAACCCCTCACCACCCCCATCCCACTGAAGGGCATTTATGAACATGATGCATTTTACGACAATCTGGTGCTCATTGTTACTGACTGATGCTTATTAATTTCCAGATTATTGTGTGAACTTAAATTGCTTAGCTGCCACAGTGGGATTTGGATTGTCTCTGGATTGTTAGTCAAACCCTCTGGGGAGCAGGTAGACAATAAGGTGCAAGGGCCACAACAAGTTGGATTGTGAGATCAAGAGCTCATCTTTATCGTACAAGAGGTCCGTTCAAGAGTCTTACAACAGTGGGATAGAAGCTGTCCTTGAGCCTGGTGGTGCATGTTTTCAAGCTTTTTCATCTTCTGCCCGATAGAAGGGGTAGAAGAGAGAATGACTAGGGTGGGAGGGGCCTTTGGTTCTGTTGGCTGCTTTCTTGATGCAGCAGTAAATATAGACAGAGTCAATGGAGGGGAGGCTGGTTTTTGTGATGGATTGAGCTGTGTCCACAACTCTGCAATTTCTTGCAGTCTTGGACAAAGCGATTACCATACCAAGCTGTGATGCTTCCAGATAGGATGCTTTCGATGGTGCATCTATAAAAATTGGTGGGGGTTAACGGAAACATGCTGAATTTCTTAGCCTCCTGAGGAAGCAGAGGTGCAGCACTGTACTTTCTTTGTAACTGTAACACTATATTCTGCATTCTGTTATTGCTTTACCCTTTGTACTACCTCATCGTACTTGTGGCTTGAAATGATCTGTATAGATGGCATCCTAAACAAAGCTTTTCACTGTATCTCAATGCATTTGACAATAATAAACTAATTACTTGTCCAGTAATTTAAGTGCTGCTTCACCAATGTGCATGCTGCAGCATCCCATTTAAATAGACACAAGTGCAACAAATTACTGTAATGTACCCTTAGTCTCTGCACCACCATCACACTCTGGCTATGTTCTTTGAAATCTCTTGCCTCTCAGAAGGCTCTTGGAAAATAGTTTTTGTGAGACATCTACTTGTGTAGCCTTAATCGTCTTCCAGCAGTTATTGACATCAAGAACTGCAAGTGATGAGACAATGACTGAATTTTTTGTATGTTTTCCTTTGATATTAAAAGATTCCTTTCATGATTTGTGCTTAATTAATTGAACATCACAACAGACTATTTCATCTTAAATGAGCCTCAACTCAATGGTAGTCACACCTTCCTAGTTCTAATGATTTTTAGCACATCGCAATATTTCTGAAACACATTTGTCTGTCTGGTTGAAATCAAATTATATGTGAATTAACTCTTGTTCTTTCACAAATTTATAATTTGATATTAAATGTAAAATAATTGGGACATTGACAAAGATGCATTGCCTACAGCTTCCAGTGTGATGAACTAAAAAGTGAGCCAACTTCATTATAAGCCAGGTTTTCCTGTATTTTTGGGGAAAAAGGTGTTTGCAGCAGGTAAAAATGCTTGCATATCAAAGAAGTTAATGGATGTCAATGTCTCCATTTAGCTTTGCTGTAGCCGTTAATCCAGGTGATCGTTATTTTAAAAATATTTGTTTAAGCAAAACAAATATAATTGTGCAACCACTTCATTGGTGTCTAGGTGACTCACTCTTGGTGGTGATTTTTTTAAATTGTATTGTCCAATCATACATAATGTGCAATAAGGGTTCAACAGAGCTTCCTGCATTGCTGAGGAATATCATAAAAGTTATCTGGTAATTACAGCTGTTGTTGTACTCTTATTATTCCCAAAACAAAGGCTTTCGTTTCATGACCTCAGCTTGAACCAATGTACATTACAACCAATTACATAATTTGAAATTTAGTTACTGTTGTAATGTAGGAGTGTAACAATATTTAGGGACATCCTTCCTGCATCTATAAAGGAGTTTCATCGAAACCTATAAAATTCCAACAGGACTGGCTGTGTGGGAGAAGACAGAGTGGTAGTGGATGATTGTTTCTCAGACTGGAGGCCTGTGACTAGTGGTGTGCCTCAGGGATCTGTGCTGGGTCCATTGTTGTTTGTTGTCTATATCAATGATCTAGATGATAATGTGGTAAATTGGATCAGCAAGTTTGCTGACGATACTATGAGTGGAGGCATTGTGGATTTTCAAAGCTTGCAGAGGGATCTGGACCAACTGGAAAAATGGGCCAGAAAATGGCAGATGGAATTTAATGCGGACAAGTATGAGGTGTTGCATTTTGGAAGGACAAATCAAGGTAGGACATACACAGTAAATGGTAAGGCACTGAGGAGTGCAGAGGAACAAAGGGATCTGGGAGTTCAGATACATAATTCCCTGAAAGTGGCGTCACAGGTAGACAGGTTTGTAAAGAAGGCTTTTGGCAGCCTGGCATTCATAAATCAAAGTATTGAGTATAGGAGTTGGGATATTATGGTGAGTTTGTATAAGACATTGGTGAGGCCAAATTTGGAGTATTGTGTGCAGTTCTGGTCACCTAACTATAGGAAGGATATCAGTAAGATCGAAAGAGTGCAGAGAAGATTTAGTAGAATGTTGCCAGGTCTTCAGGTGTTGAGTTACAGGGAAAGATTGAACAGGTTAGGACTTTATTCCTTGGAACACAGAAGAATGAGGGGAGATTTGATAGAGGTTTACAAAATTATGAGGGGTATAGACAGAGCAAATGCGAGTAGGCTCTTTCCACCTAGATTAGGAGAGATGAGTACGAGAGGACATGGCTTTTGAGTGAAAGGGGAAAGGTTTAGGGGGAACATTAGGGGGAACTTTTTCACTCAGAGTGGTGGGAGTGTGGAACAAGCTGCCATCTGACGTGGTAAATGCGGGCTCACTCTTAAGTTTTAAGAATATATTGGATAGATACATGGATGGGAGAGGTCTAGAGGGTTATGGACTGGGTGCGGGTCAATGGGACTAGCGGAATAAAGTTTCGGCTCAGACTAGAAGGGCAGAATGGCCTGTTTTCTGTGCTGTAGTGTTCTGTGGTTCTATTCTTCTAACTTCAAGTGAATATTAGTCTAATTGGCCCAGTCTCTCTCTATATGTCAGTCCTGCTATCCCAGGAATTGGGAATCAGTCTCATGAATAAGGAGTAGGATTGAGACAAGAAGAAATTGCACTGAGGGTTTGTAAACCTTTGAAATTCTCCACCATGGATGGCTGTGGAAGCTCAGTTGCTCCCCGCATTCAAAATGCATTCTGGCAATTATGGGACTGAAGGGATATGGGGATAGTGCTGAAAAATGGCACTGAGGTTGATCAGCCATGATTTTGATGAATGATGCAGTAGGCTTTAAGTTTACTCCTCCGGTTCCTGATGTTCTTGTATTTGTAATGGACCCCTTCTATATGCAGAGAAAATATGACATGATTAGTCCAACACTACTAAACTAACTTGGGTTTGGGTGCATTTGCAGCAGAGTTACAGACTATCTTAAAAAGCGGTTCATGTAAATATAAAATGCATAGCTTAACTGTCCTTTATTCAAGAAGTTTATAATTATTGCAGAGCTTGAAAATCTGATAGTCACTGTTATATTCAAGTTTACTACTTGTTTTCAAAACTATATATTTCCTTCTGGGAGTCTAGTTGCAAGCAACATTTTTAAATTCCCTATGACAAATACGGTTGTCGGATCCCAAATGGAATAGTTACAGAAAATCAAAATATGAGCTGGAAGTGTTTAGAGGCAAGAAGTAGTAGGGGGCAAGCCACAAAGCTCTTTGGAATAATAAGCGTTAATTTGGTTTTGTTATTGAATACACAAAAGCAAACTGCCAGGCAGATCCTGAACTAGCAAAGACCACAGAGAAATCCTGAAATAGATGAAGACAACTGTTAAAAGAAAGCTACCAGGTAATTTGTATTATTTGTATCAAAATGCATTAGATCATGATAGACTTTTAAGTAAAAGAACACACAGCTCTTTGTATTCTCGTTGGCTTTTGCATAAAGCATTAAGGAAGTTTACTTTCTTCTGTTTTTGGGATAATTTTGCAGAATAACATTTTGCTTTTGGGTTTATGTCTTGTTTCATATTTAATTATTTTATATATTTGCTACATTATCAAAAATTCAGAGCCATGTGAAGAGTCAGAGGAACAGTAGAAGGAGTTTGCATTCTGTATTTTAAACACTGGGTGTGTGATATAAGGTGAAACAAAAAGGCTTTGGTCTTATCAGATCTACTAAATAGCAAAACTACATTATGTAAAAGTGGCATAACCATTCATTGTACCTTGAACACACTGATGAATAGGATTTAATACCCATGATCAAACAAAAGATCTTAAACTATAAGTATTTAATCTTAGTAGTCCGAGAAGGATCAATTGAAGGAAGTGCACAGGATGCTGAGAAACAAATTACAACTGAGTGCAAGTTGTGACAGATGAACAAAGAATATAAAGAACAAAGAGGATTTCTAGATACCTAACCTAAAAAGAAAATACCAAAACCAGTCAAATTTGAAAGACAAGGCAAAATTTTAAACTTAATTTAAAATTTTCAATTTCAAAATTTCAATCAAATGTTAAAGTTGCTTTTTATTTATTCTTTTAATTGCGGTTAAAAAGTGCAAACTATGACATTAATCTACTGAAACTTTCAATGACTATATTTAGATAATAAAGAAATTTATAAATAATTTAGAGATATGCAAATTGTAGCTCTCCAAACTCTAGTGAATGTAATATAAATAGTTGTCAGAATAAATGAAAGTACCATGATCAATGTGGGTCATGATTCATTAAAATTTATTTCATATAAATTTAATTATTTTGATGCTTAAAATGAATTAGATGATTACTTTCTTTAGCTTACAAATAAGACACTACTCAGATTAAGCATTACTGAGTTCTAATTTTCCTTTTTTCATTTGTGGCATCAATTTCCTGTCATTTTTAAATCGCCTTGCTTCTGTTTTCTTTTGTAAACTTTAACATAAGTCACTATATCAGTCTGAGTCCATTGACAGTACACCATCTTACAAAAGTGCATTTTCAATGGCAGCAAGGTGTTACATGCTTGAGAAAGCTGCTGGCTATGATTCCATGGGAAGGACAAATAAGTGTGTATCCAGAGTTTGATATTTCATTAGGAGCTGAGTGGTTCTAATATCAATATCTCTGTATGAACTATTACCTTCAGTAGAAAAATGTTGAAAAGTAACTACACACTTTTGTGTGCACACCCTTCATTTCATAGAAATTATAAATGATTCTTGTTATGTAAAATAATCCAAATTAATTACTATTAAATTTATTCATTTCATCTCTGCTTACATCTACAAGCATGTCTTAAGGGCTCCACAAGTTTTTAATGATATTTTAATTGTTTTTTCCAATAAATATCTTATTAATCTTAATTGCATCAAAATGGATGACTATCAAACTATTTCAGTTCCTGATTGATTTGAATATATTACAGCTTAAATTTATGTAGTGCCTTAAACTCAGTAAAATATTCTAAAGTGCTTCACATGAGGTTTATATATAAAAAGAAAATAACACTGAACCAAATAAGGAAATATTAGGATAACGTTGCCAAAAGAGAGATTTCACAGACCTTGAGGTTTAGGGAGGGAACTCGAGACCTTTGGGTCTAGTGAGCAAAAGTTACAGCTGCTAGTGGTGCAGTGATTTAAACTGGGTATGCTCAGGAGACCAGAATTTGAGAAACATATGGACATTGTATAGACGGGGAAAATCGAAACCATGTTTGAATTTGATATGGGGATGAGAGTTACAAATACAAGCATTGCCACTGTAGGTCAGTTTGTGGAGGGATAATGAATGAATAGGCTGATGTAAATTAGAATACAGCCAGCAGAGTTTTGGATGAACTCCATTTCATGGAGGGTGATGCTTGGGACAGCATTAGAATAATTGAGTCTGGCAATAAGAACAACCTGTTGTTGTGGTTCGCAGCACATGAGTTGCAGCAGGTGGGGAGATGGGCAGTGTTATCAAGTTGGAAATAAGTGATGGGGAGGTTATGGTGTCAACATTTCTGGGTCAAATAGGATGCCAAGGTTTCAGTGTGTGTCCAGGGAGAGGCATGGACTGATGGCTGTGGAATGGAAGTTGGTGCTGGCACCAAAGATGGTGGGTTTGGTTTTCGCAGTATTGAAGAAAATTTCTGAGAGATGGTAGTTGGGTAGAGCTCAGTGGCTTCAGTATATACACTAAAAATCTGGTGCCTCAGGACCTTGAAGTGCTGGACTAACTGATTTTCTAGACTGTGGGATGTAACTTCTATTAGTACCGTGACACACACTTGATGTATTTTAGATGTATTATAATAAATTTTCCAGTGAACCAGATAAGTGAAAAGGGAGCATGTGGACCTGAGCCCCAGTGAGTGGGAAGGGGGTGTAGGAACCAGGGCTCCTGACAGTGGGTAGGGAATGTGGGAATCATAGCCTCTGTGTGGAAAGGGAGAGCAGCAAACATTACCTGGTGATCCAGATGTATGACCATTGGAATTTCTGGATTATTGGACAGAGGATTATTGGAGTTTTACTGGCGTGTGGAACCTACAATGCCCATTATTGATGTCAAAGCAATGTACTTTCAGATGTTATAGTTGATGATAACTTGTAGAAAAGAAACAAGAGGGGATCACAAGGTAGAGCTCTGGGGGTCTCCAAAGGTAACAATGCTGGAGTGGACAGGATAGCTATCACAAGAGATACTAATAGGTAGACAGGAATAAAACTTTGCATTGTTGTCCTATCAAGTTGGACCACAGGTGCGAATAAGGGAGGGCTGCAGGGACGTGGGCCCTCTCTCCAACCATCATTAAGAACTTCAGAAAGAACGTGAGTATGCTTTTGTGTAAAATATGTTCAACGTGCTTTACCATAGACAGTCAGATTTATACTCCTGCACAAGTCTCAACTCTGGAAAATGGAGGAAAGAGCTGTGGTCCAAACCAGGAAGGCTGCTGATGGGTGGAGAAAGATGATTTTGTGACAATCACATCTGATGTCATTTGCAACCTTGATGAGAATCCTTTTCAGTGCTATTGTTGGATGACGAGATTCAAGCATTTTTTTTCAATCTTTTCATGAAATGTCTATCTCTAATATGGCAAAAGCTAAGACTTTTAAAGTTCAGCAGTAGTTTGACATCTATAATGGCCATTGAGTTATTAATGTACTACTGTCATTGATTTAAAAAAAAGACAAAGTCTGAAATACTAATCTCCATTAATTAAATCCATACTATCGAACCCTCCTGATGGTACCGTAAGTGGATCCAGTCTATGCATTATTAAATAACACAAATGAAAAACAGCAAATAAAAGATGACTCCAAAATGATCACTCAGTGAAAACAGCATAAGATTAATGAAATAAGTAAAATTTAGTGTACTTTTCTCCATTTGTTAGCAGATAAGAAGTCCTCTGGAACTCTCATAGAGTTATGTCGACTCTATCTCCTGAATTAATAAATAGTGGAAAATACACTCAATTCTACAGGGTGTACTTTTCCTTGGCTTACAACTGCACAACAACAATTAGGATTGTCTGATAGAACATTAAGCATTTGTATACTGGTAAAATAATTTTAAAATTTACGATCTTAAGATAAGTTTCCATAAATGTTTTTTTTAATCAGGCATTCCTTCAGCGAATGATCCAGCATGCAGCTTCTAGAGTTGACAAAAACGTAACTGAAGAAACTGTTAAGGTAAGAACAATACAGATAAGAATTGTAGAGGCCATTCATTCCTTTGAGCTTATTTCATGATAAATGTGTCACATGAGCAGTATATATTCAGAAGCCTCTGGTGGTTTCTCAGTCCATACAGAATCAGTGCACTTCAGCTGAGGTGACAGTATACAGTAAGTGTCCTTAATATAGGTAGCTGAAAAGAGGTATCACCCAGAATCCTGTCCTTTTTTATTTATTATTTCTCGAACGTGCATAGATGTGATCTAAGTGTGGGCAGCAGTAATTGTGTTGTGATGGCCCTTGGGTCAAGAAGGTGGGCTGGCACAGGCACCGGCAGAGAGAATGATATGGTTGATCAACTGGCAAGTTGTTTGGGCATGTGGCGCTGTATCTCAGCATAAGTCATGGCTTTTAGTGAACCAGGAGAGAAAATTTTGTATTTGGGGTGGGCTAGGGGAGTGGAAGAGGGAGTAAGGAAATTGTGTAGAAAATAACTTCAAGAACAGTGATTAAAGATTTGACAAAACAATTTGAAAATTGTTAACAGCTCTGATTCTGTGATTTTTAATATTTACTTTCAGACATTGTTTTCTAATATTGAGGACATTCTTGGAGTCCACAAAGAATTCCTGAGTATGATTGAGCAGTGCCTGCAGCCTGAACCTAGTGCCCAGCATGAATTGGGAAGCTGTTTTCTTCAATTTGTATGTATAACTGTCTCTGCCCATACTGATGACTAAAATGTTTCCTTATGTTCTTCAAACTAATTTCATGTCCTGGTTTTCTGGTGAAGAAAATATATTTTTGTTTATCAATGATATTACCACAAAAATCACTTTATTTGTCAATACAATATTTTCAGTAACTATGCAATCACCATTTTCACTCTGTAGCAATGGTTGTATGTAAAATTATTTGTGTAACAATTAACACCACAACTCCAGCAAGTCAGGAAACATCTGTTTTTGTTTCAAGGTTATGACCCTTTTATCGGACTTGGAAAAAGTTAGAGAGAAAAAAATTTATGAACCAGAGAAAGTGGAGAAGGAAAGAAAACGCTAAAGGGAAAGAGCAGAAGATAGGACTAAGTGACTTCCCCTTTGTTCTTCCATCCCCTACCACCTCCACCCCACTTTGCATCTTAATACCTGTTTACCTCTTAGTTTTCCCATTTCTGATGAAGATTAATGACCTGCAGCACTAACTGTTTCATGCATCATAGGTGCTACCTGATGTCCCATGTATTTCCAGCATCTGGTTTTATTTCAGTGTTTCAGCACCAATAGCAGTTTTGGTAATATTATAATTCAATTGGCTTTGCAAACAAAAAAATCAGTTAACTAATGATAAACCACAAGTCGATTGCAAAGTCCTGAAGTAAGTGATAGAGAGAGTATTGTTTAGTCTAGTGACTATAAAAAAAACTCTATTGCAATACTTTCCTGTATCTATGAAGTGTACTGTCTCTGCCACTCCTTATTTAGTAATTTTCAGTCTTTGTCTGAGTTATACTTATAGTGCAAACTTTTACTCCCTAGATAGAATTACATAGATATTAAAAGATATAGATCTAGCACCTATATCTGCAGTATCATTAATATAGTCTGAAGGAACTATACTGGGGCTGATCTTTTGTCCTAAAATTGCTAGTTAGCTCCCTTTGGGCCATATTGTATGTTCCAATGTGGCCCTTTGCACAGCCTTCTGCTGGGATCCTGACTCCCAGCATATCTGCGTGGTTTAGTGCAGTGTAGGGATTGTCTCAGGAGACAGATAATTCACCAAGGTTGTTTATTGTTGTTTTTTGTTTTGAAATACAGAAGCACCGATTTTCTATCTATGATGAGTACTGCAGTAATCATGAGAAAGCACAAAGGCTGCTCTTGGAACTGAATAAAATGCGGACTGTGAGGACATTTTTGCTGGTAATGAGTCCATTTTTTACAATTACAAAAAGCATTTGGTTGAATTGCTATGAAGGCAAAACAAAATGATATTCTGCACAACAAATCCCTTTTCGATGCAAAAGAAGATTTTCAGAAAAGCACTGTAGAGGTGTGAATGGTTATTGATGGAATAGTCTAGGCAAGTCTTCTGGTTGATTTTTAACTGTCCTCTTGAGAGGCAGGGTTGAAATGTTGATCAGTTTGTAAGTTAATGTTGGCATAATAACTTTCAGCTGTGAACTCATGAACCATGCATTAATACTTCTGGGAATGCAAAATCATCCACATTTAATTCTTTACTATCATATGCTGCCTGATTGTATCACTGTAAAACTGTAGCAGCAGTGTGTGCACTGGGTTCAGTGTTTCACTTGTACTTCAGTTGATTGGAGAAGCAAGTAAGGATTTCCATGACACTCTCATCACTGGCCTTAAGTGCCTAGTGATATATGCTTTCATAACATGTGCTGACTTACCTGATATGTAGCCTCAATGTTTTCTACTTTCGTTTTAGATTTAGAGCAACTGAAGTATTTTTCTCATTTTTGTGACCATTTTAATAGATTCCATAATTGAAAATTGCACATTTCAAGATGAAGTTATTTTTACTTTTGCAACTGTCAGAACAAAAAAAACAACTAAATCAGTAGTTAATAATGTTTATACCATTGTGCAGATGAAATCCAGGAGCAGGATTTTTTTTCAGACATGCAGAGCCCCAAAAGATTTGGAATTAAACTCTATAGTATGCATATTCTTGCACGTTGATGCAAGTGGAGGGTGGGGTGGGGGGAATAATAGCTCCTTTTTCCATGATTATTTTTAAGGATCCAGGTTTTGACTCAGTGGATCCAAATCTATCATTCAGCAACAGGCTATGCCAGAGCATTGTGTAAAACTTCACTCAAACAAAGTCTCCTGGAATACCTGGAGTCCAGATCTTGATCTAATTTCCAACTCTCCAGTGCACTCCTGCTGCAACAACCCTGGGTATATGCTGGAGGTATCATGGGTTTTCAGAGCCTTTAATTGAAAGATTATAAGTAAACACCAAAGGTTGTCTTTTATGATTCCCTGTGTGATGAACATTTGAACTTTCTCTAAGTCTAGTGATGGAGCTGCGATCTAAATCACCTGCAAGTTAGTAATTTAGTAATTATTTTTGTTTCGTCACCATGATCCTTGTTACTATTCCTATTCTTTGATCCCTCATGTTGAAAACCAGCACTGGTCTAATTCTTGTAATTCTCTCTTTCATTCATCACTTCACCATGATTTAAGTTAGTCAAACCATATTGCCATCTGAAGTCTTTAATTCTGGAAAATCGACTATTGGATTAAACCACCCTAGTTAGTAGCTCTGCCCATCTTAAACCAAGATCAGGATCTTAATGCAGAATAAGATAGTTTCTCATAGAATAACTAATAGGATTGCATTCCTGCTCTGACCTCTGAGTAAGATCTTGCAACATGTGAAAACGAGCCTGGCGTCACTAATTAGTAGAACATAGAACAATTACAGCACAATTCAGGCCCTTCGGCCCACAAAGCTGTGCCGAACATGTCCCTACCCTAGAGATTACTAGGCTTTGTATAGTGTTTTATATAGTGTTTTGTGGTTTGCTTCATATCCTTCCTTTCATCCTAGGAGGGGCAATTTAGACCTTGCCTATTTTCCAGAAATCTAGTTCTCGTGACCTGCTATTTTAGATTTCTAGTCGTTGGACTATAAACTATCAAAGTATGTGGAAAAGGATTTTGGGAATCTGTTGTGATTGTGTCATTAAAAATATGCAATATGGCAATACAAATGGATGACCAGAGGGCAGGGATCTTTCTTTATTAATCTATATCACCTTTGACAATGCCTTTGTAGTAGTTGCATTTATTGTGACTTATAGGTACATCTGGAGCTGTCTTATAACTCTATAATGTTATACTAATATCAATACACATATAATCTAATTTACTTATTTTGTATTTCGATATACGAGGGTTGCATGCTGCTTGCAGGACGGAAAAACCCTGATGTTCCACTTGAAGGGTATCTAGTGGCTCCCATACAAAGGATATGCAAGTATCCACTTCTGCTAAAGGTACTTAAAATGTTTCTGTTGTTACCTGATAGAAACAGTAAATTTTTGGATATAACTTCATGTCACTTCCTCTTGCACTTCTCAATATTGAAATAGTATTCAGACCAAAACTGGTTCTTAGATTTTTAAAAAATTCAATATTTGCTATTTTCCTTAACTTGGAGTCATTATAATTAAACAATTACACCATTAATTGGCTGCAGTGTTAATGTAGTCTCTTGCATTTAGTGCTCTGGGATAATACTAAATCTACACCATATGCAGCCCAAAAAAAAAGTGAATGAAAATAATAAGCATGGATGAGTCAGTCTAGACTGTGGTTTAGCAAAGTAGGACTAACAGAGTTAAGTTTCCACAAGTAAGGAAAACCTTGTGTCTTTCTTAAAAAACAAATTTATTTATGAGTACTTTGGAATTGCTTCAGACTTTAATTATATAGACAAGTGTATATTTTTGTATCTTTGTAGTTAGCAGCTATTTATGTTTATATTGAGAGATTTATAAATGTTTAAGTTTCTATATTGAGTTGGTTTTCCAGATTTTAACATGAGAATGCCATTTGATTGTAGCTTGCCTTTATTTTTCTAAAGTGTAATCTGCACAGTAATGAATTAATGATTTTTTGGAATTGATAAGTATTGGATGTTAGATTAATTTCAAGTTCATGAAAATTTATTTGACAAATCTTTTTTATTTGCTTCCTAATATAAAACATGAAAGACTGTTTCAAAACACATTTTTGCTTATTATTAGTGTAACTGAGCCTCAAATCTCAGACTCATTCAATCAAAAAAAGTTGTATTAAACATTTCATAAAGAATGATGCTCTTGAGGAGAAACATATTGTGTTCTGTTATCACTGAAAGTAAACAAAAGTGAATAATTTTTATGAATTACATTTCTGAGGAAATGTGCATTTACATTTATTCAGGAATTGATGAAGAGGACACCAAAGAGGCATAATGACTATTCAGCAGTACTCGAGGCTCTTCAGGCCATGAAAACTGTGTGCTCCACCATCAATGAAGCCAAGCGACAAATGGAAAAGCTTGAAATTCTAGAAGAATGGCAGTCACATATTGAAGGATGGGAGGTATGGCTGCTCTTACTAGTTTATACTTTTGTAACCTTGAAGTTAAAGTTACACCACGATCATGTTCCTAAACATGATGCTCATGATGTTTAAAGCTAGCTCAGAGCATTTGAGGCATGGAGTATGAAAAAGTATGGATGTTTTTATGTATTGTTATTTGTTCACATAATAGAAATATAGAGCACAGTAAAGGGTATCTGGTCCTTTATGCTGTTTCTGGCTCTTTTGAAGGAACTATCCATTTCATCCACTTTCCTGCTCTCCCCGTGCTACAAAGCATGTTCTGGGATTTTGACCGAATGACAATAAAGGATTGACCAAGCATTTTCAAGTCAGAATGGTGTGTGAATTGGTGAAAAACTTGCAAATGTTGGTGTTCCCATGTCGCCAAAGCCCCTGGGTTTTTGGGTGATTGCAGTTTTGGAAGGTGCAATGAAAGAAACCTTAATGAGTTGCCACTGTGTATTTTTTAAAAGTTAATACTCGATGTTGATATTGCTGTCAAGGCCAGCATTAATTGTTCATCTCTAATTTCTCTTGTTGGTGGCTAAATGTTTTCTTGAACCACTGGAGACCATGTGGTAAGTGTAGAGGTAAAGGTATTCTGCAGTGTTGTTGAGCAGGGACCTCCAGTAAGTAGACCCAGAAATGATGAAGAAAAGTTTCTGAGCAATTGGTACACATTCAGTCAAATGTTGCCATAGGGTCAAGGTCATTCATTGTCATCTTGCCCCTCCTGGAACTTAGAGCTTCTGACAGTACCAAAATGAGCTTTGGTGAGTTGGTAATTGATGAGTAATGGCTGTTCAATAACAATGCTGACACTTTCTATCACTGTGCAAATGAATGAGAGTAGAATGGTAACTGGAAAGTTTGACTATGTCCTGCTTTTTGAATGCCTGACTCCACTAACCCTCTGAGAGAAGAAATTCCTCCTTCTATGTCCTGCTTTTTGAATGCCTGACTCCATAGTACTCTGAGGTAGAGAATTCCAAAGACTCGTGATCCTCTGAGAGAAGAAATTCCTCCTTCTCTCCATCTTAAATGGGCAGTCATTATTCTGAAATGATGCTTCTTTGTTTTAGATTTCCCCAAATGGAAAAGGTCCTGATACCATCTACTATATACTTATTACAGTTCAGAAGGAGGACATTTAGTCCATTTCGCCCATATTAGTTCCAAGGAAAGCAATCCCATTAGTCCCATTCACGCTCATCTCCTGTAGCCCTGTGACTTATTCTCTCTCATGCCACCAACTTCCCCTTCCTCCAACTTCTACCTTGTACATCCCCCTTAGAATCGTATATGTCTCAATACAATCACTTCTCACTTTTTTCTAAATGCCAATGCATATAGGCCTGTTACTCAACTGTTTCTCACAGGACAACCATTTCATTCCCAGGAATCAACCAAATAAACCTTCACTGAACTGCTCCAATCCAAATGTATCGCTCCTTACATAAGGAAACTTAAAATGAACAAAATTCTCAACATGTTGTACAGAAGTAATGTGACTTCTCGATTTTTGTGCTCCATCCTTTGCAATAAAGGGCAACATTTCATATGCCCTATTTCTTTCTGCACCTGAATGATGCATTATTTGATTAATGCTGGACCAGATCAGATTGGCAAAGTTGTAGCTAATTTTAGAACAAATGCATTCAGTATTACAGTTGGGATGTTATGTTTGCTTTCTAATATTAATATTCCAATTAATATTCCAATTTAGCACCTGAAACTTTTGTTGCTATAAGATGCTAAAGGAACTCAAAGTTCTTTTCTAGTCATGGCTCAGGAAAAATAGTATCAAAGTTTTCAATATTCTGTGGGATACAAGCAATATACAAGGAGAAAAAACTTTAACGAATGTATTAATAGTTACTTCACTGAGACCGAGATTGTTTGAAACAGGTTGCTCTGGGAGATTATGAAAACATGCAGTGCCAGAAAAATAGAAAAGAGTTGAATAATATTTTTTATCGGAAGTTAAAATTTGTTGACCATACATTGGTTTTCAGTTATAGATTGGACAGATGATTTACAATTATCTTTTCTAATGCTGTTGATTCCTGTGAACATACTGCTACAGACAAACTGAGAAACCAAATGATGTATATCTACACCACCTGCATTAAAATTACATTTTAGAGGCTAATGAATTAGTTACTATGCATAGGCCTTAATGGAAGTAAATGAAATATAGTGAATATTCTTGTGTTTTACTGAGGTTAGCCTTTACATATAACCATAATCTGTGAAAGTCTTTTAATGATGTAATTTTCAATCCAAGATGATAATGGCGCAATCAACTGATTAAAGATGGAAGAATTCTCTGTGACGGTAAAACTAACATAATACTTATATTTCATTTGCAATATCACAGAAGTTAGCTTGCAGGAAAAAATTGATTGATATTGAAATGCACCACCTGGCAAATTAATGATAATAACAAATATGAAAGGCAGATAAATGTTCTCGTAAACCAGCACTGAGATTAATTAAGCGACTTTATAGCCAGCATTGTCTGAAGGTCAGTTGTGGAAGAAAATAGCTTCCAGCATAAAAAGTATGTCTGTCAAAATCTCAGAGTTGCATTTAAAATAATGCTAATGGTTTGCTTTACCATAGTATGTTGTAAAATTAGAACTGGGTCTTGGTCTGAAGCCAATGTAGGCATGGATTAGAACTGAGGACCACTTTTATGTGGTGAAGTTGATTATAAATGAAATTGTATCACACATTTTCCACAAACCCCAGTATTTAATAAGTGATTATTAAAAGCAGCTTTACTTCACAGCTTCTTAAAGAATATAAAGGTAATTGGGAAAAGACAAATAATAAATTATTTCAGTCATCAAAATTTCCATGAAATTCCACCTTAGCTATGTGAAAATGTGTGGTGTATATGTACGCTCCTTCAATATCTTCTTGATAAGGCTAAATTGGGGTATTGCTGAAATTGCTCATTAGGCCTCCAATGCAATAGGTTGGAACATCCGAACTGCTCCCACTTGTGAGATTTTTGTATCAGGCACTCTCAGGATTTCTGGCTTCTATCTTGACAGCTCCCAATGTTGCTGACCTTCATCTTGGCTGCTCCTGAGGTTCCTAAGAACCATTCCCAGAGTTTCTCATTTGCGTACCAAATCCTAAACACGCCCTTGTCTGCAGCAGACCCTGTGACCGAAACCAGATTTGTTCCTGGATTAGAGCAATAGACTGCAGTGCACCAAGGGATGGGTAGTGGGGAAAAAAGTGAGTAACTAAGATAAACACTGTAGACAGAGAGTTACACAGCACAGAAACAGGCTCTTCAGTCTGCCTCATCCATATCGACCAAGATGCCTACCTGACCTGGTCCCATTTGCTTGGGTTTGGCCAATTCCCTCTAAACCTTTCCTATCCACGTACATGTCCAATACCCTTTAAAAGTTGCAATTGTACCTCCCCCTACCGCTTCCTCTGTCTGCTCATTTCATATACCCATCACCCTCTTTGTGAAAAACTTTCCCCTTCAGACCCCTTTAAATCTTACCCCTCCAGGGAAAACAGTCCCAGTCTATCCACATTCTCTTTATAACTCAAGCTCTCCAGTGTCAGCAACATCCTTGTGTATCTTTTCTGCATCCTTTCTAGCTCAATCACATCCTTTCGGTGGCATGGCCACAAGTGCGGTCTCACCAAATTGTTGTATAGCTGTAACATGATGACTCAAATCTTGTACTCAATATCTCAGCCAATGAAGGCTAGTGTCACATACCCCTTCTTCACCACCCTGTCTAACTCTGTCGCCACTTTCAGGGAACTATGTACTTGTACAGCTAAGTCTCTCTGTTCTACAACACTCCCCAGGGCCCTGCCATTCACTGTGTATGTCCTGCCCTGGTTTAAGTTCCCAAAGTGCATCACTTTGCACTTGTCTGAGTTAAATTTCATCTGCCATTCCTTGGCCCACTTTCCCTGTTGATCTGGATTCTGTTGTAACCTTAGACAACCTTCTTCACTGTCCACTGCACCACCAATTTTGTTGTCATCTGCCAACTTAATAATCGTTCCACCTTCACTCTCATTCAAATCATGAATGCATATGACAAACAACAAAGGACCCAGCACCCATCCCTGCAGTGCACCACTAGTCACAGGCCTCCAATCTGAAAAACAGTCCTCCACTACCACCCTCTCACTCCTTCCACCAAGCCAATTTTATATCCAATTGGCTAGCTCACTCTGGGTCCCATGTGATCTCACCCTCCAGACCAGTCTACCATGTGGTACCTTGTCAAAGGCCATGATTTAAATATTTAAAACAAAGTATAATTGTTTAGCAAAAAACAAATTGCTGGAGGAACTCAGCAGGTCAGGTAATATCTGCGGGAAGAAAGGAATTGTCGAGGTTTTGGGTCAAAACCCTGCATCAGGATGGATTGTTGTAATTGTTAAACTACATGAACAATTAGACATTAAAGTTTTTTTTCTCCCCAGGAATGAATATGCCAACTGACATTTGCAAATTACCACAATTGACAAAAATAGACATTACTTTTCCATCTTGTCTCCAACCTAGCCACAATTTTTTGAACTTTGTACTGCAGCTTTGGCAGGGCCTTACTGATTAAATGCACTACTTAAAATCATTTTCCAAAAATGTGGTGTTCACCTGTTTGCCTTTTAATGTAAAATGTCCTTGGCTCAAAAAAGCTTTCAGACAGAAAAAAAGTATAACTTTCACAATAATAAACAAAACCATAGACATAGTCACACCAGCTGTTTTGGCTTTGTTTTAACCAATACTAGTATTTGGAACAAAAGTAATCACACCACAAAAGTATCTTCCCATAAATTTGTATCTCCATGTCCTTCAACTATGCATTCAGGATTGAGTTAAAAAAATTCAATACTTTGATGGAAGCTAAAGAGAATATCTTTGGTTTTATTCACAAAGACCTGTCAGTACTAAAAAATGGGGCAGTTGCAAAATATGTCTATTTAAAAGTCCTTGTGTCATTCTAATCCAGCTTTTGAATGGATCTTAAACCAGTGTTCCCTGCCAGAAAAAAGTAGTTGCCATCCTTAAGTGCACCCATTGTAAGACCTTGTCGTGATTTTTGGGCACCAATGAGGGAGATATGTTCATTGGATTTTTTTTTGGAGGGGTGATGGAATATGAGGTGTTGATCTAGAAGTCTCAGAACAACACCTCGTATTCTGTCTGGGTCGTCAACAACCCAATGATAGGAACATTGAATTGTCCAATTTCAGGTAACTCTTACCTCCTGTGTCTCTCTCTCGTGCTCCTTCCAATCCACCATCTGTCCTCCCCATTTTTGTTCCTTTCCCATATGCACCCTCAACCCTCATCGCCCAATGTATTTCCCTCCTCCCAACTGGTTCTATCCACCTAGTACCCACACAATTCACCCACCAGATCCGCCCTGCCATTTGGTTCCATCTGGCCGCCCTCTCTCCTTTTACTAGTTCCCATTATCACGTTCCTTGCTTATCAGGTTCCAACACTTGCAGCCTTTGTGTCACTGCTCATCACCCTCAAGCCTCTGTCTCTACCTTCACCTTATCCTCCCCCCACCCATCTCCAGCTGCCTTTTTTCTCCTCATCTGCTTCCACCTCCACTGTCTCCCAACTCCACCTGTTCACCTTCCCCACCTGGTTCCTTCTGCCTGCCATCCTTCACCCCTCCCTGGTCCACCTATCACCTACTGGCCCTCGTCTCGCCCTTCCCCTCTCCTCTTTATACTGGCTATGTTCCCTCTCCACTCTCAGTCCTGAAGCTGGGTCTTATCCTGAAACGTCAACAATTCCTTCCCCCCACCCCCCCACAGATGCTGCTCAACCTGCCGAGTTCAAGCACATACTACCTGAATCGACAGCTTAATCCCACTGGTATCAGACTCTTGAACAAACTTCTCATACGCTAATAGATGAAATCTTGAACTCTTGATCTGCCAATCTACCTCACTGTGGCCCTTGCAATTTATTTGCCCACCTGCACTTTCTGTAGCTGCAACACTATATTCTGCATTCTGTTTTGTTTTTACTGCCTCAGTGTCATTATGTATGGCATGATCTGTCTGGATGGCACACAGAGCAAAAGCTTTTCATTGTATCTCAGTATACATGACAATATTACTTAATGTATAATTGTTTAACAATTACAACAATCCATCCTGATGCAGGGTCTTGACCTGAAACCTTAGCAATTCCTTTCTTCGCACAGATATCTTTATGTCACATGTACATCGGAACACACAGTGAACTGCATCTTTGCGTAGAGTGTTCTGGGGGCAGCTTGCAAGTGTCGCCACGCTTCCAGCACCAACATAGCATGCCCATAACTTCCTAACCCGTATGTCTTTGGAATAAACTGGAACACCTGGAGGAAACCCATGCAGACGTGGGGATAACGTACAAACTACTTACAGACAGTGGCCAGAATTGAACCCGGGTCGCTGGCACTGTAATAGCGTTACACTAACTGCTACACTACCATGCCTGACCTGCTGAGTTCCTCCAGCAGTTTGATCTTGCTAAACAATTATACTTTGTTTTAAACACCCATCTTCTTCTACAGTTTATTCTTTTTACTTCAAAAATATATTGTGTTAGTAACTCTGCTATTTGTTGCTTCAGTGGTAGTCACTAGTTACCAGCTGCAAAACTCAGAAACTGGTCAGTCTCTTCTCTTTAAGGACACAATAAGACAAAAGCAAACCATGCATAGTTTGACAAGCTGAAACATACAGCTCATTCATTGAACTGTGATTATTGATAAAAATGGATGGGAATAAGTAATTAATTGTTTGTATTGATTTGTATTGAGGAGTAGGAGAGAAGAGTGGGAGAGGGTGAGAAAAATTAAAGTTCAGCGTTGTGCCTGACACCCTGTAGCACCACAGCACAGACTGGCATCTTGAAGGATGAGTGCAGTAAACTAGAGGGATGCGTGTCACTGGGAGATACACCAGGCACAATAAAATTGTAGTCTAGACACAAGGTGTAGGCATATGGTGTTAGGGTCACCAGGGGCATGGTCCACACAGCTGTACTGCCCCAGAAGATTTCAAGAGGTCAATGATTGGGATGCCTTCCTGAAAAGACTGATAAGGATGTGCAACAGATGGTTAATGCAATGTCAGAAATGTGGAGGAGTCCATCTCCAAGCTCTTGCAGGAGGTTGTGCAGGGCTGGGAGATGATAACCTCCATTCCAGGAGGGGATGCACAATTCTTTGCAAAAGCCAAGTGAAGGCAACATAACTTTATGCTCCTGTGCAGTTTCAACTTGATTCGCCTAGAGGCCTGGTATTGGCTGCACAAAACAGAGAGAATTGTGACTTGTAGCAGATATGCTGTCCTCATTGAACCACAAGATGCCATTTGTGAGTAGATTGCTCTTCTCGGTGCATACAGGGCTGCTCTTTATGAATAGCTGGCAGTTCCCCAGGAGCAAAGGAACATACTGAATGAGCAACTTGGTGTTCTTCACTAAAAGAGAGATTGCATGTATGAGCAGGTCTCTCTCCTATAGGAGAGGAGAGATGGCCCATGTGAATGTATCCCTCTTCTGCAGGAGCAGAGACTTGGCTCTGACTTCAAACCTCTTTGCCTGAAAATTGAGTCCTGCTCAGATTGTACTCAGCTGATTGAGGAGAAGGGTGAAGACGGTAGGGAGCAGACCCTTGTGAGTCAGGATCTCCTGGCTGGTTCATCTTCAGGCCCTGAAATCAATGCATGAGTGGTCTGAGTGCCAGCAGAACATTGGACCATTGGAACTGAGTTGCCTGCCAGATTGGTTGCTGAGTAGGTTTAGCACATTGATGTCTTCTTTTATGAGGGTGCATATGTACCTCCAACCACAACCACTTGGGTAGTGCTATCACCTATGCCTCACCCCCCCTGTGGAAGGCTGCCTAGACTGCTCCTTCAGTTGACTGAGGGCAGTAGTTTGAAGTTGGCCAATACAGGGCAAGAGCTTCTTATTGGTGCATAAGGATATTTGTGCAGACTTAAAAGGAAAGGGAGCAGCTCTTCAATAGCCAGACTGCAGCCATAGTGAGGACACTGTGAAGTAGTAATAGGATATTGAAACCCACTCACTAGGCTGACATTTGCAAAAGGCAACTGTTGAGATAAGTGCCATGATTTTTGATTTATTTCTCACTTAATTTTGCTTTGTTTTAAGTGAATCTCAAGTCATTAGCAATGCTCAAATGCGTTCTCATATGAGGAACATAATATACTTCATTGTGCAGACATATGTCAAACTGCTGTGATGTGAGATGTGGGTATTGCTGCATACTCTATGATGCCTCATTAAGAATGGTTACTAATGTCACACTGTGGACGCTATGGCAAGACAAAGGTTAAGAGAGTGTGCAGGCAGAGATGGGTTACAGACAGTGTGCAGTCACCCGTGCTGAGCAAGGTCCTTGAGAGCATAGCTCCTCTTTGCATAGCATGGGACCCGAGGTCATCTTGCATACCACCAAGACAAGATAAGGATGCAAACGAAGGATGCAAGGCACACACAATTGGACAATTAGTTACTCTAAGATATTATTGTCCATTAACATGTAGTTTCTATTGGTCATTAACACCTATATTAATGGAATATGATTGATATTTTTTGTATGCAAATGAAGGATTCTAAGGTGCACAAGATTTTAATTGGTCAATATCTGTTTAAAAAGACAACTCTTTGTCGAAACTTTAGAACAGTTTGGTGACAGGCACCAGACTGTTCTCCTTGTGCACAAGTAAATAAAGTGTGATTGAGAAATGAGTGCAAGTTGTCAGAGTCCAGTTAATTTGTGACAACAACACATGTCATGTCAATTGTTGCTGGACTGTGAGTTATGTTTTCCCATTAAAAATGAATGGAACACGATTGTAAATGCAACCTTGGTGCGAAGGTTTGTAGTGTGGAGAGGTCTACTAGGTCTGAATTGGGTCAGTCATTCAGCAGTCTCTTCATGAAATTCTGACAATGTCTCTATCTTTTGTTCAATTGGGGGATGAGATTTTGATGTTCAGCTGAGACATCCCTCTGGTAGCTCTACTTGCACTCGTATTCGTCTTGCTCCTTCAGGCTCAGCCTAATAACTCTCAGATTCCTTGTTTTAATGATATTCTTCCTCTGGCTGCTGTCTGTGGTGTGCAGGGTTGTGCAGCATGCAGTGTATTTTGATGAAGTCTTCACACCTGTTTGGTATATACTGCAGGATGTCCCCAGTGTGATGCATGTAACAAACTCTCAACTTTGGGAGAAAAATAGATGTTTTTCCTCAAGATTTTGGTAATGTAGTGGCTGTGGTTGTATTGGTGCTCAGCTGTTGTGGTTGGAGCCCAAATTGATGTGAAGAGTCCTAGAGATTGAGAGTAGCCCTGTGCCCCAGGCTTGATCCTTCTGGGCATTGCTGGCCACTGTAAATATCTAGCAGTGTGGCCTTCCTCAGAATGAAAGAGTCATGGGTACTTCCATCAAACATGGCATTTGCCATCATGATATTCTTCTTATGATTGATAACCAAAGGTACACTTAGGAAGCAAAAGTTCCATGTTATTAATCAGAGTCCTTACAGTGACTGCCTGCACTCATGAGGAACCAGCAAAGCTGGCAAATTGCAATCCCCGAATTGCCACCTTTTCCTCACTGAAATGTGAAAAAGGGTCTCATAATTTCTTTACTAGCGGAGACCCTGGGCGATTTCTCTGATGCTGCACTGAGCAACAAATTGAGAAATGTAGCATAGATCTATTGCTGCCACCTGGAATTATTCAGAGGCTAGGAATTGAGGCAATTATTGAATGAGTAACATGGCAGACTCCGTGGAACTTGGAATGCGTTTGAGCAGTATGCAATCAGTTCTGTGGCTGCGCAGTCATCAGCGTGCAGTGTCCCTGTAAATAGCAAGAAAGGCAGGATCACTGTGTGATCTGCTCTTATTTCTACTAAGACTAAACAGTCATAGTGTGGATATTTGAGTTTTGATCTGGGGCAGTACATGCGTTAATGTAATACCCACAAAATGCTGGAGGAACTCAGCAGGTCAGGCAGCATCCTTCCTCTGGTTCCCCACCTTCTTCTCTTTATTCCATGGTCTACTGTCCTCTCCTATTGGATTCCTTCTTCTCTAGCCTTTTGCCTCTTCCACCTATCACCTCCTAGCTCCTCACATCATTCCCTATCATCCTCCCTCCTCCACCCACCTATCTTCCCCCTCTCATCTGGACTCGCCAATCACCTGCCAGCTTGTTCTCCTCCCCCTCCCCCAACCTTTTTATTCTGGCTTCTGCCCCCTTCCTTTCCAGTCCTGATGAAGGGTCTGGACCCAAAACGTCGACTGTTTATTTCCCTCCATAGATGCTGCCTGACCTGCTGAGTTCCCCCTGCATTTTGGGCGTATAGCTCCAGTTTCCAGCATCTGCAGAATCTCTTGTGTCTCCGACGTGCGTTAATGTGCGGTCCTGCAACCAGTGACGATATTAAGTACATACCTGACATGGAGGGAAAGTAGGATATGTAAATGGGGGGGGGGGGGGGAGGCTAACAACTAAAGGTGGCTGGTCCAAATTTGCCAAAGTGATCTATTCCAGGTAAAAACTATTTTGGCTCATGTAATACTTAAAACAATGCATGCAGTAATCCAACTTCAGAGTGCTGTTATGACTGCATTTAAATTTCAGAAAATTTATATTTGACTGAGGCTCTTTAGGCAGGAAGTAGAACATATTTTTGAAGTCAGAATAAATAGAACAGATTATTCAGAGCTAGTGCCAGAGTCTTAGATGAAGTCCCAAGCTCTCTGTCATGGAATGGATAATATTTTAAAAAAAAAACATAGACATCTGGTTCTGGGTGAATGAACTGAAATACGAAAGGGAAAAGCTTGAGATTTTCTTCCAGAAGGAAATGCTTAGCTTGTTGCTTGGTTTTGTGAGGAAACAGGATGGTTATTTTTGGACTTTAACAAGATCAAAGCTTTGTTGTAGTTCCTGTGTGGGGCAAAATAAAAGGGGAAGGTAGTTAGTAGGATCAGTATAATCAAAAAGCAGATGTTGGAAATCTAAAATAAAAACAGAGAGTGCTGGAAATACTCAGCAGGTTATGCAGCATCTGTGGCTAGAGAAACAGGACTAACCTTTCAGTTCAATGACTTTTCATCAGAACTAACCAATTATTATCTGAAATAGTTGAATTCAGTGTTCAGCTGCTCTGAGGGTTGTGAGTCAGAAGAAGTCATATTGTTTCTCAAGCTTGCACTGGGTTTCATTGGAACAGCATAGAGATCTAAATAGAGTCGTACAGTACAGAAACAGTCTGCTTAGCCCAACTCGTTCATGCTGACCAAATGCCCATCCAAGCTAGTTGCATTTGCCCCGTTTGGCCCTTATCCTTCTAAACCTTCCCTATCCATCTACAACTGTCTTTTAAAAGTTGTAATTGCACCTGCCTCAACCATTCCCTCTGGCAGCTCATTTCATATACATACCATGCTCTGTGTGTGTATGAAATATTGTCCCTCAAGTACCTATTGAACTTGTAGGGCGGCATGGTAGTGTAACGCTGTTACAGCGCCAGTGACCCGGGTTCAATTCCACCACTGTCTGTAAGTTTGTACGTTCTCCCAGTATCTGCGTGGGTTTCCTCCGGGTGCTCCAGTTTCCTCCCACATTCCAAAGATGTACAGGTTAGGAGCTGTGGGCATGCTATGTTGGCGCCGGAAGAGTGGCGACACTTGTGGGCTGCCCCCAGCACATTCTCAGTAATGGAAAAAGATGGATTTCACTGTGTGTTTCAATGTACATGTGACTAATAAATAAATATCTTGTATCTTATTAAATTTTTCCCTTCTCACCTTAAACCTCTGCCCTCTAGTTCTTGATTCTCCAGCATAAGAGGCCAAAGAGAGAAAGGTCAGAGTAGAAGTTGTCTGGAGAATTCAAGTGACGGGCAATTGAAAGCTCAGAGGTCATTTGTAAAGGACTGAGTGAAGCTGTTCTGTCGTATCGAGTCACACAGCACAGAACCAGGCCCTTTGGCTCGCTGTGTCCATAGCAGACTTTGTATCTATCTATAACTAATCCCATTTACCCACATTAGGTCTGTAACCTCCCATGCCTTGGAAGTATATGTCTGCAGAATGATTACCCAATTTGTGTTTGACTTCCACGATATAGAGGAGACCGCGTTGTGAGAACTAAATGCAGTATATTAAATTTAAAGAGGCACAAGTGAACCACTGCCTCACCCGGAAGGAATGTTTGGATACTGGAAGTTGTGAAGTGAACAAAGTTGCATCTCCTGTAGTTCAATGGGAAGGTGCCCTGAGGAGGTTAATGGGTATTGGCGGAGATGGAAGAGAAAACCAGAATGTCGGGGAAAGAAGAATATCTTTAGCATGATGAAAGGCAAGGGGAGAGGAGGGTGTGTCTGGTGATGGCACCACAGTGAATGTGGCAGGAATTATGGAAGATGATGCATTGAATGTGGAGACAGCTTGGGTGGAAGGTGAGGACAAGGAGAATTCTAACCTTGTTCTGGTTGGGAGGAGACCGGGAAATAGAAAAGATATAATTGAGGTCCCCTCAGTTAAGATGAAGAAGAAATTACAATTAAGGGAAAAGTGAGCTATTTCAGAACCAATTGTATGGAAGGTGTGATTGATGTACAGCAGAGATACTGGCTGTCCTTGTAGGAGCAGTTTGGAAGAAGGTGCAGTCACAACATCTTTGGGAGACTGTGGGCTTGTAATGGTTATTGGTGGTGATCAAAAAGGGAAATGGAAAGGAAAAGTCAGATGTGGACCATGTGAAAGTGGGAGCACAGTGGAAATTGGCAGCCAGGAGCACCCGGGGGTTCTGCTTAATCAGCAAGAAGAGAGGTCCTTGCTTCTCTTCGAAATAGTACCATGGGATCATTTTATGTTCATCTGAATCAGCAGATGGGGCCTCTGTTTAGGATCACATCTAACATTGATGTACAAATTCAGAAGTGCTTTGAAGGATTGGCCTAAATTAACACTTTCTTGATGAGAAATTGGATTAAAAACAAATTGCAAGATAAGTGTTTTGTACATACTTTTAAGCATTTCCAATCATTTCTTGTTAAAGTTCTGCCAACTGGAAATTGGCCAGTGTATTTCCTATTTCAATTCACTTTAGTCATTTTCTTGACAATTTTGCATGTGTAATGATGTGCATGGTCTTAACTTATTGACAGAAGTTGGATCAAAGGTCACAACTTATGACCTTTGACCTTTAATTCACAGGAAATTGAGGAGTACGTTACATGGATAGTTGGGAATATACTCAAATTCAAAGGTCCCTACATGGATCTGGCTTTCATTTTTACTAACTCCCCAACATTGATTTTAATGTGATTTTTTTTTCAGATGGGTAGCAGTTGTAAAGATTGCAGTCTCCACTTTTGTCCAGTTATGGGCATATCCGTCATGGATTTTGGCAGAAGAACTGCCCCATTTAGTAATGCAGATCATGGAGAAAATGTTTGTCTTGGATGGTCCTTGGGGACCAAGAATGATATCCTTCCGCTCAGGTTGTGAAGCGTGGAAGATGCTTGCCCATGGGTTCCTTTAACATGGGATGGGTGTTGCAATGAGCTATCACACAGACTTGACAGAGCAAGGTGTTGATCCAATGGCAATAGATCCAAGATGATTGGAGACTAGGCTGTGCTGCACAGACTTAGTACACACATGTACACGCAAGCACATTTGCTTGTTCCTTCTCCCTAAGTACACTGATTCATAAACATGGGCATAAACGGACATGATTTTGCCCATACCCTCTTCCTCAGTTCCTGTTTCTTGTCCCTTGTCCCCGTCTCACCTGATATCCTTTGTGCTTCAATCTCCCTCCCTGTCAGCCTCCCCATTGATTCACATCCTCTTAATCTTTTCCTTCTTGATCCCTGCTCTCTCTCAATCGCATGCCTGCCTTCTCCTCCATGCTCCAATGGATGGTGTCAGGGATGCTCCCCATTTGTTGATCACTCTCTCCCATCCCAGCAGTTGTACGGCCCAAGCCGGTGACCTACCTCAGATCCCTGAGCCCCACCAAGTAATATTTTAATGACAATCAACACAGGTGCACCTCAAGGATGCATGCTTAGCCTACTGCTCTACTCTCATGACTGTGTGGCTAGGCATTGCTCAAGTGCCATTTATAAATTTGCCGATGACCCCACTGTTGTTGGCAGAATCTCAGATGGTGATGAGGAGACGTACAGGAATGAGATAGATTGGTTGGTTGGGTGGTGTCACAACAACAACCTTGCACTCAACGTCAGCAAGACCAAGGGACTGATTGTGGACTTCAGGAAGGGGAAATCAAGAGAACACACACCAGTCCTCATTCGGAGGTCAGCGGTGGAAAGGGTGAGCAGCTTCAAGTTCCTGGCCGTCGACATCTCAGAGGATCTATCCTGAGCCCAGCACATTGATGTAAACATGAAGAAGGCACTCCTGTACCTCCTTCCTGATGGTAGTAATGTGAAGAGGGCATGTCCTTGGTAGTGAGGGCCCTTAATGATGGATATTGTCTTCTTGAGGCACCGCCTCTTGAAAATGTCCTCGATGGTAGGGGTTGGGGGGGGCGGGGTTGTGCCTGTGATGGAGCTGGCTGAGTCTACAACCCTCTGCAGCCTCTTTCAATCCTGCGCATTGGGCCCTCAAGACCCCCACTCAATGTTTCAGGAACAGCTTCTTCCCCTCTGCCATCAGATTTCTGAATGGTCCATGAACACAACCTCATTATTCCTCTTTTGCACTATTTATTTATTTTTGTAACTTATAGTTTTTTTTAATGTCTTTATGTCTTGGGCTGTACTGTTGCTGCAAAACATTAAAATTCATGACATATGTCGGTAATAATAAACCTGATTCTGATTCTGTCAATTGCAAAATCTTTGTAATGTATTGGTTCTGGTATGTTGAAATGAATGAATCCTTGTCAAAGCTGTGCACCTTCAATAGTGTGTTGGCAATATGCATGTACCCAATTGGCATTTACTTAATGTCACAGATGCTGGATGACAGAAGAATATGGCAAAAGGAGCTGGACTAGGTCATATGGCCCCTTGACCCTGCTTTGTCATTTGATGAAATCGTGGCTGATCTGATCTTTGCCTATCTTCACTTTCCTTCTCTTTTCTATAACTCTTGACTTCTTTATCAAATTTATATTGCATTTTGGCCTTGAACATTTTCAGTGATACAGCCTCCACAGCTCTTTGGGATGCAAAATGGTTGGACAAACTGGGCTGGATAAACTAGGGTTGCTTTCTCTGGAGTGGCAGAGGCTGTGGAGAGACCTGATAGAAAGTTATAAAATTATGAGAGGCATAGACAGAGGAGACAGCTGGCATCTTTCTCCGCAGGGTCAAAGTGTCTAATACTAGAGGGCATGCATCTAAGGTGAAAGGGGTGGGGGGAGGAAGTTCAGAGGAGACGTGCAGGGCAAGTTTCTTCTTACACAGAGTGTGTTGGGTGCCTGGAATGCGCTGCCAGGGGCAGTGGTAGAGGCAGATATGATAGAGGTTTTTAAGAGGCTCTTGGATAGGCACATGATTATACAGAGAATGGAGGGATATGGACCATGTGCAGGCAGATGGGATTAGGTGTCACTAGCTTAATTAGTTTGGCACATTGTGGGCTAAAGGACCTGTCCCTGTGTTATTACTGTTCTATATTCTATAAAATTCCATAGACTCATAAACCCTCTGAGATGAAATTCCTCCTCATTTTCATCTTAGATGGGCAAACATTTTATCTGAAACTCTGCCCATGAGATGCAACATCCTCTCAGGATATACTTTGCCAATCCCTCACAGAATCTTAAATGCTTCAAAAAGATCACCTCTCATTCTTCGAAACTCCTTTGTGTATAGGTCTAATCTGCTCAGCCTTTCCTAAAACAACCCTTTCATCCCAGAAATGAACCGTGAACTTTCTCTGGACTATCTCTTGTGCAAGTATATCCCTCCTTAAGTAAGGAGACCAAAGCTGCATGCAATACACCAGACCTGGTGTCACCAACTTTCTGCACAGTTGCAGCAGGTACAGTTGATGTTACAGGTATGGACATTACTGTTAGCTAATATTGTAGAAAAGAATGGATAGAAATATAATGAAGGTTGTAAAAGGTCACATAAAGAGGAAGAGAACAGATTATGCCAAGCTGAATTGTAACATACATATTCCAATTTTTCCATTCCATATGATGCATTTATATTGCAGAAGGTAGAAACAATCAAACACACAAAAGTGCAACAAAAAAACACTTGGAACATTTTATGGTTAACAAAGGAAGTTCTTCCTTAATTCATCAGACATAACAAAACTGCAAAGAAGAACATTTGATAAAACAAGTGGCTAGTTGTTGGATTGATTATATTACAGGATTTTTCAAGATTTAATACCTGGACAATAATTTCACTGGTGAAATACTACACCATAACAAAAGTCTAGAATTCAGTAAGTAGTGTATTTGCAGAAAGATAAAGCATGTACAATTTACGTCAAATCAGTGGAGGCATGCAAATAGAAAAATAATATACATTTGTGGTATTTCAGTGTAATTTTTTATCTGTAAGAGTTTACAAGGCAAAGTGGTTGTAATCCTTGAGACAGTTATGAAAAGGCACAAGTTTCACAAATGGCTGTCTGGAGTTAAAGCCAGCCTGAACCTTTTAATTAGAGAGTAAATTGTGGATACAGCAGGTGCCAGGAGGCAGTCTGTTGGCCTGGGAGATGTACAGCATCGGCAGTGGCACAGGCAAAAGGCGGGCTTTGTGATCTTCTTTTACAATGGGAGAGGCTTTGGCACTGGAATCAAAGTCAAAGTTGACTTTATTGTCATATGCACGAGTACACGTATGCACGGATGCAATGAAAGACTTACTTGCAGCAGCATCACAGGGTCATAGCATCATATAAGTAGCTTTCACAAGAAAAATATAAATTACACACAGTTTCACAAGAAAGAAAGAAGTGGAGAGGTTATGTTTCTGTGGGTATCCAGAAAGTCCTCCAGATGTCACTGTAAAGCTAGTGGGATAAATTTTCAGTGACTGCATTCTGCCATTTCTTATTAAACACACCAGATGCTGCTTAATGTGCTTCACCCCCATCACTCACCCACAATAAATGACAATTGGTTTAGTTTTGTATGTTCAACCAAACCCTCACTTAACACATCTAACACCCACTTCTCACAGCTTCCACATACTGTCATCTATTCAACCATGACAGGCACGTCACCAGGTAACCTAGCACTGCACTGCCAAGGTTTCTTCCCTCTGGCAGGAAAAGATGGCACAGGGAAGGAAGTCTGTCATTCTTATCTGGTCTGACAATATCTGACTTGAGAGCCATCTCTGCTTTTCTGAAATGGCATTCAAAGCCGTCAGGGGCCAATTAGGAATGGGCAATAAATGTTGGTCTTGTTAGTGACATACATTCAGATGTTGACAGGTTGTCATTTAGAGGTTAACTTAGGGTCAGAACCTGCATAGGTTAAGTTACCTATTGGGGTGTCTTATAGCCAGGGAATAGGGAATTGATAATGCAGTTGGCTGCTCTTCAGGGATGAGGTTGCATGTGCATTGTGTGACCGAAGACACAAATGAGGAGTTTGATGGAATTGATGAATATGCATAATAAAAATGCTTGGTGAATTGATACTCCTGCCAGGAAACCTGTGAAAATATCAGGAAGCATGCTGGAGTCTAGCACCAATTCCCTCAGGACTTGGTACCCATCATTACCAACATGTTAGTGATGGACAACTGCCTTTGCAGATTTGAGGGCCAGTGTGTTTGTGCGTGTACGTGCACAGTCACACATAGTTATGTATAGAACTGAAGACCTGTGTCATTAGTAGAGAGCCCTTGTTGCACAGTCTTTCATGTGTTATGGTGGTTGAAATACAGATGGTGTGGCAGCCCACTGTAAAGTGAAAGCATTATGATTAGTGTGTGTTTATTATCTCAGTTTGTCAGACTCATTCTCAGATACACAGCAGAAAGGTGAATTAGAATGAATGAAATGTGACATCCTTAAAGAAGCATGCATACAATCATTGATGTTTTGTACCATGGTGGGGGAGGGGGGGAGGTGGAATACCTGCAATCCTTTTTATGTCACATGCTCACTCCACCTATTGCAAGGGAAAATGAAATGTGCTTTGTTTTCTTGGATTAGAGGTCACAGTGGACAGAAAAAAATGCTGGATGTTGCAAGTTTCCCCAGATGCAGCTTGGAAAGAGCATGATATGTGGAATTATTGGTTGCTGTGTCTTTGATAGCGATTAGAAAAGCAGTCCACTCTCTGTGCTGAGACAGGATTAGTTGCCAGAGTAGAAGCAATATTTTAGCTAAGGTTTCCTTAACTGAAGTATGAATGACACACAAAATATTCCTTGCTGAGGTTCAGGTGGATGAATTTCAGGTAGATAAGACTTGCTGACGAGAGCCCTTCTCTTCTCCTTCTCCTTCTCCTTCTCCTTCTCCCACTACCAGTTTTTTCCCCTTTGCCTGTTAGGCTATTCGAAGGCAAATGAACACTGATGCATCCTCAGCACTAATCAGATCAAGCAGCTTTATGGAAAGAGAAATATATGAGCATCCGTGTCTGGGAGCTAGTGGTTTATCTCCAATCCTTCAGCATTTGATAACCATTCCTTGCAGATTTTAGAGAACTCTAGGAAACATCAAACACTTATCAAATAGTATCAAAAGCCTGCAGAATTCAATTAGCAACTATTGTGCAAATTGTTGATGTTCTTTTTCAATAGCTGTGCTGGGTAGGTTTGGGAATTGGTGGTTTCTCCTGCTGCTGAATATAAGGTTGTTAGCTAGAGCTCTGAACTAAACATTGTGATCTGCCTGTTCTCCATACTTCTATGGTGCATTTGTGTCATACTTGCTAATATGTTACAAATGTGGTAGTTGGTGTAACTTGTACTCCAAACAAAGAACTATGATGTGTACTTTGAGGTCCCTGTCTTCAGATATTACAAGCCAGGCTAGAGGAGATCATGCTGGAAATTTGTGTGACAACTTATAACCATTCATTTCTTTGGAGAAGCTCCAAGTGCCTCTGGGCTAAGGTCAGCCCAGCCTTCTTGGCTTGTATGGTTATCCTCTTAAACTCATCTTGTCTGAATTAGGGTTTGCCTGCTCTATCCCAGTACTCACTCTTATTTTAATATATGCTGCTTGGTTTGTTTCTCCTCAAGTCTGGCCTCTAAAAAGTGGTGTGAGATAAAAATTAATTGTCTCCGTTTGTCAGACCTGCTCTCGGATACATGACAGAAGGGTGTGTTAGAATGAATGAAGGGAATTGGAAGAAATGAAAGACAATAGTGAGAAAGATAATTGAGGATCAAAAGACAGACAATAACACCACAGTGAGAAGAATTTGTGGAAAGCAAATAGGTAGACGAGTGACCAAAAAAGAATAAGGGGAAAAAAAACAAAATGTTGGAGATAGTCAGATCTCTCAGAGCACCTGTGGAGAGAGAAATGGAGTTAACATTTCATTTTGTTGACCTTTCATCAGAATGATACAACCTAGTACTGAGGAAAAGTTGCTGTTAAATCTGTTCCTCTACTCACAGATGCTGCCCTACCTGCTGAATACTTTTTTTATTTCCAGCAACTGTAGTTTTTCACATTTCGAATAAAGGATGTTTTCGATGTTGAGATACTATTCATTCGTGGTTGCTGGCTCTACAGTCTGCAGCTGGGAAATGCATTGTTCAGCTGCTCCAGTGTATGCATATTTAGAATGAGTGACCCAGGATGAGCTTCTGCCCCACAAGAGTTCAACAGTTAGTAAAAGAGACATTTACGGTGTAATGTGGTCCTTGGTATTCTAATAACCATAAATTAAATAATTATAATTCAATGTTCATGGCATTTTGAAGAAACTGCATGAGACGAAAGAAAATGTTTTATTATCTCTTCAGCAGCTGTTGGTTAAAGATATGATTTTTGATAGCTAAAATAGATTAATGGGTCAGAGTTGAATTTTGACTGAGATAAAGAAAATGGAATTGCAAATATATTGTGTGCCCATTAAATTCCAATTTTATGCTATTTACATGTGTTTTAACTGGCGTGGTAAGTTGTTAATTGGCAATTTTGGAACTGACCTCTGATGTTCTCAGACTGTTCATCTGCAACCTTAGCAAAACAGTACAGATGTTATTGCTAGATTTCTGTGGCTTTTCAACTATCATGGCAGAGTAACAAGGGAATTTCTGCACAAATAATTTAGCAAATCATGGAGATTTTTAAAAAATTTAAGCACCATTGAGGTACAATTATTATTTGACATTTTGAACTGTCAAGAATCAATTTTATTTTGCTTTGTGTCTTTTTAGGGATCCAACATAACAGATTCATGCACTGAAATGCTGATGCAAGGGACTTTGCTGAAAATTTCAGCTGGGAATATTCAGGAACGAGTTTTCTTCCTCTTTGATAACTTGCTGGTATATTGTAAAAAGAAGCATAGGTGGGTGTTTTTATTTCACTGTTTATGATCTGGAAATGCTTTGAAGTGAACAATACTCCATATGGGGTACATAATTTAAGAGTGGCTGTACTTGTAAGATTTGCAAATCCTTATTTGAGTAACCAGAGGGAATGTTTCTAAGTCATTGAGTACCTGGCCAAAGGTTGTCTGAAGTTAAGTTTAAAGAGAAGTAAATGGGAGTGTATGAAGGTGCTGGTGGGGAGGGTTGGAGCAGTGTATTTCTTTAATTTGTACAGATGCATCAGTTATACATTTAGTGTGTGGTATTATTCATCTTGCACCACAGGTTGAAACTATATGGTATCATATCTAATGTATAAGGAAAATAAAAATATCAAGCTGTTCTCATTGTCTCACATAAGAGTTTAACTGTACTAACTTGCTGAAACATGGGCTATCAAATGTTAATTATGAAGGCTTTATTGCCAGATAATTACAATGATGAATTTATTATTTCAAAATGCTCCAGTCATTTTAATCTTGATTTCAAATGTTAAAACTCAAGCCAATACAGTTATGAATGGTCGACTTATGTACAGCCCATACATACGAATGAGCATTTGGGAGACTGGTGGGATGGATTTGCTGGCTGCTGCAAGGCTGCAGGCATCCTTTGCCATTTGGTAACTCGGTCTGCAACCACATTTCTGACTTGCGAACTGTCTGGGTTATGAACAGTTCATGGGAACATAACCCTGCCATAACCTGGGGAAGACCTGTCAGGAAATTGTATTCTAAGGAAATTACTTGTCTGTTTCCCATTGTGGTTTTTATGCTTTTCTAATTCCTTGTTCTTCATCATCATTCATGTTGGTCAGTTTGCCTCTGTCAGAAAGTTGTGGCTTTGTAGCATACAAGCAGAAAATGTTGAACTGCTGAGGGAGAACAGCACAGTCAGAATTGCCAACTATTGATCAAGGCTTAAATCAAGGCCTTGTCTATCTTCTCAGGTGGTTTGAAAAGATTCTTCAATATGACTGAAGAACTGTAGGGAAATCTTCACTGGTGTCTTGGCAAATATTTATTCCTCAACTACTGCCTAAAAACAGATTATCTAGACATTGCATAGTTGCTGTGGGACTTTGCTGGCATAACTTGGTTGCTGTCTTTCCCTGCTTTATGAAGGAGTAGATTTAAGAAAGATTTTTTTTATTCGATGTGAGGTGTTTACAATGCCTTGAGGTTATGAAAGGGGCTAAATAAATGCAAGTTTTTTCTAAGTGTTTATAGATACAGTTATATAGCTATAATTATCAGCTGCCACTTCATTCAATATTCCACAGTAGAATGAATATTGTCACAATAGAATAAGTCACAATAGAATATACTTGCTTGACTTGTGTGTGCATGGGATGGCAACCTATTTGTTCAAGGAACCTAGATATAATATTTTAAGGCAATGGTTGGATTAAAAATGAACTTGTCAGATGTTTTGCACTAATTTCCATGTTTCCCATGTGCTACATGCCCTCTGGTGTCCCAACCTGTAGGTTAGTTAAAATTTAGCCCAACATTTCCATTCATTTATAAACGTGTATCTAAGGACAATAATAAAGCTGTCTTTTTCATTTTATTACCTTTTTATTATTCCATCCACCTGCTGGTGTTTTTCAATATTCTTTGCAGCAACTTTGAATCGCATCAAGTATCTCAATCTGGTCTGGTAATTGCAGAAGAACAGCTGGCAATTTCATAAGAGCAGTTGGTAATTTCATAAGAGCAGTTGGTAATTCATTGCATATGCCATACGTTTGTTTGAAGTTCAAAAGATCCAAGATGGATAGGCTTAATTTTATACTTCCTGTTCTCTGATCATTTTGATTTTTAAAACTTTCTTATTGAGCAAACAGTATTCAAAAATAGGAGTCAGAGTGAAAAGGATTTTTTAGTATTTGTTATTGGGGTGTAGATATTGCTGGCAATGCTAACATTTATTGATCATCCCTAATTGTTCTGAACTGAGCAGGCATTTAAGAGTCTTCCACAATCCAGTATGTTCATGGTTCCCATTACTGAGGCTAACTTTAAAAAAAAATCCATATTTTGTTTGTTTACTTGAATTTAGATACGCCAGTTGCCATTGGTGGAATTCAAACTCATGCCTCTGCATCAATGGTCCAAAACTCTGGATGCCAGTCTTAACCACTGCACCATTATAACCAATTTGAAAATAGGCTGACAAGTAAACAAATCTTTTCACTTTGCATTTATCTCAAAATGTCAATTTAGTTCACAGTGATAAAATTGGTTTGTTATGCATTCAGATCATGACGAGAAATTAGATGCATGCACAATCTTGTTGTTGTCTTCTAGTCTCCTTGCAAAGATGCAAGTGGCAAAAATGCTCCATGAGAATTATGAAACAACTGAAATATTTGAAGTTCCACATGACTCGGTGCAACGTTGATCATCTGACATAGGAGTTCTGATTTTAATTTGTCCCACGTGGGGTTTTGCGGGCCATTTTAAATGTTGGGCACATAACATATTTTACAAGTTATCGGCCTGCAGTTTTAACCAGGCAGAGTTCCAATGGCAGATGATCCTGTTCATGTCATTGTTATCATTTATCTTCTCCATCCTCCCTCCATTTCCTTCCCTACTTTCTCAGCATGTTATTCAAATCTGGGGAAACTATGATCCTTCATTATTACTGCAGGAAGGTATTAGTTACACTACAAGCATTAAAAGTAATTTTGTCAAGGTCCAGTTACATTGTTGATCCTCTTTTAACCACTGTGAAATTGCATGGGAAAATTAGAGAAGAAAACACTTGCTGCTTTCCTACATATTATGTGTTTGACTCTGTGTCTACTGGAGCAGGGCAGGTGGTGGGTGTGAAGTGCTCTTCCAAATCTTTCAATAATTCAACCTCAGGAAAATATAATTATCCCAGTGGCTGATTTCCCTTTCTCATATTAACCATTCAGTGTCCAAATGGCATTGCATTATAATTGTTGAAGAATGAGAAATTTTGTTGCATATTCTGATGACACAGAATTAGGATGTACTTGAATAAATCAAATTCATTCAAGATCTGAAATAACAATCAAAAAAATTGACTTTACTCCTATTCACAAGACTAGATTTAGACTGAGTCCCATTAGTAAAACAAGGCTGTACACAAGAAATTAAAAACAGAAAATTCTGGAAGTAGTCAGCAGATCAGGCAGCATCTGTGGAAAGAGAAACAGAACTAATGTTTTATTGGAATTGATGGAATTTCATCAACCTGAAACATTAACTTTGTTTCTCTGTCAGACCTGATGAGTATTCCAGCATTTTCTGCTTTTTAATGCAGATTTTTGTTATTTGTTTATTTTTGAACTCTGTAAGCATTATATGTTATATCCATCTCATGTTTATAACATCATAATCACCAAAAACATATCATTTAAATACTATTCCTGTTGCTCAAGGAATTCTTATAGTAAATACATTATACGACATGCTCTTGATAATTCAGGACTAAATCAAGGCTCCATAAAACTCAATTTATAACATGATTGGAATGAACTCTGTAAAGGAGGTAACCTAGATTTGTGACCCATTGAATAAAAGATGCTGTGATTAAACTTGCAGACGCTTAAAGAATACCTCACACCCAAAGAAAGTACCTGATGGACATCGGTATCTTTTTCGTGGCAGAATAAATACAGAGGTCATGGAAGTGGAAAATGTTGATGATGGAACAGGTATTTATTTTTCACATTGCTTGAACAGATGTTTAAGGATTTTATTTATTTTATCTATGTGATGGATTCAAAATGTCACCAAATATAGATATTATATTGGTGGTAATATCAATGCAACTAAATTTTATTTTGACAGTTAAATATTAACTTCAAATAGTCAAAAATTAAAGATCAACTGTGGATCTGACAATGGACATGCCTTTGAGTATTCAGCTGAGTTGAACATCTTAAGTATCAATAATCTGCAACACAATTGTGGATGCTGTTTTGATTATTAGAAGGTTAAGAAGCTTAAAATGCAACATTCAGCTTTGGAGAATGCATTCAGGCAAACATAGGACAGGACTTGACGGAAATCATGGCAGGCAATTGCTGACATTCAGATAGCTGAGGGAGGCTAAATTCACTTAGCCCTATAAACAGGCATGGAGATCATGTGTGATAAACTTCTCCATTCAATGTAATCTAGATAGCCCATCAACTTAATACAGGCTACTCATTACAATGATTGTAGCATCCATTTAGGGTTAAGTGTGCTATTCCTCATATGGACACCAGCAGTGGAACAGTTTCATGAGTTATAGCCAGCCTCCACTACTGTAAATTAGGAGCAAATCCCATAATCACAATAAGCCTTTCAGACATGTGGAGGGAGTAAGAAAAAGCTAAGCAGTTCAGTGCCAGGAGTCGAGCACCGAGGGTCTGGATACAGAAGTCCTGAAAGATTAGTGAACTCGCTCGGCAGTTAAGGGCAGTAAATGCACCTTCAAATTCCATATTTTACCTACAGCTCCACTTCCCAGGCACTGTTTAATCCATAACACCCTGACATTCACTGACTAACCATCTGTATGAATCAGGAGGTGAAAATAAATAATAAAAAAAATCCCTGTAACACTTGAAATCTAAAGTACAAACAGAAAATGCTAGAAATACTCAGCAGGTCAGGCTGCAAATGTAGGAAGAGAAACAGCTGATGTTTCAGGTTGAACTGGGAAGGGGACAAAAGAAGCTTATTAAGCTCCAGGGAGGGTGCGGGATGGGAGGTATCCTCCTGCTCTTGACTTCACAACTCCTACGTTGACCACATGACCTTATTTACAGTTTATCCCCATGGTTACCCCAGCTTTACCCTATTAGAGACATTCCCCTCTCCCCTGCCCTGCTGGAGTGCCTGGAATGCACTGCCAGGGAAGGAGGTGGAAGCGGATACAATAGCAATGTTTAAGAGGCGTCTAGGCAGGCACATGAGATGCAGGGAATCGATGATATCGACCATTTGCAGGCAGATGGATTAGTTTAAATTGGCATCATGGTTAGCACAAACATCATGAGCTGAAGGGGCTGTTCCTGTGAGGTATCATTCTATGTTCTTTTGTTTCCTTCCCGACTCCCACAGATGTGACCTGACATGCAGAGTTTTTCCAGCATTTTCTGTTTGCAATAATCAGGAATTCTACCTGAGGGAGTTACATGATTCATTGTATCCACATTTACTCTGCACTGTTGCAAAACTCCCACCCACTCTTCACAAACTGCACATCTCCAGCTGTTGAACTGTGGCATTACATTAATCAAATGCATTGTATGGAACTCACTTGACACATATTCTTATTTCTCATTGGACAGTATGTAAGATTTTATAGATGACTGATTCAGCCAATCTTCTCCACAAGTTAATGGCAGTGCATTTTATTAGTCCATACAAAGTTAACATAAGTTAACATTGAAGAGTGAATTTTCAACACCATCATAGAAATTATAATTCCTGTCAAGTATTGACTAGAGAGAATGTTCACTGCAGATACTGACTGAGATCTGCAAAAAGTTCAGCAGAATTAATGGAGTTGGTTTAATCCTTTTGGTTAGACTTAACCCTATTTAAATTTCTCTTGGACTCAAGGTACCTACGTTCCTGTTTATGTTGGGCTATTTTGACTGCACTTTATTCTATCTAATTTCCAATGAAAAGTATGCTCATTTTCACCTGTAAACTAATTATAAATTGCTCATGTCAAGCATCTTGATGCTCGGGATTTATGTTGGTGACTTGCCTTTTGTCACCAAGCTCCTGCCATGATGCTTTAATTGATGCTTTAAATGCTTACCAATTCAATTTGATTTTTTTTGCCTGACATCACAAAAGGGCACACAAGATGGCCTGATTCATCACAGACAGTCAGAGTGACATGTTCATTAGCTTCCTCCTGTTTCCCATGGATCACTTCTCATACCTGGGAAGCCACCTCTCAAGGAAAGCAGATGTCGATGATGAAGTTCACCTATTCCTTTATTGTGCCAGCACAGCCTTTGGTCATCTGAGGAAAAGAATGTTTGAAGATTAAGATTCAAACCAGAGCTAAGCTCATGGCCTTCTAGACCATAATGATCCCTCTGCTCCATCCTTCTCTATGCTTTGAAAACACCAACCACGTGGCAGGCACTTCACAGAACTGAGAAGATAACACCAGTGCTTTCTCAAATAAATGATAAATAAAACACTTTCAGTATCCCCTTCCAAGCCAATATTTCTAACATCAAGGGTCTGGTGAAGAGGGTGACATCATCCAATGCCTGATATTAGCACTCTACTTCAAGCTCCGTTGTGGTAAAAGATTTTTGGGAGGGCAGAGGAAACATTTTAAGGATATTTCTAAAGCTTCGTTGAAAAATGTAACATTCTCATCAAGTCATGGGAATCTCTTGCTCTTGGCTGTTCAAAATGGAAAAGGAACATCAGGAGATGTACTAGAACTTGATGTCCAGACTTAGGAACAGCTTCTTCCCTACTAAAAATAGAAAATGCTGGAAGTAATCGACTGGTCAGGCAGCATTTGTGGAGAAAGTTAGAAATGAAGCAGTTATTTCAAGTTGCAGAGAAAGGGAGTGGGATGGAGAGATCAAAAGCAAAGGCATTCAGTTATTTTTGCCTCTCTTCTGGTTCAGATTTCATTTCTCTTTTCCTGTTTCTTCTCCAGACAAACCTTTACCATCCTTTTTCAGCAGGCAACACTGTGTCATTCAGTCTCTTCAGGTCTCTAACCTATCACTGATCTTGTGTTCTATCCAACTTTTCTCCTTGCTCTGTATCTTGAAACTTGTTTCATTTTTTACTTTTCCCAATTCCAATGAAAACTCATTCCAGGCCATCCCTGGATAATGAATGGATTCCATTTTTACAGACATCCATAAGTCAATTTTATCCATAAGTTGGAAAATACACAAAAATCACTGAACATGGTAATCATATCTCCACAGTATTGTAATGAATGGCATCAAAGCACATAAGGCTGATAAGAAAGAACAATTACTAAAAGTGGAGGGAGAGAGGAAAATAGTTCTGCTGTTCATAAATGAACATATGTACATACTTAGGACTTCTGAATTTAATAGTATTATGGGAGTTTGTTCACATGTAGGGGATGTCCATATGTCAGGAGTTCCTAACCTGGGGACTGCCTGTAATCTAAATGTTATCTTTCCTTCCCTCTCCCTAGATGTTGCTTGACCTTCTGAGTATTTGCAGTTATCCCTGTTTTTATTATAAATGCTAGGTTAATTGGCTTATAGACCCCTGGGTTCCCTCTCTTGTCTTTCTTTAAGTAATAGAATAAGCAATTTTATTTTCCAATCTAAAGAAGCAGTTCTGAATCCAAGAGAAACTTGCAATAAAAACAAACACAATGTTTGACCCATCTCCTATGAAACCCTTATTTTGGGCCTTGATCATTCTTTAGTGCCATTATTTTCTTCAGTGCAGTTATTTTGTTTTTGGTTATTTTGGTGAGAATCTGAATCAACTTTTAAGTTCTTTTAAATGTTCAGTCTGCTGTTATAAACACTGATGCAAAGGAAACACTCAATGTGTACACCATTTTGTATTCCAATTGAATGGACCTTCGCTGAAGTTTGCATTGTAAAATATTTTCCAACAAAAATGAAGTAGCATGAAAAATGAACATCCAAAAAGTATCTTCTTGCAGCATTGAAAAATCAAATTTAAGTAATTTCAGATTTTGTTCAACAGCTAACATCATACCACATGTCTAGAAACTTTTTATTTGGTTGAGATAAAAAAAACATCACTTTTATCGTGGGAATTAAATGGGTTATCTATTTGTTCACATACATTCATTTACATATTCTAATGTTTTTCAATTAATTTCTGAACTCGCTTATTTTCATTCAGAACCTCCTGCCACAGAAGTATAACTGACTGCAATTGCTGCCTTCACCAACTTGGTGCTTTGAACATTATGACTAATGCAATGCAAACATTGAATCATGGAAAAAGTCCATGATTGGGTGGGATTTAGAAAACAGTGTTCAAGGAAATTGTGAGCTTCTACCCACAGGACAATTTTTCTTTGATTAGCATTCTCCACAAGGATGTGGGAAGGAGAGAAAACCAAAATGTTTGGCTCGTTTGCCAGATTTTAGAATTAATCTGTAAACATAATAGCTAGGCAGGAAAACTAAGGCCATTTTACAGATGATTTGTGTGATAGCCACATTCAGGTAGGTTCTTCATTGACTACAAGGGACCCAGGGAAGCCTTTTAAACCACAATTAGTACATTCGTTCCTTCCATGTGCAGAAAACAGAGTTGTCATAAGAGTAAAGAGACATGCGGAAGAAATTTAAAAAAAACAGCAGTTTACAAAATTATTGCAGTAATTTTCCATAGCATCTGAACTATACATATTTTGATTATCTGTGTTATTTTATTCACCATGAACGTAAACATATTAAAATTATAAATAAAGCATATTTTACAAGTGTAAGCTCTGGGACAGAGCCTCACCCACCAAGACTTGCATTGGAAAGTAGTTGGCCCACTGCACCATTTTCATGAGATTTGCCCAGCAATTTCTGTACTTTTCAAGTCTTTCACAGGTCCAAATTTGCAGTTGTTTGGATGTTTAGAAGGAAAATACTTCTAAGACAGTCATGCAGCTGGATATTTTCTGCTTTGCTCTTGAGGATATTTGATTAGTCATGTAACTATGAATGGAAGTCTTAATTTGTAGATGCTTTGAACTGGTGGAAAGAACAGCTTTGTTTACAAGAAATGCTTGGTCCAGAAAAATATCCAGCAACATTTAAAAATAAGTTACAATCTTGTTACACAAAGTGACCAAGGCAACAATTCTTTCATGATTTATTAACAGTTGAAGCTATTCAGCTCCATAAATCAAAATATTACAAGAAAGGAGATAAATAAGGAGCTAGAAATTCTTCTATGTAATGCCATACTTTTGCGCACCAATCACAATCAAATCAAAAGCAAGTGTGTGATTTGCATGCTCATTGAAGCAGTGACATCAACACCTGCCTTGACTTCACTTGCACAAAATTCATCTGTATACTTGTGAACAGTGAATGGCATTGGGTGCTTACACCAAAGCAAAGGTTAACCAGCAAGTTGACACCAATTTCAGTGATAATTAAAGGGGACCTTGCTTCCTTGTTTGCTTTATGGAGTCTGAGGTATTAATATACTGACTCCTCAGACTATATCTACCATCTAAACGACACAGTGGGCGTGTAATAGAATACTCTCCACTTGCCTGGGACAACTCGTACGTTACTCACCAAGCACAGTACCATATGGGACAAAGCATCCTACTTAGGCAACATTTGATCCACTACCTGAAACGTTCATATCTTCCACCTCCGGTGCATTATGGCTGCAGTGTACGATTTTATTCATATACAGAATGGAGAAGATTGCTAAAACCAAAAACTTACCGAGGGTTGCTCTATTGAAAATACTTCTTTAACTGAACGTATACAATATCAGGAAAAGTTTGAAATCTGGATAGGTACAAAGTTTTTGAGTGGTGGGACGGAGCTCCTGATGGGAAACCTTAGGTTTTTCCCAGCTATTGTAAGTTTTAACTTTTATTTAAGAGCCCTGCCTGGAATTAAGCCTGATTGACAGGCTTGGTTTCCAGTTGGGCAGAGAGCATTCTGGAACAGTCCTTAGCCACTTGTAAGGCCTGGCAACTTCTGGTTGGAACAAGGAGGAGGGGATCCAATTCTTAACCCTATTAGGTGGTGGATATTTGGATACTGAGGGAGTTGATCCCATTGTAAGGTGGGTTCTGATCCTGGGGTGATCAGTCTACTGCTGTTCTGATTCCTTGTCTGTGGGTGGGTGGAGTGGGTGTGTTACCAATCTGATGGCAGGGAAGCAGGTGGGGGTATGGGAGAGATTGCCCAAAGGCAGAGCTGCAAGGCCTCTCAACATTTCCCTGAAGCTATCCTCAATACATTTTTAGGTGTTCTGGAAAAAAAAACATGCAAGGGAAGTTATTTGTATTTCTATCAGCTTTAATCTGATATTCTAATAGCCCAAACCATTTCCTGGGAGTAGGTTTGCTATCTCTGCCTTGTCCGGCTTTGTTTAGAAGTGGGAAATTTGGAAATGAACTTGAGATTTATTTTTTACATTTCTGCTGACTGCATCCCACCAGTTTTCAGTGGATAAAGTATCCCTCTTTCAAGTGGTTGGAATTTTTCCATGTTTGCAAAGTAGTGCGCTAGACTGAAGGAAAGAAAAATATTTGATGTCAGTGTTATTTAAGAAACATTATGTAGTGTCATAAATTATTTGATATGATCCCTTGGTCCGCTTCCTGGAATATGAACCAGTGAACCCAGCTGATGAGAAAATGGCTACATTACTGATGCAGTTTGTCTTTTTTTTCCAATTAATGTTGAACAGTGTAATGTTCTTGGATTGATGAGGGCGAGATAACCTCTGCTACTAATGACTTGTTGAGGTTTGATGTTGTTGTTCTTTGTGTTGCATTTATTCAGCTATGCGTTTCTCACAACTGAATGAAGACCTTGCAATTACATTCTGAAACTAAGTATTTTCAGTATTGGTTAACTGAGTAATTCAACATCTCTTGTCACTTTACACTAATTTATGCCATATATTGTGGATGATCAAAGAAGTAGAAAAAATCAGATCATAGTTTTTCAGAACTTGCGGTATGTGATATTTTAAACATATTCCTTTTGTTAGAGTTTAGAATATAAAACAATGTGTATAATTATGTTCTTTTCTCTAGCGGATTATCATAGCAGTGGTCATACGGTGATCAATGGTTGGAAAATACATAACACTGCCAAAAATAAATGGTTTGTCTGCATGGCAAAGTCATCGGAAGACAAACAGGAATGGCTGGAGGCCTTTCTAAAGGAACGAGAACGAAGAAAGAGTAAGCTGTATAACTTTACAATTCGTTAAACATTAATGAAATTAAAGAATCTCTTCTCTTCTGAGTTTCTTTGCACTGCTGCTCTCTGACCTCCCATCCATCCTGAACTCCCCTCCCTCCAACCCTTATACCTGCCTCCCTCTCTGTGCTCTGCTCCCAGCTGTGCTCTGGCCCCTTACTCCCAGCTACACACTTGACCATGGACCTGGGGCACATTCTGGCATCCTCCGCTGTCAATCACATGCCTGCTATTGCTCCACATTCTCTCTGCCAGTGATTTAGGAGTTTTCTGCCTAGCCATTTCTGAGATGAGGCATTTAAGACAGAAGCAAGTGAGTGTGGCTACAAATGGCAGTCCTCTCTTAGTCAGCTCACGGTCTGCTGGACAGTAATAATCCCTGCTTTCCTGCATGCTTCTGAAGCTAAGGCTACTTACAGAGGGCACGTTTGTAATTCGGGATCTGGTCATTGCTGTCAAAACCAACTTTTATTGCCCATCCTTGATTGTCCTGGTGATGTTGGTGATGAGCTACCTTTTTGAACTGCTGCAGTGCTTCTAATGAAGGAACTCCCACAGTTCTGTTGAGCAGGGAGTTCCAGGATTTAGATCAGTGATATATTTCCAAGTTAGGATGGTGTGTAACTTGGAGGGGACCTTGAAGGTCTTAGTCCTTTTTGGTGGTGGAAGTTGTGGTTTGGGGATTGCTGTCTGATCCTGTGTGAGTGATTGGCATGCATTTTGTATATGGTATACAATGCAACCACAAGGTGCTGGTGGTGGAAGGTGTGAAACTTTAGTATGGTTAATGGTGTGTCGAACAAGTGGGTTACTTTGTCCCGGATTGTGTTGAGCATCCTGAGAGTTGGTGTTGCTCTCATCTAGATAAATGGAGGGTGTTTCATCGTACTCCTGGCTTGTGCTCAGTAAATGGTAGAAACGCCTTTGCTGTCTCCTGGTGAGTCTCTTATTGCAGGTTACCCAACATCTGATCTGCTCCTGTAGCCATGGTATTTGGCTAGTGTGGTTGAGATTTAACTTGATTCAGTTACTCATTGTCATCAGTCATTATGACTTTGAGTGATCTCAATGGTATTTTAAAAAAGAACCCTTCTTAATTATTTCAAAAGTCAAAAACAACGTTAGACAGCTTTGTATGTGATAATACCAGTGTGAAACAAAGTGTAGAAAAGCAATTTTGATGAACAAAATTATTGTATTGCCTACTTTATGCATAACAATTGTAAGCCAAGTGGCTTCTTATATTGGAGTAGGATGGGAGAAAGCCAGGACTGTATTCTCCCTTCCTCCCTCTCTCTACCATCCTGAGGATACAAAGGCTTCCCAAGAACTGGCTCAGAATGGACAATGAAAATTATAGGAACTGGGCACAATGTCAATGCTTTGACCTCTTTTCCACCACCCCCCACCACCCCCATCCACCTCCATCTTCGCTGGATGGATAAAGTTAATATTCAGAGCTAACTTCTCTTTTCAAAGAATAGAATTTTCTTTTTTGAATTTGTTTTCTTTTCTCACAAGGGCACAGAACATAAGGAAGTAGGAGCAGGATAGACCACCTGGACCCTTAAGCCTGTCCTGCTATTCAAAATGATTATGTGTGAACTTACTTAAGCCTCAACTCTTCTTCTGTGCCAGTTCCACACATCCTTCAATTCCCTGATCTTACAAAAAAAATTATCTATCTTCTCTTTAAGAACATCTAATGATCTGGCCTCTACTGCCCTCTGAGGTGGAGAATTCCACAGATTCACCACTGTGGGCAAGAAGTTCCTACACACTTCAGTTTTAAATGACAGCACCCTGTCTTGTAACTGTGTCACCTTGTGGAAACATCTCAACATCTTCCCTGACATGATCGCTTAACATCTTGTATGTTTCAATAAGATCTACCCTGAAGCTTCTCAACTCTGAAGAAGACAGATCTAACTTTTTCAGCCATTAATGATAGGACAACCCTCTCATTCCAATAATTAGCCTCACGTATCTCTTCTGGGCTGCTTCAAATGCCGGTGTGTCCCTTCTTAAATATAGGGACCAAACCTGTATACAGGACTTCGGGTTAAACCCCACCAATACTGTACAATATTTCTCTATTTTTAAACTCCAATCCTGTAGCAAAAAAGTCCATATACAGAATGGAAACAAGCCTTTTGGACCGCCAAGTTAACCACCCACCTACACTCATCCTGCATTAATCCCATGTGTTATATCTCCCACATTGTCATCAACTCCACCAACCAACCCCACCCCACCCCCCAGCAAGGATTCTACCACTCACTTACATAATAAGGACAATTTACTTTAGCCAATTAACCTATCAATCCACTCACCTTTGGGATGTGGGAGAAAACCAGAGAACCCAGAGGAAACTTACACAGTCACAAGGAGAACGTGCAAAGTCCACACAGACAGCACTGAGGTCAGGATTTAATCCGGGCCCTTGGCACTATGAGACAGCAGCTCTACTAGCTTTGCCATTATGCCACCAAAGACCTGGGCAATATATCTTTTGCCTTATTATTTGCTGCACTTGCATGCAAACCTTTTTGGTTTCATACACAAGTTCCCTCTGTATTCCACTCATTTACAGTTTGTTTCTATTCGATAATAGTTCTCAATTTGGTTCCTCCTACTAAAGTGCATAATCTCACATTTTCCTTCATTTTCCAGGTTTTATCCATCACTCAACCAATCTATATTCATTTCCAGAGCCCAAGATCATCTTTGCATCATGCCCTCCCATCTATTTTTGTGTCGTCACTCTGCTGCCTCATCCAAATGATCAGTTTTGCTGGTAAATAATTGAGGGCCAAGAAGTGATCCTTGGAGCATGCAACTAGTTACATCTTTCCAGCCAGAAAAAGAATGTAAAGAAAGCTGTTAAAACCAGTCTTCAGTCCATGTTAACACACTTCACCAATACAGTGAGCTCTTATCTTGTGTACCAGCACTTTATGTGACACTGTCACGAACCAGCAACAGAAGAAACACACTGAGCATGATTCAGTGTTAAAAACTATTTTATTAATCACTACTTATGACCATACATAAAATAAAAGTAAAAATGTTAGTATGTTAGAATTCAAAAATGTTAAACCTTGAACGTTAACCCCAAAACTAAACTCTTCGTGTGTGTGTGTGACAAAGTCCCAAACTCCAAGTTCAGGAATGGTTCTTAAAGTTCAGTTCCGCAAGCCATAAGGTGAAACATGAGCAAGGGCTTCTTCAACAACCACTGTTGTCTGAAGATAAGACGTAGATGTAGAGAACATAGGGAGAGTAATTACGAAATCCAAATGTTCCACGATGGAACCCAAACGACACTTCAGTGTTTACTCGGTAGTGACTTCCTCACCCCGAAAAGCATCCGAATCGTGGTCGTCCACACAAATACCTGTTTCCTCCTCCAGGTCAGCAACAAAGTGAACTTCACTGGATTACTTCCAAGTTCCATACATGGATTTCAGTGGCAGACACAGTTATTGTTTCTCATGCATTGATAGAGAAAACTAGCAGGCTGGTGTCTCTCTCCCTTCTCTCTCTCTTCTTCTGACTTCTTCAACAACGTCATTATGTCCTTTATCTTCTATTGACATAAGCATGCCACACACACACACACACACACACACTCTATCTAAAAGGGACATTCACTGAGTCCGTAACAGACACCTTATCAAATAGGCGACTATTCTCCATGTAGGTAGGTTGTCCAGTTCAAGTACCCTGTGAACTACTTCAATGCCAGTTTGAGCAAATGTTTTTCAGTCTGAGATTTTGTGGGTTCACTGGAGCATCTATCTAGCCATCATGGATTGGAATAATCTTCTTAGGTTTTCCTCTTTCTTCTTGTTTTCTATTTTACGGTCTGAGAATAGGACAACAGTTTATTTATGATTTATCATGATGATTTCCCATTATATTGCTTTTATATTTGAATGTTTTCTGAGTCTTAAACTCTACTTTTCAATGAAAATCAGATTTTGTTTTTTTTTTAAGGCTTCCTTTTTGACCAGTCGAGATTCTCTTGGGCACCCCAACATGTTTTATGTAACTGTAATTCAGATAAAAAAACTATGGATCAAAAATTTTGGAGGACAGCTCAGAAATGTCTTTTTCTACTCTCTACATGATTGGAAATGGCATAGAATGACTTGATTACATTGAAAAAATGCCATAAAGTTTTAGATTCTGTGATGTGAAATTTGCAAAACTGCTTTGTCATGTTCTTGTGGGTTTTGATGCATTCCATGTCTATTATTTTATTGATCATGGCAGGATTGCGCAGCTACTGGCATTTAGCCTCACAGCTGCCACCTTGGGATCCCTTTAAAGATACATGCAAAGCCAGCACTATTTCTCCAACTCCTTGAGAATGCTCTTCTTCAAGAATGGCTGCTACACTATAAGAAAGGGAAAAAAGAATTGTTCCATTGTCTGAGAGACATCTGGGCAGGCTGGTGGAGAAAATTATTTGCTGGTGGGATGTCTTCTGTGCTGGGAGTCATGGAGACCCTAAGGGGTCACAATCAGGCACTTTTGACAGGAGGATTACAGGGATGTATCTATCATGAATGCATTGTATGAATGCCTGTACATTGGGGACACTTGCAATGAAGCTAAATCCCTAAGTCTATTCTACCTGCTCTTGTGGGCTGAAGGAAAAGTAGATGGAGTATCTGTTTGAGTATGGAATTGACATGATTTCCCTAAACTGTGAGATGTGGCATAGATCATCAACAGCACCGTTGAATGATCCTGGGATGAGGAAGCTGAGAATGACACTGACCTCAGCTTTGACCATGAGAGTAGGCCAGGCACACGACTTAGGCTGTATTTGAAGTCACAGGAGCTCACAGATGTCAGTGAACAATAGAACATCAACAATAGAAGCCGGAGTTGGCCATTTGCCCCATGATGCCAGCTCTTCCATTCGGTAAGATCATGGCTAAACTTTGAGCTCAGTGCTGCTTTCCTGCACCATTTCCATACCTCTAAACTCTTGATATCTAAAAATCTATAGATCTTTTGTCTTGAAAATCTTCAGTGACTGAGCTTCCAAAGTTCTCTTAAATCTGGAGTACTGTGGAGTGTGCCTGCAGAACCCTGTGGAGTAGACTGGCAAAGAATACAATTTGAGTGTTGGCCCTTGAGTAGCATGGTTTCAGGGGAAACAGCAATCATGAAATCTGGTTGTTCTATGAATAAGCAAGGACTGAGATTTTTCAGACTGTTAAGGTTGAATCTCATGCCAGAGTTGAAAACTGGGAATTTCCAGAAAAGTTTAAATTCCCAATTTTCAACTCTGGCATGAGTTTCAACCTTAACAGTCTGAAAAATCTCAGTCCTTGCTTATTCATAAAACAACCATGTTTTACCATGCAAAGGGGACAATAACTGGTTGCCATGCTGCTCTCCTCCAAGTTTAACCTATTCTTAATGGCAAAGCATCGTTTTCTGTTCTGTGTTAAGAACAAGCCGATATTTTTTCCGGAAACGTGGAACAATGAAAAGTGTTGAAAAGTAAAGGATGTTGGATTCTACTCACTAGGTTTGAAGCTAGGTGTGGAACAAGATACCTGGATGATGATCTCTGAAAAAGGGGAAAAACTTTACCACATGCTGTGTAAAGAGGAAAATTTAATCAAAGACCGAAAACGGAAACTCAGCACATTTCCAAAATGCTTCTTGGGCAGGTAGGATATGAAATTTTAATATCACCTATTACAGCAACTTATTTAACCCTATTTTTTTTTTCTCTGACAGTTTTCTCCATTTTGCTTCTATTTTGAGAATATTCTGCCCATCATAGGAAAAAATTCTCATGGCATTCACTGTCCTTGAATACTTTGATAGATATGTGACTGTTGATTGTGGGTGTTTAAAAGCTATTCAAGAGAGGGTGCCAAGATAGTTGAATTTATCCTCATCCAATGCTCTTGCATATGCTTTTTGACAAGCATCAGTGATAAGGAAAAGGAAACACAAATAATTTTTGCGAAGTGATGGGATAGATGCTTATTTAGCACCGTAGCCATTGCCCTGGCTGAGATTAGTCTGAGGACTGGAGAGATGGGTTAAAGTTAAAAGTTCGTGGGCTGCATTGCTTAACTACTTGATAAAAAGTTCTTTCCCAATAAAGTGGTTCTGACACAGGCACCATTTCTCCTGCTCTTGTTGAACTTGCTCTCATGTGTGCTGATTATGCAAGTATTATGTTAGCAGCATTATTTATTCATTTTTGGGTTTCTGTAGACTTTGTACATCACTGGCAAGACCAGCATTTATTAACCATTCTTCATTGTCCTCAAGAAGGTGGTGGTGAGCTGCTGTCTTCAATTCAGGTGAAGGTACTCCTACAGTGCTTTTTTTTTGGATGGATTCCCAAAATTTAGATCTGGCAATGATAAAGGACTGGCGATATATTTTCAAATCAGGATGATGTATGATTTAGAGTAGATCCTGCAGGTGGTGCCCTTGCATTTTGGTGGTAAAGGTTGCAGTTTTGGGAGGTGCTGTCAGAGTAACTTGGTCAAGTAAATGCAGTGTACTTTGTAGATGGGAAACACTGAAGCCATTGTGCTCCAGTGATGCAGGGAATGAATGTCTAGGGCTGTTGGTGGTGTGCCAATCAAGTCAATTGCTTTGTCCAGAATGGTATCAAGCTCCATGAAAGTTGAAGCTACACTCATCTGGGCAAATGGAAATTATTCCAAGGGTTGTAATAACCTTTCAACTTAGAGGAATGGAGTTGACGACATAATATTGCTCTGTTTCTACTGAGAAATTTTAGTCGTTTTTTTTTCTGTTTGTTTTTTTTTGAAATTTTTTTTTGTTTCGCTTAGTTTGGTTTGATATATTGTTTATAATTTTTCTTATTGATTTGGGGATTTTTTTTTCTTTCTTTTATATAATCTTTTTCTTTCCTTTTATATTATATTCACTTACTAAGAGATCATTGGATTTACAGATTTTTTATATTTTAATGTTCTTTATGATTATCTATGCCATGATTGTTCTCCTGATCTCTTTGTATTACATGTACAAAACCATTGATGTTATATATTAAATCTGTATTAATTTGAAAACTAATAAGATTGAAAAAGAAAAGGAAATTATTCCATTATGGACCTCAGTTGTGCCATATAGATGGTGGAAAGGCACCACCCACACACTTCACCCACTGGATACCTTCCCCAGTTTGGTTCCATTTGCTCTTCATCTTTCCCTTAATGGCTCCCATTATCACCTTCCTTACTTATCAGATTTCAGTGCTGGTAGACTTTTTTTTCCCCGCTTACACCCTCTAGCCTCTGTCTCAATCTTAACTCTCTCCTCCCCCCCCCCCCCCCCCCAACCTGGCTCCATCTTTTTTTTGCTTGTTTGCTTTCACCTATCACCCACCTGTCTCTGTCTCCCAACTCCACTCCTCCCCCACTTGTCTCCTTCTGCCCAACATCCTTCACCCCGCTTCAGTTCACTTATCATCTATTGGCCCCTGCCTCATTCCCTCCCCTTTCCTCTACACCAGCTAACTTCCCTCTCCACTCTCAGTCCTAATGCAGGGTCTCAACCAAAAACGTCAACAATTCCCTTTGTCCCACAGATGCTGCTTGACCCACTGAGTTTCTCCAGTAGTTTGTTTTGAGTGTGATGAGTGCCTTGATGCTAAGGATGTGGCCTGGAAGAGAACATCGACATATTTGTCTGTCTGAGTGAATTTTGCAGTGGTGGCATTGGTGGTACAGAGCTTTCAGGTGCCTGCTGTAGCTTATCCACATTGCCAAGGCATACAGGAGACCAGGCGTCACTATTGCCTGCTAGATTGTGAGCATGCTGAGCATAAATGCTTGGTCTTAAAACATACTTATCCTCAATAAAATGTAGATGGCTGGCATAATGGAAAGTAGTGGTGGATTTTGTTACTGATGTCCACCTTCACTGAGAGGTAGGTCACGGAGTACAGAAAGTGGTATGAATTTACCAGGCTCTTGCTACGAATCTTGATTTTGGGGGATGATTTGTGGCTGAGGCAGTTTGGTACAAGACCTTTGTCTTCCAGATGTTTATTGTTAGGGTGTGGGACCCATTCTGTTGTAGACATCAGTGAATGAATCAATGACTACTTGGAGCTCAGCCTTTTTAGAATACACCTGGAAGAGTTGTCTGCATAGTGTAAATTGTTCACTATGGTTGGGGTAATCTTAGTTCTGGAGGGGACGTGATGATGGATGAACAATTCCTGTTTCTCTTGGAGATTAACTTTACTACATCAAGGAGCTTATTGCGGGTGGATTCCAGGCCTATTGTTGTGAGAAGAGGGGTAGTGCATTAACACAACCGTATTTGATCCCAGTCTCCACTGGGAATGAGTCTGTAGTGAACCCATTGATGAGAATCATGGCTTGCATGAAATCTTGTATTAGACATAGAATGGTAATGTACTTCTGAGGATAGCCAATTTTGCAAAGGGTACTCTATAACCCCTCAATGTTGTGAAGTTGAAAAAGGTCTCAGGTGGTGGTTGGTCCTTGTCCCTGCATTTTCTCTGAATTCATCGTACAATGAAGGTCACAGTTGTACTTTGTGACAAAGGAATCAACACTGCATCTCTCAGAGGAGCTCTTTGGCCACTCTGAGGTGGTAGTTGAGGAGGAACATTGCAATGAATTTCCTTGAGGCAGAATGCATGGTGACTTCTCAGGCATTACCACAGTTGGAGATGGTCACTATTACTGCCTCTCTGAGACCTTCTGCATGCTCTCCTCTTAACTGCAGGAGAAGAGATCATATATTCATACTAGAAGTAGATCTATCCTATGATTTAGTACTTCAACAGAGATTCTGTTTGCTTCAGAGGCTGTGTTATTTTTCAGCTGTCAGATAACCTTTTCAACCTCTGCACTGCTGGGACAGTACTAAGATTGTGCTGGATAGTGCCTTTTTGAAGGGACAAGGGCATGCATCAAAGATGTTCAGTGTGCTCCTACTAATTGGTGCTGACTCCTCAATGATGATAAGCCATTCAGCTCTCTGCAGGGTGGGTCCTTGGGTGTTTGATCTTGACAGTGTGAAGAATCCATGTATGTTATGTAAATAGTCTAGCTGTTGGATCTCCTGCTCTGTTTCCACCAGACATCAAGGAGGTCTAGAGACTTGAGGTTTCACAGTATCACAGCAGCTTGGTGTAATCCTAGAAACCATCACCCTTGTTCTGACTATCTGTCAGCTGGAAAAAATCAATGATGAAAGCATGCTTCCTACTCCATTCCACATATATGCCAGTGGAAAGGGCCAGGGCAAGGTGGTCAGAGAGCATTGGAGCAGTGCAGCGGAGGAAGATTTGGACATTTATCAGGCCAACTTTAGCAATGTTTTATTGTCCTCAACCAAATGTATATAATGGTCATCAATAATATTAAAAGAGTGTAGTGGAAACTGCCAATTAAGCCCAAATCCAGAGATTTTTGACAGGATAAAATGCAGCATGAGGCAGATTACTGAGTGACTATTTGGGTCAGTGAGTCACTATAGTTTAGTAGGAACTAAAGACTTGAGTCCTGTTTTATGTTTCTTGTTGCTTTGACACTTTAGTGAGTTTGTCGCATGGCTGATGGAAATTAAAGAGATCAGTAAACCTGAAGAAGGAGTTCACCTGGGCCAAGCACTGTTGGAGAATGGAATCATCCATCATGGTGAGTGATTGTGGGGTTCGTACTTGGCTGATTGGACATATGGAGGATTATTTATTTATTATATATTGTCACAGTGGAAAAACTTTTGGTTAAATGCCATCCAAGCAGATTATGCCATAATAAGTACATCAAGGTAGTAAAAGGAAACCAAATGCAGAATGCAGTGTAGTGGCGACAGAGAGAGTGCAATGCAGGTAAACAAATAAAGTGCAAGTGAGACAACGAGGTAGATTGGGAGATAAAGAATTCATTTTTAGATTATGAGAGGTCCGATCAAGAGTGTGATAACAGCGTAGCACTTACACCAATCCTTTGAGTTTGACCTGACCCTGGCTGGATGGGGTAAAAAAAAAATAGAGCTCACAGAACAATGCAAAAAGCAGAATTTTTATAGAAAGTTTATTAAGCCTGAGCAAATGCCAGAAATAAAAGAATATAATACAAGCACTGTATAAATAATATTCTATTACATGTTATATGTAATTACTGCAGATTAAATGATGAAAGTTACATTCTATTGTGCACTAAAATGACCTCTGCCTTCTGTACCTTGCACAGCTTTTACCCTTAGGTGTACTTTGGATATCCATTCGTAATCACTCCCTCTGACTTAGAATGCAACTCACTCCGACAATTATTCAAAGGAGCCTTTCTCAATTTTGTACAGGCAATGAGCTGTCTGCAGTTCCCTTGCAAGCTATTCTTTAACTTTAAAGTCAAAATCAAAGCGAGTTTATTGTCATATGCACAAGTACATGTATTCACAGGGGCAATGAAAAATTTACTTGCAGTAGCATCACAGGCATATAAGCAGCATTCACGAGAAAAAACATAAATTATGCACAATTTTTACAAGAAAACACAATTAGAACAGAAATATGTCCATTTTAGTGCAAAGTGGTCATAGTGATGCTAAACTGTAGTGATTAGGGTTTTGTCAGTTGATTCAAGAACTGAATGGTAGTTGGAAGTAGCTGTTCTTGAACCTGGTGGTGTGGGACTTCAGGCTTCTGTACTCCTGCCCTATGTTAGCTACGAAAAGATGGCATGGCCCAGATGGTGGGGATCTTTGATAGCTAATATTGCTCACTTTTGCTTTTGGCTGTAGTTGTAATATAAAGTATCAAAGCTGCTTTGCTTAAAGATATTTAGGATGTCTAGTGCTTCCTAGGGACAAAGATAATTTTGCATACTTAAGTTTGAAGTTACCATTTGGTTGTGCATGTATTTGTAAATGTATCTTCAGTTAAGTGTGATTTTCTGAACTTTGTACCAACAGTTCTATGCACAGCAATTAAAGATGTATGTACTTATGAGAAGCATATACATGACAACTGACACAGCAACTTGCATGATATTATTTACCAGAGTTTGAATGTTAAGTAGGTTCATTTAAATGCAAGAACCCTCTTCAGAATTCAAATACTATCACTGTCTAAATGTGATTTGCATTTATAAGTCATAAATGTGGAATTAATTGGTAAATAGCTTTGTATTAGAAATTGAAATGGTAAAAACATCTTAGCAGCTTATGCACATTAATTATTATTAAATTACAGTTACGGTGAATTAATAAATGACATTTATATTGAATTAATTATTATTGTTTAACTGTGCAGTGTTTTAAAACAATATTCTTGTTATCTTTGTGGTTTCTCATTTTGACTAATACACTTTGATATTCAGTAACAGATAAACACCAGTTTAAACCTGATCATATGCTGTACAGATTTCGATATGATGATGGAACATACCATCCAAGGTGTGAAATTCAAGATGTTATTTCTAAGGTACTTATCTCATAAAGAACCTACAACTGCATATTAATATTTTATGCAGTTGAAAAGTTAAAGGAATGAAAGATTATATAGAATTTATGCATGCACTTTTTAAGTAGTTTTATTTATGCATGTTTTAAAGTAGTAATTTTGATACAGTTTTTGCACCCTGACTGCACAATCTTTCATGGAATGAGAAGACATAAGAAAATAAGAAATAGAAGTAGGAGAAGGCCATTTGGACATATGCCTCTTCACTTTTCAATAAGATGATTCCTGATCTTTCACTTCTGCTCGACCTTCTTCACCAGCAGCAGCCAGGTCTGTGGCACCAGGACTGGCTATGAGGGTCAGCAGGGATGGCAGACAGGACTATAGTGATAGGAGACTGAGATTCTGTGGCTGTAAAAGGGACTCTAGAATAGTTCCATGATGCCAGGGTCAAGGATGTCTCTTAGTGGTTGCAGAACATTCTCAAGGGGCAGGATAAGCAGCCAGAAGTCATTGTACACATTGGCACAATTGACATAGGTAGAAAAAGGGATACGTTCCTGCGGAGTGAATATAGGGAGATAGGAAATAGTTAAGAAGCAGAACCTTGAGGGTAGTAATCTCTAGAATACTCCCAGTGCCACTTGCTGTGAAGATAAGGAGGATATGGCAGATGAATGCATGGCTGAAGAGTTGGTGCAAGGGGCAAGGATTCAGATCTTTGGACCATTGGGATCTTTTCTGGGACAGAGGTGACCTGTACAAGAGGGATGGGTTGCACCTGAACTGCAGGGGGACCAATATCTTGGCAGGCAGATTTGCTAGTGCTGCTAGGGAGGGATCCAAAGCAGCAGTGAGGTAGATGTGAGGCTGGATTGAATGGGAACCAGAGCACCAAGTCTGAAAGTGGAAGGATTGAGGGGAAGGTAGATGTCACAACCAGAAAGTCTGCCAGGAAGGACAGGCAGGAGCAAGGTAATATACATGATGGGATGGGAGGGTTGAAGTGTTTATTTTAATGCAAGGAGTATTAAGGATAAGGGAGATGAACTTAAGAGCATGGATCAATACATGGAACTATGATAATGTGGCCATTACAGAGACTTAGTTGAGAGAGGGACAGGACTGGCTGCGTAATGTTCCAGGGTTTTGATGTTTCGAAGAGATAGAGAGGAAGGTAAAAGAGGGGGAGTAGTTGCACTACTAATTAGGGACAATATCCCAGCTGCACTCAGAAGGGATATAATGGAGGGCTCATCCACTGTGTCTAATTGTGTTGAACTCAAAAATAGGAAAGGTGCAATCACTCTGATGGGATTATACTATAGACCACACTGCGCCCCCCCCCCCCCCCCCCCCCACTAGTCACAGGGACATTGAGGAACAAATATGCAGGTAGATTAGAGAAAAGTGCAAAAACAACAGGGTTGTAGTAGAGAGTGACTTCAACTTCCCCAATATACACTGGGACCTCCTTAGTGTAAGAGGGTTAGATGGGGTAGACTTTGTTAGGTGCATCCAAGAGAGGTTCTTAAAACAGTATGCAGATAGTTCAACTAGAGGAGGGACCATACTGGACCTTGTATTGGGAAATGAGCCTGGCCAGGTGACTGACCTCTCAGTGGGGGAACATTCAGGAAACAGTGATCACAACTCCTTAAGTTTTAAGGTAGCTGTGAAGAAGGATAAGTATGGACCTTGCGGGGAAGTATAAAATTGGAGGAGGGCAAATTACGAGAGTGTTAGGCAGGAGCTAGGGAAAGTTAATTGGGAACAGCTGTCTTTGGGCTAGTCCACAGTTGACATATGGAGGTTGTTTAGAGACCAACTGTACAGAGCACAGGACCTGTATGTTCCAGTAAAAAAAGTCTAAGTTGAGTTTATTGTCATATACACAAGTACATGTATGCACAGGTGGAATGAAAAACTTACTTGCAGCAGCATCACAGGTAAGAACAAGGATGGCAAGGTAAGGGAGCCTTGGACTTCGAGAGAGGTTATGAACTTAGTCAAGAAGAAAAAGGAAGCATATATAAGGTTTAAGAAACTAAAATTGAACAGCGCCCTTGAGGAATATAAAGAAGCCAGAAAAAAACTCAAGAAGGGAATTAGAGAGCCAGGAGAGTCCATGGAAAGTACTTGGCAAGTAGGATTAAAGAGAATCCCAAGGCATTCTATACATACATCAAAACCAAGTGGATAACAAGGGAGAGGGTAGGACGACTCATGGATAAAGGAGGGAACATATGCTTGGAGGCGGAAGATGTGGGTAATATCCCAAATGAGTACTTTATGTCGGTACTTACCAAGGAGAAGGACATGGAGGAGAGTGAGATCAGTGTGGAAAATGCTAATGTGCTAGGGCATTTTGTGATGGGTCTCTTGAAGAACATAAAGGTGGACAAGTCCTGAGGGCCTGATGGAATATACCCCAGGTTATTGGGAGAGGCAAGAGATGAGATTGCTGGGGTCTTCACCAAGATCTTTGTGTCCTCTCTAGCCACAGGCAAGGTCCCAGAGGACTGGCAAAGTAGCCTGTGTTGTTCCTCTGTTCAAGAGGGAAAAAGGAATAATCCTGGATACTATAGACCAGTAAGTTTCATGTCAATGATAGGGAAGTTATTGGGGAGGATATTTAGGGACAGGATTTATGAGCATTTGGAAAAGCATGGCCTAATTAGGGACAGTCAGCATGACTATTTCTGGACAGGTCACATCTTACAAACTTGATTTAGTTTTTCGAAGAGGTGATGAAGGTGATCTATGAAGGTAGAGCAGTAGATGTTGTCTACATGGATCTTTGTAAGGCATTTGAAAGGCCCCTTATAGAGTCATAGAATCATACAGTACAGAAACAGGCCCTTTGATACAAGTCCCAGACACTGACCACTTTGGGGTGAAAAAAGTTGCCCCTCAGGTTCCTGTTAAATCCCTCCCCTCTTTCCCTAAACCTATCTCCTCTTTTTCTTGATTCTCCAACCCTATGAAAAAGACAGGGTGAATGCACACAATTTATACCCCTCACCTCTATAAGATCACCTCTCATTCTCCTATGCTCCAATAACCTAACCTGCTCAACCTCTCTTCATAACTCAGACGCATGAGTCCCAGAAATATCCTTGTAATTCTCCTCTGTACTCTTTCCAGCTTAATGGCATCTTTCCTATAGCAGGATGACCAAAACTGAATGCAATATTCAAAATGTGGCCTCACCAACGTCTTGTACAACTGCAACATAACATCCCAACTTCTATACTCAATGCCTTGACTGATGAAGGCCAACATTCTAAAAGCCACCTTCACCACTCTGCCTACCTACGACGCCACTTTCAAGGAACCATGTACTTGGACTCCTAGGTCCCTCTGTTCGACAACACTCTCTAGAGTCCTACTGTTTACTGTGAAAGCCCTATCCTCATTTGTCTTCTCAAAATGCAACACCTCACACTTATCCAAATTAAACTGCATCTGTAAATCCTGATAACCATCTTCACTGTCTACAACACCACCTAGTGTCATCTGCAAACTTACTAACCATGCCTTGTACATTCATGTCCAAATCATTGATATAGATGACAAGTAGCAATGGGTCCAGCACCGACCCTTGGGGAACACCACTAGTCATGGGCCTCCAGTCCGAGAAACAACCTTCTATGATCAGCCTCTGCTTCCTACCATCACGCCAATTGTGTATCCAATTAGGTAGCTCTCTCTGGATCCCATGTGGTCTAACTTTCCATAGCAGCCTATCATGCAGAACCTCATCAAAGGCATTACTGAAGTTCATATAGATCATGTGCCCTGCCCTCACTGACCTTCTTGGTTACTTCAAAAAATTCAACTGGAGTTGTCCAACTAGAGGTTGGACAGATTTGGCTTGTTTTCTCTGAAGCAGTGGAGGCTGAGGGGACACCTGATAGAAGTTTATAAAATTTTGAGAAGCATTGATAGACAACCAGTATCTTTTTCCCAGGGTTGAAATGTCTAATACTAGAGGGCATACATTTAAGGTGAGAGGGAGAAAGTTCAGAGGAGATGTGCAGGGCAAGTTTTTTTTTTACACAGAAAGTGACGGGTGCCTGGAATGTGCTGCCAGGAGTGGTGCTGCTGGAGGCAGATACGATAGAGGTGTTTAAGAGGCACATGAATATTGCAGAGAATGGAGGGATATGGACCACATGCAGGCAGAAGATAGTAGTGTAATTGGGCATCATTAGTTTAATTAGTTCAGTACAACATTGTGGGCTGAAGGGCCTGTCCCTGTGCTGTACTGTTCTATGTTTACTAGCCCCATATCTCTTAATTCTGTTAAGGAATATAAAAAAAATCTATTGATCTCTAATAAAGGCAGAAAATGCTGGAGATACTCAATGGGCAGCTGTAGAGAGAGGGAAACAGAGTTTATGTTTCAGGTCAATGTCCTTTCATCTGAACTTGGAAAGTGAGAAAGTGTCAGAAAAGGGAGGGGGGCAGTAGAGAGAAGAAAGGGAATGCCTGTGATCGGGTGAAGACCAAGGTTGGCCTGGTGACACAATGTTTTTAGTGCCTTCAAGTTAATCATTGATGATCTTTGAGGAAATACGAATGGGGGAGATGGATGAGGGCAGTGAGAGAAATAACAAACGGCATGCTAGAGCTGTGAGATGCAGAAATGGAAATCTGAAATCAATGAAAGTGTTGGAAATACTCAGCATTCCATTCTCGCTCTGATTTCCAGATGGTCCCAGAACTGGCTGTCCATAGTATAGTATCTCATTCTCCAGCATTAACACTTTCACATGAAGAACATTCAGTGAAATGCTGTTATATGATTTAACTTTAATATTAAATTTTACTTCAAGAATAAAGATATTGCTAAATTAATGAACTTCAGTGTGAGATGCATAAGAATGTAGGATATGGGAGCAGGAACGTTCAAGCTTGTTCCACTATTCAGTAAAATGTGCCAATCCTATACTTCACCTCCTGAATGTTCTATTTCCCATAGCATTGTATACAGTTAAGATTAAAAGCACTTTTTATTTGACAGCTTGCAAGTAAATGAAAGGGTAATAGGGGATGTGGTGTGGGAAAGGAGGAATATGGTGTAGTAGAGTTGGACGTAAAGAAGTGGAGAAGAGGGGGATGGTATCAAGGGAGTTGAGGGAGAATGGGATGAGGGGAGAGGCAAGGCTTATTAGGGAGAAGCTAGATAGACAGGAGAAAGGCAATCAATGGAGAGTTGTGCAAAAAAAGGTTCAAAAAGAGGAAAATGGTAGTAAAGGAAAGGGAGAATGGGAGAGATGTAATTGCTGCAACAACTTATAAGCATGTCAGTTTGAAATCAAATAGCAAGACACATTGAATAGAAAAGTAATCAAGGTGTTAGATCAGAATGGCACTAGAATGCAGCCTATGAAATTAGAAAATAATAATTAAAAGTAAAGCAGTAAATGTCATTCTGCTAATATGTTTCAATATTGTGTTATTTTACTGGTGGAAAGAATTGTGTTATCTTTTGTTCACAGGGTGTGAGACTTTACTACCGACTTCATAGTCTATTTACTCCTGTGATTAAGTAAGTAAAAGAAAGTATTATTTCAATATATAGTGACAGTTCAAATGGAGTTCTGAGCATCCCTGCAGTATGCAGAGAACTATAGTAAACAATGCAATGGTTTGCTGTCAACTTCAGAGTGAGTCTCTTGGATATTTTCAGTTTTTAAATCTTTTGATATAATGAGTAACATGAAAAAAGAAATTCCAGGTTGGCTATTTAATCCAAGATTCAGTAGCCATTTGCACATGCACATAACTAAGAGTCCTAGAATCCTATAAAGTTCGGGGTAATTTCGGTAAAACATTATGGGTGCAAAATTTGGCTTATTTGTGCCTATTATTTCAAAAATGCTCTTTGGCTTGACTTGGTTGCAGGCCACTTGGGTCCAATAACTAACCACAAGCAGATCACACCTCTAAACCAAACTCTGCACAGTGTGAATGTTTGATCTGGTGCTTGTCACTGTGAGATGGAGGGATTGTGCTTCTTCAAACTTTCTTCAGGCTAGTTGGGAGTTTTTGGCTGATTGAAAGATCAGTTTTCTAGTGCTTATGTTGGACCATCTGACTGCTGAATCTGGTCTGATTGGCATAGGGACAACATACCCCTTGAGATGAATTGCTGGAAGGTAGATGGGTAGGCACAGGTAACAACTTGAATTTAATTGAGTTAATTTAACTATATTTAGTTTTTCAGAAGCTTTTGTTGCAATTTTGAAGACATTTTAATAGTATGTTTAACTTTAAATATCTTTAATGATATCTGACAACTGGACCCTCCTGGGGTGGGGCACACTATTTATGATTCATGATCAAGTAGGACTTGATGCAGGTCAGAGCAGATTTATTGGACAAGCAACCAGAAAGCGCATAAAGTTTAGATCAGTGAAAATGTTAATACTACATTCCCTTCTGTCCTCTTTAAAAATTGGCTCGCTAAGTTGACTCAGTTGTAAAGAGCATCATGCAACTGAAGAACTTAAGAGCAAAAGGTTCTAGCTTTATTTCTGGAGGTATTTGAGGTGATTGTCAATAGTTGGGCATGTTGACAATAGTTTTCCAACTTAGAAAGGCAGCACCTGAGGAGTTTGACATCCATTGTGGTGGCTTGGAATGGAAGTTAGTTGACCAACTGCATACTGAGAATGAAGCTAATGAATCAGGAGTGACAATTTTCCATGATGGGAAAATAGAGAAAAACTGGGTGAAGAGATGGCTTTAGGGCAAAGACGGGGGAGAAACTCAGAGCAGATTTGACGATGACCAAAGGGAAGGGAGGAAGTCGTACAGATGGCTGAATGAGTTGCCTCATTTGTTGCAGCAGTGAGGTACATGAGGTTATTTAACACAACCTGCTTGTTTACCAGTTGCATTTTTCATCAATTCTTTATTCTTGTTTGAACTTGATGCATTTAGGAATGCAATGTTGTTGAATGTATCCAAAAGCCCCAACATCTTGTATTTAAACAAAAGCCCGTTCCTCACTGAAATTCTGAAATGTTTTGTAATTTCTCATTTCTTAGTAATAGGTACGATGTAATACTGATAAATAAATGATAGTAGTCACGTTAAAACATTTGCTTAAGATGGGAAACAATCTTCAGAACCTATTTTGTCATCCATTTAAAACAAAAATCAGCTAATGAGGAGTCAGGGTCAATCCCTGATTTAGTTCTTTTGATGGGGAGATTTACTCACCTGCAGTTTCAGCTGAAGTTATTCCAGGGCAGCCTGTGCAGATTCCACCCATATAGGAACTGTGTTTATTGGGCCAACAAACATTTATCAGGTTTAAGCATAACACGTGACAATGGCAATGTTGAGTTATGTACAATGTACACTGTTAACTGAAATGTTTTTATTTAGGGATAAAGACTACCACCTAAGGACTTACAAGTCAGTGGTCATGGCAAACAAGCTGACAGACTGGCTAATTGCACAGGTAAAGAAAATATTTCAAATATAATTGCTGTAAAATCTAAACTCTGAGTAGTTTGAAGCATCATAAATAAGGAAGTCAGTCACTGAAGCCTTTGCATCACTAATTGGAAATGTATTGAATGTATGGAAGAGTACACTGAGACGATGCTGAAATATCAGCCAAAGGGTGTTTCGCAACATAAATTAAAACTTTTGTGACAAAGTAGTAAAGGCCCATGTCAATGTGAGCTGTCAGAGGGCCAACAGGGTGGTCCATGGGTAAAGCCTTGTGTCTGCCACCTACAGGCTCTTTGCTGCTTGTGGATTGCTCTGCTTTGTGAAAGTGTAGCGACAGTAATGCCAGGAGGACATAAAGCCTCCCACCACAGTTCGGGTTCAGCAACTTCCAGCCCAGTTATTTTCAAACTTAAAAATGCACTAATATGATAGAAGTCTTTTCTTTGCAGATCTTTGAATTAAACATACAAAAGAAACTGATTTATACAATCTCTTGCATTAGGCTGAAGCTGATATACCTGTGTGAATATTTTAAATTGTGGGCTTATTGTAGGCTTCCTTAGAAATTGATGAGAAAGCATATAAGTTAAGTAGAAAAAGGAAGCTATATATCTGCTGAATTTTAATATTAAATTTGCAAAATTGTTTAATGATTATGTTTACCCTCTGTCCATTATCCTGTGATTACCCCGACTTGATTTTTGTTTTAATTCACAAGTATCTGATTCCTGAGTATTCAGTGCTCATAACAATAATCAATGTACAAGTTCTTTTCAAATCAATGTGGAGGATCTTCAAAAGAAAATACGTTTTCATTTTTGTTTCTTTTTCTTTAAATTTTTATGATCATCAAAGTTTCTGACTGGGAATGAAGCGCATTTTCCATCTTGGGCACCCTCTGTCAGTTGTAGGCAATCACTGCTTGATTATAGCATGACCTGATGCAGACTGAAATTATGACAATGTGTCTTAATGCTAATCGTGAATATTATTTTATACTAACAGCAGCTGTGATTTTTGCCTCCCAGACTAGGATCCTAATGACTTTTTTTGCTTAGAAATTCTTTTTTTCTCTTGTAATAATGAAAGTGAGGGTCTGTGGGCCGCTGGATCAGAGAGGTTTAACACCCCTGTTTGATTTAAAACTTGCCAATAAATCACATGGAAGCACTTCAAGGAACAGTCACATAGCTTGGGTAGGGACAGGACATGTGGTTGGATGTTCCTACTATTATTCTGGAGAAGATGAATCAAATCATCCTGCTTCCTTTCACTATCCCTCTGTCTGACATTCATTAACTCCAAACATTCAAGGGATTAAACTTGAAATCTTCATGATCTGTTGGCTGAATATGCATCTGGTGTAACACTTATGCTTGAAGCATTACAACAGCAATGAAATAGGTAACGTTGCGGGTGCATGCTAACCTCTGAGCAATCTTGTGCTGTGGGATGGTGTCCACCAAGAGATGAATGAAAAGATCACCAATTTCACTGGGAAGTCTAAACTGACAGTGAGAGGAGATTTTACTTTGTTCAGTCTGAGTTCAATTCAGACTAGCATGGGAAAGGATAAAAGAACTAAACCTTAATACCAACCAATCCCTCTGGGATGGGTGGCACAGTGGCGCAGTCAGTGGAGCTGTTGCCTCGCAGCTCCAGTGATCCAGGTTTGGTCCTGGTCTCCAGTGCTGTCTGTATGGAGCTTGCACATTCTCCTGTGCCTGTGTGAGTTTCCTTTGGGTGCTCTAGTTTCTTCCCACATCCCAAAGATGAGCAAATTGGTAGGTCAATTGGCTACTGGTGTGCAAGTGTGTTGTGGAATCTGGAGTTAATGAGAATCTGAAGAAAATAAAATGGGATTCATGTAGGATTATGGTAAATGGGTGGTTTATGGTTGGCATCAATCTGGAGGGCTGAAGGGTCTGTCTCCATGCTGTGTCTCTCAATGACTCAATGAAAGTACTCTCAATCTTTAAATAATTAGTTTCAGCAAAATCTTCAACTTAAGATGCTTTATTTTGTTGCTGACTAAATGCTTTACACTTTTTATGCCAAAATTATTATGTTTAATGGATGGAAAAATAAATACTTTTCTGCTTACAAGGGTATTTTCTTGTATTACACACCCAGTAGTGAGCTTCACTTCCAGGAATGATTGTGGTAAACTATCCCTTCTTGTCCATTTTGATTTGATTGCAAACACTGAATATTCAACCACACCATCAATGGCTCTCTTCTGTCATCTAGCCAGCTAGAATTGCATTTACTGGTGTCCCTTCTTATCTATCCAACCATAGCCATAAAATAAACCATTACCAGGATCCATCATTGGCCCCTTCTAATTCATCTACATGCTGGCCCTTGGTGAAGTTGTTCATAAGCACTTCAGGTTCCACATCTATATGGTTGACACCAACTTTAACTCCCTCGGTCTCTAACTTGTTACACTACTCTCTGATTAGTAAGAATTTCCTGCAAATGAATATTAAGAAAAGAGAAACCATCACCCTTGTTCTCTACCACAAACTTTATTCCCTGGCCACTAACTCCATCTCTCAGTTTGGCAACTGAGATTAAAATAAACTGTAACCTTGTCATTTTTGACCCTGTGAAGGGTTTCAGACCACATGTCTACACTGATACTAAAACAGTCCACTTCCACCTCCATGAAGTTGCCTGACTTTGTTCCTTGTTCAATCCATCTGTTGTTGAGATCCTCATATTTTCCTTCATTACCACATAGCTTAATTACAGACTATCCCAGGGTTACGAATGCTGAACTTACAGACACACATGCGTATGAACCAGCTCTCATAGTATTAGTAAATTCAAAAGTCCGACATACATACACGTGTTCGTTCCAGCAAACGGCAGAACTAGTCTCATCTTTCTTAGTAGTCTTGTGTGTTTTTCATGCCAGTCAATACAATACTGTGGAGGTGTGGTAACCATATCGAGCAATTTTTGTATATATTCTGACTTAGGGACAAAATACTGTAAAAACGGAATCCATTGGTTACCCGGGTATGGCCTGTATTCTAACACAGTCCTGACCAGATCTTCATTTTTCACCCTCCAGTAACTTATGATAATTGAAGACTGGGTTTTTCTCCTAACTCCCATTCATAGATCACCGAGGTCATCTTGTAGTTGAGCAATGCATCAATTTTAAAATTCATGGTCGGTTTTTAAGACCTTCTGTGATTTTCCCCAGCCCTTTAAGATGCTATTTAAGACATACCTCTTTTACCAAGCTTTTACTCTTCAGTGTCTCAGTGTCAAATTTTGTTTCATTACTCTCCTAAGGAACTTCATGGGTGTTTTACTATGTTAAAGGCACTATGTAAATGCAAATTGTTTTTGGATCATACTTTTGAATACTGCTTTATCCATTAGCGATCAGGATTATGAAAATATTCCTTATAATACTAAAAATGTTTTTTTTTGTGAAAGAGATGCTTAAAAAAAAATTAAACAGGATTTGGTAGCTATCATGTTATTAGACCGTGCAATGTAGACTGTCTATTACTTTATCACCAGGGAGACTGTAGGACCAGAGAGGAAGCAATAATCCTGGGTGTGGAACTGTGTGACAATGGTTTTATGCACCACGGTAAGGTTAAATTCAGTGCATTATTTAAATGTTCTTCTGGCATCAGATCTCTTGGAGCAGTAAATTGGCACAAAGTTTATGCTGAATTTTGGTGCTGCCACACGCAAAATAAACTTTTCAAGTTTAAGTTTTCTGACTTTTTGTTAACTGCAATTTTACATGCATAACTTTCCCATGCCCATATTAAAGCATCATCTTTATTTTTCTTCATCTTCTTCATAAATTTCAAAAATAAAATCTATTTTGCTGAAATAATTATTTCCGTAGAATTAAAGGTATTATGGTAAATGACAACAAGTATTGTACGATCTCAGAACACAACTAGCTGAGGTTGAAAATGTATTTCTTTACTATAAATAATAATAATAAAACAGTGGAGCAGCAGAGGAAGTCCGTGGAGTCTCAAGAAGAGCTATCCAGTTAGTCTCAATTCCTGACTTCCCATATTGTTGCTGATACCCCTTGAATTGAAATTATGTTTTTTTTTACATCTTGTTTTTCTTTGCAGTACTGGAAAAGAGTGAATTTAAAGATGAACCCCTTTTATTCCGATTTTTTGCTGATGAAGAAATAGAAGGCTCAAATTTAAGGCAGAAGCACATGCGACATGACTTGAAAATAGTTGAAAATGTTATAGCCAAGTCATTGTTGGTAGGTAGCTCTGACTCATATAAAAGGAAATGGTGTGAAGTGGGAGTACTTGGATGACAAACATAAGCATTCAAAGCAAATGCAATAATTATTTTGATATGATAATAACACGAATTATGTTTCTTCCTTTGAGGGTACTTTACAATTATGTGTAAAATACTTGGTACCAAAACTCAAAATGTTTATGAATTAGTTGTGAGTGAAGTTCTGCAGATATATTTTTTATATTAATCTAACAGGCAGTCATAGGAGAAATTATTACTTGTCTAATGTCTGTTTTTTTGGTTATTGTTGTTAGTAAATTAACCTGGACAGGTCAATCACATAAATTGGCATAAATGAATAGATTTCAAAAATATAAGGCAATAGTCTTAAGGCTCCCATGTATTTAAATATATTGAATACTGTGTTTTAGTTCCATGCTGTCTTGTTCCAGGATGTTCATGGTGCCGCCCATCGATCACTTCTCATTCAGTATGTTAGGTTCAAATATTGCTCTATAAATTTTAAGTGTTTGCCTTGACTGACAAACTATTCTCCTTTATTTGAATGAAAGGTTAAGACACCCCATGCAGATTTGATATCATAGGTTATTGGAGAATTATGATCAAAACCACACCATATCTTCCCTGCAAGATCCTTAATTGCCAAAAGTTTAGGCTGAAGATCATGTTGCAGTTTCACCTGCCCAAATGTGAACTGATTCAATCTGCCCTTCTAAGGAGCAGCAGTGTCTTGTTGCCCTGCCTACATTTCATCTGAGGCCTATATGATGTAGAGATTATGTTTTCAAAGTGATTGGTTCTTGTTCTTCATGCTGAATGAGGTAAGTGATCTCCTCTGTTGCTCGTCAGTTAATGTTTGTTGTCTCAAGAAGGCATCTAAAGGCAGATCATATAATGCTATTATTGTCATTACTTTCTGATCTGCCAAAAAGCATGCTGAGTTTGATTAAGAAACAACTGACGGCAATGTAAGATTTAAAAAAAACTGAACTCCATGATGTGGAGGCATTCTATTGTTGCTGGAGTTTTTAAATTTAATTTCTTCCTTTACCAGTTAGGACATTCTTAAGATGCAATTACAAAGTCAGATGATTAGGACATGCAAAGTACAGTTGCTGAACTTGTGAACTAATTGTGTTGGGAGATTGTTATCAATATAGCAAGGCTTTAACAAATTTAAAACTTTTATTTAAACTGAAACCAATTATTGCTCAATAAAAATCAGAAAACTGCAGATGTTGGAAATCTGAAATAAGGACACATTGTTGGAAACATGCAACAGGTTAGGGTGCATCTGCAGGAAGAGAGGCCATGTTAACTTTTCAGTTGAAGTCCCTTTGTCAGAACGATGAAAGAGGAAAAAAAACAGGTTAGTTTTAAGTTTTAACTTGAGCGAACTTGTTTACTCTCCTTCTCAGTTTATGCGAAGGATCTTTAACCCGAAATGTTGACTCTGTTTCCCTTTCCGCAGATGCTTCCTGACCTACTGAATGATCCCAGTGCTTTCTGTTTTTGTTACAAGTATTGCTCAATCTCTAACGTTAGCCTTGGTGAGGCATTGTTTGTTACTAGTGGATGTCTCTACTTGTGCAATCCACTGCATATAAACTCAATTTGGAGTAACATATAGACTGAAGGAAAATGTCCTAAAACCCATGTTTGCTTTACTGATATGCAGAGGTGGATTTGCAGCTGTTAATCTGAAAGTCTCATCAGACCTTCAATAATTTTTTTGTAGAATAATCATTTCTTAAATAAGATCATGAATTACTCTATGGGGGGTTCTTCTTTTGCCAAGATCAGCAGAGAAAAAGAAAGAAGGAAAACAGATGTCATACCATCTGAGGCAGATGCAGCCCATTGGACATTAACCCCACTCAAGATCTAAGCAAGAAGTTTTGTCTGATGACACTGAGGTTTATAAAAGAAAGTATAGTTAAACTCTGCCAGATAATACATGAAGACCTGCTTAGCACTCTTGCCAATGGCTGTTACAGGACACTACCTAGATGGCTGATTTATGTCTCTGGCTTGTTTCAAGCAGCAGTTCCATCCAAGTAGGTATCCGACAGATCAGGCACACAATTGTCAGAACAGTTGGTAAATTTGGTACCAGTTGGCTGTTTGGATAACTACAAAAGGCAAAATCATGATACTTTTTTTTCTTTTTATTATTATGTTGCTAGTTTTTCCTATATTACCCAAAGAGATGTGATAGATGATATTCTTGTAACATTGCAGTGCACAAACCATCTCTTTTGATTCTCTAAGTGTGACCAGCTTCAAAAACTTTTGTGCTAAAATGTGAAATTTGCAGGAAGCTATAACCATGTGTTTGCTGAGGAATTCTAGCCCTCTGGGAGAGTAGTGTAGCCTGGAATTTAGCAACGGGACTTGCTCTTGGCTTCATGGACCTTAGTTCCTTGGAAACAATAAGAACTGAAACTGAAGTTTCATTCTTTGAAAATTGGAGGAAAAATGCAGATGCTGGAAATCTGAAACAAAAATAAAAATACTGTAGTCAGCTGGTCAGGCTGAGGTCAAACATACTTCTGTTCACTCCACAAGGGTTACCGTAAGCTTCCAGTTTTCTGTTACTTTAATTCTGCATCCCACTCCCACTTCAACCACTCTGCCGAGAAACATTGATCTAGGTTTTTGAACTGTGCAAAAGAGAACAATTTGGAGGAAGTTATTTATGTTGTGAATTGTGCCTTCTCATATTTTCCTGGATGTTTTTATGCAGCCCTCTCATTACCCTCACTGTTAAAATGTTATTGTCATTACTACTCTCAAATTAAATAACTATCTCTGTTTTCCTACATCTAAGCTAATTATCATATTCCTAGTACTTGGTCATGTTCATTCCTAGTAATAATCATGGCTTAGCAGTTGTGTGTTTTATTGCTTGAAGATTAGAATGAAAATTGAGGGGAAAAATTAAACTGCAGATGCTAGAAATTTGAATTAAAAACAGAAAATGCTGGCAACACTCATCAGATCAGGAGCATCCGTGGAAAGAGAAAGGTCAAACACCTTTCATTTGTTTTAAGGGAAGGGATAATTAGGGCAAAGGGAAGGGTTGCTGTTGGGATAAACTATTGATGAAGTCATCTGGTTGATAGGTTAATGAGGAGGAGAGAGATTGAGTGAGAGATTGAGTTCTTTGTGAATTTGTTGTTCTACTTGAAAAAGAGTTGAGTGAAGGAGCCCAACTAAAGTCTCTTCCATGTGAGCAACAAAAAGATAGGCATAGCATGAGCATATGTCAGTTCCTATGGCTACACCTTTGACCTTTTCTGTCTTCTCTCTACTCTTCTTAGCCTATTACATAGATGACTTGCACAACAGCTTATCCCCATTGCAGCTGTGGCCTCACCCTATCAGAAATATTCTGTTTGTACTGTCCATATCTCCCCACTCTCACTGCAACATAAACCTAACAAGTTACTCTCTTTCCCAGTTTTACTGAAGGGTCTTCAATCTGAAATATGCACTCTGTTTCTCTTTCTGCAGCGGCTGCCTGACTTGCTGAATGTTTTCATCATTTTCTGTTTTTACTATTCCTGACAATGTTTTATTTGCCTTAAATCACAATGCAATCAAGCAGCTTTTACTCATCCATTTGTTCATTAATTTAATTTATTTATTTAACCATGGATGCAAGTATATTTTAGCAAGACATGGCTGTTTAATGCCATTTGCAAATTGAAGTTTATTTCAGAAATTGCATTTCTGTTCGCTTAAACAAACATGTGACTCCGAATGGTGAATATGCAGTCACTGCTGATGATCTCCTGATTTGCTGCTAAGCCTCCTTTGGCTTTGAAAAATAACAAAATATGGGCAGATTAACAATGCTAAGATTAGCACAATAAATGACAAGATTTATAATGTATCTTCTCCATTGTTCTGAAGTCTAGACCATTGCGTCAAAGTGCTTTGAAACTTTTTCCTGTGGTTGGGAAATCCAAATACCACATGGCATGTTTCTGCAAAGGGCTTTTTCTAATAAGAAATCTTAAAATAGATCTAAATAATAGTAATATCATGGACAAGCTGTGCACATGTGGAAGTTTGTGCAATTAATAGTAAAATGATTGGTACAATGGAGCATATTTAAGAAAACAGCATATGTGACCAATTGATATCAGGTCATACAGATGTTTAAATGTCTGTTATAAATTACTCAAGCTATGGTCTCACTCTCAAGTATATTCTTTCACTGTCATTAGATTAAAGCTCAAGATGGAAGTTATGGTTTTACTCTGGAGGAGAGAAACAAGGTTCCTATTGTGAAATCTGTGGAGAAGGGATCTTATGCTGAGGTGAAGTTCAACAGATTTAAAAGTAAACTCTTTTGGGGAAGATTGTTGCAGTTTGAATTATCATCATTTTGTAAAATTAATCATACAATATGTAATGTTTGAGAACTACATTTGCACCACTATGCATTAATATCCTCAGATATGTAATGCCTGATCTGGAAATTTTCAGTTGCTGTTGCATGTTGGACTTTAATACAGTAACATATACTCTCCTACAGTCCCAGTTGCACTTCTGGATGTTTGCCAAGTGGCGGGTTGAGGGGTGGTGAAGTGGAGGGAGTGCTGTACAGAGTTTAGGAAATTTGAAAAAGCAGCTAACCCTTCTTAGACAAAATGGGAATCAATTATCAGCTCACCAATGCTATTTGAAGCAAAGGCAAGAAAATAATAAATGTCCATTTGAAACTTTTATAAAATATCAAATTCAAAGGACGTGCAATTTATGAGAAATGAGGTATCCTTAAATACAGTAACCATTTTTTTTAAGAAAACATGATTGGCACACAAAACATAACTACTGTTGTACAGTATTATTTGATTATAATGTCTGACTAACTGTATGTCTACACCCATTGGAAATATCTGTAAATACAAGCTTTAAATGATTCACAATAATCTGATATGACTCAACTTTTATGTTGTTTATGTAGCAGTTGTTGTGTTGAGTGTAAAAAATGTGTATTCCAATTTTTATGTGATTTCAACCCAGATGGCAGGCCTAGAGGTCGGGAAAAAGATTTTTGCGATCAATGGAGATGTGGTTTTCCTAAGACCCTTTCAGGAAGTTGAATGCTTCCTGCAGCAATGCTTCAATAGCAAGAGGCCTCTCAGGGTACTTCTGAGCACAAAGCCGCGAGAGTAAGTGCTTTTATTTTAGCTCATGCATTTAATAATGGAGCACGTCTCAAAAAATGACTTACTGTTTTCATTCACTAATACATAATTCTAGATCTCACCCTGCAATCCTCAGTTTCCTCAAATAGAAAAACATCCTCTAGGTTATTCAAAATCACACAAAAAAATTTTCAAAAGCTGAGAGTGTTTTGGCTTATTTGAAGTTCAGGATCACCTACTCTGTGCTGTTGTTTGGATTAGTTCTCAGATCCCAGTACATCCTGTACCTCAGCTGCAGATATTAAATTGCAGAGGTGTGCAAAGAGACAATGGCATTGATCTACCATTTCCTAACTCTATAGTACTGGAGAAAACCTAGCTGTGATAGTTAAAGCTTGGTCTGTTAAAGCTTGCCCTCAGGAAAATTCCCTTCAGAAACTTGGAGGAGCATTTAATTTCATGTAGAAATGCAGAGTGATGGTTTGAGAACCTTCCCTGAAAGATATTTGCAAAGAAGATTGTACATGGAAACCAGGTAATAGAGGTTGTTTGCTGCCTACTCACCTTGGAGAAGCCTCCTGTTATTGTTCAGAATTGTAGGATTTTCTGCTTTTCCTTCAAGGGTGCAGCAGAGATGAAGGTCAATTCCTTGTTCAAAAAGCAGCTAGCTTCAGGGTGTTGGAAATCTGAAAATAAAAAATGCTGGAAATGGTCAAATGGTCATCTTTGAGAGAGAAAAACAGATTTAATGTTCCAGGTTGATGACCTGCTTAACAGTAAGTTGACCGAAAGGTCTCAAAGATTTTGTTGCTAAGGACCTATAGAACCTCCTGCAGCAACATTCAGTTTGCTGCTGATTCCCAAATTAAATACTTGTGGAAAGTTGCCAAAACTTCATTGGGCTCAGTAGAAAAGACCATTGTGTTACCAGCTCAGTCATCAGACAAAGAATGTTCTTACTCTGGGCAGCCACTTATGATACAATGATTTTAAATTTATGTGATATATTGGAGCATCAAGAAGTGATTTTGGTGGAATACCAGCTTGCACCCAAAATGTCTTATGATCTCAAATGTGTTGCCAGAAGAGGGGACTGCACAGGATCAGATTAAAAGCTTGATCCCTCGGTTGATTCCCCCAAAGTAATTTACAACTGGTTTGGACTGGCATTCATCAGTATTTAGGATCATGTAGCTGTCCATTATATTTGCAGTAGAAGGCCAAATAATTTGTTATTTTACTCCCGATGACAATAAGTAACCTTATCCAGCAGCATTTATTTGTTTGAGATTGAACATGAGAGAAGCTTTTATTGTTAATGAACACTTGTACAAAATACCATGGTGAGTTGCAGAATGGACGATGATCTTGAGTATCTTAGTTATGTAATGTTTTCATTTTATTTCTGTGCAAAGTCTTAAACAAGAGGCACATTACAATACAGTTCCTATCAATATGTATGTGCCTCTTTCTGCTTCCATTGAACATCACTTGATCATTGAAGTGTTAGCATATCCAATGTATTGTAACTGCACCAGCCATAATTGATCTCTTTTCTGCTAAATTTCAGGGCAATTCATTATTTCATTAAATTCTTTGTATATCTCTTTACTTAAAATGTTATAAATTAAAACAAATGCAGGATGATAAAAGTATGTTTTTGATTGCAGTTATTAAGAAATTCTCATTCTGAATGATGTACAGCAATCAATTGAAGTATATTTGCTAGAATTTTCATTGAATCAAATGATTATTTAATGAAGTTTTTCCTTTCTTTGGAAGTAGTCTTTAAGTAATCTCAACATCAGGAAGTCACTGCAAGAACACCAATAGAAAAACAAATACATCAGTCTAAGGAGTGAGGGCAACAGCTGCTCAAACCAACAAATATGTATGCCCCTTTTATTCTTTGGCTTTCCAATATGTACAGAAGGGTGCAGTGACCCTGAGGTACTCTGCCATTGCAACAAGAAATCCTCTAGTTAGGCCATGTGTATTAGTCACCTTGACTTGAGTTGGTGAGGGAGAAAGGGAACCTGAAGAGTTCTATGTCTGGAGTTCTGGCCACATGACTCCCGATGGAGTGGAAGAAATCCATGAAGCGTTCTGCATTGTTGCATCTTTCAGCTGCTTCTGAAATTGCAGCAGATCCGCTGGTGAGCACAGAAGTCCAATGCAAGCCCCTCTGCCTTTTTCAATTGCCCTGCAGTGAGACTTGCTGGCACATTCAGTAAAAAATGCGTTAAGATAGCAATGATCAACCTTTCCTAATTTATTCAAATACCAGTGATGCCTCTTGTAGCCATTGCTTTGCCTATATTGGGAATGCCCTGAAATTTAAGAGCAAAATCTTGAAGATGCACACATTGAGCAAAATGTGTCCTGACTCATATTTTCTCCTTGCTGCACTTGGAGACTGAACATGCTGCAGATGCAGTGCAGAGAAAAAGATTTGCCTCAGGCATTAGATAATAACCAAGGCACGAATTGGTCTACTTCGCAAAAGAGGCCATAATATAACAAAAAATTAAGGTAGAATTATGAAGGGAAAGAACACAAAAGTGTTCAGTTTTAGAAAGTGTGAATTTGGGTAGTGAGATTAAGAAGTACTGTTTGAAGAGAATCGTTGCTTAAGTGATGATTGTATGGTGTCCTTGCATTCTCTTTGCTGTTGAGGATATTCTCTATTTCTGGCATTTGCTTCTCCCCTAATATTTAAAACAAGTCCACTGACTCTTATTTTGGCCTGGAATTTGCTTCTTTCCACGCCCACACACTATTCTTGCAGATAATCCGACAAAAATTTTTCCTAATGTTATAGTGTTTCCCATCCGACCTCTTGGACCCATTGAATCCTAGGGTCAAACAGCAAAGAAACAGGCCCCTCAGCCCATCAAGTCTGCACTGACCATCAAGCACCCGTTTACACTAATCCTACACAAATCTAATTTTTACTCTCCCATCTTCCCAAGCAACTGCCTTAGATTCTAGAACACACCTACACAATTGGGGCATTTTATCATGGGCAATTAATCTCTGAATCTGCACTTCTACGGGATGTGGGAGGAAACCAGACCACCCGGAGGAAATCCACATCACAGGGAGAACATGCATATTTGACTCAGACAGCACCAGGGGGCAGGGTTGAATCCAGGTCACTAGAACTGTAAGGCAGTGGCTCTGCCAGCTGCTTCATTGTGGCACCTCTTCCATCCTACCAGATGGATCATCAAAAAGTTACAATGTGATTCTACCAACTACCATGTTTTACCCATTCTTATTCTCTTGCATTACTTTTAAGACTCTCTGGATCACTCTTTAGTCACTCCTCTTTCCAGCTGCCCAGGCTCAGGATTTTCAGACTGAGGCCACATCTGACCATGAATCTTTTCCCAAATTATTGATCTTGACTCCAACAACATCTGTGTGAGGTTGCTATTACTGCATGCACAGCTCAGTGTGGCCCCATCTACATTGGACAAATCCAATGCAGATTAAGAGACCACATTACCAAATGTCTCAATTCTGTCTGCATTTGTGACTCGAAAACACTGTGGCTCATCATTTCAGTTCTACATCCTAATTCCTTCCTCATCTCTCTGATATTAACTTCATGTAGTCTTTCACTGAGGCCCAATACAACCACAGAGAGGGGAACCTTTTTCTCTATGGCACCAAGTAATCCTTTGGTCTGAATTCACTTCAGTAGCTTCGTACTTGGGTTATATTTTTATATTTAAACAAGTTTTAATTTCAACCTCCATTTCTTTAACAATATATTGCACTTGTCAATTACTTGACTGAGATTACCTGCAATACAATTCTTTGAAAGCTTCTGCTCAATCTATATTAATATGTTTTTCTCATTGTATATGTGTTAATATACAATAAAACTCTAATAATCCAACACCTTTGGTGCCAAACTAGCAGATTTTCCATACTTTTGGATATTATTAATACCCCAAAACAATTTTAATTCATTTTTTAAGATATCACATAGTTATATAATAAACTTTCCAGTGACCACCAGTGAGTTTAAAAGTACTGCGGGAACTGGAGGTTCTGGTGAGTTTCAAAGGAGTGTAGGAAACAGGGCCCCAGTGAGTTTAAAGGGAATACAAGAAATGGGGCCCTGGTGAGTCTAAAGGGACTGTGGGGAAATGGGTCCTGGGTAAGTTTAAATCCAGTGTGCAAAACAACCAGATGCTAAACTATCAGGATTTCTGAACAATGGGATAGTGGATTATTGGAGTTTTACTGTACTTGTTAATCCCTTACTTTTCAGCCCTGAAGAATGGTCCCTACAAAAGTAGAAACTTGTCTTTCTCCCAAGAAATGTTTTGTACTCTCACCATTTTTTGTCTTTGTCCTAGATCGCCTGTATTTATTCTGACTTGTGCAATGTGATCTAAAGAAAGAGACAGGAAACCTCAGAACATAAGGGAAAATAAAAGTGAATATCAGTGAACTGTGAACCCGTTTATAGAAATCATTGAAAATGCCCTATTGCAATCCAAATCTTTTGTCCTCAATATGGTACCTGATTTGTGTCTGGATTTCCTTTTAAAATGATTTATTTTCTTCTATAAAAAAATCTGTCTCATTTAGTCTGTCACAAAACTGCATTAATTAGCAAATGGATTTTCTTTGGATAGGACAATAAAGATCCCAGACTCTGCGGATGGTCTTGGATTTCAGATTCGAGGATTTGGTCCGTCAGTTGTCCACGCTATTGGCAGAGGTAAAAAGAATTTTTGCCAGATGTGTTTAACACCAGCCACTTACCAGCACCTGGCTGATGGCTGTACGCTGAGGCCAGTGAAAGGTGGATTATCTCAGTTACTGATTTAAACCAGCATCAGTACGTGCTGGTGCGTACTCTCAGCAGTGGATAGCACTGAATGTTTCTCCTTCAAATGTTGTACTGTTGAAACTTGCAAATTATGTTCTATGGTTGCACTGTGTTCAACTGACATATTCATTGGTCTTGAAATTTTCAATGACAAATTATAATTTCAAAACAGATCGCTCACATGTAAGCCAATTTCTTTCAACAGAAGTGTCACTATAACCAATTTATGTTTATTTTCACATAATGGATCCCTGTTCATAAGAAAAACATGTTTTATTTTTAGTAAGCATCTGGTTGCATGTGGCTGTGGCTGGGAAGTCTGACTTGGGCATTACAATGTGGTTAGAAGTTGGTAATGTTAGTTGTACAGGAGACATTTTGGTCTAGAACTTCTGTGTAAGGGTGTATTGGATGGGCTTTGCAAACGGTACCAATAATCATTTTTTTGCTAACTTCACTTGCCTCAGGGTTTAACTCTAATTGAATGATGCATTTTGTTATTGAAAATGTGTCACCTGGCAATCTGTTCCAAGGCTGGGTTTGAGGAACAAGATGCCCAATGGGCTTGGCTTAATGGGGCCAGTATTACGGTTGGGGGCTATTTCAGTGCTGGTTGTATTAGGGTAATGGGGTAATTTGGAGTAACATAGTGGGCCTGTAATATGATGTTCATGTTGGTGTAGGGAGAGAAATGGAGGATCTCTGTTGTGATGGTCAGAGGTGGGTGTGGGTATAGAGGGATGGTGTTTGAGGAGCAGTTTAAAATGAGGTAAGTGGGGAAGGATGGGTTGGAGATTGTTTTCCATTGGAAATCTTGTTGGGTTGTGGGGACAGGAGATCTTGGGTCTGGGAGGAGTGGAAGATCATGGTCTGTATCCAGAGTGATTGTGTTATTGGCGTACGGAAGGTCGCGGCCTGATTCTTGAATGAATGTGGGGTTATGTGGAGGGACGATTGGAGATTATGATTTGGTAAGTAAAGGACTTAACTGACCGGGGTCCATGTCCATCCTGTGCCAGAGAGACCAGGTTATCCCAGGAATTCCCGACAATGGTTGTTTCTAAGGCAATCTGCCTAAATTCCTCTGCCATGCTCCAAAGGCACATTGCATAGAGGTTGATGTTATCCCTTGATGTGGAAATGGTGTTAACTGTACTTGGATGCTTAGTTGAATTTACAGCCAGATGCTAAATGAAAGTAGGAGTAATTGCAGTTCACTCCCAATAAAGAGAGATTTTTCAATTGCAAAATGCTGGCAGAGAAAACAGCATTGGGCAATTGAATTTCTAGGCATTTATGTATTACCTTTTATGATAAATTGAAAAAAAATCATACTTTGTGGAGAAGACATGAAAGCATAAAGGGGCAAATTTTTAATTAAGAGCAAAATTCTATAAGTATCCTTCAATCAGATAGCTTTGAATTCAGATCTTTCAACCTGGAATATTTTGATTTGAAGGGAAGATTGCTACCAACTGAGTCATGTCTGAGATGATTAAGGAAGGGGGAGTTCTCCACCTGGAGTTTTTTTTAACAGTACGGTGGTGTAGCGGTTAGTATGATGCTGTTACAGCGGTCAGGGTTCAATTCCTGTTGCTGTCTGTAAGGAGTTTGTACATTTTTCCCATGTCTGTGTGGGTTTCCTCCGGGTGCTCTGGTTTCCTCCCACATTCTAAACATGTACAGGGAGGTTAATACGGGTTTAAATGGGCGGTGTGGACTCATTGGGTCAGAAGGGCCTATTACCGTGCTGTAAATAACGTGAAGAATTTAAAATTTGGCCTTTTGAGAAGGACACATTAAATCTCCAGTATTTAAATCTGCCTGCTTCTGCAGCTAAGATCAAAGCCATTTTAACTTGTGCACAATCAAAGAGTAAAAATCCAACTGTGAAGGCAACAGCACAGCACACTTTGGGCAAGTGATTTGATATACCATGACATCCCTTGAATTCTTATGTTCATCACATCACATGACTTTCTTCCTGTACATCACAATCAACACTAAACATTCCCAGAGCTAATAAAAATTCCAGATTCTTATCATCAACAAGTTACTTGCCTGATCATAGTTTCATGGAATGATACAGCACTGAAGGAGGCTATTCAGTTTAGCATACCTGGGCTAGCTCTTTGGTAGTATTATTCAATTAACCCCACTCCTCCATTCTTCCCTTGAGGCCCAGTACGATTTTTCCACTTTCACTACCCTTAGAATCAATGTATTTCAGATCACAGAAACTCACTGCGTAAAAGTGTTACCCATGTCATGTCTAGTTCTTTTGCCAATCACCTTAAATATGTGTCCTTGGGTTACCAACCTTTCTGCTTTCTTCTTATTTATATGATTAAAACCCATCATCTGTTTCAACTCTTCTGACAAATTTCTCCTCAATCCTTTCTGTTGAAAGGAAAACAAAACCAGTAGTTCTCTTTTTTTTTGGTAACCAAAGTCCCTCATTACTGGTACTATTCCAATAAATTCCTTCATTGCTCTGTCAAAGTGCACTATGTGATGCCAGAATTAAACACAATACAGGCCTAAGCATAAACATTCTGCATAATTCCTTTGGTTTTGTACTCTCTTCCTTTAGTACTCGTAGAAAGAACCACATGGTATTTTTTTAAATGGCTTTCTCTACTTTCTGCCACCCTCAAAGAAATGTGTACATACAGCTTCTTGTCTTTGTTCCTGCACCCTTTTAGAATTGCACCATTTAGTTTACAATATCCCTCTTCGTTCATCGTATCACTTCAGCCTGCAGTCTGTCAAATAATTTACTGTGTCTGGATTCTGTGCTCTTGTTTTCCTAGAATCTGTTATTATTTCGGTCATTTTTGATAATAGATGAACCCCGTATTATGACCATTTGGGTAGCGGACATTTGCCCTTGGAAAATTCACATATTTCTTCCCAAAAATTTTTTTTTCAACTAATGTTTCTAGACACATGCAGATGATGCGGCTTTGCATTATGGAAAATCACGATATGTATTGTTTTCTAGAATGCAACACACACACACACACACACACACACACACACACACACACACACACACACACACACACACACTATAAAGTGGGGTCAGCTGTAAATTTCTGTGTTTTCTTTTATTTGTTAAATAAATTATGCCTGGAATACCCCAATCTATGACATTAATGTATATAGAAAAATGACCTTAATATACTTTCCTTCAACTGAATAAAAAAAAATTCTCCTGATCGTGTTAACTCAGTTCCTCAACTGGAATTGATTTTGATGTTTTTCCCATGTCTGTACATATGTCCTCCAGATATGGAGGGCTAATTTAGCTAGCCTGAAGCACCCAGGAGTCAAGCAATATGGTCTCAGCAGCATGGTGAGAAGACTCTATTGGCAAAGCCCTACTGCCTGCTTTTCATCATAAAGTCACGCAGAACAGAAACAGGCGCTATAGCTCACCATGTCCAGGCTGATCATTGAGGACCCATCTATGCTAATCCCATTTGTGATTGAAATGCTTGTCCAACAGTTTGAATGTAAATGTCATCCAGTGGGGATTAGTAGGTAAATCTTTATAGTCATTCTGAAGATATTCTGGATACATTTTCCAAGCAATGTACTACAGATGGAGGCTGACATTTATTCAATGAAAGTTGTAAAATGAGTTGTTTGATCTTAAGTGCTCTGTTTTAAGAAGCTTAATTTGAGGCAAAAGATGATCCACTGCTGGCAGATACAACTTTATTATGTTGTAAAGTTTTCAAACATGGAAAATATGACCCACTCAAAATGGAAGCTTTGCACTTGAAAACTGACCACATTGAAATTTATTGTTAACTCAAGAGGGCCTCAAGAACAGTGCATACATATGTACAATTTTAGCATAGTTTTTATCTCGAGTTCCTCTGGGTACATTTTACTTCTTACATTAGCTAGTCTTGCTGGGTGGTTCTCTGTTTTTGCATGTTTGATCTTTTACCAACTAACACATTTCCTCATTATTATGAATTTGTGTTAGTATTGCATTACACAAAAATAATGAATATTTCTTTGGGATTTCTGAATGACCTACAATTGAAATAAGGGAGATGTTCATAAAGGACTAACAGATCAACTTAAAGTTCCTTAAGCACATCCATTATCATCCAGATCTCCATTAGGATTTCTGTCTTCCTTGCCTTCACTGCACACAGCAGAGTTACGTCATCAATTGCCTAGCAACCAACCACAAAAGTCAAGGTTACCCTAGGATAAAGTCTTCCTACTATCTTAGCTTCCAGACAGCCACAGAGATGCCTCTCATCCCACCAACTGCAAAATGCACATTATGTAAAAAGTGGCAACTCCTCTTCAGTGACAACTAAAGAGACATAATATGGACTGACTGCGAAGGTGTCACCAGATGACAAATTTCTTGAGCGCCAATGAGTATGATGTGGATGTGCAAGGAATTGAAATATCACTTCCATGCCCTTTATAAGATAAAAACATTTAGACAATTAATATTTAGGTATCTGATTGCAGAAATGTCGGTGTGGATGTTATACAGCGTAGAAACAGGCCCTTTGGACCACTGTATCCATGTCAATGCTGACCATCAGGTATCTGTACCAGTCTCATTTACTGGCATTTGGTCTGCAGCCTGCAATGGTGAATATGAATGGAGAAAACAGTGATGCCTTCAATTTCTGGTAGATCATGTTTTTGTGGGATCCAGAGAAGCGTCATTTGAAAAATAAGAACATTGTGGACTAATCTTTGAGGGATTTGGCTCTCCTCTGGTCCTGCTCTGAAAGCCACAAGCGGCAGTGGAATGATTTTGTTTTGATACTCTGCTATCTGTTTGCTTTTATTTGCTCCTCTGCTCTTCAAACATTCAAAAATGTTCCTGTGTCATGGTGTCATTAAATATTACTTCTGAAGTGTGAGATATGAAAAGCACTAAGTGTTTTGGCTTTGTTTAGTATCATGTTGGCTTTATTAATTACTGTACTTCACTGGTTGGGTATAATGAATTTAACCTCTTTTAGTGTCATTCTTCATTTTTCCAACACCTCCATGTAGTAGATATATCACATGGAAGGTGTTGGAAAATGAAGCACTGCCTGTTCACATAAAATGCCTCATGGTGTCATTTTTGATTGTTTTGTGACTTTACATAATTTTGTCTTTCTGAACTGCTTCCTTGTAATACACTGCTCCGAAGCACATCATTGAAGTTATGTTATTTGGCCTTAGTTTCTGAATCCAACTAACTGTTGCAAATTACGACCAGTGGCAATTCCAGTATCAATCTCCTGAGGCACCAGGCTCAATTTTTCCCCTTCCCCATCCTTGTATTTCATTGCCATTCTTAAGATTTGCAATGAATTCATTTAGAGTATTAATTCTCACACCTGGCTCTTTTTGGGAATTTCGACTCTTGGAAGGGAAGCCAAGATGTTGGTAGGCTTCAGTGGTGGACCTCATTAATATTCCAATAGCTAATTGCCCAAATCGGTGTCCAAAACTTTCCAGATTTATAGCTGTGAAGAATGAGTGACTTCGTGGGTGCCAGAAGATATTTAAGTAAGTTAGAGATGGGTGATTGGAGAGGGTTTTGCAGTCAGATAGAAAATTTTGAGTGTCTGTGGCTTGTGTGCTTTTGTGAGGGAGGGTGAATATTTCTCTAACCCACAAAAATAAACTTTTAAACTTAATTAACAGGGCTTGTGTTTCCCAAATACGACAGAGTGGAGCTTTCACAGCGTGCATTCAGTATATGAATCTATTCGAGATGTGGTTGCTCCAGATTCCAGTATCTGCAGTCTCTTGTGCCTCAGTTAATCATTGTGTTGGGTACAAATACCCTTATGGGATTCAGAGTTATGTGTAATTAAAAGGCTTCTACCTAAGATAGGCTAGTATCTCAATGACTTAAAAAAAAGGGCTTTATAAGTGCTGTTGAACTATTGAAAGACAATGTCCACCACTTATGGGATTGATAACTCCTATTAGGCCTGGTTTTGAGTTAAAATTTTCCCTTACTACTTGCACAATTAGCCTTCGCAGCTCTGTTTGATTGTTAAAGAACTGGTAGAATTTCTTACTTTTAGGCTTGTATCTCCAACTATGCTTTCTCTGAGGCTTCTTTTTACTTCTGCAGTTTCTGAATATTTCTATATTCATTCCAATGAGTTAAATTCCATTTTCCCTGCAAAATTGTAGAGTTTGTTCTTCCACCACACTTCACTTCTGATTATTCCACGTCCCGAAGTTTCCATTAAAGATATGCATGTGTACTTATTTGAATAATTGTTGAACAATCCCATCCACCTGTCAATTTTATTAAAGTGTTCCTTCATCTGGCTGAAGTTTTTTTTTTAAAGTAATTGCCCTGGTTCCTATTTCTCTTTTTAAATCTAAAGCCTTGTAGTTTAATTATTCTATTTTTGCCAGTCTAAGGATGTGATGTTTTATATTGCCCTTGTGTTGTTTGCATCATTTAGAAAATCCAAGTCAGGATAACCGATGTGCTGGATAATGAAGTGGTGATTCACTGCATTTATCACCATTAAAGTAGCTTACCATTCTCTTTCATCTGCTTTCTGTTTCTTCATAAAGCAAATGATTTTCCTTCTTCCAGTGACCTTGTGGTCTGCTGCCAGAGAGCTGTATAGTCCCATCTATGGAGGCCCACCAAGTTTATAGTGTATTGCTGTTAACATGTGTTATAAAGCAGGTCTATAAAAATAAACTATTATCTTGGCAAATGCTCATGAAAACAAAATACTTCTTCACTGTCTAATACAATATCAAGTCAGACACAACTCTGGTACAACTTTAAAAGGAACCATTTCACTCTTCCCTCCCAGTCCCAGTTTAACCACCTGTCCTCACCCTCCTATACTATGCCAGTGGAAGATGGTGCAAGTTTGAGAAACAGAACCTTGTTTTTCCTTTGGGCACATTACATCTTTTTGTGCACAACATTGAGGTCAGCAATATTAGATTATAATTATTGGTGCCATTTATTTGGATAGCAGCCATTGGTAGTGGTTCTATTACCACTTGGACCTTCTCTAAATATATCTTCAGTTTCTTTCCTCGCCTCATTGCACTTTATATTGCACCATTATCCCTTTTGTTATATAATCTCTACAGCTTTCCACGGTATCGCAGACTTAAACTTTTTCCTTCTTTTATCCCTTGTATTTCATTACTTGTTTAAAATCTGCTATGTCTCTAGCTTATTCCAGTTTTGATAAAAGGTCATCTTTCCATGCTCTTTTACAATATTCTGCAGACTCCAGTATTTAATTATTTGTTCTTACCATCTACCACATTGAAAGATTTATGAAAGTCCTCTGCTGGCGAGTCAATAACTGTTTCACTCTCACCTTCAGCTCTGGCTGGAAACCAGTTTTTTTGGTTTCTTAACTTATGCAATTCAGTTTCTGAGCTATTCCCTAAATTACACAATCTCACTATTTGAACTAGTGGTTATCAGTGAGAAATTGACAGATTGTGGTTCCCCAGCTTGTCCAGATTGTGAATCTTGGCCATCTGGAAGGAAAAGAACGCAAAGATGATAGATTCTGAAAGTAACAGCAGCCTGTTTACCCTGTCCACAGCCCTTAAATCACTAGAAATTGTTGAAATTAGGAAAATGGATCAAGTATGAGCATGTTTTCAGCTTCTATGGATGTATAAAACATGAACCATTGTTTTTTCCTTTTGTGTTTAAGTGTCTTCATGGCAAAGCAATAATATATAAAGTTGTGTATGATTGGCCAGAATGAGGAATGAATGGAACATCTTGGAGACCTTGGTCAGGATGCTTGCCTTGAGCCCCTCGATCATTCTGCTTGAAATAGCAACATTTTTTAAAAAACTGTTCTGGAGTTTAAGATAGATATCTTTATTAGTCACATGTACATCAAAACACACAGTGAAATGCATCTTTTGCGTAGAGTGTTCTGGGGGCAGCCTACAAGTGTCGCCACGTTTCCGGCGCCAACATAGCATGCCCACAACTTCCTAACCCGTACATCTTTGAAATGTGGGAGGAAACCGGAGCACCTGGAGGAAACCCACACAGGCATGGGGAGAATGTACAAACTCCTTACAGACAGCAGCCGTAATTGAACCTGTGTCGCTGGCGCTGTAACAGTGTTACGCTAACCACCGTGCCTGCCTATATTCTTCCATATTCCAGTAATCCTTTACCATAAAGAAATTATTCAACATATTTGTTTTCCATGTTGTAAACTTTTTATTTCCTTTCTCATTCTTAATTGACAATGTTTCCTTAATGAGATAGAACTAACTTGGAGATGACGGATGGAGGGGAGAAAGCTGAATGGTTGTTACTTTATTACCCCATTCACAGTTTATGATCCTCCTGGTGTTTAATTGACATCATCTATATATAGTCTCATAGAGTCATAGAGTTGTACAGCACAGGATGGTCCACCACATCCATGCCAGCCTTTTAGTCTATATACACAAATTCCGTTTGACAACATTAGGTCTGTAACCTTCTATACCTTGCCTACTCAAGTGCCTGTCTAAATGTCTCTTAAATGAACGTAGTGATCGTATTTGATTCCACCACCTCCTCTGGCAGAGCATTCCAGATATCAATCACTCTCTCTGTAAAAAAAAATACTTTCCTCTCACTTCCCATTTATAACTCCTCCTTTCACTTTAAACCTCTGCCTTCTTACTTCTGATACCCCTACCACGGGGAGAAAGGTTCTGACTATCTATCCTACCCATGCCTCTTGTAATTTTATATCCCTCTTTAAGGTCAACCCTCCACCCCGACCTCACACCCAGATTCCTTTGCTCCATGAAAAACCTATCGAATCTCGCCCCCCATAACTAAAGTCCTCCAATCCAAGCAACATCTTGATGAATCTCCTCTGCACTCTCCAGTGCAACCACATCCTTCCACTAGTGTGGCAAGAAGAACTACGGTCTAAAAAGTGGTTTGTTAAGTTGGGACATTACATCCAAACTTTTAGATTTATATTTTATGCCCCAACCTATGAAGGCAAGCATGTAATATCTTCTTTACCACCCCATCAACCAGTGTTGCCACTTACAGGGAACTATGGACTTGAATCCCAATGTCCCTTTGTTCATCAACATTCCTCAGTGCCCTACCATTTAACGTATATGTCCTACTCCAACTTGTCTTCCTGAAATGCATCAGCTTGCACTTGTTGGGATTAAATTCCATCTGGCAATGCTCTGCCTAATTTTCCTTCTAATCTATATCCTGCTGTGGCCTTAGACAACGTTCCTCATGATCCATAAAACCACCAATTTTCATGTCATCCACAATCTAACTAATCCTTCATTTACATCCAGTTGGTTAATACATATCACAAGCAGCAAAGGTCCCAGCACCAATCCCTGTGCTCCGCCACTGGTCACAGACTTCCAGTCAGAAAAGCGTCCTTCCATCACCACTCTTTGCTTCCAATCACCAGGCCAATTTTGGTTGCTATTAACTGGATCACCTTGGATCCAATGTGCCTTAACCTTCTGGACCACCATGTAGGAATTTGTCAAATTCATCATGAAAGTCCATACAGTCAATGTCTGTTGCCTTGCCTTCAACAATCTTCTTAGTTACCTACTCAAAAAAAAAACTCAGTTGAATTTTTCAGGTGGCATTTTCCCTGCATAAGCCATGCTGACTATTGCTGATCAACTCTGCCTTTCCAAATATACATAAATTCTGTCCCTTAGAATTTTCTCCGATAATTTCCCAACCACTAATCTAAGGTTCATTGACCTGTAGATATGACTTATCCCCACTGCCCTTCTTAAATAAAGGAATAACATTAGATATCCTCCAGTCTTCTAGTACCTCACCTGTGGTGAATGAAGATGCAGAAGTCTCCATCAGGGCCTCAGCAAAATCCTCCCTTGCTCCCCATAGCAACCTGGGATAGATCTCATTTGGCCTTGGGGATTTACCAACTATTATGTATTCCATGCTAATAACATCTCAATCTTAATGAAATCTTGACTCTCAATGTGATTATATTGCTGTTCCTTTCTATTATCTCATCTACATACATCATAGGATCTTTTATAATCTGAACAAATTGTGTGTATTTCTCCAGAATGGCCAACTTTATCTGTTTAGTGCAAATCTGGTGCGTAGGAGCTTAATTGTGAATTCCATGTCTGTCGCCTCATTGCATGCTGTTGCTGGTCAACTGGTAGGGTGGAATATAGTAATTTGCCTAAGAGGTAAAAGCCAAATCATCCTACCATTGATATAAACAGTGCTTCAATTTTCAATTTATCAGTCCAATGAATTGCCGTATTTATCTTTAGCATTGTTGCCAGTTTATTATTGTTATGCCTAGTAGAAATAATGAGGGTTAAACTATTGTGAAGTATTGCATTATTCACTGCTGATGCACAGGAGAGAACAAAAAAAATGACACTGAATTACAGGTTTTCTGATTCCCTTTTATGTGGTATAGGAACTGTGGCAGCAGGAGCTGGCCTCCATCCTGGTCAATGCATCATTAAAGTAAATGGGATCAACGTAAGCAAAGAGAGTCATGCAAGTGTGATAGCACATGTCACAGCATGTCGGAAATACAAGCGTCCTTCACAGGTAAACACTTGACTCCTTGGTTACTTGGGAAATATCTGAAGTTACTGAAAGTGAAACTTTGGTGCTTTTAAAGTAGGATTCCTTCTTCAAGCAAAAGTAGAGCATTCAAAGGGGTGTTGTAGATTAGAGGACTGGGAAGTTTTTAGCACTTAGCAGCAAAAGACAAGAAAACTCATATGAAGGGAGAAAATGGATTTTCAGAGAAAACTTGTGTGTATTATCAAAACAGTAAGAATTTTTGTGGATATATAAATAGGGAGAAGGTGGCTGGGTAGGTGTGGCACCTCTAGAAAATGAAACTGGGGAATTAATAACAGGAAACAAGGTAATGGCTGATAGGTTAAATCAATTTTTCTGTATCAGTCTTCACCGAGGAAGACACTGCAAATATCGCTAAGATAACAGGTGGGCTAATTTCAACTAAATTCTTGGAGGGTATCAGAAGATTGGAAAACAGCTAATGTGACTCTATTGTTCAAAAAGGGAAGAAGACAGAAGATGAGAACTATTGGCCAGTTAATTAAACATCTATAGAGTCAATAATCAAAGAGAAAATAACTTACTTAGGAAAGCTGAATATAATCAAAGCTAGCCATCATGGTTTAATGAAAGATAAACCACATTTGACAAGTTTGCTCAAATTCAAGGGGACATAGCTACAAAATAAAGGGCTGGTCATTTAAAACTGAGCTGGGTAGAAATTTCTTTTATCAGAAAGTAGTATATCTCCGGAATTCTCTGCCCCCAAATGTGGTGAAGGCCAGACCATCAAATACATTTAAGGTTGAGATAGGTAAATATTTGAAAGAATTGAAGACACGGAACTGGAGTTGAGGCTAGTATAGATTAGCCATGATCATATTAAATGGAGGGCAGGCTTGAGAGGCTTGGTGGCCTACCCCTGCTCCTATTTTCTTGTGTTCAATGAGAAAACAACATTAAAAACAATGCTACAGATTCCAAAAAAGATAAAGCATCAGTAGTTTGTATTATAGGGTAGTGTTGCTAAGGTCAGAGGCTTCAAGTTAAATAGGTAGCTCCGTTAAATTATGAATACATCTAGAAGTATTATAATATAGTTGCTGAAGGACAATGTTCTTGCTCCATGAGGTGGAATTTCACTGCATAGATTTTAGAGAAAAAAATCTTCAACTAATTAGCAATAATGAAAAATAAAACAATGTTACAGAGAAATGAATGATGGACAGTACTAATCATGCAATGCCTACTTTTACACATTTAGAAATATATGCTAATTTGTTAGTATTAAACACTGTGATAATTTTATAAAAGTATAAACATTGGATGAAATTTTGAGCATATGATATCTAATTTTTGAGTCTCTTTGCACTAAGCAGATGTGGCTGTAAGGGCCTGTGACACAAAATTGTACTTGTCAGTGGTGTAGCATAATTTTGTGACAGTAAAAGTGATATTAAAATTGGCATTGGTTATAGAAAACGTGCCTAGTTTTTATTTGATAAACAAGTTGCACTAATTAATCAGTTTATCATAATTGGAAATTCATTGATGATGGCACAATGTGCATCTTGTCAGTGAAGAATATGGTGTCAAGGATGGAGCAGAAAGATATGCAGATTACATCTCTAAATCAATTCATTTATCCTAACCAGTCCTTGTGGATGTTAGTCCTCCTGCAGCAAATAGTCTCTTCCCTTTTATTCACTTATCCAAAATGGATCTTGATGTTGACTGTTTATAATAATTTTTTTAATCTTGTGTCCATGGCCCCTATTTATGCTTCTGTCTTTTTCTCATTCATTCTTTGGTGCCTGTGGCTGGCAGGGCTAGAATTTGTTGCCCATCCTTAGTTGATCCGAGTATCTGATGGTGGGGTTCTTTAAGTCATTGAAATCTATATGGAGCAAAAGCTCCCGTTATTTTGCTCGATGGCAGTTTTGATATTTTGACCTGACACTGATGAATGTGTGGTGCTCGATGTCCATGTCACGATGGTATATGGTTTGATGGAAACTTGGAGTTGATGCTGTCATGTTGCCTTGACCTTTGACATGATTGAGCTTACAGGTTTATGAAATGCGGCTGAAAGAATATTGTTGCAGTGTATCCTCTCAGTAGAAACCACTAAGACATGGTGTGCCAATTGTGGATGAGAGAGCTGATGCAACAAATGATTTTGACCAGCATGACATTGAGCTTCTTTTGTTGCAGCATGGCAACCTAAGCTCTGTCAATCTGATATGGCAAGACTTTATGGATTCAGGAGAGGTACAAACTCCACACAGACAACAACCTCGGGATTGAACCTGGGTGGTTGGAGCGGAGAGGCACCCTGCTCTGCTAGTTGCATCACTGAGCTACCAGTGTACAGATGCTGTACAGACCACTTTAAGTGAGAAAGTATCTCTCACTTTCCATACACAGATTTAAAAATTGTGGTTACATTTCAAACCCCTTTCTTCCCCTTTCAGCAAAATACAATTGTTTTTTCAAATCACAACATTGTCATTATAATATGCTTTTGGATTAGGATGGACTAAAAGATTCATTTAGAAATTATACAGCACCTAAAAATACACGTTAAAAAGGGCTTACATGGTGTCTTGTGCCGATTTTGCTCAAAGTCAACTGGGTAGCAACATTCCATTGTGCATGATCCCAGTCATCATAAGCAATAAACAATGCTTGTATGCATTAACTCATGCAAAGGGCTTTCCTCCAATAGCTTCACCAATGCAGCTAGCAGAGATCAGCTGGGTAGCAAATCTTAAAATTGCATTACCTTTTTATAACAGTAGATTAGTCATGTAGTGTGAATTGAGAGTGATGAAATTAATTTTACCCACATAATTTTTGTTTTGGTCATGTAGCAAGACTCCATTCAGTGGGTATATAATAATATGGAGAGTGGTCAGGAGGATCTTCAGAAATTCTGTTTAAAGGGCCCAGCTTCAGGAGGAACTGACACTGATGTGCAAGAAGGATTTAATGAAGGTAAGTCTCAGTTAATGAAAATGTAAACAGAAAATACTAGAAATATTCATCAGGTAAGGCAACATTTGTGGAGAGACTAAGAGAGTTAACATTTCAGATGAAAAACGCTATGATGCTGGAGGAACTCAGCAGGCCAGGCAGCATCTGTGGAGAAAAGCAGGTGGTCAACGTTTCGGGTCAGGACCCTTCCTCAGGACTGAAGATGGGAAAAGGAGAAGCATTTCAGGTCATTGACTTTTCATCAGAGTATTAACTCTATTTCTATCTCCATGGATGCTGCCTGACCCGCTGACTATTTTCAGCATTCTGTTCTTATTTCAGATTTTTGGCACCTGCAGTTTTCTTTGTTGATTAGATGTTATCAGAGGTCAACACTTTATTCGCACACGTGATTCTAAAATGTTGCTTCTTATTGCACTGTGCTTTAAAATTATATATTTTACAGCAACTGTGTAACTTCATTCCTTTTTTTCCACATTGCTGGCCCTACCCTTATTAACTCATCTGCCCTCATTTAAAGTATCTATTCTTCCCAGGTGGAGTGATATTGTAATCAAGCCATAACAAAATATAATTGAATAATGCAAGAACGAGTCTAACCTGAATACTGCAGGACTTGGGGATTCCCATTGTTTCAACTGAGTTCAAATCTGCATTAGTGTGTGCATCAAAATGCATGTTCACAATATTAGGTGGATTGATTGGCCTAGGTGGGTCCCTTAATCCATGGTAGTAGTTTGTACTGCAGCCAATGTATTTGAATGCCTTCCAATATCTCTTCCAAATCATGTATCTATTGCTATGAACTTTCAGAGAGGGTACATTTGTATGACATATGAACATACGTTAAGTGGCCAAGATAGCTGAGCATCAAGATTAAAATTAGTGTCAAGCAGAAAATCTCCAAAGAAGCAGAAAAAGCATTTAAGTTAATAATGTTTACACTGTTATATATCAGTTGATTCATAAGCCTGTAAGCTGCTCCCTTCCACTCCAAACACAAAATACTCTTTCTAAATGAATTAATAGCAAATATCAATGAGCTGCATATTAAATATAGCTTCTGTTATTTTTCATTGCTATAGTGTAAGTGGAGGAAGGTTATTTTTCTCAAATTTTTGGATCCACGTAAGGGTGTTTTTGGAGGAGAGTGAAAATTCTTTGCAGTTGAATGCTTTCATGGCTGAAGGCTGATACCATTCCCTTGGTTCCAATGACCATGACAATTTCAATCCCATTATTTTAATTTTACCTGAAGCCAAGTAACATTAGATTTTTGAGATCAAAATGAATCATTCCAGTTAAATCTATACTGAATTAAACAAAAAGCCTCACCTGGAATTGTACAGTTTTGGCCTTCTTTCCTAAAGAAGGATACACTTACTATAGAGGCAATGCAACCAGACTGGTTTTTGGGGTGGTGTGCCTGTCACCTGAGAAGTGATTGAGGAACCCAAGCCTCTAGTTCCTAGAATTTAGAAGAATGAGTGGTGACATAACAAAATATTGATAGGGTTTCCACAGGGTAGATATGTTGAAGGATATTTCCCACGGCTAAGGTGTCTCAATCTTTCCCCAGACATAAAACCAACATTCTCTCCACCTCCTTTGCATATCTCCTTTATCATGGTCTCCAGATACCACATCCTTGACCTATCCCATTAATAATTCCTAGATGCCCCCATGATAGCCAGAAGTCATCTCATAATAGTTCCACTTTTTCTCTTCCTGGAATTTCTCACCTACTAAGATCACTTTTCCCATGATATCTTCTCCCAAAATCCACATTACAATCTTTTTTTCAGTTCTCTGTAGCAAAGGCTTGTCTGTAATACGGCATAGTTCAACTTGTCAGCTGCCAGCAGGAAACAGAGTTAAAAAGTCCTTACAAGTTCCTGCTGTCAAGTTCAGCAAGTCTTTTGTGCTCCTGCTATTCTCAAGTTGACATGCTGTTTGCCTGTTCCCACCCCATAGTAAATGTTGTTTGCAACAGAAACTGCAATGGTAGAAGCATTTCATAACTAAAATATATGAAGAAGTGGCATTTGTTTGTAAATTAGAGGGTGAAACCAGTAAGCACAAGTGTGTGGCTTACCTGTGACCAATTAAGATACATATTCAATGTGAAAATATAATCTAGATTTTCCTTAGAATATAAATTGGTGTGAAACATTGTTTGAATGCTTTCAATTCTATCATACCTATGATATTGGAATTGTGCCAAAATTGTACATCTGATTAAATTATGCCTGTTTGCCTTGTTTTAATAATTATTTTCAGTAGTATTCAATGAATGCAAAACCAAACAGAGAATTACCTTGGAAATGGAATTGAAAATAAATGATAGCTTTTTGTTTGCCTTTCCTTTTAGTTTTACACCAATATTATTAACATGTCTGATTCTTTTGAGACTAATGATGGATTTGACTACAGTTCTTACTGACGGAAAAATATTTCTATTTGGTGTTCACCATATGAATTGTTTTCATGGTGTAGATTATATATTTATTTTGTTCAGTTTTACCATGAAGTAACAGGATGTCAGGGTGACACTATATTTCCTTCTCCCCAGAGGTCTTCGATAAATTTAACACAATGGCTTTAATTGATGGGAAGAAGGATCATGTGAGCCTAACAGTAGATAATGTTCACTTGGACTATGGTGTGGTGTATGAATATGACAGTACTGCTGGTACAAAGTGCCATGTTTTGGAGAAAATGAGTGAACCTAAGGGATTCTTCAATTTGACTGCAAAGGTATGACTGAAAGAATGAAAGATCAGTTTGCAGACTTTTGTGTTTCTAAAGTTTAATACCTTATCAGCAATTTTTCCCTCATCAAATGGTATGAAGGGTGCACCAAAAGAGGCAAGCCTGGTATGCTAGCTCTATCTAACAGAATTTCTGTCATATCCTGGCAGAAGATAGACATTGATAGGCAGGGTCTCAGAAGGAAAGAAGGTTTTTTTTGGACAAGAACCACATTTTGGCTATTTAATCAGTCTTTGACCACAATGTTAGTGTTCTGATGTATGGCTCCAATACATGTCACCACCTCTTCCTCACTTACTGGGCATTTCAGCTATGTGAAAAGCACATAATTCAGCTAAACTCGACTGACTCAAGGAAATTGTATTAACCTGTAATTATAATGACAATGGATTTTTGTGACAATATGTTTAACTGCACATTTTATAAACTAATGAACAGAACCTCAAATGATGTTACTTTCTAACACAAGTAATCTGGAACACTGAGGATAAAATTGCAAAAATATTAAATCATTGGGAAAAACTGTGACAGAAATTAAAACTTTTGGGAGAAAATGTAGCAAATGTGGAAATATTAAGCAAGAGAAAAACATGGCAAATAATTTTCTAGAAATTTCTAACATAAGTCTCACAAAATCCCACAAGAAATTTGGAACATAGAACAGTACAGCACAGTACCGGCCCTTCGGTCCACGACATTGTGCTGACCTATATAAAACCTTATCCCCATTCAATCTATCCCTCTCTCCACTTCACCTCCCATAACCCTCTATTTTCCTTTCGTCCATGTGCCTATTTAATAGTCTCTTAAATGACCCTATCGTATCAGCCCCTACCACCACCCCCAGTAGTGCATTCCAGGCACCCACCACTCTCTGTGTAAAAAAAAAGACCTACCTCTGACATCTCCCCTGAACTTTCCTCCAAGCACCTTAAATGGGTGACCTCTAGTATTGGCTATTGCCACCCTGGGGAAAAGATGCTGGCTGTCCACTCTGTCTATGCTTCTCATAATCTTATATATCTCCATCAAGTCTCCTCTCATCCTCCGTCACTCCAAAGAGAAAAGCCCTAACTTGCTCAACCTCTCCTCATAAGACATGCTCTCCAACCCAGGTAGTATCCTTGTAAATCTCCTCTGCACCCTCTCTAAAGCTTCCACATCCTTCCTATAAAATGATATATTTCTGGACAGGAAATAATTAATGTGAATCCAAAATGATAGATTGTATAGCCATTGCTTTTCATTGTGCCATAATAAATATTTGGCAGTTCACTTCCTGAGGATCATTGAAACAATTCCATGTATATTAAATGTATTTTCAACATTATATGTATTTTCATCTTGCATGATAACATCGAATTGGAATAGGCTATGAATGACGATTTATTAAATGGCATTTCTTTAACAGGTCCTTGAGTGTTTGGCTAAGAATGATGAACAGTTTGCAGAAAGATGTGGCAGGCTAACTTGCTTAGGTGAAGCAATGCCTCCTGAACTACATTCAAGATTCAGCATTATGCGCAGTGAAAAGCTTGAACATATTAACCGAAGGATTATGACCTATAAGAAGGTAGGCAGGGCTTTGAGGTGCTGCATTTTAAAGTGAGCTATGTTTCATCCTCTTAGCTGTATCCTTCATTCACAGGAGAAGTTAATCAAAACATGGTTAAATGGTGACTATGCCACTGCTTAAATCTGCCAATCTTGCAGGATTCCATGTATTTGTGACGGAGTGAATAAAGTAAATATGGAGTAATTTCTGTTAAGCATGGATTAAAGTAATCAACTCTTTCTAAATCTGATTGATATCATGAGAGAGAGATTGTATGAAATGTGTACCTAGTAGTTTTTCAGAATTCAAGTGACTAACTGGAGCTAGAAATTAGAACCTTCAGTTTAGTAGTGTGTTAAATGGGTGCTATGTGTGACGTTGTGCCCAATCAGGTGACCCACAAAAACAATCTCAAAATTTGTCTAAAATCTGGTTAAAAAATCATTTATGGTGTTTTTTTTATTCTGAATAAAGTATAAAAACTTCACCTGAGCACAAACTGCTTTGCTGATCATTGGGAAATGAGTCAGCTTGAAGTACATTGCCATGGAGGTGAGGATAAATGGACTAGAGGCCAGGGCAGTAGGGAGATGGAGGGGTACATCATGTTCTCCTGTGTGATTTAGCAGTCTCCCCCCAAAAGTGATGTCCAGTGTCCCCAGTCCTTATGTTGCCAATAGCCTCAAAGCTGCCGCAAGATCTGTCCAACTGAGAGTTATTTTTAAGACAAAGTTGTGATTAGTGAAGGGAGCAGTTGGAAATTACTTAATGTAACATGGAGAAGGAAGCTTGTCCTGAAGTATATCGACATTATGAAAGAGGAAGTGTTGTTGGTTTTGAAGTGCATAAAAGTGGATAAATCCCCGGGCCCTGAACAGATGTTAGGACATTGTGGAAGCACGGTAGAGTAGCGGTTAGTGTAACGCTATTACAGCGCCAGCGATCGGGGTTCAATTCCCGCCGCTGTCTGTAAGGAGTTTGTATGTTCTCCCTGTGTCTGCGTGGGTTTCCTCCAGGTGCTCCAGTTTCCTCCCACATTCCAAAGACATACAGGTCAGGAGCTGTGGGCATGCTATGTTGGCGCTGGAAGAGTGGTGACACTTGTGGGCTGCCCCCAGAACACTCTGTGCAAAGATGCATTTCACTGTGTGTTTTGACTAAAAAAGATATCTTAAATTGCTGGGGCCCTAGCAGAGATTTTTGTATCTTCATTAGCCGTGGATGAGGTACTGGAAGACTGGAGAGTGTCTCATGTTGTGCTTTTACTTAAGAAGGGCTGCAAGGACAAGCCAGGGAACTACAGGCTGGTGAGCCTAACATTAGTGGCAGGAAAGTTACTGGAAGGGGTTCTGAGAGACAGGCTCTATCTTCATTTGGAAAGGTAAGAACTGATTAGGGATAGTCAGCATTACTTTGTGCATGGGAAATCGTGTCTCATGAATTTGAGTTTTTTTGAATAAGTGACCGAGAGGATTGACGAGGGCAGGAGGTAGATGTTGTCAACGTGGACTTTAACAGGGCCTTGGGAAATGTCCTGACGGTAGGCTGGTCTGGAAGGTTAGATCACAGGGGATCTAGGGTAAGCTAGCTAAATGGATATAAAATTAGCTTGGTGATAGTGGAGGGTTGTTTTTCAGATTGGAGGCCTGTGGCATGTTGCAGGGATCATTGCTGGGTGCTCTGTTGTTTGTCATATATATGTTAATGATTTGGATGAGAATATATGTAGCAGGATTAGTAAATTTGCAGATGCCACCAAAATTGGTTGTATAGTGAACAGTGAAGAAGGTTGTTTAAGATTACACAGGATCCAGATCAAGTGGGAAAGGAATGGCAGATGGAATTTAACTTGGGTGCAAAGTGATGCTTCTTGGGAAGTTAAACCAGGGCTGGACATGCACAGTGAATGGCAGGGCCCTGGGAATTGCTGTTAAACATAGAGACCTAGGGGTACAAGTACCTGGTTGTCTGAAAGTGGTGACACTGTTAGACAGGGTGCTGAGGAAGGGATATGGCATGCTTGCCTTTATCAGTCAGGGCACTGAGTTGGGACATCATGTTATAGTTGTAGAAACCATCAGTTAGGCCACACTTGGAGTATTGTGTTCAGCTCTAATCGCCACTTCACAGGAGGGATGGGATTAAGTTCAAGAGAGTGCAGAAAAGATTTACAAGGATGTTGCCAGAACTGGGGGGGCTTCAGTTACAAGGAACACTGGCTGGGCTGGGACTGTTTTCCCTGGAGCAAAGGAGGCTGAGGGGTGACATTATAGAATCTTAAAGGGAATAGGTAGAGTAGATAATCATAGTCTTTCTTCTCCAGGGTGCTGAATTCTCTCACATCACCGTTGTCTCAATTAATGTTTTCTTTTTCTTGTCTGCATGCTTCATTGTCATGGAAGAGGGTGTAATTAGCCATTGAGGCAATTCTCTTCAATAGTTATTACTCTATTATGTTGTTCTGTGATTGATAACAATATAACTCTTACATCAGTAACTTGTGTCTCAACAATTTTTATCTGTCTAGTTTTCACGAGTTCTGAAAAACCGAGCCTGGCCTACTTTTAAGCAAGCCAAGTCCAAGATTTCTCCACTGCACAGCAGTGATTTCTGTCCCACCAATTGCCATATAAATGTCATGGAAGTATCCTATCCCAAAAATGTTGCATCACTGGGAAGCGCCTTTGGTGTTCAACTGGACAGTCGGAAACAGTCTTGCAGTGACATTGACCAAAAAAGCTTCGATCAAGGTAAGATCCCAGGCTTCATGTCTCAGTTTCATGGCTGGATACAGTGCAACTTTGCTCTAGAGAATCCAAATCTGCCAGGTGTACAAGGTGATTAATTATTTATTGCCCAATCTAGGAAAGCGTTATGTTATTTGCATTGTTTTCCTTCTTAGCCAGAACCTTTTAATTGTTAATATCGAAGCCTCAATAAAAAATCAAGTGTCCATTATTGCTTATGAAATAATTTAATGAGCAAGGTCTTAACAAGAACACGTTAGCAGTGGAAATGTCTCATTTGATGTTGACAACTATGTTCAGTGTAATCCACTTTTCAAAACCTGACCTAACTTATGAAGGGTTTGTGACTTGCTGGACGCTTGCTTCATGGACAGATAATTTAACAGAGTTATGTTTGCTGGTTATGTAAGTGTGGGAGATTAGGAGGAGAGAGACAATTTGGAGTGTGGGGTTTGAGGAAGTTTGAAGGAAGATTGGGTGAGGTCTGGAAAATACCTGATGGAATGGGAAAATAGATGATGGAATGTGTAACAAGAAGAAAACCTAATGGCTGATGCTTAAGACAGGCAACAGCATCACCAGAAAAACAGGAATAAATTTATAAACAGATCAATGGAATAAGCAAGAAATTTCTATGAGCCAGAGGGATTATTTTACCCAGCAGAATAGAAAAATCTTCACCACCTGGTCAAGAAATGAAGATTTGCTACCAATATGATGCATTGTTTATGGCTGTGACTGCAACAATGAGCTTCGCCAGCTTGAACTTGAAGCTTACATTGTTGTGCAGGAACAATTTGAACAGCAGGACAGCCAAGATAACCCTACTGTTTTCCCTAACCTTTCCTTGCAGTTGCTCTATATGAGTAGCACTCTTAGTCATTGAATGCATAATGACAGATGAGTGAGAGGTGAGAGTTGAATGGATCTCATAAGTCATCTGCTGATATTTGAGCCTATGCAATCAAATCTGCTCCACAAAAAAGAATCACCATTATTTTCATGCAGATGTACTGAAGGTTATTTTGAAGGATTCAGGATAGATTGTAGATGTCTCAGGAAAGTGTCATCCTTATTGCCAAAATGTGAAAATGACAACACAATACACTACCTGTGGTGGATAGAGTACAAGGATATTTTACATCCATCCGTATCACAGAGTTGCCTCCACACCCATCACTGGCGTTCAAAGTACTCCAGGTGTTGATTATATATACAAGGAAAGTTGTATGGAGAAGATGATGGGAAGCAACAGCTGTGAACCTTGGGGCCCCATCTCTTAGAATCTAGCTGGCAACATCAGATCTTCCCTTTCGGTGATCAGAGAGTACTTAGATCCAGAAAACAGCATACAGTATGTGTCTAACAACCTAACGTGGCTAGAATTTTCCTTCCTGATTCTTTCTTCTGATGATTCCTCTCAGATGGCTGATTACATGAGCATATTGAGTTCAGACCAATCCCTCCCCAACTAATTAGACCAGTGGCCCACTTTGCTGAATGCTTCTTCCAGAACAAGTCTTGAGATGACTGCCATTTCAGTTCCAGGAAGCTCATGATATGACAGCACTGACATTGACGCCATAGCCTCAGGTGGCATGGGGATAGTTTGATAACAGAACAAAGTGCACATAGTAATCATTACCTAAAGCGGAGCATTTTTTATAAATACATATATATGAACACACCCTTTTGTGCAAGCGTATAATAACACAGTGAAAATCCCTTGCTACATGAAGTCTAATGTTCCGTAATATATCTGGTTTTGATTTTTATGTCTGAGAGTATGTTTAAAGGACAATTTGCTAAGGATTACACAGGAGCCAATTTTACCCTCCTGTGTCTGGTAGGAACTGGAATAAATCATGCACTGTTTACTTAGTGTTTGAAGATTCTTAACAAGCTCTGCACCTCTCTAGATATACCAGATGCCAGAATTGCCTCTTTTATGTGGCAGTAGACCTATACTAACTGACCTCCTAATGAAAGACTTGGCGGAGCCTGACCTTTACATATTGTTAGCATTTTCTTTAATGCTCCTATTGCACAAATGGAAACCATGTGAGAAACTAAACATAATCACTTGAGGGGGGGGAAAAAATCACAATTTGTTTGAATGAGAATTACACGCAGGTAGATAGACTTAAGAGTTGCAAGCATTCATTGGTAATGACACCAGGCTGCAATATTCATGTACTTATTTTGTCAGGTAAATAAAACCTAAGGTTTGACGTGACTGGAATCATGTTCTTATTTGACAGGTGGTACTTTCTCATTTGCACTAAAATATTGTCAGAAATTATTGTCCATGCCATTGCTATGATGAAAATTCAACTTTTAGAACTCAGTCTTTCACTTTACTGTTAATTCATAGATAAATTGGATCCAGTGGAATATGTCCATCATTGCATCACCACCATGGCAGCTCCCTCTGGACACAGCTTGGGTCAGCAAAATGGGCCTGGTCTGTACTTCACTCTGAAGGAAAAGGATATTGAAACTCAAGATACATACCAGAAGCTTCTGAATAAGTTGCAGACAGTCGTGAAAGAACTGGAATCGTATATTGGTCAGATAGATGAGTGAGTTTCACAGCAATTTCTTAACACTGAAAACAATATAAAATTCACAGCTGGAAATTGTGGTTAAAAAAATCTATCTCTGGTTTATTATGAAATTGCATAATATCTAATTCTGCCTACAATGAGCTTGCTTGATGATATTCTGATCCCGTAACCAAGTAGTGTCTCATTTTCCATTGAGGATTCCCATTTAACAATGAATACCTCACTGACTTTGCTAAAATCTTCTAGCATAACACCATTGGGTCGGCAGACCTGATTACAATCCATATGCTTATGAAAAATCTCAGCACTAATGTGCAACCAAATATATTTTAAGGCATTGTAGTAGTAAACTTCATATTTCACAACAATAATCAGCAGTCAGTATAAACAAAAATACTAAACAAGTGCCTTCAAATACACTGGTGTTGTTAAATACATAATCTCCAGGGATGAAAGCCAAATAATAATCAGAACCTGAAGTATCAAAATGACCCATTTGGAATTCATTTAACTGTAACTATATGTTTCACAGATTGGATCAATTTAAAATCCACATGCTGAATCTCTTTGAAAATCATGAATGCAGGTGTGGAAAGTATAAGTGTCACCGAATGTTCCACCATCGTGCCTCAATTCACAAGCCCGAAGGTGGTTTGTTTAAACATTAGTTACCTGACAATCTATAATGTACTATCTAGGATTCTGTTGAGAAAGTTTAGTTCTCTCCTTATTATAAAATAGGGAATTTGAGATCCCAGTGCCAATAAAGACAATAATAATGTAAAAGGTGCAAGAAGATTTTTGATTCGAGATCCATAATGGCATGTTAACAGAAATAGCCAATGAACATATCCATTTCAATTTGCTATTGCCCAAATATCTGTTACAAAATCAGTTTCCTTGTTTCAAGTTTTTGGTTTAATTCAAAGTTTCAGTATATGTTCTTAAGCCATTTGTGCTCGATAATGGGACCACATCATTGCATACCCTACATTGCTCACCACGTGAGATGATATAGAAGAACCACTGATTTAAATGTTTTATGGTGCTTTTGAGGTTGTATGCTGAGAGAACTGTTGCGAGTGGGGAGGCGAGGGGTGGTTGATTCTCAGCAGCTGCTAATCGCATTTAATTCTGAATAACATTTGGGAGACAATCTTGAGGAATAAAGCCTTCAGTGATATGTTAATCTTCGAACAGCTAATTAGGCACAAAACTTAATGTTGGATCATTTTAATGAGAAAGTTCTTCTGAGTTTGATGTATGTGCAATAAATGTCTAAGTAGGAATACCCATCTGAAATAATTCATTGTTAAATGAATGACTTTGAAGAAGTTGTTCCAGTTTACAAAAGCTATACAAATTAGAAGTATTTGTGCAGTTGCAATTGATTAATGCCCTTCATAGTAATGTAGAAATAATTTTGAGTCACATACTAATATAATTGAGGGAGAGGGAAGAGACATTGACTTTGAGTGTTATATACCTCTACTATATGCAAGTCAAGGTAACTAAAGCACAAAACCACAAAGTAGTGCTGAAGAGGAAATTTAAAGACTTCATTAGTCCCAGTCAAAAACTTCATTCCCCAGCCATCAATCCATCAATCTCTTCAGCAATTGTCTGAAACTGATGCAGATTGTTTGCGACTCGGTGTCCTATTTGAGCCCAAGTTCAATTTGTGTCCTTGTATTGGTGCCTTCACTAAGATTGCATATTTTTACTTGCAAAACATTTCCCAGTTCAGACCTGCTGCAGTACATCTGTTGAAGCTGCTACCCATGCTTTTGGTATCTCCACTCTCAATTAGTCCAATGGATTCGCAGGTGGACCTTGAACTATTCTCCATTAATTCAAGATCAATCAAAGCTCTTCCGATTGTCTCCCAACCAGCACTGTTCCATTCACCCATAATCCCTGTGCATGCTGACCTTCTCTGGCTCCTAGTTAATTAACCCCTTGATCTTAAAATTCCCTTGTTTTCAAATCCCTCCATGGTTTTGTCCCTCCCTATCTCTAATCTCCTCTATCCTATAACCCTTTAAAACATGAATTCTGCAAATTCTGAACTTTTAGGTAGCAACAATCAAATCGGAAGCTACATTAGACAATTCAGGGTTAGAATCTTAATATACTTCAGAAGTTTGAAAGTACAAAAATAGAGATACTTTTACATATTTCGCACTGAGTAAATGCTCAGTTTAATTCTATGTGTGTTCCCAGATTACATCTTAGAAAAATATTTTAGCATTTTCAATGAATTTTCACGGAAATTTGTCTGGTTAATGTCTCAGTTTCAACTTATAGATGCTCTTGTTTATGCAGAGTTTAATAAGTTAATCATTTGCCTTGCTAGGTCTGGTATTTCTGGAAGTACACTCTGAACTATATTATTTAACTTCAGCATTTTGTTGGATTTTATGTGACAAAATATTAATTATGTGATTTGAGTGGATATTTGTAAAAACTGTATCAAAACCAATTGTAAATTTCAGTTTTAATCTGGTGTTGTGTACTACATTGAAGATCCTGCTCCTCCTTTAATGTATTTATTACATGGTGTTGTTGATTACAGACTAATAGGTTATTGGGCCAAGGCATTGCTGAGAAATACTGGCAGCTCTGTGCTAAACTGTCATTATCTCTCAGTGTAAATGCCAGGTTTGTGGTTTACACATGTATACCAAAGTCCCAAACCTGATGGGCAGTCTTTGCTGGTAAATCCCCGACTGAATTTTGATATTGGTTTTGGCGTGGAGCACAGGAATACAACAATGTAATGTGAACTTACTGCAGTTCCCCAGCAGTTATGGTGGGGAATCAGTTTACTGGTTAGAATTGGCAAAGGAATAATGGGCTGAATTATTTGAAATGAGAGGAACAGTTGTGAAGGACCTAGCTAAGTATCTAATTTATATTTTGTTTAATTAATAAGCTTGCTTAATAATTTAAAGTCCATTAAAATTATAATAATTAAGAACTGTTTTAATTCTTTCAATTATGTTAATAGTTATTTGAAAGCTTCTGAATGTCAGGTACATTCACAGGCATTCTGAATTCTTGACAGCTTTGACAGTTGGCTAAGCCAAGGTTATGGCTTAGTCAGCCAGCAGTTTCTTCCAGTTATTGATTGGGTGGTGGGGGGGAGGTGGGGGAAGTGTTGCATGTTCTGGCCTTCCCACCTGATGGGATTGCATTGGCAATGCCCTGTCACTATTCATAGCTTTGCCAATTTGGATCAAAAAGACTTGGATAACAATCTAAGTTGATCCAGAAGAGAGAAGTTCATATTTACCACATGGTTTAATGATGAATGTGAGTGGCTCACTTCTGGGAGCAAAATGGCCTATTATCTGTCTTTGCAGTTTGAACTAGGGGTGCACTTAGATGGATGAAGCAGAACAGAGAGGAAATATCATCTTCCTCAGGAACGTTAATAGGCTGACCAGTCTGGTCAGACTTATCGCACTTTTGAAACTAGCATGCATCATTTAATCAAAGTTGTCAGTCTGCATTTACTTCCTTACAATATAACAAAATCCCATAACAATTTCATTGCTGCTATATCCTGATTAGCAATTGTAGATCCACAGAAAAAAATAAAAACAAGAACCATGAAAAAAAGATGGAGATAAACTGTACTGTCCATGGGAATCTAAATCTGACAAGAGCAGGTGGAGCATCTATTTTATCAATATATTTGGCAAAATGAAGAAGACTGGTTTTGGGTTGAAAAGTCCGGTGTCTGACTCTGCTTGCAAATTAGACAGATAAAAACGATTTTCCAGTGTTGGATTTATAAATGAAATTTTATGCACAGTGAGTTCGAGTGCATACATGAATATGAAATGAGCACTTTGCATATTTATGCATCTATGAATGGATCGTTCTCCCCAGCACGTTTGGATCAGTGACACTCCGTGTTTATACTTGACTGCTGTCCAGCTTTAGACTGAGCAGCATATAGACACTTAAGTATAAGAGACTTTGATAGAATAGATTCAGAGAAGCAGTTTTTAAAGCAGGAAGATCAACAACCAGAGCTGCTCTTCTAGGAGCTAACATGGACTGGATGTGCCAAGTGCCCTCCTCCTGTGCAGTAACAATGTTGTTATTTTATGAAAACAATAAAAGCCTGTATTTCAAAAAAGGTATACATCAAAAAGCAAGTAAGGTTAGAGGTATATCAAGGAAACACCAAAATTAATCAATTTGCTTTGCATTGTAGACACTTTGGGTGCACAAATCTGGAGCAACAAACAATCTGCTGGAGGAACTCAGCAGGTCAAGCAGCATCATAGGGGGGAAGAGGAATTGTCAACCTTCTGGGTCAAAACCCAAATGAACCCTGAGCAGAGTTTCAACCCAAAATGTTGACAATTCTTTTTCCCCCCCCCCCCACCCCCATGATGCTGCTCGACTCGCTGAGTTCCTCCAGCAGATTGTTTGTTGTATTGCATTGTATTTAGTTACAAAGAAAAAATGACTTAGCCAATGACTTTACCCAAGGCAGTGATTAGGTATGTGGAGACTGAAGTGGATGGCAACCCACTGGTCTTCCTTGGATTGTGTGGTTCAGGAAATTTTAAACTCCAACTTCTCACTCTTGATACAGACCCCTGACTGAAGTAAGATGAAGACGACACCAGCAGATGGTTCTGCATTAGTCCTTGTTACATTGTTTGGCTAAGACTAAGAAATAAGTTAGAACCTTCAATCTGGTGTCAATGAAAGGGAAATTTAGTGTCAATATGAAGCTAATGAGCTTTCTAAGAACATTTAGCAGTAAATAATTTTATAACATTGACTGAAGACTATTCCTATGATACTGTAGTAGCTGGAATTAACCTCTACATATGCAAATGTTTTCAAAATGAGGGATGGATGTTATGGTTTATGCAAAAGCTTGCAAGATAAAATGCTGCCTCAGAGCACATCCAGAAAGATGTTTTCTTTGGGAAGACCTTGGGTGCTCTGGGGGTTTGCGTATTCTCCCTGTGACCATGTGGGGTTCCTCTCTGTGCTCCAGTTTCATCCACATTCAAAGAATGGGGATTGGTAGGTTATTGGCCATTGTAAATTGTCTTTAGTGTGTAGGTAAGTTGTAGAATCTGGGGGGTGGGGGTGGGGTGGTGATGGAAATGTTGGGAGAATTAGAAAAATGGGATTCAGGTAGGGCAAAACACAAAAAATGTTGGAGGAACTCAGCAGGTCAGGCAGCATCTATGGAGGGAAATGAACAGTCGACGTTTTGGGTCGAGACCCTTCATCAGGACTCATGGGATTAATGAAGGATTGTTGTAAGTAGATTGTTAACAATTAACACAGACTTGGAGGGCCAAAGGGCCTGTTTTTGTGCTGTCTCTCTCTATGATTCTATGAGATTCCTTCACTGCAGTGTCAGGGTATTCATAAATAAAATGAATAAAATTATCCAGAATAGTAATTTATTCATCATATGGTTTTGAATACAGACCCAGATGTAACTTTAATGAAGCAGCACAGAAGGAAACAATCGGATATTAGTGTAAGCACCAACTTAAATGTGAATGGCTTTCATGTTTATGAGCAGCAGAAATTGATTTTTTAATAACAGTCCCTATTACTTGATTTATCCAAACCCTAAGTAGTTGTTTGTGCCTGTGAGAACCAAAAATTGACAACAGCACAGGCAATTTCTCATACCCTATCATGTGGGACCTTAGAACTTTTCAGGACAATGGCACCCTTGTAAGTATGCTTTTATTTTATATTGTTTACAGATTTCAAAATAAGAAATTATAAGCTACTATAGTATCATAGAAATAGTCCAGTCAATGTTGTAAAATTAATTACTGCCCCCTTTACAATGCAATCACATACACCTGATAATCATTTTGAGAAAGCTTCTTGGCTTCAAGTTGGCACCAATTTTCCCTTCCATTGACACCAAGACTGTAGGTTCCAACTCACTTTTTAGTTTTAGCCAAAAATCCAACGAGGACTTACTTAGAACCTTAATCCAGTTGTCATCACCATGCAGCCTTTGAAAAATGTGCCTTATCTTCCTCCTCATTGTCATAGATTGTTTTCACTTATTAAGCCTAACAGCTACTACATCTTGAACTCTGAGGCTCAATCTTGTCATGGCAAGCAATTATTCTCACGTTTAAAGCTTAAAGGTCTCATCAAATAGCCTACTTAAGAACATTTGCAGTCAAGTACAATAATGACATACTCGATACATCTTGATTCTAAGGAATACTTGGGTACAATTGCAAATGGCTTCAATTCACTTGATCAAGAAATACACTCAGTAGCAAATTGAAGCTGTTCCTTAAGCTTACACTGGGCACCTTTGGAGCAATGAAGGAGGTTGAAGACAAAGAGGTCAGAATGGAAATGGCTCAGAGAATTAAAATGATAGATGACTGTAAGCTGTGGGTAATCCTTAAGGTTAGGTTGAGAGGGCTGGGACATGTGGAAAGAGAGGGAAGGGGCACATGGAGAGCAGCAGGCAATGGGAGAGAGACAGGAAGAATGACAAGGATGTGGCAAGGGAGGGTGCTGGGGGGAAGGAAGCAAGAGAAGGGTAACAGAAGTATCCTGTGTGATTGTGTGGGTGTGAGAGAGAGGGTGTTGTAAGAAAAGATGTTCGAGTTGAAAGGTAAAAGCAAGAGCTGTGAATCTTATGTGATCATGATTTCTATTTCTGACACTGGTCAGTAGTATAGGCAGTATTGTTCCTTCTTGGTAATGTCCTGCCAATGTCTCGAAGCCCCTCCTGAACACAGAACATTCCTTTGCAGGTGATATGATCGACCACCTTCTCCTTTTGTCATTGACAAAATACCTGGGAATGCTGCCTGCACTCAGGAGTCAGCAGTAGAGCCATGTTTAAGTAATCAACACTCTCCAATAGCTGGAAGAGTGTAGGTGGTCTTTTGTATGTGTGTGTTCAGGCTGGTTTTTTTCTGATACACCCACTATTTCTGAAATGGTGAGATATGGGTGTTACACAAGGGAGGTCATAAACACTGCTTAAACTAATTTGTGCAACATTGTGACTTTTGTAGAGCCTTCAAAAACAGTATTAGGGAGACCTGTGTGCCATTTTAATGCTGAAGAAATCGGATTGAGGAACTTTGTGTGTTACTTCATGCTGTTTGAAGATGTTGTCTGTGCACCCTTCCTCACTCTAATGCTTAATTTGCTGCTTCCCTCTCTGGTGCACAGCTACAAGTCTTTGAGTGAGCCTGCTCTCGCTGGCTACCTTTGTTCTTAAATCCAATCAAGCATAGCATAAGTACCACTCATCCTGAACAGTATGCTCTCAGCAATATTACCAAAAGCCTTTCTCACTAACAAGTTAGAAAGCAGATGTAAGTATTGTTTTTCTTGACATATTTCTTTGACAGAGTTCCAGTATTCTCAATTGTCACCTTACATTTGCCAGGAAGCCTGAGGACCTGATGTTGAAGTTAAAACTGTGTCTAAATGTTGCTGTGATGTGATTAGCAAACAGTGGTGGCACAGTGGTTCAATTAGAGCTGCTGCATCACAGCACCAGCAACCCTGGTTCACTCCTGACCTTGGGTGCTGTCTGTGCGATGTTTGCACGTTAACCCTGTGATCAGGCATATTTCTCCCAGATGCTCTGTTTCCTCCCACTTCCAAAGATGTGTGGGTTGGCAGATTAATTGGTCCCTGGTATATTGGTGAGTAGCAGAATCTTGGAGAGGTGGTGATAGAGTATGGTTCATGCCCAACACCCTGCTTCTGTGCTGTATGACTCTGAGTAATTGATACTTCACCTCTCCCATGAAGTTGTGTTTGTGTAGGAATAAACTGCAAAAGCCTGTGGCATGCTTTCAATTTTGCCTATGTTGGCCCACCATTGGCTCCCAAATTCACATTCTCCTGCAGATTATGCTATAGTGAATAATTAGATCCATTATAATTCCTTACTGTCTTAAATTACTTATTTTTTCCTCATTTTATAGCCTTCTTTCATCAATAACCCATCCAACTACACCAGAGACGAAGACTGCTGAATCACTAATAACAGCGGAGAATGACACTGACAAGGTAGAACGCAACAGCAAAAAGGTTTGCTTTGTGGTAACTGGAGATGACCAAGAAGATTCAGGTCATGATACAATAAGCAACAGGGATTCCTACAGGTAAAATATGTTTTAGATTATTCTATAATGGCAAAAGACTAATTATTTACTTTTGAATGAATTCAGAGAATTTAAGAAGCAGGAAATGTAAATCATGCTACTTCCTCCATCTTAAGCCCACGTGTAGCTGTGTTGATATTTGGTGGGATTGTGACAGTGATCTGGTATACAGAGAAATCTGGCTCGCCAATAGTCACCAGCATTACCAGTAGTCTGCTCTTCCATCTTAAGAAAATGGAAAAAAAATGCACTGTTAAATATCTGAAATATCACTGACACATCGCATCAAACTGTATATGTCTCATTATGGCAGTAGTGATATTTGAATGTGTCACTGCATGGCAGAATTCGACTTAAAGCAATATAACCTATTGATACTAGCTCTGACTGTCAGTTTAATCATTCGAAAATAGCTCAATACTGGTCTCCAGTAATTAAAAGAATGGCTTCTGCAAAACAGTCCAATTATTTTGGGATCCTTTTTGTACCTTTCCGTTCCCATCCCCTTTGTTCTAAAAGTGGAAGAATATTCTTGAGTTACCCTAATCATGAAGTCTGATGTCTCTTCCTAATGTCCTGCCACTGAAACTCTCCAATTCCAGCTCGTCAATACTATGGTCATTTACCTCGCCACCATTTCCCTGTGTGGATTCCAGATCCACACAGTGTGGATTCCATTAATATCCACAATTCTATAAAATATCCAAAAAATGGATTGTAATTGGATTTGACAGCAAATTACCAAGAACCTAATTCTCCAACATCGTGGGTGATTCACTATGCAGTTTTAAACCATGTATTTTAGTACTTCTGTAGCTGCATACTGGCTTGAGAATTGAAATAGAATTCAATAATGGGGGCCAGTACAAATGCTTATTATGCTATTTATTGATGTTGGAGAGCCAAAAATAACATTGAGTTAATTCTTCAAAAGTACACCAACAATAATTCAAGTCATTAGTTTCAACTGTTATCAGCACTCATTAGGCTATAATTTTTCAGTTGGTGAAATTCAATTACAAATGTTTTATGTGCTTTTACTCTACTTTCTAAGTTTAGGCAGGCAGCAACTTTAATATTCTAAATATGTTAATTCCTAACTAAGAAAGCACACAGACAAATGTAATTCAGATATATTAACCATTTATATCTGAATGTCACCAACATACTGCTGTTTGAAAACTGAGTATTAGTATTGTCACTGGAGAACTGGCTTGGATTAGAATCACTTACCCACTTCATATCAATGTACTGAATTATCAGCAGTAATTAAAATATAGCCTGGGGCACTGCAGATAATATACCAATTGATTGAGTTTACATTTCCTTCATTATTAGCTTCAGAGTAGTCTTCTTGAGGCTGTTAGTTGCATCCAAAATAACTTTGGAAGTGGAGAACCAAACAGCTGTTATAAAGGGCACTCAATAGTGAAATCTCTGACGAGAGCTTGGCTACTTCAACTGAATCTTCTGAGACCCTACTATGTGTCAAGTTCTGATTAGGCCAGGTATCATTGAAATTAGAAGTTCTCTGGCTTGGATCAGATTGGACCAAACTGGTTCTTTGTTAACAGCTGCACTAAGGCTCAGTACTATAGGAGATGATGGATCCAATTGTCCTCAGATAGCTGGGAGAGTGCAGGTGTCACACAGAGTAGATCATGCTTCTCAATGTATAGATTCAGTGCAAAACCTAGTTTTCTGATCTGATCCAATGGAATCTAACTATATGTATTGTATTCAGGCTTGGGTATCAAAAACTTATAAGTCCTCAGGCTCAGACCAGATTTGAATTGACTATGGTTGGGGTGGGTTTTAATTTTCTACCTGAGCAGACCTCAATCTCTTCACACATTGTTGTTAGCCTTAGCATTGTGTGTGATCAACTTAACTACAAGAGAAAGTTCCAGAAGATAATAAAGAAGTAAAGATGCTGGAAATCTGAAATAAAAACAGAAAATGCTGGAAATACTCAGCAAGTTAGACAGCACCTGTGGAAAGAGAAGCAAAATTAATCTTTCAGTTTAAAGTCATGTCTTCATAACTGAGTAAGAATGAAAATAAATTTGTTTTAAATTGCAGAGAAAGGTGAGGGAGGGATGGATAGGTTAAAGAGTGGGGTGGGATGATCAACTTGCCAGTTCTAAAACAAGCAGAGAAAGTGAGTTATCTGACAATGTTGAAGTCAGTATCGAGTTCTGCAGGCTGCATTCTACTGAGAGAAAAGATGAGCTGCTGGTCCTCAAGTTTATGTTGGAATATTGCAGGATGCCACAGACAGATAAATCAGAGTGGGAGGGAGATGGCAAATTAAAGTAACAGGTAACTGAAAGCTCAAGGCCACTCCTATAAACTAAACAACAAGAAATAGAAATGAATTGCTGCTTTATCTGAAAGGATTGTTTGGATCCCTGGATGGTGGACAGGGATGATATAAAGAAGCAGGTGTTAATCTCTTGCACTTGCATGGGGAAAGTGCCATGAGAAGGGGAAAGGTTGGTGGAGCCGGAGAAATAGACCAGGGATTCACAACGAGAAATGTTCCTTCAGAAGCTATAAGATATTTATTTATTAACCACATGTACATTGAAACACACAGTGAAATGTGTCTTTTTGGGTTACTGAGAATATTCTGGGGGCAGCCTGCAAGTGTTGCCACTCTTCCAGCGCCAATTTAGCATGCCCACAGCTCCTAACCCATATGTCTTTGGAATGTGGGAGGAAACCGGAGCACGTGGAGGAAACCCATGCAGATATGGGGAGAATGTACAGGCTCCTTACAGACAGTGGCGGAATCGAACCCGGGTCGCTGGCGCTGTAATAGCGTTATGCTAACCACTACACTATCATGAAGGGAAGATATGTTTGGTGGTAAAATCTCGTTGAAGGTGGAAGATAAACGAGTTTCCAGATTGACCACTTTTAATAACGTGGAGTGAGGAATAATCTTGTTCAGAGATATGTTTCTAAAATCCAAGGAAATACTGAGAAGGATGAATTACATTGTGTGTTATGACAGCTGCATAATCCATCAGTATTGCATAAGTATAGCTCCATCTATGTACATTTAGTGAAGAAGCATCACATAGTAAAACAACTTTCAACATGAACTGCATTTGTTTTGTGAGAAAGGAGATTTAATGTGTTTTCTTCCTTCCCTAGTGACTGCAACAGTAACAGGAATTCCATTGCTTCTTTTACAAGTATCTGCAGTAGCCATTGTGATTCTTACGTACACAGTGATGACATGGATTCAGGTAAGCTGCATGTGGTAAGACGTTTTCATTGTAAAATAATTGCTGATAGGTAGAAAAAAGAGCTTTGCCAGCAACAGTCACATTAGAAAATTGAAATTTTGGACAAAAATGATGTCTTTCATTCAAAGATTTTGTTTGCTTGGAGCATCAGTGACTGTGACATTGTTTAATAGAGTATTGTTGCAAAAGTATCAATAAAAGTGATTGCTTGTCAATCTCCAAAGCAATTTAATTAGTCTCCCGTGGTGAAACAGGCAGCTTGTGTTGTTAAGAGACAATGGTATCTGATTACTGTGGGGAGATTGCATATAAACAGGTTTTTTTTCAAGACTGATTCTTGTTTGAATTTAATAATATTTATGGGAGATCATTCATATCTACGGATGTCCATAAGTTGGATGCTCATAACCCAGGGAGGGCCTGTGTATACTATAATAGTGACCCAAAGGTAACACACAACATCAATGTAAAAATGAAAATTATGAGAAGGAGAGGTATGTTTGAACAAAGTTACATTTAACATACTAAACTCAATACAGATTGTTAAAAGCATTAATATGGGCCAAGATATTCTGTAGTAATGTGTCCTTTCCCATGCTGCTTTCCCTGTAGGCATGGCAGACTGATCCATCCATCCAATTTTGCTCTTGGTTACTCCATAAAAGTAGAAAAGTAAAAGCCTCTAGATATCTTCAATTTTAACCATGTGCATGCCATGGTTTAGAAAGCAATTTGACAAAATTAGTTTAAAAAGGTTATAGAATAAATCAAGGGGAAAGGCTAAAGTGATTGAAATTCTAGAAAGAAAAGTCTGAGCTAGAATATGATGCAGATCTTTAAAAGGATGTTGGGAGAGAAGATCCATGGACAAAATGATTTGAGAAAATCAGAGTGAATAGCAGATCTCTGAGGAATGTTCAGCATATATTTGGCTCATCGGGTCCACATTGACCAAAAATGAACTTTGAGTTAATCCCACTTCCGAGGCTTTGGTCCATAACCCTGCAGGTTATGGGTCTTCAAGTACTCATCCATGTCCTATTGAATTGAAAGTGTACCCCCATCATCATTTTAGGCAGCAAATTCCATAACCACACCAAATTATTTTAATCTCAACTCTCCTTTAATCCTTTATTAATTAAATGATTAATAATTAAGTGATTCTAATTACATAATAATAATTATTATAAAATAATAATTAAGGATGAAGTCCCTTAGTCCTTCCTACTTGCTTATCTTGGTCTTTCATGACTTTATACACCTCAATTAAATTTGCCTTCAGTCTCAATTTTTCCAAAGAAAACCGCACTCTGTCAGTCTCTCTTCATACTATGAATCTCCATCCCTCCTTTAAACCTCCTGTGCATTCTTTCCAATGCTATCACATCTTTCCTGTAGGGTGGTGATCAGAACTGTACACAGTGCTCTCTCTGGCTGAGGTCAAAAGGATGTTTTACACATTTCTCAGATGATCACCGTCCTCTTGTCAATGAAGGCAAGTTTCCCATATGCCTTCTTAACTACCTTATTTAACTGTCCAGTGTGCATTTGTGGACATGCACTCCAAGACCCGTTTGTTCTTCTAAATTTCTTTTTACTTTTGCATATATTTATTTTCCCCAAATGTATTACCATGGGTTTGGGGAACAGCCTTTCAAGAAAATGGTTGAGTTAACTTTAATAGTAAATAGGTCAATATCTGTTGAAAATGAGGAAGAGAGGGTTATTGTGACAACAGCTGAATGGAACATAGTGGTTGGGTTCTGAATGTAATGAGCTGGATGGACTAAAGATGATTTCCCCTGAACTTTGATGTTCTTACTGTTTTGTGAATCATATATTTGTTGCCAATATTTCAATTTTTCACATGCATTGCTTTTAGACTCTATGAGATTAAAAAGATTGAATTTAAGAACAAGATCCCAACCCACTGTGTGATAATAGTCCTATCATATTGCTTGCTGTGGTGAATTCTGTTTAGTATGCATTTGAGTATGATTTCTACTTATGTTACCATAAATCCCTTGCTGGTAATGATGATATCAAGCTCCTTGCTATTAAATATGAAAGTTTCAGAAACATATTGTTGGTGTTTTCTGTAAAGATTCTTTGACACCTGAGGTGGTTCTCATTTCAGTGAACCAGAGTCCCCAGAGGGACCAGTGGAAGGTTGAGTATCCTGAACCAGAGAAGGATTATCTTTACCCTGTCTCCTTGCTCCATGTGTAAGAAAATTTGAGGGTTTGGTGGGACAGTGACTACACTGAACTTTTCTGAAAGTCTGCTGGGCTGTCTGTATTGGGCATTGGTTGTTTTTGGCCTTGATTTACCAGAAAGGCAGACTGAATCGATCTCTGCTGGCTTAGCATTATTTGGATTTCAGTCTCATTTATTTCCAGTCCTCTTGTAACTGATACCTAAGAGGCCAGTGGCAATATTAATGGTTCGTATGTTGGGAGAACTAACTGCCCACAGTTCTCCTGAGTTTATTTTACAGTTTTTGTTGGATTTGCCAGACTTGCCATTCAGAATCATAGAAAACATCAGAACAAAAGAAATAGAAGCAGGAATAGGCAATTTGTTACTACCCCCCACTGCCCCACTTCATGCCTTCTCCATCATTCAATAAGATCATGGCTGATTTTTATCTCAGTGTCATTTTCCTGCACTAAGCCGAAGTTGTGCTGACATCTAACGTTTTCTTCCATGTACATCTAATACATAATACTGGGCAACTTGCTGATTGCTTCAACATGCCCTTTCTTTAATTGCTCTGCTTCTAAGGTCCAAGTCCTCTTGTTGCTGAAATCAGAACGTGTTCTTTATGTCCCAATGGGCAGTAATAACCAACTCCTCATTAACAATCTTATCTTCTACCTCACTGCCCATGTAATGTGATGTGAATCTGGGTAGTTGTTTCCAATGAGTACAAATGGACTGATGCACATAAATGGGAAAACATAAATGGGAAAACAACAATGAAGCAGGTGAACTAAATAAGGAGTAAAGGGAGAATAGTTCTTAAGACTGGTGTTTTTTTCGATCTTGTTGAGTTTCTCTATACAGCACATATAAAAATTGAAAGTTGGTTTAAATCCTTCAATTAAAAAAAAATCAAAGGCAATTTCAAAACAACTGACAATTACTTTTATCAAAAAATTGCAATTAAGTACTAAGTTCTAATAAGATCTAAAATAAAACAAAATCCTGGAGATGCTCAGCAGGTCAGGCAGCATTTGGGGAGAAACAGAGTTAATCTTTTAGGTTAACCTGTCAGAACCCTGGTACATCCTGTTGTAAAGACTTTACTACATTGCAGCCAGATCCTCTACTATCTTGTCACCTCCCATACCTGCCTTCCTTTTCATTGGGGTTTTGTGGCCTTGCAGTCTTAAACCTCTGAGAATGGCACTTCTGTGCTTGGTATAGAGATTTCCCTTGTAGGAGTTAGGTACAGAATTTGATGGAGGTGACTGGAGGTAAAAGTTGAATCTCTGATGTATGAGAAACTTTTGCTCCTACTGCAATGGTGTGAGATGAAGAATGGCCACAGCAAAAAGATGACAATGGAAAGGTTTTGTAGAGAAAGTAATGCATGGTCTAGGGCAGTAGGGAGACAAGGTACTGGTGTTTATGCAGTCAATTTTCCAAGAAAATTATTGAATGTTAGTCTCTTTATGTTGGCTGATTGTTGGGATCATTAAACTTTTTATAAAGTAGATTATCCATTCAAGTGATTCAGAAGAGTGCTGGTCAACTCTATGAGTCTTCCCCTCTGACTGTGAGAACCACAGCAGCCTCTGCTATCTCATTCCACTTGGTTTAGATAAATGATCTTCACAGTTTCAAGCAGTTCTCCTCTGCTGCTATGTCTGCACTAGTAAGACCTTCTCTGAAGGCTCTGAACTTGGGAGTCTTGTACTTCAAAAGATCACAGGGACAGAGATAGAGAACCTAGTACCTTAATTGTAAAAAAAAAACAAAAGTTCTGGCAACACTTAGCAGATCAGGCAGCATTTGTGGAAAGAAAAACAAGTTAATATTTCAACTATTATTTCCCTCCATAGATGATGCCTGACCTGAGTTTCTCCAGCATTTTTTGTGTGTTGTTAATATTTCAGCTTGAAGAGCTTTTGGCAGATCTGGGAAAAATTCCCTTGATTATGTTTACCATTCAATGAAATTATAGCTGATCAGTGACATTAATCCGTACACTTGCCTTTGACCGATATATCTTCTGTTAGCAGGAACCTACAGTCACACATTTATAATGAAGTAATGAAAAAATAATAAAGTAATGGGTGGGAAGTTCAAGGGAGATATTGGAGGAAGGTTTTTTACCCAGAGAGTGGTTGGGGCATGGAATGCATTGCCTGGGGCAGTGGTGAAGGCAGGTACATTGGTCAAATTCAAGAGATTACTACATAAGCATATGGAGGAATTTAAAATAGAGGGATATGTGGGAGGAAGGGGTTAGATAGTCTTAGGCAGTGTATTTTAATTATGTGATAATAAGCACTTTGGAAAAGTTGGATCTGGATCATAGTACAAATACAAAGTATATTTGTTAAGTCAAAGAAAGATAAACAAACCATTTTCTTATAGCTACCCTACCTTTAACATCACAATCTACCATTTACCAGAAAACAAAGACTATTCTAGGACAGTGGCAGTAGACCATGGGTCATAATAGATAACTTTGTGCTGTTGTTCCAGCACAATGTGGAGATTGGCAACCAAATATTCGTTGACCATTGATTTTTTGTTTAGTGATTGAGGAGCTTATTATAGAAGACAAAAAACAAAAACTGTTGTGTTGTCCATAAAGAGACAGTAACTCAGTGCTGTGTGGTGGGCAAGCAAACTATTTTGTTCGAGGGCAAAATCAGAATGCTGGAGGAACTCAGTGGGTCAAGCAGCATCTGTGGAGGCAAATGGTTTAAGTCGACGTTTCCGGTCAAGATTCTGCATCAGGACCCAGATCTCTGTTAAAATTGGAATGGGCATATTGGCGTCAAATTTACTATTGTTTTCAATTTTAAACTTCTGCAATCCTTCTCACCCCATTAATTGTATTTAACTATAAGAAACTTATTAATTAGGAAAGGTAGGCATTTGGTGTTTACCAAAATAACAAATTGTAGATTGTACTCCATTAAGTAGACAGGATATACAGTGGCATGCAAAAGTTTGGGCACCCCTGGTCAAAATTTCTGTTACTGTGAATAGCTAAGCTGATTTCTGAAAGGCATAAAGTTAAAGATGACACATTTCTTTAATATTTTAGGCAAGATTACATTTTTATTTCCATCTTTTACAGTTTCAAAATAACAAAAAAGGAAAAGGGCCAGAAGCAAATGTTTGGGCACCCTGCATGGTCAGTACTTAGTAACACCCCCTTTGGCAAGTATCACAGCTTGTAAACACTTTCTGCAGCCAGCTAAGAGTCTTTCAATTCTTGTTTGGGGGATTTTCGCCCATTCTTCCTTGTAAAAGGCTTCTAGTTCTGTGAGATTCTTGGGCCGTCTTGCTTGCACTGCTCTTTTGAGATCTATCCACAGATTTTCGATGATGTTTAGGTTGGCAGACTGTGAGGGCCATGGCAAAACCTTCAGCTTGTGCCTCTTGAGGTAGTCCATTGTGGATTTTGAGGTGTGTTTAGGATCGTTATCCTGTTGTAGAAGCCATCCTCTTTTCATCTTCAGCTTTTTTACAGACAGTGTGATGTTTGCTTCCAGAATTTGCTGGTATTTAATTGAATTCATTCTTCCCTCTACCAGTGAAATGTTCCCCATGCCACTGGCTGCAACACAAGCCCAAATCATGATCGATCCACCCCCGTGCTTAACAGTTGGAGAGGTGTTCTTTTCATGAAATTCTGCACCCTTTTTTCTCCAAACTTTCCTGCGTCCTCACCACAAAATTCAGCGTCAGAAGTTTGCAAAGGAACGTCTGAACAAGCCTGATGCATTTTGGAAACAAGTCCTGTGGACTGATGAAGTTAAACTAGAACTTTTTGACCACAATGAGCAAAGGGTATGTTTGGAGAGAAAAGGGTGCAGAATTTCATGAAAAGAACACCTCTCCAACTGTTAAGCACGGGGGTGGATTGATCATGCTTTGGGCTTGTGTTGCAGCCAGTGGCACGGGGAACATTTCACTGGTAGAAGGAAGAATGAATTCAATTAAATACCGGCAAATTCTGGAAGCAAACATCACACCGTCTGTAAAATAGTTAAAGATGAAAAGAGAATGGCTTCTACAACTGGATAATGATCCTAAACACACCTCAAAATCCACAATGGACTACCTCAAGAGGCACAAGCTGAAGGTTTTGCCATGGCCCTCACAGTCCGCCAACCTAAACATCATCAAAAATCTGTGGATAGACCTCAAAAGGGCAGTGCGTGCAAGATGGCCCAAGAATCTCACAGAACTAGAAGCCTTTTACAAGGAAGAATGGGTGAAAATCCCCCAAACAAGAATTGAAAGACTCTTATCTGGCTGCAGAGTGCATTTACAAGCTGTGATACTTGCCAAAGGGGGTGTTACTAAGTAGTGACCATGCAGGGTGCCCAAACTTTTGCTTCGGGCCCTTTTCTTTTTTTGTTATTTTGAAACTGTAAAAGATGGAAATAAAAAAGTAATCTTGCCTAAAATATTAAAGGAATGTGTCATCTTTAACTTTATGCCTTATGGAAATCAGGTCATCTTTTACTCGCTTAGCTATTCACAGTAACAGAAATTTTGACCAGGGGTGCCTAAACTTTTGCATGCCACTGTATGCTGATTGCAGTTCCAATAAAATATGATAAGCATCATTAAAAATCCATAAGCCACGTGCAGTGGTGAATTAATAGGTTTCTTTTTTTTTATTTGACAGGTGATGAGCTACCTTGTAGTGTACGCATTTCCCATGATAAGCAAGATAAGTTACACGGCTGCCTAGAACATCTCTTTAGTCAGGTGAGTCAAAGTTAACCCAAACTATTTTGCTGGTTACAGCCTTAAAAAGACTCTTAATAGGTCTGTTTCCCTTTATGAATCTATGTTGACTTTGCCCATTCCTATTATTAGGATACCATAGGTGCTCACTCCCTTTGTAGGTGATTCTAGTATTTCCCTGCATTTTCTCTCCGTTTCTTAAACTGTGGTGTTACATTTGTACTTTCTAGAGCTACTAGTGTTCAGTGTCTAGCTGGCAGTTGACCATGCACAGTGAATTATGCAGATATCCTGGCAATGTTGATGTTGCCTTTGTTCTGGTGAGTGATGGGGGTTAGATTTATTAGTTTATTTTGATAATATTGCAATGTAATTTGGCATTTGTCACCAGTCGTATCCACTCATGCAATCATTAAACCTTTAGTGGCACAACATTCAGGTCCTCATGGCATGACTTCTGGCATTGATAACCAGCATGTGGCAATAATAAATAATATCAACTTTCTCTTCAACTGCCTTCACAGTCTGCATCATGAGGATTTCCTGGCTTACAGCTTTAACAGGGGACCTTTCCTACTTTGCACTGATTCTTTCAAGACAATTGATTCAGAGTCCAAAGATTGTGGAGCTCATTCCCTTTAAGTAAATGCAGGCTAACACAAGTTAAACACTGCAGATTAACTTTAAGTGGTGCTAGCCATTCTTGATGTTGCCAGTGGCTATGCAACAATCCATATAAAGAAGCAGCAGCTCAGAAGCTGGCATGCCGCCTGCATTGCAGTTGTCTAAAGGGTGCAGGTTAATTACTCATCATGATCCCTGCATTCTTTTATTAGAAGCTATCTAGTTTAGTCTGCATTGCTGCTATAAATATTATTATTTTCTTCTTGTCACGGTCAATTTCCCTAGTGCCAGCAAGTGTTGAATTAGTCTACAGAGACGGGTTAAAACAAGTGGTCCCTTGATAATTATGTGGCATTCATGCTTTTGCATGAGTTTACAGCAATGTGGTTTGACTGAATGTTATTCTCATCTGCAGTTGTGGTTTTCTTTGTATTGAACCAACTGCTGAGCTTGGAAATGTTAACATATCACCTCAAGACACAAAACTATTGTCAATAACTCGTGTGAGACATGCAGGAGTTCAGCTGACCTCAGCTCTAGGAATTTTATCTCATAACCTCAGCAGAGTAGTCCCTTCAACATCAGTAGATTAGGAGTAAAGGAGCTGGTTTAAAATTAATAAGCTTGAAGTGAGACACGGTTATTTAAGATATCTTTTCCCACCAGAAAACAGTGGCTATGTGGAAAGGGCTCCCAGCAAAATCAGCTGAGGCTATGATAAATTACTTGATTAGAAAGAAGTTGGATAATTGTTTTTTGGCAGAGTTGGTTAAATGATAATGGCAAGAAAGACTTCAGATACTGTGATGAGGTGATGTGGATGTTCTCTGGTAAGTAGAAGTCCAGAGGAGTATTTAGATTCAATGGGTACTGCAATGTTTTTTAGGCAAACTCCTGTCTTGACCTGAAACATCAACTGTCCATTTCCCTTCATAGATGATGCTTTACCCATTCAGTTCCTCCAACTCTTTGTGTATTACTCCTGATTCCAGCATCTGCACTCCCTTGTGTCTCCAAACCCCTGAATACTGTTGACTTTGACAGATACTAATTTTAAACTCTTCTCTTCGAGGTCAACAATCTCCACCGTTGTAAATCAGCAAACTTTTTTTGCTTTCTTTAGTCCAAGCAAGATGTGTATTCAGAATTAAAAAGGGGGAGAACCCAGGGGAAAATGTCTTCTATAAATTATTTATTTTCTAAATTATTGACAATTTCACTGTGCATGACACAGGAAGTTTACCCTACTGTGTAAGAAAGTAAAGTGGAAGCACAAGATAAAGCCAAAGAAGAAAAGTGGCAAGAGTTAGAGAGAGGAGAAATAGACATTTCTTGATGCTATGTGCATAAATCACTGAAGAGGACACAGTTTATTGTATTTTTGTTTTTGGCAATAGAGATGGTGCTTTCTGACTGCAGAAAGATGCAGAAGGCAGAATGCAAAGAATTGAAAATAGCTAAAGACATTATTATTTTTAAATATGTTCAGCAGGACACTAAGCTGCCAGTGCTAACTTTGAATTTTACCTCTGGGGAGAATCTCATACCAATGATGATTTATGATTATTTGTTTTCTTAGTGTAGGCATGGTCTAATAAGAGATTAATAGGTAATAATTATTTTCTAATTACTTTGCAAATGTAACTTGAAAATAATTGGAATGGTGACCTGAATAGTGACAGGCAGTGGTTGATGTTGCAGTTGTGAATGTGGTGGTGACATTACTCAACATTTCCTAGGTAACGTGAAGACATGTTATGCATTTCTATTTAGTGAAGAAAAGGCTGGACTTTTGGTCTGTGTAGACTCTCAATGAATATGCCATTCTAGAATATGCCTACCTTCAATAACATGTGAGGCATGCAGGAGTTCAGTTGACCTCAGGGAAATGGTATTAGGCAAACTAATTGGGCTAAAGGCTTGTATGTCTGCTGGACTGCATGGCTCGTATCTTAGGATCCTGAAAGAAACAGCTACTGAAATAGTGGATTCATTATTTATAATCTTCTGAAAGCTCTGGAGAAGTGCAAGGGAATGGAAACCCCCCAACGTGATACCCCAGTTCAAAAAAAAGGAGGCAAAAAGTAGGTAACTTAAGATTAACCAACATGTACTGTTGGAAAAATGTTAGCATCAATTATTACGGAAGTAATACCAACACATTTGGAAACTCATCATCTAATCAACCAGAGTCGGCATAGCCTCAAGAAGGGGAAATCAGTTCTGACAAATTTATTAGAAATTTTTGAGTAAGTCTTCTTCAAAGTGAACAGAGAGGAACCAGTAGATCTATTGTATTGGAATTTCCAGAAGGGTTTTGAGAAGGTGCCTCACAAAAGGTAAAGTCACAAGTTATGCGACCATGGTGTTGGAGTTAATGGCATGGATAGATGATTGGCTAACCAGCTGGAAGCAGCAAGTATTGAAAAGCGGGTCATTTTCATGTTGGCAACTGTGATAAATAGGGTACGTAGAGATCAGTGCAGGGACCACAACTGTTTCATGATTTGGAGCAAGAAAGTAGCCAAATTTGCAGATGACACTAAAAGGTGGGAAGGCAAGTTCTGAGGAGGATACAAACAAGTTACACATAGATATTGATAGATTAGGTGGGTGAAAAACATTGATAAATGGAATGTAATGTATAAGATATTAAGTTGTTTAGTTTGGAAAGAAAAACAAAAGAACAGTTATTTAAGTGGAGAGAAATTGCAGAATGTTGCTGTGCAATGTGATTTGGGGTCCTTTGTGCAAGAAAAAAAAGAAAGCTAGGACACAAATGCAGCAGTTAATAGTGAAGGCTAATGGAATGTAGGCCCTTATTTCAAGGGGTTTGATTATAAAAGTAGGGAAGTCTTACTGAAACATACAAGGCACTAGAGAGACCAGACCTAGAATACTGTGAACATTTCTGATCCCCCTATTTAAGGAAAGATATCATTTCACTGGACGTAGCTCAGAGAAAGTACACTGCAATGATCCTGCATATTGAGCAGTTGTCCTCACCAATTTTTATCAATGCACCATGGAAAGCATCCTATCTGGATGCATCATGGCTTGGTACGGCAACTGCTCTGCCCGAGACCACAAGGAACTGCAGAGAGTTGTGGACACAGGTCAGCATATTACGGAAACCAGCCTCCCCTCCATGGAATCTGTCTACACTTCGGTAGAGCAGCCAGCATAATCAAAGGCCCTACCCACCCCAGACATTCTCTCTTCTCCCCCTCCCATTGGGCAGAAGATACAAAAGCCTGGTTCGAGGACAGCTTCTGTCCTGCTGTTATAAGACTATCGAACGGTTCCCTAGTATGATAAGATGGACTTATCTTCCTTGCACCTTATTGTCTGCCTCCACTGGACTTTGTAACTGCAACACTTTATTCTATATTCTGTTATTGTTTTTCCTTGTACTGCCTCAATATACTGATGTAATGAAATGATTTGGATGGCTGGCAAAACAAAGTTTTTCACTGTACCTTGGTATGTGTGACAATAATAAACCAATTTACCAATTTTTCAAAGGAAAGTTAAACAAGTCCATGCCAACCATTATGCATCAATTTACACTAACCAAACCAAAGAATATCTCCTGCAGTTTTTTTTGTATTAGTACAGCATTCTCTGGCAGAAGCTAACACAGGAATTCTTGTGGCTACTCTCAAATAACAAGCATAGTTAATCCATCAAGGAGTTAATTGGTATGATATTGAAGATTGGTACAGGCATTGATTCAGAATGTTTAATTTATATTTAAGCTTGTTAATTAAGTTCCTTTGGACTTTCAGGCCACATAAGTCCTCCTTTGCATTCCCCAAGTGCATTACTGGTTGAGTAAAATTGGAAAACATACAAACAATTATCCTTGGTTGGATGTGCTAAAGATGCAATATGATAATGGCTCCACTTTGTACACAGCTTCTGAAAATTAATTCCATTGATGTCAATGAAAATAAATTGCAGGAACAGAATATATGTGAAGGGAATGCTTTGCAAGTGATGTTCCTTTGATTCCAACAGGTTGATGCAGTCACTAACCTTCTGAAAGGACCAGCTGTGGCAAAGGCATTTGAACAAACAAAGAACTTCATCCCAAAAAGAAATCTGCAAGGTAACATTTGACATTAGCCTTGAATAGCTGCCAAATCCCTGGTATGTTTAAAGAGAATTTGATAAATTTGTTATACTTATTTGGAATTTGAATCGCTTGAAATTCTTTGTGCGGAAGATTAAGGGCTTTCCTCATATCAATGTGTTTAACACTGAAAGGAACAGTAGCATGTGTATATATCAATATCTTAATCATTCCTCTATAACTATGTATTTGAATGTGCTTTAACTGTTGCAATATTATTATCAGCAAGGGATTTTGCTTGCTCACTATAATACAAAAGGAGGTTCTTCAGCCCATTAGGTCCATGCCAGTTCCCAGCAGGGTAATTCCATCTGTCCCATTTCTTCTCTCTTTATTTCCCTGAATACCTGCAACTTATTTTCTCTCTCATGTCCATCAACTTCCTTTTGATTCTTTTTGCCATTTAACTACACTAAGAAATGATTTACAGAAGCAAATTAATCTACCAGCATGTCTTTGGAATGTGGGAGGAAACTAGATCACCTGGCAGAAAATAACTATTCTCAAATAACTAGCATAGTTAATCCATCAAGGGGTTAATCAGTGTGACAATGAATATCAGTATAGGCATTGATTCAGAATGTTTAATTTGTATTTAAGCTTCTTAATTAAGTTCCTTTTCAAGGTCATGGGAAGAACATACAAACTCTCCATGGAGAGCATCTGAGGTCAGGATTGAAACTGGGTGCCTGAAGCTCTGAGGCAGCAGGCAGATGTGGACTTCCTTTGAATTTCTTTGAATCATTGTGCTTTGAAACTGCTTGTGCGATAAAGCTTTTTTTTTACAAAGTCTAGAATCTTAGTTCCATTAGCATTGGTGCAGTAAATACCAAAGCCTTGAAAATCTGCATAGTGATCCTATTACCTACTGGGAATTTCCACTGATCCTGATAAACTTTCTCAGTCAGTAGATGAGTGCCACAACAGAGTTCCAGCTTAATTTACAATGGTTCTTTTCTGCAGCTGACAGTCTTACAGTTAGGTTTCACCTGACTGATCACTGATTCAGGAGCTTATGACTGTAAGAATTATCTGGAATATTCATAACATTTTGGAAGGATTTGAAGAATTTTGTCTTAAAATCAGAAATGAAATTAGACATAGAAAGAGGCCAATCAACCTGTTGAGCCCCTGCTGGCTTCCAGCAAGGTAAATCCAATCAGTCCCTTTCCTTATTTCCCCTGTAACCCTGCAACTTATTCCTTCTTACATGACCATCAATTTCCACTTACTGACACCAAGGGATAGCTTTACATTAACCAATTAACCTTTCAACATGTGGGAGGAAACTTAGTGCCCTGGAGAAAACCTATGTCGTCATGGGAAGAACCTGCAAATTCTACAAAGACAAGGTCAGGATTGAATCCAAGTCACTGGAGCTGTGAGCCATTGGCACTGATTGCTGTGCCACAGTACCACCCTCAAATTCACTGTAGAAAGAAATTACAAAAGGCAAGGAATTAACTCAATATGCTCAGAATATAATTTAGAATAAAGTGAAAACATATGTAGCTTAATTTCCCTCTGCACGGTGAATTGAAAATTGTAAGTCTATTTTATGATGGAGAATAATTTCAGTTATCATACATGGAGGAAGCTTTTCTTCTCTGTTTTGACTTTTAGCTCTTCTGATAAAGGCAGAAGTAATGTTTTAAAGTAATTATCGGTGTAAATAAGAACATTGTTGAACTTATATTGACATACATTACAATTTCTTCTAAGGCTCACTGGATAAAGGCAACATAGGGAGCTAAATTAGATAACCATGGAAAATGGGCTGGGTTAATCCTGCATCTTAAACCCTCTGACAGCTTTGTACTCCCTGCTAATTAAGATTGCAGCATGCTACCAGGTCACCAAGCTGTTAGTGGATGCACGTTACCTCCCTCCTGTAGTAGGCCAACATGCCATACATTATTTCTGCGCATGCCGATGGAATCGGCTGTAAGAATCACAGCAACTAATCTGAAAGTAGTTGATGAGGCTTTTACATAGTGTGATGGCAGGGGTCCTTGCCACTGGTTATCATTTGGTCAGCTGTACGATGATACAAGACAATGGAAATGGACACTGCTTAAAAAAATGCATTCACTCTCAATGAGAAGGTATGAAAGACAGAAAGCAATAGCTGGTAATAAAAACAGAGAATCATGAAATACCTCAGCCTTGGGGTGTAAAAACTCTTATGAAAGTTTTTACTTTGCAGTACACTGTAATTTTGATTAATGGGTTGTCCCAGAAACTCATATACAAGAATATGTCTGATACAGTTCAGTTTCTTTCATAACTCGTGCTTTCATATTCACAGCTAAACTGGGATTTCATTAAATGCACCACATTCTTTGTGGACAAGACCTTTATTCACCATTGTAGTTAAGCAGCATCTGTGGAAAGAGAAACAGAATTAATGTTTCAGGTCAAAGATTTTGTCAGTCCTGGGAAAGAGCCCCTTAGTTATATATTTAGTTTAATGAAACCATGGCTGATCTGTGACATTAAACAAATATACCTGCCTTTACCCTCTGTGATGAAGGGTCTCAACCCGAAACGTCGACTGTTTATTTCCCTCCATAGATGCTGCCTGACCTGCTGAGTTCCTCCAGCACTTTTTGTATTATTTTTGTGTATTCCTTCTAAGTGTTGCATTGGTGGAATGAGAAAGTGAAGTGATTAGTATTACAAATCAGAGCTTATCTCCAAGTAAGTGACTGTCATGGTTGCCTGGGCCTTTGTCATTAGGCACACTTGACCAGAGTACTTAAGTGAAACACTCACCTGCATTACCTCTTGTCATTATATTGTTGTAAGATGAGTGTTGAAGAGAAGGACTTCTGTAGGTTGGAGTCCAACATTTTTTGGTTAAGGAATCCATGGTTGAGCATAGAAACTGGGATTTGGTAAAGGGATCTGCTGTAGTGAGCACTGCAGTGGCTACATTCTTCATAATTACCAGCAGCCCGGTCAAGTGAGCATATATAGGAGTGCACAAATGTGATTCCTGCACTGTGCCATTGATGTCCACAATCTGTAAAGGGTGTATCAGCCCTATAAATGTATTAAAATTGAGTTCTGTGCAACTTGGAATTGACTCTATATACACTGTTCTCTGCTTCATCTGTTCTGTAGTGAGTGAACTTGGATCAGATTAACCTGAGGCACATGAAAAGCAGAATGAGCACCCTGTAATGTAGGGGTTGGGCAGATGATGTGCATCAGCTGTATGGATGCTGATTATTACATTTTCAACTCAACGGCCTTGCTAGTAAAGCATCATTCAGTTTCCCTAAAATGAATCTGTGATTTAATTTGTAGCAGATGGTGCCTTATTACTTATGAATATTGCAGGCCCCTAACATAGATGTGCTTGGCAGATAAATTGCAGGACTCTTGTTAGCAGGAAGGAGTTTGGGCATCAAAGGAATATTTTATAGGATACACCCTCTTCTCATTATTGAGAAAATGCGGCTTTGTCTTTGGCATCTTCTGCCAGCTGTAAAATTCAGACTTGGATATTCTGCAAACAAGATGAATAAGCTTGTAATCAAAACTTAGAAATTGACTTTCGAGAAAAACAACTGTCTTGATTGAACAAAATGCCAATTTATGATTTTTTTTAAACTAAGGATGATGGAAGTAACAATCACAAAGAATTCCTCATGTGTTATGATCCCTTTAATATTATAATCAATTAAAATTGAATTTTTAACCTGTATTCATTAAGCACAGAATAACTCTCCAGCAAAAAGATAGGGCATGTCCCAGTAAGGAAAATAAACCAAGGAAATCAGTCTTTGCTTTCAAAACTGCATTTAAGAAAAGGCCCATGCACATGAAGGTGAAGGACACAGAGGGAGCAGTTGATTTGAGAACAAGGAGGTTTGTGTGGTACAGAAGCACTGGCAAAGACCAGTTTGGCTGAATGGCCTGTTTCAGTGCTGTAAGTTCTATGTAAGGTATGCTCAGAAGAGCTAAATATCCTGGGTTTTTCTGCCCAATGTCAAACTGTGTTGCTCATATTTATCACAGTACAAATCAAAATCACTACTTTCAAAGACATCATTGCCAGTTTCCCACTTATGTATGCTTCATTCTCAAATGTAAACATACAATCCAAAAATAAAATCTAATTTAATTCCTTAAAAATCACTGTTTGGCATCTGGTGTGGATGAGAGGTGATCTCATTAAAGTACATGAAATGTTGATGGAGTAACATACATGAGTCCTGATGCAGGGTCTCAACATGAAACATCAACTATCACTTTGCCTCCACAGATGCTGCTTGACCTGCTGAGTTTCTTCAGCATTTTTTTTGCATTGTTTATGGGGTAAATTCAAGGATGCTATTTCTCCTGAATGTATTGTCTTGAACAAGGGGTTGGCCATTCTCAACAGAGATGAGAAGTAATTTCTTCATCCAGATGGAAGTGAATCCCTGGATTTCCCTACCAGAGGTCTGTAGTGATGTAGTTGCTGAGTAGATTCAGGACACATGAATAGATATTTAAATATTAAGGGAATCCACAGGATATGGTGCTCAGTGGATTAAAGTGGAGTTAAGCTATAAAATCATCCCATTATCTGATTGAAAAAGACTAAATGCCATTTATTCTTCTATTTCTTTCTTTCATATGGTCTTATCAACCTCTGTAACTGAATCAACAGTATAACATTAATACAGAGAGTCATCCTTATCCATGTTACAAGGCAACATGGAAAACCATAGCTAGACAGCAGCAAAATTAGGAAGTAGAATTAAAAAAAAGGTTGGGGAAGGGGATAAAATCATGGACAAGGACGAGATCTTTAAGGAACTTTGTTAAGCAGGAAGAGAGGCAAATTATGTAAGATCTATGGAATGTTCCAAAGGATGTAAGAATTCAGAGGACTAGAACTTTGTGAATTATTTGTTGGTTGTGGAAATGAGGGTATTAGCTCAGAAAATGTTAGGCACATTGAATGAAGATACAAAGGACTCAGGTTGGGATCAGCAGAAATAATCATTTTTGTTTAGTTTAGCCTGTAATGTCAGACTGTGATACCTGTGCTTCAACCATCATTTTCTCTACTCAGACATTTAATCATCTAGGAGGAGCAAATGCATATTCACCACTTATGAATTTCCTTTCTGCTTGCAGAGCGGTCAAGCAGGTTCCAGGAGAACTTGTTGGATTGGCGATGATTGGTTTCAGGGTCCAGTTATCATGGTCATTCACAAGAATTCATTCAGCTCCCTTCAGAAAATTTGCAGAAAATTTCTATTGACTGCATGTACCAACAACTTGCTTCAGAAGATTACAACTTCATACCTAGCATACTTAATGGGAGAACCATGCCAGATTGAGTCCATGCCTCACACTCATACCTGTGATATTCCTACAAGTACAATTATTGCAGGGTCCATGTGAGCTCAGGCTTCACTGTGCAGCTGTTCCATGAAGTGGAATGGTCTGAAGAAGCAAATCCTGAGGCACTGCGCCTTTAAGTGTCAAAGGCCTGTAAATGTCTGGTGACATTTAAAGATATTTCAGAAGGATTAAAACAGTTGAACTGAAAAGTAGTCATATGCATAAATTTATTTAAGTGCATTTGTATATAAAATAATTAAAAACATTAAAATTAAGAAGGCTAAAGTACCAAAAACACTCTTTCAATCCAGGTTGGTGATGCTATTCACATGAATGCAGTTTGCTCTCAATGTCAGCTATGACTGACATAAATGCTGAGGGCTGTACATGAAGTGTGTCTGACCCCTCAGTCCAGATAACTAGGCACTGCCCTGAGCTTTATGCTGAGTTCAGCAGTAGAGTGGGAGATCACTTATACCGGCATCAGACCTCCAGGGTGCATGCCTGCTGCGCTGCAATGCATAAGTGTATAAGTCAGGGACAACTGGACCTGCAAAAACACCTAACTATTGGTTCTACAGTAAAGAGGTAGAAAAACACAATATACCTATATCACTAAGTCCTTACTTGGCTGAGCAGAACAGACAAATTATTTTAATATCTAAATTCACAATAGAGTTGTACCACATAGAAACAGGCCAAATCTTAAACTATACTTTTATGATCTTATTTAACTATGTACAGTATTACTGTTCTCAAAATACGAATTTAGTATAAAAATACAAAAGACTCATCAGGATCAAATGAAAAACCCTAACTACTTTTTAGAAAGTACCCTGGATGAGCACTTGAAAAGCAGTAAGAGGAAAGAGTGAAGAACCTGAAATAAATACTTGAATAGGATGGGAATAATAGGCTGAATGCCTTTCTTCGGTGCCGTAAGTTCCTGCAGTTCTATGGAAGGCAAAGGAAATAAACTCTGCTGGAGGTTGTATTAAAACATTTTCAAGTAAAAAGAGATTTATAAATCATTTTTGGAAAACAAATTATTAAACTTCTAAAATGTTTTAAGTCTTCTGAGTAAAAATAGTAAACAGTAAAATAATCCAAAGTTTATAAAGCAACATGGATATACTTGGCAGTCCCTCAGGATCAAGGATGACTGACTTCTGCTCCTGTTTTGTGGGTTCTGGGGTGGCTGATGTGCGAACCGCGGATTTTACACAGATTGAGCAGGAGGTGGTTGACAGGGCAGGCGATGGTGGTTAGTCTCTGAGGTGATGGACTCCTCCTGCTGCTCCTCCTTTTCCTCTGTCAATCTGTAATCTCCTCAGGATAGGACATCTGTTTCAGGAATTTGTGTTGGGCATGCAAACGATGTGGTCAGCCTACCATCGTTGACTGAGTGTAACTGGGACCTCACTTCTGAGAATATTAGCCTGGGAGAAGACCCTGACATTGCTTTGCTTGTCCTTCCAGTGAATTTGGAGGATTTTGTGGTGACAGTGATTGTGATATTTTTCCAATGCTATGAGATGCCTGCAGTAGCTAGTCCTTGTCTCAAAAGCATATAGAAGGGCAAGGATCACTGCATTTGGGTGTTTGGACTGTAGATGGCATTTACACTACTGATGAACCCACAGATCTCATGGCTGTCAGAGAGTTGCTGAGCCTCCTGTACTCTCTCTGTCCACCATCTTTGCATTACAACATGGGTTTTCTACTGGATCTCTGCCTTCAGGTGCCTGGAGAGCTCTTTCTTTCCTCTTGAATAAAGGTGGAGGTTCTAAACCAGGATGTCTCATGTTTGTTGTTAATTAACTCTGTGATCTTCTTGTCCTTCTCATCCATCCAATCCTGGTTCTTCTTTGTAGAGAACCCAATGGTCTCTTCACAACTGCCAGTTATGGTGATCGTATTCTGTGGACACTCTGCAACTCCTGTATGCTGGGAATTGACAAGTTGTCTGTGAGTGCCATCTGAGAAGAGTTTCTTTTGTGGGATCCCCGAGAGTTCTGATGTTGATCTGCTTTCAGAAATCCTTTTGCTGTTGTTTTGGGATCAGTTTGTTGAAGATAATAAAATGCATTAGATTGTGATCAGTCCAGTAGTCACTGGTACCTATCACTGACAGGTGACGCAGACATCTTTGTGGTCTCTCGCTCGGATGATATAAGGTGCTAGTGCTTTTGTCAGGAGGTGTTGCCATGATGTGCTTGTCCCTCTGACAAAATAGGACATTCATTATGACAAGACTATGGCCCAAGCCATTTGTCAAGACAAGGACCCCATTGAAGTTAGCCTTCCCTGTTCTTTCCTTGTCAATCACTCTTTACCAGAGGTTTGCATCCCTTTCTACCCTGGCATTGCAGCTGTCCAGGAGGATCAGTTTGTCTCCCTTTGGGAAGTATTCTAGGATTTTTCCTAAGGTCAGAGTAGAAGTCCTCTTTGGCCTTGTCCAAAGATTCCAGGTTTGGGGGATGTGCACCGATGTATGTGACTTCATATTGATTCCTTGACATCATAGTCACACAGGAATCGATTTGTACAGCACAGAAACAGGTCCTTCAGCCCAACTCATCCATACCGATAGTGATAGCTATCTATGCTAATCCCACTTGCCTGCTTTAGGCCCATATCCCTTTATCCTTTTCCTATCCAAATACCTGTACAAATGCCTATTAAATCTTGTCACGACCACTTCTTCCGCCAGCTCGTTCCATATAATCACCACCTTCTGTGTAAAAACAAAAACTTGCTCCTCAGATCTCCTTTAAATTTCTGCCCATTCACCTTCAACCTATTCCCTCCAGTTTTAGACTCCCCCACCAGAGGAAAATAAACCAGACTATGTATCCTGTCTATGCCCCTCATTATTTTATGAGTCTCTACAAGGTCATCCCTCAGCCTCCTACGATCCAGTGAGAAAAAACCCAGCCCATCCAATTTCTTCTTACAGGTAAAGCCCTCCATTCCAACCCTCCATTCCAGGTGACATCTTGGTTAATCTCCTACACTCTTTCCAAATCTAACACACCTTTGTGGCCAGAACTGTACACAATACTCCAAGTGTGGTCTGACCAACATTTTGAACAGTTGCAAAATGACATCCCATACTCTTTGCCTTGGCCTGCATGTAAAGGCAAACAAGCCGAATGCCTTCTTCACTACCTCGAGGTCCACTCGAGACCTAGGACTCAACACCTCCCTCTGTAACTGGATCCTTGACTTTCTAACAAACAGACTGCAATCAGTGAGGATAGGCAGCAATACCTCCGACACGATTATTCTCAACACTGGTGGCCCACAAGGCTCTACTCAGCCCTCTACTCTACTCCCTATACACACATGATTGTGTGGCCAGATTCTGCTCTAACTCCATCTGGTATTGGTATTGATTTATTATTGTCACTTGTACTGAGGTACAGTGAAAAACTTGTCTTACAAACCGATCTTGCAGGTCAATTCATTACATAGTGCAGTTACATCAAGTTAGTACAGAGTGCATTGATGTGGAATGGTGTCATGACAACAACCTTTCCCCCAGTGTCAACAAAACAAAAGAGCTGGTCATTGACTTCAGGAAAGGGGGCGGTGTACATGCACCTGTCTACATCAATGGTGCTGAGGTTGAGAGGGTTGAGAGCTTCAAGTTCCTGGGAGTGAACATCACCAACAGCCTGTCCTGGTCAAATCACGTAGATGTCACGGCCAAGAAAGCTCACCAGTGCCTCTACTTCCTCAGGAGGCTAAAGAAATTTGGTTTGTCCCCTTTGACTCTCACCAACTTTTACCAATGCACCATAGAAAGCATCCTATCTGGATGTATCACGGCTTGGTACGGCAACTGCTCTGCCCAGGACCGCAAAAAGCCGCAGAGAGTTGTGGACACAGCCCAGCGCATCACGGACACCAGCCTCCCCTCCTTGGACTCTGTCTATACCTCTCACTGTCTTGGTGAAGCAGCCAGCATAATCAAAGACCCCACCCACCCAGGTCATTCTCTCTTCTCTCCTCTTCCATCAGGTGGAAGATACAGGAGCCTGAGGGCACGTACCACCAGACTTAAGGACAGCTTCTACCCCACTGTGATAAGACTATTGAATGGTTCCCTTATACAATGAGATGGACTATGACTTCACGATCTACCTTGTTGTGACCTTGCACCTTATTGCACTGCACTTTCTCTGTCTGTGAGAATTTACTCTGTACTGTTATTGTTTTTACCTGTACTACATCAATGCACTCTGTACTAACTCAATGTAACTATACTGTGTAATGAATTGACCTGTATGATCGGTTTGTAAGACAAGTTTTTCACTGTACCTCGGTACAAGTGACAATAATAAACCAATACCAATACCAACTGTGCCACCATTTACTGATTCCACAGAGGGAAGTCACTGACATGAAGGACTAGCTCATTCTTGATGCTGAAGCTCACTCCACGTGGATACAGTTCCTCTTCCTACGTGACCACCCAGAAGAGCGTGTACCTACTGTTATGTTCTTTAAACTGGCCATCTCCTGCCTTCCGTCTCACTTAGTGTGGCAATACAAATGTTAAAGTATCTGAGTTCCTGAGCCGCAATAGCAGAGTGATATTCAGGTCTGTTGCTGCTCAGATTGTCTGTGAGGGTCTTCTCATTCCAGGTCCCGAGCTTCAGACTATGGAGTAGAAGTTGCCTGTGCACAGTTTCAGTTAACATGGGCTAACTGTTTCACCCCAGCTACCACATAGGCTTCACAGATCAAGGTCTTGATCCAATGACAATGGGGCTGAAATATCAGAAGACCAGGCTCTGCTGCATGGGATTAATGCTCACACATTAAGACAGGCACGCACACAGGATCTCCTTCCTAACCCTCCCACTCAGCTCACTCACTCACTAACTTACTTACTAACTTGTGTCTGACTCCAGCCACATACGTGGGTAGTTAGTCAGATGGTGTGCCCCTAATGCACTGACTCAAGTCCCTCAATATCCTCCTGAATGCCCCTTCTCCACTTGGAGTGGTCATGGCTCCAGATCCCCATTCTTGGGTATGTTACATTTTTTCTGGTGAGATTTTGAGCATGTTCTTGAATATTTTCCCTGCTCATGATAGAGTTTGGAATAGAGTCACAAGAGACTAGATGCTGGAATCTAGAGCAACAAACAATCTGCTGGAGGAACTCAGCAGGTCGAGCAGCATCTGTGGAGGGGGAATGGAATTGTCGACAGTTCAGCTCAAAACCCTGCATCAGGACTAAGTGTGGAGAGGGGAGATAGCTGCTAGAAATCTAGTTTGCGTAATTTAGTCCTCTAGTTTGCGTCAGACCTCACACTGGCAGTGGAGAAGGCTGAGGCCAGACAGGTCGGTGTGGGAATGGGAAGGGGAGTTGAAATGGCATGCAACTGGGAGCTCAGGATGGTCATTGCAGACAGGGCACAGATTCTCTGCAAATGGCTGCTTGATCTGCATTCGGTCTTGCCAATGTAGAGGAGGCCACATCAGGAACATTGAATGCAGTTTGGAATAGAGTGTTTGCTTCAGAAGTCTTGTATTGGGCATGCGAAAGAGGGGCTGTCCAACATAGCAAGTAAGTGTAATTAGGGCTTCAACGCTGGGGATGTTGGTGTGGGAGACATTGGTTTGCATATTCTTCATGTCAATTAAGGAGATTTTTCTTATTAACTACAAAAAAGGATATTCCTGGATTGGAAGGTCCACCATTCCTCCAGGAAAATGGAAGAGGCCTACTGACATCTGAAGGCAGAGGTTTAGCAGAAAACCTATGACCTAAACAACAAATGGTGGATGGAAAGAGCACAGGAGACTCAGCAGCTTGCTGAAGCCGTGAGATGCACAGGTTCTTTAGCATCTATGGCTCAAAATCCAAGGCCTCACCCAGTGAGTCCTATGAATGGACCAGGGCAGAGAGGCAGTCAATGTTCGAAGAAAAGATTACCTTGAAGACGTCCTCAACTATGATACTTCCCTTGATATGAACCCCCTTGATTCCATCAGGAGGACTTTCTGTCTAGCCTACTTCCAGTCCTGATTGATGAGAAGTTGAAAAGGCCATATTGCAATGAAAAACATATCTTAGGGAGCATAGGACTGGAGTTCTAAATCTCAGAGGAGAAGAATTTCAGGCTTGAATCCACAATTTCATCAATTGGGAAGTGGAGGATGGACCAGAGAAGCTGTAATTGTTACCATTTTCAAGCAGGGAGATGTCCTACTGTGATAACTACAGAGGGGGCTCCCTGCTGTCCACCACAGTAAAAAATCATTGTCAGCTTCCTTAACAGCTGCCTTCACCCAGTGGCTGAACAGTTTCTCCCCTAATTGCAGTGTGGCATCCTTTCACCTAGAGGTACAGTGGACATGATCTTCACTGTGCAACAACTTCAAAAGTACATGGCCTTTCTTGATCTCACAAAAGCCTTGGACTCCATTAACCAGGAGGGACCGTGGAGCACACTTTTCAAATTCAGCAGCACTGAAATTTGTCACTATCTTGTGTTCGCTTCATTGTGGCCTGCAAGCAATGATCCTAACCAAAGGGTCAATAGCAGAATCAATCTCAGTGAGAATCAGCCTTGAAGTCAAAAACTTCCTCTGAGAACCTACCCCGCTGTACAACACTGTCCTCCTGACAATTTTTCATGTTTACATAATTTTTCTAAATATTTTGCTGGGCTCTCCCCAGAGTTACAGCAGGAGACTTGCGGAACCTCCATAGAATTTCAGAATTATTATAGATAGATAGATACTAACAGCTTCAGCTTTCTAAAGTATACAGGTTCATTTCTCATAACACTTGCGGAGGTCTTGCCATTTGTGGCACCTTGCTACGTACACATTATTTTCATGTTTCCTACATTAAAATGGTCATTTCATATCAAAACTATATAACTCTTTGTAAAAACCTTTTGGCACCTTTCGTGGTTGTAAAAGATGTTGTGTAAATGCAAGGATTTCTTCCTTTCTTGTCAAATAACCGAGCTGTCTTTTTAAAAAGATTCCCATGGTAGGTAGGTGTCATTGCCAAGGCAAGCATTTACGCCCATGCCTTTGAGATCACAATGGTGAGGCACCCTCTGGAACCACTGCAGTCCTTGTGGGGAAGGCACTCCTAAGGCGTGTTTAGGTGGACACTCAGGATTGGTTGGTTCAGTTCTTCTTGTTATGTTTTTCTATAGAATTTTGATGCAAAGGAGTGGTTTGTTTGGCCATGTCAAAGGGCATTTTGGAATGAACCATCTTGCTGTAGATCTGGAATCACATGTGGGGCAGGTTATGAGAGAGCAGCAAATTTCTTTCCCAGAAGGACATCATTGAACCAGATAAGTTTATATAACAGTTTTGTAGCTTCATGGTCACCATTATCAATGTTCTCTTTTTATTCCACATTATTAATTCTGTCAAATCCCATTGTAATAAATTACACACATCTCAAGTAGAATTCTCATTGTTAAATTGATATTGTGGGACTTCAATATTGTTGCAATCATTGCACTAGGGGGCAGTCTTGTTCCCTCAGTCCCCACACTGACTGAAAGTAGTCTTTCTCCGAATTACTTTTAGCTCAATTTATCTTAATATTCTTGATTATCTGTCTTTTAATGGATCATCACAAAATATTGTTCCACGTTTATTCACTGAACTTCAGTCCCCATTATTGGTCACTGAAATGTGTGTTAGAGTGATAGGATATGTGTTCAAGTCTCAAGAGCATGATTATATGTTTCTACTCAGAAATAAGTGTTATTACTGTCCTATAGATGGCATGATTACAGTATTAAAGAATTATATAAAATTAAATGCAAAAATAAGTAGATACATTTTTAATTTCTATTCTTTGTTCATTTTACTTACTGAATAATATCCTTTGGTCAAATCTGAAGTGTGGTGTTCTTATGAATAAAAATAACAAAACAGCTTCATGCAGCAATACAATATTATGGATAGAATCCAATATTTCTCCTCATGAAAAATGTCTGACAGTTCCTAAAACCTGTTTTTGGACAGAATTCAAGAAGGAAATGGAGTCAAAGATCAATTGCACAACACAGCTCCGAATTCACGTGCAGAGAGATCCCTGGAATTTACCCAGTGGTGTGCACAACCTTATAGATGCCATTACAAGATTTGTGGAAGGTTTGTATCAAATAATGACAAGTTCTGTAATTAACTATGTTTATTTGAAAGATAACACATTTTGGGAAACAGAGTAATGAAATCCTGAAGCAAATCTTGTCAGAAGAATAATATTTATCTGTTAAAATAGTTCAATTTTACAATTTTTTGATGATAACCAATTCCTACTACAATTAGATACCTTACAGACAAAATATGAACATATAGTAGGCTGCATCTAAGCAATATTTTAGAAGTAATTTTGACACTATTTTTGCACGGCGTTGTTTATGAACATTCTTTTGTGCACAGAGGCAAGGCATCATATGCAATAGACTCGATTTTATATGTGCAAATGTACACAAAAACCATTGGGGGAGACTGCATATGAAGGCTGGCTAGTGGGAGTAGTTCAGAGAGGCAGCTGGGGCAGGGTGGGAAGGTTTGACTTCCGAGATTCTGAGATAACCTCTGAGAAGCTGGAGGGAGCTGAAATATGATCTCAGATGGGGGACCAGTCGTGATATTGCAACTAGCCTCAGGACCTCTGGTCTAGAGAGTGGAGGGCTAAAGTTAGTAAGCATGATCCCAATTCAGTGACTTGCACTGGAAAAAATGTGTCTGAACATCGGAGGTATAAGTTCAGGTTCAGCTGTGAAAGTCAAAAAGCCTTTATCACTGCTACATGAATGTTCAGGTGACTATTACACAAGGAATATAATACATGGTAAACTGTACATTGGCAAGGTTGTCTTCAGTAGATAAAGAGAAAATTTGAAAAGAATAGTATTAAATATTTTAAAAAATCAATTTACAAAATAGCTTGTTAGGTAAAGCTCTAAGTATTACACTCTCCTTAATACATCACTTGCCCAAGTATTCATGTGAGCACATTATTATAGAATTTTATATTGAGTTTGAAAGTGATGTAGTTCAATCTGAAACTAGTGTCTTAAATCTAAACAAAGAAAACTATGAAGGCATGAGGGGAGAATTGGCTGTGGTTGATTTGGGAATTACTTTGATAATTATGATTATTCCTAGTCAACAACTGGCTCTTATAGAAATAATACATGGTTTATTTAAAAAAAAATCCCTTTAAGGCTCATAACCCCAACAGGAAAGTGCCCTGTTTATGGCTGACAGAAGAACTTAAAAGTTAGAATTTAATCAAAGGAAGAGGCTTATAGAATTTTCCAGAAATAGCATTAGGCCTGAGAACTAGAACCTTTAAAGAATACAGTAAAGAAGGACCAAGAAATTGATAAAGTGAAGATGGAACACAAGAGTAAACTAGTGAGAATCATATAAATGGACTGTTCTATAATTATATAAAAATAGCAAGAGCAAATGTGGATCGCTTACAGAGATGGGAGCTGATTTTTCTGTGTGAACTGTATAAATAGAAGAAGCCAAAAACCTGTCAGAGATACTAAAGACCCATGGATCTCGTGAGAATGAGGAACTGAAGGAAATTAGCATCGGTAAAAAACACATATGAGGGAAGTTGGTGAAACAGAAGTGTGAACTGCTAAGGACCTGATGATTTACACTGCAGAATTTTGAATTATCAATTTCTTGGTGGCTATTGAGATAGCAAAAGCATCAATTATCATCTTTCAAGATTCTATAGGATCCTGCAGATTACCTAATGTGACGGCTTAAGAAAACGAGGGAGAGAAAATAGGGGGAACCTAGTAATCTGTTCAGATAAAAACAATGGAAGGAAAAATGCTGAAATCTATAATGAAGGATGTTATAAAAGAATATCTAGAAAAGAATTTTAGGATTGAGTGGTCAACATATTTGACTGAACTATTGGCATTTTTTGAGGATATGACTAGTACAATAAATAAGGCAGAACTAGTGGACGTGGAGTATTTGGATTTTTGAAAAGGTCTGACACGAGTAAAAGATGGATGTGGGTTGAGAATTGGTTAACAGATGGAAAGCAAAGAGTGGAAATAAATGGGCCATTCTTAGTTTGGAATGCTGTGACTTGTTGGGTACCTTAAGGATCGGTGCTTAGGTGTTCACAATCTATATAGCTATTTGGCTGAGAGGACCAAATGTCATATTTTCAAGTTTGCTTATGATATAAAAATAGATGGGAATGTATGTAGGGAGGAGGATGTAAGGAGGCTTCAAGAGATATATTTATATATAAATTAACTGAGTGGACAGTCTCAGAAAAAGGGGTAAGTCACTTAGATTGAAATGAGGGAAAATTTCTTTACTCAGAGGGTGGTGAATATTTCGAATTCTGTACATTAGTGAGTTGCAGAGGCATTGAAAATGGATCAATAGATTTTTAGGTACTAAGTTAATGAAGATTATGGGGATACTGCAGGAAAATGAAACAGGTAAAATATCAGCATTGATGTTAAAAATGATCAGAGTAAACTGAAGAGCTAGATCACCTTATCCTGCTCTTAATTTTTATATTCATATCTTAATACCATATAAATAATGGATAATAAAATTACATAAATCCTTCAGTAACATTTGCAGATGACATAGATAAGTGATGCTTTGTTGAAATATCACTCAATGGATTTGAAAATAATTATTCTTTGGATTATTTTATAATCCTTCTGCTACTTTATGACTCCATTATTGTAAAGTAGTACATTAAATATAAAATGTTATCAATAAATTAATCCAAATTTTTCCTTCAGCATTATGATGGTCTGAAGATCAATGACTCTGAATATAAACATGCTCTTATTTCTGTAAAGGAGTATATGCAGTTTGAAAATAAGCAGAATTAAGTGTAAATGCATACTAATGGGGGAAACTGAAATTTGAACATTGAATAGTTCCTTAGGAATAAATACTCTCTGAAAATCAAAGCAGTTTTTTTCAAGTAAATGCTGCTTTCCATGGATTTTTCTGTTTTTTTTAACCAGTGAATCGCAAGGTTTTTGATACATTTCATGATTCTCGTATATTGTATAGTTACCAGTCCATGATGTCCTAATATTAGTGTCACATCCGTTTGCTTGCAATTGCATTTTCTAATGAAGTTGTTTTCTTTCAGAGGTGCAGCAACGTGTATTCCTGGCTCTGCTTGAAAATACAGGTAATGTCAGAACTCATTAAATTGAAACAAATTGGTTAGTAGTGATATGCATCTTACTCAGCTAATGCAGACTCTGTAGGCAGCCATAAATGGTTTACACACTCCTGTTAAATGAATATTGTATTAATGTCAGGGTCATCGAATGGTCCTTCACTCTAACTAACAATCGCAGCTCAAGAGAGCCTCGTCAGAGCCTGGCCTTATTTCTGAATGTGGCTCAGCTGAAGCAAGGTTTTGTGTTGGCATAAAGGATTGCAACATCTTTTTCAAAAAGTAGTAGCTCTAGTAAAAGTCCCCAAGCAAAATTATTTTTATTAATAGTACATGATCTTCTGATAGAATTATAACTGAATATGATCAATGAATACCTTAGATTTATAGTTAACTTAGTCATGTTGAATAGTGAATTTACTGGCACAAAGAGAAACTGAATGAATTATTCTGTATGGAAGGGACAGTTATAATAATGGCCTTTTTGGCCAGTTCCAATGAAGCTACTGCATCGACATACTGGGCATTGAAATACCAAAACTGATAATTGAGGAACTTAATTCATGATTTGATACCAAACTGGATTCCAGTAAGTAGGGAGGTGATTTCATATTTCTTGGGCAATATTTCTTGTAAATGTACAATTAAATTCTTGATTCTAGGTCAATTTTTCATCTTTCATTATGCTCTAAGTTTAAAATCTATGTATGAAGTGATAGGACAATCCATTCTTGATGACTTCAAGGGACTAACCGAGTTCTGAGTAGGCACGTGCTTATTATCACTTCAGGAGAGCGGAGATCAGAACTCGTGGTTTTTCAAGAAAAGATGCTTTTGAGGAGAGCATGGAAATTTTGAGCCAGGATTATCATTTTGTACTGCTGGCTCATACTGTCCTAACATAGCTGCAAAGTGTAATACACAAAGGCTATTAATTCCTCAATGATGCATTCATTTGCTCTGTTTAGAGAAGTGCTGTATTAGCTTTATTACATTTTACTGGATTTCTTATGTGAATGTTACAATGTAATTAATTATTGCAAAACTCTGTTCTGAATCTGTGGGACATCTCATGAACATCTCTTGTGCTCTTGCCCCCTTGAATAGTTACATTAATTCAATCTTCCTACATGATTTTCATCCATAAATTTCTTCTGGCTTTTGTCAAAGTGAAAGTCAGGGAGCGATGCTGGAGGGAAGGAGATCAAGTCACTTCATTTCCCATATGATGTGAAACTCATCAATTCATTCAGTAAAAATAAATATTGACCCAGAGGATGGAAATATTTTACTTAATTTTGTTCAGTGACTTCAGCAGCAAAATCAGGTGTGAACAAAGATGCATTTTCTTTGATTGCATTTACTCCCACTTGGGTTTCAATAGCACAGCGCTTACATTGCAGAGCTGGTAATCCAGAGCCCACCATGACATCTGGAAAAAATAAATTCAGTTAATTAAATAAATCTGGAATAAAAATGTATTGCCACTGATGGTGACCATGAAGCTACAGACTTGTTATAAACTTGTTATCACTTAAGGAAGGAAATTTGCCACAGTTTGGCAATTTGGCCTACCTGTGTCTTCAGACTTTCAGAAATCTTAGCTGTTTTCTGAAATGGCTAGTTGTATGAGACTGCTATGACACAGCAAAAAGAAGAAAAATAGATTGTTCACTTGACATGGTTTGGGACTATTCACCAGCCATTTCTCTTCACCAACAAATTGGGAGATGTCCCACAGATTGGTCAATAAATATCAGAGATTGATATCCATGAAGAATCATATATTTAAGCCAAAGTCATTATCTAGACCTTTGCATCAGCATGCTCAGTCTGAGGTTACTGAAAGTTCTCAGCATTTGCTGTGGATCTCATAAAGTTTTATACTTCAGGACAAACATAGGTAAGGAAACCTGATAATTATCAATTCTGGTCATCTGTCCATTAGTGAATCACTACTTCTCTATGTTGGACACCACTTGGAAGAAGCTAATAAGACCATCCAATGTAATCTGGACTTCATTGAGAATGGCTTAATTGCAGCATTAGTGATCAAACTGGCCAAATCCTTATTTCAGTGACGGGTGATGAGAAACCAACATGAATGAATATGCTAACTCCTGAGCAGAGGATAAAGAGTCCTCAACTGAACCATTTTTCTGAACCATTATGTCGAACTAATTGTAATTTTTAGAGTACCTACTGTTTCTTCATAACTGCTGAGGTCTTATCTTGGCAAAAATCTATATGTATAATAGTGCAGATTTAATTAGATAATTCAACATTCAATTTTTAACTCATTGTACTCATCTTTCTAATTATAGCAGATGGTGAGGATAGATTTCCTATTATGTGCACAAATGCCGGAAAATGAAAAAAAAATCTTGGGTTGCAATCTTTTGCCAAGAAGCAAATGAATTCAAAATAGAACACACTCTCACACACACACACACACACAGTATGTATAATATATAATAAAAGAGAATCAATAAGAATCTGTTTAAAATTTATTATTTAGACCTGATTCAGGTAAGACCAAGGACTTACAACATTTCAGTGCTTCCTAGTAAGTTAGGGGGAGGGTGGGGTGGGATCTGATATAAGAATAGCATAATGAAGAGCGATTAGAATAAAGGACAGACTGAGGAGTGAGAACAACAAGTTAGCTTGCAGAAATGTTGGAGATCCTCAGATAAAATATTCATTGAAAATAACATCAGAGGAAAGATTAATGAAAAAATTGCCTGTGTTTTAAATAGCATCTGAAAGAAAATTGTGGAACTGGAGACAGGAATTGTTGTTGTTGTTGAGATAACTCTTACTGATAGGTCACTGTATAGGACTGTGTATGTAACAAGTTATAACAAATTTGGAAAGGATGAGGGTGGGGGCAAGAAAGGATGGTGTGATTGCTGTACTACTTAGAGATCAGATGATTACCTAGAAATCCCAGACTGTGCTAGATAGAGACAGCAGCAGGATGCCAAGGACCGTTTGTTCTCCATTGCATTTGAGGTCTAAGGCCTTGTGCATAAGTGACCAACAGGTACGCATATTTTAGAACTGAAAATGCTTACATAATTCCACTTTTAATTGCTGGGATTGAGGTGTTGGTGGTAGTGACCATGTTAAGCTGGGGCTGGGGATGAGGGTGGTGTAGGGGTAGGAGCGAATTAGGAGAAAGAACAGCTGCCCTCAGGGCAATGTGGTCTACATTTCCCAATAATAGTGTAATGGGGTCATTGTATCAGAAATACAGTTATCAGGTATGCATAGAAATGGTCCAGGAGCATAATATCAACTCACATGCAAAGCCCCTGGTACAATTTACCCAAAACTATCCAGAAATGGTCATAATAATATTTTACTCCAGAAAAAGTTGAGTTTTGTTTGCGTAGTGTTGAAAAGAACAATTGAATTTCTGGGCAAATTGTAGTAAAAAGGGATCCAAACTATAATGAATAAAATTAGGCTCCATATGCACTGATTTAACAGATAGGACTTGAACAATCACACTAATTTAAGAGTAGAGGAGAAATGGAGGGCGGAAATATGTTGGTCTACCAATAAAATTAGTAGAAGATATAAAATAATAATCATAGAAACATAGAGCATGGAAACAGGCCCTTCAGCCTATTGAATCCACACCAATCTTCAATCACCCATTTATTCTACTCCTACATTTATCCTATTTTTCATTCTCCCCAACTCTCATCAACTCTTTCCAGATTCCACCACTTGCCTAGAATTTAGGGGCAATTTACAATGGCCAATTAGCCTACCACACACATATCTTTGGGTTGTGGGAGAAAGCAGGAGCACCTAGAGGAAACCCATGCGGTCACAGCGAGAATGTGCAAATTCCACACAAACTAACACACCTAATTACTTATTTCACTGAGGAATTGTAAATGTAAACTATTTCTTTGAACCTATCAGTTTTAAGGACCATGTGTTAATTTTGCTAGTTATGTGAATAATCTATTTTTGTAATGTCTTTCACTTTAGAATATTTTCACCATATTACTGACGCATGATATTCTAGAATAGTCTAGGGGGTTCTAGTTATGCAAAATATTACATGATGTAAAAGTGAAAATATTTCAATTGATTTTCAACTTCTTTATTCTTCTTTGCCAATGTCATAGTTGGCTACAATAACATAAAGTATTATTAGGATTTAATTTGAATTATTTTTGAAGAAAAATCTGAGAAATGTTTTATAATCACTACTTCATTAATATTTTCTTATCTGTGCTTTTTTTTCTTTCTCAGATACCGAGATTCAACTTAGACAGGACATGGTGTTTTGTCAAAGTCTAGTTGCCACAGTTTGTGCTTTCTCAGAACAGCTATTGGCAGCATTGCATCAGATGTATGACACCAACACGGAATATGAAATAGAGACACAAGAGGCTAGTAGAAAATGGTTGGAACAAATAGCCAATGCAGGAATCCTCTTTAACTTCCAGTCACTGCTGTCTCCTAATCTGGTAAGAAGATGCAATGTGCAGAACTTACTTCTAAGTTTTGTTAGCCAATAGAATTTATATGTTTAGTCTAGGTTGTATCTGGCTGATTAAGTAACATGATCTACATCTTCCAAGTTAATGTATTATGAACTACAGACATAATAGAATGTCAGGTAACTGAATATAAAATTGTTGAGTACAATATTTAATGCCTAATTAAAGGACATCTGATAAACCACAAAGTTAAGAGGATATATTCTGATTGGTTTAGCCAGCAAGAAGAAGGAAAGAGGATGATCAGAATAAATTAAAATGTAGAGGCTTGGAGCACTTGCCACTTCTGTACTGACAGTAAATTTGTGGAACATTCCACATCAGATGTGATGCTGATTAAAAATATAGTGAGTGAGCCTTTCGATCCTCTAATCTGCTTCATTATTCACATGTACTGTAGCTGAACTCCACTCAATTTCAATTTCCCATCTTTCCTGCATATTCTTTACTACCTTTAACTGACTCTCTGCCTCCATCTTGGAAACTCCAATTGATTCAAGATACAAGTTCTTATAACTGGCAACAGATCTTTGCTCCTTCACTAGTGTTGGTATATAATTCATTAAGAAATTCATCCTCCGTTGGCATCACAAAACTTATTGCACTCATTTCTCTGCTTCCAGAATTTGATTCCATTGAATTTTTAGACAGTAAACTTCCAAATACTGAATAGCCCAAGAGACCTATTGGAATATTTCTTAGCTTTCATTGAATCTGTCTGCTGTTTTCATTCTGTGATAAAACATTACCTCATTGGATATAGCAAAACAACTGAACATATTTCACAAAATATGAACATGTTGAAATAATACTAATAAGTAGGTTGGCTCCTCTGATACCTAACAAAATCTGCAATATATGTTTGTTGGAAAGAAGACAATAAAACAATTAGCTTCATCAGACATATTAAAAATGAAAAGAATGGGTGGAAGTGGATAGAAAGTTCTAGAGTTAGTGATTGAAGCAGAAACCATGTTAACAGTTAAGAATAAGCCCTAGCTTAGTAATTAGAGAAATGAAAGGATCGGCATGCACACATGGAATAAGCAGAATATTATACTTTTGCTTTAGATGTCTTTTTTATATGAGTGGTTGCCTTTCTTCTTATTTCCTTTTAGTATGGGAGTCATGCTATTCGGAACAATATTAGGTGGAAGTTCCAAAGTCATTATCTTGAATATGAATAACTCGTACTCTTGTGGAAATAACAGCTACCTGTATCTGAATTGCAAGACCAATTAGACAGTTCATTATTTTTCTCCAACAACCTTTCCATGTAACAGAAAAAGAAAACCTGCAACATTTATATCCATTTAAGTTTGAGAGTTTGGGACAGGATGTTAAATTTTATATATTTCTTTCTGATTATTAATCGACCAAAAGGCATGTTTTGAAAGACAAAGCAAAAAGGAAATTTGAAAGAAAAATCAAAAATACTGGAAAGAAACACTCAGCAGGTCAGGCAGCATCTATGGAAAGAAAAAGAAAATTTATTCTGGTTACAATGGATATTTTAGTGTATTATTAATATGAAACCATGGCTGTGATTTCAACTTTTATGGAAAATTAGCATTATTCACAGTGACAGTTCAAATAATTTCAAGACATTATTGGATTCTTTTATATGTAGAACATGTCCTTGAGGGGCTCTGTTATTTTCATGTCATCTTTGGAAAATAACAAGATTGCAAGTAATGAGGAGAAAAACCAGCTCAGCTGGGACTGCTAAAACCACACTGCATCAGATCTTTTTTTAAACATTCCACCTAGCGAGTGCTGTGGGTTATCAGTTAAAGAAGGATAGAAACATGCAGTAGTCTTAAATATCAATTGTAAGTGTTTTGAAAAATTATTTTTATCAGAAATTATAAGAATCAGCTTTTTCCCTGAAGATTTTTTTTATTATTTCCTCCGATTTGTTCACTTTACCAGAGTTGTGTTGGATCTTAAAGCGGCATGGTTCTGTCAGGTGAATATAATGTTATTTTAGCATTGGAGCAAATCAAGCCAGAGTTACAGCTGGTGGATAATGATGACAAAATGAACTTCCAATGTGGACTCTTTAGGCATCACAATTTCAGACTTGTATGCCCACAGTAATTGCGACCTGTTGACCTAAAAAGAGATTGCTTGAACCGCAATGAAATTTACCATTTCAAAATGGAATTGTTATTAATTTGCCACTGAGGCTTTTAGAAATCAAACAATCCACAAATGTCCACTGATTGACAGAAAGTTCTGTTTGTTAGATCCATAGTGTAGATGGACAAAAGGTCAGCATTGATATAATGGGCTGAAGGGCCTGTTTCTGTGCTGTATAACTCTTTGACACTATATCAAGCAGTAGTTACAAAGTGAAAGATTAGTACCAGAATGGATATTCTTTTGTGTGATGGGTTTTATCCTCCTATGCCATAAGCAAATACAATTACAAAAAAAAATAGAACTGTGATACATAAATAAGTCATATGAGATTGTGGAGCTGTACTGTGTACATCTGATTGTACTTGGGACATGTGCCCTCAGAATCTTTAACATTGATGGTCGAAGAGAACCAATCATCCAGTTTTTTTTGTTTAAGCATTTCCTTTTGCATACAGAGTTAACACCTGAAATTCTGTTTTGTTCTTTGATGTAAATTTAAATTATCATGGGAGAAAACAAATGAGAAATGCATTTTAGAACACTGGATTGCCAAGAATGTAAGTTAATTAATCACTTTTATCAAGAACAAAATAGTATTTTAATTGTTTTCATCTGTAAAACACAACTCAATGTGGAATCCAACTGTGTTTTGAATTAGACTTTTGTCAGTAAAACATGAAATCTTGTCCCAGATATTCAAGTGTTGGATCATCAGCGTAAAGAATTAAACAAAATATAGAAGTAATTATTTGCTGCAGTTTAATAAGTTGGCTTAGAAATTCAGTTGATAGCAAGAGCTGGGTGCAAGAAACACTCCCTGCTTCCAATTTTGCTTGATCAGAAGTGCATCTGACATTTGGGCTCTGGCATCATTTGATTGACATTGCAAGCTATAGATACATATTCGGTAGCCCCAGGCAGCTCACCTACAAAGCTGATTGGATCTTTGGGCTATAACTGATAGTAGCTGTGGGTGAACATATAAAGGGGCAGTGAAGACTTGGAAGGAGAATATCAGCATTAGTCTCCAGTTGAATTGAGAGAAGTGATCCTCCACCTCGCAGCTATGCATTTAAGTCATTATTTTTTTGGAAGCTTCCTATTTTGGTGGCAGCTAGTTGCAGGATTTTTAGGGACAATGGATTGGACTACATTTTGCACCCAGGATTGTACAGCATGTCTCAAGCAAATGTTAGGGATGAGAAAATGTGTGCTAAAATAGCACTACACATTGAACCATTGAAGTGGAATTTTCTTAAATGCTCAATGTGCAAGAAGTCCTACATATAAACATCATATATCCTGGACCTTCCATGTGTTCATGCATAATAACTGGATGCAAATTCAAGAGCAGCGTGAGAAGCACTAACTACTTGCATGAAATCCTGCCTTTGAGAGAGCTCTTAATTTGGCTGTGAGGGTTAGGGTAACGCTATTACAGCGCCAGCGACCCGGGTTCAATTCCTGCCGCTGTCTGTAAGGAGTTTGTACGTTCTTCCAGTGCCTGTGTGGGTTTCCTCCAGGTGCTCTGGTTTTCCCCCACATTCCAAAGACGTATGGGTTAGGAGTTGTGGGCATGCTATGTTGGTGCCCAAAGCATGATGACACTTGCTGGCTGCCCCCAGAACACTCTACGCAAAAGATGTATTTCACTGTGTGTTTCGATGTACATGTAACTAATAAAGAAATCTTATCTTCAAGTAGAGAGGTTGAATTAGATTAAATGAAGGAGGAGCAGTGGAATAGACACAAAAGCAGGTCCCCCAGTCTCCAACAATCAGGCATTGCAGTGGTGGCAGTGGACAATTGAAAGAAGCTCGGAAATGTTTGAGGACCTCACTCATTCCCCAAAGAAAGAAAAAGACCTGATTTGAAGCATCAAGACATCTTGCCATTAGTGAAGTTTCCACATCTGACTTCACTGGTGGATGTCCCAATAGTCACTTGGATAAGGAATCCTTGAACATGAACTCTTCCTCCTGTAAATCCTGCCCCTGTAGTCAAGACCCATGTGGTTCTGTTACATGCTGTAGCACCATGGCAGAGAGGTCAAAAGTTATAGTGGGCATGAAGGAAATGGCCAAGGAATTAAACAAATTGCATCTGTCCTCATGGAGGAAGACACAAATTTGTCCCAGAAATAATGGAGAGCCAGAGAGTCCCATGCAAATGAGGAAATTAAAGAAATAAGTATTAGTAAAGAGATACTGTAGGATTACTTCTTAGGATGAACAGAAAACCTCCAGAGAGTGTGTTCTACAACAGTGTAGAAGTTACAATCAAGTGTGTGTGTGTGTGTGTGTGTGTGTGTGTATATATACCAGAATAAGGATAGCAATCCCCAGGCCCTTACCTTCCGTTGTATCAGCCTCCTCATTCAATGGATCATTCTTTGCAATTTCTGCCACCTTTAATGGAATTCTACCATCAGCCGCATCTTCCCCTTTCTCCACTTCCAGCATTCTGATGGGAGTGTTCTTTTTGTGACTCACCAATTGGTTCTTCTATCTCCATCAACCACTCCCCTTCTCATGGCGTATTCCAAGTCAATAATTGGTGATGCAACACCTGCTCTTTCACCTGATCATATCCCACCATCCAGGGACCCAATAGTCCTCACAGGTGAAGAACCAGTCCACTTGTACTTCTTCCAGTCTATTGTATTACATTTGGTAATCATGATGTGGTTTCCTCTACATTAGAACAACCAAACACAGGTTGGGTGACCACTTTGCAGAACACCTCTGTTCAGTCTGCAGAGACAACCTGAGCTTCCAGTTGCCTGTCACATTAATTCTCCATCCCACTCCCACACTGAATTCTGTGTGGGTTCCTGCACTGTTCCAGCAAGGTTGAACATAATCTTGAGGAAATCTCCAGGAACATTGCAGCTATTGGGACTCAATATTGAGTTGAGCAACTTCAGATAACTTGCTTTTCTGTTTTTATCAGAACTGGTGAGTTCTGATGCAAGGTTATCCACCTGTATATTAACTCAGACAATGCCTGATCTTCTGGGCATTTCTAGCATTCTTCCGTGAGTTTCAGATCTCAGCAACAGCTCTGATTTGCATTTCACAGCTTTAATTTGTCTCTGATATTTCTTTTCCCTCTCTTCAACTGTTCTCATTAATCTCTCAAACTGACAGCTCCATCCTTATGATGACAGCAATGAAGTATGAAAAAAGATTGGGTCATTTAAGGCTTGTATTCACTGGAATGTAGAAGAATGAGAGGGGATATCATAGAACCTATGAAATTCTAAGAAGGCTAGACAGACCAGAAATGGGGAGGATGCTCCTGATAGTTGTAGAGTCCAAAACCAAGGGCAACAACCTTTTGATAAGAGGGATGTAATTTAGAACCAAGATCATGAGAAAGTTCTTCATTTGGATTGTGATGAACATGTAAAATTCTCTAACATCGAAGATGGTGGAGGCCAAATCGTTAAATATATTTGAGGAGGAAAGAGATATATTTCTTAAAGCTAAAGTGATAAGGGGATATGGGAAGAAGGCAGGAACAGGGTACTGCAGTAAATGATCAGCCATGATTGTGTTGAATGGTGGAGCAGGCCTGAAGGGTCAAATGGCTAACTCCTAATTTTCTATATTTCTAAACAGTGGGAGCACCTTGCCAACTCTGGCTTCACCCTGTTAGAAAGATTCACTTTGTCCTATCCATCCATTCCCCATTTTCTCTGCAAATTAAAACCAATTTGTTTTCTCACTTTTCCAGTTCTAACAAAGAGTCTTCAACCTGAAACATTAAATCTGTCATTCCTTGAATGCTGCCTGACCTACTGAGTATTACCAGCATTTTCTTTTTTTTTCGTAACAGAGTCATCTTTGGTTCTGGACTTAATTAAAATATTTTGAAGAAATGTATTATGCACTCATTTTATGATAGAAATCCATTTTTTTATGTTTGCACTCATCATGATGGAAGTTAGTGGCCTCAAGAATAGAGTATTTCTTTATTTGGTACCACAAGGTAAGCATCAATCATTTCAAGAGGAGGAAAAATTACTTATATAAGGTAAATCTGCATCTACTCTGGCCAACAATCGGCTGTTATTCAAACACAACAGAGCATCCTTAGAGTATTTAGTGTGACATTTTTTACTTACCATTTTGCCTCTGAGACTGTCTTGTTAAAGCTGAATTAGAACTGTTGCCCAATGTTCAATGAAACTAATTTCACTTGTTCCAGCTCTTGCATTGCTTCTCAGCAGGCAGCGGAGACTTTGATTTATCAGTCTGGGCAGTTTCTAAACCAATGTCCCTGAAGTGAAAGGCTGGAGTTGAACTAACCCAACTCGAGTCAGATGAGAATAGTAGGAGTAGGCTTTTCATCTTCCTGACCCTATTAAATGTTTAATTAGATCTTGGCTGCAATGTCTGACTTAAACTGGTCAAATGTGATCTTTGGGTCGTAACTTAGGTAACACCAGAAAGTGGATAAGTGGATGCTCAGATCATGACAAATGATTATCGAGTGCCCATTATATCTGATGCAGGCAGGAAAGCAACTGGATTACTTACAAGATTTCAGCATCCGTTAAGCACCAAACATGCTGTTTGCATTGTCAGCAAGGGACTATACCAGTTCAATCGACTGTATACTTTTTAAAACCAGAAAATCTCTCTCTTATAGAGTAGCTCACAGAAAAGGCAAGGCCCTGTCCCTCTCTGTAAATTATATTTTTTTAGCAAAGGAATTTATTACTTGAACCATTCTGGGTACTGTGGCATTGTAGTTAAGTTAGTGGATGTGCAGTCAGTTCTGGACCATTGATCCCAAAACACGAAGTTGTACCCCTCCATGGCAGCTGGAGAATTTAAATTCATGTGCTTTAATAAATCTGGAATTTGATAGATATAGAAAGATGGTCTCAGTGACAGTAACGACCAGATTTTTGTAAAACCTATTTGGTTCTCTGTTGTTCTTCAGGGGAAAAAAAAGATTTGCCATCCTTACCCTCTCAACCCTGTATAAAATTGCAGAAGCACCAATGTTGAGCCTTAAAATGGTTCCTTCATTCAGGGGCTTTTAGGGATGGACAATAAATGCTGGTAATGCCAGTGCACCCACATCCCATGAAGGAATAAACTAAAAATATGTTACCAGCTACCCTCCAGTACTTTACAAAAGTGACACTAGCACATGGGATCAGAAATGCTGTTTAATATAACAACGTTATCTATACAAGGAAATTGGAGCAGGAGTAGGCCACCTGGCCCCTCAAGCCTACCCTGCAACCAGTATGATTATGGCTGATCTATCCCAAGCCACAAATCTTCCTCTGTGCCAGATACATAAAGCTCTCAATTTCCAATCTTCCAAAAAATTATCTACCTTCATTTTATACATCAAATGGTCTAACCTCCACAATTTCCAGAGAGTCACTGTTCTCCATGAGAAGAAATTTCTATGCATCCCACTTTTAAGTGAGCAGCCCTTGAAAACATGTCCCCCTGTTCAAGACCATCCCGCAAATGAAAACATTCCAACATCCACCCTGCCCCGCCTCTTTAGCATCTTATATGTTTCAATGATCACTCTCATTCTTCTACAAAATATACAGACCCAACCTGATTAGCCCCTCATTATAGGACAATCCTGTCATCCCAGGAATTAGCCTGGTGAATCTCTTTTGGACTGCCTCCAATACTACTATATCCTTTCTTAGGAAAGGAGACAAAACAGTACGCAGTACTCCAGGTGTAGTCTCACCAACACCTGTACAATTGTAATGAAACTTCCCTAGTTCTAAACTCCAACCCATTTGCAATAATGGCCAATATGCCATTTGCCTTCTTAACTACTTGCTGCACCTGCGATTCATGCAACTAAATCCTCCTAGGCTCTGTTCTTGAAAATACAGGGACATACACTGACAGACAGTGACCTGTGTGATTTAAGTAAAATGCCACACCGTGGAACAAATCAAGGTGCTCAATCCATTGGATAACCAAACAAAGTAGCTTAGTTGTTACGAGTATTATGGACATCAACATGAGCAGAACTAAAAAGGAAATGCCATGTGTATGGGGAAAAATTGTGTGATGTGGACTGGAAATTCATTTCTATAAACAGTGCTTGATGAAGGGGACATCAAAAATTCATGGAATGGATGAGGTGAACCATTATAAAACAGAGCCAGCTGAAATTCAGAGTACCATTTGAACAAAATGTACCTGAATCCAAACTAGTTCAGTTCTTTGAAAGGAAGACCCTTTACAGTATGTGTATGTCTATGCCAGGATGTTGGGGAAGGGCAACCAATGATATTTCAACTTGATGCATTGTCCTCCTGATGCAAGCTGTCAATCTCAAGGAAGTGAAGTTAAAACTATCAACATGCAGCAAGAGTACACTGAAGCTGACTGTAAGGTGTTCCCTGAAAGAATCAAGCTTTCATCTCAGTAGGCCAAAACAATGTCACACCTTGTAGTGCAGTTCAGTATATGGGATCTAAGCAGAATCCTGAGGTGTCAAAAGAAGGTAGGCACGCTGCTTCCACAGAGGCACCGAACACCTGGCACCATTGGCAATGAGAGCCACAGTGAGGATGAAAAGTGCATCAGATTATTACCAGGCAGGAGATGGTGGTGACTTGACAAATACCATGCTCCAGCTCATAGAAGGTCATGATGGAGGAGGTCATCCCATATTGGAGGAGCAGGCATAAGGCCAGATCTAGAAGGATAGTCCATCAACCTAAGGACATGGAGGACTTTGTGACAAAGTACAGAGAGACTGAACATCTATTTTAGATGTTAGACCTTTTTTTTCTTTTTGATTATTATGGAAGATATGTAGCATTTGACCAACTGCTCTCTGTATGTATGTTATATAAAACAATAATTAGGAGGAAGTTTCCAGAAAGTCTCTCTTAATGGAATGACTGGTAGTTAGCATTCTGAAAAGGAAATGTGCTGTACCTTTCAGTGAATGCTTTTGTAAAATAAAACTCTTTGTTAGTTTGACTCACTGGCTCTTCTACAGTGTCTTAGAGAGTGACAGTGATATAGCATTGTGGCAATTGCAAATTTTGGAATCTGTTTTAGAAGTAAATGCAGGAAGTGGGTAGATGCCCTAAATCTGCAGGAGGCCCTTCAGTCACATACAGTGGGTAATGGGGAGGAGCTGTGCAGTTAAGTGCCAGGTTCCAAGCCCCAACGACTGAGTGCAGTGCTGGAAAATAGTCAGTGACCGTACGTGCATGGTCAATGAATGAATTTTCGTATCATTCCTATCACCTGTAACAGTGGCTTCAGATTCCACTTAATGCACACACCCATTACTTGCCTACCATAAATTTCTGTCAATCAGTATGGTCTGTTATGTTTCCAAAAGTCATGCTGACATATGCATATATATGTGGAATGAGAATGGAACAAATGAGTTCACTACATATATAAATAGAATATATCAAGGGATACTGTCTACGTCCATGCTTCTGTGAATACTGGAGTTCAGAAAGTCAGGTAACATGACCAAGCACTAGAAGTACACTTGAAGTGCTTTGCCTTATATGTTCTTGGACAGCATAGAGGGAAGAAGAGATGTAAGCTGCTGGCTTTTGAAAGCCTCATTTAATTGAGGAAAATTATGCTTATTGGCATTGTAGTTCTACTCTCCTGCATTTTTACTTGTTGGCTCTGAGCGCAGTCTCCATTGTAAACTGACTGCTTTAGCCTTCAGATATGTGACTACTGTGAGTTCTCTATTTATGCATGTTCGAAATACTACTTTTTGCTATAATGTCACTGATTCTTTGGGATACATGCCTTTGATTTATGAAGCTTTTTTTTAACTATAACAAATGGTGCGGCACTGTCAGCACACAGGAAATACCACTAATGCGTTTCACACAATCTTTTTGATTGATGAAATGTTGCCTGATGAAATGTTTTTCAAGAGTGTATGCTTTTCATAAATCAAGGAATAGCTGTAATTATACACACTCATTGCTAAGCACTATGCAGACAATGGCTGTTTTCTTTAGAGCCACATCCAAAGTACTAGAATTATACCATGTTCTCAAAAAGTAAAATGTAACAAAACCACATAACCATAGTACTACTCCCATTACTTTGCTTCTGTATAAGACCATGACATAAATTAATTGACTATTTTTTGTTATAATTTCTTTTTGCTTTTTACCACTTACTATTCAGTGAAATTTCACTTCATGCACTACTTTGGCATTCCTTTTGGAATTTCTCATTTCTCAGCAAGCTGAGATACGGAGAAGTTCCAGAGAAATAATTAAATGAAATAAGGCAGAAATTGCCAAACTGCCATCATCCTGAAACACTGACCCTGTTTCACCTTCTCAGATGCTATCTGATCTGCTGAGTATTTCCTGCACTTTTGGCTTTACTTCATATTTCTAGTATTTGCAGTATTTTAATTTTGAAGTAATCATTGGAATTGGTTTATAATTGTCACCTGTAGTGAAAAACTTATCTTGCATACCATTCATACAGATTAATTCATTACACAGTGCATTGAGGTAGTACAAGGTAAAAACAATACAAAGTGCAGAGTAAAGTGTCACAGCTATAGAGAAAGTGCAGTGCGGGTAGACAATAAGGTGCAAGGCCATAACGAGGTAGATTGTGAAGTCAAGAGTCCATTTTATCCTACTAGGGAACCGTTCAATAGTCTTATAACAGCTGGATAGAAGCTGTCCTTGAGCCTGGTGGTACGAGGGTTTTGTATCTTTTTAATCTTCTGCCTGGTGGGAGAGGGGAGAAGAGAGAATGTCCCAGGTAGGTGGGGTCTTTGATTTTGCAGGCTGCTTTGCTGAGGCAGCGAGAAATATAGACAGAGTATATGGTGGGGAGGCTGGTTTCCATGATGTGCTGAGCTGTGTCCACAACTCTCTGCAGTTTCTTGCAGTCCCGAGCAGAGCAGTTGCCATACCAAGCTGTGATGCATCCAGATAGGATGCTTTCTATGGTACATAAACCAATACCAATACCAACTGGTTGCGCCTCCAGCCGAGATGTTCCAGTGTAGTTACAGCACTGGCATTTACCTGATAATATGGAAATTTGCCCAGGTATGTCATCAAAGGCAGGACAAGTCCAATCTGGCTAATTATTGCCTGATCAGTGATGGAAGGTGTTGTCACCAGAGCCATTAAGTGGTACTTACACTGTGGTAATATGCTCACTGATGAATACTTCGGGTTTTACCAGGAAAACTGAGCTCCAAACTTCATAACAGCACTGCACTTTCTCTGTAGCTGTGACACTTTACTCTGTACTGTTATTGTTTTTACCTGTACTACATCAATGCACTCTGTACTAACTCAATGTAACTGCACTGTGTAATGAATTGACCTGTACGATCGGTTTGTAAGACAAGCTTTTCGCTGTACCTTGGTACAAGTGACAATAATAAACTAATACCAATACCAATACATCAATAAAAGTCACTGACTGTCAAAGGGGACATGCCAAATTTCTTTAGCCTCCTGAGGAAGTGAAGGCGCTGGTGACCTTTCTTGGCTGTGGCATCTTTGTGGTTGGACCAGGACAGGCTATTGGTGATGTTCACTCCTAGGAGCTTGAAGCTCTCAACCCTCTCGACCTCAGCACTGTGAAATCCATTTGTATTTAAGGTAGGCTGCTTGACTCAAACGAAGATTGAAATAACTGCAGATGCTAGAAACACTCAGCAGGTCAGGCAGCATCTATGGAAAGAGAAACAATTGCTGAGTGTTTCCAGCATTTTCTGTTTTCATGCCTTGACCTAAGTTATCCAAGTGTGCAAGTCCCACAGATATCTTCTCTCTCAAGTAGTTCTGAATCTATGTTTTGAAAGTAACAATTGCATACACAGGCTTTTCTCCTTTTTGTATTCTGTCTACACTGTACCATTTAATATGAGCAGAAATTAATCTTAAGATGCTGGAACTGTAAGGATTGCACATATCGACATACCAAATCTCCACAGCTACTGAGATATTAGTGGATGATCACATCATTTGTTTTTGAATTTCTTGAGTCTCATAGGCCCTGGAAAGGTATGGATGTAGAAGAATGATGAGAGATTTTCATGCAGAACTAAATATTTAACAAAAAACTTTATTAACCAAGTCTAAGCTGATGCCTCAAGAAAGTAGCAGCAGTCTAATATACTAAAATACACATTTTTTTTCTTGGTGTTGTCTCTGTTCCACCACTATTACTTTTCCAGTCAATAGTGTTTCATAAAGCTCTACATACAGTATACCCAGGATTGATCTCCAGTGTTAATAGTCTGCCATTGACATTCATTATCCAAGCTCAAAGCTTTGAAATTGTCTCACAAGATCTTTCTAACTCACTTTCCTCCTTGTGACACTCCTTACACCTTCCCATTTTGACATTCTTTTGGTCATCTGCCCTACCATCTCCCCATGTGACTTGGCTTCAAATTTTGTTGCAATGCATCAGTGAAGCACCTTAGTGTGTTTTACTATTTAACATTTCTCCATAACATTGTTGTTGTAGTAACAAGTATGAATCCCTGAGGCAAGCAGCAGACAAGATAACTAGATTTCTTAACTAATTCACTGAAGTAGCAAGAATTGAAGCAAAGTGAATTGCCTAGAAATTCAGAGAGACACAGAACTAGTCAACAATTCCTTTCCCCCACTGATGCTGCTCGACCCACTCCAGCACATTGTTTATTGTCTAGAAATTTATCCCTGGTAGCATTAAACATAATCTTTGTTGCATCAGAATTTAATTTAATAGATTGTATTTTGAAGACAGATTACAATATGGCGATATAACTATATTGTACGTTTAGTGTCACCACCTTGTGTTGGAGTGGATGAAGACTAATGCTGAAGATAGCTATGAGGTCCTTTATATTTTCCCAGCCATTATACAGACAATTACAACATATTTTCCAGTAATGTACAGAAATACTTAAAATGGATACAAACAAATGCACTTTGAAGTTGGATACATTTGGAGTTGGATATATTTAATGTGATACATTATGTATACCCATCTAATTTATTGAAGCTCTTTGATTATTTTGTGCTTGCTAATGTTTTCTAGATGGATGAGCAGGCTATGCTGGAAGATACCTTGGTTGCCATGTCTGACTTGGAAAAAGTCACATTCTATTTTCGACAGTCTGAAGAAGAACCTCTTGTAGCAAGTAAGACATTTTTTTCCCATTGTGTAGGTCTAAAACAATCAACTTGTGGCTCTGTTAAGGTGCCAGCAGAAGATTATAAGCATGGTGTTTGTGTATGCTTCAGCGGATTGCTTTGCTGGAGTAGAGATCAAAACATTATTTTTTGCTTAAGTTCTGAATTATTTACTAGAGTTGATATATTGCTCCAAAACACTATTTTGAAATTACTTGACTTTATCTGAATTCTCTCAACACGCAATGGACACTTATTAGTTCTTATACCAAGTACAGTCTCCAGTCTCTTTGGCTTCATTAAAACTGCACATACAAGAATCAGTGCTCTAAGTGTACAACACAATGCACAAATAACAGACAGGTTTTATGATTAATTGCATATCATTGTGTTCTGGATGTACTGATATCACAGTTTCTGGCCAGAATGTAGATGATTAATTCTCTGTTAGTCATTTGGATACCACAAATGACCAGGATTGATATTATGCACATCATTTGTATATTGTAGCTATTGTCCTGTCAGTGCATTTTTCTGGCGACAGTATCCTGTTTTCATTGGAAGAAATTATAGTGGTGTCAAGTACTAACTCTACATTTATAAATTTTGTTTGCTTTGCTGTTGTTGAGTAATGGACTTGTTTGTTGCAATATTAATTGCTATAAGTTCTTTTAAATCCCATTCTGCCTAATTTTCCTTGGGTTACATGTTGCAACTCATGACTGTCATTATGGTATCAGAAGACACATCGATAATTGTGCTTTACACTAAAGCTTGTTATAGGAGAGTACTCAGTGTATCCTTGAATGCATTCACAGAGTGCCACTCACTGGTGATTAATTTTTAATGCTTTGAATAAGTTAGTGAGATCATCCATTTTCTGTGAATGTATAAACCATTGAGAAGTATGGTTATTAGAGGTACAAGAAGGGGAGTAATCAGGGACTTGACCCGAAACATCAACAATTCCTTTTCCCCCACAAATGCTCCCCAGCCCACTGAGTTCCTCCAGCAGTTTGTTTTTTCGCTATGGTTATAAGGTATCCAAGAACTCCATTGCATTGTTCTCAAGTTACTCTATAAATTTAAGCAGTGTGATGTCTTCCTGGAGTATAACCTACACCCTCTCCTAATAGTGTGTTCCAGAGCCACAATGGAAACTGATTCCTGAGCTTTGCTTTTATGTACACTCTAAACCTCCTGTGCAGTGGAAAAATAATTAAAGTGGCAGAACTAAAACTGTTGGAAATATAAATAACAGTTACTTTGTACTTTGTTATAGAGAAAACATGCTTGGCAATGAAATGGATGTTATCTAAAGTATTTATTTCAAGGGGAAACCTGAAGCAATAGTGGTAGAACGTACGTAGGACATTGAATAGTACCACACAGACAGGCCCTTTGGCCCACGATGTTGTGCCAAACTAATTAAGCTAATGATGCCAAATTAAATTAATCCCTTCTGCCTGAATGTGGTCCATATTCCTCCATTTTCTGCACATTCATGTGCCTATCAAAGAGCCTCTGAAACACCTCTATCGTATCTACCTCTATCACTACCCCGGTATCACCTTCCAGGCACCCACCACTCTCTGCATAAAAAAACTTGTCCTGCACATTTCATTTGAACTTGCTCCCTCTCACCTTAAATGCACACCCTCTAGTATTAGACATTTCGACCCTTGAGAAAAGATACCAGCTGTCTACTCTATCTTTGCCTCTCATAATTTAATAATTATATTGTCTCTTTTCCTCACCACTTACCCCTCCCCCAAATGCCTCACCAACTTCTCCCTTGAGTTCACGTGCACTTCTCTGCCCCATGCATGCAACTGAAATGTAGTTATACCTGATTTACTTACCAGGTTAAACTAACGTACGTGCTTCAGCCCTTTTCTTCATCTTTGCCACTGTCCTCTGGTTGCCTTTAAACATTCCTTCCTTTCTAGCAATATTAAGAGATTACAACCAACTCTTTTACTGATCCTCTGCTCTGAAACTGCAGGCCACAAATACCATATCTGCTTCCTTTTGGCAATATTCAGAGTTGCTGTTTTCCAGCTGGAGGGGTTCTGATATCTCCCTAGTGTCATTGTCATGTGATTTAAATGTGCCACTTAATGGGGAATAACTTGGGTAATGCATATCAGACACAAAGAAAGGCAAACAAGGGGTAATAATGTTGCCACATTAGTTAAATAGAAATATACAACATGAGCTAAAATGACTCCTAACCTCATTGATGCAGCCAATGCCCATCAGTAACTAACCCAGTGGACGAGTAGAGCAGTTCACATTAATGCCGGTGCCACACCCAGACATTGTACTGATCAACTTCCCAGACTTCCTCAGTGCCAGTGGCACTGAAAGGGATGTTGGGCCCAGAGGAAGAGAACAATCTCAATAGCTTTGAAGTCTTCTGGCTGCTGCCTTATCTGAATTTATTCCATATTTATATGCAGTAAATAACAAGTAGCAAAGGAGAGTTTGGAGAAGATTAATCATGTCTATTTTCTTCCCTGATGGTGCTGACTTCAGTACAGAATTTAAGTATCAGTGACCTATGCCTTCAACTTAGATTTCTGAGGGATGATTTTACCTCCATTTGCCAATCAGAGAGGGAATGTGGAGATTTAAATAGAAGCAGTATTCACCCCTCCAGTTTGATGCAGCACTGATGTTTCCACCAATTTAAATGACCTGTTTGCTCTGTGTGAGGCCCTTTCTGCATGAGGCAAGAACTTCATAAATAAGGAAAAGCAGGAAGTTTAATGTAAGTTGGACATTTTTAACATGTGGTTACATGACACATGACTAATGCCATACTTGCCATTGAAGTTTGACACTGCACCTGTGAGAATCCCTACACCATCTGGTGACCCTGTGATCTCTGCCTCAGAGGCCGATGTCAGAATATCTCACCTCTCAAGGCATCAGGCCCCGACGGTGTGCCTGGCTGTGCACTGAAAACCTGTGCCAACTAACTGGCTAGAGTGTTCAAAGACATCTTCAACCTCTCACTGCTGCAGTCTGAGGTTCCCACTTGCTTCAAAAGAGCAGCAATCATACCAGTGCCCAAGAAGAGCAGAGTGAGCTGCCTCAATGACTATCACCTGGTAGCACTCACCTCTACTGTGATGAAGTGCTTTGAGAGGTTGGTTATGGCTAGAATAAACTCCTACCTGAGCAAGGACCTGGACCCACTACAATTTGCCTACCGCCACAACAGGTCTACAGTGGACACAATCTCACTGGCTCTCCACTATGCTTTGGAGCACCTAGACAACAGCAAAACATACGTCAGGCTGCTGTTTATTGATTACAGCTTGGCATTCAACACCATCATCCCTTCAGTATTAATCACCAAGCTTCAAAACCTGGGCTTCTGTACCTCCCTCTGCAACTGGACCCTCGACTTCCTTATCGGGAGACCACAGTCAGTGCGGATCGGTAACAACATCTCCTTGTTGACAATCAACACAGGCGCACCTCAAGGATGCGTGCTTAGCCCACTGCTCTACTCTGTCTACACTTATGACTATGTGACTAAGCACAGCTCAAATGCCATCTATATATTTGCTGATGATACTACTGTTGTTGGTAGAATCTCAGATGGCGGTGAGGAGGCGTTACAGGAGTGAGATAGATCGGTTGGTTGAGTGGTGTTGCAACGACAACCTCGCACTCAACATCAGCAAGACCAAGGAATTGATTGTGGACTTCAGGAAGGGGAAATCAGGAGAACACACACCAGTCCTCATTGAGAGGTCAGCAGTGGAATGGGTGAGCAACTTCAAGTTCCTGGGCGCAACACCTTTAGAGGATCTATCTTGGGCCCAACACATTGATGCGATCATGAAGAATGCATGCCAGTAGGTCTACTTTGTTAGGAGTTTGAGGAGATTTCGTATGTCACCAAAGACTCTTCACTATTTCTATAGCTGTACGGTGGAGAGCATTCTGACTGGTTGCATCACCGCCTGGTATGGAGGCTCCAATTTGCAGGATCTTGAGGCTGCAAAGGGTTGTAGACTCAGCCAACTCCATCATGGGCACAACCCTCCCAACCATCAAGAACATCTTCAAGAGGCAGGGCCTCAAGAGGGCAGCATCCATCACTGAGTACTCGCACTCTACGGGACATGCCCTCTTCTTGTTACTAGCATCGGGGAGGAGGTACAGGAGCCTGAAGACCCACCCTCAATGTTTTAGGAACAGCTTCTACCCCACTGCCATCGGATATCTGAACAGTCCATGAACACTGCTTCATTATTCCCTTTGTTTTGCACTATTTATTTATTTTGTAATTTACAGTAATTTCATGTCTTTGCAGTGTACTACTGCTGCAAAACAACAAATTTCACGACATATACTGTAAGTCAGTGATAATAAACCTGATTCTGATCCTGATGGCAGGCAGGAGCAAGCACAGGAAAAGACAAGAGTTAAGATTTACACATATTTTCACAATTTCTAAGTGGGCCTTTTAATTACGTGGTAACAGTAGGATACAAACACTAGGTAATATTGGATGACATATTAACACTTTCATACACAAATCATTACCTGATAAATGCAAATCTATGTCCTCCATCACTTCATTTGGACAAAGAAGCCATGAGGGTGCTATCACCTTCAAGTTATCTGACATCCATAGCAAGATTTATATTGTAATTACTTCATCAAATGTTGCTTGGAATCTTGGAATTCCCCACCCATCTCCAATAAAAAAAACAGTACCACCACCATTCATATGGAATTTTAAGTTTAGAGAAATATCCCAGGATATTTTATGGAGATATTGTAAGAAGAAATGAAGTGACTACTTTAAAAATAGAGAAGATCCTTCACAGATGTGTCATAAATAAGGATGTAGAGACAATTACCATCATCCTTCTGAGTTGTCTGCCTACACATCCCTCTGAATAATTTCAAATAAGCAAATGAAAAGGAAATCGGAAAAAAATACCTTTAAAAGGAGGAATATTACCTTTGTCAAAACATTCTAACTGATTCAAGTTGCATTGTGCTCCATCTTTTTTAACCACAAACCATGAGGAGGTTGAGCAAAATGTTACTTTGTTTTTTTCCCATTTCATGCAGATAATCCCATCACATACAAAGTAGAAGGGAATCGACAAGCCTTAAAAGTGTTTTTCTACTTGGAGCACTACAATTTTGAGCAGCTTCCACAGAGATTAAAGAATGGAGGTGGTTTTAAAGTTCACCCAGTGCTATTTACACAAGGTATGGAAACAACTTCCAAATGTTGCAGACGATGTGACTGGAATTTGTGTGATGCTGCTAATTATTTTGTATTTTCATAAGTGATGAATGAAGTGTCTTTCTCCTATAGCAATGGAAAGCATGGAAGGTTATTACTACACAGAAAATACATCTGTGGAAGAATTCCAGGCTCAGATCAATGCAACTTCTCTGGAGAATGTAAAACAATACTGTCAAAAGCTCAGGTATGGGTTTGCTTTGTCCTACATTTTATGATTACTGTTTCTAGTTACTAAATGTTTTGAATGTTAGGAATCATTCAAAAGAGGCTTTCTCTTGTAAATTGCCTTATAATACTCTTCAGGAATTAGCAAATAGAAGACAGCATTGTAATTTGAATTGGTAACATAACTTCATTGCGACAATACAGATATTCATTGAAAAGCATCTCACTTTTCAAAGCTCGGCTGCAGCTTTTGTGTTTTTTCTGAGAATCTGCCAGAGAATTCTGCAATTGGGCAAATTACCAACTGTAGCTAATAATCAAATTCTGATCCTGGACTTTCTGACAACATCCGGCTGGCATACCAGTGACATTTGTTAGATAGATTCAGGATATAAGCTCCAGGATCTGCCTGGTGCAGCTCCTTCACTCTCTGCCCACTGAACCATAATCCAAGTGATGAGGTTAACGTTGGCGACAATTCGCCATGTGCTTCATTTAGGGATCTAAACTCCAAAATCCAGACCCTCTGAAATCACTTTTGGAGGTGTATTTAACTGTAGCACCAGTACTCATTCTGTGTTAAATCTGGACCTCCTTTCATAAAACCAATTGCTCATTGTTCAGTGTGTAATCCCAATTTCCAAAGAAACGCCCACTAGGGAAACATACAGATGAGGTAGCACCTGACTCTTCCTGCTTGCCTTCCATCGAAGTTTATAAATTCAGTATCCCTTGGGTGACTCCAGGACTTTTGTTTCCATCAATTTAGTCAGAAATATTACCGGGTATTGATCAATTTCTGGGCATTTGATATGGGTCTAGATATGTGGTTATTTGATGCGGTTTTATTTTCAAAATCAACACTTCTCATAATTACCAGAGGTCCTGTGCACTACGCACTACTCTGCAAATTTGTTCAGGCACTTCCTGTCATGAATTGCATTTGCACAGCTTGGCCAGTATTGACCATAAACATTATAATGTCATTCTCCGTTCTATGCTTGTTCAGAGTGTTGACGGGAGAAATAACATCACATTCTTCTGAAGCTTGGCTGATTGTCCCGCAAGAGCACAATTTAAAAGGGCCTTTTTATCCCAGTCCAGAACTAGAACCTGATTTAGGTAAATCCCTTTAATTTATTTACTTACCTGCTGACTTTCAAGTCCCCCACCATGTTGTCCCTGTTTCCAGTGCCCATCCCAAACCCATTACTAATGATGTTGTCTGACCCACCCTGACACCAAGGGCTCAATCATTCAAACTCGAGATCCCAATCACCAGTTGTTGCATCTACCCACTACTTCCCCTATTGCCAATTGCAAGTTCCTGACGTCACCTATCCTCCCCAAACCACCAGTCACATACCCAGCCAGGACACCCAATTGCAAGCATCCAACCTTCACCATAGCATTTTCCTATTCTGAACCTTGATCCACACCTCTTCCTCTGGATTCAGATGCATACTTACCTGTGGCACCTTATTAGTGCTGTCGCCTTATGGCTCCGAAGACTTGGGTTCAATCCTAACTTTGGATTCAATCCTCCCCTGGATGCTCCAGTTTCCTCTCACATTCCAAAACTGTGTAAGTAAATTAGCCACTGTGAATTACACATTGAGTAATGAGTGGCAAAAAGAATCAAGGAGTACTAATGGGCATAGAAGAGAGAATAAGTTGTAGGGTTAGGGGGAAATGGGACCAATGGGATTGCTCTGCTGAGTGTTCTTTCTGTTACTCTTGCTGGGCTTCAACATCCAATGATGAAGAGGTGAGGTTCTCACTGCCATTCCTGCTGATTTTTTTCCCTATTTTGTGCAGTCAGGGGCAAGGGATTCCCAAAAGTTGGTGAGGATATTACATTTAAGAAGGCTTTGAGAATAATGTGACCTGCCCATTGGAGCCAGCTGAATGGAATTAAGGCAGCACACTGACATCAGTTTGCTTATTTTGTGAAGTCATAATTGGTTTTACCTCTGAAGTGTTTTGATGCACCTGCTGAAGGTAGGCCATATCTCTGAAGTGCATGGAAGAGCAGGTGCTGCCTGATAGACCATGAGATTTGTGCCAAGTTTGAGGTCTTGATCTTTGAACACTATTCCTCAGATGGTCAAAGGCTGTGCTTCAAAGAGCGAAAGCACATTAATTGACAACTATTAAATTCCCTAGGCTGTGTTGTAATTCATTATTTTCAGTAAGAATTACCTTCAGTAAAATACCTTAAAGTAATTTTCATGTCCTTGTGAGATCTCAAAGCACTTCAAAATCAATTAAGTAACTTTGTAGTTTAGTGATAATTGTCTTGTAGATAAATGCAGTTATCAGCTTTGCAAAAGGTTGCACAAATGGCAAAGGGACACGTGAACATTTAATGCTTCTTTTATGTTGCTTTTATGTTACATGTTTGGAGGACACTCTGCTCTTTTATATGAAGTAGCCATTAGACTATTTATGTCCACCTGAGCATGATGCAAGATTTTTGTTTAATACCATTTTGTGAGCCAGAAACATCAGCAATGCAACCATTTCTTCAGTACTGTTTTGAAACATTAAGCTCATTATAGAGCTTGGGTCCCAGTGTGGTATTTATACCCACTGCTTCTCAATCCAGAGGCAAATATGGCACCATATATCTACTTCTTATACTTCATTATTTATATGTAATTATTTTGTGGTGATTTGTTAAGCTGGTATCTGGCAGAGTTTTTGCCCAGGGGAGTGTGAGTTGGATATAGAATTTATATCACTCTGATTCTCTGAATCATACTCTCATCAAGTACAGTTTCCATATGGAGGCCTTGAACCTGTGAATTTACACTAAAATTTGAAAGAAATAGCACTAGAAAAGAATTTTAAAATGAGTTGACAGGGGTAGATTACTTACCTTAGCCACAGTCAAGAACAGCTAGGCCAGTATCAAATTTAGAACATTTTGCATTCCAGAAGCAATTTCACCTCATTATCTTCACTCATTTATTCAATAAAGCATTGGGGTGTCTGTATTTGCACCACAATTCTCTAAAATAAATAATGGGCTCTAGTGTATTCTGAAGTAATTCTAATAATTTCTGTAAATTTCTAATGCCTAATCTTTATTTTGCTCTCACTTCAGTGATTTGGTCTGTGCAATAGTTGCATGATCTGGTATTTTATAGTACCAGCAGCTTGGGATCTTGCAATGTATTAATCAAGCAGTGTGCACTGGAAGTGACACAATATTTTGTTGCACAGGGAAGCCCAACAAAAGCATTCTGGGGACCTCAGAAAAAAACATTGCAACCTTCATGGGACTTTTAAAAACATTGTTAGTAAGGCACATTATAAAGTAGGAAGGGAATTTCTAGGCTGCTATGATGGAATTTTATTTCATGTTTTCTGAACATTAGCCAGGACTTCTGGATTATTAGTCTAGTAGTATAACCACTATATTACCATAACCCTTTTTATTTTACCTGTTGAAATATATAATGTAAATGAACAGTTGCCTGTGAAAAATAACAAATAAGATATTGCAGTTAAAAGAGAAAATGAAAAGCTGCTATTGGAAATCCCGTGTAATATACCACAATAATACATCTACATTGCAAAATGGTATAGGTATGACATGACCAAAGTATAAATTATAGAATTTAAAGGCAGTATTTGCATTTGTGTAGTCATTCGATTTGCCAAGAAGCTTGTGAAGTCATTAAAATTCTAACATTTGATTGGTTCTTTCCAAGATGTTTCCAGTTGCAGCAGGATGAGTAACCGGGGTGATCAGATATAAGATGATTGACAAAAGCCATAGATTTGTAGAGCACAGAAGCAGGTCCTTTCATCCATCATGTCCAAGCCGACCATCAAATATGGATCAACATTAATCCCATTTACCAGCACTTGGTTCATAACCTTCGATATGTTGGTGATTTGTGCTTGTCTGGATACTTCTTAAATCGTGAGAGTACCCACCTCTACTCAGACAGTTCATTCCAGATTCCAACCACCATCTAGGTGAAGTATTTCCTCCTCTGATCCCCCCTGAACTGCTACCCCTAATCCTAAACTCATGTCCTCTAGTTTTAGACATCTCTGATATGGGGAAAGGTTTCTTGCTATCGATGCTATCTATGCCTTTTCATAATTTTGTACACCCCTATCAAATACCTCTTCAGCTTCCTCCATTCTAAGGAAAACAAACCTAGTCTATCCAGTCTCTGCTCATAATTGAAACAAACCATCCCAGCAACACCCTGATGAATCTCCTCTGCACCCTCTCCAATACAAACAGTATCCTTCCTATAGTGTGATCAGAGCTGCACACAGTACTCCAGTTGTGGCCAAACCAATGTTTTATAAAGTTGTACCATGACCTCCTTCCTCTTATATTCCATGCCCCAAAGAAGGTCAGCATCCTGCATGCTTTCCTTACCACCTGTTACCACCTTCAGGGATTTTTGGTCTCTTTGTTCCTCAGTACTCTCTTAGCCCCTGTCATTACCTCAATTAACACTTTTCTCAAAAGAATCTTTTTATTTTAAGCCACAATGATTTGTCTTTCACTATACTCACTATTGTGATTTCTGACTGGGACTGACATTTCTGCCAGTGGTGTTAATTATAACACATCAATTTCAGAAGGAAATTTAGAAAGGCTAAATTAGCATTGCTCAAGTTGTTGGATGCATTTTTGTATATTTGCTAACACAATAGGCAGCAGCAGGAGGGAACTCTAAAGCAGGACTATAGTTATAATTTTGAGTGTGACGTGGAGCATCTGACCTTGATGAATTGTTCAGTGGAGTTCACAAGGCAATGCATCTGTTCTCAAGTCATAAATCTGAAGCAAGTGCCCTCCTGCTGCCTACTTTCACTAGCTGAATACAGTTTCCCTGTGATCCATTAATTGGAACTCCCCAGCTTCTATGAGCTTGATGCAGATTAATATCTGCCATAGTTCAGATGAAAAGCTTCAATTCCATGTCTCCTGCATGGCAGAGCAACATGAAGTAGTGAAAATATAGCAAAGTAATTCGTGACGGTTAGCTGAAAATTTCACATATTGTGCCTGACACGGGAAGAGCATCAGTTTGTAACCATTCAGTTTTTCCTCATCTCAATCATTCTTCCAGATAAGGCCCTAATCTTTGTGCTTTCATGTCCAACTGGTTCAGATTTGAAAATGCTTGGAATACAGACGGCTCAGCTAACCATTATCAGTTCTGATTAAATGCATTTAGTTCTATTCACCTGTCTTGTCCACTAAAACCATTTCTTCCTCCCTCTTACAGAGCAAATATAGCCCTTGTGTTCTTTTTCTTTAATAACAAATATTATCTGACAGCCCTGCAGCCTTTATCCACATATTTAACAAGTGTGGTGTGCTCTTGCTGATATTTGCACCAGCTTGCAAAAGCAAACAGAATGTGGCTGAGGTACAAAGTTGAAGTCCATGTTTTGCTCAGCAGCAAGGAAATACACCAACTAAATACTCCCAGAAAGGTGCTTAGCAGACCATCAACATTAATGTTCATCACAGGGATTGGTGCTGGGACCACTGTTGTTTGTGATATATTTTAATGACTTGGACGTCAATGTAGGGGGTATGTTTAGTAAATTTACAGATGACATGAAGGTTGGTGGTGTTGTGGAGAGCATGGAAGGTAGGCTTAGGATACAGCAGGATATGGATCAGGTGGAAAGTTGGGTGGAGCATTGGCAGATGGAATTTAATCCTGACAAGTGCAAGTTGATGCATTTTGGGAAGTCAAAGAGGGGCAGGATATGCACAATAAACGTTAGGGCACAAAGGAATGTTGGTGAACATCGTGACCTTGATGCTCAAGTCCATATTCCCCTGAAAGTGGTAACACAGATAGATGGGATGATGAAGAAGGCCTATGGTATGCTTGCCTTCATAGGAAGGTGCATAGACTGTAAAAGTTAGGACATTATGTTGCGACTTTACACAACACTGGTTAGAGTGCACTTGAGTATTGCATGTACTTCTGGTCAGCACACTATAGGAAGGGTGTGGTTGTGCTGGAGAGAGTGCAGAGGAGATTTAATAGGATGTTACCTGGATTGGAGGACTTTAATTATGGGGAGAGATTGGATAGGCTGTGTTTGTTTTTCCTGGAGCAAAGGCATCGGAGGGGTGACCTGATAGAGCTATATAAAATTTTAAGAGGCATAGATAGGGTAGATAGATAGTCAGAGTCTTTTTCCCATGGTAGACGTATCAGTAACAAGAGGGGGTAGGTTTAAAGTGAGAGGAAATTTTAAAGGGGATTTGAGCGTAACCCTTTTTTAAACAGAGTGGTTGATATCTGGAACTTGCTGCAAGACCAGGTGGTGGAGTCAGATACAATCACTGTGTTTAAGAGATGTTTAGACAGGCACTTAAATGGGCAAGGTATGGAAGGATAAGGACCTAGTGTGGGCAAATGAGATTCGTGTAGATGGGCAAAAAGGTCAGCATAGATGTGATGGGCCGAAGGGCCCGTTTTTGGCTGTATAACTCCATGACTCTGTAATGATGACATGAAAGACCATATGCTGAATGGTCGCTATGTTGTGGAGGGTGACATGATAAAAGGCTGCAGTGAGTTCACAACAACAATAAAATAATAGATTACAATATTGTAATTAGTGTAGGTACTGCAGCAGACCACTCAGTAATGGGGCAAGACATCCTAAGGTATAACCTTGCACAATTCCTGCTAATGAAAAGTAATATCCTACTTTACATAAGCCAGAAGAGTGTTGCGAGCACTGGGAGAAATGAGGTGCGCCGTAGCCCAAAGTGTTAAGGAGGTGATGCTGCCAATAACAGTAACAAATAAGTGTTGGGCAGGGACTGAATTGGAGTACTTGGAGCTTATATATTCTGCTTAACCTTAGCACTTATTTGATTGGGAATAGCGAAGGAGAGATGAGACAGGTGTTTCCCTCCAATGTTGCTTACATTGCAATTGACTCATTGCAGATTAAAGGAAGAGACAGTGACAGATTAGTAGTGAGCTTGGAGATAGAAAGTTGTTGCACAGGTCCAAAGCACAACTGTGAGTCAGCACCAGAAAGGGGTGTGGCTGCAGAGAAGTTGTACAGAACTACAGATACTGTGAAAAGTACTGCTCTGGCACATGAAGACTGAGCACATGGATAAGCTATTGCAGAATTTGCTCATTTGTTCAGTATAGACCATGTAGAGAATGGTGTGCTAGTTTACGTGACAAAGTACCAAGGAAAGTTGAATATGAATGGTTGAGGCTTTCCAGTGCTTGTGAAGGACCTGGACTGTGAGAACATGTCCAGAGTTCTGAAAAAGGCAACAAGAATCATCTTCTGGGATGAAGGGCTAATAGTCGTACGTGCCCAGATTGAAGAAGAGTGAAAGTTTTGTTGTATGTATAAAACGAAGGAGCACTTAAAAAGAGCACTTGAATTCAGTGGAAGAGAAATTGTCGGTGTGAAGTTACAGGAGCAAGAGTGGAATCTGCATCAGGAAGCTCAGTTTGAAACTGTAATGCAAAAAGTGATCCTGCTACATCAGACAAGTGGGAGTATTTGTCTAAACCATTAGAATGGGACTTACCAGAATGGTCCTATTAAAATCTGACTAGTTTGGACAAACATGAGTGAGGAGTCAGTCAGTTGCAGGTGGAGCTGGAATGGATTGTGAGAAGAATGCATGGCATAATGGGGACAGTATCAGGATACAGAGGAGCATTAACCCATTTCAACAGGACAGAGACTGGTTTAACATACTCTAAATGTCTGCTCAATATGCTATCATCAAGGACAGCAGAATTGGCTTCAAGGTGTTTTCATGTAGGGGAAGGGTAAGTGAATGTCTCTGGAAAGGAAGCAGAGATGAGATCTGCAAGGTGAAAAAGTAATGAAGAGAAGCAAGGCAAGAATAGGAAATCTGAGATTATGAATGTGAGTATACATTGGAGTGCAGAGAGTGCAGAAGTCCACAAAGCAGGAAGATTGGACTAACTTCACACCAGAAGTGTCCAAGGAGATGAGTGTGGCTGTGAAAAGGTCAATCAGTAACCAACATGGATCAGGGACACAATCTACTGAAGGACCAGAACAAAGTGAAGATACAGGGCAAAGTGATGATGTGAGAAGGTCTCTAGAGAACAAGGAATGTGTAATGTCTTTGAATGTTACTGAATATGTATGTTCTTGAAATATAGTCAAATTTACAAGTTATCTCTTTGAATGTAACCAAACTTATAAGTTACAATTGACTTGTTTTGATATATCAGTGTATATAAGCCTCTGTGTAAATACATTTACCTTCTTATAAAGTGTTGTTTACTTTTTAAAGGGGGAAGAAGTGTCTAATGGAAAAGCAAATTAACTGCAGATGCTGTAAATCTGAAATATAAAAACAGAAAATGCTGGAAATGCTCAGCAGGACAGGCAGCATCTGTGGAGAAAGAAACAGAGTTCATTTTTTCAGGTTTTTGGCCTTTCATCATGACTCTGTTAACCTAAATGTTAACTCTTTTTTTCTCTCCACACATGTTGTCCAACCTGCTGAATGTGTTGAACATTGTCGTGTTTTATTTAAATGATGTGATGAATGTACATCAGCAATGTTTCCATTTTCAAATTTTTATCCTTGTTTACCCATCATTCCATGACTTTGCCAATTTCCACCTCTGTCATTTTCAGCCCTACAATTGCAGCCTTCATTTTTGGCTTCTGGAGCATCTGCAGCTTTAATTGCTCCACCGTTGCTTGTCCTGCCTTCAGCAATCTGGACACTTAGACCTGGAATATCCTCCCTAACACTCTCAGCCTCTCCACCGCTTTTTCCTCCTTTAAGATACTCTTTAAATCTTCCACTTTGTCTAAGATTTTGAACGTGTCCTAACATAAATTTTTTTCCGACAATTCTTTTTTGGTGTTGAAAACCTGATGTAAATGGAAATTGCATCATTATAATCATACATCTGCTGGGATTGTTTTTGGGATGGTGCACTTGCTAGACCATCTTTTGCTCATCTTACTCTGCAATTCTGAAAGGAGTTTACATATAGAGATATAGGAAGCCAAGCATTGATAGCTAGAGGGCATCATGAATGTATTAACTCAACCAAACTATCACATCTTAACACCTTGAATATTCTCAGTAAATCTTTGTCTTGCTCCATTTTTTCTAGTTTTCTAGTTTCAAAATTTCCTCAAACTGATGTCTTTCATATGTTTTCAATCATCTCCCATTACTACTATTGTTCACCTGCCATCCTCTAAAGTGCCAAGGGACATTTCGTAAAGTGAAACGTTTTGTGTCAATATACAAATATGCTACTGACTTGGAATTTGAACACTTACTATGAACATACACATTAGTAACCAGTGATCAATAATTCAGGAGTTCATCAAGGTCTTAATTACAATGGTTTCCATTTCATGATCTAATCCTTCCATTAGATGATAGGGGTTACTAAAACTGCATCTCTCAAAATTATCCTTACTACTTCCTGGGATGGACCTGCCATAGAAGTGATTTTTCCCTTTGGTAAAATGGGAATGTCCAGTCATAGAGAAGCTGACATAATTCACCACTGAAAAAAATTGATATATTCTTGATTTATTTATCATAAAAATTTCTGTTTCTAATAATCTTGTGATAACATGGGACCTGAAATGTGAGCCTTCTCCTGCTTCTACTTCTTATGTTCTTGTGTCTGGAGTTCGTGACATTAAACAGCATGCCCATAAATTTAAGATGGAACAAGACAGATTTATTTATTAATTCATTCCCAGAATCACTAGCTTGACCAGAATTTGTTGCCATTCTCTATGGATAACAAACAAGTGACATCAGGCAAGAAGTTAACAATGACCTAAATTCTGATGTCAATATGACTTCTTCTGAAACCTTTAAAAGAACCCCCAGAAGTTGCAAGAATAACATTATTAAATCAGGTGGGCACAAGCACTAGAATTTATGTGACTGGTAGCTCCCTTATAACTGTATTTTCATCTTTGGGCTGGGAAGGACTACTGGGAGGTTCTAATGAAGGGGATATAGGCAGCTCTACATTCCCCTTGCTATTCACTGAGACCTTTGCCTCTGATCCATATTTAAATGTGTGTGCTGCCCATTTGGACAGTTACTAATGACACAGTTCCTACACTTATGGGAACTGTCCTTTACCTTGGGCAGTGAGGTCTTCCATTACCTTTTCAAGATTCCTGGAATTACTGCTTCATTAAGACTCATACATGCTTAGTTCTATTTCCTGGGAACGTTGACTAATGAATACTGGCTAACACTGGTTTTATTCCTTCAACAGGGCATTTTATCTGGATAAATCAAATTTGCCTCCAAACTCATCCAAAGCTGCTGCAATTGATAAGGTAATGCAGAAAACTTGAACATTTTTACAAAACATTTATATATCTCATTCATGTCTTTAATTGGATTTAACTTTGTTGGATTGTTTTAATTTCTCAGAAGGACTTTTTACATAGAGCGTAATATTGTCGAGATTTTCTGAGAAAATTAATAGCTTAATTTCTTTACACAGTCCAGGAAATTGCAGACAGTCGAAGCACTGATCAGATTGTGGTCTTTATTAGCTTGCTTATCTTGTTAAATCTTTGTCCCTTAGTTACTTGCAAGTATTAACTTCAGTATCATGTGCTTTCTGCCTCCAGCTTATGCGGCCACTCAATGCATTGGATGAACTTCATCGACTGATGGAATCCTTTATCAGGTCAAAACGTACGGCAGCCTGCGCTTATACTGCTTGTAGTGCTTCTGGCGTGGGATTGTTGTCAGTTTCTTCTGAACTCTGCAATCGTTTGGGAGCTTGCCACATCATAATGTGCAATAGTGGAGTCCACAGGTTTGAGACATCTTTTGTTTTCACACTGATTTGACTTTAAATGAGCCACATGGAGTCCAGAGCTATGGATGTAACAGGTCTTTATTCCACACAACCAGCAGACCTACAGCAAGACCTGGTGGGAGATTCTCTTAGTAAAATCTCCTTGGAGAATCAGAATCAGGTTTATTATCACTGACGTATGTTGTGAAATCTGTTGTTTTGTGGCAGCAGTACAGTGCAAGACATAAAGACATAAAAATTACTGTAAGTTACAAAAATAAATAAATAGAGCAAAAGAGGAATCTGAGGTAGTGTTCATGGGTTCATAGACTGTTCAGAAGTCTGATGGCGGAGGGGAAGAAGCTGTTCCTGAAACGTTGAGTTTTGGTCTTCAGGCTCCTGTACCTCCTCCCTGATGGTAGTAATGTGAAGGGGGCATGTCCCAGATGGTGAGGGTCCTTACTGATGGATGCGGCCTTCTTGAGGCACCGCCTCTTGAAGATGTCCTCGATGGTTGGGAGGGTTGTGACCGTGATGGAGCTGGCTGAGTCTACAACCCTCTGCAGCCTCTTTCGATCCTGCACATTGGAGCCTCCATACCAGGCTGTGATGCAACCAGTCAGAATGCTCTCCACCATACATCTGTAGGAATTTGCAAGAGTCTTTGATGACATATCAAATCTCCTCAAACTCCTAACAAAGTAGAGCCGCTGGCGTGCCTTCTTTGTAATTCCGTCAATCTGTTGGGCCCAGGATAGATTCTCTGAGATGTTGATGCCCAGGAACTTGAAGCTGCTCACCTTTTCCACTGCTGACCCCTCAATGAAGACTGGTGTGTGTTCTCCCAATTTCCCCTTCCTGAAGTCCACAATCAATTCCCTGGTCTTGCTGATGTTGAGTGCGAGGTTGCTTTTGTGACACCAGTCAACCAGCCGATCTATCTCACTCCTGTGTGCCTCCTGGTCACCATATGAGATTCTGCCAACAACAGCAGTGTCATAGGCAAATTTATAGATAGCACTTGAGCTGTGTGGAGCCACACAGTCACGAATGTAGAGAATAGAGCAGTGGGCTAAGCACGCGTCCTTGAGGTGGTGCGTCTGTTGATTGTCAGCGAGGAGGTGATGCTACTACTGATCCTTACTGGCTGTGGTCTCCTGATAAGGAAGGCAAGGATCCAGGTGTTGAATGCCAAGCTGTCATTGATAAACAGCAGCCTGATGTATGTTTTGCTGTTGTCTAGGTGCTCCAAAGCCAAGTGGAGAACCAGTGAGATTGTATTCACTGTAGACCTGTTGTGGCTGTAGGCAAATTGCAGCGGGTCCAGGTCCTTGCTCAGGCAGTAGTTTATTCTAGCCATGACAAGCTTCTCAAAGCACTTCATCGCAGTAGATGTATTACAGAGAATATTTCTAAACTAGTGATTAAGTGCAGTATCAGTTTTTATAAATGCATAATTTACTTTTGAGCATAGGCAAGTGGCTCCATGGAATTATATATTTACAATGGGAGCAGATTTCAACTGACAAGACTGCTTCTTCTTAAAATTGGAATTGGTTGAGATGTTAGTCAAAGGAATCTTGTACCTTATATTGTTTTATGCTGTGCCTGCACAGTGGTGAAATAAAAAATAACTAAGCCAAAGAAAGCTACATTGGAGGTGGTCAAAAATGTGGTCAAATATGAGCTTTATGGAGAAATTTAAAGATAGAGATTGAAGGTAAGGTGTTTTGGAAAGGAATTTAGAATATTGGGCCTAAGAAACTGAAAGCATAGCTGCCAACATTATGCACAAGTGGTCAGATTAACAGGAGCAGGGAGTTTGCTGGGGGAAGGGGGGTTGGAAGGGATGCATATTGGGCTGGAAGATGTTATAGAGATAGTTGAGGCATTGAGCCAAGGAAGGATGTAAAAATGCATATGAGAGTTTTACAGAAAGGTAACATATAGTTACACAATATGAACTTGATATTGGGAAGTAAGAATAAGCATGACGAGTCAGTGGAAGTAGTGGGAAAAAGAACTTACTTGTATTTTAACCATAGAGTAACGTCCAATGGAGTGGCTGCCCAGCAACACAGCAGGAGCAGAAGAAACCACAGAGCTCTCCATGTACAACAGACAATCTGCTGGAGGAACTGAGGGGGCTGAGCAGCATCTGTAGGGGGAAAGGAATTGTTGACGTCTTTGGTTGAAACTCTGCATCAGGATCTGGTAGGCCCATTGTTTCTGCCTACACAATTCCTTCCCCCCCCCCCCACAGATGCTGCTTGACCCACTGAGTTCCTCCAGCGGATTGTTTCTTGTTCCAGGTTCCAGCATCTGCAGTCTCTTGTGTCTGAAAAAAGAACCATGCCTTGAGTATCCCCCATATTAACAGACATGTGGGTCTCAATTATATATTCTGGTGCAGTGCTGACCTTCTGAGCTGGTATAATATTCAGCCCCAGAGTGAAGTGGGGGAGCCACTTCTTCTTGGCCTCACTAAGATAATTTCAACACCAACCTTTCTGAACCTTTTAGATGTCCTAACAGGTTTAATTGAGCTTAGAATCCATTGTGGATGAATTATCCAGTATGTAAGCAGTTAAAATGATACTGAGGTCGCGTGTATATCACCTGACACCAGTTTGCAGAGATTTATGAGGCTCTGGCCTGATTCTGGTAGGCACCCCTTTGCCACCCTGTGGAAAAAGGAGGACATAGGTTTAAGACAAGGGGTCAGAGGCTCAATGGGGATCTGAGGATTATTTTTTTCACTGAGAGGGTGGTTGGAATCTGCAATGCAATGCCCAAGGGTGTAGTGGAAACAGGTACTCTCACAACATTAACAAGTATCCAGAAGCACCGTTGAATTATCAAGACTTAATCCAGAAATAATCAAGTACCTGGCCAGTTACTGAAAACATGTGCTGACCAACTAGCTGGAGTGTTCAAAGACATCGTCAACCTCTCACTGCTGCGGTCTGAGTTTCCCACCTGCTTCAAAAGGGCAGCAATCATACCGGTGCCCAAGAAGAGCAGAGTGAGCTGCCTCAACTACTATCGCCCGGTAGCACTCACATCTACCATAATGAAGTGCTTCAAGAGGCTGGTTATGGCTAGAATTAACTCCTGCCTGAGCAAGGACCTGAACACGCTGCAATTCACCTACCACTACAACAGGTCTACAGCAGACGCAATCTCATTGGCTCTCCACTCTACTTAGGAGAACTTAGACAACAGCAATACATATGGCAGGCTGCTGTTTGTCGATTACAGCTTGCGTTCAACACCATCATCCCTTCAGTACTAATCAACAAGCTTCAAAACCTGGGCCTCTGTACCTCCCTCTGCAACTGGATCCTCGACTTCCTTATCAGGAGATCACAGTCAGTGTGGATCGATAATAACATCTCCTGCTCGCTGACAATCAACACAGATGCACCTCAAGGATGCGTGCTTAGCCCACTGCTCTACTCTGTCTACACTTATGACTATGTGGCTAAGCACAGCTCAAATGCCATCTATAAATTTGCGGATGACACAACTGTTGTTGGTAGAATCTCAGTTTGCGATGAGGCGGCGTACAGGAGTGAGGTAGATCGGCTGGTTGAATGGTGTCGCAACAACAACCTTGCACTCAACATCAGCAAGACCAAGGAACTGATTGTGGACTTCAGGAAGGGGAAGTTGGAATGTCACCAAAGACTCTTACAAATTTCAATAGATGCACGGTGGAGAGCATTCTGACTGGTTGCATCACAGCCTGGTACGGAGGCTCCAATGCACAGGATTGCAAGAGGCTGCAGAGGTTGTAGACTCAGCCAGCTCCATCACAGGCACAACTCTCCCCACCATCAAGGACATCTTCAAGAGGCAGTACCTCAAGAAGGTGGCATCCACCACTAAGGACCCTCACCATCTGGGATATGCCCTCTTCTCGTTACTGCCATCGGGGAGGAGGTACAGGAGCCTAAAGACCCACATTCAATGATTCAGGAACAGCTTCTTCCCCTCCATCATCAGATTTCTGAATGGTCCATGAATTCATGAACACTACTTTGTTATTCCTTTTTTTTTAAACACCATTTATTTATTTTTGTATTTATAGTAATTTTATGTCTTTGCACTGTACTACTGCTGCAAAGCAACAAATTTCACTTCATATGTCAGTGATAATAAATCTGATTCTGAAGACTTAGAAGGCCACAGTGCAAGTGCTGGAAAATGGAATTCGAATACATTGGTACTTGAAGGTTGGCATCGACATTGTGGTCCAAAGGGCCTGTTTATGTACTGTATGACTGTTTGACTATGATTTATACACCTCTAGATGAATTAGTTGGACTGGATGGCACGAAAAGTAATAGGGCCACCAGTGGGTTTTAATATTGTGTTTAACAATTTCAGGTTAGGCCTCTATCGCATATATGGTTATACATTTGTCTCCATGTGTTTTGTGTCAATTTATTTCTGTGTCATTTTATTCCAACTATTGTTTTTTAAAGTAATTGCTCCTGTAGACGATGAGCTTCGCAGAGTGCCAATAGAAATTGCACAGTTGTGGACCAATACTTCTGGTGTGCATGATCAGCAGCCCAGGATTTCTGTTGGCAATCCTTGTTCATAAAATTAGCATTTATATCTCAAACACATATCATGGTAGCAGTTGTGAATTAAATGAGCCATACCTTTATAATAATCTCTGTAAAATTAATATCTGTTATTTTTACCCCAAGTTTGTTTTCTTAAAATGCAAAATTCTCCATCCAATAGGCTTGTTTCAGATCTTAATTCTTTTTTTTAAAGTTTGCCTTTTGGCAATCTACTGAAGTTAGACCTCAGAGATCTTTTTAAGACTCTGTTGCCATAGACTTCAGAATCCCTCTTTATGATAATGATAAGCATATGTTTTATCACAGTCAAATGCTATTTCTGCCAGGTGTTCTGTCGATAAAGTGATAAACATGTCAGGAGAGAAGTGCTTCCGAATGCAGACTGAACCCATCAAAAGCATTCTCGTTTCTAATATAAATGTAGAGCTCCAAAATGTGTCAATTCAACTTGAGGTTGAGGGGATTAGTTTGAATAAAAAAAAATCTTGCAATAGATGAGGGTGTGGTCAGTTAGATAAGAAAGAATTGAAATAGCTTCAGGGCATATTTTCCTACAAGTAAGCAAGGAAAGAAATAATTAAATAGCATGGGAAGCTTGATCACTGAAAACTGCTAGCATGCAATAACAATGACAACTATCTCTTTGATTCCCTCCCCTTTAACCGGTTTGCGAGTAACGTCAGTTAGTATGAACATCTGTAATCTTTGTTGTGTGCCTTGGTCCCAGCAACAGGTTGACAAACTAGCAATGGAGTATTTGTTTGGTATTATCCCTATAGGAATAGGACAATTTAGAAGGGCAAACAGAGAAGATAGTGAAGAAAATGGAGAAAAACTCATTCCTGATTGTGAGAGGTTATTTTTCCAAATAACAGGACAAGGGAAAACTTTCTGTATGATCACCTCTCATTTGGAACCACATTGGTCACCTTTCAGAATCAGAATCATGTTTATTATCAGACTTATAGGTCGTGAAGTTTGTTGTTTTGCGGCAGCAGTGCAGTGCAAAGACATAAAATTACAATAAATTACAAAATAAATAAATAGTGCAAAAAAAAAAGCAATAATGAGGTTGTGTTCATGGACCATTCAGAAATCTGATGGCGGAGGGGAAGAAGCTGTTCCTAAATTGCTGACTGTGAGTCTTCAGGCTCCTGTACCTCCTCCCTGATGGTAGTAATGAGAAGAGGGCATGTCCCGGACGGTGTGGGTCCTTAGTGGTGGATGCCGCCTTCTTGAGGCATCGCCTCTTGAAGATGTCTTTGATGGTGGGGAGAGTTGTACCTGTGATGGAGCTGGCTGAGTCTACAACCTCTGCAGCCTCTTGCAATCCTGTGCATTGGAGGCCCCGTACCAGGCTGTGAATCAACCAGTCAGAATGCTCTCCACTGTACATCTATAGAAATTTGCAAGAGTCTTTGGTAACATACCAAATCTCCTCAAACTCCTAATGAAGTAGAGCCGCTGGCATGCCTTCTTCCTGATTGCATTAATATGTTGGGCCCAAGACAGATCCTCTGAGATGTTGACGCCCAGGAACTTGAAGCTGTTCACCCTTTCCACTGCTAACCACTCAATGAGAACTGGTGTGTGGTCTCCCGACTTCCCCTTCCTGAATTCCACAATCAATTCCTTTTCAATCAGTTCAGTGCATGATTCTGTGTGCAAACTACCATGGCCCTGTCTCTAACTCATTTTTGCCCAGTCTCATAAATTGTTGTGGGATGGTGGGAGTGGTCTGATTGGCATCAGCCTACATGCAAGTCACATTTAGCAGACCAAAAGAGGGTGAAATCCATTTTCTATTCCATTGAGTTTCTTGTAACTCACTTGCCCAAAATGGCCAGTCAGGGATGAGAGCATTTCATGCTTTTACAGGCCATGAATATATGATTGTGAGTGGATGTGGGATTGAGGAAGGGGCTGGTCAACAGTCTGCATTCCAGAAGACCTCTCATTCTGCATTCTTCAAGCCACTAGAGTAATGTCCTTAGCTTCACAAACTTGCGGCAGTACCAGAGGAACCAGGAGCACTATTGAATGTACAGAATTACCACAAAGACCCAAACATTTGATGCATAAGTAGTAAGAACAGTATGGTCGGAAGAACCTGCTAAGAGGTCCTACCTTTTCCTGAAGGAATAGCAGGATCACCACTATGGTCTACTGTCATTTTCATCAGGAAATGGAGGTAACATGGGCGGGTGACAGGAAATTTTCTAGAAACTTGTGTCCAACATTTCCACACTACCGCCATATTTTATGTGTATATCAGGGTGCAGAATGTTTACATGGACAATTTTTTAAATAAATATAGATAAAATAATCTATAATGCCAAAATTTTTAAGTAATTCCAACACGTTAAATTCAGGTTTGTAAACCTGAATTGAAGACATATAATGCAAAAGAGGTTTAATTTTAGTTTTTACATGATCACCTCATAAACATTCCACTAAAAATTGACGAGATGCTATTTTCCACTTGATTTGTTATTGATGCACATTTTTGGAAATTTGTTTTTCATGTGCATGTTTAAAGATTATCAGAAATGCAGATTTAAACATTTCTAAGGCACATGCATTATCAGCAAGGATTCTTTTGCTTAGCAACATTCACTAGATGTGAATGATCTTATCATACATGAGTTAATAATTTTTGTCAGAGTCACTTTCAGTGAATATGGAGGATCAAGTTCACAATAATCTTGTTTAGAAAAGAGATCCACAATGTTTACTGGCAGTGAATTTCTTTCCTATACTGATACTTCAGTAAGTACTTTGAATAATTAATATTTAGTTACTCTGTTGTGTATTCATGATTTTCCACTTAATGCTAGAATTACATTTGGTCAAATGAATTAAATATAAAGCAAGCTGGAAAAAAAAACATATTTGTGAACTATGCATATAAATGAGGGGAAACATACTAGCTGCTAGATGGATGCTTGCTGGTTCCAAATAGCAATGTGTCATGGACTTGGGCACATGCATTGAGGGTCTAGGATTTATTGAGTGATGGTGCCATATTGATCACCACACTTTGATGCTAGATTCCACATAGAGCCCAATAGTGGAACCTAGAACTACTGGGAACCATAGCATTGGGCTGGGCAAACATAACTTGAATCCTTGACCTGGCACAGGATCTGAGACCTTGCTCCCAGTAGGAATTCAAGGCCTGTGGATTGGAAGGCAAAGTTAATGAAGTTACTTTTGTATTATTTTAAATTAGTTAACTATTTGTCAGTGTTTTGAAATAGATTTTTAGTTTTATGTTTTAGTACTTTAAATAATTGTTTTGTTATTCATTTCAATGTTAATAGATTACATATAAAGGAATACTAGTTAAGTTCATTGACAGCTTTGACAGGAGACAATGCTCTGCCCACAGCTTTTGTCTTCTGCCAAATCCTGCTGGGGTAAATGGTGTCAGTGCTTCTGCACTACACTGCCTGAGGCCTAGTTGCCATTGGCACATCCCACTTCACTTGGAGACACAGAGGGCCAAACATCAAGTTTAATTATCTGGAGCAACACATAAAAAGCTGGAATAACTCGGCAGGTCAGGTAGCATCTGTGTAGGAAAATGGACAGTCGACGTGACCACCTTCAGTCACTCCGGGTAGGTGTGAGAAGGTGGGGCCTGCTGGTGGCACTTGGCTTAGAATGATCTGATCCAATGTTTTTCTATTATCTTGAACCAAACCAAGATAATTTTCAACTGATCTCAGGAAAAGTGCATAAGATATTGCCCCTGTTAGACGCAGCTTTTTTCTTATTTCCTTTGTGCATCCATGGATGAACAGGAAAATGGCTGAGTCTTTTGTTTCTATGGTGACAAGAAGGATCTGATTTGTTTAAGCTTAACACAGTGTTACACTAATATTTGTCCTTATTCTTTGCATTGCATTGATGTCATCTGGGAGGTAGTGTAGGCAAAGGAGTAGTGAACAACTCCTTGTTCCTGTTTACACAGAGGTTCCTAAAAGAGTAAACACAGGATCTTAGTATATGGAACAAAGGCATGGGTTAGTGTCAGGACAAAAGCTTTTTTGGACAGGCTATTAAAACAGTCCAGTCCAGATGAAGGGTCTCGACACGACATGTCGACTGTTCATTTTGCTACATAGATGCTGCCTGACCTGCTGAGTTCATCCAGCTTTTTGTGTGTTGCTCCAGGCGATTAAACTTGATGTTTGCCATCAGAGTATAGCTGTAAGGAAGCAGTATTCAAGTTCAAGGGAATAAAAGTGAAGGACACAGTAGGCTGGAACCTGCTGATGACCAGCAGCATGCATTTGACCTCCCACTCCACTCCTGGTCTCCCCATTGGATCTGGGGGTGTATATAAGTTGCTGAACCAAGAGGCTGAATACACTTCATATTTGGCCCCTCATGTGTCTGCCATCCATAGTTAGCATGTCCAACAAATGGGGGCACTGATATCCATTTAAAGCTATGATTTAGTTAGTTTTGCTTTTTTTTTTCTTTATTCCAATGTGCATTTATGTTTTTAATTAATTAGCAACAGTTTTATGTTTTAAAATAAATACATTTTAATTTTAACTTTTTTCAAGTTTCCAAATGACTCTGAATATTGATGAGATCTGGAAACAGTAGAAGGACCTCTGACAGCATGAGGGCCTTGGTTCCCACTGCCTGCAATCCTTGTAGCAGACTGCTGCAGGGATAAAAAATGTGATCTACTTTGTATTCAGCCCATCCTGTGAACACCTAATCCCATTTTGCAGCACTTGGTCCATAGCTTTACAGGTCATGGCTCTTCAAATACACATCCAAGTACTGTTTAAATGTGATGAAGGTTTCTGCCTCTACCATTCTTTCAGCCAGTGGATTCTTGACCCCTACCAACCTCCAAGTAAGCATAAGCATTTCTCATCTCCTTCTAATCTGTCCATCACTTACTTTAAATCCATGCCCCTCCACCTATGAAAATAGGTCCTTCCTATTTTATCTAGGCCTGCCATAGTTTTATACCCCTCAATTAAGTCTCCCTTTGGTTTTCTGTGTTCCAGAGAAAATAAGGCTAGCATATCAATCTTCCAGTCATTCCCTCGAGCTACAGTTTTCCAGTTCTGGCAATATTCTTGTGAATCTGTATCCTGTCCAAGTGATATCAGGGAAGGTAATGAAGATGTTGCCTCTGACAGACATAACATCATGTTCTTTGGACCTGCACATATTAAAGTGGCTGATTTCCCGTATTTTCCCAAAGTGATTGGAAGGATTTGAATATAACACAGTGTGCTAATTAACATCCCAAGAGAAGAGCCATTCTTGTTCTCAAAGTTGTCAGCAGGGCAGTTTTAGGTGGGGTTGTGGTGCTAAAACAAGTAAATTTCTTTCTGAAATGATGTTTGAAATTCCCAGGTAGGGAAGTATGGCTCTGCATGTTTGAGACCTGGGGGAAGGCTGGTGAGTTTTCCTTCATTCATATATAGGCTGCTCATGAGCTCCTATGAAGCTTTCCAATGGTTACCCATTTTCTTTGCTGTGAATGACAATGTGCGGAGCACGCTGTGGACAGGCCCCCACTCTTTGCATAAAATGCCCAGTGCAATTAGCAGGACCTTCAAAAATTAGAGCAGCTTTTAATCAATTTTTATCACTGCACATTTAATTCAATTCTTGCATATCTACTTGTGCCATGGGTAATATAAACTCTCACAGAACAAATCAGGAATGAATTCTGAATACAATCACTTAAACATGATTATAGATGTAACAGCTTTGAGAGGATAATTTCCAGCTATACGATAATCTTTTCAACCATGATGCCATAACAAAAAAAGTTGAACCTTTATTGGAAAGTTAATGTTAAAATGATTTTCATGGTGGCTACCTGCTAACATGAGACATAGCAAAAGAAAATTCCTGATTAGTTATGCATATTTTTATTCATGCCTTGTCAAGGAAATCTGTTGTCAACTGAATTAATTTGATGACAAAGTTTTGTAGCTAAAAGTGGACACTTTTTCATTAAATTATCTTTTCAAAATCTTTGCAATTATTAAAATGTTTTTGTTTTAATATTACAAGAATCCCTTAACATTAAGTGATGGAATTAAAAAGAAAAGCAAATAATTTTATGATAAATGCATTTCCACTTGGAGTTATGTTGTTTACTTATTATTAAAACTCCAAATATTTATGAAAATCCTTGGACAAATTTATAACTATAATGACAAAATCTTTACTGAAAAGATGCTGGGAAAGCAGCTGCACATGAATGAGTGCTGTTGCAGGATTGTCTCTCGTAGGGTATGAATTGATTGTACAGGGCTAATGAACTGATGTTCACAGTTGCTAAGACAAGATCACTGAAGAATTTGGTGTAATAACCTTTATTACCCAAAGATTTGATTATTCTTGCTGACATCCTTTGTTTTACTCTCTATAAGCTTGAGATCCTCCAAAACCTTGCTTTGGAGGATCTGGGCTCTCCAGTAAGCATGATGTATGGGTGTGTATGTATATAAGTTTATCGTCTGTATATGATTAAAGTGCCCTTCAGTCCTCATGAGCTGAATTTGAATTCCTGCTCTTGACCCTGCGCATAATGCCATTTTCAGATCTTTGCTGGCTCTTATTTACACCACGCCTCAATTTTAAAATTCTCATTCTTTTCTTCCCAGTTTTGCTCCTTTCATTTCTATAATCACTGGAAGCCCTATAACTCTTCTAGATATTTGTGTTCCCTTCCAATTCTAGTTACTTGCGCATCTTAAAATTCAAATGCTCCACCATTAGTGGCTGCATTGTCATGTTAAGGTCCTAAACTCTAGAACTGTCTTCCTAAATCTCCCAGTGCCTCTACCTACCTACCTTCCTTCCTTTATGGATGTCTTTAATCCTTCTTCCTTTAGCTAATCTTTAGATTATCTGCCCTTGTATCTTCATATACTCTTCATTGACAATTTTTCTTTGTTAGTGTTCTTGTGAAGCAACTCAGAATATGTCTAACTCAAAATATAACTCAGAAAAATAGTACGTAAGTTTTTCTTATCTCTGTGTCTCTCATATGATTAGGCTCAGTACCAGTTCCCAACCAATCACATCATTCTTTCATTTCCCTCAACTCATGTGTATGAGTTTATTTATTTTTAATTAATTCATTCAAGGGATGTGGGCTTCCCTAATTGCCCTTGAGAAGGTGGTGGTGAACTGCTGCAGTTATTGAGCTGAGGGTTTGCCCACAATGCTGTTAGGGAGAGAGTTCCAGGATTTAATTCAGCAATGGTGAAGGAATGGTAATATTTTTCCAAGTCAGGATGGTTTTTGGCTTGGAGGGCAACTTCAGGTGGTGGTGTTCCTGTACCTTTGTTGCCCTTGTGTTTCTAGTTGGAAGAGCTTCTGAGTTTGGGAGGTGCTGTCTAAGGAGTCTTGGTGAATGAACAAGGTAGTAGAACTGTGAAAGAAATGAGTGCCAAAAAAAGCCTAGAAAGATTTTATTGCAACTCCTAAACTATTTTGCATGCTTATATAATCCCTTTCATGACAGCAGGCTGTCCCAAAGTGCTTTACAGCAAGTGAAGAACTTTTTGAAGTGGCTTCACTGTTCTAACATAGGAAATATCACAATCAAGTTGCAGAAGGCAAGGTCCCACAAGAGCTGTTATAATTCTGTATTACTGATGTTAACTGAAATAATGCCATGGAATTTTTAGCATTCAGCTTTGCAAGCAGACTATAATTAATGTAACACCACAAACTGAATATTGACCAGGCCTTTCTGATGAGATGGTATCAGAGAAAATACTGGGGAATGTGAATACTTTCTGATGTTTTCCTTTTGTTAGCCCAGATGTGGGAAGGCCATTTGTTATATTGTGTCTGCTGCTGTGTCTGGGAAGGTACAACTAAATATTGACCAGAATTGAAAATCCTTTAATTTGTCAATAAGGTCGAACTGATTTCTAAAGGATGAGATGAAGTAAGCTAGTATGAAGCATAGGTGGAACAACAATACCATCAGGTTGCTATTGTGTCAAATTCTTCCTTATACAAAATAATCCAAAAAGGTATCAGTTCTAAATACCATCTATCTCCATGTAAAACCAGAGAACCACCAACCAGTCCCCACCAGAAATGTCCATACTAATTTGCTAGTTTCTTTAAGTTTGTGCTGTTAAATACCTTCTAGACTTGAGGTTTTATTATCTTTGTTCTGCTGGTTTGTGAACTATTACATCTTTTCTATTCCAATTATATTAATATTTTTAACCTTGCTTCGTAATGAAGAATCAATTTCTTTACTAACAAGAGAACTAGAGCAGAATAGATTTTAAATCATTCTATTACTTCTCATTCTTCATGAGTTTATGTTGCTCTTTGACGATACTGTCCGTGTTTTAATTTTCATGTTATTTATTTGTGTAAGGAAAACATTTATTTTTATATTTCCTGATCATTTGGTTGGTGTCATTTTTCTTTGTTTTCTGGATCTGCTTAATAAAACTACAATCGCAAAATACTGTGGATGTTTGAAATCTGAAAAAAGAAACAGAAAATGCTAGAAATATACAGCGTGTCAGGCAGCATCTATGAAGAGGGAAACAGTTAACATTTCAGGTCAGTGACCTTTCATCAGAACTGGGGAAAGTTAATGATTTTAAAGCAATGAGAAAGATGGGAAGTAAGGACCTTGAGTTCGAAAGTTCTCCCCATGACTGTGTGAGTTTCCACTGGGTACTCTGGTTTCCTCCCACATCCCAAAGATGGGTAAGCGAGAGAAAATGAGTTGTAGGGTTACAGGGAAAGTAAAAGGGGGACGGGACCAGTAGGATTGCTCTGTTGAGAGCCAGCAATGGACCCAATGACTAGGCAGCCTTTTTCTTTCATTATAAGTAAGTAAGGATTAAACAACAAATAGGATGATTGTGAATTTTGAAAGAAAGGATGGGAAGAAAAGATAGTGTGGAAGGGAATGATTGCTCATTAATTATCTGATATTATCAGAGGAGTGTGGAGTAAATACTGCTGAATTCAGCTGACCTGGGTTGGTGAACAAGACTTTTCATGGGCCCTCTGTACAGGTACTCCTTAACACATCTTTGGAGAGGCTAACCAGATCTCAGTCCTTTTATTCTGATACAGAATCAGAAAAAAAATGCCTACACTTTATTGCATTTAACGAAACTGCAATCCCATATCTACAGCTGTGCTGTAAAGGTAGCTTAATCATTTAAAAAATATTTAGGATAGACACTGGTCCTTGCAGGATTAATCCTCCTCACTGGCTAGCTGGCAGTTTCACTATATCTGGAATGCATTCATTTTTTTCAGGGTATATTACTTAGACGTACTTGCACCATAAAATGTTCCACAGCATCCTGGTAGGCTTGCATTTTATGCAGCAATGATTTATAAGCAGCCATGGATGTAATCTTCCAATGTTATAGAGGTCAAACCTCAAATGTGAAATGTCATGAATAATTAAATTGTTTATGTAGGCAAAATGGAGTGAAGTATTTGCAGCATAAAATCGAATGGTATGAATAGTATTTTAGTAAATTAATTCTTTCTCTATTAATATGCCATGTGTAAATTGTTGCAGTATACATAATTAGTTGATATGTACCATTTCTGAGTGCATGGTCATAAATTTTATTCCAGTGTTTGACATGTGAGCAATTAAATTAAATATACCAGGAAGATATCTGTAGCTGTAAGTGTTCAAAGGAGCTGAGGAGGTAAATAGATACAAACACATAAATGGCCTAAGCAGTATAACCTGTAGGAAAATAAACTTGGCAAGGAGATAAATTTCATGATCAAATATTTATCACCTGGAGCTTTGCATGACAGGATTATAAATGTCAGAAAATTGGATTTTGGATCATTACATCTGATTTGTGGCCCCAGTCACATTTCTGGCTGTAGTGCATCTTTAAAAATGTACATTCTAGTCTCACTGTATTTGTGTGCATGTTGATACGGTGATCCTATTAAACAGGCAGGTCATGTGGTATAGCTGTTTTGTACGATGTAACAACTTCACAGATAGTCTGGAATATTCACACTGCACTGACAGATGAAAAGCTCAACATGTAAATTAATTATATGTCAAGATATTACATTGTCCTTTAAAATTGAAAATTACCAGATAAACCACATTGATATTCATTCCTGAGATGGAAAGTACTCATTAACTGTTAACCTCAAACTGCTCTTAGTTTCTTTTCACTAATGCCAAGTAGGAAACTTTGGACTGAATAGAGTTGGATTCAGCCTCCCGCCTGAACCCATTGCCTGGGGTCCCTGTCCACCTGCATTTACCTGGGTTGTGCCAATCAAGTTGAACCTCTGCATCCAGAAGGCATCTGTTGAGGCACAACAAGGCCAACAGAACACTCTAATGACCTTTGACAAAATGCAAAGCTAGAGCTGGAACCTCATCTTCTGTCATGAGGATGGCACAGTGGCACATCCAGTGATCTGCTGTCTCACAGCTCCAGGGACCAGGTTTGATAACAACCTCTGGTGCTGTCTTGTGTGGAGCTTTCAACATTCCCCCTGTAACCATGTGGGTTTCCTCCAGATGCTCCAGTTTCCTCCCACGTCCTTAAACTGTGACAGCTTCTGGGTTAATTAACCACTGTAAATTGCCTCTGGAGTGCAGGTGAGTGGTAGAGTCTCAGTGTGGGTGGGGGGGGGGGGGCGGGGGTAGTTGATGGGATTGTGGAGAGAAGAAAATGATAAAATGGGTTAGGGGTAGGATTGGTGTAAAAATTTGTGCTTGATGGTCAGTGTGGACTTGGTGGGTTGAAGGGCCTATTTCCGTACTGTGTTTCTTTATGATTCCGTGCCCTTCTACGCCTTTGAGCTTTTTGTATTCATATAGGGCCCTTTGATAAAAGGGACACTCAAATCTAAGGTCATTCCTTTAAATAATTTTAAAAAATGAAATGATTTAAAAGTACACGGAAACACTGAAACATTGAAATAAAGCAAGTAATAAATAGTATCTTAACTTGCACTTCTCCTTCCATTCTCTGGATCAGGAATTCACATTCAAGTGCACAGGGACTTCATTCTAACCCACTGTAATGCTAGGGATTTCCAGAGGCAGGATTGCCATTGGACTCTACAGGGAGTCCAACAATGCAGCAAAATGATTGTCACTCTATATGTGTGCACTTACTGTTGGTCTGTGTAAGCTTGGGATTTATTTCAGTCAATTCGTTGAAGCTGAGTGCTAGCCATAACCAACATAATTTGGCCCACGAACTGCAGGCAACTAGAAAACTTTGTAATTGCTTTGATTTTTACCAGTTGTAGCTGGTTTAGATAGATTCTAAATTAACAAAATTGCTGGAGTTGCTCAGCAGCCATGGAGTTAGAAACAATTAACTTTTCAAGTTGAAAGCAGTGTAGGTATAAGAATGTCAGTTTTAGAGGATTAATGCTTTTTAAAGTAATGAAGAAATTCATTTCATAGAAATATTCTAAGCATAACAAAAATTGTTTAAAATACTATTTTAATTGCTTCCTAAACAAAAATGTGTTTGTACATACTTTTGAGATTTTTTATTACCTTTGCTAAAAAAAAGTTTGGAAAGATATGCTTGAGCACTAAATTTTAAAACAAATGCCTAGAAATGGAATGGTGTACTAGAATGGTGAAGACATAGTGAAAGAACAACCATTTGGTTGTGCCAGAGAACTTTAATACTTAGTTCTGACTGAGGCTCTCGATTCCTTTGCTCCTGAGGCTGAGCTCAGGTAGGTTGGTCCAGAGTTTGATTTGGGTGTGGACTGGTGGGTTGACAAATTGGAGCACAGTGCAGGAGTGGGTGGGTAGGTTGAAACTGGGAAGGCCAGCAGGAACTTCAGAAGGAGAGAAAGTGGGCAGGCTGCTATCACGTTTGAAGGAGGAGGGGAGAGAGATTGAGATGGGGGGGGTTCAGCATTACAAAGCAGGGTGGCGTACATTGGGGGTGGGAGTTTCTTCAGGGAGTGAAGGTTAGCACAATGGGTGTTGGTGGACATTTCAGTGTGGGGGGTATTGGGGAGACTAGAAATGGATTAGCTTGAGAATTTAAATAAGTTTTTGACTTACCCACAATTGTCTCTCTTCAGCACTGTGAGGCTATAACTGTATAGTTTTGGAATTGCCTTGTGATGGTACAAGGTTCCCTGTAATACTCCCACAGGGAATGACATAATTTCCTGTGGCTCTGATTCAGAAATCACACCGGATTGCATTGGTGACTCATACAGGAAGTGCCATCCCAATGTTAATGATCTGACCAAGAAGTAGTAACAAACACCATTTTCATTTTGTGTGCTGCAAATAAAAAGGGCCATATAATCCAATTCCAAAGGCAATGTTTTCAAAAGTAGTTACAGGCTACAAGCATTGGAAATGTGTATTAAAGCCAATCAGACTAGAATAAGGAAAGTCACAGCACTTCATCTGTCCAAACTGAGAGAACATGTGGCAGTTGTGATCCAAGCCTATTTGGTCAGGGTTGCTACTATTCATTTTAAAAATCAAGTGAGAACATTGTCAATGACTGAGTTTGAGGCAACTGCGTGTATGCCTGTGGTCACAGCAAACTGTCTGTTGTATAGCAGCAAGGCCAATTTACTGAAGAGTGTAGGAAACAGACTAGTGACAGAAGCTATTGTATACTCTATCAATAAAATCATGTAACTTCGACAGAAAAATGAAGCAGATGTTAGTTACAGAGAAACAATGTACGCAAAATCAATATCATTTACAGCACCGCAATAATAAAGTTTGATTGCCAGAGGTGTAACCCATTCACCTTCATTCTGCCATATATAGCATCATCATTATTGCAGCCCATTCCTCTGTTGGGGTAGTAAGGCAGTTAATTTTATTGGCTAATGGTTGATTATGGATTGAATCTGAGTGTTACCATTCCCACTGACTCAGGGTACCTAAAGTAGACTGAATATTTATGTGGAATTTTAAGAAATAGAAGTATTGGAAAGGGATGCATATTTCCTTATGTAATGTTTAAACATTTTGGGTTATTGTATTAAAATTGCTGGAAATTGTAATCCTTTTGATGAAAAATTATTTCTCTGAATTTGCTTTTTGCTGGAAAGTATGCACATGATACAACTTGCATCGAAACTCATCAACATATTCACCTTTATTTATTTTAATGAGATAAGAACAGGAAAATTATACACCAAGTGTGGAGCATTAAAATTTCTACTTGCAAAGAGGATGGAGCAATGTGTCATAAACTCCCAAGATATGATTGGGAACTAAATTTCAATGAGAAATGCAAGCAAAATAAGTGTTATGATTCTGAGCACACTGGAATTAATTCAGTGAAAGCCAATACAAATTGCTTTGCTTTTCATGAAGATGCCAATCTTGTAATGCCCTGATATGAAAATTGTTTGAATTGATTCTGTTCTCTGACAGATACTTCCTATATAGTTATATATTGTGATTTTTTTTCTCTTTACCTGTAAAGAGATATTACATTCCAAAATAAATTAGACAAGAGTGAACCATTTAATCCCTGAAATAGAAATTAGCTGCCAAACGAAACCTAGCCCACCAGAGATTAGATGAACTGGCACTTTGTAAACAAGAAGCGATTTATCTGTAGATCAGAACTTAGTTAGCAGCAACTTGCATGATAAATGTTGCATTTCAGAATCACACAATGGCATTGTATGGAAGGAGGCTCTATGTCTGTTAAGTCCATACTGGCTCAATTCCTCTGCCCACTCCCCAATGAACTACGAAATCTTTCCGTTCAGTTACTTAACTAATTTTTGAATGCTACAAATGAATTTGCCTCCATCACTACACCTAGCAGAGAATTTAAAAAAATATTCCTCCCTTCACTTTTTGTTCTTTTACAAATTGCTTCATTCTACATGCAACATCTCATCATCTGCCCAGTTTATACCCTTCATGATTTTAAGTACCTTTGTCAGATCCTCGCCACCTCCTCTTTTCCAAGAAGAATAATTCCTGCTTCTCTAGTCCTACAAAATGACTTTTGTCCCTGGAATCATTTTGATAAATATCTTGTGCACCCTGTCTCAGATCTTCACATCTTTCTTAAAGTATAGTGGCCAGAATTGGATAAAATACTCCAGTATTTATAAAGGTTCAGCACAATTGTCTTGCTTTTGTACTCTATCTCTGTAAAGCCTAGGTTCCTGTTTGCTTTTTAACCACTTTCTCAACCTGCCCTGCCACTTTAAACATTATCCAGATCTCCCTATTCTTTGACCCCTTTTAGAATTATGCCGTGTTGTTTATATTACATCTTCTAAGTCTTCCTACCAAAATATTTCTCAGCATTGAGTTTAATCTGCCACTATCCATTCCACCAGCCCAGCAGTATCTCCTTGAAGTCTATTAATATTCTTGTCACAATTCACTGAATCTTTAAGTTTTGTGTCATTTGCAGATTTGGAAGTTGTGACCTGTGCACCCATCCAAATTATAATATAAAGAAAAGCAGTGGTCCTAGTACTAATTCCTGGCATATGCTACTTCCCTCCAATCTGAAATATAATCTTTCATTACTATTTTCTGTTTTCTCCTACTTAGCTATACTTCACTGCAGCACTTGTTATTTCACAGCCTTCTGTCTTGATACAAGCCTATTATGTGGCACTTTATCTAATGTCTTTTGGAACATATAAACTATGTCAACTGCATTTCCCCCTTTGACCTTCTCTGTTACATCGTCAAACAAGTTTATCAAATTAGTAAGCCAGGCTTTATCTTTGAGAAATTCATGCTGGCTTTCTCAAATCAATCCACAATTGTCCAAGTGATTGGTTATTGTTTCTGGAAAATATCTCACTACCAAGGTTAAAACTGACTGGTCTGTATTTATGACTGGATTTATCCTTGCACACTTTTTTGAAAAAGGGTGCACCATTTGCAGTTTTCCAGTCCTGAGTCCATAGATATTTTGAAGATGATGGCCAGCGCTGCTGCAGTTTCCTCTCGCACTTCCCTCAGCAACCTAGATGCACTCTGTCTGGACCTGGTTATTTGTCTATTTTAAGCTCTTCCTAATAACTCCTCTTTATCGATTTTTAATCAATTCAGGATTTCAATTTCATCTTCTTTTCTGAAACGCCAGCAAATCTTATTCCTTGGTGAAGACCGCTATAAATTACTCATTTATTACCTCTACCACGTTTTCTGTCTCCATAAGTAAATGTACTTTATTGTGTCTAGTTGTCCCTCCTCTTCTTCTACAATGCTTTTAATGATCACATGACTGTGGAATCTTTTGGATTCCCTGTTATCTTTACTGCCAGTCTTTTCCCATGCTCTCTCTTTCCCTCTCTTATTTTCTCTGTACTTCCTGCAATCAGCATTGTTCTTTCTCGTGTTAACATCCTGGTCTCAGTAATATCCTTTCTTTTCTGCTCTATTTTAGCTTTTCTTGGTCATCTGAGGAGCACTGCCTTTAATTTTCCTGTTCTCCCTTATAGGAATGCATGTGCAATGTAGCTGAAACATCTCCACTGTAAAGGCCCACCGTAAAGGAGGGCTTAGATTAATTTATCTGTGCCTATTTCCTAATTTTGTAGTCATTCATCTATGACACCAACAGTAATCTGGTGATAACTATCTTTTGAGGTCTTGCTTCATAATCTTTTTCTAACCATTTAAAAGTATACTTGCTGGACATCATCCCTTTTTCTGCTATTGTCACTGGTACTGATGTGGATCATGAGCTCAGGCTGTTCACCTCCTGGAAAGAATTTTTTTGCAGCTGCTCAGTTACATCCTTAACCCTGGCACCAGGAAGGCGACATACCATCCTGGAATCACTTCTGCAGTCACAGAATTGCCCGTCTTACTCCTCAGACTAAAAAATCCTTATAACTGTTGTTCTATTGACTTTTCTCTTCCTCCATATGCAGCTGAGCCATGCAGAAAAAAACTCTCCCTCATCAGTAGACAGGACTGAATATTGAGTAGAGACAAAGATGCTCTTCGGTGTCTCCTGCACTACCCATGAGTTCTTTTTGTCTGGCAGTTACCGATTTCCACTCAGCCTGTACTCTCTTAAAGATGTTATTTACAAAACTTGCAGCCTTGTGGATGGACAGTAGAGACACCAGCTGTTGCTCAAGCTCCAAAAGCTGACTCTCAAGCTCTTCCAACTGATGACACTTCCTGCATTGTGGTGTCGAGGACACACAGTGGTCCTACATGGCACGAGATGTGCATCGCATTCGTCTGAGGCTCCTGCCTTGCCTTTAGTTATTGGATAATTCAACAAACAGAAAAATTACACTTTATACTGAGATTAGATTACTTACTGTTTTACTAAACCTGAAGGTGTTTTAGTTAATTTCCAAGCCCTTTTAAATCAAGTGTTTGTTAAAACCTACCAGGTTTCCTGAATTCCTTTCATTCACTGGAACTTGGCTTCCTGTGTTCCTTATAAACTAGCCAGGACTTTTTTTCTGGTCCCCCTTTTCAACATTAAATGAATATGGGTAACAGTTTTGCTTGGTTATCTGTTTGTATTTATTCTGTGGAGAAATAGAATTCAAAAGATCAATATAAATAACTTCAAGTGGTTTATCAGCTCCAACTTCAAGTGCACTGTATTTTATTGAATGTCTATCCAATTTTGTTGTGGTATCCTTAATTGTAAATTGTTTGAATGAATATTACACCTCTTCTCTTTTGATGAGAGTTGTCAATATTATTACGCTGTCTGGCAGAGAACAAACTTCTTCCACTCTTACTTGCATCGAGCCCTTCAGAGATAAATTGTTAATTCCTGATTAATTAGGATTGTATTCACACTAAAAAGAAGAAAGTTAATTTAATTATTATGAAGATATATAATTAGGAGTCAAAAAAGAAAATTAGATTTTTGCACTGTGGTTGTGATCAAATGACTTGGATTTGATACTGTGTAATTGAGAAGTAATTTGAGAGAGTAATTTGAGAGTCAGTGTAACTGATTCAGTGAAATAGAACCAATGAAAAACATAGTCTCTGTAAGTTAAAAGAAGAAATTTGAAAGCTTGCTGCCAAGACTGGTTTGCTTCAAACATGTAGTACAAATAAGCTTTATTTTCATGTACAAATGTGTAATTTATATGACACAAGAAACAACTACAAACAAAAAATGCCCCAGTGCACTTAAGAAGTGAAAACAGATTTTGAGCATTGCTGGGAAAGGAACTGGAGGAAATGACTGAATGCAACATTAAACAGAGATGTCACGCTGCACTTGAAGTTAAGAGGTAGTGACATTGATGGATTCAGGGTCTGTGATAAAGGTGGCTGCAGGTTGAACAAAGTTGAGTCTTAGGCTCCTGAACATAATACTGAAGAATATAGTGACTGGAAGCTTGATCTTAAGTAAAGGTGATTTCTTTTGTGTGTGGAAGTAACTTTTAACAAAGCTTGAAAGAAGCTGAAGTTAATGACATCATTTAACGAAAAAAAATCATTGAATATTTAAGTACTTTCTGAGAAGTTGCATGCTAGTTTTAGCATTAATTATAAAAAAAACGTAATCTTTTTCCTGTTATTGAATTATGATATACCTCCTGAAGTCCAGCATTTATACCACAGTACTTCAGTTAATGGGGGTGAATATATTTGGTTCTTCTACTCCATCAGCAAATATGCAGGGGAGGATTTATTTCAAAGGAATCAAGAGAGTAAGTACTGCAACTTAACATCCTTTGTGTATTTAAATACCAGATCTCTGGATGGGATACTGTTGAAGTATGTCTTCAGGAAGAGCATCTTGTTCAGTAATTTCCTATTTTTGGCAATTTAGATGCATGTATGTGGTTGCAGGAGTATGAAGTCCAATTGTCTATTGAATAACATTGAGGGTTAATGGCCTCACTGTTGCTTCAATTGAAAAACCTTGGACACAGACTTTGTCGCCCAGAACTTCCACTCCTTAACACTCATCTTGTTTGTTCAAATTGAGCATAAGAGACATTTAATACTGTATTCCAATGGATTACACCAATATTCCATTAGAAATCACGATCGTGATTGAGAAACGGGTTTGTGGGCTTCCATATGCTATTCATTGTTACACAGGAAATGATTTCCAGATGTGATTAGAGAAGCTGATGAGATCATCAATATGCACGATTTCCTTTTGTTGCTCTAACATCACGTATTGAGCCTTCTGGGCACTTTCAAGACGCACTCATAGTTTAAATGTGAATCCATCATGCTACTTTGCAGTTTTGTTTATGATTCAAAGGGTCACCACTAATTTTGAAGCACTTGACTTCAGAAATCACTTTAGGCTGCTTAAGTATCTTCAAAAGCCCAGGGACTGCTGAAATTCACAGTAAGTGACTTTTCTTGCATTTGACATCACAGATACTCACACAAAAGGGGCCTCAGCAGTCACGTCAATGGATGTTATCTGTTGTTGGAGGAATCAATACTGTGATGATTGATCATGCAGGGTGAAATAGGTTTCTTACTCCAGGAGGTGCACACATGCCCATCAAAGATGACCCTATTCCCAGAGAATCTTCAGAGACACCATATCCTCTCTGTAGAACTATGTCTTCACAAGCTTAGGTTTTCAAAGACAATCATAACAAAGATATGTAACCTACATGAGGAAGACTTTACATTATACTCTTCTGCCAGGACAGCTTTCTCCATCAAGATAAAACTCACCTTGACTGACAATGTCCCCACCACAGGATCAATTCAAATGGCTGCAGCATATCTCTGCCATGTCTCCAACTTTGCTGTTTGTTACTGCAATAAAGAGGTCACAGAGGTACTGTTGTCATGGAGGAATGGCTTTAACTAATTTAATGTTGGTGAGGAAGAGATTCATGTAAGGTATTTGCCAGCTTTGCTGTTTTCCCACAAATGCAGGCAGCAATGGACTGCTCTCATTCATTCATAAGAGCTCTAATCAAAAGCCTGGATCTTGTCCTCAACATCCAAGTGGTGGCAGATCATAGAACACGGAATGGTACAGCACAGGAACAGGTGCTTTGGCCCACTGTGTCTGTGCCGACCTTGATGCCAGTCAAAACTAATCCTATCTGCCTGCACATGATCTACATCCCACTATTCTCTGCCATTCGTGTACCTGTCTAAATCCTTCTGACTACTCTCTGTGTGTAAAAAAAATCTTGCCTCATAAATCTCCTTTAAACTTTTCCCTCTCTCACTTTGAAGTTATGCTCTTTAGTATTTGATATTTCCACCCCGGGAAAAAGACTCCGACTGTGCACCCAGTCTGTTCCTCTCACAATTTTAGATTCTTCTATCATGTCACCCCCCTCCCCGCACCACCCACACACACACACACACACACACACACACACACACACACACACACACACACACACACACACACACACACACACACACACACACACACATCCTCTGATGCTCTAGAGAAAACAATCTGAGTTTGTCCAACCTCTCCTTTTAACTAATACTCTCTAATCCAGGCAACATCCTGATGAATCTCTTCTGCACCCTCTCCAAACCTTCACATCCCTCCTGTAATGCAGGGACCAGAAATGGACATAATACTCCAAATGAGTCCTGACTAAAGTTTTATACAGCTGCAACATGACTTCCTGCGGTTCCCACCTGCTTTAAGAAGACCACTGTCATCCCGGTACCTAAGAAAAATAAGGTAATCAGCCTTAATAATTGTTGCCCAGTGGCTCTAACATTGACCATCATGAAGTGCTTTGAGAGGCTGGTCATGGCATGCATTAACTCCAGCCTCCCTGACAACCTTGACCCACTGTAATTTGCCTACTGCCAAAACAGGTCTCCCAAGATACCATCTCCCTGGCCCTACACTCATCTCTGGAGCAACTGGACAGTAAAGACACCTATGTTAGACTATTGTTTATTGACTACAGCTTCAACTTCAACACCATAATTCCAAGCAAACTCATCTCCAGACTCCTGAACCTGGGACTCAACACCTCCCTTTCCAACTGGATCCTTGATTTCCTGACCAACAGACTGCAATCAGTAAGGATAGGCGGCAACACCTCCAGCACAATTATTCTCAACACTGGTGCTCCACAAGGCTGTATCCTCAGCCCCCTACTCTACTTCCTATACACTCATGACTGTGTGGCCAGATTCTGCTCTAACTCCATCTACAAGTTTGCAGATGACACCACTGTAGTGGGCCAAATCTTAAATAAGAATGAGTCAGAGTACAGGAAGGAGATAGAGAACCCAGTGACATGGTGTCATGACAACCACCTTTCCCTCAATGTCAGAAAAACAAAAGAGCTGGTCATTGACTTCAGGAAAGGGGCCGATGCACATGCTCCTGCTTACATCAACAGTGCTGAGGTCAAGAGGCTTAGAGCTTCAAGTTCCAAGGAGTGGACATCAGCAATACCCTGTCCTGATCCAACCACAGAGATGCCATGGCCAAGAAAGCTCATCAGTGCCTCTACTTCTTCAGGAGCGTAAAGAAATTTGGCATGACCCCTTGATCCTCACCAATTTTTATCGATGCACCATCGAAACCATCCTATCCCGATCATCATGGCTTGGTATAGCAACTGCTCTGCCTGTGACGGCAAGAAACTGCAGAGAGTTGTGGACACAGCTCACGGAAACCAGCTTCCCCTGCATGGACCCTGTCTACACTTCTTGCTGCCTCGGTAAAGCAGTAAAGATAACCAAAGACCCCACCCACCCTGGACATTCTCTCTTTCTCCCATTTGGCAGAAGATACAAAAGCCCGAAAGCACATACCACCAGGCTCAAGGACAGCTTCTATCCCGCTGTTATAAGACTGCTGAATGGTCCTCTAGTATGACACGAAGGACTCTTGACCTCACAATCTACCTCGTTATGCCCTTGCACCTTATTGTCCACCTGTATTGCACTTTCTCTGTAACTGTAACAATTTCTTCTGCATTCTGTTATTTTCCCTTGTATTACCTCAATGCACTGTTATAATGAAATGATCTGTATGGACGGCAGGCAAAACAAGTTTTTAACTGTACCTCAGTACATGTGACAATAATAAACCAATTTGCCAATTTATACTCAACACTCCAACTGATGAAGGCAAGTATGCCATATGCCTTCTTTACCACCCTGTCTAGTTGTGTTGCCACTTTCAGGGAGCTATGGACTTGCACCCCAAGATCCCACTGTACATCATTGCTCCTAAGGGTCCTACCATTTATTGTGTACTTTCCTTTTGCAATTGACCTCCCAAAATGCATCACCTCACAACTGTCCAGCTTAAGCTCCACCTGCCATTTCTCTGCCCTAATTTCTAACTTATCTATATCCTTCTGCATCCTTTGACTACCTTCCTCACTATCCATAACTCCACCATGGCATCTCCAATATGGCATTTCTCTGCTCCATAAGGACATACAGCTCCTCCTTGGTGGCATGTTGCTGTTCCATTAGAGCAAATACTGCTGCCGTGTACCAGAGTGCAGATGCCTAGTTAGATTGGATGAGAGTACATGGATGCATCCGACTTTGTGTTGCCTCCTCCTGTGTCTCCACTGCACTGTCGCCTGTTCCAGTAGGCACTGGGTGAGGGGGTTGACCTTGAGAGTTTGCAAGAAGTGCTTGTGGCTTACAAGAAGCCAGTTATGGCATTCTGGCTCAACATAATCTGTTGCAAGAACATAAAGATGGTGTGTCCCATGCTCCTTATCTTCTGTATTCTATCAGACAGGCTTGGCATCACTCTTGCTATCTGTGTGTGTCCACATCAGCCTTGTTATTAGCCATCTGAATCATAATATTCATCTCATTCCTGCAGGGCAATACAAATGTCTGGATGGTCCTCTGGCATGCCCCAACATCTGAACCCCAGTATCTCCTTCCAGACTGTAGCCTGCTGGTACCTAGTCTATCACTATTTGACAGGTATCCTTGTATACCAATGTTTTGATCCCTCACAGTGTTATGAGGTGTGAAGTGCAGTGATATATCATGTAAATCTTTACTATTTTTTGATCCAACCCTTCTGTCTACACTTGCCTGTCTTCCCTCCATTTTTAGTTCTCTCGCCAGCATCCTCTCCAGCTCCTCCTGCTTCATCTGCTTTTTTTCTCTCTGGGGACACCTCAAACCTCTTTCAATATCCTGCAAAGACAAAACATGGATAGTGAGACTTTAAAGATGAGGTGTCATACCTTCTTATTGATGCAGTGCTATGATTGTTCACTGCTGAGGAACTTAGTTGGATGCTGAAACAAAAATAAAACATTGAAGGGCAAGCTTGAAAAGGTTTCACATCCCACTCAGCTCTTTGGGGTTCTGTAGACCCTCTGCCTACTATCATTCTCAGTATTGTTACCTCATGTTTGGTGGGACACTGACCTCATTGGCATCACTTTCCAGTCCTTCCTCCTGTTCATGGCAACCTTTGCTTAAATGGAGAATATAAAGGATAATAGACTTTGTCATTTGTTTCCATTGAATGCTTAACCTCTGTATGGAGATGGTGCTGGAATATGGTGGAAAGAGGATGCAGGTGATGTTGGAGAGGGATTGATTTGTGAGGAATGTAAGAGATTAAGTATTTTCAGGAGAGAGATCTCCGAGGTGGCTTTACACACCTCTTCTTGCCATACCTGGTCAAATCATAAAACTCTTGGAACATTGCTCCATTGTATGGGAGTTATTTTGCAGATGTACGGTGGAGAGCATTCTGACTAGTTGTTCACCGTCTGGTATGGAGGCTCCAATGTGCCGGATCGAAAGAGGCTGCAGAGGGTTGTAGACTCAGCCAGCTCCAACGCAGGCACAACCCTCCCCGCCATCGAGGGTATCTTCAAGAGGCGGTGCCTCAAGAAGGCTGCATCCATCATTAAAGACCCTCACCATCCAGAACATGCCCTCTTCACGTTACTACCATCGGGGAGGAGGTACAGGAGCCTGAAGACCCAAACTCAACGTTTCAGGAACAGTTTCTTCCCCTCTGCCATCAGATTTCTGAACAGTCCATGAACCCTCCCTCGTTATTCCTCTTTTGCACTATTCATTTATTTTTGTAACTTATAGTAATTTTTATGTCTTGCACTGTACTGCTGCCACAAAACAACAAATTTCACAACATATGTCAGTGATAATAAACCTAGTTCTGATTCTGCTTCTGATCCCAGCCATCTCCTGCCAAGCTCTCCTGATGGCAGGGACACAAATTACAATTACAGTAGTTTCAACTTGGAACCAAAACAAACGAAATGAAGATTTTAAAAGTGGGAAATTTTCAAAATTACAGTGTTGCTTATTTTTAAAACTTCAGTGTGGTTTTTGGAAAGATTTACATTTTGAGGACAGTGTAAACAGAAACTTCTCCTCAATTGCTTGTGCTAAATGCGCAACATGGTAGCAGCTGTGCATTTTAGTCTATTCCTGAATTTCAAAGCATGGTATAATACGCAGCTACTACCAATTTAGACATTTAGTGTTGGCAACCAATAATGAAGTCCTGCTTATCTGAAAAATGTGTCTAACCCAAAGGAACGATTTGTGACTTCATGTTTCTCATCTCTTCCAGATGTACATTGAGTGTCACTTTGGAACAGGCAATAATTCTTGCAAGATGTCATGGGTTACCTCCTCGTTACCTGATGCAGGCTACTGATATGATGAGGAAACAGGTACACTAACTGAAAATTACTTATTAAATAATTGTGTATAACATTAACTGAACTCTTATGCCATGGGACAAAGCAACTCCACTTATGATAGTAGGTTTAAAGGTCTGCACAACATTGTGGGCCGAAGGGTCTGTATTGTGCTATACTGTTCTATGATTCTATGATAGATTTGAAGATTTCAATTTGCTTCTCGTTAATTTAGTTCCAGTTTTAGCTGGAGACTAATTAGCTGAGGTATTAGCAAAGTTTGATTCCGTTCTTTGGACCAAAGGAGCTATTTATTGTAATTCACTGCCAGCAGCAAATGCAAAGTTTATTTTTGCTGCTTTCATTAACTTATCCATATCCAGGATTTGATTTTTTTAACTTTTATTTTGGTACTGCTTAGGGTGGGTTGATTATTATTGTTTGGCAACATAAGATATTTTTGCTTTTTAAAAACACTTTCCATTAATGTGGTAACTGTTGTTTTCTACAATTGCAATTAAATTGGAAATAACAGTAAATAGTATCTTTAAATTCAGTGTCATCAAAGTCATCCAGTATCACTTGCATTTTTACTAATCTGTATTTTCCTCTCTCACCCTGTCCCACTCTGAGTTACCCAGTCATGTCACTGAGTTATTCCAATATGTGTCCACCAACCAAATGTGATTAATCAGAGCACAATATCCACATTTTAAAAGCTGAATTCTCAAAGCAAAATTCAAGACTAACATTAGAAACATGTTGTCAACACAGAGCTTTATTTGTATAAATAAATGAAGTAATTTTTGAAGTAGGTCAGGGAGTTTTCTTAGTTATGGTTAAAAACTAAGAAATTTAAGCTAAATCTCTATCTGGTTAACAAATTTTGTATACGTGAGATTTCTGCAAATGGTCACACAGTAGAGGATAAGCTTGTGTGGAACATTTTTTTATTATGGAAGTTTTCCTTCAAAAAATTGAAAGTCACAGCTATGTATTGCTATTGTAACAAAAAATGTGGTTCACATAACCACTAAACTCTTGCATATGGAGTAGATCTATAGATGTTTACAGCCTCTTCTGGCTTCTGGCCTGGTGAAGGTTGGCACATTTTGGCAATCTGGGAGAGCCATTTGTGCAATCATTGGAATAATGTTTAGACCACAGAAATCCAAAGATTTGTGATTCTCTTCCATAGGTAAATAAGAATCAAAAATCACCACAAGAAAATGTGATTTATTTTTTCTAACTTGACCAAATTATAAGATCACAACCGGAACAAAGAGCAGCGGTGTAGGAATCACTCTTGAAATGTCATTCGTCAGGGTCTCGTATTGATGTGACTGAAGATTGATTTTGTTGAAAACGTTAGGCCTAATCTTTGTATATTTCTTAAACCAATCACGATGCATTTGCATTTGATCCTGGACCACAAAGCCCAAAATCCGAACACAGTGTTTCAAGTAATCTGTTGATTGGAGTCATAGTTCTTGGTCTGATTTTGATCCTATTCAAAGGGTTAATCACAATTAGATAAAAATCCATTTTCTCAAGTATCATGTGATTATATATGTTTATTTGTCTGTTTTACTCCTGAGGTTATTTGATGATGAGCTCATCATCTCTTATTTGTGCCCTGTTGATCATTCAATTTTTCGTATAGCATACGATACAGTTCCACTTAAGCTTCTATATATGAAAGTAATACGTGGCCATGGTTCAAAAGGAAATTAAAAGGCCCTTTGCATAGGTTGGTACTGGATCAGTAGTAAATGGTACATTAATTGACTATATGTGGCAAACACAAGGCCCTGTGAAATAATAGCCCTGGCACAAACGTGACATTCAATAAACTGGTTGCCACTACAGATATCTTCGATGTTCACCTGAAAAGAGGTGGGTATTTAAAAACCTAATGTTATAATCATCTTGATAGCCATCAGGGATTGCTTTTTGCTTTTTGCTACAAGTTCTGATTGATCGGATACCTGAATTGCATCACACTTGTCTTTTATTAACCAACCTCTAACCCCGTGAAATCTTAGTTTTATATAAGTGTTTAATCTGACGCCACCTTTAATATTCAGATATTTTGCATCCACTGACTCCCCCCCTGCCCCCCGTCAGTTACATTCTCAAAAGCTTTATTAGATTCATCAAACGTGTTTTTTTTTCCCTTTATTGAACAATGTTAACTGCAGAATTATGTTATGATATTCTAAGTTCCAATTTCTAGGTCCTTAAATGATAAAATTACAGCATTTTGCAACAATAGATATCAAGCTGCCTGGTTTATAGTTCCCTATATTTTTCTCTTCCACCTTTTTAAAATTGTGCCATTACATTTGCTAATTTCCAATCTGCTGGTGTAATTCTAGAAGTGAGAGAATATTGGAAGATAAACACTAAGCATCAGCTGTATCCGTGATCATCTCTTTTAGAACCTTGGGCCTGTCAGGCTCAGGGGATTTGTCTGGTTGTGGTCTAATTAATTTCTCCAGCAATTTCCTATTCATGATATTAATGACTTTATAGTTGTCATCAGACCCTCCAGTTATGTTATATTTAATCTACCTTTTGCAGTGCAGACCAATGCAAAATATTTGTTTAGTTTCTCAATCATTCTCTATTCCCCATTATAATTTCTCCTGTCTTTGTCTCTGTGGGACTGACATTTATTTCTGTTACTCTCTTTTTACATGGTTATATAAGCTCTTACAATTTTTTGTGATTCAGATTTTCAAGGTACGTGCCAGCAGTAACATGTGTAACTGCTGGCATTTTCCCTGGCAACCATGAGGAAGGTCAGGAATGTAGGAAACTTGAACTTCCTTTGAGGTTGTTGCAGTGATTTCCTGACTGTGTGCCAACATTAGACAAATCATGAAGTCCAGTGGCAGATTGTGAACTTCTGTGCCAGGGAAGTCTGCCTGCTGAACCTGTGGCAATCACTCATTTCAGTGAATGGAATGGGTAAGAGAAAGGGACAGGTGATGCACAATTCACAATCTGTAATTTTTTTTAAATAGCATGCTGAATTTCAAACACTTTTTGAATGTATGTGAAAGTCAGAGATAGCCAGTATACCCAGCTGTCATAGCATTGCTGTGGGATGTATGAATATTGGAATATCCAGCACTGTGCAGGTTGGACCTGCCTTCATTTACTGCTCCAGGAAATTCCAGACTTACTTTTCTTCAAGATGGAATCCATCCCAATTTAACAGTCCCTTTTTTCCAAAGCCCCAGGAATCTGAACTCTTCCCTCTTGGACCATTTGTCCAGCTCACATTTAGCCTTATTTCCTTCAAGGTCCTACTTATTAAATTGTTCCTTAGCTCCTAAAACTCTAAATACAGCATGATTATCTTCCTTGCTGGACCAAACACCACAACTTCAGGTTTCCCTCTCTCCCATGGAAAATGTTTGCACCAGTTCCTTACCCTGTACCAGTGAAGCAGAGTGCCATGTGGAACTCTACTCTGCAATTGCAGTAAAGCTGACCATTTCAGTTATTGAGTCCTCTTATAATGCCTGCATTCCTATGCATTGTTGCACACTTCTGTGCAGTTAGTTGTGCTACAGATGCTTTATACTGCAGTCCCTACAATGATATTACTGGTATTCAGCACTGAAAAACAAATTGAGAGTGCCACGCACCTGGAGGATTCCAACACTGCCAGCCTCTTCCCTTGTTGAATGGCCACTTAATATGATTCTGTGCTCACAGTAGGTGGGGTAAGGGGTCATCACATCTTTGAATGTCCCTTCAAGAAATTCTCAGCCTGCTCTATAGCCTGTAATTAATATAGACATTCTTCAAGCTCAGAAACATTCAGCTTTGGCTAAATCATCTGGTGGCATTTCTGTACATCTTGTTATCCCGTATACATGAAGTGTCCTTAAAGTCCCACGTGGTACAGAATTTGCAGAAAGTGTATCTCAGCTATCCCATAACTCAGCATAAGAAAGATATGATGTATTAATCTAATTCACTTCCTTCTTACTTTTGCCTTTTTGGTTAAATAACTTATCAACTCCTCCCCCCTCTGCACAAAATTACTAATTCCTGTTGCCACTCCATTTATAAGCCACTACATTTAATAAATGTGCTTAGTTTTGCAGATACATTGCTGAAATAGTTTACTATTCTGTGAATTTGGCAGCAATATTAATCTATATTTAATTAGTAGAAACATTGGGTAGCTTTCCATGTCAAATTGAGAGTCTGTAACATTAAAGTTAAATAAATGGTGAAAGTTTGGTTGGCTGACCTCACATTGCCTGATTTACACCCTTGCAATGGCAAAAATAGCATAAGTAGAAATATTTACCTTAGCAGATGTCTAACAGATTGCCACCGTTACTTTCATTTTGGTGTAGATATGAACTATGTGATCTTCCAGCAGACAATTATGAACTGGACACAATGTGGCATTTTCTATAGTAAAATTGTCCTCAGAATTTTTAGCACACGTCGATAAATTGACATGTGCACGAAAATGTGTCTCATGAAAACCATGTTACAAAGCAGTTGTGGGTGAGACTCATTCAATAGCTGAGTTTAAAAATAGTAAAGGGGTAATGCTGGTCAGACCACATCGTAGTAACTCTAATTTGAGCAATATGATTTAAAATCTCTTTCACTGTTTTGCTGACACGTAGCATTACAGGTTGTGCATTGGTTGGATCACTTTATCTATCTTCTATCGGTAGTTTGGACATTTTGTGAATTTTACAAAAAAAATTATGAAACTATATAACAGTTTAATATTGCATCAGATAATGCATGTAGAAATTTTTTCAGTAGACTTCTTTGTATCCTGGTCTGCCACTTATGATGGGACCAAGGAGACCAAGAATTTTCCAGCCTTATATATTCTTTTCTTCCGAAGCAGATATGAAAATGATAATACTCTACAGGCAGAAAAACAGGCTTATTAGCATTTCCATTTAGTTAAAATTTTCTGTTGAAGAAGTGCTATTTGATGCTCGAACAAAAACACTTCACTTTAGATGTTAGTGATATTGCTAGATTTATTGATTACGTTTCCCTGACCATGCTGTGCACAACCCTCTGAAAAATGCATTTCAGCACAGCCCTGTATGTTGCACAAATTAAAAATCTTCATTACTTAAGACATTAACTAATACCAAAATATTAAGTGATATGTACAGGGTACAAAACTCTAAACTTCTGAGGACCAAAATAGAGCCAATTTGTGAAATAAGTATTATTTAAAAAAATAATTTGATTAATTAAATTAACTTTTAATGACTAGAAAGTGAAAAGGACATGAAATTTTGATGAAAAAGTAATAGAAGTCATAAGTATTTAATTATTGCTCTACTGACTATACATGGAATATATTTCCTTCAATAGTACACTTAATTTGCAAGTGTCATAATTAAGGTTAAATAAGAATCTCACTGTGACAGTTATATAAATTAACTATACTAAGGCTATTGAATTCTGTTAAATTGTATTTTGATGTAAATTAGCGACTTTATGATATGCTTTGTGTTTGAAGAGCAGAACAGAATCAAGTCCCATTTGCAGAACCATAAAGAAAAATATTAAAAAGCTGTTTTAATATCCATATCTTTTATAAAATTAAAATGCTTAAATATTATGAATTAAAACCTTGAAAAATTGTCAGAGCTAACAGCCATTTACTTCGATACTCAGCAGATTGCTTCCTTCTTGCTGCACTGTTCAGGTAGAACTGGTTCCGTTGTGCAAAGTTGTGTTGGTGTCAAAATTGAAAATACCAGAAGTTAATTTATTTGTCCTTGTTTAGGAGATACACCAAGCCATTTGTATAATTTAGGTTTAAACTCCAGTGCACAATGCTTCAATATTGGAGATGCCAACTTTCAGATGAGATGTAAAGTCAAACTTCAGTTTGCCATGCTACAGTCGCCTTGTGGAAAATTAATGATCGTCTAACCATGTTTAATGACTAACTATAAGATCGCTTCTGTGTCTTCACCCTCACTCAATTGCGGCAGCAATAAATTAAATGATCAATCATATTATTTTTGAGATCTTTTGATGCACAAAGTGGCTGTCATGTTTTCCTACCTAACAATAGCCACTGCATTTCAAAGTAGTTAGTTGTACGTTAAATGCTATAAAATGTTTTTGTAATTTATGGTAAAGTGGTATATAAATTAAGTTTTCTACTTTAGTGCACTATTTATTGATGTATTCTCAAAGAAAGTAAATTATCAATTCCCTGAAGGAATCAATTAATCTGCCACCATCCATGAAACTCTTGCACTCCAGCTTTTATACATTATGAATGAGTAAAGATAATTTGATTGTGGATTTTTATCACTGCGGTTTCTTCCAAGACAAGCATTAAAACAATTGAACTAGGTCTATGCAGCAGTAAGAAGTGTTTGTTTTATTTCAGGGAGCAAGAGTGCAGAACTCTGCTAAGAATCTTGGAGTGAGGGACCGGACACCACAGTCTGCTCCAAGGTAACAGCTCTGTACAATCAAATGGTTGATTTCCTATTACTCCAGGTACTAACCACTGAACTGTAAAAATACATTTAATGCAAATGATCACACGTGTTGGTATGGTGAAATAGTGATTACTGTACCAGAATAATTATGGCAATGCACCAACAAACCAGAGATAAGTTGTATACCAAAACCAATACAAACCAGAGATGAATTGTCTTAGATTATTTTGTCCAGCGCTTTCCCCAAAACACAGCACTTTTAATCATTTCAAGTATTTCAATAACCTTCCTTTTATATTCCAAATTAAAACAACCTAATATGTTAAATAGTTTCCTCATGTCTCCTTTAATTCATCTACAACCAGCTTAAGTCTGTGCTAACTGGTCACTCACCCTTCATTGGATGCAGTTTCTTTCCATTTCTTCTTCTAAGGCAGTCAAGGGAATTGATGGGATTGTGAGGAGAATAAAATAAATTAGGGTAGAATTACTGTAAAAATGGGTGCTTGGTATTTGGTGCAGACTTGGTAAACCAAGGGCCTCTTTCCATGCTATATCTTTCTATGACTATAAAATAAGTTAAAAAATAAATAACTTAACTTCTTCCTTCGGATTTCCAAGTCAGGAATCCCAATGCAAATGACTAGGGTTGCCCACCCAATGCCGTATCTGGCTGGGTAGAATTGCAGAGTCTGTTTCTGTAGTATAATGCCGAGGAATTCCAGCATATCGGGCTCTGTCATTGGACTCCACATGGAATACAATGACAAACTGGGATGACAGATGTACCAGCATCCACCTCTTAGTTTGTTCTGAATTTACAGCAAGTCTGCATAAGTTCAGAACACATGTATTTAAGAAGGGTAATAGCGGCGAACCAGGTAACTGAAGGCTGGTGAGCCTTGTGTCAGTGATATGGAAATTATTGGAGAAAATTCTAAGGGATGAGACTTGTGTACATTTGGAAAGACAGGGCTGATCGGGGCGAGTCAGCATGGCTTTGTGAGGGGGAAATCCTGTCTCACTAATTTGATCAAGTTTTTTGAGCAGGTAACTAAGAAGATTAATGAAGGCAGGCGATAGATGTTGTCTATGTGGATTTTTTTAAGGCTTTTGACAAGATCCTGCATGCTAGGCTGGTCCAGAAGTTTAAAGCACGTGGAATCCAAGGCAAGCTGGCTAATTGGATCCAAAATTGGCTTTGTGATAGGAGGCAGGGTTTGTGGTGGAGGGATATTTTTCTGATTGTGAGTCTGTAACCAGTGGTATACTGCAGGGATCCGTGCCGGGACCTTCGTTGATCATGATATATGTTAACACCTTCAAGGTATGAATAGTAAGTTTGTGGATAACACAAAAATTGGTGGTGTTGTGGATAGTGAGACAGATTGTCTAAGGCTACAACAGGACATAGATCAGATGAAAAGTTCAGTGGAGCATTGACAGCTGGAATTCAATCCTAACAAATGCAAGGTGATGCATTTTGTGAAGTCAAATAAGGGTAGGATATATACAGTAAATGGTGGGCACTAAGGAATGTTGATGAACAGAGAGACCTTGGTGTTCAAGTCCATAGTTCCCTTAAAGTGACAAATAGGTTGGTGAAGAGACCTTGGTGTTCAAGTCCATAGTCCCCTTAAAGTGACAAATAGGGTGGTGAAGAAGGCATATGCTTACCTTCATGCATCAGGGCATAGATTATAAGAGTTGAATAGGCAAGGTATAGAAGAGTACGGGCTTAATACAGGCAAATGAGATCAGCATAGATGGACAAAATGATTGGTATTGGTTTAATATTGTCACTTGTACCAAGGTACAGTGAAAAACTTGTCTTGCATACTGTTTTACAGATCAATTCATTACACAGTGCATTGAGGTAGTACAGGGTAAAAACAATAACAGCATCCAGAATAAAGTGTCACAGCTACAGAGGAAGTGCAGTGCAGGTGGACAATAAGGTGCAAGGTCATTGCCAGCCCTGTAAGAAGATTTAAAAGAACATTATTAGTAATTCTTAGGGACATAGAATTTAAGTTTAAAAGAGTAGAATGATTATAGTAGAAGTAATGAGTTGATCTGCAGAGAGCAGCTTGCAACGAATTGCCATACTCTGGTACCATTTTGTTCATCTGGCATGAACATGGTGAGCTGAGGGCCTTTTTCTCTGCTGTATAACTCTATGACTTGCCTGGCAATGATTGAACACAGTCAGCAGGATTGGCCCATTGCTAACTTGTTGGGGTCAGGTTCTCAAATTTACCAGTTTAAAACAGCAGCCAATTTTCTCCCATCCATCTAATACAGTTCGATAGTGGGTTATAGGGGCTGATTGAGGCACAGTTGAAATTATCCCACAAGTCCAGTGAGGAAAAATGCTTTAAACTGCAGAGTCCTAAATTGCATTGGCATTTTTATGTGGCTACAGAAAATGATAAAGGCTTATCATTTACGAGTGCAGTCACATAAAGCTGTTCAGTTTGAAGTTAGTAAGCACCAGGGCACTGAGATATTTTTGCAAATTGACACTTGGAAGGAGACTCCTAGTTCTTCTATTCAATACCTTTTTGAACGTTGCAAAACATTTATCTGGGACCAGTTATTATTATAATGCATCGGTGAACATATTCTTCAAAATCTTAGATAAAATGTTCATCTCAAAGCAATCAGACAGGGTAGTTGATGGTGATCATCTTTGGCACTAAATACAAAATACATTACGTTGCTGGAAACCTGATATAAAGCCAAGAAAGCTGACATTGCTTAGTAGGCCAAAACTTTGACTCTTTTTCAATAGCTAGATTTGGCAGAGCTCTCAGTTCCTTTCCCATCAATCTTGAGATGGAAGTGCACAACTGGAATTGTCAAGATTTGGGCATGTACTCATGTTGTTTACAATTACCTCATGGCTGCTGGAAGCCTTTGATTGAAAGCCTGATGAAAGTAAATGCAAGTGCTGTTAGTTTCCCTTGAGCATTACACCTTCCACAAGCTCTAAGCCATAACTTTTCTTACAGATTCCTTGATAGCATTTTCATCACAATTGCAATCTGCACACATAAAATTATATTTTGGCCTCAATTATTTATTCATTTTGAGCTTAGTTGTTTCTCATGTGAGATCCTTGTATCCTTGGCTATGAGGTTCTACTTGGTTTCCAGTCAGAAGGTCATTTGTTCAACCTGCATGCCAAAAGATTGATCAAGTTGATACTCCCTTTGTAATATTGAGGAAGTGCTGAGCTATTACAGGTGTTATCTATTGTATGCAGTTTTAAACCAAGACCTAGTTTGTCTTCTCAAGTGGAAGTAAAAAGTCCCAACACTCATTCAAATGAGAGCAGGGACATTCTCCAAATATCCAACCAACCTGTATCCCTAAACCAACATTACTAAAGGTAAACAGAATATCTAATAATGTAACAGACAATCTGCTGGAGGAACTCAGTGAGTTGAGCAGCATCTGTGGGAGGAAAGAAATTCTCGGGTCAAAACCCTGCATCAGGAATAAGAGTGGAGAGGTGAGGTGGCCAGTATGAAGAGGAGAGGGGGTGTGGTGAGACAGGAGCCTGAGTTGATTGGTGGACTGAGGAAGGGTGATAGGTGACAAGTACTGAAGAAGGATATGTGTCTGTGGTAGCGAGTCTTGTAAGAACGTGGTCAAAGAGCCAGACAGCAGTGGAAACCACAGAGGGGGAGCAGTGAGAGAGGGTGTCCCAGGACTCCCACTGGAGAGTGGAGGAAAACTTCTTCAAAGTCAGCATACCTTGAAACAACAAGCAATCTGCTGGGGATCCCACCGATGCTGCTTGACCCACTGACTTCCTCCAGCATATTGTTTGTTGCTCTAGATTCCAGCATCTGCAGTTTTTTGTGTCTCCATTGTACTACTCCAACTGTGAAGTCTCTTCAAGGTATGCTGACTTTGAAGAAGTTTTTGTCCTCTCTCCACTGGGAGTTCTGTGAGACCCTCTCTCACTGCTCCCCCTCCGTGGTTTCCACTGCTCTCTGGCTCTGACCACATTCTTATCAAGACTCATGACTACAGCCACATATCCTTCCTCGGTACTTGTCACCTTACACCCCTTCTCAGTCCACCAAACTCCTTGGACTCCTATCTCACCACTCCCCTTCTCCTCTTTATACTGGTCATCTCACTTCTCCACTCCCTGTCCTTATGCAGGATTTTGACCCAAAACATCAACAATTCCTTTCTTCCCACAGACGCTGCTCGTCCTGCTGAGTTCCTCCAACAGGTTGTTTACTGCTCCAGATTCCAACATCTGCAGTCTCTTGTGTCTCTATTTAACAATATATCTCATTGCTGTATATAGGAGTTTCACTGCCTCATTGCCCTACATTAAAACAATGCCTGTAATTCCAATGCACTTAATTGGGTATAATTTATTTAAGGATTTCCTAATGCTGTGTAAGGTATTATGTAAATGCAAGTCCCTTTCATTTTTTTACGTGGTATATCATTACTTTGGTGTGGGTGAATTTGCTTCTGCAAGCTACCTTTTTAATGGATTGCCACAACTATTCCCATCATGAAGGAAAAATTGTTTACTATCAAACCTTAAATGACTGCTGCATCTCTAATCTCATTTTCTTAGTAAATGTACTTACATTCACTTGTATTTCAAAGCAAACAATTTATCTTTATTCTGACAAACCATTTCATTCTGATTACTTAATATGATGTATGTACTTAATAAGATGTCCAATTACATCTTGCAAATTTTTGCTCTATTTTCTATTAGTTTGCTTAATCAGGTTTCTTTAACTATTGCCTAGGAAATGGATTAGACTTATTTTTGAGGTGTTAAGGTGTTGTTGTATAACGTGTAAATGCCAAATTGGGTCCACGTTGTAAGAATGTGCAAATGGTCAAAAGCAAGTGTGCAACAGTTATACACCCACAAAGAATTTTTAAAACATGACCCGATGGTCCTTGGACCACACTAAATTCAGCCCTGCAGTCAGAGAAGGATGTCCACCTTCATGGTGCATTTCCCATGGCAACCAGGCAGCAGCACACATTATGATTGCTGTGGAGAAGAACGAAGTTCCACTTTGAGACATTGAATTCCTTATAACTGTGATAAATACCTGAAGGGAGGTTGTGTGTGTGGGAATCTGGGGCAGTGTGGGGTGATGGGGTCATGTTGACAGGAATTCGTGAGAGCTGGCTAGAAGGTGTCTTGAGTTCTTTCCTCCTGGAGTGTCAATCCTCAAACACAGCTGTGCAGTAGGAAATTTCATTACCATACAAGGTATGTTAAAATGCTGCACACTACTAAAGTTACTGCCATGTCATAAAAAAAACACATTAACCCTGAGAAACATATGCACTCAAATAGACAACTTGTGACATCACACAAATCATCCACCTCTCCAACATCACCTCTATCCACCTCCTGCCCAATTCTTACCCCACACAGTGATTAAGCCTCCAAAGGTACAATATTGAAAAAGTCATACCATTCTTCATCTTCTCTATTTAGGCTAAGACAATAAATTATGGAAGATAGGCCTCCTGCATAGGAGGGAAGCCTTCTTCAGTGCTGCACCTCCATCAGGCTGGAGGGTCCTCCTGCTCATAAGCTCATTACCAGTGTTTCATTGCGATTACTGAATTTCCTTTGAATTAGTCCACATTATACACCTTTACTGCCATGTTGGCTACTGCATGGCTTATAGGTGCAACGATATTCTTTTGTAGTTTGTGGAGTAAGAGGGGAAGGCCCCTGCTTCCCCCTCAGCAGAACACCAGGATATAGAGCAGGAAGAGGTGGAGGTGCAGGAAGGAAGGATGGAGGGAGGGGGATGATGAAGATATTAAAGATGTGTTTTAGTGTCTGACAGCACTATCTCAGAGACTGGAAGTACAAAGGATGAGCAAAATAGATTAGAGGCACGTGTGTCACAGGGCTCACATGAGGCACCACAGGGCTGGCGTTGGGCATAAGATGTAGGGATTCAAGTGTGGGAACACACTAGAGGGGGAGTTCCATACAACTAAATTGCCTGAGAGGGATAAGGACCCCAGTTGGGATGTTTTCATGACAAGGTTGATGCTGATGCGGTGAACGCATTGTAAGCCAGCCTAGTCAAACGCAGGAGATAACAATGAGCATGGAAGAATCCATTCCCATGCTCTCTCAGGAGGTTATGTGGAGCCAGGAGACTATGACCTGCATTTTGAGGGTGATGTGCACTTCTCCGCAAGGATGCAGTCACAATTCCATCCCACAAGCTCCACTGGTTCAGTTGACTGCTGCCATGGTAACCAGACAGAAGCGGTGTGATGTCTTTTGTTCCAATGCAGTCTTGCCATGAACCAGCTAGTGCTTTGGTCTCTGACCTCCACCCCCCACCCCCCCCACCCCCCCCCCACCCCAGAAGCAGTGTGAAGCTCCAAGGATCAACAATGTCCCATCAAGGAGCAGCTTAATGCCCTCGCCGAACAGATAGATGCCACTCTTGAGTAGATCACGGTTCTCAATGAGCAGCTTCATGCCATTCATGAAGAGCCTGCTGCTGCCAATGGAAATAGGGATGCTACACATGAGCAGTAACAGTTCTCTGGGAAGAAAGAGATGCTTCATGTCAACAGTTTGCAGTTCTGCATGGGCAGAGAGATGTACATGAGCTTGTATGTGTAGAGATATGTCATGCTTGAACAGATCGCAGTCCAACTGTAGCAGAATCCTGCCCCCCCACTCACACATTTCTTCACTATGTGTAGAATCCTGTTCAACTTGCACAGATACCAGGGACACAAACTGTTGCTTGAGATACCTGCCTTAAAAAAAAATCTGTTGAACCTTTGAAGTGCTGTCTCATCACCTTTCTGTTCTTCCTCCTTGTTTAATTTCCTCCCTGACCACAATACCTTGACCATTACTATCACATTATTAAGTTAATATTTTCTGACAATTAATACTTTACAAAGTAATTGATAGACTAACTTTCTATATGATGTTATCCCCAAATGACGGACTCCAATTATAGGCTTGGGAATGTAGGTTTACTTTTCTTAATCTATTATCTGTTGGGGTACAGCTCACCAAAATTTGCAGAGCAGCACAACTCAGAACTCTTTTTAAAAACTTTACTGAAATGAAATAACACTACTCCTAATGTAGTGTAAAACAGCACATATAATGTGACATATCACAAGAAAGTACAAAACAGTTGCATCATATTGGATTATATGATGGGAAATGCTGCAAACTATAATAAAGTGCACAAAGTGCTATAGCCTTTGTGTTTTATTGATCTTATAAAACTTTTAACTCTTTGTAACTGTAACTTCAACTTCTATGACTTAGTTCAAATGCTGATTCTGGACACAATTTATCCCGGTGATCAAACAAAATAATTTGGCCCCATCTGTAAAGGTTGATAGGATCAATTTGCAGATTCTTTGCAAGCATCCAAGATTGGCCCTTGAAACTACCCTATCATTACACAATACAATCATGCCTGCATCAGTTGGTTGATGCAAACCCCTGCCAATGTGATTGCCCATTTCATGACCACTTTTTTTTTACCATGTATCTTAATCCAATTAATTTAATTAGTCCCGTGTCATTAACTTTCCTGAAAAGGTTGTTTTGACGGAGAAATACTCTGAGTTTATCAACACTTGGAGAAGTTTTTACTCTTTAGAAATTCTGCTGTCATATGACAGAGTGTCTGTAGAGAAAGCAGATAATACAAATTGGCTCCTTGGGTTAGCCTTGGTTGTGAAAGAAAATAACATTTCCTGCAAATTCTTCAATTTACAGTCTTTTATTTTAGATGTTGCTTTATATCAAAAGTGAACACTTGTGCAGGGAAGCATCACACTCCACTGATCACATTCAATTGCTGTGAACATTGTTGATTGCCATTATGAAGGCAGTTGCTTCTACCATGGAGCCTTTATCAGTTCTTCCTCACATTGTACCAACAGACCATTTTATGGAACACAATGGCTTAAAAAGATTCTCATCTGGGAGTTCCATGAGGAGTTTCTCTCAGTAAATGTGTAGACTTCATTGCCTTTAAATCATTAACCCCTCAATGCCTACCCCTACCAATTGCATGCCAATCTAACCAATCTGCATTGGCTAAAATGGTAAATAGCAGTCAAAAATGTCAATGGTGACTCCAGAGCATTCATGCTCTCAACGACCGTCCGCTCCTGCAGAGTGGAAATCCTCTGAGGAAAGTCAGAATTCTTTAAGCAAGATGCCACTCACCAGAAAATACAGTGATGTTGTACAACACATTCAGTGGATCAGGGATTCAATCATTTATGTGTTATAATCAGTGCAGGTAGACCTGCAAAGCAGGATGTGATGGAAACAAAAGAGTGCATTATCTAATAAATCTAGTGAAGAGAAAATGGGTATAATACAAAATCAAAATAGTAATATGTCTAAAAAAAATGTTAACAAGATAAATCTATAGGGGCTGCGTCTAAATGCGTGGAGCATTAGAAACAAGGAAGACAAATTAACAGCAAAAAATAGATGTAATCAGAAACAATGGGATTGCCATTAAGGAGGAAAGGCTGCAGGGCAGCCAAGGCTGAGAGTTAAATAGCCCAGTGAATTTGATATTTAAAAAGGGTAGCAAAATGGAAAAGGAGAAGGGGTAGCATTGTTAGTAGAAGACTATGTTGATGCAATAAAGAGTAAAGATATTTGTTCAGGAAAAGACGTTCTAGAACCAGTTTGGGGTTAGAAAGTATCAAGAGTAGAAAGTATTGGTGGGTGCTCTCAATAGGCCTCCAAATAGTAGTGGTAATGTAGCAGCAGAATCAAACAGGAAATCAAACAGAATCAAACAGGAAGATATATGCTTCAGGGATATTACAGTAATCATGGATGATTTTAACCAAATTAGCAATAATACTGTGGAGGAAGAATTCCTGGAGTGGGCACCTGATGGCTTTTTGGATCACTGTGTTGAGCAACAAAGCAGGGAACAGGCTATCTCTGATTGGAAGTTGTGGAATGGGAAGGGGTTAGTTAATAATGTTGTTGTGTGGGATTCATCAGCCTGGTATAACAAACACTGAAAGGGAAACGGTTCAATGATGGCTAATAAATTAAGGATACCATTAGATACAGAGAGAAGTTATATAAGATAGCCTTAGGTGTGGTTTGAAGGGCGGCACAACATGGTGGGCCAAAGGGCCTGTATTGTGCTGTATTGTTCTATGGTTCTAAGATTGCCAGACAAGGTGATTCAAGTGTTCATTTTGATACTTTTTCTGCCTCCACCCACTCAGGCAATGAATTCAAGGTTCCAACCACCTTCTGGGTGAAGAAGTTCTTCCTTAAATATCCTCCAAATCTCTTACCTCTCACCCTTAATCTGTGCCCTCAAATTTTAGACACCTCTGCCATGGGGAAAACTTTCTCACTATTTACCAACTTGCCTTGGATCCTATGGGCTCAAACGTTTTGATAAGTTTCAAATGTGAGACTTTGTCAAATGTTTTACAGAAATCCATGTAGACTACCTCACGGAACTGCCCTTAATGCATTTTGTTACCTCAGAAAAATTCAGTCAGATTGGTCAGACAGGATTTCTTCCTAATAAAACCATGCAACCTTTGATTAATCCATGCCTTTCCAAGTGTATATTAATCCTGTCCCTCTAAATTTTTCTAATAATTTCGCAATCATTGACGTTAGATTCACTGACCTGTGATTACATGGCTTAACCCTCACCTCTTTATACTTCATTTCCCTCTATCTTTCAGTCCAAATGAAGGGTCTCGACCCTAAACATCGACTGTCCATTTTCCTCTACAGATGCTGCCTGACCTGTTGAGTTCCTCCAGCATTTTGTTTGTTAACCCTGATGCCCTTGTTGAATAAAGGTACCAAAATTGCTGTCATCCAGTTATCTGGCACCTCACCTGTGGCCGGTGAAGATTTAAAAATCTGTGTCAGGCCCTAGCAATCTCCTCCCTTGCCTCTCAGAGCAACCTGGGATATATTTCATCAGGCCTGGAGATTTGTCCACCTTTAAGTCCATTAACACATCTAATATCTCCTCTTTTTTAAGGATAACACGTTCAAGGATGTCAATGTCTCCCTGAATTCTCCAAATAATGTCCTTCTCCTTCGTGAATACAAATGAAAAGTATTAACCTTAGACCTCACCTATGCCCTGTGGTTTCACGCACAGATTGCTTCTTTGGTTCCTAATGGGCCCTATTTTTTTCCCCTGGCTCTTCTCTTACCCTTAATATACTCATAACATACTTTGGTATTTTCCATAATCTGGTTCACCTATGATATTTTGTGCCCCTTCTTTGCCCTCCTAATTTCTTTTTCAAGTAGCCCCCCCGACCTCTGTACTCCTGAAGCGCCTCCCCTATTTTCAGATCTCTATGTCTGCCATATATTATCTTTTTGTTTAATCCAGACCTCAATATTCCCTGGCAACAAGGAACTGGCTGTCCTTGCCTTTCAAAGTCATTATTTTTACTTTTGAATGACCTCCACATGTCCAGTGTAGACCTTCTTTCCTTCTCGCTGACCATCTTTATCCCTTTCCATATTCCCTTGAAACTTGCAGAGTTATGATCAATTTCTCTAAAATGCTTTCCACTGACACTTCAATAACTTGCATTCCCTAAAATTAGGTCCTGCACTGCCCCTTTTCTAATAGGACTATTGGTGCTGGCAAAAATGCTTGAGACTATTATAAAGGATAATAGAAAATGTAGAAAATATCAATGCGATTAGACAAAGTCAACATGAATTGTTGAAAGGGTAATTATGTCTGTGAAAATTACATAATCTTTTGAGAATGTCACATGATAATAAAGAAAGAATGAGTAGATAATCTACTTGTTTTCTCAGAAAGCTTTTGATAAAGTACCACATAAAAGGTTAGTATGCAAAGTTAAATGGGTAGTATTGGAGGCAATGTATTGGCATGGATTGAAAATTGGTTGACTGACAGGAAACAAGGTGGGAATAAATGGATTATTTTCAGGGTGATGGGCAGTAACTGGTTTGGCACCACCAGGATCAGTAGTTGGACCTCAGCTATTCATGTTTGGATGAAGGAACCAAGTGTAATTGTTTCCCAATGGCATTAAGTTGGTTGGAATTGTGAAGAGGTTTTAAGGTGCCTTTGTTAGCTTGAACAAGTGGCCAAAAAACTGATGTTATCCATTTTCATAAGAAAAACAGAAAGGTGATATATTATTTAAATACTATTAGATTAGGAAGTGTTAATGTATAAAGAGACTTGGTGTCTTTGTACACTGCACTGAAAGCAAACAGTTAAGAAGGCAAATCGTCTTCATATAACAGAATTTGGGAGCTTGGGTGAGTCTTGCTACAATTATACAGGGTCTTGATGAGACTACACTTGGAGTACTGTGTGTAGTTTTGGTCTCCTTACTTTAAAAAAATATACTTGCAATAAGGGGAGTGCATCTGAGGTTCACCAGACTGATTCCTGGGATGGTGGGACAGCTGTATGGGAAGAGATTAAATCAATATGAAGTAAATATGTATTCACTCTGGTTTCAAAGAGTGTCTAATTGAAACTTACAAAATTCTGACAAGGCTAGTCAAACTGAACAAGGAGAAGATGTTTCCCCTGGCTGAGTTGTCTAGAGCAAGAGTCACAGTGTTAGACGAGGGGGCAAGAGACTTGGGACTGAGAGAATTAGAAATTTCTTCACTCAGAGGGTTGTGAAATGGAATTCACTGGTGCAGAGTGTTTGAGAGGTCAAGTCACTAAATATTTTTTCCAGGTAAATTTCTGGACACAGAAGTCATCAAGGGATATGAATATGATATTGAGATATGGCATTGATCAGCCATGATTGCATTAAATGGAGGATCTGGATCAAAGAGCTGAATATGGCCCACTCCTGCGCCTTTTTTCTATGTTTTTATGATCCGTCCACAGTACAGTGCTGCCTGCTGAAAATGTCTGGCAGTGTGGATTCCCTGAAGATGAAGGAATCTTGGGAGTTGTCAGAAAGTGTGGAATTCACCATCAATAAAGTTCTCATGCTCCACAAACGGTTGAATCTATACCATGTTATAATTTTCTTCTATTATTATGCAGCCTGTCCTTATCAATGCATTCCTATGTACATTGCAATGGAAGACATGATTTATTTTAAGAACATAGCTGATGTATTCCACAACAAAATGTCAAAATGCATCACAAAACAACTATTCCAATAGATCAGTGATGGAAAAACAACACAGCAGTATAATCAACTGGGAAATTTCCACTGAAAGTGCCTTAATTTCTTCCTTTGTGCGTTTTTTCCTCTCTATCCCCCAGTTTCATTCCATGTTTTATTTAGTTTATTAACTCTTATTTGTCTGAACACCATTGGCTTAGAATATAATCACCCAAGTGGCTGCTTCCACATCTTCATATAATAGACAACAACATTGGGCTCTATTATTGGCAGGGCTGGCACTTTTGATACTTGAAGCAATAAACTAAGGCAAGCATTAGGGATGGTGGAATATTTGATTTAAGTGATTGATGACTTAATGGTGCTGTGCCCATCTGAGACACAAGTTAGTGTGGATTGTTGTGCAGTGATAAGATGCTACACAGTGGGAGCAGTTCTTGTTGAGCAGAAATACTAGTAAAGGCATGTTTCTGAGTTGTAAACGTCTGTGTATGGTAATTTTATGTGAGATGTAATGTAGCAGATATCCAGTGTCAGTTGTAATTGTGGATGTGAGGTGAATATTGTACTATTTTGCATTGGTTGGGTGTTGGCCAATAGATGGTAAAATAATCCATCAAATGTCTTCAGTACCATCTCCCCTTTGCACAGAATCCCATCTTTTAACACACACACACACACACACACACACACACACACACACACACACACACACACACACACACACACACACACACACACACACACACACACACACACACACTCTCTTTGTCAGCCAGTAGTGAATATTTTAATGATAGGTTGATGATAGGTATAAAAGGAAAAGCAGAAAATGTGTAGCGGATTTGAAAAAATAAATAAAAAGTATACCATTCTGGAATAACATCTTTAAAAAGCAAACAAAATTGTAAATGCTGGAAATCTGAAATTAAAGTAGAAAATGATGAAACTACTCAACAGATGAGGCACCATTTATGGAAAGAGAAACATTCATTTGTTTCGGGTTGATGAACTCAGACATTACTGTTTCTCTGTCTGCGGATGTTGCCCGATCTGCTAAGTATTTCCAGCATTCTGTTTTTAGTTTCTTTCTTTACCCCATGACAGCATTATGGCCCATAACTGCTTACAAATCTGTTCTATGAATCTGGCATCAATAATATTTCAATTAAATAGCTACACAAGTAATGTCTAAACTCCTTGAGAGAGTAATCTTATCAATGTTGTACAAGTATAGACACCACTGCATCAGCAACAATGCTTGCAGGTGCTCCTTGCATCTGTGCAGGATGCAGTGATGTCAAAATAATTTATTGGTGCCCCTCTGTGTCTCTCACAACAGGCTGAAAACTCTTGTGCTTGTGTTAACAATTTTCAGTAACTATGGAAGGGTTACTAATGACCCCTTATAGATCATCCATATCTGTGGAGGGGACTGTAAAATAAACAAGGGAGCAAAGCACATGCTCAATGATCAGGTCAATGGTTGTTGATGCAGGGGCAGGAGACATGGATGTAATTTTTTTATATATATACTGCATATTATATATGTCAATGGAGATCTCATCAGAGTCTATCCTAAGTGGGTTGAGGATTTTTAATATTCAGATTGCATTATGGAGTGGGTAAATCATCAATGTCTGGCATTGAAATTCTGTCAGAATGCATATTCCTATGCGCTATGTAATTGAATTTTTTTAAAAGCCTGCCTCACGAGCCTGATTGAATTCTTTGAGGATGTGACAAAGCACATTGATGAAGGTAGAGCAGTGGATGTGGTGTGCATGGATTTTAGTAAGGCGTTTGATAAGGTTCCTCATCGAAGGCTCATTCAGAAAGTCAGGAGGCATGGGATCCAGGGAAACTTGGCTGTGTGGATTCAGAATGGCTTGCCCATAGAAGACAGAAGGTGTTGGTAGATAGAGCATATTCTGCCTGGAGGTTGGTGACCAGTGGTGTTCTGCAGGGATCTGTTCTGGGACCCCTGCTCTTTGTGATTTTTATAAATGACTTGGATGAGGATATGGAAGGGTGGGTTAGTAACTTTGCTGATGACACGGAGGTTGGTGGTGTTTTAGATAGTGTAGAAGATTGCTATAGGTTACAATGGGACATTGATAGGATGCAGACCTGGGCTGAGAAGTGGCAGATGGAGTTCAACACTTTGGAAGATCGAATTTGAAGGCAGAATACAAGGTTATTGGCAGGACTTTCAGCAGTGTGGAGGAACAGAGGGATCTTGGGGTCCACATCCATAGATCCCTCAAGGTTGCCGCACAGGTTGATAGGGTTGTTAAGGAGGCGTATGGTGTGTTGGCATTCATTAGTCGGGGTATTGAGTTCAAGAGCTGTGAGGTAATGTTGCAGCTCTGTAGAACTCTGGTTAGACCACACTTGGAGTATTGTGTCAGTTCTGGTCGCCTCATTATAGGAAGGAGGTGGAAGCTTTAGAGAGGGTGCAGAGGAGATTTACTTGGATGCTGCCTGGATTGGAGAGCATGTCTTATGAGGATGGGTTGAGTGAGCTAGGGTGTTTCTCTTTGGAGCAAAGGAGGATGAGAGGTGACTTGATAGAGGTGTACAAGGTGATAAGAGGCATAGGTTGAGTGTACAGTCAGAGACTTTTTCGCAGGGCAAAAATGGCATGCACGAAGGGGCATAATTTTAAGGTGATTGGAGGAAGGTATAAGGGGGCTGTCAGAGGTAAGTTTTTTACACAGAGAGTGGTGGGTGCTTTGAATGCACTGCCAGCAGAGGTTGTGGGGGCAGATACAGTAGGGACATTTAAGAGACTCTTAGATAGACATATGAATGATAGAGAAATGGGGAGCTATGTGGGAGGGAAGGGTTAGATAGATAATAGAGCAAGATAAAATGTCGACACAATATCGTGGGCTGAAGGGCCTGTACTGTGCTGTAGTGTTCTATGTTCTATGAAATTGGATACTTTGAGAACTTGCATAATTTTGAGCTGGGCATCTGGTGGAACGGCAGGAGATTAGGGAGAGAAGGCCTTTGTCTCTGAATGTATGTATAAAAGCATAAAGCTTATTTTACTGTGTACAATGCTTTAGGCCTCGTGCAAGAGTACATTGAAGCCTGGGCACCTTGCACAAAACTGGTGCAGGCTCCTTGTACAGCATGGGTTTAAGATATGTTATAACATTCACTGCAGTTTCTAAGCCTCTGTGGTTTCTTTCTGAATCTCAACATCTGATACACTTTAGTACCATTAGTTCCTACCATCTAATTATTTTCCCCGTGCAACATTGGGCTGTGTTCAATGTAGATCTTAAATAATATTGCAGAATAACATACTAAACCCAAAAAACATCTCCTCATTATATTCCATTTATTAATTAGGAAAATTAGAACATAGAACAGTACAGCACAGTAACAGGCCCTTCAGCCCACAAAGTTGTGCCAAGGTAATTAAATTAGTAATTAAATGCCTAACTAAACTAATCCCTTCTGCCTACACAATGTCCATATCCCTCCATTCTCTGCATATTCATGTGCTTATCTAAGAGTCTCTTGAATGCCCCTATCGTATTTGGGTGCACCACCACCCCTGGAACTGATTGCAGGCACCCACCACCCTCTGTGTAAATAAAAATCTTGCCCCGCACATCTCCTTTGAATTTACCCCCTCTCACGTTAAATAAATGCCCTCCAGTATTAGACAATTCGACCCTGGGAAAAAGATACCAGCTGTCTACTCTATCTATGCTTCTCATGATCTTATAAATTTCAATCAGATCTTCCCTCAGCCTCCGCCACTCCAGAGAAAACAACCCAAGCTTGTCCAACCTCTCCTGATAATCCAGGCAGCATCCTGGTAAACCTCTTCTGCACCCTCTCCAAAGCCTCCACATAGTTCCTATAATGGGGAGACCAGAATTGAATGCAATACTCCAGTTGTGGCCTAACTAGAGTTTTATAAAGCTGCAACATAACTTCCTGACTCTTGAATTCAATACCTCAACTAATAATGGCAAGCTTTGGGAGAATTATGAGAGTTTTTATTTCCAGCTGCTTACAGTAGAAAAAGTTCTATAACAGGATCACAATTTTGTAAAATCTACCAATTTGGTTAAATTCTCCCAATATTATGCAAAAGGTGTTCTTGAAATTAAATAGAAAAAATATTGTATTTGAATTATACAGATAGTGAATCATTTCTGAAGGCAAGGTAAGGTGTCTTGCATAACAAATTAACAGTAAAAATATTTTGATCATAAAATATTTTGCATTTAAAGTAGTGGAGAGATTTTCTTATAAAAAGAGTATCCTGATGGAACTTTCAGCATTAATAAAAAGTTCTTCATTAAGGATTGGAATTCTAAGCTGCCTATCAGCATTAACATTTTTTCACACGGTTTCTTTTGCTCTTGGATATTGATTTAATAGCTTGATCAAAAATCATTGATTGCCATTTGTTGATATCTCAGTTTATGAACATGCATGATTTATGCCAGCAGAGATCATCAGTAATTCACCACCAGCAACTTAAATACACATTTGCCAATACTGTTTGCAACTTAATTTACTTCATCTCTGGGTTGTATATCTGATTGACAGTGATCTTTGTTATTTTAACCTATTCACTTATAAAAATTCAAAAGCTTGATGTGAATGCATAGCTAAATCAACATGCCCTATTTCAGGGAATATAGTATTAGTTTTCGTCCCTTTCATAAACCTGGCCTCCTTCACACTCATTTAATTTCCTTTCTTATCCAATAACCTGGTTGAAACTGGCTGTATAAAACCTCAGTTTCACCTAGATCTGAGTTTCAAACACTAAAACTCTTTACTATAAGAGAAGATGATTAACAGCAATATAAATTGCATTTTAATGAAGTCAGAACCCTTTGTGTTCAAATCTTCAATGGCATAGTTAGGTTCCAATCTCCTAGAGAAACCTAGGCTACACCTTCCAGAGCTGCTATTTCATTGCTGTCCAAAGGAGTGCTGGAGCTGGCAAAAAAAACATTCTTGGTTTCTTGTGTTCTGCTGCTTTTGTACATTTTATAAAATACCATCCTCTTTAGCATACATTTACTATTGTGCTGTTCCCTTCTACAAATTGGATTATTTAGAGGTAAAACTTCAGCTCATATCAAAGGGCTTGTAGTTATTTTACCTACTATGCCATTTCCAAACAACTACAATTACTCCTTTCTCTCTGAACATAGAATTATTTTGTGTGATATGTTGTAAAACAAAAGGCCAGTCGGTCAAAATGCCACATTCCATTTATTGCCACACCTTAGTTCTGAATGGCTACACCTGTTCCCCCATTTCTTAATCAAAAATAGCACAATGATGCTGCTCATTTGCTAGCTACCTGCAAGATAGATTGCAGATGCTACATCTTGGAGAGATGCCACAAACTTTGGCATGAAACAGTGGAATAAATTCACTCAGATAAGGAACAACACTCAGATAAGGCTGCTCTGGAAGGTCAGATTGCATGGGATCCAGGGAGAGCAAGCTAACTGGATACAGAATTGGCATGGTGGTAGGAGGCAAAGAGTGATGGTGGAAGGTTGTTTTTTTGGATTCAAGGCCTGCGACTGGAGGTGTTACTCAGGAGTCGATGCTGGACGACTGTTGTTTGTCATTTACACCAACGATTTGGATGAAAATATACAAGGCATAGTTAGTGAGTTTACAGATGACACTAAAACAGGTGGTGTCGTAGACAGAGAAGAAGGTTATCAAGGATTATGGCGGAATCTTGATCAGCTGGGTAAGTGGACTAAGAAATGGCAAATAGAGTTTAATTCAGATAAGTGTGAGATGTTGCATTTTGGGAGGTCAAACCAAGTAATGGTAGGGCTCTGGGGAGTGTTGTAGAACAGAGGGACCAAGGAATACAAATACATTGTTCCTTGAAAGTAGCATCACAAGTAGACAAGGTGGTGAAGGCGGCTTTGGCACACTAGCCGTCATCAGTCAGGGCATTGAGTGTACTAAGTTGGAATGTTACTTTGCAGTTGTACAAGACTTTGGTGATGCTGCATTTGGAGAATTGTGTTCAGTTTTGGTCACCCTGCTATAGGAAAGATGCCATTAATCTAGAAAGAATGCAGAAAAGATTTAAAAGGATGTTGCCAGAACTCAGAAGGGACTGGATTATAGGGAGAGGTTGGGCAGGCTGCGACTTTATTCCTTGGAGCATAGGGGACTGAGGGGTGATCTTATAGAGGTGTATAAAATCATGAGGGCCATAGATAGGGTGAATGTACACAGTCTTTTTCCAAGGGTTGGGGAATCAGGAACCAGAGGGCATAGGTTTAAGGTGAGAGGGGAAATATTTAATAGGAACCTTTTACACACAAAGGGTAGTATGTATATGGAATGAGCTGCTGGAGCAAGTGATTGAAACTGATACAATAACAACATTTAAAAGACATTTGGACAGGTACATGTATAGGAAGGGTTTAGAGGGATATGGGTCAAATGCAGGCAAATGGGACTAGCATAGATGGGCATCATGGTTGGCATGGATGAGTTGGGCTGAAGGGCCTCTGCAAGTGATAGCTTTTGGCATTACTGGTCAACAGATGTACTACACTAAGGAATAAAGTCTACAGGAGAAGACTGAATCATCTGAGGAAGATTAGTGTTAGTCCAGAAGAATGAGAAAAATTTAGAAACTTGCAAAGGGTGACTTAAAAAAGGGAAAAAAATAGATCATGAGAGTAAGCAAGCAAGTAATATAAAAACTAACACTTGAAGCTTCTTCAAGTGTATCAAAAGGATGAGACAGGTGAATTAATATTGGATAATAAGGAAATGGCAGCATCTTTGTACATATCTTCATAGTAGAGGGCAATAAAAGCAACTTAATAATAGTAGAAAATCTGGGAATAAAAAGGAGGAAAGAACTTAAATTTATCACCATCACTAGAAAAAAGTGCTAGGCAAACTAATGGGGCTTAAGACTGACACAAATCCTCTGGACCCAATGTTCTATATCCCTGGTGTCAAAATAAGTGACTGCAGGGATACAAGTTGCACTGTTTGTGATCTTCCAAAATTTCACTGGTTCAGGCAAGATCCAAATGGATTGGAAAATCACAAATGTAACCCATGTCCCTCTAACTCCATACATGAAAGGCAGAAGACGGAAAGCAGAAAACTATAGTTCATTTAGCTTGACATCTGCCATCAAGAAAATACTGGAATATTATATAAAGGGTGACACTCAGAAATGATGTCATAAAGTTAGCATGGTTTTATGAAAAGGAAATCATGTTTGGCAAATTTATTAGCTTTTTTGAGAGCATAAGGACCCCAATAAATAATGGGAACCAGGAGATGTAGTACACTTGGACTTCCAGAAGACATTTGATCAGTTAAAAGTTTGAAATGCAAGGTAAGAGTTCATGGCATGGAATCTAATATACTAGCATGAATATAGGATTAGCTAACTAAGAGATAACTGAGAGTCAGGATAAATGGGTCATTCTCTTGTTGGCAAGCTGCAACCTGTTGGCAAGCTGTAACTGGTGAGATATCACAGAGATCAGGGCTGGGACCTTAAATACTTACAATCAATGTTATTGTCTTAGATGAAGGGGTTAAGTGTATTGCAGCCAGATTTGCTGATGATACAAAGATAGGTAGGAAAGCAAATTGTCAGGAGGATGCAAAGCATCAGCAAAGGGGCATAGACAAATAATTAGGAAGTCAATTGAAACATTGACCTTAATTGTAAAGGCAATAAAATATAATAGTAGGTACAGTTGCACAGGGCAATGGTGAAACCACACCACAGGATGGCTATTCTTGTAAACTTACAGCCAACAATTAAGATGATGATTTTGGTAGGATTGCAATTAAAATTCACCTTGGAAGCTCAAGATCTGTGTGGTGCAAATTTCTGATGCCTTTGTAAATGGGCAACAAGTTTGAAGTTCAACTGCCTGAATAGCATTGGCTGATTAAATGACTATTCTGCTTATGTTCCAAGAACTGGTGAACTTCACAGTGCTTACAGTTCTCAGGCAGCAGTTAGATGTGATTCAGGCCCCAACATTGCTTGAGACTCATATTGTGACCTATGAACAGATGGAACAGTTGCTTGTCAATCTTGCAGCTATTTTGGTTGCATCTTGAAAGACACTCCCAATCTGTGTATCTCATGCAGTTTTTACTATTCCTCCTCCTTTCACAAAGCTGTGGTATATAAAGTCTGAACTCCCCTCTATCTGCCACCGGAACCATTTCACAGTGATTTCCTTCCTGTTCACTTCCTCTTTATACTGAAAACCTATATCCATCAAAGTGCATTTCAAGCATCTGCCCAGGAAAATTCAGTTTATTATTTTTGAATGCCCTTCTTTAGAAAGAATGACAAGGCCGTGGCTAGGATGCAAGAAGATGTAGTTAAAAAGTTATCAAGGGTAAGAAATTAAAAATAAAGTTAGGAAAAGATTTGGTGGAAATGTTAAAAATTATGAAACGTTGGGAAAAAAAATTCATACTGATCTGTGAGTTAATAGAAAAAGGAATTCATCTGAGGTAATGCATTTTGGGATGTCAGATAGTCCAGACAAGTGTGAGGTAATGTACTTTGGGACATCAAATACTAACAGGACATATACAGTAAATGGCAGGGACCTCAGTCGTGTTGACGTGCAGAGGGACCTTGTGTTCATAGCTCCCTGAAAGTGGGAACGCAGATGGATTGGGTAGTGAAGAAGGCATTCGGCATGCGTTCCTTCATAGCCTGAGGCACTGAGTATAAGAGATGTTGTGTAGCAGCTGTACAAAACATCAGTCAAAGTGCACTTGGAGTACTGTGTACAGTTCTGGTTGCCACATTACAGGAAATTTGTGATAGCATTAGAAAGATTGCAGAAAAGACTCACCAGGATGTTGCCTGGAATGGAGGGCTTTAGTATCAAGGAGAGATTGAATATGCTGGGTTTATTCTCACTGAATGTAGGAGGCTGAGGGGTGACCTTATAGTGGTTTATAAAATTATGAGGGGCATAGATAGGATGAATACTCAGTCATTTTTCTAGGCTAAGGTAGTCAAAAGACTGGAGGGCATAGGTTATAGACATTTTACAGATATAAATGTAAAAGTGCAAAAGAGTATCATTATCTAATTCCTAGAAAGTGGCCTCCTCCTGTGGTGTAAAGTTCTATCCTTTCAGTACTGCAGCATTATCTCAATCTGCTCCTACCAAAATGCAATGCTGCAGAATTCTATATTGACAATTTTTGTTGAACTTTCCAATATCCTCCTTGCAACTATCCTATCTTCTCTCTCTGTAAATACTTAATACCAAAAATACCTGCACTATCTATATTGTTGTTGCTAAGACCAATTAATACATTACCATCAACTGACTTATTAATCTAGAGCAACAAACGCAAAATATTGGAGGAACTCAGCAGGTCAGGCAGCATCTATGGAAGAAAATGAACAGTTGACATTTTGTGTTGAGACTCTTCATCAGGACTGGAAAGGAAGAGGGTAGAAGCCAGAATAAAAGGGGAGGGGGAGGAGCACGAATTGGCAGGTGATAGGTGAGTCCAGGTGAGAGGGAGAAGGTAGGTGGGTGGGGAAGGGGGGATGATAGGGAATACTGGGAGGTAATAGGTGGAAGAGGCAAAGGGCTGAAGAAGAAGGAATCCGATAGGAGAGGACCGTAGACAATGGAATAAAGGGAAGGAGGTGGGGAACCAGAGGGAAGTGATGAGCAGGTAGTGAGGGGGGGGAGGGGAAAGCGAAGGGGTGAGGGGGCCACAGGAATGAGGGAAAACAAGGGGGGGGAGGCAAACACAGGGTAGTGGTTAACGGAAGTTAGAGAAATCGATGTTGATGCCGTCAGGTTGGAGACTACCAAGATAGAAGATGATGTGTTGCTCCTCCAACCTGTGTCTGGCCTCAACATGGCAGTAGAGGAGGCCGTGGATAGACATGTCAGTGTGGGAATGGGAAATGGAATTTAAATGGCTGGCCACTGGGAGATCTTGCCTGTTGCAGCGGATGGAACGAATGTGCTCAACAAAGCAGTCAGCCAATCTGCATCGGGTCTCATCGATGTGGAGGAGGTCGCACTAGAAGCAATAAATGACACCCTCAGATTCGCAGGTGAAGCGCTGCCTCACCTGGAAGAACTGTCTCCACATGCATGCAGCGTGAAGTTTGTTGGTAAATGGATCTGCCTAGGAAGTTCCAAACTCACAGAATGATACTGGCAGATGTATATTTTGCTGTGCTCATTTGGGGTTTCTCCATGGAGCTGCAGCAGGGCTCAGATTCCCAGCATTTATTACTGGGAAAGCAACAGGTTTGACCTAGCACAGGACCAGGACCCCATTGATTTCAATAGAAATTATTGGGATATGTAGAAAATCGAAAATTGAAGGCAAATTTCTTCTTTTAAAACTATTTACACTTTTCTTTAGTTTGTCTTTAGCTGATTTTATTTAATTCACTTTTAAGTCATTTTAAATGTTTCTGACCATTGCAGACATTCAGAAACATTTAAAACCCTTGCCTCTTTTACAGCCCACAAAGTAATGAAACAGGCCTTTAAGAGGTGTCAAAGGTTTTCAGGGAAAGTTGGATGGGGGTCTTCTGTTCTGAGGCCCTGCCACCCCTCAGTCCTTGTCATTGGAGAGGCTTTAGGCCAGTGAAATTGACTCTGCACATCTTGAGCAAGTTGAGTTCTGATGGCGGATCTTGACCTAAAATGTTAACTGATTCTTTTTTTGCAGATGCTGCTGACCTGCTGAGTGTTTCCAATGTATTCTGTTTTTACTTAAGCTGGAGGTGTTCACAGGTGGTGATTGCAGATGTCTGGTTCATGCCTGCACCTTAAAAATTCAACTCCAAGTTCTTGTATTTAAATCTCTTCAATCCACTACCCCATCTTATCTCAGCAACCTCCTCCAATCTTTCCATTCATCTTATTACTCATAAAGGCTCTCAGAATCTACCCTTGGAGTTCCCTCCAAGAACCCTTGTGCTTTTATTTATCTTGTTGCCTTTAAAAGTTTTGTAAAATCCCTCTTTTTGAGCTGCTTTTAAGCCACCATTCCTAACTCTGCCACTATGGATTCAATTGCACTAATTTCTTATCTTGCTTAAAATACTTTAAGGTCCATTTAATTTAAACATAATCAAACTCTTACAGGTGGTGACAAAAACTTATGAATGTTCCAGCTAAAATACTGACTGAACCATCCATTCAATGAGTTTCATTGAGATCTGTTTGAGTATGTCACTTTGCATGTTGACAGTGCTACACTTGAAACTTAATACAGAATTTTCACTATCAAGGAAGCCTCAGTCAGATACATAATTACAATCCTTAAATATGCAACCCCTATATCTTAATTTACCATGTCTTTTCTCACATTCTCAGCTAGCTTTCTCCATATAAAGACCCAATCACGTCTGATTATTTGTTAAAGTTAGATGTAAATCAGTGATGAGTGATCTGATTCACTCATTTCTAATAATAATTCAGGACAACATTTACAAATACTTAAAAATGTATTGTATTTCATTTTATTTCATACAAAGACTGGAGATGTTATAGATTGCAAAGAACTGAATGGCTGGGTCATCTCTTTTATAGTGTCTAGTTACTTGCAGTTCAATACATTCAAAGCAATCTCAACAAATTCAGAATAATGACAATATAATATGTGATAAACATTATCATTGGAAAATGTATTACAAAATATTACCTTTTATGAAATGACTTATTTTCATAACCCAGTAAATTGGCTTATCCAAGAAATAACTCATATGAAATTAATATTCTGCTTTTTAGACTTGGTCATGAGTAATGAGGAAAGATTAATAAGAGATCTTGTGGTTCAAGATCTCCTAGGAGGTAATGACCACAATGTGGTAGAGTTCCAGATGCAGTTTGAGTGTTAACGTCACACAATCAAAACCCATCTTCATCTTAAATAAGGTCAAATATAATGGTATGAAGGTGGAGTTGTCTAAGATGAACTGGGAAAGTGAGATAGGTCTATAGATGAACAGTGGCAGACATTCAAACAGCTGGTCCATAATACTCAGCAGGAATTTATCCTAATTAGAAAGAAGGATTCCATGGTTAAGTGTTTTAATCTATGGTTAACCAAGGAGGTCAAGGATAATGTTAAATTGAAAAGTAGGCCAAAAAAATGGCAAGCGCTGGTTGTAAGCTGGAGAACTATGAAGTTTTTACAATCCAGCAGTGAAAGACTAAAACGCTCAGATAAAGGGACAAAGTTGATCTTGAGAGAATACTTAAACATAAAATCAAAACAAAGGGAGTTTCGATGGAAATATAAATAGGAAGAAGGTGGCTAAGGTAAGAGAATGAGGATGGTGAATTAATAATAGGAAACAAAGAAATGGCAGATGAGTAAATCAGTTTTTTTGCGTCAGTCTTCACTGGAAAACACTGCAAATATTCCCACAGAAGGTTTAATTTGAAATAACATGGAGGAACTTGTAAAAATCCCAATCACAAGGAATAAAGTATTTGGGAAAACTCAAAGGGTTTAAGGCGGACAAATCCTGGGACCCAATGGTCTACACCCAAAGGTTTTAAAGGAAGTGGCTGCAGAGATAGTGGGCCCATTGTTTGAAAGTTTTCAAAACTTGCTAAATTCCAGGATGGTAGCAGAAGATTGGAAAGCAGTCATTGTAACATGCTTGTTCAAAAAAGGAAGACAGAAGGTAGGAAACTGTAAGCAAGTTAATTCAACACCTATTGTTGACATGATACTAGAGTCAATAATCAAAGGGGAAATAGCTAATAATTTAAGAAAGCTGAATACAATCAAACCAAATTTGCACGAGTTCTTTAAGGATGTGATGGGGGAGTTGACAGAGGGGAACATGTAGATGTAGTGTATTTAGATTTCCAAAAAGCATTTGACAAGATACTACATAAGAAGGTGGTGCATTAATTAAGAGCCCAAGGTATTAGAGGAAGTGTATTAGCATGGATTGATAACCGGCTGTTACATAGAAAAGAAAGAGTTGAAATAAATGGGTCCTTTTCAGGCTGGAGGGATGTAGCTAGTGTAACTAGTTGTAACCCAGGCATCGATTCATAGCCTTCAATGTAAATTTTCTATTTACATTGATGACCTGGAGGATGGAATGAAATGTAAGGTTTCCAAGTTTGCCGATGATACGAAAATAGGTGTAAGAATTAGGGAAATTCATGGGACTGAAGGCGGATAAATTGCTGGGACCCATTGGTCTGCACCCAAACGTTTTAATGGAAGTGGCTGCGGAGATAGTGATGAGGACATTTGTGATTCTGCAATGGGCTACAGATAGATTGAGTGACTGGGCGAATAGAGTTTAATGTGAGGAATTGTGAGATTATACACTTTGGTGAGAGGAATCAAAAGGCAGATTATTATCTCAATAGAGAGTGAATGCAAATAAATGAAGTTCTGAGAGATCTAGGTGTTCTACTGCATTAATCAGAAGAAATTAGCAGGCAGGTCCAACAAGTGGTTAAGATAGCAAACAAAGGGAGTGGAATTTAAGAACAGGAAGGTTTTGAGGGGTGACCTTATTCAAACATATGAGATCCAAAGGGGACTTGACAGGGTAGATGTTAAGATGTGTTCACTTGCCGGAGAATCACAAACAAGATGACAAAGCTACAAAACAAGGGGCTAGACATTTAAATCTGAGGTGCATTGAAATTTTTTCTCTCAGATGTAGTGAATCTCTGGAATTCTCTGCCCCAGTGAATGGTGGTGGTGAGATCATTAGATGTATTCACGCTGGAGATAGATAAATATTTGAAAGATTGAGGAATTGAGGGTTATGGGAAACTAGCATAGATGAAGAATGGAGGTCAGCTTAGATCAGCCATTATCATATTGAAGACAGGGCAGGCTTGAGGGATTTGGTGGCCTACTTCTGCTCCTATTTTCTCATGTTCTTGATGTTTAGTAGATCCATTGCAGCAATATAGTTCAGTAAAGTTTACTATAAAGTGAACTGCAATATACAATACTTATTAATGCAGGCCTTCCTGCAGTATGGTGATGGTTCACGTCAATCCACTGCTCTATAGCGAATGCTCAATAAACTTGATAACCATTGATGCTTTCAGCCTGTTCAATATGTAATGCCTACCATCTGTTTCCACTAGATTATACAAACTATGTCAGCCGCCCCCTGATGGTGATGCTTGAAGATTCCTGCTTCAAAATTTAACTCGGAGATATCTGGATATCGATTCTTCAACAACAATTCAAAGAGTTTTCATTGTAGATGGTAGAATAATCCTGGCTTGCAACAAGATATTGCTGGGAAGTGCTGGTAAAATTTTCTCAGATAAAACCTCAGCCACTCAAACTGGAATAAATGCTTTTCTTCGCCACACTGAATGGACTCAAACCAGGGTGTTGTTTACTGAATTTCTTTTTCAAACCATAAAAGTTAATTATTGTAAATTTATTAAGCATAATTTTGTTTCATTAATTATCAATTTAAGAAGCTCGAGTCAGCTTGTATTTTTACAATCCTTTTAACTTTACCTTTAAAGTATTAAGCAATAATTTGTTGGTACAGTTTTGTATATATGAACAATTTCACTATTTAGGATGATATTATAACTGGCTATTTTCAGGCATAAGAACATTAACAAATGCATAGCACAGTCAGTCATTGTCCTAAGCTCTTTAAAGAAGGCCAAGTGTATGTGAAAAGACTGCAATATTACCAAGGGGTTCAATTGATTTGAGTAGCACAAACATAGTTTCATCTTATCACATCAAGGCTGAGTTTGTGTTATAAACTTAGTCCCAGTATTCAACATGTTATTTCTATATGATATGAAATGCATTGCTTTACAATGTAGTAAAAGATCACTGTCCCATTTTCATCTCTTGAGTGTGGAATCCTCTGTGGCAGTTTTTGTATTGTGAGATAGGAAAGAAGGGGTCTTGAAAGCAGCATCTGTATTCCTTCATATTAGCAAGAAGGGAATGTGATGCAGTTTTCTTTTGCAGAAAACTTACCATCTTGCCTATATTGTAAATACATAACACTTGAACATGCATTCATTCTTTTAAACTATATAATAAGTAAATGCATAAAATAAAAACTTTTACTGCGCTTTTCATTAATAGGAACTGATGTAGAAAACATTTACATTTGTATAATTAACAGTAATATCAGGTAACATTCTCTCAGGACTAAGACTTTTATTAATGTGCAAAAATAACTTAAAGGTCTTATTCTCGCTTGCGGGTCTTTTAAGTAATAGCTTTATACTATTATATCTACCAATTTAAATGTAACAATTTAATGCTTGTTTTTAAGCAGTTGTACATTATGATGAAATAGACAATCATATTCTAAGTAGCCAGGCATAGCTCTAATTTTGAATAATAAATAGTTATGTTTCCAGATAATTGGCTACTTGAAAATCTATCACTTTCAAATATTTGGATTTACCTTAGAGTTCATGGGCACGTACTCGAACATTCCAATATTCTTTTGTCCAGTCCAAGTTTATGGAACAGAATCATTTCACTTAGCTCATTGTCTGGGTTAGTGATATCTTACCACAAGGGCCATTGCTTGTGTCCCATTCAAGCATTAATGCAATGACCTGAATGGTCTCCTTCTGTACTGTAAAAACAATCTCCAACTCTGTGACTCCTATTTGTTATAAATACCCTTTACCATTTTTTTCTAAGCAAACATAAACCCACCCTTTTTGTTCCATTGAGTTTTTTATCAAGTTAAAAATTGGTGCTCTCCTTGTATTGATCGTATACTTCACATGACAATATCCTTCCCAAATTATATTTACTCCAGACTTGGACTTTGTGCTTCCTACCCAACTAAGATGCAATCGGCAGACAAGATTCATTGGATCTATTTATCCCTGTTTATGTACAAATCATGCAAAATAATTGTTTTAGACAAGTTTTGATGTTTTTGTGCCCATTACCTGTTGAAGTCCTGCCCATCAGAAAACTGGAGAGGCACTTCTTGTTGTGATTCACATTACCAGGGGTGTTATTTCCCCACTGTATCTTGACATCATCAGTGTGCACCACACTTGCCGACAAAAATTGGATCAATAGGTTGCAGCCTACAATATTGGCTGTTAACTTTCAATAAAAACAAATACATTGTACCAGAAGTTAGTGAATTAATGTGTCCCTGAAGGGACATTACATTTGTATTTCATAAATCTCCGCCTGCTCCAGTCATTTCAGTATATTAAAAATCTCATCATTGGTCATCCTGAGGCAGACCAAAGCATTGATGGCTTTGGGTCACAGATGTCTAGATTTGTGCCCCATTGTTGCAATTGCCTGCAGTGACTTAGAGCCAAAAGTGCCAGATGGAGAAGTCGGCTGGTCACTATGTCTGTGGGCAGGTGGGGGGAATTGTTGTAAAGTGCAATCTCAGTCTGCGGACCTGAGTGTTGTTACCCCCATCCTCTGCCTATTCCTTCATGATATTCCTATTGCTGTCAAAGAGACTATCATAGTATTGACTTGCTGCCCATAAGTCTGTATCTGGTTAAGCTGCCTACTTTATCAAAAAGTGTTAGATTTAATACTTCTGAAAGGTGGAAATCACAATAATTTTTTTAAAGCAAGAATGTTGTATATTTCCTTTTTTTCACCATGACATCCTATATTATGTTAGGATAAAACAAAGCAAACAATTAGTGCATCAAAAATGGGTGAAATCCTATTGCTAGAAAAACGTGTTGTTTTATTTTCCTGAGGATGAAATTCACGTTTCAAAGTGTTTAATTTTATTTTGTCTTATGTTAGTCTTCCTGTACCTTGCTCCATCTCTAAGCAAATAACTTGCTTTAAGTGTTAACATCGTTCTTTATAGCCAGGTACCTGATAAGCTGTTTCCAGAAACTGCTGCTACCTACAAATACATACATTATTAGGTGTTAACAACACCTACTTGAACATTTAATATTAAATTAATTCCTAATACATTACATATGAATGTTAAAATCAGATTTACATAACAATCTGAAATATTAATGTTGTGTCCTGGGTTAGCACTTTCCATGACCTAGTTTCCTTTAGGAGAAGTGACTGACCACCGCACAATTTCACTATAGCAAACAAACCCAAGTTGCACCACTTTTTAGAGCTATTTGTTGGCTCTGAAACTTTTATATAGTAATGCATTGTCTTTGATTTTTAGAATTTGTGGAATTACTGAATCTAATTTTAGCTTTAAATATTTGTCAGGAAACAGATGGCATTGATTTAGTACCCATTTTACACACTATCTGATCTTGCCTTCTGGCAGGTGGGATGCAGTTGGGTTCCTGTCAGTTTCCCACTGGATGAGTTAGAAGATAATTACATCCATGACTTCACAGGAATATTTCTTGCTAAGTATTTTCAATGACATTATTCCTGAATTTTAGTATGTCAAATTTACATAACTTTCAAATATGCATGTCAAATTTTAAAGAAACTTATAAACTTGATTTTATATAAATGTTGTGCTAATTAGTATTAACATTTATGGTTCATATTTTAAATATTTTAATCTTGCACTAACTTGTAGAAGGTGGAAGATGGTGTTGGGGAAAGGAAATAAGAAAAATATGGTTAGATTAGTTCTTGATGTAGAATCTGCCTGACACAAGACTTTGTTATACCTACATTCTGAAGTAAAATTCTAATCAAGATGGCAAAAGATAAGGGAAGCAAATGATGTCACATTTTTATAATATAATTTAGTGAACTAATAATTGAACCTGGGTCAGTCCTAGTCCATGTGGCTCAGAGATGAATCAGAGAGTACATTTACTATAAACCAATATAGTTTTGTCAGATTTGCCAGAAAGGTTGCAGTATATAACACTTTCTTTGGATTTTCTGTGGTGAAGGGGCTAAGGGATTATTACAATAAGAAATCTAAATGTTGGGTGTGCTGGGGGGGATAATTTTGTGAGAGTGCATTCTCTGAGGATTTATAATGAAATCTTTATGATCTTCAATTGTCAGACAGATAACACTGCAAAAATAATTAACTTTAAGTAGCAGAATTGTTTCTCTTACATTATTGTAACCTAAATTATAAGAGTTTATTTGTTCTCTGATAACTACATTCCCTATGCTAAATGGAAAATTGTTCAGAATGGAAGGTCAAATATAGAATCCAATTTCCTTCCATGTTCTTTGAATGCTTTAATATTTCGTAGAGTATAATGATTTCAAAAGATTCAATTTAGGCTTTGAGTATCCTCTGAACTGTTTAACTTCTATTGATGCAATGGTGCATTGTTTGGATAAAGCCATGGAGAAAGCTTATTCTGGAAATGATGAATGTTTCTGAATGTTATGAGTATGACTGTTAGAATGAAGGCTTTGAGTTCCTGTAATGTCTTATCACTGGCGATGTACCACAATGCATTTTAGTTCTATGTATATTGTATGACAATTTTTTTCCCCAGAAACTTAGAAACTGATGCCTGTGCACCTTTAAAAATAATTATCTTTTTCTCTGTAAATACATAATTACAGTATGCTGTGATATATTGTTAAATTATACTGACTATTTAATCGTACTTATATATTAAACATTTATTGCAGGAATGGGAACTGTATTTAAAACAAAACTATTACATTTTCTTTACATTTTAAGTATATTGTTGTAGAAATGCAATTAAATTCAACTGATATTTAAAATAAAATGTGCAGGATGCTATAATCACATGAGTTTTCTAAAAAAGCATCAACTATGGTTTAAAAAAATGCCAGTTTACAAAAATATAGCCTGGATTTCACAGATGTCAACAATGTAACAATGCTTATCATTGATCTGAAGGATGTTTCAGAAAGACCTTGATCTTTGTGGTGTGTATTTCATCTTTCCTAGCATCAATTTAGTTCACGTAATAGCTACAGGGGTGTCCCAGAGGGATATCATCAAGCAGGTTTAACAGGAAGCAAAGAGCTAAAATTTAAACAGACATTTTAAACATTTTACAGACAGTAAGTGGCATACAGATAAAATTAAGGTAGAAGTCAAAACATGATAACTAAAACATAGTTTTATAAAGTATGTTATAAGGATGAAATTTTGAAATTAATATTCAGGGAATAAAAATCTAGCCACAGGTTTGTTTTTTGAGGTCAGTGAGGCTGTTTGGCATTAATTTTGGCTTAATGCACCTTATTCAATGATATTTAAAAATTTGAATGATTTGTACAGAAAAAGGTTTATATATTGTTGCAGTTCTTGTCAAATGAATGTTTTCTAGTTGATTCTATCTGTAAAGCCTGCCCCCATGGAACCATGGGTTATCTCTACCGGAACCTTCAAGATTTCCACATTTAACACCACATGTGTATTGGTATTGGTTTATTATTGTCACTTGTACCGAGGTACAGTGAAAAACTTGTCTTGCATACCGATCATACAGGTCAATTCATTACACAGTGCAGTTGCATTAAGTTAGTACAGAGTGCATTGATGTAGTTTAGGTAAAAACAATAACAGTACAGAGTAAAGTGTCACAGCTACAGAGACAGTGCAGTGCCATAAGGTGCAAGGTCACAACAAGGTAGATCGTGAGGTCAGAGTCCATCTCATTGTATAAGGGAACCGTGCAATAGTCTTATCACAGTGGGGTAGAAGCTGTCCTTAAGTCTGGTAGTATGTGCCCTCAGGCTCCTGTATCTTCTACCCGATGGAAGAGGAGAGAAGAGAGAATGACCTGGGCGGGTGGGGTCTTTGATTATGCTGGCTGCTTCACCAAGACAGTGAGAGGTAAAGATAGAGTCCAAGGAGGGGAGGCTGGTGTCCGTGATGCGCTGGCCTGTGACCACAACTCTCTGCAGTTTCTTGCAGTCCTGGGCAGAGCAGTTGCCATACCAAGCCAGGATACATCCAGATAGGATGCTTTCTATGGTGCATCGGTAAAAATTGGTGAGAGTCAAAGGGGACAAACCGAATTTCTTTAGTCTCCTGAGGAAGTAGAGGCGCCGGTGAGCTTTCTTGGCCGTGGCATCTACGTGATTTGACCAGGACAGGCTGTTGGTGATGTTCACTCCCAGGAACATGAAGCTCTCAACCCGCTCAACCTCAGCACCAGTGATGTAGACAGGTGCATGTACACCGCCCCCTTTCCTGAAGTCATTGACTGGCTCTTTTGTTTTGTTGACATTGAGGGCAAGGTTGTTGTCATGACACCATTCCACTAAGCTCTCTATCTCCTTCCTGTACTCCTACTCATTGCTGTTTGAGATACGGCCTACAACGGTGGCATCATCTGCAAACTTGTAGATGGAGTTAGAGCAGAATCTGGCCACACGGTCATGAGGGTATAGGGATTAGAGTAGAGGGCTGAGGACGCAGCCTTGTGGGGCACCAGTGTTGAGAATAATCGTGCAGGAGGTATTGCTGCCTATCCTCACTGATTGCGGTCTGTTTGTTAGAAAGTCAAGGATCCAGTTACAGAGGGAGGTGTTGAGTCCTTGGTCTCGGAGTTTGGTGACAAGCTTGCTTGGGATTATCGCATTGAAGGCAGAACTGTAGTCAATAAACAATAGTCTAATGTAGGTGCCTTTACTGTCCAGATGCTCCCAGCTGAGTGTAGGGCCAGGGAGATGGTGTCCGCTGTAGACTTGTTTCGGCGATAGGCGAATAGGGTAGATACCAATGGCTGTCATCTGTGTTGTGTTTTGACTATATTTGTGGACAGTTCAGCCAATGTTAAAAATGCAAACTTTGAGTCATCATACAGAATATTAGCAAAATTTGCCACAGAACATTTAATTAAAAGTAGTTATTATTTTTAACTATGTTATAACTGTTTGTTGAGATCCAAATCTATAAAACAGTTGGCATGCTTCAATCTCTCCAGATCCTCTGTTGCAGTCATATTGGGGCTTAGAATACAATTCCAGTAGTGTTGTGGAGAGAACCCCTTAAAGACTGAGTATCTGACGATAAGCACAAGAATGGTGCATAGAATCGACCTACTGATGATTGTGACTCATGCATTAACAGCTAAAGGACAGCTTGTGTACTCAATATATGCAAAGACATTTTAGCAGGTTTGTCATTGGGATAGTGCATGTAACCGGCACCAGCATGAACATGTATGGGTTCAATGCATAGCAAATGTTTAGCTCTACTATTCAAGAACAATCCAATTTTTGGTACACAAAGAACATACTCAAGCTGCATAGTTAGCATTTTCATAGTAAAACAACTGCATATCTAAGAAGATCCAGGAGCTCCTACAAAAAAAAATGTAAAGATGATTTCATCTGCAAGGTTTCTTGGATAAAATCCGTTTCTGAAGCTCATTCTGGTATGTGCAGTTAACAATTTATTTAATGAAGTCTTGAAAATGGAGCATCACAGTATTTTCTGTGCATAATTGGAAGGCATATCATTTGAGCTCATAAATCACAAATTAATGTTTTCATAATTCAAAAGATCAGTAATCACTTTAGACATCACCATTGATCATTAACTCATAATAAGCAACTAATTAATATTCAGACTACTATTCAAAAATTGTGCTCTGGTAGACTGCACTAAAGTTATAGTTTGTCTCTGAAGGTCATGCTTGAAGCAGCTCATATTATAGGATAAAAGTTTTCTCTCTCTCCTAGGTGCAAAGATTCTGCTTGATAGTGTTTACAGATCCTTTTTCCACTACTAAAAGAACAAATTGGGGGCACTAAGTGAAATCGTAAAAATAATTATTATTGATAAATAATTTGTCACATTCATGCTGTGAAGACTTCATGTGATTTGAAGTTCACATATAGTATTGGGATAATGAAGAGCTTTATTTTATCTCTGATCTTACCTGGCATATGTTTTTTGATATAGTTTGCTGGAAAAAATTGTTGAAGAATATTCACTTTATTATCTCAAAGCACCTCACATTGATCAGTGCAAATGTCACCCCATTGAATTGATTGGGATTACTTTAACATTTTTTTTATTCCCAGATGGCTGATGACATTATTGGTAATCTCCTGGAGTGTAATTGAAAGGAAATACCAGTTTTATTCCACTTAAGGCTTGTATTTTCCTCCCATTTTCACATTATTTTACTTCTCCCATCCAGGAAACATTTCCAACTTGTGGCCTGTCAACTTGTCAAGGAATAACTGCCCATCAGGAATTGAAGTAGAGATCTATCACACCAGATCTCCCTTATACTGACTGCAACATTTTCACCATCACTTTTAGTTGCTTGGGAAGCAACTACGTCATAAAGATGGGAACAAACTATAACTATTCATAGAACAGCACAGTCCACCATGTCTGCACCAACCATGATGCCAGTCTAACTAAGCCCATCTGCCTACGGTGTGGTCTGTATCCCTCCATTCACTGTCTGTTCATGTGTCACTCAAAATGCCTCTTAAACTTTCTTTTTCAATCTTTTTATGAGTTTTCAAATTAATACAGATTACAAATCACCATTTCTGATCATGCACCATTGAGATTATCAATTAAATTACCAGATGTATCCTTTGATGTCAGACAATGGTGATTTAACCCTTCTCTATTACAAGACTTAGATTTCGTCCAATTTATTAAAGAACAGATTTCATTTTTCTTTTTAACTAATTTTACTGAAGAAATCTCCAGTGGGATAATATGGGATACTTTTAAAGCATATATCCGTGGTCAAATTGTTTCATATTCCTCTGGATTGAAAAATCGAACTAATAACAAAATGCCTCTTAAACTTTGCTATCGTATCTGCTTCTACCACCTCCCCTGGCCGAGTGTTCCAGGCACTTAACCATTTGGTGTGCAAAAAAAAACTTGCCCTGCACATCTCTTGTAAGCTTTCCCCCTCTCACCTTAAACTCATGTCCTCTGGTATTTGACATTTCCACCCTGGGAATAGAACTCTAGCTATCAATCCTATCTATACCTCTCAAGATTTTATATACTTTCATCAGGATGCTCAAAAGAGAAGGTTCCAAGTTTGTCCAACCTCCTTATAACTGATACGCTCCACTCCAGGCAATATCCTGGTGAACCTCTTCTGAACCATTTCCAGAGCCTCCACATCTTTCATACAGAGTGGAGGAAGGACGCGCACAACTGCGCACAATGCTCCAAATGTGGCCTAACCAAAGTTTTATGCAGCTGCAACATGACTTGCCAACTTTTATACTCAATGCCCTGACCAATGAAGGCAAGTATGCCATACGCTGCCTTTACTACTCTATCCACTTGTGTTGCCACTTTCAGAGAGGTATGGATTTGCACCCCAAGATCTCTCTGCACATCAATGCTCCTAAGGGTCCTGTCATTTACATTCTTTAGATAGCAAAGGCATGGACACATTTCCTGTTCCTAAAAAAATCAAGATCTCAATAACTGTTTTACAAAGCAAAATATTGTATAGCATTACACATTTTATGCAAGTAGATTCAAATATACAGTACATGCTCAGTGCCATTCTATTGCAGTTGCCAGGATTTTGTCACACATTATCCTACCAATGGCAAGAAATCCATTAATTGTACATGCTGTATCAGTGAATCACAAAGGTTTATACTACAGTAGGAAGGCATATGGGTCATTATGTCTTTAATAGTGGACAAAGAGCTATCCAGCCTAATCCCGCTCTCCAACTTTTCATTAATGGATGTGGGCTAAGGCACAAACAAGTGATCATTGGAATCCTTTTAAAAATATGATTGGAATCTTTTTTAAAATATAATTAGGATTTTTGTCTCTACCTCCATTGCAGTCAGTGAGTTTCAGACACCTGTCATCATTGGACTGATAAAGAATGATCTCAAACCCATCTACAAGTAATCTTAAATCAATGCTCTTAGTTGTTGACATCTTTGTTGAGGAAAATGGATCCTGTAAGATTTTGACTCCATCTCAGTATAACCCAAAAAGGTCTACAAAACAATGCGGTTCATTGTCCCATGAAGAAATAACAGTTTCAGCAATTATTAGAACACCTAATTATGCAAGACATACAAAATGAACATATGGCTGATGTTTGCCCAGTCAGGCAAGCAAGCAGCAGCATATTGTATGGTTCAGTTCTGGGAGCAAGGAATGGGGCAGAGAACAGCAGAGTCTTTGGTCATCTTCTTGAATTAATAAATTTATTAAGATAAGGCTAGCATTAATTCTCACCTCGAGGAATCTGATGGCCATACTCCCAAAAACTGCTCTCTGCTTTTCTAGTTGATTTCAGAGTTAGGGAAGATCTCTCAATCAATCATTTATTCAGATACAGCCCTCAACTCACTCTCCCATTTGTAGGAAGACTGGTAACAAGATGGACTTATCCCAAGAAACCACCCCAGGACACTTCTTGTTTGGGCATCAAGCTGATTTAAAAAAGGAAAGAAAAAAACAGGAGAGAGCAGACTAGTTAACCAGCAGAGAAACAGGCCCTTTGGCCCACCATGTGCATGCTAACCATCAAGTACCTATCTACACCAATCCCACTTGCCTTGGTGATATCTTAAGGGCAGTTAAAGAAAAGGAATGGACAGCACCATTCCCAGCCTTTCAAAAATGCTGCACACATTACCAAGGCCTGTTTCTGATTAACGTTCTTGCTCCACCAATAACTAATGTGAAAAATCTTTACTGCATTCTCCAAAACGGTGCTGACGTAGTCAAAGTGGCTGGTCAACCAATCAGGTTAAACCTCAGTGTATGTGGAAGTGTGTAAAAGAGAACTGGCCTTTTCACAAATGACAAATTCTTAACAATGTCATTGCAGGTGTTATTGATTGTAAACCTGTTCACACTTGTTAGCTAAAATACTATTTCTTACATCCTTCCTATCCACTCTGTCAAGGCTTCCCAAAATTTTATATCACTATTAAACCCCTCTGCAGAAGTCAGAAAGCAACCGCAGAAAGTTCAATCTTTACAGTTAAACTCTGCATCACTGGCAGCATCTGTGTAATTTCTACTATTCCTTCTCTGGTGTAATTCTTTCCTGTAATGTGGTGACCAGGACTGAAAAGCATACCCTACTATGCCTGTTTTTCATAGTTCTAGAATTATATATTTGCTCTTTTATTTTGTGCATGGCCTAGTATTATCCTGAATGCCTCAACAATCTTTTCTGCTCCCACAATCAATTTGTTCCCTCAGCTTATCATTCTTATTAACCAGAATTCATATAAAGCACTTTGAAACTCTCTTACTGCTTGTTTTCTAGCTTTTTTGCCTCTGCCTTCTAAACCCACTAGCTGATTCCCAGCCTTCTGCTTCCAGCTTTGATGCTCTTCATTCTGGAACTATGTACATGTGCCCATCCTCCTCCCCAACGGAGCTAAGCCCATCCCAACACCAGCAGCCAGTAAGGAATGAGAAGTGAAAATTTTCAGATGCTGGAAATTCTGGAGATACTCAGCAGGTTAGGCAGCAACTGTGGAGAAGGAAACAAAGTCAATGTCTCAGGTCCAAGACCTTTCATCAGAACTCATCACTGGGCCATTTCAGGTCAGTGACTTAAATGGTAGATGAAAATTTGTTATTGCAACCAATCACCCACCTGTTCCTCTGATTTCATTTCTTAATTTTTTTTTTCTAAATGAATCCCACTGAACATGCAACAGCTTCCACTCCTTCCAGTCACTTTGGGCTCTTGACCAAGCTCTTTATTTACCTGCTCTGCTTCAGTCTCTGATGAAGTCCTTTCCTGTGTCCTTCCTCCCAGCAAACATATTGGATGATTCTCAAGTACAAACTTCAGCCATTGTATAACAATTCCAGAGAAATCAGCACCTGGGAGCCCCACAATGATGGCCCTAAGAAACAGGAGGCTGCCCAGCTCAGTTAGAAACCTTATATTGTATGTAAATCAGCTGCCTTAATGTGTATGGGACACTGAAGGAATTTCGAAGGCCAATAGAGTCGACACTCTGCTCAGGAACCCCTGGCAGGCACCAACTTTTGCAGATCGGTCTAAAAGTTATTTTGGTATATGCAGGGGCAGCAGTAGTACTTTTCCGGGCCTTGTAAGGAAATCTGCCATTGCTGCTCATTCTCATGTATTTCTGAAGCTCTCTTGTATCTCTATTTGTGCCTCCACGGATGACATATTTATCTGCTGGCCTGATCTCTTGAGGGCCAAATGATATATGCCAGCTGTTTCAGACTGGCTACTCACTAAAAATGATGAGACGGAGGATTGGTTTTTAAAAGGTACAGGACCTACTCCCTGGCTGTCTCAGGGATTTAACTACCTGAAAGTCAAAATTACCTGGAGCTTATTTCCAAATATTGCAATTTATAGTTGAATAACAAGAAAGAAAAGCAGGATAGTAACACGATCTTGTTGCAGACATCCAGACGTCCACTTCCCCCTACACAGTCATCCACCCTTCACCATTTCTTCCATCTCTCTCCAAGAATATGTGACTGAGGATCCATCATCTCTCCCAGAGGTTTGACTCTGTTGCTGTAGATTGGTAAAAATATTTCCAGGTGTCAATATATAGCTCATACTAGACATAAAGATTGGAGCAGACACCACATAATTACATTCTGTTTGAAGTTATTTGTGGATTTCAGGCAGAATTAAAAATAGCACATCCAGCTGGAGGACAGGAATGTAAAAGGGCAACAAGCTGCCCGCTGGGCATTGAACTGTAAGAGATTCAAACACTTTAACAAAACGTGAGAGGAAGTCATTGAAATCAGCAGACCAGCTTAGCACAGTGCTTCCTTGGAAGCTGTGGCTGGCTGTTTACAATATGTCTAACCAGACACAATTATACGAACTTTTCCTGAACTGCATTACCATGCATGGTGTAGTTATTATTATACGACTGCTTCTGGCTATCTCCTTCGCTTGTACCTCCCTCCTCGTAGCCCTGTCTCACTTTATTTTTGGTATGCTTTACATGATTGAATGGCTGTCCTCCTTGCCACAGTTGTTCTTTAATAGACAATAGTGTCATTTTATAATTATTCTTAATTTAAAGGAAATTATACTGTTAAAGCAGCTAACTGTTACATCAGTTTTGGTGGGGTGATATACATGCCCCTAGGTAGCACAATAATTGAGGACAGCATTTAAACAATATAATTCAATGAGGCAAGTGAATTAAATATAAATAATGGTATGTACTCATTGTTTCTTATCCATCTCTCTGCTGTATTCTTATTGCCTTCTGTTTCCTTCTTTCACTAATTTAATATAGACTGGTTTCCATCCAATGGTTTTTGAATATATTTATATTTTTGTATCAATAATTTAAGTAATTTTACTAAATTAAAAACATAAAATCTTGGAAACACTCAGCTGGTGGCCAATAACTCTTGCAAGGGTAATTTTAATATTTGAGGTTATCAACCAGAAACAGTAAGCTTGCCATTTTAGACAGATGGCTGCCTCGTCTCCTGAATGTTGCCAACATCTTCAGAATTCCACCATTTATAGTATTTAGTGAGTGTTACTATTAAGCTTAAGATGTCAATAACACAGTGGCCTGGTTTTTGCATTGATATAAATGAGTGCCTCTTGTTTCACAATTGTTATTAAGCAGTAAATAGAAAGCAAAACTAAAACATTGGAACTTTGTTGCCAAGTTACCTTGCTACAATTAATAGCTCACTGATTGATTTGTAATCCTAAATCTACATAAAGCCATGAAGCTGCAGTACTTACTAAACATGGCAGAGAAGTCAGTAATGATCAATTTTTAATGGACATAATGTTATAATTTGTCATAGAGTCGTTATGGCACAGGAAAAGGCCATATGGCCCATTGAATCCATGCCAACTCACTATTGAGCAATCTAGACAGTTGCACTCCTCCAATTGTGACAAAATGCAACCAGTATCCCCTAAAGGACCCAAACACTGTGGGGAACTGGCAATGTATTGAATGGCAAACCCAGTTGACTTCATTGTTGCTGGGATGTGGGGTTATTTAAGGTGCTCTGGTTCCCTTTCTTTTTTTCTTTAACTAGCACTAATCCTGATTCTGGGAGTGGTAGCACGTAGGAACACAGGAATGGTCGTTAATGGAGGCAGAAAATAAAACTTTGTCACCAGGTGAGTTGTAACATCTTCTAAATATATATCTGTTAAAGCCAATCCATATTTCAAAGATCAATCTTACTTTCTGTATTAACTCTCTCACAGCCCCCACCCTTGCAGAATAGGACTCCCCCCCCACCAGTCCTCACCTTTCACTCTTGTCAATGTCTGCATTTAACATCATCAGAATCAGATTTATTATCACTGATATATGTCGTGAAATTTGTTGTTTTGTGGCAGCAGTACAGTGCAAGACAAAGACATAAAAATTACTATGTTGCAAAAATAAATAAATAGTGCAACAGAGGAATAAAGAGGTAGGGTTCATGGACTGTTCAGAAATCTGATGGTGGAGGGGAAGAAGCTGTTCCTGAAACGTTGAGTGTGGGTCTTCGGGCTCCTGTACCTCCTCCCCGATGGTAGTAACAAGAAGAGGGCATGTCCCGGATGGTGAGGGTCCTTAATGATGGATGCTGCTTTCTTGAGGCACCACCTCTTGAAGATGTCCTCGATGGTGGGGAGGATTGTGCCCGTGATGGAGCTGGCTGAGTCTACAACCCTCTGCAGCCTCTTTCGATCCTGCGCATTGGAGCCTCCATTCTAGGCGGTGATGCAACCAGTCAGGACTCCACTGTACATCTTACTTCATTTCCTTTGTATCCCCTATACTTCCCTCTCAGAAGTCTGATGGAGCCTTTTTCCCGAAGACACCCTAGTTTATACTCCTGTCACTCCAATTATGTGTCCCTTCCCCTTGCAGCTTCCCATTCAAACAAAGAATATGTAACATCTGTTCATTCACCACCTTGCATACCACAGTCCAATGGCCTAGACTACTTCCAAATGATTTATTTATACTTATTTTATCCTGGTATATTGCATTTGCCATTCACAATGTGGTCCCATCTTCTTTATGGAGGCTAAATGCTTAGGTCAGGTAATTGTTTTGTACAAGTACAGTCTTAACTTAAGCCTTGCCACTTTATTTCTTTGTCCCATTCTTTCTCTGATCTTGCTTTCCACAACCTTCCTCATAATTCAAGTGCAAGCTCATGAAATAACACCTTGGCTTCTGAAACACAAAATTATTACAGCCATCCTAGCCAACATTCCTCTCTCAACTGATGTTAATAAATCTCAATATTGTCATCACTATTTTGCTGTTTGTGTGAGCTTGCTCTGCACTCATCAACTGCTGAAATTCCTTCATTATAACCATCTCTACAATGTAAAAAGTTATTAATTGGCCAGAAAGTGCTTTCAGGTGCCCCGAGGTCATTAAAGATGTTATAAAAATGTAATTTCTGTTTAGGTATTTCACAGCTATTGGCCATAATATGGATTTCCGCAATCACTGCTTCCATTTTCCGCTGACAATTATTGATGAAAGTGTAGTGTGATCCATTCTCATTCTGCCCTAGTTGCTGAAAATTGACATTTGTCTTCAGACTGTTAATGCCATTTTCCTGGTATAACTCATGCTACTCTAAACTTAATCCGCAAAATAAATATGGTTATTCCTGTTTTTAATGTTTGATAAAGAGTTTCACCCATGTGAAATGACAAATAATGACAAAAAACATTGACAAAAAAAAGGTGATTATATTAAGAGGTGATCAGTGTGTGGATATCAATCTACACAAATCCAAGATAACCCTAACTCTTAAGGAATGATGTATTATGTGTTATGCAACTTTAATGAAGAGGGTTCTTACATTACGATGGAATATATTAATACTTGTGGGAGACACAAGCGACTGCAGATGCTGGAATCTGGAGCAAAAAAAACCAAACTTCTGGAGGAACTCAGCAGATTGAATATCATCGGTGGCGGCAGGCGGGGAGGAGGAATTATCACCCACCCGCTTCTGTCTCCCTCCCCCCTCCCGGTTCATCCTGTCCATCACCCTTCACCCCTTTTCTGTCGCCTATCACCTAGCGGCCCCTGCCTCATCCCGCCCCCTCTTTATACCAGCTGTCTTCCCGCTCCACTCTCAGTTCTGATGCAGGGTCTCGGCAGTTCATTTTCCCCAGAGATGCTTTTCGACCCGCTGAGTTCTTCCAGCAGCTTTTTTTTTGTTTCAGGCTCAGTTTTAAAGCGTCTCATACCTGTTAAAACAACGCTACAATCAACATCACAAATCTTTAAAGAACACTGCAGTCATCTGGTTCCTCAACTTTATATTGATGTTTTAAATCATGTGCAACCACTGAAAATATATACCTTCGACTTTAACGACGGGCAACGCATCGTTATTAAATTATATGATTCATTAAATGCCCTTTCGTCCAATTTACCTCAACGACTCTGCAAAGTAGGGAACCTGCATTCGCGACCAGGGCGAGAACTGAGCAATTTGCATTGCAGTACGGAGGCGGAGCTTTGGTGCTGGCGGATCTTTCCCGGTTTGGGAAAGAGGCAACCAAGAGGGGTCGGCCTTTCACACGCTATTGAGGCTGCCGGCCGATGGATAGAGCGGGCGGCCAATGGGCGCGCTAATCCGAATCCCACACTGGAATAACCAAACGTCGCTAGGGAGCAACCTAGAGACGCAACGCTTTGTGTTGACCGGGAAACAGCGAGCAACAATTTGAGCCCGTGTGCTGGCACAGCTCTTTCTCCGGCTTCCACAACTTCAAGTACAGCGATGTAATCAGAAAAAGTGCACCGTCGGCAAGTTACACGCGTGAAACACTAGATTTTGCGATTTTCTTTCTTTTTTTAAAAAGTTGACGATCTGAATTATTTTCAAACAATTTTGGATGTTGCAACAGTAACAAAACAATTCCCCCTCTCGGTGTTTGCTGCTCGGAGACAGGAGGATATTTTTGATGGCGTCTCAGCAGTCCAGAATTCAAGCCTATCTGGAGAAAAACAAGATCGGCCTTCTGTTCGAGGTATCGCAAAAATAATGGAAAAATATTTAACAAAGGGTGTAAAAAGACGGCACACGGGCATCGAAAGATGAAGAAAGTGGTCGTCGAAAACTAGAGTTAACCGTGATGTCATCAGTTTACACAATGCATAAAACTAGTGAGGAGTATAAAATCTCCCGTTTCTGGTAGAGAAGGGGATATTTATAACGTGAGATACTTAAGCAGCTGAAATTGTCAGAAAGGGTCCAGTCGCTCAGCGAAAGTGGCTCAAACAGCACGCCACTAAATGTGGTGTGGGGGCAGTGGTGGCGGTGAGGGGTGTCTGATCATTGGAACCTGTTTCAGAAATCTTACGGTGCATGTTGCTCACTGTTTCAGAAATCTTACGGTGCATGTTGCTCATTGTTCTTTGCGGATTCGGTGATACCAAGAATAAGGCGTAGTAGTTAGTTCATTATTTCTGTCCGGCAGAAGTTGTCGTATCGAGCTCCTCGAGGCAACAAATGAGATTGAAACAAAACGATATCTTCCTGCTCATGCGTTGTAAAGTTGTCATTTTATCTCAGAGGCAGACACAGAGGACAATAATATACACGAATTTTGCTTTGGCAAAGCGACGCTTCCTCTTTTGAGCACTTTCAGCGTGTGGATTATTTGCATATCGTTTCGCTGTGTTCTTAGTTACTGTTTTGTTATTTTCGATGGCAATCGTGGTTCAAAACCCTTCGTGGTCATCGACAGTATAACGCCCTCCGCAGCATACAGCAAATTCATTTTTTCATAAAAGGGAAATTTCTGAAGCAAGCATATCGTGCACCTGAGCCCAACATAAGTGGTGAAGTCCCTTCGGTTGAAATATGGTCTAAGGGAATCGGTTCTTTACATGTGGGACGCGCAAGCGTGTTTCAGTAGTAGCGAAACCAGGAATTTGGATTTATGAAACAATCCTTTGTTAAAGGGATACTGCCCTTGTGAAATCAACACGAACATTTTTGGTACAGTTGTACATTTAGAGTTGATGATTTTCAGGCATATGGTTAAACATTGGCGCTTAACTCGATCCTGTGAAACGGGGACAGCTCCTGGTTCTTATTTCCCAAACAAGAAAATAAACATTGTTAAACAATTCTTAATGAAATCGTGGCCCTTTTATCTCGTTTTTTTAATTCAATAGATATTCCAATAATCAGTAAATTACGGTGTGCAATAATACAAGAGTTAATGCTAAGAACGTGATGTGTAATTAAACTATATCTCATATTGTCATTTCCACAATTAACATATGGAGGCTAAAATATCACATAGGGAAAAGTCTAGATTTTAAAAAATGGTTTATTTTTACATAATGGTTATCGTCTCCCTTTTTCTCCTATTGCTTTCTGAGTTGTATCTTTTAACAGCTGCAAATATATGTACCCGTAAGTATGCACAATTACATTTTTTAGCATGTGACCTAGGATAAGTTTCTGTGCCAGGGGACCTTGAAAGGAACAAAATCAGACAATTTAGTCACTGCACCCTTCAATATTCAAGGAGATCAAGTTTGATCTGAAACCTAACCATTATTCCTTTCGTCTACATTGTTTAACACTTCCTGGTTAATAAAATAAACTATCAATTTTGTTTTAAAAAATAATAAATTTTACTTGCAGAAAAGAATTCCAAACTTCATGTACTGTTGAACATAAAGGTTTCCTAACTTCATTCCTGGAAGGCCTGGCTTTAATTTTCACCCTATGCCCCTCTTCTACCTACACCACCTGTGCCCTTAATATTGTATCAAATTGATTCAATAGCTTTCTGAATCTGAGGGAATATTGCATAATCTCATAATTTAACCATTTATGTTCGATACCATTTATAAATCTATGCTGCACTTCTTTAAAGATGAATACATTCTGTGATATAATAGCCAAAGCATAATACCATAACAAGTAGGAAAAGGAATAGGCTACTCACCTCCTTAAGTTACTCTTCCATTTAATGGAACCACCTTCTTGAAGTCGAATTTCCTGCCCTTTCCCCATCACCCTTGATTCCCTTACTGATTAGAAATAATTTTATCTGAGCTGTAAATGTGCCCAAGGACTCTACCTCTACAGCTTTATGTGGTAGGGAGTTCCAAAGGCATTCAATTCTCCAAGAGAAGATTTTTTTTTCTCAATGATCTTAAATGAGCACCCGCCCATTTTGTGGTTGTGTCTTCTGGACCTGGACATGCTCAAAAGGAAAAATCCTTTCCGCATTTGCGCTGTATACACCTTAAGGATCTAAAATGTTTAAATAAGGTTGTATTTCATTTGTCTAAACTCCAGTGAATAGAGTTGCAACCTTTTAATCTTTCATTGAAGTAGAACCCCTCCATATCTGGGATCATCCTGGTGAACCTTCAATGAAATAATATCTTCCCTTAAATGAGGAGGACAGAATTGCTTAAAGTACTCCAGATTTGATCTCTTGGTGCCTTGTTAAGTTGCAATAAGACTTTCAAACTTTGTACTCCAAACCCCTTGAAATAAGGGCCAATATTTCGTCAGCATTTCCTATTGCCTGCTGTATTTGTGAGCTGGCTTTCTGTGTTTCCCAGATCCCTTCGTGCTGCATCTTCCTTTAATTTTTCTATATTTAAATAACACTCTGATCTTTTGTTCTTGCTTTGAAAATGAAGAAATTCACCTTTTTCCACATTATACTCCGTTTTCCAACTATTCCCCCACTCACCTAACCTATCAATATAGAATCATAGAAATGCGCAGCACAGAAATAAGCCCTTCCAGCACACCTCATCCATGCTGACTGTGATGCCTATCTATGTTAATCCCATTTGTTCATATTAAGCCCATATCCCTCAATGGCTTTCCTGTCTAAGTACCTTTCCAAACACCTTTTAAGCATTATTATTGGATATGTCATTTCTCTCTCCGTAAACCGTTTGTACCTGCCTTACATCTTGCCTTTTCACCTATTTTTATGTCATCTGCTAATTTGGCCAGTGTACATTCATTTCCTTTCTCCTGGTCATTATATCATAAACAGTTGCACTCCTAGCAGTGATCTCTGTGATACCCATTGGTTATAAGCTACCAGCCTGAAATGACCCCATATCCCTACACGTCAAAATTGAACATGGTGTTCTAGGTGTGGTCTAACTGGGATATTGTATAACTCTGACATTCCCCCTAATTTCTTGTATATTGGCCCACTTGGTATTAAAGCTAGCATTCTGCTAACTTTTGACCATTTTCTGTCTCTGCCTATGATATTTTATTAATTTTTGTTCATGGATTCCTATATTCCAATGGACCTCACTGTTTCTAGCTTTGCATCATTTGTAAAGGATTCTAACCTTTTAATGTCTGAAATAAATGACCTTGATTTGCATACTGTGAAATCTATTTGCCACAGTTTTCCCACCACTAGGCTAGTAATATTGCTTTGTAATTTAGTGTTTCTATCTCCATTGATTACAGCAACACCTATCTGTGTGTCATCGACATAATAACTTGTGTATCTTTCTATCCCATCATTCTAAGTTGTATAGAAATGTGAATTATTGATGTCCTGACATTGTCTACAGGACAAAACCAGTCACTTTCTGCCAATTAAAGAATCTGTCCATTTCCCCTATTCTGTGCTCTGTTGCCCTGATTAGCCTTCAATTCCAAGAGCCTCAATTTTAGCTAAACGTATCTTGTGAGAGATTTTATCAAATACCTTCTGGAAGTCCATAAATAACATCCAGAGGACATTCCCTTATCTGCCACATTAATCTCTAAAGATTTCATTCGGGTTAGTCAGGCATGACTGACTCTTTCCAAATATGTTTACTCCCCCTGATCAGCTGAAAAATGTCAAAGGTCACTCCATCTTTACTTGTACATTCTTGCAATTTCCTGAAAATGTTACAAGTTTAGACTGCTGCCATGAATGTTTGTTTCTAGTCTGAAAACTTCATTACATCACTAGCTTTTTCTTTTGCTTAGTCTTTAGTTTACAGCTATGTGGAGTTCAATCTCACTGCTTTGAAGTGGACATGTACTCCAAACAGATGCACTCTGAAACCTAAATTATACCCTATTTGAAATGGAAGGTTCATTTGAAAAACCTTTCTCCTGTCCTCTGGTGGATCAGTCAGATTAAGTAATGGCTTTCCCTTTGTCTGATAAATTGAAAATTCGAGCACTGTTTTCTGATAGACTGTTCGTTCTTAACTGTGCTTTTATGAGGAAAGCAATTCTACTCTGTTCCTTTTTTTTGTAGTTGCTATAAAGCATTAGATACCACACTATTGCCATTCACAGTGAGATGGACCTGTCACAGCTTCATCTTTGCTAATGAGCTGGAAATTCTTCCACAGTGCTACCTGAGTTCATTCTCCTGGCACTTGAGCTGAATCTGAGAGTTCTCAAATGCAGTGAAGAATGCTGTACAGAGAATTCAGCAACAGAGTGATCTGAAAGCCATCACTAACTTTATTGGGCAGACCTGTTACCTGTTGTCAGTGTTTACACTGGGAGTTACTAGTGGATGCCATGATATCCAGCACTGGAGTGGGCATAAGTCAGTAGCAGAATCTCCCACCCTGCTGCTGTGCTGCCAGCTGGCCTGGTACTGCATCAGTTGTCTGTGTGCCAGTGCAAAATTTGGCAAACTTTCAAGTTCTCAGGCTTGGAAATATCCCCACTGAGCCTGCAGTAGGTTAAGGCTGGCACATGTACAGCAGGGATATTCAAATAAATGGGAGAAGTCAGCTGCTTGGAAGATGATAGGTGGAGCTCTTTTTGTTTATTTAAATAAGTTAGCTTAAATGTTTTAGTTTTCTATAAGTAGGTATGGTTTTCAGTTCTTTTAATATAAAATCATAATTCTATCATGTCTAATGATTTTATTTTTAAATAACTGGTTTTGAATTCTCTGACATTCAATAATTGATAACTTGACAGTGGTTATGGGTTTAAGTTACTGGAATGTAAACAGAGAATTCTCAATGAGTCAGGCAGTGCCTGCAGAGAGAGAAAAATAGAGTTAATGTTTCAGTGGGTGAACTTTCTGTTGAAAGGTCATTGACCTGAAATGTTAACTCTGGTTCTCTCTACACAGGTGCTGGCCAATTTGCTCATGATTCTAGCATTTTCTGTTTCTATTTCAGATTTTCTGCAGCTGCAGAATTTAGCTTGTTGTTTAAATTACTGACCTAGCAGACACAGTTCTGGACCATTGATCCAGTGGTCCATATTGGAATCCTTCCATCGTAGCTTTGAAATTTTAAGTCCAAATAATTATGTAAATCTGGAATTAAAGCTAGATTAAGTGACTGTAACAATGGAACTAAACAGAGAGTACACCAGTGTCCTTGAGGGAAGGGTATCGTTACCCTGTCTGGCCAATGTGGTTGACTCTTAACTGCTTTAATTTAAGGGACAATAAACGCCAGCAAAGGTAACAATAACCACATGTTCTGAACAAATAAATATTTTTTTAAAAAAATGAGTCAGGGTTGGGTCTCACCATTTGTCAAAACTATCCTCTGAGTGCAGTTGGCTGTTTGCACTGAGGCACCCACGTTGCTGTGCTCTGCCATGCCAACAAGTTGGGAACTGGGTTCCCAGTGGAAGACTTTGTCTGGGCCATCCTGGAAGAAGGGCCATGACCCAAGGGAAGGCGGCTTGCAGTCTCGGGATGCTCTACCCCAATATATTTCCTCTCCAGAGGAATATCTGGACAGGATCAAACTTCATTCAATTCAACATCAGTTAAATCATAACGTCAGTTAATGCATGGTCTTTCAAGAAAGTTCCTGGGCAACTAGGGATGAGTGATGACAGCAATACTTGCGTCTAATAAATAAAATTGAAATGAGCTAATGCTTCTAGTATGTTGTTCATGGCCTCCAGTACTTTTTATATTTCCAGGCTCAAGTGGACAGATACAGAAGTCTGGTGTTCACAGGCACCCTTACTTGAGCGTGCTAGCATTTCCCTATGGAACAATTGGCTAGCTGTCAGTGCAGTTTGGTCCATTATATTTTCCTTAGAAGTGGTGCAGTGAAAGTGCATTAGATTGATTCCTGGGCTGAAGAGGTTGCTCTCTGAGGAGAGATTGAGTGGGGTGCATCTATAGAGTAGAGTTTAGAAGAACTCCTCCTTAATGACATTCAACACAGGCGCACCACAAGGTGCTCTCTGAGGAGAGATTGAGTGGGGTGCATCTATAGAGTAGAGTTTAGAAGAACTCCTCCTTAATGACATTCAACACAGGCGCACCTCAAGGATGCATGCTTAGCCCACTGCTCTACTCTCTCTACACTCATGACTCTGTGGCTTGGCACAGCTCAAATGCCATCTATAAATTCGCTGATGACACCACTATCGTTGGCAGAATCTCTGACGGCGACAAGGAGGTATGCAGGAGTGCGATAGATCGGGTGGTTGAGTGGTGCCGCAACAACAACCTCGCACTCAATGTCAGTGAGACCAAGTCATTGATTGTGGACTTCAGGAAGGGGAAGTCAGGAGAACGCAAATCAGTCTTCATTGAGGGGTCAGTGGTGGAAAGGGTGAGCAGCTTCAAGTTCCAGGGCATCGACATCTCAGAGGATCTATCTTGGACTCAACACATTGATGCAATCACAAAGAAGGCACTCTGCCAGCTCTACTTTGTTAGGAGTTTGAGGAGATTTGGTATGTCACCAAAGACTCTTGCAAATTTCTACGTATGTACAGTGGAGAGCATTCTGACTGGTTGCATCACCGCCTGGTATGGAAGCTCCAATGTGCAGGATCTCAAGAGGCTGCAGAGGGTTGTAGACTCAGCCAGCTCCATCATGGACACAACCCTCCCTTCCAACGAGGACATCTTCAAGAGGCAGTGCCTCAAGAAAGTAGCATCTACCATTAAGGACCCTCACCACCCGATATTGATTTGTCTTGAAAGAAGATAATGAGAAGGTGTTTAGAATTTGGAACTTGCTACCATTCAGCTTAGTTACAGTGAAGACTGCAGATGCCTTTCAAATTAAGGTGGAATCTGAGCTAGAAAGAAGTAGATATGCAGATCAGGGTCTGGGAAGCCCCATGTGTTGCATAAACACCAGCACAGACTGATCATTTGTGTTGTAAATTACATGTAAAATGTCAAGAAAGCACAAAGTGAAAATTGTAGCAAAAGATAAACCACTGGTGGAACTCAGTGGGTCGGGCAGTATCTGTGGAGACAGAAGGGTGGTTGATGCTTCAGGTTGAGACCCTGCATCAGGTCTGAAGTGAGCTAGTCAATGTAAAGAGGTAATAGGGAGGGATGAGGCAGGGACTTGCAGGCAATAGAGAGAACTAGGTGAGGAGGGGGATGATGGGCAGATGAAGCCAAGTGGGAAGGTGGGAGGAGTAAAATTGGGAGACAGTGGATGGTGGGTGAAAGCTAGAGACAGAAAGAGAGAGACAAAATGGGGGTTGGTGGAGCCAGGTGGGGGGAGGGGATGGTAGCAGTAGAGGCAGAGGTTGGAAGGTGACAAGTAAGGAAGGTGATGAGGAACCAGAAAAGGGTGGGTGGGTGCGGTGGGGGGAAGGAACGATGGGCAGATAGAATCAGTTGCGGGAGGGTATAGGAGACCCAGTAGGTTAAGTGTGTGGGTAATAGGCAGATGGAACCAGCTGGGGGAAGGGAACAAAACTGGGTGATGGGACTAGGGGAGCAGGGTGGTTTGGAGAAGCAAGGAGGATCAGAAGGAGAGAGACAAAGTACAGAGGGTGCGTGTTACCTGAAATGCAAAAATTCAGTATTCATACCTTTGGGTTGTAGATTAACTGGGCAGAATATGGGGTGTTGTTTTAGTTTGTGTTTGGCCTTACCCTGACAGACTGAGCACAGGTGTTCTGCAAAACATTTGCACGGTCTGTCCTTGGTCTTGCCAATGCAAAGCAGGCCACATCGAGAGCATTGAATGCAGTAGACAGGGTGGGAGGAGGTGCAGGTGAATCTTTGCCTGATCTGACAGGGCTGCTTAGGTCCCTGGATGGTGGTAAGGGAGGGGGATTTAGTGTGAGGGAGTATATTTGAATGTTGTTTCCGATAGCTTGTTATTCATAAATGCTGAAAAATTGGAAGGCCAATCAGAAAACCCTGGAGAAATTTAATATCAGTGTTTAATGTGGTGCTGGAGCTCAAGTAACGACACATACTTGCCTGATTTTTGTTCTGGATTATAAGAAGAGACATGAGGAACATAGGAGTATAAAAGGGCATTTTGGTTCAATAACATAATCAACTTGTTTCAATTTAATCTTAATGTCTCCTGGGCAAGGAATTGCCTTACCATCTTTTTTAATGGGGAGAAACCAGGATCTTGGGTTACCAGACCAGGTATGTGAAAGTCTCACAAAGATCAAGACTTATGAGATCCACATCCTTGTTGGTTTTCCTGTGTACTGCTGTGGTGAATGTTTTCGCATGACATACTCCATTGACGTATTGCAAGTTCTCATAGCTGCAATGACGGGCAGTGGTAAGAAGAGTGCTCCCAAGTGGTCAGAGGGTCCTGAACAGGTGGGAGAACAGTGCCGCAGGAAGTATGTTCTTCGTTCATGTGGGGTCACAGCCAACCTATCTTAGTGAAAAGTTTCCAGGGAGCTCTCTGAATACTTGCATTTTGGGACAGCCTTTAATGCATACAGTTATTCAGTGGTAGCACTCCCTGCAGCTGGAAGAATGTTGCTTGTAAATACCTTTCAGAGCTGGATGCAGAGAACGCACTTGCAAATCTATATGTTCTTAGGTATGTGAGCCTGCAACATGTCAATGAGTACATTGTGCTGAAAAATGCCTATGTCTGCTTTGATTACTCCTCTGGACTGAAGGAAATGTTTGGAGTTTGGGTGATTTCCCTAATGCAATGGTAAGATATGGCAGAAATCAGCAGCAGCAGCCTGGAATGAACCTGCCAATAGAAAGCTGAGTTCCTATGGTCAAAACCTCCACAGTCCAGGCATATGTGTGAGGCTGTATTTAATATTGATCTCGGTGCTCAAAGAGTCCAGTTTGGCTGTTGGTTAAAAAGCATGGCTTCAGGGAGAGTAGGATTGGCAAATCATGGCCATTCTATTAGTAAACAAGAAGTGTCTTTTTTCAAAGCAGCAACGTTGAAAATCTCACTGGCACTTCACTTGAAATCATTTTGGAGAGTTTTACTCCAGAAAAATTGGTGTTCGGACAAATGAAATTTCTGACTGATGTCAAGACTCTAAGAATGTGCATCAAATTGCTCTGCTCGGGATTAAGTCTATTTTCAGCTGCATGGCGATGTGTTTTTTGTTGTATGAAAGAATTTCTAGGCCAGCATTTCACATTTTTCATATGTTCATTTGTGGAATCTGGGTGCTGCCAGCAAGGCCAACATTTATTGCCCATCCCTAACAGCCCTTGAGAAGGCAGCAATGAGCCACCTTCTTGAACCACTGTGGTCCTTCTGGTAAAGGTGTTCTCACAGTACTATTGCTTCAGGGTAGGGGGGAATTCTAAAATTTAGAACCAGCGATGATGATCCAGGGATATATTTTCAAGACCTTTTTGGTGGCCAAACATGTCTGATATAAGTGTTGTGTTCTGTTTCTGAAGATTGTTACCTTCAATGGAATCACATTTTAGAAGCAGCATACGTTGTGCAGCCAATATAGCACTACGCAACAAGACTTTCTACAAACCTCCATAAATTTTAAAACACATTTTCTTTGATAGTGATATCTTTGTCAGAATATTTAAAAAAAGAAGTTAACATTTGAAAATAAAAGTCTGTTAATCTGGCATGTTTGGGATTTGAGTGGTGCAGGACCAGCAGGTTTTCTGGACTATCAGATGTTATACTATTAATACCCCAACACACTTTAATTTATTTCTTTTCAAGATGTTACACTGTGGGATAATAAATTTTCTAGTGAATACAATAAGTTTAAAGGAAGCATGAGAAACAGAACCAGGTAATTACAAGGCAGCACAGTGAATAGAACCAGATAAGTATAAAGAGAACGTAGGAACTTGAGCCCCAGTGATTTGGAAGGAATTGGGGAACTGGGGTCTCGGTGATCCAGATGCTGAGTATTTGGCATTTCCAAAAAGTCAAATAATGGATTATTGGAGTTTTACTGTGTTTTGAGTCACCTTGAAATGTCCTTATTTTGTGGGCATAAGCCCAATTGTCTTGCCCTGTTTTTCATGTCATTGCAATTGTCTTGTCTCGTGCCAAATTTAAGTTTATTCAAATGAATATTATGAAGAAATTGACTGACCATTTGGCCCTTAATCCTACATAATTACTGTATGTAAGACACAAATAATGATTTGGAAGAGGGGACCGAATGTACTGTATCTAAGTTTGTTGATGACACTAAATTGAGTGGAAAAGAAAATTGCGCAGAGGATGCGGAGAGTCTGCAGGTAGGTTAAGTGAGTGGCCAAGGGTCTGGCAGATGGAGTACAATGTTGGTAAATATGAGGTCATCCACTTTGGAAGGAAAAATAGAAGAACAGATTATTTAAAAAGTGAAAGATTGCAGCACGCTGTTGAGCAGAGGGACTGGAGTGCTTGTGCATGAATAGCAAAAGGTTGGTTTGCAGGTGCAACAGGTTATCAAGCAGGCAAATGTAATGTTGGCCTTCATTGCTAGAGGGATTGAATTTAAGAGCAGGGGGGTAATGCTGCAACTGTACAGGGTACTGGTGAGGCCGTACCTGGAGGACTGCATGCAGTTCTGGTCTCCTTACTTGAGGAAAGATGCACTGGCTTTGGAGGTGGTGCAGAGGAGGTTCACCAGTTTGATTCCAGAGATGAGGGGGTTAGCCTATGAGCAGAAATTGAATCCCCTGGGACTATACTCGCTGGAATTCAGAAGAATGAGGGCGGATCTTATAGAAACATATAAAATTATGAAAGGGATAGATACGATAGAGGCAGGAAAGTTGTTTACTCTGGTCGGTGAGACTAGAAATAGGGGATGTAGCATCAAGAATTCGGGGGAATAGATTTAGGATGGAAATGAGGAGAACCTGCTTTTCCCAGAGAGTAGTGAATCTGTGGAATTCTCTGCCCAGGGAAGCAGTAGAGGCTACCTCATTTAACTACATTTAAGACCGAGTTAGATAGATTTTTGCATACTAAGGGAATTAAGGGTTATGGGGAAAAGGCAGGTAGGTGGATCTGAGTCCACAGCCAGATCAGCCATGATCTTATCGAATGGCGGAGCAAGCTTGATGGGCCAGATGGCCTATTCGTGCTCCTATTTCTTATGTTCTTGTGTAAATAGAGGTTACTTGACTATTTTATTTGCTAGAAAAACTGAAAACTAACCTTTCTCATGGTTTTTTTATGTTTTGCTTCAAATGCTTGTATATTTGTCCCCTTTTAAAGATTAATTAGTCTTTGTCATATAGCTAATGTCCCTCTTCATGTTTCATGACAATTTTAAATTAATCCCTCTTTGTCACGGATCTCCTTGCCTTGAGGAGAAAATGGTCTTTGTTATTTATTCCATCAAAATTCTTCATAATATGAAAAAGCATCGGTTGAATCGCTTGGATATTTCTGCTCCAGTGGGAGTAATCTTTGTATATCAACTGTTTATTTGCAACTATGAATCATGGTATTCTGGTGATGCCCTGCTGCAGTGAAAGTGGTTAAGGCAATTTCAAATTTTAAAATGGAGGGAGGACTTGGTTCTTAACTTAAGTATCCCTTTAAAGAATGATCCTGTGATTGAATTTACTTATGGAGTTGCTAAATGGCCAGCTAGTTTGACTTCAGAAGTGTTTCATCTTGTAAGAGGTGAATGACCATTTGTTTAACTCCGACAATGGGCCTTTGACCTGAAACGTTAGTTCTATTTCTCTTCCCGAAGATGCTGCCTGACCTGCTGAGTATTTCCAGCATTTTCTGTTTTTATTTCAGACTTCCAGCATCCACAGTTTTTTTTGATTTTTCGATCATTTATCGTGACCTGTTATGTTTAGAAGATGGCTCGGGCAAAGAATTCCTTCATCCTGCCTGCCAGTGATATTTCGTGACCCCTCTTTGCCTTCCTAATGCCTTTTTTAAGTGACTTCCACACTTATTATACTCTTGACAGGCCTCCCTCATCACTCTATACCTATTATATGCTTTTTTTTTCCTCTTCATCCAACTCTCTATCCCTCGACATCCAGGGTTTCCTGTATCTGTGGTCCTTGGAATATGATGGCACTGAACTCTTGTTATTTTGTCTTTGATTATTTCCCACTGTGGAGATGTAGATTTACCTGCAAGTAGATGCTCCCGCTCTATCTTTGTCAGGTCCTTTTTTTACTTCAATGAAATTGTCCTACCCTCAATGTCAGACCTTTATTCCTGATCTATCCCCATTTTTCTTTCCATTACCACTTTGAAATATACAGAGTTATTGTCGCTACCTCAAGTTCTCACCCACTGATGCTGCCTCCACTTGAGCTCCTACTTTCCCTTAAACAGGGTCCAGTCATGCTCCTCCCCTCATTGAATTATCAATATATTGTGTCAAAAAGCTCTCCAGGATACACCTCAAAAATTCACCCACTCTGAGCCTTTAACTCTTGTGCAATCCCAGTTAATATTTGGGAAATTGAAATCCCCTCGTACTATAACGCTACTTTTATCACACCACCCTGCTATTTGCCAACATATCTGTTCCTCTATCTCCTGATGACTGTGAGGAGGTCTGTAATACACACCCCCAGCAAAGTGACAACACCCTTTTTGCTCCTAATCTGTACCCACATGGCCTCATTCGAGGAGACTTCCAGGATATATCACCCCCACCCCCATCAATACTGAAGTAATGCATTCCTTGACTAACAGTGCAATCCCACTTCCTATTTTACATCTCCCCCTCTATCTTGCCTGAAAATTCTGTACCCTGGGATACCAAGTTGCTAGCCCTGCCCACCTTTCAACCATATCTCAGTGATGGCAACAATATTGTAGTCCCACGTGTTAATTAAAGCTTTGAATTCATCTAGCTTCCCATTTAGACTTTGTTATGTTTGTTCTTCATCACGAGACAAACTTGGCGTAGGTATAACATCTGAACATGTATTAAAACAACAACAGGCTGCAATAGACAAGCTGGCTGCTTTTCCCACTCTTTCCAGCCACTTCCTGTTTTCCCCCATGTGACCCCTTGCATTGCCTGCTGGGAACTGTAGTTCTTTATTATAACTACATAACAACACATAATATCACAGACTCCTTACATTAAAATATATGCAATTTAGCTTTGTATTCTCCTCCGTGTATTTACCCTCATAATCTGCCTACTGGATTTAATAACTTTTTCTCCTCTAGGTGACTGTACCTCCCCATCTAAACATCAACACTCATCCCCTTTCCCCTGTCAACTCAGTTTAAACCTTCCCAAGAGCACTAGAAAATCTCTCCACGAGATTCAGTCCTGTTCTGATTTGGATGCAACCCGTCCCTCTTGTACAGGTTTCCCCTGCCCTAGAAGTGGTCCCAATGATCTAGGAACCTAAGTCCAACCCCTTCTAACATTCCTTTAGCCACGTCTTCATCTGACGTACCCTTCTGTTCCTATACTTGCTAGTTCATGGCACCAAAAGCAATCCAGAGATTAGAACCTTTGAGATCCTGCTCTTTAAATGACCAATTTGCTCTTTAAACTCATGTCACAGGACCTCATCCCTCCTCCTACCAATGCCGTTTGTGCCAATATGTATTATGATCAGTAATTGTTCACCCTCCCCTTTAGTATGTCCTGCAGCCACACCGAGACATTCTTGACCCCAGAATCAGGGAGGCAATAATGTGTTGGGCCTCGTTGTAATGGTGCAGGAGCCCACAGACAGGTCAGAGTGTGAATAGGATGAAGAATTAAAATGGCGATCAGAAGTTTAGGGTCACTCCTGCGCTTTAAATGCAGGTGCTCTGCAAAGCACTAATGCAGTTCTTCAGTGTAGAGGAGATCACATGACGAACACTGAATACAGTATGCTTAGTTTTGTGGTTTCTGAGGTGGCTAATCAGGTGGGAAGTGGTTGATGTGATGGGCCAGTGTGTAGTTTGAGATGTACCAGTGTTCCATCTGTCACTTTCTCAGGACTTCTGGGTACTCCCAATGCATGGTGTCAAAGTGGTCACAAATGCTCCTTCTCCAATTTGTGTAGTCCTGGGCCAGAGGTTTCCAGGAGTCAGTGGGGGTGTTGCATTTCTGTAAGAGAGCTTTGATCGCATCCTTGAATCTTTTTCTCACCCAGTAACCGTCCCCAGGACAGAGCTCGGAATAGAATGTTTCAGGATTCTGGGCTTGGGCATGTGAACGACGTAGCCAGCTCAACATAGCCAAATGAGTATAACTGGGGCCTCAATGTTGTATGTGGGAAAAGATACTAATATTGGTCTTTCTGGTGAATTTGGAGGATCTTACAGAGATAGCATTGATTATATTTTTCCAATGTTTGGAGATGCTTGCTGTACGGTAATCCATGACTCAGAAGCATATAGGAGGGCAGGATTATTCGTTTCTGGTAGTCCATGCGGCTGGTGCCAGGCCTGAGGTCTTGCTCTTCAAATACCCTATTCCTCAATTGACTGTAGGTGGTACTGGAGCATTGAAGGTCATAGTTAATTCCATCATCAATGTCTTTCTTCACTGAGAGGTGGTTCTTGAGATATGGGAAGTGGTCCACGTTTCCAGGGTCTCATCATGAACCTTTATTGTTGGAGGACAGTGTGGTGCTGCAGTACCTGGACAATTTTCAGTCTTCAAGTGATATTTATTACAAGAGATTGCTGGACACCAGTAGAAAGAGAGTTGAGCATGAACTCTTTCAGTCCACCTGGAAAAACCTCTTATTCCCACCAGAAATAAAATTGCCTATTGTACCATTGGGTGGGGAATGCAATAACAGGAAGTCAGAGAAGTCTGGCCAGGTTCCTGAGTTCTAAGTGCTCCCATCATTTATGAGAAGGCACTAGAGATTCATGTTGAAAAGACAGGTGCAATGTTGGTAAAGGGGATGAAAAGGCATTGAGCATATTTATTTTTAAGGTTTATTATTGAGCTGTAGGTCACTAATACCATTTTCCTGTCGCAGGTCCTAATAAACTCTCCAAAACCAGATTTTGGTTTAATGACACCTCTGTTATTGAATTAATAATTTGCAATGAATTTATTAAGGTTTTTTTAGTTATAGTTGTTAATCAAGCTTAACCAATCTGAATATCAAAGTAAAATTACTATTTTGACACTTCCCATTCCTGTAGATTCCAAGCTATTTATCACAATCTAAAATACAATTGCATCTCCATTATAGCTGCATCCTGCTGACATGGACTTTCTGATCACTAGTGGTGCTAAGCATTTGATGTAAATTGCTTACAGTGGAGTTAACAGAATGTTTGCTAAGGTGCTGACACCTTGTATTTCTATTTACATTTTGAGCTGACTTATTTACTGTATGCTTCTGTACAAAGAGTGCCTTTTGGCAGCCTTTGCAGCCAGGTTCACAGTAGTCTCTTTCCCTAAAGCATAGAATGGCAAAAAAAGATAAGAACGGTAATACCGTGGGAATACTGTCACCTGCAAGTTTGCCCATGATTTTTACTTGGAGGTGTATCCCCATTCCTTCATGTTCACTGGTTAAGAATCCTGAAATTTCAGATATTATACCATTGAGGAACCATCATCAGTCCAAAACAACAGTCAGGGGGGAATAGTCACCATCATTATCATAGTACATTCGCTGACAGGGAATCACAGCAGATATGTGAGTGTTCTGCAAGTCACGAGAACACAAAACGAAAGGTTCAGGGCTAGAAATTTGATAACGTCCATTTTCAATTAATCTTCACGCAAAATACATGGTAAGCCTTGATGACCTCTCACTATTATTGTAGAGGGAGATAGGAGTGAATTGAGGTGAAGATTGAGGGTGGTGTGGTAGGACTGACCTTAAAAAATGGAATGGACTGAGAAGATGATGGATGGGGGCAAGGGGAAATCCGGGAGAAAATTATGGAGTGGAGGCAGGGAGATAATCAATGGATATCAGTGAGGAGGTGGCAGAGCAGGAAGTGATCTGATGGCTAATGGAGTCTGATCCAGTATAAGACCTATAGAGCTTGTACACTCTAAAACAACCTTGGGTATGATGTGGCCTATCAGCCAATTTAGTATAGCTGGCAACTGGCATTCCACGGAAGTGGTGTTACTTAAATGGTGCCCAGCCCACTGTTGGGGATGATCACTGAGGATGTCAAGAAGAAACAGGAACTTAACCTATGGCAGAACAACCCATTCTGGAAGAATCTTCACTGCTGAATGCCCTGGCAATAACCTGGTTAGGGATAAGTAAAGCAGGACCATGCCCTAACCCTCCAGTAAAAACAATTGCAAAAGTGATCTAAGGAGGATTGAACTGCATTTTATGAAAGCACAGGATAGGCATGCAGAATCCCTGATAATGATCAGTGATTAGGTGCCTGATAGAATTCTACCACATAGTGAGATGCATCTTTCAACTTTGAATTTTTGATATAGTTCGGGTTGTTGGTGCAAGTTTAAATCAAATGTTGTGGGGCATTCAGTTTTTCTTTTGAGTGAAATGCAACATTATTTAAATGATTAATTTATGCTAACATTTTTAAAACTTACAAAGTTTATTAAATCTGCTATATATTTCAAAAAAATTAAAGTATGCCATGATGTAATTTTCATAGTTTCTACAATCTGCAACACTTATAGGAGGCAAAATCCAGGGCCCAGCATCAGAACGATTATATTATGGAGTGCAGATGAAAGGAAGAGAATTCATGACATGTAGAACGTGGGGTGGTAATAGATTGCGATTTAAGGCAGCTATGAAGGTGAATGAGAGCTTAAAGGAGAACCGGCATCATTGAAGCTATTTTAATATTTGAACTTGGAAAAATGTCCCTGGTCAATTAATTGTAATAAAATTAAATACAGTAAATACTATTCTTCAACATAATTATAAGATATTTTAATCTCAAATTCACAAAATCACAAAATAAGAGACACATGCCATTGAGTTAATGCTGAAGTGCAACACTGTCACCGTGAGTTAATCAAGTTTGTCTCTTCTGAACGAAAGACTAAGAATGAACAGATGGATACAGAAGGGTGATTTTTTCAAAATGGTTTGCGGAGAGCTAGAGGCTGCCTGTTTGTGTCTGGTTGAAACTGCGGCTGTTGTTTGGTTTCTATTTTTGTTTCCATTTTCACATCTTGTATCATTCCTATGCAATATTCAAGAGGCCCTGCAAACATGCAAGTAGATTAGCCACCTGAAACTGGTGTAACGCTTTTTACATGCAAAGTGGAGTTCTATGCTTGTTAAAGTACTTGAATTGGGAAATCTAGGTATATTTAGGCTGTGTACATTTCTTAGCCTTTTGGGGATTTAAGCACATGTTGCAGTTGCTCAACCCAATTTACAAGGTGCTGAGAGGCCTAATGAATGGTTCCATAAAGCAGTAGAGTTTGTACTGGACCTACAACAAAAAAAAATGTTTTGTAATGATGTGACCTGCTAACCAGCTTAAAAAAGTTAGCAGCCAACATACTACCTTCCTCCCACCGGGAAGCTACATTATTTGTTTCTGGCAGAATTTAAATTGATGGCCAGCCCAAATCCAACGCAGACTTGGTATGGCACAAACTGAGAGGAAAGCCAGTTTCTTTTCTGACTTTGTGCCTCTTGGGAAGAGGACCAACTACTTGGGTATTGCATCAGTGCGGTGGGAAAAATTTTCCAAAAACACCTTCTGGTAGTTGGGGTTCCTTATCACCAGCACCCAACTCATGAAATTAGTCAGCATTTTAATTAAATGTTTCTGCCTGGTAGAGTTCTAATCTGGTAGAGTTAACAGGTAGCTTTTTTCAAAATGAAATGATCAACTATTTACGAATCATTAAACTCAAAATAGAGTAACATCACCATGTCTGGAATTTGATACAATGATGATCTCAGTGTCAGCAAATCTTTGGATCATTGCCTACCCTGGTCTGCAGAATTTAGCCACTGATACCATCCACCCTCCAAGATACAGCTCACTAACCATCAGGCTAATACAAAAATTCAACTGCAGTAATCTAATCCCACCAAGCTCCTGCTGATTTTCTATATATCTGATGATGAAAATTGATCTCCTGTGTTCTAACCTCCCATCATATGCTGTGCAAAGATCAGTGATTTTATTCCCAGCATTCAGTCTGGGAGATGTCTTCTACGCCATGACCCCATTGGCAGTACGATTTAGAAATTCTATGAAATTGCAGCAAATTTTAATCACAAGGTTTCTGCAACATTGTTCAAAAGGAAAGGAAAATCTTATTAACTATTTTTAAAAATCTTCTCAACTTGCAATACAGCTAATTGGTCACAAATGAACAAAGGATTATTTATAAACCAAGTTAGGCATGAGACAATGGCAATTGGTAGATTGTACAGTGCTTGAAGTTTTAAAGTTCCTAGGATCATTTTAGAATTAATTATTCTCATTAAGTTGCTGAATTCATCTTATTGCTTTGGATTTGTTTAAACATGTAATAGATATTGGGGAATATAGTAACTGCTCAGCTAACCTCCCCCCACCCCCCCCAATGGCTTGCCAAGCTGTGTGCCCACCTGAGCCCCAGCAGCAGCAAAACAAGATTGGTCCTTCATTTAGTCCTAGACAGTAATGTGAAGCCCACCCATTTGTAGCAATGCTGTGTATCCTGCTTTGGCTCAACTTTGGTCATGGAGTGCTGCTAGCAGTGTCATCACTAAGACTTCCATTTAACATTTCTGCAGCAAAATACCAATCCCTCAATTGTAATAGATCTTTATCTTTAGTTGTTGCCCCCCCCTCCCCCCTCCCCCCTCCCCCCTCACAAGGAGAAAGTAGTCCAAAGATATGGTATGTGAGCAGCTCTGGTAGAGTAACTAAGAAATTACATGCGAGACATAAGTCTCAAATGTATTATTTTAATGTACAGCAGAATGGATGGTTGATTTATCGACTTGATTACTTTTTGGGAAGATTGTTTGGTAACAATGCCAAGTTCAGCTGTAAGAAAAAAAACTTTCAGCACTTTGCTCTTCCTAGCTTATAAAGGGTTGTTGAATCATTTCCTGCTATGTTTCCCTGAAAGCAGTAGGTCAGGACAGATGTTTGCATACATAAAGTTTCTGTGGGCTTGGTGACTCAGTTTAAGTGAATAATAAACTTGTGACACTGAATTGCTCAAATTTGCATTTTTCCTTCTAACTCCACGATGCACCTGACTCGCTACAGCAAGGAGAAGCTTGCACATGGGCAACATCATCTAACATCTAGTGCCATTCAAGCAAGTGTACCTTCAAACAACTCGTGAGGCAAGGTTCAGATTTAACCTGCATGAGCAGGTCTCAGTCCATGACTTTGGAAACTGCCCCATGCAGACCCTTCTAAATAACACACCTGTCTGCCTTTCTCTGAGGTCCTCACAAGCGCACATACCTTCCAAGCTCACAACTCTCATTTGGCCCTTAGACAGCACTGAATATCCACCAACCTGACACCTCCACAGCACCCCTTTCCCCTCCAACCACTGATCTGCCAACCACACCCTTTCTCATTTCCTCTCTCTGATTGTTGACCCTCACTCCAAAGCCCTTTTTGATGACTGCCTGCCAGTTTCCACAGTCCACGTTTCCTGATCCCTGGTTGGTTAACCTTTAATGAACTCAATGAAGCTGAATTCTGCAAACTGTTCAACATGTTTAACACAAGTGACATACAACAAATTTTGGGGCAAATGTGTCCTAATGCTTAGAAATTGACAGGAACACAAACATCACCTTTTCTTTATGTTGCCATATACAAAACTTATTTATTCAAACTGTTCATGAGATGAGCAATAGTGGCATCAGAAAGACTCCATCAATGTTGCTTTTATTTTTTAAATTGTGGTTCTACAGTATGTATCTGGAATTATGTTCTCATTGGGGACAATTTTTAAAGTATTTGACACTAACTTTTTGAGCATCCATTTGGTTTTCAGCAGAACTAGCCTATATCACTGCAGTTCACCTACCACGAAACAGGTCCATGGGGGATGCCATCTTCCTGGCCCTACACTCATCTCTGGAGCATCTGGTTACCTATGTCAGATTATTATTTATTGACTATAGCTCCATCTTCAATACCATAATTCTAAGCAAACTCATCTCCAAGCTCCTAGACCTGGGACTCAACGCCCCCCTTCACGACTGGATCCTTGATTTCCTGACCAATAGACCACAATCAGTGCAGATAGGCAGCAACACCTCCGCCATGATTGTCCTCAACGTTGGTGCCCCACAAGACTGCATCCTCAGCCCCCTACTTTACTCCCTATACACTCATGACTGTGTGGCTAGATTCTGCTCTAACTCCATCTACAAGTTTGCGGATGACACCACTGTAGTGGGACGAATCTCAAATAACGATGAGTCAGAATAAGGAAGGAGACAGAGAGCCTAGTGGTATGGTGTGATGACAATAACCTTTCCCTCAGTGTCAGCAAACCAAAAGAGCTAGTCATTGATTTCAGGAAGGGGGGGCAGTACACATACTCCTGTTTACGTCAATAGTGCTGAGGTCGAGAGGGTTGAAAGCTTCAAGTTCTGAAGAATGAACATCAGCAATAGCCTGTCCTGGTCCAACCACGCAAACACCTTGGCCAAGAAAGTGCACCAGTGCCTATACTTCCTCAGGAGGCATGTCCCTGGTGACCCTCACCAATTCTTAGTTGCACCATAGAAAGCATCCTATCCGGATGCATCACGAGCTGGTATGGCAACTGCTCTGCCCAAGACCGCAAGAAACTGCAAATGGTTGTGGACGCAGCTCAGCACATCACAAAAACCAGTCTCTCCTCCATAGACTCTGTCTACACTTCTCGCTGCCTTGGTAAAGCAACCAACATAAAGATCCCACCCACCCCAGACATTCTCTCTCCTCCCCACTCCCACTGGGCAGAAGATACAAAAGCTTGAAAGCACGTACCACCAGGCTCAAGGACAGCTTCTATCCCACTGTTATAAGATTATTGAATGGTCCCCTTGTGTGCTAAGATGGACTCTTCATCTCACAATCTACTTCTCATAGCCTTGCACCTTATTGTCTGCTTGCACTGCATTTTCTCTGTAACTGTAACATTTTATTCTGCATTCTGTAATTGCTTTTCCCTTGTACTACCTTAATGTACTGATGTGATGAAATGATCTGTATGGATGGCAAAACAATGTTTTTCTCTATACCTTGGTACATGTGACAATAATAAACCAATTTGCCAATTTAAAGAGAAATATTAATTCTCCAGTGAAAGCTGCCAGTGGGCTCCCTGAGGGATGTTTGCCAAAATGCACAATGGATGGGAACAGATCAGCAGTGGGTACATGAAATGAAAGGATTGCTGTTTATAATTTTTGCATCACTGCAGGATATTTATTTTCACCTCCTTGGATTGTTGGATCCTGTACTTGTGTCCCACTGGCCAAATTGGTATGAAGAGAGAAGTGCCTCGCACTTGGTTAGGCTTCCAGGATGAGAGAATGACAGGTTATCTAGGTAGAAATTGAAGACCCTAGGTCTTTTATAACCTCTGCTTCGTCCCCAACACGTTATTAGTCGGACACCCCTGCAATAGCGAGCTGAAATGCATGAGTGCATTCTGGGGGTGATATTATTGAGACTTCCACCTGCTACCAGGAGGAGGAACAGCAGTTTCATTTCGCTGCAGGTTGGAGTTGGAGTGGAAAGTAGAGCCTCTCCATTTTCACTAGCATTCTGCTGAACAGAAGGAATCAATATCATCTTACTAGTCAAAAATAAAAATGGATTTTAATACATTTTCATTGAATAGTTCAGAGTATATTTGACATTATGTTATAGCGTCAAATTCTTTAAAGAGCTGTTAGACTTCAGCTAATCAAAAATTAAAATGATGGGTATAATTCATTGATCTTTTGAATTGTAATTTTGGAATTCTTGGCACATGATTTTTCATAACTTACAATAGATGAGTGAAGTTAATTTTCCAGTAATTGTCATTTGGGTTCATGTATATTAATAATTTTTTTTCAGCTTATATTTTACTTCATTCCTATATCAATGCATTCAATTCATTTTCTTGACTGAACTACCTACTCAATTAATAAGGCGTGTGAAAACAATATACAAAGTAACTATATTTGAATCAAATCTGTTGGGGTAAGTAATGGGGGGGGGGAGAAATGCAAGATATTTGGTAATGAAAATTGCTGTCTTTGCTGTTAACTTAATTACACTTTCTAAATTAAAAAAAATGGTATTTAAGATTTGTATTCCAATGGTAAAAGCTGCTAAAAGGAGAAGTTTTTTTTTACAAAGTTACAGTTCACAGGTGTGATCGTATTGGAAAGAGTGCAGAGTGCAAGGATGTTGCCAATACTGGGACGTTTGAACTATGAGGAAAGATTAAGTAGGCTATAGTTGTTTTCTTTGGGGAGAGACCGAAAGAAGATATAATTGAAGTGCATAAAATGATGAGGGGCCTAAATAGAAAAATAAACATAGTAAGGACCTACTTCCCTCAGCTGATGGGTCAAAAACCAGAGGGTATGAAGGATTACAGGGGAGATGAGGAATTTTTACATCCAGAGGGTGATAGTATCTGAAAGTCTCTGCCTGTGAGGGTGGTAAATGCAGTAACGCTCACCACATTTAAGCAGTGCTTTGATGTGTGGAATGAAAACAGAAAATGCTGGAAACACTTTGCAAGTGAGGTGTCATCTGTGGAACTCTTGCCACAGATGCTGCCTGACCTGCTAAGTGGTTCCAACATTTTCTGTTTTTAATTCAGATCTCCAGTATTTGGATTTGTATTCAGAGCTGTGACCTACAGGGCTATAGATAAAGTGCTGGAAAATGAGGTTAGATTAGGTACCTCCTTTTGAACTGGCAGAGGCACGATCGGCTAAATGATCTCCTCCTTCGTTATACATTTTCCATGATTAATGCATACAATTTGTTTCCTCCTATATTGTAACCAGAGGTAATCAATAAAAGGCTACCAATGGTGGAACCATGGGTTGGTATGCCTTAAGGGTACTTCAATCCAAGTTGTCATTCTTTGCTAGACATTTTGCTAACCTCCTTTCTCTTTGTCTTTGCTGGTCAAGGACTTGTGTCTGGTTTCAGATGTGAATTTCCATTGAACCATTATATTTGCCAAGGCCAGGTTTTGCTGCTGGGTCCTTTTTGCTTCCTGAAAAGTAGTAGTTAATTTTGTTGTCTTATCATTTTCCCAAGTATCCAAAACTGATTTTAAAAACTCATATTTGCTGTTGCGACTTTAAGACTCCCTTCAGCATTCTCATATGAAAACCCAGCTGATGTACCACTCCACTGCTAATTTGTTTCAGCAAATTGTCTGAAAAAATTGTGTACTAGAAGACAGTACTTCTTTAAGGAAGGATGGTCCAGGACAAAATTTCAAGCTGTATGTGTGATTTGTTCTCAAGAAAAGGAACAGAACATGTTATACAGATCTATTCCAGCAAAGTCAAGTCACTGAAAGTCAATGTTATAAAATGATGCAAAATGGTGGCTGATGTTCACAGCACCTACTGTATTGCAATAGCTTTTTATATAATTTGCCTAAAATACAGCAAAAATATTACAATTTTCAGCTAATTTCAAACATCTTTCATGGTCATTTTCAGAGATACAAAAAAAGCTTGTATTTCTGAAGCCTTTCTGTGCAAAACATAAGGAAAAATAATCAGTACTGAGGTGACCGACCCTAAAGCATGGTAGAAGATTCAGACAAATCAACCCATTAGCATGCCTTCTGAGTGACAGTCCCTCCAGACAATTCTGTGGCAGTAGTGGATTGTGAGTGAAAGAGAGAAACTGCTGTTCATGAGAAATTGAATTGTTTGTAGCCTGCAGTCTGCAGGTTCAACTAATGGCTTTGGATTACCAAGATTATGTTTCATACTCTCCAGTTTCTTTTATTGTCTGAGGATTTTGTGGGTCTTTTTTTCCTCTTTCCTTTATCACTTACATTATCTTTTAATAACTGGTCTTCGTAAATATCCATAAACAAGCTTGTTTCTGGAGTACTTAGGTAAAAAATGACCCAATCTTCTGGATTTTTCCATTAGCACGCAACTCGTACATATTTCTTTCTGCACTCTGAATGGAAATCTGGGAATGGCATCAATTTTGTTTTTCTCGTTAACTTAATCTTTGCATTACTCCTTTTAGATTTGAAATCAAAATTGAATACATTGTCTTCAAGCTAACACTGAGAATATGTGAATGCATATTGATCTAATCTAACTAAAAAGGGATTGAACATGATGATGCTCAATGCCAAAGTGTTGCACAGGACACTTTATGAAAACTACATTGATTAGAGATTTGATATAGCATAATAAATTACAATGCTGTATTTAATCGCAATATGTGACAGCTTTAGTAGAAAACACACTTTAAAACGTGAACCCCTTTCGATGCATGGTGGCAAAGGAACATGATCCATAACAATAACAAATTTATCAAAATATTAAAATTATGCATTTTCACAGTTGGATTCCCTTCAAATATTGCATTGGGGAAGATGGATATGTGAGTTTGTTGCATTTGGGGGTAATAGAAATGTAGACCTGAGTTGCAGAGAAGTAACATTACTAATAAATCAATAATTGAGAGTGAACATGAGGGGTATTTAGAGATTAATATTTTGTAGTTACTGATATCTGGGAATGTGTGATACAGGGATTCCATAGATAATGTGTTGTAAATTGTGTAAATGTGGCTGGCAATTTATGGCAGGGACAGCAAAAATGTAAATGAGCAAATAATATCTTGTTAGTTTGTTGGTGAAAGATAACTACTACTGGATGGGACATCAGGTGAACCACTATAGGTCCTTTTATATCTACTTCAGAGTCAGAATCCAGTTTATTATCACTGATGTATGTCGTGAAATTTGTTGTTTTGTGGCAGTTGTACAGTGCAAGACATAAAATTACCAGAAGTTACAAAAATAAATAGTGCAAAAGACGAATAACGAGGTAGTGTTCATGGACTATTCATGAAAGCAGAAGCAGTCTCATTTCCATGTCTTATCTGAGAAATGACATCTCCAATAATGCAGCATTCCTTTAGTCCTGTTTTTTAGTGTCATATAAATTAAGCACTTTGGATAGGGACTTGAAACCACTACTTAAGAATCAAGGGTCTGACAGTTGGTCAGGATGACACAATATGTGGTAAATCAAGTTTTCAAGTAAATCAAGTAATGTTGGAACGATAGTGCCTCATCTATATAGGTTGGTGAAGCATATTCACAGCAGGAAAAAACACTGCCAATAATTCTCATCTCATTTGCTTCTGTGAAAAATGCATTTCTGTGTGAATTTGGATATTTTCTACATCTGAGGATGTGGAAATATAGGGGTCCAAAACCAAAGACCCATTTTGTATATGGGATCTTTGCTGTAGATGTCAGGTGCATATTTTCATACTTGATTTAAAAAAAGTTTCTGGAAGTTTGTACCACGGCCATTTTAAAGGGTTGGTGCAATAGGGTAGGGAGAATAATAACAGTCAGTGCTTTGACAGACTAGAGGAGACAATAATGACAAGAGCCTTGGTTCGGCAGGGTTGTGAGAAAGTAGGGGGAAGAATTACTGCAGCCAGTAATTTGGGTTTGTGGGAGAAGACATGTCATTTGCATGCTCGACACTAGACGCCTTCAATCGATAATCTTTTCGAAGCCCTGTCATGGGAAGAGATTACTTGGCAGACAGAGGAAAAGATTCAAAGATGTGCTCAAAGCCTCCTTGAGAAAAGCAGAGATAGCAGATGCATTGCTGTGATCGACCAAAATTCCCTGGTTTCAGCAGTGGACCCTGCAGATTGGAAATCTCAAATAAAGTACACTCCTTGTTCAAGAACTGTATGGTAGTTGTCCTGACACCTTTAGGAAAATACTGGATTTTATTATTAAGAAAATAGTAACAGAACATTTTGGAAATCATAGCTGACTCAATATGATTTTATGAAATGGTACAATGGTTAATTCAGAAGGCAAACAGAATAAAAGCTTTTAATGCAAAAGGGTTGGATATAAAAGTAGAAAAATTCTATTACAATAGTACAGAGCATTGGTGAAACAACATCTGGAGTACTGCAATCATATTTGGTATTATAAAAGGGAGACTGGTGCAGAGAAGGTTCACTTGGAAGGGGTTGGTTTGTGAAGGAAGTTGTAGACAGAGCTGTAGAAGCTGAGTTCTCTTAATCTGATCTTTTTAGCTGATTGCATTCATTCTTTTTAATTCACCTTCCTTTCTCTGTATTGTGTACTTTTTTTATTGTTTTGCAATCCTTAAATCTCTTTGGTCAAAATAATGCTCTAGTTTTCTTGTTCATTAAGCTCTCAGATGATCCATTTCTCTTGTACACCATTACCAGTGCCTGAAATGTTGACTCTTGTTTATCTCCACAAACGCTGCCTGACCTCAGAGTATTATTCCAGATATCCAGCATGTGCAGCATTTTGCTTTTGGATGATTAAGAATATCCTATGCTCTTTCTAAACTGATATCAGAGATGTGTATTAAACTAATTGTTTTAGTGCCTATTAACTGGAAACAGATGCTCAAAATGTTAATTATTTTGAAGTTCCTTTCCAAATCTTGAAAGTATTGTTTTGGATGCTGGGTTTACATGAAGTAGTTTGTATTTTAGGGTGCATTCATTCCATAGGCACAGAGCTGCTGTGGTGTTCTATCTTTTTGGTAGAGCTGCTATTGCTGTTTTGTGAATGCAGCTGAAAGTCAGCACTTGACTGAGTGGTGAAAATGTGCTGCAGCTCATCAACATCATTCAAATCATCAGATTCCACATGTATCCTGACAATGTCCAGTTCTGAAGTGCAACTACCACTTTTGACTTCACTGGTGCCTCTAAACTTTCATACTGCTTTTGCAATGTACCACACCAGGTTAGCAGAAACTTCATCCATCAACATCCTCAGTGTTTCCCAGTTTTTTTTTTCCCCAGCTACTGATTTCATTACTTTCCCTGCCATTTGTCTAAAAATCATTCAGAGCATTGGCAACCTTTGGTGTCAGATAAGATGAGCCTTAGACCATATACCAATACCATTGCTACAATCACAGATTTCTGCCTCCACCCATCCCGAATCCATTGCTTTTGCTGCTTCTGGACTTGCCTGCTACTCTAATGTTTTCTTGCTCAGCCTCTCTCCTTGTGCCTGCTGTAAAACTCTGCTGCCAATATCCTACCTTGCACCAGGAGCTTTTCACCCACCCCCTTATGCTTGCTGACCTACATTGGGTCTAGCCAAGCACCAGCTTGAAGTTCAAATTCCTGTAGTTGTTTTTTAAACCCCTGCATGGCCTTTCCCCTCCCTAGCTCTGCAGTTTCCTTCACTCCTACAAGCTCTCTGCTCTTCCAATTCTGACCACTTGCTCATCCCTGAATTTAATCACTCCGTACTTGTTGCTTTGTTTTCAGTTGCTTAAGCTCTGAAATCTGAAAGATTTTTTTTGCTGAACTTTGCCACCTCTTTACCTAGCTTTTCTCCTTTAAGGCAGATTTTGAGCAAGCTTTTGGCAATCTGCCCTAATACCATGTTATGTGGCCCAGTGCCAAATTTTGTTCAATTATTGTTGGTGGTGTAAAGTTGTCTGTTCTGTTTCATAGTTCAATGTAGCACAGTGCAATGATTCCATGACATGAAAGAAAAAAATATATGTTCCATGAGGCTGATACTGAAGCTACCAGGATGGGTGGGATTATATGTTTGGAGAGCAATTGGACTCCGCATTGCTATGTGGTGTACATTACTTTATTAAAATATATCTAATTAGAGAGCAGCAGCAAATGTATACCTAATTAAAGAGCAGCAACCATCTGTATCTACCAAATTGTTACAGAGCTTGTCATCCAAATGAAATGCATTTCTGTTTTGAAATGGCAGCAGTTGTTCCACAGACAAAGCATTAATTGGGGAACTAGTTATTCCTGACTGTCACAGCTTTAAGAGAAGGGACAATAGTTACCGGCCAGTATGTGTATTTTGTTTCATTTTAACTACATTTACAAATTTCTATCTCGCTGAACGAACACTTGAAATAATTTTAATTAAAGAGAAAAGATAAGATTTTTGTGTGACTATTACATTTCTCTCACAAGATAAACTGAGAATGCAGAAAATTAGAAAGAAAAGATGGTTTAAAAGTACTCATTGTGAAAACAATACTGTGCAAATCTGGAATAAACTTCTTATATTGCTCTTGATAAACAATTCACCTGTGTGGTAATATCAGAAAGTCACGCACTCCACTCATTTACAAGTCTTTTTTGTACAAGTTTGAGCTGCCTCGGGTTAGTTTGTAGTCTTGTGATGGATTATTAGGTGGTTTTATTCAATGGAAATTATCTAGTTTCCAGGTTAAGTACTTCTAGTCAGGCATTCTTTGTGGACAAAGAAGATCAGGAATGCTACAGCCCTGGCCTGATGTCCAGCTCCAGCAATTTTAACAGAATGTTTAATGTTGAAGAAGAGATACAAAACATAAAGGTTCAATATACCAATTATTGCAAGGTCCCCAAATGTAGCCCAAATTTGCCATATCATTTATTACAAACATTAATAAACAGAAGTCTTATGTTTTTAGTTTGAAAATATAACTTATGCTTTTAGAATGCAGTATTTGAATGGTTGCTATGTTCCTAAGCAAGTTAGATTGCTTTTTCACTAATTTGGCTTGTACTGTCTGGTAAATGAGAATTCAGGATATCAGGCAAGATTATTCTGAAGTTAATTTACATATATTTACATGTGAGAAATCTTAGAATAATGTGGTAATGAAATGATGCCTGTATTGGTTGTTTTATTTGGATTATTGAAGAATATTTTTGTTACAACCTGATAACAATATATGCCCTTGGGCCAAATCTTGGTGGCAAATACCAACAGTTCTGGGGCAAACTGCTGGCATATACCTGCATAAACATGAGCAAGTTTTGCATTTCATTACATGTATTACCTGGTGTGGAAGTCCTGAACTTGTGTAATAGATTCCAGCTGTGAAATCTGGCAATGTCCTCTGCTGCTGGACTCAACATGTGGCCCAGCAGCAGAACACAGAGTTGCTGAGTTCCTTTGCACGAGTCCATCATTTCAGTGGAGAACTCGGAGCTATGAAGATAAATAAGGATTTGTTACATCTGCTACTTGCACACGTTGGCAGAAATAATTATAATTGTTTAAGGGTCTTAAGTGTTTGTAAAGAAAATATTTTAAAACCTCGTTCCTTGTTCTTTCCTGCTTCAGCAGTAAGAGGTATTTGCAAACAAAAGGAGGCACTATACATGTGTTAAAGGTTGTAGATAACTACTTTATTGAAGTTATATAAAGAATAAAAAAACAGAAAGAAAGAAGAATACTTAATAAAATACAGAAGGGAGTAAAATAGTGCTTATCAACCAATCAATGAACCGATCTATGTAATGCCAAAAGGAACCTCAGGTGTCCAACAACCTTTTCTACAGCCTTCTCTCTGTCTCTTAGCGCTGGTCCTCTTTTTATACCTTTCAAAACCTAGCATAAGTCCTACCCTGGTCATGGTACTAGCCTGTACCCCCTTATCTCTTGTGACCTTCGGGCTTGGCACATATCTTAAAGACAGAGCATGTTTGAAGAAAGATGTGTTCGTCATCATTATCTGCTATCAAGGTGCTGCATCAGTACTCCTGTATGTTCTCAAAACATTCCCACATTCCAAGCTGACACTATTTTTGTCTTACAACCACCATTTTGTGTTGCACACTTTTGCAGAGAACAAGGAGGAATTAAATTGTAAAATTTAACTCTTTCCTTAGAGTGCTTTAGAAGATTATAAAATTTTTAACACGTTTTAAAGTAAAATAGTAAACTTTATTTCATTTTAAATACCCTTTTAATGTTGTTCAATATCAGGTACTTTCAAAATCATTCCAAAATTTGACAGCTTTTACATATATATATATATGGCAAAGCTGGAGACATGGCATTGTTTGTATCTTTTGCTTCCTCAGCAGTTTCCTGGGCAAGGCTTGTTCTGGCCTGCTACTGTGACCTGATTATTTTGCTTGAGAACACACAGGGTTCATCAATTCGAAGCAGGACACTCTCTGTTTGTGAAATTGACTAATCTAAGTCAGTTTAAGTACAAGGCATGGGGGATGCAGTGTTGAATGCAGATATCATAAGCAACAAACAATCTGCTGGAGGAACTTAACTGGTTGAGCAGCATTTGTGGGCGGGAAAGAATTGTCGACATTTCGATCAAAACCCTGTATCAGGACTAAGAAAGGAGAGGGGAGATGGCCAGTATAAAAGGGAGAGGAGGAGTGGTGAAACAGGGGCCAGAGGTAATGGGTGAACTGAAGAGGGGTGACAGACGATGTGCAGATGGAGCCAGGTAAGGGGAAGGGAGATTGAAGGTGGAGACATTTAGGAGGGTCATAAGCAAGAACACAAAGGCTGGAATCTGATAAATAAGGAAGGGCATAATGGGAATGTTTGGAGAGAGGTGAAGGGCAGATGGAACCAGAACCAGATGGGGAGAGGGGAGCCGGTGGGTGAAATGAGTGGGTAGTAGGTGGATGGAACCAGGAGGGTGAGGGAGCCAAAAATGGTTGATTGTGGGGGGTTAAGCTGAAGGGGGTATGGGAAAGGGGACAGAACTGGGAGGGTCAAAAGTGGGAGGGAGGGGAGAACACTGGAGATTGAAAAATTCAGTCTATGCCATTGGGTTGTAGACTATCCAGGCGGAATGAGTTTGCCAAGGGCCTTACCTTGGTTGTAGAAAAAGCAGAGGATGGACAGGTCGGTGTGGGAATGGGAAGGGGAATTGAAATGGCATGTAACAGGGAGCTTGGGATGGTCACTGCGGACAGTGCGCCTAGTCTGCACAAGGTCTCACCGTTGGAGAGCAAGCCACATTAGGAGCACTGAATGCAGTAGCCGAGGTTGGAGGAGGTGTACGCTAATCTTGCCTCGCCTGGAAGTGCTGTTTGGGCTGCTGCATGGTGGTGAGGGAGGAGGTGCAAGAATAAGTGTTGCACCCCCTGCAAATGCAAGGGAAAGTGCCAAGGGTCTGGGAGCGGTGGGTGGGGAGGGTACTAGTGGATCAGGGAGTCAAGGAGGGAGTCGTCCCTGTGGAAGGTGGAAAGGGGTAGGGAGGAGAAGATGTGGCTGGTGGTAGGATCTCGTTGCAGCTGGTGGAAATGGCGAAGGATGGTATGCTGGATGCGGAGGCTGGTAGGATGACAGGTGAGGATGAGGGGAACTCTATCTCTGTTCTGTCTGGAGGGAGGTGGGGTGAGAGCAGAAGTCTGAGCAGGTGTCGTAATCTGGGGTCATTAACTTTTCAATTTAATTTCTTGATGCTTACTGTTTTTTCTGATCCTGCTTCCTCACTTGCTTTAGTTGACCCTTTACTGATGTGAAAGTTGAGCTAACTGTGTATTCTGCATCTGCAGTTTTGGGAAAAGGAAGAAAACAAGCAAGATAAATAGATGGTGCCCAGCTGTTGAAAATCAATTGATGTGAAAGAACTGTGTACCTATTACCTTCAAGCATAACTATTGTTCTGAACCTCTTCGGGTCTCCCACTCTTGACCTTAGATGGACACTATATATGAGATCCTGGTGCATGTTTCTGTCTTGGAAAAGATGGGCTGGGAACTCTGTGCAGAGTCGGAGCTGGACTCTTTTATGTCCTTTGGATTCCAATCAGGTTTTCTGACAGTCTTTCCACTTCATATTTTGTTGTGCATACCCATCTGTCTTCTGCTGTAGCTTGGCTCATCTTGGTCCTCGTGTTACAGCAAAACTAGGGAACGACTTCAATCTCTAGTGACCTGGTTTCCTGACACATCCTCTTTGTTTCATTTAAATCCCTTTGCTATCCTGGAGTAGGCACTGTCGATATCTGATCCTGGGGCGGAGTGATATCTTCAACATCTTCCTCCTCTTTCTTTTGACTGGCCAGTTGCAGCTCTTGTGTATCTGAAATGAGAAAGGGTCATGAGTTGTATTTTGATGTGGGAAGAGTAGAAATTAAGAATTCTGCTGACACATTCACATCAAGGCACAGAATATTTGGAAGTGAGGAAAAGTGGGAAAAGGAGGATTAAGGATTCAGATAGCTTCACTGACCTCTCAGTACTATCTGTGGTCATGGCCTCGGCTGTTCCCCTGTCTATGATGACCAAAATTGTGACCTTCGTAAGATCAGAAGGTGTGCTTGCCCTCCAGTTTTTTCAGAAATCTCCTGTAATGTGGTACGTTTTATAATATACCTGGAGTTGTCACTGTCATAATTGAATAGTTACCATTGCAGGAGAATAGAGTTGTGGATGCAAGGCTTACAACTCCGCTAAGTGTGTGTAGATAAAATAAACCAAATTAATTGAAGAGTTAAATGTTGATTGGTCTAGCCTTCTGGTGGGTGAATGATAAATGTACAGTGGATTTAGCAGTGGATGAAGCAAGTGGTGCAGCTGGTAGGATATGTCATTTGAAGATTGAACTCATTTTGGCAGCTCATCAGATTGTTAGACTTCTTCCTATATTGCAACAATATTCTTGGAGCCACTCACCTGATGTACAATTCATTTACTGCAATTTTCCAGTGCCGCCTGTGCATTCTCCCACCTCCCACTGTGGAAACGTGGATTGAGTATGGTGACAAAAATCTTCCAAGTATATTTATTTCTTGACTAACACTTCCATAGCCACAATCCACCTTTAAGTGTTAGGCTTCCTTTAAGGAGTACTAGCTATTTGTGATATTGGTCCACCTGCTGATGTGCACAGTGTTAGCCGCACACAGTGATGGTGGAAATCAGCAGGCAGCATAAATCTAAAGCTCTGAGCTCTGGTTGCAGTGCAATAAATTGGTATGTAGGGCAAGAACTCCGATATCCATGCTCAGTTTTGGGTTCTAGCAAACTCAATATCAACAGTGCTTGCTTTTGCTTGGCAGAAAAACCAAACCAGTTTAGTATTTAACCAATTTTTAATATTTAAAATTTTAAGAAAGTTCTGTCCAGCTATTTTAACAAGAAGAGATGCTCCCCTGAGAAAACATTCATATGTACTTATAGTGCAGTCAAGGAGAGATTTATTTTTGCTGTGTGCTGAGTTAAGTGAAATATTTGATGAATTCATTTCAGTGAGTTGCTTGCTATTTGTACTTCATGTCCATTTCAAATTAATGTTGAACTGATTCCGCTCCTGGCTCATTTGCCTGCATTTTTTTCTGTTGGCTGAAAACCAAATCATTTAATTCATTTATGCATTTTATGTTTACATTTATTTGTGCTGATAACAATGAAAACTAATGTATTTGAAGGAGTTAATGAATCTAGCTAAGTAAGCAGACTGAATTGTTAGCCTCAGCAGGATGTAAGATTGCAAATATTAATTATAATCCTTCACTGGTTCCCAGTGATATGATATATGTTTGCACCATTTAGGTAAAAAACATATATTGTAGAAAATTTTATGCATTGACCAAGGAGAGAACATTTAATTTGATCATAATTCTTGTGTAATATAAAAGGAGTATATGGCAATTGATTGAATAGTGTCAATATAGTGGGCCATCCCGGTTATATTTATTAATTCATTCTACACTAATAAATATGATCCAATGCATTATTCTTGCTGAACAGCATAATTAAGATAACAAACCACATGGGGAAAATATTTTTGCCGGCACTGACATCAATCCCAGTTATTTGCAGCAGGATAACTTTGGCTTTTTTTTTCCTATTCTGTAATATTTTGTAATTATTAATTTATTTTTTCTAATTACATAATTTAAATTTTTTTTAACTAGTCCTTGAAATGTTGGTGTCACTAGAAGACTCAACCTGTTTCCTGATGTTGATCAGCACATTAAATGGGAAACTGTGGTTGCACAGAATAATTCCAAGAATTAGAACCATAGAACAATACGGCACAATACAGGCCCTTCGGCCCACCATGTTGTGCTGCCCTTCAAACCACACCTAAGACTATCTAACCCCTTCCTCCCTCATATCCCTCTAACTTAAATTCCTCCATATGCTTATCTAACTATCTCTTGAACTTGTCCAATGTATCAGCCTCCACCACCACCCCAGGCAGCGCATTCCATGCACCAACCACTCTCTGGGTGGAAAAACCTCCCTCTGACATCACCCTTGAACTTCCCACCCAATACCTTAAAGCCATGTCCTCTTGTTTTGAGCCTTGGCACCCTGGGAAAGAGGCGCTGGCTGTCCACTCTATCTACTCCTCTCAATATCTTGTATACCTCTATCATGTCTCCCCTCATCCTCCTCCTCTCCACTGAGAACAGCCCTAACTCCTTTAGTCTCTCCTCATAATCCATACTCTGTAATCCAGGCAGCATCCTGGTAAATCTCCTCTGCACCCTTTCCAATGCCTCCACATCCTTCCTATAATGAGGCGACCAGAACTGGACACAGTACTCTACGTGTGGCCTAACCAGAGTTTTGTAAAGCTACATCATCACTTCGCGGCTCTTGAACTCAATCCCCTGATTTATGAAAGCTAACATCCCATAAGCTTTCTTAACTACCCTATCCACCTGTTTGGCAACTTTCAGTGATCTGTGGATATGAACCCTCAGATCCCTCTGCTCCTCCACACTGCCCAGAATCCTGCCCTTTACCTTGTATTCTGCCTTGGAGCTTGTCCTTCCAAAGTGTACCACTTCACACTCCTCTGGATTGAACTCCATCTGCCATTTGTCAGCTCAGCTCTGCATCCTATCAATATCTCTCCGCAAGCTTCTACAGCCCTCCACACTATCCACAACACCACCAATCTTTGTGTCATCTGCAAATTTGCTAACCTAGCCTTCCATCCCCTCATCTAAGTCATTAATAAATATCACAAAATGTAGAGGTCCCAGAACCAATCCCTGCGGGACACTACTAGTCACAGCCCTCCAATCCGAATGCACTCCCTGCACCACAACCCTCTGCTTTTACTGGCAACCCAATTCTGAATCCACACGGCCAAGCTTCCCTGGATCCCTTGGCCTCTGACCTTCTGAAGGAGCCTACCATGCGGAACCTTGTCAAACGCCTTACTAAAATCCATGTAGACCACATCCACTGCACTACCCTCATCAATCTTCTTGGTCACCTCCTCAAAGAACCCTATCAGGCTTGTGAGGCAAGATCTTCCCTTCACAAATCCATGCTGGCTGTCCCTAGTCAGTCCATGTTTCTCCAAATGCTCATAGATCCTATCTCTTAGAATCCTTTCCAACAGCTTACCCACCACAGACGTAAGGCTCACCGGTCTGTAATTCCCTGGGCTATCCCTACTACCTTTTTTGAATAAGGCGACAACATTCGCCACGCTCCAATCTTCCGGTACTATCCCCGTTGACAACGAGGACTCAAAGATCCTAACCAACGGTTCAGCAATCTCCTCCCTCGCCTCATGAAGCAGCCTGGGGAATATTCCGTCAGGCCCCGGGGACTTATCTGTCCTAATATTTTCTAACAACTCCAACACATCCTCTATCTTGATATCTACATACTCTAGAACATTACCCTCACCTACACTGTTTCAGCATCATCAACACTCCTCTCCTTGGTGAATACTGAAGAGAAATATTCATTGAGAACTTCACCCACTTCCACAGCTTCCAGGCACATCCTCCCACCTTTGTCTTTAATTGGACCTACCTTTACCCTAGCCATCCTTCTGCTCTTTATGTACGAGAAAAAAGCCTTGGGATTCTCCTTAACCCTACTTGCCAAAGCCTTTTCATGTCCCCTTCTTGCTCTCCTCAGACCTTTCTTAAGTTCCTTCCTTGCTACTCTATATTCCTCACGAGCCCTGTCCGATCCTTGCTGCTTACACCTTGTGTATGCTGCCCTCTTCTTCCTAACTAGTTGTTCCACCTCTCTCAGCACCCACAGTTCCTTCACCCAACCATTCCTTCTCTGCCTCACCGGGACAAATTTATCCCTAACATCCTGCAAAAGATCCCTGAACATCAACCACATCTCCATAGTACATTTCCCTTCAAAATGTCACCCCAATTTACACTCCCAAGTTCTTGCCTTATAGCCTCATAATTTGCCTTCCCCCAATTAAATATCTTTCTGTCCTCTTTGCTCCTATCCCTGTCCATGACAATTCTAAAGGTTATGGAGCAATGGTCACTGTCCCCCAAATGCTCACCCACCTGACCCGGTTCATTACCTAAAACTAGATCTAATATTGCATTCCCTCTAGTTGGCCTGTCAACATATTGTGTCAGGAATCCGTCCTGGACACACTTAACAAACTGTGCCCCATCTAAACCTTTGGCACCAGGTAGGTGCCAATCAATATTTGGATAGTTGAAGTCTCCCATTATAGAACCCTGTTATTTTCGCATCTCTCCAAAAACTGCCTCCCAATCTGCTCCTCAGTATCCCTACTGCTACCGGGGGGCCTATAGAATACTTCCAGGAGGGTAACTGCCCCTTTCTTATTCCTAACTGCCACCCATATTGACTCTAGAGAGGATCCTTCTACATTATCTACCCTTTCTCCAGCTGTAACAGTGTCCCTGACCAGTATCGGCACCCCTCCTCCTCTTCTCACCCCCTCCCTATCCCTTTTAAAACACTGAAAACCAGGAATATTCAATATCCATTCCTGCCCCTATGTCAGCCATGTCTCTGTAATAGCCACAATATCATAGTCCCACGTACTTATCCAAGCTCTCAGTTCATCTCCCTTATTCCTGATGCTTCTGGCATTCAAATAAATGCACTTTAGCCCATCCACCTTACTACTTTTGTAGCCTGTACTCTGCTTCTCCTTCCTCAAAGCCTCTCTACCTGTCAGATCTGACTTTTCCCCATCCCCTTCTTCTTCTGATCTACTCCTCCGGTTCCCTTCCCCCTCGCAATCTGGTTTAAACCCTTCTGAACCACCCTAGCAAACCTGGCCGCAAGGATATTGGCCCCCCTCAAGTTCGGGTGCAACCCGTCCTCTCTGTACAGGTCCCACCTTCCCCAGAAGAGATCCCAATGATCCAAAAATCTAAAACCCTCCCTCCTGCACCAACTTCTCAGCCACGCATTTATCTGCCATCTCCTCCTATTCCTACCTTCACTATCACGTGGCACTGGCAGCAATCCTAAGATCACTACCCTCGAGGTCCTGTCCTTCAGCCTTCTGCCTAGCTCGCTAAACTCACTTTTCAGGACCTCATATCCCTCTTCCCACCTATATCGTTGGTACCAACGTGAACCCTGACTTCTGGCTGTTCTCCCTCCCACTCTAGAATCCTGTGGACCCGATCAGTGACATCCCAGACCCTGGCACCTGGGAGGCAACAAACCATCCGGGATTCATGCTCACTGCCACAGAACCTCCTATCTGTTTCCCTGACTATTGAGTCCCCTATCACTACTGCCTTCCTCTTCTCCTCCCTTCCCTTCTGAGCAGCAGGACCAGTCCCAGTGCCACAGACCCGGCTACTGCTGCTAGGCCCCGGCAGGTCATCTCCCTCAACAGTCTCCAAAGCAGAAAACCTATTACTGAGGGGAACAGCCTCCAGGGTCCTCTGCTCTATCTGCCTGTTTATTTTCTTTTTCCTTTTCCCTGCCCTGACAGTCACCATTCTATCTACTTCCTGGACTCCAGAATTACCTGCTCGAAGGGGGGTGACCGTCTCCTGATGTACAGTATCTACAAAACTCTCCCCCTCCCTGATGCTGCGCAGTGTTTGAAGCTGTAACTCCAGCTCATGGATTTTGAGCCGAAGTTCCTTCAGCCTCAAGCACTTACTGCAGATGTGGCCATCGTGGACCGCAGCAAGGTCCAAGAGTTCCCACATCAAGCAGCTGCAGCATACCACCATGTCCTCCATCTGAACTAATTTCCTTTTTTTTCCCCCCTAGTTTTTCCTACTTAAATATTTATCACAGATAACAGGTAAACCTTACCTTTACCTACCTACTAGCTACTCACCTGCCTTGCCCCTTTACGCCGAAGCCCCTTAAGCCAAAGCCCGACCACTCTGCTCCCTCTCACTCAGCTGCCCGCTGGATATGGCTGTTTGCTTTTTAAACTGCCCACGCCACGCCTGTGCAGTCCAGCCCCCACTCTTCCTAACTAAAACTTATAGAAACACTTTAAAAAAAAGAACCTTATAAAAATCTAACCCTAATAATCACAACCCTATTAAAAACTAACCCTTATAATTAAAACCCTATTTAAAAAAAATAGATAAAAAAGTAAAACTTAAAACTTATCTGCTCCGAAGTCTTCCGAAGCGAAACCCACGAAAAATTAGATTTGTGTTTTTTTTCTATGTTCTATATTATAACTAACTGGTATTGAGCATAATGAGCTTTTTTAAATTCGTTTTCTTTTCATAAAATAATAGTTGAAAATGGAAAGTAGTAGATGAAGTCACTTATGTTTATAATGGAATAAGTGACTGCAACCATTAGTGAATACTAAAATACTTATTTGAATTAAATACAAATGTGAGGAAACTATCTTGTATTGTGTAAAAAAAAATTCAGTTCATGTGGAAATATCTTAAGGGTATTGTATAAATAAATTTGATGAGTTGAGTGGCTAGAATTTTTTAAATATATTTATTAGTCACATGTACATTGAAACATACAGTGAAATACATCTTTTGCGCAGTGTTCTGGGGGCAGCCCACAAGTGTCGCCATACTTTTTTAAAATGAGATGGTGCTGTTTCTTCTGATATACTTACAATGCAATCAATTTATTTACTCTTTGAACTTATCTGAGATGGGTTTAGCTGGCCTATTGTTAACAGGATGTAACTCCTTCTGTTCAAATGAATCTAGGCAGGAATTAAAATCTGAGAGCTGAACATAGCTTGATTTTCTGGTTATCCATCATCTTTCCCTCACAGGAGTATTAGTGGCTGAGGCACCCTCTGATTCAAGTGAGAACTTAACAAAAATGGTTCATTCAGGGCCCTATTTCATAGATGAGACCTAGAAGCATTTTTCTAATGAGTTGGGTGAAGTTCCTGTTATGCTTATCCAGTGATGTATGTTGATCAAGAACCTCAGAGTTAGGAGATAAAATTATTTTTGTGAGTTGAAGAAAGAGCAAGCATTACTAAGTAATCCAAGCCATTGCTGAGCATACCTTATCCTTCTCCTGTGATTGAGCTCGCTACAATGTCTTGTTGCTACCTTCATGGTTTCAGTGTTGTTCTGTATTTTGCTGCCTTAGATCTGTGGGATAAGCAGTTCATTTGTTGTGGATGCCTCTCTACTCTCCCTTTCATTTAGGTCCTATGCAAGTTTGGGGAACAGCATCTCATTGTAAGATTAGGGACTTTTCAACCTTATTGGTCTGAACATTAATTTCAACAATCTTAGCTCATGTCCACTGCTTCCATTTTTGTAGAGAGCTGTTACTGGTAATGGTTTTGCTATTGCCAATTACACTCCATCAGACCCAATTTGTTTCTTGTCTTATCACTATGCATTTTTATCCAGCACCATCAAGCCTTTTTCCATTCATTCAACACTAACTCCTGGCTTATCACAGACCTTCCCTTCTGATCTTTTCCTCCCGTGACATACTCCCCCCACCCCCCCTCCAATCCCTGCCCCTATTTGCCAAAACCTGTTATGTTTCAAGTTATTTCCAGATCTGAAGAAGGATCTTAAACTTTAAACTTAAACTGCTTTTCTTTCACAGATGCTGCCAGACCAGTTGAGTTTATGGTGTTCTGTGTGTGTGTGTGTATGTGTGTATATGTATATTTGATTCAACTCATGCAATTAAACTTATTATAGTCATTAAGCAAAAAGGGAGCAGATAAGATTAAGAATGGTTGTAGTTAATGATGATGGTCCAAACACACCTGTTAGGTCCATTGTCCAGAATTACTGCTTATGGTCTCTGCAAGTCTGGCTGGATGCGGAGGGCCTATCTCACTTGCCTTCTGTATTCTAGACTGTCCCAAATGGTGACAGGACTTTGGATGATGCGGAAGGCCGTTGAGATAGGCCTCACCCTGACTGAAGCCAAAGCTAGGGCAGAATTTTGTCCACTGTAAAATTCATCATTGATTTTAATAGTATTTTTCAAATATCTCTGACATTAGATGCATTTGAAAATTGTACAAAAAAAAAGCTCAAAACAAAAATTACTACAAGTCAACAAAATAAAAATGCAAAATACATGAACATTACTTAAAATAATTTAAAGCATTAAACTAAGGCAAAATAATTTAAAAAAAATAAAACTCACAACCATCCTCTGCCTCCTAAGACTGTGTCCTATAAATTCCATTGAATCGAATTGGGTCTGATCAGCTCTAGCACCTGAATGACAATTATGTTGTGTAATGCTTTGAAATGCCAGCAAGACTGGGCGCTGACCCAAAATTTATCAGTGGGCCTGGACTTGCAGCGTTTAAGTCAGCCCTGGACTTTGTTTGAATTCCTGAATGCTAGCGATTCTCTTCAGAATCATTCCATCCCACCGTTCAATGCAGAGGTTGTTCAAAAGGCATGGTCAGACTGGCACCATTCAATTTCCCTACTCTGTGTAAAGACATCCAATTTATTCAGGGAAATCCCATCAAATGACATTAGCAGCTGTTCAGAGCGTAACATTGTACAGTAAAGATAAATTGATATCTTTACCTTGCACTCTTGTCAAGATTGACAGGTACAGTTGAAGGTTGAGAGGGATTAGTATGATTCTATATTGGGAAATATGACCAACCAGAAAATAATAGGGTGATTTATATTTTAATAGCTAATCAACAAAAGAATTTTTTCTAGAAAATCTGGAAGCTTTCTATGTATCAGATGCATTAACAGCACTGAAATGTAAAGAGAAGACTTTGCAATTCTGTGTGATAAGTAAACCATTTTCAATTGTACCTTATTTTTCCATAGAAGTTGGATCATTCAGCATACAAAAGGATTGAGTAGAGCAATCCAATTTCTAGTCAGGTTTGTCCATGATTGGGAACCCTACTTTAAGAACTATGTTAAGCCTTCTGCGAATGCAAAGGATATTCACCAAGGTGATATCAATGCATGGAATTTTACTTAAGAGAAAAGACTAGAGTAAATGTTTTTTTAATTGCATTAGAAAATTAAATGGACATCTATTCAAAAATTGAGGGTTTTGATACGATGACAAACTAATTGGCTAGCACGTTCATAGCTAGATAACATAAATTTAAGATAATTCATTACATAAAACAAAATGCAACTCACTTTTTTCATTTATTTCATGGTTTGCATGTATGGTAATAGCAGAATATTTACTAGCTTTCAGGCAAGGAATGGTTAAATATTTGAACAAGAAACTTACTAAAGAGAAAAGAAAAAGAGCAATAATGTGGGATTAAGTGGCTAATTCACTCAAAAGTATCCACATAACTACAAGGGTATTAAAGAATCTGGTTCTTTGTGGTGCTTAAACACCCATTGGACATCAAAACGTATTGCATCAATATGACTTTTTTCTCTTTGACCTTCTGTCAGTTTCTTGCCAAGGTACTTGCAACAGAAAAATCTTGATTAAATGTCTGTATGTTCTTCTTGCCATTTATGTTCCTTAAATTATTAGTATAATAATTAAATCCTTAAACTATTAGCATAATAATAATTAGTATAATAATAATGGCGTTACCCCACTGCCATCCATCTTCCATCCTGCAAATACATTTAAATGTACTTAAAATTTGAATCATGAATTAAAAATCGACAGTATCTTAACTACAACTTAGTTGCTTGTAGTTGTTCTGTTTACTGAAATTGTTGGAGAAGCTCACAATGCCCCAGTCTAACCTGCTAAAGGGCATTTGTGCAGACTCCCCACACTTATGAGTTCCTGCAGTTTCATGTCCTGTTCAGTATCTAAGTACATGTAAGCCCTTAGCCATTACATCACAGTTGAGTTGACAAGTTTATGAATTGAGTTAGTCACTAATTACACACATTAGGCTGCACAAAGCCTTGTGCCAGGTTGGTGCTGGACTCCTCCGTTCTCCTTGACAGTGAAGACATGCTTTCTGGTAGATGTCCTAATGCATCAATCATTTTGTTCCACATACTCATCAGTCTGCCCCATCAAAGTCTTCCTAAGAATTATTTGCAGTTTAACCTTTGAGTGATCTTGCCCTCCAGAAATCTGACACTTATAGTGCTGCAACCCCTACTTGAACTACAGGCTGTTCATACCCAAGTGGCTGAAGGCAAGTCTTGGCCATATGCTAAAGTCCAAATTACTCTCAGTACAATATCTAAGCCGGTGTTTTGAATGTAAAATCAAGAGACGTTGTATCTTTGGGGTGCACTGCAGGTGGAGTTGCTTCTTTGCACCTTCACTGACCCATGTTCAATCCTGACCTGTGTGTGGAGTTTGCATGTTCCAGTTTCTCCCACGTCATAAAGAAATGCTGGTAGGTTAATTGACTGCTGTAAATTACTCATAGTGTCTGTGGGTGCCAGAAGAATTGGAGGTGGGGAGGAGCCTATGGGCATGTGAGAGGGAATGGGTGGCAGAGAAATAAGTGTGGGAATTAGATTGATGGGATTGCTCTGAGTGCTGGTAATGGACCCAGTGGGCTAAATGGCCTCCCATATCAGAAGGAAAATACATCATCATGGTCATCATGCTCTTCCTCCATGGCCTATACTTAGGTAAACTTGCCCCTTTATGATGTACTCCTCAGGCGTGCAGCTTTGTGGCTGTAATATTTTATTTTATGTTGAACATGTGCTTCTTACGTCAGAATAAATCTGCTTATTTGGTAAACAAACAATGAACATATTCATTTCTTAATCCTTTTCCAGCTTAGATGATTGATAACTCATTGCGTCTAAGTAGAATAATGCCTTTGTTAAGATAGAAAAGGAATTGCATACGAAGGGAATATGCAGTTGAGTGCTAATTATTCCAAAATACAATATTTAGACCTAACAACATCTTTGATGATTGCACAATGTTCAGCACCATTTGTGACTCCTCAGATAAAGAAGCAGCCCACATCCAAGTGCAGGAAGACCTGGACAGTATCCAGGCCTGGGCTAATAGGTGGCAGGTAACATTTGTGCCACAGAAGTGCCAGGCACTGGCAATATCCAACAGGAGAAAATCCAGCCATACCCCCCTGACATTCAATGGCAGTACCATCAGTGAATCCCCCACTATCAATATCCTGGGAGTTATCATTGATCAGAAACTGAACCGGAGAGGCCTTATGTATACTGTGGCTACAAGAGCAGGTTGGGGGCTAGGAATCCTGCAGTGAGTAACTTGCCTCCTAATTCCCCAAAGCCTGTCCACCATCTACAAGGCTCAAGTCCAAAGTATGATGGAATACTCTCCACTTGCCTGGATGAGTGCAGCCTCAACAATACTCATGAAGCTTGACACCATATAACACATAACAGCCCGCTTGATAGGCACGTCGTCCACAACCATTCACTCACCCCACCACTGACGCATGTTAGCAGCTGTTTGCATCATCTGCAGAATGCACTGCAGCAACTCGCCAAGACTCCTTCGACAACACCTTCTAAATCCATGACCTCTATCAGCTGGAAGGACAAGGGCAGCAAAAGCATGGGAACAGCACCACCTGGAAGTTGCCCTCCAAACCACACACATTCCTGACTTGGGAAATATATCACCATTCCTTCACTCTCTCTGGATCAAGATCCTGGAACTCCCACACTAACAGCATTGTGGATACACCCACACCTCAAGGACTGCAGAGATTCAAGAAAGTAGTTCCCACCACTTTCTCAAGGGCAATTAGGGATGGGCAATTAAATGCTGACTCAGCCTGGAAAGCCAACATCCCTTGAAAGAAATTAAAAAATAATAGTTTTTAGAATTTATGGTAAGAGAAGCATTTACATAAAATTATTTGTTAATATCGACAGAAATAGTTCATTTTTTTTCCTTTAACTTGTTGGCTATTGAGAGATAATGTACTGGATCTACCCATGTTAATTGAATATCGCCTTATATGAAATTTACTATCTAATGAATGTGATTATTTTTTGGGGGGAGATTTCTTAAGGGAGAAGGCAAGTTTGTAACCAGTTAAGTATTTCTTAAAACTAGCTCAGGTTCAGGTTTCTCCTAAAGCAACCCATCAGAAGTGTTAATGTGCTGCAAGAACATCAGATACACCCTCATATTCATTGTGCACCATGAATATGTGTAAATTTTACAGGTGTTCTGTTAGTGAATACACTTGTGAATACACTTCTCTATGAATTCAACTGCTGTAATGGGAATCTAAGAGAAAAACCTGTCATTTCTATATGGTGTGGTACTCAGTGGATGGACTTCAGAAATTGTTTGCTTTGTAGAGCTGGTGACGCGTTCTTTAGCTTAATTCATTTATGCTAGACAATTTAAAAGATTTTCTTTTAAGTCTTTCAGTCTCATTCATTTGCTGTTCAATGTTGGCAACAGATGCAGTGTAAGGAATTGAGCTGAAGTGTCTCACACAACCAACAGCATATTTCATAGTTGATTTTCTTAATGATATATTGATCAGGTGCTATGATTATTTCAGCCACTTCCATTTTCTTTATATTTTTGTATAAGAGAGAGTATGATATATCATCTGGACTTATAAAATTGTTTAAAGTTGGTTTTGATACATTGTTTATCTTCAGAAGGACAATAGTTTTTATCTTTGCATCATTAAGTTTGCTGATGATACAAAGGTTGGTGGTGTTGTGGATAGTGTAGAAGGTTGCTGTAGATTACAACAGGATATTGCTAGAATGCAGAGCTGGGCTGAGAAGTGGCAGACGGAGTTCAACCTGGATAAGTGTGAAGTGATACACTTTGGGAGATTGGATTTGAAGGCAGAATACAAGGTTAATAGCAGGACTCTTAGCAGTGTGGAGGAACAGAGGGATCTTGGGGTCCATGTCCATAGATCCCTCAAGGTTGCCACGCAGGTCGATAGGGTTGCTAAGAAGGTGTATGGAGTGTTGGCCTTCATTAGTCGGGGTATTGAGTTCAAGAGCTGCGAGGTGATGTTGCAGCTCTATAGAACTCTGGTCAGACCACACTTGGACTATTGTGTTCAGTTCTGGTCACCTCATTAAAGGAAGGATGTGGAAACTTTAGAGAAGGTACAGAGGATATTTACCAGAATGTTGCCTGGATTGGAGAGCATGTCTTATGAGGATAGGTTGAGCGAGTTAGGGCTTTTCTCTTTGAAGAGAAGGAGGATGAGAGGTGACTTGATAGAGGTGTACAAGATGATAAGAGGCATAGCTCGAGTGGACAGTCAAAGACTTTTTCCCAGGGTGACAATGGGTAACACGAGGGGACATAATTTTAAGGTGATTGGAGGAAGGTATAAGGGGGATGTCAGGGGTAAGTTTTTTTTTACCATAGAGAGTGGTGGGTGCGTGGAACGCACTGCCTGCAGAGGTTGTGAAGCAGATACATTAGGGCCATTTAGTAGACTCTTAGATAGACATATGAATGATAGAAAAATAGGGGGCTATGTGGGAGGGAAGGGTTAGATATATCTTAGAGCAGGATAAAGTGTCAACACAACATTATGGGCCGAAGGGCCTGTACTGTGCTGTAGTGTTCTATGTTCTAAATTAATCAGATTACTGTTTCTCCAAAAACTACTTTAACTGGTTATTCTTCTACAATCTTGCCTCAGCCACTATTTTAAATTAGGGACATGATCCCTTCAACTGACCTTCATAATCTGTATTACCAGCAATCCTCCTCCTACCCATCCCCACCCCGACCCAATTCAGAAGTGTTATTCCCTCTCACTACAATTTGATGCTCTTGCTCAAGGCTTTACTCCATTGTCCTTATTTCAAGCTATCATTTTTTTCCTCTTGCATCTATTTCAAGATGCTACTTCCTCTGGCAACTCATTCCATATACAGATCGCCCTTTTGCTCCTATTAAATCTCTTCCCCCTCACCCTAAACCTGTACTCCTTTCCAATTCATCCTTTCACTGTCCAGTCATGTTGGTTTACCACGTAGTTTCAAATAGCATTCCAACCTCACCACTTCCCAATTTGTAATAAGAGCTACATGTATTGATCATTTCCCTCTGGACTGAAACATTCAACCGATTGCTTGCTGGCTTATTACCTAGCTGTAGTGGCTGCAGAATATGCTACTTAGCAAAGTTTGCATCCCTGCCAACTCTTGATAGAGATCAGTAGTCTCTCCCTCCGGCAAAATCCACACCAGTCCCATCAGCACATATCATGTGTGAAGATGATGCCATTGTTAAAGGCACACTCCCCCAAAATACATGTTTTTCCCACTTGAAAAACATCACTGGTACATGAATTTCCTTTATTATTAAGAAATATGGGAGTAATTTTCCTCACTGCGAATTATGCCATTATGCATTTTAAGTTGTTATTCTTTTCTTTGCATATTTTAGAATTTACATTAGCAATATTTTATAATTTACTTTATGAATGTTAATGCATAGAATGGTATTTTATAGTATTAAACACATTAAATTGTTTTTGATCAATTCCTGAAGCCCCATTTAATGAGGTTTAAATGCAGTTTTGTTTCAGCAGAAGTTTTCCCTAGCTACTCCTAGAGTCTCGAGCATGGGAACAGGCCTTTTGGCCCAGCTGGTCCATGCTGACTAAGATTCCCAACTAAGCTAGTCCTATTTGCCTGTGTTTGGCCCACATCCTTCCAAAGCTTACCTATCCATGTACCTATCCAAGTGTCTTTTAAATGTTGTTAATGTATCTGCCTCAACCACTTCCTCTGGCAACTCATTCTATATACAGATCACCCTCTGGCTCCTATTAATTCTTTCCCCCTCACCCTAAACTTATGCTCTCTAGTTCTTGGTTCTCCATCCCTGCAACAAAGACTGTGTACATTCACCCTATCTATGCCCCTCATGATTTTATACACTTCTATAATATCATCCCTTATTCTCTTACGCTCCAATGAATGAAGTCCCAGCCTGCTCAACCTCTTCCATAACTCAGTCCCTCGAGACCCAGCAACATCCTCGTAAATCTTCTTTGCACTCTTTCCAGTTTAATGATATCTTTCCTAGAGAATGGGACAAAAACTGAATACAATATTCCAAATGCAGTCTCACCAATGTCTTGTACAACTTCAACATAACATTGCTACTTCTGTACTCAATGCCTTGACTGCTGAAGGCCAGTGTGCCAAAAGCCGCCTTCCCCACCCTGTCTACTAGTAATACCACTTTCAGGGAACCAAGTACTCCTAGGTCCCTGATTAGATTAATCTGCTCAATTTTAAGTGACAGTTCATGGTCATGTTTTAGTCTAGAACTTGGCAAGTATATCTGTGTATGTTGCTCCTAGATCCACAGATTGAGAATCCCTTAAGGGTTTTATTGCATAAAGAAAATGGGTGGTGCGGACTCGTTGGGCCGGAAGGGCCTGTTACCACACTGTAAATAAAATTTTAAAAATTTAAATTTAAGAAGGCCAGCTCACTGAAAACAGACACATTCTAAAAGCCAGTAAAACCACATTTACTATCTTTAGTATTGAAAAACAAAGTGCTGGAAATAGTTGGCAAGTCAGGCAGCAGCTTGGAGAGTGAAGGAGAATTGGAACATTTAGGAGGAAAGGTATTAGAAAGGAATGTTTGTGATGAGGTAGAGAGCAAGGTTGTTCAAGTGACACAATGCTTTTGATGCCATCTAATCAATGAGGGCAATGAGAGGGAATAAATAGGAACATGTTGGAAGTGTGGCCTGTAGAACACAGCAAATGCTGGAAATCTGAAACAAAGAAAATTGGAATTCTAACCTATTTGACTTCGAGGTTTCACTTAGCTCCACTCCACTCCACTTAATGGGTGCACAGAAAAACCATGGTTGAGGCAGGATCAATGCCTTTGGGGATCTCCTGCCAATGCAAATACAAGGATATTTCCTTGCTGCCTGCAGTGTGGTAGGAGACCGATTAGCAGGCTGTTGGAAGATCACCATCTTGGTGAACAACAAGTGACTCAACTAGTGTATCTACTTTCTGACATGAAAATAAGTAGTTGTGCTTGTAGCAATAAATGTCCATGCATCAGGCATTCTGGCCCCTTATGTATATTGGAAGTCAACTGTATGCCATTTTTTCCTGTAGATTGGTTATCAATTAAAAGTCATTGCCACTGCCAACAACCCCCACCCCTAAACCCGCCCCAATCCGTCACATTCTCATTTTGAAAATATTTAACATAATTTTGAAACTTTGTATGCAAATGTCTACTTTAAAGTGCAGCATATGAAATATAATGAGTTCAGAACTAGAATATATAATAAAACATTACTGTTTGTGCATAGGCACCTCCTTCTTCAACTTTACCTCTTGTATTGCAATTTTGTTTTCTCATTCAACCTCAACCCTCTTAACTCAACTGAATTATGCTGTGTTTTAATCTTCCAGCCATATTGGTGGAAAAGGCCAATTTCTCTGTTTTGTTATATTTAAGAAATGAAGGAAACTTTTAACTGCAGGGCTGGTGTCAAATTAATGAAACAAATAAACCCTTAAAGGGTGAAAGGGTTCCGGGTGAACCAGGCCAAATGCGAATCAATTAAATAAATGTGGGTTCAGAACTTAAGGGAGGGACTAACTACCTGAAAATTAATTAAAATATTAAATGTGTTGATTAAATTCAGTTGGATTTTGTGAAAGTAAGCTAGCCATGATATAATGAAACAAATATGCCCTGAAGAGATTGAATTGAGATTCAGGGAATCTGGCTGCCTAGTCTGGAGTTAAATAGGTGCTGCTGATTGTAATTAAATTCCATGGAGAGGGCCCATTTTCACATTACTAAATTAAATGAATTCAATAGGGTTCAGGGACAGTAGGCCAGAGATGAATTAATAACTTTGGTCTGAATGGATGCTGTCAGGTTGGCCAGGAGTAAATGAATGAATTACACAAAACGCGGCTGATTATATGAAATTGAGCTTTGGAAAAACAAAGTTACTATAAATTAGTTAATTCTGTATAACAAATCAATCTGGATTTTTGACATCTGTCAATTACAAATTAGTTAATTAATTAAATGCGCTCTGGTGAATACAGTGCTACTTGTGAGTCGAGTTGTTCAGTGGCAACTCCTTTTGGTTAAAGGAATGTTTTAGTTATGGGTCTCAAGATGGGTGATGAAATGAATGCAGCTTTTCACACTCTGTTGCAATTTGGACATATCTTGTTGATTGGGAGGAATGGATGGGTCTTGATAGCAATAATACTCTGGAGGGAGACTGCCTGATCTGTATGTGTGATGTTTTGTTTGGACTAATATGTTGAGGGAACCAACTGAAGAAAAGGCTATCTAGACTGGGTATTGTGCAATGAGAAAGCAATAATTAACAACCTTGTTGTGGTGGCCCTTTAGGAAGAGCAATCAGAGCATTTTTGTATTCTTCATTAAAATAAAGAATGAAGTAATAAAATCCTGATGCTGAACAAAGGAAGCCTGAGGAGTATGAGGTATGAATTGGTTATGATAGATTGGTGAACTTTACTAAATGGATGGATGGAGTCTCAAAACAGAGCTCGGGTTTCTTTTGCTTCCTGTTGAGTGACAGAATCAGCAATGAAAGACTCAACTACACGAATAGTTTGATTAAGTAACTTTATTCAGCTAAAAGAATGAAGAAATTAGTAACTCAAGTAATTTTGGTTAACTCTTAGCTACAGAACTAATTTAACTTTTGTAACTACAGCTACAAACCTAGTCTAACTAAACTAAAAGAACAAAAAAAAATCAGAAAAAAGTCTTTGATTCTCCACGAATAAATAAAGCTCAAGGTTGCATGCAATTCATAGTAATACTTATTAGCAATTAACAATTAGCAGCGTTGCTTATGTATTCTTAACCATTCAGTCTTCGGCTCCAACACTTCAATGAAACATGAAGGGGTATCGAGGTCGCGGGGACACTCCAGCCCATGGAGAAGCTCCAAAACATCCCTTGAAAAGATTATTATACTGTTCAGGATCTCCCTTATCTCCGCTACAAGTGAATGACAATTCCATACAAGGCAAGGCCACCAATATGCAATTTACTGGAAACCACCGCATGATTTCCATAAATCTCACAGACAGGTCTACCTGTGTAACCAGAGCCTAAAATGAAACTTGTCAGCCACCTTGTTGACACATTTGGCCATTATATAGCTATTTACATTTCAAAGAAAGCCATGTTAGAATAGATTTGCAGGAACGTGTCCTTTGAGTAAAATCCTAATTCCATATTTAAAGAGCACATGTGATGGACCGAAAAAAACATCACACTATCATGTTTTGGAGTTGTTCATAGCTAGTACTGCCCTCCTTGAAAGTAATCAATGCTATTATTGTACTGCATGTACCTGCTCTAGCCCTATAGCCCTCTGAGAAATTTGAGTTTTTCAAATTATGGTTTTGTATATTCCCTCCATCAGGAACCACAGGTCTGTGATATTGAATTTATTTCCCTCATACCTGGATCTGGAGGGCTTATGAGACTTTGACATGAATTCCAGATCATTGCAGCTGGAAGCTAACCACATGGCTATCCAATGTTGGGGTTGTGCATGCAAACTTGCAGTCTGTGATTGAATGCTTAAATTCCCAGCTCTGCCTACAACTCTCTACTTGTCTGTTCAGGCATTTCATAAAACCTAGTCTATGACTAAGCTTTTGGTCCTGTCATCTCTAATTGTGAGTTGGTGTGAAGTTTTACTTGACAATTATCCAAAAAATTGCCTTGGGTTTTCTATTAAAGGTGCATGTAAATTTATGGGCCTAAAAATTCTTTCACACTTCAAGAGAACTGTTAAACAAATGATGCACAGATCTGCTTTGCCTGTATCCTCCTCCCCTATCCCCACCCCCAACCCCACCCCCACCCCCCAACCTTCATGAAACTTTCTATTGTGCAAGAGGCCCAAGGCATCATGCGCAATAGAATCTGTCTTTAATGTGAAAATTAGCATTTTAGCTTTTCTTCCATTACTGGATTATGAGTGCAGTTGAGAGAGAAGTGTGGGGGTGGAGTCTAGGGACGTGGAGTTTTGTAGTAGGACCTTGAAGTTTGGGTCAGGGCATTTGAGGTGGATGAGGGTACTATGAGGTTGGATCAGGAGAGTTGGCGATTATAGGATGATGAGTAGTAAGTAAAAAATCGTAGCATCCACAAACATAGGGCTCAAGGGGCATAGATCAGGAAAGGTTATTGCCCATTAGGTAGCATAGATAAAGGCCTCCATTGTCTTAAGGGTTTGCTTTCATGTGGGTGGCCTAAGCCTTCCATGGTCATTGGGGCAAGGATGAATTCTGCACAAGTGACATCAAAATACAGATTGCATGCTGCCTAGCAACTTGGAATTAATTCAATGGCTGACCTGATTCCCTCCACTTTAGCAATCAGTTTTTGATAAAATTTGATCACTTTGCCTACAAAAGCAATGGATTTCTCAGCCATGTTGTTGATAAATTGTACAACAATGGAAAGGAGACTTTGTCTTATAATTTATATATTGGTCCTTGTTTTTAACTGGTACTTGAGTAGGATTAGGAGCAAACACTTCTGAAATAACTTGTGTGCAGTGAGAGGTGATGCATTCATCCTCTTGGATTATAATAAATCAGCAATTTATATGCCAAATACCGTTAAATATAATTAATGCTAATACTGAAACTTCGTGATTGATTTTCTTTTTAACTCTGCCCAATCTAAAGTGAATTTTTCAGCTGTTATGTTCACAAGAATGTATAGCTTCCATAGTAAAATAACATGATATATGTCTCTGCATCCACATAGCCATTGTAGCATATTGTGCAACTAAAGTTTATTGGATAAAAATGCTGCCAAGTCTTATAGAGAAAACAGATATGTATTCAGCAAATTATAATTATACAGATGGAAATGTAATAAGACAATATTTCAAATAAACTTTTTTCTGCTCTTTATCACTTAGGAAATGATGACAAAACTAATAACAGAGACACCCGACAAGCCGATTCCATTTTTAATAAGCCACCTACAAAATAAGCAAGGAAGTCCCAGCCAGCTGCAAAGAACATTTTCAGGCTCAGCTGCTCTCTGGGCTGAAACTGGTAATGACAGAAACAGTTTTCTGTACTGTACATTCTTCAAACATTTAACTGCTAGAATAATACTGAATGTTTTTCTTTCTCCAACTGCAAAATCTGTTTCATTTATCAAGAGACTATTTTACTACATTGAGGGCATGTTGTGAAATTATGTGAAATATTATGAAATTCCAGACTAACAGGGAGGTTAGAAAAACACGTACTGTTTCCACAGGCCAGTGACTTGAGATGGATGCTCCTGTCGGGTCTCTGCACTCCATTACTGCTCATGTAAATTTCTAATGGGAGGTAGAGATAATGCTTTTCTTTGGTCCCTTTGCACATATCTGTCAGGATAGTAATGTCACTCAGAAATCTGACTGGTTCCATCTCCTGCATTACCAACAGCGGCAAGGGGCTGGTATACGGGATGCATTATCTGCCCATTAAGGCTGTAATTGGTAACTGGTTTATTATTGTCACATGTACCAAGATATAGTGAAAAACTTTGTTTTGCATGCCATCCATACAGATCACTTCACTTCAAAACATCAAAGTAGTACAAAGGGAAAAGTGATAACAGAATACACAATATAGTGTTACTGTTACAGAGAAAGTGCAGGTAGATAATAAGGCTATTACTGAATAACTGGAAGTGTATGTAGAACATGGGACTGAAGGATGATGTAGCATTTTTTTGGATCTTTATTATTTTTCTGTCCCTTTTAAATGCTTGGCTTCCTCATTTGGTGCTTCAAGGGAAGCATTTAAAGAAGCAGTAAATTCTGGAGCTGGGAACTGACAGACTTGCTCATGAAGTGAGAATCCTAACAGGAATCCAAAGTGCATACTTAATGGCTTTTGAATTCTGTAAATTGGTCAGGGTTGGATCAGTTTTAGTGGGATAAGTGAATGTTTATCACAAAAGGGAAAATCTAATGTTGTTTTGAAATTACTCGATTAAAGAAAGAAATTTTTTTGTGACAAAGAATTGGAATATCACAGTTTGGGGATCCAGTGGGCCTGTGAATTGTTTCAAAAATTACTTGTATATTATATGAATATCAAAAGATTTCTTATTTAATAAACAGTGTTAATTTAGCTAGTTTCCAATTTCTTCATGCTGATTTATTGTTATTTTTCAGGAAACAAAGGGTTGCGGCGAGATAATAGAGGTTATGAAAAACCATGGCTTACAAATGCTAAAAAGCCAAAAAAGTCAAAAAGTGACCTTGCAATGTCCAACATATCACCATCATCACCAGAATCAAAATCCTGTAAGCAAGCTTTCGTTTAATTGCTTTTCTTTACAGTTATTTACAGTTATGTAATCAAACTTAATTCACTTGGATGCTGGATATTTTGTGATTATTGCAGTTGTGTACAGTATTGGAAAATAGAAAACAAATAAAACTGCAGATGCTGGAATCTGAAAATAAAACCAGAAATGCTGGAAGGAGTTGGCCAGTCAAGGAGCATCTGTGGAAAGAGGAACCAGTCAATGTTTACTAACCTGAAACATTGACTGATTTCTCTTTCTCCAGATGCTTTTTGACTGGCTGACCCATTCCAGCATTTCTATTTTCCAATAAAAACCAGAAATGTCTTCTGAGTTTCTTTTTTAGGGAGGTTCTTTTCTTTTCTCGTTGTATTCCACAATGATTTGAAGCTGGAATTAGCTTGACATTACAGAAGGTTCTGCAGTTGATACTGATGGGGATCCAAATGAATCTTGTTCACACTCCAAATGGAATTATATAGTTGATGTTTGAAAACTAGGACAAGTGACATCCTAGTAAATTTTATGGAAATATATTATATCCAATAGAACAGTACTTCAAATGAAAAAAAATCATGCAGAAAAATAATGCACATAACCTTATAAATCAAATATTAGTTTAACTTTTAGACAATTTTCTTGGCACAAATATTTACAAACTTTATGCAATTACCTACAAATAGATATAATTAAGTTGAAATCCCATCTTGCTATGCAGAATTGTTGTTAGTGTTCTTAGAATATTCAGATAAATTTGTTATTCCAATACTGTCAAGCAAGGTTAACCCTCCATTAATGAGAAAATATGATAATTGTGAGGGAGAATCAGTGAGGGTAAGCTGCTGACTTTTACTAACAATTTCCTAAATACTTGCAGTACCAAGATCAATAGAACATGCTGCTTGGGACTGGCAAAGAAAACCAGAAAGCCACAACTTTGATGAACTGAATCACATCCTTCAGGAAAGCAAGAAGCTGGGCAAGGCTCTGGAAAACCTCTCTCGTAGTGAGTATTTTTTTTTATTGGTAATTAACATATAAACTTAACCCCTCTTTTTAAGTGGAAGTTACAATCACCCTATTTTTATCCTACAAGATTGTTTGATATAAAATACTTTAAAATTGAATTTGCGTTTATTTTGGTGCACAAGTGTTAAATACTCATGGAGTCAGAGAGAGATACAGCATGGAAATGGGCCCTTTGACCCATTGAGTCTGTGGGGACCCTCAACCACCCATTTACACTGAACCTAAGTTATTCCCATTTTGTATTCTCCCCACATTTTCATCAGCTGTCCCCAGATTCTGCCACTCACCCACACACTGGAGGCAATTTACAGTGGCCAATTAACCTCCCAATCTGCATACTGAAATATATTTTAGTTCTATAGCTATGTATGAGTGGAAAGAAGTAAAGACATAAAAATAAGTTTGTATGATCCCTGAACTGAGCACTGAACTCCAGCTTCAAATTCATCTGATACTTTTCTAGAGAGGGAAAGTCAAACATATTTACTCAATGGAATCAAGTGCTTGTAACTTTTGGTCCCCTTCTCCATTTCAAATGTTTCTCTTTAATATGTATCATATTTTCCTCAACCAGAGATGGCAATCTTCAAATTTAAGAAGCACGTGCTGTCATTGACCAACAAACTACACATTGTCCATCAGAAGTTGAACAAATGATTGCTATTTTTTGCATTAAGTGTGTCTAAGATTTTTTTTTAAACAGTTTTAGATGTTAATTGCAGTCTGCTGCAACTTTACATAGGGCAAAAATTGTCTCCTTTATATCCAGAATAATCTTGAAAGTTTTAGGTAATAATCTCACTTTACATCCTGTTATTTCCAAGTATCAGCATCTTAGAGCACCTTCTGTCTCCATCTCTATTTATGCCTTTGTTCTTTAAACCATGTTCAAGATCTTTTCCCTGAGGGTCTGATCAACATAACATCAACTAGATTTTATAAGTTTATTTTACTCTTGCTGCTGATCTCTTGTCTCATGAGAGATGTTAATTTTATACTTGTGTCCTGAAATTCTGCATCCACAGTTTTAATAACCTGCTTAAGTCTGAAAATCAAGCAGTTTGGCTATCCCAGCATACACTGCTACAATGCTGCAGTAATTCGGGTTTTATTTAATGGACCAGATAAAACTGGATTCTTTGTGTTAATATGTTCGTTGTTTTTCTTTAGTTTAAAAATGGTTTTGAGTTTGTTCATAACACAAATCTTACTTACATCAAGTGCTTGGAACTTTTGGTCCCCTTCTGCATTTCATGGATTGATTCTTCAACAATACAATTGTCATACGTATCAGCACCAATGCTAAAGAAATCTCTTTAGGATCAGTGCTATCAGGATAATCAATATAATTGGCATTATATGTTGATAATGGCACATTACTGGAAAATCTCTATTATCTTAACCATGCTATTTATTTCAATAAAAAAACATCCTATGAAAACAACTCCTTGCTGAAGCTGCCAGCAGTGAGACAGACTCATCATTTGTCATGTTAAACCATTGGTAAATCGCAATGCAGAGATAAGCATCAGGTATAAAAGTTGCAGAGCTTTGATAAGATCAGAAATGTCATGGGAACACAACTGGTAATTTAACAAATGGACTTTATTTTCAGGTAGACCATCTCAGTTCTTCAATAATCACTTTTTCACTTATTGTTTACTTCTGAACTTGTTTTAATTTATACATTTTATAAACCTACAATGGTTGCAATAATGGCTAATGCATATGATGTACAAGGGAGGACCATTGTCCTATGGTCAGTTTTCACTCTCAGGTCAGAGTGAAAATAATGATACTTTCAGTGACCCGGTGTTGGTGACAAATCTCCAAATAATTAAAAAAACATTACAAACTAGTCTATTTTAGAATCAATGTGCACAGTTTAGCCTTTGCAAAGTTAGAAGTTGATTTTGGAGTATCCAGGTTATCAGGATTAAAACCCCTGATGTATGTTCGCTTGTCAGGCACAGTGAATTACTGAGGCACAAGATGCATTCTAATGACCTCAGCTCCTATGGGCTATCATATCATTGATTTTCTGATCTCAGATTCATCAGCTTGGGGAAGGAAGAAAAGACCAAGTCCCCTCGCAGATTAGAAAGGTAATTCATCTGGACTAGATGTGTTCAAAATGCTTTGACTCTTGGGCTATTTCGTGCTTGGGCAGAGCAACAGAAACAAAGGTTGGAAAGGAACAATGAAATATATTTGAAAGGAAGAAGGCGACTATCCGGAAGAAAGCTACTTCATGTAGTATATAAACATCATCAACTTCTTTCTTTTGTCGGTAATACCATTGACAAATAACAATTAAAAATATTTTTTTAAATTTTAAATATAATAGGGATATCACAGTATGCAGTGCATTATGTGAGTTCAGCTTTAAGTAGGATCTAATGAAAATGAATGCTGTCTGAAAGAACATTCAGTTTGTCTTGAATTACCTTGAATTTAAATGCAAACCATTTTGGGCTGTTAATTTATTTCTGCCCCAGAAACTATTCTAATTGATCCAATTATAAATGATCATTGACTTTGTTGTTAAGCATGGCTCAAGCTGCCTTTCTTCTGCAGGAAAAGATTGACTGCAGATATTGATATTTTTATTGATAAAGATGAAATGTCTGAATTATCACCATGAATGACATCTCACTTTTATTTTAGTATCCCAGTCCTCCTCATGGGTGTTTGATGGTGGGTATGAATGAGATGGGTCAAAGGGTAATTTTCCCTGCTCTGTGACTCTGTAAATGAGAGTTTCTTAAAACTATGGAGCTAAAATGCATGCATCAATTTAAAGTAAAAAGCAAGCAGAGTCATTAAGGATGGCCATATAATGGGTACCACTGACAAGATTGCTCCTTTTATAGTTTAACAATGAAATTAGTATCATTGCACAAGAGACAATATAGAGTAAAAACCATTGTGGCAATTCTACTTCCTGTTGGAGCCATAAACTAACATGTACCAAAAAGAATTGAGCAGAAATAGAGGGGACTGTGACAGGAGGAAATGGAATTGTTGTTTACCAATAGGGAGGACGTTGATTTTAAGTCATTCAAATCAATGCCTGTGGTTTAGTTGAGCCATATGCAGAATTCAGTTATTTTTCTATTGTAAGTGAAAAGAAGATCTAAGTTTCACTTTCTGTGAAAGTGCCAGTCAACAAGTTTTTGAGCCCTTCACGTAAATTCTACCCAAAATGTTGGGTGGACAAACACTCACAAAACCATCCATAGAGGGATCTACCTGGAAGGCAATGGGTGCCTGGAACTCTACTCCAGGGCCCCATGGAAGACGTAAGAAATTTCTGGAAGTACCAAATTGCTTTTACCAGGTTGAGTTATTGAAAGAATTCAGCTATGCAGCATGCAAACACAACATGAGGAGCTTTAGTTGCAGTGGTGCAGTTGGAAGAGCTATTGTCTCGCAGCAACAGAGATCCGGGTTCAGTCCTGACCTTGGGTACAGTCTGTGTGGAGCTTGTACATTCTTCCTGTGACTGTATGGGTTTTTTCTTGGTACTCTGGTTTCCTGCCATATCCCAAAAATGTGGGGCTTGGTTGGTTAATTGGCCACTGTAAGTTGACCCTAGCATGTAGGTGAGTAGTAGAATCTGGTGGGATGAAGAGAATGTAGGGAGAAAATAAAATGGGATTAATGTTGGAATAGTGTAATTGGGTGGTTTGTGGTTGATGTGGACTTGGTGGGTCAATGGGCCTGTTTCTGTGCTATGAATCTTTAGAATTTCTTAGGTTTAATTACAACTGTGGGTCTCAAAACATATACAAAGAATACAAGAAAATAGGAACAGGAGTAGGCCACCAGGTCCCTTGAGACTGCCCCACCATTCAATATGCTCATGGCTGATTGATGCTGACTTTAATACTTCCTGTGTGTCAGTTCCCTATAATCTGCAATTCCTTGATCTTCCAAATATTTATCTACCTCCACCTTAAATATATCTACTGATCTGTCCTCCACCACTTTTGTGGGCAGAGAATTGCAGAGATTCACTGAGAGAAGAAATTTCTACACACCTCAGTTTTAAATGACTGGCTACTAATTTTGTAGCAATGTTGCCTTGTTTGTGACTCTCACATTAGTTGAAACATCACAATATCTACCCCATAAAGTCCCCCTTAGGATCTTGTAAACTTGAATAAGGTTGCCCTTCATTATTCTAAATTCCAAGGAATACAGACCCAACTGTCTAGCTTCTCTTAAGAGGACAATCCTCCCATCCCATGAATTAGCCTGCTAAGTCTCCTTTGGGCTGCCTCTAATGTTACTATGTCCTTTTTATGTGAGGGGACCAAAATTATGCAGTATTCCAGATGTGGCCTTCCCAACACCCTGGACAACTGTAACAAAACCTCCCTATTCTTAAACTCCAACCCCTTTGCAATAAAGGCCAACATGGTCTTTGTCTTAATTACTTGTTGGACCTGCCTACTAACTTTTTGTGATCCGTGCATGAAAACACCTAGATCCCTCTGAACTCAAATCTGTTGCAGTCTCTCTTCATTTACATCATAATCTGCCTTTTGATTCTTTTCACTGAAGAGTATGACCTCACACTGCCCCACATTTACCAGGTTTTCGCCCAATCACTCAATCTATCTATATTTTGCTGCAGAATCACAGTGCTTCATGCCTACATCACTACATGCCCTTCTGCCTATTTTCATAACATAGGTAAACTTGGAAAACCTTACATTTCATGGATATTTGCTTAGAAACCTTGCATTCCTCCAGGTCACTGATGAACAACTGAGGACAAAGAACTGATCCTTGTACTAGTTACATCCCCCCAACCTGAAAAGGACCTATTTATTACAACTCCTTGCTTTCTATGGGACAGCCAGCTTTCAATCCATGCTAACACTTTCTTCAATACCTTGGGCTCTTAATTTATGCACCAGCCTTTTATGTGACACCTTGTCAAATGCCTTTTGGAAGTCCAAATATACCACATCTATAGGGTCCTCTCTAGCAGTAGCAAAAACAAGCTGTAGAGACTGAGGGATGGGTTGACATTTCAGATTGAGACCCTGCACCATTCCTCTACCTCCACAGATGCTGCTTGGCCCACTGAGATGTTCCAGCAGTTTTTTTTTGCTCCAGATTACAGCATTTGCATTTTCTTGTGTATTTGTTCCCCTCTACTGCTCTGCTTGTTACATCCTCAAAGAACACAAGCAACTTTCTTAGACATGGTTTGCCTTTCCTGAAACCATGTTGACTAAGTTTGTTTATATTCAGCTTTCCTAAGTGATTAGTTATTTCTTCTTTGATTATTGACTCTAGCACCTTGCCAAAAGTAGATGTTGAAGTAACTGGTCTATAGTTCCCTGCCTTCTGTCTTCCTCCTCTTTTGAACAAGGGAGTCATTTTGGCTGCTTTTCAATATTCTGCAACCCTCCTGGAAATTAGTGTTTTGAAAATTTTAACCAGTGGGTCCACTATCTCTGCAGTCACTTCCTTTTAAACATTTGGGTGCAGGCCAGCGTGTCCCAATGCTTTGTCTGCCTTTAGCCCTATGCGTTTTCCCTAATCCTTTGTAACTACGATTTTTTGCAGTGTTCTCCATGGTGAAGACTGATGCAAAAAATTTAATATATTCCCATATATTTCAAAATGAATCGCTCATGAAAGGATTTTGAAAGAAGTTATTATGGTCCTTAATGTTCATTTATAAATTCTAAATGCCAATATCAACTATACTGTTAACAACCACTCATTGTACAATGAAATCTTGGCTTTCATCATCAAGTTAACTGCTATTTTGTAATTCTAAGCGTGGTGAGTTAGTAACAGCTTCTGAGAGATATGTCTCCATTTTTAGATGCATCCCTTTTACTTTACTCATCTTTGTTGAAGAGCTGTATCCAAGGTCCTTGCCAACTGAGACCACAGACAATTCAGACAGACCCTTTTCATTTGCTTGAAATTAACTTTGCTTTTCTGTCATGTGATTTCATTGTTCATCTGCAATAGAAGTGAGTGATGTTATTTGGCGTTTAAATATAGAGGAATGCATAATCATAATTTAAAACTGTTTGCATGAATAAGGCTTTGAACACGGGCTTTTACTCAGCTAGTTCTTTTGGTATCAATCTCTTCTAAGTTTGAAATGAACAAAAAAGAACTCATGAAAGTAAAACCAGGACAACAGGCTGGTTCCGAAAGCGCTAATTTGTTTGAAATCTGGGAGCAGATAATTTTGCTTTTATAATTGTTCATGGGATTTGGGGGCATTGGCAAGGCCAATTATTGTCCATCCCTAATTGCCCCTTTGCCACACTGGTGAGTCTGGAGACACTTACATGCTAGACCAGGCAAGGGCACTAGATTTCCTTCCCAGAAGAGTGTCGTGTTAGCAAAAGAATGCAATCAGTCTGGATTTTAGATTCCATAGAAACAAATGAATTGCAGAAAAATTATCTTGAAACTCTGGAAATCTGGATTTTGATTTATTTGAATGCCTTTTAGCTGTGGTTGTATTTAGAGTTTTCATTTAGAGATGTTAATCGTCTGCTTCTTTTCATTGGTTTGTGAATGCCAGCTATTTCCAGGTGGTTTTTCTGCTCTTCTGACTTTTATAGGTTGCGGTGTTTGACTGTGCCCCATTCCATCCTTTCTTCATTCCATGAGTAAATATTTCCTAACTTTAGACCGAGTTGCAATTAGTCATTTATTCTCTGAGAAAATGAATAACTGTTGACTTATAAAAAAAAACCAAGGTGACATTCTGACTTTGTGAAACATGCTCTAATTATAAATGCCCATAAGCTCTAATGGAGCAAGAAAGAGCGCAGAGATTAGTGCTGCACTTCTAGGTTTTACTAAGTGGAAGTTTACTTTTAAATATGACTCCAATGTGGCTTTGTAGCAATTCGACTAATGCTGTGGGGCATAGAATGGAAGATCAGGGAGGTTATAGTAAAACTATATAAAACATTAGTTAGCCACAGTTGGAGTATTGTCTGTAGTTCTGATCGGCACCCTGCAGGAATGATGTAATTGCACAGGAGATTGTGCAGAGGAGATTCATCAGGGCATTGTCTGGGATGGAGCATTTCAGCTATGAGGAGAGACTGAATAGGCTGGGTTTGATTTCCTTGGAGCAGAGTAGACTGAGGGGGAATCTGAAGGGTATAGATAGTGAGAAACTTCTCCCCTTGGTTTAGATGTCTATAATTAGAGGTGTCAATGGTTTACAGTAAGGGGTTGGATTTTAGGAAGATTTTTTTCACCCCGAGGGTGGTTGAAATCTGCAGAGCACTGTCTGAGAGGGCGGTGGAGCAGAGACTCTCACAACAATTAAGAAATATCTAGATGAGCACATGAATTGCCAAGGCACAGCAGGTTACCAGCCAAGTACTGGAAAATGGGAGCTGACGTGTCAGAATAGATCTATTCAATTTTGATTTCCTTAAGCACTAAACAAAAAGAGTAGAACAAATACTGTTTCAGCAATATTATTTTAGTGTGATACTTATTTGAAGAAATTTCTAACAACGTTATATTCTTAAGTTTAAAGAATGGAGGTTGATTGTTCTAGCAGTGATCCACCACTGCGATTACCATTTACAATCACAAGATCACAAGACAAAGGAACAGAAGTAGGCCATTCGTCCCATCGAGTCTGGTCCATGAGCTAAACTAATACTATTCCTATCTAGCCCCAATTTCAGGCCTTATCCCCATATCCCTTGATACCTTGACTAGTTAGATACCTGTCAATCTCCTCCTTAAACTCCCCAAATGATTGGGCCTCCACAGCTGTACGTGGCAAAGAATTGCATAATTTCACTACCCTCTAGCTAAAGAAATTTCTCCTCATTTCTGTTTTAAACCGGTACCCTCTAATTCTAAGATTGTGCCCTCTAGTCCTGGACTCACCCACCAGGGGAAACAGCTTAACCACATCTACTCTGTCCAGTCCTTTCAACATTCTAAATGTTTCTATGAGGTCCCCTCTTATTCTTCTGTGCTCCAATGAATACAGTTCAAGAGCAGACAGACAGAATGTAAGCCCTTTCATTCCAGGAATCATCCTCGTAAATCTTTTCTGAACCCTCTCCAACATCAGCACATCCTTCCTAAGATAAGGAGCCCAAAACTGCGCACAGTACTCCAAATGAGGTCTCACCAGTGCCCCATAGACCCTCATCAACACTTCCTTACTTTTATACTTTATACCTCTCGAGATGAATGCTAACATAGCATTCGCTTTCTTTACCGCCGATCCAACCTGGTGGTTAACCTTTAGGGTATCCTGCACGAGTACCCCCAAGTCCCTTTGTACTTCTGTACTTTGAATTTTCTCCCCATCTAGATAATAATCTGCCCGTTTATTTCTTTTTCCAAAGTGTACAACGGCACATTTCTCAACATTGAATCTCATCTGCTATTTCTTTGCCCATTCTCCTAAACTATCTAAGTGTCTCTGCAACCTTCCTATTTCTTCAATACTCCCTACTCCTCCACCTACCTTGGTGTCGTCTGCAAACTTAGCCACAAAACCATTTACTCCATCATCCAAATCATTAATGTACAAAGTTAAAAGAAGTGGCCCCAACACCGACCCCTGCGGAACACCACTAGTAACCGGTAACCAACCAGAACGGGATCCCTTTATTCCCACCCTTTGCTTTCTGCCCACCAGCCAATGCTCCACCCATTCCAATATCTTACCTGTAATCCCATGAGCTCTCATCTTATTAAGCAGCCTCTTGTGCGGCACCTTGTCGAAGGCCTTTTGAAAGTCTAAATACACAACATCCACAGCCTCTCCCTTATCCACCCTACCTGAGATTTCCTCAAAAAAACTCCAATAGGTTGGTCAGGCAGGATCTTCCCTTCACAAAACCATGCTGGCTTGGGTCTATCTTGCCTTGCACCTCTAGGTATTCCATAACCTCATCCTTGAGGATCGATTCCAATAACTTTCCCACCACCGATGTCAGACTAATAGGTCTGTAATTTCCTTTATGCTGCCTCCCACCCTTCTTATACAGCGGAACTACATTTGCGACCTTCCAGTCCTCTGGAACCATGATGAAGTCTATTGATTCCTGAAAAATTATCACCAATGCCTCCGCAATCTCTGAAGCCACCTCCTTCAGAACCCGGGGGTACACCTCATCCGGCCCGGGAGACTTATCTGCCTTTAGTCCATTTAGCTTCCCAAGCACCTTCTCTCTAGTAATCTTAACTGAATTCCGTTCTATCCCCTGAGACCCCTGACTATCCGGTAAATTGCTGATGTCCTCCACAGTGAAGACTGATGCAAAATACTCATTTAGTTCCTCTGTCATCTCTTTGTTGTCCATTATAATTTCTCCCACACCGTTTTTAATTGGTCCTATATCAACCCGTGTCTCTCTTTTACTATTCATATATTTAAAAAACCTCTTGGTATCTTTTTGAATGTTATCTGCCAACTTCCTTTCATAATTCATCTTTTCTTTCCTAATGACCTTCTTAGTTTCTTTCTGTAAGTTTTTAAGTTTCCCAGTCTTCTGTTTTCCCACTAATTTTTGCCTCCTTGTATGCCCTCCCTTTTGCTTTTATTTTAGCCTTAACCTCTCTCGTTAGCCACATTTGTGCCATTTTTCCATTCATAACCTTTTTTCTTGGAATATATCAATCCTGCATTTTCCTTATTTCTCGTAGAAATTCCATCCATTTCTGCTCCGCCGTCCCTCCAATTAGCTTACTTTGCCAATCAGTTTGGGCCAGTTCCTCTCTCATGCCACTGTAATTTCCTTTGTTCCACTGAAATATTGACACATCTGATATCAGCTTCTCCTTTTCAAATTTGAAATGTGTTACTTGGGCCATCTTGGGCACAGAACTGTGAAATTTAGGCCCCCTGTTCTGCTCAGAAAAGTGTTTATTTGACTTGATGAGGCTTTAAATGGTAACATGTTGATACACTGGAGAGAAAATCTGTTGATGTTTTGTGAACGTACAGAGCAGAGTGGTCAGTGAGCTAGTCTATTCTACCATTTGTAGTAAGCCAAGTTGCACATAATTATGCTGTACTTGTATATATCGAGACTTGTCTGTAGTATAGATATTTTCAGTGGCCTGATACAATTTCTTGGGGTAAAGTGCGATAATCTCCCTTGTATGGCTGACATATATCATACTGTATGTTTGTATATCATAATACAGAGGAGTTATTAGAAAGAACAGTAAACAGAGAAAAGGTGGTCTTGCTACTTGACATCACAGCATTCTGGTCTCCTCATGAATTGCTTTTAATTTTTGTTTCTGTCTTCTCACCTCCCTTATTAACCCTTTGAGCCCTGCCACCATTCTTCTGAGATGTTAATACCTTCACGGTTGGATTCATTAAAGATGTATCCATTAAGACAAAATTGGAAACCTAACCTGAAGTTAAACATATCACTTTCAGAAATGTCATTAGACACTGTTATTTTCTGCACAGCAAAAAAACATTAATAACCACTGAAATATCCACTTTACCAGGAAGATGGCAGCTTTTCAGCCATAACAACTCCATCAGTTATTTTGGATTATCCTTCTTCACTCATGAGCTACTCTTCAGCCTTGCTGTACTTTCCTCTTTGTTGCTTCATTGTAATCTCATTTTTAACCCATCAACCACATAAACACTTGTTGCTTTTTCTCTCTCTTCCAGACACAAAGTCACGTGCATGAGAAATTAGTTGAATTGCACCCTAACTTTACATCAAAAATAAGATGTAACCATTTCTCCATGGCTAAAGCAATACTATCATTGCAAAGTCTTCCATCATTAACAGGTGTTACCACAGACTAGAATTTCTCTGATTCATTTGTCGACGTTGAAACCCTACTGAAACTTATTGTTCTGCAATAAGTGATACACGTCCTAATCCATTAGGGCTTTTTTTAGCACTGATTCTCAAACTGGAAGTATGATAGATGTCACGAACCAGCAACAAAAGAAACACACTGAGCATGATTCAGTGTTAAAAACTATTTTATTAATCACTACTTATGATAATACGTAAAATAAAAGTAAAAATGTTAGTATGTTAGAATTCAAAAATGTTAAACCTTGAACGTTAACCCCAAAACTAAACTCTTCGTGTGTGTGTGTGACAAAGTCCCAAACTCCAAGTTCAGGAATGGTTCTTAAAGTTCAGTTCCGCAAGCCATAAGGTGAAACATGAGCAAGGGCTTCTTCAACAACCACCGTTGTCTGAAGATAAGACGTAGATGTAGAGAACATAGGGAGAGTAATTACGAAATCCAAATGTTCCACGATGGAACCCAAGCGACTCTTCAGTGTTTACTCGGTAGTGACTTCCTCACCCCGAAAAGCATCCGAATCGTGGTCATCCACACAAATACCTGTTTCCTTCTACAGGTCAGCAACAAAGTGAACTCCACCGGATTACTTCCAACTTCCATACATGGATTTCAGTGGCAGACACAGTTATAGTTTCTCATCCATCGATAGAGAAAACTAGCAGGCTGGTGTCTCTCTCCCTTCTCTCTCTCTCGCTCTCTCTCTCTCCTATTTCTTCTAACTTCTTCAACAACGTCATTATGTCCTTTATCTTCTATTGACGTAAGCACTATCTTAACTCTATCTTAACGGGGCTTTCACTGAGTCCGTAACATAGATTATTTACCACGCATCTAAATTGGTACATCCATTATATCAGTTAAGATGCTTGATGTCATTCAGGGTAGTTCAGTGATCTTAATCTTCACCTGTTAATGGAGGCACAAGAGACTGCAGATGCTGGAATCTGGAGCAAGAAACTATCTGCTGGAGGAACTCAGCAGGTTGAGCAGCATCTCAGAATGTTGCTCCACCTTTTAATGGTCCTCAAAGCTATCTTCTCTATCAGAAACATTTAGGTAGTAGAGTAATGTCGCACCATTTTTACTCCAGTAGCTCTTTCAACCCCATAACTAAACTCACCAAGGAGAAGTGCAGTGGTGTCTGACTTGAATATAAAGTACTGTACCATTCCTTCATCAATGTGGGCCAAAACTCCAGCATTCTTTATTTTATATTACCATCACAAAGACTACAGCAGTTCAAAAAGGTCATCTTCATGGCAGGTGGATAAAGCAATGAGTAAGGTCTTTTTAGTATTTACAGATGTCACATGAATAATAAAAAGGATGAGGTCCTTCAGTCTTTTGGATGGGAAATCAAACCGTGCCTTCCCTGCATTCTTTTGTGGATGCAAAAAAACTCATGTTTTTTTTAAGAGGAGGAAGTTATCACCAATGTCTTGGCAAATATTTATCCCTCACACAGCATTGCCAAAGCCAAATAGCTTGTTCATTATTGCCTTGCTGGTTATGGGAGCTTGCCGTGCATAAATTGACTGCTGCAGTTCTTGCACTCAACTACTTAATTGTTATTAAATGTTCTGCAACATATTGAAAGAGAAATGCCAGGTACTATATAAATGCAAGGCTTCCTCTCTTTAAGTTGTTTCCATTTAACAAATGCCTGATATGCAGAAGATTTCTTCCATAATTGTACTACAATGGAGTTTTCTCTGTTCCGTTTCATGATCTGAATTCCATTCAGATGTATTTGATCCATGCTTCATGTGAAAATTAACTTGTGTAGGAAGATGAACCAAATCTGACTTTGTTAACAATGTATCTAAAGTGGTAACCCTTCGGATGAATGAATCCTATCACAGTAGAGTTAAAACTACTAAATTATATTCAACGTTGATTGAAGGAAAAATAATTTCATTTGATTCCCCTGCTTCAACTTTATTTAATCTGTTACAAATCAATAAAAAAGTTTCAAGTCTTCTACGAAGTCCCTCAATCATTTACAGCCTGCATTAATTCTTTTTCTTATGACTGAACTCCTTTGGAGCATTGTATCTGTCAACAGCATGAATAATGGAAAAATATAAACGTGGGTGGGGGAGAAGCAGGAAACTGCTGAAATGCAGCTTATCAAAGTGTATCAAATTTTCTCTATTTTGAAAATTCTTACAAAGGTACAGTTAAATATAATTAGCTAATATTGTTAGTCACAACAAATTTAAAATCATAACAGTTGGCTGTCAGTTCTGCCTCAGGCATTCACAAACTTCAAGACAAATAGAAATCTTTCTTCCTTGATGAATCCCCGGAAGAATAGCTCAGTGCTAAATACTCAGCTTTCTTTTTTTGTAGATTCTGGAATTGCCCCACTTCTGTGCTGGTTTCCTGCTTGCAAAGCAATAACATAAATGCTATCAAAGTTGTTAAAGATTTGCTTAATTTAAAAACAGGATTTTACAGATCATTGCAAATGCAATTCAATCCTTTTGTTAAAGAGTAAAACCTACAAAATTACTTGAATTCTAATTCTTGTCATTTTTCCCGGTCAGGTATTGCTACTCCAGATGAATTTGATCAAGTAAGTCCTTTTTCCTTTTAGTTTACATATATACACACACATAATATGATATATACTGTATGTGTAAAGATTTCCTATTTTCACATGTAATCTAGATAGCTGCTATGATTAAAAGTTGCAACCTAAGTATTATAAAGAAATTCATGTCCAATTTGTAGTGCTTTAGATGTTGTGCAGTGCATTGTATTCTGCCTCTGAAATTCGGTTCTAATGAAGCCATATTTAAAGTGAAAGGATGTGAAAAGCAGACAAGTATTGCTGATTGCAACGAGTGCAAACTATAGAATTGAATGACTATGTTACATCAGAGGAACAATATCATGAGTGAACCACCTGCACCTCTTCAAGGGGATGTGGTTTGTATTTGCAGCAGGAGGTGCAGGTAACCTTTAATGGACTCTGACCCTGGACACATTTATGAATGAAGCAGTGTGGAAGAGAGTGAGCTCTGAGATTTTCTGAAACACCACTGGAGGTTTTGGTGGAAGAAGAAGAGATATTCTTTCTCATGGAACTTGGGAACCCTTCAGTCAAATTCTTAAAATACAGTTTGAGAAGATGCCTGTGGCAGTGGAAGATGAATCCCTGAGGACCGAGATGCATTGCCAAAAGTTCAATGACTCGTATGCATAGTCAGACAGGCTGAATGGATCTTGGAATGCCAGATTCCATTGACTGCACTACTAATTTTAGTCACTATTCCATGCACTTGAAACCTATTGTTTACCTACCTATCTCTATCAATCAGGATCTTTAGGCAACATTCATAGGTTTATGTCAACCTTACAGAGTTAGCATGGCTTCATACCTGATAGATGTATCTTACACCCAGCAGATACTGTCACCTATTCAACCATTGAAGGTGTATCACCCAAACTTTATTGTGTGACAGGGACTGGGTTACTCCCTGCTTTCTTCCAGGATGAGTTGGATATAATCTGAAGTGAAGGCAATGAACCAGTCGGAGACCAGTGTGGTGGAATGGCCTTGCCCACTTAGAAGATGTGGTGTTCATCAATAGCGGAATGACTGAAATGCTCAAGATAAGGGGTGTTCATCTCACACCTCAGTTAAGAACATAAGAAGTAGAAGCAGGAGTAGACCATTTGGCCCATTGAGCTTGTTTTGCCTGTCGATAAGATCACGGCTGATCTTCTCCCTCAAATATAATTTTCCTGCCCTATTCCTAAATCCCTTGTTTTCTTTATTATTCAGAAATCTATTGAACTTTCTTTTGAATCCAATGTATGACTGAGCCTCCACAGCCCTTTGGGGTAGAGAGTTCCAAAGGTTCACCATTGAGTGAGACATTTCTGCTAAAGGGCTCGCCTCCTATTTTGAGACTGTGACTCCCCTCATTCTAGACTCCTCGCCCAGGGAAACATGCTCCTGATGTCTACTCTGTTGAGTCCTCAGTGTCAATTTTCATTCTTCCAAATTCTAGACGATAGAGACCAAGCTTCCTCAGCCTCTCCTCGTGACAGATACATCAATCCCAGGAACCAGTCCAATGAATCTTTTCTGTGATCTCTCAAAGCAAGTACATTTGTTTTTTTTTAGGTAAGAGCCTAAAATTGTGCACATTGCTCCAAGTGTGCTCTCACCAAGGCCCTATGTAAGACAGCTTTACTCTGATACTCAAATCCTTTAGTAATAAAGGCTAACATCTATTTGCCTTAATTGCCTGTTGTACCTGCACATTAGTTTTCAGTGACTTGCATACAAGGATATCCAAGTCCATTTGAACATCAGCAAATTTTAATCTCTCACCACTTTTTAAAAAAAATACTCAACATTTCTGTTTCTTCTACTGAAGTGGGTTCCCTCACGTCATCAAAAAATTTGGAAATTTGGTTGCCTCGGCCAGATCGTTAATATACATTATGGTCTTTTGGGGTTTCATCAGCAGTTTCTGTGACATCCCATTGATCATAGCCTGCTAACCTGCCAACCCACATTGCCTCCATCCTAGAACCAACGTCACTCAACTGCAGTTGTCAAACTGCAGCATGCAGATGACACGTGCATATGTTGAGCTCCTAGTCTTCATCAACCCTTTCACTGAAGCATGTAAGAGAAAGACGCTTGCACTTAATATCTGCAAAGTAAAGGTTTTTTTACAAAACTACCTCTGCTGTATAACATGGCTGTCTGACAGTTAAAGTATATGATGGAATCCTGGAAAATGTGGACCATATTGTGAGTCACCTCTCAGTGAAGGCAGACCAAGATGCTGAAGTTCACTATCGCCTCCAGTGTGCCTGTTCAACTTTCAGAGGAGCAGGAAGTTACAAAGGTAATTTTATAGGACCCATTATATGGACCCAAATAGAAGCTCTGGAAACAGTAGTACATCTTAGTAAAAATCTTGCCAGAATGCATACATGTTACAGGAAATTTGTCTGAAGATGCTCAAGACATTTCTCCAGAACCATCTCTCAATGAAGACATTGATGAATCGCCTTCAGTCTTTGCTCATCCGAGGCAAAGAATGTTTGAAGAGCAAACACTCAAACCCAGCAAAAGCTCATTGTCTACTGGTCTGCAGTGAGCCCTGCCCTCTTACATGTTTGAGACATGGATTACCTACACAGGCATTGGAGGCATACCAGCAATTCTGTTGCTGCACAATCTTCCAGGTTCATTGGCAGAATAAGAAACTAATGTCAGTATCCTCTTCCAGGCCAACAGCCCCAGCACTGAGGCCTTTGATCAGCTTCAACGGCCATGTTTTTCAGAATTCTGCAACAAGCATTCTGCTCTGAGCTCTGTTGCAGCAGGAGATTACCAACAGGGTGGTGAAGAAGGCATTTAGCATGCTGGCCTTCATCAATCAGGGCATCAAATTTAGCAGTAGGGACGTTATGTTGCAGTTATATAAGTTGTTGGTGAGGCCGCACTTGGAGCATTGTGTACAGTTTTGGTCACCATGTTATACAAAAGACATTGTCAAGCTGGAGAGGGTGCAGAAAAGATTTACGAGGATGCTACCTGGACTAGAGGGCCTGAGTTAAAGAAGTTGGCCATGCTGGATCTTTATTCCTTGGAGTGTAGGAGAATGAGGGGTGACCTCATAGAAGTTTATAAAATGATGAGGGGTATGGATGAAGTGAACGGTCATAGTCTTTTCCCTAAGGTTGGGGTGTCCAAAACTAGAGGGCACAGATACAGATAAGAAGGGAGAGATTTCAAAGAGACCTGAGAGGTAACTTCTTTACACAGAAGGTAGTGAGTACCTGGAATGAGCTACCAGAGGAAGTGGTCAAGATGGGTACCATTGCAACATTTAAGAGCCATTTGGATAGGTGCTTGGAGAGTTATGGACCAAACGTGGCCAAATGTGACTAGCAGGGAGGATGCTGTGGTTGGCATTGACCAGTTGGGCCGAATGGCCTGTTTCTGTGCTGTATTACTCTGTGACTCTATGACAGAGAAAGTGATTCAAGGTTGTCCTCAATACCTCCTTTAAAAAGCATAATATCCCCACTGACTCTTGGGTGTCCCTGGCCCACCACCACTTAGTATGGAGGAGCATTTAGGATCATATTTACAACCTCTTCTGTGCATCAGAAGTGCACACCTGACCATCACAACCAGCAGAAGTTCAGGAACTTCCCAGTTACCCACCTGCCTGTATGACAAGCAACTCCTGTTCGACCTGTGGCAGAGTCTGCAGGTCCCACATTGCCCTTATCAGCCACCTCAGGATCCACTGGAGTAGTTTCATGTCTTCCTTGATCCTGAATGACTTCCAAGAAGAAAACTTATCACCCATACTGAAAACCTCTCAGCAAACCATTTTGAAAACTGCAACCCAAGTAAGTGCACTACAAATGGAGTTCATTGCCTTCCAAGTCACCTCCAATGAAAATCAACTGCCTTTCACCAGCAATGCTGTGTAGTCACTCGGGTAGAGCTGTGGAAGAGTAGTAAAACAAGCAGATACTTTGAAGACAATACAGAGGAAGTCCATGTTTGTTTGTACGTTTCCCATGATTGGAACAATAAATATGGTTCAGAATCTTTATCATCTTGTTTTTTTTTAATTTTTGTATTGTGGACAAGCAGCTGTTGTGAAGGTCAGCAACAGGGGAAAGTTAAAGTTAGGTCTCTTTATGAATGGGGAATTGGGGTTGTGTTTATGTTTTTATGAGTTAGCTGAATTTTTCTTGTGCAGCCCAGTCAGAAAAAGAGCAGGACAGATTACCTCATTTTCTGTTTCTTCTGCTCCACATTTTGCAACAAGGTTTGGGATTTCATGATGGTGCAGTCTTGGACGCAGCATGGACGCATTCTGACAAGTACTACAGAGCACCTCCATTGTGGTTGTAGATACAGTGTTCACTTTTGGAGATGTTATGTTAGTGCTGGCCTCTTGAGTTGATCTGAGCATGTGTCAAGGAAAGGCATGCTTTTTGATGACGTATTTTCCCTCCTGTTGCAAGCTGTTCTTTAAGAATTGTGGAAGCAGGTGAATGTATGTCTTGTTAGAGGGTTTTGAAGATGTATAACTAATGAGAGAAAAAGTATGTTGAAAAGGTTAAAGTAAATATGCGGAATTTCTAGTACTGAGCATGCAAGGGATAGGTGAATGAAGTGTCTGCTTTTGTTTCAAAGATGGCTTGAAGTGAGGAAACTAAAACTAAAGTTGGGTTTTGCAAGGTCATGCATGGAGTAAAGATGTATCTGTAAAAGAACCTAACCTTGCCTGTCCTGGTGAGGTCATAACACTTTTCCTTTGCTGCTCTCAGGTCCAGAGAAGAATTCATCTGGCCTTCTTTCCGGATTGCAGCAGAGTAAATTATCATGGAATACGGCAGCTTTCCGAGAGAAGGTAACCTGCCTTCTGATATTCAGCTGCTTTCTGCGTACCTCCACCACCTCACCCAAAAGCCTGGGGGGAAGGTGGTTTTGGTACTCAGCAAATGTAAATTATCCCCTCCATTTCAAGAGATTCAAGCTGCTTTTTAATAGTAAAATCCCATCACTTATTTCATTTCCCCAACAACTGAGCTAACTATGGGGAGCATGAGTAATGCCAGAAGCTCATCCTGAATATAATGAGGAATAATCACATAAAGGGAGAACACCTCCCATTGACTTCATTAGGTAAGCAAAATGAACAGCTTGTACATCGCCTCTCTAATGTATGTGATATATAAAATAACAAAACCATTTTATTTACTCTGGAGGCACATATGTTTTGTGCAGTTTTGCACTATAAGGGACTAATAAAATATTTATTATTCTGAGATTACTGCTACTCATTACATATCCACCAGCTCACAGAGAGTTGTTGAGGCTCATGGCTCTTTTGCAATAAAATCATATCAATCTGGACTGAGAAGTATTTTAAGTAAATTCTAGTATCGCTTCAAGCAATAAAAATTCCTATTTTTAATAGGAAATTCAAGACTAATAACACTGGAGGCTACACTGAGTAAGGAAGCTTCACAAGGCAGTGGAAAATCTGAAAATGAATCAAAGTTAAATCTGCCAATTTGTCATGTGCTGATGAAATGATTGGAGATCAGGCATTACAAGCAGATATCTGGATATTAGTCTGGGCTTCTGTTTGGACACTCCTCAAATCTAGATTTAGAAATTCCCCTAGGCATTTCCAGATCTGTACATTATAAAATCAAAATGATTAACAGAATACAATCAGTGTAAAACTTCAACTTCTGATTATATTAACATAAAAAATTTACTTAATATATAATGCTTGTAGGGGTGTATTTGAGAATATATTAATATGACTATATTGCTATTTTGAACTGGGTAAGTAACAGAGATTGTCCCATTTTATATATTAATTGGTTGTTGGTATGCTTATCGACAGCAACGTTACTGCTTGCCTTAGGAAAGTTAGCTATATCTTGACAGTTGCCTCAGTTGGTTATGGTGTCCTCACTTGCTCCTTATGTATGAATGACCAAAATGTGAGAATAGATTGGTGTTAAAGAAAAATTGTTTTCATGTTGCTCAGGCAAGGAAAAAAATAAGATTTCAAATAAGTAAACCTATAAAAATGTAAGAAATATTCAGGCAACTTTTTTTCCAGATTGTGTGCCTGATATTTTGTGTAATATAAATATTATGGACAGATAAATTAAGCACAGATCTTGTCATTGATTTGCAACTGAATGGAACATACCTGTATTTCCTCCTTGCCTTTCAGTGGACTGCCTGAGATGTGATGAGAAATGTTAATTATATGCACAAATGTAATGTGAATCTGCAGATAAATTTCTTAAAATAATGCTGTATATATTTGGGGAAGACTTTTGCCAGAAAAAACCACGTCCATTTCTAGAACTTTTGTTTGGGTTTTAAGGAACAGATCGATAGGGTGTCTGTAGAGTTTGTAGTGGTCTTTTCCTAAGTTGACCAAAGACTGTACTGGTGCCCTGATGGTAGTGGTGAAATTTGTCATCTATGTCTACTTTCACTATAGTTCAGCAAATCTAAAACTGAAATACTAGAAGAAGCTATGGCACTCTAGGTTTATGGAGATAACTTAATTTTAGCAGTGAACCGTGAGAGTTACTTAGTCCTTGTAATTGCAAGTGGCAATATAGATCTTAAATACTGAGAAAATTTCTGATCTGTTCTACTTGGATACTGCATTAAATTCTTCAGTGTTGAAGCATTATAGCATTGTGACCAATGGGTAAACTTTAAACTTAAAAGTACAGCACTGACCAGTGCATAACGCATCTAACCTGACATTCATTGTGATCTTTCGTAGATGATCTATAGAAACATGAATTTTGATGTATTGTAGCTATAAGAGGGATGATGTATACTCCATGGAATGGTTTTGTTTGATGTTCTTTGTAAATACAGTTGCTATTTGTATTTTTTATTACAATGAATTTGAACCCCAAGAATGCCCATGCATTTGTTGAAATGTAATTTGTAGACTAGCAATGCAGCCTAGCTACATCTTGCCAACCTCTTTGTTCAAGATGATGCATTTGCATACATGCGAGTAATCTATTTGTCATTGTTGGGATTTTAATTTGTTCAATCGGATGATACTTATCATAGCAGTTAATGTCATTAAAAGTCATCCCCTGATGAGGAGTTTTTGCATTAAATATTTTCACATTTAGTAGTTTGGAAACTAAAAGGGCTGAGGAGGGCCTGATCTAAGAGGGAAATGTCTGTCCGGGCCCAGTCCTGATGCAGGGTCTTGACCTGAAATGTTGACCATCCTTTTTCCCTCCATACATGCTGCTTGACTCACTGAGTTCCTCCAGCATTTTGTTTTTGGCTCCAGATTACAGAGTCTGCAGTCTCTGGTGTTTCTGAACTTATTTGTGAACTGGAAGGTGGTTGGGGGGGGGAGGTGGGGGGAGGTGGGGGGAAGCAGACGTCCTTCCTACAATCTGTCAAGCAAACCTTGAAAAGATGAAGCTAACTCCATCTACAAGTTTACAAGTTTGCAGATGATACTACCGTTGTAGGCCGTATCTCAAACAGTGATGAATTGGAGTACAGGAAGGAGATAGAGCTTAGTGGAATGGTGTCATGACAACAACCTTTCCCTCAATGTCAACAAAACTAAAGAGCTGGTCATTGACTTCAGGAAGGGGAGCGGTGTACATACACCTGTCTACGTCAATGGTGCTGAGGTCGAGAGGGTTGACAGCTTCAAGTTCCTGGGAGTGATCATCACCAACAACCTGTCCTGGACAAACCACACGGATGCCATGGCCAAGAAAGCTCACCAGCACCTCTACTTCCTCAGGAGGCTGAAGAAATTTGGTTTGTCCCCTTTGACTCTCACCAACTTTTACCAATGCACCATAGAAAGCATCCTATCAGGATGTATCACGGCTTGGTATGGCAACTGCTCTGCCCAAGACCGCAAGAAGCTGCAGAGAGTTGTGGACACAGCCCAGCGCATCACGGACACCAGTCTCCCCTCCTTGGACTCTGTCTATACCTCTCGTTGTCTTGGTGAAGCAGCTAGCATAATCAAAGACCCCACCCACCCGGGACATTTCTCTCCTCTCTTCCATCGAGTAGAAGATACAGGAGCCTAAGGGCACGTACCACCAGACTTAAGGACAGCTTCTACCCCACTGTTTTAAGACTATTGAACGGTTCCCTTATACAATGAGATGGACTATGACCTCATGACCTCACGATCTACCTTGTTGTGACCTTGCACCTGATTGCACTGCACTTTCTCTGTAGTTGTGACACCTTACTCTGTACTGTTATTTTTTTTACCTGTACTACATCAATGCACTCTGTACTAACTTGATGTAACTGCACTGTGGAATGAATTGACCTGTAAGATCGGTTTGTAAGACAAGTTTTTCACTGTACCTGGGTACAAGTGACAATAATATACCAATACCTACTTCTCTCCTAATGAATGACTGCCTACTCCTCACAATCTGATCTTGCCAGGACCCAATAAGCTCTTTACTTGATCTTCTGTTATAATCTCCCTGCCCAACCATTCTTCTTCTCCCCTCCTCTGACCCAACAACACCCTCCTGCACTCCCCCTCCCCCATCCAAACTTCCATCCACAACTTCCCATTGATGATTGTTGACTCCTATTTCCCAATTACATTCATCGGCACAGAACCCCCTGCTCAACAGCTGATCATTCTCTCAGACTAGTGGCTGTTGGCTGGGAAATGGAGGAAAATGCATTGTTTGTTTCTGTTTTTAAATTCTCTCCTTGCCCACCCTTAAAAATCAAGGCCCTTGTACCCATGCTGGAAGATTCAGGCTTGGCACCTTCTCTTAAAAACTAATTTAGTGCTTGCAGCCAAAAATAAGATAAATTTTACAGAAATACACATACATTCATGGAAAGAAGGAGGGGCATGAAAAGTGAGAATACAAACATTTTAAAGAAGTTCAAAAAATTAAAGTAAGTAGGAACTAAACAAAAATAAACTATCAGGGGACACAAGGCAAAATAGTAAAATATCATACTTTCAGATAAAATCAGAAGAAAGCCACTGTGGAAATGAACAGGATAAAATAACAGATCAGCTAGAATCAGCAGAGAGACATCGTGGCCCAGATTTTGTTGATTGGAGCCCACTGTGTAAAGCTGCTGCTTGAAGATGCCATTGTCTTGTGTTGATTTGATTGCATCCATAACAGCTGATAATGTCACGGAGACTTACAGCACAGAAACAGGCCCTGAGGCCCATCAAGTCTGTACCAACCATCCATTCAAACTAATCCCATGTTTTATTCTCCCCACATTCTCTTCAAGTCCCACCAGATTTTACCACCCATCTACACACAAGGGGCAATTTATGGTGGCCAATTAACCTACCAACCTGTGTGTCTTGGGTATGTGGGAAGAAACTGGAGACCAATGCAGTCTCGGGGAGAATGTACAAGCTCCACACAGATAGCACCTGATGTCAGGATTGAACCCATGTCACAGGCGCTGTGCGACAGCGGCTCTACTAGCTGCGCCACTGTGCTGCCCACTGTCCTGGGTTTCAGGTGATGTAATAAGTCAATGGCTCCATTCACAAAACTACGGAGAAATCCTTGAGAGTTGGCAGAAGTACTTCCCAATTTTGTTGCCTCCGAAGATATTCAAAACATTAAGAGTGAAATGAATGATTAAACAATTTGAAAAGTTATTAATTTGTTTTTAAAAATGGATTATAATCAACCAAAACACTTAAATATTACTGCAAATGCAAATTATTTTAACTCATTCTTGCCTTTTCTTTCACATAGCTGTAAAATGCATGGGTTTGCAATTATTTCTCTAACTGCAGGAACGGTGAGCAGATTCTCTGGAGTCCAATAGCAGAGCATATAGATCAGCTGTCAATAAGTTCAGGACTATGTAATGAGTATATTTAAGCTCGATATGAAGAGATTTGGGGGCATTAAAGGAAACGGGTGATTGATTTTCTACTGACTTTTGAGATCTGGATATTGCCGGCAAGGTTAGAGTTTATTGCCCATCCCTACTTAGACTTGAGAATGTGGTAGTGAGCCGCCTTCATAAACAACTGCAGTCCTTCTGGTGAAAGTACTCTCACAGTGCTGTTGGACAAGAAGTTCCAGGATTCAGGCTGGTGAAAGTTGCTGTTGGAGTAGTCTGGGTGAGTAACTGTGTTGCATTTGGATATCACACACTGTGGGCACTGTATGGCGATGGTGGAGGGAATAAATGCTTAGGGTGGTTGATGGGGTGCTAATCAAGTTGGCTGCTTTTTTCAGGGTGTTGCCAAACTTCCTGAGAGTTGTTGGTGTTGTACTCATTCATCAGACTGCGTTCTATCGCACTCCTGATTTCTCCTTGGGGTGTCAGGAGATAAATCACTCACCACTGGATATCCAGCCTCTGACCTGTCCTTGCAGCCACAGTATTTGTGGTTGGTCTAGTTGAGTTTAATGGTGATCCCCAGGATATCAATGGAGCCAAGGTCGTTGATGACTGTATAATTGAGTGGCGAGGCAGGTTGGAGATGGTCATTGCCTGGCGCTTTTGTGTCATTACTGACGTTTATCAGCCCATGTCTGAATATTGTTTAGGTCTTGCTGCTGCAGGCATGGGCTGCTTCATTCACTGAGAAGTGCAAATGGAATTGAATGTTGTGCAATTGTTAATAAATATCCTCACTTCTGATGGAAGGAAGGTCATTGATGAAGCAGCTGAAAATGGATGAGAAGATGGTGTGGGGAAAATAAACTTGAGGCATACGTTCAGCCATAATCTTATTGAATAGTGGCACAGACTTAGAGGACTGGATGGCCCACTTCTGGTCCTTTCCTAGTGATTAGTAGGTAGAGTCACTTCAAGCTTGAACTGACTCCTTTTTCTGAAAGCTATTAAGTAGGTGATCTTTGTGTGATTGTTCTAATCATTCAAAACAGAAAACCGTAACTAATTTCATCCGTATATTTCAGTAATTAATCTATTGGTCCAGAACTCATGGTCAATGCTGAGCCACCCACAAGGCTGGCTTCTAGATAAACTCAACTTTCCTGGAGCTGCAACTTGTGGTGGATCCCTCAACTTTTGTGTTATAATGGTGGAGGTTGCTGTGGTGGGCAGGCTCAAACAACCCTCACCCACAGAACAGGTCTAAAAAATGTCAAAGCTGAGCTGCTGCCCTGACACAGCAGGACTGCCAAACTCTGAGTGCATCTGGCATCCATCCAAAAAATGTTAAAATCCATTACAGACCATTAAACTAACAAAAACTTACAGATTTTAAACATTAAATAATTCCCAAACACCCAAGCAATTAAAAAAAACTCAAAAATTGCTAATCTTTTGCTAAATTTCTTTACAACAATATACCTCTAGTTAAATTCCTCGGTCAGGTCCTTTATGGTGAATCTACAGCAAAGATGGACCAAGTGCTGGTAAAAGGGATTGGTGCAGATAGGTACTTGATAGTCAGCATGAGCATGGTGGGCTGAACAGTCTATTTGTTTGCTGTGTGATTCTGTGACTCTGACTATAATGCTGATTTACCTGGTCAGAGAAAGGAAAATGTGTTCTGTCCAGTGATATGTATTCATAGCATCCAAATGGTTTGATTGGATAAGGTTAGGTGTATGGTTGATATTCCTGACAAACTTGTATTTAAATGGAAGACTCTGCAATGAAATTACACTTCTTCTCAAATGTAATATGGCTATAATCAATGGGCCAAATGATATCCTGTGTGACTGTGATCATGACGCACTGTACATTTTCATCGGTGTGCTTATAGCCTTACTAAGCATACATGACCACGTACCACTTTCCTCTGATGCTTCTACCTTATTGCCCAACTGACTAAGCCTCCTCCAACTTTACATTTATACTCCACACCTTGGTGTCATCATCTGAATATACAATACCAGTTTCCACACATGCAGTGACATATACTCACCACACCTCTCCTGATTCCTCATCTGCCTCTGTATTGCTGGTCTGCGATCATTCCTAGATGAATCAAACTTTCTTCCAGTTAAGCAATGAGAGGAACAAAGCCATTGTCCTCGGCCCCACCACAATTTTTCCTAGTTATCAATTCCATTTTCCTTCCAGGCTGCTGTCTTGGACAGGAATGGACTGTTTGCAGCCTCAGCATCTAATATGAGCTTGAGCTGAGGTCTACCCTGGACTAATGTGGTTGCTTGCAAATACAACTGTAACGGTTCCTGTCTCTGCACTTGCCTCAGCCCATTGACTGCTGATATCCTTTATTGCCTCCACTCTCAACCAACCCAATGCTCCCATCTTTCTGCCTTCCCATCCTCCACCTTCATACTTTCGACCTTATCCAAAATGCTGCTGCTTATCTTTTGTATAGAAATATTTCTTCCTTAGCTATTGCTCTTGTACCACATTAACTCCAGTCCATCAGTACCTTGATTTTAAAATTTTCATCCATGTTTTCAATTCCCTCCATGAGTTGCCCTTCCTTATTTCTGTAACCTCCTTGATCCCTATGAGAATGATATTTTCTGGCAATTCTGACTCCAATGAATTCTCCACTACCTTTGTCCCACTATTCCATAAACTATATTATTTCCTTCTAAACATGTTCTTCTCTCCACTTTTTAAAAGTCCTCTAATGGCCTGTTCATAGGACTGTACTTAGCTCCTATTTCTTCTTTTGGGTCTGTGTCAGTTTTTGTCTGATTTACATTGTTGTGATGTGCATTAGGACATTTTACCAGTTAAGTATAAAGTATAAATGCAAGGTGCTGTAGTGTTGTTACGCATGAAGTCAGTTCAGTTTTATAATGGAGTTATACTTATTCATATCTTTAGAAGCTGAATAAGGAAGAATATGAAGGGAAGAATTCATGAAATTTTGAATTGTGATCTCTAAGCTAAATTCTGAAATACAAAATAAAAAATAATTAGCTTCTACTAAGGATCATTTTGACTTCCTGATGCATCTATTTTCAATGGAGAATACTCACCGCAATATATAACTTTGTGATTGGATAAATCCAGGTGAAAGTCCTGTTGATGGTATAACCTTAACTATGGGTATAACAGTTACATATTACATAAAGTGGGTTAACTTTCACAAATTGATCAAGTTTAGAGTGTAGGAAGTAAGTACTAATTTCAATGACCTTGTTGAAGAATTATTTTAATGTTTATCTTAAACCAGATGATTGGAGTGTGTCAATGTATTTTCAGTAAATTATCATTGTATTATACGCAGTGTAATTTTCATACATTTATGCAGTGCATGTGCTTTATTTTCTTCTGAATATGATTGCTTGTTTTAGCTTTAGAACAACTCCTCCTCACCAATTTGCCACATTGCTAAATCTGCACTCAGGCTCCATGGATCTAATGATTAAATTAATTATATGGCTCAGGTCAGGATACAATAATAACTTAATATACTGCAAAGGATTGCTTGTGTCAATTCTTAAGCATACCATGAATGTTATCTCATATATAAATTATTGCTTCGTGAGGAAGTTCTTTTTGATTATTGATTGCTTTTTTTATGCTCATAGTGCCCGATGGTATTCGACTCATCACCATAGGCAGGAGCTTTGACCAATAAAAGAAATGAGTTTGAACTTTAATTGTTGTCTTAAATTACAAGAAGATGTTTAGTATCAACCGTCTATACAAAGTACTGTTAGAATTTGAAGGACATTTTTTACCCCAAAGACAGCAAATTGCAGAATTTAGATCTCTAATTCAAATAAAACAGCAATGTGTTCAGCTGGATCCCCTTCCCTTGCACTTTACAGTGGCTATTTTTGCACCCTTAAACATATTCCCTTGCTTTTGTGAATAGCTACATGAGGCAGTAATTAGCTGAGCAAATAATCATTGCAACAGAGGGATATGAAATATGCAGTCTCTAGACTAGTTTCATTCAGGCATTTTGCTACTTGCCTCTGATTTGTCAGAAAATTCCTGGACAATACTTTTAATGCTCCAGGTTGGAAGAGGTCAAGTAGGAACTTGAAGGGGCTAGGTCTCAAGGTTGAAGATGGGGTTGAGTGTAGTGTTTGGGTGGTTAAGTGACTATCACTTGCATGGCTTGAGGGACTGGGATCAGGAAAATAACAACTAACCTCCAGATCAGGGTGGCACAGTGGTACAGCTTGTACGGCTGCAGTCTCACAGCTTCAGTGGCCTGGGTTCAATCCTGACCTCCGGTGCTGTTTAAATGAAGTTTGCATGTTCTTCAGTAACTATGTGGGTTTTCTCTTGGTGCTCCAGTTGCCTCCCTGGTGTGAGGTAGAATCTGAGGGGAGTTGATAAGAATAAAAGTAGGAAGTAGGAATTTGGAGATGACTTGAGTAGATTGAGGGGTGGAATAACAGGTGCTGCAGATGGTTCAGCAACCGAGGGGTCATAGAAAGACTGATGTGGGGAAAGTTATTTAAATGCAATTCTCACAGAGTCTTTGAAATGGGATTTGTTTATCTCAGCCCATAAATGAATGGGATGAGCACATCCCGCAAAGTTGTTAATAAAATCAGCAGCAATAATAAAGGCTAATAAGAGATTCTTGTGGAAAGGTTTGCTTTTCTGAGGTTGTTTTTAAGTCAAAGTGTAGGAATTGAGTACAAAAATGGTTTATTCTGTATCACGAAGGCTATGCCAAGTCTTAGAGTATCTGCATTTTCTGGTCAATACCTGGATGGTTCTACCATCTTTAAAATGCCACAAAAATGCTTCTTTTGTAGTTTAGTTGATAGCAGGTTTTGTGTGTTTCTGGGTGTTTTTTTTTACAACATGCAGCATAATAATGTTAATGCTTAATACAATTTTTAAAAATTAGTTGAAGAAATGGAAATTAGTTTTAACTTTTAAACTTGCCTCATTTGAAATTTATTTGGTCAACATAGTGAATACCAAAGACTGGTTGGTTAGACCTATTAAAACTTTCCCTAGAAGGTGGATGAAGAAGCGTCATTAACTCAGGACGTTACAGACGTCTTGACATTTGATATATGCATGCTGATTCATTTCTATCAAAGACACTGAGTTAACACGTGCATAATTATCACTGATATCCTGGCTTAATGACAGAAATCCGAGCATTTTCAATTTTCCTGCTGTGGAGTTCAGTTATGCCTTTATTCAAGCATGGTGAACATCAGAATTATTTTAATTAAGGTAGGAGAATAAAAACAAATGTTTAATATTTATTATTTGTTTTTATTCTTGTAGGATTGCAGCATTCAGCCCAGAATGAAAATATAAACAGATGTGTTAAGTTGAATTAAATGAGTGGGCAAAACCCTCAACATTTAAGAAGCATCTAGACAAGTATCTGACTTGTCAAGGTATAGAAGGCTACAGACCTAATCTGGGTAAATGGAATTACTACAGATAAGTACAACAGGCAGTAAGGAGATGGAGGGCCAAAGGGCCTGTTTCTGTGCTGTCTGACTCTATAACATTCCTTGAATTAGAAGACTAAGGGATGATCAAACTGAGAGGTTTGAAAAGTTTTAAATTTCTGAGCACTTCAACCAATATCCCTTTAAGTGTGTTTTACCGCAGTGCTTTATACTTTTGAAGCAAACAAAAGTACACAAGTTAGATCCCAATGCAAACCCGGCTTTCTTCAAATGCTCACACACAGTTAATCATAAAATACTAATTTAACTATCTGTCCCAAGTCCCAACACTACCTGTTACGCTTAGGTGCTCACAGGTGTCTTCACTGGGCTCCCGGAGTCCAGGGTTCTCTGCTCTTCATGAAGGATGGTCTCCTGTCTCAGTGCCATATGCATTGGAGCTCTTAAAGTAGGCCTTCGCTGGCTGTGTCCTTGCTGGCTGCTGTCAAAGGTTCTGTACTGTTGATCACCAGGCAGAGTTATCGCTGCTCTGGCTTGCTGATGGAGGTTAGTTATACCTCTGCTGTGGCCTTCCAGAAATTTGAGCAATTGGATTGGAAGGTTGGAGGGCCACTGCTAATTTTGAGTCTGTTTCTCTATTGTTTCTCTTTTCCTAGACTGATACTTATGTTGAATATTCAGTCAGTGATTAATGAGCCTGCATGTGGTCAGTAAAACATATTTTGGGCATAGTATCACTCAATGTCTGGCCTAGCTAGCTTTGTAGATTTGCATCTTCCACTAGTCCAAGGACAGCTTGGCCAACCCTCCCATGCTACCCAGCTCCCTGTTCTGAGGATCTGGTTATACACAGTCTTCTGGATTCAAGTCATAAAGCACTTCTTCCCATAACGGCTGGAACTCTGCTCAACAGTTTTTTTTATATGTTGAAAATTTCTTATACACTCAACAATGAATTCAACATTTCCAATTTATGTTGATTTTTTTTGTTAGGCCAAAGTATTACAGAATATGGAAACAAAGTGGATAAAAGAGTTCAGATATTCTAATTGAATAAAAGGATAGGTTTGCGAAGTTATTGGCCTATTCATTGCTGAATCCCTAATACCTGTTGGAGTCCTAGGTAAATCACACAATATAATTTCCCAGTGGACATAGAGCTGGTGTTGTGGCGCTGACCAGCAATGATAAGCTGTAAACAGATGGTAATAGAAAGAGGACATTTTACATTAATTCTGCTGTTGTTGCTAATAGATAAGAGTGGAAAAGCAATTTCTTTTAATTTTTCCCAGCTCTAGGATTTCCATAAGACACCCTTTGGGTAACATGAATCAAGGGGGTGAATGTGTTTTAAAGTGAGCAGCAATGATCAGATGAAAGCACATGTCAACTTTTCTTTCATTATCACTGTAATATTTGAAGATAGCCTATTTGCAATTGCCTACACTAACAGAACTTCCAAGACTTAATTCTTTTCTCATAAGCTTGCTATGAGGTTTAGCTGCTCCATTGGCAATCTTTTGTTGCCGAGAGTGTTCGAGGTACTTGCTGATGCAGGGACTGTTGTTGTTAAGAACAACAACAACATTTATAAAACAAGACAGAGAAGTGAAATAGTCTTGACAGGAATTTGCTGTCTCTATTGGCATTTAAAGCAGCATATCCAACCAGGTTCATCTCTCTGTTTTTAAATCTGACTACTTTTCTGTTCAATGATCATGAACTCTTTTTTTTGTGTTTTTGTTTAAGGATCTACGGGCTCATAATTCATCCCTTGTCAGACCCCGAGTGGTTGGAGAATGGGTTGGTCGTGAGGAAACTGATGCTGATCCTTTAGCTGCAGAGATGCTACAGCCTCCTGTACCTAGAATTAAGGATGAAACTGAACAGGCCCACAGCCCTGGAAGGTAAACACCAGGAGAGTTATGAGCAAGGGTGTTGGTGCCTGGTGGTACTTTTTGCTATCTTTCTTGTTAAATCTTTGAACTGCCTGTATTGTATTATTCTAATGACAATAAACATCATGAATGTCATTAGCAGCTCTGTATAATTTATTAGCTAAATTCTTTTTAGACAGAATCCTATATCTTTGCTATGATTTACCCAAGGTAAATGCTTTAAAGTGCAATGAGCACCCTATGCCCTTTGAGGGAAGTGTATGGTGAGTACTTCATACTTCTATGTTACACTGATTTATCTTGTTCCATTGGCTGTTATTGGTCATCCTATGCCTTAACTCATCTTGTATTATCAGTTATATGGTTTTAGACTGTCCCATTCGCTCCAGCACAAATAACTATTATCATACCTTCACCTGCCGTAAATTTATCTGAAAATTTCCCACGGTTCAAACTTCAATTTGTTTTTTTTAATCTATTTTCATTCATGATGTAAACATGTTTGGAACATCTTGGTTGGTTCATTACATAAAAATTGCTTGGCATTAGTGAGGTGATGTAAAATATTCATTGTGTAACTGATTGATCCTTGTATTTAATTTACAATTCAAAATTTAAATCATTTTCCATGGGTTTGTTACCTCCAGACCCGACCATTGCCAAGCTTTGTGACCACTTTGGTTCTATTCTCGGTAAACCAGATTATCCCAAAACTCAGATGTTCATGTCCTACCTTGTATTGAGCCCCATTCACTCATTATACTGCACCTTGCATACCTTATCAGCTCCCAGTTAAGCAACACGGTTATTTTAATATTTTCATCCTTGTTTTCACATCACTTCATTGTCTTGCCATCTGTGCTGCTTCAAGTCTGGACTGTTCTGAACACGGTGTTCTCTTCAGCAGGGTGGCTGTGCCAGGGCCTCAAGCTCTGGAATTTCATCCCTAACCTCTCTGTTTCACTACATCTTCTTCCTCTCATAAGATGCAGCTTAAAATCTGCTTCTCTAATGGAGGATTTGATCATCTCATCTCCTATCTTCTTCCTAGTTTGATGTCAATATTTTATGTTTGACAACACTTCTGTGAAGTGTTTTTCTATTTAAATGTGGTGCAAAAATGAAAGTTGTTGCTGTTAAAATACTATTAAGACAATCGCAAGCTTTTTGTGTTATTTCTATTTGTTACCCCCCCCCCAAATTAGACATTCAATGTAGTTTATAAAACTGAAACAAACCATCTTTTTTATACAGACCCCATGTTGCAATTTGTATTTCCTGAGAATAAAACTCATGATTTAAAAGCCTGTTGCAGAAACTGAAGGGTTGTTTTTAATGCAGAAAATTGGGTGGATTTGGGTTGTGCATTTGGGTTGTGCATAATATAAAAATGTTAAGAGTTTAAAAACTTGAAACCTGACCCAAACCGTCCACCTTCAATGTGAATGTGCGGCACTGTGACACTGCTGCTTCACAGCATTGGGGAGCTAGGTTTGACCTTGACCTCAGGTGCTGCCTGTGTAGAGTTTGCATGTCTTCTTCATGACCATGCAGGTTTCCAGAGGTGCTTCAGTTTCCTCCTAAATTTCAAAGACCATTGGTAGATTGATTAGTTATAAGAACATAAGAAATAGGAGCAGGAGTAGACCATCTGGTCTGTTGAGCTTGGTCGGCCATTGGCTGATCTGGCTGTGAACTCAGATCCACCTACCTGCCTTTTCTCCATAACCCTTAATTCCCCTACAATGCAACAAGCTATCTTGACTGTGTCTTAAATATATTTAATAAGGTAGCCTCTACTGCTCCCCTGGGCAGAGAATTCCACAAATTCACTACTGTCTGGGAAAAGCAGATTCTCCTCATCTCTGTCCTAAATCTATGATTGTAAATTACACTTTAGTGTAGGTATGTGGCAAGAGAATCAAACAGGAGTTGATGGGCATTTGAAAGATAGTTGCCACACTGCAGGGAAATATGAGGGAGGGGGATGGTTCTGATCGGACTGCTCTGCTGGGACCTGGCACAAACACATTGGGCCTAATGTGGATGCTGAATAGGGATAACTCCTGGTAGCAAGTTCTTTCTTCTGGTCCTCTTGTTTCTGCTGCTCTAGGATCTGCCTCATGGCTCTCAGGCTACAACTCTCCTTGCTTCTTTTCTTGTACTGCTTGCTGTGTTCTGTTTGAAAGATTGTGCAACGATATGGTAGAGAAAACAGCCCTTTTAAGCAGACTCAGTAGACTCCAGATGTTTGAGCAGCTAGTTGTGAAACTGCCCACTTGGATTCTGCCATGTCATGGAGTGACCCTTTAAATGGGCAGAAAAGCAACAAAGGGTGTAAACAGTTTAGTTGTACTGAGACTATTCCATAATAGTTGTGGTATGGAGCTTTCAGCTCCAGTTTATATTGTTACAGGAGGAAATGGGTGTTGTGTGAATATTGATACTATTAGCTGCACAAATGCCAGGAAAATCAGGAAAATGAATCCCGCACAAAAGTGCCTGGTCTAATTTTGCATTGCTGCAGTTTTCTCTGGTAATTATCACCAGCCCAGTGTACTCCAGGCAAAATCAAATTTTGTGTAGTTAATGGCTAAACTAACAGGGATTTTGTGGTTCATTTTCTAACCTGTAGATTTTTTGTGGGCTATAACTTAAAGAAAAATCTTCAGCCAATCTACAGGTAGAGTTCCTCTCTCCCAACTTAACATACCTATTTCCCTCTCCCTGTCTTCACTTCAGTTATATACCTGCATGCCATAGCAATGCCATAAATGGGCCACATATCATCCAAAAACATTAAAATACTTCTAAAGGTGAGAATTGGGTAGGGTTAGGTGCAGAGTTAAGCAATGGATGATAAAATAATGTCCTGCGCACTTGTTCAATATCTTATGCCATTAAGGTCTCCAGAATTTTGAAGTCTTCATCTCAAAATGTTCGCATTTTATGCTTATTAGTGCTGACTACATCCATGACTGGAAATTTTCCACAATCGGTTCTCACAAAAGGGCTTTCACCACCTTCAGCAAGTAGTAGTTATAAGCATGTAGTAGTGGGCTCAAATTTTGCTGAAAAGATTTTTTAAAAATAACATATTTGCTATTCAATACAAATATTGAGTCAATGTTAACATTTTTAAAGATAATGAAATTTGTTGTAGTTTCATCAAGTTACTAAACGTTTTTCATGGCTTTCATTTAATAGTTGATTTAGATTACATGTTGCAGGTATTTGCCATTCAAAACTGACACATTATTCTAAAATGCTCTTGCAGCACAAAATTGGAGCAGAAGAGTAAAGGCTTGAGACAACAGCAGCAACAGCATAAGAAGCTTTTAGCTGCAATGCTGTCCCAGGATTCCTTTGACTCTGTGCATAGTGCAGCACCATCTGTGGCTGAAGAAGACATAGAAGATGAGGATGATGCCATGGAATTACTGGGTAAGACATTCAGTGTTCTCTCGTTAATACAATCTAGGACACCATTCACAAGTGTAAAGCTGCAGATTTTATTTTGCATAATCAATTGTAAATAAGCACATATCAGATCCACAGGTTCTACCTTTGCACTGATTTACAAGAGGCTATCTTTAAACACAACATAACTCTGCGCAGCAAACCTTAATTCGAGTCTTTTCTATATAATTTCGCCTAAAATTATGTTTTGACTTATTAAAAAAAAATTGAATGTGCTGGAAGTATTATCAGAAGCCTTAAAGTTGTATCACTGTCTAGAAATGAGAAATATTTTGGATGGAGGTGTTTCATTAGAATGCTAACAGGAAGTGAGTAGAAATCTCTTAAAACTGGAGGAAAGCAAAGCAGAGAGGGGAAAGCAGGTCAAATTGACAAATGCAGCTGTTCTAATTGCAACATTGCCAACATTTGTGATTCACATGCATGCCTCATATATAGTTTTTTTTCAATGACAGCAATGTGAGGAATTTAAATGTAGCTTGCTGTATATTTAACTTCCCACATCAATCACAGTGCTAAAGGTACTTGTGCTAATAATAGGTGTTCTGTAATTCTGGGTTAATAGCAAGTCAACTTTTAAAGAGAGACACACTCTAATTTGAGAAAGATCTCCAATTTGGGCAGTTTGCTTTGGTTTTGTGCCAGGAGTTATTTTTATTGTTCTTTTTTGTCTGTTGGTTCTTTGAGATGTTTAAGCAAGAATTTAGTTGGAAATATTTGTAGTTAACGCAATTATAATTTTAAAAGTTGCGTACCCTCCTTTGTTTTTTGTGTTGTTTAAAGAATGAAGATGATGTAAGTGGGAAATAAAGCAGCCATATTGTGTGAAAAGCAAGGTGCCAGCAATACTAATTTAGAAGATGATATCCTATGTAGATAGAGATGCAGTAGATATGAAAGTTACATCAAAACCACATTGTAGGGTGTTACTGACAGATTTGTGGCATGCCCAGAAACTAACCTCTTGATGTTTTTAAGAATTTGGATACTTCCAAGTTGACACAAGGGGATTACTCTGATCTGTCAAAGTTGAATTTATTATCACATGCACAAGTACCTGTATGCATAGGTGCAACGAAAAGCTGACTTGCAGCAGCATTGCATCAGATTAGCAGCACGCGCAAGAAAAAAAACAAAGTTTTACAAGAAAGAACACAATTAGAACAAAAAAAACCAAAATCCATTGTAGTGCAAAGTCATCAAAGTGGTCATAGTGTTGCTATATTGAGGTAGTAATTTGGGTTGTGCAGGTTGATTCAAGAAGTGAATGATTGAAGGGAAGTAGCTGTTCTTGACCCTGGTGGTGTGGGGCTACAGGCTTCTGTACCTCCTGCCTGATGGAAGCTGTGAGAAGATGGTATTGCCCAGATGGTGGGGATCTTTTATGATATGATTTGAGGGAGGTGCCTGTGATGTATTGGGCTGAGTCCACTACTCTCTGAAGCTTCTTAGGTTCCTGTGCATTTGAATTGCTGTACCAGACCATGATGCAACCAGTCAGGATACTTTCCACAGTACATGTGTAGATGCTTATTGGAGTGTTCAGTGACATTCTGAATCTCGTTGACCTTCTAAGAAAGTACAAATGTTGGCGCACCTTCCTTGTGACACCAATCCTCACTGGTTGAGGTCTGCTAATGAGGAAGTTGAGGATCCAGTTGGAGAGGGAGGTACAGAGGCTCAGGTCTTGAAGCTTGATGATAAGTTTGGATGGGATGATTGTGTTGAACGCCAAGCTGTAGTCGATGAACAGCAGCCTGACGTATGTGTTCCTTTTGTCCAGATGGTCCAAAGCAGAGTGAAGAGCCAGAGAAATCACATCTGCTGCAGACCTGTTGTGGCTCTAGATGCTTTTTTTTAGAGAGGCAAACAATGTCATCATTTGACCTCAATGCAAGGGCCACAAAGTCCGAAAGGATGTGATATTCCAATCCTGAATGTGTAACTGTTTGGTAGTATCTTTCTAAGAGCTTTCATTGTCAGAGGCCACCTTTGCTCACTGCTTATTTTATTTGCAGCCTTGGCACATGTTAAACATTTCATTAAACTTTTGAACTGAGTGGACTCCACTGAATTCTAAACAATTGTAAAATACTCCTCAAAAATGTTAAGTCCATTCCTTAGCTTCATGATCCTTAAGGGACTGCTAAAAATAAATAACAGAACAGGCTCAAGGAGTTAAATAGTCTATACCAGTTCCATTGTTCCCCTTTGCTGCTTGTAGTCATTGGAAGTGATGCGAGGAAGTGAAGGGTGGAATGTCTCAACTGTGAATATTTTGTGAATTGTTTCCTTCATGCTGAACTCAGTGCTGATGTACAAAAGATGAAACCTACTCCAATGAGCTGTTCACTGTACCACTCCATTGCTGTAAGATATACTTATGTGAATGATTCTCCCCTAATCATTTTAAAGTGGTCCCCTAAATTGTTCAGGTGAGATTATGCAACAAATCTTGCATCTGGTTGGACCACCTGTCAATTCTTCCCTTTGTAATTTCCATTGCATGTAAGTAATAAATTATATGTGTAAACAGTTTGGCCTGTTATGTCAACACCACACAATTGAAATTGAACATTTCCCAGAGCAAAAAATGATAATGACTATTTCCAAGTCTAAGTTCTATGTCCAATTTACAATGAAAACCGTCTGTATGAACTTTGTACAGTAATTACATCCTGCAACACTCACACTAGCAAGAGAATGCAATTAAAGAATCATGATCTATAAATTATAATATGATACAAATAATGAACTAAATAATCATTTCACAAACATGGAACTGCCATCCCAAACCACAGTAGCACTTGAGGCAATTGCTGCTTCACATCTTCCTTTACATGCTGCAAGGTGAACAAACAAAAATATAACATGTGGAACTGAGACCAGATTTGGGAAGTTGTTGGGCTGAAATTACAAAGTTTGTACTGACTGTTTTCATTGTGGGTCCAGATATAGAGATCTATAATGGAAAAAGTTAATAAAAATTCAAGATGTCATGTATTGAATATATTGTAGATAAGGTTATGTAAAAATGGCAAATACATCACTTTAGGTAGGTGAATGTTTGATTTTAACATTGTGGTGACACTATTCAATGTATGCCCTGTTTCTCTTCCTTATAAATAATTTCTACTGCTGTAGTTCCTTGTGGCAATATAAAAATTGAACTTTCTCTTGTTCTCAAAAATGCCTTGGATGTGAGGTCCTTAATTCCGAGTTTAGAACTCCAACATTTATACTAAGGTAGAAGTCCATATTTCAGTTATGGTGGGAAGTGTTGTGATTAAAGAGCCGCTTAGAGCTCAGAACTGTAGTAGATATAACAAGCTTTTATTCAATCAGTCTCAGTGCAAGCATTCATGCAGGGGAGATCAGGTGGAGGAGTTTCCCTGAGAATCAAAACACATTGAGTTTTATAGCTTTTGGATACACTGATAATGCATGCAGATGATTGACAGCCCATCAGATGTGGCCATGATTAATTTTTAATGGTCGGGTAGCTATTTAGGCCCCATGGCTAATTTTGAGATAAAAGTCCCTCCTTTGCTACTTATGTTTCATTGATGTCAAATACTTTAATTCTAAACACATAGTAGCTCTGATGCCTTGTCCATTCATACCTTGTCTGCTTCCTATAAATGGCTGTTCTCATCTATATTATACATTCCATACTTCACTATGAGATCTTGATCTATGAGTTCTCTCTTCTCCTGATCTCATCACTGTGCTGTGGCTTGGAGGTTTGATGTTCTTAATTATTCACAAGTATTTTTTATTAACCTTTAAAAATGTTTAATAGTTTCAAATTTATGTACATAATTTTAATAGTTTTTAAATACCTGAATAACCTCATAGAGATTTAAAGCTGGTTAAAGCTGGACTTTTACAGCTGGTAAAGCTGGGCCATGGTTGTCAAAGCTTTCAGGGCAGGGTTTTTGTGTACCATTGGAAGCCTTGCCACTGTCTAGATAATGGTGCTGGAGTCCTATGTGCTTAAGGTAAGCAAGATTGAATCTCCGTGTTGAAAGGGAACAAGTACTGGCATGGATGGATTGTGATTGGTGATTCTAGACAGATAGTAGAGGCTGGCAAGATCAAACCCAATATGATATCAAGCCCAAAGCAACAGGTACAATATTAACTCAAGGAAATATAATTATAGTGGCCATGTTGAGATTCGCTATGGGAAGAACATATGTAGTAAAATAGGGGCAATGTGTTACTTTATCATCTCGTATGCACCCTCGTAACTGAAGCAGATTATTGCAGAATAACCCTATTGTTCTGATAGTGATGGTGTGGAATGACCATAATAAGTACTTGCATAGGTTTCAGTTATTGTTTTTAATTTAAAAAACACATTTTCTGAGATCCTATCATTTATTCCCAGCTATTCTGTGCAGCAAGATATCAAAATAAAAGATGTTTTTCTTTAATTTGTGGGACTGCCTAGGAAGGGGAAGAAATTAAGAGCTTAAATATCCCATTCTGTTTTTGTTGAATTGGCTTAAATATACAAATGAATGAATGATGCTTTGAAGTGTGAAGGTCAATGATGTTAACGTACTCTACCACTCTTTATATCTACTCTTCAGTTATTGTTGAAGAATGTTCCTCTACAGCCTTTTTATAAAAATGATTCCAACATTGTCTGATATTTTTGCTAAATTGTATTCTAGATGTAGTAGTATTTTAAATACCTGGTAAAAATGTATTTCATATGAAGGTGGATTGGATTTGGAAACTGGTTTAATCTGATTCTATTTGCTTTGATCTAAAAAGTGTTTCCTCCTATTTTGAAAGTTAGAAGATCAAAGCTTGCAATTCTTGCAAAGAGCATGTTTCATTTGGTATTGTTAAGAAAAGTTAGAGAAATTTCCAGCGGTAAATTGCATGATTAAGAACAGTTTGGTTATTTCAGTCTAAAACCAGACGAAGTAATTTCCAATGTTTTTCCCAGATACCTATTTTAAAGGACCTTTTCTGCTGAAGTGTATTTTTAATATTTCTATATAAATTGCTGCCTGTTATGGAATTGAATTGTATAATTACATTGAGGATTAATTGCTCTGTTTGTAAACTTGGTTTGAATATTTATTTATATTATTTTTGGTGATATAATTTTCCTGCAGCTTCATAGCGAGGGAAAATTTTAGAGGAATTTTTCACTACACTTTTGAAGCAGAAAAATAAGCTGCAGGTATATATTACACATCTTGACTGTTTTTTCCATTCATTTAACAGGTTGAAAATAGATGGTCTAATAGGCAAATTCTCTTTTACATGAATATTTCAATGTTTTTGATATAAAAGCTCTGTAACTGATGTGAAGCTCTGTTCTATATCACAATAACTCTATAAAGAATAGCATCAGGTTTTGCTGTTCGCAGTGAAGTCAATCTTGTATTGTGATGGCAACCTTATACTTTCATCATGAAGATATTTCCTTAATACATGTTATTGAAAACATTGCAGAATTACTGATTACCAAAAAAAAATTTAAAAAAATATAATTAGCTTACTTCTTCTATTTGGGCTGAGCCAGTTCTCTGTATCTGCTACTTTTTAAGATTTGACTTGAAAATTATGTCATGATCTCTTCATTTGAACCTCGCATCCCTAAGATCACGCACAACTCTGCATGTGTTTGGGATGTGAATGTTGAAACTTGGATTTTAAATTCTTCAAGAAGAATCAAATTAATTTTGGGTGAAAGTACAAATCCCCAAGCTCCAAAACTGCAAAGTACGAGGGTTATGGAGCTATTTCTTGGATATATTGTAACTGCTCTCTAATTGCTATCATGAGGTGCAGCACTGAGGGAATGCTGTGTCATCAGAAGTTTTCCCAATGGAATATTAAATGGAGGCGCCATATAAAGTAAGAGTTCTTCTGCTGGCTTGAATTATTTACTCAGTCAGTATCGCTTGAAATACCGATCATCTCATTGTTTATCTCATTATTGCTTTTGGGATCTTGCTTTCAGCAACTGAACTCTGCATTTCTTACAACAGGTAGCTGTGAAATGCTTCAGAACACCCTGTTAAAATGTAAGATCCTATATGTATCAAATATTTTCTGTTGGCCTAGAATTGATAGCAACATAAGCGATGCATACAACTGTGGGAGGTGTAAGTTCACCCAACAGCTGGAGAAGGTTCTGAAGCCTTATGTCAACAGGGATATTATTGGAGAAAATCCTAAGGGTTAGGATTTATGTACATTCGAAGGGCAGGGGCTGATCAGTGATAGTCAGATTCTACCTCACTAATTTGATTGAGTTTATTGAGGAGTGAACTGAGAAGATTGATGAAGGCAGAGTGGTAGATGTTGTCTGTATGGACTTCAGTTAGCCATTTGACAAGGTTCCGCATGGAAGGCTGGTCCAAAAGTTTAAAGCACATGGGATCCAAGGCAAGTGGGCTAATTGGATCCAAAATTGACTTGGAGATGGGAGGCAGAGGGTAGTGCTGGAAGGGTGCTGTTCTCATTGGAAGTCTGTGACCAGTGGTGCACAGCAGGGATTGGTGCTGGGACCCTTGTTGTTTGTGATGTATATTAATGACTTGGATGTGAATGGAGAAGGTAAGTTTTCAAATGACGTGAAAGTTGGTGGTGTTGTGGATAATGAGGGAAGTTGTCCAAGGAAAAAGCAGGATACAGATCAGATGGAAAGTTAGGCAGAGCATTGGCAAATGGAATTTAATCCTGACAAGTGCGAGGTGACGCATTTTGTGAAATCATATAGGAGTGGGACATATATGGTAAATGGTACAACACTAAAGAATGTTGATGAACAGAGACACCTATGGGTTTAAGTCCATATTTCCCTGGAAGTGACAACACAAGTAGATAGGGTGGTGAAGAAGGCATATGCCATGCTTGCTGTCATAGGTCAGGGCATAGGATATAAATTTGGGATGTTATGTTGAACTTTATGAAGCATCTGGTTGGAGTGCACTTGGAGTACTGTTCATTTCTGATTGCTACACTCTAGGAAGGATGCGGTTATGCAAGAGAGAGTGAATCTCCTCTGCACTAAGATGTTGCCTGGATTGGAGGACTTCGGTTGTAGGGAGAGATTGGATAGGTTGGGTTTGTCATGGAGGCTAAGGGATGACCTGTTGGAGGTATATAAAATTATTAGAGGTATGGATAGGGTAGATTGTCAGAATTTTTTTCCCATGGTAAAGGTATCAAAAACAAGAGGGCCTAAGTTAAAGGTGAGAGGAAGGAGATTTAAGGGTAAAGTTTCTTTACACAGTGTGGTTGATATTTGGAACTCTCTGCCAGAGGAGGTGGTGGAATCAGATACAATCACTGTGTTTAAGAGTATTTAGACAGGCACTTAAATAGGCAAGGTACAGAAGGATATAAACCTAATGTGGACAAATGGGATTAGTGTAGAAGGGCAAAAAGTTTGGTATGGACACGGTGAGCCGAAGGGCCTGTTTCTGTGCTGTACGACTTTGTGACTGTATAACTCTATAATGAGCAGTAAAGGTTTGGTAATGTCTGCCTGGTGCAGATGAGCTAAGCACTTGACCTGACTTCAAGCAAAACATTGCTCTGGATTTTACTTGCCTTTGTGATCATAAGAAAGCTTCCATCTCTGGCTCTCCCATAGATCAGTGTGTCTGTAGCTTCCATGGTTGTGTATTACAATGCTAGCACATCTGACCTCTTGTTCCACCACTGGACTTGCCACTGAGTTCGAGGCAGTTTTAATTGTTCTGGGCTGAAGAGACACATACACTTTTTATCTGACCTCTCCACTTTACGCCAATAACGTGTGGCTTGTCCAATACCGGTTCATTCATTTGAATGGGGTTGTATTGAAGGGTCAGTCAAGATTGAGGATTTTATTTCCTTTTCTTCATTTCACTCTGTTAATATTTTTAACATATTTTAATTTAAAGTTATCCTTAATTATTTATTTTCTACTTTTTTTTAAGATAATTAAATGTGTTCCAACTGTTTCAAAAGTTGATAAGATCTTTGACAGCATGAGCTGTTATTTGAGTTGCCTGGGGCAGGGCCTCGAGATGCACCTCCTGATGTTTAGTCACTTCCCTGACTGTTCTGCTTCCAGGGACAGCTGCAACAACAAGGCCTCCAGGACATTGGGACCCATGCAGTAACAAAGGCTGAGCATGTTTGTAGGATTGGTGCAGATGGTGGGGCATCTCAAATATAGTTTAGGCCAACAGCAGCTATAGTTTGGGTAGAAATATTTGTGTTTGTTGGTAGAACTATTGTTACCTCTTGAAGCAGTTCTGGTACAACTTGAATCAGCAGTAGCTCCTTAATTCAGCTTTTCACACCAAAGTAGTAACTTGAAGGGTTATTTCTTCCATTAATCAATAAAGTTGTAACATGAAAGAGCTGAATTTAAACCAGGATTATTGCATGGACCAGCTGAAATTGAGTTTTAAATGAGATTGCGAATGAGCTTGTCATAGAAAACCCAATATTCAGAAGAAAGTTTGATTACTGGTGAATGACTGGCTTCAAAGATTTTATGTAATCACTTTACAATTTTTCATCAAATGTTCCTGTAACATATATGTCATATCTAATAAAGGTTGATACCACTCTAAGAATTCTATTTTGTGACCAACTGAACTGTGTTCTTGCAAAATTGCTTTATATAGATTTTGCCAGAAGTCTGTTTGTCTCTGCAGAAAGCCACAGTAAGAAATTGCTGTCCCTGACATACTAGCTTCTTTCATTTATTGATTAAGCTTCCCATTGTTTGAATTGCTGACTATTTTCCCAACCATCTCAGAGGGAGATATTGAGGTAGTTACTAGCACGAATCACCATTCATGTTCATCAGAGGTTTGTTCAGCTTTAGTTTATTGATAGGTTAATCACTACCTATCACTTTACAATTCTGTTGAGGCTCAGCAGAGCCGAGACTAATCTTTGTGCTTGCACTGGATAAATTGCATCAGACTGTAGGATCTTTACAGCTCAGTAATGGCAAATGTATGAAGCTCACAGCTGAATACAGCCCTTCTGATGGTGAAAAGTAACACCTCGACCTTCACTATGAACAGTGAGATTGGACAGCCTCACTTGTTAAGCAAGGCTCATTTGAACGTCATGAAGACTAATTTTTCATAGTCCAGAATTTAAGGGAGTAGGTTAGAAATTAGATGGTATGCAGCAGAGATTCACACTTGACCCTTTCATACATACAACAAGTGCTCATTCCTGAACATTTTTTCCCCCTCCTTCAAAAATATCTGTGCCCTCACCCCCTCTACCACCAAACCTTTGTCCGTCTTTTCCAGTAATCCTGTGTTTGAATCCCTACCATCGGAATTCTGCATCTCCATAGTACCGAAAATGGATAATTTATTCTTCATCCTTCCTAGCTTGAAGCATTGATCTGGTAACCCACTCCATGTTCCTTCACCATCTTCGTGCTGGTGGGACCACACTTGCCTCTTTTCATACTCGTCCAGTTGTAGCCAGAAATCACCTACATTTTATCCCCCTCCCTCAGCTCTGGTGTCCCCCAAGGATCTACCCTTGGTCTCCTCCTAATTCTCATCTACATTAGTGATATTAAGAGAACATTAGGGTTATTTTTCACTGACAACTCCAGGCATCATCCCTCTATGTCATCTGACAGCTGATTGATATCCAGTACTAGCAGAAATTGCTACATTTACATATTCAGAATCCTTAAGACATTGTTTTGCCACAAACTCTACTTCATTGGTGCAAACCCCATCCATTTTCTTAGAGTGGCACAGTAGTGCTGTTGCCTCACAGCTCCCGTGATCGTGGTTCTATCCTGACTGTGTGTGTGCAGTTTGCACATTCTGTGACCACATGGGTTCACTGCTTGCTCCAGTTTCTTCACACATCCTAAAGGTAGCAGGTTGGTAGATTAATTGGCTGCTGTAAGATCCCTGTAGGGAGTAGCTGAGTGGTAGAATCTGGATGGGAATATGGGGAGAATAAAATTCTTCCCACATCCATCCTTGACCAGATCTCTCAGTATCTTGCACCTACATTACCATCTTATTTACACTGAAAGAATTATCTGTGCTCTTGCAGTGGGTATGATATTAAAAGATAAGGCACCTGTTGCATAACTATTTTCTTCTATCCAGTGCCTGGCCAGATTGCCCGTCTTGGCATCAAAAAGTTAAAGGCAAACTTGGAAAGTCTGCTGTGAGGAGTATACAAAAGCATCTTCAAAATGATAGATTACGTGAGTGAGCATGAAAATGGCAATGATAAATGGTATATTGCTTGGGGAAATAGGAGTTCATTCACTTTGGTGGGAAGATTATTTGAAATGGTGAGAAATTATTAAATGTAATTTTTTTCAGGGAGATTTAGTGGGCTGGTATATATAAAAACAAACATAGGAAGTTAGCATAAGAGTACTGCAGGCCATTAATAAGACAAAAGGCCAGAGTTGTTGCTTGACTTGCTGAGTGTTTTCTGCATTTTATTATTTTTTAAAAGCATATGGATATAGCCTTGATTTTCAAGAGTATTTGAGTAAAAAATAAGGAATTCAATGTATAGAAACTTGATGAGAACTGCCCTGGATTTTTTTATGAAGTGTTTGGTTTCCATACCTAAGGAAGGATTAATTTGCCTTAGATGGGTACTTTCCAAAGTTTAATGGAATGAAAAGTGATCTCATTGAAACATAAAATACTGAGAGAGGCTGTTTTCCTGGCTGAAGAGATGAGAACAACCAGGGGGAAATCTCAGGATAAGAAATTATTTAGGACAAAGATAAGAAATTAATCAGAAGTTTATGAAACTTTGATATTCAATAGATCAGAGGGTTTTATATACTCAGATAATGAATGATTGAATTTTGAACTTCAGTGGAATCGAAGGATGGAGACAATAATGGGGATGAGATCAAACCATGATATTAAATGGTAGAACTAACTCGGGAGGCTGTAAGGTCTGTTCTTGTACCCATTTCTTATTTTAAAAGGGCAAGTCACAACAGTGACATTGTGGTGAAGAGATGAACTGAAAGGAGTTTGCAGACATGTGTTTGATGGTGAGGAGGAAAGCTTTAGATTGAGGGAAGATATAGGTGTTATGTTGTGCAGAATTCAAAGCAATATTAGAGACATGTTACTGATAAATGGTAGATGGTTTACTTAGCTTTAATCAAACTCTTAATTGCAAAGACAGTTAAATCCAAGCACTCTCAGCACACACAGTATACCGCCCATCGAGACCCAAGCTGATCAATCTCAGTCAGGAAAAAATGGCTTTCCTTTATTCTCTGATCCAAGGTTCTTCGTTGATGAGTGTTGGTGCAAGGTTCTTACTGCAATCCCAGGTTCATGTTGTTCCAGGGTTCAATCCGGTTTCCTGGACCCATCTCCCTCCTATTTCTTCCATTCTCCTCTGATGAGATAGTACCACATTGATATTCCACCCATTTCCTCCTGCTTTGTCCCCTTGCAGACTATTGGTTGTTACATTACTACCACTATTTTCCACTTCAATTGTGTAGCATCCTAGTTATTGGTAATGAGGAGCAGGGGACAGAGAGGCATGAAACTGATTACTCCTGACAGTTTTCCCACATGAATCTCATGACCAAATCTCATTACGTTTCACTGTGTTAACATCAGCCTCTACTTATTTCTTATTACCATAGCAACAACTAGCTACCTACTGTTGAGGCCTTGGATACACTGAAAGATGTTTCAGAGTGGATCCATTGTTTTTTTTTATTGCACTACAACCAGAAGGCAGCTGTCTTGTTGTTTTTAATTTATTAGGCCTCTGAGATCTTGAGTCCCAGCAAAGCAAGGCAACTCCCCAATGAGAAAAACAAGAATGAGAGAATGTTACTTTACAATGTTGTTCCTTTATCTCAAGAAGCTCTAGCTTCAGTCTCCAGTTACGTCTATTTCACAGATTAATTGCTGTCGATGGCTTCTTAAAACAGTTCCTGATCCATAATTCTGTGATCAGTCAATTAATACATGGAGATTTACTCTTTCAATTAAGTTGTTATCAATCTCCTTATATTTTTTTTAACATTTTCTCAGAACTTCTCAGACCATTAACCATGCTTGTACGTGTCAAGCTCCAAATATTTCTTCAGACTGAAAACACTGCCCATTCTTCTGTAAAGGGATAGTTATTTTTAAGCCTCTGACTACCAAGTTATAATTAGTTGGCAGGAAAGTTGCAAATGGAATTTAACCAGAGAAGTGTGTGGAGAAGTAGAGGGATTCTGGTGTGTACGCCTATTGATCTTTAAAGGTTAGCGAGGCAGATCAATAAGGTTGCTATGGGACTTCTTGTATTTTCTCATGACATTAAAGGAGGCCATTCAGATAATCAGGGCAATTCCATCAACCTCACCATGCCCATCAACCTTCTCCTAACATCCACTTACACTCAGGGCAATTTACAGTATACAGTTAACCTACCAATCAGCACACCTTTAAGATGTAGTAGGAAACCAGAGCACACAGGGCAAACCCATGTAGTCACAGGGAGAACATGGAAACTCCACACAGACGGCACCCGGGTCACTAGAACTGTGAGGCGGGAGCACTACCTGTTCATCACAGTGTTCCTCTATTAGCTGAAGCATAGAATATAAGAACATGGAGGTTATGCTAGAACTGTTAGATCACAGCTCAAGTACAGCTCCTCCCCAGCTTACGAATGCCCGACTTATGCATAGCCTGTACATGTGAATGAGTGTTTGGGAGACTGGAGGGCTGGATTTGCCAGCTGCTGTGGGGCTTGATGGTAGCTGGAATTTTGCCCCATCAAACCCAAGCAGAATACGTTCTAGTTAACATGTGATATCCATTTTGCAAACACACCATCTGGGTCAGCAACAGTCTCCTTTTTAGAACTATCAATAGCATTTAAAGCCTTGTCTGCATTAAAATCTTTCAAAAGAATATCATTATCATTGGGCTTGGGCTATATTTATTATGATCAGCTTTATTATAAATGGTAAAATGAGAATTAGAATGCTCCTTCAGACTATTCCTATGGGGCAACCCACCTCTTCAGGCAGCTTCTGCCTTGTGGGAACTTGGTTTGCAGCCACTATTCCGAGTTGTTCGAGTTATGAATGTTCTCAGGAATGAAACGCTGCCATAACCTGTGGAGGACATGTACTAGTTATAGTTCTGTTCACCTCCACAGTAGACATGAGGTAGGTGCTTAATGTGTACTTAATGCTGATCTTGCACAGAATCCAGGACTACCTCATTAACTAATCATCTAATATTATATTGTCATAGCTTTAAATGGAATCCACATTTGGTATGTCAGTGGAAAGCCTTGCCAAGCAGCACAAACTTATTCATAAATAACAACTTTGATTCACAGAGCTGAAAAGAAATTAAAAAAGCAAAGAAGTTAGTCTGTGTAGCATCCCTAGCAAGGAACTAGCAACTCCTGGAAGGGGAGAAGCAGGTAAAAACAGCATCAGCACCATGCTGTCAGTAGAGATAACAGGAACAATGACATGTAAATTTTTTGTTACAAGATTCTTCATAAAGTAACAAGAGGACTTGGCAAGGATCAGCTTAATTTGCAGATTCTGCTTTTCACTGTAGCATTACTCTTGTGAATTAATTCCATTCTAATTTATAAAATAAATCAACAGAGGGAGGACCAAGTTGCTTTTATATAACATTCTTTGCAAATTCAGAAACAAGGGAGTACTTTCTTGACATACATTCAAAGTTATAATATAAGAAATGTTGCATCTAATTTATGTATAGCTGGGTCTTAAAGACAATATGGTGACCATATTTGTTCTAATTTTGTGATGTTGTGGTTGGGAGATACATTGCTCAGGACATCAAATTAAACATTGGAATGTAGCTGCATTACATTACAGGGTGCAGAACACCATTGTCTATACAAAGGTGGCCACTATCCAACATTTCATCATCAGTAAAAGAATTACACACTCCAAGCATCCTAATCATCTGCAATGCTGCCAACAGAGTTTGTGACACTTTAGAAATTGTTTTATCCTCTCTTTTTCTCAACATTTATCTCTCTTTATGTTTCCCTGTAAAGGAACAGAAGGAGACCATTCAGTTCTTTGAGCACATTCAATCACTTAATTAGATGATGGTTAATTTTAAAATTTTGTTTTAAATTTTTAAAAAATTTAAAAGAAGTTTCATTAAATAAGATTGTTAATCTTAACTCTTCTTACCTTTCTTGGTTCTGTAACGTTTAATATACTTATCACTTGCAGTTTTAAAATTTTCAATTGAATTAGCCTCAGCATTTTGGAGACAGAACTTCTATATTTCCATAAACTTCTGTGTGGAAAAAATGCTTTATGATATCTCCCCAGAATAACTGAGGTAAAATTTTAAGAAGGCTTTTTCCACCAGAGGAAATAATTTCTATCTTCTCAATTGAAATCATTCAGTCATCGTAAATGTCCCAAATGTATCAACCCTTAATTTTATTTATTCAAAGGTATATATTCTGTCTTCATCTGGTAAACCTTTGAATCAGGTATTCGGGTGAATCCACATTGCATTCCCTCCAAAACCAATGTATCCTTTGAGAGTGCTGCCAAGAACTGAATATAGCTCATCCCTCTTGTTGGGAAAATCAGCATTCCTTTACATTTTTTATTGTTTTTTGTTTTGCATCTCTCCAGTACATTTTAGTGACTTCTGTATTTGGATCCATGGATAATCCGAGTTTGCTGATCCACGTTTCTCAAGTTTTGTCCTTTGGAAGATATTCTGATGCATCAAGTTTCCCATGTTGAACTCCAAATTTCACAATATTCCCCATTCACTAAATTTATTAATGTCCTTATGAAACGTTCTGCTCTTGAGGGTGGCTTAGTGGTGTCACAGTACTGCTACCTCACAGCTCCAGGGTCACGGGTTTGATCCTGACCTCCGGCACTGTCTGTGTAGTGTTTGGGCATTCTCTCTGTGACCATATGGGTTTCTTCTGGGTGCCCCATTTTTTCTTTTGCTTCCCAAAGACATGCTGGTTGATTAATTTGTGACTGTAAATTAACCCTCATTACAGATTAATGTCAAAAAGTATCAGATGGGGAGTTGATGGGTATGTGTGGGACAGAATGAGGGAATAGAGAGAATGGGAATGAGTCTAATGAAATTTCTCCACTAGGAGTCAGCATGGATCTGATGGGTGAATAGCTTCTTTCTGTGTTGAAACTGATATGTTAAGAACTGGAGTCACAAGAGTCTGCAGATGCTGGAATCTGGAGCAAAAAACAAACTGCTGCAGGTCAGGCAGAATCTATGGAGGGAAATGGACAGCTCACGGTGTGGGTCGAGGCCCTTCATCCAGACTGAAAAATAGAGGGGAGATGGCCATTATAAAGAGGGGAAGAGGTGGAGCACGAGCTGGCAAGGTGAATCCAGATGAGGAGGGGTGATAGGTAGATGGAGGAGGGAAGAGTGGAAATAGCGACAGGCGCTGGGAGGTGATAGGTGGAGGCAACAAAGAGCTGCAGATGATGGAATCTGACAGGAAAGGAAGGTGGAGCATGGAACCAAATAAGGGAGGAGGGATGGAGGGAGGGAACCTAGTGAGAGGAGTGTATGGGTGATGGGCAGATGGAGTGTGTGGAGGAGGGGAAAGTAACAGGATGATTGGGGGCCGGGGTGGGTGTAGCAGGAACTGGGTAGGTTAGGAGAAGAGAGAAAAGGGACAGACGGGGAGCAGGTTACCTGAAGTTGGAGAATTTAACGTTCATGCCAACAGCCTGTGGGGTCTCAACCCAAAATGTCAACTGTCCATTTCTCTCCACAGATGCTTCCTGTCCCGCTGAGTTTCTCCAGCAGTTTGCTTTTTACATAAGTTAAGAATTTGTTATACTGTCTATGCTGTACCACAAAACCTAATGCCTTCACCAGAATTGTATCTCCAGCTGTCTCTTCTTTCATCTAAGTGGAACAAAATTTTTTGCCCAGACCACATCTTGGTGGGATGCTACTGCTCATATCCTACCATTTTGTATTTATATTCACTGACCCTAGTCTCTGCCCACCTGCTAATGTTGTCCTACCCAAATCAATAGTTTGTCTTCAATTCCATGAACTCTTATTTTTGTCTCATATAGAAACTTATCAGATCATATCTGGAAGTCCATGCGAATAACATCCAACAGGTACAGTCTTATTTACCAGTTTGCAACCTCTGCTAAATATCATATTCATTAGACACAACTTGCTCTTTACAAGTCATGAAAACTTTCTCTGATCAGCTCATATTTGTTAAAATGCCCAGTCAATTTAACCAACGATTCTAGCAAATTCACCCAAACTGATAGAAGATTAATAAACCTAGACTTTCCTAAGACTATATCTTTAGTATATATCATCTTTTGAAATAATTGAGTAACATTGCCATTTGCCCATTCCATTGGGGTCAATTATCCATTTCTTGGCCTTGTTTAAATTCATTTTTAGCAATATTTATTTATATTGGGAAACTTTATTTTCATCTGAATTTATGTTTAAGTTACAACCAATTAAATATTTATTGGCTATATGTGTTAAAAATGAATTGATATTCTTTAACCATTATTTATTTTATGTTCTATATTCACCTCAACTGGTTTGCACTTTAAGACTCAACCACTCAGCAAACTATGTTAATTAAAGAAAACAAATTGCAGCTAATGCTGAAAGTTTTATAATTAAACATGATGCACAAATGTTAAACAATATGCAAAGGCATATGTTCGTCAGTCTTCCTCCTTATTGATTAAACTGCATGGATGCTTTCTGCTTATCGGTTGATCACGCTTTGAAATGTGATTCATCTATTAAACATTTGGTGTCAGCACAAATTGAGGTCAGATAGACACTGTATGCTACTGGCATTGTTGGTAATTGTGATCCTGCCCTCAGTAGAGTTTTGATCTACCCTGGACCTCAAAAAGAAACATTCTTCTTCTCTGGTATTAGTTGCCCTTTCACTCTGCACACAATAAAATAACAGATTGTGAAACTGAAGATTAGTTCTATGTTAGTGGTCTGAGGGTGGAATGAAATATCAAGTTTATTTCCTCTGATCTTATTGATATCTGGACAAAGGAGATTGTTCATTAATTTGTTTTACTTGTTTTGTGGGAGATGTCAACTTAAGACTACAAATAAAATTTGCTCACATTCTAAGTTGATGACATTACATTTATTGTATATTAGTGTTGGTGTTGATCACAGTTAATAATTTCTCTGCTTGTTGTATTGATATGCTTGAATGTTATTTTGTTTGAATTCAATGTTGTGGCATGTGTTTGTGCTTGTATCATTCTTTTAGTGTAATGTTTTGTATTGCAACATTGCTGCCTTTGTGTGATCAGTTTGTTAGTTATGGTTTGGAATGAATTTATGTGTTTGATCTCCCCTACATTTGTGATTTGTTTATGTTTGAAAGTGAGGTATTATTTGAATGTAGTTGATATGCACGATATTGCTACTTATCTGTGAATATAATTTTTGTTGTGATTTCCCCAAATGATCAGTTCATAATGTATTTTACTGGTATGATTGTAGTGATTTTCATGCTAATGCCTTCTGTTATCTCAACGTTGCTGATCTGTAAATGTGTGTTTGAAGGTATATGTGAATGTTTTCCGAATGTCAGTGTATTGATTTATGCCCGTGTCCAATTCAACTGCATTTGTCTGTGCCGCTATCTGTGTGCTTTGTGATGAGGCAGAACAGTAGTATAGTAAATGGAGCATTTGGACTTCAGGAAAAATTCTCAGTTGGGTAAATAGTGAAGATGGTGGTAGTAGTGATAGGAAGAAAGGGAAAACTACCATCAGGTGAAGAGCACTATAAATGGCAATGATATGGGGGGGGGGGGGGGGAGAAAGAACTGAAAGTGGAAGGACTAGGGTAGGCAGTAATAGATTGAGAGAGGAATTGGAGCAGGAGTACATTGGGTTTTGATTTTTAGGCAGCCATCCAGCAGATACTGAATCTTTCATTTGACTAAGGAAATGAACTTAGACCCAGGTTGAATTGATTACAACAGGCTGATGACTATTAAAACTATTGAGTCTTGATAGTTTTCTGATAGAACTATGCACATCTACTGTAACAGATATCATGGTCTTGTAGTACCAGACGTTCCTCTCTCGAGAGTAGATCTTGTAACACCATGTTTTGTGCTGTGTGATTCCACTTTTATGAAAACGGGATTTGCAGAGTCAGTCATGGTGATTTTTTTTCATTCCAGTTTCCTTCCTGTGTTTGTCATACATACGTTTAATGCACAGAGGACCCAGTTATGTTCAGTGAGATCCAATGACAGAGTGACCCAGAGCCTTCCACAGAATGGAGCAGGATTCCACAGCATGAATGAGACTTGTTTCTGCCTGACTTAAAGCAGCTGGGATCTGACTGAAGTTCATCACTTAAGTGACTTACATACCAGCTTTCAATTGGAGCCCCATCTGCCCCCTTTATGGTGACAAGTAGCGATTCCTACTTCCCTCCCAACCCCTTCTCAAGCTTGCAATCCTCACTTAGCAACCTTACCCACAGGTTTGCTGGCTGAGTTGGCTTAACTTCCATCCTTAGCACCGACCACTTGCCCCAAGCCCCATCACCAAGCCCTCAGTTCTTGCCTGATCTGGTCCCTCCAACCAATGAGCGTTTCCTCCCCTCACCCCTGAACCTTGCGACCAGTTCTTGCAGTCTCCCGAATTACTGACTGGCCTTTCTGTCAGGTGACTGCAGGCCGCCACCACCACCTTACTCCCCACCAATCCGTGGCAGACAACCCTCACTCTCCCAACCCAGTCCTCTCTTTGTACTGGTGCAGCATGTGAAGGAAACCTGTTGACTGTGCAGTGATTCAGTTCCACTCACGGCTATGGAGTTTCCAAGCAGTGTGCCGGTATCTAGAATGGTCCATTAAACTTGCCTCTGAGGGTGCAGAAATTGCAGCTTTTTCTTACTTTAAAATCATCATCTCCTAGCGTCTCTCTTCAGTGTTTTGATTGTGATCTTAAATTTGTCCCCTTTATCATCAAAGCATTTTCAACTGGTCAAGTCTCCTTTCACCCTTCCTTGCTGTTGTTGGAGATTTTCACAGCCTAGCTGTTGTCTGACAAGCTTGTTTAGGAAGTCTGGTTTTAGTATGTAACTTTGGCTCTGATTGCTGATTACCATAATTTGAATTTGTCTGGCATTACTAAGCAGATTCGTAAAGATTTAGCATTCAAGCATGTTTTAGACTCAATTGTTACGACTTCCAAGAAAATTGTGGTATACGTGGATTCCATTCACCCATCCACAGAATGTGTGGAGTGTGCTGATTAACATCTTTAGTATTTTCAGTAAAGTCAAGGACCGAGAGAGAGAGAGAGAAAGAAAAGGATGCCACTGAGGTTATTGGGCATTGGTTTGTAGGTCCTGGTGGAGAAGGACCAGGTGAGATGGGTAATCTGCACCTGCAATGGAGCAGGTCTACCTGGCCCTTCTACCTTCCTCTCCTGCTGTAGCTTGTGTTCTCCATATAACCTCCAATTCTCCATTCATTCCTTCTGCAGCTTAAAGAGGATGCCTAATAAAACATCAATGGCTACCCCTCCCACAAACCTAGAGAATTTGGGTCCTGCCATACCTAAGGAAGGACACCTTGCCAAAAAAATCAGTGCAGTATTGATTCACCGTATTGATTCCTGGGGTGTGGAATTTGTTGTATTGCGAATGACTTAAGATTGGGCTACTGAATGAGAGGTGATCTCATTGCGATGCAGCACATTCTGAAAAGGAGATGCAAGGAGGCCATCTCCTCAGTTTGGAAAGTCTGGGACTAGGAGAAATTGTATCAGGATAAAGGATTAGCCATTTAGAAATAAGATTTAATATATTTCAATTTAGTTGTGCTAACTCAGCATTTTTATTTCTTTATGTTGTGGGAGACCATTCAGCCAATCAAGTCTAAGGTGGCTCTCAGAGAAATCTCATTTCCCCACTTAAAGTGAGCTGACTCTTTACTTAAAGGGTTGTAAATCTTTTGGTTCCTTTACTCGGGAAGGTGGTGCATACTTAAGACTGAGATCAATAAATTTTAGGTAATCAAGGGGTATGGAAACCTGATGGGAAGAAGACATGAGGGGAAATTATTGGCAGAACAGCCTCAGTCTATGGCTATATCTGCTATTTCCTTTTGATTCTGTTCTCAAATGTCCAAACAGAAGTGGAGCATAATGTTTTTTTTCTTTTTAGATAAATTCTTAAGAGAATTTACTAAATGTGTTGACAGAGTATTGGTGATGTCTTGTCAAATTGTCCCAGAAAAATCTCTAAATTCCAAATCTCCATCCACAAGGGAACAGTAATTAAATAGGGCTTGAAATTGAACAATTTGCTTACTTTCAATCAGTTGATCAGTTTTAGGTTCTGCTAGCTACAAAAGTACCATGCAGTCTTAATGAGTGCTTACAGGCATTTTAAGTTGTGATGTGCTGTTTAACAAACCTCTTGACGGCCTTTTGTAGTTTGCAAGTTTCAATGCCTATTCCAATCTGATGCCCTGGACTGACTTGGGCTAAACTGGCTTTTAAGCTTAAGACCCCATCTTGGCTACATCAGAGGCTCTTAAATGCTTCATTTTTCCTTTGCCTTTTAACTTTGTCCATGCAGAATTACATTTGGAAAATGTAAATTCAGTCTGAAAAGCTGGCAGGTCTTGCTTCAAATAGGACCTGCGACATGGTTGAATAAGTTCAGTCTAGCCATGCAAATCAGAGTGGCGAGTCAGGTAGCAATAATTGCTTGTATTTGGATATGGTCTAGGATTGCTTGCTGTTCATCATCCTGCAATCTACTGTCCTCTCAATGTTCCTAACTGAAAATAACTGCAAATACTGGAAATCGAAAGAAGTGCTGGAAATACTCTGCAGGTCTGGCAGCATCTGTGGAGAGAGAAACACAAGTTAATCACAATGCCGATATCTGCTCCTAACAGTTCACTTAGCAGACCCAGCAGCAGGTCCTTCCAGTTCAAACTTCCAGAAGTTTGGAAATTTGGAGGGGTAGGGAGATTGGCTAGAGACTGCAAGAGTTATTGATTCTTAACCACATCGGGAAACTTCAGCTCAGAGACATTTGAATTTTTTATTCTAATGTGGAACAATAGGTGGATCAGCTCCAAACAAAACTGTTCTCTCGAGTTGCAGGCAGCTGTTCTTGTGAGAGAAGCATCAATTTCTGGATACTCCAACTGAAAGTGAGGAAGTTCAGAACCTTAAATTAGATTTAGAAGCACAAATAACATTTCTTATTTTAAAAAGTGATAATGAATATTGGATTTGTAAATTTCAACTGATATAATACATAAATCTCACTGCCTGTTTAAATATTTCCAAATTATTTATGGTCTCGTTGTTAGCACATTGACACTTCAGATCTCTGACGCACAACTGAAAGTCTCACACTCTCTTGTTGAATGGTGATTTCTAACTCAGTGGTATTCAGAAGCACATGACTAACATTTCACAGTTGGACTTAACATTATTATCCTCTCAGGAGGAACTTGTATAATCCAGGAACCAACACCCTGAATTCAGCTTGCGAACTGCTGTTTATTTCAGTCAGAGGGATGATGTTGCTTGCAGCTAAACGAAGGTAAAGTGTTTTATTGTATGAGCAGTGAACTGACTCTCTCTAGTGGTGGCAAGTGGAATGGCAGCATTGTTAAATGCTTAAAGCATTCAACACTTTATGCTTCTGTGTGCCTGATTTTAGAAATTTTTTGATCAGAAGGTTGATGCAGTTTAGGAGACCCATTGCCTCTTGTAGCCTAACATCACCTTTACCTGCAGTAAATTGATCATTGGCTTCTCTGATTTGTATTCCAATATTTTGGTTTTGACCTTATACTAACTGTTTAGCATCAGGTTTGCCAAACTTCTTGGGCTTTTTCAGTTTTATTCTCACTCACTTCACACCAATCATGGAATATGAATGTGTTTTAATCATCTATTTATTTATTTTCTTTGTGTAAAGTTTTACATTCAATTTTAGCGGTCATCATTTTTTCTGCATGTTTTTGACCAAATCAATGCACTGTTTCTAAGTTACACCTTCTATTTCCTTTCTGATTTACAAATTTGATCATTTTTCATTGAGTTTCTGGAAAAAAATTCATTTACAGGCATTCAAGATAGTAGTTGTGCCAGCAGTAAGCCCTGAGTTCAGTGGAACCAAATTTCAGGTGTCAATTAAAAACAAAGTGAATGTTTCCGGTCAATAAACTCCAATCCATTCTGATGAATGGGTTTAATCTGAAATACTGTTTGTTTACCTCTGTTGAAATCTGCCTGGCCTGTTGAATATTCACAGCATTTTCTGTGGGTTTTTTTTGTGTTAGGTTGTTTGGTGCATCTAGTAAAAATAATCTATTCTCAAATACTCATTCTAACCCCAAGTAGAGCAAAGTGTTTCCCTCCTTCTGACCTGGTTGCCTGTGACACACCTGATGCTACTTTCTTTTTTTTTTGCTTGGACTTATTCACATTTTGTTCATTTTGTGTAATCTACTTCCCAAAGGATAAACAACATTTGTCTCCTAAGGGTTCTGAATGTTTAAACTACACCACCAATATTTTTGACGTTTTTGCTTTTCTATCAACTCTATATACCAAATATTTTATTTATTTTTAACCTTAGGGTATTGCTGTGTTTTTGATATCTCCATCTCATCATGAACTTTTTGCTATCATAGCTTTTGATGCTGGCATTTTTTTCAAAATGCTTCTGGAGTTATTTAGTTGCATCTTATTGTCAATTTGTCCCCTCTCATATTGCTCCATGCCAATTTATTTCTGGTCCTTGTTTTCTTAATTTTTTGGTAATTTTTATAAGGGTAAAAAGTGTCCAGTGTTCTTAAATAATGAGAACAAAAAGTATATTATTTCGATGTCAAGTATTTTTACAATCAAAATAATAATAATTTTGATTGTAAAAATACTTGACATCGAAATAATATACTTTTTGTTGGAAACTACCATCATTTTGCTTCTGTCATTAGTGGATGTATATTCAATTAAGGTTGATTATTAAAAGTTTGTTTTGATTTGATTCTATTGGTCATTTGGTGCAGTGCATGATGTAGATCTTACTGTGATGAAGTACAGAAATACCAGTTGTGAATTAGTTAGAAATTACAACATAGTAATGTGTAACTGGTCCATTTTACTGTATAGTTTTCAAGTTGGTAATGCATTGAGGCTAATCAGTTTTCTTTTGACTATCTATTTAACGTATTTTTAATTTTTTCCATGGCTGAGATATGGAGGTATTATGAAATGGTGTTTTGCAGAACATAATCTTCTCCCCTCCCAACACATGCAGGAAAATAACAGGAGTTCTCAGGAAATGCTTACTTCTTAAAGCTTAATGCAGGTTTGTCTGCAGCATGGTAAGGAAGTAGTCAAATCTTTTTACTGTCACTTCTTTTAAATACAAAGACATAGGTCTAGAAATTCTTCAACATGTGGAATCTCATTGCAATGTTACTGTGTGAAGGACAGTTTGGAGTAAGACCTGGGTTTGCAATATGTATTTGGGTTTGAGTATGCATTATATTGCATGATCAAAGTGACAGTCCTAGGCCATGTGTACACAAACCATGCAAAAGGCTTCAAGGTTGATTTTGCCACCTCAATTTCATGGCATGTCAGTAAATCTGCAAGTCCTGCGGTGCCAGAACTACTGGGACAGTTGGAAAAGATTTGCCCTCTAGAGGCATGTGATGGTGGGTGAAGACATGGGCACGGGTAACTCTAATGGACAACAGGGCATCAGTCATTTGGAGGTGTGTAGATGTAATGAGGCAATGCTGGAAAGGATCCCCGAGAGAGAAAGAGAATAAATTGGAACTTGCCCTAAGAATGACCTATCCTGGTGGAATTATCACTGTTGAAATTCTTGGCAGAAGCCCAGATAGGTTCAGGCCTTTTGAATAATTAATGAACGGACCCCCATGCTCCAGCTAAGGAATACCTTTACAGTCAAGGCCCATGCTGTTCATGAGCTAAAAGTTCATGGTGGAAATTCACAAGAGTAATGACAGTCATGCATGGCATAATGATTGACAGTGATCAAACACCCATGTGGTCTTCATACAAGAGCACCTGTATATGATAGAATTCTCAAATGTGGATTGTATGTATGGAGTACCCTATTATATTCAGCAATCAGACTTCAGATAAAATTAAATCATATAGCATATTAAAAGCATTCTGATATGCTATATGGCTTTTAGTGCCTACTAACTGTTCTCATTTTAAGGACAAATATATCCATTCCATGAATTCAGAAAATACAAATGTTGCCACCATGGAACATGTTATTGACCTTGATTTTCTTTCTTTCTTCAATCTTTTTATTAAATTTCAAATTAAATTTCAAATTAATATACATAACAATAGTGACTATACGCTGAGGACAGTGTTGGTAAGGGTAATGTTCTAGAGTATGTAAATATCAAGAGAGAGGATGTGTTGGAGCTGTTAGAAAATATTAGGACAGATAAATCCCCGGGCCCTGACGGAATATTCCCCAGGCTGCTTCAGGAGGCAATGGAGGAGATTGCTGAACCGTTGGCTAGAATCTTTGAGTCCTCGTTGTCCACGGGGATGGTACCTGAGGATTGGAGGGTGGCAAATGTTGTCCCCTTATTCAAAAAAAAGTAGTAGGGATAGTCCAGGGAATTACAGACCAGTGAGCCTTACATCTGTGGTGGGTAAGCTGCTAGAAAGGATTCTAAGAGATAGGATCTATGATCATTTAGAGAATCATGGACTGATTAGGGACAGCCAGCATGGATTTGTGAAGGGAAGATCTTGCCTCACTAGCCTGATAGGGTTCTTTGAGGAGGTGACCAGGAAGATTGATGAGGGTAGTGTAGTAGATGTGGTCTACATGGATTTTAGTAAGGTGTTTGACAAGGTTCCGCATGGTAGGCTTCTTCAGAAGGTCAGAGGCCAAGGGATCCAGGGAGGCTTGGCCGTGTGGATTCACATTTGGCTTGTCTGTAGAAAGCAGAGGGTTGTGGTGGAGGGAGTGCACTTGGATTGGAGGGCTGTGACTAGTGGTGTCTCACAGGGATCGGTTCTGGGACCTCTAATTTTTGTGATTTTTATTAATGACTTAGATGAGGGGGTGGAAGGGTGGGTTAGCAAATTTGCAGATGACACAAAGATCGGTGGTGTTGTGGATAGTGTGGAGGGCTGTCAAAGCTTACAGAGGGATATTGATAGGATGCAGAGTTGGGCTGACAAGTGGCAGATGGAGTTCAATCCAGAGAAGTGTGAGGTGGTACACTTTGGAAGGACAAACTCCAAGGCAGAATACAAGGTAAATGGCAGGATTCTGGGCAGTGTGGAGGACAGAGGGATCTGGGGGTTCATATCCACAGATCACTGAAAGTTGCCAAACAGGTGGATAGGGTAGTTAAGAAAGCTTATGGGATGTTAGCTTTCATAAGTCGTGGGATCGAGTTTAAGAGCCGCGAAGTAATGTTGCAGCTTTACAAAACTCTGGTTAGGCCACACGTAGAGCACTATGTCCAGTTCTGGTCACCTCATTATAGGAAGGATGTGGAGGCATTGGAAAGGGTGCAGAGGAGATTTACCAGGATGCTGCTGGGATTAGAGAGTATGGATTATGAGGAGAGACTAAAGGAGCTAGGGCTTTACTCATTAGAAAGGAAGAGGATGAGGGGAGACAAGATAGAGGTATACAAAATATTAAGAGGAATAGATAGAGTGGACAGCCAGCGCATCTTTCCCAGGGCACCAATGCTCAATACAAGAGGACATGGCTTTAAGGTAATCGGTGGGAAGTTCAAGGGAGACGTCAGAGGGAGGTTTTTCCACCCAGAGAGTAGTTGGTATATGGAATGTGCTGCCTGGGGTGGTGGTGGAGGCTGATACGTTGGTCAAGTTCAAGAGATTGTTAGATAAGCGTATGGAGGAATTTAAGATAGAGGGATATGTGGGAGGAAGGGGTTAGATAGTCTTAGGAGTGGTTTGAAGGTCGGCACAACATGGTGGGCCGAAGGGCCTGTATTGTGCTGTATTGTTCTTTTGTTCTATGGTAAACATGGTGCGAAGAGATTACAATAATAACAGTTGACATATACATTCTCAGGGAGTAAAATGTATAATCTGAACCTCCCAATCTCTTACTAAGTGAACATGATACAAAAGAATTTGAAAAGAAATTTAATTATATGAAAAGAGAACCCCAAAATTAAAAAAAAATAAACAAAAGCAAACCAAAAACTTCAAAAAAAAAAGCTGGACTGTTATTTCTTAGGTTAAAAAAAACATTATGTCGTTAGCTCCGCTCCTCTATATTCAAATAAGAGGTTATTGAAAGAGGACCTTGATTTTCTTGTATTGTTCCAGTCCCAACTGGTATAATGAAAAGCCATTTTGAAATCTCTGATGTGCAGATCTGGTGTAGTGCTCTCTGGTCTTTGATAGAGACACTTGCTAGTAAATGACAAATTACAACAGAAAATGACGTCTCTGGGGATACCATTTCCTTAGGTACGTTCAAACACATCAGGGATTGTGCGCATTGGTATTCAGCACCTTCTATTAAACAGTCTCTCAGATATGCTGTATGTTCTGACATGTGAGAAATGAAGGAATTTGTGTATTGATTAACCCTTGAAATTTTCTCAGTTCTTTCCCGTGGATGAGCTCTTTGCCTCTTATCCATAGTCCCGTTTTCCTGCCACTCATCTTATTTACTCATCAGAGCAATCATTTACCTTGAATTCCAACAGCTTTACTTTCAGTTAATGGCCTCTTATGGAGGACTTTAGCAAATGCCTTCTAGAATTCCAAATAACATCCAAAGATATTTCCCTGTCTATTACTTCAGTTACCACTTCAAAACAGGTTCATCAAGCATAATCTACACTTTAAAAATCTTTGCTGGCTTTTCCTTTACTGAAACATTTCAATACGTTTATCATTCTTCTCTTAGTTATAGACTCTAGTAACTTCGCATCACCCAGATATTAGATTAAATGGTGTACAGTTCCCTTTCTGGGATTCCCTTTCTTGCATTTCTTAAATAGTGGGGCAATATGTATTCATTTCCAATCTAAAAGGATGTTTCCAGGATTGAAAGAATTTTATAAAGTGTTCACAATGTTCACCTCAATGCACTTTAAAATTCTGGGATGGAAATCATCTGGTTTTGGAGACTTGACACTGTTTGGTGCCATTATTTTCTTTTTCATTGTTATTTTGCTTACCTCGATTCATGATTAATTTTCCAAGAATGTCTGGTGTACTATTCTCGTCCTGATTTAAAGTAATCATTTAACACATCATCATTTCCTTATTTTCATTTTTGCAACATTGTCCTCAAGTTTTGCAATAAATTGCAGCCAGCAATACTTTTTTCCATGTTATAACTTAAACATAGATTGTGTTGGTTTTGATGTCTGTAAAAGTTTCTTTTAAAACCATATTTCTTTCTCATGCAGCTCTGCTTTCGACATTGTCATACTTTGCTATTTGCATCTCGAAGTTACAAGCGTCCTTGCCATCTCCTACCTCTTTGTATTTTGGTACTTGTTTTATTTTGTTCCTTACCTCTTTCATCTGTTTTCTTTGGTCAGTAGAGCTCAAGTACCATTGATGCATAAGATGGTTTTTGTCACATTAAATTTCCTTTTGAGGAAGAGAATTTCAAACTTCTGCCATGATTTGAGTTAATTTCATTCCTGAAAATGCTGGCTCTAATTGTTAGCCTATCGCTTTAGTCGAGATTCCCTATCCAAATCTACAACCAAGCCTGAGACATAATTTTTACAAACCTGACCTACCTGGACCTGAACACAACACACATAGTTAGGGTCAGCTAGCCAGGCTCTGCAGTAAATGCTACTGATTTAACAAAGGAAGCTGTTCATTTCTCTAATACCACCTCTGTTTCCTCCCCATCTTATTTTCAAAATAGTTTTACAAATAAGACAATGTATTCATTCTTTAAAAGTAAATCAATAAGTTTCCAGTCCTATGCCAATTCCAGAAATTTACTGGCCTGAACTGCACAGAATGTTACAATAAGTGGATAGACTGTTCTCATCTTTATAAGTTCAAGCTCATTAACAAACCATGAATACAGATAATGCTACAATATTTTGTCAAGCATTAGTTTAGTCCAGGATAAAAAAAAATCAGTTTAACCTGAACAAAGAGGCACTATCAACGGAAGATAGTCAGCCTTTTCCTGATCACCTGGGCTGCAATTATCTGAGAACTATTCCCATACCGTCCAATCTACTTCTCCAGGATCAAAAGCAGGAGGCAGAGACTGTGATCGACCATAAGAGTGAGCAAGGACAGGTAATGGATCTTCATATCAATTGTAACAGGTTGGATGAAAATATTGGCCTGTAGGAAGTGGAGGAAATTGAACCTGAGGAATGATGGGAAGAGATAGAGACAGGAAAATTGGACTGAAGGACCAATAAGAGGATTGGTGTTGGATTTCATCTCCTTCAGCTGTTTCTGGGTTTAGGCTGTGCTTTCCCAGGGATCCCTGATTGGCAGGCATCTCACGGGCTTGTTAATTCACCTCTGCCTGGATTCTTATCTTCATTGGAACTTCAGAATAAGTAGTGTTCCAAAATCATTCTGCTCAGGCCTAACCTGGGACTTAGATCCTTGTAAGTCATGTGCCCAGATCATGGAAATTATATGAAAAATACAAAAATTATTTTTATCATACACTGATATCGTGTAGGGCAACTAACGTTCCACTTAAGTACATGGTAGGCTCCATTGAGCAAAACCTGGAACAGTAATTTCAGAATTTTTCCTTAAATCAATTAATACAATTCTGGCAGTGCAGTGCCCCTGTTCATTTTGAGCACATTGAGGTTAATACAGTTAGCTCACCAAAAGACTGGGAACACTACAGTTAAATTGTACATCAATTTCCTGTATGAAGCCTCCTTGTTATTTTTTATTATGACAGAAACTAACCAACATTCCTCATAGGATCAGATGTGGAATTCCTTTCTCAGTTAAAATTGAGCAATATTTATGTGCTAAAGATTAAAAAAAACAGTCTAAGTTCACTAGTTTCTTGTTATGCCCACTTCATTGCTTTAATGAAGATGAGCCTTGTTAGAACTCAATTTGTTCTCAGCTGGAATTCAGCAATCATGACAAAGGACCTTTTTCATGAATGCAGTAGTGAAAGGCTGTTCATGCTACAACAGGATCCCACCACTAGCCACCCCTTCTCCTCTACGTCCCTTTCCACCTTCCACCAGGACCACTCTCTCCATAACTCTCTAGCCCGCTCATCCCTCCCAACTCACTCCCCTGACCCCTGGCACTTTCCCCTGCAACCGCAGGAGATACAACATTTGTTCTTGTACCTCCTCCCTCACCACCAACCAGGGACCTAAACAGCCCTTCCAGGTGAGGCAAAGATTCAAATGCAGCTCCTCCAAACTCATTTACTCCATTCAGCACTCCTGATGTGGTTTCTACATCAGCGAAACCAAGCAATCGATTAGGCAATTGTTTTGAAGAGCACCTGTGCTCTGTCTGCAGTGGCCATCCCAAGCTCCCAGTTGTATGTCATTTCAACTCCCCATCCCACACTGACCTGCCCATCCTCGGCCTTCTCTATGGCCAGGGTGAGTCTCAATGCGATCTAGAGGAATAACAGCTCACATCTACCTGGGTAGTCTGCAAACCAATGGTATGAGCGCTGAATTTTCCAATTTCAGGTAACCCTTACTACTTTTGTTCTCTCTCTCCCTCTCCCTCTCTCCTTCCAAACCAACTCTAGTCCTCCCATCTTTGTTCCGTCTCCCGTAGCCCCCTCAGCTCCCATCATGCATTTTTGTTCCCTCCCACCCCCCCACCCCATTCCATCCACCTACTACCCACACGCTTCACCCACTGCATCCCCTCTCCCCTGGCTCATCTGCCCTTCATTTCTCTCTCAATGATTTCCATTATCACCCTCCTTCCTTGCTCAGATTCCGGCACATGTCGCCGTCGTGTCCCCACTTGTCACCCTTCGGCCTCTGTTGCCGCTTTCACCTTGCCCTTCTCCCACCTGGCTCCATCTGCCTTTGTTTCCCTTGTCTGCTTCCACCTATCACCCACCTGCCTCTTGTCTCCTAACTCCACCCTTCCCCCCACTCCCCCACCAGGTGCCTTCTGCCCTTTATCCCTCACCCTTCCTCAATCCGCCTATCACCTACCAGTCCCTGTCTCACCCCTTCCCCTCTCTTTATACCAGCTATCTTCCCTTTCCACTCAGTCGTGATGCAAGGTCTCGACATGAAATTTCGACAATTCCTTTCCCCCCACAGATGCTGCTCAGCCCACTGAGTTCCTCTTGCAGATTGTTTTTTTGTTTATGATGTTAGTGCATTACATGCAAAAATGAGTAAATATAGAGGATCAACAGTTCAACCAATAGTGAATGGGTTTTCTAATTTATAATATTTTCTGTTGTAGTTGACTCTACATTAATGTTAAATGGATATCATTATTTTCTCAGTAGACCCAATTGCTTATGATAAGTCTGCATGTCTTAAATAGCAGTCATGTATTTTTTGTAGATTGCACGTTCTTATTATTGTCAAGATCCTGTGCGGAATCTTTACTGGTTCCTAGTCAAACATGTTCTCCCTATAAAATATATGTGATAGTTATCCTTAGCAGATGTGACCCTTGCAAAGAATCAAATGTGTTAGTTGTGGATCAATTGGTTGTACTCTAGCATCAGAGATCAAAGATTGTGGGTCAGGTCCTCTAGAGACACAAAACTTTAGACCATCCAGTACAGTATTGGGCAAGTGCTGCACTGTCAGCAGTGCAGTGTGCCAGGTGAATTTTTAAGCTCATGTTCCATCTGTCCCATCAGATGGACATAAAATGATTCATCAGTACTATTTTGACGAATAATGGCCCCTGGCCAATACAGATCCCTCTACCCAACATCGCAAAAACAAATTACCTGGTTGTTACCATGCTTCTATTTGTGAGTGCTTGCTGTGGACCAATTGGATTTTGGATGTAATGTGTAACTCCTCCATTGGATGTAAAGGTGCTACCTGAATGCAAGTATTTCCTCCTTTTTAGTTACTCAGTTCCAGATGAGTGTTCATCATCCATTGAATAAGTGTAAACTCTAAATGTTCTGCTTCTGATGGATTGGTATGCTGACTTTCTGAATGTGCACATAGACAGATAAATGGAGTTCTTGTATTGGTCCAGGATCTTTTGATGATCATAACACAAACAATATCTCTGGGACTCACAGTTACAAGATGTATATCAGGCTTCATCTGCTGCTTCCCCATCCCTAACTCACCACCTTTCGCCAGGAACAATTTAAAAGCTTTGCATCAAGATTTTTTCTGTAGTTGCATTATCCAAACTTGTTTGAACAAGTTGTTTTCGATAAAAATCAAACTGCCAAGGATATATTTCTGAATTCTCATACTGTTGTGTATGAAGGGGAATTTAAGGAAAAGGTAACAAGTAAGTAGGAAGAATGTCATAGGGTCATAGTCGTACAGCATAGATAAAGGCTGCACTCTACCTCTGATATGCTTTCACCTACTTACTCATCAAATATCTATCTACTTTGCCTTAGAAATATTCACTGCTTACACTTTCCTTTGAGGAAGAGAGTTCCAAAAACTAACAACCACTTCATTTCTGTTTGTTATTTTCAAAAGGTGACACCAAGTTCTAGAAACTTCCACAAGTAGAAACATCCTGTCCACTCCTACGCTGTCAAGATCTCTTGTATGAGGTTGCCAGAAGCTTGGCTAATAAGCAGGATTGCAAGAATGTCACCACCCAGAGTTTATACTCTTTCTTAAAACTGGTACAGCAAGTTTCCATGACTGTTTTTAAAAAAAGATCTTCTGATGAGCTACAAACAATCTGCTGGAAGAACTCAGCGGGTCGAGCAGCATCTGTGGGTGGAAATGACTTGTCGATGTTTTGGGTTGAGACTCGCTGAGTTCTTTCAGCAGATTATCTGTTGCTCTAGATTCCATCATCTGCAGTTTCTTTTGTCTCCTCTGATGAGCTGTCCATTTAAACAGCTACAAATATTTTTAGATGATGCCTTGGTTTTGTGGATTCTGTGGTGACTGATGAGGCCAATGTGAACTGCAAATTTTTCCACAGATGGGGCAGGAAGTGCCTTATGTGGCAGGTGGATAGATAGTTTCTGAGTTGGTGTGTTCTTTCCACTACTTGTGCAGGGCTTCTGTGTGCTGCCGATGCATGGACTCAAGGTTCTGAATCCCATCCTGAAATGTTTCTTCTCCATTTTGAGCCATCATGGGCCAAGACTCAGTGAAGATGTTACAGTTTTGCAAGGAGGCTTTGAGCATATCCTTGAATCTGTTCCTCTGTCTGCCTGGTGATCTCTTCTGTTCAAGTTGGGAGACTGATGTTGGGCATGTGAGTGTTATGGCCAGTCAAATGGAGCTGATTGAGTATAATTAGTACCTGGGTGCTGGGAATGTTGGTCTGAGAGAGGACTCGGACTTTGGTTCACCTGTTCTTCTGGTGAATTTGACGGATATTATGAAGGCAGCATTGGTGGTATTTTTTCAGTGCCTTGAGGTGCCTGCTGTGCATAGTCTAGGAATCAGAAGCACACAGGTCAGGGATCCCTGCTCCAAATAGACCATGAATTATGTGCTTGGTTGAAGCCTTCGTTTTGAAGAAACTATTTTCCTTAATCAACCAAACACAGTGCAGGCAGATTCAAGGTGGTGATGAATTTCATCATCAATCTGTGCCTCTGCTGAGAGATGTGGAAAGTAGCCCATGTTTTTCCAGGGTCACGCCATGAACCTTTACTGTTGTAGGGCAGGGTTTGCAGCTGCGGCACAGCATATATATATATATATATATATATATATATATATATATATAACCGTCAGCTATTCAGTCATACCAGGGACTTCACCCCTATGATGTTTTCTGACACTCACTGATTTATCCCCCTCTCTAGCAAAATATAACAGCGCACAACCACAGGTCATATTAGCTGAAGTCAGCATCCATGGAGGGGAAGATGTTTTTCATAGCTGAGGCCGCTGGCAGGGCTGAAATGATAGAAGATGACAGTCTTGTTAACCTTTCAGAAACCAAGTGACCTGGTCATGTTAGCGGAGGAGCAGCAAATGGAAAAGCAAGAAGATGGCTATGATTGGTTTTCATGCTCATGGTCACCATTTCCCACACTGATTCTTAATGTGTCCCAGAGGACAACTTAGGGAAAGTGTACAAGTTGTGAGCCAATGAACAGGTTGGCTACAGTTAAGGCAGGAGTGGCAAGGATATTGCCAATACCGGCTCTCCAAAGGACAAAGTAAGCAATTTAATGGGGCAGCCTCTGGAATAAGGTGCACAATCAAGGACTTGATATAATGGGAGACCTGTCAGAAGCCTTTGTGCAATGTTAAACAGCACTCGCTTTGCACAGTTTGGAGCCATGGAAGTGGTGAGCAATTCCATTAATAACCTTGTAGATCCAAACCCATTAGTGTCTGATGGCCAATATCTCAGCAATAACAGAACCTACTCAAAAAGAGTACTGGTGTTGAAGCTCGGACTTGTGTAATGCAAGTTCAGCTTGCTGCTTGTAACCACAAACTGCTACTGTCTTGCCTGTGGATACCAGTGTTCAGAGATTTGCAAGGTGTAATGGGAGTCCATCACTCTGCCCTCTATCAAAATCTAGGATTATTGAGGTTGTGTCTCAGAGACGGGCGGCAGCTCCATGGAACAAGGCCTTGCTGTCCTCTTCCAAGATGATAACATTCATTGTCTCATTCTGTCAGTGTCCTTGTTGTTCTATTTCAGCCTGGCAGTGTCAAAATGGTCAAGGGTAGGCCCAGAGTGGCTTGAGATTGTCGGCTATGATAGTTCACATTTTTCTCCACTACCTATGATGAAGTCACAGGTCAACACTGTTCAGGAGCAAGGGCAGGCACGAAAGAGAAGAAGATTAACAGATGTTTCTAGACATAATGACAAGGTTTGTTTGATTTATACATTTGATTGGACTGCTTATTTTCCATTAGCATTTGTACTTGCATTGTGGTGAAGCATGCACTCTGATGGTGAGTAACAGAGGGAAGTTCCGATGTGGACTGATGGTAAATGGGGATTTGAGTTTGTGCTTATTGGTAATGCAGATAGATAAGTTGGTCAAATAGTCCAGCCAGAGAGGTTCCAACATTCTTCTATCTCTTCATATTCCTCATTCCTGACTGAGTTTTTTGTTGTGTAGCTGGAGACTAGTGCTAAATCTTTACATTGTTAGTGTTGTGCAGCACATGGAGACCACCAAGGTAACGACAGCTGATCTGCCAACTACTGCAGGGTTCATCCAGAGCAAATCAGACATTTCACCACACCTGTGATCTGCTCTTTTGCATTTCATGTATTGTCTGTGTTGCACTGGAGTCATGAACTATGGCAATGGCATAGAATCCTCCTCAACCATAGAGAAGCTTGCAATTTTCACAAAGCTGACTGTGGCCATGAATTTTCACAAAGCCATGATCTCACTCCATCTGCTATTCTATCAAGAAAGAGTGAAATGTGGCAGCTCTCTTTAAAACAGAGTGTCAATGATCTTCCTTCAGCAACATTAGACAGCAAAGTGTGAGATGCTGTGGATATCTCTAGTCTTGAAGAATAAAAAATCATGGTCACAGTCACCTTGTGAATGACTGACAATGCAGCCCCTCTCCTGTTGTAAGGTTGCAGTGGTGGCTCCAACAAGTGGTAGAATTCAGTGAGGCCATGTTCACTGAAGTGGAAACAATATGCATGTTTTTCTTTGCTGAGACTTGGGTATGTGAATTGCTTCCTGGATGAACGTGTGAATGCATATCATTGCAGCTTTGTCCAGAAGCAAGTGCTTTTTGTAGTACACCTGAAGTTGGGATAAAATTCTTCAGCACTTGCCAGGCTAATTCCTCCATTTGCGATCAACTTTACAGAACACTACAAAGTACTTAGCACTTTTACAACTTCAATAACAAACTGCAGAAATCACCCAGTATTTAACCTGAAATTTATTCATGTGTTTAAATGGAGCTGTAGAGTGGTTCTTCCTGCTACTGAATGCACATTCAGCTCTGGAGTTTAAAAGAGTGGTCTTGGCTGGGTGGTTGGCGTCAAATCCATGTTGACTGATCAATCTGTACATTGAACAATATCATGATCTGCCTACATTGGATACATTAGTTGTGCTTTCCTGATGCCCTGACCAAAATAGCATCCAACAGGACTCGTGCCATAAATACGGATGTAGAACGAAAGTGACACTGAGAGTGCCTAAAAACAAAGCATAATTTACAGCTTTTACTTTTCTACCTATTAATAAAGTAGTGGAAATTTCAGAGTTTATGCTGTATGATGCTTTACATTCATTGTCTGTAAACTTTCATAATTCACTTTTGAGACTGTTACCTCTTGTTTCTTTAACATCAGAAATGATATCACTGCACCGCAATGCATGCTGCTTCACAAACCATAGAGAATGGATCTGTCTATTTTATGACATTCCTATTATGGAACTATAAAAATTGAATTCTGGGCTGTTGCACTATTTTTTGGTTGATTGAGCACACGATATAATGCAGAACCTTTTGATAGTTGTTTTTAGAGGGTAAAATAGACAAATGTAGAATGGTTATAAGATAATTTTAAAGTAGTACCTACTTTTTGTAATGATTTACTGGATATTTAATTCTCTTTAAAATAATGCTAGAAATTGCACCTTCTTAGGAGTCAAGATTATAGTTTTTAATTAAGAAGCTTTAATGGAAATATGAACAATTAATTGCCAATAAAATATATTATTCAGATAACTGAATCAGAGCAGTAGCATTTTTATCTACAGCATAACTGAAAGAATTGGCATAACATTTATTTAACTATAATTAAATCATAGAAAAAAATGTGATAAGCTTACTTCAATGCTTAAACTGAATATCACCACCAGAGGGGGCACCAGAATTAGGTTACATCTGTTTTGCTGGAGTAAATGCAATGGGGCGAATCTTCCAGATGCAACCAGTCCATTGTGTGCATGTTGCTAAGTGACAGACCTGTCATATTGTTGGTGACATTCATAATTTGAGGAGATTCTTGGATAAAAGATTAGGAAACACAAGGAAAGAAAAGAATTAATTTTTGATTATTTTACTTCAGCTGAGTATTTTTAATTGCGATTTTATTTTTGTATGTTTTCAGTAGCTTATGTTCTTTAATAATTTAAAACAAAGACATTTAAAATTACAGGCCTTCACAGGCAAGGCTGGTCTTGCCTTCCATCAAAGCATTATCGGGGCATTTTAGCCACAGGGCCTCAGAGGATACCACCCGAGGACTCTTAACCACTGGGACCTCATCACTTGACTGCAGAGTGTGGAGAGCCATTAAAATTAACTGTCAGCATCCAGAATAGGGTGAGTGTGGTCAGAGATTTTGGGCAGCAAATTGAGGAGAGTTAGTCACAACATCTTCATTAAGTGGCGGTGTACAATGTAAGGATCTAGAAAAAATTATAAAGCAAGGTTGTAGGTTGATTGATAATTCTGTAAATGGGACCAAGGAACCACTATGAGGGGTCAAGGCTCCCAACCACAGATATAGACTTGAAGACAAAGGCTGTGGAAGAGCTCAGTATCATGCCGAGTTTGAAATTTATTGTTGGGAGCATTTGGGGATGAAACTGAAGACCTTGTCTTTGAGGTCAGAGAGGAGAACATCAAAGATGATAAAACACAATAAGGAGTGAGATTGGAAGGAATGTAGCTTTTTTTATCATTTTAAATTTATTCAACTTAATCATTTCATTCAAATGATTTATGTTTTCCGTTTAGGTGCTGATGAGACTTCCACCTACTCTCGACTACATATTTATATGGACTATAAAATATTGCTGAAACAGTGGATGAATTATTTTTAAAAAGAATTGTATGGCTATATGAAGAATGCTAAAGGTGACAATCCTTCAGACAGATGGACTAAGGGTGACACACAAAATACATCACAACTCTCAGCAAATCCTGACATTCTCCATTTGGCCTTCCTCCCATCCTCCATCTCTTAAAAAAATGTGTTCATTCAAGGCACTATGCCCATATTTTACCTTGCATCAAATTTCATTCCCCCATAGTCAGAGGCTTTTCCCCAGGCCTGAAATGGTGGCCACAAGAGGACATAGGTTTAAGGCGCTGGGGAGCAGATATAGAGGAGATGTCAAGGGTAGGTTTTTTTACTCAGAGAGTGGCGAGTGCGTGGAATGGGCTGCCGGAAACGGTGGTGGAGGCGGATACGATAGGGTCTTTCAAGAGACTGTTAGATAGGTACATGGAGCTGAATAAAATAGAGGGCTATGGGTAAGCCTAGTAATTTCTAGGGTAGGGACATGTTCAGCACAGCTTTGTGGGCTGAAGGGCCTGAATTGTGCTGTAGTTTTTCTGTGTTTCTATCCTTTCTGTCCTCATAACCCACATTGCCTTTTGAAGGGATGGAGGATAGGAGGGAGATCAAGTGGAGAATGTCAGCATTTGTTGAGAGTTATAATGTTGTTTGTGTGTCACCTTTGGTCTATCCCTCTGAAGGATTTTTGCCTTTAGTGTTCCTCGTATGTCTAAGTAATTCTTTAAAATAATCTATCCACTGCTTCAGTATTACATTTCACAGTGAAGTTTACCTTCTGTGTCCTCTATATCAATATTTTTAAAATATATTTAATGAAAATCTAGCACTATTTACTTAAGCAGGGATCAATAATATTTTGGGTAAACTGTAATATTTTTCCATAAAGTTGCAGTGATGCATTGTGAGCAGAGTCAGCAATATCATCTAAAGTATAGAATTGAGACCTCACATGCTCTCTGACTGATGTAATGCATTTTCTGCCACTGCTTTTTCCTTCAATTTAATGGCACCCTGTCAACTTCTGCAGCTTTGCTTTCCTTTGGCTCATTTCATGTTATGAAAGGTGAAGGTGATGAAATTAACTTTAGCTTTCTCATAACACTTGCCAATAGAGTTACTTATAACTAGTTTTCTTTTATTCTCTATTTAATTACCAGCATTTAGAGGAATTTGTAAACTATCAATACTTTGTTTTCACAATGAATAGCAGCATCCAAATTACCCAGAAAAGAATGGTTACCTGGCACAAAATGTTAGAGCTATTGTAATGTATTACAGTCATCCAAACAGACTAAAATGAGATTACAACCTGAAATCATTCTAGGAAGCTCAATTGTATACTGAAGCTTAAGGTGGGTGTTGTCTATTTGAGTTTTTTTAATTTCATATCAATATATGTCCATCACACAAATTATTATGAAATAACACCCACAATCAGAGTTAAATGGAAATTCTAGAAAAATTGGACGATTTTAACACTAATTATATAGGCTTATGAAAAATGATGTTTGTGAGTTCCTTTTCTGCATCCAGTGACGGGAAATTTGAATCATCAGAACTCTTCAATAACTGCCATTATGAGGCCTGGAGAAGACCAGAAATTGTGGGATACCTGAAAAAAAAACATTCAGTTGCCTCAATACAGACTCTATCCTGTTACAGATTTAACAGAAACTGTTCTGGAGAGATTTCCCAGAAATTATTGTCTCCATAAATTGAGTAAATTGACAAATTTCTACTCTTCTATTTTTTTTGTGGGGAGCACGACTGGGAAATGCTTTGAGTAATTTTAAAGGTGAAGAGAAATTAATATAATCTACAGCAGCATGTGTATTTATACAGTAGTTTATCTTAGTTACTCAGAGTTCAGCTGGGATAATTTTCAATCATATACCTTGAGCAGTAACTTGGATTGGGCTTAATTAAGTTCAATGAAATGAAAGCTGAGCATGTCAAGATCAAGTTTATTGTCATTTGCACAAGTACATCTATGTACAGGTGCAATGAAAAGCTTACTTGCTGCAATGAAAAGCTTACTTGCAGCAGCATCACAGGCACATTGTTTGACAATGAGGTGGTGATACACTGCACCTGGTTACCATCCAAGGATGAAAGCTTAAAATTACCTTGCACTGGATCAATAACTTGGATAATTACTTTGTTTTATTCTAACAAAGGCACTGAAATTCCAGTCTAACACCAAGATAATGGGAAACCACGAAAAATGTCAGGGGAAATAGCTGAAGTAGCCTTATGGAGAAATTGATGCTGACTCCATGCAAGACCTTGGAACACACATACTTTATCTCTATTAAATGATCTTCCTAATTTCAGCATTTGTTATGGCCCACTAGTCTGCTTTTATGATAGATCTCCATCTCAGTCCATATTTCTACTTCAAATCAGAGGTGCAGAAATGGTAGATCAGGTTCACACAAGGACACAAAAAAAAATTGAAGCAGGAGTAGGTCACTAGGCCCCTCTAGCCTGCTCCGCCATTCAATATGATCAAGGCTGATATATGCTTGCCTCGACTCTTCTGTACTAGTTCCCCCATAACCCTCAATTCCTCGAGGTTTCAAATATTTATCTATCTCCACCCAAATATATCCAATGATCTGGCCTCTGCCACTCTCAGGGGTAGAGAATGCCCCCCTTTGGATCTTGTACATTTGAATAAGGTCGTCCCTCATTCTTCTAAACTCCAAGGAATACAGACCCAAACTGTCTAGGCTCTCTTGACAGGACAACCCTCTCAACCCAGGAATTAGTCCAGTGATTGTCCTCTGGTCTGCCTCCATTACTACTATATCCTTTTTTTAGGTAAGGGGACCAAAATTGTGCACAATATTCCAGGTGTGGCCTCACCAACATCTGTACAATTGCAACAGAATTTTCCTATTCTTGAATTCTTCTGCAGTAAAGGTTAACATGCTGTTTGCTTTTAACTCTTATTGAACCTGCCTGCTGACTTTTTGTGATTCATGCACTAGAACATCTGGATCCCTGTGAACTTCATTCATTTGCTGAAGTGCATGACTTTACACTTCCTCACGTTAAACATCTGATTTCATACAGCAACAAAGATATTAGGGGGGACTGTAAATATCCCAATATGACCTTTCTCACAAAATACAAAGTCTCAAATATTCAACAGTTTTGGCATTCAAACGAGTTGATTTACAATTTAAATAAATACGCACAATAATGTGGCCTCACTAGAACTGTTTTAATTTGAAGTTTATATTGAATAAATTTGCCCCATTGAAATCTTGTTGGCAAATTTGGGTGATAATTTACAGTTGATATCAGTGCTTCAGTGGAAATGGAATGCTGATAATGTGACTTAACTCAAATCTTCGCACAGTCCACTCGGAGATGGTTCAAAGAATAAATTTCGAGTTCGGACACAGGACATTTTTACAACTTGCCTCAGAATTTTGTCTTCCTAATGGAGGGACTGTATCTTGAACTTTTGACTACATTTCAACAATAACATGAGTAATATAGCATATTTAACAATATGTAATGCCTCAAGATACTTTGTAGGAGCATTCTCTCTTCTCCCCTCTCACATCAGACAGAAGATACAGAACCCTGAGGGCACATACCACCAGGCTCGAGGACAACTTCTATCCCACTGTGATAAGACTATTGAATGGTTCCCTTATATGATGAGATAGACTCTTGACCTCGCAATCTATCTTGTTATGACCTTGCACCTTATTCTCTACCTGCAATGCACTCCCTTGTAGCTGTGACACTTTACTCTATATTCTGTTATTGGTTTACCCTGTACTACCTCAATGCACTGTCTAATGAATTGATCTGTATGAATGGTATTCAAGACAGGTTTTTCACTGTACCTCAGTACAAGTGACAATAATAAACCAATATCAATACCATTGTCAAGCAACTAAGCTAGGTAAGGAGATATTATGGTGGTTGATTAAAGTAATTTTTAAGGAGCACCGTAAAGTAGGAAGAAGAGGCTGAGATCCTAGAACAAACATCTGATGATTGAAGAGATGGCTGTCAAATGCTGTAATTAATGTTGGGAATGTTTTAGAGACCAGAACTGACAGAGTGCAGAAACCTGGAGAGTTTTTGCCTTGAGGTGTTTCTTCTACTTAGGTAGTCCTTCAGTGTTGAGGATGACTGGCTTCCACTCAGATTTTGTGGATTCAGAGTGTTGTTTCCACATTAGCCTCATGGCCATCTCATTGACAAGTGAGGCAGTAGGTGGGGCAGGCAAGTCAGTAATTTGCAATGTGGTCTATTCCTTTTGCTGCTGAAGTAGGACTACTGTGTGTTTCTGATGCATGGACTCGAATTTCTGAATCCCTTCACAAATGCTTCTTCTCCACTTTAAGTGGTTATGGGCCAGAGATCCCCTGAAGTCACTGGTGGTGAGGAGCTTAGGAAAATAGGAATGGTGAGGCCATGGGGGATTTTAAAAACAAGGATGACATTTTTTTTAAAAGACTTTATTCTAAAGATATTTAAATAATAAGAGAAAAAATAATTGTGAAAATGACTGTTGGTAGTATAAGTCAGTCAGGGGAACTAATAATGCAAAATAAGACATAATAAGGTATTTTGCATCAGTTTTCACATACATAAAAAATGTTTAACATTCCAGAAATACCTATAAATCATGAATTGGAAGGAAGGAATGAACTTAAGAAAAGTACAATCACCAGGGAAGTGGTACTGAGCAAATTGTTGGAACTGAAGTCTGACATGTCTTGGGATCTCGATGGACTTCAGCCTAGGGTTTTAAGTGGTTAATGAGATTGTTAGCTTTAATTTTCCAAAATTCCCTAGATTCAGGGCAAGTTCCATTGGAAAATAGCAAATCTAACTCTCATAGTCAAAAAGGGAGTGAGATGGAAAACAGGAAACTACAGACCAATTAGCTTAACACCTGTCATAGGGAAAATATTAAAACCTATCATTAAAGGCATTATAGCAGGGCACTTAGAAAAATTCATTGCAATCAGGCAAAGTCAACATGGTTTTTGTGAAAGGGAAATCATATTTAACCAATTTATTGGAGTTCTCTGAAGAAGTAGTACACACTATGGATTTTAGGGGAACTGGTCAATGTAATACACTTAGATTTCTAAAAACAATTTGATAAGACACCATGTGAAAGATAATTGCAGAAAATAAAAGCTCACAGTATATGAGCTAACATATTGCCACAGATAGAAGATTGGCTGACTAACAGGAAAGAAGGAATTGGTATAAATAGGTCCTCAATAAAAACAGTAAATGCTGCAAACACTCAGTGGAGCTGGTAGCATCTGTGGAAATACAAGAGACTCTGGAGCAACTAACAAGATGCTGGAGAAACTCAGCGGGAAATGGTCAGTTGATGTTTTGGGTCAAGGCCCTTCATCTGGACTGAAGGATAGGGGTGGACCAAGATCTAACAAATGATAAGTAGGTCCAAGTGAGGAGGGGTGATAGGCAGATGGAGGAGGGAAGAGAGGAAATAGTGACAAGAGGCTGGGAGATGATAGGTGGAGGCGATAAAGTGCTGCAGTTAATGGAATCTGATAGGAAAGGAAGGTGGAGCATGGAACCAATTAAAGGAGGTAGGGTGGGCAGATGGGAACAGTAAGGGGAGGGGTGTAGTGGGTGGAGTGTGTAGGTGATGGGCAGATTGAGTGTATGGAGGACGGAAAAGAACCAGGGTGATGGGCAGCTGGGATGGGTGTAGGAGGAACTGGGTATGAGGAACCTCATACTCTGCCTGGGTAGTCTACAACCTGACAGCATGAACATTGAATTCTCCAATTTCAGGTAAACTGTTCCCCCTTTTTTTCTCTCTCCTCCTGATGTACCCAATCAGAATTCCTATCTGTTTTCATCACCCCTCCTCACCTGCATACACTTATCACTTGCAAGCTCTTGCTCCACCCCTCCCCTTCACCTCTTAGTACTGATTATGTCCCCTCTACCTTTCAGTCCAGATGAAGGGTCTCGACCCAAAGCATTGACTGTCCATTTCCCTCCAGAGATGCTGTCTGACCTGCTGAGTTCCTCCAGCATCTTGTTTGTAGCATCTGTGGAAAGATAAGCAGAGTTAAGGACTAGGTCTTTTTCAGGTTGGTAAGATATGACAAGTGTGTGTCACAGGGATCAGTGCTCAGGTCTCAACTGATTATCATTTATATAAATGACTTGGCTGAAGGCACTGAAGATTTTGTGTTTGAAGAGCAACTTGGCCCAGCACTGCAAATGTAACTTATCTTTATTCAACAAATTCCTGTACCAGCATACATGAAGATGAAATCGGGTGGAAGAAACTCACTGAGAATCAAAATTGAGTTTTATGCTTTTTAGTTCCAATGATAATACACGACAAGAGATTGACAACTCATCAAATGTGATCATGACCATTTCTAGAGTGCTTACATGGTCACTTAGCTATCTGACACTTCCTATGGTCCTATCATCAGTTTCAGACAGAGGGCATTTGTGCTTCAATGGTGCCAAACGCCTTGAATTTAAAATGTCTGATGTTTCCCATGTCTGGCTTATTTATCTAATGTTCCTTTCTATTGACAGCAGTTCTTAGCCACCTGGTCTCTATATCTATTATTCTCCCTCTATCCTGGCCCCATCAGTTGCTCTGGATTGGAGTTCTGCCTTGTCTCTTGAGAAGTTGATTGGAATCCAATTAAGACACCTCTTTGTCTCATCTGTCTCAATGTGGCCCATTCTGTTCCCTGTACATTCCGCCAGTCATCCCAGAATACCTCATGGTCATGTCACATTTGATCTTACTCAATACTGAGCAAATATATCAATATATGTGTACACTTTGAGGAACCAGTCATTGTCTGTATAAATACAGTGGTCAGTTTCCAGACCAATTGTGTCAAATGGCCATCTGCTGTGTAACATCTCAGCTGCAGTTCTAAGAGAGAGCAATCTTTGTTTATTCAGCTGCATCTTGTGACTTTAAAATCAATTACTGCTTGTAAGTATCAATTCAGTGGAAATAGTTTGAATCTTGCTTATTACTGCCTTTTCCTTAATACTCTCTGACTTTGACTCTCTGCTCCCTAGCAGAAAATTTGGTTGCTAAATTTGCTGATGACACAAAGAGAGAAAATTGTGAAGAGGACATTGAGAGGCTACAAAAAGATATAGATAGTTTAACGGAAAGTGCAAATAACTGGAAAAAACGGAATTAGAAGGGAAAATGTGAAATTGTCAGAATTAGAATGAGATTTATTATCACTGACTTATCATGACTTGAAATTTGTTTTGCAGCAGCAGTACAGTACAAAGATAAAATTACTATAAATTGCAAAACTGAACAGTATAATTGAAAAAGGAATAACAAGGTAGTGATCATGGATTCATGGATCATTCAGAAATCTGATGGCAGAAGGGAAGAAGCTGTTTGAGTTGTTGAGTGTGGATCTTCAGGCTCCTGTACCTCCTTCCTGATGGTAGTAACAAGAAGAGGGCATGTCCCAGATGGTGAGGGTCCTTAGTGATGGATGCCGCCTTGACGTGCCGCCACCGTGACACACCACCTCTTGAAGGTGTCCTCAGTGGTGGGGAGGGTTGTGCCCATGGTGGCACTGGCTGGGTCTACAACCCTGCAGCCTCTTGTGATCCTGTGCATTGGAGCCTCCATATCAGGCTGTGATGTAACCAGTCAGAATGCTCTCCACCGTAACTCTAGAGAAATTGTAAGAGTCTTTGGTAACATACTGAATCTCCTCAAACTCCTAACAAAGTAGAGCTGTTGACGTGCCTTCATGCTTGCAACAATGTGTTGGGCCTAGGATAGATCCTCCAAGATGTTGATGCCCAAAAACTTGAAGCTGCTCACCCTTTCCACCGCTGACCCCTCAATGAGGACTGCTGCGTGTTCTCCCGACTTCCCTTTCCTGAAGTCCACAATCAATTCCTTCATCTTGCTGGCATTGAGTGTCAGGTTGTTGTTGCAGCACCACTCAACCAGCTGATCTATCTCACTCCTGTACACCTCCTCTTTACCATTTGATATTCTACCGATAACAGTGGTGTCATCAGTGAATTTATAGATGGCGTTTGACCTATGCTTAGCCACACAGTCATGAGTGTAGGGAGAGTAGAGCAGTGGGCTAAACACATGTCCTCGAGGTGCACCCAAGTTAATTGTCAGTGAGGAGAAGATGTTATTACCGATCGGCATTGACTGTGGTCTCCTGATAAGGAAGTCAAGGATCCAGTTGCAGAGGGAAGTACAGTTTGGCTGAGAAAATAAAAAAAAGTATATCTAAATGATAAAAGATTGCAGAACTCTGAGCTGCAGAGGGATTTGGGTGTTCTACTGTTTGATTTGCAAAAGGCTGTTATGCAGATACAGCAAGTAGTTATGCAATGTAGAACGCCAGGCTTTATTGCTGAGGGAATTGAATGCAAAACTAGAGAGGGTAAGCTTTAGTTATTGGCATTGATGAGACCACATCGGAGTACTATGTGCAGTATCAGCTTCTTTATTTTAGAAAGGATGTAATTACGTTCAGAGCATTTCAGAGAAGATTTACTTGACTAATACCCAGAACAGGCAAGATGTGCTATGAGAAAAGATTCCCCAGGCTATCCTTGTATGAGTAGGAGATTTGGAGAAGTGAAAGGTAACTTAATTGAAACATTTAAGATCCCAAGGAATCCTGATGGGGTGGATTTGAAGAGAATGTTTCCCCTTGTATGAGAATCACTGTTTGAAAATAAAGTATCATCCATTTAAGACAGTGATGAGGTGAAATTTTCTTCTGTCAAACTGTTGAGAATCTTTGGAGCTCCATTTCTCAATGGGTGGTAGAAACGGTGTCTTAGAATAGTTTTATGGCAGAGGTAGATGATTCTATTTCAGCAAGGGAGTGAAAGGTTATCATGGGTGGTTGGGAATACTGAGTTTCAGTTGTAATCAAATGAACCATGATTCTATTAAATGGCGGAGCAGCCTTGAGGGGCCCAGTGGCCGCCTCATTCTCCTAATTTGTATGTTTAAATAAGGCGGTGTTTAACTGGCAAAAAATGCAGGTTATTGGGCTTGGAACTGATGGATCAATGGGCATTGGTGTGAATTAGAACACAGAGAATAGAGTTTTCAGTATTTTTAAGGTTATAGATGGTGAGAGATTGAGGCCATTTAAGAGTGCACTGGAATAATTATGTCTGGACATAAAGGGCACAGATGTGAAGACTTCAACAAAAGCTGAAAAGCACGGACAGAGTTGGCCAATGTTACTATGGTGGAAATAGGTAATTGTAGTAAAGCTGTGGTTATGTGATTGGAAGGTCATCTCAGGATCAAATATAATATCAATCGGCAAACAGTCTAATTTTATCTCATACAGTTGCTAGGGAGAGAGATGGAGACAGTGGCAAGGGGAATTTGTGGTGTGAAAGTAATTGTTTTTTGTCTTCCTGATATTTAGTTGGAAGAAATTTCTGCTTGTCTACCCTGGGTGTTGAACAAACAGACAGACAATTTAGAGACAGTGAATCTAACAGACTTCACTAATCCACATATTTGGCACCAATATGTAACTTCTTAGCAGACAGATGAGATTTGCTTTCAGCCCTACTAATCTGTGTGGAGCTTCTGCACCATCTGTCACTTGAATGTTTGTACAAGAGGAAATGGTCCTTTCTGAATATCGTAATTATACTTTGGTTGTTCTTTGAGATTAGTCTTGGAGGAGCATTTTCTTCGCCTTTCTCTAATCCACATAAAGGAAGATGGTGAACTTGCTCCAGGTAATACATTATTGCACCAGTGTAGTCTCTTGATATTATTTTTTGTCCAACTTTAGTTATTATCTTCCAACAAGTATTCTTCATTTACCCATTTCCTATTGTTAGGCTGATCCTTCAGTACTTTGAAAATTGCTATTTCAAAAATTCTTAGTATAACTTTTGTGAATCAGTACTCTTGTCCCAACTTCTCTTTATTTACAGTGCCTGCAATTCCCTCTTGCAGCTGCATTTGGCTTTGTCCTTGTCATGTTGTTTTTGATTGGTTTAAATGTGCTTCAGTCATTTCAGATTTGTAAATTTTTGGGAGCAATGAGAATGTATGTGGCTACTTAGCTTCTCTCGCCTGTTCTACCATTCAGTGATTATGACTAATCTGAGCCCTGTCTTCAATATTGTGTCTTTGCCACAAATCCTTCAATAATTTTGATTACTAGACCTTTGGACCTTTTTCTCCAAATATTTTATCAGTTCCTCTTGAATCTTGAAAGCATTGGTTAAATCATCCTTTAATCCATCATATTCCAGGAATTTGTCCTGATGTATTTAAATGCTGGTGTTGCTGCAATATTGGAATTTTGATGCAGTCAATGTGACTGTTGACTTCTTCCATTTTTTTTGTACCTTTGCTCATCTTAGTTCACATGTTGCATTTGTTCATAATATATTTAAGATTCAGCAAATAAAAGGTTTAGGAAAAAGATTACAACTCAGAACTGAGTTGGAGACAGCTTAAATTAATTTCACATCGGATACTATGCCCATCAATGAGAATGGAGGCTTTCATCAGTCTGGCTGAAGTCAGACCCAAGTGCAAAAAATGAATGGAAAGTTTTTAAAATCTAGTCTGTGAATCAGTGGCTTCATATAAAAAAAACTTCTTGGTGTGTAATGTCACTTCAGGGTGAAAGCATTTCATGCAATGGGCTAAGGTATGGTTTCCCATTTCGCTCTATCTTCACCCTGGAGAACACTTTATTAGTGTGATGGAATGCAAAGTGATGCCAGATAAGCTCCTTTGTGGCTTTCCAGACAACTGAGTCCTAGTAATTACTTTCCTTTGGAAATCTGACAGCTCTGATATATTCTGAAGAAGCTTCCTACCAAATGCTAGCTGAATAGTTTCTGCAGTTAACAGATTTATACTCTTTCATAATGCTTCTCTTTATTTCACCAATAATATTTCTATTTTTACTAATTAGCATGGTCAGCAAGCTCAAATTCAGTTGCAGCAAATCTTGAAAAAATGAATTAGGATTGATGGTCTTAAGTGGTTACACAGAGATGCCCTCTGAGAACATTTCATGGAACTGTTTGGGAGTTGATTTCTGTAAGCACAGGAGTCTCTCATAGGATGATTAAATAAAACTTAAAGTAAAAATTAGTATTCACATGTGTTATCCCCATGTTTTTCAGATATTCTTGGGCAATTTTAGGTGGTAGCATCTTCCACTGGAAGAAATGCTGTCTGCCAGACAAGCAAGTGAAAGGGTAGGTGTGGTGAGAGAGGTTTGGGAGGTTTTTGCAATTGGGTGTATACCTGTCAGTATGAAAGCAACATTAAAGATGTTCTTGCACAATGTTCCCAAGAAAATCCAATTAAAGTATATCTATAGTATACCTCGATTTGAAGAAAATTACAACTTAAACTGTACTATCAAATTTTTAATACATTTATTTAGTAATAGCCATTATTCTGCTGCACAACTCCGTTTGATCAAGTAGGAAAGCAGCAAGCAGTGAACAGTTTAATTCAGAGTATACAGCTATTGCTATTTTGGAACTCCTTCCCAATGAGGAGAAGATCAACCATTGTCCTTATATCCTAAGTGGTCAACTCCAAATGTTAATGAGAGATGTCTATAAATTGGATAAATTAGTGCCTATTTTTAGGTACAAAAATTTGTCTTCTGTACAGTAAAGCACATTATTGATCATTTCTGGGTTAAATCTCACGAGTTGGAAAATTTAGACCAATACTTCCAGGCATGATCCACGTTAGCATCTGACATTATTCCAGCATCAAGTGTACAACTAATGAAGTAATTATTAATGTTGTGCCCATTTATGTCATTCTCAACATAAATTTAAGCTCATAGGGACAATCTAAGAGGTAATAGAGCTGTCGCAGTACAACTTGGAGTAAATTGCGCTTGGTTCTTTTGCATTACTTGGCACTTTAAAGGGAGATTCTGCTGATATAAGGAAAGCTGATTACTCCCCTTCAGAAGTGACTGTAGGCTACTTAAACATTATCCAAATCAACAAGTGGATCTGGGAGAAGATCGGCAATGAATTCCTGAGCCTAAGGGCCATGAGGCAGAGCCTGAAGATCAACAGGGGGTGAAGAGATGCTTCTCATAACGAGTCTACAAAATAATAGTGCCCAATGCAAATCAAATGTCTTTGTCTATACTCCAATTGATACCAACAACATAATACTCCAATAGCCAGCTAGGGGAGCCCCAATGACAATAATTGCTCTAAGCTACTTTGCAGGTCCTTCTGCACTGGTTGTAAGGCTTCATTAAATGAATCACTAACCAAGTTACTGATGTGGCTTGCTGCAACAGTTATAGAGTCATACAGTATGGAAACAAGTCCTTCAGCCCATTGAATCCTTGCTTTCTCATCAATTCCCTTTCGCGCCCCCCCTCCCTGTAGCGAAAGGCATGACAATGCAATTGCAAAGGTTTGCAAATCAGAATGGACCAGCAAAGGTTCAATACCATGTTTTGCTTGGCATAGCACCCATGCACACTAACCCTCTATTTCTATTTTTATTGCTTTCCTATCAATTACTACACCCTCCCCCCAACCCAAGACTCTACCTCTTACCTGCACAATAGGAGCAATTTACAGTGGACAATTAACCTACCCACCAACCAACACATCTTTGTAATATGGGAGGAAACCAGAGCACCTGGAGGAAACCCACATGGTCACAGGGAAAACATGCACACTCCATATTGATAACACCAGAGGTCAGGATTGAACCCAGTCACTGGAGCCGTAAAGCAGCAGCTCTAATAGCTATCCGGGAAAAGATAATAACTATGCTGAAAGTAAGAGGCGCAACTAATACCACTGAGCTTTGTTCTTCCCTCAAGGTGCTTCAGTATTATTTGAAACTTCTACCAAGTTTGGCCACCATATTGAGTCTCTTTCACAAATTATTTGCACAAAAGGGAACCACGATACAGGGATGAAGAGCTGTGGAGAACAAATTAGCTATACCACAATTAGCCTTTTTGTCACTCTGAACTATTTTATTGAACACGTTGAGCAGAATGCTTCAGCAGATATATTGTTGCAGCAGCCTCATGATTTGGAACAGGACACATTTGTAGGTAATGATTAATTTCTAGTGAAAGCAGAAAATGTTCAAAGAGCTATCTTAAATATGTTCCTTTGCAACAAGTGAATAGGTACAACGTCAGGCGGATTGAGAGATGGGAGTGACTGAGGAGATCAGGGGAAAGTGGCAGTAGTGAAAAGCAAAAACCTGCAGTTGACGAAAATCTGAAATGAAGACAGGAAGTGCTGGAAACACTGAATATGTCAGGCAGAATCTCTAGCTGTTGCTTAACCTGAGAATTTCCATCACCTTATGCCTACTGAAGGGTGCCTATGTCGATCACATGGAAATCTTCCACGTGAAGGTGGTAATCAGAGGTTGTGTAATGGCCTTGGACTGATCAGGTAATCAAAGATCTGGTGAGAACTGTCAGGTGTCTCACGACTTGGGACCATGACTGCCCACAGTTCTTACTCTTTGATTTCTTTCAGATGGGAATGAATTCTTTCTTTCTTGCTGCTTGATAGCCACTTGGTGGTTGGAAGTGTTGTCTTTTGAGGTGGATCAAAGAGTTTCTGAGGTCAGGTTTTGCAATGCATGGTCTCCCCAAGGAGCTAATTTCTGACAGTGGTCCACAGGTCAGGTCAGTTTGTTACATTTGATCACTCTAATGGATTCTGAACATAGCTTGACATCTCCATACCATCCAACATCTTTTAGGTAGCCTTTTAAATTTCACAAATTTGAATTGCAGAATAGGCTCCAGGATCCTGCTCTCACCAGGTGGATTAGGGAAGCTAAATTCCAATGGATGATACAGCCTGCAGGAGAAGGGGATCCTGCAGAACTGAGGGCATGTGGAATGGACACCTGAGGGATTTTTAAATGCACCTTTGCAATTTAGGCAATCTTGAGGTGACCAATATATTGATTGAATTTATAAATTGTTGAGTTGATAATGACATGTACATATTCAATCTTTTGTACAAATTTATATGCTTGCATGTGTATATAGTTAATGGTTTGAATGGCTTTATTTTCTTCAAAGAAAAGCAACATGTTTTATGTAGAATAAGGATTCCTTAAGAACTCTGTGTACTTTGTGGTATGACTTTGCTACATATTTAATTGAGAACTTACTGAGTTCAATAAAGGACGTTCTGTTAAGCCTGGAGACACTTTTTTGGCAACACTTCCTAAAACCACGACCTCCACAGGTTGGAGCACTTGGACGGTAGGTTCATGAGAAAACTGTCACTTCTGGGTTGCCTTCCAAGTCACGCACCCACCTAACCTTGACAAATATTGTTGTTTCTTCATTGCTGAGTTAAATTCCTGGAACTCTCTCTCTCTAGTGACGTTGTGGGAGTACCGTCACAGCACAGACTGCAAGCATTCCAGAAAAAGCTTCATCATCAGCTTCTCAGGGTGACAAGGGATCAATGATAAATAACAGCTTTGCCCATGTAACAGAAATGATTAGTGAAAATTATAGATTTAAGGCTTTAATCAATAGGGTGCAAAAAGAATGGAAACTTACCCATGTGCAGACTAAAATGTCACTTTTATGATAAGGTTTATGGTATCTGTAAATACCTTTCCTTCCTAGCAGCCCATTACCTCTACTACAATATTTCGCTTATGGTATTGGCATCCTGTCACTTGTTAATTGACAAAGCCTCAAAGTCAGACTACTGCCTGTTTGGAACATGGCTCCATGGTTGTGTGTCTGATAAACCAGATTGTAAAAACTGTCCAAAATTCAGATGCTTATAATCTTGAAGAAATGCAACCTCCTCATCAATCCCTGGGTATCTGTGGTCCATGACTACTCAAAGTGGAGAAGAAGCATTCAGGTTGGTATTGAAAAACTCAAGTCCATACATCACGACCATGCAGAGGTCTGGCGTAAGTGACAGAAGGAGAAATAACCTCATATACCACCCACCCGCCATACCTGTTGAGAATCTTCTGCCCCATCGATGGAAGAGTCCATGGTTTCCACCTCAGAATGCAAAAAAAAAATTGGAAGCAAGTCATCTTCGATCCTGCAGGATTATTTATGGAGAAGATGATCTGTGTGAATGTAAGATGACAAACATACAATTCTTGTGTCGTTTTAAACTTCACAGGCACTTGGTTGACATGGCATTCAATGGGGTAAGTACCATACTGGATCCAGTTAAGTACCTGGTTGTTCAACCTATCACTCCATTGAGCAATCTGCATTATCTTCTCGTGCACTAAATGGCTGCGTTCTAGCTTCAATCCCTTCTTGCAATTGAACAAAGTTAATTGAGAGTAATATTTTGACTCCAATTATAAAACCTTTGAGGCTCCTTTCATCAAATTCATCCAGCAACCCCTTTCTGAAACTTATGGAAAATCTCTTGAAGTTAACCACATTCTGAATTTGTTTCTCCTGCTTCCAGAACCACAGGGGAGCCACAAGCATGCCTGACTGGAAACTTAGCAAAAGCTGACCAGAGCTTCACAGAGCTCCAGGAAAGCTGGCAACTTAGAACTAGTTTTGAATATCAACATACGATGAAAGTAACTTATTTGTTCTGAACAAAGAAGACAGATTCCATTTTCATTACATTTCTGGATATTTATGGATATTTTGGGAATTGCAACAGCTGCACCAATGCCACTTTTCCATGAAAAGTAAAACTTGGTGGTGTTTCCTATGATTTAAGAGTTATAATGCGGTAGAATATGGAATTGTTGTAAAGCAAGCTGCAGAATGGTTTAACACTCCTAATAGAACAGGCAAAATATTAAACTAGTTAAAAGTGCACTTTGCATACATTTCCTGTATGTTTCGTCCCACCTAACTCCCTCCTCCTCATCCAGTAAATCACTCACTAATGATTGGAAAATTGTGGACAATGTGTTCTCTTGGCAGTACAGACCCATAAAGTTATCTCTATGGGGATAGTTTGGAGGACTGTAAACTTTTGATATAGATTGATGTTAGCAACAGATGTAGTGAATACTGGTTCCCAGACTGGTTGAACGTCCAAGTGTAATGGTTGGACGTATATACAAAATAATGATTGGATGTCTACTGCCTTGGAAATGCCACTGCTGTCCCTTACACTTGCACAATGGCACAGCCTGGTAGTTTGCCTATGTGAGGGGAAAAAAGGGCTGCAAGATATTAACAATCATCTAGCAGGACCTAAGGCTAATAATTTCTGGATTCTTGCCCAAACAGTGTGCAGACAGGTCAGGAGAATCAAAAGTGGCTGAAATGGAAAAGAGTGATTCTTTTTCATGGGACACAGGAACCAATTGGAAAGGAAAGCACTGTGCTGATGGAATGGGCTCCAACTGACCAGGATAGAACCTGGGTCCAAGTGGGAGAGCGGGGTAGGGTGGTGAGGGATCTATAAGAGACATAGAGTCTAAATATAGGGGAAAAAAGAGCACTGGAAAGAGTAAAATAAGCGAGGATATTGATGGCAGAGAACAAATAGTTATAAAACAGGTGTTTAAAAAAAAGCTGGTTAGTCACAAAGTGAAGAAATCCTGTGAAGAAAGTCAGACTGTCTGTTTAGCTACGCAAACAGTCTCTGTAATAAAACAGGGGAGCTGGAGCAGAGCCAGACATAGTGTGGAACACTGAGATGCAACTACATAAAAAATCTGGGAAATGTGCGTTGCAGGATTTGACATATTTAGAAAGAATAGACAAAAAAAGGGCAGGTAAAGTTGTGGTATTTACTAGGGATATAGAAAAAAGTGACTAGACTATGATGAAGACAAAAACAAAATACATGTGGAAGAGATAAAATAATCAGATCAATTACACTGATCGGTGTAGTCTGCAAACCACTTAATAATGGAAGGGTGGTGGAGGAAGGAATATGCAGACTAATGAGTGAAAAGGGAATAACAATCGTGGGATTTCAATTAGCTTCTACATCAATTAGACAATGGGGAGATAAAGAGGAAAATGGAATATATTTACAACAACGTACAGGATTTCTTTCTAATCCAACATGTAAAAATGCCAACAGCAGAGGATTAGCTATTGTATCTAGTAATGGGGAATGAAACAGAGGAAAAAGAAGAGAAGTAGGGGACATCTGTGCAGTACTGTCCACAATATATTAAAATGTAAGATAATAGAGACCAACTTAAATATAATGACAAGCAGGCTACTGTATTGGAGAAAAACTGATACTGTGGAGCTGAGAATAGAACTTGGGCAACAATATTGGCAGAAATGATGTAGAACAACATGGGGAAACATTTCAAATTGTGCTTTATGGTGTCCAGAGAATATACTTTGGCTAAAAGGAAAGTAAAACTAAACACTCATGAGATTCAGTAGATGAAAAGGGTATAAGGGAGCAAGTGAGGGCAAGGAAAGAGGCATACATTAAGCATATTGTCAGCAGAGGAGCACATGGTAAAAGAGAATACAAACAGTTTAGAAGAGAAGTCAAAGAAAAGAATTAGGAACGTAGAGAGGAACTATGAAATTAAATTTTAAAGGAACATAAATGAGTAAAATATTTCACAGACATATCAATTAAGAAAAACAAGTTTGAGATGGGAATGGAGCCATTAAAGAATATACAGCACAAAATCACAGAAAATGACATGGATATGGCAAAAATATTAAATCAATTCTTTGTTTCATTATTTACAAGAGAAATACTACAGATTGACATGACATTGGACAAGGAGAGAAGTAAGTAATACTTGTTAAGTTAATTAATCTCAAGGAGGATAAAACCCTTGGTCTGGATGGATTTTATCCAAATATTTCAAAACAATCTAGGAAAGAGATAATGGAAACCTTGTTACATATATTTCATAGTTTATTAGAAAATGGTGCAATCCCAGAGGACTGAAAGATAGCTAATGTAATAGCTATATTTTCACAACTAGGATAAAATGTATCCAGGAAATTATAGACCAGTCAGCTTAACATTGGTGGTGGGAAAAATAATGGAACGCCTACTGAAGAAAAGCATAGAAGAACATTCAGAAACAGTCAGCATGGATTTTCAAGGGATAGTATTTTTTTGCTAACTGTATTGAACCTTTTGAAGAGGTAACAGAGAGTAGACAATGGTAATGCAGTCAATGTACTTAATATAGATTTGTAAAAGGCCTTTGATAAGGTCCCCCATAATGAATAAGGTCAGAGAATTCAGAACCAGTAGACAAGTGAAAGAATGTATAGCAAGCTGACTTCAAAGTCAAAAACAAAGTCAGAGTCAAATTAGCTGTTTGTAGTGTAAAAAGTTGAGTAGTGGTGTTCCACAAAGATCAGTACTTGGAACTGTGCTGTTCATAATTTACAGATTTAGACTGGAATCAAAAACAAATTTCTGAATTGGCAGACAATACCAAAGTGGGAGTCCAAGAGGAAGGAATATTGTTTGGGGGAGGGGGAGAAGTCAATATGGAGGGTGACTGCAACAGAGTTTGGGGGGCATGAGTAAACCTGCAGAATGGGCAAATGAAGTTCAATGCAAATGAAGTTCAACGCAAATGAATGTGAAAGAGTACATTTTGGAAGGAAGGAGTTCACTTATAACTTGGAAGGTACAAATTTTGGTGGGGTACAGGAAGAAAGGGATCTCAAAGTACAAATACACTAGTTACTAAGAGTTGCACCACAGATTAGCCAGGCCTTTTTTAAAAAGAAATGCAAACCAAGCACTGTATTTTATTTCTAGGGAGATAGAATTTTGAAAATTAGGGAGGTTATACTGAACATGCATTGAACTTAAGTTAGACCACATTTGAAATACTGCATACAGCTTTGGTTGCAATATTATGAAAAAAATATAGAGGGTCTGGAGAGAGTGCAGAAAATATTTACAAGGATGATACCAGAAATGTGAGTATACATGTTTCAGGAAAGCATGAACCTTTTCTCATGAAGAAAAGGCTGATAGGTGACCCAATAGAAGTTATTAAAATTATAGAAGGTTTTGAGAGAACAGTTATAGAAAGAATGCCCCAACTTTTGAGGAAGGTGTAAGGAGGCCATCAGTGATTGCAACCTCAACTCCACATTGCCATCTGCCTAAGATATCCTTTCACCCCCTTGCTTTTCAAGAACCAATCTACCTCTGCTTCCACTGACCTCTGAAGAGAATTCCAAAGGGAGAAAAGAGGGGAAAAAATAACCTTATCTCTGTCTTAAATGGACAATCTCTCTTTAAGCAATGACCTCTAATTCCAGATTCTCCCACAAGAGGAACCATCCTTTCCACACCTACCCTGTCAAGACCCCTCAGGATCTTGCATGTTTCAATCATTCATCTAAGTTCAAGTTGATACAGCCTAGCCCGTCTAATCTTTCCTCATAAAGACAACCCACTCATTCCAGGATATTAGTCTAGTAAATCTTATCTGAACTGCTTCCAACACATTAACATCGTTAAAGACGGAGGCCTGTACACAGTCCCCAGATATTGTCTCACCATTACCCTAAATAACAGAAACATAAACTCCGTACTCAAAACCCTAGCAATAAATGATAACATTGTTAACTTTCCTAATTACTTGCTTTTGCTGTATACTAGCATTTTGTTCATGCCCTTGGTCCCCCTGTTCCCTCTGCATCTCAGAGTCTGCAATCATCACAATTTAGATACAATGCTTTTCCTTTGCTTTTCCTGCAAAATGAACAATTTCACATTTTCCCACATTATACTCCATATGCCAGATCTTTGCCCACTCACTTAACCAATCTGTATCCCTTTGTAGCTTCCTTATGTCCTCTTCACAACTTTCTCCCCTACCTCTCTATATGCTAAACCTGTGGCACATCATTACATTCGCCAACCAGAAAAAGACCCATTTGTGCCTATGCCATATTTCCTGTTAGCAAACCAATTATTTTTTCCCTTTCAAACAGTTACCTCATACACCATGAGCTTTTATCTTCAGTACCTTCTCAAGTTGCTTTCTGGAAATCTAAGCATAGTACATACTCTTGTTCCTCTTTATCCACATTGCATGTTACTTCTTCAGAGAATGTCAATAAACCTTTCACATGTCGACTTTGCCCGAATACCTTGAAACTTTCTAAGTATACTGCTCTAGTGACTTTATTAATAACATGTAACTCATCAAGCCAGTTCTTCTGGTAGAGAATCTAAGTGTCTCTTCATTGGTGCCAATTATGGACAGTCGAAATGCAAGGGACACTGTTGTTCCTGTTGATTGGGGTTATCAGGTTATCTGTGAGGCACTGTCTACAAAGAGCAGTGTTTCCAGGGTCTTCGAGATCTTCAGTATTGATTTTCCAATGGCAGGGTTTTTGTAGTTTTGATGTCAGGCTGATGGAGATGCAGAATGGATTAGGCTGTGGCCCATCCAACACTGTTTGTACCTGCCAAGGCACAGGCGATGAGGTCACTTTTGCAGTCTCTCACTCAGTGATGTAATCTAAAAGCTGGCAGTACTTGGATCTGACATGAGATCTTACACATGTTCCAAGCTCTCCCTAATTCCTCCTTGCCAATGACATCTTTCCAGAGGATTGCTTCATTTCTGCCCCTGGCATTGAATTTACTGGGGAGAATTACTTTGTCTCCCTCTGGGATGTGGGCCAGTGTTTTCAGAAGATTGGAAAGTCCTCCTTGGCTTCATCTATAGCATCTGGGGTTGGGGGCTTATCCACTGCTCACCCTAGGGTGCTGGTTCTGAAAAACCTGGCCCATGATGGAGGAGAGACACAGCTGTTGAGGCTATCCATGAGGGTCCTGACATTTCAGGTCCTGAATGGTATATTGAAGAGAGAAAAAAGTCTTCAGTTACCTGCATGCTGCTGCTTGACATTGGCAGATCATGATCTCCCAGTGCACTAGCCCTGCGGAAGATTTCCTGGCTAGTGGAGATGGATACATCCTTTGGATGTAGGAACATCCCACTCCCACTTTCACCCTAACAGATGCCAGTGGAGCGTTAATGATTGCTGATCAGTGATGTTTGCTTTGCACATACTGTGTACCTTATTCTATCCTGCCAAAACTTATGGTTTTATGGAAACAAACTTTCAATGTAAAGTCTCTGTTTAATTTTAAAACATTACGGAAACGTGTTAATATTATTTAAGAAAATAAATTTTTATTCTTATATTATTGATTTTTGTTTTGCTTGTAATTGAGTTATTTGAAACTTTTGTGTCTAATTTACACTTCAAAACTAGAAGCAAAGTTTTGTGAGAAAGTTGTTGAGGTCTCATTAGTGGGTGTTTTTTAAATGTTGCTTTAAGAATGATTGCATATGTCACTTAATCTTTTCCAACAATCATCCCTTTGACCTAGGAGGTTATAATTATGTGGGTTGCAATTACTGCCGTGGTCTTTTTTTTTCATTGTAAATTCAGAAGTACAAAATACGGTGTTGTGGCTGCGTTATTAGATGCCTCAAGGATTGAGCTGTTCCTCTCATTCCAAAGAAGATAAAAATGTTATTAATTTTCCAAGCAACAAATTCTTCCAGATTTCAGCAGAGGACATCTTCTTCTTCCTTGTCCTTCTTGTTTCATCTTTCTTCTTTCTTAGGCAGCCTCTCAGGATTAAGGATGACTTGATTCTACTCCAGCTCCGCAGGTTCAGAGATGGCAGTTGAGGCTAATATGGGCCTCACACAATCTCCAACTGGTGGAGCAAAAATTGCTTGATGGAGTGGTTGGATGGGTAGTTTGGGAGATGTACAGTTATTATTGGACTTGAGTATGCTCCCGATGAATGGACTCAAGATTTCCAATGCTGGATGTTCCTTATTTTGAGCAGTCATAGAACATAGAACATTACAGCCCAGTACAGGCCCTTCGGCCCACAATGTTGTGCCGACATTTTATTCTGCTCTATTATCTATCTAACCCTTCCCTCCCAAATAGCCCTCCATTTTTCTATCATTCATATGGCTATCTAAGAGTCTCTTAAATGTCCCTAACGTATCTGCCCCCACTAATGTCCCTAACGTATCTGCCCCCACAACCTCTACGAGCAGTGCATTCCACACACCCACCACTCTCTTTGTGGGGAAAAAAAACTTACCTCTGACATCCACCTTATACCTTCCTCCAATCACCTTAAAATTATGCCCCCTCGTGTTAGCTATTTTCATCCTGGGAAAAAGTCTCTGACTGTCCACTCAATCTATGCCTCTTATCACGTTGTAGACCTCTATCAACTCACCTCTCATCCTCCTTCTCTCCAAAGAGAAAAGCCCTAGCTCACTCAATCTATCCTCAAGTCATGAGGATAACTAACATAGTCATGGGTCAGGAAATCCCACCAATTGGTGGGGCCATCACATTTTTTCAAGGAAGTTTTGAAAACATCTTTGAACCATTTCCTCTATTGACAGAATAGAGTGTTTTAGGAGCACAGTTTCAGGTTTGTGAGTGATGCAGCCTGTCCACTGAAGCTGACTGAGTGTAATTAGAGTCCCAATATAGCGGATGTTGACCATGGTTTGCTTAATTTGTCAGTGGAGTTGGAGATGTTTACAGAGACAACATTGATACTACTCTTCAGTGCTTCAATGTGACTGCTGTAGATAATCTATTTCATCACAAGGATAAAGGAAGGCAGGGATTACTGCTAGCCAATGGATCATCAGTTTTGTACCAGGTTTGTAGCATTGATCTTCACTCTTGACTTCAGATGGTTAAAGTGTACGCTGGCAGCTGAATACATTGTGAATTTCATCGCTGATGTCCACTTTTGTTGAGTGATGGGTCTGAAGATGTGAGATATTTTTCAGGGTCTCATTCTGGTCCCCAATTATTGGGGGTTTGGTTTTGTATTTTTCTATAGCGGAGTTAGTGGAAGGCTCTGGCGCTGACTTTCCCTGTGGCAAAGAGCAAAGAGGCCCCATTTAGTTACCACATTTGGAGTTATTTCCTTTCTTGAGGATGATCATGATTATGTGACACTGAAGTCCTCTGGCATGCCATCCTTTTCCCAGATATGGGAGACGAGTTTGTAAATTTCTGGCTTATTTGCAACTCTGCCAAGTGTTAGAACTTGAGGGATACTATTGGCTCCAGAGGCCTTGCTGTTTTCAATTTGGCATATGATATTTTTGATAACTTGTTAGTTAGGGGTTGCAAGAATGCCACATAGTAACATTTATACAACATGAGCTTTTATAGGACGAATCAACTTTGCATGATCTTACCTGTCAAGAGGACATTATGTAAAAGATTGGTTATGTAATGAAGCAAACTTTGTTTTAGGAAGTGTGAGAAAGAAAGATCCAGGGAAATGCTTACTATGTAGACACAGCTCTGAAATTCTGACTCTAACCATAACTGAACTAAGCCATATGATGCTGCAAATCGGACTTTGCAGATTTATACGATGAGGTTTTTACAATAAAACATGTCGTCAATGCTGAGAAATTTATTTTAAAAAAGTTTTCTATTACTGTAGAACCTTAAGTACATTTTGAGTTTGAGATATGTTTATGCTTGTAATGCTTTAAAACCCATGCATTAAATAAGCAAAGTTGTGTTTACTCAGTACTTTTATGATTATTTTTCTCATCACAGCTCCTGTGCTTAATGCAATTTAAAATCTGTGTCTTAGCTAATTTTTCTGAACAAGATACATCAGATATGATTATCGTCTATTTAAATAGAATTCAGCAGGTGCCTTACTGAAAATGGTTATCGTTCAAGAAGGACTGTTTTCTTGACCTTACTGAAAACTGTTTATGTTCCCTCATAAGAGATGAAGTTGGCAAACTCCACATTGGATGGTTTGATGCCAGCCCATATTGCAAATCTGGAAAATATATCTGTTTCCTTGAGGATTGTCCAAATAAAGTTTGTCTTATTCATCTGGCCTCTGGGTCTGAGACAAGGCAAATCTAAATAATCCTCAAAAACTGACATCTAAAAGAACATTGTTGAAGTAAGAGGAATCAATCACCAGCGTATATACCAAGTGAAGAAAAATTCCTTTTTTGAGCACTGTGAGTCATTTTGTGTTCTTTCCTGTTTATCTAACAAGTTGAAGGAATGATGGTAACTGTGGAGATTCATTTATGGCACCTAGCTGGGTGAAGTAGGGTTTGCTAGTGATGAATTTAGACAGCTGGAATGGAAAGGTCTTTGTACAAGGATCATGCCAAAGCATTAATAAGAAGCATATGGAAGAAGTGTCCTACAGTTCCACACCTGCTTGTCTTTGTTATGATATGATGCCTATCGCTATTTGAGAAATGTATGCAGCAAAGAATTTTGAAATTCTACCAAAAATAACACACATTGATTTTTTAAAAAGGCATGCGACCTCAGCACATAAATGCTTTCACACCAGAATGTGCTGTTTTAATTGCTTATTTGGGGCAAGCTGAAGTAGTGTATTTTCAAATACAGTTTTACAAAAATAAGGTATCTAGCCTTCATTACTTCTCATTGGAATGCTGCAGTATTAAACTGCGGCAGACAATAGATTGCATTAACTCTGCACAGTATCTGTAAAGCAAATGAGTTAATATGGCTAGTGCTGGCCATTACACTAGAAGTTTTATCCCCTTGATACACGAGCTGTGCCACTGTAACCTCCAGAGGTTAGATTTTACTTGAAGCAAATCTGCAATCTTTTATTTTAAGGCAGAGCTTTTTTTTTGTAGAATTTAAAGCCCTTGGCATTTATCCTTAAATGATTGTTAAGTGTACAAGCCTAAAACTGAAAAACTTTGTAAAAATAAAGCTTTTCACTAAATTACAACAGTCAGAGGTATTTTTCCATGTCACAGTGCTATTGACCACTGGGTGCTGCAGAAGTATTCAGCATTTTCTTTCTTCCAAGACCTAAAATGCAGATTTTTGCTGTTGTAGATTATTATACAAAACAATGGAAATGGGAAAACTAAGCTAAAATTAAATTATGGAATACAGTCACACAAATTCATGTGATAAATTTTGCCCATTTTGATTATGCCAGTGCTAATGGAAGCCATTTAATTAAAAAATTAGTTCATTAGATAATGAATTAAAATGATCTGTAATCATCTTTCTGTGTTGAAACCAGTATTCCAAAGTTTTCATGTGCTCATGGGTTGAACTGTTTGAGTTTGCACTATTTGTAATTCACAGTAAGCGGTGAAGAGAATTTTACTAAACACTGATGCATATTTTTGGAACATTATTTCTTCCCTGAAGTGTGAGAATTGCTGGTAGAAATTTTAGGAAACTAATATTATAAAATCAATGTGTTTTTTTAATGAATTTTCACATAACAAAACGAATATTCCATTGTTCAGATTAGTGGAAGAAGTTTCATCTCTGCAACTTGATGCCTCTGAAGTATACCTGAGTGCTTTTTATACATTAATGCCCAGTGAATACCCTGTGCAACAAACAGAGCAGCTGATCCAAAAACACACTTTCCCATAACTAGAGTATTAATCTGTTTCTGCTGGTACTGGTTGAGGAAGAAAGTCTGTTCATCATCAAATATTACCATACTTCCAGTGCAGTAACACCTGCTGAGTGAAAGCAACTCCAAAGAATTTCCTGTCCATTATAATTTATAGTCATTTTATTCAGGACATTATTTTGTACCGTTTAAGCATGTGGAATGAATGGGAGAAAATATAAGGCAGGTGTATAAAATCTGTGACTTTTGGTTTTCTGTAATAAAAATATAGTTTTCTACCTCGGAGACAGAAGAGACGACAGATGCTGGAATCACGAACTGGCTGCTATCCCTATCTGTCCCCCTCTTCTCCCCCACCTGTCTCCATCTACCTAAATTATTCATTTTTCTTTTCTTATGTTTCCTACCTATCACTTACCAGCCTCTGTCTCAACCCTCCCCTTCCCCTTCTTGGCTCCATCTGCCCATCAACACCACCTCCCCTCATCTGATTCCGCCTATTACCTTCCATCGTCTGTCTCACCCCTTCCTCTCACTTCTACATCCAGGGCTTGCCCAGGTTAAGAAGACCTGACTTATGGACAACCATACAAATGAGCAAGCTCTCATAATATTGGTATTTTCAGAAGTCTAATGTACAGACAGACATTCATTCCTACTAACAGCAGAACTAGTTTTCTCTCTTTCCACTTTCAGTAATTGTTCTTTCTTATCAGTCTTATGTGCTTTTGATGCCATTCTTTACAATACTGTGGAAGTATGATTACCATGTCGAGTGATTTTTGTGTATTTTCTGATTTATGGACAAAATCAACTTATCGATGTCTATAAAAATGAAACCTGTTCATTACCTGGGGACGGCTGGTACTGGCTACCTTTCCTCTGCACTCTCTGTCCTGATGCAGGATTTCAACCTGTTATGTTGACCATCCCTTTGCCACCACAGGTACTGTTCAACTCACTGAGTTCTCCCAGCAGTTTTTTTTTGTTTTCTAACCCTCCAGTTTGTGATTATATTATGGCCAACATAATTAAGTCGTATTAATTGCCAGCAAATAAAATTAATTCACAGTAATTGATTCCAGTGGCAAGTTAAGGCACATAAACAGAAAGAAAGAGATCACGGAGGAACTTAACAAGCTCAATAACATAAACAAATTAAAACCGGAAAGCCAAAATAGTCTGATCCCTTGGTGAAATCTCTTTCTTCCCATCCTTAGTGAATATGTGAAAAGAGCTGAAAGGTCATTTGATTGATTTTCATGGTTGTCAGGTTAAGAATAAAGTATTTATGATATTCTTCCTAGCCAGTGCCCTGGGGTTAGGGATGACTTGGTTGCACTCCAGGGTTCTAAGATGGGTGGTGTGGAGGTGCTTGATGAGACAGATGTGTGAGGTGCTTGGGAAAATGTGCTTCCTTGCATCACTTAACCTTAGCCTATGAATGCACCCATTGAAGGAACTCGAGGGGTTAGGTGCCATTCCAGATGTTCCTTCTCCATTTTGAGCAGTCGGTCAGGAGTCTGGTATGCTCACGAGTCAATGAGGTTGCTACATTTTTTCAAGAAGCCTTTGCCCTTCAACAGTTTTCTATGTCCTTCTGGAAATCACTCACTGTGACGAAGCTTTAAGTATTGTGCCATTTTCAGGATGAAGGGTCTGGATCCAAAACATTGACTGTCCATTGCCCTCCACAGATGCTGCCTGACTTGCTGAGTTCCTCCAGCAGTTTTTTTTTGCTCCAGATTCCAACATCTGCAGTCTCTTGTGTCTCTGTCTGCCTTTTTCTGGTGTCAGCTCTGCAGCTGGCTGAAAATATTCAGAGCCTGGATGCTCAAGATTTTGGCCTGGAAGAAGTTGCTATCCTTGGTTTGTTTATCCTACCAATGGATTTGAAGGGTGTTGTGGAGATAGCAATGGCAGGGTCTCTTCAGAACTTTGAGTGCCTAGAGCAGGTAGTCCATGTTAAGAGGGTGAGGATCACTACTGCTTGATAGATGATGAGTTTAGTGCTGGGTTTTGAGGTATTGATCTTCAGTTACTCCCTCTTACTTAGACAGCCAAATGCTGTATTGGCATATTGGAGGCAATTGTGAATGGTGTCATTGATGTCAGCCTTATCTGAGCACTGGCTCCCAATTTATGGAAGGTGATCCACATTTTCCAGCATCGTGTCATGGATCTTTATTTTTAAGAGGCATTGTTGCGCAGTGGGGCATGTTGGTAGAGGAACGTTACCTTACAGATGTTTAGTATAAGGTTTATTCTGTCATACATTTTAGTAAACAAGCCAGTGATCACCTAAAGCTTCACCTCTGATTGTGTGCCTAGGCAAGCATTGTCTGTGTACTGCAGCTGAGGATGCAGTGACACTTGACAGTGAAATCTGAACAGTTTACATTTGTTCTGCAGATTAGCTTCATTCCACAGAGGAGCTTGTTGGAGGTGAGATGCTAGATTGTGGTGAGGCAGGATGAAAAGAGAGTTGCAGTAATGACACACACTTACTTGATTAACTCTAGTCTGTGCTGGGATTGGGTCTGTGGTGGATCCATGGATTACAGTCACGGCTTGCACACATCATGTAACAGAACTAGAACAGAGACTAATTCCTGTCCCCCTAAGATGAAGGAGTTGAAGGCTTTTGTGAGATTGGAAAAGACCAAGTGTAGTGGCTGATATTACACACTGCATTTTTCCATTGTACTTCTTGAAGGACAGAATCCACTCTGCGATTTACAGAAGAGCTCTTTTGCCAATGGGAGGAGGTGGTTGTTGAAGACCTTTTGTGGTGACTTTTCCTGCAGGCAGATCATCATAAATACTTCAGGAAGAAAATACTGGGTACCCTTATCATAATAATCTTCACAAAGCTGCCAAACATCTAAACTATTTACTACAATAGTTTTCCATCATCTTCAAAACACTTTAAGTAAGTGTTTAGTCAGTTCTGTGCCTTTTTATCCTTTGTTTGCTGCATTTACTTTCTATAGATGTACCTTCTGTGGAGTACCTGTAAACAGGGCCGTGTATTTTTTTTCTTCTGATGCATGTTTTTTCCATGTTCCATGAACAACGAAAAGACTTATTTGACAGAAGATGCTGCCTCAATGACTTGGCAACACAAGAAATCTTTATCCTTGTAATCTATTACTTCTTGAGCTACACCCAATCAAGTGAGAAGGCTCACAGCTTGTACAGAAATAGAAAATGCACTTGTTCAGCTTTTGAAAAATCGGTGTAAAGCTATGCTCCCCACAAGCCTATTGCTCGCTGTGACAGTTGTATTGTCTCTGTGCTGGGATTGAAAATAATTCTTTCACAATGAATAATCACCATGGCATTGGCCTTGTTTGCAGAACAAAGAACTCTACTAGAAGTTAACACATCATTCACCTTTGGATACTTATATCCAGATGTTCTTCTGTGTAATGCTGGAGTAATTTTAACTCAGTAAATGACTTGTAAAATGGGATTACATCATTGTCTTTTAAATTTGAGTTTACTGGAAACCAGTGACTGCTGCAAGTGTGATGACAAGTATAATAACATCAAGCAGTGGATGGAAATTCATTGCATCCAGTCCATTGGCTGTTTATGGTCTCATATAACTAACATAGCTCCCTGTAGTAGGGAGAGGTAAAGTGATCGAATACTACCATACAGTTTTAATTCAGCTTCATTGCTCTCCAAAAAAAATTATTTTATTGCATCTCCCAAAGCTTTTGTCATGCCTTAGCATGTTTTTTGTACTTTAATTGCATGAAGACTATGAATCTTTTGAAAGAATGTCTTTTAACATTTTATGACACTACATGTTGCAGTATGATTATGAAATATTGCTGTATACATTTTTTAATCTTGTGGATGCGGGCATCATGAGCAAGGCAAACATTTGTCGCCCAGATCCAGTTCACGTCAAGGTGGTTGTGAGGCACCTTCTTGACCAGGGAGTTCCTGGATTTAGACACAGTGACAATAAAGAGCAAGCATTCTGTTTCCAAGTCAGGGTGATGTGTGACTTGGAAAGGAATTTGGAGGAGCCAGTGTTCACACATCCCTGCTTCTCTGGTTGTTCTTGGTGGTAGAAGCTAATAGTTTAGGAAATGCTGTCAAATTAGCCTACATGAATAACTGTGAGTTTTGTAGATGGTACAGAGTTTAGCCACTATGTTTTTGCTGGTGTGGTTAAATGTTTGGATTGGTGGATGGGGTATCAATTGTGGGCTTCTTTGTCTTGGATAGTATAAAGCTTCTTGAGTGTAGATGGAGTTCTACTCTTCCAGGTTTGCTGTTCACAATTCTGACTTAGGACATGTAGGTAATAGAAAGGCTTTAAATATCAGAAGTTTTTACTCTCAGATCTTTTCTTTGTTGAACTTCTTGCATTAAGTAAACATCCAGGCACTTGCAGTTCACACAAACATTAAAGCTGTATGCTTCCATGGCCTGGTCAGTCATAAAGGACTATGTTTTAGTGAATGGAGGTCTTTTACCTCTTGGCTGTCTACAGCCAATTGCTTAAAAGAGGTTAGAGTTCTTGTCATACACCACATCAAAATAACATTTTGTGAATTAAAAATCAGACTTTTCCTATTAATATAAAGAAAAAAAAATCAAATGTTGTGGGGATGAATTTGGACTTTTCCCACTCAGGCTCATTGAGAAGTTATTTGCCTTGCATTCTTTTTTTTCTCCATAGTGAGAAACCTTCAAAAAGGAAAAGCAGGCCAGGTAGCTTCTTTAGGCAGATAAACAAAGGATTAATTGGTAAGAATAATGGTGGTATATTTGCTCAGCATGACAGTTTAAAGGGGTTTATAGTATCTACTACTCAATGAATGAGCCAAATGTAATAATTACTGCAAAAATACATCTTGTTTTACTGCTACTGTTCATTTGATCTTTTGCTGTTAAAGTTACGTGGCAACAATAACTTCCACTTTTACAGTGTCTGTAATGTTGAAGGAAAAGTCCCAAGGCTCTTAGACCTGTTAAAGCAAAAACCCTTGAAATATCTGGCTTTGTATATGCATCATGTTGTCAAAGATGCATCTACAAAGCCAGGAATCTGTGAGTGCATTAGGTTTCTGTCCATGTTCTGTCCAGCTTTAAGATGCATACCGTATACTAACAGGAAAATGTCACCTTTCTTAAATTCAGAGTTCTCTTTTACTGACCTCTCCTTGAGAATGTGAAACAGTGTTTATAAGGATTAGTTTGTCAGAACCAATATATCAGGGCAAAAATGTTGTTTAAAGGAACAGTGCCCACAGGTATTTCTTGAGGAGACTTTTGTCTTTATCTTGGGATTTATTGCAGATATTGCAAAAAAATAATTTGCTCTTATATTTTTGAAAGCAATTTCCTGTGCTCTGCAGTACTTTTGGGTCAAGTCTCCTAAACCTGGACTGCTGCCTGAACTCACCGCCTACAGTCCTTGCCCGCCCACACATATTTTTCCTGGATCTGAGAGCTGGACGAACTGACCTCGCACACCCAGCTGACATCCGTTTAGGTGATAGTCAGGCATTATATAAAAAAAAATTACAAAAGATAAAAATTATTAAAAATAATTTAAAACATTAAAAAAATTAAAACCATCAAAACACAAATTCATAAAAACTTTAAAATAAAGAAAAACAGAACAAAACAAAACAAATAAAACATTAATTCCAGAGGGTCAATGAGCCATTCCAATGGGTAGCCATTCATATTCTAGGCCTCCCTGACTTGAAGCTGAGGGAAGGATGCAAAGTGCATCTGGACCCTTTCCTCTATGAATCATTGCTCTGCTACTGGGCTCATTTGTGATTCCAGTGGTGAAGTGGACAGTCAGATACATTAATGCCTAATGCTCAGCACATCTGGGACTTCTGCATTTGAATGCACACACGCAGACATCTAGTGGCACACTTGGCTGATAGCCAACAGTTCTAATCAGACAAAGTTCAGGCGTTCCATTGTGGGTCCTGAAGGCTTCTCTTTGTACCTTCCTACAGCAGTTACATAAGTGCTAGAGGAAATGAACAGGAAGAACCTGTTCAGGATTCCAGGTTAAAAAGGCAACTTTGAAGGGACCAGACTATTTTGCAGTATCCATCCAGTGGGATGCATAGACCCAGAGGGACTTTCTGAAACCTTCCCTTCACTCCTTAGCACTTTATTCCTGAAGCTTTGGAAGAATCTTGTGCATTGTTGCTGCTAGATCATCAAACAAGACTCAGGCATATGATTGAAAGAAAATTACTATGAATCTCAACTTTTATGCTGCAGTCTTCTTCCAATGAACTACAAGAGAATTTTTCAGCTTATCTCATAAATATATATCTATAAGATATGTGCAAAGTATTATTGCTGCATCTGTTTAACAGCAAAAGAATCAGGCAATATATCAGTAATACAAGATGCATTTGCAAAATAGATATTAAAATTAACTTGCTCTTTGAGTTGTAGGATACATAAAGAGCTTAAGTCATGCCCTGTCTTTGCCAGGGTAGTCTAACAACTCAATGGTGGTCTCAGATGTTTGACAAGAAAAAAGCTCATATTAATTAATGTTTTAATATATTTAAGATTGTGGGATTTATTATGTGGCATTATTTAATAGAAATGTGAACCCCTTATTATATGAAGATAAATGAATTCCATTCTCTAACTGTGGAGCTCATTTACCATAATGGTCGTATGGGAATTCACAACATGCTGAGAACTGTTAGGCTGCTTTTGTTACTTTGTCATTCTTTTATCTGAAATCTATTTAAGGGGCATGGGCCAGGATGTTTTCTGGGTGGTGAGACATAACCACTAGTCTCATGGTTCAATAGCATTTGTCAATTGGATGAATAGCCCTTTAAATAACAGGCTCTAATGAAGGGAGTGCTATGAAAATACTGCTTTCTATGAGTGGAAAATTAGGTTTGAAAATGCTGTCAGAAAAATATGACCCACTTTCAATAAATGAGCAAAGCACGATGGATAACAGCACTCACTGCTGTAAAACATGTCAAATGTCAGATGTGTGCCGGTGCATATCACGACCTGAAGTGCCAGGTCATATTTCCCAAACTAAACAAATCTTGCAGAATGATGGCATTTTCACAGTTTGCACTCTAAAACATTGAAATTCAATCAAGTAGAGTTAAAAAACACAGTGATCCTGTTTCTAGGCAATAAAATTCATAGGGGGGTAGACTGGAGTGGTTGATGGCAGGATGTTTTCTCTGCCTGGGAAGTCTAACTCCAGGAATCAAAGTCTCAGAATAAGGGGTTAACTATTTAGGACTAAAATGAGGAGAAATTAAGACATAGAAGATAGAATAGTACAGCACAGGAACAGGCCCTTTGACCCATGGTGTCTGTGTTGGCGATGATGTCAATTGCAACTAATCCCATCTGCCTGAATGTGGTCCATATCCCTCTATTCTCTGTTAATGTGCCTGTCTAAATGTCTCTTAAACGTTACTATCACATTTACTTCCACCACCTCACCTGGCAGCACATTCCAGGCGCCTACCACTTACTGTGTGTTTTAAAAAAACCTTGCCTTGTAAATGTAGAAACCTTGCCTCGTAAAATTATTTCCCTTGGAGCATTGTAAATCCTTGGATGACCAATTGCTGAGTTCATAGAAACAAAAATTGTGATATTCAAGACAGATGATGAGTAAATTGTAGAATGTGGGGATGTGTGGAAAGTGGTGTTGAAATCAGTAATTATTTGTGATATTGAATGGTGGAGCAAGCTTGAAAAGTTGAATGACCCACTCCTGCTCCTATATCGCATTACAGTTACTTGAGCCTAAAAGTAATTACAATTAGTTCACTTCCAATGAAGAGTCTTCAGGGGTGAGAGCAGAAGTCAGAGAAATGGAGGAAATGCGAGGGAGGATTCCATCAACCACATTACAAGAGAAGCCACATTTTCTGATAAAGGGGGACATTTCAGATTTTCTGGAATGGAAGGCCTCATCCTGAGAGCAGATGTGGCAGAGATGGAGCAACTGGGAGAAAGTGATGGTATCCTTACAAGAAACATGGTGGGAAGAGGTGTAGTCTAGGTAGCTGTGGGAGTCAATGGGTTTATAGTAAATGTCAGTTTGTCTCCTTAGATGGAGCCAGAGAGATCCAGAAAAGGGAGAAAAGTGTCAAAAATGGTTCATGTGAATTTGAGAGCAGGGTGGATAAAATTGGTGTGTTCTGCATGGGTGCAGGAAGCAGCACCAATGTAAGCATCGATGTAATGGAGAAAGAGTTGAGTACTAGAGAAGGTTTGAACAAGGACTGTTCCATGTATCCAACGAAAAGACAAGCGTAGCTATGGCCCATGCGAGTCCCCATGGCTACACCTTTGATTTGTAGGAAGTGATAGGATTCAAAAGAGAAGTTATTCAGGGTAAGAACAAGTTTAGCCAAGTGACTGTGTTGGTGGAGGGGAACTGGTTGGATCTTTGCAGAAAGAAGCGGAAGGCTTTAAGACTTTATTGATGGGGGAAGAAGGTGTATCAAGACTGGACATCCATCATGACGATGAGGCAGTGAGGGTCAGGGAATCAACATATGTCAAAATGGTGGAGGCCATGCAAGGTATCCTGAATGTAGGTTGGAAGAGGGAGGAGATAGAGTCAAGGTATGAGGGTAAAAGATACAGAGGAATACAGAGTTGGTTAAGCCACTTGGAGAGGGCCAAGGAAGAGGAGCAGCATAAGGTCTGTTAGTAGGGTTTTTTTTAATGGGACACTTCTGTTGTGATTGACTAAACTAAGCCACGCAGAAGCTGCAACTGGGAAATATCAAAGTCTTTATTCACACAGTAGATCTACTGGAGAGAGACTCTCTAGTTCTGCTCCTGACACAATGTTTTATACTGTTTAAACACAAAGATGACAATAAACGATTAACTACAGTTTGAATGGCTATAATCACCTACTTAACTTTAACATTTTGAATATAGTCAGGTAACTTTGCAGAATTACATATTTACAATGGTAGCAGAACCTCTTTGAATATTCAATACTGGTGGCTGGTCCAAAAGTACAAACTCCAGATTCCCAAAATTTACCTCTTTTGTTACAGTTTTGAAGGATGGCTCCCCAAATATACAGCTAGCCAGATTGTTTAAACTTTTAAAACTTTATTTATACAGCACAGTAACAGGCCATTCCAGCCCAACAAGCCCACGCTGCCCAATTACACCCATGTTAACCTACTAACCCATATGTCTTTGAAATGTGGGAGGAAACTGGAGCACCCAGAGGAAACCCACGCAGTTACAGGGAGAACGTACAGACTCCTTACAGACAGTGGCGGGAATTGAATCCCGAACGGTGGCGCTGTAATAGCGTTATGCTAACCGCTAAGTTACCATGCTGCCTGAGTGACAAAACAGACCTGTCCTGAGCTGTGCATTAAGTGGCAGGGATATGCCTTTAACAATGTGTTAATACAGGAGATGGCCACTTAATGCCTTCCCTGATCTCGGCCTGAAGTTTTCAATGAGCATCATTGTCTTCCCCTGTGTAGTTTCAATGGTACAGAATCAGGAAGTTCCACACTCAATGATTGGTTTCAATGACCCCAAAGTATCAGTTAAAGTTAAATTGTGAACAGGTTTTATTTCTTGAAGACTGGTTCTTATGTTAATTATTATCCACTATCCATAATTTCATAACTCCAGAATAATCCCTAACAAGTTCTTCCACCAGCGTCTCAATAATGTACAGTACATGTAGCTGCTTTAGACTTGCCTCTTGCTTCAGTCACAGTTGGATCAGGGGAACAGCTTCAATGCCAGTGACTTCAACTGTTGCTGTTTTATAAATTAGGCTCTTTCCAGGCTGGAACTGTAGGTAATAGTAACATCTCCTAGTTTGCCCTCCATATTTACATAAAAGAGGTCACTCTATATTTTTGATTCCAATAGAGCTGACTACATTTCTTTCCCTCCTGCCAGACAGCATTAGCTCTTTGGGATTGCAGGTTTCCCTATTGTGCAGGTTGCCAAAGACTGTACACCTGCTGGATTTCATGTATAGTAGACCAAGTCTGAAATGAACATTAATCTACTCTCCTGATGTCCAGCTGATGTGTGCCCATGCATTTTGCAGGATAACTCCCAATATGTCAGTAGCAGTCATGATACCTTTATTCTCAGCATTTCATGGAGCCATCTGCACTACCATGTGAAACCAAACGGTTGCCAATGTGTGAATAGACTAGTCCCTAGTGCTAACTAGGGACTTAGTACTTAGTGCTTGACTCAGCTTTGCAACCCAATGCCCACATGTTGGTGACCTGCATTCAATGAATGCCATGCTGCACTGGCAGTGTGAAAGAACAGGGCATTGGCTTCCCGAAACACCATTCTGCTGCCTTTGTGGCTGTCAAGATTCATGGTAGGTCCTGATGCCTACACAACCTTGCCATCATGAGGACCTGACCTTGCCACCAGCAATAGGATGAAGCACTAGGAAGAGCAACAGGAGGGAGAGAAGACATGAACCAGAAAACCTGCGCTATCTCTTGACAAACCAGTTCCCTGATGTTCTCCACAACTTTCACAGCTTCTGCCTGCCACAATGCAAAAATAATAGCCAACAGACAATAATCGTTCCAAAAATAATAATCAACACACAATAGTTATTCCAAAAATAAATTTACAAATCAAATCTTGCTTTGTAGAAATTTCATTTAATTTTCCTTATGCCTTTCCTTCCCACTTGTTTTCCATGTACCTTTGCCCATCCTGCAAGCCTTAAAGGTCCTACACATTACTAGTTACAGTCACCCTCAGCATTGTCTCCATTTTGGTTGTACTGAGGCCTAGAGCAGTTTTCACACCCTTGAGATGAACGTGCATGAGGCCATCCTCTTCCAAAAGTGCCTATCCCACCTGAACTTGTTTAGGAGAGTGATCATCATTCTCAATGATCCATTTTGGCTCCTTTGGAAAACTTTCTGCTGCTATGGTATTTGCAATTGCTGCCCCCCACCACCGCCCCCCCCGGCTCCCCCCAAGATAAATTTTATGCAGTCTTGCATGTTTCTCAAAACACTCAAACCAGTGACTGACCGTGCACTTTCAGAAGATCCATCACTCTCCACACATTCATTATCCTGGATCATCATCAAACTCGGGCACATGCCATTGAGTTGATTCTTCTAATCACAGACTTAACCCTTTTTCCAGTCCTTCCATTATAACATTTCTGCCCTTCACTCTCCAGGGTAACGTTTTGGGCACTAATTTTATTTTGTCTGCTTTGTTAAGGATTGTTTGCACCTTCGATGCTGCAAGATTTAAAGAACAGCTGATGTCACCTTTCACTTCTACTAATTACAAAACAGTTTAGTATTAATGCTTATGGCTTGTTGTGATTTTTTAGATGAAATGCTATCCTCAGAACTGCTGGGTGATTTGAAGCCATCTTGAAGGATGCACAGAATACATTTTGATGGATTCTGATAATAAGCGGAGCATATGCAGAGCTTTGCAACACTGACAAAACCAAAATGGTATAGGAGGAAGTACTAACTGAAATCTATTATGAATGCAGATTGGTAAATTATTCATTATAGTAAGATAAGTTTTGTAACTTGAAGCATACTAAGAAGAGTCAATGGCATTTTACTGAAAATACACAAAGCAAATATTTATAAATCTTTATAAATTTCACTTTATAAAATTTATAAATATTTACTATGTATGATGACCTAGAGGAGTTCAGGGTTTATAACACATAGATTTAACATGCAATAGGTTAGCATGCATGGCAACAGTCTGGGCTGGTTGGCTGACTGAAATGCATCAGCAAGGGCACTGGCAGGGTGACAGGGCTGGGATCACAGATGTTGTCAGTCTGATAGGACAGTGGATTTGGGCTTTGCTGCGACCTCATGATGAAGCTTCACCAATCTTAGTAAATTTTTAAAGTACAGGTTGCCAGAGTGCTGCATTGCCCTGCAAGTCCCGTTAATGATGGCAGCATAACGAGTTGCTGCAGCAGTCAGATTCTGAACGGCTGCTACTTGCACCAGTGGAACCTTAGGTATCATCCATTATGACCTGTTCAAATGTGGTTGCTGCATTTTGTTTGGGTTCTTAGTTGGACCTTGGAATTGTCCACCACCTATGTGACAAGCTCTGTGCCAAGACTTTTGCAGCTTGATGCTCCTATTCAACCTCTTCCTGCTTCAATCTCAGGTTCCCTCCTGTTTTAAGAAGACCACTATCATCCCGGTACCAAAGAAAAGCAAGGTAACGTGCCTCAATGACTACCGACCAGTGGCTCTGACATCCACCATCATGAAGTGCTTTGAGAGGTTGGTCATGGCACGCATCAACTCCAGCCTACGACAACCTGGACCCGTTGCAATCCGCCTATCGGCAAAACAAGTCTACAGTGGATGCCATCTCCCTGGCCCTACACTCAACTCTGGAGCATCTGGACAGTAAAGACATATACGTTAGACTGTTGTTTATTGACTACAGCTCTGCCTTCAATACTATAATCCCAAGCAAGCTTGTCACCAAACTCCGAGACCTAGGACTCAACAACTCCCTCTGTAACTGGATCCTTGACTTTCTAACAAACAGACTGCAATCAGTGAGGATAGGCAGCAATACCTCCGGCACGATTATTCTCAATACTGGTGTCCCACAAGGCTCTACTCAGCCTCCTACTCTACTCCCTATACACTTATGATTGTGTGGCCAGATTCTGCTCTAACTCTGTCTGCAAGTTTGCAGATGATACCACCGTTGTAGGCCGTATCTCAAACAGCGATGAGTCGGAGTACAGGAAGGAGATAGAGAGCTTAGTGGAATGGTGTCATGACAACAATCTTTCCCTCAATGTCAACAAAAGAGCTGGTCATTGATTTCAGGAAAGGGGGTGGTGTACATGCACCTGTCTACATCAATGGTGCTGAGGTCGAGAGGGTTGAGAGCTTCAAGTTCCTGGGAGTGAACATCACCAACAACCTGTTCTGGTCAAATCACGTAGATGCCACGGCCAAGAAAGCTCACCAGCGCCTCTACTTCCTCAGGAGGCCAAAGAAATTTGGTTTGTGCCCTTTGATCTCACCAACTTTTACCGATGCACCATAGAAAGCATCCTATCTGGATGTATCATGGCTTGGTATGGCAACTGCTCTGCCCAGGACTGCAAGAAGCTGCAGAGAGTTGTAGACACAGCCCAGCGATCACAGACACCAGCCTCCCCTCCTTGGACTCTGTCTTTACATCTCGTTGTCTTGGTGTAGCAGCCAACATAATCAAAGACCCCACCCACCCGGGACATTCTCTCCTCTCTCCTCTTCTGTCGGGTAGAAGATGCAGGAGCCTGAGGGCACGTACCACCAGACTTAAGGACAGCTTCTACCCCACTGTGATAAGACTATTGCACGGTTCCCTTATACAATGAGATGGACTCTGACCTCATGATCTACCTTGTTGTGACCTTGCACCTTATTGCACTGCACTTTCCCTGTAGCTGTGACACTTTACTCTGTACTGTTACTGTTTTTACCTGTACTACATCAATGCACTCTGTACTAACTTAATGTAATTACACTGTGTAATGAATTGACCTGTACGATCGGTTTGCAAGACAAGCTTTTCACTGTACCTCAGTACAGGTGACAATAATAAACCAATACCAATACCACTATTCCATGGATCTTGCGATTGCAAACAGACTTTCTAGCAAGCCTGCCAATGGACCAACTTTTCATAGCACATACCAGTTGTCCTCCTCCTGTGATAGCAACAGAAAATGCTGGCTTTCCCAGTTCTGAAGAAAGGTCATTGACCTGCTTCTACCTCCACAGATGTTGCCAAGCCTGCTGAGCTTTTTGAGCAGTTTCTGGTTTTATTTCTGATTTCTAGCATCTGTTGTTTTTTTGCTTTTCTAAGCTTGTGTAGTGTATGTCACTGGGAGTGTTAAATCAAGTGTTGCAGTCTCTTCATCTTGTACTTCTGCCACTACCGCCTGTCAATGTTGTAGAAGTTGATCATCTGAAAAGACATAAGGTCATGGTAAGTGAGAGATAGAGGAAAACAAATTGTGAGAGGTTGTGGAGTGAAAGGAGGAGAATTAGATATATAGAAACCTTAATTTTACATGGTCACAGCAATGCTCGGTACAAACCCCATAATTACTGATCCATTAATGGGAAGCATTATCTCCTGCAGAGGGATGAGGTAATATAGCCATGTCTAAGCCCAACAGGTTAGTATATTAATGTGGGATGTGGAAGTTTCTGGCTTGGGAGTCTGCACTTCCCAGTTGTACCCTTTCATGACGGTGGCAGATCTTATTAGGAACAGTTGATGGTTCCACACTTGGCAGGTCTGCATGGAAAGAAGGCATAAAGGCAGAAACCTAGCATATTGATTCCGCTGAAATAAACATCCCTCAATTGTCTTCTATGCTTCAGAAATCTATGCAAAGCTGGGACTTTTACTTAAACTTCCCAGTGCGATAATTAATAATTCTCAACAATAATCTCCCAGTATAAATTGTTACAGTGTTTCCTTTTATTTGCACCGCTTATTTCACAAAGAAGGCACTCTAACACTTTTGTGATTTTTCTATAAGAAAGAAAGAAACAATATTTCCTGGAAATATAAAACCTCCAATAATAGTGTCACAAACTGTAATTTGTAAATAATTCTATTTAATCCTTCAGAGGAACTTAGGAAGTAATGGTATGATATTTTTATATTTTGGCCTATTGTAGTACATACTGTATGTCAGAGAAACATATTGTAAGATATTTTAATTTTATTTTATGACCTGCTCAAATCATGCAATGAAATGAAGTAAGGTTAATTTAATTTTCAAAATACACAAGCATACAGGTAGATTTTAATAATTTTCAAATCTTTTCAAGTAATAATTACTAATTTCACTTTTGCTGTTTAATCCAAAGTCCAGTTTTGCCTAAATGTTTTACTGCTTTACTTTGTCAGCAGGAGTTAGTTATAGAATAACGTGAACAAAAAAGCTGATGTGATAGCAGTTCAGAATCGTAATCCCCTTCAAACCTGGCTGGAGGTCAGAAAGTAATGACTTGTGTGGGAAAATGCATTTTGAGGAATAACAGCTGCAGGAGATAAAAGTTCTAGCTGTTCAGCCACTTTAACCCTAATCCTCCTGATCGTTTACAGCTGTTGAAACTGAAAATGAGTTTTCTACACCTGTTCTTTGTTAATTTATTGGTGGATTTATTCAAATTCTCTTCCACAATTCTAGCATGTAGAGTTCATATACCTTTTGCATCCAGTGGGTGGTCTCATAATATTATTCAAATATGTTACATTCTGTCTGTATTAATGGAAATGTGGAAATTAGCTACTGTTGCTAGAAATTATAACTAAATACAGTAGTCCACAATGTGAAAGACTGATATTGCCTGAACATGGTTGCCTGAATCAAAGTTGCAGCTTTGCATTGATATTCCTTGGCAGAAGTTCATTCATGTAAACCCAAACTGATGAGCATTTTAAAAAAACATTTAAGAAAAACTAGCATTCCTAACAATGACTGATGACTTGGCTCTAAATGAAGACCTGTGACCAACACCTCTGTTTTATGGCATGACATTTAGTATTTCTACTATTTTGGAATCACATATCATGTGAAAATGAGAACAAGCAGCTATACTGTAAGTGCAATAGGACATATTACAAAAACGTATATAGTTGTTTATGGAAGGTCCATGTCGTAGGATTATCTGGAGGCAATCATCCTCTTCCAAGTAGCATTTGGTCTCTGATGCTCTTAAACATTATAAAATTCACTGGCATTTTGGCATGAAAACCAAAAATAATCCATACTGCACCAGTTACATAGAGGACATTAATTAAAGTTACTGGTGTCTCCTAGATTTTGTAATAAAACCATGTAATATGTGGAAACAAGTGCATTCCTGTGGCACAAATGCTTATGCTTCCATGAAGTACAACAGGACCTAACAGCCATCAATGCAAAACTTCTTCACTTGCTACCTTTATGATTTATTTTTACTTGTCACTTTTTGTTTTCATTTTTTTAAAATCATCCAATTACATTCAATTTGTTTGTTCTTTGCAATTTGTTTAGTGCAATTTGCTTGATTATGGACAGATATTTTTAATTTTGTTGATTTTTATGACCAGAAACTGCTGGGTCACTTCCTATTTGTTCTAAAATTGTTCTGCTTGGTAAATTCAGAGGTCTTGGATTTGTTTGCTTTTGCCTAGTTTAGATTTCTCTTTTTAAATCATTTCCTGTACTCCAATGTACCACAAATACAATTTACTGTCTGGTACCTTTCCAGGTAAAGAATTCATTTGTGGTAATCTCTTTAAAAATATTTTAATGGCATTACCAAGTACATTATGTACAAGTATATGTCAATTCAAGAGAATATTTTGCTTGAATTGCAATAAATCTATGTTTTCCAGTGTAATCCACATCTTGAGAATTTTGCGATCGATGGAGAAGAGTGCACGTGGGAGTGAAAGAAAGATTGCTGTTCACTCAACACAATTTATTGTATTTATTGTGTCACAGTCTCTCAGTGCTGTTATCTACTGCAAGATTTATTCATTTTTAGCCTTTTAAGACAATAGCCATCATTTCATCTCAGGTGCCACGTTTACAGCATTTCACAAGAGAAAGATTCTACCAAAAAGATAGAAAGACTCACTTAAGTAATGATCAGCAATTTGTAGTGGATGTCATGTTTGTGGAAATAATTAAGCACGTGCTATTGTTCAGAGGCAATGTTGGTACCTGTCTCCATCCAGGTACTCGTGTGCTGTGTGTGCATTTGTGCCACCTCAACATTATCATGGCTTTATGCCTGTTAAGGATACACACATATGAGCATATCTGCATTTGTACAGTTTCTCATATCCATCAAAAGGTGGTTAGGTAACTTCCTGTGTGCAGCTCTGACCCTGTCAATGTCTTGGATAACTGATTCTCACAACAAAGATGCAGGTAAAGTGTGTTACTTTAAGTTACGCACAAGTGGGCCTGCTTCTTCCTGCTGAGTCAATGTGGTCAAAGGTCTCAATTTGTACTATGTACATTTGTGCTACAAGGACCTGATCACATATTTTGATTGATTTAATGTCTCATTTCAATCCTGTTGCTCATAAATAAACACACACACAGTGGAATATTTGGGCCTTGTAGCCTAGGCTATGGAAATCATTCTTAAGGGCATAAAATATTCATGACTTTCTGTCAGGTTACATCAGACCTTCAAACAGAAAATCTAAAAGGATAAGGTGAGAAGTTCCAATTTCAGCACAAGCAGTCAGATTGGGTTGGACATCAGTCAGCAGGAGTTAAACATAGCCCCAAAGGATTGTTTAAAGGTTGGCCGTAAAACATTTTTTATGTTTGAGCAACAATTTTATTACTCATTGAGTGGCTCGTATCCTTTTCTCAACCACTCCCTCAACACCCTCTCACCACACCCTCACCATCTAGTATACATTGAAGTCTGGCCCTGTGGTTCATTTTCCCTGGAAATTACCATGACACATTCATTTTTCATGGAGATTGATCTTTACTTCCCAGAGATTATCATGAAGATTCCCCTAGGATGTTGTGATAATTCATGGTGGTAATATGACAGAACATTTCATTTTCTCTAACATTACCAATTCGAAATCTACCTCGTTATTATACAATCAACAATATATCCTGCACCTAATGATGTTCAGAACACTTCAAATGGCTAAGCAGTGGGTAAATAAGGTGCGTTAAAGCAGTGTTTTGGCCTCCATACTATATAGAAGATGTTACAGCAAGTTCCTTTCTTGCGTGCTTTGGTGTTCCCTTTAGTGCCAGGCCAGAGTAGCGAGAACGGCTGCAGGGTCAGTGGTGTGTTCATCTTGTGAGATGTGGGAGTTCTGGGAGAGAACCACATCTGCACGAGGTGCATCCAGCTGCAGCTCCTTACAGACCGTGTTAAGGAACCGGAGCTGCAGCTGGATGACCTTAGGCTCCTACGGGATACCGAGGAGTACATAGACAAAAGCTATAGGGAAGCAGTCACTCCTAAGCTGCAGGAGGCAGGTAGCTGGGTAACTGTCAGGAGAAGGATGGAGAATAGGCAGGTAGTGCAGAGTACTCCTGTGGCCATTCCCCTCAATAACAGGTATATTGTTTCGGATACTGTTAGGGGGGGACAACCTACCAGGGGAAAGCCGCAGTGACCAGGTCTCTGGCATTGAGCCTGGTCGTGTGGTGCAGAAGGGAAGAGGGGAGAAGAGGAGACCGGTGGTGATAGGGGATTCCATAGTAAGGGGGGGCAGACAGGAGATTCTGTGGATGTGAAAGAGACTCTCGGATGGTATGTTGCCTTCCACGTGCCAGGGTCAGGGACGTCTCGGATCGGGTCCACAGCATTCTGAACAGCAGTGTGAAGGAACAGAGGGGCCTTTGGGTCCACGTCCACAGATCCCTCAAGGTTGCCGTGCAGGTCGATAGAGTTGTTAAGAAGGAGTATGGAGTGTTGGCCTTCCATTAGTCGGGGTATTGAGTTCAAGAGCCACGAGGTGATGTTGCAGCTCAAAAGAACTCTGGTCAGACCACACTTGGAGTACTGTGTTCAGTTCTGGTTGCCTCATTATAGGAAGGATGTGGAAGCTTTAGAGAGGGTGCAGAGGAGATTTACCAGGATGCTGCCTGGATTGGAGAGCATGTCTTATGAGGACAGGTTGAGTGAGCTGGGCCTTTTCTCTTTGGAGAGAAGGAGGATGAGAGGTGTACAAGATGATAAGAGGCATAAATCAAGTGGTCAGAGACTTTTTCCCAGGGCGAAAATGTCTAACACGAGGGGACATAATTTTAAGGTGATTGGAGGAAGGTATAAGTGGGATGTCAGTGGTAAGTTTTTTTACACAGAGAGTAGTGGGTGCGTGGAATGCACTGCCTGCAGAGGTTGTGGGGGCAGATACATTTGGGACATTCAAGAGACTCTGAAATAGCCACATGAATATTAGAGAAATGGAGGGCTATGTGGGAGGGAAGGGTTAGATTAGAGCAGGATAAAATGTTGGCACAACATTGTGGGCCGAAGGGCCTATACTGTGCTGTAATGTTCTATGTTCTAAAAGAGAAGTTGCATGAATGACTTAGAAGAATCTAGGACTGTCGATTAATCTGCTCAGTGATACAAATTAAATCTGTTAAGTTCTATTAACATATTTATCTAGAAATTGGATTTCACCTGTTTTTGATGCACTAAAACATTGTTGAATTTAGTGAAAATGCCTTGTCAGGCACCTCTCAAAAAATGGAGAAATTGGTCAATAAGGACATTTGAAACAGAGCTCGGGTGCTTACACCTAGAAAGAAGCTCTAAAATAAGACCTGCACAGTTCTCGACAGGACCAGGTTCATTAAAAAAAAGCTATTGGAATTTTGTTGTGCAGCATTCAGGGGAAGGCATTAGCCTTTAAAGCCATGTTCCCCATGGGAGGCAGGCACCACCCAATGCAGTTATGGCTGCTTTTGAGGAGAGGAGAGGCTGCAGGGGAGAGGGAATGAACGCTATGATTTACAAACATGGAATTCCTGGTGCATGAACTATGTCTCAGGAGGAAGGTCGCATGCATTTATGGAGCAAGAGATCTGCCAGCACCAATGGTAGACTGGCAGAAAGTGGCCAAAGTTGCCTCTTCCAGTAGTGAGAATAGCCATACTATGGAAGAAGATTTAAAGAAATTTCATGATCACACAAGAAACATTGTGTGATCATGCTGCACACCACAAAAAAATACACTTTCTTGCAGGGTACAATTATTCAGAACCTCTCTGACCACGCACCCACATGTGCACACACAGTCACTTTATTTTACAGGCTCCTTATGAAAATCATTATTGTATTATAAAGTCCCTTATTTCCAAAAAATCAATGCCTTCCTTGACTGTTTCACTGGAAGATATGGTTTTGGTCTTCCCACAGAATGTCAAATATCTTAATGACAAGAGTCTTGGAAAACCTAAACCAAAAATACATTGTTTGTCAGAGTGATCTCAGTTGGTTGCAATGTCTCTGAAGACTCTACAGGACTCAACCCTTTGTGCCATCTGACCCGAAGTACCCAACCCTTCCTGTGTGGCCAGTCATGCCCATATTGATGCCACCAGTAGTGGAGGACTGCCGAAGTGTCACTTCTGAGACACCATTAAATGTGTATCTCAGCAGCTAAGTGCTGGAAAATAAATCGCTTACTGTTTGTTGCAGCAAACTCTGTGGACTTTGAAAAGTGTCTGAGTAGTTGTGCCACCAGATTCCAATCCCTAGCATTGTTATTTAGGCTGGCAGTTATCAGTTATGAAAGTCCTCTGTGAGATGACCTTTGCTCAGCAGAATGTTCCTTTAACGAGATGAGAAAGGCAAGAAACTAACACAATTTGTTCCCAGTTATACTGAGACTGTGCTATGATCATTGAAGGATTTAGCTTAAATTTATGTTGCTGGAGGTAAAAGTGGGTATTGCTTGAATATTGATATTATTAAGTATACACCTGATTCCAGGGAAAGGTCAGATAGGGTGATGAATATTATGACTGGAAATAGCTGTTCCAGTTTTGTGATCATGAGCAAAATCTCCTCCAGGTTGAATTAAAGTTGGATTGCATGGTCCTGAAATAACTACTGTGCAATCAGATCTCTAATCTGTTAATTATGCACAATAATCTAAAATCAGTTAAAATATATGAAAAAAATGCCCCAGATGCTGAATTTGTTGTGGATGGAAGAGAAGGCTCTTTCATCAATACAAATTTATTATCAAAAGGTCATAGAATTGGCTATCATTGTGTTTTACTGCACAAACAAACCAATCTTTATATTTCATTTTTTCTCAAGACAAAGGCCATTCAGCCCATCAAATCTATGCTAGCTCTCAGACCAGGCCCATCAATTTCCCAGTAATCTGTTCTCTCTCACATGCCATTCAGCTTCTCCCCTGTTATTCCTACCTTCCACCCACACGGGGAGCAATCAATTTATTGTCCTTGGGATGTGGGAGGAAATTGGAGCCAACAGAGGACACCCAGATAATCAAAGAGAGAGTGTGCAGCACACAGACAGCATGTTAGATGAGGATTAAATCTGACTCCCTGGAGCTATGAGGCAGCAGTGCTAGCCCCTGCACTACCATGCTGCCCTCATTAGAGAAGGCTAAAAAAATCTTCTGTAATTGATTTTCCAGACAAAAATGGATTGCTTAATATCTTACCAACCTTTCCTGCTACATTCAAAGATTTGTTCTCAGATAACCCCAGCTCCATTATTGCACCCTTTTAAAATTGTGCAACTTACAATAAGAGACAATACAAGCCATCTGCCAAAATATATCAGCTTGTAGCGGCCCGTACTTACGGGACTCAAACCGCCGTCAGCGGCCACGCGTTGCGAGCTAATCGCAGGGCGGGCCTTCCGGCGGGATCCTGACGTCACGTCCACCAGAGAGGCTCTTGGGTATCTTTGTGCGCGCGTGTTTTGCTTCACACGGTAAAGTGTGCTCCGATTCAGCCACAGTGTCTCCGAGTTTTCCTTTCAGGAACTCGTCGCGTTCGGCTACGTTTAGTGACCCTGACGCTTCCAGACGGCATCTAGAACCCGTGACATGAATTCCAACGACTCGCACAATGCAGTCTCGCTCAAGCTCCCGACTTTCTGGGCCGCTCAGCCCTACGTCTGGTTTGAGCAGGCTGAGGCCCAGTTCAGCATCAGAGGCATTACAGTCGACGCCACGTGGTATCACTACGTGGTCAGCGCGCTCAACCATGACATGGCAGGCTGGATCATCGACTTCTTGCACCAACCACCAACGGAGGACAGGTACGCTAGCATGAAGGTGCTCCTAATCCGTACTTTCGGACTCTCCCGCCGCGAACGAGCCGTGCGGCTTCTGCACATGGATGGCCTGGGTGACCGCAAGCCATCTGAGCTGATGAACGACATGCTGGCGCTCATGGATGGCCATAAGCCATGCCTTTTATTCGAGCAGTTGTTCCTCGAGTAACTGCCGGACGACATTTGCCGCCTCCTCGCCAGTGAGGATTTCAGTGACCTGTGCAGACTTGCAGCTAGTGCGGACATTCTGTGGCAGAGTAAGCAGCGGGGAGCGGCTTCCATCTACCTAACCACGACTGCGCAGCCCAAGGCCAAAACCCCAAAACCGAAGCCACCGAGACCTGCAGAGGACAAGGATGGAAGTTCGGACCGATGGTGCTTTTACCATCAGAGATGGGGGTCAAACGCATTCTACTGTCGCCCACCATGTGCCTTCCCGGGAAACGCCGGGGCCAGCCGTCGCTAGTGGCTTCGACGGCTGGCCATTGAGACAGCATCCCATTCCTCTGGGACCGACACTCCGGGCAATGTTTCCTGGTGGACACCGGGGCCGAAATCAGCGTTCTTCCCCCCTCCAACATGGACACCCGTAATACAGCCCCAGGCCCCGACCTCACTGCTGCAAACGGCACCACCATCCGAACATACGGCACGCGTACCATCCCGCTGTGTTTCGAACCCAGCTCCTTCACCTGGACCTTCATGGTAGCAGCAGTATCGCGGCCGTTACTAGGGGCGGATTTCCTACGGTCCAACCGCCTCCTGGTTGATCTGAAGGGCCGGTGTTTGGTCCACGCCGAGACCATCCAGACCTTCCAGCTCGGAGAAGCCCACTTCCCGGCCCTCCACCTGGACTCAGTCACACTTTTGGGCGATGAGTTCACCAGGGTGCTGGCGGATTTCCCCTCCATCATCACCTCGCGGTTCTCCACTACTGGTCCCAAGCACAGCGTGCAACACCACGTTTCCACACAGGGACGACCGCTGCACACCTGAGCCCGTAGGCTCCCACCCGACAAGCTCCACCTCGCTAAGGAGGAGTTTCTGAAGATGGAGGAGATGGGGATCATCCATCGCTCGGACAGCCAGTGGGCCTCTCCGCTACACATAGTACCCAAGTCCACAGGAGGGCGGAGACCCTGCGGGTACTACAGGAGACTCAATGACACCACAACCACTGACTGATACCCGGTGCCTCACATCCAAGATTTCATGGCAAACCTGCACGGGGCGGCCATCTTTTTGAAAATCGACCTGGTCCGGGGGTACCATCAGATCCCTGTACACCCCGACGATGTGCCCGAGACAGCCCCCATCACCCCCTTCGGGTTGTTTGAATTCTTAAGGATGCCTTTCGGCCTCAAGAACGCCGCCCAGACTTTCCAGAGGCTTATGGACTCGGTAGGGCGAGGCCTGGATTTCGTCTTCATCTACCTAGATGATATCCTGGTGGCCAGCAAGTCACGCCAAGAGCACGTGGCACATTTGCGCCAACTCTGCCAGCGCCTGAGCGACCACAGACTGGCAATCAACCCGGCGAAGTGCCAATTCGGGCTGACGGAAATCGACTTCTTGGGCCACAGGGTCAGCCAGCATGGTGCCGCCAAACAAAGTCCAGGCCATCCGCCAGTTCCCCAGACCCAGCACAGTCAAGGGCCTGCAAGAATTTGTGGGGATGGTAAATTTCTATCATCGGTTCGTGCCGGCGGCGGTGCGCATCATGAGGTCTTTGTTCGGTCTGATGGCTGGTAAAGCCAAAGAGGTGGCATGGGACGCGGAGTCCACGGAGGCTTTCGAGCGGACCAAAGAAGCGTTGGCAAAAGCGACCCTCCTGGTACACCCAAGAACCGATGTGCCCATGGCGCTCACAGTTGATGCTTCCGACACGGCGGTCAGCAGAGTCCTGGAGCAGCTCGTCGAGGGCCAGTGGCGACCGCTCGCCTTTTTCAGCTGGCACCTGCGACCACCGGAGGTTAAGTACAGCGCTTTCAACAGGGAGTTGCTAGAGCTCTACCTGGCTATCCGGCACTTTTGGTATTTCCTTGAAGGAAAGGATTTCACTGTATATATAGACCACAAGCCCCTCACCTTCGCCCTTGCAAAAGTATCGGACCCATGGTCGGCTTGGCAGCAGAGGCACCTCTCCTTTATTTCAAGTTCACCATGGATGTCCGCCACATCGCAGGGAAGAACAACGTGGTTGCTGACACGCTGTCCCGCCCCCACATCCACTCAGTGACCACCTCATCCCCAGGGGTTGACTACACAGCGCTGGCACAGGTGCAACAGGCGGACACAGAGATCCCGGCCTACCGCACCGCCATTTCGGGACTCCAGTTGGAGGACGTTCCCGTTAGCCCAACTGCGGTTCGGCTCCTGTTTGACACATTTACCGGCAGACACTGGCCTGTGGTACCAGCAGCATGGAGGTGACGGGTTTTCGACACACTACATAGCCTGGGCCACCCGTCCATCCGGGCGTCTATCAAATTGGCAGCGGACAAATTCGTTTGGCACAGTTTGTGCAAGCAGGTCGGACACTGGGCCAGGACCTGCATACACTGCCAGACTGCCGAAGTCCAGCGGCATGTGAAGGCCCCCCTCCAGCAGTTCCAGCTGACGCTCGGGAGGTGTCAGCACATCCATGTGGACATCATCGGCCCCCTGCCCATCTCCCAGGGCACCAGGTATATCTTTACCATGGTCGATAGGTTCACCAGATGGCTGGAAGCCATGCCACTGACAGACATGTCCACCAAATCCTGCGCCAGGACGCTCATCAGAAATTGGATCTCCAGGTTCGGACTCCCAGTGGACATCATCTCCGACAGAGGGGCACAGTTCACGTCAGGCCTGTGGATAGCACTGGCACAGCTCTTGGGCACCCGGTTACATCACACCACGGCGTACCATCCCCAGTCCAACGGTTTGGTAGAGCGGTTCCACAGGCATCTCAAATCAGCCCTGATGGCGCGCCTCAGGGGGCCCAACTGGACAGACGAGCTCCCCTGGGTTTTTAATGGGCATCTGCATGGCCCCCAAGGAGGACCTGGGCACCTTCTCAGCGGAGTTAGTCTACGGCACTCCCCTGACGGTCCCAGGTGAGTTCTTGCCAGAGGCCCAAGGTCCAGTAGGGACGCCTGCGGAAATGCTGACGAGGCTACGGGATAAGGTAGGGACCCTGGCACCGGTTCCGCCTCCAGACATGGCACTACACCGTCCTTTATCCCTAAGGACCTCCGGGACTGTGAGTACGTTTTCATCCGTAGGGGCATGCACAAGTCACCGCTGCAGAGGCCGTACGAGGGACTCTTCAGGGTGCTCCGACACAATGGATCTACGTATGTCGTGGAGGTGGGTAGCCGGGAAGAAACTTTTACGGTGGACCGCCTCAAATCGGCGTATTTGGACATTGAATAGCCGGTGAAGGTACCCTCACCGCGCCGACAGGGCAGGCCACCCAAGAGGGACACACAGACTGGGGGTCCTATGCCCCCGATTGACGCTTCTGGGGGTGGGGGGGGTGGGGGTGGTGGTGGTGGTGGTGTAGCGGCCCGTACTTTCGGGACTCGAACCGCCATCGGTGGCCATGGGCGGACACGCAGCAGCACATCACGCGCTGACCGCGGGGCGGGCCTTCCAGCAGGATCCTGACATCACCTCTGCCGGAGAGGCTCTCGGGTATCTTTGTGCATGTGCGCGTTTTGCTTCACACAGTAAAGTGCGCTCCGATTCAGCCACAACGTCTCCGAGTTTTCCTTTCGGGAACGCGTCGCATTCGGCTACAAGCTTAAACTTTTCTGCATGAATCTTATCTTTAGTGCTCCCATCCATTCCGCCAATCTGTGTCCTCGCATGTTTATTAATTAATCTTCCACATTAATTACTACACTTTCATGTTTGTTGTTCTTTGCAAATTTTGAAATTATGCACAATTGAACAAAGTACATTAATAATGTTGTTAAAATAATTATTAACATACATCATAAGTGCCAACCATTAACCACAATACAAATGCATCCCATCTGGATTTGGGAACATATTGCCCCAGAAGTTGCTCTGCTACATTTTCATGGCATTATGGGAGTATTGAGGTCAATCTAACAGTGTTTCTTAACAAGCTACCATAAACATGCTAATCCTCAATTGCGGAAGTTCAGATTGGCACCGTCAGATTTTAACCCTTCATGTTACAAGCAATGATGCTACTTAATGAATGGATGCTGCAGTGATACAAAGGGGTATGAAAGAGTGCTCCTGGGTGAGGGAGGGGTCTGGACAGGCTGATGTTTCCCCAGGAAGTATGTTCTCTATGCAAGGGGGCTTTGGAAAATCCCTAGATCTACAGCTAGTAGCTTCTAGCTAGAGGTTGCCAGTGGAAGGAGTAAATTGAGATGAGTGCAGTTTATGAATTCCTATACTTGCTGGAAGCCTGCACTGCAGGCAAATCCCTGTACTTGCTCTGCTTGCACCTGTAGACTGAAGGAAAGGAAGCAGTTTCTCTTTATGAATACAAAGTTATGGTGATGTCTAATGCAGCAGTGGAGTGAGCAGTAAACTGTGAGATGTGGCAGAGATCCGTGGCAGGAGCCTGGAATGATCCTGAGGCATGAAAATAAGATTCTGACCTCTACAGGAAAAGCACTTCTAGCATATATGAGAGGCTACATTTGAGACTTGTAGGAAATTCCCAGTGTTTGTGAGGACAATGAATATAGGTGAAAAACACGATGATGCTGGAGGAACTCGGCAGGCCAGGTGGCATCCGTGGAGAAAAGCAGGCAGTTAACGTTTCAGATCAGGACCCTTTTTCAGGACTGAAGATAGGAAAAGGGGAAGCCCAATATATATGAGGAAAAAGCAGAGCGGTGATAGGTGGACAAAAGAAGGGAGACAGGGTGGGCACAAGATGGTGATGGGTAGATGCAGGTAAAAGATAGTGATAGGCAGGTGCAGGGGAGGAGGGGAGAGCAGATCCACCAGGGGATGGGTCAAAGGTAAGGAGAGAAAGGGAAAAAAAGGTAGAAAAAGGAGATCAGCTAGAAAGGGAAGAAGAGAAGCTTGGTGGGGGGAGGTTATGGGGAAGTGGGGTGGGGATTACTTAAAGTGGGAGAATTCAATATTCATTTTGAGGTGGAGGCATAGAGGTACGAAGGTGAGGCCTTTGCTGAGAACAGACGATCAGCCTCAGAGAGGGGGAGGTCAGGGCGTATGGTAAAGACACGGCAGGGGTTAGAGTTGGGGAAAGAAGAGGAAGAGTAGGGGAAAGGGGGGTTGGGGAGGCTGGGCTGGTAAGAGGAAAGGGGTGTGAGGGGTTGGGAGTGGTAAAGGGGTGAAGAGAGAGATGTAGGATAGGAGGTGGATGTAGGGGAGGGAACAAGAGGGGGAGCAGGAGGAGAGGTCAGGGTAGGGGGAGGGGATATAGCATATATCACAAATGTGGCATGTCATGTGGCTCTTTATCTAGTATGGTTTTAGCGGGAAATGGGGTTTAGTAAAACTTTGTTCTGTGAGTAAATAAGAAATGTCATTTTTTTTACATCAGTGAGGCTGAGTATCTCACTGTAGATGAATTTTGTGCATTGAATGCTGTCGACATCATTTGGGGGTTTTAAAGCAAAATAAAAGTCCGAGGGAGAACAAAAATCCAATTGAGAAATGTGGAGACAAATTTCTCAAAGGGCATTAAGGTACCAAGAAATGTGTGAAATTGTTGTACTCCAGTTTAACCCAATTTCCAACTGCAACATGTTTTCTTGGAATTATGTAAATAGGCTAACCAGTTTACCAAATTATAGCAAAGAAGTAGCTACAAGTATTTTCCTCTATCATAAAATGGTCAAAAATATTAGTGTGTTAACTATAGAGGCTTGCATTTATTTAGCATCCCTAACATAGTAAAACATTCAAAAAAGCTTCATAGAATGTCTGACAAATGTCTGACATTAAGCCACATAAGAATATATTAGAACAGATGACCATAAAGATGTGGGTAAAGGAGAGGGGTTTAAAGGAGGAAAGAGAAATGGAAATGCTTAGAAGTTTAGAAAGAGAATTCCAGAGTTTGGGGGTCAGGCAGCTAAAAACATGGATGCCACTGGTGAAGTAAATAAAGTCATGGATCCCAAGGAGGCCAGAATTAGAGGGCAGCAGATATCTCAGTGGGTTGAACTTCCAAATGAGGCTATAAGCAGAGAAGTTTGAAAATAAAGTTGAGGTTTTTTACATAAAGATGTTGGTTCCTTTTCATATTTGGACAATATAAGTAACTGAAAAAACTCTCTGGATTATATGTATGGTATCATAATGGAAGTAACACTGAACTTTCTCACTAGCAATCAAAAGAAGCTTCAATCATCGAGGGCCTTGTTATATCCTCACATCCAATGATTGACTTCAGTGCAGGCACTTGGTGTAATACAACCAAATATGACAGAAATTTGCACAGCAGGATTCCACAAGTGGAGTAGATAAATGATCAGTGCATCTTGTTTTAAGTGGTGTTGGCTGAGAAATAATCATTTGTTACAACATGGAAAAGCAACCTTGTTTTTTTTATATAACATCATGGAATCTGTTATATTTGCCTGAGCAAGACAGGCAACCCTTGATTCAATGCTTGATTGAAAGAAAGCACACTCATAGTGCATCATGATGTGCATGGTCGTAGTTGGATTTGAACCATACCCTACTGCTCTGCGCAGCTATCAGCCATGACTCCATGAACTGTTTCACAAGATTGACTATTTTAACCACCCACTTGGTCAAATTGTCTAGTTCTATGAATGTGCATGTTTGTTTCATTCCACTTATTTGATAGCAGACCAATTCTTAGACAAAATGTGACCATAACACTAATTATGAGATATTCTGCCAGTAGAGGGAAGCAAGGCGACACTCTGTAATGTTTGCTTACACACTGACTTTGGCTTCTTCAGCAAAATCTTCAAAATTTAATTTACTCTTCACACATTTAATTAATGATCCTGCTGTCTGACGGTAGTCCAAGTTGTTAATTTTTTTTGGCAAATCTTAACTTCCTGTTAGGTTTTCGAATGACTTTTGGGTTCAGACTGGAGATTTTCCAGGTTAGCATTGAGACTACTTTAATAGTTTTCTGAATTAACAACTCAATTGATGACATTCACTGTGTGTAGTATTTTAATTACATAAGTCCCTTAAATATTACATTTTGTTTCAGAAAATTTAATTCTGCACTTAAGTGTTGAAGAAAACTTCACAGTCACACAATAGTGTGCATCCCAAGATGGTTCCAAAATACTTCCTTGTGCTGGTGGTCTGTGTTGCATGTTATATGATAGTTAATTTCAAGTTATCCAAAAACAAAATAAGTATTTTTTCAGGAGTGCAAGATGTAATGATTCTTACCTGCTACTGATTGAACTCTGCAGGAGCACACCTTTTATTGAGTAGGTGAACATTTAAAAATTCTGACCTGGCTTTTTTAAATTCTTTTTTGGGAATTGGGTATCACCGTCAAGCAAAATCCTAGTTCCCCTCAAGAGCTCACTTGGCCATTTCAGAAAATAAATCATATTTGGTGTGGATCTGGAGTCGCACATTGGTATGGTAACTAAAAGGCATTAAAGCACCATATGTGTTATTACAGCATTCCAGTAGTTTCACAGCTGCCACTACTGATACTCTATTTTAATTCCAGATCCATTTAATTAACTGAAGTTTAGATTCCTCAGCTACCATGATGGGATTTGAACTCGTATCTGCAGATCATTATTAACAGCAATTTCTAACATGCAATCGGTCCTCCACTAGGTGCCCCATTGTGATATTTGCAGATGCAGTAAATGCAGAATCTGTAATTAATATGAACAACTTTTCTGCACGTGTTATTCTCACTGTGAAGGCTATCATTGAAATTGTTCAGCTTTGCTGAATGAGAGTTGGGGAATTTTTAGAACATACAACTGAACAAACTCTGATTCTGAAAACCTTATTTTATAAGTGTGCTCGGCCTGCTTTATAGCATTACTGTTCTTGAATGCCACAGACAACCCAATCTTCATTATAAGAATACAAATCAGATTGATTTGGGGAAAACTGACAATGCCCTGGCCAATAATTCCTTTTGAGTAACTATATTGAGGCTAGCAGTGAGCATTGTCCCTTCTTTGCTGACGACAAAGTCCAGGACAATATGTTCTTAATAACTTTGCATTATTTTAATTTTTTTTTGAATAGATCTAAAGTAGGTTATTTAAGTCTTGTTACGATATTTGATGATTAGGTGACCATTGGGCAGGACAGTGAAGGGATTCAAAAGAGATTCTGCAAACTTGGTTATCAGATTTGGTAAGGAAAAATATAATTAGTTAGTAATTGATTGTAGCAAATAGTATGCACCTCAAAAAATAATTCTCGGTATCAATTTTTGTAGTGCCCCCCCAAACTGCACCCTCCCCACCCATGCCTGTGATATCTTCTTCACATGAAGTTTTCCCCTTTTTCTGAAGATGTGTTTAAGCTATGTTATTGTGATGGTGGTACTGGTGGTGTTAGTTGGGCAGAGTGGACTGACAATATTGGGGGTGAAGGGGAGGGTAATGGGAATAAGTAGTGCTGTGGATCCATGGAAAAGTAATCTGCTTTCCCTGGCTACATGGAAAATACCTGTCTTTTATTGACCACAGAAACCACTGAAGAAACTGAGAGGAGCTGACTCAAACTCTGCTCTGCTCATTACCATCTAATTTTCCACAAGGAGATTTGTATTGAGCATTAAGCCCCTGATTTAACCCATATGTAATGTCTGTCCTGTGTAAATACTGAAATATGTGATCAAGGTAATTAACAGTATTTCAAATCATGCCATAATTAGGTGCTGGCTGTTCAACTGCTACATTAACCATTCTGTCAATTTTATACTCCTAAAAAAGATGTAATATTGCTGAATTTAACCTCCAGTGTTCTCATAAATTCTCTGCTATAAAGAATTCATATCTCTAAAGGAAAGTGTAGCTTCCAGTGATGGCCATGAAGTAAAATTTCTTAAGTTTCGAGATGTGATTCTGAATATAGTCATCATTATAAAAGTTGGCAATTACATTTGTAAATAGTACAATGAAACTAGTTAATAACTATATTTTCCAAATCACTTGCTTCCTAATTGTTGCATTTTTATTTATTTAATGTTTAAACAAATCGTTTGTTAAATTCTCTTGAAATTTCAGAGGACCTGGATGATTTAAGGATGGAGGGCATTACTGATCACGTGCCTTCTGGTAGCAGGTTTAGCCAAGGTCGAAGCCTGTACTCTGCAGAACCTCAAGCCAAAGTTACGCTCAACATCTGCTCGAGGTGTGCCAGGTATTGTAGCACTGGTTCTGTATCCTTACTGCCAAAGTACTATCACTTGTAAAGTCACTGTCTTTGCTTCTCAAATATGGACATGATTATTCTTTCCTTTTGGAGCAACTTTTAAGCTGCATCTAATTTTTCAGGTTTAATTTTAAGCAAGAAAATTTTACCTCCACATAAGCAATTCACTGCAATAAGATGCCTAGCCATCTAGTTCCTTCCTCAAAACTCATCTGTTAAGTTATTGGCCCAACCTTTCCTGGCAGCTTGCCAGTCCATTACCCACAAGGTCCACAGATTTTTTCTAGTGGCAACTTTCTGAATGAAATCAACTCCAATGTGGTGGGCCTTTCTGGTTTTGAATAACATCACATGGCGTGACATGAACAAACTCCACTCATAGAAATGCCTTGACAGCCAGTTAAGGCATGCTCCCAAATTTAACCAGATGTCAAAGCTTTCAGGCATTCAAAAATAATTAATGTTAATTACAGCATATCTACTTTTGAATATTACTCAAAACAATGAAAAATATTAAACACTGGGAAATGTGGAAACAATTAAATATATTTCTGTTAACTCAACTAATTCAACAAAAAAATCAAAAGAATCTTGAAACACTCCTTCCCTAGTTAATACTCCATTTTTTGAAATGAATGCAGATGCTGAACCTGTGCCAGATTTTCTGGCAGGCAGATTTCCTGGCATAACTACTGGGGAACTGATGGAATTTGATGTCCTGTTGCTGGACTCCAGGAGGAATCCAGTGTTTGAGCACAACTAGGAAAGAAGCATCTCGCAGGAACTTCAGGAATAATATGTGCATGTCCAGGAATACTGAGCTTCCTGACAGTTGAAACAAATATCCAGGCCAATATTTCTGTTGTCCAGTATTGCCAGATATCACAGCAATAGTAATTTCAGGTACCACAGTGAAACAGACACGAAACAGCTCCGAAGACTGAAGTATGCTAATCTTTAGTTCTGGGTGTTTTGACATTTTGGTTTAACTTAATCTCTCAAAAGTTCATTGTAGGTCTCCTTTTCAATTTGATTCTTTAAGTTATGAGGTGTCATCAGCAGTACAGCCCCTGAGTGTTATCCCACACGTCTGAGAACATTATCAGGGTCCTCTGTAGTCAGCACAGATGGTGCACATATTATAGCGCTCTTACTTGTTTGTATGCTGTTAGTTTTGAAGCAGTACATAGATCTCTGATGATATTAGGATGGAAAGAGATAGCAGAGATAGGGAGGGGTAGGCTAGAGGGAGGTGAAGACTGAAACATTGAAGCATTGCTTAATTGGGAGCCGGCATAGGCCAGCAAACATGGCAATGCTAGATGGGAGAGTGAGCTGTGGGGTGTATGAAAAAAATCTGTAAAAGAACACAGGCAAATTGAGCAAGTGGACAAAAAGTGGCTCATGAAATATAACATGGGAAAATTTAAGCACTTTGGAAGGAAGAATAGTAAAACCAAACACTTATGAAATGGTCAGAAATTAGTACATGGTTGTGTACAGAGAGATGTTGTTGCACTGGTTCATGAGATGCAAAAAATCAGTGTGCAAATCCAGTAAGCAATTAAGAAGACAAATGTTAGGTTGATCTTTGTTGCAAGGATGTTGGATTACTAAAAAAAAAAGTAAGTCTTGTTGATATTGCTTATGACTTTAGTGAGACTTTGCATAAGCTATTGTACCTAAAGAAGGATGCAATTGGAGTTAATGCCACATAGATTGTCCAGGTAGTTCCGAGAATAGTGGGATTGTCCATGAAGAGAGATTGATTAAGAATGGCCAATAATCACTGGAGTTTAGATGAATGAGATGTGATCTAATTGAGCCCTACAAAATTCTGATAGGGTTTAATGGGGTGGGTGCCAGAAGGCTGTTTCCACAAGCTGGTGAATAAGAACTAAGGTATGTAGTCTCAGGATTTAAGTCATTCATTTAGGACTGGGATGAGAAGAAACTTCTTTACACAGAGCATTGTAAATCCTTGGAGTTCTCTGCTTCAAATGCTCAGTCGTGGCCTAGATGGGTAGGATTTTGGGCACTAAGGGAATAAGAGGGTAAGGAGTTCCAGCAGGAAAGTGGAACCACATGAAAAACAATGATCTGATTGATGGAGCAGGTGTGAAGGAGTTGCAAGACGTAACTGCTTTAATTTCTTATCTTCTTATAACAGGCATTGAGTGGAATTTTTGACACTTCAGTGAGTGGAACAAAGGAGGCCTATAAAGGGTGCATTGGAACTGTGAAATCTGGTGGTAACAAAGAGGAAGGTTTTCAGCAGAAGATGAGGTGAAGTGGGATGGGAGGCAGACGATGTTATTGAGGCAGAAATTGACAAGACTAAGTCATATAGATATGTGGTGTGAAGTACGTCTCTGGGTCAAATAGCTATGGCTATTGAAAAGAAAGGATGAAAGACATTAACTGTGGGCATCATGTTAACTTGTTGAAGGAAATGTCTACTTGTTCAGTACTGTATGTATGTCAGAGAAGCAGTGTGGCAAATTAGACTATGGAAGTGTCAGATAAAGAAGTGAACATATCAAATCTTTCAGACTTCTCTGCTCCTATGAGACAAAACCCAACTTTTCTAAATTATATTTTCTGATTGTAAAATCATTTCATGTTGTACCCATTGAAGATGAACCCACAGCCTTCCTAAATTATTTTGTCCAGAAAAAGACAATATCCATCTGTTCAGCTGCCTTCCCAACAATTCCTGTACATTTCCCAGACGTGACATGCTGCTTGAAGAAAAACTCTATGATACTGGAGGAACTGGAGTATTTTATGATGCTGCTTGTTTCTCTTTAGAGAAACATTGATCGTCAACCCTAATATTTCTCGAGCATTTTCCAAGTGCAACTAACTTTCAACATTAAAAATAATATCACAAGAGATTTCACAGAAACATACATAAATAGCTGACTCTAGCTTGCAGAATGTAAGAACATATGAAATGGGAGCAGGAATGGGTCCTTTGAGTCTGCTCCACCATTTATTTGGGTCACAGCTGATCTTCTGCCTCAGTGCCATTTTCCAGCACTTTCTCTGTAATCTTCAATTCCCTAAAGTCCAAAAGTGTAAAAACGATGGTTGAGCAAGTCTCCACAGCTTTCAGGGGTAGAAAGTTCTAAACGTTCACCAACTTCTGACAAAGAAATTTTTCCTTACCTCAGTCCTTAATGGCTACCCCTTATTTTGAAACGGTGCCCTTAGACATAGGAGACATTTTCCCTACATCTAGCCTGTCAAGCCCTTTGAGAATCTTGTTGTACATCTGGACTCTAGAGAATACAATCTCTCCTCATACACCAAACCTATCCTCTCTGAAGCCAGTCTAGTGAATCTTCATTGCACTCCCTCTATGGAAAGTACATTCTTTGTTGGGTAAGGAAATAAAACCTCACACATTGCTCCAGGTGTGCTTCCACCAAGGCCCCGTATAATTTTAATGCCTTCCTTAATGATGTATTCAACTCCTCTGGTAATAAAGACTAATGTAACATTTTCCATCTTAATCGCTTGCTGCACCTGTATGTTGGCCTTGTCCACATGGACATATGTGTCTTTGAACATTGATACCAGCCAATCACTCACTAGTTAACACGTACTCCACTTTTCTGCTATGAGCACCAAAGTAGGGAAACCCACATTTTTCTAGATTGTATTGCACTTGTCCTGTTTTTGCCCATGTAGTCAGTTTATCTATGGCCCCTGGGAGCATCTTTAAATCCTCTTCCATACACAGAATTCCACCAAGTTCAGCAAACGTGGAAATATGACTTTGCTCCCTTCAACCAAATTGTTGATACAGATTGTGAAAAGGTAGGGTCCCAGCACAGATCTCTGCAATGCTCCACAGCCAACCCAAGTGTGATTCATTTATTTCCACTCTATGCTTTCAGTCCATTAACCAATTCACAATTCATGTCAGTATATTAGCTCCCTTTCATGTACTCTGACCTTGTTGATCATCCTCCTCAATGGGACCTTATGGAACACCCTATGAAAGTACAAATACACTGCATCCACTGATATCCCTTCATCTAGCTTTCTAGGCACATCATCAGAGAATTCTGGTGGATTAATCAAACACGATTTTCCTTTCATATCAGCTTTCAAGCTCACCAATTTCTCTCTTACTATTTTATGACTAATACTTTGTTCCTTTGGTACCTCTTTCTCACTAGACGCTCAATTCTTTTGTATATTTGGCTGGTTTTAAGTATCTTCTACTTTGAAGACATATGTAAAGTAATTGTTTAATTCCTCAGCTATTATTCCCCATTATAAAATTTCCTGTCTCTTGTCTGTAAGAGGCTCAACTTGCCCTCTGGTCATTTTCTTTTTACTTATAAAACGAAAGCTCTTCCCGTTTATTGCAATTTTTCCTAACAGTCTACTCTCAGATATTGTCTTGTATTTTTTCATCGATTTCTTGGTCCTCTTTTGCTAAAATGCTCCCAAACCACAGGCCTCCTGGTATTTCTGGCAACTTTACAAGCCTCTCCCTTGCATTTAACACTGTCTTTAGTTTCGATTGTCAGCCACTGGGTGAATTCCTTTTTTTGTTGGGTTCTTGTGCATTACAGGAATTTTCTTGCAACTTTCGCAATTTTTTTCCAAATTTCAACCATTGCCTTCCACAGTATTCTCCCAGTCAACCACAACCAACACTCCTCTCACACCATCATAGTTTCTTTTGTTTAGATTTAGGATCACAGTTTTGCATTGAACCACATCACTTTCAAACTCAGAATTGAATTCTCTCAGATTATCAGTGACATCACAAGTCGAGCTGCTGTGCTTCACAGCTCTAGCGACCTGAGTTCAATCCTGACCTTTGTGAAGTTTGTGTGTGTTGTGACTGACTAAACTGAGCCACACAGAAGCTGTAACTGGCAGATATAAGAGATTTTATTCAACACAGCAGATCTTCTGGAGACAATTTAGTTCTCTTCTCCTCATATAATATTTTACACTTTTTAAACACAAAGACAACACTGAACGATTAACTATTGTTCCAATGGCTATAATCACCTACTTGACTTTAACATTTTGAATGTAGTCAAGTAACTTGGCAGAGTTACATATTTCTGCCAATCCCAACACATCCCAACTAGTAGAACCCCTTTGAATATTCAATAGTGGTGGCTGGTCTGAAAACTTCAAAGCACAAACTCCCAGACACCCAAAATATACCTCTTTTGTTACAGTGTTGCGGGATTGCTCCCTAAATATACAACTAGCCAGAATATTAAGTGACAAAACAGACCTGTCCTGAACTGTGCATTAAGTGGCAGGTATATGCCTTTAACCATGTGTTAATACAGGAGATGGCCACTTAATGCCTTCCCTGATCTCATCCTGAAGTTTTCAATGAGCACCAATTAACATGAACATTCATCTATTGCCTTTCCCTGAGTAGTTTCGATGGTACAGAATCACAATGTCCCACAGCCAGTGATTGGTTTCAATAGCCTAAGTTAAATTGTAAACAGGTTTTATTTCATAAAGACTGGTTCTCATTTTAATTAATCAATAATCATGCCATCCATAATTTCATAACTCCAAAATAATCCCTAACAGTATGTTCTACCTGTGAATGCATGGTTTTCCTCAGGGTGCTCTAGTTTTCTCCCACATCCCAGACACTTGCAGGTTGATAGGTTAATTGGTTACTGTAAGTCACTTCTAACATGTAGGTAAGTGGTAGAATCTGGGGGCAAGTTGATGGGAATGAGGGGAGAATAAAATGGGATTGGTGAAAGATTAGTGTAAATGGGTGTTTGATGGTTGGCGTGGACTCTGGGAAGAAGGGCCGGTTTCTGTGCTGTATGAATCTATTATTGTCACTCTTGCCTAAAAGAGGTGAGTGGAGTGGTGAGAAATGATCTTGGCTTGGCAGATCATGATATAGAACCAGAATAAATTTGCATCCAGCTAAGACACAGCAAAGGGCAGAAAATATTGGTGGAAGTTATTTATAGGCCAGAAAATAGTGGTTGTAGTATTGGGAATGGCATAAATCAGGAAATTAGAGAAGCATGTAAAGGGATTATATAGCAATCATGGGGGAAGTTAACCTACAGAGAAACTGGATGAAAAAATTTGTTGTAATAGGGTAGAAGATGAATTCATGGAATGCATACAAGATCAAGATGTAGAACATAGAACAGTACAGCACAAGAACAGCCCTGTGGCACACTATATCTGTGCCTACCATTATGCCAAATTGATCTAATCCCATCTGCCTACACATGGTCTATATCCCTCCATTCTTGCCTGTTCATGTGCTTGGTCTAAATGCCTCTTAAACATTGCCAGCGTATCTGCTTCCATCACTTTTCCTGGCAGCACATTCCAGGCACCTACCACTCTGTGTAAAATAAAAACTTGCCTCTTAAATCTCCTTTAAACTTTCCCCCTCTCACTTTAAAGTTATTCCCTCTGGTATTTGACATTTCCACCCTGGGAAAAAGACACTGACGATTTTACTATATCTATGCCTCTCATAATTTTATATACTTCAATGAGGTCGCTCCTCAGCCTCTGATGTTCCAGAAAAAACAATCTAAGTTTATCCAACCTCTTGTTATAACTAATACTCTCTAATCCAGGCAACATCCTGATGAATCTCTTATGCATCTTCTCCAAAGCCTCCTTATCTTTCTTGTAATGCAGCAATCAGAATTGCACACAGTACACCAAATGTGGCCTAACCAAAGTTTTATACGGCTGCAACATGACCTCCCTACTTTTATACTAATGAATGCAAGCATGCCATGTTTCTTCTGTACTACTCCATCCACTTGTTGCCGCTTTCAGGGAGCTACAGACCTGCACCCCAAGATCCCTCTGTACATCACTGCTCCTAAGGGTCCTGCCATTTACTGTATACTTTCCTCTTATATTTGACCTCCCAAAGTGCAACACTTCACACTTGTCTGGATCAAATTCCATCTGCCATTTCTCTGCCCATATTGCCGAATGACATATATCCTGTATCCTTTGATACCCTTCCTCACTATCCACAACTCTGTCAATTTTGGTGTCATCTGCAAACTTACTAATCAGCCCACTTACATTTTTATCCAAAACATTTATATATGCAAATAAAAGAGGTCCCAGCACTGATCCCTGCAGAACACCACTGGTCACAAACTTCCAGTCAAAATAACATCCCTCCACCACTACCCTTTGTCTTCTATGGCAAGCAAATTTTGAATCTAATTCAACAAATCACCGTGGGTCCATGTGCCTTAATCTTCTGGATCAGCCTACCATGAGGGACCATGTCAAATGCTTTACTAAAGTCCATGTATGCAACATCCATTGCCCTACACTTATCAATCATCTTTGTCACCTCTCTAAAAACTCAATTAGGTTTGTAAGCCATGACCTGCCCTGCACTAAGCCAAGCTGACTATCCTTGATAGGTCCATGCTTTTCCAAATGTGAGGCAATCCTATCCTTAAGAATTTTCTCCAGTAATTTCCCTCCCACTGATGTAAGGCTCAGCAGCTTACAATTTGCAAGATTATCCTTATTGCTCTTCTTAAACAAAGGAATGGCATTGGCCATTCTCCAGTCCTCTGAGACCTTGCTTGTGGCTAAAGAGGATGCAAAGATCTCGGTAAAGGCCCCAGCAATCTCCTCTCTTGCCTCCCTCAATAACTTGGGATAGATCCCATCCTTTGGGACTTATTCACCTTAATGTTCTTCAAGAGACTCACCACCACCACCTCCTTGACATCAACACAAGGAATCTCCTTGGAAAAAGATTGAGATTATCATTTAACTTTTTCTCAAAATGACATCCAAAATAGCCTCGTTCACTTTGATGTATTTTGTCCACAAAATATGATTTCTGTGAATCCTCATCATGTTCAAGATCCTCCTAGCTTCCTTCTCGAATATATTTTGTTGGCATGGTTAAAGTAATAGACTATACTTCAACTGTGGCTTGATTAATTAAGTATCCAAAGGTACATATCAGGCTTTTTGCTTAGTCATTAATTGAGGCTAATTAAAAAATGGTCTTCATTTGTTTATGAAAAACAGATTTTAATAAGTATCCCAAGGTACATATTAAAATCTGTTTATCATAATCAAACGAAGACCGTTTTTTAATTAGCCTCAATTAATGGCTAAGCAAAAAGACTGATGTGTTTCTTCTTATAACTTTAACCAATGAATGCTCACTCATCTTTTTAAATTTCTATTTGCTTTTGTTCTTATTCAAGCACAATATTCCTGTAGATGAATGCCATGACCTTGTCATCTCACTTGCTATAATATCTTTGTTACTAGCAATCTTGCTTCTCCCCATCTCTATAAGCTTTTTGTGTCTAAGCTTCAAGGCTCTCTTCCTGAGATACCCTTGTCTGAGTCTTTTGCAGCTAATTTTCAATTGTTAGTTAGGGGAAAATATCTTTGTGGATATTTTATCATTGTTTTTAGGAAGATACTTCATGAATAAATATTTCATGCATCAGAATAACTTAGTGAGGTATCAACAATACAAAATAATTATGCTATGACAATGTTAGGAAAACTCTTGCTGAGTTTTTAACTAAAATTGACTGTTAAATATGTTTTCACATTATTGATCTCCTCAGTCAGCTGTTGTAAAGCACTTCAATCCAAACCATTGATCTCAGCAAAGGAATTAACTACCCAGTGGTTGTTTCTAATTCCTTGCACTGCCTCAACTAAATATGTGGAAAATGGAATAATACCATCCTCAGAATACCATTTGTTAAAATTCACGTGCATCTTGTTTGGTGTGTTTAGTAAGAATATGCTCAGCAGTTCTCATTCCCCTGTTTGACCACATTCTCTATGATGTACATTTCTCATCTGTAATCTGAAACTAGGCTTGTTTGTTAATTTGCTATTGTACACCAAGTTACCAGTTGACCTTATTTTCTTTGTCTACTTGGTTCTTACCGTTATCTTTTCATCATGAATTTATAACTCAGCTCAATACAATTACAGTATTCCCATGATATCTTGCACTTCTGCCATATAATATAATGTAATATAATGTTGGCACCGGAAGCATGGCGATGCTTGCGGGCTGCCCCCCAGAACATTCTACGCAAAAGATGCATTTTACTGTGTGCTTTGATGTACATGTGACTAATAAAGATGTCTTATCTAAAATATATTAAATGTTCACTCCAGTTTCCAATTTAGCGGTGGGTAGATTTCTATACAATCCATTCACCATTTGTGTTCACAAGTCATTAAATCAATATAACCTGTCCAATCTCACATATCATAAATCAACTATCATAGACTGGATTGCAATTAATTCAGCCTGATGCTGTGCCCCATTTGTGGATCTGCAGTTCCAATCAACATCAAGGCCCACATATTGTTGCTGTTCCATGACACAGAATGGGTCATGAAGAGCAATTCAACTTCAGGCAGCAGATTCTGAGGCCCTGAGCCTGTAGAGGCTGAGGTGCTGGACGTGAAGTGATGTGTGCCTGGATCTGGCTGACTCCACCCCTGTTCTTAAGAACTGAGAGCAATAATAGAGCTAAATATCAGATGCACTGACATCAGACTTCCAGCTCCTTTCTGCCTTGCACACTGCAATGCTGAATTGTGGAAAGCAGAGACAAGTTGACCCATGAAGAGAGTATTGTTGCCTGGGCAGGCAGAGTATGTTTTGGCTGAATATTTAGTTACTGATAATATTTCACTATCCATCCTGATTATTAAAACTGATTAAATTACATTATCTTGTTTAATTTAAGAAAGAACTTAAACAAGAAATTAGGAAGGCTGAAAGGGAACATGAAATGTCCTTGCCAAGTAGGGTAAAGGAGAATCCCAAGGCATTTTATACGTATATATTTGGAGCAAGAGGGTAGCTAGGGAAAGGGCAGGTCTACTCAAGAACAAAGCAGGGAATTTATGAATGGAGCCAGAGGAAGTGGGTGAGGTCCTTTGCACCAGTATTTACCAAGGAGAAGGGCATGGATGATGGTGAGATTGGGGAAGGGTGTGTTAATGTTCTAGGACATGTTGATATTAAGAAGGAGGGGGTTTGGATATCTTGAAGAGCATTAAGCTGGATAAGTCTCCAGGTCTTGATAAGATCTATCCCAGGATACTGAGGGAAGCAAGGGAGGTGATTGCTGGGACCTTGACCCATTGTAGCCACAGGCAAGGTGCTAGAAGAATGGAGAATACCCAATGTCGTTCCTTTGTTTAAGAAAGGAAACAGGGACGAACCAGGAAATTATAGGCCGGTGAGCCTTACATTAGTAATAGAAAAATTATTGGAGAAAACTTATTGGAGAAAATTCTTAGGGTTAGGATTTACTCCTATTTGGAAAAGCATGGACTTTTAGGGACAGTCAGCATGGCTTTGTGTGGGGGAGGTCCTGTATCACACATTTGTTGAAGTGTTTTGAAGAAGTGACAAAGATGATTGATGAGGGCAGGGCGGTGGACGTTGTCTACGTGGACTTTAGTAAAGTCTTTGACAAGGTTCTTCATCGTAATCAGGACACAAGATTAAGTCACATGGGATCCACAATGAGTTGTAAATTGGATCCAAAGTTGGTTTGCTCATAGAAGACAAGAGGGTAGAAGTAGAGTGGTGTTTTTTAATTGGAGGTCTGTGACTAGTGGTGTTCTACAAGGATCAGTGCAGGTACCTCTGTTGTTTGTAATATATGTTAGTAATTTGGATGAAAATGTAGGTGACCTGACTAGTAAGTTTGCAGATGACATGGAAATTGGTGGAGTTGTGGATGGCCAGGAAGGTTGTCAAAGAATACAGCAGGATATATGTCAGTTGGAAATTTGGGAGGAGAAATGCCAGATGGAGTTTAATCCAGGCAAGTGTGCAGTGTTGCACTTTGGAAGGTAAATATAAGAATACAGTAAATGACAGGACCTTTAGGAGTATTGATGTAAAGAGCGATCTTGGGGTGCAAGTCCATAGCTCCCTGAATGTGGCAACACAAGTGCATATGGTGGTAAAGAAGGCATATGGGCATGCTTGCCTTCATCCTGCACTGAATATAAAGATAGGGAAGTCATATGGCAGCTGTATAAATCTTTGGTTAGGTCACATTAGGATTTTGGTTCCCACATTACAGGAAGGATGTAGCAGCGTTGGAGGGGTGAAGAAGAGGAATGGATTTGGAGAGTATTAATGACCCGGATTGGAAAGTATTGATTATAACGAGAGGTTGGACAAACTTAGATTGTTTTCTTTGGAGTATCAGAGACTAAAGGGTGACGTGATAGAAGTATATAAAGGAAATGTTAAATATTAGATGGCATAGGTTTAAAGTGAGAGGGGGAAATTTTAAAGGAAATTTGTGAGGCAAGTTTTTTTTAGAAGCAGATGGAGTTAGTTTAGATCAGCATCATGGTTGGTGCAGACATAGTGGGCTGAAGGGCCTGTTCCCGTGCTGTACTGTCGTTTGTTCTAAGATATTAGAATGATCTTCAGCAAAAGGACTGAAGTACCCATCAGAGTAATTGTACCAGAAAAGTAAAATGTGTTGTGTTTTCTGTGGTATTCTTAATTAATATCCAAAGATTTTCCTTCACATTTTAATATTAATTATTGAAGTTCACAGTTCCAGCAAGGAGCCTTGCAAATCAGCAATGTGTGCAGAAGCTGTGTGCTTTTGTTGATTGTATAATAAATTGTGTGCAATATAAGCTCGGTGTTCTGATGTGTATTGCCACAGGGTGACGTCTCTGCTCAGAACACAGTTGGGAAAATTGCACAACTCCATCCTTACTATTTCGGTCTACGTGATTGCCTGTCCTAAGTGAATAACCTATTAGTTTTAGGTTATTGTTTCACCATCTCCCCTTAGTTGAACTTCATTTTACAAATTTAAATTACTCCTGAGTTTGTGCATTCTTCTTTCTGATTGGGGTTCCACAGTCAGGGCCTCAGCATCTTCATCTCTTCAGAGTAATTATTTTAAATTATTTAGGCAGGTTTAGTTTAAAGTTGCAACTAATCTCCATTAAAATGAATGGGGTCTCCGTTCCCTTGTCAGATCTGACTAGACATAGGATTGGAAGGGCAGTTTGTCACGTGGAGTCCAGCAATGGGGTTTAATGAAGAATGGGGTGGTACCTGTCATTAAGTCCAAGGCTTGCAGTGGATCTCTGTAAGTCTAGGACTGACAGTCTGAATGGCTTGTGAATTCCCCTCAAAAATGTTGACCACAGCCAGAAAGATTCAGCATCAATTTTCATAAAGTCAAATGTTACGTTATAAATGTAAGAGGTATTTCTTAACTGTCACCTAATGTCTGCTAAGATTAAAATTTGAGCTCACTTTTACATTGCAAATATCTGCGTGTACCTTGAGCTCTGGAAAAGGCTTTAACAGGAGGGTGAAGGCCTGCTCCAGCAAAGTTTAATCACTTTTTGTGTGAACTATCTCCATTTACAAGTGAGGGTGATTAGACTCTGTGTAAATGCATATAGTTCCCTTTAAAAAAAATAAAATTGTAAGACACAGTATGAAACTGGTTTAATCTTTCATTTCTGCTCTTTGAAAATAAAGTTGGAAGTTATTCATGGCCATGTAAAAATCATTCGTTCTGCCAATTTCAAAACATTTGCAACATTGTATTCTGAACTTCCTCTGAGGCACCCAAGCGAATCTATTGCAAAATAATTTTTGTTGTTCATATTCTATGCAAGATTTTCTCTTCTTATCTCTTTCAGTGATCCTTGGTTGACTGGTTGCTCTTCCTGCTTCATACAGTAGCAAGCTGATTTGAATTTTGATTTAATATGCTGTTTAGTTTTCTCAGTTCATGCTCTGCTGAATACTGATGCCAGAGGATGATAATTGGTGCTAGGGCTACAGGTCACTTGTAAGCAGCCAGCCAGATTCCCAGCACTTCACTAATCAGACAGTTGAAAACATTTAGTCTCATTGGTGTAAAACTTTATTTTCAAAGAGCAGAAAGGGTAGATTAAACCAGTGTCATGTTGTGTTTTACAATTTTACTTTTTTAAGGGAACTATGTTCTTTTAGACAGAGTCTAATCACCTCCACTTGTAACTGAAGATAGTTCACACAAAAATGATTAAACTTTGTTGGAACAGGCCTTTCACCCTCCGATTAAAGCCTTTTCCAGGGCTCAAGGTACATGCGGATATTTTCACTAGTACAAGGGATTGGCAGCATCAACCATCATGTGTTGAATGTCAGGAGCTGCGCACATGGCGGCCTCTGCATGTAAATGCACCTTAGACGTGTAGGACTTCACTGCAATTTCCTGAAGGAATTTTCACATCAAGCAGTGCAAGGGTTTAAGCAAATTGACAGATTAAAGTTGTGAAATGGTCAGTGTATCTGGAATCTGGCTGTAAAGTGCTGACCACCTGCTTTAAAACAGAATGTTTATTTATGAGTACAATTCCCCTCTCTCACATCCACCCTAACCTTGGACAGGCTGGTTAGTAATTTCAATAGTTAAATCGCTAACTCATAGCATCTTAAATGTAATGCCACATACAGTATACCAATTTCCAAAAATAATCATGGTGTACTGTGCTATATTCTGCGTAACAATGCACAGAAGAGAACATTGGAGCATTGGGTGGAACAAAGGGCAGAATGTATTAAGCCTGTAGACCAATGTGAAGAAGGAGAGAAAGAAGATACCGGTAAGTTCACTACAGCATCAGGTACACACACTGAATTCTGGGGTGCCCATTTTAGCATCTCTGTTCTCACCCCCTTCTTCCCTTGGACAGAGCAAGGACAGAGTTCCTCTGTACCTCACCTTCTACCCCACCAGCCTCCACATTCAACTGACCATCCTTTGCCATTTCTGCTAGGTCCAACAAAATTCCACCATTAGACACACATTTCCCTTCCCTTTCAGTATTTCATAGAGCTTGCCCCCTTTCTGACTCACGCGTCCATTCTTCCATCCTCTCCTACCACTCTTTGTTCTTTGGCATTTTCCCGCGCAACTGCAGGAGGTGAAACACTTGTCCTTTTAACTTTTCCCTTCCCATTTTCCCTTCCCACTATCCAGGGACTCAAAAATTCTTTCCAAGTGAAACAGCAATTTGCTTGCACTTCTTCCAATGTAGTGTACTGCACTTGGTATTGACAGTGTGGTCTCCTCTACATTGGAGGAACCAAATGCAGTTTAGGTAATTGCTTCATGCTGCTCAGCCAATAGTAACGATCCTGAACTTACAGTTGCTTTGCATATTAATTCACCAACCCACTTCTATTCTGATCTCTCTGTCCGAGGCCTCCTGCACTATTAGAATGATACCCAACATAAGGTTGAGGAATAACACCTCGTATTCTGTCTGGGCATGTTGTAGCTTTCCAAACTTAATAGCAAATTCTCTCACTTTAGATAACATGCTCTTTCTTCCTACCTATTTCAGAACCATTTCTGCCTGCCATCCTTTTTTTCTTTTCCTCTCTCTGTATAGTCTGGTCTTTTGGACATGTCCCAGTATACCAGAACACATCAGCACATTATACAACCATGGTAGCTTGATTTTCTCCCACTTGCCACTTGTCTTAACTCTATCAGAGAAATTCTCTTAGTTTCATCCATTTCGCTGCTACATAGAATTACTTGTTTTTCTTGCTCAAGTCTGATGAAGGGTCCCTCATCTGAAACATTGACTGTTTCTCTTTCCACAGTTACTGTTTTATTTATGATATGGGCTCAGGTTTTCTCATTGTACTTGTTAAGTCTAGCCTGCCGGACATTACACAGTCCAAGAGGGTACAAGAAGCTGTTTACTTCAGTCATTAAGCCATTTAGACTTATCCTATCATATTTGATCTGCACATCCCTCCCCAACCTCCTCTCCTATTGAAAACTAATTTTCATCTCTCTCTTTTCCGGCTCTGAAGAAGAGTTGCAGACCCGAAACACTGACTATTCCTTTCTCCACAGATGTTGTCTGAGCTGCTGAGTTTTTCCAGCATTTTCTGTTTTTGTTTCAGATTTCCAGTTCCTGCAGTTGTTTTTTTTATTTTTAATTCCATTTTAGTTGTCAGGTTTGGTTGGTCATTACTATTGTAAGAACGTAACAATCACATTGAAACACAATCATCTTATTACAACACCGAAGGAGGCTGTTTGGCCCATCATGTCCATGCTAGCTCCCAACATAACGACCCAATGAGTTCCATTCCTCTTCTCCGTATTTGCCCTGCTGTCCTGCAACTTATTCTCTCTCCTCTGACCTTGTTTGATTCTTTGTCACTTTACACTAGATGAAAATTTGCAGTAACCTGTTAACCTACGGATACATCTTTGTGATGTGTGGAGGAAACTAGAATAGCCATACGGTCACAGAGAGAACGTGCAAACTCCACACACACAGCACCACTGTCAAGTTCAAACCTGGGTCAACTGATCTGTGAGGCAGTAGCTCTGATTGCTAGCAAAAAAAAACATACTGCTGGAGGAACTGAACAGGTCAGGCAGCAGCTGTGGATGGTCGACATCTCGACCCAAAACATTGACCATCCTTCTGCCTCCGCAGATGCTGCTTGACCCTCGAAGTTCTTCCAGTGGTTTTTGCTCCAGATTACAGCATCTGCAATTGTCTCTAGCTCTAATTGCTATGCCACCATTCCATCCATTAATCCCACTGACCAAAAGCGGTCTTGTAACTGACCAATCACCTGTTTTACGTCCTTCCCCCCACTCCCCCCAGGTTCCCATCATTTCAAGTTTTCCCATTCTGCAGTAAGCATGATAAAATGATGATCTGGTGCTCAGCAACGAAGAACATGTCATAATATCAGGTGGCATAAAGGGTACATTTCATATATTTCTACTAAACACCTAATACTTAACATTACAATTTCAAATACACTTTATGCTATAATGAAGCTTTACTAAACATAGAACAGTACTGCACAGAACAGGCCCTTCAGCCCACATTGTTGTGCCGACATAGCTAATCCATCCTACCTAGAGATTGCCCAGATCCCTCCATTTTCCTCTCATTCATGTGCCCATCCAAGTCCCTCTTAAAAGTCCCCAAAGAGTTTGCCTCCACCACTCTATCAGGCAACACATTCCAGGCATCCAGCACTCTGAGTAAAAAAACTTACCCCTCGCGTCTCTTCTGAAACTATCCCCTCTCACCTTAAATGCATGCCCTCTGGTATTGGATTGCTCAGTAATGGGAAAGAGATTTGCTTGTCCACTCTATCTATGCCCCTCATAATTTTATACACTTCCAACAGATCACCCCTCAGCCTCCGCCACACCAGAGAAAAAAAAACTAAGTTTGTCCAGCCTTTCTTGATTGCACTTCCTTTTTACTCTTCCTTTTTCCATCAGTGCTGTGAGGTGCGACCACCATGCTTAAGCAGAGTTAGAATCATAATGCTCAGACCTTTTCTGATTGCTGAGATGCTCCTTACTAACATGCTCTGTATACCCAAGCTCAAGAAGGTGCTACCAAAGACCATGCTACCTGTATATCTGCAGAATTTAAGCGATGAGAGAACATGTGTGCTGTTGACTGAGTGGGGTGGAGGTCAAAGGGCAAGAAGTGGGAGTGCCTTGAGTGTAATTCCTGTTAAAGCCCATATCCCTCAAAGCCCTGCCCCTGCATGTACCTATGCAAGTGCTTCTTAAATGATACTACTGTACCTGCCTCAACCACTTCCTCTGGCAGCTCGTTCCATTTACTCACCTCTCTCTGCGTGAAAAAGTTGCCCTTCAAGTCCTTTTAAATCTTTCCCCTCTCACCCTAAATCTATGCCCCCCCTAGCTTTGGACTCCCCTACCCTGGGGAAAAGACTGCTCCTATCCACCTTATCTATGTCCCCCATGATTTTGTAAACTTCTGTAAGATCACCCCTCATTCTCCTATGCTCCAAGGAATAAAGACCTAGCCTGGCCAGCCTCTCCCTATAACTCGAGCCCTCTAGTCCTGGCAACATCCTCGTAAATCTGCTCTCCTGTACTCTTTCCAGTTTAACCACGTCTTTCCTGTAACAGGGTGACCAAAACTGTACACAGTACACCAAGTGCAGCCTCACCAACGACTTATACAACTGCAATATAATGTACCAACTCCTGTACTCATGGCCCTGACTGATGAAGGCCAGCGTGCTAAACACCTTTTTCACCACTCTGTCTATCTGTGATGCCCCTTTCAATGAACTATGCACTTGTACACCAAGGTCCCTTTGTTCCATTACACTCCATCGTGCCCTACCATTCATAGTAGAAGTCCTACACTGGCTTGACTTTCCAAAATGCATCATCTCACAGTTATCTGTACTGAAATCCATTTGCCACTCCTTGGCCCACTTCCCTAACTGATCAAGATCCCCCTGTAATCTATGATAACCTTCTTCACAATCAACAACTCCTCCCAATTTCATGTCATCTGCAAACTTACTGATCAAGCTGTGTGCATTCGCAATCAAATCATTTATATAAATAACGAAAAACAAGGGTCCCCACACCAACCCCTGCGGCACACCACTAGTCACCGACTTCCATTCCGAGAAAAAACCTTCAACCACCACCCTCTGCTTCCTACCTCCGAGCCAATTTTGAATCCACCTAACTAGCTCTCCCTGAATTCCATGGGATCTAACCTTCTAGACCAGCCTTGTGCGACCTTGTCGAAGGCCTTGCTGAAGTTCAAATAGACAACATCCATTGCCCTACCCTCATCTACCTTTTTGGTTACCTCTTCAAAACAACTCCAAAAGCTTCGTCAAGCATGACTTTCCACGCACAAAGCCATGCTGACTCCTCCTCATCAGACTCTGTCTATCCAAATATCGGTAGATCCTGTTCCACAGAATTCCCTCCAGTAACTTCCCCACTACTGACATTTGGCTGACCAGCCTGTAGTTCCCTGGCTCGTCCTTGCTACCTTTCTTGAACAATGGAACAACATTAGCCACCTTCCAGTCTTCGGGGACTTCACCAGTGGCTAATGGTGAAGCAAAGATCTCTGCAAGGGACTCTGCAATTTCTCCTCTAGCCTCCCACAAAGTCCTAGGATGCACTCGGTCAGGCCCTGGGGATTTATCCACCTTAATGCACTGTAAGGCTGCAAATATTTCCTCCCTGGTAATACAAATGTTCTCCAAAACATCTCCACTAGTTTCCCTTATCTCTTGAGCAACTATGATTTTATACTCAGTAAACACAGAGGAGAAATATTCATTAAAAATCCCACCCATCTCCTGCAGATCAAGACATAGGCAGCCCTGCTGATCTCTAAGGGGACCTACTCTCTCCCTAGCCACTCTTTTACTCTTGATGTAGCTGTAGAACCTCTTGGGATCTCCCTTAACCTTACCTGCTAGATCCATCTCATATCCTCTCTTTGCCCTCCTGATTTCCCTCGTAAGAGTATTCTTAATCTTTTTATAGTTATCAAGGGATTCAGTCGTCCCCAACCTCCTAAACTCAATGTTTGCCTCCTTTTTCTTGACCCGAGCCTCAATATCTCTTGTCAGCCAAGGTTCCCTAAACTTGCCAGGTTTACCCTTCACCCTAACAGGAACATGCTGCTCCTGGACTCTTTATATCACACTCTTAAAAGCCTCCCATTTGCCATTTGTCCCTTTCCCTTCGAAAAGGCTCACCCAATCGATCTTTGCTAGATCCTGCCTAATTCCCCCAAAATTAGCCCTGCTCCGGTTTAGCACCCTAACCCGTGGACCTGTCCTATCCTTTTCCATCACTATCTTAAAACTAATAGAATTATGGTACTGGAGCCAAAGTGCTTCCCTGACTGCCACTTCAGTTACCTGCCCTACCTCATTCCCTAAGAGTAGGGCCCTCTATTATCCTGTTCATCATCAACCTATTGAGTTATACTATTTATGTACAGCTGATCAGAGCTTGAAGATGGCTGTGATTTAAGGCATGGACCATCCACTATTGTCCCTGTGATTATCATCTGCTCTTGCTCACTTGGTGTGAATTATGAGTCAACATTTGACTTTTTTTTTCTATCTGGACCCACTAAAATGAGAGTATCTGAGCTGGTACACAGTCTTGCAATAGTCCTGTAAGAAATCAGTTCTTCCAAGGATTTATTGTGTTGGGGGGTCTGTTGAGCGCTCATGTACACATGAGTACTGTGGTGAGGAGGAAAGATCTGGATTACTACTGGCAGAATCAGAATGTTTCAACTTAATAGAGTCATAAAGTACTACAGCACAGAAACAGGCCCTTTGGCCCATCTAGTCCACGCCGACCTGATCTTCTGCCTATCCCATCAACCTGCACCTGGACCATATCCCTCCAAACTCCTCCCGTCCATGTACTTGTCCAAACCTCTATTAAATGTTACAATTGAACCTGCATCTACCACTTCCACTGGCAGCTTGTTCCACACTCGCACCACCCTCTGAGCGAAGAAGTCCCCCTCTGTGTTATATCAATGATTATCGTTCGCTCATTGCTGAATTCAAATCAGTGTGACTGAGTTTGTGAGGATATGGGTGGCTGATACTGAAATGTGGCACCAGGACAATCCCAATCTCTATGCCAGTAAGGAATGTCAAGATTTTGAGCACTTTCTTTGCAGTTGTCTTAAAAATCTTCAAAAGACTACCTCCAATCTATCCCTTCTTCCTAATTGTCTGCACTCTCCCCATGCATCAGGCAAGAGCATGAGCAAGGGTCTGGGATGGTCAGGGGCAGGGAAAGTGACTTTAGCCATCAATGTCACCCTTGCTCTGAGGTGCAGATAATCAGACCTGCTGGAGCCTGGGGATTGGGTACAGTTGAGAGTATTGACTGTAGACAATATTAGTTCTGTTTTTCTTCCCATTACATTTTGCGCAGGGATTTTGAGCCAGAAATAGGGTTGTACTTGCATCTTCACATGGATCTTCTATGGTTTTTGCACTGATTACTGTGGAACAATAAAATACATCCACTTTTACATGCGGTTCATCGACATCTAATTCCTTAGATTCAGATGAAAGGAATACTCTTTAGTACGAATGAGAATGACCCATTAATTCAACACTAACTATTTTCTGGAAAATTTTGCAGTTGGGATTCTATCAATGAAGAACCTCTGTAGCTTTGTTTTAAACGTCTTATTTGTCACTCTGCCCATCTCTGCTGTTCTGCCAAATATGCTGGATGTTAAGGAGTTTTCAATAATGACCCATATTTTGTGTTTGTGATTACAGTAAAACTGTTACCATTCTTTGTCATTTAAAAACTGAGGGGAACTTTGGGATTTCCATTAATGCATCATTTAACTAGAATTGAAAAAATCTGTTGAGTTGTTAAGAACTTAAGTATTTGCAAACAGGATTGCTATCAGATGGCGTTATGCTTTGTTGAAAAACCTAATATATAGTTCAGATGTATGTATATCATTATTATATGCAAATTTTCTGTGAATTCAGATTACTATACAGTAATGATCAATCAGCCCATGTTTATGATTTAGTTTCTTACCGTATTTTTGCATGAATCTCCATACTTAGCTGAAAATAAGTTGGAGACACAAGAAATTCTGCAGATGCTGGAATCTGGATCAACACACACAAAATGCTGGAGGAACTCAGCAGGTCAGGCAGCATCCATGGAGTCGACGTTCTGTGTTGAGAACTTTCATCAGAATTGGAAAAGAAGAGGGCAGAAGCGAGAATAAGAAGGTCGGAGGAGGGGGAGGAGCATACTCTGGCAGGTGATGGTTTCGACACGAAACGTCGACTGTTAATTTCCCTCCATAGATGCTGCCTGACCTGCTGAGTTCCTCCAGCACTTTGTGTGTGTTGCTGAAAATAAGTTGGAATGGTACGTAATTTTTCACCGGTCAAAATCATTTTTATTCACTCTGTACAATCTATGCTTTAAAGGCAGCTATTTAAAGTACAGTGGTATTGTTAAACATTAGGTCTGATAATTTTCTAAAGCATTGCAAAACTCAGCACAAAATTAGTAAATAGTTGTACTGTTTTGTCTAGATTCCAGGGAGATAGTTTAATGGAAGAATCTGATGATGGAACACAGATGTCGCATTCCCCTGAACAAGCAGTCCCTAACCTCTGTGCAGCTTGTAAGTAAGAACATTTCAATATTTTAAAAAAAATATAGGGGGTGAAATATGATAGTGGCCTTCTTCAATAAAGAACAAAATCTGAACCTGACTACAATACTAACTCAATATCCTGAGTGGGAAATGTCAGTGCATTTCAAATTACAAGGTAAAAAATAAATGTTGAAGTGGCACCTCAAGTCTATTTTGATCATGTTAAAATCGTGAGTTTATAGAATGTTGGATTCCACAGATCTTGCGATTTGAGATGATGGGCATGAATGAATGTATCATCAAAATCAACTCAATACCAGCAGATCCATTACTTCTTCAAAGTTTACATCCACTGAGATAGCAATGTTTAAACATTTAAATACATAAGATAGCCCCTCCAAAAGCTGCAGTTGGATGGGGAATATGTCCAAGTAAAGTGCCTGGGAACAGAGCCAGGACTGATAATTGGATTTGTGCATTTTTGGAGGTAAGAGCCTGATTTTCCTTGAAAGATGATTGCAATCCTCATTCTTTCAATGTTGCAGTGGGTCATCAGCTTAGATTATACCTTAAATCTATGGAGTGGGATTTAAACCCATGACCTTCTGACTCAGAGGTAAGATTGCTAAAGTAAGCCCCGCTGACACAACAGGAATTGAAATTAATTAAATAATGTAACTGTTGGAAGTATTCTAATGAGTTCTCTGTTTTATGCTCCAGCATGCTGAAACGTTCACTGTGACCATATAATTGCTATCCCTTGTGCCCAAGGATAAACATACGTATACAATTGCTAGAAAAACACTGTTGGATCTTGATGCTCAGTCACGCTGAACTGAACATCCAACTGGATCATCTATAGTGCAAATCAGTGACTTGTGTTAATACCTAGGACTAAAAAACTTCTAGTTTTCAGTAACTGCAACAAGGAAGTAGACCTAATTAGAAAGTGGCATATTGAACATAGAACATACAAATGGAATCCTTTAACCATTTGTCCTTAAGTTAAACTAAATTCAGGAGTATCAGAGGAAATATGAAAACTTTTCCTAGTGAAATCATGCAACTTTCTGCAACTCTACATTTTGATCAAAAAAAGAGCTTGTCTTATTATACATCAACTAATAATTTTTATGCATTTTCTTCAGTGCCTTTATATCCTTGCATTAAAATATGGAAACCAGATTGTGAAAAGTACTCTAAATATCATCTGTAGTGACTCACCGTCCGAGCAAGCGAACCGGCTTGGTGGTCGGGTCGCGTGTCATCGGAGTGGCGAGGCCCAAGATGGTGTTGGGCCTTTGTCTTCCCTGAGCAACGGGGAGAACCCAGGTGCGGGAAAAGTTTGATGACGTAGCGCATACGTCATTTCCGTTTTTGGTGGGCGGGAACCGTTCCTCTTAAAAGGGCTGCGCAAGGCGGGAAAATAAATCAGTTTTTATTCTGCAGCCCACCGACTAGTGTCTTGCTTTCACGTTGCGGTAGCAGGCGCTACATTGGTGACCCCGACGGTCCAAACGGATTTTGGACCCGCACAATGGACGACAATGCAAGTGGCACTCAAGCTGCCCACCTTTTGGACACTTCGGCCCAGCGTCTGGTTCGACCAGGCTGAAGCACATTTCCAACTACGGCAGATCACCTCTGACTCCACGAAGTACTACCATGTGGTCAGCTCTCTGGACCAGGAGACAGCCGCCCAGGTCGGAGACTTCATCCAGTCTCCTCCAGAGGAGAATAAGTACCTGGCTTTCAAAGACCTTCTTATTCAGACCTTCGGTCTCTCCCATCGTGAGCGCACTGCCCGCCTGCTTCATCTCGACGGCCTGGGGGACAGATCCCCATCGGCCCTAATGAACGAGATGCTGGCCTTGGCTGAGGGACACAAGCCTTGCCTAATGTTCGAACTGGCCTTCCTCGAACAACTACCCGATGACATTCACCTGCTGTTGGCTGATGCCAATTTCAGAAACCCACGTGAGGTAGCTGCCCGGGCAGATGTCCTGTGGAAGGCCAAACGTGAGAGCGGGTCATCCGTCGGCCAAATTGCCAGGCCGCGAGCCCAACGCCTACCTAAACCAGTCCCAGCAACCGTGTGACCACACCCCAGAAACACAGACGACGACACTGGCGACCAGCTGTGTTTCTACCATCAGAGCTGGGGCGCGGAGGCCCGTTGATGCCGCCCACCCTGCAAGTTTCAGGGAAATGCCAGGGCCACCCTTCGCTGATGGCTACGGCGGCTGGCCGCCAACGCAGCCTCCTATTCGTTCGGGACAAGCAGTCCGGGCATCGTTTCCTTGTCGATACTGGAGCAGAGGTCAGTATTTTGCCCCTGACTGGCCGCGACACTCGTAACAGGCAACAAGGTCCTGTACTCAATGCCGCAAATGGCACAATGATACGGCCTTTCGGTACCCATACAGTTCAATTACAATTCGGCGACAGCCGTTTTACCTGGAACTTTACCCTTGCCACCGTCGCCCGGCTACTCCTGGGAGCAGATTTCCTTTGGGCCCACAGCCTGTTAGTCGACCTGCAATGGAAGCGGCTAGTGCACTCCAGAACTTTCCAAACCTACCCCCTGGGAGAAGCCAGACTACCAGCCCCGCGCCTGGACCCCGTTTCCCTGTCTGGCAACGAGTTCACCAAGCTCCTAGCTGAGTTCCCATCAGTTTTGGCACCTCAGTTTACAAATTTGATGCCCAAACACGGGGTGCAGCACCACATCATTACCACAGAGCCACCCCTTCATGCCCGAGCACGACGACTACCTCCAGACAAGTTCCGCCTAGCAAAGGAAGAGTTCCGCCGCATGGAGGAGCTTGGGGATCGTTCGCAGGTCAGACAGCCCCTGGGCCTCCCCCCTGCACATGGTCCCCAAAGCCACGGGCGGGTGGAGGCCCTGCGGCAACTACGGCAGGCTGAATGATGCCACCACCCCAGACTGCTACCCCATCCCTCACATCCAGGACTTCGCGGCGAACCTACACGGGGCCCACATCTTCTCCAAGGTGGACCTCGTCCGGGGGTACCACCAAATCCCGGTCCACCCTGACGACGTCCCCAAAACTGCACTTATCACTCCATTTGGCCTCTTCGAATGCCGTTCGGCCTTAAGAACACCGCGCAGACTTTCCAGCGGCTGATGGACGCGGTATGCCGAGATCTGGACTTCGTGTTCATTTACTTAGATGACATACTAATCACCAGCTGTGACTGCCAAGAACACCTTTCCCACCTCCGCCAACTGTACTCCCGTCTCCGTGATTTCGGCCTCACTATCAACCCGGCCAAGTGCCAATTCGGACTTGACTCTATCGATTTCCTCGGCCACAGAATCACCAGTGAAGGAGCAACACCCCTACCCGCCAAGGTAGACGCTATCTGCCATTTTGCCCGTCCCAATATGGTCAAAGGCCTGCAGGAATTCCTGGGGATGGTCAACTTTTACCATCGGTTCATCCCTGCAGCAGCCCGTATCATGCACCCTTTGTTCTCGCTGATGTCTGGCAAGGGCAAGGACATCGCCTGGAACGATGAGGCTGCAGCTGACTTCATTAAGGCCAAGGACGCCCTGGCAGATGCCGTGATGCTGGTACACGCTAGGACAGACGTCCCAACCACCCTCAGGGTGGACGCATCCAACACCGCAGTTGGTGGAGTACTGGAACAACTAATCGAAGGCTGTTGGCAACCCTTGGCATTTTTCAACAGGCACTTTAGACCACCCGAACTGAAATACAGCGCTTTTGATTGGGAACTTGTAGCGCTGTACCTGGTGGTCAGGCATTTCCGGTACTTTTTAGAAGGCAGGCCTTTCACTGCTTTCACTGACCATAAGCCTTTGTCCTTTGCCTTCTCCAAGGCCTCTGATCCCTGGTCAGCTCGTCGGCAGCGACATTTGTCCTACATTTCCGTATTCACAACGGATATCCAACATGTCTCCGGAAAGGATAATGTCGTTGCTGACGCGCTTTCCAGACCCACCATCCACAGCCTGTCCCTGGGTGTTGACTATACGGCCCTGGTTGACGCACAGCAAGCCGACGACGAGCTGCCCAGCTACAGAACCGCAATCTCGGGCCTGCAGCTCCAAGATTTCTTAGTCGGTCCAGGTCAGCGGACCCTCCTTTGCGACATCGCAGCAGGTCAACCCTGCCCTATAGTTCCTGCAGCCTGGCGGAAACGCGTTTTCGACTCGGTACATGGGTTGGCGCACCCGTCCATCAGATCAACTGTTCGACTGGTCGCCAGCAAGTTCGTCTGGCATGGCCTGCGCAAACAGGTCAATGAGTGGGCCAGGACTTGTTCGCACTGCCAGACATCAAAAATCTAATGACACACCAAGGTCCTGCCACAGCAGTTCGAGCCTACCCGTAGAAGGTTTGACCACATCCACATCGACCTCGTTGGTCCTCTGCCAGTTTCAAGAGGAGCCCGGTACCTTCTTACCATCGTGGACCGGTTCACGGGGTGGCCAGAGGCAACCCCTCTGTCCGACATCACGGCTGATTCCTGCGCCCGGGCGCTGCTCGCAACTTGGATCTCACGTTTTGGTGTTCCAGCCCACATCACTTCAGACGGGCACCCAGTTTACCTCCAGCCTCTGGTCTGCATTAGCGAACATGCTAGGGACGCAGCTGCACACCACCACGGCCTACCACCCTCAATCAAACAGGTTGGTGGAACATTTCCACCGCCATCTAAAATCAGCCCTGATAGCCCGCCTGAAGGGTCCTAACTGGGTCGACGAACTGCCTTGGGTCCTGCTCGGCATACGCACTGCCCCCAAGGAAGATCTCCACGCTTCGTCAGCTGAACTCGTGTACAGGGAGCCACTGATCGTCCCAGGGGATTTCATACCCGCCCTTCGGGGCCAAGAGGAACAACCCACAGCAGTCCTGGAAAGACTGCGCGAGAGGCTTGGCAGCTTGGCACCGATTCCCACTTTGTGGCATGGTCAAACCCCATCCTGTGAACCCAAGGAACTACGAGACTGTAAGTTCGTTTTCGTCCGCAGGGGCACACCCCGAGCACCGTTGTAATGACCATACAAGGGGCCGTTCCGGGTCATCAGGAATAATGGTTCCACCTTTATTTTGGACATTGAGGGCAAGGAAGAGGTCTTCATGACGGACCGCCTCAAACCGGCCCATTTAGATCTACAACAACTGGTCGAGGTCCCAACACTGCGATGCAGAGGCTGACCTCCTAAACAACGGCTAGCACAGCCCGTGAACCTTGGGGACCGTATTGCCGGTTCTGGGGGTTGGGGTTTGTGTAGTGACTCACCGTCTGAGCAAGCAAACCGGCTTGGTGGTCAGGTCGCGCGTTGTCGGAGCGGCGAGGCCCAAGATGGTGTTGGGCCTTCGTCTTCCCTGAGCGACGGGGAGAACCCATGCGCGGGAAAAGTTTGATGACGTAGCGCATACGTCATTTCTGCTTTCGGTGGGCGGGGACCTTTCCTCTTAAAAGGCCCGCGCAAGGCGGGAAAATAAATCAGTTTTTGTTCTGTAGCCCACCGACTAGTGTCTTGCTTTCACATCGCGGTAGCAGCCGCTACACATCCAACCAAACCTTTGCATGTTTATCATAACATTCATGCTTTTGAGTATGGAATGAATTGACTTTCTTGACCTGTGCTGCTATTTTTAAGGAGTTGTGTATTTGAGCCTAGACGTTGCTTTGTGCCTTTTTCCCTTTATTTCCAATGAGTAGTTGCCTTCTTATTCTCCCTATATAAAAAAATGCATACCATGATCTTTCCTGATATTGAAATTCATTTGCCGTTAACATGTTCATTCTGCACATATATTTTAATCTTGTAATTGAAGTTTGTTATTTGTAGTTAATTTCCTTACTATTGACTGTAAGTCCATAAATTTGTAAATTTTGGATTTCTGTTTCTGATTCTCAAGTAAATGGGTTTCTTCCCTACCTAACCTGCTGTCGAACAGAACAGTTCATTGAGGATGCTCTACCTCTGGCAAACATTATGGTGTATTCCCCATGATAGCATCAATTATTAACTGAAGGGAAGAATATCTGAACATATTTCCACTCCTCCATTGCCAAAGCTTCTTCCTGTTGAGGCAGTTTAGCTTCAATTGTCTTTAAAGATCCTGAAATGGATCAGGTTAATTTCCCTGCATGTCTTCACCCTTGGAGCTGTCTCATTGTGTATGTCCAGAAACAGGCCATGTTTTACTGGGAAGGCTTGTCCTGGGCACCCAGCGAGCAATATTCCAAGACAATGAAATTGTAGCCCAGGAGCTCCAGTTCTCATCTCCTTGTCCACCCACCTCCGGCACACATACCCTGTCCTAAGAATCAAATGCATGAAACCCTAGGGCAACTTAAAAATAATCCCTATCTGACAAATTGGATCTCCATATTTTTCCTAAGCCCTGTGCACCTGATGAACTGACTACTTCCTTAACCAAAGAAACAGGGAAACCTCACTTTCTTTCCTCATAATTATCAGTGTTTAGCTCACTTCTTACCCTAAGATAGCTGCCAGCTGCTCTTTCAGAAATACATGTGACACAAGAGTTTCAGATTTCAGCACTGGCAGCAGTTGAAATCAGTGTCAGCATGTCCATCTGGTTGCTGCCACTAGCCACAGCTGCCCCAGTGCAGCTCTGGTGACCTGCTATAAGTCTCTCAGCTCTCAGGCTGGGATGTCACCCAGTGAGTTTAACCTGGCAGAAGCACAGTTCAAATGAGTGAGAAAAGTTGGCTACTGGGAAAAAGTCAGTAGCTTTTTAAAAATAATTTATTTAAGTTAGTTTCCATATTTTAATTGATTTGTTGTGTGTGGTTTAGCAAGTATATGTTGTTTAAGAAATCTTTATTTCTTAATTTGCTCTAAGTGTTACTGAATGTTTGAATGTCAAAGATACGTTCAAATGATCCCACTGCTGACAGTTTTGACAGTCTGTGAGACTCAGCAATTGTCACAGTGCTTCTGTGAGTTTAATGGACTGCCTTTGCTGCTCTCAGCCATAACAAATTGCAGGGAGCTAGGCCCCCAGCAGAAGACTGTGCTGGGGAACACACTGGAATAAACAGTATGACCCTGGGGTAGGCGGACAACAATCTGCCGCATATATTCTTAAAGGAGTAATGTCACTGTAGATTGCAGCCATTATCCACAACCTCAACAACATTAATTTTTACCCAGTCAGTTTGGAAGACTATCAGTCTTTGTGAAATTGAAAGGTAACTTGAAAGGTACAGATCACTTTGATGTTTTAATTTTAACCATCCCTTTAAATACATGTAGATCTGAACATTAAATTTAAAGTGTTACAAAAGGAAAAATATTGGAAATCTGAATTGCAGACAGAAAATGCTGGAAATATTTAGTAGGTTAGGCAGTTATCTGACTTGCTTAATATTTTCTGCATTTTGTGTGTGTGTGTGTGTATATATATATATATGTATATATATATATATATATATATATATATATACACATAGTATTTTTTTTATTATTATTACTGTTACATGTACTGAGGTACAGAGAAAAACTTGCCTTGCATACCATCCATACAGATCAATTCATTGCAACAGTGCATTGAGTTAGTACAAGGAAAAACAATAACAGAATGCAGAATAAAGTGTTGCAGTTACAGAAAAAGTGCAGTGCAGGTAGGCAATAAGGTGCAATGCCATAACGAGGTAGATTGTGAGGTCAAGAGTCCTTTTTATCATGCTAGGGGACCGTTTAATAGTCTTATAACAGTGAGATAGAAGCTGTCCTTGAGCCTGGTGGTATGTGCTTTCAGGCTTTTATATCTTCAGCCTGATGGGGAGAAGAGAGAATGTCCAGGGTGGGTGGGGTCTTTGATTATGCTGGCTGCTTTACTGAGGCAGCACAAAGTGCAGACCATGGAGGAGAGGCTCATTCCTGTGATGTGCTGAGCTGTGTCCACAACTCTCTGAAGTTTCTTGCAGTCACGAGAAGAGCAGTTGCCATACCAAACCGTGGTGCATCCAGATAGGATGCTTTCTATGGTGCATTGACAAAATTTGGTGAGGGTCAAAGGGGACATGCCAAATTTCTTTAGCCTCCTGAGGATATAGAGGCACTGGTGAGCTTTTTTGGCCGTGGCATCTATGTGGTTGGACCAGGACAGGGTATTGGTGATGGTCACTCCTAGGAACTTGAAGCTCTCAACCCTCTCGACATCAGCACCATTGATGTTAGCAGGAGCCTGTGCACTGCTCCCCTTCCTGAAGTCAACGATCAGCTGTTTTGTTTTGCTGACATTGAGGCAAAGGTTGTTGTCATGATACCATGTCACTAGGCTCCCTATCTTCTTCCTGTACTCTGACTCATCATTATTTGAGATAAGGCCCACTACAGTGGTATCATCTGAAAACTTGTAGATGGAGTTAGCGCAGAATCTGGTCACGCAGTCATGAGTGTATAGGGAGTAGAGTAGGGGACTAAGTATGCAGCCTTGTGGGGCACCAGTGCAGAGAATAATTGTGGTGGAGGTGTTGCTGCCTATTCTCATTGATTGTGGTCTGTTGGTCAGGAAGTCAAGGATCCAGTTGCATAAGGAAGTGTTGATTCCCAGGTCTAGGAGTTTGAAGATGAGTTTGCTTGGAATTATAGTATTGAAGGTGGAGCTGTAGTCAATAAACAATAGTCTAAAGTAGGTGTCGTTACTGTCCAGATGCTCCACTGTTATATTTGCTTCATGGTATAGTTGGGGTTGAAATGGGTCAACATTAGTAGTGTGAAATGGACAACAGCGAATCAGCAGGTGGTTTTACATCATGCATCAACAATTTATTTCCGTTTGGAAAACAATAGGTGGAAAAAAATAAATGAGATGTAAAGCTGACTCTGATTTCTGTTTGTATATTTTACATTACTGGTATTGATCAATATCACTGATCATTACTCGACTCTTAAAATAGAAACAGTGAGTATATTATTGTATTAGAAAGATCAGCTATTATATTGGAAGTTAAAATGTGCTGAAATTGGACAAAAAAATAGAAACATTATGAATATATTTTATGAAAGATTACCTCAGGTAAATTAGATTGAATGGGGGTGATTTTCAGGTTCTGAAATAAGTTAGTTAATTCACATCCAAACAGAATAGTAAAGGAACAATAGGACAACTCTCTCACGTCAGTACATCGGCAATTTTTTTAATGATTTGAAGGTGCTGGTACTAATTTGTATTGCTTGTAAACATAGTTATTGACATATTGGTGTGCTTTGTTGGTTGAAGATTACCTTGGTATATTGTGATTGGGGTAGTTCCAATGAACCATCTGTCATTTTACTCAGGCCATTCCATATCACAACTGTGTTACAGGTTTGCTCTGGTAAAAGGAGGGTCTGAGGCACCTAACATTTGCTAGAGAAAGAAAAGTAAATGAACCACATGGACATTTGAAAGATGGCACAAGCAGAACTGGAAAAGAGTGATTTCTAAAGTCAATTGTGAAATATTTTCAAAAGAATCCACTTGCGTCTTATATATTTAACCCAAATATTTATGATCATACTTTGAGATTAATTATTGCAAAAAGTTAATGTGATTTCTAGAAATGAGTTATGTATTCTCTTGGAACAGCTCCATTGCTGGGGGAGGAACGAGTGGTGCAAGATGAAGAAGAATTTGAGAGTGCTTCTCAAGTGTCAGGGGCTGTAAGTAGATTTAATTACAGACAGCTTGTCTGTTGCAACTGATGATCTGTTGTGATAAACCTTCTTGGAAAATCTATTACCAGTCTGAAGTTTTGTTTGAATATTTGGTTAAATTTTATTGCAGTATTATGCAAGCCTAAAGGGGAAAACTTGAATAGATTTCTGCACGATAAAATCAGTGATATCTGCAGACTACTTGTTGAAAATGGCTTACTTACAGGAAACTGATAAGGAAGTTCCAAAATCTTTTGAAGACTGATTATCTTCTGTCATATTCCTTTTTCGCTGTCTAAGCATTCTTATGTTTAGATATTTAGTTTGTTAATAGAAATGTGTAGCAGTTTTCACCAATATATTCTGTACCATTAGTAATTAGATTTCTTGTAGTATTGTGTTAGCACTCAATGACTTAATTTTGATTTTGTTTCTAATTTTACTGCAAAAAGTAAACAGTAGAGTATCACCTTCCATCCATAAAGCATGTTTCATATTCTCAGAGCATTCTAAAGCAGTTCATAGTCAATTTTTTTAAGACCAGTTACTTCCCCTACTCCCATTATAGTGTTAGCAAACATGGTAATCAATTTGTAAGTGGCAGGGTCCCACAAATAATTGATATAATTGATAATATAATCTATTTTAATATGGCAGAGATAAATTTTGGCCTGAAAGAAAAGATGTTACTAAAGGGCCTCTGTAGTGCATGATTTAGTAGGAAACCCAGGTACAGGGAGTTACATTATCAGGGACAACAGAAAATTGATAGTGTTTTGTGTAACTGGAGAGGAAAAAGATTTTTAAGTGATTTATTGATCAATCACTTGAAGGCTTCCAGTAAACAAGGATTATCAGATAAATGTGGAATTTATTTTTAATAAAAAATAATGAATACTGTTGGCACGGCTGCATTTGAAATTTTAGAGTAAATTGGGCAATCTACATCCACAGCCACTGTCATAAAATTGTAGTCCAGTCTGTGTTCTATTTGAGTTCTATCAGTAGGAGTGTTAAGTTATCAAGTTACCCCTATTTTCTCTACTTCTGAGCATTTTACCTTTAAAAGGCTTCTGGCACATTTAAAAGAGATCCAAGAAAAGCAACATAAATAGTTTCAAGATGTTGCTTTTCAAGTTATGAGGAGAGAGAGATGTAGAACTAAGGTTGTTTTCATGAAAGAAATTTGGGAGAGGGGTGTGATGCAGTGAGGAGCCTAAATGATTGGACAAGTGTTGGCTATTCAAAAAAAAAGTCATAGACATGTAGAATTATAGGAAAATACAACACTGAAAGAACCCATTTGATCAATCAGGCTCTTGCTGGTTGAAAGACCTATTCAATCACTATTGCTTCTCTGCTCTTTCTGCTATAGCTCTCTAATTGTTTACACATCAGTTATTTATCCAATTGCCCTTTTAGTTATCACTGAAACAGGCCACATTGGACTAAGTTGGACACAGGCAGTAATTGTGATCATAACAATATGCTTCATGCACATTTTCATGCCACCTCTGGTTCTTTTGCCAATTACTTCAAACCTCCATCCATTGTTTATTAACCTTTTGCTACTAGAACCAGCAAGGCAGAAATTAGTTTTTGATTCATAACTGTTAAAGCATCTGAGAGTGTTGGCTGTTTGTATTCATGCCTACACAACTGATTCCACAGTGGAACCAAACCAGTGAACATAACTACAACTGATAACTGATGCCCTCGTACTCATTTAATATTAGCCACCAGAGATGTGAATTATTTTAGTACTTTATGTGATAGCAATGTGATTACCTGATTTTTAATAATGTTATTTGAGACATAAGTATTGTCTTTCCCACCAGGGATAGCTCTCCAACTCTTCTTTAAAATATTATCATGGGAACTTTTATGTTCACCTGTGCAGATGGACAGTGCAGCACTCCCTTATGTCAGTCGAGTGCTTACTGTTCAGAATTCATTCTAGAGTGGACAAGTTCACAAACTTCTGATTCAAGGGGAAGATTGCTGCTAGCCAAACCACATGTAATGTTGTTATCTCTTCCTTTGCACTCCCTTTGTCTTTTTTATTTGATTTTTTTAACTTCAACTCTGACTTCTTGCCTTCAGTTTTGTTCTCTGCTGAACAAGGAACTTTACTTTTATCTTAGCCCATTTTTTCTGTTTCATTTGACTCTTCACATATTTAGTCATCCATGAACCTCATCTTTTCCCCTCACTGATATACAGTATATTTGGTCTGCACCTGAACTATTTCCATTGTTTACTTACAGTTTCACCTGCAAATGTTTGATACCATCTGTGACAGATCCCTTTACAACTCTCTGAAATTAGCTGTCGTTCAATATAAGAATGACAAATGATAGTACAGGCAAAAATGATCAATATGCAGTGCTTAGAGCATGAACATGTCATCTGTGAAAATTAACTAAACAGAGCTGAATAAACAAGATCTGAGAGTAGGTAGATATTCTGGAATTTTACTCAAGGCTATCAAAAATTCAATTTACTAAATTGTCCCTCAGGCAATTACATTTACCGAGTGCGATCTATGTGAGGAATGCATTATAAATAACCATGGTCTTGAACTGAATAAATAGCCTCTCATGCTTTAACTTTTGAAAGTGAGGTTCACCACATTGTAAAGTTAAACCACTATACATGTGGGTTGTCATATACTTAAGGTAGCTAAGAGAGTTGATCAGATGGGATCTTTCCCTTCTGAATCCAGACTGACGGCTATTAACCAGATTGTTGTTGTACATTTGATCCTCTTGCCACTATTATTTCATATCTAAGTGAAAGTTTTAACTGGTGAGCAATAGGCTAAACAGAAAATTCCTAAATCTAAATCACTCTCAATTAAGAATATTAGATTCATTTTCAAAATCTCTGATGTGAATGCAAAATGTATGATCTGAGTATCCATGGCAGGATGCAGGTAAACTTTAACAGGGCACTCTTTGCCTTGTTCCTACTTATTTTATTTCCACCTAGTTTTCCCCATTTTTTTCTTTTAGAGGCTTATTTTGTATTGGATCTAATTCAGAAGACACAATGAACTTCACTGGGTTATTTGCAAAATCAAACTAAAACAGAAATTGCTGGAAGAACTCAGCCATTCAAGCAGTCCCTTCTCAGTTCCTGAATCCTGATCAGTTCTGGAGAAGGTTCCCTGACCTGAAAGATTAACTGGTTACTCTTTCACACAGATGCTGCTTTCTTCCAGCATTTACTGTTTTTGTTTCAGATTTCAGCATCTTCAATTTTGTATTTTTTTTATTGAGGTATTAGTGCTTAATAGAAAAGATTTACGCTTAAAGAAAACATGCTTACCATTCAGGGGGTGATTTAGAACAAGAATTTTACTTTGGAGGTGAGTTCAATCTGAAGACTGCCCTGTCTCCAAAGATACTTGATCGATTCAGAAAGTGAAATCCTATTTTCAGTTTTATTTTTGGGATGTTTGTGATGTGGCAATAATGTTGTTTATTACCCTTTCCTAATTTCCCATGAGAAGGTGATGGCGAATTAACTTCTTGAATGGCTGGAGACCATGTGGTGAAGGCTGTTCCTCGGTGGTGTCCTGTACAAATAGTGGATGGATTTATTGCTTAAAGCGGCAGGTGGAATGTTAGTCAAGCAGACTGTTCTGTCGTAGATAATGTGAAATTTCTTGAATGTTTATGCAACTCCCTTCAACTAAACACATGGAGACTATTCCATAACACTCCTGATTTGTATTTTACAGGTGGTTGAAAGGCATTGTTCAAGTGAGTCATTCATTGCGCAGCCTTTGACCTGCCCTTGTAATAGTGACATTGATGTTTCATTTTTTGGTTAATGGTAACATCCAGGACATTGATTAGGGAGGTAATGCCACTGAATGTCAAGGGATTGTTGGTATACCATCTGTAATTAAAATTGCTTGAAGAATTGCAAATAAAGCTGAACACTCTGCAATTATCAGCCAGTAGTTTTGCTAAAGCAGTGACTTCTCTTGGCATGCTAACTATTAAATGCTGGTGGGGAGGAAGAGAACAGTGATGATCATGCAAAGTGGTGGGCGGAGTAAATGATAATATGGGTGTGAAGTCCCGGGTGTTGGCAGACTGTATTGTGAATATAGATACATCTTGTGTATGGTTTTATGATTATTTATCACCTTAACCACAAGCACAGTGATGCTACAGGTAGAGCAGCTGTCTCAAAGCCTTCAATGAGACTGTTCCTAATCTGACCTCCAATGATGGCTGTGACGAGTTTGCACAATCTCCATGTGACCACTTGGCTTTCCCCAGCCTGCTCAAGTCTCCTTCCACATTCTAATACCTGCTGGTTGGTAGCTTAATAGGCTGTATAATTTGACCCCAGTATAAATGTGTGGCAGGAGAATCAAGAGGGTGTTTATGTGCATGTGTGAGAGAATAGGTTACAGGGAAATAAGTGGAGGAATGGGATAGGTGGGATTGCTTTGATAGCTGGCATATACGATACAACAAATGGTCTCCTACGTTGGAAGGAAATGTAAAAATATGAAATATCAAGCACAATAGAACATGTGACCACTCAGCTATAAGATTATCTCAGTGATTGTTATGACGTTCAAGCCAGACTCCCTGAATATGCAATGCAAGCTACTTTTGCAAAGTTGAGTTACATTTTTGGATGGCTAGGTCAAGGCTGTGCAGCTCTTTTAGAGAGGAACCAACAGTCACCAACTTCAAGGACGCTCGTGAACCTAACACATTGACAAATCTAGACCATGCTGAGATTTGCAGCAAATGTGTTATCTTGGACACTGCAAGGAAAATAAATTCACAATTCTGGAACAAATGTAATACAAATGTAATTATGGAAGTTGGAGAAACAAAGAGGGAACACTTGTTGGAGCACAGCAAGAAATGGAGAAATGCCTCTGATATCTACAAGACAATGGGGTAGAAGCAACTGATGGATTGATTCCACACTGATCTATTTTTCTTTTCCTTTTCTTTTCCTTTTTCTTTTTCTTTTTATTTTCTTTTTCTTTTGTTTTTGTATGGCCTGCTGGGCATGTCGCACATTACACAGACAAAGCAACAAAATCTGTTCTTGATTTCTACATTAACTGCTACATTAGGTCTGGTTAGGGGTTCTGGACCTGAAATGTTAACTCTTGTTAAAAATGTTCTGGACCTGCTGGGTGTTGACAGCATTTTCTGTTTTTATTTCAGATTTCCAGCATCTGCAGAATTTTTTAAATTTTCATTTGCTGTTGAAGGGCATGTGAGAGAGAATAGAATTCCATGAAAATAAGCAGTGGCCCTAATAGAACCATAAACAGAAAACACTGGAAATACTCAATAGATTAGGCAGTATCTGTGGAGGGGAACACAGAATTAATGTTTCAGAATGTGTTAATTAAAATAGGGCCAAAGTGAGCTGGTGAATTTCATTGTGTGGATGGTACACGCAGAAGCCACAACGTGCTGATGGTGGATGGAAGGTAGTGGATGGGGTGCCAGTTAAGCAGGTTATTTTGTCCTGGATAATGTCGAGCTGCTTGAATGATTTTTCAACTGCATTTAACAAGGCAAGTGGAAACTATACCAGAATACTTCTGAGTTACATCTTCCGGAATTGTTTGCAGATCTTGTTCTTTTTCAGACATATACTGAGAGGAATTGAGTAGTAGTAGTCTTGGAAGTCAATGTCAGGAATCTTGCTCCAAGATTGATGATGCAATGCAGGTAAAAATAGAGTAACTGAGTCATTGAAGATTCTGAGTGCATTCTTCAAATTGGTGTATCTCACCAATTCCACCATTAGCCTCATCTAGAGTCATAGAGTACTACAGCACAGAAACAGGCCCTTCATCATATCTAGTCCATGCCGATCTGATTTTCTGCCTAGTCCCATCTACCTGCACCTGGACCATTTCCCTCCAAATCTCTCCCATCCATGTACCTATCCAAACCTCTCTTAAATGTTACAATTGAACCTGCATCTACCACTTCTGCTGGCAGCTCATTCCACACTCACACCACCCTCTGAGTGAAGAAGTTCTCCCTCAGATTCCCCTTGTACATTTCACCTTTCACTCTAAACCTATGTCCTCTAGTTCTAGTCTCACCCAACCTTCAGGGAAAAAGCCTGCATACATTCACCCTATCTATACCCCTCATAATTTTGTATACCTCCATAAGATCTCCCCTCATTCTCCTGCACTTCAGGAATAGAATCTAGTGTTCTATTCACTGCAACATTACTACTCTCAACAATCTTTTCAATCAGAACTCAGCCCTTCGAATCCTTACCTCACGCTCATGTAATTAGAAGTGTTGCCAACCTCACCCATAACTCAGCCCACACAACATGAGAATTATCCACCCATGACAGTAACATCATGCAGACATATTGCAGACACTCACTAACGAGCTCTTTCTTGCAGGAGAAGGTGGCACACAGATAGAGTGAAGAAGTGATTCACCAGGATATTGCCTGGAATGTAGTTATAAGGAGAGATTGGATAGCCTGGGTTTATTCTCACTGGGACATAAGAGGCTGAGGGGTGACTTTATACAAGTTTATAAAATTATGAGAGGCATAGATCAGATAGTCAGAATCTTTTTCCCAGGGAAAGGGAGTCTAGAATTAAAGAGCATAGGTTTAAGGTGAAAGGGGAGAAATCTGAGAGGTAGGTTTTTCATGCAGAGGGTGGTGAATATCTGGAATGAGCTGCCAGAGAAGCTGGTGGAGGCAGATGCCTTTGCAATGTTTAAAAGACATTTGGACGGATACTTTGATAGGAAAGGCATAGTGGGATATGGGCCTAATGTGGGCAAATGGGATTAGCGAAGATAGGCATCATGGTCTGCATGGATGAGGTGGGCCAAAAGGGCCCATTTCTGTGCTGCAGTTTTCTATAATTCTATGACAACAGGAGGTGGTGGAAAGACTGGAGGGAGATGAGCATGTCAGTTCGTCTTAACCTGATGGAGCAGGTCCTCATGGGAAAGGACACTGTGGCTATTGCTGGAGGGAATGATAAAGTTAGCATATGCTTAACTAATCTTCCTTCCCACATATCACCCCTCACTCACTTCAGGACACATGAATGAGAAGAAAATAGAGGGATATGGGCATTCTGTAGGCAGGAGGGAATAGCTATGTCGGCACAACATTGTGGGCCAAAGGGCCTGTTTTGTGCTGTACTGTTCTATGTTCAGGAAATGTGCCCTCACCCCCCCCCCCACCCAGTGTGGTTAACAGAGCCCTCACCCACATCTCCTCCATTTCTTGCACTTCTACTCTTACCCCACTTCCCCCCAGACAGAACAGGATAGAGTTCCCTTGGTCCTTATCTTTTACCCCACTAGCCTATGCATCCAGAATATCATCCTTCAACATTTCCACCAGCTACAATGTGATCCCACCACCAGTCACATCTTCCCCTCCCCACCCCTTTCTGATTTCTGCAGAGACCACTCTCTCTGTGAGTCCCTGGTTTGCTCATCCCTCCCCCTCCCCAGGCACTTTCCCCTGCAACCATGGGAGGTGTAATACTTGTCCCTACACCTCCTCCCTCTCAACCATCCAGGGACCTAAACAGCACTTCAAGCTAAGGCAAAGATTAACATGCACCTCCTCCAACTTTTCTTTCATTACATTTGGTGCTCTTGATGTGACCGCCTTTACATTGGTGAGACCAAGTGCAGTCTAGGATTGGCAGATTGAGCCATTGAATTCCTCCAGGAAGTTGACATTATGTTCAGCATTATGAAGTAAAAACAAGTCAAGTAGAGTGGGCTGTGTGAAAATGGCAGCACTAATATCAAATCTCATTGATTAGCACCATGACCTTCGCACTCTGCATGTTATCTGCAGTTATCAGGTACATGCGCACACTTCCTTGACCACTGTGGCACCCTGGACATTACCTGTTGAAATTTGTGTTTATATCTGGCACCTAAACAATGGATACTATGGTGCCTATTTAACTGCCTTCTTCCTTAGCTATGGGACAGACAACAGAAGGAAAGAAGAAGGGCTTGCATTTATCTAATGTCTTTTGTAACCTTAGAACATGGTAAAGTGCTCTACAGTCAATGAATTACATTTGAAGAATAGTCACTGTTACAATGGAAGGAATACAATGTTTAATTTTGTACCTGGCAAACTCTCACAAGCAGCATAATAAATAATAATGCCAGATAGTGAAAATCAGAAAAACTGCAGATGCTGGAAATCTAAAATAAAAACAGAAAATGCTGGAAATGCTCAGCAGGTCAGGCCTTATTTGTAGGAAGGAAAACAAAATTAACTGGTCCTTTATCAGAACTGGGAGAGACAAAAGAAGCTTCTGTCAGGAGGGTGGGGGAGGGGAGATGTCTCTGATAGGATAATCTGTTGCTATAGAGTAATCTATTGCCAGATCATTTGTTTAACTAACATTAAGGGATTGAGGAGTACTTGACTTTTGGTTTTATATTAATTGTTTAGCCTAAAAGGGTCTGTTGATTGGATGAGATTAAACCAACAGAATTGGGAGGCAGTTTGTATGAAACATAAACACTGGTTGGGCCAGGAAATTCTATGTGGGAAAAAAAACTTGATCAATGTAATCTGGTATCTTTTGGCAGATTGCCCATAATCTCTGAATACAGACCAGTAGGTCAATGCATACTGGTGCCTCTAGGCAGATGCAAAATCTCTGTCTGTGTACCTGCTGATTCTTTTGATTGCATTTTTTAAAAGATCAATTACAGGAAACATTTGGTCTCAAGATTGCAATCTTTTAAGAAGCCTACAAGCAGATTCCACAAGGTCTCCTAATCAAGTAAACAGTCTGTATCAGGTCAAAGTTTGTGCTTGCTTCACTCTGAGTTTACGACTTCAGTATTGCACAATTCTTACATGTGTTCAATCCCCTGGTATTATCCCCTCATAGAAATGACAGCACTGTAATAATAGAAGATGAGCAACAAGAAAGTTGTCACCATAAAGCTCTTTAAAATGATTTTTTACATATGTTCTTCTCAGTATCCTTTCCTCTCCTTTCATCAATGTTGCTTCTCAGGCAACAACTGCATGGATGCCGATAGTTCCATGATATTTTACCCAAGTGGTTGCTCTTCATGTGTCGGCCTAAACAATATCAGAAAGCTATTCGATACTGGGAAGATAACACAATTGGCCAAATTTTCAATGTCTACATTCGCAACCTACAGTATTGTCTCAGAATATGGCTGAAAAGTTTCCCGTCACCTTGGTTAATGGACACTGATGTCAAACAGAGTGACTGTGTTGTCACTAGGATTCTACTTCAGTCCGTCAAGTTGTTGATTAAAGTAGGATGCTCCTCCAGCACATCAAATTTGTATTTTCTCCTGATGCTCTCACTGCCCATGGGGAAACCTTATTGTCAACTCTGCTTCTGGCAGCACTGGTAATCACTCACTCACCCTGCACTTCTATTGAGCAGTTAAGATGCTACTTAAAGGATTATAAACAAATTAAATGAACAATTGACACGTGGAGTAGAAGTAAGATCGCTAAAAATGTAGGGTGTGGAAGTAAAGCTTGATGTAACTGGGATCTTGGATTATGGAACTATGGCCCTGACATTGCTGAGGAGAATACAGGCAGATCATCAGACACACTTGGGGTCTGCAAGTTATCCTGACGTGTATGATAAGTGAGTCAAACAGCACTGACTAATGGAAGCAGAAGCCTTGAGCTTTTCTGAATTGGGAGTCACATCAGTCCTCATAGATCTCTGGGAAATTATTCCAGCTCCCTACTTATCATGCTTGTGTCATTTAGGGTGTTGGGGAACAACAAGCAAATAAGAAAGCTGGCACAATGGCGCACCATGTTATTAAACAGAATATATAGCACAGAAGTATTTAGCCCAGTTTATCAGAATTTATGACATCTCCGTCAAATTCTGTCAGTATATTCCCTTTATCCATATGCATTTATCTTGCTCCATTTTAAACACCTCGGCACTGTTTTCTTTAACTACTACGTATGGTAGTGAGTCTCAGCTTTTCATTGCTGTCTGGATAAAGAGCTTTTGCTTTGATATTCATTACCAGTGGATAGCAGTAAATGCACTATGTACTAACATTGTAATTTGTTCCATTAATTTTCAACAAAACTGACCTTGAGAAGCAGTGTAGAACACACAGTCACTGCAACACAGCACGTTTATTGCTGCTGACTTTGACTAACTTAAAATGCTTCGAGTTTTGCTCTTCCCTAGACATGGAAAACCTCTCTGTATTTATTCTCTCAAGTTTTTCAATACTTATAACTCCATTATGTCACTCTTCTGCCTTCTTTTTGTGAGATAAAAGGCATCCAACTTGATCATCCTTCCCTGACAGCCATAACCGTGTATTCTTGCTACCATCCTTGTAAATTTATGTTTCACATCTTCTCTGGTGTCTCTACAGATTATTTTATAACATGGTACAGAACTGTACACAATACTTCAAGTATATTCTAACCAAGGTTCAATACAAGTTTAGCATAACATACCATACTTTTCTGCTCTAAAAGAAATAAATCCCAGTGCTTGATATATTTTCGTTATTGCCTTATTTGCCTATGTTTCATTTTTGTGATTTATATATCAGAGAGTCTTAGAAATTTATGATGTAGAAGTTCATTAAGTCTCTTTGTAATTGTATTGGGTAATTGTACTTTCAGATCACTTTGGTCTTATTTACCATGATTGATCTCCTTATTTTTCACACCAACATGTAATTTCACAAGATTATCTAGGCTGAAATTAGTTCATCAATTATATGGCCATTCTCTGTTTGTTAATATTTTGTTGTAATCTGCTATAATCTTCTTCAATGTTGATTACCCAAAATTCTGCACATACATCACTCCAATTTGGTGTTTTCAATGAATTTAGAAATTGTGTTTTTGCTCCAAAGACACATTTTCTAATATAAATATTAAGGATTGGTCAGCACTGAAAATTCAGGGACCCGACTTCTCCAACTTTAGCCAATGATATAACATTTACCACTACTCTGTCTTCTGACCTTCAGCAGCCGTTCTGTTACTTGGCCCTTGACTCCACTGACACTGATTTTTCTCATTTGTTCATTATGTAGTAGATTATCAAAGTCCTTTTAAAACCTGCATTTAGTACATCCACTACAATAGGCATAACTACTCTTGCTATTACCTCCAGTGAATTTGGTGAGGTTAGTCAGGCAAGACTTCCTGGCATGAAGTGAATCTTTGAAAATACTGAATCATTTGAAATATGTTATGCTGGGAAATAAAAATGGATCGAACACAAACTTCAGTGATTATTTTTGTTTTCTCTGCATGTAAGCACTTTTGTTAATGAGTTAGTGAACTGTTAGATTTCTGCTGTTATCATTGCAGATGGTTTTGATAATACAGATCTTAATAAGTTAATTGAGGATGAAGAGGGACCCAGTCATGTGGGAAGGATTTTTTATCTTTCTTCTCAATTTTGTTTTGAAATGGTAAGCAAGTAGTAATAAATTACAGCCTCCTTTTTCCAACTCCACACTGATTTACTACTTTACCTTCTCTACCTCCTGGGAAGTGAGCTTATTCTGGAGAAAAGTGCCGCAGAATGTTCAATCTTTCCTAATAATTACAGTATAACCTCTCAGTTCTGGTATCAGCCTTGTAAATCTTTTTGCAATTTCTCTGTATTCTTTTTATACAGTGGAGACCTGAACTTTAGATTGCAGTCCAAGTGTGTTCTTACCAAAGTTATTTGCAAGTTTAACATAATATCTCTGCTTTTCAATTATACTCCTGCAGAATTAGACACCCCTGCTTTGCATTCACTGTTTTATGGCCTTATTAACTTGCTGCTTTTAATAATTTGTGAATGTTTACTTCTAGTTCCCTTTGTTCCTCTACCCCATTTAGACTATTTTTCAAGGACTAATTCTTATTCTGCCAAATTATGCCGTCTTGTTCATCATCAAATCTAAGAATCTTCAGCTCAAATAGAGACCATCCAGCCTATCATGACCATGTTGTCCAGAATAAAGCTATTTAGATTACTCCCACTTCCCACCTTACCATCTGTTGTCTTGTAAGTTATGGCTCTTCAAATGCTTGCTGGGATATCTTTGAAATGTGAGGAGTTCCGTCTCCACCATTCTCTTAGGCAGTGAGTTCCAGACTTGCATACTCTGTGTGATGTGTCTATCGGCTCTTCAATGTTGCAGTTTACAAAGGCAAATAATATTGGTGGAATTATCAATTAAACTTCTTTTATCAAAGGCAGTAAATTCTCAACCAACAATAGTATCTGGCAAACCAGTAAACAGCAATGTATCAAAAGTCATATGACATGGTATCTTTAGTTCTCAAAGGTACACTCGCTCTCACTTCATTAGAAAGTATTTTTCTTCCTCAACACCACTTTAATCCTACAAATCAATTGTCCTTAGTTATCAACCACTCTGCCATGGGAAATAATTGATCATTGATAGTTGGTTTATTATTGTCACATGAACCGAGGTACAGTGGAAAACTTTGTTTTACATGCCATCCTTACAGATCATTTCATCACATCAGTACATTGAGGTAGCTTAACAAAATGCAGAATATAGTGTTACAGAGAAAGCGCAGTGAGACCATGGCAAGGCAGACTGAGGTCAAGAGTCCATCTTGTCATACAAGAGGTCCATTCAATGGTCTTATAACAGTGGGATAGAAGATGTCCTTGAGCCTGGCTGTACAAGATTTCAGACTTTTGTATTGGGAGCAGGGAAAAGAGAGAATGTCTCTGGTGGGATGGATTGTTAATTATATTGGCTGATTTACCGAGACAGCAAGAAGTGTAGACGGAGTCCATGGAGGGGAGACTGGTATTTGTGATGTACTGAGCTGTGTCCACAACTCTCAGCAGTTTCTTGTATCTTGGGCAGAGCAATCACCATACTAAGCTGTGATGCATCCAGAAAGGATGCTTTCTAACCCTTCTTAATAATCCTTCTCATTTTCCATGTCTGGCCTTCATCATTTTGAGCATTTCTATTGTATCTTCCCTTTGTCTCTTTTGTTCTAAAGAAAACATACTGAGTCTGTCTCTTCCCTTAACTAAAATTCTCCAACTCTGGCAAAACTCTTTGCCAGACTTCAACTCTTGAAGTTGTTCTTCTGAGACCAGAGTCCAATATTTTGTTTGAAAATGGTTGCAATTTTTGGTTTACCGAGGATAGAATCTGGCCATCTATCTGCCTCCGCTAACTGTATGATTGCCTTTGTTACATTAATGGCCAAACGATCCAATTTGCTTAAATGGAAGGATCCAATACCCCCTACTACTTTTCAATGGTTCTCTCAAACTATATCACGTTTAAACTTGGAAAAAATTAGGAGTGGTACTGTTGATCCTTTGCTTAAATTTGAGGAAGTTTGGAGTCCATTTATTCAATATTTTCACATGATATAGATCCCCTTATAATGACCTTTCAATTTAGAGGAACAGAGTTGATGACATAATATTGCTCTGTTTCTATTGAGAAATTTTAGTTCAGTTTTTTTTCTGTTTTTTTAAGAAGTTTTTTTGTTTAGCTTAGTTTGGTTTGATATATTGTTTATAATTTTTCTTATTGTTTTGGGGATTTTTTTTCTTTTATATTTTATAATAAATATTTTTCTTTTATATTATATTCATTCAGTAACAGATCGTTGGATCTACAGATTTTTTTTATACTTTATTGTTCTTTATGATTATCCATGTCATGATTGTTCTCCTGATCTCTTTGTATTACATGTATAAACGTTGATATATTAATCTGTATTAATTTGAAAACTAATAAAAAGATTGAAAAAGAAAAGAAAATGGTGACCACAGTGGCTCCAGCAACAATGCCTTTTCTCACACTCCGCATGTCTGAGTAAAAATTAATTCTGCTGTTCAGCTTCGTTTGTATTGTGAAGATTTTTTTGTGATTGGTGTAGGGGTGCTGATTGCTGGAACTTATGAAGACTGTTTAGATATTTACATATCACAGGTTGGGCTTGGGATCACTGGCAATAGTGTCTGATTTTCTTTAAGGTAAAGATGTGGAGGTAATTTGAGACAAGACTGAGGAAGTATGTTCAACCCACCCTTTAAACTTGTTTACCAATTTACAAATGCCTGTTTTTCTAAAGGAGCTTGTAGTCTTTCATTCTGGCAATGTGCTACAGTAGTCTATTTGATTTTTTTTTAATTACTTCATTCCAGGTACTGAAAGCGATATATCACACAGAATGCCTGTCAATGCACTACTATCCACTATATATTTATGATGCTTTTTTTTTGGCCAATATCCTGAAAACTAAGTAGGAACTTTCCATGATTTATTCCATTTGGTTACATGATGAATTAACTTAGGACCTCACATTTTTCTTCACTACAAACTTTGCACTATCAGATTTCATTGTGATTATGTTCTACTGCATATTTAATAGCGTTAGTAGCACCAACTCTAAACATTCAGAGTTCTGCTTCTTTGAGATAAACCAGAATTGTAATGATTTATTTTGATCACTGCCATAAGGAAAGAAAACTGGAACAAAAGCTTTGCTTTCATCAACATCCAATTATTTTCTCTGAAATTTCTTGGTAACATTCTATTTGGGATTTGGAAGGTGGAAGACAATGAGAGAGATCTGATTTTAGAATGAGAAAGCATAAACTTACTGCCTACAGAAAATTTGTCAGGTCGCTGCATTTATCCATGGGTTCTCTGGGCTAACTACTTTAACCCTACCAGGAGGCCAGTGAATCTACTAGGTAGTCGAAAAAGATCCCTGTTGGAAAGTGTTCATGAGTAAGTATATAAGCATAGAACTGCATAGAGCTCTAATAATTTGCATGGTGAAACAGCCTTCGGGTACTCCAAACCTAAAATTCCATAGTTTTGGTTTTTTTATCTACATTATTTGATTTCTATGGAAGTCCTATCTGAGATATAGTAGATGACTTGTTAGCACCTGAGAGGAACTTGAATGCTGTTCATATATGGGTAAGGTAATATGAAGTGGCTGGCATGCATGAATTTTATTTCCAAGGTAAATTATGGCTCAAAATATTTAAGCAAACATTGTAAATTTCCATTTAAAACATTTTCTATACCTTTTGCACATGTAGCGCCGACCATTCTGGGAATCCTGTGTGTTGTCTAGTGGAGGTTCCTTGAATCAAAAGCAATCAAAAGATTTCTTGGCCTCAAAGGAACTGTTAGCAGTGGAGAAGCATCTCAATGGTAAGATTCCCTCCATTTAGTTCTTATTAGAGTGTTAATCTTCATCTGCGAACTTCAATACAAATAAGAAATTGCATTAGGAATTCTGGATATTACAATAGGAGGATCTTGAAGCCACACAATCAGCAATAATGTGGTCGAACAGGTGCTGGTGTCCCTTCTGGGGTGTCAGGATCAGTTTACTAACATACAATGTCATGATGACTCAGACACCAATTGTGTGTTAACTCCCCAAGTAGGTGGAGTTGGGACATAATTCTCCAAGGGCACAGCATGTAATAATCAGTAGGAGGAATGAAGGAGTCTTGAGTCCCTTCCATGAGTCTCTGTCTTACATGTCTTTCCCTGATCATTGCATAGGAAATTACTAGAAACTGTTAACAGCAAACCAAAGTGCAGCCTTCTACTGCATGCAACAATGAGGTTTTCTAGTCTTGAAGGCGAGGTGTTTAAGTGGTGTCTAGGCATGTCTTAATAGAGGTGTACTTCAGATATATGAGCAATACTAGAAAATTTCCCTTTCATTATTCTTCACCTTCATGACATTACGTAGCAAATGGTAGAGCATAACACTGGATCTGCTATTGGAGCAGGCACACAACCTTGAAAGTTCTACGACAGGAACACGTAAGAAATAGGAGCAGGGAAGAGGCCATTTAGCCGCTCCAGCTTGTTCTGCCATTGAATGATCCTGATTCCTGACTTGCCTCAAAACAGGTTTCCTGTCCTATTCCCAAATCTCTTGACTTTTCTTATATCCAGAAGTCTATTGATCTCTGTTTTAATGCAATCAATGATTTGGCCTCCGCAGCCCTCCAGGTTAAAGAATTCCAAAAGCTCAGCATCCTCTTGAGTAAAAAAAATCCTCATTTCACTCCTACCCCTTATTTTGGAACTAATACCTAGCTCTAGACGAAAGGAAGCTTTGCATGTTGTTGGAGCACAGATAGAAGAAAGTATGAGAGATGATGCATCTTTGACCAGACGTCAAGGGGAAAACTTATCTTTTCGGCATTGTGCAGAATGCAAAATATGGTAGAGGGCAGCTATTCAGCAACTATTTGTTGAATGAAACATATGCAAGTTTAACACTAGACAAACTTCATTGTTTCTGAAATTCTAGGGATGACATAGAAAAAGCAACCAGTGCTCAGATACACAGAGAGGCTCATCAAGATCTGTAATTTTTCCCCCAGCCTTCCCATTTCTATTATTGTATTTTACTTGTTTCAGTCACTGGAGTTAATTCACTTGGGTATGGTTGAAGTGCTAGCATGTTAGAAGGTGTTCATTGCAGTGCACCTCAGGAAGTTTACCTTGGAGAATGACAAGAATGTCAAGAAATTAGATTTTTCTTTGTTTTTGTGTTCTAAAGTACTACTGCGCACAGCACCAGCACGAAATTGCCCCCACAAAAAAGATAGTGAATTTGGTGAAGAAAACAAAAGTGTTAGGGTAGTTTCTCTCTAGACAGAAATACTGCAATCTACCTGCACTCTTGGGACCAGGCCAAATTCACTTCTGTTACTGACACTATACTGAGCAGCAGTTAGAGGAGAGTATCAGTTCTTTAAAACACATTCCCCACGGCAGCCACACAACAACAAGACGTATAATGTGGCTGCCATGAAAGACAGGTAGACTGCAGGGGAGTTTGTGTGTGTGTGCCAAAAAGGGGTCAATGTGTAAACCACAGACTCTTCCATGGATGAAGCAGGAGATGCCTGCTCCTTCTACCACTTTTGCAGGGCTTCTGTGTGCTCCTGATGCATGGACTCAAGGTTCTCAGTCCCATCCTGAATCCATGTCCTCCACTTTGAGAGATCATGAGCCAGTGATTCCCAGGAGTCAGGGGGAATGTTGCATTTTTTATGAGATGGCCTTCAGCACATCCTTGAACCACCTTCTCTGTCTCCCTGATAATCTGTTTAATGGCAGATCTCAGAATGGAGTCAGGTATGTGAACAACATAGCCTCATCAGTGGAGTCAACTGAGTGTGAGTAGAGCATCAGTGCTAAGATGTTGCCTGGGAGAGGACTCTGGCTCTGATTTACTTGTCCTTCAGTGAATTTGGAGGAATTTGCAGAGATAATGTTAGTCATATCTTTTCAGTGCTTCAGGGTGCCTGCTGTAGGTAGTTTGGGTCTCAGAATTATATTGGAAAGCAGGGATCACTACTGCTCAGTAGACCTTGAGCTTTAGGTTCGGTCTGAGATCTTAATCTACAAACTTCCTCTTCCTTGATTGAACAAAGTCTATACTGGTACATTGAAGAAGATGGTGAATTTTTGTCTTCAATGTCTGTCATTTAAGGCTAAAATCATGAAGAAGAGGGTGGCCACCAATACAGAAGTGGTCCCCTCTCGAGTACTGTGCCTCACCATGCTGATAAACATGGTCTTCCTTCTCACAGGCACTGGGGCCACTGACGGTAAATGATTCTTCAATGGTAGATGCTGTGGAAGTTTAGCAGGGATGCTCATTTGTAATTTTTCATTCTGGCTACTACATCCCCTGTAAATACACCTTCATCAGTGTGTGTATAGTCCTTTAACATGATCACAGCACTTCTCCTCTGTCTTGTCTTAGCAAGGTATGAGAAAAGATACCTCCCCCACGGCCTACTGCCACACGAGGATTCTAAATGGGAAGTATTGGAGAAGTTGGAGGAGAGGGATGACTACAGGGAGAGTAGAATGAAAATGATGATGAAGATCACAGTGCTTCAGATACCCAATAGCATCACCTCAGAAAGTGGCACCACAAGGGAGCAACAAGTTAGGGTAGAGGAAGATGGGTCAAAGGGAAGGACACCAGGCATTAGCAGGCTGCAGGCTGGTACAAAGTATGGGGAAACTAGTGTGTGGACTTCATATCCATCATATCCCCAGAAGGCTCAGCTGAGAACCATGATCGGGATGTTTTTAAGACTAATGCTTTTTTAAATTTATTCATGGATGTGGGAATACAGTATTTGTTCCCAAGCTGTCTGAACCTAGGAGGCAGTTAAGAGTAAACCACTGTGGTGGGTTTGTCATCAACTAGATAGCTTTTCATCATAATCCAGTGGTTTTGTTGTCACCACAACTGAGTTTTTTTTATATAAATTCCAGATTTGTTTAATTACTTGAATTTAAACACCCTAGTTGTTGTAATGGGATTTGAACTATTGTCTCTGGTGCAGTGGTTCAGAATATTGGCTGCTAGTCTAGTAACTTAACCATTATGCCACTGCACCTTTGAGGTTGCCAGGAAAGCACATTGAGGTGGTTTGCATGTTATCAGTCCTACCCGACTCAGTGCAGGAGATGACAAAGAATGCGCAAGAGTTCATCACAGTGCTCTCTCATTGTGAAGCCAAGAGAGCATGGTCTCCATTCTGGAGATGATGTACACGTGTTTGCAGGAACTGAGTGAAAATTCTGTCATGCAGCACCTACTGATTCAAGTGACAACCGTCAAGGTGGCAAATCCAGAGGCTAGTTGATGTTTTTCTGCTTCTATAGATTTTCAAGTGATCCAGGTTTAAGTTTGGCCTCTGCCAGATGAGAGTAGCTTGAAGCTGTACAGAAACAGTGATGTGCCACCAAGCAGCAGCTTGTCCTCACTGAGCCAATGGATGCCATTCATGTCTATGTCCATTCATTGGTGCTATTTCTGGACATGGGGAGGAAACTTATGAGAGCAAGTGGACAGTACACATCAGCAGTTTTCTCTCCTGCATGAGCACGGGGATGCCACCTGTGAGGAAATCACTCTCCTACAGAAGAAGAGATATTGCATACATATACTCCCATCTCTTTCACAGGGGCAGAAACATGCCCCTCCATTCACAATTCTCTCCACTGTGAGCAGAGCCATGCTCTGGTTACATAGAGAGATGACTCCAAGGACAGGAGTAAATACAGCAGGGACCAGACATCCACGATTCAGAAACATCAGCTGTCCCAGTTTCGGGTCTGGAGGATGAAGCAATGGTATTGTGGTCAGGCTCACAGGAATCCTGACACCATTGTGAACACCATCCTGAGAGATCACCTAATGTTCATGTTCAGGACACCACTGTCCCCGTCACAAGGTCACCAATCACATCCCATCACAGTTTCTCAGGCAATACAGCCAGTTGTCCCAGACTGCTCCTTCAGTCAGCCTACCGTAGACAAGGGTTTCCTATTGGCATTCACTGAGGATATCTGGGTGGACTGTTAGGGAGAGGAAGCTGTCTTCCAGCAGTTAGACTGTCACCGCACAAGGGCACTATAATAGCATTAGGCCACTGAAACCCCTTATACAAGGAGCTCCAAAGGCACTTGACGTTTAACTTGAGAGATATCTATAAAATGATCACAATGATGTATTCCATTGCCCAACTTTGAAGGGTCTTGCACAAAAGCGATAATTGTTGCTTTTTCCACAGATGCTGCCTCTGTGTTTTCCGCATTTTCTGTTTTTATTCCATTGATCTGATCTTGAATCCAAATGAAGGGTCTTGACCCAAAACATCGACTTTCCATTTCCCTCCACAAATGCTGCCTGACCCACAGAGTTCCTTCGGCTTCTTGTTTGTTGCTGTGCATCCCAGCATCTGCAGTATCATGTCTCTGATCTGGTCTTTGGTTTCATTAATTACTTATAAGTGTCAATACAAAAGTGAAAATGAAAAAAAAACTGCAGGCGCCAGAAATCCAAAATAAAAACAGAAAATGCTGGAAATGCTCAACCGGTCAGGCCGCAAGTGGGAAGAGAAACAGCGCTAACATTTCAGGTCAAAGACCCTTTATCAGAACTGGGAAGGAGACAAAAGAAGCTTGTTAACTGCAGGGAGGAGGGGCAGGGATGATATCTCTGACAGGGTAAAACTAGGGTGACCTTGGGGATAAACTGTAAACAAGGTTATCTAGCTAATGCGTGAATGGGGGCAGCTAGAGAGAGGGAACATAGACTAAGAGCACAGACAAAAAGATGTAGGAGTTGCAAAATGCAGAGCAGGTTAGGCTGGGCATGTCCTCCCCTCCGAGAGGGAAGAAAGGGAAAAAAAAGACAAATATGCTAAGCCAGTATCACAGATGAACAACTGATACAGACAGAGAAATCAAGAGTGTATTGAGTCCAGAAGGCCGCAATGTGCCCAGGTGGATGACGAGGTGCTGTTCCTCAAGCTTGCATTGTAACAGTGCAGAAGGCCAGAGACCGATAGGCCGGAGTGGAATGGAGAATTAAAGTGGCGGGCAACAGGAAGCTCAGGGTTGCTCCTGCAGGCTGAATGCAGGTGCTCCGCAAAGTGGTCGCCCAGTTTGCATTTGGTTTCTGAAAAGAAGTGGGGAGCCACAGTATGAACGGCGAATGCTGTACACTAGTTTGGAAGAAATGCTGCTTCACCTAGAAAGTCTGTGGATGGTGGGAGTGGAAGAGGTGAAAGGACAAGTGTTGCATAGCCTGTGGTTGCAAGGAAAGTGCTGTAAAAAGGGGGTTGGTTGGTGGGAACAGAAGAGCTCAATGCAGAAGTAATGTTTGTATCCCTCTTCTTATTGCACCCATCAGATCTTTCATTGTGTGGAGGGAAGTCATTATTGATCTTGCAGCTGTTGTCTTTGCTAAGCAACAGTAACGCATATAAGCAAGTGTTTGAGAGAAGGGTAACAAGCAGGTCACAGGAACGAAACTATGCCATAACCTGGATAGGACTTGTAATCACATCTGATTAGTGTGAATCAAGTAAAACATCATTCTTCTCCGAGAGGTTTCATCATTAGTTGCCCATGACACCAAATAAATTCGACAAGACTCTTTCCATTGCTGACAGACAGTGGATTTCATTGGTTTGAAGTCTATATAATGTTGGTCACAAACAACAGTTGTTGGTTATGAACAATAACTGTTGCTTGCCAATGACACACAAATCAGTGGGAAGGCATATTGTGATGAGGATATTTGGACTCTGCATCAGGATATTGGTAGGCTGAGGGGGTGTAAACTTGGCAAATGGAATTTAGTGTGGGAAAGTGTGAGATCATCCATTTTGGTAAGAGGAATCTAAAAGAAGACTTATAACTAAATGGAGAAAAATTAGAGGTGAGCAAAGTACAGAGGAATATGAGTCTTGTGTAGACATTGCAATAAGTTAGCATGCAGGTTCAGTAAGTGGTTAGGAAGGCAAATGGCATAATGAACTTTATTGCAAAGGAGATTGAGTTTAAAGTATTGTTACAATTGTACAGGGTACTAGCGAGGCCACACTTGGAGTACTGTGTTCAGTTTTGGTCCCCATATTTAAGAACAGATATAGTAGCAATGGAGACATTCAAAAGAGATTCACTAGGCTGATTCCTGGGATGAGAGGGATGTCCTATCACAAGCCACTGTAGAAATCAGTTCTCTGTTCTTTGTAGTTCAGAAGAATCAGGTGTGATGTTATTATAACATGTAAGATCCCGAGGGGGCTTGACAAGGTAGATGTCAAGACGTTTTCAGCTGTGGGAGAACTTCAAATGAGTGGACATAGTTATAAAATTAGGGGGTGATCATTTAAACTAAGGTCTGTGGGAACTTCTTGCAGAGTGGTGAATTTCTGGAGCTCTCTACCCCAGACCAATATGGAGATTAGATCATTGGTGATATTTAAAGAAGAAGTAGATACATTTTTGAAAGATTAGGAAACTCAGGGCTGTGCAGACCTTGCACAGAAGTGGAGAAGAGGCCTGGGGCAGATCAGCCATGATCATATTGAATGGCAGGGCAGGCATTGAAGAGTCGGGTGGCCTACTCCTGTTCCTTTATTCTTAGGTTCTGATGTTTTTTAAATATGACACCATCTTAAGAGCTATGTCATGTGATTAACCATGCTCTAGGCTGCAGCAATGTGTATTCAAAGTTCTAAAGACGGTCTGTAGAGAGCCTTTGAATCTAAATTTGTTTGATCTTGTCTCATGTATATTAGTCTGTACACTCTGCAATGGACTTAGTTAAGAACATATTGAATAAGTACACTTTACAATTGGCTTGGAATGTTAAGCCTTCAATACAGCTCCTCAATCTCTGCTAAATATATTGAGGTGTTCTTCACTCAGCAATATTGGCTGAAATGTAATTATTTGATCATCAATGTTGATCAGCAGCTCAAAGTGTTCAAGCTTTTAACCATTGTTAGCACCAGCAATGTGGATACCTTTTGAGGAAAATAGCTTGTATGTGGAGTTCAGGAATAGAATGATGCTGTAGCAAAACAGTTAAGTAAAAAATCAGCGATTAATTCGTAGATGTGGACCTGCAATTTAGCATGTGAGGAAAAATGGTGTGACACCTAGGATCATTTTGAAGGTGTACAATGATGACGAAAGGCAAAGGTGTGAAAAGGAACACGTCTCATTCCAGATGAGTCAAAGACTATGCTGAGTGTTCCTCAGAACCTCCTCGGAGTTGGGGGATCCTCAGCAGCAAGGCTTCTCTCCTGCACTGAGCAAGATAATTTAGTTGATGTTTGCAGTAGAACCTCCCCTTCTGGGTCATCCTTGTTCTCCTTCTGTTCCTGCTAATCATCATCATGGCCCTCAGGCTCCTGCTTGGTCTTCCTCAGGCATAGGTTGTGCCCTTCTACAACAGGTTATGGACCATGCAAGAGACAACTACAAAGTCTCCATATCTTCTGGAGACTTCAATGTACTACATCCTGGATTGACATGTACAATACAATCTGATCTGTAGTGACTTGATGACATTCTCTGCAACTACAGCTGTATCCATAGTGATCTTGGTTAGAGTGATGGGAATACATACAGACATCAGAAGCCATGGAACCAGTGGGTAATTGAAAAACAGCTTGAAGATGCTGGAAGTCTGAAATAAAAACTGAATTTGCTGAAAATACTCAGCAAGTTAGGCAGCATCTCTTGAAGCAAAAATAGGGTTCATATTTCAGGTTTACAACCTTTCATTAAAACCATTGTTATGAAAGGTTGTCAACTTGAAGTGTTACCTCTGATTTTCTTTCCTCAGATGGTGCCTGACCAGCCAAGTATTCACTGCATTTTCTAATTTTATTGAAGTAATTGGTAAATGTTTGCCTTCCAAGTTTCATTCCACACGGCAAGGCTATCGGCCAAAGATGCTTGTTCAAATTCCCTATGAATAGAAAAGCCATGTGAGCTCCCAGGAAACATGCATTGATCTTGAGAGGAGTCTTGCTGTGATCAATGACTAGGATATCAAGGAAGTGGATTCCCTTTTCTACTGATGAAGAGCTTGGGGTTTTGAGAGGAGCCTTTATGGGTGCATGAATCCAGTCAGTGGCAACCTGGAAAAGCTGGCAATGCTGCAAATCCCAGTACAGCCTATGCCTTTCATTTCTCACTGAAGTTAACATAGATCTTTCCTTGTGGAATAAAGAGCTTGGTTAACCTCTGAAATGCTGCAGCGAGCAGGGGACTCTGATGTATGGCAGAGATCAGCAGTGGCTGCTTGAAATGATCCTAAGGTTTGGAGGTTGAGAGTGACTGTGTCCCCCACTTCTACAGAGGGCATGACTAAAGGTTGCCACACACCTCAGAAAGGGAAGCCTTTGAAAACCTGAGCCAGTGGAGGCATTGATCCTCAGAGAGGTAGAGGTTTGCATCTCTGAAAGCTCTCTTTTGGCATGGTCTTCGCACATGTATCTTTCTGTGTTTCTGAGGTCCCCAACCATCCCCGTCTATAACACCTTGCTCAAAGCTTCCAGTCATAAATTGCTGCGTTGAATTGTGTTTCTTGCTTTTTTTTTAATGACTGTTAAACACAACAGTTCATTTCTGGAGTGGTGGGCTCCAATTTATGTTTAGGGGGAGGGGTATCGTTGAAAAGTGCGCCTAGGTTGTGCTAACATGAACCACTAGTAGAAATGTCCTATCCAGTTGCTTAATTGGCACAATTTTACCCAGAATTTAACACTAGTTTGATTTATTCTGGGTTAAGTCAATTTTGAGATGTGTGCAACTGAGAAAAACAATGCTGCACAATCCAATTTTAGGCATAGTTTTCTACAGGGAGTTTCTAATGGCATTGATTAAGTAGATTCTGCAAAGAATAGCCTTGAAACTATTCATTCATAATGTACTATTTGGTCTCTATAATCACCCCAACCTGTGATACATCTGTGCCTGTGCCAAGTACCAATGGATTGGAAATCATGTTCTTTCCCCAAAAACAATGAAAATGCACTTACTTCTTTATGAGTCCTCCTATAGCAGCACCTGAAGGAGCTTCAAATCTGAGCCTGGCTGTCCCTGACAATGCAAAAGAATATCAGTCAGAAACAGAAGCATCACTGAGATGGATTTATCTCCATTTTTGAAGGCTCCAAAGGATCCTTAGCAGCTACCTACCTCCAAACATCAGAATCAGGTTTATTATCACTGACATATATGTCATGAAATTTGTTGCTTTGCAGCAGCAGTGCAGTGCAAAACATAAAAAATTACTATAAGTTACAAAAATAAATAAATAGTGCAAGAAAGGAATAACGAGATAGTGTTCATGGACCATTCAGAAATCTGATGGCGGAGGGGAAGAAGCTGTTCCTGAAACGCTGAATGTGGGTCTTCAGGCTCCTGTACCTCCTCATCGATGGTAGTAATGTGAAGAGGACATGTCCCAGATGCTGAGGGTCCTTAATGATAGATGCTGCCTTCCTGAGGCACTGCCTCCTGAAAATGTCTTCGATGGCGGGGAAGGTTGTACCTGTGATGGAGCTGGCTGAGTCTACAACCTCTTTCAATCCTGCGCATTGGAGCCTCCATACCAGGCAGTGATGCAACCAGTCAGAATGCTCTCCACTGTATAACTGTAAACATTTGCAAGAGTCTTTACATAATTTTTAAGAAGTGAGAGATTAAGAACAAACAAGTTTGACGTTAAGCATAGAAATGGTGGTAAGAAACAATTGCACTTAGAATGTAGAGGATTATTGGTGATGTCTGTTGTGGAAAGTAAAAACTATTTGACCAGTTGGGCTTCAGAGTTCATTTTTTAAGTGCTTCAAATTTTTTATTCAATTTTAGGATATGGGTGTTACTGTCAAAGTGCAGCAAATGTGACATATAGTGGACTGTTCCCAGAGTATAGCCCATACACAGTGTGAGACTGTAAAGGACTCACCAAGAATATTTCAGCATTAAATACTTAAGAGAGAGTGCAGCCTGAAGACAATTGCACTGCAATTAAACATTTAAAGTAATTAATCAGACATTTAATTTTAACAGTTTTGAAACCACATGGAGCATGCTGTCAAATCAGGAAACTACTGAGAACCCAGTAATTAAGACTAAGGTTATTTACTGTCAAGAGAAATGCTGATGCTGAGATTCTAGATTAAAAGGGCGAGTCACAGGATTAGGAAGAGCCCAGCTGGAATGAAACAGAGGAGAATTTGCTTGAGGAATCTTTGGAATTCTCTGCCTAGAAGGCTGTAGATAGTCAGTTGAAGGGTATATTTCAGCAATCAAGGAAATGGGGCTGGAAAGTGGAATTGATGTAGAAATTCAGCTAAAATCTTTTGAATGGTGGAGCAGGGCTTGAAGAAAATATGTCAATGGGAAAAAGGTCAAGGTGTGAGGCATCATAGAACCATAGAAAACTACAGCACAGAAAACAGGCCATTCGGCCCTTCTTGTCTGTGCCGAAACATTATTCTGCTAGTCCCATTTACCTGCCCCCAGCCCATACCTCTCCAGACCTCTCTCGTCCATGTATCTATCCAATTTACTCTTAAAAGTTAAGAGCGAGCCCACATTTACCACATCAGATGGCAGCCCATTCCACACTTGCACCACTCTTTGAGTTAAGAAGTTCCCTCTCATGTTCCCCCTAAACCTTTCCCCTTTCACCCTAAAGCCACGTCCTCTCGTACTTATCTCCCTTAAACTAGATGGAAAGAGCCTACTTGCATTAACTCTGTCTATGCCCCTCATCATTTTGTAAACCTCTATCATATCTCCCCTCATTCTTCTCCGCTCCAAGGAATAAAGTCCTAACATGCTCAACCTTTCCCTGTAACTCAACTCCTGAAGACCCGGCAACATTCTAGTAAATCTCCTCTGCACTCTTTCAATCTTACTGACATCCTCCCTGTAGTCTGGCGACCAGAACTGCACACAATATTCTAAATTTGGTCTCACCAATGACTTATACAACCTCACCAAAACATTCCAACTCCTATACTCAATACTTTGAAATGCCAGGATGCCAAAAGCCATTTTTACAACCCTGTCTACCTGTGACTCTACTTTCTGGGAATTATGTATCTGAACTCCCAGATCCCTTTGTTCCTCCGCACTCCTCAGTGCCCTACCATTTACTGTGTATGTCCTCCCTTGATTTGTCCTTCCAAAATGCAACACCTCACACTTGTCTGCATTAAATTCCATCTGCCATTTTCTTGACCATTTTTCCATTTGGTCCAGATCCCTCTGCAAGCTTTGAAAGCCTTCCTCGCTGTCCACTACACCTCCAATCTTAGTGTCATCCGCAAACATACTAATCCAATTTACCACATTATCTTCTAGATCATTGATATATACAACAAACAACAATGGCCCCAACACAGATCCCCGAGGCACACCACTAGTCACAGGCCTCCAATCTGAGAAACAACCATCCACAACCACTCTCTGTCTTCTCCGACTCAGCCAATTTCGAATCCAGTTTACAACCTTTCCATGGATACCCATTGACTGAACCTTCTGAACTAATCTCCCATGTGGGACCTTGTCAAAGGCCTTACTAAAGTCCATGTAGACAACATCCACAGCCTTACCTTCATCTACTTTCTTAGTGACCTCCTCAAAAAATTCCACAAGATTCGTTAAACACGATCTACCATGCACAAAGCCATGCTGACTATCCTTAATCAACCCTTGGCTGTCCAAATACTTATATGTCCTATCTCTCAGAATACCTTCCAATAATTTACTCACTACTGATGTCAGGCTCACTGGCCTGTAATTACCTGGTTTACTCTTCGAGCCTTTCTTAAACAATGGAACAACATGAGCTATCCTCCAGTCCTCTGGCACTGCACCCGTGCCTAAGGACATTTTAAATATATCTGCCAGGGCCCCTGCAATTTCTACACTAGTCTCTCTCAAGGTTCGAGGAAATATCTTGTCAGGCCCTGGGTTCTTATGTCTTTGTACTTAAAGCCCTTGGAATAACATTATGTTTTTTACCTTGGAAAGCTTCATCTATTCATGGATGTTGACATACAGTTCATCTTGGCTAATGGACCATTCCTTAGAAATTATTCCAGAGCTCTGAGACCTATGGTTTGCATGACTACTTAACTCCAAGGAGTGCTGGAAGAATAAGCTGAAAGTCATTCTGGATCTATCTGAATGTGGAGCTTGGCCTCCTTGAAGTGCAGAGTTAGCTCCTGTGGATATGCCACCTTTTAAATGAATAGACTGATGGGATTTGTAAGTGCTTGTTGAGCTTCAAATATTTGAGGAGCTGGCACACTAGCTCATGAGTGGGGGCCAGCAAAGATCTTGGAGAGTCCTTAATCGAAGTGCATGTTGGCTGCAGGTATGAGTTTGGGGAGCTGAGTCAAAGGATGGAAAAAATATCAGGTCAGAACTGCTGATTATGCCTTTGTTGAATGCTAAAATTGGGAGTTTTTCTTTTAAACAGCACTAGTAAAGTGTCAGGATTTGTACCTGCCCAACCAGTCTTGCTAAAGGCTAGCTGCATCATCTGGGAATGATAGTCTGCTGAAAATTCCCATGAGGTACTTGATTTTAATTGTATTTGCTGATGTGCTCTTTGCCTAATAAAATGGAGAATTGCAGGAGTTCTACATAGAAATTCAAGGATTTTTCAGTGGTGTTTATTGTATTTCTTTGAGCTAGCCCAGAATACTATTTTCCACAAATAGTATTCATGCCTTTTACAACAAGAAGAAATAGAGGAGGTTGGAACTTTTCTTATTATTAATTATACCAATCCACAATTTTTAAGATTCTCTCAAGTGATACTCAAGAAAACAAAATCCTGAGGAAAAATATCTAAGTTTGCAATTCAATATTAGTTGTTTTTTCTTATTAAAAGGAGCTCTCTGCCATCATTGTAAACTTGATGCAGTAGATCAGCTTACAGAAATGTGGGGCAGATATATTCCTTAAACCTGTTTGTTTAATGATATTTTTTGTTGGTTTGACTAATAATGGGGGTTTCTGGGGCACTATACCTGGACTTATTTGATATAAAGGAAAAAGAAGTGATTTCTTAGTGATTTGACCAGTTGACAAACATATACAACTAACCCTTGTCCAAGCCAATAGAATGTGCTTATTAAAAGATGGTCATAGCTATGCCTCATACCAATTTCACATTATCTTAAAGAATGCCAATAGTAGCCAAAAAGAAACCACGGGAACATAAAAAAGCAAGTCCAATTGTTCCTATACATTTTGGACCATGCCTTTTTTAATAAATGCTGGTTAATCAGTTTTAGTATTTTTTAGATTTATTTTTTCTTTTAATGACTTTATGTCTATCTCTGAATTTTGTTCATCTTTCATTGCAGTCAGTATGAATTGGAAAAAAGATCACTACATTCTCTTATATTTGAAATGTTCATTTACTCTGCTGGTGTCTGGAGCCAAGACTAAATTAAACAAATCTGTTCTTATTACAGAACTTGACAAGGATCTTGCTGCAAAAGCACTAACAATTGAATCTGAAATGCAAAGGAGTTCCAATATTCAAAGTAGATTAAGCATGTCAAAATACCATGGAAGTCTGTCACAGACATTATTGGGCCAAAGTTCTAGACCTCAAACACCACCAAGTCTTATTGGGAAAGATTTTCCACTGACCCAAGGAAGCAAACTATTGCAGAGTTCCAGTAACCAAAACAGTAGGCCAGAGACTCCAAACAGCCAGCACAACAGGCCTCGAACATCATCAGCACAAGGAAGCAGGTCTGCAACCCCGAACAGTCAATTATTTCAAAGTCCACTTTCTACCCATCCCATGACTAAAGAAGAAACATTCAGCAATCCAAAGAACAAACTGTCAATGTTCACCACTCAAGTTGGGAGACCCCTTGATTCTCCAATTAGCCAGGCTGGAGTAATTGCTGGGAATATTTCACAAAGGAGCTATTTTTCTGAGGTGAGAATAAATAGACTAATGTGATAGTTGGTTATAAGTGATTAAAGGGGTGCAGAATGAAGTAAAACAAATTTGGAAATTAAATTTTACTTCTCTGAAAATTAACTAATGAAAATGTTGCCATAAACTAATTTATGTGTGAGAAAGATTTTGATAAAGGCTTCATTGTGTAGTTTTGTTGTGAGAATTGGAATTAAAAGTAATCAAAATTTACATGATTAAGGAGAAACATTACTGTTCTACAATATTATTAAGGAACTCGTGGTCCGACCATGATTTAAAAATACAATCTGCATGTTGACTTTCATTTGGAATAGGAACTATAACAACATATTTCAGAAAAAGATAAATTGACCTTTGTTTCTGGCTCTACCTGTAGTTTATAAGTTCACCATATTAGGATTGGTATTTGTTAAATGCAATGCTCACATGATCAACATTGTTCCAGTTGTCTCCAGGAAGCATGGTATTCTTTTCCTTCACGAGATCAAATGTTAATTATGAATGATGAAAGCCATTCAGCCCACTTTGTTGGATGTCATAATGAAAGCATCCTGTGTTTGAGACTTAAGCACATAACTTAGGCTGACATCTCTTTCTAGTACTGAGACATAACATCCTTCAAATGCAAAGTTGTTACCACAGGTGCTTTAAGATGGGGCAGATAAGACTCCTTGCAATCTTTGAAGATGTGCAAGAGAGTTTTCCCAATGTTCTGCTCAGTATTTGTCCTCCAATCACGAAAGGATGTTTTTCATAGTTTTGTGTTTGCAGGACTTTGCTTAGCACAATTTGGCTGTTGCATTTTCTGCTATACAGGCCGTTCCCAGGTTAAGTATGTCCAATTTATGGACACTCCCTACATGTGAATGAGCTCTCATAATATTATTAAATTAAAAAGTCTGACAAATATAAATATGTTCATTCCTATGAACTGTGGTACTATTTTCCTCTATCTCTCCACTTTTAGTAATTGTCCTTTCATATCAGTCTTATGTGCTCTTGATGCCTTTCTTTACAATACTGTGGAGGTGTGGTTACCATATTGAGTAATTTTTGTGTATTTTCCGACTTATGGACAAAATTGACTTATGGATGTCTTAAAAATGGAACCTATTTGTTACCTGGGGACAGTCTATACAAGTTTGATAACTTCAAAAAGCATTCATTAGCTTTAAAGGCTGCTGAAACATCGAGGGGCATGAAACATACAATTTTTATCTTTTCCTTAGCACATATTCCCTACACCAGCCGCACAGTAGCAGCCATATTTTCTTACATTTTCAAGTTATTCACTTCTATTTCTCTGTCAATTACATTCTATATGAAGTTTGCTCTCAGTGAGAACAAATCTTTTTTTAGTTTTTATCTTAAATTTGCCTTGTTTATAGATTAGACATGTCTATCTTTAAAGTAATTTTCCAGTTTTAACTTTTCTGTACTCTTAATTGACCTTGTGTATCTCTCAGTCACCTTCTCTCAAGACTGAAAATTCCATGTTTCTCCCATCTTGTCTTATAGCTCAAACCTTGGAAAGTTGAAATGACTTTTGAGACAAAGTACCTAATGCTGAATGTCTTCCTTTTTTCCTTTATCTTAGCTTTTTCAAAACAGTTCATGGAGAATACATATGGCACATATGGTTGTTTTGATATGGATCGCTTTACACTTAACAGCATTCAATTTTAACTATACATATTTTGTTCATCCCATTACAAACTCATCATAAATCTGTATTCATTTTTGTCTGAACACAGTCCAGGAAGGGTTTTGAGATGTTTTTTGACACTAAAGGCACTTTATGAACATGAGTCACTGTGTTGGACCTGTCAGGTGGATTATGCACAGCTAGTTTGCTGCAATTACCACTTTAGTGGTGCAAGTCTTTGTAGAGTTTGGGTTTGGGTTAATGCAAGATTAAAACAAAGTGTCATCGACTCCTTTGAAAACAAGTTCAAGGGTTTCAGGGTGGACTCCAAATTTTACATTCCTAGTGTGTGGGCAGACACCTGCGTCAGATGTGCTCTGAGTGACCTGGGTATTTACCAGGCTATTCAAATGAAGGATGGTCCTCTTGGCCTCACAGATGTCAGCAAGATTGGTGCCAGAGGTCCTTAATAACTCTATCCTATATTACGTGCCTGGGCTTAGCCCCTGTGAATTTCAGCCCCATTAGCAAAATAACATTCATTTGTTGCAAATAGAATCTCCTATTGATTTTACCAAAAATCATTAATTCTTTTTGTTGAGTGAATTAAGTTTGACTCCTGGCAAGAACTGTGTCTATGAAACAAAAGCACCTTAATAGTTCCTGTGAATCAATGCATTTTTGCAGTAAGGTTGCATAGGAAATAAATCTGCTTTGGTGTTTCACTTTCAAAAAGAATACAGATGTGTAAACCCCTTTAAGTATGCCTGTCAGATAATCAATAATTATCCCCAGTCAGCAGTTTGGCACAAATTGGATTTAATAAGAAACAGGCAATGTAACGTCAAGTCTTAAGAATTTACATTTATCTTAAATCAAACCAATAGCTATTTGTGGAAACAAATGCAGTAAAGATCAATTGTATGTTTATGAATATATGTTTCACAAAGTGTAATAATTTATTATGTGGAAGGTCATAGAAGAAAGTCCACTGCAATCAGAACCTTCTGTTCCTTGTGCAGTGTTTGATAGAAGTGTAATTCCTTTCTCTCTCAGGTAAGATTGCATTTGCTGATCCAGTTTCAATTCATGCATTATGTAAGTTGGTTCCTTGATTTCTATTTCAGCAGTGGGCCGCTTTTTATTTCTAATTTTAAAGAGATCAGAGCCAACTTGGTCCTCTATTCTTCATGTTATTGCTTCCAGCAGGGTTTCAGCTTGCATTCACAAGTGACCTTCTCACACACTATTTGATGTGGGCAGATCTTTGTGAATTTGTTTAAAACAGAAACGTATGTGCTGATTTGTATGGAGAAAAGCATTCAAATGTGATATCCTCTGAAAGGTTTGAGCCATATCAGTGCCTGTTTTTAATTACATATGGAGACTTTTTGGTACTTTAACCCTTTAAGAGCAGCACTGAAACATTTGCACCTTGATCGAATAGCAATTTGGCTAGTCAGTTTGGATAAACAATGCAAAATGAGCCCTTTATCTCAAATGGAAGTGTAAGAAGTAGAATTTCCATTAGGTTAAATAGAACCTTATTATTACTCAAAATATTTCTCATCCAGCAGAAACTTTGGAATATATGCCCACACATTAACAATAAGAAAGATACAATGGAAGTGAGATGAGTAAGTAATAAAGAAATGTAAAGACATTCAAGAGAATTCACTGTCCACATAATACAGTCTGCAAAATAAAATCAGAAAATCTCAGAAATATCCAGTAGATTGGACAGCATTTGCAAAGAGAAAAAAAAATGGAATTAATGTTACAAGTTGATGAATTTTTATTGGGAATCTGCGGTATATTAGATATTCCCTTTGTTTTCTCTACCTGTTTCCCCCCTCTGCAACTTAAAGCATGCTTGTTTTCTAACTTTTCCAAGTTCTCATGAAAGATTAACTCTCTACCTCTCAAATACCGCCAGACCTGTTGAATACTTCCAGTATTTTCTGTTTGTACTTCAGATTTCCCGTATCTTGCAGTTCTTTACTTTTCAGTCACTGATCCTCCATCTTTGCTCAGCACATCAGCCACTAAGCCTTTGTCCATGTTTTTGCTGCCTTCTAAATCAGTATCAATGCCTTCCTGCCCAAAACCTAAGCTGATCCAAAACTCTATTTCCCATGTGCCATTGCTGAACTACATGGACTCCCAGTTTAACCAAACCTAAATTTTAAAACTCCCTTCCTATCATGGTTGCAATGCCTCTCCTTATCTTTGAAGCTCCTTCCGGCTCCTCAACTCTGAGAACACTGTTCCTGCTACTCATGTCTCTTGTGCAATCCCAATTTTAAATTGCTCCACAACAGGAATGGGCCTGAGTTCTTGTGTTCTTGAATTAGATGGTCCTTAAAAACTACCCCTTTTACGAAGCAACAAACAATCTGCTGGAGGAGCTCAGTGGGTCAAACAGCATCTGTGGAGGATGGAAGGAATTGCTAACGTTTCGGGTTAAAACCCTGCATCTGCAGTCTCTTGTGTGACAACTTTTATGAAGTTTCTGGTTATCTGCCCTAATCTCTGTGTCTCTGGCTCAGTATCAGCTTTTGTTTGAGTACATTCCTGTGAAGCATCATTGGACTTCTTATTACGTTAAGGGAAATATATAAACGCAAACTGCTGTTGTTGGTTTCCAATGCACAAGTGGATGGACAACCATTAAGAAACCAAATAGAATTTTGTAATTTATATGGATTTGGAATATTAATGAAAGTGCAATGTTTAAGTGAGTGATTATAAAATAATAATCGAGCCACGTTTGGAATATCATAGGCGGTCTAGTCTTACTATTGTCAAAGAGATATAATACTTTTGTAGAAAGAATAATGTAAATATATCACAATATTATCAAAGAGCCTGAGTTCTAGATAATAGGTTGTTTTATCTTGAATTGAGAAAATTGATGGGAATTCAATAGCTGTTTTGAAAATTATAAAGAAATAGAAATGTAAGAGTCCTTGGGGAGGCAAAGAAAATACAAAATGTTGGAATAAGATTCTTAAGTGGGATGAAGAAATTTAGTGAAAGAAGAAAACATGGATTCATTCTTGCCTTTTACACTGAAATTGGAATAATGGTGGGATTTGGGTTTAAAAGTGAGACAAGAGAAATATGTGAAGTGGTTAAAGTGGATTTGGCAGGTAATAGTAAGCTGATTGTCACCACATACACATACAGCACGGTAGCGTAGCAGTTAGCACGACGCTATTACAGCGCCAGTGATCGGGGTTCGATTCCCGTCGCTGTCTGTAAGGAGTTTGTACATTCTCCCGTATCTGCGTGGGTTTCCTGCGGGTGCTCTGGTTTCCTGCGGGTGCTCTGGTTTCCTCCCACATTCCAAAGACAGGCGGGTAGGTTAATTTGGGTTTTAAAAAAGATGGGCGGTGTGGACTCGTTGGGCCGGAAAGGCCTGTTACCACGCTGTAAAGTAAAAAGAATTTTAAAAAATAAAAAAAAAATTAAAAAGATTATGATAACTGTACTGAGATTATGTATGTGGCAACTGTTTCAGGTGGTGGAGGCTGTGGAGCTCCGGGGGAAGCATGGTTTGAAATTCACAACATCCAGTTGAAATAAGTGCATGGAACATGGAAGCAAAGAAGTTGTAGACTGTACAAGCACTTGATGTAGTTGGCCTTTGTTTGGAAAGAATGATAAGGTGATGGTGCTTGCAGCAGAAATGAGTTAAGAAGGAGGTGAGGAATTCCCAGCCGAAATGTATAGAAGCAGAAACTGTGATGATGGAATCTGTGACTTCCTGCTTCTATCCCATAAGGAAATATGGAAATATCAGACATTCCAGGATTATAGGCATTTTTGATTCGAGGCAAGAACCTTTCTTAAAGAAGGATATGAAGCAGAAGGGAATATCGTATTGATGCATTTTGAAGTATTTTATTTTAGTGAAGTTATGTTTAAGACACATTGCTATGATGTGAACATAGCCAAATTTTACTTTAGACACATATATATTGAATAAGTGCTTCCTGTTGACACCAGGTAACAGAAATGGGGATTTATAAAATTTATGTGCTTGGCTCCCATTGTTTGACCATCATATTTTCCAATTTCTTTCCATTGTGCCATTCAACGTACATGCATTTGTTTGCAGTGTTTAATGAAATTGCCACTGCATTAGGAAGTGTTGACACATCTGAAATTACTGTTTACTGCACGTATACTGTACAGACAGTTTGAAAAGCAAAAAGCTGCAGATGCTGGAAATATGAAATAAAAACTGAAATTGTTGGTAAAACTCAGTGGTCAGGCAGCATCTGTGGAAAGAGTAAAAGAGATAGCACTTCAGGACAATGACCTTTCATTGGGAATTAGACCTGGAAAACAGGAGACACAAGAGACTACAGATGCTGGAATCTGGAGCAACACAGAAGGTGCTGGAGGAATTCAGTGGGTCAGGGAGCATCTATAGAAGGAAATGGGCAGTCAACATTTCGGGTTGAGACCCTTCACCTGGCTTAGAAAATGGGCATGTTTTAAATTGCAGAGAAAGTGGAAAGGGGTGGAGAGAACAGAGAGACTGTCCATGATAGGGTGGAGACTAATGGTGGTCACGACCCTCCGTGTATTTGACCAGCATCATCAGGGTGCAATTCAACTAAGTGAACCACAGCAACAAGTTATGTGTGAGGGGCCCATTCCCATCAACTTGGCTGCTCCTTTGAAATCCCCATCGGAGTTCTCTGCTACAGAACCTCTGTGTGACCTCACTCTCTGGAAAGCTGGCAACTAGGTTACCTCACTCCCCTGCTCTGGTTGCTATGCCCGATCATGTACCACACACAGATTCTCCCTTTACTTTACATGAAGTGTCTTGAATCTCTGCTGGTGGCAAAAAGGGTAGGGTTGTGGTGAGATGAAGGGCGGAGGAAGGAGGTACACACTTAAATTATCTGCAGCTTGTAAATTAAAAGAGATTGTAGATGTGAGAAGGACAATTACATTTGGCCCACTTCCCTTTTTCTTTCAAGAGAAGAGATCAGATTGTTTCTACACGTGAAGTATTTGAACTTAGATCAACACTGCATTCAAGTCCTAGCTTGACTTCTAGCACTGACCACCACTGCCTTCAAATTGTGTTTCTGGTGATCTCCTGGCTTCTGCAGACACAAGACATCCCTCTTCCACTTTCCTCACTAAAGCCTCCTTTGCAACATCAAAAGATTAGGAAGCTTATGATCTCCTGTGTTGTGCAGTAGTACAGGTTGGCTTTAAGCCATGTTGACTAATTTGAAATGATTAGACAATCACAAAATTGGGCTTCGTAGTGAAATGTAAGATCTTTTATTTCTGAGCTCTAACTTCCTTCATTTGATTTAGAGCTTGATTACTAGATTTCTAAATACAATTACTAATGTGCAATTGAAAAATCCACTTCCCAGCTGCACCTTGTGAAATCTCCATTCTTTGTACTTCATTCTACTGTAAAATCACTGATAATGTTTCAGTTGGCATATTTGTTCAGAAGCCAGATGTTTTTGATCCAAATATTGAGTAATGAAAACTGTATGCTGCAGACTGAGTGTTATTACGATACCCTGTAATGAAAGTGTCAGCTTTGCCTCAGAGATTGCATTCTCATTCTTGAGTTTGCAGCTTACAGGTTCAAAGTTTCAAACTTGAGCACATAATTTAGGCTGATGTTTTAGTGCAGTATGGAAGGATGAGAAACTTCTCAGATGTAAAACTGGGGCCTCTATCTGCCCTCTTAGATAAAAGATGGCAAGGCAATTTTCAAAGTCTTCCTCGTGTCCTGCCAACACTATTCTGAGTGGTGGAATGGATTTCCATTTACATGAACATCTGGGAAATATAATAAATTTGTTATCAATAAAAGTGATATCAATAAAACAGATGATCTGGATCTGCAAAGACCTGCAGAGCAAAGGCTCCAAGTTGGTGGTCAAGTATGATTCGGGAATGATGAGAGAATTTTGAGTTGTTTCTGAGATGTCTCTTGCCAAAGAAAAGAGGGAACCCAGGATAGATGCTACCTAAATTTACCTCATGGGGTCCAGGACATCCAACGCTTTTTACAAGGTGTCCATCAGTTTTAACCAAGCATCACAGTGAGAACAGATGCACTGCTCAGTAGACAGCTAATGTTGCATTGGGCTGCTAATGGCATTATTGGACTCTGATTTACATGTATTCATGAGGCTCCCATCGAAATGAGGTGGGTACCTCAATTCCCACTCCAACACCTTCCTTAAACCTCTATCCCAAATAAAATTCAATTAAGACAGCTGAGAGAAAGGAAAGACCCAAGTCCAGCACTTAAATTACAGCGCTTATTTTATCCACTTTCCATCGAGCAGAAAAAGTTAAAAATTTCCTCTTTCTGTTTTAAATAGATACAGCTGACATGAATAAGAGCACAGTACTGAGAACTGACATTTGAAAACAATTTTGATACCCCAATCATTTTATTCTTTTTATCCACTTGACTAATTAACCTTTTCAGTTCTTCCTCAAATTTAGTTACGTTTAGCCATGCTACAGCCTATATATCATGCATTATACACCAAGCAGTCAATCAGCAAGAATTCAGAGTCCACTCCAACTTTTGCAAAATGCTGCATAAATTACCTGCTAGCCTAGGGCCATTTTTGAAGCCATCAATCATGACCACAGCCTAATCTGAGTCACAACAATCGTTATAAATTTATTGTTTCTTACAAGGTCTGCAGCTATGCTGATACTCTGTCCTTTTCTCACTCAGACCTGACAATATCTGAGAAATATTAAGAGTGGAATTATTATCTGTAAGACTGAGGAAAATGCATTTCCATTCCATCATCCAGAGTAGCATGCACAGTTCAGAATGACGTCTCATTTTCCATTTAAAATGAGTGAACCTCAACATATCTGAAAAATTACAAGATTGAATATGAATTAACTGATTTAATACGGCTGCATCACAGTGACTATTGAATATTTATATTATGAAGTTAATTTGCTATCCTTTCTGGTAGAAATAGTTTACTGAAAAAAGAACATTATGTTTTAAACTGCAGCAATGTTTCTTTTCAGACATCTGATCACGTTAACAAGGCCTTGAAATTATACCACGGGGTGCTAGTAGAAAAAACACTACCATTGACTACATTGTCAGAGACATTAAGGGGTTTAGTTTAAATGATTTAAAACCGCCAGTAAAATAGCAAACTGAAGAATTTTGCATGACTTTTAGAAGGAATATGCATGTTAGCAGCGTGTTGTGTACCGAGTAGAATTTAACCCAGGAGACCCATTTACAGCGGCATCTTTGTGATGTACGTTTAATGTTTAAGCAGCAGCAAGTCTTTTCTTATTGGGCTATTTGTTTTATTTTTATGGGCTGGAAAAGAACTTCTGTCAAGTGGAGATTAGTTATGCCATTTTCAGCAACTCACTGAAGATTTCATCCAAACTTGCATTATTTTTATCTACAGTTATTTCCATAAATTAATGTCCTATTGGGTGTTTATATATGTCTAATGCAGAATTTTGAAAAGTCAGCACTCTTGACTTAAACATTAATTTCTCAGCCATGTCAATCCATTCAATGTGATTCTCTGCAATAACTGTTCAGATTATATCAACAACCCTCTTCAGTTCACTGTTTTACAGTAACTTAAAGAGTTAATTTTTGCTTTTTCTTACATGAAATTCAGAGAGTCTTACCAATGTTTTAGGGATTACATGCCAAATGTCTTTCCATTTATAATTGCTCATTGTCATTTAGTGAATGAGTACCATATTTCAATCCTATTATGTGATTAGAGATTTTATGGGATTTCTCAGTGTTTTTCAGAATTGTATTCTGGAAAGGACAGTAATTCAGCTGTTAGGCTATTGCCTTGTATTTCAAGGGACCCTGGTTCAATACTGAGTTTGGCTGCTGTCTCTGTGGAATTTATGCATTCTCCCGTGATTGAATCAGAATCAGATTTATTACCACTGACATATGACGTGAAATTTGTTGTTTTGCAGCAGCAGTACAGTGCAAAGACATAAAATCTATAAATTACAAAAATAGATACATAGTGCAAAGAAAGGAATAATGAGGTACTGTTCATGGATTGTTCAGAAATCTGATGGTGGAGGGGAAGAAGCTGTTCCTGAATCATTAAGTTTGGGTCTTCAGGCTCCTGAACCTCCTTCCTGATGGTAGTAACAAGAAGAGGGCATGTCCCAGATGGTGAGGATCCTGAATGATGGATGCCACCTTCTTGAGGCACTGCCTCTTGAAGATGTCCTCGACGGTGGGGAGGGTTGTGCCCGTGATGGAGCTGGCTGAGTCTACAACCTCCGCAGCCTCTTGCGATCCTACACATTGAAGGCTCCATAACAGGGGATGATGCAACCAGTCAGGATGCTCTCTACTGTACATCTATAGAAACTTGTAAGAGTCTTTGGTGACATACCAAATCTTCTCAAACGCCTAATGAAGTAGAGCTGCTGGCGTGCCTTCTTCGTGATTGTATCAATGTGTTGGACCAAGGATAGATCCTCTGAGATGTTAACGCCCAGGAACTTGAAGCTGCTCACCCTTTCCACCTCTGACCCCTCAATGAGAACTGGTGTGTGTTCTCTCTGCTTCCCCTTCCTTTAGTCCACAATCAGTTCCTTGGTCTCGCTGAATTTGAGTGTGAAGTTGTTGTTGCGACACCACTCAACCAGCCAATCTCTCTCATTCCTGTACGCCGCCTCATCGCCATCTGAGATTCTGCCAACAACTGTGGTGTCATCGAATTTATAGGTGTGTTTGACCTGTGCTTAATCACACAGTCATGAATGTAGAGTAGTGGGCTAAGCATGCATCCTGAAGGTGCGCCTGTGTTGATAGTCAGTGAGGAGGAGATGTTATTGCTGATCTGCACTGACCATGGTCTCCCTATAATGAAGTCAAGGATCCAGTTGCAGAGGGAGGTACAGGGATCCAGATTTTGAAGCTTGTTGATTAATACTGAGGGGATGATGGTGCTGAACGCTGAGCTGTAATCGATAAGCATGATGTATATCTTGCGGTTGTCTAGGTGCTCCAAAGCAGAGTGGAGAGCCAGTGAAATTGTGTCTGCTGTAGACCTGTTGTGGCGGTAGCAAATTGCAGTGGGTCCAGGTCCTTCCTCAGGCAGGAGCTAATTCTAGCCATAACCAACCTCTCGAAGTACTTCCCTCACAGTGCTACCGGGTGATAATCGTTGAGGCAGCTCACCCTGCTCTTCTTGGGCACTTGAATGATTGCTCCCCTTTTGAAGCAGGTGGAAACCTCAGACCACAGCAGTAAGAGATTGAAGATGTCCTTGAATACTCAGATTTTCAGTACCCAGCTAGGTACACCACTGGGGCCTGATGCTTTGCGAGGGTTTACCATCTTGAAGGATGTTCAGACATTGTCCTCCAAGACAGATTACAGGGTCACTGGATGCCGTATGGATTCGCACAGGTGTCGTGTTATTCCCCCTTTCAAAGCATGAATAAAAGGCGTTGAGCTTATCAGGGAGTGAAGCGTCACTGCCATTTATGCTTTGTGTGACTTTTCTCTGGGTGCTCTGGTTTCTTCCCACATCCCACAGACACAGTGGCAGGTTAATTAGCCAATGTATATTACCCCTCGTTGTAAATATTAAATGAATTAAAGGGGTGTTGATGGGCACGTGAGAGAGAAAAGCTATAGGGCTGTAGGAAAATAGGAGAGGAGGAAATGTGAGTGATAGGATTGCTCTTCTGGGAGCTTGTATGGGCCTGATGAGATGAATGGTCTCATTATGTAATAAGTAAGCAATTACATGCATTATTCTTCAAAATCTGCAAAACTGGTTGGCCCACTCTTAAATTGTCCTTGTTTCTCTCTAAGATTGTGGAATATCTTCTGTTCCCAATTGTCGTTTGCAGTGTTGTGTGTCAATTAAATATAAAACAGTAATGGAAAGTTAAAAGGAAAAAGGGTTGAAACGAGACTAAGGGGTGGGATGCAGAGTGTCAGAATGCAGATGGAGAGGCTGATTCATATATAAAGGGATGCAGGCCTAATGTGGGTAAATAAGATCAGTGCAGATACGCATCACAGTTGGCATTGATGAGGTAAGGCCCTTATGTGCTCTTATGTTTCTAAGATTCCCATAAGGGAAGGTTTCCTCTGAGAAACGACTTTAGTGATCAGACAATATTGAGCAATATTTTTTTACTTTGGCTACCCATTGTAATTACTCATTGCAACGAGGTAAAACAAGCAGAACCATAACAAACTGAACAGATAACCCATCATATTGGAAATGCAGCTTGTCTGAATGCTGTCTACCAATATAATTTCTATTATTTGGAGGAAGCGCACAAGAATTTTGGTTAGTTCCATAGAAAAGGGGTAATAGCCAGTGATGCCACTTTCTTTTACAAGTTCCAGCTCAACAATACCACTCAAATTGTGAAAGGGTTCAGGGATCTTATGTGCTTCTAAAGTTATACATGTGAATTTAACACTTCTGCAAGTGCAACTTGAAGCTTTTAGGAACCTTTATTTTCCAAATATTTTGTTTTATTCACATTTTTCCTGTTGTCAGTAAATTTATCATTTCACTTGTGGAGAAGCCCCAATTCATAAGCTCAGTTTGGAATCTTCCATTTTATTAGATAGTGATGCTAAACACTACTAATTGGAATTGATTTATTATTGTCAATTGTACCGAGGTACAGTGAAAAATTTGTCTTGCATACAGTTCATACAGATCAATTCATTACACAGTGCATTGAAGTAGTCCAAGGTAAAACAATACGAAATGCAGAATGGAGTGTCACAGCTACAGAGAAAGTGCAGTGCAGGTAGACAATAAGGTGCAAGGTCATAATGAGGTAGATTGTGAAGTTACGAGTCCACCTTATCGTACTAGGGAACGGTTCAATAGTATGACAGCAGGATGGAAGCTGTCCTTGAGCCTGGTGCCATGTGCTTTCAGGCTTTTATATTTTCTGCCCCTTGGGAGAGAGCAGAAGAGAGAATGTCCAAGGTGGGTGGGGTCTTATGATTATGCTGGCTGCTTTACTGAGGCAGCGAGAAGTAGCAACAGAGTCCACAGATGGGAGGCTGGTTTCCGTGATGTGCTGGGCTGAGTCCACAACTCTCTGCAGTCCCTTGCAGTCCCAGGCAGAGCAGTTGCCATCCCAAGCCCTGATGCATCCAGATGGGATGCTTTCTATGGTGCATTGATAAAAGTTGGTTAGTGTCAAAGGGGACATGCCAAATTTCTATAGCCTCCTGAGGAAGTAGAGGTGCTGGTGAGCTTTCTTGGCCATGGTGTCTACTTGGTTGGAACGGGACAGGCTATTGGTGATGTTCACTCCTCGGAACTTGAAGCTCTCAACCCTCTCGACCTCAGTATCATTGATGTAGACAGGAGCATGTGTACTGCCCCCCTTCCTGATGTCAATGACCAGCTCTTTCATTTTGCTGGCATTGAGGGAAAGGTTGTTGTCATGACACCATGTTGCCAAGCTCTCTATCTCTTTCCTGTACTCTGACTCATTGTTATTTGAGATCCAGCCCACTATGGTGGTATCATCTGCAAACTTGTAGATGGAGTTAGAACAGAATCTGGCCATGCAGTCATGAGTGTATAGGGAGTAGAGTAGAGGGCTGAGGCTGCACCCTTGTAGGGCGACAGTGTTGAGGCTAATTGTGCTAGAGGTGTTGCTGCCTATCCTTACTATTGAGGTCTGTTGGTCAGGAAGTCAAGAATCCAGTTGCAAGGGGAGGTGTTGAGTCCTAGGTCTCACAGTTTGGTGATGAGCTCGCTTGGAATTATAGTACTGAAGTATTGAAGCTGTGGTCAATAAACAATAGTCTAACGTAGGTGTCTTTCCTGTCCAGAATGGGGTGTCATCTCTGTGTTAGTATCTCAATGAACAGAATTATTCCCTGAAAGGACTGCAGCAAAATACTAATCAGCCTGTTCAAATGTTGAATCAGCTCCTGCAGAAATTCCAGCATTTTAAGGAACCCAACCTATCTAGCTAATCTATGTGTCTTAATCTGATTGATTTCTAGAAATATTCTGTTATGTTGTTAAGAATAAAGAGAAAAAAGAGGGAAATGGCAGGGAGATGAGGTAATCTTGGGGGTGCGTTGCACCAAGTTACCTGAGAACTACAGAGCTGCTCTTGGCCCAAACAATAGTCCTACTTTACAAAGGAATCTTTCACGAATTATGCTATAACCAAATCTAAAGCTTGTGGTCTTTAAAGATTCTATCTATCTTGAACTTTCTGCAGTGGAATCAGGTACCGATTTCACACCATGGGAGGTTTTTTAGTGGAAGGAATATTTCCAGGTGTAACGCGCACTCTGCTACATTCTGGTGTTGATGATAATCTACTTAAGCACTTAGTCACAGTGTGACAGAGAGATCATTGTCTGTTGCTTCAGTGGAAAAGAAAATTGGGTGCAGTGTAAAATGGTCTGCCAAATGACTCTGGGTCTGTTTTGTGCAACTGGCAAAGATCAATTTCACTCCTGCACCCCCCCCCCCCCCCCCCCCCCCCCCCCAGCCTGCCCAAGGGTTTCCTTCTATTTAGCTGTTGCAACCAACATTAATAAGACATTGCAATGACCTCAGCTGATTACACTTGAGGGCAATGTGATTTTTATAAGATATAAAAGCAAGTCTGCATTGGTAGTTCACTAGATGTATGCATCTCATTGTATTTTGTATTTGAATGCCTCCATCTGCTGTGACATGAATTCTAAAGAAGTATTTATTATATCTTGAACTCTCTCCTATTTATTGATTTGAGTATTTATTTAAATATATTTGGTGAACTTAGTTACTGAATGTAATGCTGGATAGTGAGATATTGCTCATTTTCTTTTCCTAGCGTCAACAAGAATGAGTCTCAAGTCACTCTGATTTGGAACAAAGTTCTCTCTTTTCTAGCTCAACTTTAACCTTATCCTTTTGAAGATTTAGAAATCCTGTTCCAATGTTTCCAGCACTCTACAGTAGCTCCCCTTTTTGCTAATGCCGGCAGTGTCAGCAATTTATTATTTAATTATCACTGATTATGGAAGATCTGTGTGTTCTTGGAACCATCAAGGGGAAAGGGGGGGGGGGGGGGGGGGGGGGAGGTGGTATTCTTTTGTTGTACAGGACTTTTACATTCATCAGAAAAGCAGAAGACATTTGGCCAAATGGTTTGATTAGTTTAAATCCCAAAATCAAAACTGATTGTCCAGATATTAATCCACAGTGCCCTCAAATCTCCTGTAAATGAAATTTGGCTTGTTTATGAATGGAAGAGCTATTCATCCTTTTATTTCATTGCCTTTGACTTTTAGTTTATAACTTTTTTTTATCACAGCTATTTCTTAATTCAGACTTACTGAGGCAGATAACTAACTAAATAAAAATTACAAGAAATCAAAACAACAAACATTCTCAAAGGTGGTGGTGGAGGCTGATACATTGGTCAAGTTCAAGAAATTGTTAGATAAGTGCATGGAGGAATTTAAGATAGAGGGATATGTGGGAGGAAGGGGTTAGATAGTCTTAGGTGTGGTTTGAAGGTCGGCACAACATGGTGGGCTGAAGGGCCTGTATTGTGCTGTATTATTCTATGGTAATAGTGAGCACATGTTGAACCATGATAATGCGTAAAAAAAAATACAAGCCAAATTCATTAGTCTCTTAAAATTGTGTAACAATTTTTTGAAGTTGATGATCAAATAGCGAACAATGTGTTCTTTCAAAGGTATATAAATCTAGTACTATCACACTGCTGATACTGCAGCATGGAGCATTAATCGGACTCAGCTTTAGCAGTCTTGTTGCTAAGTTTCAAGCTTAATTTCAGAATTTGACCACATAATCCGGGCTGTTAAATCATTGCAGTGCTGAAGTACTGCATTGTCAGAGGTGCAGTCTTTCAGATGTTAAACTAATGTCCTATGTTCCCTCTGAAGTAGATGATACAACTTAAAGAATAGAGAATTCTCTTCAGAAACATTTATCCTTCAACAAAAATGCTCATAAAATATGAACTAATATTCACTTCGTTGCTATTGTGGAATCATTACACTTTGTAAGTAAATAATTAGTTGTAAAATTTTTGGGTTGTCCTGAAAATTTGGTAGGTGCTATAAAAATGAATGTTCTTCCTTTTCGCATGTCTTTTTTTGGTATCAGTGCTACTTATGGAACAAAAGTTAGCTGAATATTTGTAGGATAGGTGTTATGGATAATTCTGTTACATTTGTTTAACAGTTTTGAATTGGTCAGGAAATTTTCTATGGCTAGAGTATTCTATACAATTAAAATGAAAAGCTGTTGTTATGATGTTAGTAGAGTTTACTATTAATTTGTGCATAGGTTCTAAGATGTATTTTACCTTTTCTTAGGATGAATCTTTTCCACAGTTGTTAGCTACTCGCCAACCATGGACTTTACCCAGTAATACAGATAATGAAGATGTGGATCCAGGTCAAGACAAATGTGAGTATGTATGACCTGGAATACAAGTCAATGTATATACCTGTTAATTTTGCTACAGATGCTAGTGCCAGCTTTGATGGCATCACAATATGAACATATCTGAACATCTTGATAATCCCCTCTTGATAGTCATTAATATTACCATCACTGAATTCCCCACCATCGATGTCATAGGATTTATCATTACTAAATAAATACTTTATATCGGTATTCTCCAAGGAGAAGGACGTGGAGGTTAGCGAGATCAGGGAGGGGTATGCTGATATTCTGGGGCATGTAAATATCAAGAAGGAGGAGGAGTTGAGATCCTTGAAGAACATTAAGATAGATAAGTCCCCAGGGTCTAATGGGATCTATGCTAGATTATTGTGAGAGGCAAGAGAGGAGCTTGCTTCAGCCTTCACAGAGATCTTTTTTCCTCTTTAGCCACAGGTGAGGTCCCAGAGGATTGGAGAAAAGCCAATGCTATTCCTCTGTTTAAGAAAGGTAATAGAGCAATTCACTAAGACTTCTTCCACATTTCCTTCCAAACTTCTAACTTCTACTGTCTAGAAAGGTGTCCTTCACCACCACCCCCACCTCAAATGATTCATGACTTAAAAGAGTGCAAGTCTCATTGATGGTCTGTGTAAAATTTCCATTAGCAGTGGGGAGAGTCTGCAGACAAAAAATGAAAGTGGCTTTTGTACAAGCTCCAATGCATCCTCTATTATTGCTGATGTTCTGTTTACCTCACAATGTAAATCAGCAGATTCTAGGGCAGTGTGAGACCCTGCAAATTTAAGAGGTCTTAACTTAAAAGCAATTGTATGGAAAAAGTTCTAAGAAAATTAATTAAAGTTTTATCACTGTCCTAAGGTATTCATACTTTAACAATTTCTATATGGTATTCTGCATGAGCACCTACTGTTTTGCGAGGCTCATATCATTCTTTTGGAATTGAAAAGGAAATTAACAAAACAATAAGTCTTTATTATCATTATGATTTATCTACATTTTCTGCCTAAGGGATAGACAGAATTATCTTACCTGGTGAATGAATGTGTTGAAAATGAGCTGCTGTAGTAGCAAGAGTAGACATACTGCATGTGCCAAAACACCCTGAAGTGTTCAGAAAAGCAATCAGTAACCAAAGTTGCATCTTGCCATGTTCAGCAAATTAATTGCCTGTTTGCGCTAGACTCAATTGTTGCAAAGCTTTTCAGGCTATCTTACAGTTATTAAATCCTACATATTTCAGCTTTTTCAAAACTCGGCTGCCCACCAATTACTCTCCACCAAGATGCTCACCCACCATCCATAGCCGAGTGAACCCATCTTTAGCTCCCTGACCACCATGGCGTCATATTTAAAATTCTCATCCTTGAATTTCAGTGCTTTCATATGCTCATCCTAGCTTTTCCTTCAGTCCTACAACCTCTGCCTTAAACTTTTGGTTCCACTCACTGTAGCATTTGGTCCATCCTCTGCTGCCTCCATTGCCTGTCTTAACTTAATTATTTAGGTCCTATTTGGGTCCTATGTTTCCCGGTATCCTCACTAAGCTTCCCATTTCTATATTCCTTTTGATACCACTTTAGAAACCATTTCTTAAACCAAATTTTTGTCTTCCACTCTAAATATCTTCTTTGCTTCTGAATTCATTTATACTGCTTTACTCAGCGAAATGCCTTAGACAATGTAAATAGAGGCTGTTGATCATTATCCCATTTTCTGAGCTGGAAGTGAGTAAAGACAGGTGGCTTTTTAGCTCAGCTTATGGTAGAGCCCACTAGAGAACAGGCAAGTCTGGATTTGGTGTTATGTAATGAGGCAGACTTGATCAGGGAGCTTAAGGTGAAGGAACCCTTAGGAGGCAGTGACCATAATATGATAGAATTCACCCTGCAGTTTGAGAGAGAGAAGTTGAAATCTGATGTAATGGTATTACAGTTGAGTAAAGGTAACTACAGAGGCATGAGGGAGGAGCTGGCCAAAGTTGATTGGAAGGGGACACTAGCAGGGGAGACGGTCGAACAGCAACGGCAGGAGTTTTTGGGAGTAATTTGGGAGACACAGCAGAATTTCATCCAAAGGAAGAAGAAGCCCACTGTAAGGGGAGGTTGAGGCAACTGTGACTGACAAGGGAAGTCAGGGACAGCACAAAAGCAAAAAAGAAGGCATACAATATGGCAAAGATTAATGGGAAGCCAGAGGACTGGGAAGCCTTTAAAAGCCAACAGAGGACAACTAAAAAAGCCACAAGTGAGGAGAAGATGAAATGTGAAGGTAAACTAGCCAATAATATAAAAGGAGATTCCAAAAGTTACTTTAGAGAGAGGCAAGAGTGGACATTGGACTGCTTGACAATTATGCTGGAGAAATAGTAATATGGGACAGGGAAATGGCAGGGGAGCTAAATAAGTACTTTGCGTCAGTCTTCACTGTGGAAGACACCAGTAACGTGCCAGAACTTCTAGAGAGTCAGGGCAGAGGTGAGTGTAGTGGCCATTACTCAGGAGAAGGTGCTGGGGAAGCTGAAAGGCCTGAAGGTGGATAAATCACCTGGATCTGATGGACTATACCCCAGAGTTCTGAAAGATATAGCTGAAGAGATTGCAGAGGCATTAGTAGTGATCTTTCAAGAATCAATGGAGTTAGGGAGGATTTCCAGAGGACTGGAAAATTGCAAATGTGACACTATTGTTTAAGAAGGGAGGGAGGCAAAAGATAGGAAATTATAGGCCTGACCTCAGTGGTTGGTAAGATTTTAAGGATGAAATTTCAGAGTACTTGGAAGTGTATGATAAAATAGTACAAAGTCAGCATGGTTTCGTTAAGGGGAGATCTTGCCTGACATCTGTTAGAATTCTTTGAGGAGGTAACAAACAGGTTAGATAAAGGAGAGTCAGTGGATGTTATTTACTTGGATTTTCAGAAGGCCTTTGACAAGATGCCACACATGAGGCTGCTAAACAAGATAAGAGCCATTGGTAGTAGAGGCAAGGTACTATCATGCATAGAAGATTGGCTGACTGGCAGAAGTTAGAGAGTGAGATAAAGGAGTCCTTTTCAGGATGGCTGCTGGTGACTAGTGGAGTTCTGCAGGGGTGTGTTGGGTCTGCTACTTTTAACGTTATATGTTAATGATCTGGATGAATGAACCGATGACATTGTGGTCAAGTTTGCAGAGTGTACCAAGATAGGTGGAGGAACAGGTAGTGTCGCGGAGGCAGGGAGTCTGCAGAAGGACTTGGACGGGTTGGAAGAGTGGGTAAAGAAGTGGCAAATGGAATACAGTGTAGGGAAGGGTACAATCATGCACTTTGGCAGGAAGAATATAGGTGTAGACTATTTTCTAAATGGGGAGAAAATTCAGAAGTCAGAGGTACAAAGGGTCTTGGGAGTCCTAGTTCAGGATTCCCTCAAGGTTAATTTGCAGGTTGAGTCAGTAGTAAAGTTGGCAAATGCAATGTTAGCATTCATTTCGAGAGGGCTACAATATAAAAGCAAGGATGTACTGCTGAGGCTTTATAAGGTGTTGGTTAGACAACATTTGGAATATTGTGAGCAATTTTGGGCCCTGTATTTAAGGAAGGATGTGTTGGCCCTGGAGATGGTCCAGAGGAGGTTAGGAGGTTCACGAGAATGATCCCAGGAATGAAAGGCTTAACATATGAGGAGCGTTTGATGTCTCTGGGCCTGTACTCGATGGAGTTCAGAAGGATGAGGGATGGAATCTCATTGAAACCTACTGGATGTTGAAAGGCTTAGCTAGAGTGGACATGGAAAGGGTGTTTCCATTAGTTGGAGAGTCTAGGATCCAAGGGCACAGCCTCAGAATAAAGGGATGTCCCCTTAAAACTGAGATGAGGAGGAATTTCTTCAGCCAGAGGATGGTGAATCTGTGGAATTTGTTGCCATAGAGGGCTGTGGAGGCCAAGTCATTGGGTGTATGTAAGGCAGAGATTAATAGGTTCTTGATTGGTAAGGGGGTTTAAGGGTTATGGGGAGAAGGTGGGAGAATGGGGTTGAAAAATTCAGCCGTGATTGAATGGTGGAGCAGACTCGATGGGCTGAATGGCCTAATTCTGCTCCTATATCTTATGGTCTTATGGAGAGAACTTGTTTTTTATTTGAACCAGGCATTTGGATCCTTTTATTTTTAGGCAATTTCTCGAGGTCAAGGCTGACTTGCTTCTACTCTGGTTAGGATCTGCAGACGCAGGTGAGGCATGAGGTGCTTGCTGGGGAGGCTGGTGTGGAACTCTGTTATGCTGGGCATTTGTTTGCTCCTGACAAAAGAACCTGAGTTTCTTCAAGGAGCCATCCTGAATGCTCCTTCTCCATTTCGAGCTGTCACGGGCCAGTGATTCGCAAGAGTTGATGGAGGTGCAATACATTTTCAAGCAGGCTTTGAGACTAATCTTGAATCATTTCTTCTGTCCACATGGAAATACCTTTCCATGATGGAGTTCAGAGTAAAATGCCTGCTTCAGGAATGTGGTGTCAGGCATGTAAGTGCCATGGCCTGCTCAGTGGAGCTGACCAAGTATAATTAGGGCCACAGTGTTTGGGTTCTTGTCCTGGGAAAGAACACTGAAACTGACTTGCTTATCCTACTAGTAGATTTGAAGGATTATGCAGGGATAGGTAGTTCATGTCTCAGAACCATACATGAAGGCAGGTAATACTGCTGCCTGGTACACCACGAACTTTGTGTTGGGTTTGAGGTCTTGATCTTCATGTGCGTTTTCCCACAGATGGCCAATGGCTGTGCTAATGCATCAAAGATACTGGTGAATTTCATCATCACTGAATGTTTTTTCTGAGGGTTAGGTCCTGAGCTATGGGAAGTGTCGATGTTTTCCATGGTCTTGTCATGGACTGTTATTATTGGGAAAATGGGGTATTGTTGTCCAGGGAAGCAGATTGTTCTGTAAAACTTTAGGATACTGCCCATTCTTTTTTGTGCTTCACTAAATGAGACACCAATAACGTCTAGCGGAGCTTCCAAACATGTGCGTATGCAAGGATCATCTGTGTGGTGCTGATTGGTGACTGGGGTTGCAGTGACCTTGGTTCTGGAATGTTGGTCTTCCAATTTCCCATTTATCCAGTAGATTCACTCCAATCCAGTGGAAAATTTGTTTCCAACAGTGGCATTGAATTTACCCTGGAGGATCGAATTGTCTCCCTCTGAGAATTGGACCAGGCCTTCTAAAATTACAGTAGAAATATTTCTTGACCTCATTCGTAGCTTCCAAGGACAGGGCAAATGCACTGATAACTGTAGTGTGCTGGTTCTATTTTAGAGTGAGTCAGAGGGTCATGAGATGTTTACTTATACCACAAGGGGAGTTGTTGACACACTGGACTAGCACATTCTTGACAGATAAATTCACCACATTTAAACTGGGTTTCTCTTCCTGTTTGCCCTCCCAGAAGAAGCGGTACCCACTGCCTTGTACTTTGAGCTGGCCATTTCAACGGGCATCCACTGAGCTCCAGTGATCTCGTTCCTTCAGTGTGCCTTCCCCCACTCATCAGCCACCTTTGGTCCAACACTGACTCTCCTTCCCTGTCTCTTATATCCATCACTGCAACCCTTGCATCCTTCCATGCTCTGGGCACCCTTTCTCTTCTCTTTCCTCTGACCCTCACACTTCCTCTGTCTGTCCAACCTCTGCTTCCATAATGTCCTCCCCAGTGTCTTGAGGAAAACCTTAGGGAAAAGTTTATCTGCGGTGGGTCAAAAACTTGGGTAGATTTTCAGTTGGCTGCCCGACAGTGCATGAGGCCAGCTGAGAGCCGACAGTGTGCTGTGTCCAGGTGAGCTGTCAGTGGCTTGCTGAGCTGCAGTTCCTCCTGAACCAGTTGATAGGAATGGATCCATCTTCACTCCAAGAATTGCACTCAACTCAGTGTAATAGGAATGTAAAACCAATTGCTCAAATTTGGCATAAATGAGATGGGATTTTTTTTTCTTGGTTTTCCTTCCCTTTGGAAATCTGTCTGACTACATAAAGCCTCCTGATAGTAGATCAGAACCCTCCCAGTGCAGAGAAAAATAGGCAGAAGCCAGTGATCTCATCTTTCCTTCACCCAATTACCCAAGTGTAGGATGGATGTGAGTGATGTAGACTGCATCCAGAGTCACTCACCTTTTGCCATTCTGCATAAAAATAACCATCAATTACAGAGTCAGATGTTGGCTACTCCATCACTTGCCCATTGAAGTTTACCTACTTCCAGACCTACTAACAATATGCTTGCAGCATGCAGATAAACCTGCTATTGGAGCTGTGAATAACTGTACAATTATATAACATTTTATACTATTCTGACAAGATTCGCTGCAGTACTTTACTATTTAACCTGACTAGCATCAAGATTAGAAAATAAACCCTGACGTTATACCATGAAACAAGAACAAAAGAAAACAGCAGTATTATTACAATGTAAGCCTGCTACTTATTACAGCCAGTTATCATGGCATCACTCATATAGAGTGCAGTAACATTCAAGTGCTTTTGCAGCAGGATATTAAGTACTGTTCTTCTTTATTTTAACTGGATTATTTGGAGGAAGCATTGAATGAAACCAACCAGTTTCCCCAATCAGTGGGAGGACATTAGAGGTAAAGGCACCTTGACCCATGTTCACCTCAACATATCATAGAACCATTTGTGCTGAAGGAACTTTGGAAAATGTGAATTGCTCCATTGACCCTTCTGTTATTCCCAGAGTCAGCTCATTAGTGTGCCAGGAGTGCAACTTCTATGTAACAAGTGAACAAAAGATTTGGAGAATGGTGCTGAGATTTGTGGCTGTTGTGGAATTGGTGAAAGAAATGGATTGCTGCAAAGACTTTCACCCAAGAAATCTAGAGAGAGTAAATGAAAACTTGGAGCAAGTGTCTCATGGAGCATCAGGTAACCAGAGAAGAGAGCAGCTGAGTACTCTTTTGCTTCCGATCCAGACTTGAAATGGTTTTCTTTTGGCTGAGGAACCTATGGACTCCAACCTCAAGGACTCTGCTATGGAAATAAGGATATTCAATGAGCAGCACACCTACATGAGACAGTGACTTCTTTCCCAATGCAAGATATACAAGGTTTATAGATAAGGGAACATCCCCCATATCATGGAGGTTTTTTCCAGTTGAAAAGCAACTAGAATACTCTGAGGTTGAGGGCTGGGCCCATGTCACAGCTGCACCCCACTTTCTCCCACGTTGGTGCTGTACATTCATTTGGGACAGAGCTATGCCAGAGGTGCTGCAGGCCATGATTACCATTCCAGACGCAGTAATCAGCTGCAGCTCAGCCTGAGCATGTGCACTGCACCTGTCCAGCAGTGTACAAGAGGGAGCCAGGAAAATCTGTACCATGATGTCATCAGGATTGAGGAAATGTGCTTCAGCTCACAAAACTGGAATTAGTTCAATATGACTTCTTGTTGTTCCAAAAAAGTTTGTAAGAGAGGAAATATCTGGAATAATTAGCATTTCAAAGACTATGCTAGGAAGGCATTAAATTTAGGCATCTGCCACAGGTCTTAGCTTATCTAATGAGATGAAATAAGAAAGGTAATGTAATGAATAATGATGCCATTATGTTTGGCTAGCTGACTGTCGCACCACCGTGACCACCTATAATAATGTTATTATTTGGGGAATGTACAGATGAGTATGGTCTCAGCATCCCAGTTGTAAATGAGGCTACTTCCTGACATCATGATGTAGGGAAGGTGGCAGGAATGATGCTTGCACTGCCCACCAGACTACCTTGCGTTGAGACCAGATAAATTTCAAGCGTGAATGAACTGTAGGAATATAGTGTTCGCAGCTAACTCTGTGTTATGTGGGGGAGACTGGAGTTGGCTGGGTTGCAGAACAATCAATGTGAAGCCAAGAAAGAGAGGTGTAATCACCTTCCCTTCTTCACATTACCATTGGAACTTAAATGGTGAGGAGGGAGTTGTGAGGAAGAGATGAAATGAGTGAGCAGAAGTTATTCAAGCTCCATGTCATCTCTAAAGAAAAATGTTTAACTTTTTCTAAGGTCTGCAGCCATCCCATAAAGAACTATAGCTGGATCATACAGTATTGAGAATTACATATATTAGTGAGGGCCCATCCAGAAGTGCTGAGGTTGTGGCAGATGGTGAAAGAATGGGAGGGAAAAATCTACTTTGCCGCGTCCCTGTCAATCTAAAATTCACAAAATCATCTGTCCTTGACAGTATTGGGAGAAGTGACGGTTGCATAATCATTGTGAAGGCAAAGTCTCTACATTGAAAACATCCATGTTGTGTGGCTCTACCATATTACTGAACAGGATAGATTTCAAACTTGGGCACCCCTGTGGTGCCGTGTGCCATTTGTGACTTCAAGACCTGTAGTTTTCTCACTTTACCATGACTAATAAGTTAGGAGAAAAAATCTGCTTTGAGGCTGAGTAGAAAAGCATATTAAACATGAGGGGGCAATCTGATGAGACTGCAATATAATGCGTATATGTCAAACAACATAAACAGCATGTTAGGGACGGCTAAATGATCTTAAAGCCAACTGATCTGCAGAACAAAGCTTTGCAGATTTGCTGCATCCAGTTGTGAATGGCAGTGTACAATTAAACACTTAAGGAAAAGACTGCATGACTATTAATATCCTCAATGATTATGGAATCCAACTAAGGAGGGAAATGAAAAAAGACTGAAGTGTTTATCGGCATCTTTATCCAGAAGTCCTGGATTGATGACCTGCCTAATGCTAGGATCTCCAGCTTCAGAGTTGCCAGACTTCAGCTAATATGATTGACAATACAGATATCAAGATGTCAAGAAATAACTGAGCAGAGTAGATATGGCAATAGCTCTGGGGTCTGACTCCATCCCAGCAGTAATGCTGAAAGTGTGTTCTCCAGAGCTACCTCAGTTTCTAGACAAGCTGTTCTAATGTAGCTGTGACATTGGCACCTAATTAGAAAATTCTCTGGATGTGTCCCATCCACTAAAAACTAATCCAGCCAATTAGCCCAGCCTTAATCAACAAAGTGATGATCATTCTTGTCGACCAGCAAAAGGGATGAATTCTAGAGGTGGGATGACACCAAGTGCAGCATTTGTTTAAGTGTGACATCAAGGAGTGTCCATAAGAGTCTTTAGGAATCAAGGGATAGTTATGTACCATCCCATCTAACACTAAGCATAATACTTGTGAAAATAAAACAAAACTGCAGATGCTGGAAATCTAAAATAAAAAGAGAAAATGCTGGAAACTCTCAGCAAGTCAGGCCACATCTGTGTGAAGAGAAACAGAGTTAATGTTTCAGATTGAAGACCCTTCATCAGAATAGATGTAATATTTGTGGTTGTTGGACACCAATCTCCTCACCCTTAGGATATTGCAGCAAGAATTCTTCAGGGATGTATCATAGACCAGTTTAACTTAAGCTGCTTCTTCAAGGTCAGAATTAGGAACGTGGGAATGTTCTGTTATGATTGCCCAATAGTCAGTTCCATTTGTCACTCCTTAGATAACAAAGGACTTGTTCCAGCTTTGCTTGGCCATCTTCCAGGTCTGTATGCAACAAGACCATTTCTAGGCTTGCTGATCAGCAGAAAGTAACATTCACAAAATATACATATGCCAGGAAATTACAACTCTCAAGAATAAGGAGAGAAGTACTGAGAGAAAGATCTAATTATCTGTTCTTGATATTTGATAGTATTACCACAGCCTAATCTCCATCATCAATATCTTGGGGTTTACTGTTGACCAGAAACTTAACTGGACTGGAAGAGTTGGTCAGTGGCTTGTATTCTGTGACAAATGACTAACCTTCTAATTCCCCAAAACCTTTCTACCATTTGTGAGTCAAAATTCAGGATTGCAATAGAATATTTATTTAAGGTGGTGGATGCCATAACTGTCAGAGGGTCTTGATGAGGTACATATAGAGAGGCTGATTTCTGTTGCAGCAATGTCCAGAAGTAGGGGTCATCATTTAAAAATAAGTTATTGCCTACTTCAGACAGAGAGGAGGTGATTCTTTTTCTCTCCAAAGGATGTAGACTTCAGAATTCTGGTCTTGAAAGAGTGGTGGAAGCAGAGTTTTTGAATATTTTTAATGCAGAGGTAAATAAATACTTGATAAGCAAAGGGATGAAAAGTTACCACGGGTAGAAGGGAAGACTGAGTTGATGTTACAGTTAGATCAGCCATGATATTATTAAATGGCAGAACAGGCTTTAAAGCCTAAAACACCTATTCCTTCTCTGAATGCATGTTCCTTCCACAATTGGCCTACCATGGGTACATTGTCTACTGTTTGCAAGATGCACTGCAATAACTTGACAAAATTTCAAAACCTACAGTTTCTGTTATATAAAGACTAGAACAATAATCTCAAGTTTTCCTCCAAGTTGTAAACTATCCTCCTTTAGGAATATATGTCCATTCCATGAGTGAATGATAGAAAAATGCAGCAATAACGATATTTGGGATTGCAATTCTTTTAAGTCCACTGAGTAAACTAAAGTCCATGAGAATCCAGGAAAGAATGTAATACTGATCATTCAAATATTTTCATGGAACATTTTAAAATATTTCAACATTTTAACATATTTCAACATTTTAAGATATAAAAGCATTTTTAAAAAAGTTACTTGCATGGACTTCAGTGAAGCATTTAACAAAGTCCTGCATGGTAGACTGGTTCAGAAAGTAAAGGCACGTGGGATCCAAGACAAGCTGGCTAATTGGATCCAAAACTGGCTTGATGACAGGAGGCAGGAGATGCTTTTCTGATTGGAAGTTTGTCACCACTGGTGTAGTGCTCTCTTTGTAATAATTATTAACAATTTCAATGTGAATGTAGGAGGTATGATTTGTAAGTCTGCAGATGACATGGAAAATGGTGGTGGTGTAGATAGTGAGGAAGATTGTCTTAGGCTAAAGCAGGATAGAAATCAGGACAAAGCAGTGGTAGATGGAATTTAATCCTGATCAGTGCACGATGATGGATTTTGGGAAGTTAAATAGGGGTAAGTCGTACACAGTAAATATACAGTAAAATGGTAAAAGGAATTTTGATGAACAGAAGGACCTTGGGGTTTAGGTCCATAGTTCACTGAAAGTGGCATCACAGGTAGAGAGAGTGGTGAAGAAGGTATATGGCATACCTACCTTCAAAGGTTACGGCAGAGAATATAAAAGTTGGGAGGTTATGTTGTAAAAAACACTGGTTTGACTGCACTTCAAGTAGTGTGTGCCGTTCTGGTTGCCACACTATAGGAAGGATGTGGTTGCACTGGAGAGAGTGCAGAGGAGATTCACCAGGATGTTGCCTGGATTGGAGGACTTTAGTTATGGGGAGAGATTGGCTAGGTAGGGTTTGTGTTCCCTGGAGCAAAGGAAGCTGAGGAGTGACCTGATAGAGGCATATAAAGTTATAAGAGATGTAGACAGAGTAGATGGTCAGAATCATTTTCCTATGGTAAGGGTATCAAAAACAAGAGGACTTAGGTTGAAGGGAGAGGAAGGGGATCTGAGGAGAAAGTTTTTACACAGAGAGTGGCTGATGTCTGGAACGTGTTGCCAGAGGAGGTGGTCGAATTGGATGTAATCACTATGTTTATTGACATCTAGACAGGCATTTGAAGAGGCAAGGCAGAGAAGGATATGGATCTAAAGTAGGCAAGTAGGATCACTGTGGATGGGCAAAAAGGTCGGCATGGACGTGGAGAGCCAAAGGACCCATTTCTGTGCCAAAAGACTGTATAACCCTAGGGTGTTAGTGTGCATTATGTGTGCTATAAAATCCTGATCCAATTCAATTTTATTCCATGATTCATTCAATGGAACACTAAAAAAATATGCAATATGCAATATGCAATCTAATTCATATTTTGTGAAGCTCATCATTTACAGCTACTGATTCCAGTTTTTGTTAGGTACCACTACAAGGAGTTGCATTTAATATACAGTGACACTTTGATTGAAATAGCAAAACGCCTGAATACAATTTCTGCTCCAGTGATCCCATTTTGTTCACAGGGAGTAAGTGAAATCATTGGACTATTCACTTGTTAGAATGCAGTTATGTTTTGTGATCATAATATTAATTTATTATTGAAGAATTCTGTGCACATCTGTTAGTGTTTTAAGAGGGGATGGGTGTTTAGTTCAAATGGAATGCTCAAAATGAATACTGTAGTGCACAGACTTAATCACTACGGGAAACTAAGGTAATCGGCATGAAACTTTAGTATTGGGTTCTTGACGACTACAATATTTGTTTTCATATAGCTATCCAAACATTAGAAAAGGTGCAAAATTATACACAGTACTCCAGGGATGATCTGACAACGGTTTGTGGCAGGTGTAGCTCTAATGCAGTATCAATGATCAGTGACAGTCAGGGTTCAAGTTTCTGATTTGGAACCAAACTTTAATATCACCCACTGGTGTTATGGCAAATGAAGTTGTCGATATCATTGTTGGAACTCATTAATGTTGTATTATGCTGTAAGGTTAATCTATGTAGATAAAATCTAAATACAAATGTCCTGTGCTTTCACATTACAGAGGTTAATTAAGTAATGTAATTTCTATATATTCATTCATGGGATTTGGTTGTTGATGGCCAGGCCAGCACTTATTGCCCATATATAATAAACCTTGAGAAAAGTGCTATTGTGCTGCCTTCTGGATGCACTGCAATTCATGTTGTGAAACTATTTCAATAGTGTGGCCAGGAAGGAGTTCCAGGATTTTAACTCAGTATTTGTCCAAGTCAGAAAGGTGCATGATTGGAGGGGCATTTGAAGGTGATATTGTTCCCATGTGCTTCTGTGCTTTTTGTTCGAGATGGTTGAGATCATTAGTCAGAGAGCTGTTGTCACAAAAGACTTAGCACACTCTGCAGTGAGCTGCATAATATAGTTATGGTGGAAGAAGGATTATTCAAAATGGTGATTGGATGGTGTTGAGTTTCTTTCGAGTTCTTAGAGCTGCATTCATCCAGGAATATATTCCATCGCATTTCTGACTTCAGTCTTGTCAATGGTGGAAAGCTGTGGGGAGGCAGAATGTAGAACCCTTGCTGCCAGAGTATTTATGTAGCTGATGGATTAAACTTCTGGTAACCCTCAGGATGTTCATAATTTTTTTTAGCGAAGCTGGGTGCCAAGTCTGCTGGACGTTGGCTTTTTCTGGGAATTGCTGATTGGCCCTGTAAGGAGTAGAATTTCAAGGGCAGTCAAGTCAAAGATGTAGGACCAGAAAGGAATCCCTATATTGTAAGTTTTGTTTTCTCAACCTATAGTATTAGAACTTGAGGTATCCGTTGTGGGAAAGATCAATGTAGGCATGCTTCATAATATTTATACATGACACCTGGCGTCACAGGTAGAGTGGGGAAGAAGGCATTTGGCACGCTGACCTTCATCAATCAGGGGGTATAGGGCATTGAGTATAGGAGTTAGGACATTATGTTGCAGTTGTACAAGATGTTGGTAAGGTTGCACCTGGACTATTATGCACAGTTTTGATTACCCTGTTACAGAAAAGATGTCAATAAACTGGAAAGAGTGCAAAGAAGATTTACAAGAATGTTACCAGGACTCGAGGACCTGAGTTATGGGGAGAGGTTGGGCAGGCTAGGACTTTATTCAGTGTAGGAGACTGAGGGGTGACCTTATAAAGATGTACAAAATCATGAGGGGCCTAGATAGGGTGAAGGGAAAGGGAATCAAAACTAGAGGGCATAGGCTTAAGGTGAGAGGTCAAAGATTTAAAAGGGGCCTGAGGGACAACTACTTCACCAAATGGTGGTGTGTCTGTGGAACCAGCTGCCAGAGAAAGTGGTTGAGGCAAGTACATTAACAACACCTAAAAGACATTTGGACAAGTACATGGATAGGAAAGGTTTAGAGGGATATGGACCAAACTCAGGCAAATGGGATTCGCTTAGATGGGAATCTTGGCTGGCATGAACGAGTTGGGCCAAAGGGCCTATTTCTGTGCTGAATGACTCTATGATCCTATGATGTATAAGGAGGCCATTCAGCTCATCGAGTCCATGTGGGCTGTCAACACAATCCCATTCCTTACTAATTTTCCGTACATTCCCAATCAACTCCCTCCCTCCTCTCACCACTGTCCCCAACATTCTACCACTTACATGTACTCTTGGGACAATTCAGAGTGTCCAATATCCTATCAACCTGCATGTTTTGGGGATGTGGGAGGAAACCCATGAAGTTTCAGAGAGAACCACAAACCCCTCACAGATGGCACCAGAGGTCAGGCTTGAACCTGGATCGCTAGTGGTGTGAGGCAGCGGCTTTACTATCTGTGCCATTGTGCTGGTATATTGGAATGGGCTGTAGAAGAAAGGTACATTTTTGGGGATCTTGAAAATGGTAAATGGATAAAAGTAAATTCTGTTGCATGATTTGCATAGGAATTTTCAGCAGCATAATACAAACAAAATCCCACAACTTGCAAATGAAGTGTTGTCTTTGACATTCCAGCAGGGTCAGTTCTGTAGATCACCAGGCAGTATAATCCTAGTGTGCTTGTGATTGGGTTGATGCACCTTTCAGTTCAACATTACTTGCCAGAGTTGCATGCTTAGTACGGTACAAATAATCCGTGCTTTCTGTTTCTTCCAGGTTTATGACCTGAAAAAGTGACTTCCAGAAAGATTTAACACATTACACAGCTGAAGACAAATGAAACGCTTGAATACCTTCTGTGCATTGAAGTAAAACTACACAATTTTTATATTTTTGTAAGGACAACCAGTTACAATGAGGAATTATAAAATGGATATAATAGAATATTGCTTTGCACCATTAATTATTGTGGCCTGTTTGCAATAAATAATTTTAATTAATTATGACAAGAAATAAATTTGTGTTATGAATGCCATGTATGTTTCATTGGGAGTATTATATTTTCAGTATATTTTTATCAAACATTTGCTGGGAAATCAAATGAATGTTGCACTTTTATCTTAAGCAAATCATCAGTTTCAAATGCATGAGTACTTGTTTAAACAAAATACAAGGATCCTTCCTTTACACAGTTTACAATACAATACACCAACAGACCTCTCCACTCGATTTTACTGCAGCTTACTGATTATTGTGATGGGATCTTCTTTGGCTTGGATCAAAAATAATGACTTTTACTTGATTAAAGAATTATATCTTTGGGAAAATGTTGCATTTTTATTTTATATTAAATTCAAACAAGCAAAATTGATAGAAATATGGAGGTGTTTATGAAATTTCCCTCATTGTCAAGAATAACATGATGAAAATTAAAGTAAATTATTAAGATTAAGGACACAAACCTCTACTGTCATATTTTCCCTTTTTTCTTTCTTTATCTTTTTATTAGTTTTCAAATTAATACAGATTAATATATAACATCAATGTTTGTACATGTAATACAAAGAGATCAGGAGAACAATCATAGCATGGATAATCATAAAGAACAATAAAATATAAAAAATCTGTAGATCCAATGATCTCTTAGTGAATGAATATAATATAAAAGAAAGGAAAGAAAAAGATTTATTATATAAATATAAATATAAAAGAAAGAAAAAAAATCCCCAAATCAATAAGAAAAATTATAAACAATATATCAAACCAAACTAAGCTAAACAAAAAAAAATTTAAAAAAAACAAAAAAAAACTGGACTAAAATTTCTCAGTAGAAACAGAGCAATATTATGTCGTCAACTCCATTCCTCTAAGTTGAAAGGTTATTACAAGGGGATCTATATCATGTGAAAATATTGAATAAATGGACTCCAAATATCTTCAAATTTAAGTGAAGGATCAACAGTACCACTCCTAATTTTTTCCAAGTTTAAATTTAAATTATATTTACAGCGTGGTAACAGGCCCTTCCAGCCCAACGAGTCTGCACCGCCCATTTTAAACCCAAATTAACCTACCCATACGTCTTTGCAATGCGGGAGGAAACCGGAGCACCCGGAGGAAACCCACGCAGACACGAGAGAACATACAAACTCCTTACAGACAGCGACGGGAATCGAACCCCGATTGCTGGCGCTGTAATAGCGTCGTGCTAACCGCTACGCTACCATGCCGTACCGTGGTTTGAGAGAACCATTGAAAAGTAGTAGGGGGTATTGGATCCTTCCATTTAAGCAAAATGGATCGTTTGGGCATTAATGTAACAAAGGCAACCATATGGTTAGTGGAAGCAGATAGATGGCCAGACTCTATCCTTGGTAATCCAAAAATTGCAGTGATAGGGTGAGGTTGTAAATCAATCTTCGATACTTTTGAAATAATGTTAAAAATATCTTTCCAATATTTTTCCAATAGAGGACAGGACCAAAACATATGTGTCAAAGAAGCCACATTCGATTTACATCTGTCACATGTAGGATTTATATGTTGATAAAAACAAGCTAGTTTATCTTTTGATATATGGGTTCTGTGAACTACCTTAAACTATATCAAAGAATATCTGGCACACATTGAAGATGTATTAACTAAATGAAGAATTTTCTTCCAAGTCTCTGTAGGTAGAGATGTCTGGAGTTCACTTTCCCATTCATTCTTAATTTTGTCCAGTGGTTCTGGACGTATTTTCATTATTAGATCATAGATTATTGCTATCAAGCCCTTCTGACAAGGATTAAAACCTAAAATGTTTTCAGTAATTTCAGTTTTGTAAGATGTTGGAAAAGACGGTATAGTAGCTGTTAAAAAATTTTTTAATCTGCAAATATCGAAAAAAGTGTGATCTAGACAAATTGTATTTGTTAGACAATTGTTCAAAAGATGAAAAACAGTTATCAATGAATAAATCACGAAAGCATACTATTCCCTTCCTTTTCCATATGGAAAAAGCTGAGTCAACTCTGGATGGATGAAAGAAAAAATTAGATTGAATGGGACTTGACAGATTAAATTTATTGAATCCAAAAAATTTACGAAATTGAAACCATATTCGTATTGTATGTTTAACAATTGGGTTAATCATATGTTTACAGTATTTTCCCTTCTAGTCACAAATCTTCAAGCATTGAATACTATCTATTATTATTTTATTTTCTCATTTATTATAAAATAGCTCCATATTGTTATTGATTCCCTAATATTGTAAGTTTAAGTACATCCTCTAGGCATTGGAGTGGAGGGCAGACAACCAACTGTCCCCCGTAAGTTGGTTTGGTTGTTCATTTAAATATTGAATGAGACAGAGTGCATCAAATGTAGTGTCATTTCTAAGTTTAATGCTGGCCAAACTGTTTCCTATATTTCTTTTGTGCACTTTGTTTAACTGCTGGATCCAGCTAACTAATTTCTCTCCTTCCCCCTGCCCACAGTCGAAAACCACTCAAAAGATGCTTCTGATCTACCCCTGATACTTTGATCTCCTCGAAGCTTTCCAAACTTCTCTGCAACTTTTCTGATCACTTGTAACCTTCCTATTTCCCATCAACATTTCAATATACCCCTGACTATCCACTTAGCCCCATTAAACTCCTCATGGTGCTCAGATGTGATGGTCCTGGTGAGTTCCCACTCATCTGACTTAGAATATCTAACTGTGAGGTGCTGCCTGTACTACCTACCATGAGAGTTCAGTTCAGCTATCCTGACAGCAGTCATCATCCCATCCCAGGTGGACGTGAAGCCTGCACTCAATGAACTATACTCTGTGATCAACAGCCTTGAAATGTATACCCTGACACCCTCTTCATCAAAGACGGTAACTTCAGCCGGGCCATCTTCAAGAGTGTGTTACCAAAATACTACCGGCATGTCTCCTGTCCCACTAGAAGCCCAAACACCCGTGACTGTTGCTACACAACTATCAAAGATGCCTACCAAGCTATCCCCTGCCCACACTTTGGTAAATCAGACCACCTGGCTATGCTCTTTCTCCCTATGTACAAACAGAAACTGAAGCGTGAGGATCCAGTACAGAAAGTCATACAGTGCTGGTCTGAGGAAATAGATGAGCTTTTACATGACTGCTTTGAGTTGGCGGACTGGTCCCTATTCAAAGACTCAGCAGCCAACCTAGGTGAGTATGTCACCACTATCATGGACTTTCTCAGCAAATATGTTGAGGACTGCATACCATGGAGGTCAATCGGGGTGTTCCCAAACTGGAAACCATGGATGAATCAGGAGATCCACTCTCTACTGAAGGCCAGGACTGCGGTGTTCAAGTCAGGTAACCCTGACCCATACAGGAAATCGAGATACGGTCTTCGTAAAGCCATGACGGAGGCCAAGAGACAATACCAGTCCAAAATCGAGTCGCAAACCATCTGGCCCGGATGATGTCCCTGGCTCTGTCCTCAGATCCTGCACAGATCAGCTGGCAGGGGTATTTGCAGACATTTTTAACCTCTCCCCGCTTCAATCTGAGGTTCCCACCTGCTTTAAGAAGACCACTATCATCCCGGTACCTAAGAAAAAACAAAGTTACGTGCTTTAATGATTACCGCCTGGTAGCTCTGACATCCACCATCATGAAGTGTTTCGAGAGACTGGTCATGGCACACATCACCTCCAGCCTCCCAAACAACCTTGACCCACTGCAATTCGCCCACTGCTGAAACAGGTCTACAGCAGACGCCATCTCCTTGCCACTACACTCATCCCTGGAGCATCTGGACAGTAAAGACACCTACATTCGACCATTGTTTATTGACTACAGCTCCCGCCTTCAATACTATAATTCCAAGCAAACTCATCTCCAGATTCCTCAACCTTGGACTCAACACCTCCTTTTGCAACTGGATCCTTAACTTCCTGACCAACAGACCCCATCAGTAAGGATAGGCAGCCATAATTATTCTCAGCACTGTTGCCCCACAAGCCTGCGTCCTCAGCCCCCTACTCTGCTCTCTATACACTCATGACTGTATGGCCAGATTCTGCTCTAACTCCATCCACAAATTTACAGATGATACCACTGTACTGGGCCATATCTCAAATAAAGATGAGTCAGAGTACAGAAAGGGGAGAGCGAGTTTAGTGACATGGTGTAATGACAACAACCTTTCCCTCAATGTCAGCAAAACTAAAGAGCTGGTCATTGATTTCAGGAAAGGAGTCGGTGCACAGGTGCACACACTCCTGTTTACGTCAACGGTGCTGAGGTCAAGAGGGTTGAAAGCTTCAAGTTCCGAGGAGTGAACATCACCAATACCCTGTCCTGGTCCAACCATGTAGATGCCACGGCCGAGAAAGCTCTCCAGTGCCTCTGCTTCCTCAGGAGGCGAAAGAAATTTGGCATGTCCCCTCTGATCCTTACTAATTTTTACCGATGCACCTTAGAAAGTATCCAATCCAGATGCAGCTTGGCTTGGTATGGCAACTGCTCTGCTCAAGACCACAAGAAACTGCAGAGAGTTGTAGACAGAGCTCAGCACATCACGGAAACCAGCCTACCCTCCATGAACTCTGTCTGCACTTCTCGTTGCCTCAGTAAAGCACCCAGCATAATCAAAGACTTCACCCACCCTGGACATTCTCTCTTCTCCCCCCTCCCATTGGGCAGAAGATACAAAAGCCTGAAAGCATATACCACCAGGCTCAAGGACAGCTTCTTTTCTGCTGTCATAAGACTATTGAGTGGTTCCTAGTACGATAAGATAGACTCTTGTCCTCACAATCTACCTCGTTATGGCCTTGCATCCTATTGTCTGCCTGCACTGCATTTTCTCTGTAAGTGTATCACTTCATTCTACAGTCTGTTATTGTTTTCATTTGTACTACTTCAGTGCACTGTTGTAATGAAGTGATCTCTATGGATGGCATGCAAAACAAAGCTTTTCACTGTACCTCAATATATGTGACAATAATAAATAAATTTACCACTTCAGCCTCTTATCACTCTACATCATCCTTTCTAATCCTTCTTTCCTCTGTGGTGTGGTACAATTGGCTTGCTCATCCATTAGTCAGCCAGCCTCTCATGCATTGGACAGGAAGCAGAGACATAAACTATTAATCAGGTCCTCCGATTCAACAGAAAACTATTTGGTTTTCATGACTGCAAAAGAGGACCCTGTACTTCTTAACTTTGGAACTTAAATTGTGAATACTTGCTTTGGGTTTCGATCTTGTCAGCTGTACACTTTTCAATGCACGATGATATTTATTTATTAGTCACATGTATATTGAAACACAGTGAAATGCATCTTTTGCGTTACTGAGAATGTGCTGGGGGCAAGTCGCAAGTGTCGCCACTCTTCTGGCGCCAACATAGCATGCCCACAGTTCCTAACCTGTGCGTCTTTGGAACGTGGGAGGAAACTGGAGCACTCAGAGGAAACCCACGCAGACACGGGGAGAACGTGCAAACTCCTTACAGACAGCGGCCAAAATTGAACCCGGGTCACTGGCACCGTAATAGTGTTACACTAACTGCTACACTACCATACTGATTAATGACAATAAGCAACCTAAGTATGAGGTTAGAGCGAAGTCACTCTATTTAACACTAGCAGGTATTGCTGCAGGCCCCCAAGGCTAAAGAGTCCAGTGCTTGTAGCTCTTCACTCCTCCTCAAAGGTAGTCATGTATTATGGCTATATCAGATCTAGATGGCCTCTGTTGTATCATTGTTAATTAAAAACATTTAGCATTAACCTGCCTTTGGAGTTCAGATAGCTTATCAGCCTTGGTCTTCCAGGTGGGGCCAACTTGAATCCTTCACCATGTTGGTTGGCTTCACCTCATTTGGTTTATTTGCCTCTTAAGTTTATACCAGCTCACTTAGAATTGCATACGAAGTTCTGGCCTCACTCTGCACCTCTCCCCTTTTCCCTGCTTGGAGCCGGAAGATCAAGTATATCTGTCTTAAAAACAATATCACCATCAGCATCAGGAACAAGGCCCTGGCCATTTGCAGTTTTTCTACTGAAATAAAGGGTACCAAAAGAACTAAAATCTGCTTTTCGAAGTGTTTAGATCCAGTAGGTCCATATATTAATTCATAGGAGTCCAAAAAGGAACTGACTTGAAGTACACTCCCTTTACAAGTTGGCGAGAGTATAATTGAAGGCCACAAATTGAAGGCCACCAGTGTTCTGGGCTCCTAGCTTGAGCTGCTGTGTCCAGGACTTTGCATGAGATGGAGCCTTTTCCCAGCAGACCAGACACAACCCACTGTGTCAGAAGGGACCATAGCTTAGCATGAGAGAGTCAGGGATAAAGGGAATGTTAACTGGAAAGAGTTTTCCTTGTCCAGCCATGTTTTCTGCCAGATAGACAATGAGGGGGCATATCCAATCATTCTCTGAAGAGGAAACTTTATGAATCATGTTCCTGCTTAGAGTTTCACAGTTTTGAGCTGTCAATTTAGGAATTCAGGTGTGCTACATGACTTTTCTGTATTGTAATCCAGATGTCCCAGGGTACAGAACTCAGACAACATACAACAGAAGAAAATCCCCGAAAAAAGACCAATAACTTCAAAGCATCTGAGTATATTGAAGTCCTGTTTATTATATTGGAGTTTAGGAATTTTATCAGTGTTTTGGTGTTTCATTCTGCAACTCATTCTTTTCTGTGGATTGAACCATGCCTGTTTTCATGGCTCAGTGCTGGAGAACTGATGATGAACACTCAAGATACTGGGAGGCTGAAGGAAGAAGTCTGGACAGGTGGTCTTGCATTATTGCTGTATCAGTGCTCTGGGATGTGTTCTTCATGTTTCTCTCAGTACTGCACTAAACACTTTAAAAAAAATTACATCAAAAGGTACTGTTTTTAGTTTGTAAAAGGAAAACTTCTTCCCAAGGTTCACTAGCTGAAATTCACTCCAGATTCAAACCTTCTGAAAATGAAAAGAGAAGTGGTCAATTTTGGTTCTACTTATGTCAAACAACTTACAGGACCAAATATTTTTGGGTTGAAAGATGAGTGAGAAATCATATCATGAAAGTAGGTTTCAGGATTCCTTGCTCCAGCAAAATCATGGCCATAAAGTTCAAATTTCAGGGCTTCGTTTGAGCTATTTATTGACTTGCTGTTTCAGTTTACTACATGGAACTGGTTTTCATCCAAGCACTTTGTGGTGAGAGAAACCAGCCAAGGAACATTCTGTACTTGATGAAAGATTCAAAGTTAGAGCAACTTCAATTTACCCACCAGTATTTCCAAGTTCCTATCTACACAGATAGTTTCAGAAGTGAATTGACTTTCATGATAGTCATGTCCCTCAATTAAAATACCTTTTTAAATATAGGATTTTATTTCTGGGATGCAACTTAAATTTATGGATCAGGAAAGGAACATTTAAAATAGTGGAGCCTCATTCCCAAAATATTAAATAATTGTGAGAGATTAGGACATCCTAAAAGGTATGTGTAAGGTGCTAAATAAATACATGTCTTTCCTCTTTTTCATGTAAGGATGTGCAATAAACAATTGATGATTCACAAACTGGTATCCATGATTGACATACACTAAATATCTGTCACAGAGCTGATGAGGAAACTCTGGTGTTAGACGCAAAGGTGCTGAAAGAGAGGAGCTGGATGCTAAGATGAGACCAGGCACTCATTTGTGTACAGTTTAAAGGGAAAATTAATTGTTTCTCCTAAAATACAACTTTTCCAATGATTAAATGTGTGTGTCTGTGCTCAGGTCAAAAGGCCAGTGGTAATGTCCTCACCTATTCCATCGTGAGTTATATGTTCAGTACATCAAGTAAGAGAAGTTCCCACTAGTGACTCAGTAAGTCTGTAACTGCTCTGATTTGTCTCATGATTCAATAGTAACTCTCATTTTGGCTGGAATGTACATTTACACCTCCGATTAAGTTTCTGGTGCAGGCTCCACTTCAACACAGAATATAGACTGTGCTATTACCAAGCCAATTCTGCATTGATAGAAGTAATGTCCATTAGATGAGGCACCCAGCTGAAGCTACATGTTCCTATTCAGATGAGTCTAAGATTCCTGTCAGTGAATTAAAAGTATTCCCCCATTGCTGTGCCCAACTTTCCTTCCTAAGCCAATACCATCTAAATAGATTAAAATAGGTTATCAGTTAGTCAAGTATTTGTAGATTGTGAAAGTGTGGCTGCAGTGGTTGCTTAAAAAAAACTAAGCTTCAAATGAAAACATTGCTTGTAATTTACTTGGGTCATCTGAGAAAATAATAGGTTTGTGCTTAACTCCAAATTCTTTCCTTTGAAAAGATAGATCATAAAGGACGTTTTTGATTTCAAGTTCTGGATATCAAAGAATGGAATTGAGTCAAACTTCCGTTACAAAGTTAAGGATCCAAGGATCTAAAAATTTGAGCCATGTGGTTTACAGTATTTCAAAGCCCTGTTGATGAATGACCTGTTATTTTGGATTATAAGTGGGATCTGGAAAATTAACCTGTCAGTAGGAGCTTGTGTTATTTCCATTTAGTTCCAGAAAAGACTACAAACCAATGGTCTATATAGTTGGCTTGAGCTGGAAGAAAAGACGGAAGGAAATTCACTTAATAATTGAACTAAACAATCAATACCAGCTGATAAATTATATAAATATTTCATAAAACTCTGGCAATAACCATGCACTCAATTGCAACTGCATCTAAATCCTCTAGACATGGTTTGTCTCTCCAAAAGGAAGGTAAGTAAGTAATTGTCGACATTATATTACTGTAAAATCACATGCAACATGAATACAAGTATTTGCTTTTTGCTTCTGATTCATGAGGTTCCTTATCTGATGCCTAAAATCAGCACTCTTTTTACTGGATATTAGCTTAATCAGAGCCATACCTTGCATGAGGGAGAATGGATGGTAAATTGGTTTATTATTGTCGCACATACTGAGGTACAGTGAAAAACTTGCCTTGCATACCGTTCACACAGATCAATTCATTACAACAGTGCATTGAGGTAGTACAAGGGAAAACAATAACAGAATGCAAAGTAAAGTGTTAGAGTTACAGAGAAAGTGTAGTGCAGGTAGACTATAAGATGCAAGGCCATAACAAGATGGATTGTGAGGTCAAGAGTCTATCTTATCGTACAAGGGGACCATTCAATAGTCTTATAACAGCAGGATAGAAACTGTCCTTGAGACTGGTGGTAAGTGCTTTCAGGCTTTTGTACCTTCTGCCTGCTGGGAGGGGGGAGGGGGGAGAGGAGAGAATGTCCAGATTGGGTGGGGTCTTTGATTATGTTGGCAGCTTTACCAAGGCAGCGAGAAGTATAGACAGAGTACATGGAGGAGAGGCTGGTTTCTGTGATGTGCTGAGCTCTGTCCACAACTCTGTGCAGTTTCTTGCAGTCACAGACACAGCAGTTGCCATACCAAGCCGTGATTCATCCAGATAGGATGCTTTCTATGGTGCATTGATAACAGTTGGTGAGTGTCAAGGGGGACATGCCAAATTTCTATAGCCTCCTGAACAAGTAGAGGCGCTGGTGAGCTTTCTTGGTCATGGCGTCAATGTGGTTGGACCAGGACAGGCTATTGGTGATGTTCACTCCTCGGAATTTGAAGCTCTCAACCCTCTCAACCTCAGTATTGTTGATATAAACAGGAGCATGTGCACCGCCCCCATTCCTGAAGTCAATGACCAGCTCTTTTGTTTTGCTAACATTGAGGGAAAGGTGGTTGTCATGACACCATGTCACTGGGTTCTATATCTCCTTCCTGTACTCTGACTCATTGTTATTTGAGGTACGGTCCACTAACAGTTAACACCATCTACAAGTTAACTCCAGCTAACTTGTAGATGGACTTAGAGCAGAATCTGGACACACAGTCATGAGTATATAGGGAGTAGATTAGGGGTCTGAGGTTGCAGCCTTGTGGGGCACCAGTGTTGGAAATAATAGTGATGGAGGAGTTGCTGCCTATCCTCACTGATTGCGGTCTCTTGTTCGAAAAGTCAAGGATGTAGCTGCAAACGGACATGTTGATTTCCAGGTCTAGGAGTTAGGAGATGAGTTTGCTTGGAATTATAGTATTGAAGGTGGAACTGTAGTCAATAAACAATAGTCTAATGTAGGTGTCTTTACTGTCTAGGTAGTCCAGAGATGAGTGTAGGACGGAGAGGGCGTTTGCCATGGACCTGTTTCGGCGGTAGGCGGATTGCAGTGGGTCGAGGTTGTCTGGGAGGCTGAAGTTAATGCGTGCCATGACCAGCCCCTTGAAACACTTCATGATGGTGGATGTCAGAGCCACCGGGTGGTAATCACTAAGGCATATTACCTTGTTTTTCTTAGTTACCAGGATGATCGTGGTCTTCTTAAAGCAGGTGGAAACTTCAGATTGAAGCAAGGAGAGATTAAAAATGTCTGCAAAAGTCAGCTGATCTGTGCAGGATCTGAGGACACGGCCAGGCACACCACCCGGGCCAGATGCTATGCGGGAGTTCATGGGTTCACTCTCCGGAAGACTGATCTTACGCTGTCAATGGTGACGGTAGATACAGCTGTATTGAATGCTGTCGGGGAGGGTGATAAAATTCTAATCCCCTTCTGTTCAAAACGTGCAAAGAATGCATTAAGCTCTTCAGGAAGGGATGCATTGTTGTTGGCGATGCTGTCCAACTTCGTTTCGTAGCTTGTAATAGCATGTAAGTGCAGCCACAACTGACGGCTGGTCTGAGACTCAATTTTGGACTAGTATTGTCTCTTGACATCCCTGATAGCTTTACAGAGGTCGTGTCTCGATTTCTTGTGTAGGTCAGGGTCACCTGACTTGAAAGCCACAGTCCTAGACTTCAGTAGGGAGTGGATCTCCTGGTTCATCCATGGTTTCTGGTTTGGAGGCACCCAGGTTGTCCTCTTTGGTATGGAATCCTCAACACACTTGCTGATAAAGTCTGTGACTGTGGTGACATACTCATCTATGAAAATGGACTTCCATCTTCTATTCGCATCTGATATTTTTCGGTCATCAGACATCCATTTGGTGACATCACTATTAGAGCAACACACATTTGCTCCCTTATATAAATCAGAGCTGAGGTGTGTAACCTATAAGCATTGTGGATCAGTCTCATCACAGTTATGAGCATATTGTGCTATTTGTTGCCTTTATTATTATATAAAAGATCACTGCTGAGTGGCAGGCTGCTTACTTACCTCTAATCGTCTTGCTCTTGAGGTGGTCTGGGACTTGGTGGCCCTTCTTCTCATTAATTGCAACTTATGTTGTCTTCTCTGCAGGGGATAGGCATTCGCCCGTGAAGCCTATCCTACTCCCATGCCAGTGGTAGCAACACCCTCCTACTTCTTGTTGTCTTTGCCTAAATAGAGGTCATGAGAGATATTGAGTAAGCTTTTCATTCTTGCACCTTTGGACAATGAACGACTGTGTGAGTGGTGGAGGGGGTGGAATGTCACTGGTGGGGTGAACATGAATACTGGTGTAAGAGAGGGGTGTGGTGTACAGGTGTGGTGGGGTGTAGATCAAGTAACAGTTTCTCACTCCCAGCCAACAATATCCCAGTTACGTCATGCCACACTCTTCTAATGATGTCTAGGGGGTCTCTGGGTCATCTGGGACACTGCACCTTGCTTCTATATTTTTTGGACCAGGACTTCTATGTCCTTCAGGTAAATCTGGCAGCTCCGTCCTCCTCCCCTGTCGTCGTTCTGTCCTCCATGGCAGCCATAGTGTAAGTTGGTGCTTTGTGGCTGTTGTGGAGGACAGTGAGACTATACGGGAGGAGGAAAGAGCTCCCAGATTCACTCAGAAGGGTGTGTGTCTTTAAAGGTTACTACCATGATGTGCTGCACAGCAAGCTGTTAGAGGCTGTACCATAATGAATGTACCCCTGTCGGGAACCACACATGTTTCATTTTAGCATTTGTTTCTGAGTGTAAACCTTCAGGTTATAATTTTGGCCAATTTTGCAATGTTTCTCTGTACACAGTGTTAGCACAGAAGTTAGATTTCATCCTTATTTGCTGCACTAAGCTGCCGTTGTGTTTGGCGTTGATGACCATTTGAGTGCCCAGTGATGGAGCAGGACTTTTGCTTTGAAGCCGACAGATGTGTCTTAAAATACTTAGCTGTGTGGATTTTTGGCAGTCCTGGCCACAGGATGAGGTGCAGCCTTCTGATCCAGCTGAGTGTTGGCCCTGGGACATATGGGCTCTGACGCTGGACTCCTCATGGTGTCTGACAGGACAGTGCAGACTTCCTCAGACTTTACAGCCTTCAACCGGGAAGTCTGCCTACTGAATCTGGTGCAAATCCAGCAGCCCAATTGAAGTGAGTGGGAAGAAACAGCGGTAGGAAGAACAAAAAATAGAACTTTTCATTTGATTTAATTCAGTTAATTTAAATTTTCTTAATTCTTTTTAAACATCTGTGTGTGTTCCGCTGTTCAATTTTTCTTTTAAAAATTGCAATAATTTGATCTTTTAAAATATTTTTTTTTGCAATAAATCCCCCTGTGTTTTTGAACATTTGCAGATGTCAAACACAAGTACCAACATCCAATCTCAGTGACAGATTTGACAGCTGGGGACCCTGGGGGCAGGTTCCCACTGACTGACACAGACATTTCGGAAGTACCACTGGCCATGTGACATTGGAGAGACTCTGTGTTGTGCTGGGCCTCGCTGATCAGCTGAGAGTGATCTCCCAACAGAAGATTGCACTCAAGACCATGTTGAAGAAAGCAAGGAGGCCAAAAAGCAGACTTACCAGTCAACCAAATATCCAAAGCCTTTACTGGGGTTTGAGGAGCGCTGATTTCTGTGTTGGATGTGTCATATTGAGGAATAGTTCCAACAAATTTAAATGAATGTATTAAGAGTCTGTTGCAATTTTTTAAAAGCAAAAGACAGGAAGTCTATTGCTAGTAAAGTGATTAAATAAGTCTTATTATATAACTGCCCAAAGTGCATGCATCTAACATACAAAATGGTGCACCAAAACTTTTAAGGCCTTTTAGGAAAAAAAAATCAGAAATTTAAATGTGTGTTAATGACTGAACTCAATAGATTTCCTTGAAGGAGAAGCATACTTTATATACACAAATTCTATGTGTAAAGACAAGTGTTGCTTTTTTGACAATATGCTCACCCCAATAATTTCAGACTGTCAGAAATCAAAGGTGTTGGATATACATTTAAAGCAGTCTGGCTATTTTGAAATATAGTATTAAATTTCTCTTTAAAACATTTGGAAAGTCTCCAAGTATCTGCAACAATATTTCATGTGTCAACCATGTACGTTGACTATGTCAAGCCTGCTGTCTGTGGAATAGTCAGATGGTTTTCTTCTTCCTTGCTGATTAAATGCTTAAATCTCTTTTGGCTGTGTTGGCTGTAAAACTGTATATGTGCTGCTAGCCTGCACACCACTAACACATTCATGAAAATTCTTTTATCAGCAGTTTTAACACAGGTGTTAATCCATTTTAAAAACCCTACATTAAAATGATGCACAAAGAAATGCATCCAAATGTGATTCACCCTGCATGATTTTAAACCCTATTTATTTTTCTTCTGATTAGTTAGAAATTCCTTTCTGCAACTCCAGAAAATCAATTAAAAACTGGCTTAACACAGAACAACTATTTCACGATCACATTCCCTCTCAGCTTCCTCACCTGAGGACCATTTCAGGCTGCTGCTGACCTCTGCCACATCTCAGTCTCTTATCTCACCTCCCATCATTGCAGCATAATCCATCCAATAACAACACTCCTCTGTTGCTTGTATTGTGGTATGCTCCTTTAAAAGAGCGCCTGTGAGAGGCACAGTGCGGCTTTAAAACCATTAAAAGGTGATATGACAATATGTCTACAGGATCTTAAGACTCCTCAGGCCAGTTAAATACAACAATACCTTCTGGAGAAGAAGATGGTGCACAATTGCAAGAAATGGTGGGCCAAGTCTGCAAATTAAGTCATTGTGAAAAGGCGACACAGTGAAATGGCAGTGGAAATTGGGATGAAGTTAAGGAAACATTACACCGTGTGCATGTAAATAGTCAAATAAATCATTTCTTTTATATTGTTTCTACATATTCTTCGGTGTTATCGCCAGCTACCATTTTCCTCTTAAAAGGTTGCAAATTATTGGTTTTAATTGGCATGTTGCATGCATATTCTCCTCTTAACTGTTGAATTTTACCTTCAGAGTCTGCAGGTCTGGTAACAGCCAAGAAGAATGATGATGGTCAAGTTCTCCCTACCTCTGCTAATATTGGTGATCACTCAATGTCATTCACCTTTACTCTTGCCCTTCCTATTGTGGGGACAAGTCCAAATTGTGTGGATGGCAGGTGGAGTAAGCCATTGAGTCCGAAAGTAAGAGAATGCAGGTGAGAATGTGAAGCTTGGTGTGGACGAGTATGAGATATAGGGCCACGTAATAAAGATCTTGGGTTATTAAACTTACTTGAAGGAGTGGAATGTAAGGCACACAAGGAGGAATTGCTCAGCATTCTCCCAAGATGTGTACCAGATGACAGGATTATGTACAATGTCCACTTGCTTGCGGTGGGCTGATATCCAAGCAGCCCACCCTCTGATCACCAAGGGGCTCATATTCCCTCACTCACACTATGTTATATTCTCAAGGTAAAAGTATCTGAACTAGCTTGTGGGACTGTGGACTGAGGAACGTGGCAGCTTTAGACATATCTGCCAACCTTCCCCTGCATCAAGATGATTCTAGGTGAGTAAATTAAAGAAGATTTACAGTTATAGCACTTTCCATGTCACCTCAAAACTCTCTACAACCAATAAAGTACTTTTGAGGCATTGTAATGTAGGAAATGAGATGGTCAATTTTTACCGTTTTGGATCTCCAAACTGCAATCTGACAATGACCAGATATTAGTTGAGTGAGTGAAAGACAAATATCAGCCAGCAGACCGAGGGCAGCTCCCCTGCCCTTCTTCAATAAAGTGCCATAGATTTTGCATTCGCTCAAAAGAGAATACAAGTCAATTCACCTTCTCATCTGACAGGCAGCAAGACTAATAGTATCATCTCTCTTTATTTCATTGAAGCATCAGCCTACATTTTTATGTTCCCACTGGTAAGATTTGAACCCACAACCCTCTGACTAAGAGCCAAGAATGCTACTAATCATGTCAAAGACAAGTGCCTGTGGAAGCATTGCTGCAATCAACTCAAAGAACAAAGAAGTTGGAGTCAATCGGGTTGCAAGGTATAGACATTATTGCAGTGGGACAAAAGGCACAAGGCATTAAGGATTTATTTGGTTTCACGATGTCAAATCTACCCAGGATGTCCCACACTGGCATCTTGCCCAGATTTTCTTTATAATAATTTTCAATATCACCCTTTCTCAGGCCCACATGCTTTTACCCCCAAGGATATAACATGGTGTGCGTGATGGTGTGGTAGCAGGTAATTCACAGAGCATAATTGTGTCATGGAAAACAGTCTCTGCAGGGATGTCATGTTTACCCTGGAGAAGATTTCACTTTGGTAGGGAAAATCAGCCTCTTGATGCTCACACAGCCCCATAGACAGTCACAAGTAAGACCAAGGCTGTCTAGCACATTGCCAAAAAAAGAGCAGGGTAAAATCGGACAGAAGATACAAAAGCCTGAATGCACGTGCCACCAGGCTCAAGGACAGCTTCTATCCTGCTGTTATAAAACTATTGAATGGTTCCCTAGTACAATAAAATGGAGTCTTGACTTCACAATCTACCTCGTTATGACCTTGCACCTTGTTGTCTACCTGCACTGCACTTTCTCTGTAGCTATGACACTTTACTCTGCATTCTGTATTGTTTTACCTTGTACTACCTCAATTAATCTGTACGAATGGTGTGCAAGGCAAGTTTTTCACTGTACCTAATAAACCAATTCCAATTTTAATCATGTGTCTGGCTTCACCCACATCTGCTTAAGTGTTAAACATTCTCGATCTCATCTTGTGTCAATCTCAACTGTACCCATTAAGAGTAAGTTTTCTCCTTCCAACTTACCCAGGTGTCTGAAGGTGGAAATTCAGGAAATTTGGGATTGATGTACCTCTAGTCCTCATTTACATATGTAGTAATTCAGAAAAAGAGGATTCAGCAGATTGGTTGAAGTTAAATTATAAATTTGGGTGCTTTGTATATTGGTTGTAAAATTGGTGCTAGAAGTGATCTCAGTTTGTGACCTGTTATGAATTGCTCCAGATTTAGGGGCTGGTAGCTCCTGAATTTTTGAGAACACTGTCTCAGTATCTTTCTCTTTTTCACTCACTAAGACACTGGAGGGTAACTGGTGCATTAAACTAACAAATAAAGTATACTCCATTAAACAAAAGAACTTACAGAGAGACAGCCAACCTTTTTCAACTGTGTGCTTATTCCCACACAGACAAGTGGCTTCTGGCAAGCTCTAACCTAAAACAAAATGTCAAGTGGATAACAATATCCACAGACATTGCTTGGCCTGGTGGGTGTTTCCAACCTTTTTTGAGCTTGCCGGTTTCTGGTATGTTTTCCAGTAAACTTCCAGCCATAATCACCTAACCTGATTTCCATCCAATCAGTAAGGCCTTTCCAAACTTCTCCATGGCTTTCCCTGCCCCTGAATTGCAGTGCAGTTTCATTGCAGCAGAGGGACTTGTGCCTCTCTCCCTCATTTGCGTAGCACAGTCTTTAAAATTAATCAATTTTTTTTCAAAGTAACATAATCAATTCTTTCAACCACAAAATCACTTTCTCATAAAATTATTAACATTCAAGTCTTTATAAATGGTTACCTCCTAATCACTTAATACAAATGAATAGTCTGATCTGCTAATATTGTTCCCTTAGCGCATCAAACAAAATAATCCGGTTGGAGTTGGTCAGATTGGAACAAGCCAGAACGAATATAGAGTCTTGGGGAATGGCTCGTTATCTTAAGTTGTGATAGAGAATCATTGACCTGAAACACTTAACTCTGTTTCTCTCACTATCGATGTTCTCGGGTGCATTGAGTATTTCCAGCACTTTCTGGTCTTATTTTGAATGTCAGGAGGGCTGGGCAGGGGCTGGAGGACTGGGGAAGCTACAGCACTTTGCTTGTATCTCACAAGGCAGCTCATCAGACCATGTTGGTACTGCAAGCATCACTGGTAGCAGGGATGGCCCACTGACACCAGCACAAGGAAATACTGCAGGGATATTGAATTGTACGGGGAGCTCTCAGGTACAGCAGGATCTCCAGGGAAATGGCGTAGGAGGTGATGGGAGATTGTCGATAGGTGCAAGCAGTGCCCAGGGGTCTTCAAACAATTTCTGATTAACCACTGACAGTTATGGCGGTTACTGTCTGTGTGCCTTTGAAGATCTGGCCCAAAGTAGGCACTCCAGTAGCCATGTTTTTAATGGCAGGATAACTCAGGATACTTAACTCAGTGGAGACACAAGAGACTGCAGATGCTGGAATCTGGGGCAATGAACAATCTCTGGAGGAACTCAGTGAATTGAGCAGCATCTCTGAGAGGAAAAGGCAGGTTTCGATCTGAAACATTGACAATTCCTTTCCTCCCACAAATGCTCTTGACCATTGAGTTCCTCCAGCAGATTGTTTGTTATTTAGTGTAAATTGGATACAAACCTTAAATACAAAGATATTCGATCAGGAGAAATCTGTGCTTTCTTGTGATGCACCTCAGCATGTAATCCTCTGATTAAATTATCTGCCAGCACTCACTTCCTGCATTGGGCTCATGCAAGACATATAGAACAGCATGTCTATCACCAGGATAGAAGAAGAAAAATATATAAAAGTCTGTCTCTTTACCATAAGCTGCCAGTGAAGTTTGATTTTATATGTGCATGTTTAAAGCATGAAACGTTTGCAGGTGAACTCCATCTGTTAATATATTGTAGTTTGCAGCAAATTTGCAGTAAATTTCAATCTAAGCAACAATGAATATCAATGCTTGGGAGTTAAGCTCTACTGAAAAGCCTCTGTACATACAAAGTGCGCTGAAGGTGACAATCAAAGAAGAGGATAATGCCACATAAATGATAGGTCTGTGAGGAATTCTAGGCACTAGACATAGTGATGCTGAAACAGACAAAATTGCTGCCAAGTTCAGGGAACGACATATTCAACTTAACAAAGTTGATGGTCTAATTTACTGCATTAGCTCTGTAAAATCTTTCTTTAAGTACAGTTATACATCAGGGAATATAACTATTGTAGAGTTTGAGTTTCCATGCTTAATCTTTTTGCTATATGTATCTCAGAGACTTCAGTAAGAAGTAGCAGCAAATTTGATGCAAAATAATCACCTATTTTGTGTCTTTTTTGAATTAGTCTAGACATTTCGAATTAAATAAAGGGTTCGTACAATTGGAAGTGCTATGCATTCAAAATGAGGTCTCTTTTGTGTTTGAATGTGGTAGTTTTGACAAAGATGAATAATTTTGTTGATCAGACTAAGTGGGCATCTTTTCACTATGGGCACTTACTGATATGCTGAAGATGCTTTTTCATCAAGTCAGGGTTGTCTCCATGGATAGAAGGGCTCTGTCTTCCAGTGACAAGTCTTTACCCTCTGGTGGTGACTGGATAGGAAAACAAATAAGAGTTGGTTTGTAAGGATCTTCTGTAGACTTCAAATCCTAGGAAACTGTTTTCCTTTCTAATAACCATGGTCCGGCAATGCCTCTTCTATTGAATAGTATGACGCTTCTACAGAGGGAAAAACACTGGTTAGAAAATTCTTAAAATGGTCTACCCTTGGCTTCAGTCAGGTGCAGACAGTGCACAATGACCACAGGTAAAAGCTGTACATTTTTTCTTCTTATGGGGAAATAATGAATTCTTTGTTTTTAACAAAAGATCTCTCATCTGGGTTGGGGCATGATTTTTGTTATTTTTAAAATGGTGAGTCCAGCAGTCTTTGTGGATTATTATTAAGTGTTACTATGATTTGTGGTTTATGCCTTGGAGATCTTTGTCAAGGGAAGAGAGAAATCTGTGCTATTTCTGTTTTAATTAACTTTAGAACCAAACCTAGTTGGAAAATGTTGATTCTGTTGGGAGTTAATGCAGCTGGTGTTCACAGATATAATAAAACAACCCCTTTCTGCTTTTATTTTTCTCAAAGGAGCAATTCTGACAGGATTGAGTTGTGACAGGAACCATCACTCATAAGGCAAATGTTAAAAGGCAAGTCATGTAAAAAAATGCCCTCCAGAACACCTGCTGCTCTCAGTGAACTCAAACCTGGAGCAGTGGCAGATGGAGCTGGCTGCAGATGCTCGAATTCCAAAATGAGGAAAAATTCCTGGTGGACAGAGCGCCCACCTGTAACAGGCAGGAGCCTCATGAATGTTTGCAAGCCTGGTTACGTGATGTCATTATGACTCTGATGCAATTTCCCAAATTTACCACCAGACTATAAGTACTTCTTTCTCTATTCCACAAGGTGTGATTATGGAAATCTGAGGTTATCATCTCAAAGGTGATTTATAGAGATCCAAAGCTGTTCTTGTGTAAAATTAAATGAAGCATTCAGAGATCTTTGAATTGATTGATATTTAAATACAAAAGCGATTATTGCTGGCTTCGATTGTTTTGGTTCTTTGTTACGGGATTTTTACACTGCAATGGCATTGTCACTGGGGTTCCTCTAGGAATAAAACAGAACACAATGGAAATATTCAGCAGGTCAAGCAGCATCTGTGGAGAGAGAAACAGAGTTAACATTTCAGGTCAATGACCTTTAATCATAACAGGAAATGGGCACATGGTTTTTGTTTTGTGCAACTGAAGTTTATGCCAGTCAGCTTGTGACTGACACCGTTAGAATCAGACAACTCGTTGAATGATCCTACTCTTCCACCAGCTTCCCTTTCATTATAATCTATGCAAGAAACTTGGGGAATAAACTCCCCAATATTCGTGAAAAATCTCCAGGGTTGTAAGATTATTGAAGGAAACTGATAGTCCAGGGTGATAGCACAAAAGTGATGGAATTACAACTATATTGTAATTCTCTATTCTGATGTTGAAAATGACAAATTTGCTGCCATGGTTTGGAAAAGGGACATTCATCTTACAAGAATTGATAGTCTCATTTGCTACAGAAGATTTGTAATACAGTACATTTATATAAATGGGAGTTCTAAATAACAAAACTGTTCACCGAAAATGTGTGGACAGATGATAGAAAATCATGTGCACATCTTTTCTATTAGGAGTAAAACAAATAGACAGGCAGGAGAAGATCACATGATCCATCAAATCTGAGCTCACATTGATGCACTGAGCTCACTGCAGCCCCTGGTAGGGGCAAAAATCAAACAGGCCCAATTCCAGAAAAATACTCTGGAAAATTCCTCTCTGATCTGCCAGACAAGCTAAACCAGTCCAGAACCATAGAAACTTTGAAAATAGAAGCAGGGGAATGTCATTTTGTCCTTTGATCCTACTCTGTAATTTATTACAATCATGGCTCATCCTTTGCCTCAATACAATATTCCCGCTCTCTCCCCAAACCCCTAAGGTCTTTTGTGTTTAGAAATCTAGCTATTTCCTTCTTAAGTATATTAATAATCTCCACCGAATCCAAAGGTTCACCACCTTTTTGGTGAATAAATTTCTCCTCATCTCAGTCCCTACATGGCTTACCTTGAGATAGCTCTCTCATTCTAGACCCCCTCTGCCAGGGGAAACCTTCTCCCTGCATGCGGACTGTCTAGCCCTGTCTAAATTTTGTGCATTAAAATGTGATCTCTTCTCATTCTTCTTCTAAACTCTGGTGAACACAGGTCTAGTCAACCCAATCTCTCCTCATTCAGAGGTCCTGCCATCCCAGGGATCAGTCTGGTGAACATTTGCTTCACTCCCACCGTGGCAAGTATATCTTTTTTTTAGGTAAGGAGGCCAAAACTGCACACAATACTCCAGAAAAACACATGGATAAAATGTAACCACTGGATATGCCTCACTATAGTTAAGAGCTGATCCTTCAGTCACAACTCACTATAACTTGCCAGCGGTACATTTTGATGCCCTGCTGGGAAAAGAAGAGCTGCCTAGTATACAGTCTATGGCCACTCTTACATAATATAAGATTTCATTTGCCAGCGATATCTTGTGAGATCTTAGCAACAAACTGACCTGAAGCAAGTGTTGTGAGGAGTCTCACCCCCAGCAGTGTGTACTGGATAATTGCAGGGCCCACAGTGGAAACTGACTAATTTACAATGGCAGAAGGTGGGACCAACAATGTTGTTATTTTTGCATTAATGGCATGAGTGCATAGAAGACTGAAAGCCCAGACATATCTTTCCAATTCTCTACAGAGAGGGCTTTTATCTGCAGGGGGCATGTGCTGTTTCATTACATGACAAAGAATCTTTTGACCCAAACCTAAATGAAATGCATGTTCTTATTAATTTGCACATATCTAAAGATGTGATACTGAAAGATTTTGATGTTCTGAGTTTGAATTTATCCATCTTTGAGATAGTAATTCTACAAAGCAAAGCTCCAGGCTTATAAAATCCATTAATGAAAAAACAGCAAATAAGTCATACGAGCACAAATTGGGCAGAGCTGGCAATGCTTGAACCATGTTCAGCTTAGACCTGCAGGTTGGATTCTGCAATGGATCATTCCATAAAGACTGGATTCATTTGGGCTGTTCAAAGTGCAGGAAAAAAAGTTAGATCCTAGCTTCCATCCAGCCCCAATGAAGGTATACCATACATAAACAGACCCATTCCAGAAATATGGTCAAGATCTTGGCAGTCTTGATGAACTGTGGAGGGAGTCCTGCGCCGACCTTTGTTCATTTACCAAGGCATTTCCAATCTTTGGCCATTGCTTCAGCACATCTTTCATCAATCCAGGGCTAGGAACCAACACAAATATTTGATTAGGACATGTCTTTTTTCAGCAGTGAGTATGAGATGTTTGGTTTGAGTGTAGATGAAATTCGGATGTTTTTTTAATGGTGGGTGGGATACCCACCCAAGGGAGCAACTTCTTCCTTGTAACAGTTCCACTTGGCCCTGTAATCCTTGTGGTTGGTGCTCCTTTCAACATGCCATGAAAGTCTGCTTGGTTGCAAACCAAGTTATGGTCAAACAGACCAACTAATACTTTAAGGGATAATGCTAATCTTTCATTTAGGCACTTTATAGCCTTCTGCACTCAATAACTCCATGCTTTTAGACATCTACTGTCGATAACAATTCTGTTATTCCTATTTGCACCTTTTCTGAACCCACCTTTTATTTAATCTTTTACCTTATACAATTATCCTCTTTCGCCATTTATTCTTCTCCGCCCTCCATTCTCTCTGACAACTTCTCTTGTGACTTATCTTCTACTTTGCCCTTTCTCTAACTCAATCATTGTTTATAAACCATCACATCTGTGAGATTTTCAAGTTCTAATGAAAGTTCTTTACCTGAATCCATAATTATGTACTCCCCATAGATACTGCCTGACCTGATGAGTAATTGCCACATTTCCTATTTTTATCTCAACTAATATTTACGTTTCATTTCCCATGAGTTATCCAACAGAACATAAACTCATTTGTTCTTTATTTGGAGCAGGCTATCACTGTCCGGTGCTTGAGTTCTGGCCAGAATTCAATAGCTTGGACTGAGATTGTCATTTTTCTCTGCCTTAACAGTAAATCCTTTCAGACTAGTGGGTGGAATTTACAGGATGGTGGAGGGTGGTTTCAGTTCAATCATGTGGGTGGAGGGTTGAATTTCTCTTCTGGGTACTTTCAACCATTCAATTACAAATTCTGTCCCACGTGGCAATTGATTTTATAAGAGGTTTTATCCCCGAAATTGCACTCGATCACATGAGCAAACATAAAACTTTCAGTGAACATGACATTGAGCAGATTTTTAAAACATTTTATTAAGAAATATCCCTTGATATATTGAAATAGTGATTTGATTATGTTTGATTATTAAGGCTGAAAATACTTTAGAACAAAAAAAAATTACTAATTATAACCCATAATCAAACCAGATTTGAAGAACTTGATTTTGAATTACTGAAAAATGATTTTTTTAAAAATTAAAAGCCATTTTCTGGTTATATAGGGGTAAAGTAGCATGATTATCAGAACATTTAAAAAAAATCACACTCAAAAGTTTTTAAGACTTATTGGTGTTGTGGCAGCCAAAAGATCAAACGATTTTTGTAGCCTCCTTGAACACCTGCAAAAGGACCAGTGATATTCAGATCATCCAGGAGTGTGGCCAAATTCAAAGACAGGTTTGCCTTTTATTTCAATGTTTTTTTAAATGAGTGCAAAAATTCATTTCCCTTCGAGTCTCCTCCTAATGATGCTGCAATAGATTCTGACACGCCCTCCAAAGTGTTCTGCGTGGTGTTGCTCACTTCCTGCATGCTGTTGAATTGGCAGGAAGTGGACTTCTGCACGGTACTCACTTGATCCACCAGGTACAAGGGACCATTCTCCACCAATTGCACATTAGTTTGATGCAATCAGATTTTCCCCTACAAAGCTGTACCTCTAAGATTAATGCTCCCATGCCTCAATTAATTTCTGTTCAATTTCTATACATAAATTGTACATCAACAGCATTTTGTTCCACATGAGATCATGTTAGGGAACATTTCTGGGCTGATGAACAACGATCAGGAAATTGGCCCAGGGCGTGCCAGACACAGTTCCTCTTGGTTTGCCTGTCCTTATCCCAATGTCCATTTTTGCACTTATTGATAGATATTAGTTGTTGAAGGTGCAATCCGTGGCCTGTCTTTACAACTCACATGAAAACAAAGAGCAACCCCCCACAGAAGATTTGTCGGGAGATGTGACATGAAGGGACACCACCGTTCCAACGATGTATTGCTTTCTTCCTCTGTCAGCCTCAGTTTTATTCATCGGCATTTCTGGGGGTCCCATGATTTAGAGCAGCCTTTCCACAAAATTCATTGCACAGACACATACCGTGACCTCTGCATGGACAATGGTTTGAGGGGCTGGGGGGCCAGACAGACACACTGAAGACATGTGTCTCTCCATTTTTTCACGTTTTTCCTTACCTCCATTGCAGCCCTTTCCGTAGTTGCCATGGAGATGGGTACTTTAGGCTCTGACAGTCTTCCTGCACTTCACAGCAGCATTTTGAACTTTGCAAGTAGCTGACACCAGGAACAGCACAAGTAAAGCTTTTGCACGTGGCTTGGGGTGAAAACCATCCCAGTAATGCTTTGACTGTGATTTTTTTTGCCAATTTTCAATTTTTTTGCAGGTCATTGGATTGGATGCTAGAACAAAAAACAACACCCATTTAGCATATCAAATGTGGGTGAACTTCAATGTCAAGCCATTGAAGCTCAGGAGAGTTCTCCTTCCTGTGACACAACACAGCTCACTCCTCTCCTTCCCTCACTGCTCAGAACATCACCCAGACCGTCTCATCCTATTGGGTACACCTGAGCAGAATCATGGGATCACCTAATTGTTACATTGTGCAGAGAGGTCATTCAGCCGATCAAAACCATATCAGCTCTCTGCAAGCAAAATCCAGCTCGTCCCATTTCCCAGCAGTGTCCTCGCAACAGTGACCTGCTGGTTAACGTAGTGAACTGCCAGACTGGAGTGTTGGCACTGGGCTAAGAGTGCTTGACCTAGAAGTGCCCAGCTGATCTCAGGACCCCATATCTTCTGGCTATTCATAATCTTAAAAGGTTGCAAGATAAACAATTTAGGTAGATGGGCTCTTGCACTTGCCCTTGAAGAAATTACTAAGCCTTGATTGAAGTCTTGATGAAGGAGAATGGCTGGGGCTAGGAATAACCCAATACACTCAAATCTTCCATTTTGTTACCAACCTGGGAAACTTGCCTCCAACTTCTCCATGTCCTCAGTATACCCTCTGCACACTTGACAAGCATTTAGCTCCTGGTAAGAATGTACCTGTTCCTTTCTGCCATGGTTGTTACTTCTGGGGGCCTTTTCATTGCAGAATTCCTTGATTCTACTCATCTTCCAATTATTTCAGGCATCTGCTCATCCCTAAACTTTAAGCTCTTTGTCTCTTAAAGCAGATGAAGCCTTTTAAACACTGCAGCAACATTACATTTCCCTCACGGTCTCAGAGCCAGTGAGCCTCAGAACTAGGAATGGTGATGAAAAGTCATCTGCATATCATATGAGGCCCATCAGGGAAAATGCTGTGGAAGTTTTTCTCATGTTGCAAGGGCAAAAAAAATTCACGCCCCGTCATCTTTTTGGCAGGGCAAAGGGAAATCCAGCTGTGCCTATGGAGTTGTTCTTTACTTATCATGCTGTTACTCGACTGATGCAGTTTTCTGTAATCTTAGCATCAACTTAATCTGACATAATATCTTTAATTCAGCAGAATGTCATGTAGTATTTATGTGAACTGGAGAGGTAGGGTGTGAAAAGCAGAAACTGAGCTGAATCAATTAGATAATGAAGAGCTGTTGGATACATTCCAAGGAACAGCCTCAAAGTGAGAAGTAGTGTGCAATGTTCTGATATAATTTTATTTGGATATAAATCAATGGCTGATGACTTTAAAATATTATAAAATTTTGTGGCTGATATCTTTTTGCTTCACATAATATCCAACAGCAGCACCGACAATAACATCATACATCTGAGGTAACAAAATATCTCCAGGTAGATACAGGAGCACAAACAAACCAAAACCAGATGCTTCAGAAAATATAAATATAGATACCAAAAACTTGGTTGAAGAAGTAAGTTTAAGGCATAACTCAAATAGAAGAAAAGATAGAGAGCAGGAATCTTTGTGGAGGGATTTGAATAATTTAGGGACTTTGTGAATGAAGATATCTCAGGGGTTTTTGGGTTGGAGGAGTTTGCAGCGATGGGGTTTGAGAGGAACGAGAATATGAAGAGATTTAAAAAGGTTGAGCATTTTAAAATGTTGCCAGTTAACAAGTAGCCAATATATTCAGCAATCACAAGACTGATAGGCGAGTTTGATTTTATCATGAATTTATTTTAGGTTGCAATATATTTTATTTTTAATTAATTCCATCTAAGTCGTCTTCATACTGAGGTATAAACAAATTCTTAACATGTTCAGGAAGTCAGGCAGGATCTGTGGAGAGAGAAACCGGCATCAATGTACATCAATGAATTTTCATCAAAGTTAGGAGAAATTAGAATTTTTTCAGGTAGGGGGCAAGAAAAGGAGGGGGTAGAAGGAACAATAAGGAAGGCTTATTAGTGAATGGAAAAGAGGAGGGAATAAATGTTTCTACATATCCTACCTGACCTGTCGAGTTCCTCCAGCAGCTTGTTCTTTACTACAAGGGAATAAATGACACTGTTGATGAATGGTGCAACATGAGGGAATGGTAATTAGACAGGAAAAGAAGCAAAAATTGGTCCAGAGGAGGTGTAAATAACGCCAACAGAAATACATTGTCAACGTTCTGCAAAATATGGGAGCATTGGTTATGATGGTTAGTGAAATCAGTTTCAAGTCTGGTAGGTTTTAAAGCACCCAGCCAAAGATGAAATTCTGTTCCTCAAGTTTACATTGAATTCCACTGGTGTAATATAGAGTCACAGAGTCATAGAGTTATATAGCAAGGAAACAGGCCCTTCAGCCCAACTCATCCATGCTGACCAAAGTGCCTCCCTCAGCTAGTCTCATTTGCCTCTGTTTGGCCCATATCCCCCAAAACCTTTCCTATCCAAATAAACAGATTTCCATGTGTAAAGGTATTTTAAATGTTATCATTATACCACATCCTCTGGTAGCTCGTTCCATACACCCACAACCTTCTATGCTCCTTGGGCCCCCTTTAAATCTTTCCCCCTCACCATAAACCTATGCCCTCTAGTTTTAGATTTCCCTCCTGTGAGAAAAAGACAGTGACCATTCACCTTTTCTATGCCCCTCATGATGTTATATACCTCTATAAGGTCACCCCTCAGCCTCCTGCTATACATGGAAAACTGACATTTACTGTGTAGGTCCTGCCCTATTTTGACTTCCAAAAATGCAACACTTCACACTTGTCCAAATCAAGTCCCATCTGCCATTCCTTGACCCAGTTTCCCAGTTGATCTAGATCCTGTTGTAATCTTAGATAACTTTCTTTGTTGTCCATGATCACATTAATTTTGGTGTCATCCACAAACTTACCATGTCACCTGCATTCTCATCGAAATCATTAATATAGATGATAAAGAACAGGGGACCCAGCACTGATCCCTTCAGCACACCACTGGTCACAGGCCTTCAATCTGAATAATATCCCTCCATGAGTACCCTACCACCAAGCCAATTTTGTATTGAATCGGCTATCTCACCCTGGATTCCATGTGACCTAACTTCTGGACTAGACTGTCATGTGGGATCTTGTCAAAGGCCTTGCTAAAGTCCATGTAGATATCTACTGCCCTGCCCTTGTCAATCCTCTTGGTCATCCCTACAAAAAACTCAAAGCAAATTCACGAGGCACGATTTCCCACGCACAAAACCATGCTGACCATCTCAAGTCATTCTTTGCCTTTCCAAATGCAAATAGATCCGGCATCTCAGAATCCCCTCTAGTAACTTTCCCACCACTGATGTTAGGCTCACCAGCCTGTAACTTCCTGACTTGTCCTTGTGGCCCTTCTTAAATAAGAGGCTGAGGATAGAATGGTTAGAAGGGGACTAGGATGGAAGATTAGAACTGTAAATGATCAGAAACTCAGGATCGTACTTGTGGATTGAATGAAGGTATTCAGCAAAACAGTCACCAGATCTGCCTTTGACCTCCCCAGCATGACACACCACATAATGAGCAGCAAATGCAAACTAAAAGAAACACAATTATATCACCTTTTCCCTGGAAGGAGCATTTAGGAAGGGAGGAGTTAAAAGAACAGCTTTTGCATCTTCTGTTCCTGAATTTGAATGTGCCCTGGAAACTGGGTAGAGGCTAATCAAGAGAAGACCAGGGTGTGGGGAATGGAACAGTATTTTCCGAGCTTGAAAAGTGAGTATAATGGTACATTCTACTGCACCCTGATGTGTGTGTCCTGCCAAACCCTCATTCTAACTTTTCAAACCTTCCCCAGCACCAAGTTGTCCCAGAGGAACATTTCACCTCTCTGTCAATGACCTTACCTATGAACCTCATCTATCCATCATGCAACCTCTCAAATTCATGTAAAGTCATTCTGTTGCATCATAGTCACCATTCAGAAATGCTCTCCATCCATCCATTCATTCAGCATGTGACTTTAGTCTAAATTGAAGGCCTTAAAAAGTGCTCGTACATGATATATTCACATAATGAGGAGTATCAGATATAAAAGACTACAGTAAAGTAAGTGACTCAGAAAGAGATTTTTTTGAAATTGACTTACATTCTCTCAGAACTGACTGACAATTTATATTGAGTGCCCACAAGCCACACCACTCTGGTTTCTGCAGTTTGTTTAAGCAGTAATATTGAGGCAAAGACTCCTGCTAAATCCATTCACTTTGATGTACCTTTTTGCTGATTATTTTTTCCTTCATCTGCGCGTGATGCAATGGGAAGGGAAACACACAAATAAGTTAAGGTCTATTTATCCCCTGGTAGAAACAACTGTTCCACTTGGAGATTCTGGGAGGCTTGGTAAATATTCTAGCTCACATCAAAGTAAGATAAACATATTACAGTTCATTGAATTATTTCGAAATATAAGATGTGGTGAGCACAAGCAGAGAGTACAGAGCAGAAAATGGACAGAGTTAACTTTTGAATTGAGTATTGAAAGACCTTCAAAAGATTTCTCATGGACTCTCTTACCAATGTTGCAAAGTACTAAGTTTTGTTTGGATAGCAAGTGTTCTAAAATTGTTCTGGTCTGCCAATGGAAGATTTGCTTGTTTATTGAATGAGAAGATCAGATAAATATCAATGTTTTTAAAAAATGGGAGTTCATGATTGAGGAGGACGTGAAATGATAACAAAGGGGGAATATTGTACGGTGTCTCATGAGGAAGATGAAGCTTAAGTTTGGATTGAATTTGTAAATTGTTGCCACAGGTTTTTGTGAGAAATGCTAATAGTTTGGAAAAGAATTATTGGCATATCCATCTCAGAAGCTGTCAGGAAATTTGGGGCTCCCATACGAGAGTATGCATGTACAGAAGTTCTAAACTTGGGAACAGACACTTGTTGAGATTTCTTGATTGTGCTTTAAAGTTGGATTCTTCATGAAGTCCAGCAATCTCCCAGCAGTTAGAGTGGTGCAGGTTCAACAACTCCATTCATTTCAACAGATTTAGTTCTTTTAAGTTTTTTCCAGTATCTTTGAGGTGTTAGTTTTTTTCAAAAGTTCTTACAATTTTTGAAAATTCTAATATTGTATTGAATTTTTAATAGCTTTCAAGTGTTTTGAGTATTTGTGAATGTTAGAAATATTCACAAACTTGCAGATTGTTTGACAGCTTTGATAGCCAGAAAAGCCTGGGGCCATAACTGTCTGCCAAAAGAATTTTTTGTAGGGATGGATGCTCTGGTTAAAACCCCAACACATGATGCTATTTACGACCAGAAAACTGTGGATTACAAAACTTCCCCACATCAATTGTGGGTTTGTCCAGGACTTTACCATTAGAAGTATGTACAGACCTTTAGGGAAAGGGAGCAGTAAATGTAGGTGGTTCACTATGGCCAGGAAATTCTAGGCTAATGTTTCTGGTTATTGATATTTTCAGGAAATATAGATAGGTTGAAAAGTACGTGACACACTATGTTAGTGACTAACTTTATCACACTGCTAGATCACACGGGTGCCCTGGGTGGTAGTACTAAAACAGAAAACATATGGATAGTTGTAAGAAATAGGAAGGAAAAGTGTACAATTTCTCATCAGTATTTCTGGTCTCCAAACAGTGAAGATCACATAGATGAGGAGATCTGCAGACATTTGAGAGAGAAAATTAAGTATAGCAGTCCAATCATACAAGATGATACTATCCATGTCAGGATTAGCTGGAATAGAGGTAGAGTATGCAATCAGGTGGGGCAATGCTTTTTATAACATACCCAGTCATGCTTTGTATTTGAGCAACTTTCTGCTGTGACCTTGTGAATAAGATTTTTAAAATGCAAGTGTGGAATTCCTGAAACAAAATCAGAAAATGCTAGAAACAGTCAGCAGATCAGGCTACATCTGTGCTAAGGAAAGACAATGCTTATTCGATACAGATCACTCTTAGAATTTTAGTTGCTAATTCTTGAAAACTTTGAAAGATTTGAACATTAGTTTTCCCTTTTGGTTTTGAAGCCACAAAACATTGTGCAACAGTCTGTTAGCTCAGTATGAAAATATGCTTTATTTTGCACAGTTTAAAATTAATAATAGAAGTATTTGATTCTTTGATTGGAACAATTGGATTTCTAACATGATACATTTTTGACCTTAAAGTAATGGTCATTATATCAGTTTTGCTTTCCTGCTGGTCCTATTATAGAATTTGCTTTAACTCTTCTGCAAAGGCGGAATGTCAGCTGAAGATGATATTTGCTTCTCTAAACTGCCAACTTGCCATTGTGCTGCTCCATTAGGTTCCTCGGTTGAAACACTGAGTGCATTGTGTTGGAAAACACCCATCTTGTGCCTGCTTAAAGTTCATAAAACAATGCTAATCTGTTTATTATTCATCATATGGAGAGGAATCATCAAAGGGGAGAGACTGGAGGGGCTTTGTCCCCACATCATGGTTGACACTCAGCTCCCTTTTAGACCCCACTATTGAGACATGTTAACCTAATAATGCTCCAAGTAATTTCGAGTGGCCTTGGATTGTCTCCTTCAGATTATAGTTGTAGCCCACTATGTGTGTGACCTCAGCAGTTGCACTGAAATTTTGGGTCAGAGGGGTTACCACTTTACTTAGCAGTCAAGCTTTCAATAGGACTATGGGTATGCAGATCCTGGTTAGTTTGACTGAAGAGATTATCTTTGTGTTTTGTTATAAAGCTGCATAAAAGCTGAATCAGGGGGTTAAAATGGAAGCAGCGTCTGAAAATATCCTCCTCATTCTTTATCCAGCTTACTTGAGACAGAAAATTGCACATAACACAGAAGTGGGCCAGTCTTCACTATACAAGTTCTCCTGAGGCATTTTGTCACCAATTACAAAGTCTGTGCCAAGCATTAAAGTGTACAAAGAGCCTTGTGTTGTACAAGATACTTCAGCTGCTATTGAGAAGCTTAGTTTTTGCCTTTTAATAGAACTGAAAATTAATTTTGAAGGTTTATCCATTTTAATTAATTCTGATTAAATAGTGTGCCTACTTAAACTGTCTGGTATGTAAACTAAATGTTCCGGCTGTTAGTAAAGCATGGCTATGCTATAGCAATATTGAACAGATATGGTAATGGTTCAGTCACTGCCTTGTACAACTGCATTCTGGCAATTAAAACTTTCGTTACAGTAAGGTCCCATTATTTGACAGATACCAGGATAGAGAAATTTCAGATCATTGTTTTCTTGGCTGTAGAATCAATATTGGGAGGAGAGTGCCTCTGATTACAATTTTCCATGCCTGATCTCCTTTGAAATGCTTTGGAAACCATTTTGGATCCGACAACATTCAGCTATCTTAAATTAAAGGTTATTTTTCCCACACAAGGATCATTTTGTTGAATTGGCCCCTGGGAGGGTCAGATTCACCTATTCTTTGCATTGTTCAGTAGTTCTCCACAGGTTGCATCAGTGACATTTAAAAGAATGCCCAGCAGCACTTGGGGAAGCCTCTGGTTAGTCATCGTAGACTGTTGGTGTTGTTCTTGGCCTCTTTTGAGCTAATCTTTTGGAATCTTCTGCTGTAATACTTAGTGTAAGATCTTGAACTTTTTATAGATGATGAATGGGTCCATGAGAGATCTGCTGTGTGAAGATGAGGAACAACAGCAAGTGTGAGAGCAGAGTCCTGCAGCTGCTGCCACAAGAAAGGAATGGGGAAGGGTGCAGGAGGTCTTACACCATGTAGGGGGACTGCAGGAGGAAGACTGACTGAGCAACACTGGGCCAGGATGAGTCCTGATCAATGCAACCATCTGTGCAGCCTTTAACGTTTAGCACGTGTTCATCTTCTGCATCTGTGCACTGCGGCACAGAAGTCAGAGATGTGTGGGAGACCAGATGCCATCAGGTGCCCACCTGCAGTGACTTTCCCTCTGAGACCAGCTGCACTTCTATTTGTATAGGAATCTGTGCACTTTATATCTGGCCCCTCAGCTTTACACGAGCGATTGTGTCATTAGAATAAGGCCACTGAACTTCAATATGAAGGTAAATTTAGGTTAATTTTTTTTGTTTATTTTTCTTTATTTCACTTTATATTTATCTTTTAATAAACAGTAATGTATTTTAGTTAAACATTTGTTTATTTTAAGTTTTTATTAAAATATATTTAATCAGGTAAATCCATTTCTGCAGTTTTTTAAAAATGCTTTTGAATGTTAGAGACATTTAAAAACAGTGTTAGATGCCTTTGAACATGTCCAGCTGTCAAAGGTCATCATGGTTGTGCAGGGGTCAGGGTCTTAAGTTCCTACACCTCAGGTCTGGTTGCTGCTTGTGCCCAGTCTACCTCATGAAAGAGCCATTGGAGTGGAAGCCTTCAGTATGGCCCATCCTGCTGATACGGCAACAGGTAAGATCAAGCTACGGATTGTCTTGGGGACCAAGTGTAGGCAGTGGATTGGGTTAAGCACAACCAATCCAACGTGCTTGGTTTCTCCAGAGTGGCTATCACTGAGCTAAGCAACATGAACTACATTCCAGCTGCTGGTCCATGTGGATGTAAGGGTCCCTCTTTCTCAGCCTCATGAGAAATCCAGGGTGCAACCAGTATCATAACCAACATGCATCTTTTGTTCTGTTGTCTGCCTCAGGGAAAGCTATGACCGTGTTCCACCTTGGTGGCCTCCTCTCAGAGGTTGAAAAGCTGCTTCCAAAATTGCAGTGTGGACTCCGTCCATCTGGAGGCATGGTGGAAGTGATCTTCACCATGAGTAAACTCCATGAGAAATGGAACAACCACTGTATGTGGCCTTTAGTGACCTCACTACCTTTCTGACTGCTCCCTACATTATAGACCAAGCAGAATCTCCAGATTGGTGATGATCTGCCACCTTCTGCACATGTTGGCAGCTCGCAAGAGATTGGACACAAAACCAGACAGGACTGAGCCTGGAAATCAAAAAGGAAACTGCAGATGCATCATGGTCTGGTACGGCAATTCAAATGCCCAGGAACGTAAGAAGCTGCAGAGAGTAGTGGACTCAGCCCAATACATCGGGGGCACAGCCCTTTCCGCCATCGGTAGTATCTACAAGAGGCACTGCCTCAAGAAGGCAGCATCCGTCATCAAAGATCCTCACCATCCAGGTCATGCCACCTTCTTGTAGCTACCATCGGGCAGGAGGTACAGAAGTCTGAAATCCCACACCACCAGGTTCAAGAACAGCTACTGCCCTTCAACCATTCGGTTCTTGAACCAACTGGCAAAACCCTAATCACTACAGTTTAGCAACACCAGGACCACTTTGATCACTTTGCACTAAAATGGACTTTGTTTTTTTGTCCTAATTGTGTTCTTTCTTGTAAAAATTGTGTATAATTTCTGTTTTTCTTGTGAATGCTGCTTATATGATGCCATGTGCCTGTGATGCTGCTGCAAGTTTTTCACTGCACCCGTGCACACATGTACTTGTGCATACGACAATGAACCTGACTTTGACTTAGATGTTGGACATCAGAAAATGAAAGAAACACTCAGCAGATCAGGCAGCATCCAAGAAAAGAGATACCAAGTGAACATTTCAGTTCTGAGACCCTTCGTCGCAACTGGCAAAGAGAATAAACAAGTTAGTTTTCAGTAGGAGGAAAGGTGGGAGTGGAATGGATAGATCAAGGTAATATCTCTGATAGGATGAGACCAACTGAGTTGATGTGACAGTTGGAATCACATTGTGCTTCTTTGTACGGTTTATATGTTGCTAGTAGCAGGGCTGTGGGATGTGTCCAGTAGGCTTGACTGTACTAATACAGAGAGAAAAACTGATCCAAAATCACAGATGAATGACTGACAGAAATAGCCAGTTCTGACACAGACAGAAAGCTGGAAAAATTCAATATTAAGTCAGAAGGAAGATGAGGTGTTGCTCCACAAGCTTGTGTTGGGCCTCACTGTAACAATGGAGGAGGCCAAAGACAGATGTGTCAGAGTGGGAGTGGCTTGGGGAATGGTAGGCAACTGGAAGCTCAGGATCACTCTTGCAGACTGAGTGCAGGTGCTCCTCAAAGCAATCAGCAGATCTGAGGGGACAGAGCCCCTTCAAATAAAGAGGAGAAAAAGCACACAGGCACTACAAGAGGAATGGAACAGATAGCTCACTGGGTGTTTCCTTTAGGCTCCAGCAATATAACCTTCTGACACTGGAATTCCAAAATCTCTTTGCCTTTCACCAAAGCGAACCAATCCTGCAAAGAGCTGCGCATCTTCCTCACCTCCCATTTTCAGCATCAATCCTTTCCTCATCATTCCACATCATTTATAAGCCCCTTTGCCAGTCACTAATCACAAAGTAGCATCCACAAATAATAGTTAATTGAGTCTGAGGAACTGAAAATAGATGCTCTGATGTTGAATAAAACGCCATTTGTATTTCCTGTGCAATGTGTAAATCTCAAATCTTTCTCTTCCTAGAAGTACAATGTATTTCAATCTCTTGGCTTCAGTCATATCAAAAACAAGCTGGTAGATTGTTACTCCAGCTTTTGGGACCCACATGGAGCTCTGTGTGGCCTGCACTACTGGACCCGCATCGAGAAGGTTTGCCCATCTGAACGCAAAGCCAAATGTGGGGTCCTGAATGTTGCGGAGAAACCCTTTGATCAAAGATAGAAATAGAGTTTGCTTGAAATAAAGTGGCCAGGGAAATTCCATGCTGAGACAAACTATTAAATGTGTTACTAAACTGGAAAGAATGCAGAAAAGATTTACAAGAATGTGGCCAGGACTCGAGGAACTGAGTTCTAGGGAAAGGTTGCACAGGCTAGGGCTTTATTGCTTAGAGTGTAGGATGTTGAGAGGTGATATTATAGAGGTGCATAAAATCATGAGGGGCATAAGTAGGGTGAATGCATCAGCCTTTTTCCCAGGGTTGGGGAATCAAGAACTAGAGAGCATAGGTTTAAGGTGAGAGGGGAAAGATTTCATTGGAACTTGAGGGGCAACTTTTTTACACAAAGGGTGGTATATATGTGGAATGAACTGCCAGAGGAAGCGGTTGAGGCAGGTACAATAGTAACTTCTAAAATATAGTTGGACAGGCACATGGATTGGAAAGCTTTAGAAGATTATGGCCCAAATGCTAGCAAATGGAACTAGCTTCGATGGGCATCTTGGTCAGCATGGACCAATTGGGCTGAAGGGCCTGTCTGACTCTGGGATTCTATGTTTCTCCCTCTATAGATGGTCACTGATTCCTGATTCCTGAGTAATTCCAGCATTTTCCGTTTTTATTTCAGATTTCCATTGTATCTACACTTTTACATTTTATTTTGCTTTTCCCTTTTATTAGAGCCCACACCCCCATCACCTTCATGTCTCTCATGGTCTTCCCAGAACTTCTTTGCCCGAAGTGAGCAAGATGCAGTCAGTGGGTTCTGAAAGACTAAGCCCAGCCTATCATAAATCCTACAGTAGGTTGCATTCCTAGGGGGAAGGCCAGCATGCATTGGTCTGATTACCCTACCTGATATTTGGAGCAATGGCTACTCTTTCCAAGGATGGGTGTAGATGGAAGTGAAGAGAGCTGGAGATTTGGGAAGTCAAAGTCAGTGGGGTGAGTTGGAATTTGGGGCAAGAAGGCTTCGAAGAGGGGAGGTTGTCAGGCCTTGAGGAAACTCCCTGTTCTTCCTGGACCACAAACATTGCTGTAAATACTCCATCTTCATGGATGCTGACTTCCTGCCTCCTTTTACCTGCTGAGTTCCCATTCCCCAGAAATCTTGGTGTCCTTGAGATAAAAAATGAAAGCCTAATTAAAGTTGTTGCCTACTTGCTGATGGTTCTCCGCTACAACCAGGTTGGACTGGGTTTGAGATTTTAAAAATTATCACTCAAAACCCCCATCTCCACCTATCCTTGTAATTTAAACACATGCTCCAACTTCCACCCCTATATTCCATCCAAGGAATGTCATCCCAAATAACATTAAAATAATAATAAGAATATTTTGGCATTGAAGATAACTGTGAAGTTACCGATTATGTATCATTGCAAACAGACAGTTACCTTCATCACCCTGTGCTGGGCCTCTCTGTAGGCAGTGGCTGCCTGTTTGGGAGCATGGATGGGATAATGAGCTTTCCTTCATTAGCTCTGATAGACAGGAATATAGTGAGCATTTCCTCCCCAGAAATCTGTCCCTCAACTCCAGCTGTCTATACGATGGAAGAGTAAAATGGGACCCGGTGAGGGCTGTGATTGCAATGCTGCACACCAAACTTTACTATAGCAGCTTTGCTCACATCTTAAGATAAGGCATTATGCCAATTCGGATACTTGGATTGATCAGCACTTGAGTGTCACATCCCGTAAGGGTCAAAGTCAAGGGTTAGGAAACTGCCAGCATGAGCATAAGGACTGAATGGCATCTTTCTGTGCTGCAAATGTCTAAGATTCTATCAGCGCTGCAAGGTAAGATGGTTTGCCCTGTGAACTTATGTGGCTGTGCAAACAACGATTCTGCGATGTACTCTTGGATCTGTTGAGAACATACAGATTATTTCTTTTATGTACACTGATGTGACAATTGAAAAAAAAATCTACACAAAAGATAAGGCCCCTGGGGAAAAGTGTGCATGCTGTAAAGCATATCTGGAGCAATACTGATCAAAGCATACTTTAAAAATTGGGATTAATGACATTTTTAGATGCCAGCCATTGAACAATGAGCTTGTTTTCTGTGGCAGCTACACCAAAGGCATATTGAAGAAAAATCAATGACTGATTATTTCTTTTCAATGAATTCATTGTGAATGTTCATGTTTTTTTTTCTCCAAGACTCTTTGTAAAGCATTACACTGTCAGTTCCAAAATTAAAAATTGAAACCAGACAGTCAGAACATTCAAGAAGGTACTGTTCATTTTTACTTGACTTAGTAATTTTTTTTATCAACTTCTGATGAGCCACAGCAAGGTATGATGGCCCTTGATAGAATTGGTTTAATCTTCTCCTATCTGCTTTCGGTTATTAGTAAATGAGCCAAAATCAAATTATATTCCCTCAGAAGTATACAAAGACTGTTATCTATCAAACTGATTATTGTTTAGGTGTAATTTGGAACCTATTTACCATTCAGGTGTAATTTAAACTTTCTGCACTGTAGGAATTGTTAACAGCAGCTCTGCAAAATTATAGAATTCATCTTAAAGGTTTTATATACAATATAACTGATCAATCATAACATACAGCACTTTTATTCAGTCAAATTAACAGGCCTAAGTGGAGCTATGCGCCACCACATCAAAGCCACTGATTGATTTGCATGCTATCAAAATTTTAAGAAAATGTGAAAATGGTCACTATTTCCATTGACAGTACACAATCCATTCTAAGATGGACTCCAATGTCCATTTAACTTACAAGAAATGAAACTTTAAATTTTCTCACCAGCTTCCAAAGTATAGACCAACTAAATGGAGGCAGCTAAAATTAGAGCTGGTTTACAATTTTTCTTCTGGGTGTCAATTTAAGTGGGGAAAGACATTCATTAAGAATAAAAAGACAAGTTGTTGTGATCTAAATTGATGTAAATTCCAGCATAGAGCCATGTAATGGGAATGGTCCATTTCTCATAGAGGTACAATAAAATCATACAGCATGGAAACAGACCATTTGCCCCACCACGTCCACACCAACCAGTGGAGCCCACCCGTATTAATCTCATCTTCCAGCACTTGGCCCAGAGCCCTCTATGCCTAGGCGATTAAATTACTCATCTACACACTTTTTAAATGCTGTCAGAGGCTCTGCTTCCACCACTCTCCAGTAGTGCATTCCAGGAAGTCAACACTCTCTGGATAAAAAAGGTCCCCCTCAGATCCCCTCTAAATCTCTTACTCCTTACTCTAAATCTATGCCCTCTAGCATTATTCACATCTGATAAAGGGAAAAGATTCCTGCAGTCTATCCTCCACTATATCCCTTATAATTTTATTTACCTTAATCATGTCCCTTTTTAACCTTCTCCTCTCTAGGGAAAACAGGCCTAGCCTTTCCATTCTCTCCTCATCCCGGTGCAGGGTCTAGACCCAAAACGTCAACAATTCCTACCCCTCCCCCACAGATACTGCTCGACCTGCTGAGTTCCTCCAGCAGTTTTTTTTAACATCTCCTCTGCACCCTGTCCAGTGTTATCACATCTATTCTGTATTGTGGTGGCCAGAACTGCATGCAGTACTCCAGATGAGGTCTGACTAAGGCTTTATAAAGTTGGAGCATGACCTCCCTGCTCTTGTATTCAATGCCGTGACTAATGAAGGCCTGTATACCTTATGCCTTCTTAATTATGTTATCTACCTCCATTGCCACCTTCAAGGACCTTTAGACTTGAATGCTGAGATCTCTCTGTTCCTCAGTACTCGTGGTGTATATCCTAGCCTCATTAGTACTCCCAAAATGCACCACCTCACGTTTATCAGAATTAAACTCCATCTGCCATTTCTCAACCCATTTCATCAACACATTAATATCGCCTAGTGGCCAAAGACTACCCTCCACACTTTTAAGAACTCCACCAATCTTCGTGTCGCCCACAAACCTAGTGATAATGCCTCCTACATCCAAGCATACAAGCAGCAAGTATCCCAGCAATGATTCACAGGCATCCAATCACAAAAACTACCCTCTACTATCATCCTCTGTCTCCTATTTCCAAGCCAATTTTGGATCCAATTTGCCAACTTGCCCTTAATCCCACTGGCCCTAACCTTTTGGACCAGTCTCCCATGTTGGAACTTTGTGAAAGGCCTTAACGAAGTCCACATAGACCATTTCTCTCCATCCTCGCCACTTGTTACAACTTCCAAGTTTGAGTACAGCCTAGTTGAGTTACCGTGATGTATTTCCAATAAATAAAGCTTCAGACTGGAAGCACAAATTCATAAAATTTCCCTTTGATTTCAGTAGGGTGAAGATACTTGATTTAGCCAATCATACAGTGGAACAGAAAGCTATTGGAATGGTTGTTAAAATGAAATGTCAACTACATAAATTTCTGCTTTTACTTTCTAAGCCAGGCAATTGGTGAGGCACACATTTCACTACTTTAAAATATTATTTGGGCCAGTTTAGTTACATTCAATGTGACAATAACATATTTCTGTGCAAGGTCTGAATGTTGTTAACATTAAAATGAAAGACAGAGGATAATAATCATGAAACAGATCAGCAAAACAATTACAAAATTATATTTCATTTTTCTATTAAATTATGTAATATACAGTAAATGCTGCAAAATAAAATTATATTTTCTATTTTGGCATAATATTTAAGCTTATATTTCACAATTGAAGATTACAATCTATGTTATGCAGTGTCCTCGACCATAACGTATTGGTAATGAATAACAGAGTACCATAGAGCCTATATATGAAACTAGAGCTACCGCATCAAGATGCAGTGTCTTAGAGGTTAGATTTTTACTGAGTTGGAAATCTGGTTTATGTTAAAGTGAGAAGGAGCTGGAAGCTTATGCATTGAGAGCAATGTTGTCACAGGTCTGGAGGCAAATTGCCCATTTATCCTTTGTGGGCATTAAAGACATTGAAGGAAGAGAAAAAAACTAACAAGAGAAAAACAGAAATGAAGCAATGTAACATGAGGCTGAATTATGATCTTTGGTTAAAATTGCAGGACCATTCCCTTTTGTGCATGTCCTGTAACCCTGAATTGTAACAGTCTCTTTAATATTAGCAGATCTCCTGTCACTTCCAATGCTGTGGGTTGGAAGTTTTATCGAAAGGTTTATTTTATACCAAATAATATTTGAAGGAATAAAGACATCAGTGTTAGGAAATTCCAGAAAGCTGGGAACACAATGAAGAGCTGAACGAGTCTAATATACCAGCATTATTTTGAGTGAATCCCTGTCACTATTGAAGGTGGAGGCATTTTCCTGGAAATTGGATTTCACTCTTTTTAGATGTGCTGAACAGGTGCCCTGTATGGAGCCAACAACCCCCATACAAATGTGTGAAATTTTAAGGTGATTGGAGGAAGATATAAGGGGGACGTCTGGGGTAAGTTTTTTACACAGAGAGTGGTGGTGCGTGGAACGCACTGCCGGTAGAGGTTGTGGGGGCAGATACGTTAGGGACATTTAAGAGACTCTTAGATAGACACATGAATGATAGAGAAATGGGGAGCTATGTGGGAGGGAAGGGTTAGATAGATCTTAGAGCAGGATAAAATGTTGGCACAACATTGTGGGCCGAAAGGCTTGTACTGTGCTGTAATGTTCCATGTTCTACGTTCTAATTAGCTGAAAGCACCTTGAGAAAGCATTTCTGCAGTTTGCACACAGACTTTTGCACTGAAATGGGTCTGTTCTGTTCCCAGAGGGAGTTGCATGAGTATCTTGCAACCTTTGCCTCATTGCCAGGCTTATCATTAGGAAGAGCATCAGTGCGTAAGGGGCACTTCCAAAGACAGCTGCAGAATTGCTGCCCAAAAGGATACCGTTCAGGTGAGAGGGGACAGGTGATCTTCAGTGGGCATCTACTACATGGTTATCTGACATGATTGAGGCTTGCATCGTGAGTGGCTGCATGCCACAGAGAGGAGTGGAACAATCAAGGGGTAGATTGTTCCATACAGATCTAATACAGACCTAATAAGAATTGTACAAAGAGGTAGAAAACTATGAAAAGACTGATGTAGTTTCCAGTATCCTGACCATTGAACACTGAACTGGCAGAGGCTGTCAGCAAAGTCAGTGCAGATCATTTAATCAACATTTCATTGCCAATCAGTACCTGAAATACTCCTATTTATTTTTTCTGAGTGTTCTTAAGTTGTAGATTGCACTTACAAGCTCCAACTTACTCTGACAAGGGAAGAAGTATAACATCATTAGGTGGGAGACTGATGCTGGAAAATGTCTGCCACTCTCTGGGGTCAGGCTAATTTCCTGATGACTGCAAATTCACCCAGAAATGATCACCAGTCTAATTTGACATAGGTAAAAAAAATTGTGTGATTTGCTCTGGCCTCCTTTTATAAATTTCCTGAGAAATAACTAATATTCTGGAATCATCCTAATGAATTCTAGCTCCAAGATTTTCAACTATCCTGGCACAATGTAATATGCATTATTGACAGTGAGTTGTTGCAGATTAGTTCTGTTTCAAATTTTTTTCCAGGATCTCTGCAGAATCATATGTTCCCATTATACCGTTTATCATTTTACACTGCTAACTCTGCTCTGTCTAATATTTTTGGATTATTTTATCATTTCATTTTGTTGCTTTATTCTTTATTTTTGGCTTAGCTGCTGCTTTGTGTTTGCTTTCATAATGTCACATAATATATTTAAAAATATTGGCTAGCAAGCTGGGCATTATAACAAGAGAGCCCCATTGTATTGCCACTTCAGTCCTCACAGTTAATCATTCACCCCAGGAGAATTTGGCTCCTAGAAATAACATTTCAGGAGCCAAGTTTATATAAAAAAATATTTTGGAGGTAAGCCATGTAGAATGTCACAGGTTGTTGTGAGGGAAGTAAACTGTGGAAATTTTTAGGTACATTAACAACAAAATAATTCCTCTCCTTCAACTTCATGTCAGTGTTATAAATTCAGTAACCTCCTAATGCTTTTTATCAACTGTGGGCAAGGTAAAAGCAGTCAAGTGATTTGAAAGACCAAAAATAGAAAAATATATGATTTCACTTTACACTATGACTTTTTGAAATTATATTAAAAATACCACAGTGGAGTTGAAATTCATTTACGTAACATTTATTTCACAACTGTGGACATTTTGGACTGAAATATTTCTTCACCACTCTAATCAGAGGTAGATTGTTTCTAAAGTGTGTAGTGACTGTCCTGACTGGAACATCAATCCAGCTATATATCTCTCCCTTCCAAAGTCCTTGAACTTGTTCTCACCTCCCAAATCTGTGTCCACTTGTCTGCAACCACACGTTGATTGTCTCCAATCAGTTTCCCACCCCAAATGTGAAATAGCCTTCATCAAAATCTCAGACGTGGTTTTTACGTGACTGTGCCTGTGATAAACCATTCATGCTGAACCTGGCCTTGGCCTTTGTCTATACCCTCCTCCTCGAAAATCTCTTGTCGATTACCCATCTAAGTGATCTTGCGCCATCTGTTTCCATTTCCATCTATGCTCAAGAATCACCTGGAATGTTTTTTTAATTCCTACACCCACACTGTCACCCTGGAGTTTACCAAGGATCTATCCTTGGTCAGAACCGAAGCAGAAGATGTTAGAAGTGCCCAGCAGGAAAGTCAGCTCCTGTGGAAAGAGAAATTCAATTTTTTAAGTTTGAGGACACCTCTAACCTGAAACTCCACAGGTGTTCTTGATCTTCTGTGTTTTCAGCAACTTTTTTTGATTCAGATTTCCAGCAACTTTTTTTTCACATTTTCATCTATTTTTGGTCCTTCCTTATATCTTTCTATATATTACTGCCCCTTGGTGATTTCAACTGAAAACACCAGGTGCAGTTTCAAAATATATGCCAGGACAATCCACCTTCACATCACCAGCACACTTTCAACCCCTCTAAAGTGTCAACTTACTTATTTGATACTCACTGCTGATTAAGTAAAAATTTCCTCCACCTAAATATTGGGAAGTCTGAAGGCACTGTCCTCAATCCCTGCCACACATGCTGCTCCCTTGTCATTGAGTCTCATCCACTCTCCAGCAGACTTCTTGCAATCAACATACAATATAATCCAATCCAATACCAATATTGCCAGTTTTCATTACTAGAGCATTGCCTGTGTCTGCCCTTGCCTCTGCTCACTAGCTACTGAAATCCTCATCCATCTCCTTGTTACCTCTAGGTTTAACTATTCTTATAAGTTTGAAGTTGGCACTCTTCTTCCAGTGTCCAGTTTACCATCATCCATTTACCACCTTGTCTGGCAATTCTTGATTTTTAAAATTCCCACCCCAGTTCTCAAATCCCTTGATGTTTCCACCCCACACCCCAACACCACCCCCCCCCACCCCCGGATCTCTACCACCTTCTCCAGTCCTACATTTATCTGAGATATCAGTTTCTTGCACATCTCTGGTTTTAATTGTTCTACCATCAGCAGCCTTGGCTCTCAGTGTCGGAATTTCCTTCCTTATTCTCTTCACATATCTTCTTTAAACCCACTACCCCTACTGTCACTGCCATTTCTTTAAGTAAGCTGAGTATTGCTCCTGTTCTGCTGTTTTATTTCTATGGCATACTGATCAGTTACTATTTTTGCAATGGCCACCAATCACCACAGTCTTGACAGTTGAGAACAGCCAAGATTTTCATTTCCAAAAGCAAGGTTACATTTCAACAGCCTGTAGATCCAAGGCTAAGACAAGCAATAAATTAACATCAATACAATTGGAAATAACCACAGAAAGGAGGTCTTTGCAGCTGGAAGTTGCTTGAGATAATGAAGCACTGGGTTTGTGCTATTTCTATTTCACAAGCAGTAATGGCAACAAATAGACAGACTTGATTTAAGTTGATCATTAACAAATCAGTGCGTGGACGTGTGAATTGATACTCTGATAGACTATTGGATAATAAGACCAGACACCTACTCTAGAAAGTCCAGCCAGATACCATTGACAGAACACCCTACCATTTCTTGAAAATGATCTTTAAAACCAGGCCTCTTTTCCTAATGTAATGTTAAGTTGCTATCAGTGATTCCTTGTTCCTCCACACAGTGCCTGGTTGCAGTCTGTAGTGAATCATTAGGCATTGATATACTGGTATTTCAGGATCCATGTGTGTGTTCGTACTTTGATCCTGATTGGTCAGTAGATTCATACTGTGTACCTACTTTGAATTGCTATAATTCTTTTTATTTCTCTTCTTAATATTCAACATTTTCTTGGAAAACAGTTAATGTTTCAGGCTGATGAATGGTGAAGTCTTATAGCAATTAATGCAAATGAAGCGCATACTGTAAAACACAGACAATCAGTATAGCTGCCCATCATTGAAACAAACTGCGAAAATGGTGAAGGTTAACAGAGAAGGGTGTGCTGAGACACCTCAAGCTGGATTGGAAGAATGTTTGCACCAGTGATGCTTTAAAATCATGCTTGGATGTATTATTGGATGCACGTCAATACTTCCAGAGACAAATGTCCTGGCTTAACAGAGAGAAATGCACACATTTGCATTGGACCAGCTGCAAAGTGGGTCTAATATGGGCCCAGACCAGAATGATATGCTCTAAAGAGTCAAGAGAGGGAAGTGAATAGGTTAAAACAAATGCTATGCATGTGAAAGCTGATCAGATTGAGAGGGCTATGCCAACAGTGGAAGTGCCTAAACCAGACAGAAGTCCTCTGCTAGGTGAAGGCTACAAAATCACACTAGATCAGAATGCACTTCGCAAGACTTGTCCACGGGGTGAATCAGATCAAAAGAATTTGCAGAATTGGACTTCTCCAAAGCCTATACACAAAAGAATGTTGACAAAAATAGTCAGCAATACCTGACCATAAAGGTGCAAAAGGACTTTATTCATACACAAGATAATGGAGTCCAATCTTTACCCCAGACTCTTGAGGCTAGGATGAATAAAATTTTGCAAGGATTTGTTCACTGGTTGTGGAACCAAGGTGAACTGTTGTTTGCCACGAACAAAGAAGAAGAAAATTTTCTAAGAGATTACATGAGCACCGTGTGAAGTTGGAGCGAAGCAAATACATGATTTTGTAATGAGAAACAACGTATCTTGGTTTGAATGTTGAAGTTAATGCCTACAAGCAGTGAAGGAGTAGGTAGGGGCCCTTGCTAAGGAGCCAAAGACTGAAACACAACAGAGCTCAGGTTGTTCCTAGGATGGTGCAGCATTTCATTGTGGGTCCTTCCAGATATTATGATGCAGCTCAGACTTTGCATCAAATATTGAAAAAGGATGTGAAATGGATGTGGAGCAAGGAACAACATAATGAAGATGATGAATGCAAGAAGAGCCTCCCCATATTTATACAATACGACATCTGCATTGAATTAGGCACATGATGTGCCATGTTATGGTGTAGGTGCAGTGGTATACCATGTGATGGATGATGGGCAAGAGAAACCCATCACTTTCACTTCTTGCACTCTTATAACAAACAGGTGTAATTACCATCAAATCAAGAAGGAAACAATTGGAAATGTGTTTGGGTCAAGAAATTCCATTAGAATTTACTAGACATATCCTTTATGTTGGTAACAAATCATAAGCTATTACTGGAAATGTTAAGTCCCCAAAAGCAATACCTACTATGGCAGCATCAAAGGCTCAACTACGTGCAATCCTTCTGTGGCAGAACAATGATATAACCTGTAAGAACCTTTGTTATTTTATTACAGAGTTAGAGACTGAGCTATGTGCTGTTCAAGTGGGTGCAACCACTTTTATTTTTCTCCTCCTAATTCCCCCTGCTGGTTAACTGCTGGTGAGCCAGCACTGTGGCGACCCAAGGCAGATAAACACCATGAACTGCACAAGAGAATACACTACACTCCCCCTTTAGATTATACTTCCCTGAATAAGACTATGTAGATTGTAACTGCTCATTGACACAGAACATTGCAGTTACTAACCTTAGGCTGAAATAGACTGTTCAACATCAGAACTGTTCCTTCTATTCAACATCAGAACAAATTTAGGACTTTATTCTGTCCACATCCAGAACTTGTTGCCATCTAACAAAACACAGTCAGATATGTCGAGTTTAAAGTTCAAGTTTCCCTTGCACATCCAGTTGCCGAATTAGGTATCTTTGTTTGGGAGTAATGGTTGCTGGCAAGTTCAGACAACTATTAGCATGAATAACAGGCTCTGCTTCAGTGTCACAAGCAGGAGCAAAGTCTTCTACATCTCCGTCTTGATCTGCTTGGGTGACACAGTGGTACAGCTCGTAGAGGTGCTGCCTCACAGTACCAATGATCTGGGTTCAATCCTTACCTCTGGTACTGTCTCTGTGAAGTTTGCAAGTTCTCCCTGTGACTATATGCATTTCCTCCAGGTGCTCCAGTTTATCCTATGTCCCAAAGATATGTGTGTTGGTAGGTTAATTGGCCACTAGGAGGGTGGTAGAACCTGGGGAGTGTTGATGGGAATGTAGGGAGAATAGATCTTCTCCTGGGTGGTCAGATGTTCTGTTACTGTGGGTGCTAAAACCAGAATATCACCCATGAAGCAGACACCGTGGTCCAACCAATGCAAAATTTGGTCCATGGTATGCTGGAAAGTTGCTGCCTTTGTTGTAACTCCACAGGCTAGGTGATGATATCTGTACAGATCTCTGTGGTTGTTAAGGCTGAGGTAGACTTCTGACTCTGGACCCAACCCCAGCTGCTGGCACACAAAGGATAAAGAAGTGTCTGCTGCCATGGTAACAATAAATCCTCTACATTATGTTTCAGCTTTGATACAGCAATTTACCATGACTTTGTATTTGCCACATGGCCTCACTGACTGTTTTGATACCAATATAATATAATAGGTGCTGCCGGTCAGTCCTCTCTAAGTCTGGCACAAGCCATGTTTCTCTAGATGGTTCATTTCATTCTCACCAGCTTCCTTCAAGGCACAGGGCACGGGTCAAGGTTTATGGAATATGGGAGTGGCTTCTGCTTCCCTGTGGATCTTTGCTTTGAAATCCTTTATCTTTACATTGCCCTCCTTAAAGATAAAAGCATTTCTATCCAACACTTCCTGCAGTGCATGTTGTAGAACACTTCCTTTCTTTTGTTAGCTGAACATCTTTCCCCAGTTTAATTTGCATCCATTTTTGTCCCAATAAGGCAGGGCTGCTCCTCTTCCCTTCCTACCAGGAACAGAATCCAACTACTGACTCTGTACTTCACTGGGACTTAAATCTACCCCACACAGGAATCCTGTCTCTTCTATATGACAAGATGTAATGCAACGATATCATCAGCAGGAGCTTCTCCTTCCTCTTGGTGATAGTGCCGAAATCTGAAACATTCTGCAATGAGAATTGGCTTGGGCTTGAAATGCTTTTAACGGTGTTCCATTAAGTTGTGCATCAGACAAATCTGCCAACTCTGAGAAGCCCAAAATTCAAAGTGCCCTGAAACAGTGAGGAATATATTTGCTTTTTTCTGATCAACACTATCATTTGCCACTAACTAGTCTTCTTTTGATCTCGCAGTTGTTGGCATTTTATTGCTCTGCAGGGTTTTCATTCTACTGTGGAAGTTTAATTGTAATAATAACTTTGCTGGTTAATCAAGTGTTCTAAAATAATGTACAGGAACATTATGTACAATAATTTGCAGTACGCTCTTCAGGTCAATTCCATCTTTGTTGCAAGTATAATAACCTTCATCATTATAATACAAAGAGGGAGACTGAGCGATAATCTGATCTTCTGGGTGTATCCATCTTTATGCTTCTCCTCCTGACTCCCCCTGCTAGTTAACTGCTGGCAAATCCAAACTACTCAAACCCCAAAGGCAGACAAATACAATGAATTGCAGAACTCAATTTACTACACAAATAAATACAAGAGTTCCAAGCAGATGGTATGTTACAGTTATCACATGAGAACTCTGATCATGGAAATGAACATGTGATTTACATGTTAAATGGAGTCAATGGGGACTTCCCAGCGATGGTATCTGAAATTATAGGCAAGACCAAGAAGTACAAGTGTTGGAAAGGATCTATGAAAAGTCATTGAAAGGATGGACAGGGTTTGACCACTGTTCAGAGCAGGAACAGAAACCATTCCACAATCAGTATAATGACTTGTCAAGTGAACATGGGTGCATCAAGGAGCCTTAAGTCCCACACCACCAGGTTCAAGAACAGCTACTTCCCTTTAACCATTCGGTTCTTGAACCAACCGGCAAAATCCTAACCAATACAGTACAGCAACACTATGACCACTTTGATCACTTTGCACTAAGATAGACTTTGTTTTTATTTGTTTTAATTGTATTCTTTCTTTGTGTATAATTTATGCTTTATTTATGTTTTTCTTGTGAATGCTGCTTAGATGATGCTATGTGCCTGTGATGCTGCTGCAAGTAACTCTTTCATTGCACCTGTGCATGCATGTACTTGTGCATATGACAATAAACTCGACTTTGACTTTGAACACACAGAAATGATCAGCAAGAGACTAATTACAAGAAGCTTTGCTTAATGGCTTCCTTTGGACAATGACCTCAAATCGTTGGTAAGTAAATACAATACTTGCTAAAAAGCCACCAAAAACTCTTTTGGAGTCAAGGTCATGGCCTACATCAAGTATTCTGAGACTATGTGGAGACTTGTTAGAAAGGAAATAACGATATTACTGACTGATAATAACTTAGTGATTTGAATTGAAACTCACGGGTTCCGGTATCATTACTGAATATACTACAGTTAAGGTCCATGTGTGCAAATCATGGCTCAACTCAAGAGCTGGATTCTGGCAATGGCTCCCAGTTTGGATCCACTCTGTTCACAAACTTTAGGAAATGAAATGGTATCAAACATACTCTTGTACCTTGCTTCTATGCTTGCCTTCATCAGTTGGAGCATTGAGTATAAAAGTCGGGAAGTCATGTTGCAGCTGCATAAAACTTTAGTTAGGCCATATTTGGAGTATCGTGTGCAGGTCTGGTCACTGCATTAGAAGAATGTGGAGGCTCTGGAAAGGGTGCAGAAGAGGTTTACCAGGATGTTGCCTGGATTGGAGAGTATTAGGTGTGAGGAGAGCTTGGACAAACTTAGATTGTTTTCTCTGGAGCATTGGAGGCTGAGGGGCAACCTGATGGAAGTATATAAAGTTATGAGAGACATAAATTGAGTCGATAGTCTGAGTCTTTTTCCCAGGGTGGAAATATCAAATACTAGAGGGCATAGGTTTAAGATGAGAGGGGGAAAGTTTAAAGGAGATGTGCAGGGCAAGCTTTTTACACAGAGAGTGGTAGATGCCCTGAATGTGCTGCTAGGGGAAATGGTAGAAGCAGATAACAATGTTTAAAAGGCATCTAGACAGACATACTACGGGCAGGGAGTAGCGGGATATGGACCATGTGCGGGTAGATATGATTAGTATCGATTGGCATCATGGCCGGCACAGACATGATGGAATGAAGGGCCTGTTCCTGTGCTGTACTGTTCTATGTTCTGTGTCCTTCATAGTATTGGGCTTCAAATGGAGTTTTCTAGAAGTCTGTGGGAATAGTTAAAGAAGTAAATATTGAGGAGATTCTCAAAACTCAGCACAAAATATCACTTGGCAAATCAAGCTCACACAAGTGGGAAATACAGACTACAGTAAAAGTTTGTGGACCCAAGAGATATTCAGTGGAAATTGGTGACAATATCTGAAAATGATCTCTGCTAGAAATGAACCAAGTCTGGATGAAGTTGTGTCCAAATTGGATCCAGTGAAGACTTCAGGAAGTAATATACCCAAGCAAGTCTGAGAAAGGATCTTTAAATTCAAATGAAGATCCAAACAGTTACAGATCTACGGCAGTAATTGGCTGTAACTGTTCGTTAAATGTGGACATTGATATTTCTTGTATTTCACAATTGCTTTAACAGAAAATGGAGACCAGTGTTGTGTGCCTTTGAATGTGAAAATGCTGTTATCTATGCAGCCATGTATGTGTTTCATAATGTTATCCTGATTAGACTGGGGAGTCATGTGAGATGTCTGCTTTGCAAGAGGACAATAATAATATCACGGACAGACCAAGTCTGCACCAACATTGTCAAGTCTGCACCTGTAAATAATTAACAAAGCAAATATATCATTGCCTCCTGTACATGTATGTATTATATATGTCTCTTTGCTTTCAAGAAGACATTACATGGTCTTTACAAATACAATCACAACTCTATCTGACTCTCAATGGGAATGGCTGACAGGCACTATGTTTGAGCAAGTCCTCAGTGTAGTACTAAACCCAAGTTGGTAGGCAGAAAGCAATTTGTGGCAATAAGGAGCCAAGGGGCAGAAAGCAGGAATATGGCATTAAAATAGGTGATCAGCCGTGGTTGCATTGAATGGTGGAGCAAACCCGATTGGCTGAATGGCCTGCCCCTGCCCCAGCCCCTGCGCTTGCCCCTGCCCCTGCCCCTGCTCTGATTTTCGATGTTCCTGTATTTATCTTGAAGCAATGTGATACGTCTGCCTTCATTTTAATCAGTAGCTGTGCTGTTGGTTTATTTTTGATTCCTAATTTTTGATCTTTTTGGACAATGGTTATTTTCCATTTTTCCTTTTCTTCATCAATTACTTGACACTTCAACCTTCAGCTGTAATTTGCTGATATCTTATGAAGATGGAAATTGATGTATTAGAATACAGTATGGCAAAGAAATGTTCATGGACTTGGGTACTGTCTGAAGTGTAATAAACAAACTATGTGCCTGGTACAATATTTTGAGGTATCCTGGTTAACGTGCTTTGTCATTCTCACATTGAAAACAAGCAGCGATTGTAGGTTGGAAACTATATTTTGTTAGTGAACTTGAAGTTCTGGTTCTCATTACCATGGTTGGTTGTATCTATTTATGAAAATGAGAAAAACTGTACATAAGTCAATCCGTTTGGAGAAATTTGGACCTGAGTCAATTGGCTGAGAAATTATAACATACCTCAAAAGATATGTTAAAGCGGTGGTGCCCCTGGGGGACTGGGCGTAATGCCACTTTGTGCAACAATATTATATCACACACACAGACCATGACATGTGCCTTACATATCAACTCTTAAGAAAAGACATTCTGTCTGCAACCTCCCATGCTTGTGGAAAATTGAGCTCATGCAGTAAATTAGTTGGCAGCTGATTGGGAGGAGTAGATTGGGAAGAGCTGGCAAAGGCAAGGGATAATTTTGGGGGAAAGTGGAGGGTGTGAAATTTGCAGGGGTGAGGATGGTGGGGAGTTGGAGGGACAGTCAAGAAGGGAACATGTTAGGGTGTTAGAGCAGCCAAATGATTGCTAGGGGAGATGATCAGGGAGGAGGATATCACTCGGGCTCAGAGAGGTGTCAGGGATTGTCTTGTTCAGGGAGACTACAGAGGGGCCGCAAAAAAAACAAATTTCACAACATATGTCAGTGATAATAAACCTGATTCTGATTCTGAGAAGACGATTGGAAAAGATCAGGTGGGATCACTTAAGGATTCAAACAGGTGGACCTGAGGATATTGGCGGGTAAGGGGAATAGTGAAAGCATTCATAGAAAAAAATAGGTAAAAATCAATCTACCTTGAGTCATTGGATGCCTCAGAAATTTAGCAGCAATGCAAGTAAAGTCAGGTCCCGTTTTAATAAGCAGAAGCAGGCCTCAACCCTCTGGTTCAGGCTGACTCAGAGTCTAAGGCTTTTGCCATGGAAAGGTTAACACAAATTATGTCTAAACAAAAGTTGCACACTGTTGATATCAGGTTGATATGACTGCCTATGTTCAGCAGTCTCTGTGGATATAAGATATCTTTATTAGTCACATGTACATCGAAACCCATAGTGAAATGCATCTTTTTTGGCGTAGACTGTTCTGGGGGCAGCCCGCAAGTGTCGCCACACTTCCGCCGCCAACATAGCATCCCACAACTTCCTAACCCGCACGGCTTTGGAATGTGGGAGGAAACCAGAACACCCGGAGGAAACCCACACAGACACAGGGAGAATGTACAACCTCCTTACAGACAGCAGCTGGAATTGAACCCGGGTCACTGGCGCTGTAAAGTGTTGTGCTAACCGCTACACTACCATTCCTACTACATACAGTATACATGATATTTGCAAGGAGGATATGGAAGAATATGGAAGTTAGTCATGGGCACATGGCTGTTGATCATTTCTTGGCCATGACCAAATAGTGTTAATAAGGTGCCATTTTAACATCATGGTTCAGATAGTAGAAATCTTATCTTTAAGTTCTAGTCCCACCCTGGAGACTTAAGAACCTAATTTAAATCAATACTTCAGTTATGAGGATGTGCTGAAGATGGCATCTTTTACATGATGTTAAACCAGAACATCATTTTCCCTTTCAAGTAGATGTTAAAGATCCTGTGGCACTATCTGAAGAAGAAATGGGGAGTTCTCCCAGTTGTCTCGGCCAAGGTTTATCTCTCAACCCACACCTTTAAACAGATAGTCTGGTCATTGACTGAGTTGCTATTTGTGTGACCTTGCTGTGCATAAATTGACTGACAGGGTTCCTACATTATAACTCTTCAATCATACTTCATAGACTGTTAAGTGCTTTGGGTTGTCTGGAGACTATTAAAGGTGCTACACTCTGCACATTTTTCTTGCAATAATTATATGCAACTGTGTTGGAGAAGTTTTTCCTGCAGTTTTGACCATGGTTAAAAATGACAAAAGTGTGAGTTGTTGGAGGGGAATTGTGTTCAGGTATGGTTTACCAAGTCTTGTTATTTGGGTGCATGTCAGATATATCTTTGTTGTACCTACTTTAAATGTTAAGTTCCATTGGAAGTGAGGGAGTGTCTGGGAACTGAGAGCCTATCAGAAAGTAGTGTGGGAAGGAGTATTGAGCTGGGAACTGGCTGAGCCGAGCAGAGTTGCCTGGAACAATTCTCCAGAGCTGTGTTAGGTGACCCTCAAACAATTGAAGGAGCTGTGAGTCCTCCACTCCCCACTGGTACAAGGTTTAAATTAAGCTGGAGGTTTATATTAATTTTTTTTCAGATATCCAGCATCTGCAATTTTTTGATGTTCATTTAAATTAAGCTGGGCTTTTGTTAAAAACAGTTACGGCTTAAATCAAATGCTCTGTTGGAATTTTCCACATCTTCTCAAAGAGTATTAACTATCGTCTAATCTTATGCTGTCAAAGGTTTGTTGCTTGCCTGACCTAAGCGTTGAAAATTAGCTGCATTCCATTTGTTCAGCACAAACAGCAGGAATTAATTAAAAATTATCAATAAGATTTCTGATCAACAGAAAATGTTTGTCTAGTATGAGTGTGTGTATGTGTGTTTGTATTTTACATTTTAATTGTGATATGTTACCTTTATTTATATCTTCTTAAGCACCCACACATAAATATACACACACCTAGAAACAAGCAGACACATGATAACCTGGTCGATTACACACAAGATAACTTGGTTAGGATTTATAAACCGTCTATTCCATGTCACATTTGTGTTCAAGTAAAATCAGACAAATATGGTGATTTTTTTATCATTAATTTCACTCTGAGTGGAGCTGCACTCAGAGTGACTTTAAACAAGATAGTGGCCAAGTGGGTCCTTGGAACAGGGAGCTGAGAACCATGGAGAAATTAGCCAAGCTGACCTTAGACTAGTGTAAGATCCAAATCCACAAAACTAGCTGGGCCAGACATTCAGTCTAAGTTCACAGGTAGTGATACTATAGCAAGAGTAGGTGCTGGTGACCATAATGCAAGTCCATCGATTAGGGATTGAATATTGAACATGAGTATTAGTCCAGGAAAAAGAAGAACAATAGAGAGGCAAACTAAATGGATCCTAGGTTTCCCACTACTACCTCATATGGAGGGCTGCATTCAAAGCTTCTCCCAAACTCATTATCCTTTGAAGTGACGAACAGTGGCTCTCCCACATTGCCATCCAACTGGTCGAGCTGAGAGAAGTTTCTGGAAGGTCACAACGTGGGTATAATTACCTCCTATCAGTAAGGGATAACTTCACTCTGCTGACCAGCTGTGAGGAACCTAGACCACAGCCAGTGAAGCCGGTGGGGACCACAGCCAGCAAGGACCTACTTTGAGGGCTCCATCCAAGGGAACGAAGATGGCACTGGCACAGCCCTAGGCAGGAAACCAACCTTCATGAAGAACAGAGAACCCTGGACTCTGGGAGCCCTGCAAAGACACCCATGACTGGCTGCAAGCATAAGAGATAATGTTTGGGACTCTGACAGATAGTTAGAGCTTATGTTAAATCTTGCGTGATTAACCATGTATGTGTGTGTGTGGATAAAGCTGTGTTTGCACTGGGATATGACTTGCGTCATTTTGTTTGCCTCAGAAGTATAACGCACCTTGGTAAAACACATTTAAAGGGATATTGGTTGAAGTTTTCAGAAAACATAGGAGCAACAAAAAGCATGTGTAAATTATTTTGAAATTTCTCACTGTTTTGTCTTTTTGTTATGTCCTTCTAATGTGCATCTAAGGAAGTGAAGAGGTTTTAGAGAAACAAAGGACTGCAGATGCTGGAATCTAGATGAAAAACACGATGATGCTGGAGGAACTCAGCAGGCCAGGCAGCATCTGTGAGAAAAGCAGGCGGTCAATGTTTTGGGTCAAGACCCTTCTTCAGGACTGAAGATAGGAAAAGGGGAAGCCCAATATATAGGAAGGAAAAGCAGAGCAGTGATAGGTGGACAAAAGAGGGGAGGCGGGGTGGGCACAAGGGGGTGATAGGTAGATGCAGGTTAAGGGATAGTGATAGGCAGGTGCGGGGGAGGAGGGGAGACCAGATCCACTGGGGGTTGGGTCAAAGGTAAGGAAAGAGTGGAAAAAAAGGTAGAAAAAAAGTCTAGGAATGGGAAGAAGAGAAGAAGCATGGTGTGGGTGGGGGTTGTGGGGAAGGGGTGTGGGGATTACTTAAAGTGGGAGAATTCAAAGTTCATGCCGTTACCCTGTCTCCCCGTTGCCAACCGAAAACCTGCACTCTGTCCATAACTGCGATCTGCATCTCCCCGTTGCCAGTCACTTCAACTCCCCCTCCCACACTATCACTGATATGTCAGTCCTCGGCCTCCTCCACTGCCAGGAGAATTCCAAATGCAAACTGGAGGAACAGCACCATCTTGGAACCTCGTAGCCTAATGGCATGAACATTGAACTCTCCCACTTTAAGTAATTCCCCCCCCCCCCCACTATGCCTCTTCTCTTCTTCCCATTCCTAGCCTCTAATTTTCTACCTTTTTTCCCTTTCTCTCCTTACCTTTGATCCATCCCCCAGTGGATCTACTCTCCCCTCCTCCCCCACACCTGCTGATCACTATCTTTTACCTGCATCTACCTATCACCACCTTGTGCCCATCCCGCCTCCCCTCTTTTGTCCACGTATCACTGCTCTGCTTTTCCCTCTTATATGTTGGGCTTCCCCTTTTCCTATCTTCAGTCCTGAAGAAGGGTCCTGACCTGAAATGTTGACTGCCTGCTTTTCTCCACGGATGCTGCCTGGCCTGCTGAGTTCCTCCAGTATCATAGTGTTTTTCATCAGTGGCGAGGTTTTAACTTGAATGTGATGCAAGTAAGACATTGTTTAAGATTAGTAGCCTAGAAAAAGGGATCAATTAGTGTTTGTTTCTTCAAAGACAATCACACAAAAATCAGTTTTATCTGGACTAGATCACTCCAATGATCATTTCTGGATGAAATTGGACGAGGCACTTCCTTGCTCAATCCAGCTAACATATATGACCTTTTATCATCTTCAGGTACATTCATAATGACACCACTATTCACACTGTGTTCATTTATGACCTTCCTGACAAAAATTAGATCTTAAATGTGCAACCTACAACCCACAAGGAACAACTCTTGTACAAGTCGAGCACATTATGCTAATTTGTTGTGTTTCTTGTCATTTAGGGTGATTTTCTGCAGGCATCAACAGGCTAGACTGAGAAACTTCAGACTCACTGCAGGCTCGTCATTCACCTTCCAAAATCCACATGGTTTTCTTCAGCATTTAGCTGCTGAGGTGGTTATTCCAGTGGTCCATCAGTGACCATGCTAATGACAGAGGTTTATTACCAGAGGTGTCATTATGGCCATGACTGGCAACTCAGGAGGAGTCGGGAAACTTGGGCTGACAGAAGTGAAGATCCTACTCCCAGATAGTCTTCAGAGGCTTCAACCGTCAACCTGGACATCTTTGCTGAACAATATAGGCTCAGTTTTTCTAAGCCATCTTCACTAAGACATATAAACTACTGTGGGACAATCTTCAGCCACGTTCTCACGCTTGGACTGCGCTTGCCATGAAGGTCCAGGTCAGCTTGACTCTAAGCCCGCTTGCCACAGGAGCTTTACGTGGGATTCCTGCAGATCCCTGCCAGGTTTCTCAAACTGTTGCTCACTGCTGCATCAGAAAGGTCACCTAGGCATTCTAAAATTAAAACAGAAAATGCGGGAAATATGCAGTAGGTCAGGCCATATCTGTGGAAAGTCAAAGGGAGTTAATGTTTCAGGTCAAAGACCCTTTGTCAGAACTGGGAAGGAGAGAAAAGAAGCTTGTTGAGCTGCAGGGAGAGTGGGGAAGGGGGAATGTTTCTGACACGTTAAAACCGGGGTGACCATTGGAATAAACTGTAAACAAGGTTATCTTGTCAATTAGTGAATGATAGCAGTAAGAGAATGAGAACATAGACAAAAGTATGTAGGAGCTGAGTAATGAAGACTCCTTCCCTTCCCCATCCAGGGATTCAAATAATTCTTTCCAGGTGAAGCAGTGATTCACTTGCACTTCTTCCAATCTTGTGATTGCATTTGATGTCCGCAATGTGGTCTCTTCTACACAACCAAGTGCAGATTGGGTGATCACTTAGCGGACCACCTGTGCTCAATATGTGAATCCCTGCCCTGTTTACTATTCACACTTGTTTCAATTAGCCAATGACAATAAAAGAAAAGCTGCAGATAATGGTAAGTTGCATTTTCTGTTTTTGATTAAATTATCCTGCTTTATTCTGCTCTTCCAATCTGACAGCACTGCAATGCAGCTTAACTCTAATTAAAATAAAACACAGCAAGCAAAGATAAGAAGACGTTCTTCTTAATAAAAGCTAATATTATAAAATTCTATTTAATATTTGGTGAGGGTAAATCTTCCAATATCCCTTGAGAAAGGAAGAAAAAAATGTGTTGCATTTATATAGTACCTTTCAGAGATTTAAGTGTCCTAAAATGCCTTAACACCTTAATAAGTACTTTTAAAGCATAGTTGCTGTTGTAATGTTCAGAATGTAGCAGCCAATTTGCACTAACAGCAAAGTGAGATGTCCACATAGTCTGACTTTGTGATGTTGATTGGGAGATAAATATTGACCAGGATAACTGAAGATAATACCTCTGCTGTTCTTCAAAGTGATGGTGCGAGATTGTTTATATTTGCCCTAATTGTGTTGGTGACAGTTTAATGTCTCATCAGGATTTAGCTTCTCCACCAGGCCCTCAGATGAATGCTGCTGTGCCAGCCTAGAATTTTGAGTGAAGCTTGTAAACAGTCCTGAAGGTTCCTGACTGCAGGAATAAAGTTTGACCTATTCATAATTGAGCAGCTGGGGGTGATTGAAAAATGTAGAGGGGACCAGGTAAATCAAAAAGCTGGGATAATGTGAAATTAATATTCTCTTTTAAACGTCTGATGAACACTGTTTGAATGAGGCATCAATGGAAGTGAAGAGTTCCACAATGCTGAGTCCTTTATGGGTTTTCCTGGGCCTGAGGAAAGAACCTGTGAAGTTTATTGCTGGTAAGAATGCCAGCACCTGTAGAGGTTTGGGTTTTATGCCACAGGATGTTATCTTACCTTGTCTCTTTTCCGCTGCAATTCAGCTAGAATTCCCTGGTATCTGGTTCTTTTGCAAATTGTACCAAATCTATCCTGCCTGCCTGTGGAAATGGTACCTTTTTTATTAAAATCTCTCCTTGTTTAAAAAAGAGAAAAAATGCACTTACTTTCTCATGACATGTTTTTTTCCAGAATATTAAAAGGGTGAAATATTTACTTTAAAATGAGAACAGAAAGCTTAACTAAAAGTTATAGGTTTCCACTGCAGTAAAAGGTATTTTAGAAATTTTTGCAAACAGATCAGTTTTACCTTTAGTAAATTAGAGAAGGGAGCTGATCTTACACAAGGCAAAAGTGACTGTGAGACATTGGGAGTATTGCACAACGAGGGCATATTGAACAATTATGATGTCAGCATTAATTCATATTTTGGCTTCCACTCAGATTGGTGTGGAAATACTTCATTATAATGTCATTGTAACAGAGTAACATCTGAATTGAATGTCTTTTGAAAAAATAATCTCAAATCCTACAAACTCATATGACCAGATTTTCCAAAAACTGGCAGAAACCAGTGAAAAATCTGTCTGTTGGTGTGGGATATCTTCCAAGTAAAATGATCAAATGCATGCAGTGTGTTGCTGGAATATGCAAAAATATTGGAGATGCAAGAAACTGCTGGAATCTGGAACAAAAAATAAACTGCTAGAAGAACTCAGTGGATCAAGCAGCATCTGTAAAGGAATGGTCGATGCTTCAGGACTGAGAGTGTAGATGGAAGACAGCCAGTATAAAGAGGTAAGAGGGAGGGGTGAGAGAGAGGCTGGTAGGCGAGAGGTGGAACCAGATGAGGGGAGAAGGGGGGTGATGGACAGATGGAGCAAGTTGGGTCAGTGTGAGGGAGGACTGTTGACATAGATACTGTTTGGTGATAGGTGATAACATAAGAAAAGGAAAAAAGTAGGCAGGTGGGAGAGGGGAGGGGAAGATACGGACAGAGAGTGGATCCAGATAAGGAAGGGATGATGAATAGATGGATCTAGGAGGGGAGAGTGATGACTCTAAGTGATGAGGTAGGGAGGGATGGAATAGGTGAACAAAGGGAGAGAGACCCTGTGTGGACTGGTGGGAATGGGAAAGGAATGCAGGGGGAGTGGTTTGCCTGAAATTGCAAAGTCTGATGTTCATACCATTGGATGGTAGGCTACCCAAGCGGAATATGAGGTGCTGTTCTTCTAGATTGCGTTTGGCCTTGCCGTAGCAGTGGAAGGGCCAAGGACGGACAGGTCGATGTGGAAAGGGGAGTTGAAGTGATGTACAACCAGAAGCTCAAGATGGTCATTGCGGACAGCACACAGATGCTTTGCAAACTAATCAGCTAGTTTACGCTTGGTCTCACCAATGTAGAGGAACCCACATCACAAGCACTAAGTGCAATAGACCAGATTGGAGGAGGTGCTCATGAGTCTCTGCCTCATCTGGAAGGGCCATACAGGTCCCTGGATGGTGGTGAGGGATGATGTATAGAGGCAGGTATACTCCTATAGTTGTAGGGAAAAGTGCCACAGGATGAAGGGGGATGGATGGATAGGGATGAGTGAACCAGAGAGTCACAGAGTCATCCTCCCAGAAATGGGTGGGGGAAAGGGAAGATGTGGCTGGTGGTGGAATTCCATTGGAACTGGCGGAAGTGGCAAAGGATGATGTGTTGGATGGGGAGGCTAGTGGGGTGAAAAGAAAAGACCAAGAAACTCTATCCCTGTTCTGTCTGGGGAGGGAGGTGAGAGCAGACATGGAGGAAATAGTAGAAGTAGTCCTGAACAAGAACAAGAAAGAACTATCACTGTGGGGGAATAGAATGCCTAAGAGATGTTAAACCAGCAAATAACATTCAGTAAAACCAACCAAGAAAGATGCAAACACTCTATGTACACTGTTGGAGACTGCACTCATGGGCCCTGAGGTTGTGTGGCACTCCCCCTGAATTCTTCCTATGACCATTGTAAAATTGGAAGAACCTTCCCCAAAGAAATGACATTTTTTGCCATTTTTTAGAACCCCATAGAAATTATGCACAAGAGGGGGCACTTTTGTCAGTCACTGTCTACCATAGATTTACAAATTCAAGTTAACGATGACCTAGTGATTTTAAAAAAGTAACAAAGTACATTTTTGACTTTTAAAAAGGCATCACTCAAATCTTTAAAGTATCTAGCTGATCTTTCCTGACATTCTGCACAAGACAGACAATCCACTGTTTAATAAGAAAAGGAACTGTGTAGAGAAAATGATAGCATTCAGCAGTTTGCTAACTCTGCAGAGGGAATAGATGAGTTAATATTTCAGTTGTGGATCCTACAAGGGAATATGGAAAGGGAGATATTTGTTTCCTGGCCATCTGTTTGGCACTAGAAAATCTGCGTCAGAAGTTTATAATCAGAGATGGGTATCTTAGGCTGTCCCATTGATGCTGCAGTTACCCAAGCCAGCAAATGGACAACTAGTCCCACTGCTTAAAACAGGTGAAACCATTCCTACTCTGGTTAACCAAAGGTCAGCCACAAATGGGAGAAGCACTTACTGCACAAGCTCCACTGCAGGGTAGCCAATCAAGCTTGAAAGGCAATCTGTAGACCTGCCTAATTACCATATTTATCATTGTTCATTTCCTTCAGACTCTTCCTATCATCTGCCCCATCAAAACTCTTATTTGGAACATCCTCAACCATGCAGATTCATTCTCTGCGTAGCTGGCACCTACACTTGTTTTGCCTCATGTCTTTTCTGCATTCCACATGCCTTGTACTGATTGCATTTCTCAGCATCACATACACTGTTAATATCTCAGCATAACCTGACTAGCACAGGTTCCAGCATAGCCTTGTAGTTCTTGGCTCTCTGAAAGGGGAAGGTATAGGGTAGTGTTGTAGTGAATGTAGGAGAAAGGATAAAAGGTGCATCATCTGCAGTTTGTGAATCAGAAGAGATTGCAGGTTGAAGGGGAATGGTGCAATATGAAAGAAGAGTAGTTACAAGTGCATTGTCCTCGTGTGGTTTCTGACACACTGCTGGCTATGGCCTTAGCAACAGATGATCAAATGGTGAGGAGCGCTGGGGCATTAGGGTAAAAACATATGACCATGCATATTTCCCTTTTATTCCTGCTGCTTAAGGTCATGTGGTACCTACACCCCACACACAAAATGGTACCTTGTTTAGTGCTCAGGGAGTGTACTCAGGAATAAGAGTACTAATGGAATCATGACTAAGTCAACATGCTATAGCATTATAAAGTGAGAGATGCACTCCTGACAGAGCTGCTAGTCTTCAGTAATGCTCCACATTCACAGCATTGGCCAGAGTGCAGCCCACACCTCATCACTCACTCCAGCCAATGCAACACCAGCCTCTCCACATTGAGCCTTGGAGCAATTTATTGTTGCAGGATCAGGTACAGAGGGTGGGCATTCATGCCACCTTTTCAGCACGGTAGCGGGAAGGGTAGGGGTACATATTAGCTTCCTGACACAGCAACATGCAGTCCAAGTTTCAAACTGTAGGGGTGAAAATACCTATGAGTGTTCAGAATGGAGAACCAGGAGCACTATAACAAATAACATACTGTATGTACAGATGTACACACAGAGATGCACATGCAGAGAAACACAACACAAAACTGAAAGACTGATATGTGAGTTAGACTATACACTGTTCTATAACTGCAGGGACATTTTGTCACATACTGTATAGCATAATAATAGGGGTATTGGCTTTATAAGTAAAAGACTTTTTTATTCTATAATAGTTTGATATTTTAGCTCCAGACATCAAGATCTAATGGCCATTTTTCCATTAAAACTGCAAGTAGGATCCTTGAATTTACGTGCATTCCTCTCTCTATGTATTTCATTTTTACCCTTTACCATTTTAAGAGTTGAAAGATATATCAGTGAGGTAGGTATCAGTGGCAAGGAATCCCACACACTGTGTTGCTGCAGCTATAAGCTGATAGTAAATGAGGTGTGACCATTGATGTTGTTGACAATTTTCATGAGAATTTCTAGAATATGATCACTTTTATACCCATTGGGAATAGCTTTTGCCTTTAAATGGAAGTAATCTGCAAAGATGGGTGGCAGTTTGATTTTTTTTTGCTGCAAATGTTGTACCAGGGCCTGTACCTCTTCAACACCTGAAGGAGTACTGCTGACCAAAGGCCTCTGTGGCATCATTATCAACACCTGGTCCAATTTTCTGTTATTGCTTCTCCTTTAATGGCAAACTGCAGCTTTTTAACAGTTCCTCCTCATCAGATTGCGCAGGCACCAGCCAAGTATGTTACAGGCTGTGTTTCCTTGCCAAGCTTTGCTCTGCCAGAGGTCTATTCAATTTAGTGGGAAGGACTGCATTGCAAAATTCATCCAGGTCAATGTATTTATGTTTGCCCTGGGAAGCTTAGAAAGGGAAATCAGGAAGATAAGGGAAGAATGGTGGGCAAAGATCCCTAGAATGAGGGAATCAGCTATTGGCTGCATTAGTGGCCATGCCAGAATTGGGCAGTGGCAATAAACAAGTGCAAATGAGAATAAAGAGGGCCGAAAGAAAAATTGTCTTGGTGGTAGAAATTTATCCCATCACTTACAATAAACATACAATAATAGTTGTGGCTGTGTGTCATTCTCTGCTTCCAAATTTCAGTTCAATGATTTCACTCCGTCCATCTTGGAGTGCATTCAAACTAAAGTCAGTGAGAAACAGACGTTTCAGAAAAGATCACTGAGCTTCAAACAGATTAACCTACATGCATGGTGGCATGGTGACGCCGCAGGTAATGTTGTTGCTGCCACGACTCCAGGGTTTTATCCTGACCTCAGGTTCTGTCCATATGGAAATTGCCCATTCTCCACGGGATGGCTTGGGTTTCTGTTGGGTTCTTCCATGTCCATGCTAACCTTTTGGCCCATCCCATTTGCCTGCATTAGTACCACACCCTTCTATGCCTTGCCTATTTAAGTGTCTGTCTATAGCCTCTTAAACATAGTAATTGTGTCTCACTCCACCACCTCCCCTGGCAGCGCATTCCATATATCAACAACACTCTGTGTAAGAAAACCTGCCCCTCAAATCGCCTTCAAACCTTCTACCTCTCTCCTTAAAACTATGCCCTCTTGTTTTTGATACCCCTATCACGGGAAGAAGATTTTGACTATCTACCCTATCTATGCTTCTCATAACCTTATAAACTTCTATCAGGCCTCCTTCACACCAGGGAAAACAAGCCCATCCTCTCCAACCTCCCCTCATAACTGAAGTCCTCCAATCCTGGCAACATCCCAGTGAATCTCATCTGCACTCTCTCCAGCGCAATCACTTCCTTCCTATAGTGTGGTGACCAGAATTGCACACAATACTCCAAAAGTGGTCTAAGCAGTGTTTTGTAAAGTTGCAATATAACATCCCAACTCTTGTATGCTATGCCCCGACCTAAGAAGGCAAGCATGCCATATGCCTTCTTCACCACCTTATTGACCTGTGCTGCCACTTTCAGGGAACTATGGACTTGTACCACATGGAGTCTCTCTTCATCAACCTTCCTTACTACCCTACCATTTACTGTTTACTTCCTACCCCCATTTGACCTCGTTCTATTTGAGTTCTTTAAAGTTATAGAGAGGGTTAATGATTATACGCAATAAATGGATAATGGACTTACAAAAGTGTTTGATACAATACCTTATTGCAGTCTTACCTGGAAAATAGAAGCATCAGTGCCTTGAAATTGGGTTTCACCCTCTTTTGGTGTGCCAGACATTTTCTGTACAGTGCTAATGCCCACTTGATCCCCTGCAAAAACTTAAGACATTTGGATTAAAAACAAAAATTGGATTAAAAATTGGGATTAATATAGGATTATTGTAAATGGGTGGTTGATGGTCGGCATGGACTCAGTGGGCCAAAAGGCTGTTTCTGTTCTGTATTAGTCTGTGACTCTATGAGAGCTGTGGCTGTCAATGCTAAAATAGAACCTCTGCCGTTCCCATCAGGGGCTGCACATAGACCTTACATCAGAGTCCGAGTGTAAAGAAATATCCCCACACCAATCACAGAACAGCTGCAGAAAAGACTATCATCAAAGTGATAGAAAATTCAGGGGAGGATTGACATTTACTCTGTGTTTCAGAGTACCCCAACATGATGGTCCGACCTCACTGACACTGAGTCACAAGTGGCCCCGGGCAACTGCAGGTGCAGACTGATCAAGGAGTCTCGATCACAGCACCTAACTTGCAAGTGATTTGAACAAAACAACTGCAAACAGTAAAGATCTACTGCTGATTAATTTTCCACACTTCTGACCATTGAAAACTGTAGCTGGCAGATGTTGCGTGCAGCACGTCGATGGTACAGTGCAGAACCCTTTCATTGTTGCCTCATTTCCAAATCCTGCTTGACATGCTTGTAGCTTTTCTGTGAGTGAATAGCAAAAGTTGTTGGCCATCACCAAAATTTCCAGTTTCTTCCAGCATTAGAAGGAAAGTATGCTGCGTGCCGGGGACATCATTAGATGCATGACTACTGGGGGAAGGTCTCAGCAGCAATAGGGTGAATGGTGCATGGAAGAGCCTAGACTAATTTCCCAATGGGCACATTCACCCAGGAATAACTACTGGCCCCAGTAAAACCTCTCTCATGTGTGATTTGTGCATATAAATGCACAAACGAATCTAATATCTGGACTATTGTAACAATGTGATGCTGATAACATGGGTTCATAATTGGCTAAGGGGTAGGTGATACAGAAGAGTAATGAATGGATATCTGGGGACAGGTATGCTGACCATTGCTATTCTTGGATGGTCATAGGGATTGCAGTTTCAATACTTGTGGATGATACAAAACTGAGCAATGCATTGGGCAGGTAGGTAACTGATGCAGTCTAATGTGGATATGTGGAGTGATTCTAAGGGTAATTAAAGGTGACTGATCGGAAAGGCTACAGTGAGAAAGCTGGGGTGTGGTTAGACTGGAGATCTTTCAAAGGACTGGCAGGCACCGGCAGTCCAAGCCAGCTCATTCCATGCCCTATGATTTAATGATAATACGAATGTTGACCACATTCATACTGGAAATAAAGTGACAGCAGTATTTAAATGAGTTTCAGTGAGTAAAATTGTCCAGAATTCATTCCGTTGCAGGCATTCCAGCAAATTAATTCACCCAGTCAATTTCTAGCTAAAAACACTTGAAAAGTCAAGCCACAATCACCTCAAAAACAAATCCTATTTCTCTATATAATTCTTTCGGACATTTTCCGTGGGAAGCAGAAGCTTTAATTATTTTCTATGAAGGGAGTGTGAATCAGAGAAAGGTTTGCAACCTTGTAGCACCAGCCAGTGCTCTCTTCACACCTCACTCTACCCCAGGAACGCTGAATTTACTAAATAGTTCTTTATCTGGTATCTACCTCAGAGATAAACTGGCAATGTAGTTTTTTCATTCAATGATTTTCTGAATGACTGTTTTTGACTGGCAGTCACAGAAATTGACAGCCTGCTGGCTGTAATTAAAATGAGCAGATGGTAAATAAAGGCTAATATGATTCCCATTAATGTTACACATTCATAATATTCCAGTATTATTCTGCAATACTTCAAGAGATATAATGCTGCAATGCAATTCAATTTCTTCCTTTTTATGTAAAACAGTAATTAAAGATATTAATTTGCAGTTAAATTACTACTGGGTTTGCTCTATAACCTTTAATAATTCTACGTTGAAACAACTGAAAAATAGTTTGGCTGGAATTCATGTTTTACTTGAAATTAATGGCTTCACTAGACAAGGGTGGAGGAAAGATTATGGGCACTAGGTCCTGTGTTAACGCCTGCCAATTAGATCATTTAGCATGCAGATAGTGGAGCTCTTTCTCTGGAACTCTTGAAACCTGACACTATTAGTCCATTCAGGTGTGAATTTCAATCAAAGGAACGATACTGAACGGAAACTGATATCCAACTACATTTTTCTAGTCTGTTGTTAATTATCGACACGATAATATTGTTTGATTTTATTAACAACAGCTTGAATTTAATAGCCTTGATGGTGACATGGTTTTGGTAGTTAGGATGTGAATAGCACCATTTTTGATTCTTCTATTTACTGAATACTTCTAGTAGAAGCATTGATGTTACATAATTTTTCTAGTTGAAGGCAATTATTTCATTGAAATTTTAGTTACTATGCGCTTGATTTGTAATAGGCAAATGATTGTATTCATGACAAAATGCATTTTAAGAAATAACTAAGCTCTCTAAAATTAATGAATTAATGGCCTAGTATCAAAAAATTCTATTATAACAACCTTGGTGCTAAATATAGCTCAAGTGTGTTATAGCATTTTGTACAAGCTTCTGAACAAATTGTAAATATGAACAGTAAGAAGATCTGCAACTTTGAGATTTCTCACATTTAGACAAAGTGCATCCAGGGAACATAACCCTCAATGCTTCCCACACATAACTAAAACAAATTCTTAAATGCTCTAGAAAAATTCCCACAGACCCCAGAAAGAGATCAAAAATCAATATATAAAAAAAAACAAAAATCATAAGGTGCATTACTAACCAGCCATTGGTATACAGTGATATCGGCCTCTTCCAAGAACAACCCCAGCTTCTTTTCAGACCTTTGCAGTAGAATTAAAGTGCAGATCAGCAATTGTCTGCATAAACCAGTATTCCTATTTTTCAGTGAATCGGTGCCCACTACAGATTCAGCACGTTGACCACCAAAGTGATTATGATGCATTATTTACCCTACTCTGGCCTTGTTGAAATGAAAGTATTGCTCAAACAGCAATTGTGATTGATTGTGATCTTCTTTCAATAATGGCTGGGATATTTCTCAGGTATTTGAACTGTGTGTACCCTTCGTCAGACCATGGTTTCTCATTCAGGAGTGCCTGCCCTAGAGAACTCAGGGTTACATGTTGGAATTGCACTTTGCATCTGCATGACTTCAGGGAATGATTAATAACAATAGTATCATTCATATTTGTTATAGATTAGACTGCTATACATTCATAAAGCAATTACAGCACCAAGTTACTGTTGAACCCAATACAAATAATACAGAAGTTACGAACCAGTTCATGAATGGATTAAATAAAGAGGCCAATCAGATGAAATTCTTTTGTATATTTTGCACATCTTTAAATTAGCAATAGTTTTCTTCTCAGAAAACAAATAGTTTTTGTTTGTTGGTTATGGTCCTTCCACGAATGTTATGGATGTCTCCCAGTGAAGCCCCCCAACAATTAGGGCCAAGTTGAAATTCAAGCTAAGTGCCATGTCAGAAGTTTGCTTTCTTGTACCCTCAAAATTCTTTGAAATATGATTTCACAGAAGGAATGTACCTCATGGTGTTCCAGCATGCAGTATTCCTATGGAGCTGTGCAGCTGCATGATATTATCACCATAAATGCTTTTCAGTGTCTCTATAGTATTCTTCAGCTTGGAGAATATGGGAGAATCACCAGAAATGGTTGTCCAAACATTTCAACACATTCACCCCTTTCGAAGATATTGTTTTTGTGAAAGATTTCCAGGAAAATACGAAGGGAATGAGGAGTCAATTAAACAGGAGGCCTTCTAAGCTCATGAATAATACGACAAGTTCACAGTGTGCAATGGCCATCCTACTGAAGGACTGTCAGATCGTCAATCATGTCAAACATTAGTAACATTACAGACAGTATTATTATGTACAAATAATGTCTGAAACTGATGTCTTGAGACAGTGGGTTAACATTTTATTAGGAAAAGGAAGAAAACTACTTCTTGCTTTCAAACCCTATGTGTTCATCATCTTTTTCTAGTTATCAGTACGGCCACTCCCCTAACAGAGGATGCAGGTGGTGAAGAGTATCCAAGGTGAGTACATTGGGTGGAGCTAAATTGTCCTGTGCCGGAACAGAAGCTGTTTTGGCCATCAGCAAAATAGTGGATCTATGAAGAGAGACAAAATGTCTCTGTCACAACATGCCTTGAACTGAAGTTAATGAGTGGATCTAGTTTCTTGGTTCTGACTTGCGATTCTTTTCAAACAGGAGTGCTTCATGGGCTCACTGGCAGAAATCCCAGACTGGGAGAGTTGTTAAATATATCAGGTATTTTATCCCTCTACACAAAGCTGAACTACAGATTTCTCCAATGGACTCTGTTTCTTGATGACTTTCTAACTCCAAGCTCAGTATCACAGGCACACCAATCCACTACCCCCTTTTTCGTTATTCCTTTGAACAATCTGACAACAGATGGTTTTTTTTATCCTAAATAAACTTGATGCCTCTCCTTCCATGGATGCTGCCATTTCCCTCCATAAATGCTGCCTGACCTGCTTCATTCTTCCAGTGCTTTTTGTGTTGCTCCAGATTCCAGTATCTGCAGTCTCTTGTGTCCACTCCTTTGCCTAACCCTCTCCTGTCTGAGGATCGACGTTTCAGAGCACAGCACTGCCGCATCCTTCACCTTTGAGGCATTTTCTCTGACCCTCCACACTGGGGGGAGCCACAGTAACCATAGCTAGCTCCTAAAAGTAATTCCTCCACCATTACTCCACTTCCATGAAGTCACAGCATTTTCACCCATTACCCCTGAACTCCTACATCACCTTTCTCCCATGAATCCCAATCCTTGAATCCCATCTCTTTCCCTGATGTCTCCACTTCCTAAACCCTTTCCTCATCCGCGAGGCTTGTACATCAGAGAAGCTGCCTTGCAGATGAAGAGTGCGGCAGCACTGCACTCTGAGACATCTGTTCACATGTCCTCGGACTAGAGAGGGGGCAAGGAAAGGACTCGGCTGCGACTACCAACCCAATCAATGCGGGATGTCACATCCAAATTCTCTTGCCCCACAGACTTGATTGACTAAAAGTAAACATTGACATAATTTGTTGTCTCTTTCACACGAGCCTGTTCCTAAGCTGATATTTTTGGAGTGAAGATCTCAGTCTCCTGAGTGACTCTTTGGGAGAAACAGGGTGGAAGACAATGTTCAAGGATAAACCTAAATGAAAATTTTGTGAAGTACAGTAAAACTCTGAATATCAGCAGTCCGAATAGTTTGGCATCTGGCTCACTGGGTGCTGATTCCTGCCATCCCTTTGCACACCAGGATCCTGGTTCCCATGCTCCTCTTAACACCTTCAGTTCCTGTACTCTCTTGAAACTCACCATGGGCTCAATTCCACACTCATTTGAAACTCGCCAGTGCCCGGTTCCCATGCTCCACTGTGGCTCTGTTTCCAGCCCTCCTTCAAACTCACCTGGTTCTGTTTCCCACGCTTCCTAGAGACTCATCAGGGCCCCATTTCCACACTTCCTTGAAGTTCGCCCAGTTCTGTTTCATGCACTCCCTTTAAACTGACAGGGTTGAATGGAAAATTTATTATTCCACTGTGTACCGTCTAATAAAAATGAACTAAAAATGTGTTGGAGTATTAGGTGTAATAACATCCCATAGTCTGGAAAATCTGCCAGTCCAGCACCACCAAAGTCCAAGTGTGCTTGATTAACATAATCTTACTGTATTATGTTTTTGTTTATGAACTTCAAAACTAAATTTTAAAAAATGCTGGCTAAGTATGTACATTTGCACATATTATTTCACATGATGTCAAGCAGATAGATATACACTGTTCACAGCCCATGCTCTAACTTGCCATCTCTTTCAGCCACTGAATGAGTTCATACTGAATGCTGGGATCCTGGGAATGGGTGGGTGGGAGACTACCAGTATGTTCACAAAGCACAACTCTTTGCTTTTGTGGAATAACATTGGGCTTTCTCCACTGTCAACAATTACTCTGTGGGCCGCAGAGCCATCAGTCATTTTACAATAATATCTTAAGGATTTTCTGATAGTTCCTGAAATTCTGTATTAATCCCCCACCTTATGAAAGAAACTCAGTACAGTAGCTAGGCTAGGCTTATCATAAAACCTGCAGGAGCTTGAAGTTTGGCAGAAGCATAGAAGGTATGAATAGTTTAACATTTAAGTAGTACTCACAATGGCAGTTTAAATAATCAATTTTTGAATCAGCCTGACTGAAGTTAAGAACAGTTTGCTTTGACTACTAAAGGCTCAGGAGGCATTGATTTTTCAGGTCAAAATATCCTAATAAGAGTTTATAACAGCAGAGTTCCCAGCCTGGCTCTACACTCACCTTAGTGGAGCATGTATCATGAAACTGCACATGCTTTGATGCAAACTATTTTATGTAGGTTGTGAGAGAGAAAAAAAACACAGTTAGAAGGGATTGCAACAGAAAGCCAAGGTTTTTTTTACATAAGAACATTAGAAATGGGAGTAGGAATTGGCCATCTGCTCTGCCATTCAATAAGGTCATGGCTGATCTGGCCATGGGCTCAGATCCACCTACCTACCTTTTCCCCATAACCCTTAATTCCCCTACTATGCAAAAATCTATCTAACTCTGTCTTAAATATATTTGATGAGGTAGCCTCTACTGCTTACCTGGACAGAGAATTCCACAGATTCACTATTCTCTGGGAAAAGCAGTTTCTCCTCATCTCCATCCTAAATCTATTCCCCCAAAACTTGAGGCTATGTCCCTTAGTTCTAGTCTCACCTACCAGTGGAAACAACCTTCTACCAGTGGAAACTAGCTCTATCTTATCTATCCCTTTCATAATTTTATATGTTTCTACAAGATCCTCTCTCATTCTTCTGAATTCCAGCGAAATCTCCCATAGGCTAACCCCATCATCTCCAGAATCAATCTGGTGAACATCCTCTGCACCACCTCCAAAGCCAGTATATCTTTCTTCAAGTAAGGAGACTAGAACTGCACACAGTACTCTAGGTGTGGCCTCACCAGTACCCTGTACAGTTGCAGCATAACCTCCCTGCTCTTAAATTCAATCCCTCTAGCAATGAAGGCCAACATTCCATTTGCCTTCTTGATAACCTGTTGCACCTGCAAACCAACCTACTGCAATTCATGGACAAGTACTCCCAACTCCCTCTGCACAACAACATACTGTAATCTTTCACCATTTAAATAATAATCTGATCTTCTATTTTTCCTTCCAAATTGGATGACCTCACACTTATGAACATTGTACTCCATATGCCAGACCCTTGCCCACTCACTTAACCTATCTATATATCTCTTTGCAGACTTTCCACATCCTCTGCACAATTTGCTTTTCCACTCAATTCAGTGTCATCAGCAAACTCAGATACACTATATTTGGTCCCCTCTTCCAAATTGTTAATGTATATCATGACTCCTGCAGCACCGTGCTCACCACTGATTACCAACCAGAGAAACACCATTTATCCTGACTCTCTGCCTTCTGTTGGTTAACCAATCTGCTAGCCATGCTAATACATTGCCCCCAACTCCATGCATCCTTATCTTATGGGTAAGTCTTTTATGCAGCACCTTATCGAATGTCCTCTGGAAATCCAAGTTACAACATCTGCCTGTTCCCCTCTATCCACTGCACTCATTAATCCTGAAAGAACTCCAGGAAGTTTGTCAAACAGGGTCTGCCCTTCTTGACTCCATGCTGTGTCTGCCTGATAGAACTACTTCTATCCAGATGTCTCACTCTTTCTTCATTAGTGATAGCTTCAAGCATTTTCCCGACTGCAGACGTTAAGCTACCTGGCCTACAGTTACCTGTCTTTTGCCTACATCCTTTTTTTAAACAGTGGTGTGACATTCATTGTCTTCCAATCCACCGGGACCTGCCCAGAGTCCAGAGAATTTTGGTAAATTATCACAAATGCCTCTACTATAACTCCTGCCATTTCTTTCAGTACCCTGGGATGCATTCCAGCAGGACCAGAGGACTTTTAGGCCCACTAGTTTGCTCATCACTACCTCCTTAGTGATTGTTTTGAGGTCCTCACCTCCTATCGCATCTATAACATCTCTCTTTGGCATGTTAGACATGTCCTCCGCTGTGAAGACCAACACAAAATAGTCATTCAAGGCCTTGGCTATTTCCACATTACCCAAAATTAACTCCCCCTTCTCATCTTCCAAGGGACCTACGTTCACTTTAGTCACCCTTTGATGAGAATTTAAAGTACTACTTCATGCATAAGGTTAAAATTGTGATACTGTCCATGGCCAGGATTTCATTTGATAAGATGCAGGTACAGAAATTAGCGAATTGAATACTTGGTTAAGGGTACCCTATTCATTGCTTGCTAGATTTCATTGGACAGACATAAAAGATCCTAAGGCAGCATGCAAAGTGTAGAGGAGGTCTTTCCAGTTCGCAAGCCAACATTTAACCCTCACTGAAGAAGATACCTGACCATTTATTTCACTGCTGGTTGTGCAACTGAGCCTTGTACAAATTAGCTGGCAGATCCTCCTGGGTCCTGACAGATACTTTTTTCTCAGCAACATAACTAAGAAGAAGTTATTTGTTCATTCACCTCCCTCTGCCTGCTTGCTTGCAGCATGCAGCTTGGCTGCCACATTTCCTGCATCACAACAGCTATCTTTCAAAAGTAATGGCTATAAAATGCTTTGGGTTGATTTTGAGAGTGGAAGGTGATGTACTGATGCAATTTCATTCCTTCTTTCTTGACCTCATTTATTGATTGTCCTCAGATTCTCTCTCAGATGTGAGTTTTGGAAGTTTCTTTAAGTGGAGGAGGTGCCATGTCAAACTTTGATCCAGCCCTTCATTGATTAATACTACACTGTTCACAGAGAAATGAATCAGAAATCAGGAAGGTCTTCATATTTTCCTCCTTTATCTTGAAGCCCTGAGACCTGTAGTAGCATCCTGCCATTCCGATTAAATCTAATAATTTGATAAACCTGAGATTTCTCTGACCTCCACGGATCAGCACCAGGTCATGTAGTTTACTCATCTTCCAGTCATTGTCATTGGCCCATTGAGACAAATAGTTTTCCAGTGAAAGATGGAAGCAAAGTATAATTGGGAGTTTTGCACTGCAGCTGATCTTTCTGTGGCAACAGTGGCAGTAGTCAACGTATGGGCCTTCTGTGAATTTATTACACAGATTATTCCTATTTGTTGCATAAACTTTGGAAAAGAACATTTGCAGCAAATGTAGCTTATTCTATCCTGTCATTTGGCTATATGTTTAATTAAATATAAACTTTCTGTTTTCATAGTCGTTGACACAAGTGTTTGGATTCAATCACTCCCTTTCCTTGGCGCCATTTAGAGCTTTCAGAACTTTTTTCCAATCCCCTGACAGCAGATGTATAATTATTAGACAAACAATTTTAGTTGCAATCTAAACAAACTGAACCACCTTGGCAAACATGCATATTTCAATCCAATTCAACTCTGTTAGTTAAATCTGTGAATACTACCTGCTCACTAATCTATTGACAATACAGCTCTATTTGACGCACTTAATTTTTTTTAGTTAAAATTTTCTTAAACAGGCAATGGCACATACACACTGTTCAGTGGAAAAGTAAATTAGTGAATGGATATTCCACAATGAACATAATGTGAGAAGTTAAGCAGTATTTCTCTGGGAAAGGCATACCCTGGGGAAAGATGCTAAATGAAGGCGATTGACCAACAACCCATTATACATCTCTGCTGATATCCAAAGACCAGTCTGCCGTCATATCTTTGTTTCAAGGAGATTTTCAGTGGAAACCCTCTGATTTGCTGCTTGTTTCTTCTCAGTCAGGATGCCAGTTTCCTCCTTGCCTATTGGAGCAGTATCTGGTTTTATGTTCATTATTTTTCATCCTACCCCATACTCCACACAACCCACCATCTCCATCACCCTAGCAATCGGTAATTCCTGTGCCCCTTTTGACTGCTCACCCTGCTGACTGCATGCTGGGAAGAGCCGGTTCCATACATCAAATCATAATTCATGGACTATGTTAAGACAGATGCCTGCTGCAAGCTCTGTCCTTTCATATAAAATGGATGAATTCACTAACAATCAGAGACCACAGTGTAAAAACTATGCTGATAAGAGTAAGGATAAGTGTATGAGTTAGTTCACTATCCTATTTTTCTCAATTAACAATAATAAACCAGAATCAAAATCTAGCTTCTTCGTTGCAGAAATATTTGGGTCACAGAGACAGATAAATAAGGCATGGAACAGACCACTGACATGTATTTATTAGCTGGTGTGTAAAACCTCGTGGTGCTCAGGGTGGCCTTGGAGCTGTAGCTGTAGAGCATTGCTGCTAACCACAAAGTCTGAACTTGGACTCCAGCCTAAGTTCACATTTGTGCTGAATGGGAAGGTTTTGCTCAGTCTATTGGATAAAACCCAGGGTTTCTGTCAATTGCCGCATCTCCCAGGAGAGGAAGACACACTGGCACAATTTATCCCATAGAAGCATGAATCACACTGCTTGATCATTAAGCACCATTAACAATGTTGACAGAGAGCTCAGAACTCAGGTGGTTTGGTCCAACCAGCACTGCAACTTATCAGAGATAATTAGGAAAGAATCAGTTTTTTAAAAAAATATATTATTATAAAATATGTACAACAAAATAATTTCATAACACTGTTAAACCCAAAATGATTGGTTAATTTCTCGAATATTATTCTACATCTTCATCAGTTCGGATTATTCAAACTCATTTGCATAAAGGCAGGTCTTTTCTTAATACTTTTTAAATTAAAATATTGTAGTTTGTGAGCTATAAATGGCAGATATGTTCTTAAGATGAGGCACTTAAACAATCATCTCCTGATGCTGGGTTGCAACTAGTTCCAAAGCAAATAGGTTTGAATCAGCTCAATGTAAATAGTCTGATTCAAATCCCTGTTGATTTCCTGTTCTTCCTGGCATGCCAGTGCTTATGGGTAACTTGATAGTGTCCGGCATAACTCCAAATAGAGGGTAGAGAGAAGTGTAAACTTTAGAGAGATAGAATTCAGCCTAGCTAAACAGATCACTGTGTTCCTGGGGTAACAGTCATCAACCAGAAATGCATTAGTGGCAAGGTCTGTTTAGTTTTGAGAGGGCAGAAAGGACTGTTGACACTGGCTGTCAATGACCTTGCAGCACTGAGAGAAATCTTAATCTCCTTATTCAACTGGAGATGGGGGTAAGTTTCATCTTCCAGCTCACTTATTATGTCTGAAGTCAGTTGCTAGGCTTTCCTTGAGATTAATTTCCATGTGCCTCCATCACTTGAATGAGTGAATTCTGGAACTTGGATTGTTTTTAACAGACACACACAATCATTCTTTCTCTCAGTTTGAAGGGACCTGGCAACCTTGGTGGGAGCAGAGAGGTTATGAATTTGATTAAATCAGCAACACCTCAAAAACTGTGATTGTCAGTAGTAAAATCTTAGCTGTGAAAATTATAACCTTGATATACGTTAGCTGGCTGAAATTCAAAAATGTCTGGAAAATACAACAACAGATTTGTCATTTTAGCTTTCCATGTTTCTTAAAGGAAAACCATAATTAACTGCAAGTTATTATTTATTAAAAGAGTCAATTTTAAACCCTCTATTCTCAGTGCTGTGATTACCATACAAAACAACTGACAATATACCACGTGGTTGTAATGTTTCCATAATTTATCAGCCCTTGGTGAAATGGAACTACCTTTGACATTTTCAAATTGTTATGTTTTCAGTTTGTCATCTGCACTTTGTCGTAAAATTCTGACATTTGTGTGCAGGTCTATGTGAAACACAGAAAACTTCTGGCAGGATCTTTGTTGCAATATGGAGAAGAAAGTAATCTTGCAAATGCTAGATATTTCTATGTATATTAAACGTTAAAAGTTATGATCAGGTTTTGTGATTTGTAAGACCTAAAGGATTGGTGTATTCTCTGAATGGAGGGCAATGTTCTCCAGGCCTCCATAGTGACAGAAGACATGTGTTCATGTAAGTTGATGGGAACAAGTCAAAATCATGATTTAACTCTAGCTTTCCCATGGGTATTTAATACAACAAAAGTATGCAGATTAAACCCACTTTGCTTTCAATTTACTGTAAAACGAAGACTTGCCCCAGCTCAAGATTTACATATCCATGTGAGCCATTTACACTACAGCTTTATCTTTACTACAAAGTGTGTTTTGCTTTGCAGCAATGCTAAACTTGCTTTATTTAAATTCTGAATTGAGGGCCAAACTGTTCATGGGGCCTGGGAATTACAAATCCTTTGACGTGTTTTGGTGGCATATTTTCAATTAGCATTTTAGGGTGTTTTCTTGAATGGGACCAATTCTATTAAGATTTTGCTGAGCAGGAGCTGCATTGCTTCTGGCAAGATTCCATGCTGTCAATCAGTACATTTGCCACCAATCATTCTCAGTGCAACATTGTGTGAAAAAGCTATGCTGTGCACCCCTGGCACTTGGGCAATTAATGATAAGTTGAAACAATGCACTCGTTGCCAATGTCAGCAACAAAATATTTTACTTTGGAGGCTGCAGTCCATGGAGACAATGGTATTACACTTGCTGTCAATTACCTGTGGCACTTGAAGCCTATGAGGAAATGCTTTCATTCCAAAGAAAGATAATGAGTTACAGTTACAAGACTTGTCATTAGTATACTCTACCTTCCTACTTCATTGGTGGAGGAGAGGCATGTTGGACAAAAAGGTGTGTGAAATAGCATTTCAGAACTTCTTATAAACGATAATAACTCTTTCTCAGGTAACTTGCAGGTAATACAGATCTATTGAAAGCCCCACCAATGAATTCCGCAGAAGACCACTTCATAAAAGAGGGTATAGGAGTGCTGTGTTACCTTTTGCATGCAGGTATATAGCCAAGGTTATCACCTGAACTGCTCTGACAAAGGCAATAATAATAATCATAGCTCTCTGTAGTTTCCTCTGGTTATGGGCAGAGCAGTTACCTTACCAACCTATGATGCACCCAGAGAGGATGCTATCTATGATGCATCTATAAACATTGGTGAGGGTCAAAGGGGATATGCTAAATTTCTTTAGCCTCCTGAGGAAATAGGGGCACTGGTGAGCTTTCCTGGCCATGGTGTCTACATGGTTGGACCAGGAAAGGCTACTGGTGATGTTCACTCCCAGGAACTTGAAGGCCCCAACCCTCTCGACCTCAGCACCATTAGTGTAAACACGAGCATTCCAATGCACCCCCCCTCCCCTTCCTGAAGTCAATGACCAGCTCTTTTTTATTTTGTTGACATCGATGGAAAGGTTGTTGTCATCCGGCCCACTACAGCAGCATCATCTGCAAACTTATAGAGCAGAATCTGGCCACACAGTGTCTTTACTGTCCAGGCACTCCAGAGATGAGTGTAGGGCCAGGGAGATGGCATTCGCCGTGGACCTGTTTCGGCAGTAGTTGAATTACAGTGGGTTAAGGTTGTCTGGGAGGCTGGAATTGATGTGTGATATGACCAGCCTCTCGAAGCACTTCATGATGGTGGATCTCAGAGCCACTGGGCGATGGTCATTAAGGCACATTACCTTGTTTTTCTTAGGTACTGGGATGATAGTGGTCTTCTTAAAGCAGGTGGGAACCTCAGATTGAAGCAGGGAGAGATTAAAACTGTCTGGAAGTACCCCCGCCAGCTGATCTGTGCAGGACCTAAGGACGTGGCCAGGGACATCGTCTGGGTCAGATGATTAAATTAATGCTTATACTATCAGGTCCTTTCAGGCAGCCAGTGTAAAGTCATCTTGGCTATCACAAATTCATCAGAAGACTCTCAATATATTCCACATAAGAAAAGCAACTAGATTTAAAATTTGCTTCCAGTTACCTGCCACTTTAATTTACCAACCAACTCCCACTCTGACCTTCCTGCACTGTTACAACAAAGCCCAATGCAAGCTTGAGGAACAAAACTTCATCTTCTGTCAGAACATGTTGCAGCCTCAATATAGACTTTCGGTAACTCGCGCTTTCTTTCTGTTTGTACAAGAACTGGCCATTTTTGGCTGCTATTATTTTGGCTTGTTCTTTCCTTTTTTTTTGTATAGTCTGGCCTGGTGGACATGTCCCACAGCCTTACCATTCACAACAGACAAAAAGCATAATCTCATATTAACTGTCCCTTACCTGCCACAATAGGTCATCCACCTCACTCTATCAGAGAAATTCCCTTTGTTCTACCCATCCTCCTCCCTTCTCCCACATTCTTGCTCACCTAAATGAGTTATTTCTCTCTTTCCCAGCTCTGGTGAAGGGTCATGGACCTGAAACATTAACTGCAGCAACACACACAAAATGCTGGAAGAACTCAGCAGGTCAGGCAGCATCTACGGATGGAAATAAACACACACAAAACATTAACTGCTTCTCCTTCCACCAATGCTGCCTGAGTGTTTCCAGCATTTTCTGTTTTTATTTAAGATTTTCTTTGTTGGCTACAAGATATTTAAGAGTATCCTGAGATCCAAAAAGGTAAGAGATCCTTTACTTGTGGGAGAGCAAGAGATTTCATTCAGCTTGGCCCAACTACCAGGCAGCTGCTTTGTCTAGCCACACCGCTTTGTCAGTTTGCTAGGTTTCCTCAAACACAGGCCATACTACAGGTAGCATTGTGAATTCTTCCAGAGGTCCCCCACGCTCTTTGAAGAGAAAAGGCTGGCTGAAGGGACAGATATTATCAAAGACAGTGGTGCAGCAGTTAGCATTACTGCTTCCCAGCTACAGAGACATGGGTTTGATCCTGACCTCAAGTGCTGTCTAAATGAAGTTACTATGTTCTCCCTGAGATTGTGTGGATTTCCCCAGGTGCTCTCCAATTTCCCCTTGAGTCCCAAAGACATGTGGATGGTAGGTTAATTGGTTACTATATATTGTCCTAGTGTGGCTGGGTGGCCAGAGACTTGGGGGGAGTTGATGGGTATGTGAGAGGAAAATAAAAAAGGATTAGTGTTAATGGGTGCTTTATGGTCGGCATGGATGTGGTGGGCTGAAGGGCCTCTTTACATGCTGTATAATGCTATGACTATAAAACAAAGAATTCTAGAAGCAAATATCAAATTTTCTAAAAATTGGCATGTCAAATTCCCTGATTTTTTTTTCAATGAGGATCTGAAGTAACCAAAAGGTTCTTGGGCAACTCTTCTGAGACTTGTGAGACAAGAGCTACAGTGATGGAGATGATACCGTAAATGAAGAGTTGCAATTGAGAGAAGGTTGTTGGGGGGTGGGGGGGGGAGGTTAAACATGTGACCTCACTGCCACAACAGATCCAAAGGGTCTCAGCAAAATGGTCCTTTGCAAGTAATTTGCCCTGCATATTTCCCAGTCCAGAAAGGATTAATCCTGGAAAGTCCAAGGGGAAATGGCCCCATTTACTTTGGAGTATAAAATGAAGCATTATGAAGACCGTGGATCAGAGGACTCCTCGAACATGATTGCAGGGGACAACAGAGCTCAATATATCAATAAAGCAGTTTCACTGCTTTAATGGTTGATAGTACTATGGCTGCTTCAAAGAACAAACTTCCATGATATTCCATAAATGATGGCTGCAGACTATAGGCTTACAGATGAATCTAGTTTGATAAATTTCCTTGTCAGTTCAGGGAATGATTAAATAGGAGCCATAGCCTTGTGAACATACTGAGCTGTGGATTTAAGACAACATTGTTAACAGTCTCCTCCATTAGTACAATAATCCTTACTTCATACCACAGCACTGAATATGTACCTAAATTAAAGTTTTGTCCTTTTCACTGCAGAGACAAAAGGGAGCCTTGATGACTGACAACTGAAGTTCTACAGTAAGCAATTATCTAATCACAGTTGTCTGAGTATCTGAAGAAGAATTCACTGCAGACAGAATTAATGTTTGTTGTAATTAAAGTTGTAGAATAGGTGCATATTGAAGAATATCGAGTTTCAAAAATGTTTTTAAATAGAACTGCACCTTGAAATATTCTAATTATATTGAAATATAAGGTATTCAACTCTTTAATAATATTTTAAATGTAGGATTAAAAAAGGGCTTTTGCTGTGGTGGGAGATCACAAGTTAATTGTTACCTATCCCTGTGAATGCTCTTTGAGGTGTCAGATCTAGCCTCTAAATGTCAACAAATGACATCAATACCATTTTAATCAGCTGATAGTTGATGCGTTTAAGTAACCCCAAAAAAATGTCAATTGACGCCAGTTCATCACCATCATCACCCTATTCCCACCACTTTCCCAATAAAATAAACCTTGCCTCTGTATTCTTGTTTGGGGAAACTCTTAAAATGATTGTCAGAGGAAGGGAGAGGAGAGATCAATGTACGAATATTTGCACAACTGTGTTGATCATCTTGCACATTTTATTTTAACATCATTGACAGTTGTTATATTTCTTTTATCCATAAAAATTATATTTATAAAAATGTTTTAAATTCCAGGATGTTAACATATTGGTTGTCCTGAGCCCAGCACATAGAAGCAATCACCAGGAAGGCACGCCAGCATCTTTACTTTCTTAGAAGTTTAAGGAGGTCCAGCATGTCACCGAACACTTTAACAAACTTCTACAGATGTACTGTTGAAAGTATCCTGCCTGGTTGCAAAGTGATCTGCTACAGCAATTTGAATGTGCAGGAATGTAAGGAACTGCAAAGAGCAGTGACCTCAGCCCAATACATCACTGGCACATCCCTCCCCACCATCAGTAGTATCTACATGAGGTGCTGCCTCAAGAGGGCAACATCTAACATCAAAGATCCCCACCGTCCAGGCCATGCCATCTTCTCACAGCTACTATCGGACAGAAGGTACAGAAGCCTGAAGTCCCACACTACCAGGTTCAAAAACAGCTACAACCCTAATCACTACCTCCGTATAGCAACGTTTGTCCACTTTGCACTACAGTGGACTTTTTTTGTTCTTTCCTGTATAATTTATGTGTACTTTGTTTTCCTTGTGACTGTTGTGTCTCTAATGTTATGTACCTGTGACGCTGCAGCAAGTAAGTTGTTCATTGCATCTGTGCATAGATGTACTTGTGCATATGACTTTGAATGTTTCTAATAGTACTTTAATTACTGTGTTTGCATCATATTTCTCGCTATGGCATTTAACTCATCCTTCAACACATTTACTTTAAATGGATTAACAAATGCATTGAAATGGTGTACAGAGAAATTTCTTAAAAGCTAGACACAAAAGCAGCCATGACTAGTTGTTAGCCAAGAGTTCTTGAAGATCTATATTGAATATAAAATAATCCTGCATAATTACGAGGTTACCCAAAACTCTGTTGCCTGCATTCAAACTCTCACTACGTCATATATACCAGTCACCCTGTATTTGGTGATATGCATTGTCTCCAAGTTAAGCAATGTCTTAATTTTAAAACTCTTACCTTAATTTTCAAATCCCGCTATGGTTTTACACCTCCCTCTCCCTGTAGTTACTTTCAGCCCCTATAACGGCCAGCACATCCTTTTTTCCTCCATTTCTGGCCATTTGATCATTCTTCAGATTAAACTTTTTCTTCTTACTTTCCTTCTTCTTGGGCAATCCGTTGTGATGGAGGATGGTGTGCTTCCACTATAAACTTTGAAATCCAATAATTTCATTTAGTTTTGATCTTTATGGTTGAATCTAAATTCCTACACACATGGCCTGAGTTTTAACTTGCCACAAATACATAACAAGTGATTTACTTGGTCATTATGGTGACCTTATACTCTGCAGCATCACAGTGAAACTTAAAATCAATTCCTACAAATGGGGCAATTGTCTCAGCTGGCACTGGGGCAAAGGACTTTATGACATTTATTCAATGATGTGTCTAATTCAGTTCTTGAATCCGACCAGTCTTTCAGTTTTGCATTTGAATATCATCTGAGCAAGGGTACTTCCAGAGAAGATGATATCAGGGCTGAATATTAATAAATTGCAGATGCTGGAAATCTGAAATGAAAAGGGGAAGTGCTGGAAATCCTCAGCTGGTCAGGCAGCATCAGTGGAAAGTGAAACATAGTTAATGTTTCAGGTTGTAAACCCTTCGTCAGAACTGGGAAAGAGAAAAAAGAAGTTAGTTTTATGATGCAGAGGGGGTGAGGGAGGAATAAATAGGACAATTGGGATATCTCTGAATATCAATTAGGTTGCCATGGGTTATAAGCTGTGGATGAAGTTATCTGGTTGATAGGTTAATGAGGCCAGTAAGAGAGAAAGAACATGAACAAAGGAAGATAAAAGATGTGAAATGAGAGCAGTTAGAAAGAGGAGAATAAAAACCATGAAATGCAGAACTCTAGGGAAATGCTCACGAGTTAATGGAGGGAGATAAACTGAGACAATATTACAGATATTACAGATGGGTGACATGCAGCAGAACTGGCCGGTCCTGAAGCAAAGGGAGCTACCAGAAGTTGGAGAATTTGACACTGAATTCAGCCGAATGAAATGTGCCCAGGTTGAAGATGAGATGCTGTTTCTCAAGCTTACTTGGGGCTTTGTTATAACTGTCCGGGAGAAAACAGGCATATTAGGGATACATGTTTATTGTGATTAAAGAGTTAAAATCAGTGTTACCTTCATTGAGACTGAGAGGTGAAAAGGCAGAGAATTCACAAAAGTGCTCAAGATTTGAAAGAGTTTAAAAAACCAAACACCAAAGATTACATTCACAGCAACAAGGAAGCATAATCTTAGAACTGATATAATAAGTGTAGAGGAGAAAGATAGAAATATTCCTCACTATAAAGATTATTGGACTATGAAAACGACTATTACATGTGTCTGTTGGAGGCAATTCGATCACATACTTTGACTGAATTGAATCTGCATTTGGCGTGATTTACAGCTGGGGTTTTCCATTCTTCCACAAAGACATAGCACAAAAACCACAGAAACCTTTGTTTTTCCATGTAATCATAATTCTTCCCCTAAAATTATTACAGATGAACAGGAGAAACTCTGGGAATTTTACCCATTAAAAGTGGAACAGTATTCAAAAAGGTACACAGCCTCTTATCACTGAGAGAGATCTGATTGGGAGATGAAACTGGTGTAATACACCAAACATCTTCTATCTGTATTGAAATTCCATTTATTCTTTGATCTTAAATTCTAAGCAGTGTGCTGTGTGTTCCACACTGGGAAGACACAGGACTAGTTATTGTCATGAAAATTTGGAAAAACAATTTCAAGAGTGAAATACCATGTTACAAATTTTATTAATGAACATTAGTTCCTGAACAAGTGAAGTGTTTGTGCTGTCAGAAGGTGAAGGACTTAAGCCCCATTCCAGATCACCTCAATAAATAAAACCAACAAAATGGCTGCTAAAATGGCAGTGACAATCAGCAGGGGACTCGTATCATTTTGGATGGTCATTGGTTCTATAGTAACATTCCTGCCATTATGTCAGAAGAATTGATCAAGAAAGCCCCTGTGCATAGAGATTGAGTACCAGTTTTTAAATATTTGGCTGATGTTCTTCAGTTGATGGGTGTTCCCCATTTATTTGAAGTCTTCTTAGCCTCTGTTGCAGCTGTCCTCAGCGAGCACATATCCCAAAGTTATAAAACCACATGCAAAGCCATTTCAGCTTCTTCCCCAGTAAGTACATGAAGAACCTTGGTCATGAGAATTGAGTTAGGATACCAATGACCCAGGTTCAAATCCGGCCACTGTCTGTAAGGAGTTTGTACGTTCTCCCCCGTGTCTGGGTGGGTTTCCTCCGGGTACTCCGGTTTCCTCCCACATTCCAAAGACGTACGCTTTTTACTGTGTGTTTTGATGTACATGTGACTAATAAAGATATCTTATCTTATATATCTCAGGTCAGATATGGGCAGCCACTATTCAGGATTATAGTTATTGGGTTACAAAAGGAATGGAGGTATTAATTCAATGGTCTGTTACACTTCAATACAAACTCTTTCCACCTCACTTGAGATATTCTTAAAAGATGACTCATACTTCACTCATATTTTGTACTTTGCACTGATCCCGAAATACTTTTCCAGATCATTAAACAATGTGTGTGACCAGCACACCTCATGGCAATGATATGTAGAACTGACCTGTGATTCTTTGTCTCTGTCTAGGCTTATGTCATTACTCATGAAAATAATGGTGCTCCATTAGTTCACTTTTACTGCAGGCATTTAGATAATGATTGAATGCTTAATTTGTAAACAAAAATTTGGACATCAAAAAAATCCCACGGCTATTCAGCATTCTTTCAGTGAAAGCAGAGCAGACTTTTTCCTTATCTATTTTTATTCTTCAACCAAAATCAGCGAGGCAATGTAAGGGGGTATTGTTCTTTGCTGTTTTTTGGACCTGACTGTGAATAAATTGTTGTTGTTTGGCCATGTCACAACAGTGAGCACATGCCAAAAGAGTTTTATTGGCTGTGAAGCACTTTGAGCTACACTGTGTATTTTAAAGGTGCTATATAAGTTGCAGTTTTTCCTCAAGAGTTAAAACTGCACTGACACACATCATTAAAAATTTGCATCTGACATATGTTCAATGTGCTTGTTGGGAAAGGGAAGGTATCCAATATGATTATGAGTCAATATTTCTGATACATCTGTAGTGTATACAATCTGATTGATTGTTTAACAGTACACAAAACTCTGAGTTAATAAAAAACACTTTACCGTTCTCACTGTGTGTATTGACCAGTGTTGGAGGAAATCAAAAACAAAAGAGTGAATCAAAAAGATAGGAAAATGTTATTTGTAAAAAAATATTAATAAACTGATAAACAAAGTATTTAAATGAGTTGATCATCTATGCAAACAGGTTTGGAATCTTTTATATGTCAGAGGTTACACTCAAGATATCAGCCTAGAAATTCCCTGGGTCCTAAATATGAAAACTTAAAAGGTGGTTAGCAAATGTTTTGCTCAGGGGCTAGCAGTTTCAAAATATTATTGCCCACAAGGCCCAAGCCATCGTGCACAGTCGACAAGGCTTATAAGCTTAACATGCTCACTCTTTCTAGACAGGAAAAACAGCAAGGCCTTTGGTTCACATTGTATGGGGAAAGCGCAAGGAATAGTGCTGAGGCCTATGGAGGGTGAAGGGTTCACGTATCTGTCAGAATGAGGAGTGGGATGTTAAGGATCACACAAGGATATCAGGAGTGGGACATAGTGATTGACTGCTGGTGGATATCAAGGTCACAATCAGCTGCTGGAAATGGATTCATGTTGAAAATTGGCTGTTGATGCCATTTCCAGCCTAATGTGTTGTCTACTTAGCCAATGAGTGAACAAAGCTACCTGCTTCAAATAGGGGGCTGTTGAAATCTGCAAGACATGTCCTAGCATATTGAACATAGACAAGGGAGTGTAGGAGTTGCAAAATGCAGAGTATGAAGATATGCCTGGAAGGTCAGTCTGGGCATGTCCTCCACTCCCGGAGAATTTTTATTTCTTTTTTTTTCTCTTGGAGCGAAGGACATGCCCAGCCTGATCTGCTGGGCATACCTTCCTGCTCTGCATTTTGGAACTCTGACATTCTTTTGTCTATGTGCCCACTCCTTAACAGCTCTCATCACTCATTGACCCAACAACTTTGTTTGCAGCTTATCCCATAGTCCCCTGATTTTACCTTTTCAGAGACATCAAGATGACCCCTGCATGTCACTTATAGCCACTAAACTTACCCAAAGATCTGTGTGCATATGACATGTCATACACACGAGGATCCACGGCTGGTGTAAATTAGTGTGATACCGGCCGTCAGGTTGGGTTGTAGTTGGGTTTTTAGTAACAGTCAATTGCTTTGTACACAAAACCATTGTGCTATGCAGTAAGGTTTCTTAATAAGAAAATTTCATCTGTGAAGTGGCAAAGATCAGACTTTGTGTGAGACTAAGGTGCAAGAATCTTGCAGATTGGATTAGGATATTAGAACTAAATTTCAATGAATTTTAACAATATGTTGGTTCTCACTGTGCTTAGTCATTTCCCACTCAATATCCTGCACATCCCAGTAAGAAGCCAACCTCCTCACTTGCAGGGGCAGTAGCCCTCAATTATACTGACCAAAGAAATAGAGCTCTGTATCTGTGTGCTCTGATTCCCAGCATCAGGATACCAATTAAACATAGCCAGAAAATATTTGCTGCCATCATTAAAATGAAAGCAAAGAAGTTTTCAGCTGCTCCATCATCAACAGCCTGGGAACTTTTCAAACTTCACTTCACACCACATGTCATTACACTGAAGTTAAATCATGTGAGAACATTTTTCTGTTGATAATCTTACCCCCACTGCCTCAATCTAGTTTGTACAATTTCACGTGCTACAAATCTAAAAGTGTTTTTTTTAAGCCAACATCAGAAGTATAACCAGCATATGAGTGAGTTGAGTAAAATCACAATAGGGCAAATTGAAAATTGATTTGTGGGCCAAATGACATTTTCTCAAAGTTTATCTGTTGTTGCTTTTTCACAGAGAAGGTCATGTTATTAGCTAGTTGAAAAATAGAGCACCAGGGAAAAAGTGCATTCATTGTAAACAATGATACCAATTTACTCATTCCGCATTGTTTTGCAGTTAATAGGTTATTACTTGGCCCATTTATAAGTAAAATGTTGATTTTGAGTATGCTTTGTGGTAATTTTTTTTCCAAATTCTGGTAAGATATAAACCAAGGCATTAAAGGTTCTCTGAATTGCTGAATGAATTGTTTTTGCAAAGCATTAGCAACAAGCAAACGCTCTGCTTCGTGATTCTAAATCTTTTTGTATTTATCAGTAATGGCAGTTACCATTACAGAAGTGCTGAGTAATTTTACAGCTTAAAAGAGCATCAAGTCAGGCCTGTGTTCCCAGCTGCACTGTTCTCTGCCTTTCTCCAGTTCTCACAATATTTTTCTTTATGGATTTGCCAGTGCCCACTTGTGAAAGGAAAGAACTTTGGTGTCCAACACATTCATTTGTAAGCCATCTTCTGATCACAAATAATTTTCATGCCAATTCCAATTTTAAATATAGACATAACCACTTTTTAAGTATTAACTGTAGGCTTGTCGCATGTTTAAAAATCCTGATCTAACACACAAGAAAATTTCAAATCTGCAAATTTACGCAGAGACTAATGATGATTCAGGTTTTTGACTCAATCCCACCCTCATTGTTTGTAGAGATTTAGAGTGACAAATCTAATGCATTTTAGCTTCCATCAGAAGGTAGAAAGTATTATATTAGAAGTCTGCAATGAACACAATCTTGTCACTATCATAAAGATCACAGAAGTACTGTCAATGAATATGTTAGGTGTTGTTGTAAATATAGTCACTTGGACAAGACACAGCTAACAGCAGAACATCTTTTATTGAAGACAGCTATTTTAAAGTAACCTATCCCTTGACTACTCTATCTTCTCTTTTTTTTACTTCAGGAGCAAGGATAGCAATCAATATCCATTACAAGCCCACAGACCTCCACGACTATCTTGACTACACCTCCTCCCAACCTGCTTCCTGTAAGGATTTCATTCCATTCTCCTATTTACTCTGGCTCCATTACATCTGTTCTGATGATGACACCTTCCACACCAGTGCTTCTGAGATGTCTTCCTTTTTCCTTAACCACACCTTCCCTTCACCTTAGTTGATAGGGGTTCTCAAGTGTATACTTCAGTTCTCATACTTCTACTCCCACCACCTCTCCTCTCAGCCAGAGCAAGGATATGTTTTCCCATTACCTCATCTTTTATGCCCTAAGTTCTGCCACCTTTAATGTGATTCCACCTACCTGACACAACTTCTCCTCCCTTCCCCTTTAAGTATTCCAAGGGGATCATTCCTTCTGAGACTCCCCGGTTCATTCTTCATCAAACGTTCTCCGTCTCATGACACTTTTCCATGCAAACAAGGAGATACAACAGCTGCCCTTTAACCCCGGCCCTTCCTACTATCCAGGGAGCCAAGCACTCCTTCCAGGTGAAGGAGTGATTCACATGTATTTCTTACGATTTATTGTGCTGCATTTGGTGTTCGTGCTGTTGTGGCTTCTACAATGAAGAAACCAGATTACTTGACTGCTTTGCAGAACATCTCCAATCAGTCTGCAAGGATGAACCTGAGCTTCCAGTTTAATTCTCCATCCCTCTTGCACTGATATATTTTTCTTTGACCTCTTAAGTTGGTCTAATGAAGGCCATGTTAAGCTGGAAGAACAGCACCATTAGCCAAGTCTGATATAAAGTTACCAATTTGTAACATTATCTCTGCTTTTCTTTCCACAGGCTCTGCCTGACCTGCTGAGTACAGCACTTTCTTTTACTTCAGGTTATCAGCATTTGTTGTGTTTTGTTCCTCACAAGCCCAGCATTGTGTAATCTCTCTCCTCGTTTTTCATTCATTTCCCTCTACTCTCATCTCCTCCTGACAGAACATCTGCAATGAACAAGTGTTCACCACCGTCTCTCAGCTGGCTCCACCACAACCACCATGTTATCTTGGTCACTCAAGCACAGAGGTTTCCTTTGGTCCATCCATCTCTCCCCATTCTCTGCAATTTAAAGCATGTTTGATTTCTAACTTTTTCTAGTTATATTGAAACATCATTGGCCTAAAATGTTAACTCTGCTTCTCTCTGCTAGACCCACTGAGCATTTCCGGCATTTCCTGGTATACTCAAACCTAGCTGCAATAGCTACATTCATTTCTGGCAATATTGGTATCTTTCAAGACCTGCTGATCGTATCATGATTAAATCCATGACACCCAGTAAAATATACCAGTGTCATTTAAGGTGACAGATCTTAATGGTCTAGAAATGCACTCACTCATGTAAATGTGCTGGAGTGGTGCTGAGTTGAGAATCCATACTGATTTGCTCAGTAGCATCAGAGAAAGATTTGTGTGGTTGTACAGTGGCTTTTTGGATTTAAGCAGCACAATTCACCATCATTTTCTCTGTTGTGCACACTAACATTACATAATTTCATGAGGCGCATGCACCACTGTAACAGGACCTGTGCTCTTCAATGTAGTAACTGCATTCCTTAAAGCAGTGGTTTTAACCCATTTTGCTGTGCCAAGTGGGTTCTAAATTTTGCCAAAGCTCTAGATTTTGCCAAAGCATTATCTTGGGTGTTGCTCAACAAAATGGGAAATTGGACCACGCTTGTTTTATCATTATTGTGGTTTTTATCCTCTTAGAAGTGTCAAAATTTGTCCTGCACAATTAAACAGAAGGCTGCTAAACAGAAGGCTGCTACATCAGTGTTTACTGACTGATGAGAAAGCAGCCTGTCCTATTAAGGAACTTAAAATGGTGGGGAAATGACACTCATATCAGGGTGAGTCACCACAAGAAGTACCCTATCCAATTACCCAATGGGTAGGACTTCAGTAGAAAGTAGGTGCAAACACTTCATAATATGTGCAAAACATTTTCTCTGCAGGATATTTTCATTTAAAAAACAGGGCATGGAATCAATTTCTAGGCAGCTGTTTCTTTATAACAAGTGTTCAAACCAATGTGGTAACAGCAGTGACAATTGTGTTTTACATAACAATTGATGTGGCCTCTGCATGCCCAATATACCTGAGACAAATGTGCAGAAGTTGAGATATACACTCTTTAAATTACAGATAGTGTTTAGCAATTTTTTTAATGTAACAATTCAATGATGCAGCACTCAAACAAAGCACAAGCTATAGGATTGACTTTCTCGGCCAGTATGTTTTCTTTGCTGCTTTCATCAAGTTAAGGAACAGAATAATATGTCTTGGTTCCTCAGGATCCTGAGAAAAAAGTAAGTTTGCACAGAATATTGCCAGAGAGTTCAATCCTTTTCCGAGGCTCAGAATGAGTTGTGCTCTGTGAATGTGCAGCTAGGCAGCGATGTCAAAAATGTCATCACTCATTCTCTGGCAAATGTCCCAGCATTCTGCCACAATGCATTTATTTCACCTCAATTGTCACTTTGCAAACACTTTCAGACAAGATAACAGCCTGAAGGGCTGTTGGTGGATGAGCATTCAGTCCTTTCTTTCATGGGTAAGATTGGCCTGTCATGGTATGAATTGTAGCCTGTGGATTCTGCAGGTGACAATGGCTCAGTGAAAACCAGCTGCTGACCCTGATCTCAAGTTGAGCAAAACCTTAAAGGAGAAATACATAATGTTACTCAAAAAAAATCTGCAATCACCATGCATTTTGTTGAGAAGTTTTGGACCTGTTTGCTCACATTTCTTCTGAATAAAATCCGGTTGGACACATTAGATTTCTTCAGCGATAATTTCCAGATTGATTAGTGGCCATTGCGAAATTGGATGGCCATTTCCCGACATGATTCACCTGAGTGCAGCTGCCTGGAGTCAGTTCCACAGCTAATCCTACATAGGCATGTTTGCATCATTACTGTCAGAGTTGGAGCTTTTTGGGGAAAATCTACCTTCTTTGCCGTTAATTCATAAAGAAACAAGAAACACATTGAGCATGGTTCGGAAATGAGGTAGCAATTAAACGGTTTGCACCATCACTTCAATATCTTGTACACAGCATCTGCCAGTGTCACTTCCCAATGGTCAGTATTATGTGAGATGATTCACTGGGCACCCTTCACTGACTGCAGCTCTGCATACTGATCACTATTGAACTGTGTGTTGCGATCTCCGGAGCCTTAATCAGTCTGCACCTCACTGTGACGCAGGATCACTCATGGCATGGGAATCAATCAGGCCAGATAATCATGTGTTTGGTCCCCAGATACACAGGAGAGCACCATGTCCCCTGTAGCCAATGTTTTCCCTCACCTCCATGGCAGCCTTTTCTGCAGCTGTACTCTGGCTACTGTGAAAGAGCTCAGTAAAGTACAGACTCACTTCCCAGTGATCAACATGGCAGCTGTAAGCTCTTCATGCAGTTTCCAAAGGAAACCGTACAGGTCCTCTTTAAGCACATAAACTATTGTGCATAAAACTGCATTTGAAGTACATTTTTTCCATTTTCATTAAGTTTCTCTGGAGATTGGAATGGGTGTTAGAGCTAAATGGAATTCATGCTTAGCACACCGAAAAGAGGGGGAGCTCCACTCTCTAGCTATAATACTTAGGGTAACTATATCCCATAGTTATACACTCGAAGAAGAAATAATTCGGAATTCAGCATGTGTTGCTATGTCAGTTTTTCTATGACAATAGCTTTGCAACAGTTTGATGATCTGTTGTGTTTCAAACACCACCTTTCCCTTTAGAACGTTGATGGAACAGTGTTATAAAAATGTCACTGCCAGACCAGCTTCATATTCCAGCAGCATCTGCGTAAACTCTCCCTCAGGCCACACACATCAGATCTTTATTAATCCAACAGCAATCTTGCAGAGTGACACCTTCGCAGTTAAAAAAACATGACCACTGAATCATTCCTTATGTTTTCCTCTGAACACTTGAGCTTTACTGCTCAAGTGCTTATTGTCATCTCAGAATCAACAAGCCGCCTTTAGTAAGGCAGCTGTGGTGAGATTTTAGCCCTGACTCATGGTTTTCTTTCGTTTTCCCATTCCTGGAGTGGATGTGGGTAAATGCCTTTTCTGGACTTCCTGGCATCTGTGTGGGTGAGCTTTGCACCATTTTGTCTCCACTCTATCCACATTCAAGTTAGCTGTGCAAACCTAGGAAAGAATAGTTCAAAGAAATATGATTTGTAAAGGTAAATTGAGGACAGCAGAGGTTTATTATCTCACCGGAGCAATATGTCCTGTCTGCTCGATTTCAACGTGATTTATTTCGTTTCAGTGCTGTTCCTGGCTCTGCAAAAGAATACTGCAGGCGTGCTCACGCCACCCACTACCTGCCCCTCCCCACCCAGTTACCTAATCATGGCCACAACTTCCAAATCTTCATTGGTTCCTTTCACCCAAATCTGACCAACTACCACCCTCACCAGAACTCAGAAAATTGACAATGGGAAACTAATTGGAGCACAGAATAACAGTCTTCCTAAATAACAATGCTATCAATACAACCCCATCCTGACATCTGTGTGCTGTTATACTGCCAGCCGTACTTGAGTGGATGTAACACAGTGCTGATGCTATCCTTGGCAGGAAATTTCAGGAATGGTTGTGGGTGGCCAAGAGCCATGGATTGGTTCCCCTTCCATTTCCCTTCCCCTGCCCACCCAGGTAGACAAGCTTGCTGAAGTAACAAAGGTGGAAACTTAACCCTTGGATACATAATCATCACCAATCTCAGAAAGCAAAGGAATAAAATGAAATTATATTTATTCAGAAAATTCAGTTCAGTGACCCTATGATGTTTGACCAGCACAACATAATACTCCTGTTTTTACAGAATTGTGACCTAAGGATTTCCAACGTAAGGTACTTATAAGTGGTAGAGTGGAAAGCCCTGAATAATGGTGCCAAACATTATTCCCATGGATACAGCACCACAGGAGGTGACCAGGAAGATAAGTGATGGCAGTCTGGGCTGCTGTTAGGTCACAGCTGTTCACGGGTAAGTGACTGCCTCGGCTGTCAGGGACTGGGCAGGGCATCTCAGGGCAGGGTCGGACAGCTTGGAGTCAAGTGTGAAGACTGAAAAGGGCTTTTAACGTGTTTTTTTAGGAGCACTCCTGCACATATCATTCAGGTAAAGAAGTTGCTTTTTTTGCAGTTATTATGTAGGATTGTTTTCTCTAAAGTGTTGGACGTTTCAGGCAAACAGAGCAGTCAAAGGGACCTCAAGCCTATGGCAAGCTCCCCATATGGAAAGAGCCTAACATCTGCTCCAGGCATGTTTAAAGGATGCCTCTTGTTTAATTTCAGGTAATCAGAAAACCTCTACCTGTGTTTTGGGAGATTTAGACAAAACCATAGCAACTGAAAAATAAGACCCAATACTCTTGTTAGTCTGAACTTGGATTCACAATGAGCAAAAACATTCAAACTCTCCTGGAAGATATTAACATCATATAACCTCACATATAATCAAGCTGCCACTGAAAATGCTTATTCATCATAAAACATGATTGATAAATTCACAAGTATTTTACATCAGCATGTGTTCACGGGTATTTAAATGTAGTGCGCATTTCATACAGGTGATTTCTTTCATACTATTCCATTACTCATTTGATTTGGACATGTTTAAGTAAAGGAAAATGTAATAGGTAGAGAACTCAAATTCATGAAATACATATATACATACTACAAGGAGCAGGATAGCCCCTTAACCCCTCATGTCTGTTTTGCTATTTCATAAGATTGTGTGGGGGAATGGGATTGATGGGATGCTCTGATGGGCCAGCGTAGACTGGATGGTCCAAATGCCCTCCTATGTCATCAGGAAATACAATAAATAGAGGACCTGATTATAACCTCATATCGGCATTCCTGTTCACTTCCACTAATCGTTCAACCAATAATCTTGCTCATCAATGATCTATTTATTGCTGCTTTGAAAATATCCAAAGACTCTGTTTCCACCAGCTTTTACAAATGAGAGTTCCAAAGGCTCATATCCCACCGGGAGAGAAAATTTCACTTCATCTTTGTCTTAAAGGGCGATCCTGTGGTTTTAAACAGTGGCCCCTAGTTCTAAATGTTGCCACAAAGGAACAGTCCTCTCCACATCCACCCTATCAAGACCCCTCAGGATCTTTTGGTTCAATCAAGTCCCCTTTCACTCCTCAAAACTCTAGTTGCTGAAAACCTGGCCTATCTAATTTTTCCTGATAAGACAACCTACCCAATCCAGGTATTGGTGAAGTAAACTTTCTCTGATCTTCTTCCCATGCATACCACCCTTCCTTAAATGAAACCAATACCATACACTGTACTCCAGCTTGTTGATTTTACAGCTGTGCTATGCTGCGACCTTCGGTGGGAACACATGTAAAAGACGGAACCCAATAAAAGATGTCCAATAGGCATGTGTTAGCAGTTGGTTTTAGCATATTGTAGGAAACCTGCGTGGGCCGTACTTGGGACACTGTATACAGCAACGAGAACGGAGGGTGTTGTGGCTGGAGCAGTGTTTGCTGCAGGTGTGTAATAGGTGGAGCTGCACCAGGAGGAGAGCGTACTGCAGTGGGAAGGTCTCTGGGAGTTGTGTGTACTGCAGCCAGAGCAGTATGTGTTGCCACTGGTTCCTGAAGCAGAGTTTGTTGCATCTGAAGCCATATTTGCTGCACCATTTGCTGTGTCTGGTGTTATGTATGTTGAAACTGGACCTGGAGGTAATGCAGCTGGATCAGTATGTTACATCTGGAGCAGAATGTGTCGTGGATGGAGCTTTGTGTGCTGCAGTAGGACTTGTGTTTTGCATGTCAGCAGTGTGTGAATCAATGGGAGAAATGTGTGCTATCCAGTGAGCAACCAACGTTCACTGAACATTCAGGTCCAGGGCTAATGTGTGCCTGTGCGGTTCTAGCCACTGTGAGCAATATATCAGGAACTGCCATGCAGAACTAGGAGCATTTTCAGCTGCACCAGGGTCATCAGTGGAGTACTTAATGCAGTGTGTGCTTCACCAGGGACAGTTGTACAGTGCCCATTAATGGGGTTCATTGTGAAACCCGTACACAAGGCATAGAAGGCTACAGACTAAGTGCTGGTAAATGGGACTAGTGTCGATGGCTAATTGATAGTTGTGTGGAGAGACAAGAATACAGGAAAATAGCAAACAGGAGAAGGCCACCTGGCCCCTCAAGTCTACCCACCATTAAAAATGACCATGGCTATTCTACACTGACCTCAAATTCTCTTTCGTACCAATTTCCTATAACCCTCAATTCCCTGATCTTTCAAAAATTTATCTACCTCCACCTTAAGTACTTATTGTTGGACACGCTGTATTGAAGGACTTTTTTCTATGCAGAATGACTCTACAACTCATTAACGTATATAATAGAACATTTGAATCAGAATCAAAATCAGAATCAGGTTTATTATCACTGACATATGTTGTGAAATTTGTTGTTTTGCAGCAGCAGTACAGTGCAAGACATAAAGACATAAAAATTACTGTAAGTTACAAAAGTAAATAAATAGTGCAAAAGAGGAATAATGAGGTAGTGTTTATGGGTTTATGGACCGTTCAGAAATCTGATGGCAGAGGGGAAGAAGCTGTTCCTGAAACATTGAGTGTGGGTCTTCAGGCTCCTGTACCCCCTCACTGATGGTAGTAACATTAAGAGGGCATGTCCGGGGTTGTGAGGGTCCTTAATGATGGATGCTGCCTTCTTGAGGCACCACCTCTTGAAGATGTCCTCAATGGCCTCTTTCAATCCTGCACATTGGAGCCACCATACCAGGTGGTGAGGCAACCAGTCAGAATGCTCTCCACCGTACATCTGTAGAAATTTGCAAAAGTCAATCGTGACATACCTAATCTCTTCAAATTCCTAATGAAGTAGAGCCGCTGGCATGCCTTCTTCATGATTGGATCAATGTGTTGGGCCCAAGATAGATCCTCTGAGATATTGACATGCAGGAACTTGAAGCTGCTCACCCTTTGCACCACTGACCCCTCAATGAAGATGGTGTGTGTTCTCCCGACTTCCCCTTCCTGAAGTCCACAATCAATTCCCTGGTCTTGCTGACATTGAGTGTGAGGTTGTTGCTATACCACTCAACCAGCCGATCTATCTCACTCCTGTAAACCTCCTTATCACCATCTGAGATTCTGCCAACAGCAGTTGTGTCATCAGCAAATTTATGGATGGTGTTTGAGCTGTGCCTAGCCACACAGTCATGAAAGTAGGGAGAGTAGAGCAGTGGCCTAAGCACACATCCTTGAGGTGCGCCTGTGTTGATTGTCAGTGAGGAGGAGATGTTACCACTGACCCGCACTGACTGTGGTCTCCTGATAAGGAAGTCGAGGATCCAGTTGCAGAGGGAGGTACAGAGGCCCAGGTTTTGAAGCTTGTTGATTAGTACTGAGGGGACATTTGACCTGTCCTTCTCATGTCTTCTTTTTCTGTTGTCCAAAGGCAGGAGGTTATTATGGTGGTTTGGCTGGAGCAAGTCCTTCAAAGCGAAAAGGAAAGATTTTATGTAACAATGTCTCAGCAAAACATATTGAAAACAGGATAAAAGACAAAGAAATTTGCAGTAATTTTGTAGCTAAATTTTAAGTGACAATAAAGGGAGACTATTATTAATTACAGGATCAGACAGTAGAACTGTTATTCTCGTTGAACATCTGATTGCCAAATTTTCTCATTCCATGAACTTCCTGTTTAGTCTTGAATTCAAAAGTAAAATCCAAAGTTTCAACATGTATTTTGTACAAAAGTGATACCTTTCCAGGGGACTGATGTCAGTTTCTAAACATGCACCGGACTCACATGCATGCCTGTTGATACTTCCTGAAGGTCTTACTCTGCAGGACACAGGCAGCAGGTGCATGGAAACACCACCACACATGGGGTCCCTTCCAAGCTGTACCCTGATTTGGAAATGAAACCATCCTGTCCTTCATCGTCGTGGGTGTTAAATCCTGGAACTCTCTTCCCAATAGTGTTGTTGGAGTACTTTCACCAGAAGAACTGCAGGGGTTCAATTTAGCAGCTCACTGCCAGCTTCTCAAGGACAATTAGGATTGGCAATAAGTGTTGGTCTTACTAGCAATGCACAGATCCTGGAAATTAAATTTTAAAAAAATCATTGGAGTCGGTGAACTGCTTTTAATTGGTGTTAACAACTCTTACTATGGTTATATTTAGATTTATTTTACATATTTGTTGCATCATCTGTCCAAATTACACAATGGAAATTTTAACATGAAGTTCATAGAATCCAAAGGGATTAGAGCATGGGAAATGGTTGGGACCAACTGACCTCTACCTTTGAATTCCTGATATCCCCTTCTCTGCAGTAGAATTGCATTTCCATAAAACATTACCTGTACCATTTTGTTATGCACCTAACTGACAGTGTTCAGGCATGGGCTAATAAATAGCAAGTGACAGTAAGGTCATGAGTGTGCCAAGTAATGACCATCTCCTACATGAGTGAGACTAATCAATGGCATTTTCATCACTGAGTCCTCCAGCATCAACACCTTCACCATTGACCAGAAACTCAAATGGACCAGCTATATAAACTACCAGTACAAGTCAGAGGCTTGGTATCCTGCAGTAATCGACTCATTTCATGACAACCCAAAGCTTTCCATGTTAGGAGTGTGATGGAATGCCAAACACTTACCTGGATGAGCGCACCAACAAAAATACTTTACACCGGTCAAAGAAAAGCAACCCATTTGAATGGTATCCTAAACAATCATTCCCTTCACCACTAGTGCACAGCAGTTCTGTCCACCAACTTCAGTCACTCACCTAGTTTACCCTGACAGCCCCAGCAAGTACCCCTTCAAATCACACACCGTCCTGTTTTGGGAATCTGTCATTGGTCCTTCATCATTGCTGAGCCTAAGTCCTCGAACGTTCTACCCAATGGCATTGTGGAAGTACCTTTGGTGATTGAATAAAATGGCTAAACATCAACACAAGGGTAATGAGAGATGGGAAATAAATACTGGTCTTGCCAGCAATGCACAGGCCCTGAAAAATGAATAAAATAAAAAGAAACACACGTGGAGTACATTGTTTTGGTTTGAGGAAGCATATATTGGCCTTTGGAATCAGTGGAGTGTAAATTTACAAAGTTAATTCAAAGGATAAGAAGGTGTCCTTTAAAAAAATGATTGAGGAAGTTTGGTTTATGTTCTCCGGAGTTTCTTTCACTGCAGCATACCAGATTCTGAGAGAAATTGACAAGTACAGTATGTTCAGATAGATGCTGTGAGACTAGAGAAACAAAGGACTGTGAGACCATTTCCTCTGGCTGAAGGTTTTAGAATTAAAGGATACAATCTTAAAATAAGGGGCTGACCATTTGTAGTTGAGGAGGAAATATTTGTTTACACAGTAGGTTTTAATCTTTGGAATTCTCTCCTGCAGTGGGCTGCACATATAAGTCATTGACCATATTCAAGAGAGTGATTGGTATTTTGGCAGGGGATTAGTGGTGATCATGGTGATAATGGTGATCAGTCAGAAGAGTGGATTTGGGGGCACAAGATTCATCACAATCTTACTGAATGACGATGCAGGCTTAAAGACTGTCAGGCCTACTCCTGCTAGTTCTTATGTCCTACAAAACCACTGCAGTGTTTCAAGAAGGCATCTCAAGTGCTATTACAGATATAATAAATAGTGGCCTTGACAGCAAACTCCACCTATTATAAATAAATAATAAAAAAGATAGATACTACTTGTGATATACCCTGGGTATGAGCAAACAGAGATCAACACAAAAGGAAATGCGATGGTATTAATTCAACAGAATCTAAGGTATACTGCTTGAGGTCTAGGAAGCTACTTAACCTCATTTTTTTCAATGGTTCTCCCAAGGTTTGTCGATCATTGATCAAAGCATCTGTGGGAATACACAGACAGGTGTGGGGGCCACTGTGTTGGATGTTTATGGTGCTACAAACTGCATTATTTTGTTAGCTCTTGAATGCTGATAGTGAAACACATTGGACTCATTGTGAACTGTTCATTGTTTCAGTTACTCCAAGATGGATCATACCACCACAATGTAAGTGGTTAGCTCATTCAGCAACTTTCATTTTGTGACAGAACTTTGGAGATCTGAATCCAGGAGTTAGGAGCTAATATATGCAGAGCCATACCATTTCATCTCACTATCACATGTGACACTTAAGGTGAGCTGCTCATATAAGGAGGTTGTTAGGTAGGATCGGGGGAATAGGCACTGACCTTGGTTGTCCTGACATGGTTATTAAGTTCTTTCTCTGGCCTTTGGATAGGCAGGATTCTCTGCCTTTGTTTCCACCCTTCATAAATTACCTATCACTTTCTTGGTGGGAATCTGACTCTTATTGCCAAGCAGACCATTCCTCCTGCTCTGTGTAATGGATAATTGGTATCCTAAAGTTTGCTGCTCATTTCTTCAGTCTGCCTTGAATGAATGCAGCAAATCAGGAAATCTTTTAAATACATGATAGCTCAGCCTAGGGCTATCACTCTTCCCTTTGATTTCAAAAAAGCACAAAAGTACATTTAGAATTAATCAAAGCTGTCAATCAAAGTAGATTTCAAAGGGATTAAAATGAATCATACATATTTGAGACAAAGCAAAACTGCCATAATGAATATAATTCTTGCTCACGATTGTATAATGATTAGAGAGGCCTTTAATAATTACTGATGCAATAGACAATAACAGTTGGTTACCAATGTTAATTACTTGCTTCATTCGGTAGATTTTCTGTCTACTTATTTAACAGGTGAGTCATCGTCTTTTGAAATCAACTCTTATGCATTTGAGATTTAGCAATCAGTGTATTCTCTCTCAGACAACTATCAGGAAGATATTACAAAAACTTTACCATAAGGACATAGCTTTTAATGTAAGGGAATAATTCCTATAAAATTAAAAAATGAGGTTGGCTTAATTTGAAACAGGAAGGATCTTTATACTTGATGAGACGAAGTTTTCATTTTTATACCAAAAAGAACAGCAAGACAGGTAGAGCAGTTTCAGGTTATGCCACTGATCTAGCAACTTGTAAGTTCAAAGCCTTCTGTAAAACAAAGCGTTAAATGTCATTAATAATGCATTTTATGGTCTAGTAGAAAAAATGCAATGAGAAGTGTTGAATTGCTGTATAAACCCAAACTGTTCAAAATGTCCTTCACGGACAGGAATCTACTGCCCTCTCCTACTCTTGTCTACGTCTGACTCAGTTCCATATTATGGAGTTGATTCTTCTTTCCCCTGGAGCTATGTTTCATGATACCTGTGAAGCATTGACAGTTTCACAATTAATATGTTATATTCTACGCTTCCTCTCTTCTGTTCATAATTTTGCAACTGGCTTCTCCACTAAATATCTACTCAATCATTCCATGAGGATGTTTATGAAAAATGGCAGTATATTGTTGTTAAGTCATTATTAAGATGTATGTGAATCATAAAGTTAGTTCTCTACATTAGAAATACAAGAACAAGTTTGTTGCAGAGCAGTTTTATTGCAAAACAATTTTATTTATTGATGTTTTTTATTTCCACAACTTAAATTGTATTTCACTCTGATGACCTTTAGAAATGCCAGTGCTCCAGACATTTCATTTGCATTTTGGTAAAAATCATTATTCTAAATGCTATTTCTTCTTCCTTATTGATGAGAGAAATGTAGTTCCTGGAACAAGTTATCCAAATGCAGACAGGAAATTTGGCCAATTAGTTTGAATCATCTACCCCATATTTATTTGAATTGGAATATTCTACAGTCTGATATTTACTAATTTAGTCCATTTGACATTCCGATCCACCAATGACTTTAGTCCTCTGCTCCAGATAAAACATATCACTTTCCAGCTCAGGTGGCCCAGAACCATGGAACTTGTGTACTTCTGTAAGGATTAAAAGCCATTACAAGGAGCAGAGGCTAGAAAATAGATGGAAAATAAAATGTAGCACTCACCAAGAGCACTGGAATAATAAGGAACAGAAAGAATCTGCTGTTGGTCAAAGTTGTATAATTATTAAAAGTGGTATGTTACTTATCTCAGACAATACTTAACCTGTGTAGCAGCCAGCTACACACTACAAAATGAAGACACAGAGTCGCTGGTTCGAAATCAGAAGTCCAATGAATGACAGGGGCGCGGTGCACCTTTAATATCCCAAAACTTCCCCCGCTACAGTTCCCGCGCTGACGTCATGCGCGGGTCACCTGACCTTCCCGCACGCAGGGTTTCCTAGCTCGACGATAGGGAAGAAGGAGGGCCCCGCGCCATCTTGGATCGGGGCCTCCAATGATGTTCGCGATGTCGGGAGCCGGTTTGATGCCAGTGCGGTGACTCGCTACATAACCCCCCCCTCCCAGAACCGGCAATACCGTCGCGAAAACCAGAATTAAATAAACTATGACTTGGGTGGCCTGCCCCTGCGCTGCACTCACTGGACCACCACGGGTTGGTCCAAGTCTAAATGAGCCGGCTTCAGCTGGTCAATCGTAAACACCTCCTCGCGCCCCCCAATGTCCAGCACGAACGTAAACCCATCGCTCTTGTCGACCTGGAATGGCCCTTCGTACAGCCATTGCAACGGTGATCAGTGCGCGCCCCTCCTGACGAAGATGAACTTACAGTCTTGGAAGGAAGTCGGCATACGGGTCAGGGCCTGTCCGTGTCGCGAGGTGGGAATCGGGGCCAGGTTTCCAAGCTGCTCGCGCAGCCGGTCGAGTGCAGCGGCAGGTTCTTCCTCTGGTACCCGAGGGGGTGGTAGGAACTCGCCGGGGACGACTAAGGGAGTTCCATAGACCATCTCCGCGGACGAGGCATGCAGGTCCTCTTTTGGCGTGGTGCGTATCCCCAGCAGGACCCAGGGGAGTTCATCTACCCCGTTGGTCCCCTTAAGGTGGGCCATGAGTGCCGACTTCAGGTGGCGATGGAACCTCTCCACCAGCCCATTGGATTGCGGGTGATAGGCGGTGGTGAGGTGGATCAGGGAACCCCACAAGTCAGCAACGGCAGACCACAGACCAGAGGTGAATTGAGCTCCCCTGTCTGAGGTGATGTGTGCCAGGACACCGAAACGGGCCACCCAAGTTGACAAAAGGGCCCATGCGCAGGACTGGGTGGAGGTGTCTGCGGGGGGAATGGCTTCAGGCCAGTGGGTAAGACGGTCGAAAGTCGTGAGGAGGCCTCGGGAGACTGGGAGGGAGCCGACCAGGTCGACATGGATATGGTCGAACCTCCGGCGGGTAGGTTGAAAATCCTGCAGGGAGGCCTTGACGTGCTGCTGTACTTTCAAGGTCTGACAGTGAGTGCAGGACCGGGCCTATTCGGAAACCTGTTTACGCAGGTCATGCCAGACGAACTTGTCTGACACCATCCGGACAGTAGTCCGGATGGATGGGTGTGCAAGGCTGTGGATGGCATCAAACACCTGTTGGCGCCAGGCAGCTGGGCCGATGGGGCCGGGTCTACCCATGGAGATATCGCAGAGCAGGGTGCGCTCACCGGGGCCTACCAGTGGGTCTTGCAGTTGCAGGCCCGAGACTGCGTTGTGATAGTCCATTCGCTGTGCCTCCTCCAAGGCGCCAAAATCCACCCCCTGGGACAAAACTTGGATGGTGGGCCGTGACAGTGCATCTGCGACCACGTTCTCTTTCCCAGACAGATGGTGGATGTCAGTGGTGAACTCTGAGATGTACGACAAGTGCCGCTGCTGCCGTGCTGACCAGGGATCTGAGACCTTGTTGAAGGCGAAGGTCAACGGCATGTGGTCAGTGAAAGCTGTAAATGACCTGCCCTCCAAGAAGTATCGGAAGTGTCTGATTGCCAGGTAAAACGCCAACAGCTTGCGGTCGATGGTGCTATATTTGAGCTCTGGTGGTCGAAGGTGCCTGCCAAAGAACGCCAGCGGTTGCCAACGCCCTTCGATAAGTTGTTCTAGAATGCCTCCAACCACTGTGCTGGAGGCGTCGACCGTGAGGGCAGTCGGGACGTCCGTGCGAGAATGCACCAACATGACCACGTCAGCCAAGGCCTGCTTGGTTTCGAAGAACGCAGTGTGAGCCTCTTCCGACCAAACAATGTCCTTGCTTCCGCCTGACAGGAGAGCAAACAATGGGCGCATGATGCGGGTGGTGGATGGTATGAACTGGTGATAAAAGTTTACCATACCGAGGAATTCCTGCAGGCCCTTGATGGAGGTGGGTCTGGCAAAATGGCAGATGGCGTCGACCTTCTCAGGCAGGGGCGTGACGCCGTGTTTGTCGATCCGATGGCCCAGGAAATCGATTGTCTCCAGCCCAAATTGGCATTTGGCTGGGTTGATGGTCAGGCTGAAATCCCTCAGGCGAGAAAAGAGTTGGCAGAGGTGCGTGAAATGTTCGTGGCGGCTGTTGCTGGCGATCAAGATGTCGTCGAGGTATATGAAGGCAAAGTAAAGGTTGCGCCCGACCGCGTCCATCAGTCGTTGGAAGGACTGAGCAGAGTTCTTGAGACCAAAGGGCATCCGGATGAATTCAAAGAGGCCGAAAGGTGTGATCAGCGCCGTCTTCAGAATGTCGTCCAGATGCACCGGGATCTGGTGATACCCGCGGACAAGGTCGACCTTGGAAAAAATGGACCGCCCGTGCAGGTTGGCAGCAAAGTCCTGAATATGCGGCACAGGGTACCGGTCTGGGGTAGTAATGTCGTTGAGGCGTCGGTAATCGCCACAGGGTCGCCAGCCTCCGGCTGCCTTGGGGACCATGTGTAGCGGAGAGGCCCATGGGCTGTCTGATCTGCGGATGATCCCCAGCTCCTCCATTTCTTTGAATTCCTCTTTTGCAAGGTGGAGCTTGTCTGGGGGTAGCCGCCGGGCGCAGGCATGGAGGGGAGGGCCCTGGGTGGGGATGTGATGCTGGACGCCATGCTTGGGCAAGGTAGTGGAGAACTGGGGCGTTAGTACGGACGGGAACTCTGCCAGGACCCTGGCAAACTCGGTCAACGTGGTGACGGAGTCGAGGTGTGGGGCCAGTAGCCTGGCCTCACTCAATGAGAACATTTGGAAGGTCCTGGTATGTACCAAATGCTTACCCCGCAGGTCAACCAGCAGACTGTTGACGCGAAGGAAGTCTGCCCCGAGGAGTGGTTGCGCGACGGTAGCCAGGATGAACCTCCAAGTAAAGTTGCAGGTGCTGAACTGGAGGTGTACCAAACGGGTGCCAAAGGTCCGAATGGTGCTGCTGTTGGCGGCTCTGAGGGCGGGTCCTGGTGTGCAGTTGCGAGTCTCGCGGCTGTTGGGAGGCATGACGCTGACTTCGGCTCCAGTGTCCACTAGGAACCGACGTCCGGAACAGCTGTCCCACACATGCAAGAGGCTATCCAGGTGGCCAGCCGCCATAGCCATCAGCGGCAGCTGGCTCTGGCGTTTCCCGGAAACCTGCATGGTGGCCGGCGTCTGCGAGCGTCACCGCCCCACCGCTGGTGGTAGAAACACCATTGGTCGGTCGGTGTCTCAGACCTGGTGGCGGATGGGGTGCGTTCGATTGCCGGGTCTGGCCTGCTGGGCCACTGGGTACGTGGCGTGGCAAAGCGCTCGACGGACGCCCCGCTCTCCTTTTTCGCCCGCCAAAAGACATCTGCCCTGGCAGCCACCTTCCGGGGTCGCTGAAATCGGCATCCGCCAGGAGCATGTGGATGTCGTCGGGTAACTGCTCCAGGAAGATCTGTTCAAACAGCAGGCAGGGTTTATGCCCATCTGCCAGGGCCAACATCTCGTTCATGAGCGCAGAAGGGGGTCTGTCCCCCAACCCATCGAGGTGGAGGAGGCGGGAGGCGCATTCATGTCGGGAAAGGCCGAAAGTCTCGAGAAGGAGGGTCTCGAACTTATCGTACTTCTCCTCCTCCGGGGGCGCCTGGATGAAGTCCTCGACCTGGGCTGTGGTGTCTTGGTTGAGGGCGCTCACCAAGTAATAGTTCTTGGTGTCGTCCCTGGTGATCTGGCGAATCTGGAACTGGGCCTTGGCCTGGTCGAACCAGACACGGAGCCGGAGGGTCCAGAAGGTGGGCAGTTTAAGGGCTACTGCCTGTACCTCTTGCTGTGCAGACATCGTGGGTCCAAAAACGTTTGGGCCCGTCAGGGTCACCAATGTGGTGGCTAGCTACACACTACAAAATGAAGACACAGAGTCGCTGGTTTGAAATCAGGTCGAATGAACGACAGGGGCGTGGTGCGCCTTTAATATCCCAAAACTTCCCGCGCTACAGTTCCCGCACTGACGTCACGCACGGGTCACCTGACCTTCCCACGCGCGGGCTTTTCTAGCCCGACGATAGGGAAGAAGGAGGGCCCCGCGCCATCTTGGATCGGGGCCTCGGGCGATGTTCGCGATGTCGGGAGCCGGTTCGATGCCGGTGCGGTGAGTCACTACACCTGATTGTTTGTCTCCGTTAATGCCCTCAAGTTCTCAGAGTTGTCCCAGTGGTGGCATTTTTACTTCTGCATCTAGTCCCATTCCAGAATTGAGCATATAATCTGTACTGTCACTTCAGTGCAGAACAGATTGAGTGCTGCTGTGTCATAGGTGCCAACTTTTGGATAAGGCATTAGATCAAGGTTTTATGTGTCCACTTGGGTTGATCCAAAAGATTCCATGGTGATATTCTAAACTCTCTAATGCAGATAATTTGGCCGCTGGAACTCACTGGGGTTTTTTTTTGGGGCCCTTACTTATTAAAAGTGGTATGTTGCTTATCTCAGTTCTCAGGCTACAGCATTTTGTGTAAATTCAACAAAAAGCACATTTCAAAACTAGTTAACAAACTGTAAAGCATTTGGAATGTCCTGAGATAGTGAGAGGCACTGAGTAAGTTGTTCCTTTTCTTCCTTTTAATGTAAGCAGGTGATTTTCTTCTTTCACTGTGATAGATAGGAGCATATGTACAGCAAGAGGTCCATTAGAACCTGAAGATTGATGCAGTTTTCAGTGATATCATGGATGTTCAATAACGTTATGTCATATACCTTACATCCCCTAACACTTTGATTTAACAAGAAGCCTTCACTCTAAAGTTAACTAAGGAATTAGCATCAATTGCCAGTTGTGGAAGAGAGTTCCAAATAACTCTCACCTGTTTAATGAAGAAATCTTTCCTTAATTCAGTCCTGCAAGATCCCATTCGATTTATAGATTCTTCTCTCCGCATTAAACTCCCACCCAGCATCTGAGATTCTTCAACAATTTCTCTCTACCCCCCACCACTGTTCTTTTTACTATCTTGGGAATGTAAATCAAATCACTCCATAACTTTCTAAGTTCTAAGAAATACAATCCAGCCTTGTGTAAGTTTTCCTTGAAATCTAATCTTTGGACCTAGACTTGATTCTGGTAAATCTATGCTGCACTTCCTCCAAAGCCAACATTTCCATAACATTGTTAGTCAAAACTGTTCTCCATGCTTCAGGTATGATCTGACAGGTCTTCATGTGAACTTTGAGTCCACAAACTTTGAGTAATTTGTGAAGTGGTGCACTCATCCTGCTGCTTACTGTGTGTTTCCATGTGCTCTCAGTTCATGGACTCAAATTTTTTGGTGCCAAACATTCACTTCCACTTTGAAGGGTGGGAGATTCTCATTGAGGAGTCATTGCGGAATTTTATATTTTCGAGGAGGTTTTTGAGAACATCCTTGAACCTTTACTTCTGTCCGCTTGATAATCTCTTCCTGTGACATATCTCCAAATAGAGTTTCTGCTTTGTGAGTCTGGTGTCAGGCATGTGAATGATGTGACCTGTCCACATAGCTGACTAAGTGCCTTAACATTGGGGATATCAAACTTGGAGGGAACATTGATATTGGTTCACCCATGATTCCAGTGGATAATTTTGCAATGAGAGTGTTGGTGGTATACTTCTAGTGCCTTGAAGTGCATGTTAGATGTAGTCCAAGTCTCAGAAGCATAGAGGAGGGAAGGGATCACTACCACCCAGTAGATTTTATGGGGATATCAAACTTGGAGGGAACATTGATATTGGTTCACCCATGATTCCAGTGGATAATTTTGCAATGAGAGTGTTGGTGGTATACTTCTAGTGCCTTGAAGTGCATGTTAGATGTAGTCCAAGTCTCAGAAGCATAGAGGAGGGAAGGGATCACTACCACCCAGCAGATTTTATGCCAGGTTTGAGGCCTTGATTTCTGTGCACACTTTTCCTCTGTTGTCCAAAGGCTGTGCTGGCACATTGATGGCATTCATCAATGTCTGCCTTCCCTGAGAGCTGGCTCCCAAGAAATGGAAAGTGGCTCATGTTCTTCCTGGGTGTCACCGTAAACCTTTATTGTTGATGGGCAGTATGGTACTGTGGGGTGGCAGTTCACACCAGGAATAGGTAAAGGAGCAAGTGTGTGGCTAGGGTACAGTGGGGAACTTGGGCAAAGGAATCAGCTGGGAGCAGGGAATGTGGCTAAGTGTGCGGCCAGAAGTAAGGGGCCAGATCATGGGCAGGGGCAGGATCAGGGGTATGGAGCAGTTATAAGTACGGTGAATATTAATGGGTCCTTGAAGGACACTGCCAGTTGGTCAAGTTCATTACCGGGTCGTTATTCCTACACTCAAACTTTAATGATTCAGCAATGCACTGGGTGGATAAGGGCAAGTGGCATTTATTTTGAAAACAATCTGAAAATCTGATGCAAGGGCTTGCTCACAAGTGCTTGCTTCTCACAACCTGAAGGGCAACACCCATATCATTAATGGATGAGTGTGTTGTCACCATGGCACCTGTGACAGGACTGGCATGATCCAGCACAGCTTTGTGAGTATGTGGAAGGACAATGTGCTTGTGAACTTAAGCGCTTTTATTGTAGCATTTGCGGTTGTCGGTGAGGAGTGGTTTCAATGTCCCCCGATCCCAGCTATGTCCCTTCAGTCCATTACTTAAGAACTGCACCTGCTGCCTAAAGACAGGCAGCCAGGGGCACCTCACACATAAGCAGCAGTCTCACAGTGGTTGGTTCTCTGATGTTTCTCACTGGGATTCCACAGACTTCATGTTGGAGTTCTTTCTCCTGCTTTTCTGGATCCACATATTTAATTTTTTCTCTTAGTGCATGATTTAGCGAATGTTCTTACTTTTCATAGGGCAGGTGTTAACAGTTATTGGAAAGATCTTGCAAATACTTATAAATCAATCGAATTTAAGCTCAGGGGATGTATAAAAGTTCATACCATTTTGCTTAACTTCTAAAATTCTACTGCTTTTTGATATTCTGAGGTCATGCTATGGGAAGAATCCCTCTGATAGTAAGTTTCAATTCCTTGCTTCTCAGAAGAGCAGAGGGATACCTAGATAGGTGAGTTTATTTGCAATTTTCACCATCTGTTGTAAACAAGGTTTTGCATAACAATGGGAAAAGCCTCAGAATATTTTACACATTTGCTCAATTGGTGCTTTTCCAGATCAAAAGGCTGGAAATAACTGGCCTTCCTGGTTTCCCAACAGAATGTCTGAAGAAGGTTTAACGAATGGGATAAGTCATAGAAGCAAGAACTCCAAAAAACCAAGGAGTCAATGTGGAGATCAGTAAATGGAGTTGCCTATGAAGGTCCAATTACTTTGTCTGATTGGATGGAGAATTGAGGCCAGGTTGTTTTCCGATTCTCCTGTCCACTTGTGCTCACTACCTGCACTGTTTGAGCAATTGCATTATCTTTTTTGTGACCCTCCACAAATCCATTTGGCCTCAGGATCTGACTGCTGCAATCGTCAGGTGTGCAAGAGTGACTAGGCCTCAGGCAGCAGATCCTGAGTGCTTTCCTCTGGATTGAACTGATGGCTTTTGGCAGCTCCTCGTCATAGTTTTTTGAGTAGTTTTCAAAATATCTTTGATGATCAGACATTTCACAACAATTTCAGAGGATTTAAATATGGTTTTAAAAATTAAAACAATTATAAAATGATAAAGAATGAAAACAGAAAATGCTAGTGACACTCAGCAGTCAGGTCTTGCAGTGTCCATGGAAAAAGAAACAAGAGTTCATGTATCAGGTCAAGGGCCCTCCATCAGATTTCCAGCATCTCCAGTTTCTTTGATTTTCATTTAAGAGCTAGAAGTTACTTAGTAACGTTAAGATTAAATAATAGAAAGAATCCCTCCTACAGTAAGTTCCTGTTTTTGGTTTCACACAGCCCTCCAGCCCTTCGTCTCAGGACGTTTACACTCTACCCTTAAGCTTGGTGCATAGCAGGAGGTCAGATGTGCTGGCAATCTGTCGGCACAGAAGTCCAAAACCAGCTAGCCCCCACACTGCAGCTCATCGGCAATTCTCAATGGAACTGCCTGCTTGAAGAGTAACAAGATCCTGCTCAGTACCTAACAATCCGCAGGCTTCTCAGTTCAGTTGCATTTTACCTCCTCGTTGCAAAGCCTGGGAATATTTTTGAGGTAATTTCTACTCCCCTGGTAATCACATTCACTTCCTGTCTGGATGAGATTACTAGCAATCAATCTGAAATTGCCAATACTCATTTCACAATGGCCCATTACATCCAGTAGAAAGTGGGTCTCCTCTCTGTACCACCTACAGGCGACCCCTGCATCACAGCCATTCGGGTTACAGAAATTCGCCTTCACAGAATTCACAAATCACCGCACAAAAATATTGTGAGACGGAATAAAATTTGCTCTCATTGAATTTATGTGGAAAAAATAGTAAATAAATCAACACAATTTTTTTCAGCTTGCGTTTCTTGACACCTATGCAGATGTCATGGCTTTGTTTTATGGAAAACGGTAATATGGCCTGTTTTCTCTGAACTCAACTCCTCCATAATATGGGGATTTCCTGTATTCACTGAAGCTAAGTGTTTGTATTCTGTATTACTTTTTTCATTATTCATAATTTTAAAAATGGAAATGAATAAAGGCACTAGAAAAATCAAACATTCTGGAAACTAAAAAAACAAGCAGTTACATTTATAATGCTCTTCTATTGATTCTTTCATAAAAATACTAGAAATTTAACATTTGCAATTAAACACTTTATTTTTCTGACAGCAAAATCGCAAAAGAACGTGGCAGGCCTGTGTCATTTTCTGGACCTAATCATTCAAACTGTGTAGGAGTTGGTAAGATATGTTTTCCTTTCTGGGTTGGATATTTATCAGTTAATCTCCCATTACTCACTGACTGATTAACCGGCTCAAGGATTAAAAATCACAGACACCACTCATGAAGTGCCTCAATGCATGAGAGAACCATCCCTGTCTAAACTCTACATAAATAAGGTGCTCAGTAATTTCTTGCTGTGTGGGTTTGAACTTGTTGATCGACAGTTTTTCAGCTATTCAATTTTTGCTAATATTTCCACCATGCCCTCACATTCCAGAAAAGTCAGATAATAGTCTTTATTCCCAGGGCAGCATTGCTTTCACTTCCACTCTGCTAACTTCATAGACCGAGGCATTAAAGATAAAATGGTGGAGCATTTCTCCCAAGATAATGAAGAGTAACACGGGCAGCCAACTGACGAGAAGTTACGTTGTGTAGAATATGCATAGCATTGGGGTGAGAAATTGTAAGCTAATCAGAAGGGAAAATAGAAGGCACTTAGAGGATGTTCAAAGGCACATTTTGTATATAATCTTGGTTATAATTTCAGTGTTCTTGGGATACCTCCTTACAAGCATATTTTGGAGGATCATTTATGTTGGACAAAAGATTTATGGTTGAACTCAATGAATTAAAAACTTTTCTTTATTTATAGTCAATAGTTCAAAAAGTTGGAGAGGTAAAGGAGCACCTTATCTAATGGGAAGAAGTAATGCCTTTTTGGATTTCCATTCAAAGACTGGAAATACAACTGAGCCTGCAAAAGGCTTCCTGCAGATCTAATGGAGCCACACAACAGTGATTATAGTGTTTGGTATACGCAATGAAATTTGCCTTAATTGGATCATTGTGGACAACTCAGACAACACACTTTAGAAAGGATGTAAATGTATTAAGAAGGGTGTAAGGGAGGTTTCACCATATTCCTTTTTTACCATCTCTTATCAACTTACCTTTCCACCTTCAAGGATTTATATACATGGACATTAAGATTGCACCGCATATCTGCAATTGAAAATTGGCCCATTTATAGTTTTCTAGTTTTCCACGTCAAAAGTGCATCACCCACCCTCTCCATGTTGAACGTTGTCTGCCATATTCCTGCATTTTCACCTGACAGTCTATAACCTGTCTCGTCACTATCTACTCTTCTGGCAAGTTCTCTACCATCCCAAATCTTTACAAGGCATGTAAGTCCAAGTCATGTTTCAAAGTTGTCAAGTGTAATGGATAAAAATCCAGCTCTTGGGGCACACCACTATAAACAACATGCCAGCTTGTAAATTATCCATTCATCACCATCCTCTCACAAAATCAATTTTCCATACATACCACCTCTTTGCTCTTAAATCCATGGGCTTCCAGCCTGTGTAACTGTCAAATAGCTTTTGAAACTCCATTTATGTAATATTTGCTTCACTACTTAGATTACCACTATTATCTCATCAAAAAATTCATTCGTTATTCTTGAAAGAGACTCCATGCTAACTGCCTTTCATTGTTTTATATATTCCTGATAATTCCTCTAAATATTTTCTCCACTGTTGAAGTTAGCTTCCTGCTTTATTCTTCCCCTTTCCTGAATAATGTTATAACATTAGCAATTATCCAGACCTGTATTACTGAAGATTGAAAGATTAGGATAAATCTCTGCTACTTTCAGCAACTAAGGATCAGTGACATACTCAAATTGGAAATGCTCGGGGAAGAGAATGGGGAAGGGGGTTGGCAATCAGTGACGTGGGCCCCCTACTGTGGCCCAAAAAATGTGTAATGTGGTTATGGGTGCAAGGCCCATATTCCCCGATAACATTAAGGTTTTGAATGGGTGCTGCTCCAAAATGGCAACAAATTCAAATTTGCCTGGATCAGGTGATGGACCAATTTTCAGAAATACTAATCTTTCTAGATCATTGGGCTTGTACCCCTTTCCTCGTTGCACTCAGCCACTGAGGGAATCAACTACTGAGGGTTGGATGTGGATCAGGATCCAGGAGCCTGTCATTTCCAAGGAGATATTACAGCTCTGAACAAAAAAAGTGAGAATAAGGTCAGTGCTATTCTCTAAATTGTTGTGTTTGCTTTAATGTTTCTGATTGTGTAAACATGTTTATAAATTTTGGGGTGAATTATTTCCTTTCATCTTAACACTTCAAATAATTTTTACAGAGACACAAGAGATTCTGCAGATGCTGGAATCTCGAGCCACACACAGAAAATGCTGGAGGAACTCAGCAGGTCAGGCAGCATCTATGACTGTTTATTTCCCTCCATAGATGCTGCTTGACCTGCTGAGTTCTTCCAGAATTTCGTGTGTGTTGCTGCAAATAATTTTTACAATTGTTTAATTGTTTGTTTGATTTATAACTGTTGTTTGATTTATAACTGTTTTAAAATGTTTTCAAAAGTCAGGGGTATTCTGATGCATTGAAAAACCTTGACAGCTTTGAATGATGGCAAAGGCGAGATGTGACTTTGTTGTCTGCCAAGTTTTTTTTACAGCTGCTCCTTGGGCAGAACTTGTTCTGACCTACCCATGTAACCACCTTATGCTGTGCAAGGCACTACTGTCATGCATGATCTCACGGAACCAAATCTGAGTGCTTTCAATAGCGAGTTCAAATTTCCAGATAGGAAGTACGCAGCCTCAGCTGCAAGTGCAGGCAGCAAGTCACTCTCAGCAACTTTCAGGCCTTTGTACTAGAAGCTATCCCCGGCCATGCAACTGCCCAAGGACCCTGGGTGAATTAACCATTTGTGGGCCTTCAAGGCAGTTCTCAAAATTAAATCTTTTGTGGGTGGAAGGGCACCCACAGACATATTTGTAAATGTTTTTAAATGTCACAATTTTTAAAAATGCTTATAAGTAGTAAATAAATCTATATACATTTTAAAACTCATTTTCAATTATTTAAAATTACAGAGGGTGAAGTAAACGTTCTGATTAAAAATACATCATAGATTCTAGTTTTACTAATGAAGCCACAGCAAATGACTACTCTTAAATACAGTATGTCAAGAGTGCCTCTTTAATGCAAAAATATCTTTTGTGACAAAACATTTCAAAGTGCTTCCCAACTGCACTGTTTATAGCAGGTCTAGTGGTAGCTAAATGCAAGTGAGTGGAAATTTAGAGGAAAAATGTCTAAAAGCTAAGTCAGTTTTGAGCCCAATCTGAGCTCAGATTTCTATTTGCACCCAAAGTGAAAAGTCTGGGCAGAGAGTTCATCATAAATATGCAAGGAGCAATGCACATTAACGATGCTTGTGGGTAAATCTCAGTGTTGATACTGCCAAATTAGTATAATTGCATATTACCTTTTTGTTGCCTACTTTCAGTCAAGAACTACCATTGAAATAATGCATAGAACAACGTACAATTATGCATTCTCAGCACAATATTTGTACCAAAGGAGATTTTACACCTATATCAACTAGGATTCAGCCTTTAATCTTTGTGTTAAGTATATTCCTTTTTAAAGTTGAAAGCAAAATAAAACCTAAAAGTATGCATTATCTGTATTTTGGAATTCTTTTAATTGAAAAATACAAATGTTCTACAATTTTCAATGCAATTATGACAGAAAATTGTAATGCAAATCTACCAATCATTCTCAGAAGGCTTTAAAAACTAGTACTATGTTACAGGTTTAGCTTTCTCTTTGCCCACATAGTTCATTGTTATGGCTGATTCTAAGGTCACAATCAGAGCTGACTCAGGAAGTTCTAGACATAACTGGTTCAGGGTCAAAGACGTTTGTCAGGCTTGAGCTCCAGCAAGGATCGAGTGTGGAAAACATAAGGGTGAGTGACATATTTTACCATACGTATATCTTTAAACAGTAGAAAATGAAATTTAACATCTTAACCTTACCATAATTTTGAGGTTGGTTGGCTGTGGCATTTCACAAAGAAAATGTATGTTGAAACAAAACTTCCATTGTCTCAGTTAGAGTGTATACCAATTAACTTATAATGAAGGATCAAGTTCTACATTAATTTAGTTTTCTAATAATTGCGCATTATAAACCACTATAAACAAAGCAAATACAACTTTCGGTTTTAGCCCTCTCTGATAAAGTTGACTATTCTGTGGATTCTAATCAGCTTCTGCCACAGTTGTAAGGTCATAATATAGCCATAACTATTTTTATCTCATACAAGCAAAAACTTTGTCAATACAATAAGTCCCTGGCAATGCTTTATGTACGTAGTAGTAATGATGAACTGTTTGTAGCTTCAGTGTGGCTTTCCCGCTGAAGGTTGGATCTCATACCCTCTCCGTTGTAAAGGACAATTACATTGCCCACTTCCAACTCTGCCTCTCCTTATCTGTTCCTGAGATTTTCATCTGTTTCTTTGTCATCCAGACTTACCTATTCCAATATTCAAAAAGCAAAAAACTGCAGATGCTGGAAACCTCAGTAGATAAAACACTGGAGATATTCAGCAAGTCCGGCAGAATATGTGAGGAGCATGTTTCAGGTCAATGACTTGAAGTCTGATGAAAGGTCATCAACTGAAAACATTAAGTCTGTTTCTCTCTCCACAGATGTTGCCTGACCTGCTGAGCATATCCAGCTTCTTTGTTTCAATGTTCTGGCTGACCTACAATCTTCTACCCTCTCAAATGTCATCCCTTACAAAACTGTATGACTCCAAGTAGCATGTAAGCATCACATACCCATCCTCAGTGACCTATTTTGGTTCACAGTCTACTGACAGCCCACCTTTGCATTTAAATCCTTCCCCACCTTGTCCTTTTATTTGTAACCTTCAAAAGTTTAATAAATAAAAGCTGAAAATTCTGGAAGTATTCGGTAGGTGAGGAAGCAACGATGGAGAGAGAAACAGTTAACATTTTAGGCCAATAACCTTGTTTCAAAAACCTACACTGCTTTGACGATTTATTTTGCATTTCCCACCCATCTCTTTCCCCTGCCATTGCCTGAGTCCCAACAAACCAAACCTCCAGTACCTCCCATAAACCTTTTCCCCTAGTTCTGAAATTCTCACAGTAAACTACTCTTTCTACCTGCAATTCTTGACTCTGCTTAATACCCATTTCCTTGGCTGCACTATTCATCACTTCTCCTGATATCCCTTTGTTTGACACTGCCATTTTTTTGTACTTAATCTGCTGTGGAAGTTCTTGATCTGTTAAACGAAGGTCATATTAATGAAGTGACAAACGATACATAAAAATTTGATAAAAACGGGAAAAGGGTCTTCAACTCTATCAAATGTGTCCTTTGTTCATAAATTAATTCTACAGAATGCTTCTCACCAAATCTCTCAATCCTTCCTTTAACTTGGAAATCCACTGAATAATCTTTTAAAACCATTTTATCTGTTTTCGTGACCTTTTCACATGTGTTTTCCAGGTATTATCCTTTTAGCCTTCCTTAAAGCAAAATGTTTTAATCTGTATTCAGTTGATCCAGATCAAAGTAATCCCTTATGACGTAAAGAAAATATTGTTAAGAAAGGTTACCAGTCACTTCAGGAGGAAGTCTAATAATATGCACCAGTTTTAACACAAAAAGCTGAAATGAAAGTGAAAGAGTACCATGGGCCATCTTCTGTACATCTATAAAACAAGCATTGATGAAGGATTATCATTGACTTTGGACGATTATTGAACCAGGAAATGACATGAGGTGCATTATGAAGTAGAGGTGATACTGATGCCCCAAACTTCAAGGCAACACTTAATTGAGTACAGTATCAAAGAATTTTCATAAAATTAAGGTCATTGAAGAGCAAGGAATGGAGGATCAAGAGCAAACTGACAATGACTTGAGTTATAACTGGCAAAAAGCATGACGTCCAATGTTGCCAAAAGTCTCACTGCAATGTCTCAGGACATCATTTAGATTTTCTCAAGGCAACATCAGTGACTTTCCCCCCTCCCCCATCATTAGGTCATGAAGGGACATGTTTGCTGATAATTCGATAGTGCTCTCTATTTTCAAATTCTCTGATAATGAAGCAGTCCATATCTGCATGCAGTAGTATGCTGGACAACAGCCCAACCTTAGGCTAAAAAGTGCCAGACATATTTGTGCTACATAGGTAGCAGCCAATGCCATCTTCAAAAGCAAAGTTCAATTAACATCATCACTGTATCTCCCTGTTCTGTCATCATTGATCAAATTTCACATGCTCAAATGGAATACATCTGTCTGGTATTCCAACATTTCAATTAAATGGATTTTTCCCATTAAAATAAATGACAGGAGAATTTCTCAAAAATATGTTTGTGAAGGGTTGTTGATTTTTGCACTCAATATGTAGGCAAAATGTAATCTGTTCTGGCAATAATAAATAACATTTTGTGGTAAATTGCTGCTTCATTTAATTAATTTGCGAATTGAAGGACCATTTAAAATCTCCAAAAGGTGTCATGTTGCTGACTAATGAATATTTCCTGAAAAGTCACAGATGCATAGCTTTGCATGTTTTATTATAGTCTGGGCTTTAAGTTCAACTACCAGATGCATACCTACAAACCTGCTCCATTTTGACCAGGTGAATTCACTTTGCTCAATAATGAAACTGATAAAGGAAAACCACTGCAGGTATGTAACTGCAGAAACTACCAAGACATACATTTATGTGTCAGATTTTACTAAATATAAAACATTAAAAATAAAGCAATAATTGAACATTGAAGAAATTAAGCATTAAGTGTGTAATTTTTCGAACCATATTTAACAAACCCCAATTTTTTCAAGTAATATCTATGGTGTGTTCATACATTTAGGATGGCTGACATAATGTAGCTTTTGGCTAGTTCACACTAACTTTTTTTTCATCTCCCTGAAAGCTGCAGCAATGTAATAACATTCTGCATGATCACCCATATGACATAGAATTCACTGTAAAACATCATGCAGTAGCAATTTAGCAATGGGCCTCCCACTGAGATTTTTGGAAGGGTTTCTTTTAAAAATTATTACTTATCTGTCATCATTCCATCAAATGTAATTCTGACTTTGTGCCAATAGTAACATGAGTTACTCAATAAAATTTATTTTGCAATTTTACCATAAATCTCAAAGAGCAATGTCAGAAAAAGTGCAGGGCACTAAATTTAACTAAACACCTATGAACAGTCACAAATGTAGCAAATGCATACCAAGCACTAATATGGCCGAGGCACTATTATTCTGTGCATTTCTAGAAATTTATCCCAAGTCAGCAGCACTAAGCTCTCTGTAATGGAACAGTTTTACATTTTATTCCTGTTCTTGGCCATGATCATGGTCTACTTTGATAAAATCCATGTATATATTTTAATATGCAAGATAACAAAATGCCAAATACAATCTTAGAATAACCAGAGCAATTAAAATAATGTGGAAATAATTGACCTTGTTCCTATAGCAAATAGATGTTGATTCTGGGGTTGCATTTTTAGCCCAGAAATGAATTAAATACATGCATTGACTCCTATGGTTAAGAAGCACACAGTGGAATGTTATATGAACACAATGACCCCTTATCCAGCAATATCATTGACTGTAATGCAAAGGCTTATTTTTGTAGAGTAACATTCTGGGCTTTGAAAGTGTGCTTTTTAAATGTTTGAAATGTTTCTATATTGAATCTGATTTTTTTCCAAGAGTTGAAAACTGAGCGCAGGTTAACATTCTCAAGAATTACTGCAGCAAAAAAAAATCATCTTGCATCATTCTGTTTCCACTTTAGCATTTGAATTTATAGAATTGTCAAAAGGAGTTTGTATGAGTAACTAGGAACAATAGCATGTTGTGGTATAAAGATCCAAAGTCAATTCAATTAATGTTATAGAAAATACAGAGTTATGGGGAAAGAGCAGTGAAATTGGATTAATTGGGTAGCTCTTTCACAAAGCACAATGGACTGAATGTCTCCCTGTGTGCTTCTATGATTTATGTAAACAGGAGTTTAAATTAGGCTATGAATACAAAACTATTGGAAACGTGAATAATATCATAAGCCTGCACAAAACTGGAATAGATCTTCTCCCAACGAATGATGAAAGTGATGAAAAGGGATAACAAGTTAGAAATCAAATTGAAGATCAAAGAAGAGAATGAGCAGGAATGATCATCCATTGTGGATTATTGTGGCAGCGTTTGGATGATGGAAATGTTATTTACAAAAGAATTTCAAGCAGAAAGTACATGGGACAAGATGTGGTTTTAGATAGATGTTACAGTGTTTGAGACTATATAAACTTCACTCAGCAGATTAAAGAACTTAATAGAGTTCATAAAATAGAATGGTTTCTGAAGGATTGCTGGATTTACATGCTGTGAAATAAACTTCACTGTGGCCTCGTTAAGTCAAATGGGGACCTGACTCCAGGGTCACTCTGTCATGTTTGCAATGAATCAGGAACTGCCTCAAGAAGTGACAGTATTACTGAGCTCTTTAGTCCTAAATAATCCTTCCTTTCAATTAATTCAGCAGAGAGAACCATATGAAAAGGCTGGAAAGATATTTCAGAGGCTGAATTGTTATCAGACTGTTCGTGATCTATTTAAGCTGCCAATAATGTAATTAAACAAACTATTTGCCCTTTCCAGATTACCAAAATGGATAAAAGTGCTGATCTCATTGACATCACTTGTGGCATCACATGGTAAGCATTTTTTTAATATATATAAATACCAATTTTCAATGTCACAATAAGGTTAAAATTGGGATCTAAGAACAACACCAGTTAAAGTAAGTGGAATGGTGTTTTTGTAACTGGCGTACATGATAACCATCTGATGTTAGTCCACAAACATCAAAGTTTGCAATGATGGGGTATAGACTCCAATCCCTTGCAACATTTGTGTTGGAACTTAAGATGCTTATTAAATATAGGTGACAATTGTTGTTAGGAATCATAGAATTATTGTAGAATAGAAGAAGGACAGTCAGTCCCATGAGTCTATGTATTTAACTAATATATTCTTATAACCATGTTTCAGGCCCCATGTTTTTTGCCTGGAAAGGGTTACACTTTGAATTTGCTTTGTAAATTGGAGGAAGTCATATTCAATGCCAAGGAAGTCGTCATTTAAATAGCCACCTGTCATTAATGAAAGAATATTTGAAAATATCACATTTTAAGATTTGTGATGGATATTACTTCAGTGCCATCTTTTATCACATTATTTGCAGAATTATATTCAAATGTTTGATTACTACATTTATAATTTTGTAAATGGACATTTAAGTGAGGATTCCTCTATTTTCATTTTATTTGGGGGATATGGATGATGATGAAAAAAATTGAAATCACGGAACTCGACTGCGTTAAAGGTAGACCACATCATGTATACCTTACCTGCTCCATCCCAGGTCAAGGTATAAATCCCTTGGAACATCAGAGGAAAGTAGTGAGCAAATGTATTAGCACCTAGAATTTGACTTCTAGCCAAACATCTAGCTGATAGTGCTTGTCACAGCCTAAACCTTTACAGCTTAAAAATTCAAAAACAGAAAGCTGTTCTGTTCTCCATTGTGTGATTGAATTCGATAATGATCCTGAATGCGATAATGACCATTTTCAGGTTATTTTGCATCACTCAGAAAATTCAACTGGGCACTTCCTTATAGGCTTCACCCAAATACAGAGCTAGTCATGCATGGGATGATGTCATTTCCCATACAACACCCCTTCTGTGAGAGAAATTAGATCAGGTTGTCCTAGGAGCATACTAAGTTTTAATACTTAGTCCCATAGATTAGTCTAGAGATTAGTCCCATACATACCTTTAACCATCCTGCTCCTCCCACCTCTATCAATGCACTAACATCCATTCCCATCCAATATTTTCCCCTCAAACCCCCGAATTCCTAAATGATTCCAATGTCCCTGACCTTGAAACATCTGAGCCTCTACCCCATCAGTGTTTCTGATGCCCAGAGGCTCAAGTCCATAACCTTAATCCCCGATTCTTGGGCATGTACATCTCCACCTTAATCCCTGAAAAGTCACCAACCTGAAACAATAAATCTTCTTCTTTCCCCATAGATGCTGCCTGATCTGCTGAGTATTTCCAGCACATTCTGAAGGTTGAGGATAGACGGAGAGAGGAGGTCAGATTTCCAGCAACTGCGTGTCTTGTTTTTGGATTATTGTTTCATTCACCACAGTTCTCTCTCTGAACTTCTGCTCCCCTCTCCTGTGGCATTTCCCATTGTTTCACTCATCTTGTTTACTTTCACTGGTTTCTGTTTCCCTTCTGTTTGTCATCAGGTATCTATCAAAATTTGTTTCTGCAATCACGTCTCTTTCCTTAATTATTGTTTCTACCTCCGCCAAATAAAAGAAAACAAAAATGATGGAAACACTCAACAGATCAAAAGCACCTGTGGACAGAGAAACAAAGTTATATTACGGGCCAAAGACTTTTTGTCTGACAAAGTGTCAATGATCTGAAACATTAACTTTTTTCACAGATGCCATCTGACCTGCTGAGTGTTTTTTTTGCATTTTCTGTTTCTATTTCAGATTTCTGTCATTTGCACTTTTTCTTATTTCCAATTTATTCCATGTGGATTTTAATTGAAATTCCACCCATTGCATTTTGGATCCATCCTTGATTGCAAATATCTCCAAGGTATTCAATGCTTCTTTAACCACCATTAGCACCTAATCATTCTCCTGAGCTCTTCTGCTGCTGCCTTCATCTCCACATCTCTTCCTTAGTCAGGGATCTTCATCACAGACATTGGGCTCATTCTCCACTTCAAAATCCACACTCCATCCAGACCCCTCCCTCTATCTCTCTTCTCTATCTTTTCATTCTAAACTCCTGGTATGACATCAACCTTCTCAATATTTCCACTCCAGCAATTCACTAACCTCTGAACTTGCAGCATTCCATTCACTAGCAACTGATGTCAATGTCATTATTAAACCGGCTGACAAGGGCAGTGCCATTGTTTGGTGTTCCAGCCACTACCTTGCAATGACTAAATGCCAGCTGAGACCTCTTTGTAAATCCCTCTCGACCGTGACCCAAGACAGAACATTAGGCCACTATTTTCCAGGTAGCCACTGACCTCATTTCCTCTGGAGATCCTCCCTCCACAACATTTAGCCTCACTGTCCTTCAATCACTCACAGTCCACATCCACCTCCTCCCCATGATCCACGAGGAAGACTGCCCCCAGTTGCCCATTGTTTTGGTCTGCTTATGTCCTACAGAACTCATTTCTTCCTGTCCTTACTCTATTCTTTCTCTCCAACCATTCTTTTCCCACAACATCCATGGGTGATCGCTTTGCAGAACACCTCCTTTCTGTTGCAGAAAGGGCAGCCCAGCACTTCTCGTTGCCTGTCAATTTACTTCTTAATTCCAATCCTTCTCTGATGTTGCTTTCTTCTGCCTCCTATCTTGTCTCAACAAATGCAAGGTCAAGGAACAGTGCCTCATTTCTCAAAATGCTACAGTATAGTCTCTGGACTTAGTATTGAGGTCAACAGTCTTACAAAATCATCAGCCTTATCCTTGTGTCTTATATTTGCACCATCCATTTGGTTTTTCTCTTTTTTCCTTCCATTTTATGCTGTTAACTTCAGATATCTATGTGCCTGCTCCAAGTTGAACTTCTTCTAGATCAACTTGTTTTATTCACTAAAAGTCTTTACTACCTTCTATCACCCCTGTTGTCATTTAATCTCCTCTGCCTTCCACTCGAAAACACATTCCCTTTTGTTCTTTGCTCCCCTCCATCTTTCTCTACAACTTAAAACCTGTTTTACCTCTGATTTTCCCCAGATATGATGAAAGGTCATCAACCTGAAACATTAACACTGTTCATTTCTGTTCAGATGCTGCCCGACTTGCTGACTACTTCCAGCATTCTCTGTTTTATTATAGTCAGTGTTAAGCCCATCTTCCACTCCTCCCTGTTGATTTGCTGTTTCCTCATACATTGTCTTTCATTATTTCACATTGTTTCAATTTATTTAACATTCAGTCACTTGCCTCTAAGTAGTACGTTACTTTAATTTTGAGCCCTTTAAGTTTAACTGTCTGCTGCTGTGGGATTTGACCTTGTGCAATTCGCTGAGTAATTTTAGCTTGAATCACTTAATCAACACATACGTAATACACGCATGTGGATATTCTTTATAAATGAGTTTACGACTTCAATACATGCCATTTGTTAGAATCATTCCCCGATGTGTATACATCAAAATTATTTGCTGTTTCACTTCTTTATAGACAGCCCTTAGTGGGACAGGGAATTCAATCAGGACTGAAATGTTGGTATCCTCTCTGTCTACTGGCTGCAGGCCTCCTCAAAGATATTAATTTTGTGGTTGAGGGTCAATTTAGTTCCAAATGATCAGCATCCTTGATGCAAGAATGCCCCAATTTAACAATAACTAGAATCAAATTAGAATTATCGCAGGATCTAGTGCAGTGGCTGGTGGCAAAAGTGCAAGTCTTGCAGTGGTTCAACTGAGGCTCTTCATCAATATAGTCTATATCAGACATCATTGGTGTGCTCAATGCTAACATTGAAGGCAAGATGTGTTTACATTTTCCTTCCTGCAGGATATGCAAAAATTCACCACATGACATAAAAATGATTAGTAAGTATATAGTAACATATTAAGTTGGAAGCAGTCATTTTGTCTTGGATTAATGTTGATTTTCAGAAACCATTTCACCCTGTTGATTAGAATATTAAAACTAGTTTGTCAAGAAACTACTGCCTAGAATTCAGATCTCATTAGTGTGTTTTTCTTCAGTGTTACTTGGACAATAACTGATTTTACTCAGAGTAAATCACATTTGCAATTATTTCCAGGTGAAGTTGCGCTAATTGAAAATTGTTCCGAGCACTTCTGGCTGTGATTTACGTGGCATGCTTGGTATTCCCTAGCGTCAGATGTCAATCATTGTGTAACAGAGATTTCAGCCTGTGCCAATATAAATTAGTGCTCAAAGGCCCAAACAATGAATGTCATGAAACAGCCTGGGACTATAGTATTGCTTACTTGTAATTTAGTGGGATATTAGAACTTAGCAGGACATGTTTGGTGATTGCAGACTTGTCAAACACCTCCTTAAGTTCATACGGAGTACTAAAGTACCATGGAGGTGCTTGTGCAGCATTTAGAGAGGGTCAGGGACAATGGGAGTGGAGCCAGGAGGAATAGAAATGTCTATCAGCAAAAACAGTATGCAGAGGGAGCCTTCAGAGACTCCACACTGCACGCCTTCACGGGCACAGTTTCTAAAGTTGTAGGAGAGAACTATGGCATTGTGTGGGTGACCTTCAGCAACACACTTATGCCTGGACAACCCTTTTTATGGAGGTAATTGTCTCAATAAGTCTCAGGTTCCTGATCTTTGGAACATTTCCAACAGCTGCTACTGATCTCTGCCTTCTTTCTCAGTTTCTTGCATGCTGTGCCATTAGAGAGGTGACAGAGGCTCTGTGTTCATGAAAGGTCAAATTCAGTTTTTGATTTTGGTGAGGGAAAACTGACAGCTGAGATAATGATATAAGCAAACATTTCTGGCTTCTTTCAAATGCAGACAGCCAGGTCTTCACCAAAAACCCACATCTCCACATTAACAGGAGGGCTTTTCACTCCCTCAATGCCAGGGCAATGCAGATCATGGGACTTTTATGATGGTCAGTGGCATCCCCAGCAGCTTTGTCTTCTGGCTGACTGAAGGAGAGAAGTGATGTCGGTACAGGCCAAAGGAATTCTTCAATAGAGAGATGGTTCTCCAAATCAGCCTGAAGAATTGTAGTATCCAAGTAACCATCTCCACATTCCATTCATTACCACCAGCACTATGTTCCAATAAAAAACCAGGAGCCATGTGATGCATCATATTCCTTCACAAGCTGCTTTCCAAGTCCATCTGCACTAAGTGTAACTCATCAATAAATGAATCCTTGATCTAATTATTTAAATGGATTGGTACAGTTTCTCCATAGTTTCTGATGAATGACATCCCATTTAAAAAAAAAACTCTGATCTCAAGTGGGAAAGCAAACTGTTCATGTGTACCATCTCTCTATACATGAGCAGCTAGCTGCATTCAGTGGACTCAGGGCTGATGATGATCCATCTCACTGGGAAGTTCCAAGCCACAGGACAAAGGAGCTGCTGGGAAACAGGGTATTGACTGTCATAAGTTCCCTACATCCACTGAATGCAGCTAGTTGCTTATGTGCAGAATCTCTTTGGTCCTGAAGAACTATGGCTTGTTCATGGGTAGGATCCCTGGATCCATTGACCCAACAACCTGCTTACAAGATGTAAAACTCTCTGTCAGGGCCTCAGTTATCTCCTTGCTTGATTCCCATAGTGTGCTGGAATAGATCTCAACTGGCCCTGGGGATTTGTCAATCCTTAAGTTTTCCATGACATCTAACACTTTCTCCTTCTGAATACTGACCGGCTGTAGACTATCAATGTACCTCTCCTTGAACTCAGTATCTTCCTTGTCCTTCTCCTTGGTGAATACAGGTGAGAAGTATTCATTCAGAACCTTGCCCACATCACCTGGCTGCACCCATATATTACCCCTATGGTCCCCAAGAGCGACCCACTCTTTCCTTCCTACTGTCTTGCTTCTAATATATTTATAGACTGCCTTGGAATTCTTCTTGATCTTACTTGCCAAGGATATTTTATGCCCCTCTTTGCTATCCTAATTCCTTTTTTCAGTTCTCTCGTACACCCTCTATATTCCTCAAGAAGCTCACTCAATCCCAGTTGCCTCTATCTTTCATGTGTTTCCCTTTCTTTTCCTGATCAAATTTTCAATATCTTTTGTCATCCAGGATTCCTTATTCTTGCCATTTGCCTTTTATCTTTACTGGAACAGACTAGCCTTGAATTCTTGATAACTCTCTTTTAAAAGTCTCTCACTTATCAGATAGTTCACCAGCAAGCAATTGCTCCCAACCTCCTCCTGCTAGGTCCTCTTTTCCGCTTTGAAATCAACCTCCTCCCCCCCCCCCTTCCCCCTCCCTCATTTAGGACCTTAACTTCAGAACCAACTTTATCCCTTTCCATAATCACCTTGAAATTAACAGGATTATGGTCACTGTTCCCAAAATGTTCTCCTACTTACATTTCCACCAGCAGCCCAGTTTCATTTCCTAGGATAAGGTTGAGTACTGCCCTGGACAGATTGTCTCAAAAACTATTTTGGATGCACTTAACAAATTCCACCCCATATAAGCCCCTTGCACTATGGCAATCCCAGTCAATATCGGGAAAGTTAAAATCATCCACGATTGTAACCTCTTTGCCCATACACCTTTCTGCGATTTGTTTACATATCTGTTCCTCTAATTCCCATTAACTATGGTATAACCCCAGCAAAGTGACTGTTCCTCTCTTAGTACTAAATTTTACCCACATGGCTTCATTGAACAATCCCTCTGGGATATCCTATCTAGGTATTGCCATAATGTTCTCCCTAATCAGTACTGCGACCCTCCACCCCCACATCCCCCTCCCTACCACCCATTTGTATCTCCCTCTGTCACACCTGAAAATACCCCAGAACATAAGCTGCAGTTGTGCCCTTCCCTCAACCATGTTCCCATGATTGCAATAATTCCAAATGCTGATCCATGCTTTATGTTCATCTGGCTTATCTGTGAGGCTCCTTGCATTAAAATAAATGCAGCTGAGCTTGCCAGCCATCCCATGCTCCTTGACCTGCCTCTGTCTGCTCTGCCTACTGGTCTTGTTTGATTTATTTATGTCAGTCACCCCACTTGCTGTCTTGCTACTATGCTTCCCATAACCCTGCGAGATTAGTTTAAACCCTCCTGAACAGTGTGAGCATACCTCCCTGTGAGGATATGGTCCCCTTCCAGTTTAGGTGCAATCTGTCCTTCTTGTACAGGTCCCTCCTGTCCAGAAGTGATCCCAAAGATCCAAGTACCTAAAATCATACCCCTGCATCAGCTTTTTAGCCACAGTTTTATCTGTCCAACCTTCCTATTTCTACCCTTGCTAGCACATGGCACGGGGAATAATACTGAGATTATGACCCCAGAGGTCCTGTAAGGACAAAACAGAAGAGAGCTGACCTTAGAAAATTGTCCAGAACATCTTTGCCCATGAAGAGGAACATTGTCTCCTCCAGCCTGGTGAAATTCTACACTTATGGTGGACCTTGCCAGTGTAGGTGGTGAATTCCTCACTGTTTTTCCTGAAGTTGATTTAATGAGGTCATTAAGTAACTTCTAATTATCTGACCTTTGGAGGCTTGACCTCATTGTGTGTGCGTGTGTGCGTGTGTGTCTGTCTGTGTGGTGGGTGGGGGGGAGGGTGTTGGTGAGGGGAGGGGAGGGGTTTCGTGAGGGGAGGGGAGGGGTTTCAGGGGTGGATGATGGAAGAAGAATGTCAATGCTAAGTCAGGGGATGTGGTAGGAAGGAGTAGAGTGCATGGAGTATGTGGATTGAGGAACTCTGTGTGTGTGTGTGTGTGTGTGTGTGTGTTTGTTTTTGTTTATCTGGATTAGAGTGTCTCCATGAGAGAACAATATTTGTAGTGGTGTGTGGCTTACACTGATATACGTTGTGGAGTCATAATATTTCTTTGGGCGCTGTTCCATTGTCTGGGCATTCTCACTCCTGGGGGGAGACCATTTGAACAATCTCCATCTACGCTCTCTCTATTGCTGTTCCTGACAATTCTCCTGACCACCATAGCACACAGAAGACTTCCTTCTTGACATGTAACTTACAAAGGGGCACTTCTATGTCCATCTCTGCTTATTGTGGAACTCTCTCCTTCTCTCCAATAGCATCTCTCTCTCTCCATGTGTGTTGCTGTTGTATGGCTGCCGTGAGGGTATACCTTTAAGTACTGAAGCCCTTTGATAATTACTGCTTGGCAAAGTATGGGCAGCCTCGTTGAATTTAGTGTGGTCATGTTAGGAACTGTGCAGGTCATACTTTAATACTTCCTTTTGTGTGTAAAATATCCAAACACTGTTGCAGACTTGTTTTTGACCAAATAATTTGAAAGGTGCCTGTTTTGGTGCTCATGCTAAACACAATTATGTTAATGCACCAAAATAAGTACAATTCAATGTCCAAGCACATCACCTTTCAAGTTAAAACCTAGCAGTAACAAATAATTGTAACAATTTGTTGACTATTCCTTTCTATAAATATTTGAAATAATTATTTTTGAAGTGGTTATGATAAATTTAGATGGAGTGACAGGATCAGAACAGAATGACTGTAGGTACCTAATGTACTCCCATTTGATTATTGTGCATGAAATATTTCAATTATTCTAAATAAGGTGAAGATTCTAGGGCAAATAGGGATGAATTTTTTCTTGTACTTAGATCAGTCATTAGAATGAGATGTTACCTACCATTTCTAATTCAAGCCATTTTATGTATTATAATTCAAGCAGTTATATATTTTATTGCTCAGGATCAATGCCTGTTATTATTGTGAACTAAAGTTTAACATTATTGTGTCCTTTTGAAAGTATTATAGAAGTATTTCTGTGTTGTATGCCCTCAAGACTTTTTTGTGTAATTTAATTAACGTGCTTCTTGTGACTGGCAAAACCTGTTGGGATTTGTTGCAAACATTACTGCAGATCAATTCACTTGTGATATTTTCTCATCGTATCTGGAACTTGTCTTAACAATTTATATTGACAAAAATAACTTCAGTTTTGCAAAGACTTGGTCTCCACAACTATAAAGCACTAATTGAGACAAACTAAAGTCAGACATCGATGAAAGTTAGCTATTCAGAATACTAAATTAGCAGGTTAAGCCAAGCTGTGAAAAGACCGAGCTAAAACACTCTTCCTGCATGGGGTCATTTTAGTGAAAATAACACTGATTTGAAATGTGTCAATAAACTAGAGGTGCCAAGTGCCATAATTACATTGGCTTTCTGTCAAGAGTGATGCAAGGCTTTGGACAAACTGAGGGAGGACAGGTTTTCATGCCTGCATTTTACTCATGTCCCAGAGCTGTAATAACCAGATGCTCGTGTCATTGGGCGGAAAAACAGCACTGAAATGTACACAGATAAAGTTAGAGTATAAGATTTATAAGCATTTTTAACACATTTTGTAACACTGCAGCTGTTTTACCTCAATACTTTTGACAGGGTATAAATGATTGATTATGGCTCTTTTCTTTTCAAGAGAAATGTGGAACATTTCTGATATATAACATAAATGGTGAACAGGCAGTGTTTTACAAAAGTGCTTAATATGGATTAGACTCTCATGAACAATGAGCTGATGGCTGATGACATATAATGGAGAACAAGATAGCAAACATATGAAATGCCCAACTGGGGAAATTGTGAGGGCATGTTGACAAACTGCATGTAAAAAAAAATTACATAGGTGTACAACACAGAAACAAGCTATTCTATCCAACAGGTTTTTGCTGGCATTTATGCTCCATGAAACCTTGTTTCCATCCTACTTCATCTAACTTTATCAATGTAACATAATATTCCTTTCTTCTTCATATACATACCTAGTTGTCCCTTAAACATTTTTTCCTATCCACCTCAAATAATCTATCTGATCGTTGTATGAAGAAAATCTTTATCATGAAATGTCTGAGGAAGATATGGAATAAACTACCTGATCATTCAATGGATACATATTCAATTGTAGCCTTCTAAGTGGAAATTGATAAACACATGAAGGTGAAAACATTGCAGGTATACTGAATGGTGGACATGTAGGAACGAACTAACTAGATTGTTCTACAAAAGAATTAACTCCAACTCAATGTGCTGAAGAGCATCCTTCTGCCCTGTACTATGATTCATTACCCAAAGTAATTAGAATAAGTTTCACATTCCAACTGCCTTCTGAGTGAAGATGTTTCCCCATTTCCCAAGTGAATTTATGAGTAACGATCTTGTGTTGATGACTCCTGAGTTTGGATCGTCACACAAGCTGTAACATCCTCTCCTTGACTAATGCCTTGAATAGGTCACCCCTGAGTCTAGTGAATTCTAAAGAGGAAAGTCCCAGTCTTTTTAGCTTCTCAGTTCTGGTCCTGGTATTGTCAATCTTTTCTCCTCCTAGATCCTCTTTAAAATTTACCACTTTAACATTTGTCCCCATGTCAAATATTATACCAAAACACTCCTGTGAAATGCCTTGGATTGTTATACTATATTAAAGATGCCAGATAAATATTGTTGTTGTTGCTATTGTTGCTGATGTCCATGCAAGACTCTCTTTTACACTTACTCTGGATTTACAACATATATTCCTGGATGCTTCACCTGCTCCAGTATGTGTACAAAATGAACAAAAGAATGCAAGAAAATAGTACCTCAAAATAGGACCTATGCCCCTCAAGCCTGCTCCACCATTCAGTGATTGATCTATGCTAATCTCAACTCCTCTTCTGTACCAATTACCCATAGCCTTCAGTTCCTTAATCTTTCAAATATTTGTCTATCTCCACCTTAAACATTTCTAATAGTCTGGCCTCCATCGCCCTCTGGGGCAGAGAATTCCAGCAATTCATTGTCCTCTGAGAAATTTCTATCCACTTCAGTTTTAAATGACTGGCCCCTGATCTTGTAATTAAGATAAGATACCTTTATTAGTCACATGTACATCGAAACACACAGTGAAATACATCTTTTTGCGTAGTGTTCTGGGGGCAGCCCGCAAGTGTCGCCACGCTTCCGGTGCCAACATAGCATGCCCACAACTTCCTAACCTGTACGTCTTTGGAATGTGGGAGGAAACCGGAGCACCCAGAGGAAACCCACGCAGACACGGGGAGAACATACAAACTCCTTACAGACAGTGGTCGGATTTGAACCCAGGTCGCTGGCACTGTAAAGCGTTACGCTAACCACTACACTACCGTGCCATGGCTGGAGGGCTTAATGACTCCAACAATAAGGGGAATTGAACCCTTGCTGAGGAATGACCAAGAAAGAGGAGGCTAAGTTGAAAATGAATCAATGTGTATAAAATGAGCGGCCAAGAAAATAATATGAGGAAAGATCTCCTTTCTTTTGCAGAGGAGGCAAAAATGAAGGGATATTGAAGGGAAGATGACAAAAAAGAATTTTCACGAAGAAGGTGGTAGGAATCTGGCACCCGCTGTCTGAGGGAATTTTTTGAATATTAGAAATATTTTCAGAAATTCTCATTACATTTCTAAAGTACTTAGATCTGAACTTGAATAGACTTGACTTGTGGGGCTATGGACCAAGTGTGGGAATAGAATGAGTAGCTTTTTCCGCTTGAATGGACACAATGGGCCAAATGGCCAGCTTTCCAAGATTCTATTTTGAAGGAATTACCATTTGGTAATCCAAAGTACAGTTCTGTGCTGTTAAGTGGCTTGTTGAGGTCAGGATTAGCTATCTTGGTAGATATACCAACATTACATTTCACCAGAATAAACCGGAAAAAAAAACTATTGGAATTAAGACTGATAGTATTATTGTGTCATTAGTCATCATTTGGCTAAGTCTGCCTGGAGCTTCTTTCTGCCATTTGCACTACCAGTGGAATTACTGAGTTCAAAGATGAGGCTCACTGGGTTCCACTCCAAATTTCAACGTTGACATTTCAAAAGACCCTCCATATGTAGTAATTATAAGACCTAAGTTCCAAGATCAGGGTGTTTTTTTAAATGGTTCTGAATTAACCTAAATCAGATGACTATCTTGTACTCATCATTAATGCCTGTTGATATCCTACAATATATGACTTCTTCTCAAATATGCTGGTATATGGTTTGATTTAGTTTAATATTCTTCACATCAATTAAACATCTTTCATTAGAGGCATTGCCTGCTTTCAGTTAATTTTGATTCGCCAACGACTGTGCGATTTAATAACAATGAATACTATTTAGTAAATGCAAGTGGCTGGGTTTTGTTAGAGGTGTTTGGGTTATTTACCACTCATTATGCTAATTGAGGCTTCCATCAACAAACTGAGGGGAGCCTGACACTTACTCTGCCATTCCCACTTTCAGTACTCTGTCTGAGTTACATTCAGATGGGGTTGGGGATTGGAGAATGCAAACTGGGCAGGAAGTGATTAATCCAGTAGATGTGGTGTACATGGATTTTAGTAAGGCGTAAACCTCATGGAAGGTTCATTCAGAAAGTCAGGAGGCATGGGATCCAGGGAAACTTGGCTGTGTGGATTCAGAATTGGCTCGCCCGTAGAAGACAGAGGATGGTTATTATGGAGTATATTCTGACTGGAGGTCGGTGACCAGTGGTGTTCCGTAGGAATCTGTTCTGGGATCCCTGCTCTTTGTGGTTTTTATAAATGACTTGGATGAGGATGTGGAAGGGTGGGTTAGTAAGTTTGCAGATGACACAAAGGTCAATGGTGTTGTGGATAGTGTAGAAGGTTGCTGTAGGTTACAACAGGACATTGATAGAATGCAGACCTGGGAAGTGGCAGATGGAGTTCAACCCGGAAATGTGTGAAGTGATACACTTTGGAAGATCAAATTTGATAGCAGAATACAAGGTTAATGGCAGGACTCTTAGCAGTATGGAGGAACAGAGGGATCTTGGGGTCCACGTCCATAGATCCCTCAAGGTTGCTGCGCAGGTTGATAGGATTGTTAAGAAGGCTTTCTTAATTTAAGAAGTGTGTTGGCCTTCATTAGTCGGGGTATTGAGTTCAAGAGCCACGAGGTAATGTTGCAGCTCTATAAAACTCTGGTGAGACCACACTTGGAGTACTGTGTTCAATTCTGGTCTCCTCATTATAGGAAGTATGTGGAAGTTTTGAAGAGGGTACAGAGGAGATTTACCAGGATGTTTCCTGGATTGGAGAGCATGTCTTATGAGGATGGGTTGAGTGAGCTAGGGCTTCTCTCTTTGGAGCGAAGAAGGATGAGAGGTGACTTGATAAAGGTGTACAAGATGATAAGAGGCATAGATCGAGTGGACAGTCAGAAACTTTCTCCCAGGGCAAAAATGGCTAACACGAGGGGGCATAATTTTTAAGTGATTGGAGGGAGATATCAGAGGTAAGTTTTTTCACACAGAGTGGTGGGTGCCGGCAGAGGGTGTGGGGGCAGATACATTAGGGACATTTAAGAGACTCCTAGACAGCCACATGAATGATAGAAAAATGGAGGGCTATATGGGAGGGAAGTCTTAGCGCAGGATAAAATGTCAGTGCAACATCGTGGGCCGAAGGGCCTGTACTGTGCTGTAATGTTCTATGTTCTATGTTTAGTGCATTCTTTGAACTTGTGCAGAAATTCTGGCAAAGGCTCAAGAGCACCTGTAAGGATTGAGCACAGCTTCATGGGTATCAGTGATAGGGAGCAAGAAATGTGCACTTGGTAGAAAAATCAAAGCGGAGGACTGAGTTAATGGACTAGCCAAACATACCTGATATCCTGCTCTACCCCTGAATTCATCACTGAGTCCAGGGAAATTCCAAATCACTCTGAGTTGAGAGGATAGATACGCATGCTGGCCTATCTGGAGTAGCCCCTGTTCATTTCAATGCGATGGACCAATCTGGATTAGAAGGTAAATGCTTTTTCCCCTAAGTTATGTTAATATTAATGTTTTAATTCATTTTCAAGAGACAAAAGTGTTGCTAAATAAATGTATCATGTTTTAGAGAAATTCTTCTTGTATTTATTTGAGTTTTCCATATCAATTTAAGCTATTTTTAAATGTCTCTGATCATTTGAGATACTTGGAAACAGTTGAAAGGGTTTCTGACAGCACAAGCTATCATAAGGCCATCAGGATGGTCCTTGTGGCAGTGCCTCAAGTTCCACCAGCCCGTGGCTTAGTCATCGCTCATTTGCCACTCTGCTTCGTGGGATGGGCAGTGATGCATTAAGTTCACTTGGAAGGCTGGTACAGTTGCAGAGATAGCAATGGAAGGTGGGGGCGATGGGGGAAGGGGTGAACTCAAGGCACAGGTTGGGTCAAGCAAGAACCAGCCCAATGTAACATTTTTCAACAGTTGTATTAGGAACAGAAACTGATCAGGAGAAAAATAGACCTTTTAAAAATAGAAAATAGTAAGGAATAATGGAAATATCAAACATATTACTTAGCTTTGGCATTTACATTAGAGGAAAAGCTTGGCATTCCAGATGTTCTTTGGAAATTAAAACTGCATCAGGGATAGGAACTCACCAAAATTTAACATACCTAAAATAAAAGTAATAGATAAAACTTCAGACATGAGAAGGATAAACATTACAGAACTGAATGACTTCCATCTTGTGGTTTTAAAGGAAATTTATACAAAATTTGCTGATGTCATAAGAATTTTGGAAAATTCTTGTTTAGGAATTGTTCCTTCAGATTGAAAAAGCTTCCATGTCATTCCACTACTTAATGAAGGTAGGAGAAATACAGATGAGTTAGCCTAAAATCTGTTGGTAAATTACAGGAGTCTATACTTAAAGAAAAGGAAATTGACTCTCGGAAAATTTTAGCTGGTCAATAAGATATCATAAATAGATTAGGTTACGCCTGGGCAACCTGAGTTTTTTGAGAAGATGGATAAGGCAATGGACAGGGAAATATCTTTATATGGACTTCAAAAGACAATTGAGATCAAAACTATCAGCTAAAATGGGATTGAAGGCAAATTATTGACCTGGCTGGGTGGTTGGTTGAGCAACAGGAATCAGAGAGAGGGGCTAATGAAGAGGTACTTAAATTGGCAGGATGTGACTTCTGGGGACCTGCAAGGATCTGTGTTGAGGCTATAACTACTTACCAAATCTGTAAATGACTTGGATGGTAAGCGGCATTGTTGGAGGGAGCACTGTCGATGGAAGTTTAAAATTGATAGATTAAACAAATGGGCAAAATTGTAGCCAATGGACTTTAATGTAGAGAAAAGTAAGTTCACCCTCCTTGGAATGATAAAGAGTAAAATAGTTTATTTTGTTAGGAAGAAAAGAGGTCCAAAGATGCTTGTGGTCTCACGTACATAGATCATTAAAATCTAATGGACGGGGGCAGAAAGCAATCAAAAAGGCCTTCATGTCTGTCAGCGTAGGGCTGTAAGTGATAGGAGTGATGGCGTAGTTAGATTCCACCTGGAATATTGTGGACACCTCTGGACATCACATCTTGGGAAAGATACATTGGCCTTGGGGAGAGTTCAGCAAACATTTACCGCAATGATAACTGGACCCCAAAGTTCATGAAGAAAGGACACATATGTATTGTATTTCAAGGAATTTAAGAGGTTAAGGACTAATTTTATGGAAGTTATGAACATATTAAGAAGTAGATAGTGAGAAACTATTCCCACAGGATGGGGAGTCTGGGACTAGGGCACTGTCTAAAAATTAGATCCAGGCTTTTTATGTGTGAGATAAGGAAACAGGGGGCAGGAGAATTTGAGACCCTCTTCCAAAAACAGCAATTGATGCAAGGTCAGTTGTTAATTTTAAATTTGAGATTGATAGATTATTGTTAAAAATAGATATTAAGGGATGTGGAGAAAAGACAAGTATATGGAATAAGGTCACAGATCAGCCATGACCTTATTCAACGCAAAACAGGTTCAAGAGAAAAAATAGGCTATTCATGTTACTATATTCTTTTATTTCTATACACATGCTCAGCTGTGAAATAATTTGTGCATATGATACACAAAATATACACACATATATATTTTATACAATGGGCCACATAATCTGTAAAGAATTATGTGGTATTCTGAGGAAAGTTTTAATAAGAGGGCTCCAAGAGATTATTAATGTTGCACAGTTTGATTTGGAACAGACTTTGGAGTTGAAAAAGGCATTATGCATATGTTTTTAGAATGAATGTTTCCCCTGTGACAGAAGAGGACATCTGGAGTGTGATGCAGTGTAAGCATGTAGCTGATAGGACTAAATAGGTAGAGTGTTTAGCAAATGACATTAAGAATGAAGTCACAACTGAATATAAGTAGCCGTGTACTAATGGAAATACAGCAATAAGTTGGGAATGAGTTTCTTGCAAAGTTTCTGAAAATATTTTTATTCTGACAAGCTGCTGCGTAAACCTAGCTGGAGATATACGGGAGTGAAATACTTAAAGTGGCTGCAAAGAATGAGGTACTGTATCAGATCCAATTTTTTCATTTCTCTCTTTGTCTTTAAGTGGATGTCCTTTTAATCTCAATTTGAAGTTTTTTGGATGCAAGTTCGAGAGTCCTTATATCATACTTCCTCCACATTAGTTTTCATTCTGAATTAAAAGCATGTAAAAAAGGAAATAACTGAAGTGGAAGCTTTGTAGGAATTGTACCCATGTAGCTCTTTTTAATTTTGCATAGATTCTTTGATTTGACTTCAGTTTGATGAGTAAATTTGGGCCAGATGTTGTGGACTGGTCCCCTTGCCTGGAATCATTACCTGCTGTCTTCCCATGCCTGTGCTTGTCTCATCCTGATGGGCCAAAGCATTATGGATTCCAATGGCATGATGAAAGGACATCCACTAATGCAATAAGAAAAACCCACACACTTACAGCCCTGACTTTGCCCTTGTCCCCAATATTTCAACACAGTTAAAATTGAAATAAAGTACTTTAAAATACTTTAAAATGTAGTAAAAATTAAAACATTAACCAAAATCACCTATAAATATTTAGAAGTGTTAAAGTAATTTTCAAAAGTAAAACCTTTTTTTGCCTTCACAGCCTTCCAATCCCCATTGAACTCAGTGGGAACTGCTCAGCGAGACAATTCCTCAGTGTAATGCTGGGAAATCTCAGCAAGACGAGACTCCCAGTTGGACTCCATGGGGAGTCCAGCGACGGAGAAGACTGACAGGTTTACTACTGCAAATCTGTCAGCAAGTTTGAGACTTCCATGTTTCAGAGCACATCTGTACAAGTCCAGGATTTAGCGCCTGAACCACCAATGTTAGCCAGTGAGAACAGGCCCATTAATAGAAACAAAACATCTCTATCAGACTGCAAGATCTTGGAGGGAGGTACTCCACAATTTTCATTTATTAGATTGATGCTGAGTCTGTTTACTTTCAGTAAAAAATGGTGGTTGTGAGAAAAAACAGGTGGATAGAAACTTCAAGAAAAATAATCAAAGGAACTAGTGCACTGCAGTACTTCTGAAGTCAATGGAAATCTGGTATTTTTTAGAGCACTTGGCAGCCCCACAATATGAGGTTTTTGCCAAGTGGGAAATGGAAAACCTCTCTCATAATGTGACCTGTATTAAAATGGATCCTTCTTTAATCCCACTTACCCATTACATAGTCTTAAGGATGATACTGAAGGGTCAGAGCCCAGCTCTAAATTTGCAAATAAATGCAATGAAGACAGAACTGATTTGAGAATGGAGTAAAATGCTATACATTGCGCCTTTAGTACAAGCAACCAAGGTCAAATTTCTAACCCTGTAATTTTTGTCTCTTGTCACAAAAAAGGCAGAATCTTTCTTTTCTCTGTTGTCAGTGACATTTGAAGAAAAAAATCCCACTGTAGAGCATTATTGGGCCGAATCATACACGTTCCTACCATGGACTGCGCTCACCATGCAGCCACACTAATGTTTATCAGCCATGTGGTTGTTAACAGCCTTGAGGCCTCTTCCTGTGAGGACATAGAGCTGTAATTGGTGATCAGGCCTCTCGGCATCACATTCTGAAGCACTGTCCCAGCACAGTGGCCTGACTGCCATTGGCATCTCATGCTGTCAACTACTTAGAATGTCTCTGATAATCAGAAATATTTCAACATATTTTAATTGATTTAAGTAACTTAAAAATGGAATGGGCATCGCTAGGTGTGCCAAATTTTGCTGGTGTAAAGCTGTGATTTCACTGGTGATTTCAGGGATGGAATGATAGCTGAGATGTACCTTTATCAGACCTCCAATGCATATGTCCGTCCAGACTGCAGTGCGCAGAAGTGTGGAACGCACTAACCCTTGCACTGCAGCTAGCCATTTGTGCTCGACAGAACAGTCAGCATAGCAGCCGTGTGACCCAGTCCATTATGTCTCAATTAGAGTGAACATAGAAAGGCTGTTTGCCTACTCATGCACTAATTGATACAACACTTCCCATTACTTTGTTTGTTGCTCCTTTACTCCCATGAGAATCAATCTCTCCAAAGATACTAAAATAAAACCGAAGGTGCTGGAAATACTCAGCAGACTGGGCAGCATCTGTGGATGGAGGAACAGAGTTAATGCTTCAAGTGGATGACTTGTTAAACATGCTCCCATATTAACAGGCAGGAAATATTTTTCATGTCAGATTATGCTACTAAATCTATGTTTGTGCCAGGAAATTCTTTCCACATTCAGTAGTTCCAATTGATATGTATGTCAATAGGAAACATCAGTGAAGGTTCAAAAATTTAAAAGTGGCAGTAATAATACAGCAGAGAATGTGAATAGTTCAGCATCAGACACTACAAAAGAAGGACGAATATCACATTGACATCCTGACAGCTTCTCCAGAAATTCACTCCTCAGGAGAGTAATTGGTGTTGGAATATACCATAATGAACCCAATCCTTTTATCTTTTCCTGTTTCACCCAAATGATGCCCTGATTAGCTGGAGCAGCTAGAGGATACCCATACGATCACAGGGAGAATGTGCAAATTCCACACAGACAATACAAGAGATCACGATTAAACCTGAACCACTCAGCAGTTCTACTCTCTGTGCTACTGTGTCTCCCCTAATTGCATCACTGTGCCGCCCTTACTGATTACTGATAAATACTGATTTTGCAGTAAGATCAGTGTTCACCTTACATTATTGCTAAGTACCTGCATGCAGTGATAGCCCCCAATGTGTGCTTATCACAACCTCCAGTTGCCACTGCTATTTATTAAATGCAAACTGGAGGTTAAGAAGTTCATAGTCTGAGGCAATTCAAATGCTGTGGATTTCAAACCATTTCTTATAAGTTCCAATATCAACAACAACTTGTATCTGTTTAATATCTTTAACATACCAACATTTTCCAAGGTGCTTCACAGAAATTTTAATCAAACAAAATTTCACACTGGGGGCAAAAGGAAATATTAGGGCAGGTCACTGAAAGATTGGTCTGAGAATTGGGACTTATGGAGAGTTTTCAAGGGGGAAAGTAGTAGAGAGGTAAAGAGGTATAGTGGCAGAATTTTCAAGCTTAGACCCTTGAAAGTTGAAAGAATAACTTCCAATGTTGGAATGATGAAATTTGGGTATGGCAAAAGGCCAGAAATGGAGAACCAAATATATCTCAGGGGATTATAGTAATGAGGAAATTACAGAGATGGTGAAGTGTGAGACCATGGGGTGATTTGAAAACAAGTATGAGAATTTTAAAATTAAAGTTTTGCCTTACTGGGAGACCATATAGGTCAGCAAGCATGAAAGTGAAAGGTGAATTTGGTGTCATATGGATGTAGAAAGTAGAGTTTTGAAAAAACCTGGCCTGGATATTCTGTGTTAGAAAAACATCATGAAGCAAGCACCGTATTAGCAATGCTAACACTGTATCATGACCAAGCAAATAAGCAAGGCCAACAATTACTTTGTGAGATGGTCTACTGATACAAAATTCTATTGTACACAAAGCTAAATGTACCAAGGACAACAGAAGAGGTCTTCCACATTTAATGTGACTCATGGCCTTGCCTTCACATTCTCTGCCTCTGCATGGGGTGGGAAGTAGGAAATGAAAGGTCATCAGTACCTGAGGTCAAAATGCAGTGAGGACGTAGGGTGACTAAGTTCTGGCCAGGCTTGGGCATGGTATGGGATGTCCCAGGGAAAGCCAGAGTGGAGGCTACATTAAAGGAAGCCAATGACAATCACCAGACTCTACAAGTTGGCACCTGCTGAGGCAGACCAATTTCACACGTGCCAAAGGATCTTCTTTCCAGTGTTATGGAAGCATGCTTCAGCATGGTGTCCGACACCACTCATAGGCAAGGCATGCATGATTGAATTCCTGGAAGGGCTGTCCAAACAAACATTTGGTCATTGGCCATTGGCCACCCTCTGTATGTACAGCCACCATGGTGTGTTGGTACATTAAGATGTATGGAAAAGGGAAGAGTGTCCCACTGCATGGAGTTTCAGTTTTATAATAAAATGTTACCATGGAGGTCACATAAATGTAATACTATGCAATGTAATACTAGGATTTATAGGTCCTCCAGTTTACACAAGGTAGAATGAAAAAGCTGTCTCAATGTGCATAGCAGTCATCAAGTCTATTAGTAACGGGTATGGATGAGAGTTTCAGGAACAAGCTAGTTGCAGTAGGCGAAGAGTCAATATGGTATTACGGAAATAGTAGTAGACAGCTTTCAGTGATATTGTAGATATGAACCGAGATGAAACTAGGGTCCAAAACACACCAAAGTGCCAAACAGTCTCATTTAGTTTCAGGTAGTTTGTCAGGGAGAGGAATGGAGTGGGAATGGAGCTCAGAAATGGAGGTGGTGGTGGCAACAGATTCCCTAACTTGGCTAGAGGAAATTTCTGCTTAGCCAGCACTGGATGTCTGATAGGATGTGTGACAATTTAGAAGCAGTGGAGAAGTCCAGAATGGTGTTCATGAGATAGAGAGGGGTGCCATCTGCACACATATGGAAAATAAGTTTGAAATGATGTGACTAAGTAGCAGCATTAAGTAAGACTCAAAAGGAGGCCAAGAACTGATCCTATGGGATATCAGAGGCAATTGTGTTGGAGCAGGAAGATAAGCTGCTGCCTTCCAATGATGTGAAAGCACTGACATTGTCACTGTAATTGCCATTATTCTGTAAACCAGACTCTCACGTGTATGGTATATAATTAGTAAAGATTCAGAAAAAAAATTATTATTTTATAAAGCTTAGTTTTCATGATTACTACAATAAACCTTTTGTACCATGGTGCCTGGAGGTCCGCTCTGTGATAATACACATGAAAGATTCAACTTCCTGTCTTTCAAATGCAAGCCACAAAGAGAGGAGGACAAGGTAAGGAAGTGGAGATTTAGGGAGAGAATTCCAAAGCAGGTGTTTGGCAGCTGCAAACATGGAGTGATTAAAATCACAACTATGCAATTGGCCAGAGTTAGAGGAACACGGAGATCAGAAGTCTTGTAGGAGGAATGGTTGCAGAGATGGGGCAGGAAGTGGGGACGAGGGGGAAAGACTGAGGAAAGTGTGAGGCCACAGGGGCTTTCGAAAACAAGAATGAAGATTTTGCAACTGGAACAGACAAATTTTGGGCAGCAAGCAAAGATGTAATAGGTGGATGAGACATAGAGTGATATAAAACATGGGCAGCAGAGTTCTGGATGTGGGAGGATAGAATGAGGGAGGGTGACAAGTTGAACATTGGAATTGCCACATCTGGAAAGGTGGTGACACAAAGGCTGTTACCAGACTAGTAATCCAGAGACCTGGACCAACAGTCCAGAGACCATCAAATCTCACTTTGGATCTGAGATTAGCTCTATCTGCAATATCTTATTAGTTTTGTTTTAACATAATTTTTTCCTTACTGTTTCTCACACTAAGCAATTTAACACTGGAAACTGGAATATCCTCCACTTCACACCAGCAATGGCAGCCCCAAGCATATCAGAATATCACAGTAACACAACTGGAAATACTCCCTATTGCACTGCCCCAATAATGTGCCTCAGCCCCACCCGTGATGTACCCATCTGACATATCAGAGGCGGTTCTGCATCGTACACCATGATCCTTTGAATCTGAACTGACACTGCCAAAACTCATTTCACACAGAGGAGATTTGCATCCTGTCCATTTGAACCAGGTTTAAACCTTGAACTGAGAGCTGATTGACCAGTGATTGATACATTACATTATTTAGTTTCCCATTGAGGATTTTATGGAGAATCAGGCTGAATAAGATGTAGAAAAATCATTAGGACATCATTTGCAAGTTTAGTTGGTTGTTTTTGATTTTTCTAGTACAATTTAAATAAAAAAGCAGAAACCTGGGATGTCTGACATCTGATGAATGGTGCAGCTGTTGTTTCAGTGTAAGGAGTTTTCACAAAGGAGGTGAGCCATCAATCTGTGTTTCATCATGTCTATGATCTTATCAATCAATTCAATTTTGAGGAACTGTGTTGAAAGTTGAATAAATGATAAACGTTTCCACTAATATTGATTAGATCTGCTTATTTCTAACAAAATTAAAGTAGAGAAGAGATTAAAATCTCTCTAGCCAAGCACTTCTGCAGTGGGTCAGCTGCAGCCATTGTTGCAATGTCATGGTAAAGGCAGCACATTGTATGCACTTGTACTGGTGAGCTGACCCACGACCAAGAGGTCAGAAAGATAGATGCTGGCAGAAGGAAATGCTTAAAGAGAGAATTGGACCTAGAAATAAAAGGACTGAATTTGAGAGGCCCTGTTAATGAGAGGCAGGAGGACAGTTTGAAAACTGTGCTCTCAACTTTTGTGTCCGATTTGCAGACCATACAACTTTATGACGATTACTCTGAGGTCGGAAATTGAGTCTGGATTACTGTCACATGGGGTTTTGTTTCAAAATATGAAAGTGACCACTTGAAAGTGTCCCAGTGGTCCATCCAGCCTTCCCATACTCTGTGCATCTCAGGACAGACTTTTCCCTCCAGTCCAGAGGCATGTGATCATGCATGAGAATGATGAAAGATCAAATTTCAGGCCAACTGGAGGTAAGAAAATCTGTATAACTTCTTTTCAACTGCCCACATACCCAGCTCCTGTAATGCACCAGAATGCTGTGGACCCATGACTTCTTTAGCCCCACTCCCTTCAAGCACTCCAAACTGCCAAATTGACTAATTACCCAGTAAATGCCTGAATGAACAGAGAGAACTGCAGAAGACTGTTGAGTTTTAACAATCACACACAAGAATATGAAAAAAAGATAACTCTGTTAACATGTGCAAACTGCAGGCACCACAACTCCCTTCCTGACCACTGATATCATTACTTCCTGTTAGTCCATACATGTTATAAAACTTGAGATGCTTTGTCCTCACTGAAACCCATCCAGTTTCCTTTTGAATATTTTCCAGTAAATTCATATTAGCCGTGTGCAGTGGAAGCCTTTTTTGGTGGTCAAAAAAAAGAACTTATTAGCAGAACGGAAGTGTTTTAATGTGCTGAAGCTCCACTAGCTTTAATCTGTTCATTTAAATCAATTAAACAGCATACAGTAGGCCCAGATAAACAATTTCACAACTGACGGGTCAAATTAAAGCTCTTGCAGTCTTGCCACTTATAATCATGAATGATAGTGCGCAATGAAACAGCTAATGGGATGAAGATGCTCTACGGACATTCCAGATCCATCCAACCGTTACCAAAACAACATTTGGTCTTGATTAAACCTTCTAATGGTTTCCTCCATGCAACTTTAATGGTAGCTGCTGCTAAGGGTAATATACGAGTGCTGTTTTTGATGCTATGGTTGCATTAATACCATGGAATGATCTTATACTTGTAATGAACAGAAGGAAGCCATTCTGCCCATCAGATCCATGACAACTCCCAGGAGAGCAATCCCATTCATTCCATTCTCCCTCATCATATTTCACTGCACCCCTGCAACTTATTCTCTTGCACACATGCACATCAATTTCCTTTTTGGTTCTTTTTTGTCTTTAACCCGCACTAAGGGGTAACTTACATTGGCATTTAACTTACCTGCACATCTTTGGGATGTGGGAGGAAACTGGAGCACTCAGAGAAATGTACATGTGTGCTGGTGGTATATTCATGCATGCACTGTTGAATGAAAGAAGATTTCAATTTCACGTTTCTTTTTTCTCTTAAATGGTATAAACTACCTTTTCAGTTCAAAGTTAAAGTCAAAGTCAAGTTTATTGTCATATGCACAAGTACATGTATGCGCAGGTGCAATGAAAAACTTATCTACAGCAGTATCATAACTCCATATGGCCTTTCATCCCAAGTGATGTAATTGTCAAATACTATTATAATTTCTAATGATAGTTTGTTTATTCACGATAATGATAGTTGGTACCCTGGGAATTTTTTTTAAAAAATGACTTTGCAGTCTATGTCCTTCACCTAGTGCTGCTCATCTAATCAATCTGCATGATGAGGATTTACGAGAACTGGAGCAACTAAAAATGAATATGCAACATATGGAGACAGTCTCTAGACTTGGGCTTGAACCCATGACTGCCATAGTGCAGAGGCATGAATGCTGCCACTGAGGAAGGGTAGGTGCTTATTTAAACTACACAGTTTATGTATTCTTTTTAGTGTGTTTTAAAAAGTGATCAGCATTCACGAAGCTTTTGAAGGATGATTACAGTGCACAGATTGAATGGTCTATTAAGTATATTATTCACAACATTTTATCATTTGTGAACTGCTAGGTGTTACTGTAACTGTCTCCCAGAGAGCTTTAATAAGTTCAGTATTACAAAGGTATTTTCTCAGGTTAGACTTGTTGGCACATTATCAAGGCTTTACAATCTGACCCATGTGACACATATCCCACAAGCATTGATGCTGTTAATGGAGCACTATACCTCTTCCCTCGGGACCCGAGTACTCATATAATCTAATAGCTTCAACATGTCTGCACTGAGTAAAATCTACAATTAGATATTTCAGGAAATCCAATTTAAGCTTATAATTGTCAAGAAAAAGTATTCTTATAATCCATGTTTAATGATGTCTTCAGTGTTATAGTTTAGCTTTGAATATATTTTTTAATCCACTTAATTATTGTTCACTTTTTAAAAATCTATTATGAAAATGCAATTAAACCTTGGTGTCTCAGCTCCCAGGAGTCCATGATAACTTACAATTATTGGATCTTTAGAAATCAACTTTAAACAGCAGTCATTCATAACTTAAGTATGACATAAACTGGGAACTTTGCACATCACAAAGTGACATATTGGAGACAGAAAAAAGGTCTTAAAAGATCCCAAAAACGTAGAGTTTAAAGATTAAACCCATACACTGACATTTAAGGGTAGTTCTCTGCAGAAAACAAACAAAGGCTGCAATATTTTCCTGCTTTTATCTTTCCTTTCACCCCTTTCTTTGCTAAAGCTGTTGACTTAAGCTGGGTGCAGTTCCACATGTGCCAGCACCATGTTCACATGATCATTTCTTTCTTTTATTTCAAAAGTAAACCTTATTCATAATAAAAATATATGGAAAGGAAGAAACAATGCAAAAAAACTTTTACAGTCATGGTCATTACATTTACTAGTGTAAACTTTCTTTTAAAAAGAAAAACAAACAAACATAGCACCATGTCACTCGTGTGGCCCCCTGGGTTGATACACCCTCTTCATTGCTCAAAGGGCTTCCCCACCCAACTCTGTCCCTCCATGCACAGTAGGGGAAGGCTGCAGACCAGCCACTGTCCAGGCTGCAGGAGTACGTGCTGTGGGATGCACTGAAGCTCAGTACAACCAATGCTAAGTCTCTCTAGGGAAGGACCACAGTACATGCTCTTGCACATGATTATTTCTTGCCTCTCAAACTTTGACCATGTTGGACATTTGCAGCAAAACCAAGCTAAATCCTCATTCTCAGCAAGCGTCTACACTTTCTGGCAGGGGTGACTGGAGAGGTTTCAGCATCCGTAGGCAAATCCATTGCAACTGAGCTATCAGCAATCAGCAAAACCCACTTTGTTAAGTCAAGAAGAAAGACATCTTTGTAATTTGCATAGCCTAGTACTACAATTGCTGATATATTTAATCATGCCATGCCATGAATAATTTGTCTCTGGCAGTCAGGAGTAACAAGAATACAGATAAAGATCAGCTAACTGCGCAAGCCAGAAATCAAAACTGTCACCATCATAGGCTTCCAGCCTACAAATTGTATATTTGTGCACAATGTCTGAATGCATGTGAAGGAAGGCAGGAGATACGGAGACAGCATAGACTGGGGCTTAGGAACAAAAACATGCCTCTTTCTTTAAGTGCCTGCAGCCTCTCTTTAAAATCATACTCCAGTGAAATGTGTCTGGTCTGGGGTAGGCCACTAGCAGTCCAGGCTGCTTATTGTATTTTTATTTATGAATCATAGTCCATTTGGTGATTGGATTAAAATACCCTCACAAACCCAGCACAGGAGGATTAAACTGATGTAAAGACAAATGAATATGGAGCCAAGGCAACAACCAACATATGAATAGGTCTCCAACACATTGGCTCAGTTTTTAAAATTAAGTAAAAGGAAAATAGAGAATTGCTCTTTAAAACTAAATTGAGTTAATATTGTTAATTTCGGTGATAAGCATCAAACTGTTTCAGAGATGTCTTTCATATGTGGTGGAAAACTATCTGTCTCACCTTTACAATACTCATAGCCAAGAGATTCTAAGAAAAGATGTGAAAGCTTCAAGCAAGCTGAATAAGTAACTTTGCCTCTCGAAGTATAAACAAATTAATCTAAATTGGCTAATGACTATTTATCTTCATTTGTTCTTTTGCTACTATCTCTTGATTAAGAGGGGTAGTTATCCAATCTAACTCAAAATGAAATTCTAATGAATATGGAGATGGCTTTGTAGTGAAGCCAAAAAGAAAAGGCAAAAATATTTTAAAGTAGGAAAGCTGCTTGATGACTGAGGAAAAACCTGTTCATTCTGTGCTTAGTGTCTCCATGCTCATATGAGCAAGTCCATAGTTCATAACAATGCCAGAAATTTAATGCACTTCAAACAAAAAGTTTCTTTGTCTTAACTGCTTTATCATTGATCTTTTATAAGCTCATCTGAAAAAAATGAGTTGTCTGCCTTGGAGCTCTTAAAGTACATTTTGAGTGACATTTTGATAGACTACATTCTCTGCAGTTCATAGGCTATTTACCAAGTGAATCAGTAACATTAACCTCCAAATCTTTTTTTCAGAATCTCTATGAGAATAAGTGCATAATAATTTGAAGATGTTAATCTTCTTTCCTAACATAACTTTGATCAACATTGCAAAGGTTTAATGTTGTATGAAGTTATAAATGGACTCAGAGTGATGCTCCAGAACTCTTTCACATCAGTCCATTTTATCAATCTCCTCACACCACAGACTGGCAAAGTCTCATGTCCTTATAGAATGACCAACATATCTCAAAAACAAGAGTAAATTGCATTGTAGTTAGTGACTGTTGGATCTTTAGGTTTATCATTAAAAGGCTAAAGCATTGTGAGGATGGCGGGTAATTGACCTTGCAGTGTTTCATTTGGGTCACAACCGAGCTTTAAAGGTGCTTACTCATGTGGAATGAACATACAATAGCACAGCTCTTCCGTGTTGTATGTGCTTTAGCCTTACTATTTCTGTTGTGTGCAATAGTTTTGATATTGTTAACTTGTGAAATCGGAATGTAAAAAATCTATGAAATGAGTATCTAAAATATAGCATTGAAAAAAGAATTAAAAGGTACAGGAGAATAATATTTTTATGGTGCAATTTACAATTTGGCAATTTACCTCCTCTAGGATTTTAATGTGCACCCACTTGATGATTGCTGATGCTCCTTTCTCATTGAAATCTGCCTTCATTATGGGCATGGGGAAATCTTTTTATAGATTCTGCAGATAGAATGTAGATTACTTCAGAGAACTCAGATTTGAACAGATGCAGTGAGCAGTGGAAAAGAAAAGCAAGCTAATATTGTGCTGATGCGGTTGTCTTTTGACACGATATTGATCAATTCCCCTCTCTTGGCAAAGGCAGGCTTGTGAGAGTAAAAGGTTAATGGCTTAGCACTAAAAAATTTCCTTTCTGGCTTTTCAGTGCTGATTGAAGTGGTGGAGAATGAAAGAGTACTTGGATTCTGCTGCCATTAGCTAAACACAACAGTATTTACATAAGGTGTTGATTCAAACTTGTCAGCCTTTATTATTTCTCTTTGCTAAATGTTGGATTGGAAGTCAAGTGCATACATGGTAAGATCAGTGTTAATACTCAATCCCAATTTTTTTCAGACTTGGCACAAATCTTTATTGATGCACCTGAGGTAAATGTCCTGCATTGAAACTATTTGAGAAGACAGGCTAGAAGCTGCCTTCTTTCTGTCCAATGTCTGTGCCTGGATAATAGAGAACAATAGATAGCTGTCAGTGAATTGCGAATCAGTAATCCGATAAGGGAGTTTAGATGACATCAAGCAACAGACTAGTTTAAGGAATTCACAGGATTTTAATGAGTTTACAGCATTTCTGATATAGCAAAAGTGGATTAGCTTTAAACTTATTTATGTTATTTACCATATATATCACTTGCTTTGTTTTCTTTATATTAGTCTTTGTTTCCCATGTATATAAGACCTTATTTTAGCATTTGCTACTGTTTCTAGATATCAACCGATAAGTATTGATTTTACCTCATTGAACCTGGAGCATTATTAGATTAGAGTTACAAAACCTGAAGGGTTATTGGATTGGTGCACAGGATTTGCAGTGTTACCAGATTACTGCTTACAGTGAGTGATAGGAAAGTTCTTCATCCTTTGTATAAGATACAGCTATTAGCTGTACTGCCTTTTGATAAAATACATCATGAGAACATAAGAACATTCAGATTCAATGGTATTAGTTTTAGCTTTTCACCAGATTCCAGGATTTGACTTTAGTCACAAACACAATATTACTGTTAAGCCTTCTTGCCTAGAAATTGAATCATGTTGTGCTGTTGTTTTTAGCGCAATACGATTCAAAATCAATTTTACTTGGAGTAAGAAAAAAAACATAAAAGCAGGATGCTGGAAGACCTCAATGAGTCAAGCAGCATTGGTGGAGGTAAAGGGTGTAAGGTGACATTTTGGGTCAAGAACCTGCATCAGGACTGAGGTGGAAGAGGAAAGTTTGCCTGTACATAGCAGTACAAGGATGGTGGGGGAGTTGGGATAGAGGCTGGTTGATGATAGAGTGGGGATAATGCGCAGATGGAATATAAGATACCTATGAAATTAGAATATAACTTAAGCCCTCCAATCCAGATGAGATCCTTATGAATCATTTCTGTACCCTTTCTAGCTTTTTCACATCTTTCCTGCACACAATACTCTAAATGCAGCCTAACCAAAGATTTGTACAACTGTAACATGATGTCCCAAATCTTGTATTCAATGCCTCATCTGACGAAGGCAAGAATATTGTACACCTTCTTTACCACCCTGTCTACCAGTGTTGCCACTTTCAGGGAACTATGTACTTGTACCCCAAGGTCTCTCTGTTCAACAACACTCCCCAAAACCCTGTCATTCACTGTGTATGTCCTACCGTGATTTAACTTGCCAAAATGCATCACTTGGCACTTGTCTGAGTTAAATTCCATCTGCCATTCCCTTGCCCACTTTCCCAGTTGATCTAGATCCTGTTGTAACCTTTAACAACTTTCTTCACTATCCACTATACTACTAATTTTGGTGTCATCTGCAAATGTAGGATCCAGCACTGATCTGTCACAGTCTGTCACAGTCCTTCAATCTGAAGAACAACCCCACACTTCCACCCTCTGTCTCCTGCCGTCAAGCCAATTTTGTATCCAGTTGGCTAGTTCATCCTGGATCCCATATGTTGTAACCATCTGGACCAGCCTACCATGCAGGACCATGTCTAAGCCCTCGCTAAGGTCCATGCAGGCAATGTCTACCACCCTCCACTTGTCAATCCTCTTGGTCACTTCTTCAAAAAACTCAATCGAATTTGTGAGACCCAATTTCCCAGCACAAAGCCATGCTGACCATCCCTAATCATTAAATGCCTTTCCAAATGCAAATAAATGCTAACCCTCAGAATCCTTTCCACTAACTTTCCCACAACTGATATATGGCTCATTGGCCTGTAGTTCCCTAGCTTATCCCTGCTGCCTTCTCAATAAGGGACATTAGCTATCTTCCAGTCTACCGGTACCTCAGCTGTGGCTAACAAAGATACAAAAATCTCTGCCAGGGCCCCAGCAATCGCCTCCATTGCATGCACCCCAGAACATTATAATCCCTTTTAGTCCTAATGCAGGGTCTCAATCCAAAATATCGACTTGCACGTTTTGCCTCTACAGATGCTGCTTGATTCATTGAGTTCTTCCAGTGTCCTGTTTTTTGTTCCAGATTCCAGCATCTGCAGTCTCTTTTGTTTTTTTTTATTTGAAGTAACTTGCGCGACCATAGTTCCTGAAATCACTCCAGCTGCAAAATTGCACTGGTCACAGTCCCTGTTAATGTTCCTGACATTTTCCTTGTACCAGACATGCACTTAATGACATCACTCTATCCATCATATCCTTCTCCCCATGCTGACGTAAACTGGACTTCAAAGCTCCAGGCACTGACCATAGTGGAATAGTCTCAGGAGATCCAAGAAGACAATGTGCTTAATTCACAAATTAATGCAACATTCTGTTGACATTGAAACACTTTGTTTCAGTGGAACTTCAGAACTTCATTGGCAACTTCAGAAATGGCTGCACAATCACTCCGTAAAGTTCATACAGTATGATAAGATACCGGGGGTGCTTATTGTAATATTTAGCTGCTGAGCTTCTCCTTCAGTGGGTGCCCTATTGGTGACACTGCTGGCAAGAATCCATTACTGGAGGCTTCAGACCCCGGCAAAGGAGGCAAAGGTACATCCATCTGCGAAGATCCTTTGCACAGAGAGTCTTTAGAGTGACCAGCTTGGGCCTGAATCTTTCTGCCTCTCTAATGATCAATGTGTTCCACATCCCAAAGGGCATACTGTTAGATAGGTTAATTGGCTACTGTAAATTACTCCTCTACATTAGAAAAACTAAACGCAGATTATGTGACCACTTTGTTCAGCCCACAAGGGTGATCCAAAGCTTCCAATTCCTGTCACTTTAATTCTCCATTTCACTCTCACTCTGGTCTATCTGTCTGTGGTGTCCTGCACTGTTCCAAGAAGCCCCAATGAGGAACAGCACTCCGTTTTCCATCTGGGTAAGTTATAACCTTTAGGACTCTATGTTGAACTCAGTAACTGCCTTAAATGTTGAGTGGGAGTGCAATAGAGAATTAAAGTGTCAAGCAACATGCTTTCTTTCTTCGTATCAGAACTGACCAATTCTGCTGTAGGTCATCCACCAGTAATATCAACTCATAATTTTCTTTCTCCACAGTCACTGCCTGATCTGCTGGACATTTCCTACAACTCTGACCGGCATTTTGTGGTTTATGTTTCCTTTTGTTTGTTTTCTCTCTTTTTCTATCATACCTCATTAATCTAAAACCATCTGGCTTCATCAACTGCTTACCACCAAGGCAGCCCTGGTCCCACCCTATCAGAGATACTCTCTTTGTCCCCTCTATCCATCCCTCCACCCTCTCTGCCACTTAAAACTAACTTGCTTCCCCTCTTTCCCAGTTCTGACGAAGGGTCTTTCACCTGAAACACTAACCCTGTTTCTCTTTCCACAGATGCTGCCTAACCTGCTGAGTGCTTCCAACAAATTCTTGTTTTCATTTCTTTCCTCAGCCTTTCCTCTCCCTCTCCATTGTCCTAAAAGTCTGCTTCGCCTGAGGCTTGAAAGTCTCTCCACCACAGTCTTGGAAGCACCCCTCTGCCCAGCCCCCTCTCTCCAGCTCCCATTGCAAAGACTTCCCTCTCTCTCCCAGCCCCAAGACTCTTTTCTCCATTCCAAAAGCCTATTCTCTATTTCCTCTTCCTCCAATCTCAAAATTCTTCTTCTTCTAACAGCCCAAAACTCTCTATTTCTCAGTCCACAATCATACATCTTCCCTTTGCCTCCCAGTTGCTAGGGACATGTTACTTACGCCTCTGCCTGCTTTTGGTGGGACCATCATGTAAGGGCTGAACTATTGCTATTATTACAATGGCCAGAAATGGGATCAGTTTGTGGTCAAGTAGTTCTATCCTACTTTAAACACCACTGCCCATTGGGATAGAGCACTAAATTTGAACCCAATTATTCTGCAAATTTCATCACAAAATGCTTTACAGATAAAATCTTACTGAGCATCAGAAGCTTATGCCGAAAGATATCAAATTGCTTCTTTCAGTCATCCATTCACAATATTATCAATGACTTTTCTGACATTTTGTAGCATTTTACAACTATTCCATTTATTTAAAAGAAAAATTCTCCCTCCCGTTAGGCCCTTTGATGCATTTCCCATTCAGAGAATAGCAATTCATGTTGTCTGCTCCCAGAGCTATGACAATACTGCTCTTAATTAAGAAATTAGGATGAACTATTTGGGATTTACTTCTGCCCAGTCCATTTTTCCCCAGTTTTTTTCTGCACAATCTTTTGCAACTACAAATCTTCGTATGTGCAGTACCAGCAGAAACTGATTCCAGCTGATATTTAGAAGATAACAATATAATTATCGAAGTATTTATTAAAAATGATAAATGCATTTGTTTCATAGTTGCTGTTCACTTCTAATGGTAAAGGACATCTATTCTGGTCCACAAGCGGCCCATTCCTTGATCTGCAAGGCTTAATCAGCCAAGTGAGGACTGTGGTTGGGAAAGAATGAGCAAGGCTATCTCTATGTGCAGCAGCAAATTGGAATCAGGGCTTTCTTTCACACACAGCAGTCCTTGTGGCATCTGGAGCCCTCATCATGGCTGAGGATGTGAGTTCACTGGGTGGGGAATGTAATGCCTGCATATTAAGCCCAGCGGGTATGGTGGTCTTGGAGCATCTGACATTACACAGTCTCACAGAACATTCCTAAGAATATTTGTAATCTGCAGAAAAATAGTAGACAAAATAGATAAGAAATTTAGCCTCAAGCTGAAAGCTTACATCATGCTCGCCTTACATAACAAAGGTGTGTTTTCACCTTGACATTCTGTACTTTTGAAAATGCACAATGTTAAAGGCAGAATGAAAACAGTTACCAGACTATTTTCAATCTGTTTTTTTGCCTGTAGCATGAGCTTGTCTATGCTATAAATGTCTATTGAACAGAAAGCTTGGTTTGAATGATGCATACTGCGATTAAATAGGCAGCCTTTAATCACTGAACCTGAGCACAATGTGCACTGTGTTTTTCTAAAGAAAAATGCTTAAGACATTCAACAATACATCTTTATTTGGTACTATGCACAGTTGTTACCTTCCTGCATTTAGTGTAATCATATGAGTCATTAGTCGTAATGAAGAAAAATATCTGAAATTTGAGGATAAGCCAGTGATTGTTTGCTCTACAGGAGAAGAATGTTCGAACAGTATCAAAATCATTAGGAAAGTGGTTCAATTGATTCCAAGTCACTTCAAAGGTCAGCAGAGAGGGGCATTGCGTGTTTTTCAAGCTGGTAAGATAGAAAGCATTATTAACTACTTTGGAAGAGGATGTGGGAAATATGTATTTCCAAGTTATCACTGGCTAGAGCACAGCTCTTCCTGACTGACTAACTCTTGATTGAGAGTATGGAAAATCTTCAGTCATCAGATCACAGTCATTGCCCTCCTGCTTTTTTCCCTTTTTATGTGTTTTTTCGGATGGCTGTTACACTTTAAAGTTTCAAGAGTTCAGAAATGTTTCTTATTGATAACAAAACTGGGGAAATTGAAATGAAATGTTTAATTATAAGCAGGGGATGTGTGCTGGAAGTGTGTACCACCATATTTGTAGAAGTGTGAACATTTTATAAAAGACTGAAGTAACCGGAGTTTCTTCAATCATATTTTCATGTGGCATATAATCATAACATGTATTTGACAGTTTCTGGGTTTCTTTTGATACTTCCTGCATATCAATGAGAATTTTTATTGTTATTGAATGTGAGAGAAAATTTAAATCATCTTAACAAAAGCTTAAAAAGAAACCTTGGGCTTGGAAACAGTCAGATGGAGATTATTCTGCCCTAAGTACATGTGCGAAGGGGCTCCTGTGCCTCTTTCTCCCAGTGTCGTTGGAGTAAAGTTTCTAATATCTCTTTGGACAACAGCAAGTGAAACTTAGATGTCTAGTGCAGTGAATTTCTTATTGCTCTGCATGAAGTGTTTGTTATCCAGCAAATACAAAGCATCTGGGAAATTAATCCTGCACAAACTGATGCCAGGGTTCCAGCACTTAAAGTGGACATAACCACTAAAGTACACACTGCTGGAAGTTGCTCCAAAGCTTTCCAGCTCCAGTACCAATATGGATCCTTGGATAGGCAGCAAGCAAACTCCTGGGTTTACAGACAACTGCAATATCCTGGTGAATGAATGGGGAGCTGCTGAGAGGTAAACCAGGAGTGCCAGGAGGCCACCTCAAATAGAGATGAAGCATCATTAGAAGGAAGTGGCCAGAGAATGTGTCAGCAGTGAGTCACCACAGGTGTGGGTCAAGTGCAGGAAGAAGTTGCATGATCTCACATGTTTGATCAAGCTTAGATCCTCATTCTATGCAACAAATCCATCACAACACTCACTTTCACAGATACACACCTCTTCTACCATGGCAGGCATCTCCCTTCAACACCTGCGGGTCACAAGAAAAGTGGCAGGAATGGCTCAGCTGAGGTTTGTGGGAGGGTGAAGGTTAGGGTTGGGTGTTCTTTCAGTCTCAGCCTTGCTGGGCTGGAGGATTGTACGCTGCCATTAACATCTTGGTAGCATAGAATCCATTCAACATCTGATTTTGTGGTGGGTACAGCCAGCAAATAGTTAATTTTCCCTTTCAAATTTCTCGTCCCTTTATTCCATCAAATGGCCTGTCTTTGTACACATGTGTCACCCAAATGCCCCTCCCTACAGCATCCTCCCCCTCACCACAATCATGTTCCTTTACCTTTAACTTGCAAAATCGTTGAGATCAATCTGAACAGCTTCCCCTTCTGCACCTGGGGAACCTGGTGCACCAGCAGTTCAGCCCTGGAGGACTTAGAGGCCGACTCTGATAGGAGATGCTACATTAGAAAGTTCAGTCAGATGCATATGGATATGCCCAACATTTTGTCCGCTTGCTGAGAGTTTTTGAGAAGTCAAGAAACATGGAGATTTTTTCTCCTACCTTGTGTAGAGATTTCATGGAGCCAGGATCCCAATTCGCCATTTAGAAATTGGTTGACGCCTCAATAACAGCCAGGATGCAACAATTAGAGTTATAGAGTCATAGAGCCCAGAAACAGGACCTTGAGCCCACCATGTCCATGCCTACCATCAAGTCGTTAGATGAGGTACTAGTTTCTAGGACAGCAAAGGTGGTGGCTGCCCAAAATCTGTTTGCAGTATTGGAAATCGGTCCACTCCAATAAAGCTCTGCTTGATGCCAGCAAGGTGCAGACTTTTCCCCAGTGAGGCACAGGCTGCTGCATGGCACAGAAACCAACTGTTGGCACTGTTGCTGAGGCAGTCATGGCAGCAAGGCTCTGAATAATGAAGTCATAGGTTCACATGCATGGAAACAGGACCTTCAGCCCACTGTGTCTGTGCAAGCCATCAAATACCTATCTTTACTGATCCCATTTTCCAGCACCCAGCCCACTGTCTTCTATGCCATGGCCTCTCATGCGTTCATCTAAATACATCTTAAATGTTGTGGGAGTACCTTCCTCGACCACCCACTCAGGAGTGGATTTTGGGGGGATGATATTATGGACATGGAAAGTACTTGACAGAGTCTTTGAGACATTTGCTTTGAGTTGCCATTTCCACCTGTCTTCTGATATCAGCCTCATGACACAATAAGAGTGATTTCCACTTTTCAGGTGCCACGGAATAGGGTGGCAAAGACACAGTTATCAGCGATGACCAGTCTTTGTAGGTTGATCACTAATACACATGTCAAAAAAACTGGCACCAGGACTGAACTCTGTAGGAGGCCATTAGTTTGCTCCCTTTGATGGTTAATAAGTTAGCTGCAGGACTTTTAAAGCATCAACCATTTGGGAATTGTTTGACCAAACTAGCAGAACTCATTCAGCCATGTGTTTAGATGTTAACCTTCTGCCAGGTGGGTTATTGTTTGATGTTACAAAGGACTGGAGTGATGCCACTAACACTGTCTTCACAAAATCCTCCAAATACAATGGCAAACCAATGTCATCCTTTGCTCTTTAAGCACACCCGGTCATCTCTGATGGACAGTTCCCATTGTTTGCATGCCTGACACCAGAGTCCTGAGACAGGGCTCTGAAATGGTAACAGATTACCAGGCAGGCAGAGAAAACATTCAAGTATGTTCTCAAAGCCTCCTTGAAAAGCTATAACATATTCCCAACTCTAAGGAATCCTTGGCCCATAAATAGTCAAAATGGAGAAGGAGCATTTAGTATGGCATTAAGAATATTGAATCCATATTTTGGGAGCACACTGCCATATTTCTTAAAAAACCTCACCAGTTTCTGATAAAAATATTCTTCTAACCAACTTCCTGCAGGCAAGACTCCATCTCCCCCTGCTGCGTTAACTGTGAGAGCTGCATAATGGATAGAAGGTTGTTGTTAGAAGCCAAATGTGTAGCTGCTGCATATGGTCCATGATTCACAGTGCTCCATCCTGTGACTCAACAAATCAGTTATGATTATTTTCCAATCAGACTGCATCGTGTTGCCAGGAGATAAAATGCAATTAATCCTCTGTCCTGATTTCTAAGATGGTGTCAAAATGAATCTGCAACAGAATTTGTTTCATTTAACGATGGGTTTCTTCATACTCCACCATCATTAACCAAAGGTACTGACTGATGGTGAGGTGCAAATTTCCTCCAGCACCTAATCGTGACAATTCTTCAATTCTGGGCCTTGATGTTAAATGCTGCAAAATAGGAAATCAGGTGAATGGGGCAGATGGCGAATGGCAGAACCTGATCTCCTCCTCGCTCGGCTTGTGCTCACCTTCCAGAGGGAGGTAAACCTAGATAGGGAGCAGGGGTAGGAAGTTGGTCTGATTTCCCTCTACTCCTGAGCAATGACGTCAGCTCTGCTGTCCCAGCCAGCAGGGTTACTGAACTTGATGCAGTCAGAAGGTAAGAGGGGCTAAATTGGACAGCTCGGAAAAATGGGCATGAAGATTCCTATACAAAACCTGGAAATACTCAGTGGATCAGGCAGCATCTGTGGAGAGGGAAACAAAGTGTCAGGCTGAAGACCTTTTGTCAGGATTGTAATGCTTGATTAGGTCATGTCAACTGATTCCAGTGCAGGCAGCAGGCAGGCTCAGTGTTTTCAGCATCCAGCACCCCTTGACCATATTGTTGACCGGCTGGATGCCTGAGGCACAATGAAGAATAGATTACTGTGGGAGTGGGTGAACTGTAAGGCTTTTAGGCACAGCACAGGAGTTGGTGGAGAAGGTGAAGAGTAGGAGAGGCATTCCACTTCCCCAGGATGCCCAGCAAACACACACAAGTTCAGAATGCAGCTGGAGGAAAACCATGTCAGCCACTGCCACGAGTCAGAACCTGATGATCTGCACGCATTGCAGCAAGAAATTCATTGACGTCACACACGTGTTTAATGTCAAGAAATAGATCTTTAGATCTCGTATCCCACTTCACCCGTGTTTGAGAGCAAGTGGGTTTTGTAGAAGCCTTGGTCAGGAGAAAGTCCTTCAGCACCTGCAACATCACACCCCATAGATCTGGTCATTTAGAGCAACAAATGCTCATGGAATCATGTTAACAGCCAGAAGAAATTATCCCACAACTGAAGTGTAGGTAGTTACTGATCCTTCTAAACAGCCCTGGTGCTTGGTCCTTCCTGCCACTGAATTCACTTTCTGTTGTGGGAGGTTCAGTGGGAGCTTTGGCTGGAGTACTGAGCTCCAAAATGGCAGCACTGAAATCAAATTTCCTTCACATACTGACTGACGTCATGAATTGCCTATTGTGCAGTTTTCCTGTGGACATTCACTGAGTGTATGGGAACATCCGTACTAATACATTGTTCATTGCTTTGGCTTCCCCCAACCACCGAGAGTGAATAATAACACAATGAATGGCAATCTGAAGTTTGCAACAGTGGAAAAAATAAACATTGATTCCACTTTCTCATCCCTTTGGTGGAGTGAAGGAATGCAATATAGTGCTTTATTCAATGAGTCAGTGGAAATCCTTGTTCTATATGAGTGTCAAAGTATTTTTTAAGATTCACAATTAGGCCTATTCAACAAGAATTTCTACATAATAGCAGTTATATGTTCAGAGCCAGGATGGAAAGCCCCTATGGAGTGAATCACTTTCTTGTAACATTGGCAACACCCGTACCTGCAGCTTCATGATGGAATAAGAACTTGGCTTTTTGAATATAATTTGACAGTTTTCCAACAACTGGAGAAGGATGCTTAGGATCACTGTAAGATCACGGGCAGGAATGCTAAGTATCAATAGCTGTGGGAGAAATACCCAAAAAATCTAGCAGCTGTGTGAAGATTTCTGGCCGGTGAAGGACAGTAAAACAAAAAGGGCCAGGAAAGGAAATTGCACATAAAAACAACAGTGACCCAGGATCAACAGTAATTACATCCACCTGGACCTCACTTGGTGATTGAGTCACTGTTGAGATGATCTGGTCATTCTGGGAGGCACTTCATTTGCGTAATGCTTGGGGTCTGAGTGAGTCTTACACGTAGTTTGAACACAGTCTGGTTGCAATATGGTACAGAACACCATAGCATTACATGGGAGGCCAGAAATGAAGAGAAAGAAGGGAGAAATAGAGAGGTCAGATGGAAGGAGGCCACGAGTGACATCAGGCAGCTCTGCTACTCAATGAGATCATGGCTTCCCAGTAATTTAACTCCATTCATTTAGCATTGGTTTCATAACCTTTTGTATCCTTATCTTACAAAAATACTTTTGAGGATCAATTTTAAAATCATTCATTGAGCCAGCAACTACTGAATTTATAGAAGAGTTGTGCAGTTCCACCAAGCTTTGTGTGAAGAAGTGTTGATTGGCCAAACTCTAACAGGCCTTGTGTTCCCTGGAATATAGAGTTTTAGGGGTGATTTGATGATTTGATTGGGGTTTCAGGATTTGATCAATTGATGATGCACTTAGACAGAATTATGAGTCTTTCTGAGGAGCAGCTGAAAAACAAAAGGATCTACCATAGCTTTGCCTTTCCCATAGCTGCTATTATGGGAATGAACAGTTGGTTGTGACTGTAAATAAGTCACATGGGGACTGGAGCTGTAGATGTAAAAAATCTTTATTCAGCATGGCAAGCAGGCATTCTAGTGAATCTATCTCTCTCGGAGATACTCTGGAGAAAATCTCTGGACTCAAAAGTACACCGAGGTTTTTTACTGTTTAAGCTGAGTAAATACAGTTTACCCTCTCTTTTATAAGAAGTTTCTACTCTTTTGAGTAAATACAATTTCAGTAGTCACAATTACAGTTTACTTCAATATTCAGGGTACAGACATGGCTCTGTGGAATTACTTATTTACAATGGCAGCACATCTCAACTGACAAAAACACCTCTGCATGTTCAAGCACTTTTGTTGGAAATCCAGACACCCAAAACAGCCTCCTTTTTCCACTGCATTGAGAGAGAGGTCTCTGCAGACAATGGCGTGTATTCATGCAGCTGTTCTTGCCTTAGATTGAAGACTAGCTTTTGTTTGTATTAATTGGCTGCTGTCCCCATCCCATAACTCCAGAAAGATGTCCCAGGTCTACCAATCCCTATCACACACCCCTGTTGGCCTCCTCGACAGAAATCTGTCCCAGGGAGGTCAAAGGGACTTTTAATTAAATAAAGCAGCTAAAGGCCCTTCACCAAGAATCCCCTTGCCAATTACTAGGCTACTACTAAAGCATGTCCCTATATCTACATTATCTATTATCCCTAACTGGCTATCTACAAGAATCTAGCAGTGATACCAATAAAATACTGTTCCAGACATTTGACCACATCCTCTTCCTGAAGATCTTCCCGGATATGTTTTATCCTTTCGATGATTTCAACCACCCTGATGTGGTGTAGTGGTGGTCTATCCCTGTCAGATTTATGCTGTCCAAGCTGCCAATGTTTAAAGAAGAGAGACACAAGAAATTCTGCAGATGCTGGAATCTGGAGCAATACACAAAAAGTGCTGGAGGAACTCAGCAGGTCAGGCAGCAGCAAGGGAAGGAAATAAACAGTCGACATTTCAGGCTGAGACCCTTCATCAGGACTGGAAAGGAAGAGGGCAGAAGCCAGAATAAGAAGGTGGGGGGAGGGGGAGGAGCACACACAAGCAGGGGATAGGTGAGTTCAGGTGATGAGTGATTTCAGGTGAGAGGGGGAAGGTAGTGGTGGGGGAGGGGTAGAAAATGTAATAAACTGAGGGGTGAGAGGTAGAAGAGGCAAAGGGCTGACGAAGAAGGAATCCGGTAGGAGAGGGCAGTGGACCATGGAATAAAGAATGGGGGAGGGGAGCAGAGGAGATGGGCAGGCTATCAAGGCGGGGGAAGGGAGCCACAGGAATAAGAGAAGACAAAGGTGGGGGGGGGGGGCAGAAGAAAAAGAAGGGGTGGAGTTACTGGAAGTTAGGGAAATCGATGTTAAGGCCATCAGGTTAGAGACTCCCAAGGCGGATTATGAGGTGTTGTTCCTCCAACCTGTGCATGGCCTCAATGTGGCAGTAGAGGAGGCCATGGATAGACATGCCACTATGGAAATGGGATGTAGAATGGAAATGGGCGGCCACCGGGAAGTCCCAGCTGTTGCAGCGGATGGAGCAAAGGTGCTCGATGAAGCGGTCACCCAATCTGTGTCGGGTCTCACCGATGTACAGGAGGCCACACCAGGAGTACTGGATGCAATAAATGACCCCCTCGGACTCACAGGTGAAACGCTGCCTCACCTGGAAGGATCGTCCGGGACCCTGAATGGTGGTGAGGGAGGAGGTGTAGGGACAGGTGCAGCACTTGGTGCGGTTGCAGGCATAAGTGCCAGGGGGGTTATCGATGGGGAGGGAAGAGTGGATAAGGGAGTTGCAAGGGGAACCCTGTCCCTGTTATGTTGGTGGGGGGAGGGGGTGAGGGCAGACGTGCAAGAAATGGAGGAGGTAAAGATAAAGGCAGTGTTTTTGGTGATGGAAAGGAAACCCCGGTTACTGAAAAAGGAGGACATCTCTGACATTCTGAGAAGGGTTGCAGTATAGTTTTGTTAGAGCTGGTTTCTCACAAGAGTATGCCCCTTCTATTTCTTTTCACCAGCTAGGCCTACATAATGACACATTTTTCTTCTCTTGGCTGAGTCTGCCAGGCCCTCATGGTTGAGAAATTGGAATTTCTTGCCATAAATTGGATCCCTTCCCATGTCTGTTTTCCCACTACCTTCCTATTCTGATCTATCCCGCTAAACATCTAACACCCAAGACCAGCCTTTATTCCAAATACAATTACCGATACATTTTAGTGCTTCCTTCATGGCTTGCTGACATGCTCTCTCCATATCCTTCTCTTTTGCATTCCCTTGCATTCATACGTCTGCTTCCATCAGGAGCAGTCAGATGAGAAGCAGAGGGCAAGTCTGTAAGTCCGTAACAAGATTGTTAGTGGACTGACTCTCACTTGGTCTGCCTTCTCTGGTTCCCTGTGGTCAGCAATGGATTGATGCTGTTTGACCCAGCCCCTGATCTAAGCTGAATCCTTATCTGCATTGCACCAGAGACTTGCCGAACTTCAAGCACGTGATACATTTGCATTCTAGGACACAGGATTGACCTGAATCCTGGCTGTTCATTTGCATTTAACAAGACAATGCACTGTAATTACATCAAAAACAACCTTTCCAAAACTCAAAAGCTCAAAACCAGTATGTTCACAATACGTATCATCCTTTAACCTTTTGGGGAAAACATTCTTGGTAAGAAAAGCAATGTTTAAGATTACTGCCCAATTGTTCTAAACTATCTCCCAAAATACCAATTTCAAATTCCCACTTTGGGTATATACTAATCACCAACTTCCCAAAATGCCAATTTCTATCTGAAATGTGGGAATCTCATATCTGGAATAGTGACATTCTCATTTTTAACCTGGAATCCACATGGCCAGTGTGGAATCTGGGCCTTTCTCAGATCATATTACCTGTTCCTCCTACAGTCTTGGGTAATGTGTCCTATTTTAGAATAATTAAAGCTTGTCCTTCCAGGACCATCCTTTATTACAGACCATTGCTTCCACTTATCTCTAGGATGTGTATATGTAGGTTTAGATCCAGCGACGGTTTCTATCCGACTTGATGAGTAACTCTTAATGGTGACTGAATCTACTGCAGCCACCTAGTTGTGACTTTCCTTCACTCCCTTCTGGTCTATCTCCCCTGGCCCATGATACTGTCATGAAGAAGGTGGATCTCACTGCTATCTCCAAGTCCGAGACCACCTGGTGGGCTTTACTCAGGCTTTCCTGGAGCACACTCAGGAAGACTGGATCATTCCTCTCTGGACTGTCTGCCCCTGAGCATACCTCATATGTCCAATATTTTCACTCCGTGTAGCCTCTGGTGGGCCCATCAGCTTTCTGAATCACTTTTCTCCAATTATTCTCACCCTCCCTCAAGTCGCTCTTTCACTTCCCCCTTAAAGAATCAATGTCTTTCATTATTTGCACATTCCCACTTCTCAGCCTCTGAGGCCAGCACTTCCAGACCTAGCTCATCACATTCTTCTTTGGCCATCATGTTCTTCTTTGGCCATTCCTATTGTTGCCACACTGAGAGTGTACACCTGTTGGGCCCCTTCCCACAATAAACAAGAGACAAGGGAATGCTCTTTTTTAAATAAAGAGCATTTATTTAAAACCAGTAACAATGTATTCTGCAGGCTCCGTCCTCCCCTTTGTGCCACTAAGCTCATAATGCCTTCTGAACTCCCTTGTGTATATATAATGTGAAACTTTCCTGCAATATTGCCCCTCCTCAGTCTCATTTTAAAGATTTTCTTGCACGCACACACACACACACACACACACACACACACACACACACACACACACACACACACACACACACACACACACACACACACACACACACACACACACACACACAGTTACAAACAAGCGTACTGCTATTAGATTTCCCAAACATCACACATCCCCCTGGCATCCCGAGTGGTAGCCCCCACACATCTGAGCATTCTCATAGCCACACTGTGCTAATGCAGGTACCCACCCTCAGCCTAGTGCCCACCAAACGAGTATACATGCACTCCTGAAGTCCTGAACGGTAAGTCACCACACACCACAATAGGTACTCTGTCTCACCAAACTACGAAGCTGGTTCCCCCCAGCCCACCACACACACACATACAAAACATACAAAACATACACACACAAAACACACACACACAGAAACACACAGACACACACAGACACACACTTTACATCTATCTCAAATTTAAAGTTGAGTTTATCTTCATACGCACAAGTACATGTGTGCACATATGCAGTGAAAAACTTGCAGCAGCATCACAGGCACATGGCATCACATAAACAGCATTCAAAAGAAAACATAAATTAAACATAAATTACACACACTTTTTACAGGAAAGAACACAAATAAAACAAAAGCAAAACAAAGTCTATTTTAGTTCAAAGTAATCAAAATGGTCATAATGTTGCTAAACTGTAGTGATAGGGGTTGTGCTGGTTGGTTCAAGAAGTGAATGGTTGAAGGGAAGTAGCTGTTCTTGAACCTGGTGGTGTGGGACTTCAGGCTTCTGTATCTCCTGCCCAATGGGAGCTGCGAAAAATGGCATGGCCCGGATGGTGGGAATCTTTGATGATATATGTTGCCTTCTTGGGGCAGCGCTTCCTGTAGATACTACCAGTGGTGGGGAGGGATGTGCCCGTGATGTATTGGGCAAAGTCCACTACTCTTTGCAGTTTCTTATGTTCTTGTGCATTTGAATTGCCGTACCAGACCATGATGTAACCAGTCAGGATACTTTCAACAGTACATCTGTAGAAGTTTGTTAGAGTGTTCGGTGACAAGTCGAACCTCCTTAACCTCCTAAGAAAGTAAAGACACTGGCGCACTTTCCTTATGATTGCATCTATGTGCTGGGCCCAGGACAAGTCATCTGATATATTAACGCCCGGGAATTTAAAGCTGACGACTCTCTCCACCACTGATTCCCCAATATAGACTGGCACACATTTGCCCTCCTTCCCCTTCCTGAAGTCAATAATCAGCTCTTTATTTTTGCTGACGTTAAGCAAGAGGTTGTCATTGCAGCACCACTCAACCAAGTGTCTTATCTCACTCCAGTAAGCTGACTCATCGCCACCTGTGATTCATCCAACAACAGTAGTGTCATCAGCGAATTTGAAGATGGCATTGGAGCTGTGCTTAGCCACACAGTCATACCTCTGAAGCTCTCTGCCGTGTTCTTTGATACTTCATGATTCTGTGGTTGTTGGCCTGAAGAGATCCAATTGCGAGATGCTATACTTAACAATACTCATCCCCTTAGACTGCTGAGGTTGCTGGGCACATAATGATTCACCGATGTATGTTGTGACAGTGAATGAGCCACACAGAGAATGGAGCTGTAGGTGTAAAAGGTCTTTATTCAGCATGGCAAACAGGCATTCTGGAGAATCTATCTCTCTTGGAGACACTCTGGAGAAACTGTTTGAACTCAAAAGTACAGAGGTTTAATACTCTTCAAGCATTAAGATTACAGAGTACATATGGATCCATAGAATTACTTATTTACAATGGGAGCACATCTCGACTTACAAGAACACCTCTGCATATTCAAATACCTTTGTCCGGAATCCAGAAACACAAAACAGCCTTCTTTTACTGCTGCATTGAGAGATGGCTCTCTGCAGATAATGGTGTGTATTCATGCAGCTGAGTTTGTTCTAAACTGAAGACTGGTTCTTGTTTGTATGAACTGGCTGCTGCCCCCATCTTATAACTCCTAAAAGATATCCCATGCCTAATAAACGCTAACAAGTTTAAACTGCAAGTGCACACATTGAGAGTGGTGTGCAAATGGGCTTTTGATTTTTGAATTTTTAATCTTCTTGCATCCTGTCCCTCCTAGCAAGTTGAAATTAATCTTGGATGCTTGAGTGTTGACTGAATGAGAGCATTTCCTGTTTACAGATGTCATGGGGTGTTGCTTGGGTCCTTGATATGTTACATCAGTGAAGCTTGGCACTTAGCCTGCCTTGTGGCTAAAAGTGTTGTGCCTTCCTGCACTGTTGTTTACCACTTTTCATGGGCAGAGAGTCAAAAATTATTCAGTACCAACCAAGGCTTCTGTGATCTGCTTGATCAATGTTTGACTAGTGTTGCCAGTATCACCAGAGGTGGCTCGACAGGTTCTAGTGGACTAACAGATATTTCCTGGGCAATTTTCTCAGCAACAGGCAGGAATGTCTGTGTAGGTACAAGGATCAGATTTGGATAGACCGCATAGTTTGCTCACAGTGTCCCTGATGAAATGACGTGGGCAAGCAGGCGTGTCTGGATGAGAGGGGGTGGTTGCAAGACCTTCTGCCAGGTCGGTGCCAAGTTTCTGACATGTAAGTGCTTTGGACTTTCTCCCCACTGGCCAGTCCAGGGTAGCCCTTGGCAGGTCCAATGGAATGCCCACACTGTGCGCTGTGGTTCTGGCTGAGGTTGCCAGGTGGTGAAAGAATATTGCTCAACTCCAGGTCAGTTGAAGAAAAGCCCTGCACTGGAAGAAACCCAACAGCAAACAGCAGGAAAAACTCTTGCACAAGCAATTAGGCAGAAACATCAGTGCAGCTGGTCCTCTACAGCAATGAGAGGCTGCCTTCCAAAAACCAACGGGTCCTGCCTTTAAGTACTGACGTTATGCAACAAGCAAAGTAGATGTCACCCAGATCCTGTTTTAAACAATTGAAAAGCATGTAAGCAGCTGTCAGGCACAAGATCACAGAAAGATTCTCATGGGAAGAACTTACAGTGGCTTGGGTCAATTTTTTGAGCTGAAATAAGGCTGCACTGCAAGCTTAAAAAACATTTCAATTCCCCCTTAGCGCCAGGACAACAATGTTGCTTGTGTTCCCACAAGTATTCCGACTGAAATTCCTCCTTCAAATATATTCCTCGTTGAGCAACCATCTGCAATTTTACCTGCTGTGGTAACGGGAGAAGCTACTCCTGTTCACCATCTATGAAATTGACAGCAACTTTGGGATGGTGTCATGCAAAAATCCTGAAGCAGCCATCAGTGATTCAATATGTTTGCAGCCTTTGCCACTGCAGTTAATGAAAGCTGCTTGAACTGATGTAAATTTAAGCTTTTTACAAACTCATCTTGTTATAAAATAATCTGAAAATTTTAGGCTTGGAAAGATGGGGAATGGGTGACCAACAGGCAGAGCAGTAGCAGGAAGGTAGTGCAGGAGTCCCCTGTGGTCATCTCCCTCCAAAACAGATATACCGCTTTGGATACTGTTGGGGGAGATAGCTCATCAGGGGAAGGCAGCAGTACCCAGGATCATGTCACCATGAGTGGCTCTGCTGCACAGGAAGGCAGGAAAAAGAGTGGCAGAGCTATAGTGGTAGGGATTCCGGTGTAAGGGGAATAGACAGCAGCTTCTGTGGCCGCAAATGGGACTCCCAGTTGGTGCGTTGCCTCCCGGGTGCAAGGGTCAGGGATGTCTCAGAGTGGCCGCAGGGCATTCTGGAAGGAGAGAGTGAACAGCCAGTTGTCATGGTGCATGTAGGTACTAACGATATAGGAAAAAGGCGGGATGAGGTCCTACAAGCCGAATCTAGGGAGCTAGGAGATAGATTAAAATGTAGAACCTCAAAGGTAATAATCTCAGGAATACTACATGTGCCACATGCAAGTCAGAGTAGGAACAGCAGCATAGTTAGGATGAATATGTGGCTTAAGCAGTGGAGCAGGAGGGAGGGTTTCAGATTCCTGGGGCAATGGAACTGGTTCTGGGGGAGGTGGGACCATTACAAACCGGACTGTCAACACCTGGGCAAGACTGGGATCAATGTCCCAGGGGCTGTTGGGGAGGGTTTTATCTAATATGGCAGGGAGATGGGAATCCATGCAGAAAGACAGAGGAAAGCAAAGCAGAGACCAGAGCAAAAGTTAGAAAAGAGAAGAGTAAGAGTGGAGGACAGAAAAGTCAAATGCAAAGTACACAAAGGTTACCAGATTCTAAAAGGACAATGAGTGTAAGGGCGCTTTATCTGAATGCCCATAGTATTTGAAACAAGGTCAGTGAACTTGTGACACAAATCAGTACAAAGGGGTATGATTTAGTGGCCGTTACAGAAACATGGTTGCAGGGTGGAGATGAGTGGGAACTAAATATCCAAGGGTATCAGGTAATACGGAAGGATAGGCAGGAAGGTAAGGGAGGTGGGGTAGCGCACTTAATTAAGGGCGATAGTGAGAGGCGATATAAGATCTAGGGAGCAGAATGTTGAGTCCAGCTGGGTAGGAATAGTAAAGGGAAAAAATATCACTGGTGGGAGTTGTCTGAAGGCCACCAAATAATAACATTACAGTGGCACAGGCAATAAACCAAGAAATATTTGATGCATGTAAGAATGGAATGATAGTTGTCGTGGGGGACTTTAACTTCCACATAAATTGGGTGAATCAAGTTGGTCGAGGCAGTCTTGAGGAGGACTTCACAGAATGCATCTGTGATAGCTTTCTTGAACTGCGTGCTAGTGAACCAACAAGGGAAAATGCTATCTTGGATCTTGTCCTGTGCAATGAGACAGGTAAACTTATCTATGTTGTAGTTAGGGATCCTCTTGGAAAGAGTGATCATTGTGTAATTGAATTTCCCAGAGAAATGGAGGGTGCAATAGTTCGATCTAAAACTAGTGTACTTATGCCTGAACAAGGGAGACTACAATGGGTTGAGGGAAGCGTTGGCTAGCATAGACTGGGAACACAGGCTATACGGTGGGACAGTGGAAGACTTTCAAAGTGATTTTTCACGGTGCTCAACAAAAGTATATTCTAGTTTAAAAGCAAGGACAGTAAAGGTGGGGAGAGCCAGCCTTGGATAACTAAGGAAATAAAAGAAGGCATCAAGCTAAAAGCTCATGCATACAAAGTTGCCAGAAGTAGTGGGAAACTGGAAGATTGGAAAAACTTTAAAAAGCAACAAAGAACCACTAAGCAAGCAATAAGGAAAGGGAAGATACATTATGAAAGTAAACCAGCACAAAATATAAAAACAGATAGCAAAAGCTTTTATAATTATATGAAGTGGAAAAGGGTGGCTGAAGTGAACGTAGGTCCCTTGGGAGATGAGAAGGGGGAATTAATATTGGGTAATGTGGAAATGGCCAAGGCCTTGACTGACTATTTTGAGTTGGTCTTCACGGTGGAGGACACATCTAACATGCCAAAGAGATGTTATGGATGCGACGGGGGGGTTGAGGACCTCAATACAATCGCTGTCACTAGTGATGAGCAAACTAGTGGGTCTAAAGGTAGACAAGTCCCCTGGTCCTGATGGAATGCATCCCAGGGTACTGAAAGAAATGGCAGAAGTTACAGTAGAGGCGTTTGTGATAATTTACCAAAATTCTCTGGACTCTGGGCAGGTCCCGGTAGATTGGAAGACAGTGAATGTCACGCCACTGTTTTGGTATTGGTATTGGTTTATTATTGTCACTTGTACCGTGGTACAGTGAAAAACTTGTCTTGCAAACTTTTCGTACAGATTAATTCATTACACAGTGCATTGAGGTAGTTCAGGGTAAAAAGAATAACAGCATTGTAGGTAGACAATAAGGTGCAAGGTGTTTAAAAAAGGGTGTAGGCAAATGGTAGGTAACTATAGGTCAGTTAGCTTAATATCTGCAGTCGGGAAAATGCTTGAAGCTATCATTAAGGAAGAAATAGCGAGACATCTGGATAGAAGTGGTTCCATCAGGCAAACAGCATGGATTCAGGAAGGGCAGGCCCTGTTTGACAAACTTACTGGAGTTCTTTGAGGATAGAATGAGCGCAGTGGATAAAGGGGAACAGACAGATGTTGTATACTTGGACTTCCAGAGGACATTCGATAAGGTGCTGCACAAAAGACTTATCCATAAGATAGGGATGCATGGAGTTGGGGGCAATGTATTAGCATGGATAGAGGATTGGTTAACCAATAGAAGGCAGAGAGTTGGGATAAATGAGTGTTTCTCTGGTTGGCAATCAGTGGTGAGCAGGGTGCTGCAGGGGTCAGTGCTGGGCCAGCAACTGTTCATGATATACATTAACGATTTGGAAGAGGGGATCGAGCGTAGCATATCTATGTTTGCTGATGACAATAAATTTAGTGGAAAATCAAATTGTGCAGAGGGTGCTGAGAGTCTGCAGAGAGATATAGATAGGTTAAGTGAGTGGGCAAGGGTCTGGCAGATGGAGTACAATGTTGGTAAGTGTGAGGTCATCCACTTTGGAAGGAAAAATAGAAGATCGGATTATTATTTAAATGGTGACAGATTGCAGCATGCTGTTGTGCAGAGGGACTTGGGAGTGCTTGTGCATGAATCGCAAAAGGTTGATTTGCAGGTGCAACAGATTATCAAGAAAGCAAATGGAATGTTGGTCTTCATTGCCACAGGGATTGAATTTAAGAGCAGGGAGGTTATGCTGCAACTGTACAGACTACTGGTGAGGCCGTACCTGGAGTACTGCGTACAGTTCTGGTCGTCTTTCTTGAGGAAAGATGCACTGGCTTTGGATGTGGTGCAGAGGAGGTTCACCAGGTTGATTCTGGAGATGATGGGGTTAGCCTATGGGATATTGAGTCGCCTGGGACTATACTCGCTGGAATTCAGAAGAATGAGAGGGTAACTTATAGAAACATATAAAATTATGAAAGGGATAGATAAGATGGAGGCAGGAAGATTGTTTCCACTGGTAAGTGAGCTAAAACTAGGGGACATAGCCTCAAGATTTGGAGGAATAGATTTAGGACAGAGATGAGAAGAAATTACCTTTCCCAGAGAGCAGTGAACCTGTGATATTCTGTGCCCAGGGAAGCAGTGGAGGCTACCTCATGGGATCTTCCTGTGCTGAACATGAGTCTACTTCTGTGTCACTAAACCCAGTGCTTACTCTTCACCTGTTGTAACCCACACACACCATTCTTATTATATATTTAGCTACAACTTACTTTGCAACCAATGACCTTATTTTATGATTAAAAAAACACACTCGTCTTCATTCACTCTAACCGTAATAATTATATGCAACAACTAGTAACCACTTTTTTGTAACTTTTTCTTAAAAAGTCATCCTCTGCAGAGCAAACCTATCATGTCTTTGTGTCAATCCCAGTAAAGAGAGTTTTGGTGAACTGAAAATGGAAAATACACATCTTTTGCATTTTCATAAATTAATCTGATCAGCCAACATGTAAGTGAAATTGCTTTATAACAGCTGTATATTTTCTTTCAATTCTTTGGACAAATGTTTATATTTCATTTTCTCCTTGACTGTGAAAAAGCTGTAAAGATAGATGATTTTTTAAAATCTAAAATCCATCTGTTTGCTATGTAGTGTATTGGAGCTCCAATTGGTTGGGTGAAAGCTTCTTGCCTGTTGTCTCCACGGAATCCATAAGGGAGCCTGCAAGCATGCTGTGGGATTTAATGGTAGCTGTGTGTAGCTGATGATGTAACTACTGTGGAAGTACAAGTTTTCTTTCTTCAATTGTCAGGGCACACAGGATTGACAGATGTTCCACTCAACTGATTAGCATTGGAAAACTACCCTGTAGCAGTTAGCATAATGTTATTACAGTGCCAGTGAGCTGGGTTCAATTCCAGCCACTGTCTGTAAGGAGTTTGTACGTTCTCCATGTGTCTGCATGGGTTTCTTCCGGGTGCCTCGGCTTCCTCCCACATTCCAAAGATGCACGGGTTCGGAAGTTGTGGGCATGATATGTTGGCGCTGGAAGCATGGCGACTCTTGCGGGCTGCCCCCAGAGCACTCTATGCAAAAGATGCATTTCACTGTATGTTTCCATGTACATGTGACTAATAAAGATACCTTACCTTACCATACACATCCTGCAGTAGATAGGACCATTTTGGCAATTGGTCTTTCTGCTGGTGCTCATTCATGTTGAATGGTGAACCATAAATGGAATTCACACCAAATCTTTCTTTGCACCATGCAGTTCAGCTGGAGATCCCTAAGTACCATCAGAATAACATTGAACAGAACACACTTTGTTCTTCAAGTTGCTGATTGTGCAATGATATGGCTAATCAGGCAAGAGGACCACAATTAACTTCATTCCCCTGCATTAGGGAACGAAGGTTTCTCCAAATCTCCTGCTCATGATTTGTGCCATTAATCCATGGTGAAGATGTGTTGTATGAATAATTAAGCAAAGACTAAATTGATCAAGATATCAGATGATTACTGCCAGTGGAATAACCTAGCAAGGAGTCAATGTTTTCAGAAAAGATTAATGACAGCTTGTATTTATATAGAGCCATCAACATTAGAAAATATCCCAATATGGACCAATGCCGAGTGCAGGTCAGCAGGAAAATTGAGTGAGTGGGATTTGATACATGTCAGGATACGGAGCTCAAGTGAACAGCCATGGATGAGATTTTCAGAAGCAGGTGAACTGATAGAGGAATGAAGAGGAGAGATCTTACTGAGGTAGAGATAGGCAATCTGAGTTATGACAAGGAAATGTGATCTCAGAGAGATGCAGCATAAAATGAGGCCATTCAACCTGTTATCTGTTCCACTGCTTTACAATAGTAATGTAATTCCCTGTTCTTTCCATGCAGCTATTCTACATTTTTTCCTATCATGTATATTTCCTATTCCTTTTCTACCCTACATAAATTGAGGTCATTCAAAACTCTACATTTCCTTTCGTAACTTGTTCATCCTTCATCCTTGTGACCCGCACTGGCTCCCAGTCAGTGAACACTGTTGTGATCACAGTCAATGATCACTTTTTCGGGCAGTTCATTCCGAATCAAATCTACTTGCTGCATTAAAAATGTCTCTCTTTGTCTCCCCTCTAGCCCTTTCAGCTGATGCCCCATATTCTGTGTCCTATTGTTATTGCCACTATTAATATCTTTATTTAATTTCCTCCTAACTTCCTTAGTTCTGAGGAGTACAATCCCTGTTCCTCATATCTTTCCAGATAACAGAAACTCATCATCTCTGATTTCAAAAATTTGGTGAGGAAAAATAAAGGAACAATAATTGCTTACATATTTAGACAGCAGCAGTGTGTTTGAGAGCACATGGTCATATACCAAAGAGAAAATACTTCTGCTAAGTGCACATAGGCCAACACAATTTATTCCATCTAGAGTAGCTCAAAGCAATAAGTCTGGTTTACATCAATGCAATCCTAATATTGCTATGGATTCTGGAAGGGAAACTAGTCTAACATTTGCAATGTTCATTGGACAGAATGAGTCAGAGCTCCTTAAGTACAAAAAATCATTCCAGACCTTCTGAGTTGTATATTTCACAACAGCACCCCACCTCTGCTCCCATACACTGTACAGTTGGGCTTCAGGATAATCAAACTCCTAAGGATCAGTAGACTAAATGGTTTCTCTGTCGGAAATTGGAATCTCTATCTTGAGACTGAGTCTGGCTGGCAGCAGGTATTTGGCAAATGTACACTACGCCTGATGTTGCCCTGCTGGCATCTGTGCTGTCTTTGTGCATGCTGCTGAGTGTTTGCAGTCAGAGGAGCAGCTGCTTGTGTGTGGACTAGTGTTAATGAAACCGCTCAGATTGATTTCCAGCTCTGTACCAAGAGACTCTTGTACTGTTTTCCCTCGAGGTACAGATGTAAATGTGTCTATAGGCAGAGATACCGAAGGAAGTCAACACACACAAAGCCCTGTTTATACATGAGGCCGCAAATTTAATTTTCTGAACAGTAATTCCCAGCCAAAAATAAACCAGACACTGGTAGTGGGTTTCACTAAAAACTTGATCCTGGAGTTGGCTGAAGAGAAATAAATTCATATTCCAATAAATCTATGATTCTAATAACCATGCCAGTCTATCCATTTATATCTGTGTGTGTCTGGGTGTTTATCAATGTCTGTGTGTTGCCCTGAATCCATGTGTGTGAAGCGAGAAGGGGCTGTGCTTGTGGAGGGAGAAATATATTTAATTTCATCTATAGATATTCTGATTTCAGCAGCCTTGGGTGCAAACTTTGGTTGACAAGGGAGAAGGGAGAGAAAGGATTCAGATTTATTTGCATATTGGCACTCTCATTTGTATGGGGAATATTACTGGCACACTCCAAGCTTTGGCAGAAGGCCGGGAGCAGATTACTTGCCTGGTCTGTCTGTCAGGCCTTTGGTTCAATATTCCAAAACAGGCAGGGTGGAAAAACAAGTCAAAATTTGAACAATAGTGAGGGAGAATTTTTTAAATATATAAATCACAACAGGATAAGTGCAATTAGCAGAGAAACATTGTCCTAGGATAGGTAGATATTCCCTGAGCAGTAATTAATACAGGAAAAGACCTGGTTCAAACTCTGATCTTTTCTTTTCCAGATTAAGTACATGAGCATAAGAAATAGGAGCAGGAAAAGGCCATGCAGCCCTTTAAACTTGCTCTTTTATTCATCAAGATCATGGATGATCTTCTACCTCAGTGTCATTTTCTTGCAATATCCCTCGACACCTTGATTCCCTTAACATCTAGAAATCAATCGAGCTGTGTTTTGAATAAACTTCATGACTGACTCTCCACAGTCCTCCAAAGTGGAGAATTCCAAAGATTCACCACTACCACCTGAAGAAAGTTGTCTTCATTCCGAAACAGCTTACTCCTTATTGTGAGACGGTGATGTTTGTTTCAGACTTCACAGCCAAGGGAAACAGTCTTCCTGCATCTACCCTGTTAAGCTGCATAAGAATTTTGTAAATTTCAATGAAATATCCTTTCATCCTTCTAAACTCCAGGGAATCCAGGATTAGAATACTCAGTCTCTCCCCACACAGCAAATCAGCCCAGTGAATCCCCATTGCACTCCTATGGCAAGTGTACCCTTTCATGGGTATGGAGACCAAAAGTGTGCATAAGTCTCCATCTATAGTCTCTCAAGGCCCCACTTAGTTGCAGATGTACCTTCTTACCTCTGTATTCAAATCCTCCCAATACAAAGGCTAACATACCATTTGTCTTCTTAATCACTTGGTACACTTACAAGTTGGTTTTCAGTGGCTTGAGTATCAGGACAAACAGGTCCTTTTGATAATCAACATTACCCAATCCCTCACCATTCAACAAATACTTTTCTATTATAAGCACCAAAGTGGATGACCTCACATTTCTTCACATTATATTCCCTCTGCTATGTTCTCACTCAATCAGCTTGTCCATTATCTCAAATGGCCTGCTGAGTTCCTCCAGCATCATAGTGTTTTTCATCTAGATTCCAGCATCTGCAGTCCTTTGTTTCTCTTGTCCGTATCTCTCCTTAAAGCCTCTTTACACCCTCCTCCCTATTCACAATCCCACCTAGTTTAGTGTTATCAGCAAACTTGGATATGTAACATTTGATCCCCTCAGTAAACTTGTTGTTACAGATTGTAATAGCTGGGGCCCAAGCACTGACCCCTGTAGTATCCTTCTAGAGACAGCCTACCAACCTGAGAAGGGTTTAGAACCTAAAAGATAGGTATAGAAGTTGTTTATTCCCACTCTTTGTTTTCTGCCTGTTAACCAATTCTAAGTCCATATCCATCTATTACCCCCATTTCACATGCTGTAACCTTGTTGTCCAACCTCCTGTGTGGGACCTGATCAAATAGCCTTCTGAAAATCCATATACACCATACCAACTAGTTCCCCCTTATTTGTTCTACTGGTAATACAGCTCTAGCAGATTAGTAAAACATGGTTTTATTTTCATAAACCCATGTTATTTTCAAGGTGTTCTGGTACTACATCTTTCATTATAGATACCAGCATTCTCTCTTCTGTTAGGCTAACTGGTCAGTAGTTTCCTATTTTCTCTCTTCTTCTTTTCTTAAATAATGACAACACATTCTCTCACCCACCACCTTCCAGTCCAGAATTCATAGAATTTTAGAAGATGATAATCAGTGTATTCACTATTTCTGTAGCCAGCTCTTTCCAAATTGTAGGATGTAGTTCATTGGGTCCCTGGGATTGTCAGCTTTCAAGTTCACCAATTTTTCAAATAAGTATTCTTTGATTAATACTTGTTTCCCTCATTTCCTTGTTCTGACTTGAGTAGGTGGTTTAGGGATATCATGAAGCAACCAGGTTATTGCAGATGAGAACACTCATTTAAGAAAGAAAAGAAAGAAAATGAAAAAAAACATGGTTTCTATAACAGCTTTCACATGACTATCAGGATGACTCAGAACACACCACAACCAACGAAGTATTTACGAAGTATATTCACTGACGTAATATAGGAAAAGCAGCAGCCAGTTTGCGTGCAGCAAGCTTCATCAAACAAAGGTATAAGAATGACCAGATATTCAGCTTCCAGAGATTTTGATGGAAAAATTTTAAACAAATAACCATTGGACTTCCAATAGTCAATATGTCAACTCACTCAAGAAGATTGGCAATTTGAAGTTCGAGAGTTGAAAATACCTAGACCATAGAGTCATAGAATCATGGAGTTATACAGCACAGAAACATGCCCTTCAGACCAACTCGTCCAAGCTGACCAAAGTGCATAGTTGAGCTAGTCCCACTTGCCTGCATTTGGCGCATATCCCTCTGAACCTTTCCTATCCATGTACCTGCCCAAATGTCTTTTAAATGTCCTGTGCAATGATCAGTGAGTCAGTAGGTGCAGCTCTTCTTCTCGAGTAAGCTTATTTCCAAGATGTTCCAAAGAAGAGAAATTGACATACTCACGAACGCCACGTCTATGCCCTGGTAATTCAATCAGCCCAGAGATTGTGTAAACTTGGGTTGAATTTAACAGAATCTTCATAATACTGAAATGATGCTGCATCACTATTCTGAGATTTCCACTGTGCTTCCCAGGCAATGTCCATTCTACAATTGCCTGGTGATGTGCAATGCTCAAGAACCACACAAAAAAACTGTTGATGCGCTATATCTATTTTACATGTGTTCTCTTATTTTGTTCTGCATTGGGCCTCATGAGCAGTTGTGTTGAATGCTATATTTTCTTTCTCTAGCATCATTACAATCATCACTGTGCTGCTGATTTCCTCAATGGGTATTCCTCCTGTATGATTTTTAGCAAAGGTATTTCCCTGAAGGGATGGCTGATGGGTGGTGTCTTTGTAGCATTCTGTACAATCTTCTTATACATACATAGTCACAGGGCTTTGCCTTCCTGATGACTGCTGTGTGCGGAGGCTACAGTTCTCAGTTGACAAACAGCATCAGAGCAGAGATTTTTTCTAAAAGTATATTTTATTCATAAAATTTGCAAATATACGATACAGTACATTCATCAGTCACTATTCAGAGCACAAGATATCTCATTTTATTTGCTTATGAGAGATTTGTTTTATCAGCATGACATCAATTTTTTTCACACACATTCCAAGGGTGATTTTTCCAAGAGAGATAATGACATAGATATTTATGAATTAAAATCAAAAACTCCAGATGCCAGAGAAATCAGAAATAAAAACAGAAAATGCTAGAAACACTCAGCAGATCAGACATCATCTGTGGGAAGAGAAACAAAGTTACTGTTTCAGATTGAAGATCCTTTGTCAGAACTCGGAAAGAGAAAAATTTGCTTTCCCATTTTCCCTTTCCCAGTTGAGTCTTCAACCTGAAATACTAACTCTGCTTCTCTTTCCAAGGAAACTGCATGACTTACTGAGTGTTTTCAGCATTTTCAGATATTTGTGAAGACCTATTAAAGTGCACTATTTGTGGAGGTCCTGAAAAGCAGGAAAGATGATACTGCCGGTCATTCTCACAGACTAATTGACCCATGTGTGGCAAAGGGTCTTCTCATAGACTTGGTTGTAATCTACATTGGGAACGTTGCATGTTCTCCAACATTTTAATAACTTTCAATTCCCTGGCCCCCATTACTTCATCTGCACTATGGACGTCCAGTCCCTATGCACTTCCATCCCTCATCAGGAAGGTGTCAGGGCTCTCTGATCTTCCTAGAACACAGCTCCAACCAGTTCCCCTCTACTAACACCCTCTTCTGCCTGGAAGAACTTGTGCTTACCCTGACCAACTTCTCTTTTGACTCCTCCCACTTCTTCCAAGTCAAAGGTGTAGCCATGGGCACTTGCATGGGCCCCAGTTATGCCTGCCTTTTCGTTGATTATGTGGAGCAGTCCATGTTCCAAACCTACCCTGGCACCACTCTCCAAATCTTTCTCTGCTACACTGACAACTGCATGGGTCCTGCTTCCTGTACCTGTGCGGAGCTCATCAATTTTGTCAACTTCACTACCGACGTCCTTCCAGACCTCAAATTCATGTCGTCCATTTCCGACACCTCTCTTCCCTTTCATGATCTCTCTGTCTCCTTCTCAGGAGCCAGATAATCCACAAACATTTACTGCAAACCCACAGACTCCACAGCTACCAAGACTACAACTCTCCCACCTTGTCTCTCGTAAGGATGCTGTTCCTTTCTCCCAGTTTCTCTGTCTCCACCGCATCTGTTCTTGAGATGAGGCCTTGTGCTGCAGGACATCCGAAATGTCCTCCTTTTTTTGAAAAGAGGACTTACTCCTCACTGTGGTTCATGGAGCCCTCACCCGCATCTTCTCTATTTCCCACACTTCTGTTCTTACACCACCTCCCCTCAGACAGAACAAGGATAGAGCTCCTCTGGACCTCACCTATCACCCCACCAGCCTATGCATCCAGCACATCGTTCTTTGCAACTTCCGCCAGCTACAATGTGATCCCACCACCAGCCACATCTTCCCCTCTCCACCCCTCCTGCTTTCTGCAGGGACCACTCCCTCAGTGACTCCCTAGTTCATTCATCCCTCCCCTTCCCTGTCCCCTTCCTCAGGCACTTTTCCCTGCAACCATCAGAGGTGTAAAACATGTCGCAGTACCTCCTCCCTCACCACCATCCAGTGCCCTAAACAGCACTTCCACATCAGGCAGAGATTCACATGCATCCCCTCCAACCTTGTTTATTGCATTCTGTGCTCTCAATGTGGCCTCCTCTACATCGGAGAGAATGTGCAGACTAGGTGACTGTTCCACTGAGCACCTGAGCTCTGTCTACCTTGAACTTCTGGAGCTCCCATTTGCTGGCCATTTTAATTCCCCTCCCCATTCCCGCACCGACCTGTCTGTCCTTGGCCTCCTCCGCTGCCAGGGTGAGATTAAATGTAAACTAGAGGAACAGCACCTCATATTCCACCTGGATAGTCTACAACCCAATAGCATGGACATTGAATTCTCCAATTTCAGGTAAAAGGTTCCCCTTCTGTCCCTTGTCTCTCTCTTCCTGATCTACCCAGTTCCTCCTACACCCCCCGCCTCCCCATCACCCTGTTTCTTTCACCTTCTTTCCCCTCCTCTACCCTTACACTTCTCCCACTGGATCCATCTCCCTACTGTTCCCATCTGCCCTCCCCACCTCCCTTATTTGGTTCCATGCTCCACCTTCCTTCCCTATTAGATTCTGTCATCATCAGCCCTTTGTAGGCACCACCTATCACTTCCCAGCTTCTATTGCTATTTCCACTCTTCCCCCCCCCCCCCCCCAGCTACCTATCAACCCTCCTCACCTGGATCCACCTATCACCTGCCAGCTCTTGCTCTCCACCCTTTCCCTACACCTCTTTATTACTGGCTATGTCTCCTCTATCTTTCAGTCCACATGAAGCATCTCGACCCAGAACGTCAGCCATAAGTTTCCTTCCACAGATGCTGCATGACCCGCTGAGTTCCTCCAGCATTTTGTTTGTTGCTAATAGGTTGCAATGTTTCTTCAATCTTTCCAAAAGATTTCAGAGTATTTCCTTGTGCTATTATACTCTCTATCACTTTAGGTTTATTTCCAAACTTTTATTAGTATGTTCCCTGCAATTGTCCCAGTCTGGACTTGGGTCTGCAAATAAAGATGCAAATAAACAAATTTGAGGGTAATGAGTTTGGTACCCCAGAGGTAGATTTAACACTACACCTGTTGATGTCTTGTGACTGAGATGCCAGAAGAGGAAAATCAGCCCAGCTGTCTTCTCCAGAAGAAAAAAACTGGAAATATTAAATAATAAGAAGATTGTGGAGATAGCTTGAGGTGAACTATAGTGGGAAGGGGTTCATGTGAAGCATAGACTCCACTTTGGAACAGTTGACCTGTTCAATGCTATGATGTCTGTGCAATTGCAGATTCTGGTAATTAAAAAGAGTGGTGGGGGGGGGGGGGGGGGGGGGGGGGGGGTGGGGGGAGGAATGTTGGGAATGTGATGTAAACATTGGAAAGATGAGAAAAGTGAGTATGAGAAAAGAATGACAAATTAATATTCTGTATATATATTCCTTCATCAGAACTTCTGGTTCTGTACTTATTTTTTCAGTATAAACTGTTCACGTTTGAACTGATCTCCCCATTGCTATTAATCCTCCTACTCCAATGTTGAATGATAGTGAAACAAATTGAGTCTTGTCAATGCTGAATATTTATATTGTATGGTTATGTTATAAAGAACTGTAAAATTACACTATATTTTGCAAACTAAGATATATTAATTCAGTGTGAAATGAGCTGCTTCCTGTATGTATCAGAAGTGTGAACTGATAAGGATGGGGACAATGGAAAGATCAAGACGTCATTAGGTCAGTGCTATCATGTTCAGTGATAAGTATTCTTTGTTACTGGAAAGGCTTGGCCTAGATTCAATACTGATGAATAGCTGTTTGATCTAACATAACCAAGAGATGCAGTCATCTATTGCTTTTGGTTTAAGTTGTCTGTAAGGGTGGTCTCATGGAACATAGGATTAGACCAAACCTAGGATGGTAGCTTTCATTCACACCAGTTTCTGAGACCCTTTATAAGTGGAGAAGGCCACTGATTTGACAACGTCCTTGTTAATTGACAGGTAAGGGTAAGTCTTCTTAAAGAGGAGAATTATATGCTTCAATATTCTTAGAAGTTTCAGTAAGGGAAGACTGAAGTTGCATTATGTTTCTTGCATCACCCAGCAACCACACTTCACAAAGTACAAAGGCAGTTTTGGGATGTGAAAGTTGCTGTCCTCAAAATCATTCTGTGCCAGGCAAGGCACATTTAATCAGTGATACATGATGGTCCAATGCCGATTTTATGTAAGGCCTCCAGCTGCAAGGATCTATTGCTCGTGTGGCCAAGCTTTTTTACACAATGAAACAGGTCTTGAGCATTAGTATATATGCCCATGCTCACTGCCATTGCAGAGCTAGCGGAGGTAGTCAGGGAGATGACAGGACACGGGGAGCAGTGTGCAGCTGCCCACTGAAGGATAGAGGGAGTGTTGGAGCTTCAGTCAATGGAGGGGGAAAAGGTCACCAAGGCTCAAGCTGGAGAATTCAATTGGGGGTTTTGGAATAGCTGGGGCCCCACACAGACGATGCAATGTTGAGTTGCAGACAAGCTAGGAGCTAGGGATAGGGAGCATAAAGTTGTCTTAGAACAAGGGTTTCATTTTCAAAAATACACTTAATTCTTTACATACACAGCAATACAATTAGGACATGTCATTGTTCTTATTAATAGTAATATGCAATTCAATACTTTCACTAATGTTTCATTCACAACATCCCATCAGTGGAATATTTGAGAGGTTGTTAGACAGGACCCATTCCCCTCAATGTCCAGTGACAGCAGGACCCTGGGCTCTGGTCCTTCCCCCACTGAGCCTTTACGGTGGTTGCCCCTCAGTACGTACTCCTGAACCTTAGAATGTACCAGTCAGAGGCATTCAGTGGCAGACATTTCCTTGCACTGGAAGACCAATAAGTTTTTAGCAGACCAAAGCGCGTCTTTCACCGAGTTGATGATCGTCCAGCACAGTCAATGTTTGTCTCAGTATGTGTCCCTGGGAGCAGCTTGTAAAGCACAGAGTTCCTGTGTTATGCAGCAGCTCAAGACGAACTTCGTCAAAGACCACTACATTCCTTTCCAGACCGTCTTGAAAAACACAAAGTCCACAAGGAGGTGGATTAACTCAAAGGGAACTTACCTATCTGTGGACATCTCCAAGCACTATACTCCATGGCTTTGGTCGTGTTCAGGCAAATCCCTTATAATTCACTGATGCAAGCCCTACATTCATTATGAGAGCCTGTTTGTGAGGAGGCGGAGTTAATCAGGCAGGACTTCATTTCAATTCTGCCCCTGTTTCTCAACGTGGTTGATCTGAAAATTAGTAGAAGGGTGTTGGTGGTGGGCAGGGGGGTGGGGGGGGGTGGGGGTAAATGAGATTTGTCCCTTGGCACTGAGCATCATCTCAACAGAGAGCTTCTGGTGGGTAATCATGTATTTCTTCCAGAACTTTAGCAAATTCCTTCCAATGTAATGAATGGAAGGAAAATTTAGTGGATTTTATGAAATGCCCTCAATCTTAATTGCTGTCTTTACTCTGCTCAGGCGATGCCTGATGCCGAGGGAGAATTGAGCAAACTTTGTACAAACCCAAGACTGGAGAGTGGCAATTTGTTTCAATTCTTCCAGAAAAAACAAGAAAAGTAATGAAGATTCATTTAGTAGCTGTGGCCCAGAATTCACTGAAAAGTTTTGGCTTAACTATAGGTTAAGAAGAGACTCAGAGGTCTTTCCTTTTCAAGTTCACATTACCCACTGCTATATAATTATGTCTCGGCAAAAGATATATATATGTATTTATACATAAATTTTCATGTGGCACAGCTCACACCTAAGATTTCAGGAGTTTGACAGTAATTTTCTTCATCATCTTTCTCCAATGTCTCTTACAAGTTCCTACCGATCTAAGTGCTGATGGTGTGAGTCTACCTCATGTATCTCAAGTATCTGCATCCACCATGGAAAACATCACCATTTCCCTAAACATCCCATGCATTTGGAAGGACCAAACAGCCAGGGAATCCATCCCGATGGGCATATCCCAATTTTGCACTGGGACTGGAGAGGAGTAGCTGAGAGAAATGGGGTGAGAGAAACCAGCCCAAATAATTTTGGGTAGCCTGCTCCCCCTCTGTCTCCCCCACCCTCTTTTCTCTTTCCTTCTGATCTACCCAGTTCTTCCTCCATCGACCCAGCTCCCTTTCACCCTGTTTCTTTCTCCTTCTTTTCCTTCCTCCACCCACTCCATCTGCCAACCACCCACACAATCCTCCCACTGGGTCTCCTCCCTTCACTGTTCCGATCTGCCTACCCCACCTCCCTTATTTGGTTCCATGCTCCACATTCCTCTCCTTTCAGATTCCAGCATCTGTGGCTCTTTGTTGCCTCCATGTATCACCCCCCATGCCTCTGTCACTAGTTCCACTCTTCCCTCCTCCGCCTGCCTATCACCCCTCCTCACCTGGATCTACCTATCCCTTGCCAGCTCTCGCTCCACCCCTTCCCCTCACCTCTTTATACGGGTCCTCTCCCTTCTATCTTTAATCCAGATGAAGGGTCTCGATGGGAAACATCAACTGTCCATTCCCCACCACAGTTGCTGCTGATCCTCCAGCATCTCCTTTGTTGTTCCAGATTCCAGCATCTGCAGCCTCTTGAGTCTCTAAATAATGTCCCATGTTGGTGTCAATCATTTGCACTTAGTTTGCACAAGAACCTCATATGGGGGCAGGAGTAGACCACCAGGCCACACAGGCCTGCTGCACCATTCAATATCATCATGGCTGATCAAATCCTCTTCTGTGCCTGTTTCCTACAGCCCACAGTTTGCTGACCTTTCAAAAATTTATCTTCTTCTTCTTTAAGTGCTTCCAGTGACCCACCCTTCATAACCCCTATGGTGGAGAATTTCCTGAGCGTCCCCCAATCTCTGGGAGAAGACACATTTTTACGTTTCACTCAATGAGCTCTGTTTGAGAGTGCAGTCTAAGTTTTTCAGGGAAACCAAATTAAAATTTGGTGTAATTTTTATGTTAGTACACAGCAAAAAATTCTAGAGCAGGATGTCAAATTACTCAACTACACTTAAACTCTTCCCTAATCAAGCCTTGACCAAGCAGGCAATTTCACTGGAAAAGCCTTTAGCATGTAAGAATAGACCTGAATTCATAAAATGGTTGTACAAAGTGTTTAAGGCTTTAATGTGAGTATTGAATGTTGTGGCAAGTATTTTAAAATATTGAGCAAATGAGTTCTAGGTCTCGCCAAGTGTACAGTACATGTGGTGATTGCAAAGGAGCAATCCTAATTGGTGGCTTCAAAATAACTCTCTTGAACCTCCACATTTTGTATATACAATTAAGAATGTCTGAGGTCCTTTGTAAAATTTCTGGATACGTTCTGCCTTCAAAATATCACCTTGTGAGATTGCAAAAACTGAGATTTATCTGACTTGAAATCTGTGCTCTGTGCTGGATCAGTGGGTTTTGAAATTTGGAAGCAAACCCGGTTTTTATTATTCTTTTCTGATGTTGTTGGTTAGTTTGGTTTGGAAGACTTTAATAAAACTGTGGGCAAAAGTGTAATTTGAAACAGATGAATAAAACTATGTATGATGATTGGAGATTATATATTAAATCTGAAGCTAAACTGCATTAATTTTAAAGCACTGAAAAGAGATTATTATAACCTAAGTTAAATGGCACAATGTGCCAATTAGAAACACTGGAGATATCAAACAAGAGAAAGCATATTATTACGTATCTTCTGGTAATGTCAGCATTTTTTCCTTTTTGGCTCTTCTGGAGAATTTTTTAATGATCCTTAACTGTTGTCAGACCTTAAAAATGAAGTAAGAACATTACTCCCATTCAAAAGTGCAATATTCCAACAGCAATGTTCTCCCATTCAAAATCTGTTGTCATGCGTTATCATGTGCTACACTAACTCAGATTGCTTCATTGATCTGTTGTGCATAGAAGTGAGTCCTTCAGTAAGTAATGAAATGTTAATTTTTGGGTGGTTAGTCCAAACCTCAAAGTTTGGGAACTTTTTCATCTTCCCACTCCCCCCCATGCTTTGTGTGTTTCTAATCCTTCTTACCCTCTTTTCCCATTCCCATGTTCCAACCTTATCACCAGTCCTTCCCAATATTGATGTGATTGAAATGGCTCACTAAGTAAGGAATCCAAAGCAAGTAATATTCACAATCATTTATTGATATTTTACCTAATATTGTTGTATTAATAAGATCTTTGGTTGTGTGAGACTTGAATTCAACTCTCAAATGGTTATGTTCCCTGCCATTTTATAAGACAGAAAATATGGTGTTTTGAAGTATTAATATAAATAATGAACTTTTGGGAAAACAAACATCTAGAATTATTGAAGAAACACAGAGCAGCACAACTAAGATACAGGGTTGAATATTATCATAACATTGGATGAGGGAATAAGCTTCCCCGTTGGTTGCTGGCATTAAATGAGGCTGAGGGTTATAGGTACTGGGTGAACTCACCCTTGCACATGCAGTTCTGGTAGATTCAGTTTAAGTGAGGAAGGGAAAATGTGGCCCTTGGTATGCAAATTTTAGATTGGTGGTGTGATAATGAAGTTCATGCCCTGGGGCTGTAGCTCTGAAGTTGTACTACATTTAAAAATCCAAGTAATACTATGTTCCTGAAGTCAAAATGATAATATGATTTACCACACTAGCTTTGAGTGAACCATAGTTGTGTCTATGTAATATAATTACATACATCTAATGATGTGCACTTCTAATTAGTGACTTTATTATCTTTGCAATGAACATATCTTTAGGTTGAAAGAAAATTCCGCATTTTTGATATAATATTTGTGCTACAGATATTATATCAAAAATGCAGAATTTATGTACTACAATTATTGAATGCAGGCATGGTAGTGTAGTGGTTAGCGTAACGCTATTACAGCGTCAGCAACCCAGGTTCAATTCCGGCCACTGTCTGTAAGGAGTATGTACATTCTCCCTGTCTCTGTGTGGGTTTCCTCTGGGTGCACCAGTTTCCTCCCACATTCCAAAGACATATAGGTTAGGAAGTTGTGGGCATGTTATGTTGGCGCCGGAAACATGGCGACACTTGCGGGCTGCCCCAGAAGATGCATTTCACTGTGTGTTTCAATGTACATGTGACTAATAAAGATATAATCTTATCTTATATATAGGCAACCTGAGGCTGCTTGGCAAATGGAGGTTGTAATTTTCAAATATGTCCAAGCCCAGAACCAAGCCCTGGAGGTGCAAACCAAAGGGGTATCAGGGCAGGTTTATGGCAGCCACTGGTTGTTCTACAGAATAAAGTTGAGCAATCCTGTCTCTTCCATCTCCATGGGAACAAGATTTTGGAGTGATTTTGTAACTGACCACTCCAATCAATTTACAGATGGCAAGTTAGATTTATGAAGACTGGGAGTTTCCTGCCAGAGCTTGGCAAATGATGGCTTTGATGAAAAAGAAACCAGCTCTGAAATAACACAGGAAACTCAAACAATTATAAGTGACTCAAACTCCTTTACAGAACAAGTATGCAACTGGCTTTCTCTTAAACATGTAGACCCTGAACCAGTTCCACCAGTGAATGAGATCTTCAAAGTCAGAGTCCAGCTTATTGCCATATGCACAGGTACATGTATGCATAGGTACAAGGAAAAACTTACTTGCAGCAGGTCTGGAACGGGATAAGGAAGATGCCTCATTGTTGAAAATCTGAGAGGAAATCAAAGTGCATAGGTTTCAGAAAGTAGACGCCTCTGTGGCAAATTTGTTCCATGGACAATACCAGACTTGCAATAACAAGTATTAGGCTCTGGTGACTCAGCTAATGGGCGAATTAAATGTTGGTAACAGAAGAAGTCTCTGGTCACTGTGTGAAACAAAGTGAAGTATACTGTTCCCATGTGCCCTGCTTTTACAAATTCAAAAAAATAAGGCTATTGTGGACTCATTTGCTCGACCAGCAGTAAAACTGGTTTGCACATACACAGCACAGACTCCACTCACTCTTATGTGGTGGAGGAGTCAAGATTAGGTAGGCTTGAAACCTTACAGACCACAGGCAGAATTGAGCATGGTGAGCTTGGAGGTGAGGAGGAAACAGTGGGGTGAGTGTGTTGCTGGAACAAGGGGCTCTGGGAATGCACTGTACAGATGATGATGACGAGATTTCTTTATTGGTCACATGTACATCGAAACACACAGTGAAATGCACCTTTTGCGTAGAGTGTTCTGGGGGCAGCCCACAAGTGTCGCCACTCTTCTGCCGCCAACATAGCATGCCCACAACTTCCTAAGCTGTACGTCTTTTTTGGAATGCGGGCGGAAACCGGAGCACCCAGAGGAAACCCAAGCAGACACAGAGAGAACGTACAAACTCCTTACAGACAGTGGCGGGAATTGAACCGGGGTTGCTGGCACTGTAATAACGTTACACTAACCGCTACACTATATTAAATGGAGTAAACCTTTTGGCCCTTTAAGACTGCTCCACCATTGAATTACTGATCACGCCTGACCTTTGCCATAACTCCACCTACCTTTCTTGGTTTGGAAATTCATAGATATATCAGTGTCAGTTTTGAAACATTCAGTTGAAACAACTTTTTGGAAAGAAAGTTCCAGATATCCTCTGTAAGTGATTTCTGACATCACACCTGAAGAGAACAGCTCTCATATTAAGGGCTCAAGCCATTCTCTACTCGATCTCCTCCACCAGATGAAACAGTTTCTCTCTATTTACCTTTCCCAATCCTTTAATCATTTTAAATGGGTCTATTACACCACCCTTTAATCTGCTGTGCTCAAAGGAACACAATGCTAGTTTGCATAAACTCCCCTATCGTTTAAACCTTTAGCCCAGCAATCATCCTGGTGAATCTGCAAAGTCTGGCTCACGTCCTCAACATACATACCTCTCCCCCATCCTCTACAGAACCAATATAACTTCCCTGGCGAGCAGAACTGAGTGCAATGCTTTGAATGGTGTCACATTGGAACTGTGTGTGACCGTAAAGTAATGTTCATCTCCCCTTGAGATAAAAGTCAACATTACCTTGCAGTTTTAAAATACTTTTTGTATTGGTTCAATAACTTTTAGTGATTTCTGTATCTCAACCCTTAAACCTCTCAGCTCCTCCACAGTTCCTTTCTTCTCACTATTCAGAAATACATAGGTTTCAAATGGATGAGCTCACATCCCTCTACATTGAACCTCATTTGCCACAATTTTGCTCTCACATTAGACCCCCAATCAACTTTATGCTCCAATCTGCACTATTTACCATGTGCAAACTTAGATAAATGGAATGCATGGCCTTCATCTAAATAAGTTACAAATATTACAAAAAGGTTAAAGTCCTAGTAGAGCTCCCTGGAGGACACCATTGGTCTTGTCCATTGGATCAAAAAGGATGAGTTCAAATATTACTTATTGTAAAAACATAGGAACAACAGTGGCTCAAAGAAACTTAGGGGTATAAGTACAGAGATGATTAACATATAGAAGTCAGCTGCAAAAAACGTCAAAGTGGTAAGTGGAATGTAGTTCTACCGACCAGAGGGTTTCAATGCCACAAAAAGGACATTGCATTAGAGCTGTAGAAAGCCCTCTACCATCACCTCAGAATTTTTTTCCAATATCTTCTATACCACTGATGTTAGGCTCTCTGGTCTATCGTTACCAAGCTTTTCCCTGCTGCCTTTCTTGAAAAGGGGGACCATGTTTGCTCTCCTCCGGTCATCTGGTACTCTCTTGTGTCTAGCAAAGATTTAAACATCTCAGCCAGAGCCCCAGCAATCTCTTCCTATGCCTCCTGTAGGAGCCTGGGATAAATCCCATCCAATCCTGGGGATTTATCCACCTTTAAGCCCATTCAGGTACTGAGTACCTTCTCCTTATTTATGAAGCCCTGCACTTGACTTTTACCTATCCCTTTACTGAATTCTACGACTACAAGGATTGTGAATACTGATGAAAAGTATTAATTTAGACCTCACCTATACCTTCCTCAATTTTATGAAATTCTATATCCCAGCACATACAGTCCACTTTATTGACTGTGGGCTGCCACATGTCTATCATCATTGGCAGAGGGATCAGCAATCATGCCCTCACATTCTGGAACTCAATTGCTAAATACTTTTGCTTTGGTGGTCCTTCTTCTCATATGATGACTGTTCAGGACCAAACTACCCCAAGATGACGATAATTCCCATCAAACCAGAGTAAATGATTTACTGGTTTAAACTACATGGTTGTATATTAAATTAACAAAAAATGTTATTATTTAAATTTATAACAGAAAGAAAGAAAGAAAGCCATCACTTAAATTGACTAAAGATGATCTGACTGTTTAATTATGGACTATTGTTGAAAATTAACTAATTGCCTACTGCGAGGTAATATCGAAAGAGACCTCAGACGTCTTTGTATTGTTGGAGTATAAGTTTTCCTTCAATTAAATGAATAAACTATCTTCTTATTGTCAAGCTCAGTCTTTGAAAGAGGCTGAAGTGAAATAAAGCAGGAAGAATCAGGGCTGCACAGAAACACAAAAGTCAATAAGGCTTCCAAGGTTGTCAACTAGAACTCTCCTTCCTCCTCCTGCAATGTAAGCAGAAGTACTCATGAAATGCTGAATGAATCAATAAGCAGAAATGATTAAATCTTAAACACTTTCAGCTTAACTCTTTCCTGGCTGAATCATTCTGCTACAGACCTAAATGATCCCAGTGTACGGAGGACACTACTCATGCTGCTGGAAGATTCAACCGGGATTCTGCTGGACCATTGGGCCATTTGGACATCTTGAAACAAGGAACATAAGCTTTCAGCAATCATGGTATTTTGGGTTGAGATTGCATTAAGAAAAATAAAAATGCACGTAAGAGGACACTTTAATTCAGTAGAAACGTAAGGAATGTGTTTTATCACATGAGAAGATGTTAGGCACAGATAAGGTACACTGAACAAATTAACAACAAAGCCTGCTTAGCCAGCCAGTTATCTGAACTGGCTGTCTGGTTTCAAAGCCCAGTCCCTGCGCACCAAGACCCCCATCCCCACTCTGAAACCTCTCCCTCCAATTTCCCATTATTGTGCCAATGGGACATTATTGACACAGTACTGGAGAGAAAATTGGAGGGGTCCTGCCCAAGGCGACATTCTGCGGAGAGTGTGCATTTGAAAGATCAGGCCCAATACATTACACCTTGAAATATGGTTTTAGAATGCACAGTCTTGTAGCGTTCTAGTTTGCCCTACAGTGTGTGCCGCATCTGACCTTGCCTGGCAGAAGCAGGTGTTGGTGAATTGTGGGCAGAGTTTCATGACACGGGCATTCATGAAGCAAGGCTTCACACCAAGAAAACGCTATCAAAAGATTAGTAGGTCAGATTAAGATGTCAATTGAATGCATCTCAGAGAAGTTTGATTACTTTGAGATGAATTCCTGCTCTACAAATTAGTGTCTAATCTTCTAACTTGTAGTTTGCAGAATATAGGGAGAGAACTGCAAGTGACTTACTTTGACAATGGACAGATTCCTATCAGATTGCTTTAAAACTTGTAGAAATAAGATGACTTTAACAGCTCTTTCAGCTTGCTGAAAAATGAACCAGGTCTCAACTATTACACAGATCTGATTAGCTCATAGTTTCAGATTTCTTTTGAATATTGCTATAGGTGGCACACTGAAGAAAGCTCCCCTACTAAAATCTGTCTGATCATTCACAATCCTTGTGGTCGAAAGGTTACACAGAAGAACTGACCCCATTCCAATTCTAGTTTTAAGTTACTTTTGAATAAGTGAATCAGAGCTTCCTTTATAACCCTCCCCATCAATCAGTATGTACTCTCACATCCACTGCTACTCCAGCCACGACCCCAGCTTAGCTAGTTAAGTAACTTCCAACACTGGCAAATTCTGATTTGAATCAGAATCCTCCCTGTAGATGCCCGTGGTAGAGCATGAATGCAACCAACAATTTCAATTCAACTATTTAGGGTGAAGGCAGTATAATAGTGCAGTGTACCTATCATAAGATCCATCTCTAAAATACGTAAGTTGCTCTCTGCACTTGAAGACTTCAAGTTTAAGAAAACATTTCTTCCAAATATCCCTGGTGTCTTTTTGCAAACTGTTCTTTGATCATGTGACAAAGAGCTGCTCACTCTACAAGAAGTACACAGTGTGGGAGAACTTGCTATCCAGATGGCAAAACCTAAGAAACACCCAAAGCAGAGCTTGAAGCTTACACTTTTACCTGCAGTCCATCAGAGGCGACCGTTGGTAAATGCTGCAGGCCCTTACCATCGATGCACCCTGGGTAGTTATGTGCAGAGAAATTGCAAGGAGGAGAGCAACCAGGAGACAGGCAGGCAGGTCTGATCTGGGTTACAAAGAACATAGAACAGTACAGCACAATACAGGCCCTTCGGCCCACAATGTTGTGCCGACCTTTAAACTCAGCCTAAGACTATCTAATCCCTTCCTCCCACATATCCCTCTATTTTAAATTCTTCCATATGCCTATCTACTAATCTCTTGAATTTGACCAATGTACCTGCCCCAGGCAGCGCATTCCATGCCCCAATCACTCTCTGGGTAAAAAACCTCCCTCTGATATCTCCCTTGAACTTCCCTCCCATTACTTTAAAGCCATGCCCTCTTGTATTGAGCATTGGTGACCTGGGAAAGAGGCGCTGGCTGTCCACTCTATCTATTCCTCTTAATATTTTGTACACCTCTATCATGTCTCCTCTCATCCTCCTTCTCTCCAATGAGTAAAGCCCTAGCTCCCTTAGTCTCTCCTCATAATGCATACTCTCTAAACCAGGCAGCATCCTGGTAAATCTCCTCTGCACCCTTTCCAATGCTTCCACATCCTTCCTATAATGAGGCGACCAGAACCGGACACAGTACTCTAAGCATCATCTAACCAGAGTTTTATAGAGCTGCATCATTACCTCACGGCTCTTAAACTCGATCCCTCAACTTATGAAAGCTAACACCCCATAAGCTTTCTTAACTACCCTATCCACCTGTGTGGCAACTTTCAGGGATCTGTGGATATGGACCCCCAGATCCCCCTGCTCCTCCACACTACCCAGAATCCTGCCATTAACTTTGTACTCTGCCTTGGAGTTTGTCCTTTCAAAGTGTACCACCTCACACTTCTCTGGATTGAACTTCATCTGCCACTTCTCAGCCCAGCTCTGCATCCTATCAATGTCCCTCTGCAATCTTTGACAACCCTCTACACTATCCACAACACCACCAACCTTTGAGTCATCTGCAAACTTGCCAACCGACCCTTCTACCCCCTCATCCAAGTCATTAATAAAAATCACAAAAAGCAGAGGTCCCAGAACCGATCCTTGTGGGACACTGCTAGTCACAGCCCTCCAATCTGAACACATTCCCTCCACCACAACCCTCTGCTTTCTACAGGCAAGCCAATTCTGACTCCACATGGCCAAGCTTCCCTGGATCCCATGCCCTCTGACCTTCTGAAGAAGCCTACCATGTGAAACCTCGTCAAATGCCTTACCAAAATCCATGTAGACCACATCTACTGCACTACCCTCATCAATCTGTCTGGTCACCTTCTCAAAGAACCCTATCAGGCTTGTGAGACATGATCTGCCCTTCACAAAGCCACGCTGGCTGTCCCTGATCAGACCATGATTCTCTAAATGTCCATAGATCCTATCTCTAAGAATCCTTTCCAACAGCTTGCCCACAACAGACGTGAGGCTCACTGGTCTATAACTCCCTGAGAGAGGTTTGAGAGGGAGAAATGGTGAGGAAGAGAAAGATAGTGCAGGATAGGCAAGGGGTGGGGGATGGTGGTCAGAGAGGGAGAGATAGAGAAATGGCATGTGAAGGGTAAGAGATATGATATGTGGAAGGGTGAGAGAAGATGGTGTGTTGTGGGACGGAGGGGAAAGAGACGGTATGTGAGGTAGGGGTGGGGACAAAGAGTGATACCAGAACTCTGCTCTCACATCTCTATTCCCTCCCCCCCCCCCCGACTCTCCTGCTTTTCCACTGTCTCCCTCTCTCTCCCCCCCTCCAACCACCACTTTATCCTTTTCTCACCCTCCCTCTCACATGTCTCACTCCTTCTTCCACAACACCATCCTCCTACCACCTCCCAACTCCCTCTCTTTCACAGGTGCCCATGATATAACTTTGTGTGTGTGTGTTGAGTTCTTGCTGCATGCTGATGAGCAGGTGCTACTGACTGTCTTTTTTAGAATTCAGTTGTGTGTAAGCATGGAAGAGATCTAATTCCCTGAATACCTTTGATCCTGGAAACCCTGCAGGTGATATCACAAGCACACCATTTTATTCTGGCCTATCTAATTCCTTTTCAACTTGACTCTTTTGAGCATTCAGAACTAGCCTTGGCCTATGTTAGACTGAGTCTCCAGTTGCTCTGATGTATATGTGCACATTATATAGAGTCATAGAATCATACAACATGGAAACAGGCCCTTCGGCCCAACTCGTCCGTGCCAACTGTGTTGCCCAGCAAGCTAGTCCCATCTGCTCGTGTTTGGCCCAAAGCCTTCCAAACCTCATATCCTGTTATTCTAGTGCAACTATCTCCAGAAATATTGCTATACCTTTCTAATAAAGTGTAATAATGAGACTTTGAAGCAACAGTAGTGAAAACTTTCTTCCAATCCAGCTTGAGTTACCTCAGCCAGTCCTTCCCCATTAAAACTGGTCTGTTTTCACAGCTTTCTACAATGACAGGCAATGGTATTCATTCTCAGTTCTGCTGTACTGTGCACTCATTTGCCCCAACGCCTGTAAAAGCTCACCAGAGAATTTTCTTTGATCTCAAATCCAGAACCAAGCCGTCCAAAAGCTGATTCAACACCAAAACTTGCAAGGAGATTAGAAAGAATCCCAGCTGCTAGACTAGATTTACATTTATTGCTCATTTAAAAGAGAAAGCCAATCATAATTTTCCGAAATGTTTACTTTGATAAATTACTCATTATCTATCATTGATGATGCAAGAGTGGTATAGAAAAAAGACTTTAATTGTTTAAAACAACTGAGGATGCAATATTATACATCCATAAATGTACCTTCCTGCATAAACATGTTGTGATTCTATTGGACAGGAGATTCATGATTTGCAACAATCTAATACTAAAGATGACACTCAGTATGTAGCAGGAGCTTGAGACCCAGCTTGTGTTCAGGTTAAGTGTTCTGCCTAGCAAATAACCCTCCACCTCTGATGTATGTATACTGTACCTTAATCCATTTGCGAAGATGTTACAGATTGTATTTTAGCTTCTATCTTTTCAACTGTGCAGATGGAAGTATTCATAATGGTTCTGATGGAGCAACATCTAATAGTAGTGTTTTCAAACAACCTGGCAACAAACTAAAAAGTTTCCACAGAGAAAAATCCCCTTCAAAACAAGCTGCTTGATGTTTACATGTAACCATATTTTTGCGTGTGTTGCCTTAGCAGAGATTTGCCTCTCAAAACTATGAAAGAACTTCACTCCAATATAATGCAGCAGGTGGTGTGATATACTCATCAGCAGATGGTAGATTACCTACTGACACATGGACTACTTGTGGTGAGAGAATGATGGAATACTTAGAGGATTAACCCTCATTCTGTTAAGTAAATAAGAACTCTCAACAGTTCATATTTTGTGTCTGGAGCTCCAAATAGTAAATGAAGCTAAAGGTTTGTACAGACCATGACCATTGGACAAGGTATGCCAAACATCATCACTAATTATCTTAAAATGAGAAATGGGATAGAAACAGCTTTTTTTTAAATTAATGATTGTAGAAAAACTTGGTGGCCATGAGTACTGTAGAAATGTGCTCCTTGTAAAGATTAGGATCTTGTTTTGAACAAAGTGAAAACGTAGACGAGAAAACGGCATATGGGATAATACATCGGCTGGAGCAGAAAGTTACAGAAAGGATGGACATGTTGGTAGTTAGAAAATAAAGACAGGAAATGATTGTGTGTGTGTGTGTGTGTGTGTGTGTGTGTGTGTGTGTGTGTGTGTGTGTGTGTGTGTGTGTGTGTGTGTGTGTGTGAGTGAGTGAGTGAGTGAGTGAGTGAGTGAGTGAGTGAGAGAGAGAGAGAGATAAAGAGAGAGTAATCAGTGAAGATAAGAATCTTTGGGGTAGAAATTCAAACTCAATTGCCTGCGCTATACATGTAATATAGTCCTGGCTACCTGCAGTACTCAGTTTCCAAATTATTTTTCCACTGAAATCTATATGATGATTTGGTTTCATGGTGGTCATGTTTTAAGATAATTTTTTTCTTCATATCCTGTTTAATATGTCATGATCAAAAATCAAAGCAAAAACTTTACATGCTGGAAATTTGTAATAAAAAACAGAAATACTCAGAAATTTGGACGCCATCTGTGGAGGGAGAACTTGAGTTAATATTTCAGGTCAATCACCATTCTTCAAAAGCTGGAAAAGTTATTTAAGTTGGAGAAAGGGGTGGCGAGAACACAGGAAATATATGTAACAGGGTGGAGACCAAGAGAGACTTAATGAGACAAGTGGTGGTGGTGCTAGCTAGGAGAGGGTGAAGACAGCTGGTTAATCACAGAGGGAAAAACAGAGAAGAGTGGATGAAAAAAACATACCTGCAACTGTAGGATACAGTGCAGTGCAGTTGCTGGAAATCTTAAATAGAAGAGAACTACCCAGCAGGTCAGGCAGCATCTGTGGAGAGACAAAAACAAACTTAATGTTACAGCTTCATTAATTTGTAGTTAAGCTGCTGAAAAATATCACTATATGTTGATATCTTATAGCTGCTGCAAACTAGTTCAAAATGCATAAGTAATGCATCCAGCACAAGCGACCAAAGGATAATTTTCTACATATTTACTCGGCTTGAGTTTGCAATCAGATTTTGACATTATTTAAATTGCTGGTGTGTACATAAATCTGGGTTGTGCAGTTGTTTTCCTCTTGTTCCAGCTATGTGTCTACCTTACAATTTTGGGTAATCTTAAATGTCTCCATTAACCTGAGGTAAATCCATGATAAATTAGATGATAATTGCAAATTTCATAATTTATTCACAATAACTTTCAGTAAACCTATTTTATAATGAAACTTAATATCTATGAGACACATTTATTCTGAGTGTACATATGGATTTGGGTAGTAGTGGGGATACGATCCAAGAAAAATACAATTCCTTCTTCTGACTTCCATATTTCAGGCCAATCTGTTACCTAAGTGTGCACAAAGCCTTGGGTGTGCAAGTTGTGAATTTAATTAGTTAAATTCCTCAAATCAGGCAATGTTAATGTTGTTTTATTGACGGTTTAATCTCGGCTGGATTGGTTTCTCAAAGCAGAACCTAGTAGCATTTGACAATCTGAAGTTGTGACAGGAAAATATGCCAGTAAGTATTCAATGCTCAGAGCCACTTGCAAGGATTTGTTCATTATGTTTGTGCTACAAGGTGGCTACACATGATTTGGACTTGACATCACACATTTTGAATTGCTGGCAAATTGGAACAGCCAGTAAAGCTGCTGCCTTGAGTTCCAACCTGTTGCCCACGTCTATTCTGTGGACTTGCATGTTCTTCATGTGACCACATTGGTTTCCTCCAGGTACTCTGGTTTCCTTCCACATCCCAAAGACATGCAGTTTGGTAGGTTAATTGGCCACTGTGTGCAGGTAAGTGGTAGCATCTGGGAAGAGTTGAAGGAAATGTACAGAGAGAATAAAAAGGAATTAGTGCAGAATTAGCATAAAATTAGTTTAATGGGTGCTTGATGGTCAGTACAGATTCAGTGGGCTGAAGGGCCTGTTGCCATGCTGTATGACTCTATGGACTTTGGAGTTATGAGGTTTTCCTTGCATTTAGTTTCTTTTGACCTCATGTGAAGGGCAACAGCAACAGCAGGAGATGTAGCAGCAGCAGGGGGAGCGGTAGCTGGATGACCTGTATCGGCAACAGCCTCATGCACTGGCAGCTGGAGCTGCTCAGGGAAGTCAAATGCAGCTGAGAGGAATGGCACAGAAGGCCAAGGCACACATTCAAGCAGAGGAGAAGCTACCTCAACACATTGGAACACCCATCAGAGGAGGTTTATGGTCTCTGGTCAGTTAGTACCAGATACTGCAGCCTGCTGGAAGAAGATCTGCTGCCAGTTTGGCCAGAATTTACTAGTGGTTCCCAAAGACACTGACACCCTCAGTATCTTCCTCTTTGGATCCTTCCAGGACCCTGCCAAAGACATTTGCAAGATGCTGCTGGAGACGTTTGTGGGTCACCAAACCAGAAGGCTGAAAGCTTCCATGTCAGAGTGATCCATTACATGAACTTCAGCTGAGATAAGCCATTCAGAATGAGGGGTGCTCAGGTTGGCTTCCCGTGGGTGGAGCGATCATCAGTTGCATACCTGTCACAATAAAGCAGCCATGGATCTCCCCAGGAGAGTTCATCGGCTGGAAGCACTTCACTGTGCAGATAAAAAATCTTACAGGTGCACACAGGATTCCTAGGCACCTGTGTTTGTGTGTCCAGCCAGTCAGTCTGCCCTTCCTGACCCCTTCATGCCTTCAAGCAGATTTTTTTGGGCTGTGTTTTGTTCCCACCATCCAGGATCTTCAAAATGGTCAGGGTGTGATGTGCTTTACAAGATATTGTGTTGCAGTGAGGTTTGGGCCTGCAGTACCAAAGTGCCGGGCACACAGCTTCTGGGAGATCTCCAGAGAGGAGGATGAAGACTGGGAGATGGAGAGAAAAGAAGGGAGAGGCAGTGGAAAGTATTGAGGGAAACATGCTATCAGCAACGTGCGTTCATAGTGCCCAGATTGTTGATGAAGAGTGCGGACATCCACATAATTTTCACATTTGTTGCTTTGTGCAGGTCACCACTCTTTCTGTAGAGTGATAGAGTCATACAGCACAGAAACATGCCCTACAGCCCAATTGGTCCATGGAATTGGAATTGGTTTATTATTGTCACATGTACTGAGGTACAGTGAAAAACTTGTTTTGCATGGCATCCATAAAGATCATTTCATTACCACAGTGCATTGATGTTGTACAGGGGAAAACAATAATAGAATGCAAAATAAAGGGTTACAGTTACAGATAAAATGCAGTACAGGCAGACAATATGGTGAAATGCCATAATGATGTAGATTGTGAGGTCAAGAACCCATCTTATCGTACTAGGGGACTGTTCAATAGTCTTAAAGGCACCATTATAAATGCCTGTCATATTACGTTATTGAAGCATGAACAGTATGGCAAGGGTGCTTGCCAGCACAACCTACATTCTCTGCTGCCGCTCCTGAAATATGTTGTTCCTTGATAGCCCCTGAGTTCTCAGCCCTGCGACTATCTGAGCAGAATCTGTTTGGCCTCGGCCAGAATGTGGGCTCTCCATTTGATGTCCCTCCCTCCACACCTCCAGTCTTGCTCTGAGATGTGTGAGTTCCCTGTGTGAGAACCTGTGTTGGTCCCACCAGAGGGTGAGTGCCTTCAAGGAGTTGTCATTTCATCTGTGACCTGAGTCACCTGTTGTGGGGCACAAGAAGGTTTTGCAGGAGATAAAAGGCATGAATAAAATTTAGTCCAGGTAAGAATATTGAAGTTCTTATTATGCTCATGATCATATTTCTATTTGGAGTTGGTGTTATATCATGATGGAAAGCACACATCCGAGGGCACAGGGTCATGAAGTCATGAGCAGTAGTAGGACATAGAGTGAATGAGGCTGGAGAAACACTTGTAGGTGAATGTACCATTACTTAAACATAATCTTCCCTGTCCTTGAATCACTCCCTATATCAATGAAGATTGTCCCATGTTTCTGCTGCTGTCCTCTTGTACCACCTCAACAAGGCGTTCTAGTTATCTCCTTCCTCCCCTCTTTCTTGGGAAAAGTACATCCCTCTGGGTCCTATTAGACCCCAGCAGCACATTCTGAAAGGCATCATGAGACTGAAACACAGCCTTTAACTTCAAGGTCCCATTCTCCCATCCTTCTCTTTGGGTTCCTGCTTCAAACTCCTTCAAGTTGAATGTTTAGAATGTCCCTTTGGAAAGTGAAGTGGTTGACATTAAGTAACCTGGAAACCAATAAATCATGATTATGCAGTGCTTGAAGGAAGTAAAAAGCCACTAACAAAGTTTGCCACACTTTACTTGGCACCCTGCCTTACTGCCATCACTTCGACTTCAGTCCTAAGTCTCATTGCAATTGCTGTAGTGTCTCAGCGTTTCCATTGATCTCCCCCTGTAACCAGTAAGACAATCCACAGAAACCAGGAAAAGGAAGAGGCTCAACTGCACCAAGTTTCTGACATTGCTGTGAGTTTCCTGACTGCCTTGTTATAATTAAGGTGGGATGAGAGGTCTGTTTCTGTGCTGCATCATTCTACGACAGTAAACAAGTAGCACTGTCCAAGTCATACAAGGCAAATGGTAGCCAGAGGTAGATGAAGGTTCCTTGAATTGAAGTGACACCAGACCTCAGGGGAAACTTGAACAGTGACTACCAACAACATCCAAGTACTGAATAGCACTTGTGGCTTCCACTGGCAAAATCTAAGCCCATCAAGTGAGCTTTTTCTTTGAAGAGAAGTTTTAAGTTTTGAACACCTGCCACATTATTTATGCTTCCAAAGATAGTGTGATTATGGGAATACTTGTATCTTCTAAGAAAGCTCAATTAATACATGAGGGAGAAAAAAACAGAAGGTGGGTGAAGTGAAGATAGGAGAAAACCTGTGAGGAGGATGGACACTATTGGGTGAAATGACCTGAACTATGCTGTAAATTCTATGTAATTTTTGGATTGGAAACAGCACAAGCATTCAGGGAGGATCCAGACTCCTGAGCGAAGATTGTTTTATAATGACAGATGTGTTGAAATGAAAAGTCGCTTACTTGTTTGTTGGCAGTGAAAGTGAATTAATATTTACGAGGATTAAAAGATTGCAACCTTGGACTCATAGATATTTTATGACTTACAACAATGATAGCAGATTGAAAGAGCATACAGTGAAGAATCATGTGTAATATAGCAGCTTACATCTGAAGTTCATATCTGGCATGCCTTTACTTAAATGTTCAGTTCTCTACTTGAATAATCGGTGGGGCAGCAATTGCAATCAAAGTTAGATGAAATATTCAAATTTTACACCTTCTCTCCATTGAATTTTATATTGCATGAGGTACTTTGTAAATGTTGAACTCTTTAAATTGGAATGATTATTGTGAGGATATAAAATTGTAAAATTAAGGAAATAACTTGTACATTGATGTGGAATGTCAAAAAAGTAACCTGGAGCTGCTGCCTATGGGCTTCATAATTTCCCTTCTATTTTCTTGCGTTATTTCCCCATTGTACTCGTCCTTTACTGAAAGCAGTGATATTGTTGTACAATGGTGATTTACCTTTGATCCTCTTTAGTGGGACTAGACAATGAATGTGAGTGGTCTATTTGGTCATAGCTTAATAATATCGAAGAGTAATCTTGATTGTTGTGCTTGGAACTTAATGAAGTAATTGAGGCATTTCAAAGAACTACGTTGTTTGAGGAATGGAATTTTTACTAACCATATAAACACTTGAAATCATGACGCACAAAGAGCAAATAGTGCTTTCTGTTTTCGTGGTTTGAGAAGCAGTGACAAAGGTTAATGCCTTCTGACGTTAATGAATATACATTGAGCATGGATCCATTTATGGAAGTATCTGAGAAAAAGAGGAATCCTGAATTTTCTTTTTATTTTTAGATGTTGTGCAAATTAATACTATGATTCAGAAAGAGTAAATACATGTGTCACTGTCTTCACAGTAATCCGCTCAATCCATCCCAGCTGCTTTGAAAGTCAGTATTTAGCAGCATGTTTTCACAGATGCTCCACTGTGCTGAGGTGAGAGCTATGGTCTCTCTGATACATACGTCTAGTGCCATCAATCACCAGAGCTGGGATGCTGAAACTGACCTGCCAGAACTGATCTGCCAGCTCATCATGGAGTAAGTTCAGGCTTAGAGACACAGACTTTAATAAGTGTCCATAGTAACACACTTCAGTTGAAAAATATGTGGCTGCGGTTTCCTCCTTTGCATCAATGAGCAGAATCTGTTCTGTTACAGTTATATTTCTGCAGGAATTGTAACCGGGTTCATGAAAGCTCCAGTTGGCTTTCCCCAAATGAGTAATCATCCAAACTGCCCCGTTTTCTTGTTATGCCATCTTTCCTGCTCAGTGCTGTAAAGGGGCCTAATCCCACTAGCATCCTCTTCTGTCCTGTTCATTCACCTATCATTGCTCCAGAAGCTTAACAACTCCTTCTGATTTTCTGTCGCAAATGTTTGTTCACAGGTGAGAGAGGTTCTTACCATCCAAAGTAATGTTACTGCAGATGATCCTGGCTTTACCACAAACTTTGACCACTGACTGTAATATTCTTGTCTCTTCCTGAAGCCTATTCACTTTTCCAAGACCTCTCCCCCTGAAATGACTATGTTCGCCGTGAGGTGCTTATTGCCAAATCACAGTTTGGTTTCTTTCCCTACACCTCTGGTACTTGCTTCTCCTTCTTTTGACACCTCTTGTTCATGCTCCCTCACCTTGTTCAAGATCTTCTGCCGCCCGCTAAGAAAAGTTAAACTGTAGGATCCAACTGTTGGGACTGACCCATGCATGGCTCACAGACTGGAATGTGAATCCATGCCAGAGGAAACCTAAGATTTGCTTGTGGTGCCTAGAGGAAATTTTAAAAAATAATAATTGGAGTTATTTTATTAAGTTTGCACAAGTTTATCTATTTTGAGACTTCCTGCTCAGCTCTTAAGACTGGATAAATGGCCATGCATTCGTATTGGAAGCATGTGGTTTGTTTCAACATTCCAGGATGGTTCAAGTATTTCCAAACAACATTTAAACCAAATTCAGACATTGTATTTCTCTCCAAAGGAACATATTTTGGGAACTAGGCTTTGCCATTATTCACTCATCACAGTACTGTATAATTCTGGAAATAATTGAGTGGTGTTATCATGCAAATGATTAAACTGTTTGTACCAAACTCCTCTAATTTAATAGGAATGTCAATCCATTTAAAATAAATCTGTTAAAGCTCCTGTTCTAGAGGCAAAGGGAATGTATATGATTCTACTAAACATTTCAATGGTAACATCAATCAAGGTAGTTTCAAGGCTGTGATATCTCAAGACCAGAAAAAGAACCAATCGGATGCTTTGAAAAGTATGTTCAATGATGAATATGGTTAGGTTGTAAGTGTGACCTTTTTAAATTATGAATATATCATAACCGTTTCCACTAAAACTCTCATTGACATATTATTACCTTTTTATTTTGCTATATATGTTTCACATACAGAACATGAGTACTTCTTCAGCTCGTTATATATTCTGTTAACCACAGAGCAAGCTTATGTGTAAGGATCACTGGACGTAAGAACAATAGTGCATTTAACATAGTCAAACATCCAATGTGCTTAACTCAAGTATAATCAGGCAACATTAGACATCAAGGCAAAGGAGACACAAGATTGAGCAAAAAAAATAGTTTTAAAGGTTTCTTCAAAGAAGACAGTAAAATAGAAAGATTTAGGGAAGGAATTCTAGGCCTAGACTGGCAGAGTTAGGGTGAAGGAAGTAGGAATATACAAGAGGCCAGAATTGGTGAAACACAGAGTAGGGTTGGGAGGTCCATAAAAGGAGAGAGTTTTAAATGATGCTGAACCAAGAGCCAATGTAGGTCAGTGAAGAAGTGGCTGCAACAGGTGTTGTTTAGGACATGGGCAGCAGAGGTTTATTACAGAGATGGAAGTAGTAGGTCTTTGTGATGGAGAAGGTAAGAAAGAAAGCAAGAAAGGTAAGAAAGTAGCACTCCATAACCTCAGAATATCTCAAAGTGCTTTACAGCCAATGAAATGTTTTATGGAAGTGCATTCACTTTTCCAATATGGCCGTCATTTTTTGTGTAGGCAGATCCTATTAAATCCACTATGATTATGGCAGGATACAGGATGAGACATCAGGACCTATACCCAGTCTAATCCACGGTGAGTATGCACGCAAGAAGTGTGTCATCTGCCATCTGCCATATTGGTTAAGGATAAACAACCTGACCCTACACTAGAAGAGGACATTAGAACCTTGATATATAAAAGTAAGGAACCCAATACTTGCTTGAGTTCCCAACTGAAAAACTAATTTACCAGTTCCACTGTAGGCAGAACTTAGTGAAACAGCTGTAGTTGCAGAGGCCAAGTCATTGGATGTATTTAAGGCAGAGGTTAATAGGTTCTTGATCGGTAAAGGGATTAAGGGTTAGGGGAGAAGGCAGGAGAATGGGGTTGAAAAAAAAATCAGCCAGGATTGAATAGCAGAGCAAATTTGATTGGCCAAATGGCCTAATTCTGCTCCTATATATCATGATCTTATGCTCTTAGTTAGTCAATGTGATTTATCTCCCAGTTGGGAAAGTCTGTGAGAAAGTTTCTTGGACTGTGCTAAAAATACAATCCAGCTAACCTCAGTCCACCTGAGCCAAATGATGGGCATGTGATCATGTCACTCTATTATTGACACCTCCCGCTCTGCTATGTCTCATTTAATCTAGGCCTTGAGTTTCCACCCCACACTACTTCCTTTCTATTGATCCAGAGACATGTCACTTGGGCAGTACACCAAAGATGCCCTTTACCAAACAAAGAATTCTACAGGGGAACAGAATCTCATCCATTCAATGACCAGTCTCCCTTTAGCTTTGTATTTCCTGGTTGTTCTCTCCCTGACCCTTATGATCTCACTGAACTTCAAAAGTTTCATTTACTGTCATTGATTCAGATTCCCAGTCTGAGCTTCCACTGCTCAGACCACCTAGTCCAATGTGAAGGTGCATGTTTATATCTGGGCAGTGGATTGCCACTGACAGCATAGACATGGATGGATGGATGGATGGGCTCATCAGGGAATCATTAGAACTTTTATAAAATGGTGTTGGCAGTGAGGGGTCTCAGATCCAGAAAGGTTAAGAAACTACTCAATGAACCTGTTATCCAACAAGAACAATTATTAATATCAACATTTAATTTCCAGGTTTTATTTTCAATTAAATTTAAATTCTCAGATGATCACTTTGGGACTTGAGTACCTATGGATTATTAGTCCAAATATCTGAATTACTAATCCAGGAATACAACAACCACACCACCATAAAAATGGGAACTAAATTCCTTCCACATGCCCAGATCCATTTTGCCCTCAAACCCAACTTCACTCAAAGACTATGCTGCCAAAAACAAGCATGATCTAATTTTATTACCGATTACTGAAGAAATAATTTCAATGTAACTGAACACATGCCAAGAAAAGGGTGATGTAATTCTAAGAAAGAAAGGGACATGTTGACGAACAAAAAAAGTGTAAAAAATGGAAGATGATGAAATGGAAGTAAATTCCTGTTTGCCAACAGTACTGTTGCCTCTTAGCTGTTCAATCAGGAGTGCCAAAATGTGATTACTTGTTTTTCTAAAAGCATTTTGATCATAAACATAGACAATGCTAATGCCTGTCGATGTTGACATTGGCAAGTGCTTTATCATGACAACAGCTGAGGGAAGGTAGTTTTGTGTTTTGAGTGTGTTTTGAGTCCTCCAATTGTCCCAAGCTGCTTTCGGGCCAATTAATTAGTCTTGTGCCATTTTGTAGACTGAAATATGGAAGTTAATTATTATCAATTGAATGTTGTTTCTCCACTGTCCCTGCCATGGACTGTTTGCAGAAATAAGCATGCAGGAATGGGAAGTTAGTAAGACATCAATTCATTAAGAAAAGGATTCCTTTGGCAATTTTTATTATTGGAGGAAGATGATGTCATATTCATAAATCACCATTAAACTTGCTTCTCAATATCCAATCATCTACTAGAAAAGCTACAAAGGGGTAAATTAAAAGGAATAAACTATGATGTACCTCTATTGGTGCAGATTTTCACAGGAAGGGAGCACAGGTTGAGGATTTGATCAGAGGCCCGTACACACTTCAATGAAGTGGTTTACTTTCCATTTACTAAATATGTTAATTTTTGAATCAGAGCAGTTTCACACCGTTGTTGGCATAAAATGTTTTTGTAAAGGTGATGAAAAGAAAGCAATGTGCCTTTGGAATTGATGAAAAAGTGGGTGAAAATGAGGTAGAGTGAAATTTTTAACCATGGCAAAAATAAATAGGAACATAGCAGAAAGAAGTAGACAAGGATCAACCTGGAAGATAGGAGAGGAGAGATAATGGAATGAGTCACCACTCATATTTAATAGAACCAAGAACACTAAAACACAAGAAAATAAGAGAAGGAGGAAGCCACTGGGCCTCTCAAGCCTGCCCTGCCATTCAATATGATCACGTCTGATCTCTGCTGGCCTCACAAACAATCTGCTGGAAGAACTCAGCGGATCGAGCAGCATCTCTGAGAGGAAAGGAATTATTGATGTTTCAGGTCAAAACCCTGAGATGGTCAGTATAAAGATGAGAAGGGGAGTGGTGAGATAGGAGTCTTTGGGTGATGGTGCACTGGGGGGGGAGGGGTTAAGATGACAGGCAGTTTGTGCCAGCTAAGGGAGGGGAGCAGAAGTGGAGTTGGTAAATGGTGGCAGGTGAATGATAGCTGGAGGCAGACAGAGAGAGAGAGGAAAGAGGAAAAAGGGAAAAAAGAACAGATGGAGCAAGGGGGGGGAGGTGGCGTGGTGGGGAGTGTGATAATTGGAGCTGGCTGCTGGAGGGAGATAAGCGGGAACACGAAGGCTACCAGTGTTGAATTCTGATAAGTAAAGGAGGTGAGAATGGGAACCATCAGGGGAAAGGTGAATGGTAGTTGGAACCAGAACCAGATGTGGCCTCACAATCTCTCTGCTGCATCAGTTCCCCATAACCTTCAATTCTTAGATTTTTTAAGTCTTTGTTTATCTCCACCTTAAATAAGTCTAATGATCTGGCCTCTACCACCCTCAGGGGAGAGAATTCCAGAGATTCACTACTCTCTGATAGAAGAAATTCTACACATCTCAGTTTTAAAGAACCAGCCCCTCATCTTGTAACTATGTCCCTTTGTTTGTGGCTCTAGTGGAAGACTCCCAACATCTACCACGTCAAGTCCCCTTAGGACCTTATATGTTTGAAGACAGTGACCCCTCATTCTTCTAAACTCCAAGGGGAAACATAGACCCAAACTGTCTAGCCTTTCTTTATAGGAAACCCACACGGTAACACACTGGTTTAAAAACTGATGGAAGGCTGTTCAGAATTCTGTTAATACTTTGACAAAATAATATGCTTAGAAATTCATTCCCAGATGGCAGGGCCAAAGCTGCAAATAGCTGATCAGATGTTACAAAAGCACCTATCATCTAGGAACCCAATGCAACTCAGCATTGTTTTCAATACACCATATTCTTTACTTTTACAAATCAAAAGCTTCATGCTCTGATGTCAGGACTGGTTCAGAATTTGGGTTAGAAATCAAATCTTTGGTGGCTAAAAGGTATATCAGAGAAGACTGTGAAATGTGGGGTTCTATAATAAGCCTACTTAAATCACCATGTCTTGGTGCATTATTAGACTAATGAGGGGTGTAACAAAGTAGTGCAATATCTATTGAATTACGTTTCCAAAGGTTGTGTGCAAACTCTGTTAATATGATTCAGTAAAGATACTGGTTAACAAATCGTGGGAAAGATTAATATTAAGCCAGCTTTTCTTAATGAAAAGAATTAATCCTACAACGTTAACAAGCTGGAATATTGGCCTTTAATGGAAGATCTGAACACATCGTTAGATCTGAATGCAGATGGGGACCTGACAGTTATAAAAATATTGTACTGTATCATTATGAGGTAATTTCAAAATGAGGTCATTTCAAATGCCAGAAAATGATGCACCAAGTGGACTATTTATCAGAATATTTATTCAGGGAGGAACAGTGGTGCATTAAGTAGACCTGCTGCCTCACAGTGCCAGGGACCAGGGTTTGATCCTGACATCAGGCGCTGTTCTGTAGAGTTCGCACAGTCTCACTGTGACTGTGTTTGTTTCCTCTGGGTGTTCTGGTTTCCTCTCACATCCCAAAGGCATTCTGGTTGGTAGGGTTATTTGGCCAGTGTAAATTGCCCCTAGTGTAGGTAAATGGTACAATCTGGATGAGGGGAATGTAGGGAGGAGAGGTTACAGGGAAAATTAGTGGGGGAATGGGAATGCTGAGAGAGCTCGCATAGACTTGATGGGCCAAATGGCTTTCTTCAATGTCATTTGGAAAGATGGAATATATTGGAATTTGAAATAACTATTGTTGTAGGCAGATTTTTTAAAACTCCGTTGTTATTTTCCCTATTTTCACTCTTCTGGTTTCACCGGAGATAGATTTGCAATAATAAAGAGGGCAGGCAGGTTATCTGCCTTTTTCTACCTCTTATAACCTTGAGCCCAGGTTAGTGGGCTAACCTGGTTGAGTGGGAGTAATCAGGTTGAGTGGGAGTGTGTGAGAGTGGTTCATGGGACGTGCTCACTCTGAATATTCCTGTCTGGTTACATTGAATCTCCTGACCTTCCGTCAGTGATGGAGCTGGAATCAGAAAGATGTATCTCAGGATAAGGCCTCGGTCCTATTTCACAACTTCACAGGCACTAAATATGCATCATCACTATTCTCAAAATGTTTAATATAAATAACATCAAAAACAGTCCCGTGAAAAGCCCTGGGATATTTTCCTATATATGAATGATGCTTTGGAAATTGTTGTTATTGTTACTGTCATATTTCCCTAACATAGCACAAGGACTCATTGCCAGATTTAAAAGGAATTATTTCTGAGTGCAGCTTTATATAATGAATTAAGACTAGAATTTTTAGTGCTCCATTAAAAGTGTGCTGAAAGATTATTCTGGAGTGGTGATGAGGGGAGGGGTGTTCTGAGGTGGCCAAGGGCAGGAGCAACTAGAGTGTAGAGGCCAGAGTCCGTAGGAGGTGAAGTGTGCATGGTGTTGGGGCCATTTACAATCTGGGCCGAGGGGTGTTTCAGGGCCGGGAACAATTAAAGGGAAAGGTAAGAGCTGTTGTAGTCAATGGATTCTTAGGGCAATTGTGTAGGATTGGTCAGTGGGATATGGTGGCAGTCAGGGCTATGATTGAGTTCAATATGTATCACAAAGTGGGTCATTGGCATCATTTGGGGGGATATACTGTTAGTTAAAAGGTAAGTAATGGCATTTATTTTAGTATAACCCAATTTGGCACAATACCAGTACAGTAAAACTCTATCAGTCTGCCATGCTCAAAACTTTGTTGGTGCTGGATTGGCTGATTTTCTGAAAGAATGGATGTTATTTTTTTAACACTCCAACGCACTTTTCATTCACTTTTTTTTAAGATGTTACACAGTAACATTTCATTGAAGCCAGCAAATTTAAAGGGAACATGGGAAACAGAACCAGGTAAATGTCTAGAGAATGGGTCCAGCAGAACACCAGGTGAGTGGAAAGGGAGCACCAGATCAAGGGCCCTGGTGAGTGGACGGGGAGCGTGGAAAACAGATGCTGAACAACAGGTCCTTCCCAGGTTATGACAGGGTGCGCAACCTGGGGAGGACCGTTTGCAAGTCGGAAATGCGGCCTTCTGGCAATATATTTAAATAAAAAGGCCATCCGAGGGCAACTTGTAGTTAAACCAATGCGCTTAAGTAACCATTCAGATTTCCCTGCAAGGTGCAATGATATTGCCACAAACCGAGTTCCCACAGGGCAGAAAGTGTCTGAAATCCCTCAGCAGCCGATAACTCCATCCCACCAGTCTCCCAAACCTCGTTCGTGTGTATGGGCTGTCCATTAGTTGGGTGTTCTTAACCTGGGAAGGACCTGTATTGGGATTTGCAAATATCAGATAGTGGATTATCAGAAGATTTACGGTCTAACTTAATGTTTCCATAATAACTACTGATCAAAATCAGAATCAGATTTATTATCACTGACATATGACCTGAAATTTGTTGCTTTGCGGCAGCAGTACAGTGCAAAGACCTAAGTATACATAAATTACAAAAATAAATAAATAAGCAAAATAAAAGAAATAATGAGGTAGTGTCCATGGGTTCATGGACTGTGCAGAAACCAGATGGCGGTGGAGAAGAAGCTGTCCCTGAATCATTGAATTTGGGTCTTCAGGCTCCTGTACTTCCTCCCTGATGGTAGTAACAAGAAAAGGGCATGTCCCGTATGGTGAGTGTCCTTAATGATTGATGCTGCCTTCTTGGGACACCGCCTCTTGAAGATGTCCTTGATGGTGGGGAGGGTTGTGCCTACAACCCTCTGCAGCATCTTGTGATCCTGTGCATTGGAGGCTGCATACCAGGCTGTGATGCAGCCAGTCAGGATGCTCTCCACTGTACGAGATCTATGATATCTCTTGGAAGAATATAGTCTAATTTCATGGTGGATGTTGCACAGAGAATGATGTGATTTAATGCAAGGCTGATGCAGAAATTGCATTAGACCCACAAGTACTCCTGAAGTTGGTACAAAACACATAGAATTTCTGGAATGGCAGAGAGTAAGCCAGAAAGAGTTATTATTATATTTTACTCTGGGAAAAATCCATTTTAAAGAAGGTAGTGCTGAAATAAACAGCACTACATCAAATCTCTAGGCTACTTTGTTTTAAAAATGCAAATGTGATACATGGGTTAAAATTATTAAGCTTTAAAGAATGCGATTTCATTAGATTTTGCAAGAGTCGAGATATAATCCACAAAAAATGTCTTGTGTGTTCAGATAATGAAGTACTTGGAAAGAAATCTATGTCGGAAAATGGAAAAGTGGAAGAGGTAATGGGAAGTGAGACACCACTCATTAAAATTTCCAGCTTATCTGAAATGGATATCATGCATGAATTGGTGCTTGCTCAGAAATTAAGTCATATTGAATGGTTTTGAATTGCAACGCCCGGATGGAGTCTGTGATCAGAAAGGCATTTTTGGGTCAAACCGAGATAACATGTTGTGAGTTTAACAAAATACATTGTGCCACAGGAAAAATTATGTTTGTCCTTAGAAGGCAGTAAATATCTTGTTAAAGTTAAACAATCATTGCAAAATATGAATATTCCATAAAGAATCCAAAAACTTTTGCACTCTTTCTAGTTTAGTGATATCTTTCCTACAAGAGGGTGACCAAAACTGTACAGAGTACTCCAAGTGCAGCCTCACCAACATCTTATATAACTGCAACATAATGTCCCCACTCCTATACTCAGTGCCCTGACTGATGAAGGCCAGCTTGCCAACTGCTTTCTTGCCCACCCTATCTACCTGTGACACTGCTTTCAGTGAACCATGCGCTCACACTCTTAGGTCCCTCTGTTCCATAAAACACCTCAGAGTCCTACCATTCACTGTATAATCCCTACCCTGATTTGATCTCCCAAAAAGCAATACCTCACATTTATCTGGATTGAAAGCCATTTGCCAATCCTCAGCCCACATACCTAGCTGATCAAGATCCCCCTGTAATTTTTGATGACCTTCTACATTATCTACAACAGCACCTATTTTGGAGTCATCTGCAAATGTATTAGTCATGTACATTCACACCCAAATTGTTTATCTAAATTACAAACAACAAAGGTCCCAGCACCAACCCCTGTTACGTCCCACTAGACATAGGGCTCCAGTCTGAGAAACAACCTTCGACCATCATCCTCTGCTTCCACTGAGCCAATTATGAATCCAATCCGCTATCTCCCCTGGATCCCATGTGATCTAACCTTCCAGACTAGCCTGCCATGAAGAAACTTGTCAAAGACCTTGCTGAAGTCCATATAGACAACATCTACTGCCCTACCTTCATCAACCCTCTTGGTTACCTCCTCAAAGAACTCCAAGAGATTTGTCAGACACGACTTTCTACGCTTAAAGCCATGCTGACTGTCCCAAATCAGACCCCGTCTTTCCAAATGTTGGTAGACCCTGTCCCTCAGAATCCCCTCCAGCAATTTACCCACCACTGATGTCAGACTCACTGGCCTGTAGTTTCCTGGCTTGTTTTTGCTACCCTTTTTGGTACCACATTAGCCAATCTCCAGTCCTCCGGAACCTCACCTGTGGCCAGAGATGAAGCAAAAATCTCTGCAAGGGCCTCCGCAATTTCTTCTCTAGCTTCCCACAAGGTCCGAGAATGCAGCATGATGTGATTCACTTCAGACTCCAGGAAGTTCTAATCCTGGCTCCGTCTTTTCCATAGCAGGGAGAATTCTAAAAGGTGACCAAAAAACGAGTGAAAGACATAGGATTCACAGATTCATGCAATGGTAAGGGGTAGAGGATGCAATGTATCTGAGCTTTCCAATTAGTTCCACTTGCCTCCTTTCCCCTGTAACATTTTCCTTTCAAGCATGTATCCTAATCTCTTTTGAATATTAGAGTTGAATCTGCTTCCAATAAATTTTCAGGAAAGGCATTTCAAATCAGTAAAAACTGATTCCTTATGTTGCCTCTGGTTCTTTCAGCTTTTTTCTGTTTCCTTTGGTTACTGACCCTTCTGAGAGAGGATTGTTTCATCTTATTTTTATCAAAAGTTGTGCTGACTTTGAAAACTTCTGTCAATCTTCCCTTAACCCCCTTATTTAAAGGGGGTTTAAACTCCATTTAAACTCCATTTCTACTCCCTCCACTGAGGGTCCTAATCCCTGGTAACAATCCTGCAAATCACCTCCACAGCTTCTCCCAAGCCAAGACAGCACTTCTGAACATCATGTTCCAAATAAAGCCAACCAATCCAAGGAATAGTAACAGTTTTGTCATCTTGCCACCTTCAACAGAGGAGAGGTCTGCCCCCCTCATTAATATTGTAATAGTTTATGATACTTGTTCTTATCCTTCTTACTAAAGTGAATTACTTCACATTTTTCTGCATTAATTTGCATCTGCTATATATCTACAACTTTTATCAGTCTACCTCTGTTTTTTGGACATCTGTATAGAGTTTCTTTTGTTCATTTATGGAATGTGGGCATGGCTGGCAAGACCAACATTAATTTCTCATTCTTAATTGCCCTTGAGAAGGTGGTGGGGAAATACTGCTGTCCTTTTGATGAAGATATATCCATAGTGCTTTTGGATAGCGTGTTCCAGAATTTTTGACCCAGTAACCAGGAAGGAAGATCAATATATTCAATCCAAAATGGTGTGTGAATTGGAGGTGAGCTTGCGTGTTGTGGTGTTACCATGTGTATGTGGCCATTGGAAGTACAGATTGCAAATTTGGGAGCTGCTATCTGAATAGCCAAGGAGAGTAGAAGGTACACACTGCAGCCACAATGCATTGGGAGTGGAGGGAGTGAATGTTTAGGTTGACAGATGGGTGCCATTCCATAGAACTATAGAACAATACAGCACAATACAGGGCCTTCAGCCCACAATATTGTGCCGACCTTTAAACCACGCCTAAGACTATCTAACCCCTTCCTCCCACATATCCTCCTATTTTGAATTCCTCCATATGCTTACCTAACAATCTCTTGAACTTGACCAAGGTATCAGCCTCCACCACCACCCCAGGCAGCGCATTCCATGCACCAACCACTCTCTGCCTGAAAAACCTCCCTCTGATATCTCCCTTGAACTTCCCACCCATTACCTTAAAGCCATGCCCTCTTGTATTGAGCATTGGTGCCCTGGGAAAGAGGCGCTGACTGTCCACTCTATCTATTCCTCTTCATATTTTGTACACCTCTATCATGTCTCCCCTCATCCTCCTTCTCTCCAATGAGTAAAGCCCTAGCTCCCTTAGTCTCTCCTCATAATCCATACTCTCCAATCCCGGCAGCATCCTGGTAAATCTCCTCTGCACCCTTTCCAACGCTTCCACATCCTTCCTATAATGAGGTGACCAGAATTGGACACAGTACTCCAAGTGTGGTTTAACCAGAGTTTTGTAGAGCTGCATCATTACCTCGCGGCTCTTAAACTCGATCCCACGACTTATGAAAGCTAACATCCCATAAGCTTTCTTAACTACCCTATCCACCTGTGAGGCGACTTTCAGTGATCTGTGGATATGAAGCCCCCAGATAACCTCTGCTCCTCCACACTGCCCAGAATCCTGCCATTAACCTTGTACTCCGCCTTGGAGTTTGTCCTTCCAAAGTGTACCACCTCACACTTCTCCGGATTGAACTCCATCTGCCACTTCTCAGCCCAGCTCTAATCTGGCTGCTTCATCCTTGTGGTGATGAGGTGCTTTAGGATTGTTGGAAGACAGAAAACTATCACTCCTGACTTCTTTTAGATGATGAAAAGGCTTTGGAGAGTCAGAAGGTGAATCACTCACTCACTGAAAGATACCCAGCTTCTGAAGTCATGATATTTATGTGCTGGTCCAATTTCTGGTCAATGTTGATCTGCAAACCATATCCCCATGCACCCATGATGTTGATAGAATAGGAACTTGGCATTAGTAGTGCCATTGGAAGTGGCCAGACTCTCTCTTGTTGGAAATGGCCATTACCTGGCACTTACATAATATGAGTGTTACTTGCCACTTATTCCATGTCTGCTGTCTAGCTCTTGCCGCATACAGGCATTGGCTGCTTACTTTCTGAGAAACTTCAAGCAGAATTGAACATATGTCATTTGAGCTCTGAGAAACTTCTACAATAATATCATGGGGCTTGGAATTTTGGCCTCCAATACCTTCAGATATCTTGCTTTATGCAAGGTATGACTCCATCCATGGGAGTAATTTTACCTTAAAGCATGGCGGAGGGGGCTTGAGAGGGTGTACGGCCCACTGCTTCTATTTCTAATGTTCTTATATTCTTATGAAAGGCCTGTTCCCTTGCTCTCCCCAAGATATTTTTCACCCATTTAATGATATCTTCTACCCTGACACTGTACCTCAGGTTGCAAAAAATACCTGTCAAGTCTGTTGTCTATCAAATTCCTGATAATCTGTAATGCTGTGTCATCCAACCCCAAGCAATCACATGCTAGCATCTTGTAGATGTGCACTTTACCGCACTCCCCTGAGATATCATAACCCTTAGCAGTATTCAGTAACAACATTGCTCTGTAATTGCAGGCAATGGGTTTCAGCTGTGCCAGCAATTTGCATAAAAGCCTAGTTACATATATTGTATATAAAGATATGTTTTTAGTTTAATATCCCACTCTGGTTTATTATTTAATTATTTGTAGTTAGCAAACATCTGCTGAGTTTACCAGATGTGACAATGTAAAGAGAGCACTGTGAAAAGCAGCATTTTAAAACATTAGAATAGGCTGCAGGCTTGATATCCAGGGTAAATTTTTAAGCTCAGAATGCAGATCTATCAGAAAAGCCACATCTAATGTACCATGTAAATCTGATTCAAAGATCAAGTAAAATATTTAGTACATAGTTTGGACAATACAAGAGATTACCATTTTTTTGTGCCCTAACCTTTGAGATATTTTCAAAAGGATAGGGAAGCATTGTACATCCTCAGTATGGATAGGCTGAAGGAGACATAATTGCTCACTCAAAAAAATTCAAGCCAAAGGAATTATAATGAATGAACATTTAAATTCTTAAAGACTTTTGTGAATTTCTCAGGACACATGACAAGGGATAAAACCTTTCCTGATAAGATTTGTGTGCCTCACAGTTTGTTTCCACCTGTAAAATATAATAGTCCCTAGGTACTGGGAAGCTGGCTGGGAATGTTCACACTAAACCTTATCAGATGACAGAGCAACTATAAAGACATTTTAAAAATACAAAATACTGAAAATTCTTATCAGGTCAGGCAGCATGTGTGAAGCAAGAGTGAACATCTCAGTTTCAAGACTTCTCATCAGAACTGTTAAAAATTCAATGCCTGGAGTTGGTTTTGTGCCTAAAAGCAAATGAAGGGGAGAGAAGGGAATACTGAGACTGATCAAAAGCCATAAATATCTTCTTTGGGATCAAAAAACACAGGAATGAATTGCCATTGCCAGCACAGAATTTTTTCGTACACTATATAACATTTTTCTATATAATTTCTCAGTGCCAGGAGTAACTGAGATCAGCCATGTCCCTTTGTGACTAACAGTAATGACACAGTAGAGTTTCCATGAGGATATGGATGATTAAGTGATCTTTATTGTCCAGATTTACCGAAAAGTGAAAACTATCCCTGTGGAATATTTTCACAGCTCAATTAAATAAATAGTCTAATGATGAAATATAGCTTGAAAGCTTAAATGAGAGTGAAGTGGGCAACACTGACCTGTAAAAGTGAATGCTGCTACAAGTGATTGCTCTTTGAGTGATTCTTACATCTGGAACTCAAAACTGACATATGTACGGGATATCAAGGCATCAGGATATTTTGACATTATTTTCAAAAGGCAAAACGTAATCTTAAGTAAATAAGTCAAAGAAATTATTCAGGATTGTGACAAATCTACTCAAATCACTGCCTGAATGATTGTGGTAGAAATTCAAGACAGTTTTATTTTACTGGAAAGGTATCAGTTATTGCTTGGTTGCAATGAATTTTACTGTATTTTACAGGGATGGCTTGGCTGACTTGCACCAAATCTCATGAAAGCAGTTGTGGAACATCTGAAATCAATATTTCCACATCATACAGGACAAGGACAGGTACTTCCAACTGATAGTTGACAATTTTCATTACAAATAATGTATTCAGAAAGCTATTTGGACTTATTCATATTCTGAACTGCCTCAAGAATCTCTAAAACAATGGAGAAGTATAGAAAATAATATACTGACTAGAAAGAGGCTGTATTAAGATATCCCTGCAACAAATGCATGGCCCAAATAAACAATCAGCAGGAAGGAAATTAAGAACCATTCCATCGGTGCTTCAACCTATGTAAATGGTTTACCATGATACAGAATGTGAGAAGTGCATTGGGCATCAGTTCCTCAGGGGCAGCCAAAAGAAACAAAAAGCTGTGGAAAAATACATTTGCACTTTGGTCATGTATTGCCCAGACAATCCTGACAATCATATTGTGCTTCTGGCAAAATTACTAAGAACAGACACTGGTGAGCTTTCTTGGCTGTGGCATCTATATGGTTGGACCAGGACAGGCTATTGGTGATGTTCACTCCAAGGAACTTGAAGCTCTGAACCCTCTCGACCTCAGCACTGTTGATGTAGACGGGTGCATGTACACCGCCCCCCTTCCTGAAGTCAATGACCAGCTCTTTTGTTTTGCTGACATTGAGGGAAAGGTTGTTGTAATGACAGCAGGTCACTAAGCTCTCTATCTCCTTCCTGTACTCCAATTCATCATTGTTTGAGATTTGGCCCACTACAGTGGTGTCATCTACAAACTTGTAGATGGAGTTGGAGCAGAATCTGGCCAGGCAGTTGTGACTGTATAGGGAATAGAATAGGGGCTGAGGAAGCAGCCTTGTGGGGCACCAGTGTTGAGAATAATCGTGAAGGAGGTGTTGCTGCCTATCCTTACTGATTGCTGTCTGTTGGTCAGGAAGTCAAGGATCCGGTTGCAAAGGGAGGTGTTGAGTCCCAGGTCTAGGAGTTTGGAGATGAGTTTTCTTGGAATTATTGTATTGAAGGCAGAGCTGTAGTCAATAAACAATAGTCTAACGTAGGCGTCTTTACTGTCCAGATGCTCCAGAGATGAGTGTAGGGCCAGGGAGATGGTGTCCGCTGAGGACCTGTTTTGGCAATAGGTGAATTGCAGTGGGTCGAGATTGTCTGGGAGGCTGGAGTCGATGCGCGTCATAACCAGCCTCTTGAAGCACTTCATGATGGTGGATGAGAGAGCCACCAGGCGGTAGTCATTAAGGCATGTTACCTTGTTTTTCTTCTGTACCGGGATGATAGTGGTCTTCTTAAAGGATGTATATTAAGCTTAGAGATAATAGTTTGAATTGGTCATCCTGTTCCTCATCCATCAGAGGAATATATCAAGAGTTTAGTTATGTGCTCTTCCTGGTATTAGATTTTTGGAGTGGAAAATAATGGATAAAATGCACAGAAAAATCTGATATACGCTCTTGGTAAATGAAGTTCCATTCCAGGAGCCCACTTGTCTATTTTTAGCTACCTTGTTAGCTAATTTGTTTTAATACAATTTAAACAACCCATGACATGGACTATGAAGATATGTATACAGAACTAAAGCTATCAAAACCCTTAATACTCCATTTATACTGAGAATGGAATTTGGCAAACTGGATAGTTTCCAGCTGACTCTCTGCACTTTTCCTCCAGATAGCAGTTAATGTTGACTACAGTTCTTCCAATGCCAACAGTGCACTATTATCTTTCCAAAATTGCTATTCTTTTCTGGTTAATACTCGGGAACTTTCTAACCTAGAACCATTCAGCTGAACCTCATTATGTCTTCATCCATTAGTCTTTCCCATAAAGTGATTTGATTGGTGGATGGGAATCAGCAGCAAGGATATTGGCTCGCCTTTCTCATTGATTTTGAGATCTTGATGTCATTTTCCCTTTTGCTGAGACCAGGTATATCTACTCAGAAATCAAGCATATTCCTAGTCTTTGCAGCTCAGCAGACAATAGTTACTCTAACCCCATTAACCAGCACTTGATCTGTAGTATTCTATACCTTAGCAATTCAAGTGTTCATCTAAGTGCTTCTCGATGACAGTACCTGCTTCCACCACCCACACAGGTAGTTTATTCCAGATTCCCACCACCCTCTGCTGAAAAGGTTCTTCCTCAGATCCTGTTTAATCACCTCCCACCTTACCCTAAACTTATGTCCTTGAGCTTTTGACACTTCTAACAGGAGGAAAAGTTTTCTAATATCTACCTTGTCTTTGTCACTCATAATTTTATATACCTCCTATCAGGTCCCTCCACAGCCTCCTCCACTTCCAAGTAAACAAACCCAGCTTATCCAGCATATCCTCATAAGTGAAACATTCCACCTCAAGCAAAATCCTTGTGAATCTGCATTGCATTCTCTACAGTGCAATCACATGCTTCCTATAGTGTGATGACCAGGACTGTACAGAGTACTCCAGCTGTGGCCTGACGATTGTTTTATAAGCTACACCAAAACCTCCCCTTTTTCATATACTTTGTCTCAGCTAATTAAGGCTGGTATCCCAAATGCCTTCTTCACCACCTGATCTACCTGTGGTTCCAACTTCAGGGATCCCTGGACCTGTACACCAATGTCCCTCTTTTCCTCAATACTCCCCTATGGGAGGACTAATAAGGGTAGGACATACACAGTGAATACTACTATTCACTGTGTATGTCCTACCCTTATTAGTCCTCCCATAGTGATCAACTTCATGATTATCAGGAATAAATTCCTTCTGCCATTGCTGTACCCATTTTATCAACTGATCAATATCTTTGCACAGCCTACTATCCTCCTTGCTATCAGTAACACCACCAATTTTAGTGACAACCTGACTAACCATAGCTCCTACCTTTGTATCCAAATTGTTAATGTTTATGACAAACAGTAAGGGTTCCAGCACCTATCCCTGTGTCCATCTGACAAAGCAGCTAGAGCTGTGATTTAACGTCTCATCCAAAAGACTGTGCCTGTGGCAGTGCAGCACCCTCCCAGCACTGTACTAAACCTGGTATTTTTGAACTTATGCCTCAGAGTAGGATTTGAATCCATAACTATCTGACTCAGAAGTGATAATGCCATTCACTGAGCCCTCAGGCAACATTTGCATTAAAAAAAAGGGTCCGATTGAAGCTTAAAATCATTCTCCAAAAAATATCATTTGTATTCTTCACATCTATTATAGGAAAAAAACTTACTTTCTCTTGACTGTGGTCTCATCATAGGAGAGGGTTGTGTGGCTGTCTTGGGCATGCCCAGATTGGTAAACTTCGAGAATAATGGCTGGCAATTCTTCTGTTGCACAGTGTTGGTACATTCAGGTTACAAATCTTTTATGAGAATGTCATCCTCGGGGGTTTCAGCATCCTGCAGTAATGGAAATCATAGGCTTGTCAATGAGACTAAAAGGACCAATGAGGTGGGACTGGGAGCAGGAGTTAAGGGTTTGAGCCTTTTGAAGTCTGAAGCTATTATTGTGGTTTCTAGATCAAACCGTGTAAGACCAAAACAATTTAGTTATTACGTTGTTGCTTAAACAATATATTTTATAACCATTTTCTAAAATTCTTTTTTATTTTACCTAAAGAAAAATTTGAAGCATACAATTTCTAAATGACATCCACATGGTGAACCTAACTTTCAGTATGATTTTAATCTCTGTCTGCAGTTGGCCTATTTTGTTTTAATATTGTACTTTTAAGGTTGATTGATTCACAGCAGTTTACATGCTAAAAATCAGTGTAGCCTGGGACCCACTGTTATACCTGACAGAACCGATTCCAGGCCTGTTTTTCAGATGCTTTAAAAACAAACCGAAAAGAGAGGAGGAATCCCAAGGGTCCAGCCATTTGGTGGAAGCTTTCTGTTGATATTAAATAGGGGAAGCACATGGGCCGTCATCTGTTTTTACAAGTGGAAACTAGGCCTTCATGTGTTTGTACAAGTGAAAGGTGGTTTCAAATAACTAGCCTGTCGCTGGCTGGGAACAGCTATTCATTGTGGAGAAATAAAAAGCAACCACAGAAATGTTGCTGAACTGAAGTCAGTTATGTCTTATTTGGGTTCTTGCTTGCACTATCAAATCAAAACCATTAATATCAAAAATCCTTACAAATTATTACAGACAATTGTTTCAGAACGAAAACAAATATTTTGGTTTCATTGTTAGTTGAGCCTGTTATACTACATTAATTATCAATTTAATGAAAAGAAAATCCTGGGAAAAAATGTAGAACTGTCACTGCATGTTCAGAGCTCACATCATGACAATCCAAATCAGATTGCTCAGGGTGTAAAATGAATCAAAGAAAACCTCAGATCATGTCTGCTATGTGCTGACTGGAGAGGTTGCCTAGAAACTGGAGCACATATTGTCAAGTTTTCCTGTAAAATGTAATGGAAAATTGAGAACTTCCTGTACGTTGCACAGACTCTGAGGTCCTCCTTGTGTCTGATGCACAAGCCCATGGAGAAACCTGAACATGCACAGTGGCATCCTACAGCATGCATTGGTTACCACTTTGGGGCACAAGTGCAGCAGAAGGTCTTTACAATGCTTCTAAGGCTAGCTTCAAGATTACTTCAAGGAGATTCCTCTGAGAAATCCCATGCCTCTGAAGTCCACCATCAGAACCTGCCTTGGGTAGGTACTCCTGAGGTAATATTCTACCTTGGTCTCCCATGAGTGCTGTCATCCTTGACTGTAACTCTCAATCCTTTCAGTTTTATGAACCTCACCCAGTCTCAGCCTGGCCAACCAGTGGATAATATTAATGAATATCCTGACTAAATCCCCATGAGCCCCAGCAACCAACACTCATCATTATTCAACTATCGTGAAGGTATTTATTTTTTTAAATGATGCATTATACTCATTTAAAAGCTCACTTCTGTGCTCTTCACTTTAAAAAATAATCTTTATACAAAGCTCTTGGTTACAGTATTCTTTTACCCTCCTGGATGTTGCCTGATTGAATTTGAGGCCCAACGTTTCTTCTGTCTTTCACTTATATTGAAGGATCAAAATAAATATAACAAATCATCAAATTAAAAAGTAGTATAGTAGCAATATTTATTTATGGTGTGAAGTGCAATAAAGGTAAGCACATATGCAGATGGATAATAACTCAAACTGTAAATCCGTTTAGAAAGACCAGTTTACAGAATTCTGATTTATTGCACTTAAATTGCCTCAAACAGATGGTACAATCAAAGTCTTCCCAGCTAATGAATTTAATATTGCTTCGTTCCCATGACATTATCGAGGTTTTCTCAATTATGTAAAAGAATGTTACAAGTCGTTAACTTTTGCATTCATGCTGTTAAATTATTTTGTTTAATGTGCATTGGTAATATTAATGAATTGCCACAGGACTATTCAGTCATTAATTTATAATATAGGAATAAAGTCTTCAGATTCTGCAGCACTGCAGTGTGATCTTTGTATGAAGACAGGACTGAGGCTGATAGGATAATCGACACCTTGCTGGAAGTTTTGATTCCATCCACTGCTGTCAGCCTAGTTCAGTACAGGAGCAGGAATGTAAAGGTTTTAGAATATGAAATGAGGCAATGAAGTCATCAAAAGAAAGTTTAAGTCTAAATACTAAACTAAAGATTGTAGAACTTAAATATAGGCTCCCATATACATAATACTAAACTCATGATAAGAACACAAGAAATAGGAATAGGAGCCAGTCATAAAGCCCCTCAATTCTGCTCTGCCATTCAACAAGATTGTGGCTGATCTACTCATATGACACATCAGATATCCTTGGAACCAGTGTTGTGAACCTTCTTGCATTCCCTCTATGACAAGTATATCCTTCCTTAAGAAAGGAGACCAAAATTCTATATAGTACTCCAGGTGTGATCTCCTTAAAACTCTATATAATTATGGTAAAACATCCTTACTCTTACACTCAAACCCTCTTGCAATAAAGGCCAATAAACCACTTGCCTTCCTGATTGCTTTTGAAGCCTCTTTACTTTCTCATCACCACTCACATTAGCATTTAGTTTCATGTCAGCAGCAAACTTGGAAATGATACATTTGATCTCCAGCCAAAATGTCGATACAGTTGTTATTAATTTCCTTTAGTTCCTTATTTGCACTGGAGCCTTGGCTCTCCATTATTTCTGGAAATCCTTTTGTGTCTTCTTCCATGAAGACTGACACAAAATATTTGTTTAATTCCACCGTCATTTCTTTATCCCCTGTTATAAATTCTCCCGCCTCTGTCTGAAATGGGCTCACATTTGTTCTCACTGTTCTTTTGGAGTCATAGACTCATAGAGCACTACTGCACAGAAACAGGCCCTTCGGCCTATCTAGACCATGCCGCCTGATCTACCTAGTCCCATCTACCTGCACCCGGACTATATCCCTCCTAACCCATCCCATCCATGTACCTATCCAAACTTCTCTTAAATGTTACAATTGAACCCACATCTACCACTTCCACTGGCAGCTCGTTCCACACTCATGCCACCCTCTGAGTGAAGTTTCCCTTCAGATCCCCCTTGTACATTTGACATTTCACCTTCAACCTATGTCCTCTAGTTCTGGTCTTGCCCAACCTTAGGGGATAAAGCCTGCATACATTCACCATATCTATACTCCTCATAATCTTGCATACCTCTATAAGATCTCCCCTCATTCTCCTGCACTCCAGGGAATAAAGTCCTAACCTATTCAGCCTTTCCCTGTAACTCAGGTCCTCAAATCCCAGAAAAATCCTTGTAAATTTTCTCTGCACTCTTTCAAGCTTATTGATATCTTTCCTGTAGGTAGGTGACCAGAACTGCACACAATACTCCAAATTCGGCCTCACCGATGTCTTGTACAACTTCAACATCACATCCCAACTCCTGTACTCAATGCCCTGATTTATGAAGGCCAAAGTACCAAAAGCTCTCTTTACAACCCTATCTACCTGTGACGCCACTTTCAGGGAATTATGGATCTGTATCCCCAGGTCGCTTTGTTCTACCACATGCCTCAGAGCCCTACAATTTACTGTGTAAGTCTTACCCTGTTTTCTCCTCCCAAAGTGCATCACCTCACATTTGTCTGCATTGAATTCCATCTGTCAATTTTCTGCCCATTTACCCAGCACCAATTTGCAAGCTTTGATAGCCTTCCTCACTGTCCACAATGCCCCCAATCTTGGTGTTATCCTCAAATTTACTGATCCAGTTTACCACGTTATCATCTAAATCTTCAATATGGATGATAAACAACAACAGACCCAGCGCCGATCCCTGCGACACTGAGCTCACCTCAACTACTTTTATTTCCATTGAAGTTGACAGAAATAAAAGTCAGGAACAATGTTAAGTGGCTGTTAATCTGCTATCATCTGTTTTACATAGCTACGCAAAAAATACCCCAATAGTCTTGCCTCAAAGCAATATATACTAGGCCAACTATAATGGAACCTCACAGGTATGATTAGTATAAACATACCACAAAATCATAAGTTGCAAAAGATACAGTAGGTAATATTGTTAACCTATCTCTTAACCTATCTATATTTCTTATTAATCTCCTTACTTTTCCACTTACCTTTGTGTCATCAGCAACTATACCTTTGGTGCTTTCATCCAGGTCATTGATATAAATTGTAAAAAGGTGCAGACTGGCACTGATGCCTGTGGCATACTATTTGTTATACTTTGCCAACTCAAAAAAGACCCACTTATGCCTACTCTCGGTTTCCTGTTAGCCAGCCAATCTTCTACCTATGGTGGCATGTTACTTCCTACATTGTGAGGTTTTATTTCTGTAATTACATTTGAAGCAGCAGCTTATCAAATGCCTTCTGGAAATCTACTGATTCCCCATTATCTACCTTCCAAGGTACTTCTTCAAAGGACTCCAATAAGCTGGTCAAATACAATTTCCCTTTCACAATACCATATTGACTCTGTCAGATTATCTTGAATATTTTTGAAGTCCTCTGCGATATCATCTTTAGTAATAGCTTTGAACATTTTCCCTATGAAAGATGTTAAGCTAACTGGCCTGTAGTTTCTTGTTTTCTGTTTCTCTCCCTTTTGAATTAAAGAGTTATATTTGCTATTTTCCCAATTCATTGGAATCTTCTGCCAATCTCAGGAATTCTGGAAAATTAAAACCAACTTGTCAACTTCTTTTAAGATCTTAGGATGAAGTCCATCAGGATCAGAAGACTTGCCAATCTATTGCTTCGATATTTTGCTCAGCACTATTTGAACCTGACAGTTGTAGGAAAGTAGCTGTTCCTAAACCTGGTGGTGTGGGACTTCAGGCCTCTGTACCTCCTGCCTAACGGTAGCAGTGAGAAGAGGGCGTGACCTGGATGGCGGGGATCCTTGATGATATTTGGTGCCTTCTTGAGGCAGCACTTCCTGTAGGTGTTGTCAGTGGTGGGGAGGGCTGTGCCTGTGATGGACTGGGCTGTGTCTACTACTTTCTGCAGCTTCTTGTGTTCCTATGTGTTGGAATTGCTGTACACTCTGGGACCATTGTGCTCAAACCTGTGAAAAAATCTGCATTATATTTTTCAGTGTATTTTAACCATTCCTTTAAGGAATTCTTAGAATTCTACACAACATTTTATTTAACCTGATTCAGACCTAAGTCTTAACTAGTTCAACCTCATTATTTCTGAATTCTAAGTACAAGCCAAGTTTTCCTCTTTGAATTTTTTTCCAACCTACTGATGTCTTCCCACTTTCTGGGGGGGTATCAAGGTCCCTTTGCTCCTTTAGGCCTTATATTTACTTTATAGGTATTTTAAATTTTTATTGTTATTTCTGAAATGTATTACTTCCATTTATTTTCATTTAAGTGTGACTATTGCAAATTTTCCCTTCAGGTAGTCTAACTATGACCTCTTGTAAGCTCTTACATCTTCATAATTTGCTACTTGGATTATCAGCAAATGTTGATATCATTCCTTCAATGGCTTGAAGATATTTCATTATTCCAGTAAATAAGGCAGTCAAAATGTAAATCCTTATCAAATGCACCATTTAGCACATCTTTGCAGCCTGAGAAGCTGAATTTTATTCCTACTTTTTTCTTTCTAGCCTCCAAGCATATCATGATCTATGTCATCACATTCCCTTCAGCATCTTTGCCAAATCTTTTATGTAGAATCATAAAATGTTATATGATATAAGAGTATAAATAATTAATGAAAGGAAACTGAAATAGTAGCAAAAGCATCATTTATCTCTTTGTCTGTATGGATAAATTGTTATATTAATTGACTTCAAGTCCATTTGTAAAATTAATGAATCACTTCAAGATTTCAGTCATTAATTAATAAGGGAAACAAAACTATTGTGATTCCCTGGGGCTCATCAACTTGATCCCATTCCATTACAGTAATGGACTAATAACATAATACAGGTGCTCTGGGAGGTTTACTTTCCATCTAGAGCTCTCACTCTCATTCAGTACAGGAGCTGCAATCTAAACCTACTCAATCTTCTTATAAGGTTTGCTCTTGGGGTTGAGGAGAATACTATCAAGACAGGAGTTATCACCAACCACAATTGCCCTGTGAACTAGTGCAAATTTTGTGAAATACTGTTAAAAATTCTAGCATTCTAACCCAGCAAAATGGAAGTACAATAATATATGTCCAATATTTTGAGATATTGGTGATCTGGAGATACTGGTGTCTCCATAATGTTGTTGTTCTTGCCTTCTCAGTGGTTTCAGTCACAAACAAGGAAGGCAGTGCTGAACTATCTTCATTGAGTTTCTATAATGCATCAGGCAGAACTTGCACACTGCAGCTACAGACTGCAACAGCTTTTATTTCTCCAAAATGAAACAAGGTTGTGACATTTGAAACAAAGGTAACCATAGTTATCATCTACTCATCCAACCCTGGTGTAGAAAAGCATTTTAAAAAGAAGCATTGTAAAACCTAAGATCTTTGACCAGTAAAACCTGCACTTTCACAGTCATACTCGCGACACTATAGGAAGAGCTTGATTGCACTGGAAAGGGTGCAGAGGATTTACCAACATCTTACCAGGGATGGAGTATTTTAGTTATGATGAAAGATGGATAGGCTGGGAATTTCTTCCATGGAGTGGAGGAAAGTTGAAGTTGACCTGACAGAGAAAGAATTTTTTACACCCAGCGGATGGTTGGTATCTGGAAAGTACTGCTTGAGTGGGTTGTGAGGTCAGGCCCTCTCACAACATTTAAAAAGTATCCAGAAGAACACTTGAAAATCCAAGGGATAAAAGGCTGGAGACCAAGTACTGGTAATTGGGAGCGATATAGATGGATACTTGATGGTCAACACGGACATGGTGAGCTGAAGGGTCATTTTCTGTTCCACGGCCCTATGATTCTATGACTCACAATCCACAACTTTACCTGTGGATACATCTGTTGGCCAGCCATGCTGGTTACTGAACAACAGTCGGGAAAAGTGCTTCATTAGTTGCACAGCCAGGATGAAGTCTCAGTATTTCTGTTGCCCAACACTTAGTGGTGGTTCATTACCTCATTTACATTACTTGTAACAAGGTGGAGCCCAAAACAAATTGTCAGCAGATCTTCAGTTTCCCTATCTGAGCCAAGTACTTTCTCCAAGGATCAGTCTTATGTCTTTTCTTTGTGACGTCCTGCAATGCCAACTCCTCAGATTTAAAATCCTTGTGTTCAATTTATCCCATGATTGATGTGCCCCTTTGTTGTGCCTTTCTCATCAGAAGTATCACCACTTGCATGAAGATACAGAAAGGGAGCAAAACCGTTCAAGGTGAACCACAGGAGTATTTTTAAACACAACTGGGATCTCCCCAGATTTGATTCAGAATTTCATTAATTTATGAAAGTGATCTGGGCTTTGGGGGCTTGGAATTAAGACTAGGTTTCTGGAAAACCAGAACTGCACATGTGCATCCAAAGTCACAGCTGTGCATACACTTCCATGGAGGCTGTGTCCTGAAAAGGCTCAGCGTCAGCAGACAACAAAATTCCCAGATGTGATAGCAAACAAAATTTAGCCATGTAAGACATATTAAGACAGATGACTAAAGGAGTGGTGATAGTGGTGATAGAGTCTGAGGAGCATTTTAAAGGAGGAGGATAGAGACACAGATGCTGAGGAAGTAAATTCCAGTGTCTTCTCACCAGGCAGTTAGTCACAGTCATGGAGTGACTAAACTTGAAGAAGCACAGAAACCTGGGGGCTGTAGGGCTGGAAGATATAACAGAGATGAGGAATTAAACCATGGAGGGTTTGGAAACGTGGATGAAGAATTTTAAAACTGAGGCACGTTTGGATCAGAAGCCTGTGCTGTTCATTGAGTTCAGGGTGGATGAGTGAGATGCTGTGAGTTGAAATAGAGGCAGTGGATGTTTGAATGAGCTCCAACATGCAATCACTTAGGAATAGGATGAGGCCACTCAGCCCCTCGGTCCTGTCTGCCATTTAATAAAATCATTGCTTTTATTAAATGTAAATGTTGTAACCTCAACTCCACATTACTATCAATACCGGTAACTTTTCATTCCCTCACTTATCAAGAAGCTATCTGCTTCTGCCTTAAAAATATTCCAGGTCTCTGTTTCCACTGCCCTTTGAGGAAGGGAGTTCCAAAGACTCATGATCTTCTGAGAAAAATAATCACCTCATCTCTTTCTTCAACAGATGACCATTTATTTTTAAACAGTGACACTTGTTCTAGGTTCCCCTAAAAGAGGAAACATCCTCTCAACTTTCACCCTACAAAGACCCCTCTGGACTTTATATGCTTCAAGTTTATGGAGAGTGGAAGCTGGGAAGATAGCCAAAGGAACATTACATTTGTCAGGTTGTGAGGTGACAAACGCATGGCAAAGAGTTTCATTCCAGCGGTAATGCTGTAGGACTATGTGTCAGGACAAGACCCACCCTTGTCAAGGTGTCACGGTGCAGGTGTAACACTGGCATTACATTGACAAGTGAAAGTATCTGCATTATGCTTTGCCTATAAAAATCAAGCCATATCTAACCCAGCTAGTGCCTGGCCTTGTGTGCATTAATGGTGACACTGGCTCAGTAATAACCTTTTCAGAGTCTCTCAGCATGTAATGTATTGGAATTGCTAGGCACAACCTTGATCCATATGTGGATCCAAGAGCTCAGTGAAGAGTTGTGAAGAGGTGAGAGCTGCTTTCAAAGAATAATTTAAAGGAGCTCGAGCAAAATTGAGCTCAAGGGAGAAAATCCTTCAATAGCTGGAAGCCTATCTGATAAACCAGATGATCTATCTCCAATCTTCTTGATGTTCCAATAAATACTATGAATTAACAATGCACACTTTAAGATATTACCTCACATGGTAATATCCATTACTTCTCAGAGGTAAGTGTATTTTCCTTAATAGGAGTAATTTCACAATCATAGTTAATCGTTCATCTCATAAAGCTTGGCTTCCAAACCTGGACAAACTTTTCAGAGTTGTCCACTTCTGGATTAGCTTGTTTGGTATTCTAGGCAAGGGAGAACTCCTCTGGGAAGAGTAAAGATTCTTCCCACGTCATGTAGAAAAACTGTCGCAGGAGTGAGTCAGGAAAGACCTGAAATGGATGATGTTTTCTCGAAAAAAAAAGACTCACAGAATGAGCAACTATTGTCTGGTTACGGAATATAAATTATAGGAAAGATTATGGGAAATACATCTAATCTTTGCAATTTTTAGTGTGTATCTGAAAATTTTGCATAAACCATGTAACAGATCAAATCCAACAGTAATCTCTGAGGCAGTCAGCTACAAAATATATTTAGTCCCACTATTTGAAGTACAGCAGGAAATCAATAAGAATCTGATTTAGATTTATTGCCATCTCTCAGACTCTCTTTCTGTGAAGCATTAGGATCAGTGCAGGAGAAGGTGACCAGATAAATATGTCTCAAAGCTCCTGAGAACAGTTAGAACAGAACACAGGTCAATGTCAGGAATCATGTCTAGTAGGAATTAGATAATGCCAAGATCACAATCATCATTATATATGAAGCCCATCTTGAATGAATAGAACCTTTGAAACTTAAATGTAGCAATGAACTCTTCAGGGGTAAATCTTCCGACATTTTATTACATAAACTCTTTGAATTCACGAGTATGTGTGTTAAGGTTGATTGATTTTTTTTCTTCTTGCCATTAAGAGCTTACTTCCTTCACCTATTTACATTGGCAACATGACAATAGAGTCCACGAATTAGTCCCGTTTGAGCCAATAGTAATGGAGAAAGGCAGTAATGTAAGGAAAGTGTTTTTGGTGCGACAGGGGGGCCCGTTGCATCTTCAGTAAATGATACTGAACTCATCTGTGTTTAAGTCATTGTAACCAAAGTGATTCATTGTTTTCCAATCAAGTACGTGCTGCACAATATATTCAGATTGTTGAATGTAAATTTCCTACTGGGAAGTTTTTGTGTGGGCTGTGAATTTGTATTTAACCAAACCCCAATCTACTGATTTTTATTTAAAATATGTTTCAATAAGCTTGTAAATTGGGCATTTTAATCATTGTTTAAAGAAATTGTGTTATAGAAAACCTAGTGCCCAATATTATGATTGAATTGAGCTGGTTGATGTCACCAGTGATGGTTAGTGTCTGCAGTGGAAGCTCAACAACCTTCCACTTCCCAAGCCATGGCCACTGGGGGCATACCTTGTAGGAACAAGAGGTAAAAGAAATGAACACACAAAAATGCTATTGAGGAGCAGAAGAGTGTTCTTAATGGCTATGGTTAACTGTTACTAAAATCAGCAGTGAGTTCTTTCAGTTTCCATTTTATGTGTAAATATCTGGTGATATTAGAGTCATTTGATGACAGACTCTCAGCCCATTGACACATTCTAAATATGCAGATGCAAGTATAACTGGCGGCCAATATTCTTACATATGTTTATTGCCGGCAAACCAAAGATAAACTTCCTTCCTTTTCAGACTTGAATTGTCTAAAATTAAAGAGGCTCACATGAGGAAAGACGGAATTCAAAGCATGTGTTTTTTTTTAATCGTTCCCGTTTCTTTCAACATTAATGGGTTGTATAAAATGTAATGAGCTCTTAAGCAACACAGGAGAATGAGTATTGCCTAGAAGCTTAAAACAAAACACTCCTAAGCCTTGATATGTCATCTGCATTTATACAAGCAAGCATTAATGTTGTCTGATTACAGCAAGAAAGAATATGATCCACTCACAGATGTCTGTTATAATCACTCAGAGGAAAGACAACAGATTCTACATATTTAAAATCAAACACAAGCATCTGGAAAGAAAACTGAACAGCTTCTGTGAAAATCATCAACAGTCTGGTACATTTTAAATCAGGCTTAAATATTTTCTCATTTTCTCCTGTATCCCTTGGCTAATATTATCCCCACTTTCTTCCCTTCAATCATTATGATAGGAGTCTTTGGTGTGCTCCTGGTGCTCTGGATGTCATCTTCTGTTGTGGGCAGACGTACACAGAGTTAAATGAGATGGCATCTGCCAGGTTTAGCCTCACAGAGCTATGTAACACTTCATTGGCTTAAAGCCACTGTTAATTTCTCCATTGAGGTTGCCAAATCTAAATAACAGGCTGCCACACACTACAGTATCTGATTTAGGATTCTGCTTGCCTGGATTACTTCTGATGGCTCATCCTCTATGAGAAGGACTAGATTTTCCAGCTCCTGCCCACTCTTCCTCTTCTAGTGGACTTCTTTCAATTTACTCCTCCATGGTGCACTTGATGCTTGCTGACCCATACTGGCATCTGTGAAGCAAGTCCTTATTTAAATTCTCATCCTTATTTTCAAATCCTCCATTGCCTCTTTCTTGAATTCCTCTATAACTTCTCCCATCCTCACACTCCTTCAACATGCCCCTCTAATTCTGGCCTCTTGTGCACCCCTATTTTTAACCACTCTGTCATTAGCAGGCACTTTCAGCTGTCACTTCACAATGTTCCAGAATTCTTTCCCTAACACATTGCTTTTTCACTCCACTTTCTTCCATTAAAACACATTTGATCAAGATATCAACAATAATTTCTCCTGACGGGACTCGATCAAATTTAGTTTGATTACACTGTTGTGAAATGCTTGGCAACATTAAAAGTTTATGTTATTCTTGATTCAGTCATTTAAGCTGCCCAACAAAGGCACCATTTTTATTTGGAGAGATGGGAGGTATTGGAAGACTGTCAGAATCACAGGGGTTGAAAAGACTTCCCTGTTGCTTGCACTAAATGTGCAATGTGGTAACGTAAGTGCTGAACTCCACTTCTGCAATGTTCTTCCATTGACGTGACAGGAGATAGTAATCTGCAAGGTAAGTTTCAGGGTGTGGTGAGGAGTAATCATGGAGGGTGAAAATCTCAGGAGAGTAGCAGCCCGGATTGTTGCTCCCCCAAGGCCCGCCAGAATAACAACCCCTATCTTTGGCCTGACTCACCAGATCTGTGGGGCTTTGCTAACTGAAGGAAGAAAGGGGAGGTGAGGGCAAGTGCATGCTTTCACCATTTGTACCTTTGAATTCAGAAGAGATTGTGGGATGGATGAGATGTGAAAAAATGAATTACATTTGAATATCTGTCACCTTCAATCACCTCTGTGGCACAGTGGTTAGCATAATGCTTTACAACGCCAGAGACCCGGGTTCAAATCCTGCCACTGTCTGTAAGGATTTTGTACGTTCTCCTCGTGTCTGTGTGGGTTTCCTCCGGGTGCTCCAGTTTCCTCACACATTCCAAAGACGTACGGGTTAGGAAGTTATGGGCCATGCTATGTTGGCGCCAGAAGCATGGTGACACTTGCGGGCTGCCCCCCAAATTCACTATGCAAAAGGTGTATTTCACTGTGTGTTTCGATGTACATGTGACTAATAAAGATCTTATCTTATCTTATCTTATCTTATCTTGTCTTATCTTATCTTATCTTATCTTATCTTATCTTATCTTATCTTATCTTATCTTATCTTATCTTATCTTATCTTAGTCTGAGCACAAACTCTGTGGCAACCAGTCCAGTACAGCCCAGCACGTTTTTGTCCATGCCACTAGGCTGATGAACAAGGTAATGTCATCTGGCTATTCCTGTCAGCAAGTAGGTGGCACCTTGCTTTCAAGAGAGACGGAAACATGTTTGTGAGGATCTTGATATTGGTATTGGTTTATTATTGTCACGTACTGAGGTACAGTGAAAAACTTATCTTGCAAACTCTTCGTACAGATCAATTCTTTGCACAGTGCATTGAGGTAGTACAGGGTAAAACAATAACAGAATATAGAGTAAAGTGTCACAGCTACAGAGGAAGTGCTGTGCAGGTAGACAATCAGCTGCAAGGTCATAATAAAGTGGATTGTGAGGTCAAGAGTCCAACTCATCGTATAAAGGAACTGTTCAATAGTCTTAGAACAGTGGGATAGAAGCTGTCCTTGAGGCTAGTGGTATGTGCCCTCAAACTCCTGTATCTTCTGCCTGATGGGAGAAGGGAGAAGAGAGAATGACCCGGGTAGGTGGGGTCTTTGATTATGCTGGCTGCTTCGCCAAGGCAGCGAAAGATGTAGATAGAATCCATGGAGAGGAGGCTGGTTTCCGTGATGTGCTGGGCAGTGTCCACAACTCTCTGCAGTTTCTTGTGGTCTGGGGCAGAGCAGTTACCATACCAAGCCATAATGCATCCAGAAATGATCCTCTCGATGGTGCATCAATAAAAGTTGGTGAGTGTCAATAGGGACATACCAAATTTCTTTAGCCTCCTGAGGAAGTAGAGGCGCCGGTGAGCTTTCTTGGCTGTGGTGTCTACGTGGTTGGACCAAATGTGCTTGGGTGATAACTGGGATTGTGTGTAAGGTGTGAGATATGGGTATGTGTGTTAAAGTAGTGTTAAGTGTGTGAGTGTGGTGGAACTTTTGAGTCTAGATGGAAATTGTTAGATGAGTGATGGTCATGATGTAACACTAATTATTGAGGCTTACTTCCACATTGTGATTCTTAGTTTGATTTTTATCACCATCACAATCTCAACCTGTTTAAATTTCAATGATAAGCATAACTGGGATGGTGTTAGCTACGAATGAAGTCCTTGACCTAGGTTGTATTGTGTTATTAGCCATCTGAAGCATGTGAGGTTTAATTGTTTCAATGGAGTTTGAATCATTTATCAAAACAAAAAAGGCAACACATATTTGAATGCCAGCTGCAAGGTACAGGGTTTAGTTCAATACTGTATTGCAGGTGGATCAGTGATGCAGCTGGTAGAGCTGCTGCCTTACAGCTCCAGAGACCTGGGTTCAATGCAGATCTCTTGTGCTCGATGGATTTTGTGCATTCTCTGTGCGACTGTATGGGTTTCACCCCAGGTACTTCAGTTGATTCCCAGAACCCCAAAGACATGCTAGTTGGTAGGTTTATTCATTACTGTGAATTATCCCTGGTATAGATAATTAGTGGGAGAAGCAGTGTGAAAAGAGAGAGAATGGGTTGTGGGGGAACGGGATTGATGGGATTGCTCTGAGGGCCACTGTAGACTTAGAGGGCCTAATGGCCTCCTTCTATGCCATGAGGAAATATAAAATATATGCAAACCACCTATGAAAGTACATGAATATGACTGCAGTGGTAGGCTAGAATACAATGGATTTAGTGAGTAGATTCTGAGTGAACAAGTAGGAGGAGAATGTTAAAGATTGGTACTAGTTCTCAGGTTCACAGTTGCATCTACTTGGACTTGCACCAATCCAAGGCTTGTTCAAAGCAATACAAAGCATACAAACTGTAGGCTGCTCGCTCATTTAGGTTGTGCTTACCTGTTATACATCACTTTGACCTACTTGCAGAATAGTACAGGGATATTGTAATTCTGAAGGACACATTTGTTACGGCACCCAGGTGTGTCCCAGTCCCGGTTTGCACGTAAGTAAATAATTATCCAGCAGAGAATTCTGGTCTTCCTGACCCTGAAGGAAAGTGAAAAATATTAACTGTTTGGGCCTGTTCAGATCCGTGGCTTCCTGCTCTGGCTGTCTTAGTGAAATTGCAGTTCCACTTATGTATGTGTGTGTATAAAGCAGGGCCCTGCCAGCTTTGGGGGAAGCATGCCAAAAGAAAAGCTCCTTGTCCTTTGACTCAAACAGAACTTGATATATCAATGGTGGCCTGTATACCCAGTAGAGGGGTGCCTTGGGTTTCTACGAGAGTGGAGCTGAGCAGTATCAGCCAGTCAATTCTCCCGAAGGAAAGGATCTAATCCTTTTTGACAGATTACCCCTTAGATAGTGCAATGAGGATTCTGTGATCAGGATGGAGGATGTAAGGCTAGAGGGGATAATTGCAGTATGAATGAAAAACTGTGTACTTTTAAAGTCAATCTTTTGCATAAGAAAGCTATTTGTAAACTCTGTGGTCAAAAACAGAGCAAACAACAAAACAAAACCAAATGTCTAACTGGGGATGTACAAAGAGAAATTCAATCAAGGAGAAAATATTTGACCAGGTACGAAATAATCACATCTGAAATCAATAGGAATAGGTTTCAGATTTAGTTGTAGGCAGCAAATTTTGCTATCAGATTGAACAGGAGAGCATAGTAAAAAGGGATGGTGGATTGGTGCAACACTGGCAGCAAAGCTTTAATGGTATGTTAATTTTGTTGATATGGCTAATGTTTAAGTTCTACCAGCCTACATCACCGAAGGTCAATGCTGGTGCTCAAACTACTACATGGAAGTGATGCTAAAATTGAATATGTAGAAGTGATGAAAAGTCTACATGAGAATTACAGCTGCTAAAGCAGATTTTTCTGCTGAACCTGATGGTGGCCACCCTCAGATATAAGAGATGGGGGCTACATTATTAGAATGACTTGCCTCTCCTTGAAATATATGGTTGCTTCCATGAATTGTAATATATCCCATGTGATGACAATATTAAAAATGAGCAGTAAGTCAAAACCACAGTATTGGTACTGGGTACTAGCTTGTTAGTTTGATTCCAATTATAGGTAAGTCAAAGGAAGGTATCATTGGAGATGCATTGTATAGTGGTCTGGAAAGAGCAGAGGCTATTAGGTAAAGAGAGCATGACCTCTGGGAAAGGAGGTTCTATATGGTAGGTTCTATGGCTGAGTATTATAAGAAGGTTACAAAGTTAGAAGATACTGCAAGTATGGTGGAAATTATTTCCTCTGATTAAGTGCTGCCCAAGTGACTACAAAATAATGTTCTATTTTGAGTAATTTGGGATGATATTAGATTTGAATATGGAATTGGATGCTTTTGTTGAGATGGAATATGACTGCTAAAGGCAGCAGTTCTGATGAGGTTGGTCAGTGGTAGAGTTTGCAGTTCTGTGAGATGTTTGCTGCCCTCTCCCATCTTTATTATTGAACTAGATAAAAGGATCTTGGCAACATTTCACACATTTGCTGATGACGTAAATTAGATAACATAAGCAGTATACAGATGGAGCCAAGCACATTGGGATATTTGGCTCAGGCATGGTGAATAAGTGATGTTTGATGCATTTGGATCCATGTGTTCCAGATTTGTGTTAGACTGTCTGTTCCAAGCTGCTGAGTGGGAGTAGACTTGTGGGTTAAAGTTGATGAAGTATATTACCAGCTGTTGCAAAAACAAATAGAAAATCACACTAGAAATATAATTGGACAAGACCTTGATTTGACTGAATTGATAACACTTCAACAGGTTTTGGTTCCTTCACAAGACAATGGATATCATTGCCCTGGTAAAGGCCCAGTTATGGCCCACTTGATTGATACCCAGACTCATTGTCTGTGCCTCAGTTTAGCACTCCTGCCTCTGAATTAAAAGCTCGAGAATTCAAGATCCAGTTCAATGACATGGCACGAAATTTAGGCCAGCATTCACTGGGGGCATGCTGCACAGTCAGAGGATGTGTTATTAAACCAAAGATGTGTCTACCCTCTCAGTTTGACCCAAAAGTCCCAAAGTTCTCCCCAGTGTCCTGACCAACGTTTCCTTCAGGCAATTTGATCATAATTACAATGCTGTATATGGGACTTTATTCAAGGCAGAGGGGAAGCAAGTCAATCCTAAGGGACTGCTTAATAAGAAAGCTGAAGACTGTACACATGTTTGCTGCCATAATTCCTACATTGCAATAGTGATGATGCTTCCAAATTACTTCATTAACTGTTAAGGTCATAAAAGGTTCTATATAAATGCAAATCTTTCTTTTCTAAGGGCTTTTAGATAGCACTTTAATTATTAGGGATTGGGGCTGTTTTACTCTTGAAAAGAGACACAATGGAGATATGAAGGGATTAGTTCTGTGTGAGTGAATGGATTATTTGAGCCAGAGAGGCAGGGGATGTTTTGGGGTTTTGGTACAAAAGCACATTTAGGCTGGCTGCCAGAAAGTACTTCTTTTCACAGAGAGTCATCAAACTCTACATTAGGTTGCCTTTGAATGTGTCAAATGGTTGGCATATCTTTTGAGGGAGTTAGACAAGTCCCTGTGAGTGGAAGGCATCTCATAAATTACAGGATATGGAGAGTGAGGAGGAGGTGGGTGGTTGGTAAGTAACACTATCAATATCAGTTACTGTGGGCTCCTGGAGCACTTGTTAGTTTTCCTGTGGGGGCAGGAGATGAATTTTCAATTTTATTTCCTGACATTTCTTTTCTGCGTCTTGGCCTCTGTGTGAGTGATTGTGGGTGGATGCTGCACACAAGGTATCCCATTTGAATGGGACAGGCTTGAAAATCCAGAATCAGAATCAGGTTTATTATCACTGACGTACATCATGAAATTTGTTGTTTTGTGGCAGCAGTACAGCGCAAGACATAAACATTGCTGTAAGTTACAAAAGTAAATAAATCGTGCAAAAGAGGAATAACGAGGTAGTGTTCATGGGTTCATGGACCGTTCAGAAATCTGATGGCAGAGGAGAATAAGCTGTTCCTGAAATGTTGAGTTTGGGTCTTCAGGCACCTGTATCTCCTCCCTGATGGTAGTAACGCGAAGAGGGCATGTCCCGGGTGGTGAGTGTCCTTAATGATGGATGCCGCCTTCTTGAATCACCACCTCTTGAAGATGTCCTCGATGGTAGGAAGGGTTGTGCCCGTGATGGAGCTGACTGAGTGTACAATGCTCTGCATCCTCTTATGATCCTGCACATTGAAGCCTCCGTACCAGGCTGTGATGCAACCAGTCAGAATGCTCTTCACCGTACATCTGTAGAAATTTGCAAACGTCTTTGGTGACGTACCCAATCTCCTCAAACTCCTAATGAAGTAGAGCTGCTGGCATGCCTTCTTCGTGATTGCATCAATGTGTTGGGCCCAGGATTGATCCTCTGAGATGATGACGCCCAGGAACTTGAAGCTGCTTACCCTTTCCACTGCTGACCCCTCAATGAGGACTGATGTGTGTTCTCCCGACTTCCCCTTCCTGAAATCCACAATCAATTCCTTGGTCTTGCTGATGTTGAGGGCGAGGTTGTTGTTGCAACACCACTCAACCAGCTGATCTATCTCACTCTTTTCGCCTCCTCATCACCATCTGAGATTCTGCCAACAACAGTGGTGTCATTGGTGAATTTGTAGATGGCATTTCAGCTGTGCCTGGCCACACAGTCATGAATGTAGAGATGGTAGATCACCTCCTTGAGGTGCGTCTATGTTGATTGTCAGTGAGGAGGAGATGTCATTACCGATCCGCACTGACTGTAGTCTCCCCATAAGGAAGTCAAGCATCTATTTGCAGAGGGAGGTACAGAGGCCCAGGTTTTGAAGCTTCGTGATTAATACTGAGGGGATGATCATGTCGAATGCCAAGCCGTAATCAATAAACAGCACCCTGATGTACGTTTTGCTCTTGTCTAGGTGCTAGATTGCGTCTGCTGTAGACCTGTTGTGGCAGTAGGCAAATTGCAGTGGGTCCAGGTCCTTGCTCAGGCAGGAGTTAATTCTAGCCATGACCAACCTCTCGAAACACTTCATCACAGTAGATGTGAGTGCCACCGGGTGATAGTTGTTGAGGCAGCTCACTCTGCTTTTCTTGGGCACTGAGAAGCAGGTGGGAACCTCAGACTGCAGCAGTGAGAGGTTGAAAATGTCCTTGAAAACTCCAGCTGGTTGGTCGGCACAGGTTTTCAGAACCCTGTCAGGTACACCATTGGGGCCTGATGCCTTGCGAGGGTTCACCCTCTCGAAGGATGTTCTGACATCAGCCTCGAGACAGAGACCACAGGGTCGCCAGATGCTGTGGGGATTCGCACAGGTGTAGTGTTATTCTCCCTTTCAAAGCGTGCATAAAAGGCATTGAGCTCATTGGGGAATGAAGCACCACTGCCATTTATGCTGTTAGGTTCTGTCTTATAGGAAGTAATGGCATGCAAACCCTGCCACTGCTGTCGAGCATCCGATTGTGTCTCTAACTTCACACAGAATTGCCTTTTTGCTCTCACAATAGCCTTCCGTAGTTCAGACCTGGACTTCTTGTAGAGTTGTGGATCGCCGGTCTTGAATGCCACAGATCTAGCCCTCAGCAGACTGCAAATCTTCTGGGTCATCCAGGGCTTCTGGTTTGGGAAGACTCATCCAACTAGTCTTTCCCGGTTCTACCTTTTTGTTTATAAAAGAGATTAGTGAAGGGGACTTGTCCCTTTCGGAATTCACAATGACTGTTCTTAATGAGTTCTAATCAAATGTACAGCTCATAGCCTTACAGCTCCAGTGATCTGGGTTCACTCCTGACCTCAGGTGCTATCTGTGTGAAGCTTGCACATTCTCCCTATGACTCTGGGTGCTCCAGTTTCCTTCCACATCCCAAAGAAATATGGTTAGTAGGTTAATTGGCTACTGTAAATTTCTTCTAATATAAGTGGATGACAGGACTATCAGGGTGACTTGTTGAGCATGTGAGAAAGAGCAAGTTGCAGAGGAAAAGTGCGGGAATGAGACTGATGGGTGGTACTGAGAGCTGGTATAGACTTGATGGTTTGAATGTCTCCTTCTGTGTCAGAAGGAAATATGAGTAATACTTGATCCCATTAAGTTACTGAAATTGGACTAATGAGTTTATGGTTGCTATTATCCACCAAAACCTGAGGAGATATGAAGGAAGATGACTGAAAGTTGGTCGTTGAGTTAGCTTCAGGGAATATCACAAAGGAGTAAACAGGTAGTGGGCTAGAGAAGTTCAGCAAAGTTTGGAGCTATGGGCCCTGGAGGTATGTAACACCAATAGTTTTCATGATTAAATTTGGGGAAGATCAAGTGGCCAGAAATGATAGAGCATGGACATCTCAGGGAGTCATGGGGTAGGAAGTGATTAGTAGGGAGGGTTAAAGCAAAGAAGGAATTTGGAAACAATAATCAGAAATTTTAAATTCAATTGCTTCATTTGGGAGTCAGTTAAGGTCAATAAGAGAAGCAATGGGTAAATGGGACAGGGTACTAAGATGTAATCAGAAGAGGTTTGTTTTGATATATTCGCTGTATTTCCTTATGAGATAGAAGGTGTTCATTCAGCCCATCGTGTCTATGCCAGCTCACAGAGCAATCCCACTAATTTTTTTCTGTAACCTATTCCCCCCACATTCTACCACTCACCTGAAAACTCAGGGTAATTTACCAACTTGTGCATCTTTTGGATGAGGAAATCAGAGCACCTTGGGAAAACTCAAGTAGTCATGGGGAGGACATGCAAACTCTACTTAGTGCTGGAGGTCAGGATTGAACTCAGATTGCAGGAACAGTGAGGCAGCAGCTCCACAAGCTACACCACTGTGCCCACCTCAAATTTATGGAGGGCAGATTGAGAAGACCAGCCAAAAGAGCTTTAGAATAGTCAACTCTAGAGGTCTCAGCCACAGATGAGCAGATGCAAGGGCAAAACCAGGCAATGTTATGAAAGTGGAACTGGGCAGTTTTATGGTGTCATAACACATGTGGTTGATGTACATGCCCAGTCCTGATGAAGGGTCTCAGCCTGAAAGCTCAACAGTTTATTTCCCTCCATAGATACTGCCTGACCTGCTGAGTTCCTATAGCATTTTGTGTGTGTTGCTCCAGATTCCAGCATCTGCAGAATCTCTTGTGTCTACATGTGATTGGTATCTGGAACGTGCTGCCAGTGGAGGTGGTGAAATCAGATACCATGCTTAAGAGATATTTAAATAGGCAAGAAATAGAAGGATATGGTCCTAATGCAGGCAAATGAGATTTACGTAGAGGAGCAAAAAGTCTGGTATGGATGCACATGGTGGGCTGAAAAGCCCTTTTCTGTGCTGTACAACTCTATGCCTCTACAGGTGTGAGATAGATAGGCTGGTTGAGTGGTTTTGCAACAACAACCTTGCACTCAACGTCAGCAAGACCAAGGAATTGATTGTGGACTTTAGGAAGGGGAAGTTGGGAGAAAACACACCAGTCCCCATTGAGGAGTCAGCGGTGGAAAGGGTGAGCAGCTTCAAGATCCTGGGAGCCAACTTCTCGGAGAATCAATCCTGGGCCCAACACATTGATGCAATCACGAAGAAGGCACGCCAGTGGCTCTACTTCATTAGGAGTTTGAGGAGATTCGATATGTTACCAAATACTCTTGCAAATTTATATAGATTTATGGTGGAGAACATTCTGACTGGTTGCATTACAGCCTGATATGGAGGCTCCGATAGACTGGATCTCAAGAAGATGCAAAGGGTTATAGACTCACCCAGCTCCAACCCTCCCCACTATCAAGTACATCTTCAAGAGGCGGTGCCTCAAGAAGGTGGCATCCATCACTAAGGACCCTCACCATCCAGGACTTGTCCTCTTTCCGTTACTATCATTGGAGAGGAGGTACAGGAGCCTGAGGACCCACGCTCAATGATTTAAGAATAGCTACTTCCCCTCCGCCATCCAATTTCTGAATGGTCCATGAACCCATGAACACCAACTTGTTATTCCTTTTGTTTACACTATTTACTTATTTTTGTAATTTATAGTAATTTTATGTCTTTGCACTGTACTGATACTGCAGAACAACAAATTTCATGTCAAAAGTCAATGATAATAAATCTGATTCTGATTTTATGTTCAAGTTAAATATGTCACCAAGGTTGCAAACAGTTTAGTCAGTTTGAGACACTTGCCAAAGGAGGGATGGAGCTGAAGACCAGGGAGCAGAGTTTGTAGTGGGGACTAAATACAATGTGCCTGCTCTTACCAATATTCAGATGGAGAAAATTTACGCTCATCAAATAATGTTTGTAGAGCTAGATGTCTAACTCTCGAGAAACAATGGCAAGATCAAGAGAGGTAGTGCTGAGGTCATCAACATTCACATGGATATTGCTATTGTGTTTTGGATGCTGCAGAGAAAAAACAAGTGACTCAGAAATAAGAAAGAACTGAGGATAGATTCTCTGGAACACCAGATATACAGAATAAGTGCAGGCTTGGGGAAAGAATCCACTTTAGGTGGCTCTCCAGCTACCACTGGATTGATAAGAATAGAAGCAGGCAACTGTGAATGCACCCATTTAGACAAAGGAGGAGAGACATGATAGGAGGATATTGTGATCAACCATGCCAAAGGCTGTTGGGTAGAAGGTGAACATTGATACATTTACTTTGGAACGGTCATGTACGGAAGATGATGGTAATTTTAATGAACTTTTTTGCTATTATGTTGGTATTGATGGAAACTTGATCGGGGGATTAAAAGATCATCAGATGAAATGAGTGGATTAAATTCTCAATGTAGAAAGGAGGGATGGATATTGACAATGGTTCGAAAGGGTAGAGTGTTTCAAGACTTTTCAGAGGGGTGATGAAGGAGAGAGACTCAGGAGTTGAGCAGAGATGACAGCTGATAATTTTGGTTAATGTGGTATCTAGGAAGGGATGATGTTGGATCAGTAGTTTAGTTGGAATAGGGTGGAAGGAGAAGGTCGGTTTCATGGATGAATTTGGAAAAGTCATGAAGAAAGATGGGAGAGAAAGTAGCAAAGGATGTGAGTTCAAGCGTTGGCTGGGGGAATCCTTGGAGGCAACATGACCCATTGGGCTATACAATGAAAGAAAGAGACAAGGTAGCTGAATGGACAGTCTCAATCTTAATGACAAAGAATTCTTTTTAATTGGAGTGGAAACACCTTTGAAACACAACAGTTATCACTGAAGGGAAGTCTTTGCCTTCTCTCTATGACTCTTCCTGTACCCCAGGAACTTATATGCAGGTAGCAAGATCCAACTGTACTTGCTGCTGATACGTCTGCATCTGCAAACCACTCACTGGCCTTGACTGTAGAAATTCAAGACCAACCCAGGGATTGACTGAAGGCCAAAAATCCTCTGGAGCAGGCAGCAGGGTGCATAGCCCTGTCAGCAAAACACCACTCCCAGAATTACAGGCTCCATGCCTTGAAAATTGTTCCACTTGTTCTCAGCTGCAGTGTTGCTGATCAGGCTTTGCCTGCCAATTTTCTGAAGGTCTTTGAGATTAGACCTTTCAAAGTCATGTTCCGTCTCCTGAGCAGCAACTTACACCTCTGTCTAAGACAGATGCAGAGTCAGCAGGGAAACCATGCCTCAGATGAATGTTGGTGGCGAGCTGCAGGGACTGACCCTGAGGCAGCCCCTCAATTACGGGAGATTGGGAAGGCTTACAGTTCTGCAGCCAATTTGGGAGCCAGTCGATAGTTCTGCTTATGGAGGAGGGAGTGGGAGCACATCTCAGAGGGGTTTGAGTCGGGGCTGCTGTGGGATGGCAGAATGTTTGTGGAGCCAGGAGTGGAGCATTCCTGCTTCTCTTTCCTCTACATAGGACTAAAGGGTTCCAGTATGCCCTTTGGAGTGCACTTGATGACCGTAGCAGCAGCAGGACGATAACTATCACAGCCTTGGGCCCTTTGCCACAAACTTTAGCCTCAATGCTGTTGAATGGGATTATACTTTTCTGGGGTTAAATAAATACCACCTGGACCTGAGGCTAGGTCCATCGGTTTAGGAAGCCAGAGAGGACCAGCACTCAAGGTACCAAGTGAGGCCTCAGCAGGGTTGGTGCTGGGGTTGGGGGCTGTGACATTCAGGTAAGGGTTGGGGAATTTCAATCCAGATTTGCTTAATTAAGCGGCTGTTTATGCTTCCTAAAAGTTGTGTTGGGAGACCTTGGACATCAAAGAGGATGTGTGCGTGGAATGGGCTGCCGGCAACGGTGGTGGAGGCAGATACAATAGGGTCTTTTAAGAGACTTTTGGATAGGTGCATGGAGCTGAGCAAAATAGAGGGCTATGGGTAAACCTAGTAATTTCTAGGGTAGGGACATGTTCGGCACAGCTTTGTGGGCCGAAGGGCCTGAATTGTGCTGTAGGTTTTCTATGTTTCTATGAAACCTGGATCCATCATTATATGTTGCAATCTAGCACACCATGGCTGATGACTTTATTGCTTCTGCTTCATTTTTAACAGGCAATCCTAAATGTCTAAAAGAAAAACACAGCTTTGGCAACAGATGGGTGAAGTTAGCCAATAAATAGTTCTGTGTGTTTAAAATCTATTTTGTCAAGAAATCTAACAGAATCACAGTCACTCAGATTAAGACATTTGGCCAGGATAAGCACTGAAATTATAACAGCCAATGGCATTTTGGGCATATAACAATATCAGATTCAGTCATTACTGTCCAACTGTTTGTGAGGCTCACAATCAAGGCTGTGGGAAAATACAATACCTGTTTTTCAGGAAAATGCTCTGCCTCGGGTGCTTCCCTGCTAGTCTTCCAAATATAAAACAATTTGATGAAGGATAACTGCTTGTGGAACTGCAAGACAGCCTTTGTAATAATTCAGTACTATGCTCTCTCAACCAGAAATGTTAGGTGCTCTCTCCTACTTATCACCAAGACATTTTATCCCAAAAGTTTACTTAAGTAACAAAATGGATAGATTACGTTTTACTTATTAACCTAAATGGGGAATAATAAATTGCTGCTTATGACTGCTAGGCATAAATCTGATTGGGGAAGTTCAAATGATACCACAAACCACAAGAGTGAAGCTGCAGCAGTTTGTTACTATCTAGATAAGTATTTGAATAGCCAAGACATAGAAGCCTACAGACTAAGTGCTGGTAAATGGGATTTGTAGAGATAGGAGTCATAGAGAGTCATACAGTCTCACAGCAGGGAAACAGGCCCTTCGGCCCAACTGGTCCGTGCCGACCAAGCTGCCCATCCAAGCTAGTCCCATTTGCCAGCATTTGGCCCCTATCTTTCTAAACTTTTCCTATCCATGTACCTCTCCAACTGTCTTTTAAAGGGATTGATGTCTGGCATAGACATGGTGGGCAGAAGGCCTGTTTCTGTTCTGCATGACTCTATGACTTTATATTGGGAGCAATGCTGTAAAATATATCCATGTGGATAAAGGGTAAAGGTCTCAGGCTTGACCTTGATGTATCTTCCAGTAGATTAGCATAACAAACCAATGTTTACCAACCTTTACCAACATGAATGACAACTATTAGGGTTGGGTACCAAGGATTTAATGGAAATGTACCCCAGAATTACTCAGCACTGTCAATAAATGAAAATGAAATATAATTAATCTATTAACAGTTTCAATTAAACATTTAAGCATAATTTGCCACACTTAAGCAGTTTGCCTGATTGTTTTGTGTTTAATTTTACATTACTTAAGCCATCCTGTCCTCCTAAAATTGTTTGGTCTTTTACGATGCAAAACTCTTTTTTCCCTATTAATATCAAGAGTGATTTGTTTAATATTTCCTTATATCCTTAATTGATTTCATTGACCTAAATTGATCTGTTATGGTTAACTGAAGGTCATCAACGGATATTAAAAATTAATACAGCGTTTTAGCGTTACTCTAAAGTCTGCCCCGTGTAGTTATGCCCAAAGGCTGCTTAGAACTGCTCCAGTGTGTGTGCTTATGCTTGGTTTTCAGTGATACAAGAGGCAATGTTAACCTGTTATCTGATGGAGTTTCAGTCAATTGAGGGCAGTCAATAGGCAAGTCTACATAGCAAACAGTAAACCTTTTCACTGTCTCTCGCTCTCTCCCTGTCTCTGTGTAATTCAGTGAATTAGGGTGAACAAAGAATGTTCTCATTACCAGGTGCTGAGAGATGCTGAACTGATAAGAAAAGCCTTTTATCATACTATTAGAAAACAGGGCACATGTTAAGGGCCAGAAATTCTTTAATTCTCATCTGTATTAATTCAGACATTCTGAGCGATTTTGTGATAATTGTGTTTTGAACTTAGTGATAAAATAATGAGTAGCACATTTTTCGTTTTCTCTGCAATCTGCTTCCTTTCTCTGCGATGCTTTTGCCGGCAATCCACATGCCCCTTTAGCACTTAAAACCAAAAAGGGTCAGTCTTCAATAGGTCGCCTGATAACATTGTGGCAACTTCAAGAAGTGTGCTCGATTAAAGCAGCACAAGCCACAAACCACAGTGTGTGGACTGGCCCCCACCTGAAAAGGTGGGGGAGGGGAGAAATAGTCCAATGGATCAAGCGAGAAAAATGAAACTAAACCTGACACTTTGTAATTGAGTAAAAGTCCCCTTAACTGGAGAGTTAGCAAAGAGCATATTAGCTTCTTTTCCTGTCGCCTCCTCATTATTGAATATACACGACATGCAGAGTTTGTTGATTGATTCAGTTACAAAGTTTGGATTCCTGAAGTAAGACAGAAGACAGCCGGGTGGACAGAGAACAATGAGTGCTTAATTAAAGGCCTTCTGAAAATGTACATCTGAATTCAGGGAGCATTCAATAATAGTGGAAGAAGGGATCGTTTTTTTGACTCTGCATCATGCATATGCAAGCACATCCTGAGTAAGAAGGACTGGCTGTGCGTCAGATGAGCAGTACAAAAGATCGAGGCTTACAGAAACAGCTGTATTTCAATGCAAGTTGAACAATCATTGGAGCAGCAGCACAGCCATGTTTGGCAGGATCTGAAGTATTCCTTCCAATAACAAAGTTTATTGTGTTTGATATAGTCTGCAGCTGCTGAAAGGTATGAGAGTTACTCTCTTCTCTGGGTTGTTTCTGTTATGCTGGGACGGTAACGTGAATAAAAGTGGAGGATTCAGCTGGTTGGTGCAGCGAGAGAGAGAGAATCCTGTCAGCTAATCTCTAGGGCCGGGAATCTTGATTGGACTGTTAACAAATGTCATGAAATTATTCATTTATTTTCAGAAGCTGTTACCAGTTTACTCTTCGTCTAGCTCCGTGAATCCTGTTGCTTTTATTGTGGAGCTGGGTTATGAGTCTGTGACTTTCTGATGCAGTATTATTTCTGTAATTTGCTGTTATGATTAACTATTCCTTGATACTGACTTTTCAGGTTATATTACTTATGCATATATAGTATATTAAAATTGGCAGTAAGATTTCTTTTTAAAAATACTATTTATTAGGCATAAAAATTCTTAAAATCTGTATATTGAAACAAACTTTTACATTTATAAAACTAGTAAAAGCTGAGCCATTAAACTTGCAGTATCCGCATTGAAGTAAGATGAATTCTCCCTAGTGTTAGCTTGAAGCTGAGCATTTTGAGCTCATGATACAGTAACATGCCTGATAGAGTAACACTAGTGACCAGACCAGGACAAACTGCCTGAAATAGATTTTGTTTGTTCAGTTGCTGAGTTTGCATGAAAATTTACTCCAGGCCCCCAGATTGCTCTCTAATGTTCCTAATTGTAGTCTTTGGAACAGTTTAGTCAATCTAGGATCTACCTAGAGAGTTAAATAAAATATTCAATTGCCTGAAGTCTAGAATAAGAATTAAGTTTGCCACAAACAGACAATACAAATAAAAACAACCCACTTTAACCATTTTATGTACTGAATTATTAAAAGGAGAAAATGACACCAGTCAAAGGAATAATAAGAAGATAAAGTTAGTTCCAGTAACTATAAATTTGGTCGGAGAAGTGGGATTTTGGGAGGATCACTGGGGGAGTGGGATGAGGAACGGTTTAGGAAGAGATGACCACAGCCTAGGGTCCACACCCTAGATGGCACAACCACTAGCAGTTGGCAAAGAGATTATGTAATGAATACAAGTCCAGCAATGGGGAGATGCAGAGATGCTGAACTCTTTCTGCTTCTGGCTTCTCAAGAAATCATTTTAATACTTACCTCTTTGAGCTTTGTCAACTGGACTTCAGTGAACAGAAAGTCTGGTTGGTAATCCACTGAAATGGCATTAAGAGCCATCCATTCAGATCTACAGGAATTCATAAGGCCTGTGTTTCAGCCATGCGTGAAAAGTTTGGAGGGCCACAAGACAGGAAGGGAATTGAAATGATGCCACAAGCATATCAAGTGGAGTTTGAGCACATGACTTCTGTACACCAAGTTAGCCATGTCTGAATTCAGGAGAATTTTCCCAGCTTTCCTTATTACTATTGCCATCATAGCTTTGTCAAATGCACATCAGAAAACCTATACAACATTGTGGTAGCACACCACACAAACACACATCCTCCCCAGGTTACGACAAGGTTCCATTCCAGAGAACTATTTGTAACCCAAACAGTTCGCAAGTTGAAAATGTGGCCCAGCGATATATTTAAACAAAAACATAGGCCAACCAAGGGTAACGGCCAGTTAAACCAGGGCATTTAACTCAACCATTCAGATTTCTCTGCAAGATGCAATGATATTGCTGCAAACTGAGTTCCCACACAGCAGAAGATGTCTACAGCCCCACAGTAGCCGGTCTCCCAAACCTCACTCGTATGTACAGCTGTACATATGTCAGGCGTTCCTAACCTGGGAAGGACCTGTACTGTGGAAATTCAAGCCCACTGTTATAAGTAGTTTTTGGTAATGCATTAAAAGGTCACTGAAACATCTTAAGTAAATTATTTATATTTATATTCTGACCATCCAAGATAAACTGTAGTTTGCTGTCATTTATATATGACCTTAAAATCTCCTTAAAACTAAAAACCAGTATTCCCCTCTTGTCACTGTCGAGCAATTTGGGAACAGCATAACAGAAGTGTGTCATACCATCAGTATGACCTCAGCATCCAAACTTCCATTCAAGTCTAATTTTAATACCACTGGCACGCAATGGGCAGACATTGGGGCTCATTGTGAGTATTGGCCAAAGGGAAGAGGAAGTCCCAGCATTTCTGGGAGCTTATTGTGATTTTCTCAACTTCTCAATTTAACTGAGAAGCATTTAACAATGTAATTATGGTACTTCTGTGGGGGAAAATGACATAATCTTTTGTGAGGAAATTGACTATCTACTGTTACCAATCTGTACATTGCGCTTTAAAAATGTTCCTACATATCAAGTATATTGCCTTGGATACTGTTGGGGGGGTATGAGTCACCGATGGAGAGCCACAATAGCTGGGTCACTGGCCCAGATTCTGGTTCTGTGGTGCAGAAGGGTGGGGGGGGGGGGGAGGAGTGCAATAGTGATAGGAGATTCATTGGTTAGGGGGACAGACAGAAGATTCTGTCGACAAGAGCGAGACTCGCGGATGGTACCTTGCCTCCCAGGTGCCAGGGTCAGGCATGTCTCGATCGCGTGCACAGCATTCTTAAGGGGAAGGAGCCAGAAGTCGTGGTGCACATTGGCACCAACGACACAGGTAAAATAAGGGATGGGAGTTAGGAAGGAAACTAAAAAGCAGGACCTCAAGGGTAGTAATCTGTGGATTGCTGGTTGTACCAAGCATCAGGGAGGGAAAGAATAGGAAGATACGGCAGACTAATGAGTGGCTAAAGATTTGCTACATGGGGCAGGGTTTCAGATTTGTGGATCATTGAGATCTCTTCTGGGGTAAGTATGACCTGTACAAAAGGGATAGGTTACACCTGAACTGGAGTGGGATCAATGTCCTTGCGGACAGGTTTGCTGGAACTGTCGGGGAGGGTTTAAACTAGCTTGGCAGGGGGATGGGAACCTGACTGTCAGATTAGAGGATGGATCAATTGGTGTAGAAATAGATACGATGTGCACAGAGAAGGTGAGGAAGGATAGGCAGGGGACGGGGCATAAATGCAATCAGTTAGATGGATTGAAATGTGTTTACCTTAATGCGAGAAGTGTTAAGAATAAGGGTGATGAACTTAGAGCGTGGATCAGTACATAGAATTACGATGTTGTGGCCATTACAGAGACTTGGCTGTCACAAGGGCAGAAGTGGCTGTTTGAGGTTCCGGGGTTTAGATGTTTCAAAAGGGATAGGGAAGGGGGTAGAAGGGGTGGGGGGATGGCATTGCTAATCAGGGATAATATCACAGCTTTAGGAAGGGAGGACATAATGGAAGGTTCATCTATTGAGTCAGTGTGGCTGGAAGTCAGAAACAGGAAGGAGCGATGAATCTATTGGGAGTATTCTTTCGACCCCCAAATAGTCATCAGGACACTGAGGAGCAGATATATTGATTGGTTCCTCCTCAGTGCAAAAGGTTTAGATGGGGCAAAATTTGTTAGGTGTGGACAGGAAGGATTCCTGACGCAGTATGTGGACAGGCCGACTAGACGAGAGGCCATGCTGGATCTGGTACTAGGCAATGAACCTGGTCAGGTGACAGACCTCTCGGTGGGTGAGCATTTCGGGGGATAGTGACCACAACTCCCTGACCTTTAGCATAGCCATGGACAAAGATAGGAGCAGACATTATGGGAAAGTATTTAATTGGGGGAGGGCAAATTGCAATGGTATTAGGCAAGAACTTGGCAGCGTAAACTGGGAACAGATGTCCTCTAGTAAATGCACTGCAGAAATATGGAGGTTGTTTAGGGACCACTTGCATAGGTTCCAGATAGTTTTGTCCCGCTGAGACAAGGAAAGGATGGTAGGGTGAACGAATCATGGTTAACAAGAGAGGTGGAAGGTTTAGCCAAGAGGAAGAAGGAAGCATATTTAAGGTTTAGGAAGCAAGAATCAGATAGGGCTCTTGAGAGTTATAAGGTAGCCAGGAAGGAGGATAAGAAGGAACTTAGGAGAGCTAGAAGGGGACATGAGAAGGCCTTGGCAAGTAGGGTTAAGGAAGACCCTAAGGAGTTTTGCACATATGTGAGGAACAAGAGGATGACTATGGTGAGGGTTGAATCACTCAGGAATAAGGGGGGAAGAATGTGTCTGGGGGTGAAGGAGGTAAGAGAGGTCCTAAATGTATAGTTTGCTTCAGTGTTCACCAGTGAGAGGTGACTTAGATGAATGTGAGGTTAGCGTAGAATGGGCAAATGTGTTGGAGCATGTTGAGGTTAAGAAAGAAGCAGTGTAGGAGCTACTAAAAAGCATTAGGATAGATGTCCCCGGGGTCGGACAGGATATACCCCAGGTTACTATAGGAAGTGAGGGAAGAGGTTGCTGGAACTTTAATGATGATCTTTGAGTCCTCCCTGGCCACAGGAGTGGTACTGGAGAATTTGAAGATGGCAAACGTTGTTCCATTGTTCAACAAAGGTAAAAGGGATAATCCTGGGAATTATAGACCAGTGAGTCTTATGTCAGTGGTGGGCAAACTATTGGAGAGGATTCTTAGGGACGGGATTTGTGAGCATTTGAAGAAGCATAGTCTTATTAGGGATAGTCAACATGGCTTTGTGAAGGGCAAGTCGTGCTTCACGAGCTTAATAGAGTTTTTTGAGGAAGTGACAAGACAAATTGATGAAGGTAGTGCGATGAATGTGGTATATATGGATTTTAGCAAGGCGTTTGACAAGGTTCCCCATGGTAGGCCCATTCAGAAGATCATGAGGTATGGGATCCATAGAAAATTGGCTGTGTGGATTTGAAAGTGGCTTACCCACAGAAGGTAGAGCATGGTTGTAGAAGGGAAGTATTCAACCTGGAGGTCAGTGACTAGTGGTGTTCAGCAGGGATCTGTTCTGGGACTCCTGCTCTTTTGTGATTTTTATATAGATATATATATATATAGATATATATAGATATATATATATAGATAGATAGATAGATAGATAGATAGATAGATAGATAGATAGATAGATAGATAGATAGATAGATAGATAGATAGATAGATAGATAGATAGATAGATAGATAGATATAGACATATATAAATGATTTGGATGAGGAAGTGGAAGGATGGGTTGGTAAGTTTGTAGATGACACAAAGGTTGGTGGTGCTGTAGATAGTGAAGAAGGTTGTCGTAGGTTTCAAAGGGATATTGACAGGATGCAGAGCTGGGCAGAGAAGTGGCAGATGGAGTTCAATCTGGAGAAGTGTGTAGTGATACACTTTGGAAGAACGAACTTGAAGGCAGAGTACATGGATAATGGCAGGATTCTTAGTAGTGTGGAGGAACAGAGAGATATTGGGGTCCAAGTATATAGATCCCTCAAAGTTCCCTCACAAGTGGATAGGGCAGTTAAGAAGGCGTATGGTGTGTCGGTCTTCATTAGCCGGGGGATTGAGTTCAAGAGCCGAGAGGTAATGTTGCAGCTCTATAAGACTCTGGTTAGACCACACTTGGAATATTGTGTTCATTTCTGGTCATCACATTATAGGAAGGACATGGAAGCTTTGGAGAGGGTGCAGAAGCGATTTACAAGGATGCTACCTGGATTGGAGAGCATGTCTTATGAGGAGAGGTTGAACGAGTTAGAGCTTTTCTCTTTGGAGCGATGAAGGATAAGAGGAGACTTGATAGAGTTATATAAGATTGTGAGAGACATAGACAGAGCGGACAGCTAGCATCTTTTCCTCAGTGTGGAAATGGGTCACCCATTTAAGGTGCATGGAGGAAAGTTCAGGGGAGATGTCAGAGGCAGGTTTTTTACACAGAGAGTGGTGGGTGCCTGGAATGCACTGCTGGGGTGGTGGTAGGGGCTGATACGATAAGAGACTATTAGATAGGCACATGGACAAAAGAAAAATAAAGGGTTATGGGAGGTGAAGTAGAGAGGGGTTAGATTGAATGGGAATAAAGTTAATATAGGTTGGCACAACATCGTGGGCCAAAGGGCCCATACTGAGCTGTACTGTTCAATATTCTATGTATTACCTGTTCTCTTTTGTGTGGGAATAAGGTTGTAATAATTGTGTAAATTTTCAAACTTAAGCAAGTGAAGTAATTCCATTGTGGATTCACTGTGATGTCACAGCTTTAATGGTGTGATGGATGCCTGGAATGTGCTGCTAGGGATGGTAGTAGACACAAATACAATAGAGGCATTTAAGCGGCTCTTAGATAGGCACATATGTGTGCAGAGAATGGAGAGGTATGGACATTGTGTAGGCAGAAGGGATTAGTTGAGTTAGGCATTTAATTACTAGTTTAATGAGTTCAGCACAACATCATGGGCCTAAGGGCTTGTTCCTACGCTGTACTGTTCTTGTGTTCCATGTTCTAAAAGTCGTCAAATCTATCTTGCCAGAGAGATGGAAAAAATAACATCACTTTGCTCATCTCATTTATTTCAATTCATTTTCCTGTCAACCTGCTGTTCCAACCTAAGGCAGTATCAGCACTCCAGCAGCAGTCTTGGCATTCCTGCCCTGTGGTTGGAGGTAGCTAGTAAGACTTTCATTCCATAGTACCAATGAGTAAGTGGTGGATCAGGGGTGCCAAGATGAAGAACACTGGCAGAGGGTTAGGAGAAAGGTGTTGGTGAACTTCCCTTGTTAATAAAGACAGATGGAGTAGTCAATGAAAGGAAGGGTCCTTTGTCCGTGGCAGAGTACATAATACTTGCTGTGTAGAGGGCTAGGTACATTTCTTTAGCACCCATCCAGGTGGTGTGATTGCTGCCCCGCTTTCAAACAAAGATGTGCCACACAATTATTGATATCTGTATCAGTAAATGTTAGCCTTAAATCTCCATGTTGGCCAACATTATTGAAAATGCCTCAAGGTTGAAAGGTAAAAGACTATTGATGACAACTCCCTAAAAGACAAATAGCATTACAAGGCAGCTTTGGCAGCAGTTGAACTAGGCTGTTATGGGAAAAGCCTGCCTCAGTTCACCCAGCTGTGTGTGCAAAGGTATCTGTAAATTCCACATCTGCATCTTCTTCAGATGCTGTCAGATGTGTAGCTGTCGTAAAAAAAAGCAGCAGAAGGGTTGGATGAAGAGCTGATCGGGTGTGCAACAAGGCAAAAACATTAAAGGCAATCTTTCCTCTGTGAAGCACTTACTCCAGGTGAAGGAGGGTGGGGCCTCCCTCTTTACACACCATGCCCAGGCCTGCACCTGCTACTAGCCCAGGGCAAATTGTACACCCGGCCTTTCCAAGGCCACCAAGACTTCAGTAATCTCACAGAGTGTGTATGGATTAGTCTCCACCCTTTTTTCTTAGCTAAAGGGAACTGAGCTTTCCCTGGGAATGAGAACCAGGAAAACACACCCTTAAAAAATTTTGTGAGTTCAGATAAGCTCATTCCATTTCTGAATCTGCACTTGATCCAGAATACATCATGTGGCAGTCTTCTTACCTGGCCCCTTCTGAGCTGGCTGGAGACCAACGTGGGACCCACAGACTTGCCTACAGGTGAGGCAGCAGGTGCTTTAATGAGATTTTGAGCAGATAGTTTGGGTGGTGGTGCCATTGTTTACTATGGGCTTCTGTGTGCATGGACTCAAGGTTCTCAATGTCAACCCAAATGCTCCTTCTCCAATTTTGAACAGTCACTGTCTAGGGATTCCTTAGAGTAGGTAGGGATCTTGCCTTTTTCCAAGGAGACTTTGAGAACTTCCTTGACTCTTTTCTTGTGTCCACCTGGTAATCTCTTGCCCTGAAAGAGCATGGAAGAGAGTGGTCTGATTTGGGAATCAGGTGCTGGGTATGTGAACAACAAGGCTTGCCCAGTGGAAGTGACTGACACTAATTAGTACACAATTCTGTACACTAGGGCCAGGGAGAAGACACTGATGTTGGTTCACTTATCCTGGCAGTAGATTTGCAGAGGGGCTGTGGAGCTTTCTTATGTTATTAGAGGACTAACTGGAGGGAGTATCTGTGGGCCTCAAAGCACTCTACCTGTCCTGAGGAGTTCTAACTCTGAAACTATTCCATCTTCTAAAGAAATAATTTTAATGTTGCCATATATCTGCATAATTGCTGAATTAGAGACTGGAATACTTTCTGTTCCATTCTTCACTGTGAAAGAGTTAAAAATCACTACCAATTAGCACTTAGACAACTGGAGTAAACCATAAAATAAAGTTTATATTTGTACGAACTGAGATTTTATTTTGAAGACTTTATGTTAAATTTACCTCAAATTTCTTGTGATGTAAGGGCGGAAACAAGTTTGGCTTTGGGCTGCTCATCTAATGATGACTGCTGATAGAAATAATGCATTTACATTCGCCCAGAGGTAATTCTGTTGCTAAACTTGCAATACCAGCTTTTTCTTTCTTGCCTTGAGTAATCATGTGTGACATACATTTAACTTGTGCCAACCAAAACAACTTTTAATGATGTACCTGACCAAACAGAAGCAGCTGGGAGCTTATCAACTGTCAATTTATAAAAAAGTTTTTTTTCTCCAAAGCTTCTTTGCCTGGATTCGCCTCTTCCTCATCATGTGATGTTCGAACAGAAAGATGTTTCGCTTTCTTTGCTAAAGGTGCTGAATTTGTAACGTTGTGCGTGCTTCTCTGTAAGTGCAGTGTAAAGTAAGGGATTTAGGAGATTAGAAGCCTCATGACAATTGTGCTGAGGGAGCAGAAGGCATATTTCACAAATGGAATAAATTTGGACAGGACAGGTAGGTTCAGGTGCAGAGTTGGGGGAAATCCCAGAGTGGAGGAAGGGATTAGAGACCATTGAGTTGGAAACAAGCTAGAGGCCAAACCAAAGGGCCTGTTTCTGTGCTGTACAACTCTATAGTCACACCAGATCTGGTGATGAAACCCATCCCAATTGTATAGGTGTGCTCATATATACACTCTTTCGGCTTGATGGATCAAAGTTAAGGCTAGACTGATCCAGGGAGGGGGAGGGGGAGGGTGGAAAAGCTAAAAATGTGTTATGAAGCAGGAGTAGGCCATTTTGGCCCCCTTGTGCCTACCGTGCTATTTAATATGCCATGCGTGATCTTTAAACTCAGTGCCACTGTGCTGGACCAACCCTTGATTCCCTTAACGTTTTAAAATCTATCAAATCTTTGCCTTGAATATACTCAGCAACTGAGCCTCTTGGGTGTGGATTCCTACTACGTTCTGGGCGAAGACATTTCTTTTTACCTCTGCCCTGAATGGACTGTGACCCCTGCTTCTGGACAGCCCAATCCAGGGAAACATTAATCACATGCCTGTCCTGTCAGACCTCATAGGGATTACCTAAGTTTCGATGAGATCACCTGTTGTTCTCCTAGACTCAAGTGAGTACTGGTCGAATCTGTTGAATCTCTTTTCAGCATCAGACCCACCATCCCAGAGGTGAATCTGGTGAATCATTGTGTCACTTATGGCATTGGATGCAGTTGAAAATTCAGAATTAATCTTTCACTGGAAATGCACACATGGAAAGTAGAGATGAGAGTGTTTGAAGGAATCAACAGCTGCAGACTTTTATGCTGATAGGTGGGCCAATGTCTGAGCAGTTGAGAGCTTGGTGAAGTTCCAGGGGTGGGAGGTGGTGGTGGTGAATTATGAGGAAGAAATGGGATTAAATGAGGGGAAGAGGAAGTGGTGAGTGGAGGAAGAAAGTGGTTGGACCAAAGTTGCCAGTGAATCAGATCACCTTATGTCATTGAGCTTGCTATTAGCACTGAAAATTTCTGAGCCTTGTGTTCAAACCCTTTCATGGCCTCACCACCTCCACATGCACCATAACCCCGCTTCCGTCCCACTCAAACCCCCAACTCTCGGTTCATCTACTTCTGGTTTCCTAACCACTGGGATTATAATTGTATTACCACTTGCATCATCTGCTGCATAAACTGGAAGCTCCTCATTAAAGGTGCTCGTAAACCCATATTTCTCATCAAGCTAAGATAAACATAGACAATTCCAGAAATACTGAGAATATCGGGCCAATTCTGATGAATGGTGCTGCCTGACCAGTTCAGTATTCCGGCATTTTCTACTGTTATTTCAGAATTGCAATATTTTGCTTTTGGATTTCTGGTCAAGCAAGCTATTGGCTACATGTTCTAAAATGTGGCTTATTGTCAAATCTCCTTTGAAATCATTCCTTGGAAGCGACTTGATTTAACCCCTCCAATATCTCAGCTATTCTGGTCTTTTCTGCTTCCCTGATTTTAATTGCTCCACAACTGAGAACTCTGGCTTTACCTTTTGAAGCCTCCAGCCTGGAAATCCCTCCCTAAACCTCTCCACTCTCCACCTCTCTTTTCTCCTTGAAGACATGCATGCAAACCGGTCTCCTTGACCACGATTTTGGTCTGGTGTGGCTTGGTGTCACTTTTTTTTTAAATAATCAGTACAATTTGTTATGATGAAGGTGAGAATTTCTCAGTTTCTATGTTTACTCTTTGGTTATAGTGAATATAACGCAATCATTTGATTCCAAATGTGAGAGAAGGTAGCTGACTTTACGTTTATCAAAAAAACAACTTGAGGGTGGCACGGTGGTGCAGTAGTTATTGCCGCTGCCTTACAGCGTCACCTGACCTCTGGTGAAGTCTGTGCAGAATTTGCATGTTCTCTCCATGACCATCTGGATTTCCTCTGGGTGCATCTGTTTCCTCCCACATTCCAATTGACAGGCTGGTAGGTTATTTGGCAACTGTAAATTACCCCTTAATGGAGGTAAGGGAAATTGATGGGCATGTATGAAACAATAAATTACAGAGGTAGAGGAAAATGAGAAGGAGAACTGATTAATGGGATTGGTCCCTTGAGAGCTAAAATGGACCTCATGGGCCAAACAACCTTCATCTGTATATAAAAAAAATCTGATCTAAGTTTCTTGACTATTTCAATACGATAGGGACAACAGTTCAGGTCAAGTCAGATTTCCATTTTGAACAATTCAAAACTTGGATACCTTGGGGCCAAATACAAGTTCATCCACCAGCAGGACTGAGACTGTGACAGCCCAAAATTCACTCAAGGATATTTACCCTTTGGTACCAGCTGTTAAGCAGACTAACCAGAGATTCATAAAGGGACCGCTCCAGGGCGCTCCAGAACCAGGTAAGTTTTTTTTCAGCTTGTGTAGAGGGAATGGCCACTTGCATGAAATGTCAAAGGGCTGCATGTTCTCATGAACTGTACCTGACATAAGTCATTAGCTTCAGTGGAGGAGGGGAGAATAGAGCAGGAAATGTTAACTACAGAAGAAAACCTGCAAGTTACTGCAAAATGCATTTCTGAAAAGATTCACATGTTGATGTTTCACTGCTCCTGGGGTTCTTGTATGTCAGGGATATAACCAGTTTACTACTTCTAACACTGGGACTGTGTCATAAATTACAGAAAGTGAAAGGCGCTTTCTATAAAAAGAACCTAAATTATAGATGATGGATTGTACGCAGGACATTTGCAGCCACTCTCGCATTAATTGCTTTGGTTATTGAAAGAGCCGCTTGCTGCAGGCAGGTAGACCAACTGCTTATTATGGTGTTGTTACCATGGTTTCCTTCTGGCATAAAATGAATCTGTTTCCATGGCTTTCTTCTGTCATAGTAAGCAGCTATATTACCGTGAGGTGGGATGAAGAGGTAGTAGTTGATGGAGTTGATTGTCAAGTTAGTGTCAGTAATATTTAGTATAACCAGAACATTGAAGACAATAAGGATCTTGTGCATCATTTCTATTGGTGTGTACATAGAAGATTTTGTGATCTGTTCTAATTTATTTCTTGTCACACTTAAATTATCTTCCATCTACCATAAATGATATTGCAAACAGACTATTTAGATAAATAAAACTCACTTTAATAGCCGATTTCATCACTACTTTCTGGTTGTTCTTCAACAAAAATATTAATGTTAATCAGCAAAGGTTTTTAAACTATTGGTTCTTGTGTCTCTTCTCCACAGTCCTAACCATTCTTTACTTCTACCACTTGTGCATAATGGCCATGGAGTAAACTATCAAAAAAGTACACTGCATTATCTTGCTTAAGCTACTCCTATTGCAGTTTCAAACTGCAATCCCTACCACAAAGAATGACAAGGGTAGCAGGCAGATTGGAACACTACCATCTGCAGCTCTCCACCTCACATATCACCCTGATTTGGGAATGTATTGTCAGTTCCTTATCATTGCTGTGTCTAAATTCTGGAACTCCCTATTCAGCAGCAATGTGGGAGTACATTCACTGGAAGAAGTGCGGAGTTTCAGGAAGGCAGCTCACCGCCACTTTGTTGAGGGCAATTTGAGATGAGTAGTGAATGCTAACCTTGCCAGCAATGCCCGGATGGAGAAAAATGATTAAGAAAACATTGTGACCACATTGACCGTGACAGCTCTCCATTGCCTCATGCATATTGTTGCTCTTTGTATGTGAGAAGGGGTAGTCATCCAGCTATTCAACCATGAATGGTATTGTAGCACTAAAATAGTCATTTCTTAGCAGATGTCACTGAATACCAGAGAGGTTGAATTTTGCCTCCTCTCTGTCATGGGACACTGAGGTCACTTGAGGCAGGCAATTGCTTCCCCAAACATAAGAAAGCAGTGGAATTGTGGCAGTTTTTCCTCCAATTTCATGTTGGAGAAGAAATTCAAAATCTGGGAGGTTGATGGCTTTTTTTACCCTACTCCTGCCTACGCCTCAGCAGCTGTCTGGGGGCATGTTGTGAGGTTGTTGGAATCCCTGCAGAATTCAACCTTTGGCCCAGTGAAAGGCAAGTCTGTTCTGAGCTGAATGTGAGCCCTACACTACAGCAAGGGTTTGTCTGTGATTGGCCACCAAGCTATACATCCTGAAACAGCAGTTGTTAAGATCTTGTGGTGCTTTACCTTCTTTGGGCCAATTGACCTATGACTAGCCCTTTCAGAACAGCTCCAGATTACACTTTCTCACAGGAGTGGATGTATGCCTCTTGCACTGTTACATAAATAATTCCATTCCACAGCTTCAGCCGGAATTACAGTGTGAAAACTTGAAATACAGCTCAAGCCAGACAATGAGAAGCTCCCAGACAGTAGTGAATCTGTGGAATTCTCTGCCCAGGGAGGCTGTAGAGGCTACTTCATTAAATATATTTAAGATACAGTTAGATAGATTTTTGCATAGTATGGGAATTAAGGGGTAATGGGAAAAGGCAGGTTGCTGGATCTGAGTCCACGGCGGAGTAAGCTCAACGGGCCAGATGGCCTACTCCTGCTCCTATTTCTTGCGTTCTTATGACAGGGATTCATTTGTTCATCCACTCAACTTACCTGATCAGTTTTCATTGGAGTCTTCCACTGAGCAGGTTACATTAATGTTCTTCTGTATTCTTCTTCAATATTGTGACAAATTTTTGAGTAGTTGTTGCTTTCTGCTCACTCCCACAGAAGGTTAACACCCCCAACCCCAGCATTCTACTGATTGTTTCCTCTGTTTGCTGCTTACATGGAAAACCAGACAATCTCTATTCTTCATTATTCCTTCAAATTAATATTAATGGACATTTTTGGAGGATTCCATCATACTATTTTGACAACAAGCAAGACTTGTGGCCTGCATTGCTCCTTCAACAATTGCCGGCAAAACAACCCAGTGCTTCACCTCATTAGAATGAAAGAGAGAATTATGCTATAACAAAATTCGTGAAGCATCTTGTTTTCAGAATTGAATTTTAACCAACATCATGTTAAAGCAGTTAAGTACAGTGTCTTCCTTTGAGATAGTTCTTTTCATAATCTCCCCATGTGCCATGGTCAGCAGACCAACTTTCTCGTGCCTCTGGATTGTTCTTTGAGTTGATATTCAGGGAAATGAATGCAAGAAATGTGATTGTCAGTTTTTTGTTAATCTTCATGCTGGAGCCACCAGAATTGGCCAAAGGACTAAACTCAGCTGAGATCCACCCAGATGAACCTTTTGCACGATGCAGTGTTTCTGGTGAATGTTTTTGAATCTTTTTAGACTGACTTAAAAGGTTCCCATTGAAAATATTTTGGAAATTTATTATGTGTTTTATGATGCATATAAATTCAGTCTAATGTAATTATCCATCCTCCATTGTTTATTTGCCATTTTGAAATACTCCCTTTGTCCATGAAGAGTGGGTCTGAAAAAAGTTGTGTATGATCAGCAATGACTCCTCAGGCAATATCTAATTTTCAGCTTTGCGGTATATTTTTAGCACAAGAATATTACATTTTGGGGGAAATTTATAAACATTTTCAAATTTTGAAAGTGTTTTATCACATCAACAGTAAATGTTTAAGTAAATTGCAAGCTGGTTGGATGACACTTGCTAATTCAATGTCAAGCTGGTTGTAATTAGAGCATATACAAAACCTCACTGGTAGGTGGAGTGAAGCAAAAAGTTCAAATTTTCACTGAAGCTCTGGGAAGAGGTAAGCAAATAAGTGCAAGGCACAGAGGCTCGTGATAGTTGCCAAGTCAAATAAAGGTTAATGATGGGTATGACGTGGCTGCCCAAGGTCTTAAAATAGATGGGCCATTGGTCATAAGCAAGGATCTCTCCACTTCATTTACACAGTAACGCATCTAGTAATCTTTTTATTTCTGTTGTTTATAAACTCATGGGTGACATTTGCAGGTATGGAGTCACTTTTCCATGTACTCTGATTATCATATCAGCCTGTCTGGTATTACATTTTTTACTTATTCAGCTACATAGCCAACATCAAGTCCTGGATGAACAAGTAAGTTCCTTCAGGTGTACAATGTCAAGGTAAAGCACATCCAGCTATGCACCTACCAGAAGCTCTAGACCCTGGCCCATCTCCCTCCCTGACTAATGTCTTTATCCAGGTCTAGTAGCATGATCAGATGTTGAACTTAAAACTCCACTTCCTTGCCTCAATTTCACTTCTGCTACTGCCATATCATTTGCCTTTAATGCTTGACGATCTTCTGAATTCAACCTAACAAAAGATAGATTTCATCCTAAACCTTTGAGAAAGTTTTGTTTCACTTTTTCTCCTTTATTGATTCAGCATCCAAGAATGTCTTTCATTTCAAAATCCTGAGAAAATACATCACATAGAACTTCATTGAACATAAGGCACAAAAACAGACCATTAAGCCTCGTTGGTCCAAGCCAGTGTTTGTACACCAAATGAGCTTTCCACCACCCCCTCACGCCCAATCAACTCTTCTTCATAACTTCTCAGTATAGTCTACTAGCCCTTGCTCTCTCAGGTGTGCATCAAATACCCAAGGTGGGGGTGGGTGGGGAGGGGGGAGGAGCGAGAGAGACAGTCCTATTCTTTGGTGGTTGTCCTGTAACATTGAGCCTAATGTGTTTGAGAATACACTGTTACTCTGGATTGGTTGGTTAATATAAGGCAATTAAGCAATCTTTAAAAGAAAATTAAAAGATATGTGATCTAACAGACAGCAAAGAAAAGCAGCACAGGAAATCAAGGAGTTAATATGTGAGGTATGGTATTTGGAAAGTTCAGGATACCTCTCTGGTAGGGCACATTTGAAGGCCGTTACGTGGTGAACAGCTTCTCTCTGGCTTCTTTCTTCTATAGCTTCCACACCACGGTTAGTTTTCCTTCTAATTACACTTGGAGATAAAACAATGATCAAACAGGCAGGGAAAACTAGAACAAACTACTTGTGCAATCTTTCCATTTTATTTCCATCAGTCAGCCCAATTCCCTTTTCTGCCCAAGTATAATATGAAGAAAATGAGCCATGATAAGACACTAAAGCCTTGAAATTAGATCAATTTGTATGGTTTTAAGTGAAAATGGCACATAGAAGTCCTTTTACCCAGGATAAATGACACCGGTGATCACTTCTGGGTGAAATCACACCCAGCAGGAAACTGATCCAGACCTTGTGTGCATGATTCACTTTCACACACATTTTCCCAGTGTTAGTCATCTCCTAATAACATCACAGGGTGTCTAGTGCACAGTTTCCCATGCTGGAACTTTTGGGTACAATGTACGTGCTTTGTTGATGTCTTACAAAAAATCTAGGAGTAGATCATGCAGGGACAGGAAAGGAAATGGCACTGTGACATCAATGTCAATCTGCCAGCTTCGGCTTTCATTGGTCAGGATTACAGAATCTGTGACTGCGGTGCTCCCCTCACTGATCCTTTTTGTCCCAATCATGGCGGGACTGCCTGGTGCAAAATTAGTCCTTGATCAGGTCACACCTCACTGTGGTGTACGCTGATCTGTGGCATGGGAGTTGCTCAGGGCAGACATAATGTGGGGGTTGTGGGGACACACAGCACTCAGCACCCTCCCCCTGTGCTTTTCCTTGCTGTCATGGCAGCTGTTTTGTGGCTACTGTAGAGAAATTTCCTTTATGCGGTGACATGCCACCCAACATTCAGCAAGGCAATGACATGGCAGAAGCAAGCTCTTCATGCAGTTCCTGGACTGTACAGGTCCTGTTTTAGTGAATGATCTGTATGCAAACCATAATAGTGCTCTTCTTAATGTATCGTTGCATAGTTGAATGAATTTTTGTAAATGATCTGATTGAGCCATAGTTCGTAATAGAGGGTGAAATCCAATTTCGAGGCCACATTTCTGGCTGTGAACTTTTCATCAAAAGAGGCACTGGGGACCTAATGCTTTACTTTTCCTTCTGCAGCTTCATAATATAGAGTTGGCCCCAGCAGGGATGCATAGAGCAGGCTCAGCAGTGTGCAAGGATACCAGGAACCTGCTCATCCAAAGATGGATCTTATAAGGACATCAGAAGGATCAACCTGCATGTCCTGAACAAGGGAATCATTTTACCTGGTGGACCTTGCTTCACTCCCTTATATGCTAAAGGAGAAAGTAACCATTTTGAAACTTGTTTTCTTTGAACGGGTGAAATGATGACCATTAATTTGGTGTTGTGGACTAGAGCTGGTGGAAGGGTTCTAGATAACAAGTACAAATTTCAAAAGGACAGCTCAGGCTTTGAATGTGTTTTTGCTTGTGACTATCATACAATAATAATTTTTCAAAACTCTTTAGAAAACATCAGTTTCCAGAAGGCAGAAAGATAATTTTATTTTTGTAGTCAGATGAACAAAGTTTTGTTGGAACAAAAGTTCTAATCTCAAGCAATTATTTCTTTAAATTGGAGTCAAGTCATCAGAGATGAATTGTTATTTCCATGTTATCACAACTGTATCTGAAACTGTGATCAGCCAGGTGGGAGTCAGATAATCCTATCCAGAGCAGACCGATCCTGCCACATGTTTAGAATGGTACAGCCGACCCCCAAGGTTGAATTGTGGAGAAAACTTAATGTCAAACAAATTCACAGAGCTCAGAGAATTCAAGGTCAAAGCTTAACCCTTGTTTTGTACTTGTCCTAGCTGGAGAAAAGAGAACGACAATGAGGTTTAGAACTAGTGTACTGTATCATGGCTGAAAAGATTTAAGCTGCATTTACACATGTTTGTACAAAGGGTTACTCCAATGGTCAGATAAAGCCTGGGGTCTCAGCAGTGTTTACACTGCCACAGACCTAGCTGCTTAGAATGTAGTTATACAGCCACACAGGATGGAGGGTACTGCAGTGATATTGTCTCAACTGGTTGCTGGCCCCTGTTGCCTAGAGACACGTGGCATAGATCAAAGGTTGATTCCACTCTGGGTCTGTTTATATTGTGCTGACGTTCTCTCTCTCTCTCTTGCACACATGCATATACACACGCGCGCACACACACACACACACACACACACACACACACACACACACACACACACACACATGCGCGCGCACACAAATAAAATGCTTAATTGGATAGTGGGATTTTTACAAAAATAAATGAGTACTACTGACACAAAATCATGAAAACGTGAACACAGAAGTAAAACACTGGAGATGCTGGAACTTGAAAATACAGCAGAAAATCATGCAAATACTCAGCAGGTCAGGTAGCAAATGTGGAGAGATGCAATGAATAAACAAAGCTCCATTAGCATAGGAACCTTGGAGAAGAAAAAAGATAAGGTTAATAGAAGGGGATAGGACTTCCTGCTAACAGTACACGTTGGGGTGGGGGAGCCACAGGTTTACGCTGGTGTGCGATATGAAACAAATATTTGGAATTTAGATAACAGCGTGGATAGGGTAAATTGGTTTATTATTGTCACATGTACCAAGGTACAGTGAAAAACTTGTTTTGCATACTGTCCATACAGATCATTTCATTACAACAGTGCATTGTGGTAGTACAAGGGAAAACAATAAAAAAATGCAGAATAAAGTGTACAGAGAAAGTACAGTGCAGGCAGACACTCAGGTGTAAGGCCAAAACGAGGCAGGTTGTGAGGTCCAGAGTCCACCTTATTGCACTAGCGGACTGTTCAATAGTCTTATAACAGCAGGATAGAAGCTGCCCTTGAGCTTGGTGGTACGTACTTTCAGGCTTTTGTATCTTCTGCGCAATGGGTGGGGGAGGGGGGGAGAAGAGACAATATCTGGAGTGGGTTGGTCTTTGATTATGTTGGCTGTTTTACCAAGGCAGCAAGAAGTGTAGACAGAGTCCATGGAGGGGAGGCTGGTTTCCGTGATGTGCTGAGTTGTGTCCACAACTCTCTTCAATTTCTTGTGGTCACGGACAGAGCAGTTGCCATACCAAGCCGTGATATATTCAGATAGGATGCTTTCTATGGTGCATTGATAAAAGTTGGTGAGTGTCAAAGGGGACATGCCAAATTTCTTTAGCCTCCTGAGGAAGTAGAGACACTGGTGAGCTTTCTTGGCTGTGGCATCTACGTGGTTGGACCAGGACAGGCTATTGGTGATGTTCACTCCAAGGAACTTGAAGCTCTGAACCCTCTCGACCTCAGCACTGTTGATGTAGACAGGTGCATGTACACTGCCCCCCTTCCTGAAGTCAATGACCAGCTCTTTTGTTTTGCTGACATTGAGGGAAAGGTTGTTGTAATGACAGCAGGTCACTAAGCTCTCTATCTCCTTCCTGTACTCCAACTCATCACTGTTTGAGATTTGGCCCACTACAGTGGTGTCATCTACAAACTTGTAGATGGAGTTGGAGCAGAATCTGGCCAGGCAGTTGTGACTGTATAGGGAATAGAATAGGGGCTGAGGAAGCAGCCTTGTGGGGCACCAGTGTTGAGAATAATCGTGAAGGAGGTGTTGCTGCCTATCCTTACTGATTGCTGTCTGTTGGTCAGGAAGTCAAGGATCCCGTTGCAAAGGGAGGTGTTGAGTCCCAGGTCTAGGAGTTTGGAGATGAGTTTTCTTGGAATTATAGTATTGAAGGCAGAGCTGTAGTCAATAAACAATAGTCTAAAGTTGGTGTTTTTACTGTCCACATGCTCCAGAGATGAGCGTAGGGCCAGGGAGATAGCGTCCGCTGTAGACCTCTTTTAGCGGTAGGCAATTTGCAATGGGTCAAGGTTGTCTGGGACACTGGATTTGATGTGTGCCATGACCAACCTCTCAAAGCACTTCATGATGACTGATGTCAGAGCCACTGGGCGGTAGTCATTAAGGCATGCTACCTTGTTTTTCTCAGGTACCAGCATGATAGTGGTCTTTTCAAAGCAGGTGGGAACCTCAGATTGAAGCAGGGAGAAGTTAAAATGTCTGCAAATACTCCCGCCAGCTGATCAGCACAGGATTTGAGGACAGAGCCAGGGACACCATCCGGGCCAGATGTTTTCTGTGGGTTCACTCTCCAGAAGGCTGATCTTACGTCTGCAACAGTGACTCTGGGTTCAGGTGCATTGAAGGCTGTCGGGGCGGGTGGTGACATTCCAATCCCCTGCTGTTCAAAACGTGCAGAGAGTGTGTTAAGCTCATCAGGAAGGGATGCGCTGTTGTTGGTGATGCTGCCCGACTTTGTTTTGTAGCCTGTTATAGCATGTAAGCCCTGCCACAACTGTCGGCTGGTCTGGGACCCGATTTTGGACTGGTACACTCAGTGTTATTCTGCCTTAATCTTATCCCAGATTCTTGGACTCTTGGAGAATGACCTGCTTTTCCTGCTTCTATTTTTATATATCACTTGCACTACCCAAACCCAACCAGTCCAGTCCAGTCCAGTCCAGATGAAGGGTCTCGACCTAAAACGTCAACTGTCCATTACCCTCCATAGATGCTGCCTGACCTGCTGAGTTCCTCCAGCGCCTTTTGTGTTGCTCCAGATTCCAGTACCTGCAGTCTCTTTTGTCTCCACCCCCAGCCTCTCCTGACCCTGCCTCATCTGGTCACACATCTTGTTATACCTTTCATTGTCCCAGCCATTTAGCCTTCACCTGCCTTCTATTGAAAGCATTTTACAGGGCATTTGACCTCCTCCATGATACCCTGACAGATTTGTGAGCAATATGCATGCGTGTGGTTTTCTCCCCATTTTGAAAGGACATGCATCTCATTTCTTCCAGTGTTCGTAAAGAAATAAAGAATCCACACCTGCAATGTTACCTGTTGTACCCCATACACATTGACGGACTTGCTGCACAGTTATAGCATTTTCAGTGTTTGTGTCATGGCATGAAGAGTAAGCTTTGTATCAGTGGACACCTGACTCTGGAAATTAAATCACATCTTTCATTTCAGATTGAAATCTGAATTGGGCAGATTTACTATTGCTGGCTCCAGTATTATTGGTGTCAGGCATATTCTGGTAATCTGACCAGGATGGCATTCCTCATTCTGTGGGCTCTGACAGAAATTGCCAATGCCAATTATGTGCCTGTGATGATGCTGGACCCCACTTGTCATAAGCTAATAAGATGCCCATGGATTAACCTTCCAACTCCTGAGGGGTCACTACTAGTGGGAAATGCTATAATCATTGGGATTGCGTCAGGTAGTCTTGGAGACATCTTACTTTTGGTCAAATTGAGTACAGTGAAAGTAGATTGGTAGAATCAATGGCCCATGTTTAAGAATTATTCAATCACTCTCACTCACAAGGTCATTCCCCATAGCCCAACAAATTCTTCCAGTTCAAATTCCTCTTTGAAAGTATAGTATTCCCTTAAAAAGATATAATAACTAAAACAGGGCACATACACACAATGGTAATTCACAACTTCTCTGTTCACTGACTGAATAGAGATCAGTGCTGATGCCTGGAGTCCAGATTTAGGGCTATGGCCCAGAGCAGCAGTAAGTTTGAAACACATCTGGTCAGAAGGAGGAACAGAGAATTTCTGTCTCAGGAAAGCTTCTGCCAAAAACTCCAGGCACCTGCAAAAGCAGTCAAAAACCTGGTCTCATTTTCCGACAAAATCTTAGTTAAGCTGAGTTAAATTAATGGACTGAAAGTCATGATGTGGCCATGTGATTGTTCAATGTGCTGCCAATGGGCAAGGATTCCACAAATATCCTGCAGTCTGAATTAACTCCTTGATTTCAGATTAGTTTTCAAGTGCATTGTCCAGTGTGAAATTCAGTTAAGCAGATCTATAAAGTTCAAACCCCAATTTCTGTCGAGTTACTTGGGTTCAATTAGTGCATTAATTAATATACTATAATCCACTATTGCCCTGATTTTAATCAAGATCAAGAAAAGCTAAGATTAAGATGAACCAAGTTTTCTTTCTGATCCAATTGGCTCTCATTTTATGTTATTCACACAGTGACGAATTTCTTCAGGGACAAGGATCTCCTAATTCTATTGTGGTTGATGAAACCCTCTTGAAACACCTGAACAGATTAGAAATAACAACAGTCATGTCACCACAAGATGCATACTTAAGGGTTCCCAAACTGAGATTTAGATATTACAGGTGTGGCAGGTCTCCTTGCGATGATCCACAAACACAGCCTTGCAAAGCATTGTTCCATGTAATGTGTAGACAGTTGTCTGATTATGCATTGAAGCTATGAGGATAGTGACACAAACAGCCACTGAATGAGATGAGTTACAAGGTCCCAGATGCTGGAGCAGTCAGAATCAGATTTATTATCACTGACGTACATCGTGAAATTTGTTGTTTTGCGGCAGCAGTACAGTGACATATAGACATAAACATTACTATAAGTTACCAAAAACAAAGTGCAAGAGGAAAAATAAGGTAGAGTTCATGGGTTCATGGACCATTCAGAAATCTGACAGCAGAGGGGAAGAAACTGTTCTTGAAACATTGAGTGTGTATCTTCAGACTTCTGTACCTCCTCCCTGATGGTAGTAACGCAAAGAGGGCATGTCCCGGGTGATGAGGGTCCCTAATGATGGATGACACCTTCTTGAGTCACCACCTCTTGAAGATGTCTTCGATGGCCAGGAGGGTTGTGCTCGTGGTGGAGCTGACTGAGTCTACAACCCTCTGCAGCCTCCTTCGATCCTGCACATTGAAGCCTCCATACCAGGCGGTGATGCAACCAGTCAGAATGTTCTTCACTGTATATCTGAAGAAATTTGCAAGAGTCTTTGATGACGTTCCCAATCTCCTCAAACTCCTAATGAAGTAGAGCCGCTGGCGTGCCTTCTTCATGATTGCATCAGTGTGTTGGGCCCAGGATTGATCCTCTGAGATGTTGACGCCGAGGAACGTGAAGCTGCTCACCCTTTCCACCACTGACCCCTCAACGAGGACTGCTGTGTGTTCTCCTGACTTCCCCTTCCTGAAGTCCACGATCAGTTCCTTGGTCTTGCTGATGTTGAGTGCGAGGTTGTTGTTGCGACACCATTCGACCAGCCGATCTATCTCACCTCATCGCCAACTGAGATTCTGCCAACAACAGTGGTATCATTGGTGAATTTATAGATGGCATTTGAGCTGTGCCTAGCCACACAGTCATGTACACAGTCTGGGGTAGAATGCCAATTAAATATACTGTGTGAAAGCAGCCCATACTTGCTAGAGGTGGGCAGCCCCCTTCCTGCCACAGTGCTCAAGCCTTTTGCTAGCCCATCGATACTGCCTAGATAGTGCAGCAGTTAGCGCAACTATTACAGCGCCAGCGACCCGGATTCAATACTGGCTGCTGTCTGTAAGGAGTTTGTATGTTCTCCATGGGTCTGCGTGGGTGCTCCGGTTTCCTCCTGAATTCCAAAGATGTACCAGTTAGGAAGTTGTGGGCATGCTATGTTGGCGCTGGAAACAGGGTGACACTTGTGGGTTACCCCCAGAACATTCTACGCAAAAGATGCATTTACCTGTGTGTTTCAATGTACTTGTGACTAATAAAGATATCTTATCTTATATTTGCTGATTTGTCTCACACATTTGCCTTATCTTAGCTGTATTCCAGTGGTGCTGAGTGAAGTCAAGAAAGGCCAGTATCTTCTGGTGTGTTGTGACCTGTACTGTCCCTGCCACCATTGCCTGCTCCTGCTCCCTTATGCTCGGTGACCTATCACACTATGACTTGTGCACAAAATGCTAATAACAGCTTTTGTGCTCAGAAGGAATCGGTGCTTAACGGTGCATCAAAAGGGGTGTTTTCTGAATTGCCGGCAGCCACAGGAGGCTGCACTTATTCTCAATGAGAAAGATCTAGAGGAAGGAGAAATGTTTACACAGCAATGAGAAGAAGGATTAACCAATCTTAAAGCTGGCCTTCAGTCCTCTGGTTTGTACTGGATGAAAGGATGCAAGTTAGGAGCTCTCTCTCATCGAGCTTGCCAGTCTCCAATGGTGCCAGTGTTGCCCTGTTGCACTGCCCAGTACCCTCCAGGGTTTTTTGCTCTGCCTGGTTGAAGTTCACAAATTGGTGTGGTCTGATGCCGTTCCTGTCTTCCTGCCCCCTATAGTGCATCCAGTTTTCCTGCTTAAGAAAGAAACAGATATGTGTGGTCTTTGTATTTACATACTGATTCTGAGTGTGTGTATAAGGTAAGAAGTAAAAAAAAGGGGGTGAGAATGGGAATGAGCAGCAGTAGATTATGCCCTTGTGACTGGTGGTGAAGAAGAGGGACAATGAGTACCTTCCTGACCTTGTGAGATCATTGAAACTTTTCCAACACTATGTGATAACTCGAGGTGATATTAACATTGCCGACGTCCTATGCCAGCTGCAGCAATGCTTCCTTGGGGGGGACTTTTCATTATATTGGTAAAAGTAGTCATTCCTCTTTCTCAATAGCACCTCCTTTGAGAGTCCTCTGGAAAAGTGGAGGGGTGAGTATCTTCCCTCCTTTGCCAATTATTGTGAATACGTTACAACTTCATTTAATTAATGCAGAGTTCTTTTAAGAGTTAAATTCATGCTTAACTCTTAATACCATCTATCATTCATACCGGAAATTTGAATTGTGTGTGCCTTTGATTTGCGATGGCCTTTTCTCAGTACTGGAGGACAGCCAGCAAGCGTCACTGCTTTCCGGAAAGCTGGAAAGCAGCAAAACAAAAATTCCAGGAACAAAAAAATCACCAAAAACATCAGCAATTTTCAATGTCGTTCATCAATGCAGTCATTATAGTGTATTTGAAAATGTTACTTAATTTCATTTTATTCCAAGTCCTTTTCATTTTGCATCTGGTGGCAAAGTACAACAGCCTACAAATATTATCCCATGTCACATCATTCATGTCTGACACACAATTAAATTTCTGTGAAAACGTTCCGTTTTAAGGAAGTGTGGGCTTGCTCCGTGGATTGGGAAGTTCGTGGCTTTCTGTCTGGGTTCACTGTTCGTCTGAAGTGCTAAGGCAGAGGCTCCCAGATTTGCACATCATTGGCATCCAGGCCTGAATGGCATGCCCTAAGACAGTTGTTGTGCATGTACAGTCCACGAGCTGCATGGGGCTGCAATACAGAAGCAGATTCTTCAGGAGTATGTAATGCCTGCTTCAGCTTTAGTTAAAAAGGCCCTGCCTGAAGATGTCCAAGGCTGTGCAGTCTAGTGTTAAGAGACATACTTGTCATTCACAACAGCTCTCCACCAGACTTCCACCCTGCCTCATCCCCATCCCTGTCATGACCCCAACACTTGCCCCTGTCGATGGCTGACCAAACCCATATTTCATGTTCCTGATACAGAAGTATCTTCTCCCTCAGTAACCAGACTGACATCTCAACCCTCCCCTCTTTCCCCTCCTCCCCACCCCAACCTCTCAACCCTCCCCTCTTTCCCCTCTTCCCCACCCCAACCTCAGGGTTACAACTTGGTCCTGCACCTGAGAGCTACCCATTTTCTTTCGTTCATGTGGGGACATGATGATTGGCACCATGGTGTACATTTACATGTGCAGGTATTAGTGCCCATGTTATCTTGGACACCCTTGTCACTGGCCCAAGGCTTCACTCTGTCATGCCTGAGTAGTAACAGGTGTGCAGTGGATATCCCACAATAACTTCACTCCTCAACATGAAGTTCAGGATCTCGAGTGCCTTTTCTCCATTGGCCCATCAGTGACATAATGACTCCACATCCTGGAACTCACATATGATATTCACATCACTGCTCTGAGTGAGACAGGAAATGGCCAACTCAAAAGAAAAATGGTGGGGTGCACACCCTATACAGGAAGGGCAAACGTCTCTATGGGGTGGTTTTGCTGTCAGGAACAAGTTAATCTTGCTTCTCTGTTGGAGTAGGAAAAGCTTAGGTTCAATTGTGTCCTTCTGCTCATAAAACGCTAGGAGTGTAGCCAGCCTCATGAGTACCAACCTATAACAACCTCACAGTGTCCACAGGATCTGCCATGAAGTCTACCATAATTAGCTGCAGTGAAGATACTCTTGGCTTCTTTACCAGAAAATACCAGATTGGAAACAGCACCACAGCTAGAGAGAAAAAAAAGCTCCAGAGGGACCTGATGCCTGAGGTCGGTGGATAAGCCATGGTCTAAGGAACAATGGTAGGTGGAGCGAAATCCGGGAATCCAGCATCTCACTGATAACGAAGACATGCCCAGATACTTCAGTGTGTCAAGGCCAAACACCCAGAGCCCACCCTCCTGAGGGGCAAGAACAAAAGTGATTTGTCAAAGATGCACTCAGTCTTGAGAAACAAAGGACTGCAGATGCTCGAATCTAGATGAAAAACACGATGATGCTGGAGGAATTCAGCAGGCCAGGCAGCATCCGTGGAGAAAAACAGGCCGTCAACGTTTCTGGTCAGGACCCTTCTTCAGGACTGAAGATAGGAAAAGGGGAAGCCCAATATATGGGAGGGAAAAGCAGAGTAGTAATAGGTGGACAGAAGAGGGGAGGCGGAGTGGGCACAGAGAGGTGATAGGTAGATGTAGGTAAGAGATAGTGATAGGCAGGTGTGGGGGAGGAGATGAGAGCAGATCCACCAGGGGATGGCTCAAAGGTAAGGAGAGAGAGGGGGAGAAAAGGAAGAAAAAAGAGGCTAGGAATGGGAAGAAGAGAAGAAGCATGGTGGGGGGGGGGGGTGGTTGGAGGTTGTGGGGAGGCAGCGGGGTGGAGATTACCTAAAGTGGGAGAATTCAATATTCGTGCTGTTGGGCTCCAAGGTTCCAAGTTCTATGTTCTTCCACTTTGCGCTTGGAATTTTTCCTGGCAGTGGAGGAGGCCGAGGGCTGACATATCTGTGGTAGTGTTGGGGGTGGGTGGAGTTGAAGTGACTGGCAACGGGGAGATGCAGGTCGCAGTTACCGATCTTTTTGCACCCTGTCTTTTTCCCAGGGAAAGGGAATCAAAACCTACAGGGTATAGGATTAAGGTGAGAGGGGAAAGATTTAAAAGGGATCTTGGAGAAACTTCTTCACTAGAGATTGATACATATATGGAATGAGTTGCCAGAGGAAGTGGTTGGGGCAGGTACAATAACAACATTTAAAAGACACCTGGACAGGTACATGGATAGGAAATGCTTAGAGGGATATGGGTCAAAGGCAGGCAAATGGGACTGGTTTAGATGGGCATCTTGGTTGGCATGGATGAGTTGGGCTGAAGGGCCTGTTTCCACACTGTATTACTCCATGAGTCTATGATAGAGAGGCAGTCAACACCCACTGGAAGGAGCACTTCGAAGTGCTCCACTACCCAACAAGATCAGGACTGAATTTTTATCTCTAAAATCATTTTTGTTCCCTATCCTCATATACCTTGATTCCTTTAATATCTAGAAATCTAGTGATCTGTTTTGAGTGCAACCAATGACTGAGGCTCCACAACCCTCCAGGGTAGAGAATTCCAAAGATTCATCACACTCTGAATGGAGAACTAATTTACACCTAGGTCATAAAATGGAACTTTGTCTCCACGAAGTCTATGCTATCGTCACTTCTCCCAACAATGCATCTGCGGTAAATAGATGGGAGGATGAGATCAAGTTGGTTTATGTTTTTACCTGTTTCCTTACTACTTGCTGCAGGCTCAGTCTGGGTGTTGTGTCCTTTGGGACTCAGCCAGTTGAGTGTTGTGCCTTTTGGGATTTAGCCAGCTTGGTCAATGGTGGTGCTACCAAGCAATTCATAGTGATGGTCATTGAAGTGCCCCAGCTAGAGGACATTCTGTGCCATGGCTACTCTTGGTATTTCTTCCAAGTAGCAACATGGAAGAATACTGAGATATCAACTGAAGGAGGGGCAGTAGGTTGTAAACAGAAGGGGATTTCCTTTCCCATGTCTGCCCTCTTTGAGACTGTGAGATTTCAGTTGATATTGAGGACTCCCAAGGCCACTGTCTCCTGCCAGTCTATCACTATGCCATTCCCACTGGTGGATCTGTCCTGCCTATCAGACAGGACATGTCCGAAGATTATAACGAATGAGTCTGGCACATTGTCTGTGAGGTATGATTCTGAGTATGGCTGTGCCTGACTCCTGCTTGACTAATCTGTGGGAGAGCCCTCCCAGTTTAGACACCAGTGTCCAGATGTTCCAGTTGACCTTGCAAAGTATACCTCAAGGTGTGGGGTAAATCTTATGTTCTTATGACAAGGAGCTACTCTTGGTAAGAGAGCAGACTTGTGAATTGCTGCATGTTTGTGAATCTTGTTTCACAAAAAATTCAGGTCATTTATTTATTTATTGATAATACAACAAAATAAACTTGCAAAATGCATAAAATTCCTCTTTGTTTTCAGACACCACAAAACACCTGGCATACATTTCTGGAATACTTCATAAAGCATAAAGGCAACAACCTGCGCTGTCTGGGAACAGATAGAATCTCAGTAATTGACGGTACAGAGGTTGGGCCCACATCCATGCTGACCAAAAATGGAACTATTTTGGTGACTTTCACTTCCTAGCTCTTGGACTATAGCCTTGTAGGCTACAATATTTCAAATGCTCATCCAGGTACGTCTAAATGTGGTGAGAGTTTCTGCCTCTGCCACTCTTTCAGACAGAGAAAAATACTTTCAACACCCTCTAAGTGATTTTAAACCTATGTCCCTTGATTATTATTCTGCCTGTTCAGAGAAAATAGGTCCTTCCTGTTTAAACCCTCTAGGCTTCTTCTAATTATGCATACATTAATTAAGTCACCTCTTTGGCTCCTTTGTTCCAAAGATGATGACCCAACCTTGCCATTTTCTCCTTGTAACTAAAATTCTCCAGCCTTGGCAATCTTTTGTGGATTTTGTGAATCTCTGTAGTTCTGCATATCCTTCTTATGATGTGGTGACTGGGACAATACACAGTACTCTAGTTACTGCTTGACTAGTTTTTCAGACAGTTCTGTTGTGACCTCCCTGTTGTGACTGTGATCTTAGTCACTGAAGGGACACTGAAGCTGGTGATATAAAAGTCTTTATTCATCATGACAAGCAGGCATTCTCCTGGAGACCCTCTCGGTAGCCTCCCAACTCAAAGTACATCACATTTTTATACCCTTAAGATCAAAGGTAACAGCAGGTGATTCAATACAATTTCAATAGTTACGATGACGTTGTTTACTTCAATATTTTTATTCTGACCATGCTTCCATTGAGTTACATATCTACAATGGGAGACACCTTAGCATGTCCAAACACCTTTGCTGGGACAAAGTAATTCACATGGATGGTCTAAAACTTCTGAGGCCAGAGATCCCAGACACCCAAAATTAATGCTGTGAGGGCTGACTCTCTGAGGACACAAATATCTCAGCTATTGATAGATCAGATATGCCTGTGACCATGTTTGATGTGCTAAATGACAATATCAATCTGGTCTGCAAGCTTCCTTGAACTCGGTCACAAGGTTAGCATAACGCTATTGCAGCACCAGCGACCCAGGTTCAATTTTGGCCACTGTCTGTAAGGAGTTTGTGCGTTCTCCCTGTGTCTGCGTGGGATTCCTCTGGGTGCTCCGGTTTCCTTCCACGTTCCAAAGGTGTACAGGTTAGGAGCTGTGGGCATGCTATGTTGGCGCTGGAAGAGGGGCGACACTTGCGGGCTGCCCCCAGCGCATTCTCAGTAATGCAAAAAGACGCATTGCACTGTGTGTTTCGATGTACATGTGACTAATAAAAAAATAAAATAAATAAAACTTAGCCATAGTTGTCTGGTTTGATGCAGGCCAATTAACATAACCCCATTGTCTTAAGTTCAGCTGATGCATACAAGAACATCTCACAGTCACTTCACTTTGCAAACCATATCTCTCGATCAGCCAGCCCCCTGCTGTGGGCCAGCAGCCTGTGCTTTGTAGACAGTACTGTTTGTTTACAAAGCTGTCCTTTTAACTTCAAACTGATTACTGCGTGCAATTTACATTGAAGAACTGAAGACTGGTTCTTGTTTGAATTAATATCTGCTATATTAACATTATTCCATTAACCCCTGACTCCTTAACACTCCCCACTCTTATTTTAGTACCTCAGCTAATAAAAAGGGAATTTTCTCACGTCGTCTTAATTACCTTTACTACCTACCCTGTTAGCTTCAGGGATTTGTGGAAATGCACTCCATGAACCCTCTATCCCCCAATGTTTCTTAATATCCAGTTCTTTACTTTGTATCCCCTTGCCCTGTGTACCCTCCCCAAATACTTCACATTTCTTCAGCTCTAATTCCATTTACCCCTTCTGCAACCACCTAACTCATCCATTGATATCCTCCAGCAGCGTGGGACTATCTTCCTCATCATCAACCATGCTGCCAGTTTTAGTATCATGGAAGGCTTCTTAATCATGGCATCTACATTTAAATCCAAATTGTTAACATCAGAAACAGAAGCAGGAGTAAGTCATTTGGCCCCTTGCACCTGATTTGACATTCAGTAAGATCTTTTGCTTCATCGCCACTTTCCTGCACTAACCCCATATCCCTTGATTTCCTTAATATCCAATAATCTACCTATCTTTGTGTTGAACATGCTCAGCCACTGAGCTGCTTGTTTAGAGAATTCCAATGATTCACCACCACCTGGGTGAAGAAGTTTCTTTTCATCTCAGCCCTGAATGGCCAACCTTTTATTTTGAGACTGTGACTCCCAGTTCTAGATACTACAGCTGAGGAAAATATCGTTCCTGAAAAATCTGCCCTGTCAAGCTTCATGAGAATTGGCATTTCAATGAGATCACCTCACGTTTTTATACTCTTGAGAGTATAGGCACAGTCTGCTTAAGTTTTCCTGATGGGACAAATTCCCCACCCTAGTAACCAACCTTCCTTTGTACTTCCATAATGCAACTGTATTTTTCTTTAGCTAGGGAAATGAGACCTGTTCACATTATTCCTGGAGCAGTCTCAGTCCAAAGCCCTCTGTTATGTCTTGTTAACCAATCCTCAATCCATGCAAATGTATTACTCCAATTCCACGATGCTCTAAGTTTGTTTAATAACCTCCAATGTGGCCAAATGCACCACATCCTCCAGCTCCCCTTTATATATTCTGCTAATTACAACCTCAAAAATCTCTAGCACACTTGTCAAATATGTTTTCTCTTTCATAAATCCATGCTGACTCTACCCAATCCTACTTTTATTTTCTAAGTGCCCTGTAGCAAATTATTTAATAATAGATTCTAGCATTTTCCCTTGTATTGATATCATTCTAACCGGTTTGTAGTTTCGCTTTTTTTCTCCCCTCCTTTCTTAAATAGCACAATCACAATAAGGAAAAGACCTGATTCAGAGCCCTGCAGAACCCCACTGTGAAAGAAACCAAAAATCCTTTACTTTCTGCTGCTCTGTCAGTTTTTAATGCAAAATTGCCACTTTTCATTGGATCCCACAGCTTTGACTTTCTCATTGATTTGCCATGTGGAATTTTGTTAAATACTTTGCTAAAATCCATGAAGACTAAATTAAACGCCCTTCCCTCAGCAGCCTTCCTTAATCCATGCAGCCTGAGTTCAAGTAACTTCTGCTTCTCTAAATGGTGATTTATGCTGCTTCTGATTTTTTTCCCCCAATAATTTGCCCACCGCTGCTGTTAGGCTGACTGACCAGTAGACACTCATTTATCCCTTTCTCTTTTAGCAGACATCAGTAGATATGATCTGTCTTCCAGTCTTCTGAAGCTGTGCCTGTGGCTAAAAGAAAATGATAGTTAAGTCTGCACTATTTCTTCACTTGTTTCTTTGAAACTCTGGGATACATTTTAGTCAAGCCCAGCATTTTATCTGCTTCTAACATGCCTTTTTTTCTTTATGTTTATCATTCTCAGTATTTACGTAATTCATCCTGTTTGATGCATTCCCCTCTTCGAAGAAGACAGATGCAAAGTATACATCCAGAAATATACATTAGTCTTCTGCCTCCATACAGGAACTGTTCTCTTCACAAACATGATTTATGTTTTCCTTTGCTGTCTTCTTTCCATTTATATATTTTATAAAAGTCCTAGGATTTTCCTTAACTGACCTGCTGATATTTTTCATGCATTTTCTTTAGCTTCTGAATTTTGATTTTAATTTCATCCTTACATTTCCTATACTTCTCCTTACTTTCTCCAATGTTGACCCCTCAATATATGTCATAAGCTTCCCACTTTTTTCTCCTTCAACCGGCAGTGTGTGTTCCTCAACATCCATGACTTCTGTATTTAGTGGTTCTCCCTTTTCCTTCATTCAGAAAATATTTGTCCAAACCCATACTGTCTCTTCCTTGAATGCCAACCGTTCCCCCTCCACCCCTGAGCCCTCCCCCCAACACACACACACACACACATACCCCGATTTACCTTCAAGTAACTATTTCATGTTCATGTTTGATAAATCACATTGCAGTCTTGTAAAATTAGTTTTGCCCAATTTAAACCTTTATTTCCTTGCCTATTTATATCTTTTCACATGACCATGCTAAATCCTTTGAGTAAAGATCATTGACTCCAATGCTCCCACTGCCAGATTTATTCCTTAAAACAAAGCTCAGTACTGTTCCATCTCTTGTTGGGCTCACCTTGTTCTCTTGAGTACTGTTTAAGAATTCTGAACCTTTTATACTCTTTTACTGTGCCACTCTCCTGTTTATTTGGGGTTATTGAAATTTCCCATCATTATTGCCTTGTTAATTTGCACTTCTCAGAACCTAACCTATATATTTCCTTCTGACTGTCTCCCTCTCACTCCTGGCAATGAAATTGTCCTTTAATATTAGTTCCATTATATCTTCAGATTCTTGAGTAACAAACACACAAATCTCTAAAAGCAAAATATTGCAGATACTGGAAATCTGAAATAGAAACGGAAAATGTTGGAAATACTCAGCAGGTCAGGCAGCATCTGTGGAGAGGGAAGCAGAGTTAATGGTTCAGGCCAATGACCTTTCATCAGAATGAATGAGTTCTGAAGTGTTAACTTTGTTCCTTCCTCCATGGCTATTTTCTAGCCCGCCAACCAACATCTGAAGAAACTCTGCCTCTGCAGTTAAAGAATAGTCACAATAAAGAGTCACACACCTACATTTCAGCTGTAAGATGATATTTTATGTGGTTCGTAAATAGCAAAAGCTCTAACTTCCTGGGAGCATTGCTGGGGACATTTGCTAGTATTAGAATAAAATGATCAAATCCCCAGGCACCATATTTTTTTTTAGGTCACATTTAAACATAGGGAAAATTCAACTTAGAGATTTTGAACTTATTGCCATTCATGCAAATATTTTCTAATGCCTTTATTTATGAAGTATTTACAATGCACTTTTAACATAACCAAATGGCTTGGAAGCATTATGAAATGAAATCTGACAGCCAGTCACAAAGATATGATAGAGCAGTTTACAAAGAGCTTTGTGAAAGAGATCAGTTTTAAGGAACGTCTTAAGAAAGAAAAGCAAGATAGAGAGAGAGAGAGAGGGAGAGGGAGAGGGAGAGAGAGATTCTGAGAGGGAATTCCAGACCTTCGGACCTTGGCAGCTGAAGGCACAGCCACCAACAACTGGTCATCTGATATGTACAAAAAGAAATCCTTCACTGCTATAGAATATCTTACTAATACAGCCCTCTGTGATCTATGGCTTAAAAATTAACCTTAAAAAAAGAGAAAGTCAGCAATGTAACGTTTCTATCAATTTGCAGCCAGAAGAGCAATTAACCCCTGACTGATATCACCCACACCAAACAGTTGAATCTTGATTGAATTTTTAACTTTGTTTGCTTAGCAATATTCTGATCTAACTCCAAATTGCAAGGTCAGCAAATTAATATATTTGGATGGTGTGCTCAATCTAAGGTGCATGGAATGTTGGGACACTATCAAAGGTGTGCGCACCATGTAGCCACCTGTTATAACCAATCTGTAGAGCTATGCCTGAGCTATACAGCAGGGAAACAGGCTTTTTGGCTCACCATCTCCATGCCAGGTGTCAAGAACCCATCTTCACCAATCAGACACTAATCCCATTCTTTTTCGTTGTCTCTCACATCCCCATTGCTTCCTGCCCCTCCCGTCTCCCTATTTTCCTGCAACCCATCTACAAATTTACAGAAGCCAATTAAAATACCACTCAGCACAGCTTTGGCATGTGGGAGGAGACCTGAGCACTTACGGCAGTCATAGGGAGAATGTGCAAATGCCACCCAGACAGCATCCAAGACCAAGGTTGAACCCAGGACTCGCCACTGTGACATATTGAAGTAATACACAGATCAGCTATTGAAGGCTATTTCCAAAGGTGCAACAATGAAGGAATAACTAGGAGCAAAATCTTGCTTGAAACTCTGAAGGCATATTTTGTAACCAGAGTACTACAAACAGGTGCTGCTACTGTGCGTGTATAGCAGAAGTGACTAAAGAAAATTTTTCTATTGATGTGTTTTATGATCCACATGAATAATCTGCACACTGATTCAAAGAGGATAGCACTTGCAGCTCACATTGTTAAACATTATGTGCTTTCCATTGCACTCTTGGCCTAATTATATCCTCAAAGGGACACAGATCTACCAAACAAAGTAAAATTAATACAATGCTTATGTCCCAACAAATTAGTGTAAATTTCATTCACACTGAATGATTCCACAGGAGATCTGCTCAGGAAATATCGCACAATAGAATCCATTCTCCGAAATGTAACATTTTGTTATAGGTGATAAATAATTCTGTGACAAAAGAGATAAAGTTAATCATTGACCTGAGTCCGAAATTTACAAGCAATTACAAATGTCCTCTGATTCACCTCAACAGTTTATAAGACGCTCCAGTGACCTGGAGTTGCTTATTTAATGGCCTTAAATGCACTTGATTAGTAGCTAAACATGCAGATTCAAGACTACTGATGAGCAATGCCGGAAGAAATCTAGATGATTTACAATAACTATTTGAAGTTATTACCGATATTCTGGGATTGAATAAACATAGTTCACATTAATCTCTTTAGAGGAGATGCCATTAGAATTTTTATTTAAATATGAGCAACTTGGTATAATGCCATCTTTTCTCCCCTGCCTTTCTGAATATTTAAGAGCAGATAAAACAGGATGTCATTTGTGGGTATTGTGTTTCTTTATTCAGCAAGATTTGGCTGTTAAAATGCCAGCTGTTTCACTCCATGTGAGCTAACTTCATGACCCTGCATTAAGTGCGTTCTGAAACACGCAAAATAGTTTCTTTTGAGTTCATAAAGACATCAACATTCAAGTCCCTCAAGGAGCTGGAAGGAAAACTAAAGGGTTCAGTTATTGAAATAGGTTGCCCCTTGGGCTTTATGGTGTTGGTAGAAAAGAATACAAGCAGCAGGGAACACACAGACCTTGAAACAAGTAGAAAATAAAATGTTTCCACAACCTAGAAACAAATTTACTTCAAGGTTGGGCTTCAGAAAAGTAATTGTCCTTAACTAGGAAGCGATTTAAAAAGAGCTAAATTGAGAATAGTTCTCGGGTGACTGGAGTGTAAAACCCTCAGGAAACTTGTGTGGCTTCATTGGCCCTGAATGGAACTAGACAACAGAAAGAAAACAAGAAAATACACTCTCACACAATCACCCAAAATACTATAAAGGAATAATCATGGGAACAGGAGTAATACTTCATGATTTGAGTGTATTTGTTTGCCATAAAATATTGGAGTAAACCTGAAGGGTGCCCAGAAATGTAGTTGCTGTGGTGCACATTAGGCATGCTGTGCTATGCAATGTGTTACAAACACAGTGAGTGAGATAATAGCCCATTGGGTAACACAACTACACACAGCCATTTTCTCTGCTACATTAGTTTTCTATGGGCTGCATTTGGGCTTTGACAAAACAGGACAGCAAAGGTCACCGTATTTGGAGCAGTTGGAGAAGGAAAGAAGGACAGCTATTACAATGACAGGGAAATGCGGGCCACCAGCTTTCAATGTGTGCACATGACATGTGTGAAATTGACAAGTAACAATATGATTTAAGTCCAAGAAAGCACAGGAAGTAAGTTCTTTTTTTTCTCGGTGTTGGGGAACGCTTGGTGTTTGTAGCCATCATTAGCTGCAGTGTGACGAGCGGAGATATGCTTCGAAGTGGAGTTGCATTCTTTCTAATAACATATATTTTGGGTAGAAGTGGGAATTTAATGGTTCTTTTCAACAATTCAGCAGAAAAGCAAATAGATTTTCAAAATGAAACCGAGGTGGCTAACTTAAGTGATTCAGTTTTAGTTGGAAAAAAGATTAAAATTTAATAATTTTGATGTCTACCCAGCTCCCCTCAATGCTGCCCACTTCTGTTTATAAAGACATTGGGTTGGATACTGGTTAGCCATCTGCTGTCAGGAGACAGTTCAGCTGCAAACAGATTTAAGAAGACAGTGGATCTCTTGAATTAACAAGCATCTTATCTTTAACCCATCTTGGCCCATTTTTCACACCTCTGGAAATAGGGAAGTAAAAGGTATGAATGGCCAGATCTATCAGTGGTCGAGAAATTATTGGAGAAGGTTCTTGGGGATACGATCTACTCATATCTGGAAAAGCATAGACTTATTAGGGATAGACTGCATGGCTTTGTGCAGGGGAGATCATGTCTTACAAACTTGATTTGATTTTATGAGGAGGTGATGAAGATGATTGATGAGGGTAACATGAACTTCAGTAAAACATTCAACAAGGTCCCTCATGGTTGGCTGATCCAAAAGATTAAGACACATGGGATCCACGGAGACTTGATAGATTGGCTTTACCATAGAGGGTAGTGGTGTTGGGGTGTTATTCTTACTGGAGGTCCGTAACCAGTGGTGTTCTGCAGGAATCGGTGCTGGTACCTCTGTTGTTTGTGATATATAGAGTCATAGCATACTACAGCACAGAAACAGGCCCATCGGTCCATCTAGTCCATGTCGCCTGATCATCTGTCTAGTCCCATCTACCTGCACCCAGACCATACCCCTCCAAACCCCCCACCATCCATGTACCTATCCAAACTTCTCTTAAATGTCACAACTGAACCCTCATCTACCACTTCTGCTGGCAGTTCATTCCGCACTCACACCACCCTCTGAGTGAAGTAGTTCCCCCTCAGATTCCCCTTGTACATTTCACCTTTCACCTTTAACCTATGTGCTCTAGTTCTAGTCTCACCCAACCTGAGGGGAAAAAGCCTGCATGCATTCACCCTATCTATACCCCTCATAATTTTGTATACCTCTATAAGATCTCCCCTCATTCTCCTGCGCTCCAGGGTATAAAAACCTATTCAGCCTTTCCCTATAACTCAGGTCCTCAAGTCCCAACAACATCCTTGTAAATTTTCTCTGTACACTTTCAAGCCTATTGATATCTTTCCTGTAGGTAGGTGACCAGAACTACACATAATAATCTAAATTCAGCCTCACCAACGTCTTGTACAACCTTCAACATAACATCCCAACTCCTGTACTCAATGCCCTGATTTATGAAGGCCAAAGTGCCAAAGGCTCTCTTTACAACCCTATCTACCTGTGACACCACTTTCAAGGAACTATGGATCAGTATTCCCAGGCCCCTTTGTTCTACCACACACATCAGAGCCCTACCATTCACTGTGTAAGTCTTACCCTAGTTTGTCCTCCCAAAGTGCAACACTTCACACCTGTCTTCATTAAATTCCATCTGCCATTTTTCAGCCCATTTACTTAGCTGGTCAACACCCCCAATCCTGCTGTCATCTGCAAATTTGCTGATCCAGTTTACCAGGTTATCATCTAAATCATTAATATAAATGATAAACAACAACAGACCCAGCACCAATCCCAGCGGCACACCACTAGATACAGGCCTCCAATCAGAGAGACAACCATCTACTACCACTCTCTGGCTTCTCCCATGAAGCCAATGTTGAATCCAATTGACTACTTCATCCTGAATGCCAAGCGACTTAACTTTCTGGACTAGCCTCGCATGTGGGACTTTGTCAAAGGCCTTGCTAAAGTCCATGTGGACATCGTCCACCGCCTCTCCCTCATCGACCTTCCTGGTAACCTCCTCGAAGAACTCTACAAGATTGGTTGAACATGACCTGCCACGCACAAAGCCATGTTGACTATCCCTAATCAGGCCCTGTCTATCCAAATACTTATATATCCTGTCCCTTCTAAAAATGATTTTGGACAAAAATGTAGATGGGGTGATAAGTAAGTTTGCAGAGGACACCAAAATTGGTGGAGCTGTGGATAGTTGAGAAAGGTTGTCAAAGGATCAGCAGGATATAGATCAGGAGGAAATATGGGCAGAGGAATGGCAGATGGAGTTTTAAGTGGACAAGTGTGAGGTGTTGCACTGTGGGCATGTAAGTGTAAGAGGAAAGTATACAGTAAATGCAGGACCCTTAGGAGTATTGATGTACAGAGGGAATGGGCTACAAGTGCATAGCTACCAGAAAATGCAACACAAGTAGGTCGGCTGGTAAGAAGGTGGAATGGCATGCTTGCCTTCATCGGTCAGGGCACTGAGCGTAAAAGTCGGGAAGTCATGTTGCCGCAGTATAAGTCTTTGGTTTCATCCACAATTGGAGTACTGCGTGTAGTTCTGGTCGCCACATGAGAGGAAAGATGAGGCTTTGGAAAGGGTGCAGAAGAGGTTCACCAACATATTGCCTGGTTGGGAGAGTATTAGCTATAAGGAGAGGTTTGGACAAACTTGGATTGATTTCTCTGGAGCATTGGAGGCTGAGGGGCAAGCTGATAAGAAGTTTATAAAATTATGAGAGGCATAGATAGGGTACAGAGTCAGAGACTCTTTCCCAGGGTGGAAATGTCAAATACTAGAGGGTGTAGTTTTAAGGTGAGGCGGGAAAATTTAAAGGAGATTTACCCAGAGGGTGGTAGGTGCCTGGAATATACTGCCAGGGGAGGTGGTGGAAGCAGATACAATAGCAATGTTTAAGAAGCATTTAGACAGGTACGTGAACAGGCAGGGAATGAAGGGGTATCGACAGTGCACAGGCAGATGTGCAATTTAAGTTGACATTATGGTCATCACATACATTGTGGGCCGAAAGTCCTGTTACTGTGCTGTACTGTTCTATGTTCTATTGTCTTTGCAGCATTACTTCTGTGGCAGAAGGAGAAATTACAAACCCACCCTACCAAGTTTGCCTGTTTCCAGTTTCACCATTGTCACCTTCCCATGATTTACCCCACATCATCAATCGTTCCAACCACCTTGAGCTCTCGAACCTGACCACTGTGGCCATTATCTACTCCCTTGACCATGTTTACCCACCAATCCCCCTGTTATACTATTGCAGGAATGAATAGGGTTCTAAATTGTAAAAGCTGCAAATATACAATTTGTACTTGCTGCAGGCTTGTTGCAATGATAGTAATGAACAATATAATAAAATGTATAATATAATGTAATAATAGACTGTAAGCTGCAGATTTGAGTCTTAAAGTGTAATTAAGAAAAAAAAAGCTGCTGCAACAACAGAATGGAATAAAGTGTCAGCCACCCAGTGAGCAGAATTCACACTACATGAATGACGCGAATGCTAAGTTGATGCTCAAAAATCACCAGTCACCTCTGGTCGGTGCAAAGAAAGACAGTTTGTGATGTCTGTAGAGTGATGAACAGAGAAGCTAAAAAAGTGTAGTGGACCGAAAATTTAAGCAAAAGTATAAAGTGACACTCAACAGTTCTTTGAAAGGCACGAGTGATGAAGAAAAGGTCGGTTAAAATCCTTTTGTGGGTGGATGAAGAATGATTGGATCTTTTCAACAGCTGCAAAATAAATGATTGAGGGAATAAAATGCTGGCAAAAATTCAATGCACACTTCGAGCTGGAATCGAATCACCGGATTCATAGATCTGAGTTCCAAAGCCAGAGGCAGGAACCAGGTGAGCTTGTTAACAATTTCCTTACAAGGCTTAGAAACGTGGCCAATGGATGCAAATTCAAGGAAATGGATGAAAGATTAGACCAACTCATTTGGGGCTCAGCATATGCACACATGATTGGGAGGAGGAAGTCAGAGTAGCAGAGGCTACAGATACAGCAACAGCATAGGAAGCCAGATGAAGCTGGTAACTGCTCTGTCCTCAGATTTGTCTTCGCAAAGGAAGCAGGGTTGATACAGTTAGACAAAAGAAACAAAAGAATGAAAACCCGGCTGAAAGAAAGGCCACGCAGGAGCCGTGAACAACCACATGTATTTACGGAGAAAAAAAATGCCCTCAAATGATCAAAGCAGAGATTATGTAGCAAACTCAGCTGTTGGGAGAAGATGTGAAAATCAAAGTGAAAATTTCTGGAGGAAGTCCCAAAGGAAGAATAAAAGGATTAATGTTAAAGAGCAAAATTGGAACATAGAAGATAGAGAGAGTTGGAGGCACATTTGAGATTGGTATCATATATATCATGGAGTGACCAGATGTGGCAATTCACTGAGAAATGAAATCCAACACTACAATCCAGAGGATGTGTTCCATTCAGTGTCCTGGAGAATGGTCCTGACCCAAAACGTTAACCGCCTGCTTTCTCCACGGATGCCTGCCTGGCCTGCTGAGTTCCTCCAGCATTATAGTGTTTTTCATCTGAGTTCCATTTCCATCATTTTCAAGTTAAACTTGATATGGGAGCTCAAAGTAATATTCTACCAGTCAGGTTTTACTAAAAAATCTTCCCTTAAAACCTGAAGGAAGTTGGGTATCGGAGGGAAAATGTCCTAAAGTAAAGCAATGTCATGCTGGTAGCATTAAGAAGACAAAAGAAGTTGGAATAACCCAAATCAGAGAGATGCACAGAGAGTAAATTGTTAACTGCACACTCTATGTCACAGAAATAGAAGCATTAGTGATTATGGGTGACAGAAGTTGTGAAGATAAAGGTGATCGAAGTAAATCTTAAGGGACAACACTGAAAATTCAAAGCAATATGCCAATCGAAGATTGTTCTACAGCTATAAGCAAAACAGAGCTAATCCAAGTGTACCTAACTTATTTGAAAAAATGGTTGGATAGCTTGAAGATTTTGAATATCACTTCATTGTTGATCCCCCAAGTGAAACCAGGGATCCAACCCCCAAGTAAAGTATCAATCAGGTTGAAGAGAAAGCTTGAAAATGAACTCTGAGTGATGGAGAAGAAAGGAATAATTAGCCATAGTCACTAAACCTACCAATGTTTGAGATCCATTTTGGGAAGAGGTAGTTAATGATATGCCCAGGAGCAAAACACATGAATTAGGCAATCAAGAGAGACCACTACCCAATCCCAACTCTGCTGAAATTGTGCCAGCATTGTTAGATTTGATTTAAAAATGAACAGCAAATTTGATGCCAGAAACAATGGAGTGCAAAGTTTCATGAAGAATCTTCATGCTGATAACATTTAACATACCATGTGGGGAAAACAAGTCGTGATGATTACCTTTTGACCTTAGAGAAAGCCAAGACGTGTTTCAGTAGGAAGTAGATCAGATTTGAAGCATGCAGAGGAGAATCAGATGAGTGGATAACTAATTCTATTGAGTGAACGATGGGGCTCACAACAGCTCTCCCCACAAGGAGACAAACAGAATCGGAAAGGCTGCATGTTTGCAAATGAGTCATAAAGGAGAAAGAATTATCACTTTTGAGAATAGTATACAGATCTGAAAATGTTTGAGCCATCACTGGCATGAAAGTGCCAAAGAACAAGAAAGAACTAAAAACCTTTCTAGGCCCGAGCCCATATGTGAATTCTTACATTTATCATTTGTCACAACACATAAGAAACCAGAGAGATCAACCTAAAATAAAAAGATGCCAAATACGACTGTCACTCATGAAGCAAGTTTCAATAAACTCAAAGAGAGATGAGCCCATCGTATTACAACCAAAAACAAGTTATCATTTGACAGGTAGATGCCTTTTTAAAGGCCTGGGAGCTGTTCTCGTATAAGATGACAAACCGTTTGATTGCATTTGCATCCAATGCATTCTCACCAGCAGAAACAAGATAAATAAGAACAGAAAGAGAACCATTAGCAGTCATGTGTGAATATGAGAAGTTCCACACTGACTTCAGTAGAAGGAAAGCCCCGGCAGAAAGTGGCCACCAGCCCCTGGAACAAATCTACAAGAGAGACCTTGGAGCCTCAGCTAGCCTGTGAGAATTCAAGTCTTGGAGTCGTACAGCACAGAAACAGGCCCTTCAGCTCACCAAGTCTATGCCATCCTTTTTGCCCATCTATTCCTGAGGCTCACAAGTTATAGTTCCACCCTGAAATAAAGCAAGCAAGTGCTGCCAGTATATGCACTACCTGTGGCCACAGGAGATACATGAGATGAAAGATCAAGGTGTGAAGATACTCTGCCTGGTATGAGTGACCCCATCAGAATTAAGTAACATGAGAGAAGATAGCAACAAAGACAAGAATTCACAAATACTTTCTGAGTAAATGATTCAGTGGTGGCTTAAAAAGATGAAACAAACTTAGTTAGTATAATTGATGGTCAATCAGCGATGGCATCTCACTGTAACTGGAGTTCTATTGGCTGGATGTAGAATCTTCAAGGAGAATTATTCCAGAAGATACAGGAAAGCCATATGAGTACAGTAATGCAAGTTGAGATCTGGATTGACATCTGCATGGGTATAGAACATTGAACAGTACAGCACAGGAACTGACCCTTCAGCCCATAATATCTGTGCCGACCATGATGCCAACTTAAACCGAACATCTGCCTGCACATGTGCCTGCATATTCTTCGTGTGCCTGTCTAAATGCCTCTTAAACATTGGGAATGTACCTGCTTCCACCACTTCCCCTGGCAGCGCGTTCCAGGCACCTACCACTCTCTGTGTAAAAAATCTTTCCTCATATATCTCCTTCTAAGCTTTCCCCTTCTCATCTTAAAACTATGCCCTCTCGTATTTGAGAGTTGCACCCTGGGAAAAAGATCTACACAATCTGTGCCTCTCCTCATTTTATATTCTTCCATGAGGTCACCCCTCAGCCTCCTGTGCTCCAGAGAAAACAATCCAAGTTTGTCCAGCCTCTTCTTATCACTAATACTCTCTAATCCAGGCAGGATCCTGGTGAACCTCTTCAGCACCCTCTCCAAAGCCTCCACATCCTTCCTATAATAGGTGACCAGAACTGCACACAATACTCCAAATGTGGCCTAACCAAAGTTTTATACAGCTGCAACATGACTTCTCAACCTTTATACTCAACACCCTGAGGTGAGGGTGTCAAATGGTGTGAATCCAGAAATGCACAACATAAAGAGATAATGGCCACTGAGACATCACTGATGCTCTGAGACACCATGAGGGTGGATTTGCTCAAATGCAACTGAGAATGGTATCACACAGTATTGGAAGACTACTACTCCAAGTTCCCATCCATTAGATAGATAAGCTATCTGAGCCAGAACAATTACTATTGGAACTTGAATCCTGTTTGCAGAACAAAAGATTCTTCAGAAACTGATAACAACAGAACACAATTCACCTCTAGAGAATTTAGGGAGATTACTGAGTGCCCTAGGTCCACCGTTGTGACTTCATCGCCCATGCTCATGGAGCACATGACTTCATGGAGAGACACGTCTGATATGAACAGTTAAGAGGACCTTTTATCGAATGCATAGAGTCAAAAGAAGACCCAAACCTCGCCATATTGTCAGTCCAGGCTCTACCCCTTAATATCTTCCCATCCAAATAGTAAGATGTTTAAAAATCCTGGTTAAGAGTTTTAAGGAAACAGAAAAAAGGATATAATTTAAGAATGAGAAGGGATTTATACTATTATAGGAGCGCATGTACTTTCTCTTGTTTTTGTACTATATCACTCACAAATGCCTACTTTCTGCATAGAAAACACATTCTATCTCTTGACAGCACATAGTCTTTAGTCTGAAAATAAACACAATGAAAGCCACAGCTTTGAGTCTTAAAAGTGTGTTAAGAAACAGAGAACTGGGAATAACATGGTGCACCCCACACTTCCTCCCCAGCCCACCACCATCACTGTCCTCCCCATCAACCTGAGGCCATCTCACCTCCCTCATACCTGACACCCCGTCACTCTCTGGTAGACAAGGGCAGCAAAAGCATGGGAACACTACTACCTGTAAGTTGCCCTCCAAGCCACACTGACTTGGAAATATATTGCCATTCATTCACCATCACTGGTTCAAAATCCTGGAACTCCCTCCCTAACAGCATTGGTAATTGGTTTATTATTGTCACATGTACTGAGATGTAGTGAAAAACATTGTTTACATGCCATCCATACAGATGATTTCAAAACATAAGTACATCAATGTAGTACAAGGGAAAAGCAATAACAATATAGAATATAGTTTTACATTTACAGTTACAGAGAAAGTGCAGTGCAGGTAAACAATAAGGTGCAAGGGCCATGACGGGGTAGATTGTGAGGTCAAGAGTTCATCTTTATCGTTCAAGAGTCTTACTACAGTGGGATAAAAGCTGTCCTTGAGCCTGGTGGTGCGTGTTTTCAAGCTTTTGTATCTTCTGCCCAATGGAAAGGGAGAGAAGAGAGAATGTCCGAGGTGGAAGGGGTCTTTGATAATGTTGGCTGTTGTTCTGAAGCAGCGAGAAGTGTAAACAGAGTCTATGGACGGGAACTGTTTTTCATGACGGACTTGACTGTGACCACAACTCTCTGCACCTCAAGGACTGCAGTGGTTCAAGAAGGCAGCTCAGCACTGCCTTTTCAAGGGCAACTAGGAGTGGGCAATTAAATGCTGGCTCAGCCACGGAAGTCTACATCGCTTGAATAATATATTAAAAAAACTGTGAACTCTCCCTGCCTTCCAAACTGTTCAGTGCAGTGAGCATTTCCACAAGACAGGCCTATCCATCAGACTGCCTTTATGCAGGAAATCTGCAGAATCATTTTAAAGGACATTTTGCCTAGAAACCAGACGTATGTGTTACATGATCCAGTTTCAATGAAAGATCAAGCAAAATTGCAAAACAGGACTTTATGCAAGTTGTACGAAGTCTGTAATTTTTGCTGCAGGTCCTCCATGTTTCTGATGCGCTAATGAATGGAGGAGGGATGATGTGTGTATGTCCAGTCTCCGTTCCGTAATTTTCACTCGAGTGTGGCTGCCCCATTTATGGGAGACTCAGACTTTCACAACACACACGAGGATTGTTTCAGTGAGGGACAGTTGGAGCTGCTGGAAATCGACTTGGATTGGGCCACTTTATGTTTGAAACCTGCTTGGCTCTCCTAAGGTTATCCACCACTCCCAAACTCCTAGAGCAGCCTCCATCCCATAACCCTTGCCCAACCATCAGTCTGCTGAACCAACAGTCCCACCCATCCACCTATCAATCTGTCTACCTGCCTGAGCCACCCTGGGACCATTGGCCCCTCAACCTCTGATCGTAACTTACAGCCATCGATCCTGCTTTCTGAATACCCATCCTACTCCCACCCCCAAATGCCAACTCCTTACCTCCATCCTCTGGTCCTCTCTCCCCATGATTCAGGCTGCTGATCATCTCATCACCTCCATTACCAAATGATAGACCTTGAGGCCCTTACTGATCCTACCCTCAATCCCAGGCCCCTATACTCCATGACCGTCTGGCTCCGGATTTTCCAATGGAGAACAGTGGAGAAAGGTTGAGTGTACAAGGTCTGGTCAGTGGCCTGCAGTTCCTTGGATCTGTGGGCAAATGAATTTCCGAGCAAACTTCTGTTGGCTCAACACAAACTGAATTCTGAATACATCTTTACAAGCACTGATCAACTTCCAGGCAGTTCCTGCCCACAACTCCACCCCCACCACCCACTTCTACTCACATTCCAAACATGCCTCTTGTAAGTATCAGGGCCAAGCAATTTTATTTTTAAAAAAATCTTCCTAAGTTTTGTAGATTCGATATGTATTATAGAACGGTGGCAGTTCTTTGTTGATACCCTGTGTGACTTTTGGGCCGTTAAATCCCAAACTCCTTTCATTGTATTCAATAACATACATTAGTCAAACCTCACAGGGGTAGTCCTGTGATATTTCTCTGTGAAAGCCATCTTTCTCTTCTCTGAGACTGATGGTCAATATAGTGGTGAGTAGGTTTGTGCTTCAATTTACTATTGCATCAGCCAGCACTAGAGTCGAGACAGTCCAAGCTCATTCCAAGTAGTTGAGTGGAAGGGAGGGTAGGAGGTTTGGGGTAACATCAAGTTGATGGGGAGAAGAGTAACCACAAGGGATGGAGTTGGGTGGGGAAGAAGTGATAGTGGTACATCTTGTCACCACTTAGCAGATGGAAATCTCCTGATAAGTGTGAGGTGATGCACTTCGGAAGGAGTAATGAGGGTAGGACCTACACAATGAGTTGGAGGGCCTAGGGGACTACTAAGGAATGGAGGGATCTCAGTATACAAGTCCAAGGCTTCCTGAAGGTGACAGCGCAATAGATAAGGTGGTGAAGAAAGTATATAAAATATTTGCCTTCATTAACCAGGGCATAGAATATAAGAACAGGGAGGTTATTGTACAACTTAATAAAACATTGGTTTGGCCACAGATGGAGTACTGTGTACAGTTCTGGTTGCCTCACAATAATTGCACTGGAGAGGGTACAGAGGAGATTCACCAGGATGTTGCCTGGGATGGAGCAGTTCATTTATGAGGTGAGACTGGATAGACTGGGTTTGGTTTCCTTGGCTAAGGAGGGATTTTATAGAGGTATATAAAATTATGAGGGGCATCGATGGGGTGGATGAAAAACTACTCCATCTTTTCCCAATAGCAGAGGATTCTAAGACCAGAAGGCATAAGTTTAAAAGTTGATAGGAATCTGGAACTCACTGCATGAGGGGGTGGTGGAGGCAGGTACCCTCACAAAACTTAACAAGTTTCTGAACAAGGACTTGAATAACTAAGGCATAGAAGGTTACATACCAAGTGCTGGTAAACGGAATCAATACAGAGAGGAACTTGATAGATGGCACCTATGTGATGGGCTGAAGGGCTTATTTCTGTGCTATATGTCTCTCTGACTCAAAAATATAAAATTCAGGGCATATTCAGGAGGTCAGGCAGTGTCTATGGAGGGAGAAACATAGTTGATGACCTTTCATCAGAAAACTGATGACAGATGAAATATTATCGACCTGAAACATTTACTCTGTTTCTCATTTCCTGCAGGATTTGTACAGCCAAGGAGACTTTGGGTTACATTTTCTATTTCAGTTATAAGTTGTTGGAAACTCAATGTACCAAAATCTTTAGCCTTTTTTTTTCTACACTGACATTGGCATCAGCCTAGCTAAGAGGATAGGTAGGAGATGCAAGAGAATAAAATGGTAACAAGAGATCTTGAGCACCGAGAGCAGTGGAAAGGGAACAGTCGTCTCCAGATAGTTGAAGTGGAGGATTAAATCGTTAAAAATGTTTAAAGATTGAAAGACTGGGATGTATAATTGATCACTCGTGCAGTGCCCTAGAAGAGGTTATGTAAAATGTATGTTTCCTCCTGTGTGCCAAAGTGAGGTTGGATGGGGATTATGTAGCAGCATTCCTTGAACCCAGTGCAAATAAAGAGGGGAAGACTTGCTTTTAAATAAACTGAAATTTGCAACATGTATACCGAGCCTTCTATCTACCACTGTGATAAGCAAAGTGCACTAGGCAGAATAAATGCTAGCTGTTGGTTCACTGATGGATTCAAACCACCACCGTGCCCAACAGCTCGTGGGAACCAATGAGAAGACATCTAGGATACCCTGTTTGGGGGTGAAGGGAGTTTGAGAGACGTGCAACCAGAGTGCCAATAAAACTTGGGTTTCACTCAGCTGGATTTGCAACCAAAACCAGAAACTGAAAAAGTCAATGCACCAATTGCCTTTCACTGTGCCCCAGGACCAAATTCAATTCACAGCAGGGAAATAGCTTTAGACATCTGATTGTCATTCTCTCACGTGATTTTTGCCTCTGGTCTTTACCTTTTGGATCTTCTTTTGACCAATTTCTGTATTGTTTTCGAAGCCCAGTCCTTCCCTGTTCTGGGTTTGCAGACACATATTTTCAGCAGCAGTCAATGCAGAGGAAGAGTGTAAACATTGACTGACTTTGTCACCATGTAGCATATGGATGCTGAAACCAATTGCTCCAGTCCTGACTTATCCTGATCAGGACTGGTTAATTAGATCAACAGAAACCTGCAGCCAGACAAGGGAAGGTTCCTGGTTTTTTACAGATAAGCCATTGGTTATATTTACACATGGAGCCATTAAGGCAGTGATCAGTTACTGAATGAGGGTTTTTGGAGGGGAACAATTTTTGAGTTCCACTGGATTTTCTTTCCTTCTCATAGCTTTGTTCCAATTCTTTAAGAAACAGTTACGGACTTTTCCAAGTAGGCAGCTTGGAAGTCGTACCTTCTGATGGAACTTGTCAAGAGACTGCTCAATAACCTAACCTATTTGCAGGAAGGTACAGCATCAAGATGCATACTTTAAAAATCATAAAGTAGGACAAAAGTAGTGATTAAACTCAAGTGTAGAGTTCTAGCAATAAAACAATTTCAAACTATTTTTTCCCCAGTGAAACAAACTGTACTTGTGTTAATAATAGTCTCCAGGTGTCAGCTAGGTATTCAATGTTCCACTTTACCAGATAACTCGATTAAAATAAAAGTTTAATAATTCAAATTGTAAGTCTTTGATGAATTGTCAAGTATGTTGTAATAACTTAAGGGTACTTCAGAAATAGCTACTTTTCTTCTGGTCTTTGGGCAAATGAATATTCTTGTGGTAACAAATGAATGGCAGAACCAAAGCCTGATTAGAACCCTGTTGTGATTTTGGTGTGTTAAAAGTGAAGCTTCAAATAAACTGTGGTTTAAAGAGCTACTAATTTAAATAAGCAGACCCTTTTAAGTCAAACCCAGCAGTAATTTACTTTTCATATTAAAAGAGGAGCAGGATTCTTTCAAACCACAGCTTTCATTCAGCATGATTAGTGGAATTTTCAATGTCTGCAAGATCTTATTTAGTTACATTGCTACAGTGTCAGGTGGTACTTGCAGCTGTTACCCAGCTGTTGCTAAGAGCAAACATGTATACTGTTTGATTCCTGTATGGTGGTGATAACCACAGTACCTGGTTTTAAATCAGGTGGCGCCTGGTTAGAATTTTGTTACTTGGATAGTAATGACTGATGGTTGAAGTGCCAATCCACAGCGCTCACTGTGTATCCAGTTTTAATCATTTTAACGAGCAAAACCTCTTTTGTTCTTTTAGTGTACAGTGGATACAGATACAGGCAACTTAATTACTATTCAGTAAAAATTATGGTCATATATTGTGTAAAATGCAAAAAAACTGTAGGTACAGGAAATTTAAAACAAAAATGAAAACAGCTGGAGATTTGCAACATGTGACTGCAACAGGAGTTTTACAGAGGCTGTCTGCTTGAGGTGACCTGGGCTCATTTCCTTTTCCTGGTGTAGAGAATGAGCCCGGGGATATCCCAGAACAGTGGGATTCCCAGTGGTGCAAGGGGTCATTGACTTCACCCACGGTGTTTTCAGAGCTTGACACCAAAAGCCTGAGGTGTGCAGGAACCAAAGGAGTTCTCACTCCCTGGATGTCCAGCTCATCCGTGACCACGGTTAAATAAAAGTGACAGCGAATGACTGATATCCATAAAGGAGCTATGACTCACTTATAACATGACAGTCTGCTGTTGCTACCATTTTCCAACCACTGTGTTCAACTTAGGGGTGGCTGTCTGGGGCAAGTGTAGAAAGGGATTGACTTTTCTTAATGCCAAGTAGTCAGGGAGAGGTTGAAAGTGTTACACTTCCTGTGAAGACAAGCCTAAGTCAAACAACTCTTCAGATAATGAACCGACTCATGCAGCAAGACCTTGATAATGATAAAGCATGAGATGATAATTGACAAGTGGCAAGTACCTACTAATAACAATGCCTTATCCAATAACGATATCCCCCTCTTTCAAACTGTGCCTCTCCCCTTCCTGATGAAGTTTACTAACTTGTTTATTATGGGTCAAGTAGTGCTGGCTGTGGCTATTTGTTCTGAATTCACTTGATCCTGGGTAAGTCCTGGACTTACCTGGACCCACTATGTCTGAAAGGTGCTGAGTAACAGATGTTGATGTTGGATGCCAAGTCGAGGCAAATGGTGGAGCCCTGTCCTTCCAGGATCTAAGAATATAAAAGTGAAGCCAGTGTAGGCCATGTGGCTCTTTGAGCCTGCTCTATCATTCAATAAGATCACAGCTGATCCTCCAGCTCACTCACATTCACCTAATCCCCATTTTCCTTGGTTCCTTGAGATACCAAAAATATATTGGTGCAAGCTCCAAATCTACTCAGTAACTGAGCATCCATGGCTCTCCAGGGTACAAGATTCATAACCTACTGCCTCAATGACTGACTGCATATCCTCTAATTATCCCCATGAGTTCTGGGCTCTCCAACCATAGGAAACAGCCTCATGCACCCTCTCAATATTCCTTAGCTTCTTACATGTTTCAGTGAAATCACCTCTTATTTTTCTAAACTCCAACTATGGGCTCATAGTAATCAGTCTCTCCTCATAGGACAACGCCTCAACCAGAAATCAAGGTCAAAAATCTATGGTGCAACTCCTCCTTGAGTACAGAGACCATCACTGCACAAGACCTTCTGGATGTGCTCTCACTTAAGTCTCTCACAGAAGTAGACACCCTGTGCAGTGGAGACCAATGTACCATTTGGCACCTGAATTGCTTAATCTACATAAATGTAAACTTTCTGTTTTTGAGCACACCCAGATCCCTTGCTTTCACATTTTTGATGGAAGCAAAGCACAAAGAAACAGAGGAAATGCCCTTGAGTCTTTTCTGTAATTCAGTTGGATTATGTCTGATCTGTATCTTAAGTCTGACCATTTGCCTTGGTTCCTCAATGCTTCACATCCTTGCCATCAAAAATCTGTCAGTTTCAGATTTGAAATGTTTAACCTCAACAGCTTTCTAAGAAAGAGTTCCAGATTTCCACAGTTTATAGCATGAAGAAATGCTTTCTGATATCATTGCTTCATGTCTGAGCACTAATTTTAACATTATGGTTCTAAACTCGCATATCTGAGGAAATTGTTCCGTTCTATATACCTTTATCAACTCTTTTATTCATCTTCAACACCTTAATCAGAGTCTTCTTCCAAAAATAAGTGCTCTTTGTTTTTGTACTGTAGTCAACAGTGACATTTTTCAAACATGTTAACATTTACAACAGCCACCATTTATAGCACCGTGCTCAAGCTAACACAATTTGCTTGCTATACACAAAGGCCAGTATTAGATGTGATAGAGATGGTGTTTGAGTCACGAATAATATTTACAATGTCAAGTGAATCTTTACATTTGACTTTGTGACTCTAGTCATGATTAATGTGCAACTGGTTGTAACTTCCCCATTTTCAACGTAGAATTTTAATACAGTAAACTACTCCTTCTCATCCTTCTTGCTCTGATTGTAGTCTTCGATGTGGTGGACCACACAATCCTCTTCCAAAGCCTCACCCTCATCCTCCAGATGGGTGGGATGTCACTTGCCTGGTTCCATTCCTACGATTTGAAACTCAACCAGATAATTACCTTCCAATGCACCTCTTCTCACTCTTGCACCATTACCTCTGGATTCCTCCCCCCCAACCCCCCCCCCCCCGCCCCACCCCCGGGATTTATCTTTGGTTCCACACCCTTCCCCACCCCTCCATTCCTCATCAACATTCTTCAGCTTGGTGACATTTACTCCAATTACATCATAACTCATAACCATCATAACTCATAAACAAAGTGCCCCTCACACCTTTGACTTTTCCCATGCATAAACACATCCTGAAGCTCACAGCAGCTCCACAATATAGGACTCCTAGCATCGCCCAGTTATTAATCATTCCCTGCAATCAGGGATACCCAGTGATCAACAGTCCGCACCCACCATAACTGACATGATTGCTGTTTTCCTATGATGACAAATACAGCTGTCCATGCCTCAGGATCACTGAATTTCCTGCATCAACAACCTTCTGATATCAATGACTCATTCCCAATGATTAAATCCAACCTCACCCAACCCCCTCTCATTCACAGAGTTACTACAGGATCAACAACCCACACCCACAATTACTAATTCTCATTTTAGGCCCTGATTCAATCCAAACCCCAGTTATCATTCTCCCAATCCAAACCCCAGTTATTGTTCTCCCAATCCAAACCTCGGTTATCGTTCTCCCAATCCAAACCCCAGTTATCGTTCTCCCAATCCAAACCTCGGTTATCGTTCTCCCAATCCAAACCTCGGTTATCGTTCTCCCAATCTAAACCCCAGTTATTGTTCTCCCAATCCAAACCTCGGTTATCGTTCTCCCAATCCAAACCCCGGTTATTGTTCTACCAATCCAAACCCCAGTTATTGTTATCCCAATCCAAACCCCGGTTATTGTTCTACCAATCCAAACCCCGGTTATCATTCCCTAACCTTATAAGGCACTCTGTACTCACACCATCCTGTCCTCTCTGTCTTCACCCAGCAGCTCAGGTCCCTGTTGCTGGACTCTGGCCCTTTGAGCAGTTTTTTCAAGTGCCATGGGAATCTAACCTGTCAATGAGGCTGACTTGCAGGCAGCGATTCTATGAATACCTGGATTTTTAACTTCATTTACTCATTTGGCTACTGGACTTAATTTAGTACCATAATTCATAGGTAGAATTGTGGATGGTCTGCATTTCATACTTTACATAGTTGTCTTAACATTAATCTCATTACCAATATGTGTAGCTCCACAAATGTAAAACTGATTGGCCTTCTGCAGTGCAGCAACAGAGCTCACCACTGACCTCAAAGAAACCTATCCACTAAGACTTAATGGCGAGGACTCCTCTCCTCTGATCTCCTTTGCTGTCAATGGGATCTCTAGTGATCAGCACCAATGATGTCATCAAGCTGTTCAAGCAGCCAATCATACCAAAGAGTACTCACAGGAAGGAAATAGCACACTTTCAATTGACATTTTAGTCATTATATGGCATGATAAATGAAGATCAGAAGTTTGTATTTTGAAATACTCATCTGAAAGAACTTCAATAGACATATGTAAAATAAATTTTGAGCAGGTAGGTTGCGAAATAGTTTAGGGCACCAATTGGGGATATATCTTACTGAATGTGAATAAGTAGGGCATTCCTTTAAAAAGGTTGGGAGCTATTCTAGTAGGTTGATTGCTGGCAGGTTGAGTGATGTCATGAGCAATTCTAACTGTTCTTGTGTAAAACAAATGTAGCACTTAGGGCACAATGAGCTGCAACTCTGAAGCTGGAGTTAACGCAGATGGATACAGGTTCTCCCCAGGTTACGGCAGGGCTCTGTTCCTGTGAACAATTTGTAAGTCAGAAATTTGGCCAGGAACCGAGTTCCCACACAGCAGAAGATGCCTGCAGCCTTGCAGCAGCCAGCAAATCCATCCCACCGGTCTCCCAAATGTTCATTTGTATGTAAGGGTTGTACATAACTTGGGTGTTTGTAAACTGGGGTGAACCTGTACTCACTTTAAACATCAGCATCTGCTGTTTTAAGTGGTGAAGATTGAAAGGAAGACTTGCATTTAAAAAATGCCTTAGAATCAGAGTCAGAATCAAGTTTATTGTCACTGACTAATATGTGTGAAATTTGTTGTCTTGCTGCAGCAGTACACTGCAAAGACATAAAATTACTGTAAATTACAAAATAAGTAAATAGTGCAAAACAAAAGAAATAAAAATGTAGTGTTCGTGGGTTCATGGACCGTTCAAAAATCTGATGGTGGAGGGGAAGAAGCTGTTCCTAAATCATTGAGTGTGGGTCTTCAGGCTCCTGTATCTCCTCCCCGAAGTTAGTAACGAGAAGAGGGCACTCTTCATTGAGGCAGCTCACCCTGCTCTTCTTGAGCACCGGAATGATTGCTGCCCTGTTGAAGCCGGAGGGAACCTCAGACTGCAGCAGTGAGAGGTTGAAGATGTCCCTGAACACTCCGGCCAGTTGGTCAACACAGGTTTTCAGTACCCAGCCAGGTACACCATTGAGGCCTGACGCCTTGTGAGGGTTCACCCTCTTGAAGGATGTTCTGACATCGGCCTCTGAGACAGAGGTCACAGGGTCACCGGATGCTGTGAGGACCCTGCAGCCCTGCTCTACGGCCAGTGAATTATTGTAGAACTGTAGTTCCTATTGTTCACAGCTAGCACCCACAATGTGATAATGACCAGATAATCAGTTTTTGGGATGTTAATTGACAGATAAATATTGGTTTAGACAGAGGGATGATTACCTTGCATTCTTTAAAATCATGCCATGGGAGCTTTCTCATCCACGCAAGAGGATAGGATTTGATGCTGCTCAACACGCTGAATTCTGCTGGAGCTTTGTTGCTCCAGGTCTCAACATCTGCAGTGACTTGTGTCTCCAGGATCAGACTTCTGTTTGAAAAAACAGCGATTACAAAATAACACTCTGGAATGGGATTTGAACCCACAGACTTCTGTCTCGGAGGTGAAAGTACTCACAGCTGGGACTTCTGACTGCAGTAATGCCCCTATATGTGGTGCTGTTGAGTGCTGGTCAGTATCCATAAGCATGTAGGCTGTCCTGTGTTACACAGAAATTCAGAATGCAAACATACTGACCTGGCTTCTAAAACACTTCAGTGGGAATCCTTTACCTGGAAACAACATATGGGAGCCATATTCTTGTGGTTTTATAGTGTCATTGGCTCCTGATGATATTTGCTGCTGTTCAACAGTGGGACAGGTGGACATCTGCAGTCACCTGAACGCTTGTAATATAAGGAACACTTTTATCTCAATATGGAGGTATAAATGAAAAAAAATGTACCAGTTAGTTCCTTGTTACTGAAACTATTTTACTTTGGAACTGAAGTAGTCCTTGTTTAGTAGTGGGAATCATCGCTCTGGAGGTTTTAAGATGGTGGCCATTACTTTCTCCCAGTGTCTACTGCCGGATGTCTAATGAGGCAGAATGGAGCTCAACTGTAATGCCTTCCATAGTCAAATAGCTTTCTGATGTTCATTCAATTATGACAAATTGCACTTATATACAGCTTATAACTTATCCCAACTGTTTTGAAAGGATGTGAGGAAACTAGCCACAGAACCAGGGAGAGATTAGGACAGATAGAGTCACAGAGCATTACAGCAGGGATACAGGCCCTTCAGCCCAACCAGTCCATGCCGACCATGGTGCCCACCTAACTTATCCCAAATTCCTGTATCTGGTCCATATCCCTCTAAACCCCACCCCTCCATGTACCGATCCAAGTGCTTCTTAAATTATACTATTGTACCTGTCTCAATCACTTCCTCTGGCAGGCCATTCCAAGATGAACTAAAGTTTGGGAAAATGGCATGGATGGCCTTAAGTGGGAACATGCATTTATAAATTATCACCAATTAGGTGAAGTGCAGGGTACTCCTGACCATTACTGAAGCATATTGTGCTCTGTGTCATTATATTCAGGGAGTCAATGAGAAATAGGTTTCAGAATCTGATGATACCAGGGTCTAATGTGGGAACAAAAACCGGTGCCTTTCCAGAAGTCTGATTATTGGCAGGTTGAATGAATCAGTGAATAAGGATAGCTGATTCTGCCTAAAACAAATAGAGTACTTGGGACAATTTTTCTGCTCCATTTATTCACATTTTGAATTTATTGCACTCCTCCCACGAAGGATCAACTCCAACATTGCCAACACACCTGCTGACGGGGTGGAGCTGTTGTGGTTCAGCAAACTGATCTCTCGTGTGCAGAGGCTGGATGCCAGTTCTCCAGTACCCCCTCATGCTTCCCTCTGGACCACAATCCCACCACAAAACGTCAGGCTTCCCAGCCATCGTTGGCCTTATTTCTTCTGCAGATCTTCCTGAGATGTAGTTAGCTATTGGCAATGCCGGAATTTATTGGTCTATCCCTAATGTCCCCTGAATAGAAGAGGCCAGGAAGAACCTCCATCTTCATAGTCCCCCAATATGTGCCTGCTCCTATGTCCTCCCTGAGATCCACAAGCAGGACTGTTCCGGTGGACCCATGATTCAGCCTGTTCTTGTTCCACAGAACTAATTTCTTTGTACCCTGACTATATTCTTTCTCCCTGCATCCAACCTGTACTTACTTCCAGAGGTGACACCTCTGACACCATCCATCACTTCAACAGTTTTTATTTTCCGTGCCCCATTTTCACTACGGATATCCAATCTATCTGTACCGTCATCCCACACCAAAATAACCTCTTTCAGTTCTTGAGCCTAGTCTTGGCACTGCCACCCTCCTTCCCTTGGCTGAACTTCTTCTCATATTGAACAATTTCTCCTTCATTCACTTCATCCAAATTATAAGTGCAGCAATGAGAACCCATTTGGGTCCAAGCTATGCCTTTCTCTCAACAGAATACACGTAGCAGTCTTTGTTTTAGATTCATAGATTATACAGCATGGAAACAGGCTCATCGGCCATATTTGTCCATACTGAGATGTCTATCCAAGCTAGTCCCATTTGCCTGCATTTTAGTTCTACTCAGGTCTCCTCACTCACTTCTTTTTCCTGTATATCAATGACTTTATTGTTACTGCTTCCAACTCTTATACAGAGCTTAAAAGTTTCATCACCTTTGTACATTCTCCCCGTGTCTGCGTGGGTTTCCTCTGGGTGCTCCGGTTTCCTCCCACGTTCCAAAGACGTACAGGTTAGGAAGTTGTGGGCACGCTATGTTGGCGCCGGAAGCATGGCGACACTTGCAGGCTGTCCCCAGAACACTCCGCAAAAAGATGTGTTTCACTGTGTGTTTCAATGTACATGTGACTAATAAAAGGTATCTTATCAATTTCCTCCCAGCTCTTACTTTCACCTGGTCCATTTCTGACTCCTTTTCCTATTCTCAATTTCTCCAGTTTCATTCAAAGGGCTAGATTAGGCAGCCACTCTCTATGACAACCCACAGGTACCTGAACTGCACCTCCTCCCAGCCTGCTTCCTAAAAGACTCCATTACATTCTCCCAGTTTCTCTGCCTCCATTGCATGTGTTCTGATGTTGCCATCTTCCACCCAGTGCTTCTGGGATGTCTTCCTTTTCCATCAACCATGGTTTCCTCTCCACCACAGTTGACAGGTCTCAGTTTCATTCCTGTGTTTCTGCTCTCACCCTACACAGAGCAAGGTCCCCGTTTTCCACTCCACCCCACCAAGCTCCAGAGACTATCGGTCATCTTTTGTATTCTCCAAACTCCCCTCCATCACCAGACATATCTTCTCCTTCCTTCCCCCTTCAGCATTGTGAAAGTATTGTACCCTCCCAGTCCCCTGCTTCATTATTCTGTCTCCATCAACACTCTCCTTCCACTGGCACCTTCTCCTGGAGGTGTAGTGCCTGCCCTTTGACTGCTTCCCTTTCCGCCATGCCATGATCCAAACACACTTTTCAGATGAAGTAGTGAATTACCTGCTCTACATAAAATTTAGTGTACTTCTCCCAGTGTGGTCTCCTCTATACTGGGGAAATTAAATAAAGATTAGGTCACCATTTTGCAGAACACCTCATTCAGTCTACAAGGTGATCCAGAGCTTCCTGCTTCCTGGCACTTTAATTTTCTATCCCAGTCTTACTCTGTTCTCTGCCTTTGGCCTCTTAACACTGCGCCAGTAAAGCTCAACGTAAACCCGAGCAAAACCTTATCTACTGACTTGGCACAATGCAACCCTCAGGTCTTAACAATGAGTTAACAATTTCAGATGATGAACCTTTCCTACCCTGCATCTTACACTTCTAGCATTCTATTTTCTCTCGTCTTTTGGATAATTTCAAATTTCATTTGTCTCCTCCTATTTACCCCTACCCTCGCACAATCCTTGTTACTATTTACTAATTCTTATTTCAGCCAGAACCACCACCACTTGTGACATTCAGCACAGTGATGCAGAAGTCAGTGCTACCGTCTCATGGCTCCAGTGACCCAGGTTTGATTCTGACCTCCACTGTTTTCTGTGCGGAGTTTGCAAATTCTCCCTGTGACAGCTTGGGTTTTTCCAGGTGCTCTGATTTCCTCTCACATCCCACTGATGACTATAAATTATCCGCAGTGTCGGTAGGTGGCAGGAGAATCAGGGGGTTAGTTGATGAGTATATGAGAAAGAACAGTTAGTGGGGAGATAGGTGGAGTGGGACTGATGTGTTTGCTCTGAGAGCTAGTATAGATGTGATAGGCTAAATGGCCTTCTGCATTGTAAGGAAATATGAAGATCGATTTCTCTCGGTCTCCATCCTGTCATAGACCTTCCCTTTTATTCTTTCCTCTCCTCCCCTTTACCCTGCAATTTTTACCTCTAATTTTTCCCACTTCTGTTTGACCTGAGTGAGAGTGTAAGTCCACATGGTATGATTTCTGGTGTATTGTTTCAGCTGCTTCTGTTAGTTGAGGGTTGTTCGCCAAATTTAGAGAACATGCTCTTCCTTTCTGTTTGTACCAGAATTGGCCATTTCTCCCTGCTGTCATTTTGGCTCAGTTTTTCTTTTTTGTTTGATTTCTTTTTGTATAGCCTGGTCTGCTGAGCATGTCTGATAGCTTTAACATATGCCCTTAAACCACAGTTAGGGAAAAGAGGTGTACAACATAGGATAGAATACAATGCTGATGAAGGTCCAACGTAGTGATTGAGCAAATCCATTAGTGATGGTACCAAAGCAGACAACAAGGTAAGCTAAGGGGAAGAGAGATGACACAGGGACATTGAGATAATGTGGAGAATACAGGTTCACTCTGAACATAACTGGTAATGATCAGCAACATACACTACCCAACTTGCATCGTGCAGCTGGTGGGTTCTTGATATTTTAGTAATCTGGACCTGCCTCATGTTTATGTGCAGCTAATTGTGGATTCAGGGAGTCAGAACTGTCTGACTGTTGTATATTTATTTCAAGTTATCTACAGGGGAAAGTCAGCCCCAAAGATCTCTCACCCTCTATCAGAGAAAAAGATGCAGGTGACACTGAGAAGGCTCTGCAACCCAAATGACATCTTCAGTGCCACAGGTGATGAACATGAGCACTTGAAGGCTCGGAGAGAAGTACCTGGCAGATTGTAACGCTATGACGTACAGTTGGAACAGAACAAAAAAATGTGTTTATGCAGCTTGAAGTTGTTTACCTGGGTTTCAAAAATAACTAGAATGAGCAGTCATTTGTCCAGGAGAAGGTGGCAATGGTTTTGGATGCGGGAGAGGTGATTACTGTTACTGAGCTTTGTTTTTTTCTGGAATGCTTCGGTACTAAACAAAATTTTTGCTGGGCTTGGTAACGACACTGAATCCCCTTCACAAGAGCAATCAAGGTCATATAAGTTATATAGAACAAGATTGCCAGGGCCACCTGTGCAGATTTTCCTCTGTGGAATGTATAGGTGTTTACCATGTCAGGGTAGAGTGAATCAGAGATGGAAATGAGTGATAAGGTCAGACCATTCTGGAGAATGAGCTGCCGGCGTATGAGGGCTGTCTGAAGGGAGCCACAGATTAGTAGTTCCAAAGGAATTAAAGGCACGCACCCCAAAGGAGATCCACGCTTACCATGTGGGATATGTTCGTATGAAGGTAATGTGAAATGGCCTGGAATTCACCAGGATATCAAAGATCTACTGAAGTCCTGCTTGGTTTGACAGGGTTGCGGGTCACAGCAGTCTTGCTCCAGTGCAAGCTTGGAGATGGCTGGCTTGACCCTTCCATTCAGTACGGTAAAGTCTTCTTTCAGCTGGAATTGGATTATTTCCCTTTCTAGGTTGACAGCTAATCAAAGTGGTCAGGAGTATTGCTGCTGGGATCATGCAGCTTTACAGAATGAGCCATTGAAGTACTAAGGTCAATATCTGCAATGTACGGAGTCCTGGAGGATCTAGTTTCTGATAATGGTCTATAGTTTGGGTTGATGCAGATTGTCATAGAACATAGAACAGTACAGCACAGAACAGGCCCTTCGGCCCACAATGTGCCGACATAGCTAATCCCTCCTACCTATGTCAGATACCAAGTACCTACGAGGTTAAAATTGACAAAAAGCTTGCAGAGCAGCGTGAAGCCTTAGACAGCCTTCACATGTCCAAAAATTCTTCAATTGTGGTCACGTTAAAAAAAATGCAGCGGTCTGTGTGCCCACAATATTTTTCCACAAAATACACAATAATCTGTTTGTTGTCATACCAATGATGAGATAGGTTTTGGCCTAACCAACAGGGATAATTCCCCTGTTCTCCCCTGAAATACTGCCATGGGATTTTTTTTTTAAAAGCAGCCATCTGGACAATGCGGGACAATGTTATGGAGCTGGGAAGAGGTGGACTTACTGAAGGCATGGATATGTTGTCCAAAGCCCAATACCTTAACTAATATTGGCTCTTTCTAACAGCATCCAAAGTCCCCATATTATCCACCACCCCTAATGGAGACATGGCAGTTAATGGAGTCCAAATCCCATGTAGTCCTTGAGTTGATAGCTCACATTGTTTCTGATTACGTACAAGGCCATCATAGGATATTGCTCCAGGTTTTGGATTGTTTTTATGCAGAGAAATATCAGATATTGTTCGTGTCTTTTATTAATTTGAGCCTGTAACCCCTATATAAACTCTCATAGATTAATTTGAACTGTCATTCTGGATTTACCATTGGATTAAAATCACTGTTTTAGTGGTTCCTGAAATAAATGTGCATCTCAGCACAATCTTCCCAAGTGACAGCTAGGGGTGACCTAAGTGTTTTCAGGGCAGGCTTTGCTGAGCTTTTTTTTAAAAGAATTAAGGCTACCTCAAAACCACAATAATTTCCTTTCAATTTACAGCTGGATTTTCTCATTTATATGAAGAACTGAAAGGTGCCTCTGTAAAAGTGTTTTCTGCATTGAACATTTGAAAATAATTAGCTCTTATGTAAGGTTTGACTCCAGTAATGTGTGCTTTACACATTCACACCTTTGCTTTGCAAACTTTTGGTTCCTACTAGCCACAGAACCTGAAGTCTGAGGTGAAGGATGAAACACAGTGTATTTCAAACAAAAAAATAAACACTTCATAGATGCTGGCCTTGGTTCAGTAGCAGTATTCTCATCTCCTGGTCAGAAGGTTGATGGCTTCTAATCCACTCCAGGACTCGGGTACAGCAGATCTCCTTTTATCTGGAATGTTGATTTTGAATTGAATATGGAACCCTTTTCAGTGGTAGATGGCGTAAAAACAAATTAAAAACTCATGCAAAGATGAAAATATTAGGTGTAAAATGACCGAACAAAATACACATAACACTAACTCCCAGTGAAGGTAGAACCGTGAAATATCAGATTTGAAGCACAGAGTGGGCTGTTAGCAAAATTGTCATGTTTTGTGAGCACAGCATGGGAGATTAAACAGAGGAAGGTTACCTTGATATAATTTTCAGATTAGAAAATGATGGCAATGCAAGATTATTGAATCTGGAGCACAGCACAGAGACAAAAGGCAGCACGCTCCTGCTCTACACTAGAGGCAATTGATATTGCCCAGATTTTTCACCTCTCCCTCCCTCTCCCACATGCTAGGTGTGCTTGTGTGCCACCAGAACAAAGCAATGCAATATTTCCTGTCAAGAATTAATACATTTACAGTTGTACTTACAGTGATTATTTCTTATTGATTCATTATAAGCTCATTTGATTAAAGATCTTTAGTGTTTACTCCTAAGACAATAAATGAGCTGCTCAAGTTTCGGCTCTAGGAAGTTTCGGAAAGCAAAAAAGCAGAAGGGAGTTCAAGACTTATCAGAGAGTGTGTTGAGCTGCCAGTGGAACAGCCCTGCACAGCCACTGCTATGTTAACAGTTTTATCAGCAGATCAGATAGAATGTACGTCCACCTCTGAAGTTACTGGAGCCGTGAGGGGAAAGTACTCTCATTGAAGGTGCTGTGAGTGTTTAAGGAATGAATATTTCAGTTTTAACTGATAAAAGATCAAACCAAAAGCCGTTTGGAAAATCGGTTTTCCTTTCACTGATAAAACTCTGTGGTGGCAATAAATGTCAACCTAATCAAACATTCAGAATCTACATTTTCTTTTATTTTGTTTTAAGAATGCCACACATGGGTTTCAAAGTGCTTCTATAAACTACTGACCAACCCATTTGTTTGTGGCGCAATTGTGGTGTAAAAGGGCAGAAGATTAAAAGCACAGATGGAACTTGGGTGACAAACAAAAGTTTTCATGATCACATGAAAGAAAAAAACTTATCAAAGAAATAATTAAGGTAAAGCATCAACTAGTCTGTAATTATTATTATTACCAAATTTGACTTAGTTGCACTTTTATAGGGACAGAAAATTGATGAATCTCTTGTGTTTTTGTTCAATAACCAAAAACACTGAACACTAATAAAATTGAAAAAATACACCTGAAGGGAACCAAAAATAAAACTTAAAAATTCAAGCCCTGTGAATGTTTAAGTGGGACTAATGTGCCTCTATTTACCCTATTGTGAAGTTTCCTTGGAGGTGGGGGGAAGGGTGTCCCTTGGGATTCCAGGGAGCTGTGTTAAATAACTAACAGCTAACTGTCGGCAAAAAAACGTTCACTCTCCTCCTCTTCTCCTCCAGCACCTCCCCTTCCCCTCATTTATAGCAGTCTTTTCTTTCACACGCTCTCAGGTTACTGGTGCTTAAAGTCTTAAAAAACTAAAGTTTTTATGTCCTTGTCCCAGCCTCCTGGTTTTAAGAGCCACCCAGCTCCAGTGATTGGATTGGGTAAGCTGTCTTGTGCTGAGTGTTTGAGGACGTGTTTCAACAGATGGTTGGGGTTAGTGTGTGTCATCACATCTGAGTGGGGGTTAGAGAAGGAAGGCTGTACAGTAGGAACTGTGTGGTCCCTGTGAGAGTGCACTGCGTGTGGAAAGCAGATCCTTTCAAGAAGATCACTTCAGCAAGGCATAAAGGAATACAATCTCTCAGGTACAGGAAAAGGCATTTTGTTTTTACAGGGAGAGTTTTTAAGTGTTTAGAATGTAACTACTATAAAACTCTTCCTCCTTTCTGTCAATTACTGCTGTTTGACTAAAATATATAAGTTCTTCCTACATGTTTGAGCATTAAAAGTAATTAAGGTTTTTTTTTGTCCTTTTTTGTCATAAAGAGACTTGTGTTTCTAACAAATCGCCGCATTCTCAGTGAGGGCAGACTTAGTTAAGCTACGGTGGGAAAGTAAGAGCTCAGGAGGTTAGGAGCCTCAGTCTTCAATCAGCCTTTACTTGTTTCCAGTGATACCACTAATGGGAATCACAAAGGCACCAATATGTGCTCCTGATGGAAGTGCAGCAAGCACAGCCTGCTTCAGTCTCTGACACTTGCTGTTTTCTATCCATTTACACACCGTCACTGGTAAATTAACAGACATTTTTTAAATGTTTATTTGAAGCATTATTTGTAACAAATAGAATTATCAGCAACAGAGTAAAACCAACTTATAACAATGCTACTTTATATATTTTAATGTTCTTGATATTTAATAAAGTTTTCTTTACTGATTATTGCATAGAAATGTTGATGTGATCTTTCCAGCTGTAAGAATGTAATGAATTATAGCAACACACAATATGTTTCCAATTACAATTACACCAGATACAGCAAATAGTTTGGGCACACTTTCTTTTCTTACTTTCTAACCCTTAGAGTATGAAAAAGGTAATTTTGGACAGATTCCAACAGTAACAAACATTTTCTCATTAAGGGTTTGAGATTGGTGTGAATATCTTTGGCTGTCTGTATTGCTTGCCTTTTCTCCATTGACCAGTTTTACAGGACATAAGTGTAGGACTAGCACAAAAATGAGTTTTGTACAGACCTTTCACCTCAGGAACATGGGTTTAGATGCAGTCTTTTTCATTGTGAATAATGCTTGCGTGCGTCTTCTGGAGCAACAAGTTTACGGGTGTTTCTGCAGGAAGTTAAGCATCTCTCTTATGTGCAGTGCCGGACAGTAAATCTGTGGAAGCTGATTGATGAAGAAGACCTAAGGAATATTAGCTGTATGCACCTGTAGATTTACAGTGCCATGCTGTAAGAGCAGCACCCATTGACTGAGACCTGTACAACAACTTTACAGAAAAGTAATAATACATAGGATTCCAGAATGAGAGAAAAAATGATAAATCATCAGTATTAATAGACAGTGTGAGAAATAATAAGAAAATGATATGGAAGAACTGCCTCTTCAATGAAAAATGCAGACATTGTCAATCCCCATGTTAAAGCTGCTTTTGTTCAGCATTTGGGCTCTCATGCACAGGTTGCTCTCAACCAACAAGTAAAATGTAAATTGCCAGGACTTGCCAGCAGAATGAAAGATCTGTGAAAAAACTCGTTTTGCTGACAGCCAGTCTTAGCATGTGCCAACGGTTTTACACTTGAGTTACAGTTGGTCACACAAGATCCACACTTCAGGAATCTGGCATGGGACTCATGCAGGTCGCATGTAATGAGAAAGCTCCTTTAAACTTCTTGAGCCTTCACTTCTATGTACCTTGGTTCTGTACAGCTGCACCAATATCCTTGCAAGAGGAGCACTGATGTTATAAGACAAATTGAATGTACCTCTATACCACTGAAGAAAAAATATCACCCTTGTGCCAACACTTTAAAAAACTATGCAATAAGGTTTTTATTGCCTTATTTATCATCCAGCTGTTCTGCCCATGACAGATCTGTGGATCCAGTTGTATATAGCTCAAATAGCTCTCCCCAAACATAAAGCAGATTTGGAAGAACAAAACCACAAATGTCCCATGGTTTAATGGACCAGTAGGCAAACTTAACATACCCATCGTTAGGTTTTATTGATAAGTTACTGCAAATGCGTACATGTCAGTTGCTTTCCTCCTGACAATACCAGTTGGGATGGCAGGGATATCATTGCGCTGAACCTTTTGGTCTGCAGTTCCATTGATCTTGTTGTGAACCTGATACTAAAAGTTAAGCAAAGCAAGGTCTTTTCAGTTTCCCAGTCTTGTGTCTTCAACATAACACTGTTTTTACTTCCAAAGTCTAAAAGTGAGCTTGAGCCAGTTTTTCAGCCCAGTGTCAGGATGCAGCAGGTTTGTGCATTGATCTGACTGGTTAGCAACCTGTAGCCACCCCTTTAAGGATAACATTCGGTATGTAAGCCTAATTTTCAAGGACGCAGCGGGTGCTTGCTTTCCATTCAGGAAATCAGGTGCTTAACATTGATTCAGTGTTTAAGAAACGGGTGCAACATCTTCAAAATTTTAAGCCCTAATGTCTCACTTAATAATGACCTACACTTTTTTTCATTTCTTGTATCCATATCACAAGCACTGCATTAAAAGCAGCTGCTAAATGTATTCAGCAGATTCGGCTATCAGCATTCTGAGGAACTAAACTGTCCAGGAATTTGATCTTGTCTTACATGTTTTTGAAAATTTGCTCAGTGTAGAACTTAGGTGACTTTCATGAGTAACATGAGTTGAAACATATAGGAGGAGTTTACTATTGTGTTTTACAGAGTAAGACCAATAATAAATGGAACTTGTTAATGTGTTGATAACTGTAGTTAAGAAATAATCAAAAGATTAGACTTGTTAGCGATTGAAGGACTCATTCAACAGTCCATGCGTCAAATCTGAGATGATGGCATGTTCTGTAAACATTGGTGTGATGCTAATGTGTGTATTTCCATTATCACCGGGTCCAGTTGCACGCACTTTGTTACAATAAGTAAAGCGAGCCATGTGTGCAGTTCACTTTATTCAAAATCTTCAATTTGTTTAATCTATTCATTTGCACTTAAAGCTCCTGCCATGAAAATTTGTTGTTTTAGTCAAACCTACTTAATTTGTAAAAGCAAATTTAGATTTCCACCATCAACTGGTCCCGACCAATGTAATGTATTTAACTGAACTTGAATTATTTCTTGAGATTACTGGAAACGCTGGGATTTGTTGTCCTTCTTCAAACGACCTGAAAAAGTGATGGTGGTCCTGCTTATGAACCATTGCAACCAGGGTGGGGAAATTTATTTCAAGTTATTACCGGTTAGGAAATTCAGGATTTTGATCTGGTAACAATGATAGTATGGTGAAAGGCGTACAAGTCAGACATCCTGGGAGTGATGGTGTTCCCATGCACTTGTTGTTGTTGACTACATGGTGGAAGTCACAGGTTTTGGAAGTGCTGCTAAAATTCAACTCTCTTCAGCGAGGCCAACAAACTAATTCAACCTCTTTTTTCTGAAAAAGGAACAAGAGCTTGTTGCAGAATGTGGAACTGATCCCATGCTGCATTTTTGGTGATCCATTTCAAACATTGAAACAATACAGCATATATCCACAAAAGGGAGGCCAGTGACTTTCCATTGAAAGTGCTGACAACTGATAATATTCCTGGAAATTTATCTTGTTATGAGCACAAAGCCAGTGACAACAACATGCAGTTCAATATTGCCTTTAATGCAAAAAGAATGTCCCAAAGTGCTTCACAACAGCTTGTGGGTGCTAAAAGGTAAGTTGAGAAATAGAGTGGTTAGGGAGCTGAGATGGTTGACAGCATGGTCTTCAGTAAGTAGGGCAAGGAGCAGGAGAATGCACAAAAGGCCAGAGGTAGATGAAGAGACGTTTAAGGAGGGGTGGAGTGGGGGTAGGCTGATGTTACAGATATGGGCAGAGTCAAGACCATAAATAGATTTAAACTACAGAATAAACATTGTAAATTTGAGGCATGGAATGAACACAAACTGATGGAAATCAGCAAGGTTGGAGGCATTAGGTACCCTGGAGTTCCACACAGGATAAGTTAAAGGACGGTGAGTTTTGGATGAGCTTAGGTCCACACAGGGTGAAAATGGACTGATTAGGAGCAAAGTAGAACAGTTATGGTTAAAGATGACAAAAGCGAAAATGAGGGTTCCAGGAGCAGTTGGTCTAAAGTAGGGTGAAAGTGCGCAATATTGTAGAGATGGAAGGGGGAAGATTTAGAAATAGAAAATGTACAGAGTCAAAGCCTCAACTAAAGATAGAGCTGGATGGCAAGGTTCAGTATGAGGCAGTAGAAAGACAAGCTGCTGGAGGAGCTCAGCGGCTTGAGCAGCAACTGCGGAGGGGGAAAGAAACTGTCGATGTTTAAGGTCAAGATCCTGCAACAGGACTGAGAGCAGAGAGGGAGGGTTGCCGGTATAAAGAGGGAGGGTGGTGGTGGTGAGATGGGGAACAGTAGTTGATAAGTGGACTAAGGAGGGGGTGAAGGATGTTGGGCACATGGAACCAAGTTGGGGGGGGGGGCGTGATGGAGGGGAGAGTCGTTAGACAAGGCAGCTGGGTGATAGTTGAAGCAGACAAAGAAAATAAAGGCAGATGGAGCCAGATGTGGGAGTGCAGGTTAAGGTGGAGGTTGATAAGTGTGCCAAGATAAGGATAGGGAGCCCTGAGAAGATTAAAGTGGCAGCAACCATAAATTATTTGTGGGGCGGGCACAGTGGCACAGCTAGTAATGCTGCAGCCTCACAGCTCCAATGACCTGGGTTCAAATCCCGACTGCCGGTACTTTTGTTTGCACGTTTTCCCTATCAACATGTAGTTTCTCCTGGATGCTCCAGATTCCTCCCACATCCTAAAGACACACAGGTTGGCAGGTTAAGTTGCCCCTGAGTGGTAGACTAGGGTGGGAATTAATAGGAATGTGGAGAGAATAAAATAGTATTAGTGGAACATTAATGCAAGTGAGTGGTTGATGTTCAGCGCAGACTCGGTTGGCCTAAAAAGCCTGTATCTGTGGATGTATGAGGCCATAACTGTAAATGATGGCTTTAATGAAACTAATGTTTACCAGGAGAAGATTTCAGCTCTTCTGATATTCTATTTGAACAAATAATCTGACACGATAGAGGAAAAGGAATATTTGAGGGTTTTGTTGCAGAGATAGGACTAATCTGTCAGCACTATTTGGAAGCTGGCCTGTGAGTAAAGCTCTTAATGACTCAGGTAGCTGAAGGAATTCAAGGATAGGTCCCAGTGGGACTCCAGCAGTAACACTGCAGAGACAGGGAGAGATGCCATTGCAGGAGAGAGTCTAGCTATGGAGACACAAGAGACTGCAGAATGCTGGAATCTGGACCAACAATCTGCTGGAAGATATTCAGCGTGGTGAAGCAGCATCTGTGGGAGGAAAGGAATTGTCGACGTTTTGGATTGAAACCCTGCATCAGGACTGAGTCTAGCTACATTTGTGTAGCTGCAGAAATAAGCAGCAATAGTAATCCCAGTAAGCTGGACAATGGAAACAAACCTTTGGATGAATATAGTTTTAATCAATCATGTTAAGGGCTGCAAGCAGTTAAGTGTAGAAGAGGAGGTGGTCATGACCAGGGCCACATTGACAGAAGATGTCATTTTTGACTTTGATTAGAAATCCATTACTGCTTCCAATAGACTGAGACAAGAAGTATGTGGGAGCAATACTTACAGAGGTGGTAAGTGGCCAATGTTCAAGGAATTTGGAGAGAAGGTGATACTTTAAGTGCCAGCTGCCATGGGTGGGACGTTATGAAGAGGAGGGAGATATGGCAGTTTATGAAGGGAAGGACAATATTTCAGAGAGAGTATGATTCATGATATCTACCAGCATGTGTGAGAAGAGAGAATATTGGGTGAAGTGTACTTAATTAGGAATGGGACAAAGTAGCACGATGTGGCTGAACTCAGAGAGGCCATGAGAAGAGAGGAGTACTGGAGCACAGGGAACCTGGGCAAAGGATGTGTTAGGAAAAGAGAAAGGGGAAGCAGCAGAGGCAGCAAATTGGAGGATTGTAATCTAAAAAAAACCCATTGGTTTCTTACAGTTATTCAGAGGGCGAGGGAACCATTTAAACAGATTCCTTTAATAGTGATAGAACTGATGGCATTATTTTCTTTTAAGGTTGTGTGCAAACAGAATGATTGTTTTCATCAGCAAAATAATCCTCAGTATAAGGGACCAAATACTATCATTATTTCTGTTAAGGTAATGGTGAGGTCTGGGGATTCAAATATCCGCTGATGTTTTAACCCTTCATTGTTCTCCTGCTTTTGTTTTTTGCTGGGCCCTGCAGTAATAACAAGGAAGTATTGGAGGACTGACTTTTTTGGAGAAACTGTTTCTTCTGGCAGAAAGACCAGTAACCAGAAGGTACAGATTTAAGATAACTGGCAAAAGACCTCAAAGGGAAATATATTATCTTCAGTTGAGGAAGGGTTTCAACTTCCAATCAAACTGACTCTTTGTACAGCTGTTTTTATATGATGCTGTTTTTAGCCTGAGCCTCAGAGTCTTGCATCTATGAATCATACTGCTAAGTCTAGCTCTGTTGTCCAGGCAACGGGCTCGTGGACCCAGTTCTTTGTGGATTTACAGGTGGACCTTTCACTTCTGTGGGTTCCAATTCATAGATTTTATATACTCTTCCCAACTTTCTTTTCCATTGAAGTTGGAGCCGAATGTTTGCTGAAGATTTTGCCACCAAGGTAAGGGAGCCATATTTGAGTCTTCTGGAATCCAAATTAAAACAACATGGCAATAACCGTATCTTCCATCGGTGAGGTATTGTGAGAGATGACATTGTGCTTGTTATATGGGTTGTGGACATTCATAGTACAGAGAGAGCTATCAGCTACATTTAGATTTAGATAGATTTACATATCTTTATTAGTCACATGTACATCAAAACACACAGTGAAATACATCTTTTGAGTAGAGTGATCTGGGGGCAGCCCGCAAGTGTCGCCACGCTTCCAGCACCAACATAGCATGCCCATAACTTCCAAACCCGTACGTTTTCAGAATGTGGGAGGAAACTGGAGCACCCAGAGGAAACCCACGCTGACATTGGGAGAACGTACAAACTCCTTACAGACAGTGGCAGGAATTGAACACGGGTCGCTGGTGCTGTAATAGCATTAGGCTAACTGCTACACGACCGTGCCTGCCCATAATACATGCAAGAATTGATCCATCTGCAGTGGCAACAAGTGCAAAAATAGAAACAATTCGAAAATATGCTGGCATCCTTCAGCATAATACACATAAAGATTTACCCCAGCACCCCACAAAATCAGACTAAATAAAAAGAAAGAGTTGCATTTTCATTTGCTTTTCATGATCACAGGATATCCCAAAGCACTTCATGCAATAAAGTATTTTTGGAGTGTTTTCACTGTGGTAGTGCAGGAAATTACATTAAATAGTATATAACTATGACTTTAACTATAGTACCATAATCTTGTATGTATATAATGCAGAATAACATATTGTTGCTGTCTTTACACAATGCTAATGTAGCCAAAGTCCAGGAAAAACTAAATCTGGAATCTGAAAATATATTTTATTCAGCTCTTCCAGGAAGCAAGTCCACAGAGAAACACTTTTGACTGCTATGTGCGAAATCACAAAAATTACTTCTTGCCATTTAACTCTAAGAGAAAAATACAAATACTTTGAGATGCTCATTTATGTTATAGAGTGATCCATTGTATCCAGTGTCAAAAACCGTCATTAAGCTCCACAAGCAGAGCCCCAGGTACCACCACCTGAGCCCACATTGCCACTCTCTGCTTCATGGGACAGATGAGGCAGTGATGCCTCAAATGATTAGATCTGAAGGGTACAAACGCCAGTGTGGCTTTGAGGGTTACAGGGGTGAAATAGCATGATGCAAAAGAAAGGCATGGGTAGTGTCAGGGATTTGGCACAAGAAAATCTAGTTCCGTATTTTTTGTTTTAACTGGAGACCTGACTGCAGTTACTGGAACCAGGAACATTTATTTGAGTAACTGATGGCAGTGGAACTCTTGAGGCTTAGTTATTTATATTGAAGTATCCAAATTAGCAGCATGCACCAATGATATTCCAGAGCAGTCAATCTAAAAATTGCATGTTCTAGGGAAGAAGCTAGGATCTAGATACCACATGGAATTCTGGCACACAGGAGAATCCATGTCAGATTAATTGAAGTTAATTGAGTAATCATTAGAAGTTTCATAAAAAATGACACTTCTTTATAAAGTAGCATTAAGTTTGAGACTTGTCTGTACTTTTTCAGCTATATTTGTTAAATCAGTAACCCAGAATACTCAGGAGAATACACAAACCACAAAGGGATCTCTTGCAAAATGTTGGCAGAAGTATTTTCAAGAGCTGACAACTGGCTCTGGAGCAGTGATATGGTGAGCAGTATTCCACAGTTAGCCAACAGAGGCCATAGCTGGTGTGATCTGGACAAAGCAAGTTCTGCCAGTTTCCTCCACCCCTCCCCTTCTGATGGAATGAATGCCTTGTTAACGACAAAACTTAACTATTAAGCACTCTTCCTGTGAAGTAAGTAAACCTGTTATTTTGATCTTGATTTTTTTAGTTCATATTCTAGGAGGCTAGCTTTTGCTTATTATCCTGCTAAATCTGGAATGTATTTTAAGCATTTGAATATCCAATACATTTTTTTTTGTTGACCTAGAAATTTGCTGTGAAGATTTAAAAAAAACACAATCACTAGTATGGATATTGATTTCGCAGAATCTGAAATAAAATGTTATACTTTAAAGAGTAAACTTTTGCTTATGTAGCATCTTGACAAATTATCAGTAGTACCACCACCCATCCAAACCATTTCAAATGCAGTGAATCGGTTTACAGATGTCAGCGGTGTAGTGTGCACAGGTTACTCACAATACTAAAAGCCATGGGTAGAGGGGCAGAGCTAGTTTACTTAAGAACATAAGAAACAGGGGTAGGAGTAGGCCAATCAGCCCTTCTATTCTGCTCTGCTATTCAATAAAATGATGGTTAATGTGATCTTGGTCTCAACACTACCATCCTGGGCGTTCCCCATTCCCACTGACTCTCTTGTAGTTTAAGTCTCTGTCCATCTCTGTTTTGAATATTTTCAATGACTCCACCTCCACAGCTCTCTGGGGTGGAAAATTCCAGACTTTTATGACCCCCTGCAGAAGAAATTTCTCCCAATCTTCATCTTAAACAAGCATCCCCCTATTCTGAAATTATGCCACATAGTCCTAAATGCTCTCACTAGGAAAAAGTTCCTCTTAGCATCCATCCTGTCAATCGTCCTCAGAATTACCTCTTTTTCTTCCATACGCCAATGAATATAGGCCCCAAGCTTTTCAACCTTTCTTCATACATCAACCCCTGCAATCCAGGAATCAATGTAATGAGCCCAGGGACCTAAACTGCCCTTCCAGGTGAGACAAAGATTCACATTCATCTCCTCCAACTTTGTCTGTGAATTCGGTGCTCTCAATGTCACCTCCTCTACACCGGCGAGAACAAATGCAGACCAGGTGACTGATTCGCAGAGCACCTGCACTCTGTCTACAATAGCCACCTGGAGCTCCCAGTCGCATGCCATTTCAATTCCCCTTTCCCATTTCCACACTGACCTATCCATCTTTGCCCTTCACTGTCAGGGTGAGGCCCAACGCAAAGTGGAGGAACAACACCTCATCTTTTGCCTGAGTAGTCTACAGCCCAATGGTATGAACATTGAGTTTTCCAATTTCAGTTAATCCTCATCTCAGGTCACCCCACAATCCCCACCTGCTCTCTCTCTCTCTTTCTCATTCCAATCCTCCTCTGGTCCCCCTATTTTTTTCCCCTGTCCCAGATCCCCCAGCCTCCCATCACCAATTTCTGTTCCCCACTCCTGGTTCCATTCACCTACTACCCACACATTTCACCCACTGGTTCTCTCATCCATCTGGCCCTGGTTCTGTCTGCCTTTCACCTCTCCCCTAATGGTTCCTATTATCACCTTCTTTACATCAGATTCCAGCCATCAGATCCTAGCACTGGAAGCCTTTGTGTTCATCACCCTCCAGCAAAGGGCTCCACCTTCACCCTCCTCACTCTTCCTCTGTCTTTTGTCTGCCTCCATCTATCATGTCTCCTAACTCCACCCTTCCCCTCCCGTACCTTGCGCTACCCCACCCATCATCATTCAATGCCCCTCCCCCCCTCGGTCCACCACTCACCCGTGGCCCATGTCTCACCCCCTTCCTCTTTCCTCTTTATACCAGCTATCTTCCCTCTCCCCTCTCAGTGCTGATGCAGGGTCTCGGCCTGAAACATCAACGGATCCTTTTGGCCCACAGATGTTGCTCAACCTGCTGAGTTCTTCCATCAGATTGTTTGTTGCTTCAGATTCCAGCATCTGCAGTCTTTTGTGTCTCTATCAACTTCACGAACCGGCTCAGGACTGCATCTGTCTCCTTCCTTAAATATGGAGACCAAAATTGTATGCAGTACTCCAGGTACAATCTCATTAGTGCCCTGTAAACTTGCATCAAAACTTCCTAATTTTATACTTCACATATTTTGCAATAAAGGCTGACATTCCATTAGTAATCCTAATTACTTCCTGTACCTGCAATGCTATTTCACTCCAGCTAAACAATAACTTGCTTCCTCATTCTTCTTTCCAATCACATTTTCCAACATTCTTCTCCAATTGCCAACTTCTTGCCCATTTTACTTAATGTCAAAGACGAAGTCGAGTTTATTCTGCAAGGGGAGATGGTAGAGCAGATACAATAGCAACTTTAAGAGGCACTAGACAGACGCATGAACAGAGCTGTTCCTGTGCTATACTGTTCTATGTTCTAAACCAGATTAAAAACCCAATATAAAAGTGTTTCAAAACAGCATCTATATAAAGGAGCTTCAATCTGTATGAAAGGAAACTACAGATATTTCGCTCATAACCTTTTTGTGCCTAAGCACAAAACCTGGAGTTGGAGAGTCACTGTTAACCACTTGCAATGTCTGTGCAGTGGGTTATATCCATGGGTGAAGACTTGGTTAGATCTTCACAAATCTTCACTTGCTAATAGGATCACAGTGTACAAAATTTGTACTGAGTCACAGAGTTCTAATACATACAAATAATAATCATTTTATGATGTTAGTGGTTAGCTCAAGTAGGGTTAATTTCCAACAATAAAACCAGAAGATTCTGGAAACTTTGAGCAAGTCAGCCAGCATACAGTATATGGACAGAGAAATTGAGGTTAACATTTCAAGTCAATGGCCTTTAAATTAGGACTGGAAAAAGTAGACACATAACCGAGTTGAGGAAAAGCATGGAGGCAGGAGAAGGTGATGAGTAGAAGGAAGGTGGGCGGGGGGGGAATGGCAAGAGAGGAAAGCAATGATAATAAAACACAAAATGGGCAGGAATGGGATGAGCAAAAGGAGGTAAGTCAATCCAGAGCTGTAAATGGTAATATCCAACTATTAGCAGCTGTTGGAAAAAAATCTGTAGCAGAGATTATAATCTGAAAGTTGTGTTGAACATATTAAATTGTAGAGTATAACATTGAAAGGGTTAATTTCCACCTGCATTTAATTCTTGCCTAATGTTTATTAAATATGAAAATGTTCAATATTCTGACATTCCCATTTGCAGCTTCCCTAAATATAACATTTCTTTAATTTACTTGCCCCTAACTATCTCATTTTTCGTGTGTTTCATCATCCCTTTTGTTAAACTCCTCTGTCCTCCATCCTCTCAGATTTTTTCCCATTCTCTTTCCTCCCATTCCCTGCTTTCTCTATTTGTGTATTTGGTGAAAATCTCTAACTGGTTTTCTTTTCTGATGGAAGTTAAAACTGAAACCTTAGCGCTCTCTCTCGCTCTCTCTCTCTCTGTCAATCTCACTCTCTCTCTCTCTATTTCGAGCTTTTTCTCTTTATCTCCCTTCGTTTCTCTATCTCTCTTGCACTCTCTATCTCTCTGTCTCTACCTCTCTATATCGCATGCTATCTCCTCTCTCTATCTCACTTTTTTATCTATTTCTAGCTCTCTCTCTTTCTGTCTGTTTCTCTCTATTTCTCTCGATCTCTATCTATCTATCCCTTTGTGTCTCTCTATCTTTCTTTATCTCTCTGGCTCTCTCCATCTCCTCTGGCTCTCTCTTTCTCTTTATCTCTATCTCTGCTCTCTATTGCTCTGTCTCTCTATTTCTCTTTATCTCTCTTTATCTCTTTAGCTCTCTCTCACTCTAATCTATACAGTGACATGCAAAAGTTTGGGCACTCTGGTCAAAATTTCCTGTTACTGTGAATAGTTAAGTGAGTAGAAGATGAACTGATTTCCAAAAGTCATAAGTTAAAGATGAAACATTCTTTTCAACATTTTAAGCAAGATTAGTTTATTATTTTTGTTTTGTACAATTTTAGAGTGAAAAAGGAAAGGAGAACCATGCAAAAGTTTGGGCACCCCAAGAGATTTGAGCTCTCAGATAACTCTTACCAAGGTCTCAGACCTTCATTAGCTTGTTAGGGCTATGGCTTGTTAACAGTCATCGTTAGGAAAGGCCAGGTGATGCAAATTTCAAAGCTTTATAAATACCCTGACTCCTCAAACCCTTGTCCAAATAATCAGCAGCCATGGGCTCCTCTAAACAGCTGTGTAGCACTCTGAAAATTAAATAAATGATGCCCACAAAGCAGGAGAAGGCTATAAGAAGATAGCAAAGTGTTTTCAGGTAGCTGTTTCCTCAGTTCGTAATGTAATTAAGGAATGGCAGTTAACAGGAACAGTGGAGGTCAAGTTGAGGACTGGAAGACCAAGAAAGCTTTCTGAGAGAACTGCTCGTGGGATTGCTAGAAAGGCAAATCAAAACCCCTGTTTGACTGCAAAAGACCTTCAGGAAGATTTAGCAGAGTCTGGAGTGGTGGTGCACTGTTCCACTGTGCAGCAACACCTGCACAAATATGACCCTTGTGGAAGAGTCATCAGAAGAAAACCTTTCCTGCGTCCTCACCACAAAATTCAGCTTCAGAAGTTTGCAAAGGAACATCTAAACAAGCCTGATGCATTTTGGAAACAAGTCCTGTGGACTGATGAAGTTAAAATAGAACTTTTTGGCCACAATGAGCAATGGTATGTTTGGAGAAAAAAGGGTGTAGAATTTCATGAAAAGAACACCTCTCCAACTGTTAAGCACGGGGTGGATCGGTCATGCTTTGGGCTTGTGTTGCAGCCAGTGGCATGGGGTGACTGGTAGAGGGAAGAATGAATTCAATTAAATACCAGCAAATTCTGGAAGCAAACATCACACTGTCTGTAAAAAAAGCTGAAGATGAAAAGAGGATGGCTTCCACAATAGGATAACGATCCTAAACACACCTCAAAATCCACAATGGACTACCTCAAGAGGCACAAGCTGATGGTTTTGCCATGGCCCTCACAGTCCCCCGACCTAAACATCATCGAACATCTGTGGATAGACCTCAAAAGAGCAGTGCATGCAAGACGGCCCAAGAATCTCTCAGAACTAGAAACCTTTTGCAAGGAAGAATGGGCAAACATCCCCCAAGCAAGAATTGAAAGACTCTTAGCTGGCTACAGAAAGTGTTTACAAGCTGTGATACTTGCCAAAGGGGGTGTTACTAAGTATGACCATGCAGGATGCCCAAACTTTGCTTCGGGCCCTTTTCCTTTTTGTTATTTTGAAACTGTAAAAGATGGAAATAAAAAATCTCACACACACACCACACACACACACACACACACACACACACACACACACACACACACACACACACACACACACACACACACTCTTTCTCCACAGATGCTCTCTGATTTATAGTGTGTTTCCTTACTTTCTTTTTCTATTTATGGTTCTTAAATTTACTTGGACTGACTTCCATGGCCATTTAAATTGAAGGGAAAAGAACAGTTCAGAATGGATGAAGATTGCAAACTTGCAGAATATCCTTGACTTGAAAAGGTTAATGAATTAAATATATGTAGAAAAAAAGTGATGAGATGGGCAGGATTGGCCATTTCACATTACGTGTGTGGTAGGCCAGGTTCCAAATTTGTTACATACCTTGCATTTTTGATCTGTTTGTTTTGTTTAGCTTTCTTTGTTGAAAAGGGTTGAGGCTCTATTGTCTGCTGGAAATAGATTCCCAGTCCTGATCGAAGAACAGACCAAACACTTGCTGATTCTAAGGTTTCTTTCAAAACACTGAGGCATGCATCACTGGCACTGAAACCATGATTCACCCTCCAAATAAGCTGCTTGCCATTTCCTACTTCAAGGCATAAATATTATGTTTTTGTGAGAAGCTTTTTTTAATGTGGTGGCTGAATTGCTTAATCATTGTACATGCACATAAAACATTATTAACTCGATATGAATAAGGAAGCTTCCATGAAGCTGGCTGACTGGGATACAAACCCCTGCAGTGCAAAATAAAACAAATGAGAGGAATAGTGAAAGGACACCTGATAGGACCAAAAGCAAGGAAAGGAATGTTAGCTGGGATTATTTTCGTGACTGGATTATTAAATACAGGATGTAAATCTGGCACTTTCAAACTGTGAGGGAAATACAAGTTTGTAAGCAATAGATTTAGCTTGTGATCTTTTTTAATTCATCCCTTATCATCAAAGCCACTTGAGATTAAATATAAACCAAATGCAGCAGAAGAACTGACACAATTAACTTTGCTCCTAGATGAAAACACTTGCACAAATATTACATTGTGAAAGGTGCAATTTACTGTGCAATTTAGCTACAAGATATTTATTGAATAAGATATTCAAAAATGTCAGGAATATACAAAGATTGATTCAAATTTTCCAGATTTGAATTTTCAAGTAAATATCTTCTTGTTTTACAACTGCACACAATTACTGAAAACCCTGTCACATAAGAAATATTATAAAGCATATTATGGTGGGGTTCAAAAGGTGAAAGAACAGGTGTTTTTGGCTGCATTTTCCAGTTGGTCTGGTTAAGGTTGAAAGACGCATGCTGGCTGAAGTCATTCTAATAATGTTTCTCGAAACAAAGAACCCAGCCTTGCCATCTGGGACTGTTCACATTTAGTTAAATTCAAAATAATTTTGTTACTTCCCTTTCGCTTAGAGTCATGCTAATTGTAAGGAGAAGTGAAGGCAGCCTTGTCCTCCAGTTGTTAACTGTGAAGTGATTTGGATTTTCTTTTTGGTGCAGTAAATTGTGGATTTGGTATTACTGTCACTTTGTGACTAAAGGAGGAACATTCGGTATTTTGGAGTAAATGGCTGTTGTGTGGCTTCTGAATCAATAATTAAATTTGATTTGTTGTGGTGTACATTTTCTAAGTCTTCATCCTGCAAGATCTTTGACAGATTCAGACAAGAAAAGGCTTCCAGTCCATCTTGTCCACCTATTCACAATGTTCACTTGGTGTGCTCACAGTGTTCACTGAATCCTATTTATTGATACAAATACAATCACAAATTTCTTGTTCCACAGCCTGTGTCAGTAATCTGTTCCAAAAATACTGAGTTAAAAAAAGTTCCACACTCACTTCTTGTTTCTTCCGTTCTTGTGATAGCCACTTGTACTTTTATTTTGTACATGGCAAGAGAGCTAACTTGGATCCAAAATGTCCAGACCTTTCACTGTATTATACATCTCTGTCATATTTCCTCTCAATGTTCCTCTCAATGTTTTCTTTTCAGCGGACTAAGAGACTATATCTCTGTGACTACTCTAACAGCTGGAATCTAAAATTTATAGTAAAGTAATTGATTCTGTTCAGACTCTTGTAGCTTTCTAAATGTTCCACATTGTTTAACAGCTCCTCCTACCCACTGAGGTGGTGCAATTCAAAAGGCCATGACCACCTCCCTTCACTGATATTGCTGGTAACTTGTCCTTCCTAAGACGTTCATTGTACTTGCCAAGACCACTCTTGCTAGCTGTGATCGTCTCACATAAATGCAAAAAAAGTTTTAAAAGTTGTGAATTTCCCCAGTTTTTGATAAATTCTGAGACCCATAGTCACAATCACCAATACTTGACCACAGTCTGAGTTCAACTGAGAATATTTTGAATGCATTTTTGTCCCCATTCAATCACACTGCACCTTGTCCAGTTCAGCACTTAGGGAGTCATGTAGCCCAGCATTTTCCATGGCCTCTGTCTATTCAACTTTTGATGCTACATGTGAATAGTTTTGCCTGACAAGCCTTTCAGTGCCCTGTCCCTGCTGTGTCTTTCCTTGTGGTGAAGTAGGAAAGAAACCTTCTTTCAAATTCTCCCAGTTATCACCAAGCGGAGAAAGGTGACAACTCATTGCCAAACTGCACAGTACACCAAAATGCTATACCATCCCTATCTAACAAGTTGAGCATATACCTCTGTACTCTTTGTGAAGGTGAATCTTTATCGAAGAGAGTGTTGCACTGCGCAAGTGTCAGGACTCGTTGTGACAACAAGAATTAAGTGGACCAATATTTGCTTAAAGTAGTAGCCTTTCTCCACTCCTCTTTGGATTTGGCTTGCCCAGACTTCAAATTTTGAAATCCTCCAAACCGTTTTAACATGCACTACACGTAGGTTACATTGGCTTTGACCCAGAGTCAGGGTTTGAATCTAGACTGAAACAAATGCTGAAATGTAACTATAAAATAGAACATAGGAACAGGTCCTGCAGCCCACAATGTCTGCACCAACCATGATGTCAAATTGAACCAATTCCAACTGCCAGCACATGATCTATATCTGTCCATTACCTGCCTGTTCACGTGTCTATCTAAATGTCTCTCAAACGTTGCTATTGTACCTGCTTCCACCACCTCCCCGGCCAGCGCATTCCAGGCACCATTCTGCTTAAAAAAACTTGCCTCGTGAATCTCCTTTAAACTTTCGCCCTCTCACCTTAAAGCTATGCCCTCTGATATTTGATAGTTCCACCCTGGGAAAAAGACTTTGACTATCTACCCTATCTCTGCCTTTCATTATCTTATATGCCTCCATCAGGTCGCCCCTTAGCCTCCAACGCTCCAGAGAAAACAATCCAAGTTTGTTCAACCTCTCCTTATAGCTAACACTCTCCAATCTAAGCAACATCCTGATGAACCTCTTCCTCCCCTCTCCAAAGCCTGTACATCCTTCCATAATGCAGTGACCAGAACAGTACACAATATTCCAAATGTGGCCTAGCTAAAGTTTTATACATCAATTGTCAGCTGGGCTGTGGAATCGATGGATCATCAGCCAGGTTGTGGAATCAATCGATTGTCAGCTAGTTTGTGGGATCAATTGACCGGGATGTGCAATCAATCAATCATCAACTGATGTGAGTGATCAGTGGATCCTCACCCATGGGTGGGTGGTTTTCATTATGACCAAGGGGTAGATGATGGGGTTGGGCAATCAGTCCTTGAAAGGAGAGATCATGCCTCAGACTGCAGGGGTTAGGGTCAGAAAGACATTGTTTGGCGTTTAGACCAGTGGGCAAGAACAATCAGCCGTTGGGCAGGGTTTTGGGTGGGGAAGGGTGGAAGGTGATAGGGGTGAGGTGAGCTGCTGCACCTCAATGGGGAGGTGGTGAAGGTATATCAGTCCACAGAGATCATTCCCCAGACTCTTGAGAGAGGAGATTTTTATTCAGTCTGGGAAAGAGAAATAGGACCTTGAAGTGGGGAAGAGAGATCATTTCTCAGTCTTTGGGAAAGGGGATTGCTCAGAGGAGGAATGATTGAACCTCAAACTGTAAGGTTCGGGGGGTAGGATGGGAATAAGAGATTGGGACATAGCTGATCTCTGTCCTGGGACAATGGTGGGAGTGCAGTTTGGCAGGTAGCTGGCTGGAGGCAGGCCTGTGTGATTGCAATGAAGGGTTAGAAACAGCATTCCCTCGAAAGATTGCCAAGAGCTCTATCCTAGTGAAACTACGGGCCCACCGTTGTCTATAAGGAGTCTTTACGTTCTCCCCGTGTGTCTGTGTGGGTTTCCTACCACATTCCAAAGACGTACAGGTTAGGAGCTGTGGGCAGGCTATGTTGGCGCCAGAAGAGTGGCAACACTTGCGGGCTGCCCCCAGCACATTCTCAGAAATGCAAAAAGATGCATTTCACTGTGTGTTTCGATGTAGATGTGACAAATAAATAAATATCTTATCTTATAATGATGCAAGGAACTTCAACTTTCCTGACAATAAAAACACCCAACAAAAATTGCTGGTCTGAGTTTGTCTCTTACCTAGAGCACTTGAATGTTTCATCAGCTTTTGAGTTATGCTTCAGCTGATTTTATGGAAATAGGTTTTATTAGGGAACTTGCTTTGGATTCAACTCTGAAAATTACTGGATTTAGCCTGCAGTGAGAATTGCAGCTATTAGGCTGCCATGTTGATCCTTTGCAGTGTCAGTCACATTGCAGCAACATACAGATCTGTGATGCAATTCTCAGATATATCTTAATTTTTTGAACCAACGTGTTGATAGGTTTTTATAAAGGCAGTGATATCTCTTCTTCAGTGAATGGTGAAAAATAATGATGTATGTTACCATGGAAACCAGGACCTTTTAGATCATGTTTGAAAAGACCATATTGAACTGTGGCTTATTCACATAAATTGTTGCGTTGTTCGATTTTGCTTGAAGCAAGTGTAAGCTGACACCTGAGGACTGAGGTTGCACGTGCAGCCTTGGTAGCTGGTGAAACAGACTGATTATTATTAACTGCAGATGGGCACTCATCCATTTACAAGTAGCTGTGCTTATGGTGCTGCTCATTTCCTGCCTCATTAGAGAGCTAAAAGGCTTGATGACATCTGTTTCTAGCATTGTTAACTGTTATGAAAAGTTTCTAAATTGTGTATTGAACGTCTGTGTACACAAGGAAACCTTTCAGAATTGTTCAACAACAAGCAGTTGATAGCAACAGATGAAATCCAGAGTCTTTGTAAAAATTACAGAAATATTGTATTTGACAACATGAGTTTTATTTTCCATTAAATTATATTGTTCCTCTGTGCCACCTATAAAGCAGGAATGTCAGCATCTGAACTGATGGTTGATCCTGAATAGAAAGGCGTAATTTAACCAAGGCAGTTACATAACATGACAAACTATTAAAACAAAGTTCAAATGGTTTTATGGACCTTTTTGGACTTTGTTGAATGGGATGTGATCTTTATTAGTGGTGTTTGAGGAGTACATTTTATTTGCCAGGTACATGATGCCATGGCACAATTCAAGCCAGAACATTGTTCTGATAGAAATGGATCTTCTGGCTTGGTGACCCTTTCCTTCCTCAGTTCCAAAGACAAGGCCTCTTTAAATGGCTGACTATTACTCAGTTGATACTAATACTTCTATTTTGGTGCAGAATGCTTTGTATGGCTTTCATTTATGATATACCTTTCTCAGCAATGTAACCAACAGATTTAGTTTGTGATCTTTCTTAATTTATGCTTGCTAATAAACTCAACATTTCATGGAATTAGATTCAGTGACAACGAGAATAGAAGCAAAAACAATGAACAATTTTCACCATTGGATACAACCATCATATGATTTGTGTTTTAGAAAATTAAACTTATTATTTCAATGGATGAGTACGTTAGCAGATAAGCTAACTTTCGGTTGCTCATGTTAAAGAATTATATTCCACTAAAACTGACTCCACCTTTCAATTAAACACAGCATTGATACTTTCTAGATGTGAGATTAATGTGTGACTGGTTTAAAAAAAACTGAATAAATAAAATTAACAAAAAATGTAAAACAGGTCATCTAAGAATAACTATAAATGTCTAGTCCAAGTGGACACCAATTTTGGGTGACTTTTACCCTGCACTAGAAATTGAAGCAGCTCACTTCAATAGCACCAGTACCTGTGCCTTCATATAAAACCCCTCATTAAGAGAAGTTCTTACAGTAAAAGCACCAAGAAGTATGAATTATTGAATATTCTGTTGACAATTCATAAATTAATGTTGTACAAATATTACAGATTGATGCACATTTTAGACACTAGATGCCATCAAAAAGATTGAAGAACATTCAAATTTTATTAAACTAAAGATCGTTTCAATTATCAATGAAACTGTTAATCTGTTACACTTGGCACTGGCTGTTGCAATACACTAACAATAGTTGCTTTATGACAGTAGTGTAAGTAATTAACAGTCTTGTATTACCTGGTCCAGGGATGTGCGCAGATGGGGTCTAGGAGGAGTGCAGGTGACCCTGACTATCATTTAGCATGTTAATGATACACATGTATCATATGCATAATCTGTGTGTTTCACTTGCTCCTCCAAATTGCTGTTAAAGTTAAATTCCTGTCCAAACCCCTCCTTTATAATCAATCCAAATCTCATAGAACTGCAGGGACTTCATGGAAATTCCCTTTCAGACTCACTAATCCTAAATTTACACAAAATGTAATGAGAGACAAGCTAAAAGCAAAATGCACAGATGGTGAAATAAAATATAAAATGCTGGAAATACTCTGCAAGTCAGGCAGTTTCTGTGGAGAGAGAAACAGTAAATGTTTCAACACAATGACTTTTCATTAGAACTGGCTACTTTGGCTATACTATTGATATCAAAAGTTAATATAATTTGAGTAAAGTTAAGTACAAGAGTCATCTTTGGATTTGAGAGCAATGTTTCTCAGATTTAGTATGAATAACACATTCAAGCTTAAATAATAAAATCCTTGAAACCCACTCATTATCCACTGTTTTTATTTCTGTCAAAGATAATTTAGTGTTTTTAAAATTGCTCATAGATTGAGGGATTCAACTGATGTATGAAAATAATATGAGAAAAATGACAAAACTAATATTTCAGAGAAGTGCAGGCTGGATTTGATTTGAAATATTGCGTGCACATCCTATGAATGTATTAAATTGAAGCAAATTGTGCCTTCAAATTGATGTTTTAATAAGAAACTTGAAAAAATAAAATGCATTTTTAAAAACACAACCAGCTGTCACAACCAGTTGTGCTGAAATAAATTAAGGCAGCATCATCAGCACCTCAGGCAGTGACACCTGTTATGAGATTATATTGGAATGTCTAACAAGTGCAAAGACATCAATTTAAAACATTTAATTAAAATCATTTATTCTGTATGCCTCCAGGGTTTTAAAAATACTCTAAAGAAAATAGCAAACCAACAATGGATTGTTACAATCAATATCTCACTAAGAGCCATCAGTTCTATTATTTACTGATCCAAAAGATGGCAGAAATACACATAGCTTTCATTATGGGTGTCTGCAATTACCGTTATTTATAATGGCGAGTAAAGCTATGTTAATAACTTCTGGCTGTTTCAGTGGAGGAAGATAAAACTGTCAGGAAGTTATGGAGTAAGGCAAGTAAAGTCACTTATGTCACTACCTTTTATGCTGCAAAGTTGGCCCTCCAACATGGTTGGATATTTGCAAAGGCACAAGCGTGCCAATGAACTTTAGTTCTTTGCCACTGGGCATCCTGTAGTACTGTTTGCTGTAAATTGTAACATATACCATTAGTGCGCACCATATTATTCAGCTGCTAATAAGGTCCAAGGTGCATCATGCCATCCTCTCATTGAAAGGCGATTTCTTTCTTGGAGCAAACTTCAGTTAACCAGAAGTTCACTTTTCTTATAGATTTCCAACCATTTGTAAATCAGAGACACACCAAGGAAAGAGAACCAGACAAGAAACTTTTCCTTTCTCCTCTTCATGATATTTACTTTACATCAGTCAGAAATATGGAAATTTGAAATATGTTTCTGATTCATGATAGATGGATTGCAGAAAGGAAACAATCTGCCTTATGCAGGTGTGACCATGGATAAGATTAAAAAAATCATATTGCAGTGAGGGATTGATCACAGCATCCTAATGGTATTGTATATGGAGATAGCAGATTCTCTCCATTAGTTTAACTGGAGCTCCCCTTCACACATGCGACCTGATCGACTACTCTTAATCTGCATCTTTCACTGCAATTCCAAATACTTACCACTGAGTGGTGCCACACTGCAGACATCTTGGTTGTAAATTTACTTTGCCTATCTTGACTTATAAAAAATAATGTATGAGCTCCAATGTCACCTGATTTTTTTTGTATCAATTTAGGTGAATCATGGTCTTCCACACTTCAGCTCAATGACCCAGCTTTTCCCCCTTAATGCCAAATTAAATAAAGATGGTTCTGAAATTACAGCTGCCTTTTCCCAAAGCCGTCCTGAACTTGGGCCTGCTAACTTTCCTGAACTTCCTGGACTTCAGCCCACCAGTTTATGTTCAGTTTTCCTGTTTCCTCTGTCATACCTTGAGCCAATGGACGTTCCAGAAGTGGGCCCCTGTACTGCACCTTTGCCTGATGGCATGAGACATTTCCTTTGGCTTCGGCTCTCAGCCTTCCAAAGCTTTGCCCAATGGACCATTTCTGCATTTCACAATGGGTCTTGCCATTCTACACCCTTATATACTTTTCCTTGTAGTCACACTGGATCTAACGATTCAATAACTGTCATACTTGCCTAAAGTTTTGTGCAAGTTCATAAAACATATATGTGAACATGCAAGAACAGATGAAGGCTAATTTTCATCCTATAGAACATTTATTTATTTTTTTCAAACCTGCTGAGTGCACATGTTTGCCAACACAGCCCTTACAAACGTCAACTAATATGATGTCTGCCAAAGATCAAATCAGTGATACCAGATGTATCCTCAAAAGCACTATGACCCCTGCTGGCTTGGAGGAGAACAATAATTAACTTTACGTGTTAAATTATATATTACCACATTACACCTCTTCTGATGGGTCTGTTGCTTCTAGGGCCAAACGCCTTCAAGATCTCCATTCCAATGATCTATGACAAAATTACATGGAAAACAATTGTCAGACAAACATTATCTTTGTATCATAAAAGTCCTATTGTTCTGCTTAGTAACTGTAATTAAAATTTGATCAGTGTAATCCCTGTTAAGTATGTTTAAAGGTAGCTTCTCATTATCAGTAAGCTTAAGGAACTCTTTGGCACCTGATTGGCACAAGGTTGACCTTCCCTCTGACAGAAGCTTTGCTTTGTAATATTAAATGGGACCGCGCAGTCATCTGAAATTGCTCAGCTAGCTATTATTATATTTAATAGTTGAAAGCAATAAGTAATGCTTTCATTAATGCATCAGTCAAGAAATTAATGCAAGTATGTTAATTGATTTGTTACCAATATTGTACAATGCAATTTTAGCTCTTGGTGTATGCCACAGATACTTATCCAAAGTAGGATGAAGAAGTAAACGGGAACAATAAAAAATATAGAATCACCGAAGTCTGCAGCAACATGCCTTGACGTGATCAGATAAGCAGGATATCTCCTCAGTCACTGTGAATTACAGCAGCTAAAGAACCATAGTTCATATGTGCCCCAGGTGCAAGTGATCTATGACTGTCATTTACATTAGCATCTAAGCACCTGGAATTTTTCATTGCTGGTGGTTTCTGTTTATTCTCTGACCCAAAATCTAGAAAGAATTATATGTGGCTTAGACATTTCAAAATGCCACACATTTCTGTAGAGTGGATGCAATTAACTATAGCATTATCAGTCTAGGCTGTACAATATCTTTACTGCTCAACTTATCATCACATCTCCAGAAAGTGTGCATCTTTCCACAATTATGAATGCACATTTTCATTGAAATGTACTGTCCTAGAGACCAGTGCATCCAATTGTTAGGTACTAAATGGAAACTTAAGAATTCAAGATGTTAGATAGAAGGCACCTGTGATTTAATTTCCCCTGCGTTAGAGAAGGTAGAGAAAGGGGCTGCCAGGAGACAAACCTGACTTGAATGTTAAGCGTTCTCTTTGCATGTGCCAATTAGAGCCAATGCCTGTCTCAAGTAGTCGATGAAAAACTGGGCTGCCCTGAAAGCAGTCAATCAGGTTGTACACTTTTTAACCAGCAACCCTTAAAGGAACGACTGAAGTTTACTGTCAAAACAATGCTTTATTTATAAAATGCTTACTTGAATGTGGAGGCAATTCTGCTGGAGTGTTAAAACTCAATCACTTCTCTTTTTACTCAAGCACCCCCAGTATCACGCAAGTTAATAGCCTCCTCCCCCCACCCCCCATGTTCTGAACACTGTCTCCTACAGCCACAGACTGCATGAGGGCCACAGTCAGTAATGTAACATGTCAAATCAAAACCCTCTTCATGTTTAAAGTTTCCTGAAAATGCCCGGCAGTGGACTGAGGATCACCAGTCCCAAGTAAATGAAGCTCCAAGCCGAACATCAGTTGCATCATGACACAGCCTGTCACCAAGGCAAACCTGTCTCCTATCTGCTGTTTTAGCAAATGCCCCACATTGCATAATGAACATGTCTCCTCAACCTTTGCAAGTCCCTTGCTATCTTTTCAATGGATTATATTGAACCACCATTGAATTACAGTGCACTTTATATACACTTTGTGATTAGTCTTTGCAATACTATAAAACAGCTTATTCACTCACTTAGAATGTTTGAATTATGAACAATTACTATTACAAAATTGATTTCTAGCTCAAATATTTTTGATGCTCAGAATTCTTGTTTATTTCTGGTTTACACAGAAAAGGGGGACCACAAGTGTTATGAAAAGCAACTGTCCAAACTTGAGGCATGTAACTGTTGAAAATGTGTTCTTGCAAGGTAGATTTTCTGGTCTAAGAAGATCTATGAAGGCAACAGAACTGAGAGTTTAGTGTATCCCTGGATTTGAGCAATGACGGCATGCAGCCTGCGGCTCTCTCTGCAGTGCCTGTTTTATGTTTCCTGCCATTAATGTTTTGTCTCTAGCAGCGTAGTAAGGAAAATCAATACCCAGTTCCAACACCATGATTCCTATCAATACATTCTGCTACTAAAGGCTGCCAAAAAAAATGGGCATTTTGGACAGAAAGCATGCACTGTATGCTGCAGACCATCAGGAAAATCATAAAAATCAAAACAAAAACAAACAAGTTTAAAAAATATATTTATCTGGCACTTCCTTCCCACTGCGGATACCACAAGCTGAGAAGTAAACCATGTTGGTCACATTGCAACTCATAAAGTGGGACAGAATTTACTACAGCTCAGTCAGAGCTTGTTTTCTTTTTAAGGAGATCTTATCCAAATACTTTTTTCCAAATTGCATTAAAATAAACATAGTCTGACCAAATCCTAATTTTTATTGGTTCGTATTTCCACTCCATTTGCAGCCTGTTCCCTGTTGTTGGAATCTTCACTGCATGAAAGCATAGCATTTTACAAAAGAGAAACATCTGCTCACAATATCCCTTTATTACATTCTAATGAAAATCCCCTGTGTTTCTTAATGTGTTGTTTATTTGCCATTACAGGTTCTCTCATTGGAGATTGTCATATTTAATGGCAGCTTGAGTACTTCAACACTGATCACCCACTGACATGTCCAAGGCATAAAGGACCTGGGAAAATACTTGGGCTCCAGGTATGAAACAGCAACCAATTTCACCAGTTTTAACCCAGAACAAAGATGTAATGGTGCAGTTACGGCCTTTCATAGAAAATTGAAAAGAATGTTTTCAATTTAAGATATTGTGGAAAGGAATCACGGAATAGTTCCAGCACAGAGGGAGGCCATTTGGCCCATTCAGCCATTGTAGGCTCCATGCAAGATAAATCTAATGAGTTCCACTCCCTTATCCACTCCCCTGAGCCCTGAAAATCATTTCCTTTCAGATACATATGCAGCTCCTTTTGAATGCCACAATTGAACATGCCTCCATTAGTATCCCTGGCAATGTATCCCAGATCCTTAGTATTCACTGTGTCAAAAAAACATGTCACTCCTGATACTTTCACCAATCAATTTCATTCTACATTCTCCCATTCTTGATATCTGTGTCGAAGGGTACAGTTTCTCTCTATTTACGTTGTCTACATCCCACTTGCTTTTAAGGACCTCTTTCAAATCTCTTCACAACTTCCTCTGCTCCAAGAAGAACAACATTAGCTTCTCCACTCTATTCACATCTCAAGAATAATTTTGGTAAATTTCTGCTGCACTCTCTCCAAAGTCTTTATATCTTTCTAGAAGTGTGGAATCCAGAACTGGACACAACACTTCAGTTTTGACCAACCCAGTGTTTATAACAGTTCATTATGACTTCCTTGCTCTTGTGCTCTTTGCCTCTACTTATAATGCCCAAGATATCATTTGCTTTTATTAATCATTTTCTCAATGTTTTTTCTGTCACTTTCATCAAACTATCCCCAAATTTCTGCTCTAGGAAATTGAGGCTGTAATCCAGATCCAAATCATTCATATATGTTAAGAAAAAGAAAATGTTATGCAAAGGTATAAATTGCAAACTAGAAAGATGAGAATTACAAACATTCTAGATTTTATGTTATTTGCGAGTGTTTTTACTTAAAAAGTGTATGTTAACTTTGGACTAGAGTGGGTTTACTGTATAGTTGTGGTTTCAGAATATCCAATGTGAACTCAATGGAAATTCTGCTTGAATAGTGATAAACCCAATGCATCGTGTTCACCATATGGTGCAGAAGAGTGGAAGGCAAAAGTATGAACAGGCTCAATAATTCTGCGGAGAGTCTAAATTTTAACACAATTTTCTGCTCAGTGTAAAAGATATGAAATTATTTAATGCAGTACAATAATTTTGTGAGGTACGAAAGAATCTAATCAAACACATGAATTGGTTCTTTTATGATATCGAATTTGTTCTGGATCCTCCACACCTATGCACAAAGGCGCAAGTGTGCAGCAAACAATATTCAAAGTAAATTTTAATGTTACCTTCACCAAATTCAAGGGTGCAAATCACTCAGTAAATCCAGGCCTTCTTCAATGCAACTTGAAGGTAATCTGCCTCTCCAGGAGAGCCCGATGCAGGAACCTACCTACAGGTAGGCAAGTAAAATCCCCTTTAATTTCGTATTTCCACCTCACAGCTCCACTACCACTCCCACCTTGCTTTGAGTTCCCTACCACCTGAACCCAGCACAATCACAACAATCACAGAGCCAACAAACTCACTTCACACAGCAGCTGACTGCAACCTCAAACTCCACTGTCCCATTATCTCAACCTGACCCTCAAAGTCCCAGTGACAGTTCCCCCAGCACTTAGACAACTGTCAACAATCAAAAAGCTCTTGTGTATATTTAGTTGTGCACAGCCTGATCTATTATTCCACACAGTGTCTTGGGCTTGCGTATGGAAGATTACAGTAAACATGCACTGGACTGCCACACATTCATAGTTTAACATACCTTTCGGTGCAGAATTATTTCTAAGCCATACTTCCTTATTTCCATAATTCCCTCTTCTAAGGTTTTTAGGCTGGCAGAATGGAATTTTTTTTTCAGGGATAAACTGATTTCTTTAGCAAAGTGATTAAATGGTTAATAAAAGCATTCAAATGGCCTGACCTGATAAGAATTTTGAGAAACTTCTGTTCAAGTGGTCTGGAGGTATCTGAGAATGTGTTAATTCTACATGATTATCTAATCTGCCAATGCCACTTCAGATGAATTGTCTTTACTTTTGGTTTTATTGATTTGGCTTTACAGAACTTTTCATCTATTCTGTACCAATGAGAATTCTCCTGTTTAATGTCTGCATGGCATACTAGTGGCTGTCACATGGGAAACAGTCTTAACATTCTTAGGAAGGACAATAATTATTAGTTCAGGTTTATCAGGAAAAAAGAGAAGCCAAAGAAATGGTCATTGGGTCACTGTGGGAAATACTATAAGTGACTAAGACACTGGTCAGAGATTAAGGTTTATGGAGGGTCTTAAAGGAGGAGATGGAGATGGAGAAACCAAAGGATTAGTTCCAGACTTTTGTTCATAACTGGCAGAGTGCTGGTGATGTGGCTGAGGGTGAGTGGGGTTGGTAGTGAAGCTGTAGGGCTACGGGGATTTACAAAATTAGGAAAGGGGAGATCGTGAAGGGACATTAAGATAAAAATAGTTTTCGATATATTGGAACCACATGGTAATATTGGTCAGTTAACAGCACTGGTTGATGAATAGGATGTGGTGCAGAATAGCAGATGGGCAGCAAAGTTTTAGATGAGCTTACACTTACAGAGACTGGAAAATAGGTACACCAGCACTGTCATTGTCAAGGCTGCTCATGACAAGGGCACAGATGAGGGTTTCAGCAACAGAGGAACTGAAGTAGGGGTGGAAGTCGGTGATTTAACAGATGTTCATAAGTGTAACAATTCTGTGCATTCAGCTGTAGCACAAAGGCTTCAGCATACTTTTTGAAATCTTCTACGGCCCACACAACAGCTGCAGTAAGTACCACGTCGTGCGATGACTTCATGGAGTGCGACACCCAACCTTAACTGATCTGCAGAAACCAAAGATAACTGCCAGAAATACCTATAGGGTTATGCAGTAAATAATAGAGCTACATTGAAGATAAGTCCCAATTGTGCCATCAGCATTTTGTTAGCACAGTACAAAGTTTCCAAGTCATGCTCTGATAAGTGTTATCTTTGACTGACAATGCATCCACTCTTGAGCATTCTCTCATGGCCTGAAGCCTGGCTTTTTAGGCAGAATGAGGTACAATATTCCTATGACCGTATTCAGTGCCAGGAAATGCTTGGGTGGCTCAACAAACTGAGGAAAATCAGTCAGTTTAAATGTACCAAAAATGCGTTTCTGGACCAAAATTTTCTGTGGGATATTTTTCTGTGTGCTACAGGCAAGTAGACATTTACACCAAGTGCAAAACAAGAAACCTTATCTGTACATCTGCTGAAAAATAGGCAGCCTAACCGTTTGTTTTCCATCATCCTTTTAAGAAGCCAGATCATCTGTGTATAATTCCAAATTCACCACTTGTAGCTGCAAGGAAAGTGTACCATGTAGCTTGGGCAGAAAGGTTATGCATTTTGCTTGAAATACTATTAGAAGTCAGTAAGTTTAACTCTTGATATGTTATCCTGGATGATTGAGCTAACTTCACCTGTGCACCTTGAACACAGGATCTGATAACCAAGTAAAGTCATACTCTTCTGCTGCGGATCCCAAAATCTTAAACTATTGCCTATATTTTCTTACTATGAACAAACCGGCAATCTACCAGTTCTTAATGAAAAGCTCTGATTATCGCAATTTGTAGCTTATGTCCTGCTTGTGCCCATTTTTTTCTGATTTGTAGTCAAATGTCATATATATCAAGATCTCCAGCATAAAATAGGGAGCTTAGATGGTATTTGATACATTCAACAATGGCCAGGTTTTGGGATAACTGGTACATGCTTACACTATGTTTGGAAAACTGAGCCTGTTACACAGAGCAGTGCCAGAGGATAAACATTGATTGATAAAGAAGGTACCTGGAAATTCAGTCCTCATGATGAGTTTGACCCGAAGTGTCAACAATTTCTAACCCCCACTGCCCCCTCCCCCACAGATGCTGCTCGACTCGCTGAGCTCTTCCAGCAGATTGTTTGTTGCTCCAGATTCCAATATCTACAGTCTCTGTGTCTACACGTGGAAATTCATCCCTGGGTGCTAGGGCTAAACGCACCATATTGTTGTGCCTGTGCATTTTGCTCAATTTCCAAAATTCAGCCTTCTTGTCCTTCAGACAAGGCAAATATGATTGACTGCTTCTCTTTATTCCTGATAACCCTGAATTAGATTGCTGACAGTGATGCTTACTAGTCATACTATCTTTAAACATGCCCTACTCATTGTAATAATAATTGAAACCTTAAAGAGTTAATTGTATTTCTCCTTTTCAAAAAGTCTGTCACAATGGATTGATTAACAATTGTCCTATCAGTCTTTTGATATTGTAAACATTTTTGATAGCATCTCTGGAAGACTTCTGCTTGCAGGGGTTACTGAGTACAGTCGTGAGGGAATTCAGTGAAAAACTATAAAGGTAAATGATTCCACTCAGCCATGAATGTTAGTTCCGGCTTTACTTTATACATCTTGGATTGTGCATTTTGATTGGTCCTTGTCATCTTTTGGTATCTCTTGTAAGTGGGTGCCTTTCCATTTATAAGCAAACATCCATACACACATATTTCAGCCAGTTTACTAGACAGCTGCAGGATGTGGAATCCTTGAATTGTGTTGAGATTTTAGGTGACCTGTAGTAAAAAGAGTAAATTCTGGAAACACAGCGGCAGCACTATAAAGAGAAACAGTTAATGTTTGAGTCAAACACTGTACATCAGAAATGGGAATGACAGCAAAGAAATTAGTTTTAAGTTGCAGAGAGGATTGGGGAAGGATGCAGAGGGCAAAGGGAATGTCTCTAATAGGGTGTGGCCAGTGCAGGCCATTTTCACATAGTGACTGCAACACATAGGGTAATGAATCTTGGTCTGATGCAGGATGAGCTGACCTCTTTTCTAATTGGGTACAAAACTGAAATACATTGGCCTGCAAAATGGATTACACCGAGTTCAAAAGGCAGGCGGCAAGTACGCTCACATTCTGTGCTAGAGAGGCATCATTTGCTTGGGATGCACAGTAAGCATCCAAGGTGCATGCCAGAAAATGGCAAGAGACACATTGCAAATCCCAGTCAGGGCCCTAATTCTTCTTCCAGGCCCTTATGCCAAATTGGATTAGAACCATTGCAGCATTTATTAGATTTCTTTATTATTCACATGTACATCGAAACACACAGTGAAATGCATCTTTTGCGTAGAACGTTCTGGGGGCAGCTTGCAAGGGTCGCCACACTTCCAGCACCAACATAGCATGCCCACAACTTCTTAACCTGTACGTCTTTGGAATGTGGGAGGAAATTGGAGCACCCGGAGGAAACCCACACAGTCACGGGGAGAACGTACAAACTCCTTACAGACAGTGGCCGGAATTGAACCCACGTTGCTGGCGCTGTAATAGTGTTACGCTAACCGCTACACTACCATGCATAGTGCATTTTATTGCTGTTCAGCAACCATACCAGGAATTTTTGAAGTAACCCCCAGAATTTGCCACCCAAAGTTTATAGTTTTTTGAAGCAGAAGCAAGCTCCATGTTAAAACTACAAACAATTAGTTCTCCTACACTCCCAACTCTGTCTGGATGTGAGCAGCCAATCTTGCTGTTCCCTCCCTATGTCCCAGTGATGAGTAACATGCCTCTGGATCACAAGTACTACCCCAGCATGCCAGTGATCCTGCCACTGGCTTCATTGGGAACATACTCAATTTTGGGAGGGTTATCCAAATTCTAGGCCATTGTATTCTGTTTCCGATTCAGGAAGGAGGTTACATGCCAATACAAGGACATTAAACAAACAGACTGAAAGGATAAAGGAAAAGTGGTTGTGCCGTCATCAAAGATTAGAGCTAAGTAAAGCTGCTAACAAGCCAATGTAAAGAAAATGTTTGGCTGATTTTCTGAATAGAAGGTGGGTCTTTGTATCATAAAGTAATATCTACTGTTACTTCTGCCAGAACTAACCTCAGGATCTGTCTTGCATTGTAAATATTTATTTCTGTTTGAAGAGAAAAACTTTTTTTTACTGACTCCACAACCAGATTGACGACGCTAGTAGCATTATCTCAGATCAGTAATCTTGAAGGTAGCAAATGTCAGCTGGTTCAGGTGTCCAGAACTTTGAAAGATAAAAAAAATCACCCCAACCTCACTCAGGTTGACTGGTGGCAATCACTATTTGCAAACACACCGATGAGAAAATAGATTCTAACGTTATTAACCTGCTGGGAAACAGTGCACATGTCCATTTATAAAGTCAAACATGCTTGGAACATTAGTGTTGTCAGATTGTGAAAACAGTAAATTTAGAAACATGGACTTTGTACATTCTGACAATTTGTTATAAGGTTAAAATGCATAGTGCAGAGTTACCAAAATAAGGAATTTCTCCAACATCTAAACGTGTTAAACATGTATTTTGTATTAAGCTATTGTACATTTGTTCCTCTAGAGGGGTAGGGTTGAAACCATGGCATTGTCTTTGTTGTCCCTTGGCTAGTTTGCAGGAGAATGTTCCAAGTGAATAAAGGAACTTACTGTCAGTGTGCATGACTTAAGCCAAAACGATCAGTCTTATTACTCAAAGTGCAACATTTAAGATTTGTAGTATGTGCACCTCATAAAAACATTAAGTAAGAATGGAAAACACTGGAAATGCACTGCCAGTCTGTCAGCAACAGACAGCTGACCTTTCAGTGAAGACCAGGCTACTTTGTTTTGGTAAACATCCACTGTGCCTTGATGAAATGGGCTGGTGTGAAGCGACGACATCAGAAGCTGTTCTAGCTATTGCTTCAGAATAATTTTAAACATCCATAAATCATAACAGGAAGATGTAACAAAACAAATTCTGATGTATAAGATGACTTCTATTTATGTACGGTGAGGTGTTGTTTGATTTTTTTTTAGCAATTCCAATGTCAGTTAATTATATTTGTGGGAAGAGAAATAGAGTTAATATTTCAAGTTGAAGACCCTTTGTCAGAACCGATGTGGTCTGGCCTGCTGAGTAGTTCCAGCATTTTCTGCTTTTATTCTAGATTTCCAGCATCTTCATTTTTTTTTAACTTTATTAATTGTACTTCTGGATTCTGTGGAACAAGTTAGGCAGGTACAGAGCAATCCAAATAGTGAGATAAATAAACTTGTAATTACAGAATTCCCACTGGGATGAGTTTACTTAATGAAGAATGTCAAGGTTAATACCACAGTAAAATTCTGCTAATCCAGCATGCTTTGGGTTTTGGTGGTACTGGACTAGCAGATTCTCAGGACTATCAGATGTTACTCATATTAATACCCTATCACATGTTGAATCCACTTTTTGTAGATGTTGCAGAGTACTACAGTATATTTTCCAGTAGTTTGTTAAGTTTCAAGGGAGCACAGAAAGTTGGCCCTGAGTTCAAAGGGAGTACGAGAACCAGGGCTCCAGTGAGTTCGAAGGGAGTGGGGGAAACATCACCTGTTACGCCAGATGCTAAGCCATGGCATTTCTGAAGAGTTGGATAGTGGATTATCAGAGTTTTGCTGCATTTTGCCAGTCCCAGAAAAGGAAAAAGAATGTGAGTAAAAGAAACCAAATTGATGTATTGGAAGGATGCTCTTTGGATAGTCTAGTTGCACATCTGGGTGGTATTATACCTCATCTGGAGATGGCCCCAAGTGACAAAATAAACATTCCTTTTCTCTGTACTTCCATCCTTCCATCTGATGAGCATAAAAAGAGAGACCAAGCATCGTTGATTGCAGAATAACTGACAATAGGTTAAGTTAAAGTTGATAAAGTTGCACACTTTGGCTTATCAACCCACATACCATTTCCTGGATACCTGTTTAAACATGAGCTGAGTTTCTGTTTGTGCCAACAGGTTAAAAAAAGGTAACTGATTGGAGATGGCATGAGAGTTACAGAGGCATCACTCCATTGAAATAAGAAATCTGATGATATGCATGGTGTGGTTTTTAAATGTACCTGTTCCCCAAATGCATCCGTTGTGTGTACAATGATAATACTGGAAACCATGTAAGATATGTTTTTAACAGTGCACACAGTTTTTATCATATTTTTCTTATGTATGTTGACTACCTGGTGTTGCTGGGATTGAATTTGCACTCCGGAAGTCCTGAGCACTAAAACCCATCCTGATAAATTGTGCCCTGTAGGTCTAGTCATTTGTATGCTTGCACCAGAGAAATTAACAAGGAAATTCAAGTAATTCATTGTTGCCTCAGAATTTACTGGTAATGGCAGCTGTACCACACAGTTCTACAAACATTTTGAAACCAGAATACAGTACCTGCTGGTATCCCACTCTCATTGGCCTAGAATGAGGAAAAATCCATCATCGGCATCTTTCGCTATTTCCACCCTTCCCTCCTCCTTCTGCCTATCACCCCTTCTCATCTGGATCCACCTGTCTTGCTAGCTCTTGCTCCACCCCCTCCCCCTACCTTTTTATACTGAGTATCATCCCTCTGTCTTTCAGTCCAGATGAAGGGTCTCAATTCAAAATGTCGACTGTTCATTTCCCTCCATAGATGCTGCCTGACCCATTGAGTTCCTCCAGCACCTTGTATGTTGCTTCAAAATTTAGCATGCCCCTCATTGTCTTGCACCTTTCACTTTGGTTCTCAGTGCCTGTCAACCCTACCCCTGCAACACACTAAATATAAAACCAAAGGCCATAAAACTGCACTCTAGCTCCAGTTACTTCAGCAGTACCAGTGTAACAGCCTCCCCCACCCCAAGCCTGGTCTCCCAAGATCTCAGGGCTCCAGGAACCCACTTTTACCCCAGTTCCCAGTTGGCCTCCTGACCTCACCAGGTCCTGCCCCCATGTGCAGACTCAACTGTGTTGGCTTCAGAGGCTTAAAGGACAGTGTGCAACAGGCATTCAGAAGCTTCCAAAGTCAAAGACCATTTAGCCCACTTTAAATGCTGCACATCAATTGCCACTGTAACTTTTGACTTTGCTGTGTTCAAAGGAGTAGTCATTATGCTTAGAATCAGTGTAAAAGTAAAATATTTGGATGTTAATCACATTTCAAGCAGTGCTATTACATTTTCAGAATAGATATTATTGAGGAATTGCAATTTTTTTAGAACTATGCGTGCGTGTGTGCATATTGTCCAGAAAGAGTGAGGGGATGAGGCTTGAGGGTGGGTGTTGGTGGTATGTGGTGGTAGGTGGAAGCAAGGTAGCCTCAAAACTCAGTAAAATGATGGCAGATTTCTACTGAACAGGCAGTGTTTCTGGGAATGTGCCCAGGGGGTCAGATGTTCATCAATCTTGTGCAAATGTAAATGCATTCCTGATAACCTACAAACTCCTGGGAGTTAGCACAAGAGGTTCCCAGGAAGCATAAATCTAAAAGAGCTGCTGCAATCTTGGCCCACAGATTTGCAAGGCTGTTTTTTCCTTATTTTAGCTTGAGTATCATGACAAATACATTGCATCTGTAATAAGTCCAAAGATGTAGCACAAGGCAATTAGATTTTGCTTCAGAAATAATAATTTGAAAACAGACCATACTGAATAAGTATGAAAAATGATTGTGAGCATCCTCTCTTTTAACAATCACAGTAATATTTTGAAAGACTGCACAGATTACATTCATAAATTACTTCATGCTCAAATTTGCACAAGTCATGCACTACCATTGAAAGATTTAGCCCATGTTACATGGAAAATTAACTAAAGTATTCTTTATTCTACACTTAAAATAACAGTCCTGAAATTTGAACAGAAAATTTTCACATTTTCACATGACACAGCATTTGAGAGTATCTCAGAGTTCACATCACAGATGCCTGCAAATGACTTCAGATTTTACTCCTATCTTAGCTGTTGACAGTATACACTCGACTAATCTAATTCCACCTTTGTGTCTGAAGATATGAAATGTAGAACTATTATTTTGCCCCAGAGGTAGTTGATTTCCACTAGCAAACACTTTTTTTAAAATGAATAACAATTAAGGTTTTGCTGAGGAATGAAAACATGCACAGCTGCTTCTGCAAGAGGCCAGGATTACTGAAGCTGAAGTTTGTTTAATAGAGAGACAATCAAACATCACTGTCCACCAGAGTTCCTGCGCTCAAAACCATTTGTGACCTTCACAACATGGTCTCTATTCTGAGGGAACATAATTCCTGGACAGATCCACTCACTGAACACTGGCTGTGATGACTGTTCAATGTTCTCAATAGATCAGGACAATAAAGCAAAGCATCACATCAAAACACAGTACCATGACCAATGGGCTTCACAACAGCATCCCTCAAATTTGCCTGCATTACCAGTGGAGATAACGAAACATTAGCTCTGATGGGAATCTGCATTTCAGTAATATTAAGTCCTTCTTGCCTTCTCTGTACAGACTAAGATATTGGCTTTAGTTAAAATTGCCCTTTTCTCCTTCAGTAGAGATATTAGGTTTTATTGGAGTGCTGTAATATAGTCACTGTTACCATCAAGCTTTCATGTTTAAATCTAGAGTGTTTCAGCAAGCTACGTTGGTGGAGAGAGCATAGCTGCAAAGCCTGATGTTGTCCTTAGCAGTTACTGTACATGAGTAATTTCCAGTAGGGATGATTGAATAATAATGAGAAACAGAAATCTTAGCACAGTCACAACTTCTGCTTTTCAAAGCAGTCAAGATTCCTGTTTCTCATTATTATTCAGTGAACCAAACTTTTCTGTCAAATGTGGGCAACTGTAGCCCAGACCTAACCATAAAATATAATTCCTTGCTGGAGAAGTCACAAATGCCCACCACATCTATTTATTAATTTGAACAATGGAAAATACCAAATCTTTAGACCACTGTAGATTAAAGGCACCAAAGTTATTGAAGATAAAACTATATGCAAATACAAAAGCTGGACAAGAGCTCTAAGCTGCATTAACTGTCTTAGAAGAGCCATCAGAAAGATTCACTAACATGACACAGATCAATATAGAAATTGGTCAATGTCCTGAAAATACACAATAACCAGTTCACTATGATGGGCCATTGAATATTTTGTCTGTAGGCCAACTATTGAGAAATTCAATAACACATGAGATCAAAAACATCATGTGTTACTGAATAAATGTTGCACACTCAAAAACTTTCCCTTGCATATATCAGATATGTCCAGGGCCTGGTACTGGAGGTCACAGAGGAGAGAGGCCTGAGAGGCAGGGATTGGAAGAGTGAAGGTTAGCAGTTATAGATGTGCTGAGGGGTTGCAACTAGGATTAGCTACTTAGGAGGGTAGGATAGATAAGGATTTGGCTATATAATTGGTCAGGCATACTGTTCAACTTGGTAGACAGTATTTGTTGGGGGGAGGGCAGGCTTCGCAGTGGGGGATATGCCTACCAATCCTCATTGCTCTGGGAGATGATTGGGTGCTGAGGTCAGCGGTATTCTGTTGGGTTAGATCTGAGAACAGCTGATTGCTGGGGGTGGAGGGCAGGGGTAGGGAACTTGGTGGGTGCTGGTCAGGCAAAGATTGCAACATTGGAAGTGGGGTGCCTGAAGTAAAGACAAGTAGGCACCTACTCAGGTTATGTAATAGCAGGCTTCACAGACATTAAGGGTTACAGAAGTAGAGTGCAGTGCTGAGTTGCACATTACTGCTCATTCTCAGTTTTCCATGCATTAGCATGTCAGACATATGGTAGATCCGTAAGAAGTTTGGGGGATGAATTTACAGAATGCATTTGGGACAATTTTGGGAACAGGCTGTTTTAGACATCTGTCTAAATTTTAGACAATTAAGGGAACAGGCTGTTTTAGACATCTTGTACAATGAGGAATAACAACTCCACAAGGTAAGTAGCTAACTAAAAGGGATTAAAGGTAGCATTGGATTAAGAGATGAAGAGTAGTAATTTGCAAGTGGCAGGCCCATGAATAAAATGGTTGTTGGCAGGTTGCATAGCAGCAACTAATTAATGCACCTGTTATTTTTCAAACTGAATGTAAAGTATCCAAACTAAGAACAGAAAGTGCTGGAAATACATAGCAGATCAGGCAGCATCTGTGGAGAGAGAAATGGAGTTAACATTTCAGGTCATTTACTCTTCGTCAGAACTGGAAAAGTGAGAAATGTGAGTAATGTTTCCAAGTTTGCTAGTGATACAAAGCTAGATGGAACCTTGAACTTTGAGAAGAATGCAAAGAGTTTCCAAAGGCATATAGACAACTAGACAGAGTGGTTAAGTAAGTAGAAGATGGAGTAAAGTGTGGGAAAAAGTGAGGTTATTCACTTTGGTCAAATTAGAAAACTAGTTAAATGGTGAGAAACCAGTAAATGTTGATTATTGGATCTTGATGTGGACTGTGTGCAGCTTGGGTCTCTGTATCTAAAGAAGTCTATAGTTGCTTTGGAATTGGTGCGGTATAGGTTCATTAAACGATTGTCCTTTGAAGTAAAATTGAATAAGATTGGTCTTCAGACACTGGAATTTAGAACAATGGAAAGTGATCTCAGGTTGCAATATTGTGAGAATAGGTATAGTAAATGTGGAGAGATTGTTGGATTTAATGAGAAGGCTATAGGACCAAGAGGTAAAACAGTTTCTGTATTGGTAAATTGGTTTATTATTGTCACATGTACTGAGGTACAGTGAAAAACTTTGTTTTGCATGCCATCCATACAGATCATTTCATTACAACAGTGCATTGAGGTAGTACAAGAGAAAGCACAAACAGAATGCAGAATAAATGTTAGTTACAGAGGAAGTACAGTGCAGGCAGACAATAAGTTGCAAGGCCATAATGAGGTAGATTGTGAGGTCAAGAGTCCATTTTATTATACTAGGGGACCATTCAATCGTCTTATAACAGTGGGATAGAAGCTGTCCTTGAGCCTGGTGGTATGTACTTTCAGGCTTTTGTATCTTCCGCCTGATGGGAGAGGGGAGAAGAAAGAATGTCCAGGGTGTGTGGGGGTCTTTGATTATGTTCACTACTTTACTGAAGCAGAAGAAATGTAGGCAGAGTTCACGGAAGGTAGGCTATTCACAGGACTGCAAATCTTTGGAATTCACTACCTCAGAGGGGTGTGCATATGCAGCTGCAGTGCATACATAAGGCTGAAATTAATAGATTTTTGGACATTAATGACAGAATATGGGAATTGGGTGGTAAAGTGGATGGCGATCAACCATGATTCTATTGAACAGTGGAGTGGGCTCCAAATTTGACCTAATCCAATTTCTATTCAATTCCTTCCTACACAAGATTTAAGTTAATGTAACAGTACATTGAGCTGGAGAGGGAGCAGATTTCAATGAGGACACCTTTAACAAAATGCATGTTTCACCTATTCCCTTGCTCCATGAATTGTCTACAGGAGTACATAGCCGAGCCCCTTCTGGAGGATTGAAATCAAAACACTTTCCCTAGACCTTAGCAGCATCAAAGAACTATGAAAATATAAAATATTTGTAGAATTGTGGTAAATGCCAGTGGAAATCAATCAGCAACTAATATAAAATTAGTTTAAGTAGCTCTGATGGGACTTCTTCCTGCTGCTGAATGCAGGAAGAGCTTTGGGCGGAGGATTGAACTCCAAATTGGTAGAGCAGTCATCCAAACAGCATAACATGATTTCAAAACCTGCCCAATCTGTACACTTGTCATACATTATTTGCAGATGTGCTGACTACCTCACTGTTTTGGCATTCAACAGAACTCTGCCCACTAACCTGCATGAGCAGATTCTCATTTTAGAAGTGAAACAATGTACAAAAATCTCCAGTATGCATCTAGGAAAAAGATAACATAGATAGATAATGAGAGAATGACACAATGTCAAATTGTTTATTTTTTGAATAACAAAGTTAGATATTGGACTTTCTTCTGAAAATATAACATGCATTTTATTATGGGATTATTCATTGTTAATTAATGGGTAAATAGTTTTATTTGATGGTGTGTATAAATTTCTGTAGCTGAAAGATAATCACTAGCAACACACACAAAAAATGCTGGAGGATTTTGTGCCTCCAGCATTTTATGTGTGTTGCTCCAGATTCCAACATCTGCAGAATCTCTTGTGTCTAAATAATAATTATTAGACAGGCTTTATAGTTTTAGACCATGCATTAAAGACTTAACTAAGCAAAGACAGACACACACAAAAGATTTACTGAACATATCCCAGTTCATCAATAGCTCTATAATATAAATGAGGTAATCTACAGTATGAGAGGTAGAAAAGACACTAAACCATAACGTCCATTTAGTTTTGAATTAATTTTGGAAAACACTTTCTCCTCAATGTAATTTGGTATGAATATGATTACTTGGAAAAAGTGCATTTTTTTATTCCTTATTAAAGCATTCATAATTTCATTGTTTCCCTATTTTAGTGGTGTAATATTATATAGCAAAATATAAGCACAATGTAATCTGCAGAAAACCTCTTCATAAGTTGAGGAGCATATTATACTTCATGTTATTCTTAGAGTGAGTCTATACATCTCTTGCTGTACGTGATCCAGAGTCAGCATAGACATTGAAGGGCTTGCGAGGTTCAGGGAGTACTGGTCCAACTATTAAAATAATGATTGTTGTTATTTTCTTAACAACGCCCTCAGGAGGGATGGGGTGAAGTAATTGCAGACAGATTTAGCAAATTTCCTGCTCTTGTTGAGTGTCAGTCCTGTTGCGTTTATTTAATTTTAATCTAATCTCACCCTAAAGAAAAATATCCAGCTTGAATCTTTTTCCCAAGAACATTATAAGTGCATTTAAAAAAATCTTCACCTTTCTTTTCAGCATCTCCCACTTGCTTACATTGTTGAGTTCAATACAATGTATTAATTATATCCCATTGCCTTGATAAGGCAGATTGCATTAATATAGAAGGTAGAAAGAAAGTAATGCTCTTTCACTTCTTACTACATTTGTAAAATACACAAGCTGGAAAAGATGCAAAATTAATGAACAAAAACCGTAAGTGTTGGACAACTTTGTTGGCAAAAATTGTGAGTATCAAAATTCAATAAAGTATATCCTAAAAGATAGTTCATGTCAAAAAAACATGTTCTTAATCTCTGCCAATTCCACTTTCCATTAGAAATTCTTGAAGAAAAACTGATTTTCAAGAAAGAAAGGAAGCTGCTCCATTCAAAATATATATGGAAGGCCAATATTATTAACAGGATTTCACGGGTAGTTAATCAAATTTTGACCAACAATGTGCTTTGTTATTTCTCTCCACAATACTTGCATTTCTGATTTGGCAGTGTGACCAATCAGATGTTCGTTAATTCTTGAGTTCCCTCTTATAGTGCAACTATGTTTATATAAGAGTAGAAATCTCTTGAATTTCAATCTAAAACAGAACTGGCTTCAGGTCAGATCGGATGGATAAAATCTTTTAAATCTCATACATGAACCCAACCTACCTTAAGCCTGCCAGATTCCATTTTTAATGAGTTGAGTATTTAAATATTTTATTGTGTCTGTACCTCACATTTAGTTCCCATTTTAGATTTAACCCCATGTGGCCTGGCTTCCTAAGCCTTGAAAAACCACAGGCAGGCAAGGGCTGCTGCAAGGAGAGGCAAGTGCTTTCTAGCCAAACTAACTTGGCTTCCTCTCCATTATTTTCTTCACCTTGCAATTTTATCACCACCTCCCCCACCCTCAACCACTCGTCTGTCACTCTCCCACTCTTATTCTTGTCTTACCTCCCACTCACACTTCATTTCTTCTTCTCCCCCGCCCCCCCCAACCTTAGCCTGCTCTGCCCCACAGTTTGGAAGAGCCATCCTGATAAAATCTTAGTCCACATGAACTGTTTAAATCTTATTTGCAACTTGCCAATATGTTCATATTATCTCTATTAACGTATCATTTACTCATTTGTTTGGTTTCAGTTGCAATGTTGACAAAACTTATGTAATTGTTTTTTTTTGTATGTTGTGCTTGTGAACCCTTCACTAATATTGGACAACTGCATCGCACCACTGCCATTAGTTTCAAGAGAGAATTTTTGGTGAGGACACAGGCTTACAGATTGGATTGATTTGTCTTTTTGCACAATTTGCTTTAAGTGTATATTTATTTCTTTGAATTTAAACTTTACCATTGAAGATTGAAAGAGGTAATTAAACTAAGATCCCTACAACCAAACAAGGAATGTACAATTATAACCGTTTACAGGTTGTATCATTCATGAAGTAAACTTTATTACGTTAAAATCATTGGACGCCATTAGGTAAAAAAACAAAATATGTACGTTGTTATTTCTCTTCAGATGTTTAGGTTGTATGAAAAAATAAATCCAATCAGTGCAACCATTAAACTTAAATGAACGTTGTCAGCAAGAGCCATGAACCAAATGTGGATTTGAGCTTCATTTAATGTTGCTGACCTTGTGGGCAAAAATTGGACTTACCAATCAGCTTCAAAATATTAGAAATTCTAATGCACCCTAATGGGTGCACTGCTTAGAACACTAACCAGCTGTTATGGTCATTAGCCATCCAGAAGAAATTTCAGTTGGCTCAACCCTAATGCAAAAACTGATTTGGTGTTGCATAATTTAGTACCAGAAAAGTCTGCTGCCCGATAGAACTTATGGAAGCAAATCTTCAGTGCAGGTTCAGATTCAAGTTTATTGTCATAGGCAGGGTATAATACTCAGGGTATAAATGCCATGAAAATTAGCTTTTTGCAGCAGCAGCACCACAGTACATTACAAACATGAGAAATAAAAGTTAACATAAACTTCAATTAACATAAATTATACATAATTTAAACAACAAAATAAACATTGCAGTGGGAGGTCAAGGACCATAAGTACAATTGGGCCTTTGCTGTGGCCAGCCTTAAAGTTGGGATGGTGGGACTGGGACAGTGAAGTTGGCTTTGGAGCTCTGCAGTTTGGAAGAATGAGGTGTGGCTCAAGAATTGTCATTTTGGATTTTTGCAGGGGTGGGGGAAGTCAAGGTGGGAGCCAGCAGTATCACTACAGGATGAGGGCAACCAGGGACCTGCAGAAGCTGTGTGGGAGGGGGTGGGAAGCAGAATTAATGGTTGAGCTCAGGAGATGAGTGCTGGCAATTGGTCATAACTGGGCTTTAAGTGAAACTGGGTTGAGGGGAATGGTAACTGGGTAGTGTGAATATAATGCAGTGGTCAATGTTATCTGCATGCTTGCCCAAAGAACGCAGTTAATAATTTACTTACCTGCCAATCATCCAAGCCTGGCACTATGGAAGTAAAGCCATGTAGTGCTGGACAGGTGCTCCCAGCACAATATGATCCAAGTCAAGCTACATCCCATAAGAAATATTGCATGGGGATGAGATCTGATGCACAAGGGTGAAAAAAATCAGAAGTTTCTATTTTTAAGTTTCCAGAGTGATTGCAAAATGACCTGAAGTGATTGTGCGTAATTGTCCCTCCGGGTGGGGAGAATCAATACATAATGTTGAAGAAAAGGGCATTATGAAATTTAATTTCTAGGCACAAACATGATATGAGAGACAAATTCTGTTGTTGCTTTGAACTGCAGGATAGGCTTTTCAATGCTTGAAAATAATTATTAACATTCATCATTTAAAACATGGTTTAAATAAGCAGCAAGTGTTGGCTAGAGGGACAGACCTGTCTGTCAAAAGTTGAGTCATTCAAGCTGTTTGTGTACAACTTGTGGTGGTCATTTAAAAAGAGAATCTTCCTGGCTACCGGTAATCAGTCTGCTTCTCATCATTGGACAATCCAAAAAAAACTTGGAAAAGAAAATGTTTTTGAAGCACTGAATGTAGTTAAGAGATTCAAGTTAATTACAGCAGAAAACTCCAAATAATTAGTTGGATGAAATTAGACAAGTGGAAAAGCAGTGTTTAAAGCCATGAGTGCAGGTAATTGTTTCAGGCTGCCAGGGGAAGGGGTAGGGGTAGGGGTGTGGAGGTGTGTCATGAGCACATTGGGAATCTGGTTTGCTGATCTGACTAACAGAAGATAAGCCTTCATCAGTGGCTGGCCTGCTTGAGAGCCCTGGGAACATCACACACAAGTATGTCAGTTGATATGAGGCTTTGATTGTTTTATATGTAGTTTATTTGAAAATGGTAAGGAATTTTTCAAAGTCTGAATATTGGAAACTGGTTAATTTCCTGAATTACAAGGTTTTGTACTCTGTTGACTTGGAAGAAAAAGCTGTTCCTATTTTGAAAGTACATGCAGTTTCTTTCAAAATGACTGAGTCACGTAGCACCTGACCACATAGGGTTATTGGGGAGAAATTCAAGATTACATGGTCATTGTAAACATAATAATTTATTAGTTATGCTGATTATTTCAATAAAAGGGAGATAATGAATGAAAATCTTACTATTTTTGATGCTTTTTTTTCTTGGAAAGAAAGGAAAATAACAGCTTTACTTTGCTAACTTTGTATATTTCAAAAGCAGACCTGCTTGACAGTGATTGTGCCTTTGGCTGGTGTCATTTGGTTGTACTCTTGCCTTAGTCAAAAGATTACTAGTTCAAACCCTCAAGAGAATTTCACCAAATAATCCTAAACCTGATTAGCAAAAACATTCTTGACAAATGCATTCACTTTTCTTTGTCCAAGAATTAACTTTAGCACACAATATCAATGTCATATTTAAATTTGGTCTGATAACCTTCCTGTGAATTGGCTCAAAATTTTCACCAAGTTAAAGATAACTAAAAGCTGGTTATTGTTTTTGCAATCAAGGTCCATTTTCAAATCCAATGCACCCCTGACACTGCTCAAATAATGTCTTCAATATCTTTATTAATATTAATTGTTCAACCTACTAAAATTGGTCAGTATCTAGTGGAAGAACTTTGCAGGATGCATATTGACTGCTGTATTTAGATTCAGCTGGAAAGATGAACACAGTAAGACAAGAAAGGAGCAGCATTGAAGAAAGTCTTTTAAAGTAAACTGCAAATGGTATTCAGTTAAAATTATCCATAGTACACGATAGTGTCCCGCTTTGATGGGGAAGAAGTCAAAGTAGGACTGCAGACGCTGGACAGTAATGACTCTGCCCCTGCATTCAACTCCCAGCAAGTTAGGGGATGTGTGTCATTTCACTCCCAGTTAAATGAAGAACCTGAAAATAAAAAATGCTGGAAATCTGAAATCATCAAAGAAACATTCAGTAGGTCAGGCAGCATCCATAGAAAGAGAAACAAAGCCAGTATTTCAGGTCACTTTGTCGGTACCTTTTGACGAAAAGGTCTCCGACCTGAAACATTGAACTTGTTTCTCTCTCCATGGGTACTAGCTGACCGACTGGGTGTTTCCAACATTTTGTTTTTAATACAAATGAAGAAATAGTTGGCTAATATTGTCACGAGGGTCACAAAATTAATTTCAGATTTGCACATTTCGGGTCCTAGATTTATCCATCCCTCAGGTATTCAGCGCCATTTTTTTGTGGGAACCACATTTGTCCCGTTATATTCAAATCTGTCTAGTAGAATTATCGAATACAAAATTGCTTCTTATCCAATGCACATTTAAAATCCTGCAAATTTGTCCACAACCATTTCTTCCCACTATAACAACTCGTCCTGCTTTAATTCATTTGATATTAACTGAGATACGTTGAGGTTGGTTTTGTGATATGAACCCAGACTTACTGAAGTTTCATGGCAATGAGTAAAAGACGGATAAGACATCCTCCTGCTAGTTAACACCCACTGCACTCCCCTAGCTGATGGTGAATGCCACTCGGAAGAAGCACGGATCAGAACGAGTGAGCCCATTTAAAGGGGCACCTGTGAGAGAAAACATTTTGGGTCAATGACCTCCTGAGACCTGCCAGGGCTCGCTGGACTCGAACCGTCGGCGGCTCTCCGTCATTCCCCAGGGACCGGCTCCGATTTCCCGCCCATCTCGGGAGCCGATGCGCCACAGCCCGAGTCCGGGCCCGGATGTGACGTTGCTCTGGCGCGAGCATTCGATCCGAGGGCGGTTGTTCAACGGCCCGGGGAGGCGAGTGCGCGTGCACGCGCGGCCTCCGGGCCGCTGGCGGGGAGGCGAGTGCGCGTGCACGCGCGGCTCCGGGCCGCTCGGTTCTCCCAGGCCTTCGGCCGTACGCGATGTCGCTCGTCCGCTCCCTCCGCTCGCAGGCGGCCGGGACGAGCCGCAAGAAGGGGAAGGCGCTCCCTCGCAAGGAGTGGGACAGCACCATCAATGACCTGAGCGTTCACCGAGCCCACCCGGAGGAGCTGGCGCGGCGCCGGGAGACGCGCGTCTCCAAGAACCGGGCCGCAGCGCAGTGGGAGCTCCGGCAGCGGGCGGCGGCGGCGAGCGGTGGGCAGAGGCGGCGAGCGGCGCGGACCCAGCAGCGGCCGGTGACGGCCGAGCTGTTGCTTGACCAGTGCCGGCTGCGCGACGTGCTGGCTCGGTCTGACCGCGCTCTGGCCGTGCTGCGGGATCCCTTCGGCGATGCCCCGCGGCGCCAGGCCGGCTTCCCGAACGTCACTGTGGCTCCCGGCGGCGAGCAGCCTCCCGCCGCGCAGCTGATAGCGCAGAAGGGCGAGCAGCCCACTCAGCTGTCCCTGCTCAGCGAGTCGGTGATGGACTCGCAGGCCCTCAATGAAGCTTCCGACTGCAGAGAGCCGGAGGCAGACGGTTCAGTGTCCGCGCAGCATCAGGCCGGCGGTCACCCACTGGAACCGAGAACCCCCGAACCCTTGGGAGACCGGCCCCAGACATCGCCCACCCGGACCCCAGATGGTGCCTCGGTGGTACACGTAGGTTTAAATGCAACCGCAGCCATCCAGAGAGTGAGATCCAGAGTGGAAAGTAGAGCGGAGAATGATATGGAACCAGGTGGCACATCCCCAACTGAAACCACCAGGGTAATCCGGCAAGTACTTCATCCTGCTTCAAGAAACTCTCAAAACGGCATATCAAAGGACAAAGTTTGTGATGCACCCACCGAAAGAATAGAAAACAGGAGGCCCGAGGACAGGCAGATGAATCTGGAGGTGCTGCAGGAAATGATTGAGAAAATTGACAAGGAGCTGGTGGAATTCGATCGCCAAACAGGATGCGAGGTTACCAGCTGGTTGCCCGAGAAGGGTCGCGGTTTTAACAGGTTTCACTTTCTCATTGGTCAGCTTGATCGGCAGATTGACCCACTCTTTAAAAGAGTGCAGAATTCGGCAGTGGCAAGAGAAGGAAAACCATCAGCAACTTCTGGAAAAATCCAACCATCAGCAAGCACTGATTGATGCGTTAACAGCAGAATTTCTAATGGTACAGAATAAATTTGTTTTTCGCTACAGGCTAACCTGCAGCAATATGTGATCAAAACAGATGAAGAGCTTCACTCACTGAAACAAATGTTGCATAGATCTCCAAAAGCAGAAAGTAATAAACCAAGACAAAGCGTTGTTCATGCAGCTCAGGAGACTGCAGTAGGACAGGAGAGTTTGTATAGTTGTGCTTGCCCTAAGAAACAAGGCAGTGTTCTTTCAAGGGTTGTACCAAATGATGACAATGGACTTTTAAAAGGCCTGAACCAAAAGCAGCCCTGTGCTTATCAGTACAAAGGATTCAGTTGGAGAATGAAAAGGGTCAGAGTTTACCTGAGCATCCATTTGGTCCTGCGGTATTGCTTTCTCCTCCAAGACAGAGGAATAGCCAAATAGCAACTGGATCACAAACCACAGTTAACTTGTGTCAAGAGACCCCTCTGTCTAGTAATGTACATAAGGAATCAAATGAACCCTCACTGATTCTCAAGGAAGCTTCGTATGTTCCACAAGGAGAAAATGACTTTGCCAAACACTTAGCAGCACAGAACCAAGTGTCAGATTGTCAGGACCTTGCCCAGCAATGTAAGATCTGTGATGATATCAGTGAGCACAAGAACCGAGTCTCACTTCACCTGTTACCAATTTGCCTTGCATGCATCCAGGAGCTGTTGGTGGACACGGCAACATGCAATCTGAGAAAAGTGGAAAAACACTGTAGAATCTGAAGGCAATCAAAATCATTCTTGAACAATTGGCTTAAACATGAAGCAATGTTAACTCAAATTACTGAGCTACAGTTGCAGAATTCTGCTCTCAAAGCCCAACTTGGTCAGTTCAAAATAGGTAAATTATCTGAGCCAACACCACAAATTGAGAAGACTATTTCCAGCACTTCTGAAAGTCTTCAGCAAAGGATTGCTGAGCTCAACCAACAGAGTGCTGAAGCACGCAGCAAACTTTGCATCTGATTGAACAGCAAAGACAGATATCCTCTGAGTCAATATCTCCAACTATTTCTCCTATTCCACCCGAGGGAATGGCAACAGGAACTGGCAGCAGAACACTGGAAGTATTGATCCCACTGCCCAGTGTATTGGACTCTTCCGCAGGTAGCACACCTTCCCCTGCCAGTAAAGTTAACAGAAATAGATCAATAGATAACACTAGTACAGCTAGTTCCACATTCCACTTGAATAAAGTTGATGGAAATAGGACACCTGTAACTCAAGGAACAAAACCAGAAAGATTGAAAGAAGAAGGTTGGTTTTGCGCTGTCTACTCATACCATGCGATTCTAAAGATGTGAGATATATAAATCTATATTTGGATAATTGAGGAACAAGTAGCTTTCATATTTGTAGGATAAAATGCTACAGAAATCTGAAACAAACTACATTTGAATGAGCAGCACAAGAACTACCACTTGTTCTATTCTCTCCGGAGATTTCAGATTTTGCTTTTGTTTGAGCTTTTGTATTTGCTCTGTATTACTTTGAATGGAAGTGGATAAAATTTTGTGAGCATGGATAGTTGAATATTTTCAATTGTGCTGATTGATCTATAGAGAAAAAAATACAGGCTTTTATGAAGCTGCTGTACTAGAAAGAAATGAGTTGCCGGTGTTCCTTGTACTGCAATATTTTTAATTGATCAGCTTTCAATTTATTTTTAAGTTTGGGGTTAGTGACAAGGAAACTAAGTGATGGGTAATAAATTGGCAATCCATTTTACATCCTTCCATTTATTTCCATTGCCTTCATTGTAAGTAAATGTGAGATGTAAAAAAAAGCTAAATTACAATCAAGTCTTTTGGGCTGGGATGTTTGGAGTTTTTTTTTATATAACGTTCAGAAATTTTTTTGACTTGGAACAAGGAGTTATTAGTGTTTAAGATAAGCAAACTTATTTATAATTAAGAATTTTAATACATTTTATACAGATAAATAGATTACAATATGGTTTGTATTTGGTACATCAATAAAACTTCCACAATATGAACAGAAGTGAAAAGAGTGCTTCCTTTTATGGTACTTGGCTCAAAGCTTCAATATCATTTCTCTTAAGCTGTCAAAGATTCCCTTGGATCAGGCTCTCTGATCTACCTGCATGAGAGCTGCAACCAGGAATCCTTGAGTGAGAACGGAGACTTCATGATTTGGGGATCGGAATACCACCAGAAGCTGAAAGTTCAGGTGTTCAAGGACGAACCATTGAGTTATAGATACTGCGGGGTCAAAGAAGAGAGAAAATGAGAGAACTAATTGGGGACTTGGGAGGAAAGGGAGAAGGTGAGGGAAGAAGTGCAGGCAACAGAACAATGAATTTGAATTCAATAAACCTGATATTTTTCCGCTAGGACCAAAAATGAAATTTGAAGTTCCTGGAATTGTAAAAGTGCAATTAGTTCACCTAATATTTGTCTCCCTGTGCTATGGTCATCTGTGTTATGCTAGTGTTTGTTTTTGTAGGTTATGTATGTCAGTCCTCAAATCCCATCCTGGATACATCCCCAACTGATAGATCTGTCTATGACAACCAGTTTGAAATGGAGCTTTAGTAATTAACTCAATCCCCTAAATGTTCCCTGAATTAGTCATGAATAATCCTGGCTGTAAAACAACCTGAATTCTTCGGAAATCTTAATGTGAGAATGATAAGCCAAAGAATACATTGTGTTTCTCTCTGAGGTTTGCTCTGTTATGAATAGTGAGCGTCTCTTGCATACAAATTGGAAGTGTACTGGAAAGTAATCACTCAATTTATTTTTTTTTGTCTCCCCATTTTAGAGGAAATTGTCACAAGCAGTGAACATGATGTACTGAATTTTAAAAAAAGTACAAAGAATGTTTGGAATTCTCTGCAGCAGTCAGGAAGGAGGTAAAAGGGCAAGTGTACTACTCCAGACCTTGATTAGGAGGTAGCTGTTTGAAGGCAAGGGCACAGTAAGAAAGATTGACAAGAGAAACAGGCTGTTATGAAGGAATATCCTTTGGAATGTTGAACGAGGGGATGTGAAATGAAAATATTCTGTATCGTGCTGCAGATAGTGGAGGATAATCCATTGTGGATAATTTTGGATGGTTGGGTTGCAGGTGGCTCTGACAGTGCTGAAGCACCTCAGCATGTCATGGCTGTCAGTGAATTACTGAACCTCCTGTTGTTTCCATCCAGGACTTATTCTTAGTCACAAGTTTTCTGCTGGACCTCTGCCTTCAGGTGTCCGCAGAGCTATTTCCCTTGAGAAATGGTCAATCCCACAGTACAGGAATGCTGTATGTTTGCAGTTATTTAGCTCCTCAATCTTCTGATCATCTCATCAAACCACTTTGTTCTTAGTAGAAAAGCCACAAGTCTCTGTACATGTGTCAATTATGGTGGACTTCAGGGCTGCCTATAATCTTCGTACCCCTGAAGATGCATGTACTCCTAGCAATTTGAGACCTAATAAATTATTTCTCCAATAAACAACACCCATTTCACATTTACTAAAGTATTACTGTGATTATGCATAACTGGATACATGATATCACATATTACATCAACTGTAATTCCCAAATTTAACAAAACACCCATTAATTACAATGGTAATTAACCTGCTACAGTAATTAATTATATTTTTTCCAAAATATTACTGAGTATCACAAACTCATCCACAACAATTTCTAATTTAATTTATTAACATTTCCCATCTTCTTGCCTTTAATTTTTTTTCACATTGCAACCCTCATTGCAGCTTCCTATTGACATTGGACCTTTCCTTTTCTCTACGGACCACCTTGAAACTAGAAAGTCTTTGCCTCTGACCTCTGGATGGTTTCCAGGATAAGCAACTTAATCATCATGATTCTCTGCCTCTCTTGCTGAATCTTGACTATAGTGCATGATCTGACATCACTAAGTCCATATCTGAGGAAACAGACTTCAAATAGCTTCCACATAGCAACACAATCCTTCCTCAAGCTATCTTGCTTGATCTGAGCCTGGTTCAGGGCATTTAGAAATGTGTGTGAACAGCAGAAACTTTGTAGACTTCACGCCCCTTTCCAGTCTCATTCTCAACGGTACCATCTGATAATTGACACAAAGTGCTGGAGGAACTCAGCAGGTCAGGCAGCATCAATGAAGGGAAATAATTTATTTCTCTCCATAGATGGTGCCTGACCTGCTGAGTTATTCCAGCACTTGTGTGTGTGTTGCTCCAGATTCCAACATCTGCAGCATCTCTTGTGCACCTGATAATTGAAATGGGTTTGCTGTAACACCCTGTATAGATCGTTCCACACTCACAGTGGATCCTGGCAACAGTACAGCCATTATCCTGACATGCTGGGTGAACCGACTGTCTCATATAATCTAAACAAATTGCAGACACTTTTTCTGAAAATTTTGGTACTGAAGACTGTACAATACTCCCTTCGCTCAGAAGAAGGTAACATCACTGGTTCCACCATATCCTACCCAATAGCTGAATCCATCTCCTTACTTTCCAATGGATGGTAAACTAAGCCAATTATTCTGCACATTTGTCTCTTACATCTGAGGCAAACAGAAACACTTCGGCGATATTCCTATTCAGATGCTGCCCTTGCCCTGGTGGTGGTGGAGGTCATGGGTTTGGAAGGTGCTGTTACAGGAGCCTGGGCAAGAACTGCAGTGTGTTTTGTAAATAGTATACACTGCCATCACTGCACTGGAGGCAGAGAAAATGGATATTTAGCATGGTTGATAGGGTGTCATTCAAGCAGGCTACTTTATCCTGAATACTTCTGGAGAATTGTTGGAGCTGTGCTCTTCAAAATAAGTGGAGAGTATTCCATCCATGGTCTTGACTTGTGCCCTACAGCTGGTGAAAGGCCTTGCGGTGTCAGGAGAGTATCTCACTACAAACTACTCAGCCCCTGACCTACTCTTGTAGCTAGAATACACGTGTTTTTGTTTGTGAATCCCAGAATATTAATGGTTAGGAACATGGGAATGGCAGTTCCTTTGAATATCAAGGTTAGGTGGTTAGATTCTCTTTTGCTGGAGGTGATTATTGGCTGGCACTTCTGTGACATGACATTACTTGTCACTTGTCTACCCATTCCTGAATGTTAGTCTCAGTCTTGCTACATGGGCTGCATCATTTTCTATGGAGTTGTGAACAGAATTGAATATTGTGCAATCATTAACAATCATCCCCATTTCTGACCTTATGATGAAGGGACAGTCCTTGATAAAGTAGCTGAAGATGGTTAGGTGTAGGGCATTAACCTGAGGAACTTCTTTAGTGATGCCCTGGAGTGGAATGATTGACATCTGATCCCTGAAGATGCAGCACAGGTAGATAGGGTGGTGAAGAAGGCCAACAGGATGCTGGCTTTCATTAGCCAGAGCATAGAGTATAAGATGCAGGGAGCTCTTGGTGCAACTTTATAAAACATTTAGACCACAGCTGAAATACTCTGCAGTTTTGGTCACTGCACGATAGGAAGGATGTGATTACACTGGACAGTGTGCAGTAAAACTTGACCAGGATTTTGTCTGGGAAGGAATGTTTCAGTTATGAGGCTAGATTGGATAGGCTGAGTTTGTGTTCTATGAAGCAGAGGAGGCTGAAAGGACCTCATACAGATATACAAAATTCTGAGAGGCACAGATAAGGTAGATAGTAAGAAACTTTTCCCCATGGCATCAATCTAAGATGAGGAGTAAGAGGTTTAGAGGAGATCTGAGGAAGAATTTTTTAACCCAGAGGCTGCTTGTAATCTGGAACACACTGCTTGAGAAGATGGTGGAGGCTAGTACTCTCACAACATTTAAGAAACTGGGTGAGCAATCACCAAGGCATCGAAGGCTACAGACCAAATGCTGGTAAATGGAATTAATATAGATAGGGTTGGCATGGATGTAGTAGGCCAAAGGGCCTGTTTCTGTGCTATATGACTCTATGTTTAAATCAACTACAACCATCTTCCTTGGTGTGACATAAAACTCCATTCATTGGAGTACTTTTTCCTTGATGCCCATTGACTTCAGTTTTACCAGGATGCCTTGATGCCACACTCACTCAAATGCTGCCTCGATGGCAAGGTTAGTCACTCTCACCTCGTCTCTGGAATTTAACTCTTTGGTTCATGTTTGGACCAAGGCTGTGATGAGGTCTGCAATCGACTGATCCCTGTGAAACTCAAAAGTCCATCGATGAGTAGGTTAGTGGTAAATAAGTACCACTTGATAGCACCATCAATGATAGGTTCCATCCCTTTGCTGATGATTGGAAATAGGCTGGCTGGTAATTAGCAGGATTGGATTTATTCTGCTTTATGTGCACAGGACATACCTGGGCAGTCCAGATCTGAGTGTATCCCATTTAGAACATTTGTATTGCCACTCAACACAATGGATGGTGTCTTTGGCAGGACTTGCCTCCCCAAGGGCTGTGCAGTGGTTACTTCTACCAACTCCATAATGAACAGATGTATTTGCCACAAGTAGATTGCTGAGAAAGTGCATACTGGTTCTTTCGATACCTGCCACAGACCCGATCTGGCATCTGTATTCTTCAGGATTTAGCCAGTGTAGTCTGTGGTGCTGCCACCAAAGCACTCTTCATGATGGACATCGAAGACCCCCAACTCAGAGTATATTCTGTACCATTGTCACTTTCAGTCCAAGAGTTGTTCAACATGGAGAAGCAATGCTTCAGTAGCTTAGGGCAGATAGTAGGTGATAATCAAGAGGAGGCTTCCTTGCTCATGTTTGACCTGACCAAATGAGATTTCATGAAGTCTGGAGTCGATGTTGAGGACTCCCAAGTGCTGCTCACTCCAACCTATATGTCAATGTGTTGCCTTCCTACAGGCGGGACAAGACATACCCAAAGATTGTGATGGAAGAGTGTGGCATATTGCCTGTAAGGTGTGTGTCTGGGTATGACTATGCCAAGCTGTTGCTTGATTAGTAAATGGGACAGGTCTCCCAAGTGTTTGTGAGGAGGGCTTTCATCCTTATCAGCAATTGCCTTCTTTGGGGACCTGCACACCTTTGCAATATATTTGGTAGCAAATAACTTTGGACCATACTGAATGAGCATTCTGAAGCTAAGTGGCTCCTAAATTTTCCAATACAAGGCCCCTTTTATTTCACTGATCTAATTATTGATTTATTAACTTACTAATTTTATATTTAGTAGGTTGCCATCAGCACTGCTTTATCTGTTCTGTTTCCTCTCACAGCTAATTACTGCTTTGTTACTTCTGCATACAGCAACACCAGCAACAAACATGTTGCTAGTGTAGCATCTGTAACCTCTTTTGTATTGCCATTTCATAAGGCAAGTAACAAGGATAGAGATGCTAAACAAACATCTCTTATTGATGACAGTCAACACTCAACCAACAGCAGTGCCTGATACAACAATGTAAACAGGCCCTTCCAGCCCAACGAGTCCGCACTGCCCATTTTAAACCCAAATTAACCTACCTGTACGTTGTTGCAATGTGGGAGGAAACAGGAGCACCCGGAGGAAACCCACGCAGACACAGGAGAACGTACAAACTCCTTACAGACAGCGACGGGAGGAGTTTGTACGTTCTCCCGTGTCTGCGTGGGTTTCCTCAGGGTGCTCTGGTTTCCTCCCACATTGCAAAGATGTACGGGTAGGTTAATTTGGGTTTAAAATGGGCAGTGTGGACTCATTGGGCCAGAAGGGCCTGTTACCATGCTGTAAATAAAATTTTTTAAAAAGTCACACCACATGGCACACAGTTCTTAAAGGTGTATATACACACCTAATATATTCTACAGTTGCCTCAGAAAATCAGCAAGGAAACTGATAATTTCATGGCCTGAAATAGATTAAATTTGAACCTTGAAATATGTACTTCAAATGACTTTTTAGAATTGGTATTTAGCCCAAGCAATTATCTCTGCATAAATGTCCACAGTTGTTTCTTAAAATAACATGGTTAATATTTTTAAGAACTCCTACGCCAGTTCAATGTGATTCACTTTCTCATTTGCTGATCCCACAGCCCATGTCATGAAGATCACTGTACATAAGAAGGAAATAGATACTTAAGAAATATGCCAGCGTAGCAGATCAGATAAACTATGCTGAATTCAAGAAGCATTTGCAGATGGCAAAAACACAAACTTTGACTTAATTGGGTGCAGACACTGGAATACGATTGCACTTGAAAAGAGCAGGTAATAGGAAGCCACGTAGTAGCTGCATAGCTGCATTTTACATGATGTTGACCAGCTGCAGTTGGAAATCATTTGAAGGGGCAGCTGTGCCTGTGCAAGGAACTGCTGCTCTGAGAGAGCAGTGAAGATGACATGAAAGTACGGAGCACTGCGATGACAGCCAGATAGTAAAGTGTAGCATTATTAATGACCTTGTGGGCCACTTGTGGTTTGCAGAATATGAGAGGTATTCGCATTATTGAAGCTCGAAGAGAAAGTATTGTATTAAATGTCTCCTTCGTGTATCTATCCTATTTGCTGCACCCTCTCACAGCAGTTAACTGCTGCTTCAAGTACATGTGGTGGATTGATTCCAGAAGCAAGTACTGAGGAGAGAAATTGTAACTGTTGTGATGGCTTTCTGTTTTGCAGTAACTTTTAATCAGCAGCCATGCTGCACAAACCACTCAACACAGTAAGTAGTTTTTAATTTGTAAGACCTACCATGTTAATCACTGTGCAGTTTCAGATTTGAAATGCTTCTATAAAACAAAGCATTTGAACAAGTCATTATTTCAAATCATTCATTTATTAATTTTATATTTGGATTGTTGAAATTTTGAAAACTCCTAATATACTTCAATAGCAGTTACTGAAACTTGCACATTGTCTATCAATTTCCTGAATTGTGAAGATTCAGAGAACATTTTAGTTTTGGAGTCTGTTACCTTTTAAGTCTGAAATGGTATAATAGTGTAAAACCACTTATGTTAATGAGTTATTAACTGTATAGGAGTTGCTACATTTGGTTTTATTTAAATCTGAAAGTTCCTGGATTTTATGCCTGGTTTCTGCTGAACTTAAGCACAGTTCAACTGGGGAAGGAGGACGTAAAATCAGCTCAGATTAATATCCTGTCGATCCAGCTGAAAAGTCTATGTGTATAGCTGTTTTTAGGCTGACCCATGTTTAGCTTGGATTTCAGTAGAATGGCATCTGTAAGTTTGCCCCTGACATTTACTCTACTAAATCCCATGTTAAACTAGGCTTACAGTTCTGCCAAAACATCAGAATAAAGGACTTGTATTTAATAGTATAAATACAAGGAGCTGACTCACAGACTCACAGACACCAGTCTACTGGAATTGGAACTAAACAAGGGCCAATGTAAAAGCAGCTTATGAACATCAGGTTAGGATAGAACCTGGCATGGTGTGGCTGTGATTTTCCTATTGCAAGAATAGCCCAAAGATACTTGTTCCTTAGGTCATTCATGAAAAACAGTTAATTGGGTGTGGTGCTGGAGAGTTAGCAGCTCTCGTGAAACTGTATATCTTCTGGATTTGACAACTATGATGGAGAAGTGTGTGAGAATTACTTTTATTTAAACAGACCAATGTGCAATAATTAGATATTTTCAGACTTTGTAACTAATCACTCAATGTCTATTAAAATTAGTCAGAAGAAAAAGGAAAGGACATTAGTTGTATTCTCTGGTAGTACAGTTCAATATTTTTCAGTCCAAAAATACATTACCCAGCTAGCAGTACACTCTTCTGTTGGCTAATTTAAATCAGATCCAAATCCCACAATCATAACTATTTAACATTTCATCCTTTTCAAGTTTTAAAGAAAATTGAATGCAAATCTTCCACAATTTTTTATGAAATATTAAACTCAAATATGCACAAAACATGACAGGATTAAGTTTTGGGCTTCATTATGCTAAAAGACAGCAGATTTGAAGTTTGTTACTAGTTCTAAGAAAATAAAATCCTGGAAACACTCATGTTTGTGCCTTAGCCATAGCTATCTTGGAGTTTAAATTTGATGATAGATTTCCACATTAAAGGGTTATCCCATATTCTATTAATTATAGTGAAGGTGACATGAAAATTCAGTGGTAAATGATTTGGATTTTAAATAGAAACCTAAATGTACATTATGTGAAGTATTGGCTGTCTGGATAAGACAGCAAACGCTGAATTTGCAGCATGGGTACCTCCTGTAATGGAAGGCTTCCCTTAGTGAGATCTACATTGTTATGAATTAATCTAAATGTTACAGTAGAGCATTCCATAAAGGAGCATTATTTAGAGAACTAAAGAACTAAAATTTAATGAGAGCAAAAGAACTTGCGTTAATAGTGCCTCCCCTAACATCTAAATTCAGAAGCTGTTCACAGTTAATTAAGTACTCTTGAAATATAGTCAATGATGTAATATTGAGAAATAGAAACATAGAAACATGGAAAAACTACAGCACAATTCAGGCCCTTCAGCCCACAAAGCTGTGCCGAACATGTCCCTACCCTAGACATTACTAGGCTTACCCATAACCCTCTATTTTATTCAGCTCCATGTACCTGTCTAACAGTCTCTCGAAAGACCCTATCGTATCCGCCTCCACCAACGTTTCCGGCAGCCCATTCCACGCACTCACCACTCTCTGAGTAAAAAAGCTTACCCCTGACATCTCCTCTATATCTACTCCCCAGCACCTTAAACCTATGTCCTCTTGTGGCCACCATTTCAGCCCTGGGGAAACACCTCTGACTATCTACCCGATCAATACCTCTCATCATCTTATACACCTCTATCAGGTCCCCCCTCATCCTCCGTCTCTCCAAGGAGAAAAGGCCGAGTTCCCTCAGCCTGCTTTCATAAGGCATGCTCTGCCTTCCAGGCAGCATCCTTGTAAATCTCCTCTGTACCCTCTCTATGGCTTCCACATCTTTCTTGTAGTGAGGTGACCAGAACTGAGCACAATACTCCAAGTGGGGTCTGACCAGGGACCTATATAGCTGCAACAATACCTCTTGACTCCTAAATTCAATTCCCTGATTGAAGGACAATACACCATATGCCTTCTTAACCACAGAGTCAACCTGCGCAGCCACTTTGAGCGTCCTATGGACTCGGACCCCAAGATCCCTCTGATCCTCCACACTGCCAAGAGTCCTACCATTAAGACTATATTCCACCAACATACTTGACCTACCAAAATGAACCACTTCACACTTATCTGGGTTGAACTGTATCTGCCACTTCTCAGCCCAACTTTGCATCCTATCTATGTCCCTCTATAACCTCTGACAGCCCTCCAAACTATCCACAACACCCCCAACCTTTGTGTCATCCGCAAACTTACTAACCCACCCCTCCACTTCCTCATCCAGGTCGTTTATAAAAATCACAAAGAGTAAGGGTCCCAGTACAGACCCTTGAGGTACACCACTGGTCACCGACCTCCACTCAGAATACAACCCTTCAACAACCGCTCTTTGCCTTCTGTGGGCCAGCCAGTTCTGGATCCACACTGCAATATCCCCTTGGATCCCATGTCTCCTCACCTTCTCCATAAGCCTTGCATGGGGTACCTTATCAAACGCCTTGCTGAAATCCATATACACTACATCTACCGCTCTCCCTTCATCGATGTGTTTAGTCACATCCTCAAAAAATTCAATCAGGCTCGTAAGGCAGGACCTGCCCTTGACAAAGCCATGCTGACTATTTCTAATCATATTATACCTCTCCAAATGTTCATAAATCCTGCCTCTCAGGATCTTCTCCATCAGCTTACCAACCACTGAGGTAAGACTCACCGGTCTGTAATTCTCTGGGCTATCCCTACTCCCCTTCTTGAATAAGGGAACAACATCCGCAACCCTCCAATCTTCCGGAACCTCTCCCATCTCCATCGACAACGCAAAGATCATTGTCAGAGGCTCCGCAATCTCCTCCCTCGCCTCCCACAGCAACCTGGTGTACATCCCATCCAGTCCCGGCGACTTATCTAACTTGATGCTTTCCAAAAGTTTCAGCACCACCTCTTTTCTAATATCTACATGCTCAAGCTTTTCAGGCCGCTGCATGTCCCCACTACAATCCCCTAGATCCTTTTCTGTAGTGAATACTGACATAAAGTATTCATTAAGTACCTCCGCTTTCTCTTCTGGATCCATACACACTTTCCCACTGCTGCGCTTGATAGGCCCTATCCTTTCGCATCTCATCTTCTTACTCTTCACATACCTGTAGAATGCCTTGGGGTTTTCCTTAATCCTGCCCGCCAAGGTCTTCTCATGTCCCCTTCTGGCTCTCCTAATCTCTTCCTTAAGTTCCTTCCTTTTAGCCTTGTACTCTTCCAGATCTCTAACATTACCTAGCTATCTGTACCTTTTGTATGCTTTTTTTCTTTTGACTAGATTTATTATAGCCTTCGTACACCACGGTTCCTATATCCTCTCGTGATTCCCCTGTCTCATCGGAACATGTTTATGCAGAACTCCACACAAATACCCCTGAATATTTGCCACATATCTTCCGTACTTTTCCCAGAGAACATCTGTTCCCAATTTAATCTTTCCAATTTCCTGCCTGAGAGCCTCATAATTCTCTTCACTCCAAGTAAATGCCTTTCTAGTCTGTCCGTTCCTATCTCTCTCCAGTGCTAATGTAAAGGAGATAGAATTATGATCACTATCACCAAAATGTTCACCCACTGAGAGATCTGACACCTGACCAGGTTCATTTCCCAATATCAAATCAAGCATAGCCTCTCCTCTTGTAGGTCGATCTACATACTGTGTCAAGAACCCTCCTTGAATACACCTAACAAACTCCACCCCATCTAAACCCCTCACTGTCTGGAGATGCCAGTCGATGTTTGGGAAATTAAAATCCCCCATCACAACAACTCTGTTATTCTCACACCTTTCTAGGATCTGCTTCCCTACCTGCTCCTCAATAACCCTGTCACTATTGGGCAGCCTATAAAAAACACCCAGTAAAGTTATCGACCCCTTCCTGTTCCTAAACTCCACCTACAGAAACTCCGTAGACAATCCTTCCACAACATCCACCTTTTCCGCAGCCGTGACACTATCTAATCCTAATCACATTTTATTTATTATAAAATGCAGTTTGTTACACTACAATATGCCCATTTCTTCCTGATAAATATGAAAGTGTAATTTGATTTATATAGGAAAAGAGTGGTTTCACTGGGTGAGGATGCAGCTTTCAAAAGTGAAGAATTTGAGTTTTGCACGATTCTATGCAGCATTGATACTTTTTACATGTATCATTATAGTCTCAACCCACATTTTAAAAATGTGTAAGTCTGACTATATTTTTACATCCATGTATTATATGTATGATCTGAAGTTCTTTTCTACATTTTCAATTGATCAAGTTTTAACAGCTTTTTGTAGATAGGTGTTACATATCTTGTCTGCCCCTTGTATGAGGACGTATCTGTTGACATAATTGCTGGAATAGTCCAGTTCCAATTATATTATGCCCTTTAAGGATTACAGGAATTCTCCTTTCCTGCTACCTTCCCACACAAATTCAGGTATATATGGATAACTTCAGTTTAAACTGGACTACAGGGAAACAGAGGTTTCCACAATTTTGCTCTACCATACTGAGTGTCTTCTTGCCTGACTTTTGATGGGGCTAGTACCTTACAAAAAACTATGCATGGCATGATACTATATCTTCCTGCTGAAAATTACCTGCTATAATTTGCCAATTTGTCACAAGCAGACATTGCAGCCAGTTTAACTGATATAGTTTTTATTTCATTTTTAATTTCCAGAGGGTTAAAATACCCATTGATCTGTACTACTTTCTGTACCTTCCACATTTCTGACAGGCTGATTGTCTGTCTGTCTGTGCCGTTCCCTACCCCTACCCTCCACCCCCAACAACCTGATCTTTATTTCTCTGACTACAATGTTGGCAGATCAGGCGGCATCTGTAGGGAGAAAAGCAGAGAGGAAAGAGTTGTATTTTATCAGTACTAGAAAACATAATGAAAACAAAAAATGCAGAGAAAAGGATGAGGAGTGAAAAGAACAAGAATGGATGCGCTGTGATGTGGTGGAAGTCTGGAGAGATTGAACAGAATGATGGTACAAGGCAAAATAGGTGTAATGGGACAAGGAGAGAAACAACAATTTGGGTCTAGTGGAGGCCTGACAGGGAACAGATGATCATTACTAAGTATTGTTGAAACCAATGTTGAGTTCAGATGAGGTACTCATCCTTGAGTTTGCATTGAATGGAGTAAGAGACCAAAGATAGAGAGGTAGGATGGAACTGGGAATTAAAGTGACACATTATCAAAAGGTTGGGATTAGTCTTGCAGACTGAAAGAGGTGTTCTGACAAGAGGTCAACCATTGTGAGTTTGGTGGCTCTGGTGCAGAGGCCTCTGTATTCTGAATGGAATTGCAAAAAGCACATATAAATTGTTGGTTCATGTGGGAAGAATGCCTGGAGCCTTGGAAAGTGAGAATAGAGGAAAAGGGCAGATGTTTGGAGTTGTGGCAAGGGAGGAAGTGAAAGGTCAGGTGTGGATTTCCTTTGGTATCACAGGAATGAGGGTAGGTATTGGTGGCAATTGAGCAGTGGACCATGTTCTCGTCAGAATGCTGAAAGTGAAAGAGAAAATCTTGTTGTTTCTATTTCCAGTGCTAATGAAAGCCCAATAGCTCAAAACATTAATTCTGTTTTTCTCTCCATAAGATGCTATTTGACCTGTACTTCCAATCTTCTACGTTTTTAATATTTCAAGCAGTCAAAAATATTTGCTTTCATCTACTGTTTCACTGGCTGATCATCTGCTTGTCTGCTGCCTGTATCATTGATTATTTACTTGTCTTCTCGACTGACTTGGGTACCTGAATAACTGCCAGACAATAAGATTGTGCAGATATATTTTAATGATAAATAAAATATCAGGCTAATGCAAGACTCTGTAAATCTAAATAGCAGATGGTGTACTATGCTGTGGTTGTGCTACCTGATTAAACATCAAAATAATTTAAACAAGTGAAATGTTTGCAAGAATAAAAGTCTTAAAAGTAAAGAATGCTCAAGGACAAGCTTTTGTACCTGGAGTCATCCAGAGTTCGTATTGTACATAAGAAACATAAGAAATAGGAGCGGCTGGAGTAGGCCATCTGGCCCGTCGAGGCTGCTCTGCCATTCATTAAGATTGTGGCTGATCTGGCCATGGACTCAGATCCACCTACCTGCCTTTTCCCCATAATCCTTAATTCCACTACTATGCAAAAATCTAACTGTGTCTTAAATATATTTAATGAGGTAGCCTCCACTGCTTCCCTGGGCAGAGAATTCCAGAGATTCACTACTGTCTGGGAAAAGCAGTTTTTCCTCATCTCTGTCCTAAATCTAGTCCCCGAATCTTGAGGCTATGTCCCCTAGTACATTTAAACTTCTTTATTAGAATGACAGATGGTTGTAAGAGATGGTTAATTAGGTGATGGTACATGAAGGATGGCTTTGGAACTCTGATTGCTATGACGGAATGGAAATCGTGGCACTCTGAGGAAGAGGAGCAGGAATTTAATACATGTTAATTTATTCATATATCACTGCATGTATGCTGCCTTTCCATCAATAGCAAAATTGTTTTTGCAGTCCTTCCCATGCTAGGATTGCCTTTTTCATGTGTTATTCAATTCAGAGATGATGCCAGTAACAATTAGTAATAATGTTGCTTTTTTTCTGCATATGCCAAGGACGAGATAAGGACTCCATTCATTTTCCAGATTTGTCAAACACCACCAGAATTTATCTCGTGATGTAAATGTTTTCAAAAGCAGTGGCATAACCCATCATATCAGAATACTACTTGTTAAAAGAGTGGGCCTGCAGCAAAGGCCATTAGAATACAAATATTCATAGAATAGGGATCATTTCAATCCCTTACTGTGATCAATGCTTGATGGTTTTCAGTTGTGGAGTAAAAGCCAGATGTTTCCATGTGTAGAAAGATTGAAGAAAGAGTTAACTAGTAGAAAGAAGTGAGTATATGGTTGCTAGGATTGATCAGGAATCCATTGCTGCAAACAACCCAGGAGCAAATTCATAGAGGTGTTAAAAGAAATGAATTTTTTTGTCTGATTTTGTTTATTGCTTTAAAGTACCAGAGGTGAGAAAAAGGCTGTTTACCTGGAGTAAGGACAAGGTGGATAGTGTCAGTGATTGAATATTCAGTGATGTAATGAAACCTACAGAAGTACAAGTGATCAGAGTCATTCTTCACATACTGCAGAGTCATTCTTCATGGTCTTATCATTTAAATAGCCATATTTTTTAACAATTCGGTGCAAGGAATAGAAATGAGGCTGTGTCCTTCCAAAATAATTTGTTTAAAGGTATACCTTCATTCTAGTTGAATTAAACCTCTATCATCCTGACACAATCACAATTTCAATTCGACAGATGCTAATGATATGTACCCAGTCTAGTTCCAGAAATAGTGGCATGCTATTCTTCTTTTACATTAGAATTGTGATTGAACAACCCAGCTAAAGGTTTTTTTTTAAAGCCACAAATGACATCTAGAAAGATTGAGGAACAGAATATATTTTCCACATTTATTCTTAGAGATGGTCACTCAGGACAGGATATGGAGCCACAGACAAAAGGTATCATCCAGTGCATCAGCCAGGTGCCCATTCTTTAATATGGCCCTTTACCATGAGTGGCAGTGGTCTTTTGGATGAAGGGAGGAATCTCCTAAATTTATTCATCAAGGATTCAAATGAATCCATGAAGAATAAGCAGAGTGGCATCAGATGTGGAACTCAAGGTGACCTTCCTCACTCCAAACATGTGGTAGTGCAAAGTGTCACTTTCATCTAGTGGGACCTTGAGGCTTGTATTTTGGTGCATTCACCAGGGGCTTTTGCTCTTCCTGCTGTTTTGGTCGACATCAACTAGTCTAATTGAGTAAGACTTAAATCTGCAACTTTCTTGTCTGTCCACTTTTACTCTATTTAGTAATTCACCTTTTAAGGAAGCCTTGTGCATTTCTCTGTTAAAAAAATATTAAATCATTGCTGAACCCACTAACACATGTTAATTATAATACATGCAGAAGATAGAACTCGTAAGAGAATCCCTTGAGCTTAATTTTGAACTCAACAGACGGTCACATGCATTTTCCAGCAGAACTCAGTGAATAGGTGTGGTGGAATGGATAAATGAATGTTGCAGATCCTTGCTAAAAATGGGACGGTTCTGTAGAGCATGAAAGCAAAAAAGATTCCTAGTAGGACTAATCAATGTTGCCTTTTACGAATTGAATTGTTTTTCTTCTTGTTTCCATAAGGCCTCTCATTTGATGTGTTTATCGAAAAATTTGGAGCTATTCCTTTGGTGTATAATGTTCAGCAATAAATATTTGCTAGGAGGGACTAATGAAGTATGTACTTCTAATAATCATAAGTTAAGGCAGAAATGATACATGCTGAAGTATAGGGTGTCCAGTGGACGCGTGAAATAATTAAAGCAGTTTATAATATCGGCTCTGAGAGATACTAGGGGAATGGTAGGGTTGTGAAGTTGGTGTGGCAAAGTTCATTCTCAGAGCATACATAGTAATTATTTAAACTATTCACACACATTAGCCTTTGGTAAAGCTGAAGAATGGGACAGCCAGTCAGTCCATTGCCTGGAAAATATACAGCATGTTTTGTAATTTTCTTTAACAGTGATTAGATACCGTTTCTGAGCAAGATAAAGTCAACTATTTAGCTAGAATTATTTCAAACATGCAGCTTATGGCCCACTGAGGTCAGCAAGGACCTTTCATCACTTTGTGTTAGTTCTGTTATTTGAATCTGCTGAACTTTTGTGTTCTTCTGCAGAGATTTCTCAGGGCTGGGAAATTAAACATTTTCTTACTTAGTGAGATTCCAAGCTGGATTATCTGCTTGTTGGCAGGGCAATGGCAGGAAGGAAATTTAACCAATTATTGTGGCATTCCAAAATCCAAACCCATTTTCCAAGGTCAGGTCATTTGTTACGAAGATTAGGAACTTACCACTGCAAACCATCAATTTTTGTCACTTCCATGCCTTTCCTTTGTTCCTGCAATTAATGGTGCTGACTACCACTAGAGCAAGGACAACCACCACCCTTGCTCTGTTGCTTCTTGGGACTGATAGACATAGTACTGGTTGCATCAGTCTTCACCATGGAAGACATTGCTAATATCCCTAAGATATATTTGATGGGCTAATTTCAAATAACATGGTAGAACTGGCAAAAATCCCAATTACAAAGGATAAAGTATTGGAGAAACTCAGGGGGTGAAAGGCAACCAAGTCACTGGTACCCAATGGACTGCACACTAGAATTTTAAAGGAAATGGCTGCAGAGATAACGGACCCTTCAGTTGAAATTTAACTCTCTGAACTCTGGGAGGGTAACCAGAAAATTGGAAAACAGCCAATGTGACTCCCTTTTTCAAAAAAAGGAGGAAGGCAGAAGGCAGTGAACTATAGGCTAGTTAGTTGAACAACTATTATTGGCAGGTTTGCTTGTCAATAATCAAGAGGAAGTAGCTAACCATTTAGGAAAGCTGAATGTAATTAAATCTAGACAACACTGTTTTAAGGTGGATCATGTTAGATAAATTTGCTCAAATTATTTGAGGATATAAAAGGGAGAATTGATGGAGGGGAACCTGTAGATGTGGTGAATTTAGATTTCCAAGGGCATTTGACAAGGGGCCAGATAAGAGGCTGGTGCATAAATCAAACCCATGGTATTGGAGAAGTGTTAAAATGGATTGAAGATTAGCTGTTTCATAGAAAACAGAGAGTTGGAATAATTGGGTCCTTTTCAGACCAGGAGGAGGTAACTAGTGGAGTATCACAGGGATACGTTCTTGGCTCGCAGTTGTTCACTATTTACATTCATGACCCGGAGGAAGAATCAGTAGGTAAGGTTTCCACATTTGCCAATGATGCAAAAATAGGTGGAAGGACATGTTTTGATAAGGATACTGTGATTCTGCAAATGGAAATAAATAGATTGAGTGAGTGGCAAAAGACTGGCAAATGGATTTTAATGTGGGGAAGTGTGAGGTCATGCACTTTGGTAAAAGAAATCAAAAGGCAGATTATTATCTAAATAGAGAGATCCTGCTAATGAGTGAAGTACAGAAGGATCTAGCTGTTCTTGTGCATGAATTACAAAAAGTTAGCAACCAGACTTTGCCGAGCACCTGTACGCTCTCCACTATGCCCATCTGGAGCTCCCAGTGAATGCCATTTTAATTCCCTTCCCCAAATCCCATCTGTCTGTCTTCCACCTCCTCCACTGCCAGGGTGAGGCAAATGCAAACTAGAAGAACAGCACCTCATGTTCTGCCTGTTTAGTCTACAACCTGATGGCATGAACATTGAATCCTCCAATTTCAGGTAACCTGCTCCCCTCTCCCTTTGATCATCCCAAGTCCTCCTACACATTCTACCCCCTCTTTCCTGTTGCCTCCCCCCAAGCCTCCTATTGCCCAATTTCTTTCCCCTCCCCACCTACTTCATCTGCACATCTCCCCCATACCACACCCACTGGGACCCCGCCCCTCACTGTTCCCATCAGCCCTCCCTGACTCACTTATTTGGTTACATGTTCCACTTTCCTTTTTCTCCCAGATTCCATCATCTGCAGCTCTTTGTTGCTATTTCCATCCTTCCCCTTCCCCCACCTGACTCCAGCTGTCAATCACCCTCCTCACCAGAATCCACCTATTGCTTGCCAGCTCTTGCCCCGCCTTTCCCCTCACCTCTTTATATTGGCCTCTTCTCTCTACTCTTTTTGTCCAGATGAAGGGTCTCGACCTGAGATGTTAACTGTCTGTTTTTCCTCTACAGATGCTGCCTGACCCACTGAGTTCCTCCAGCAGTTTGTATTTTGCAGGCAGGTTAACAAGTAGTTAAGAAAGCAAATGTTATTTGGTCTTTGTATAGGTTTGGAGTTTAAAAATAGGAAGGTTTTGTTGCAATTGTACAGAGTGTTGGTGAAGGCACATCTGGAATACGGCATACAGTTTTGGTTCCCTTACCTAAAATAGATGTAGTAACTTGAATGCAGTACAAAGGAGATTCATCAGGCTAATTCTTGGAATGAGGTTGTCCTACCAAGAGAGACTAAACATATTCCCTGGGGTTTAGAAGAATGAGAGGGTGACCCTTATTTAAACATATAAGATCCTCAGGTGGCTTGACTGGGTAATGTTGGGATGTTTTTACTAGTGGGAGAGTCTTGAACAAGGGGACATAAATGACCAGTTCCTTATCTTGTAGTTAAAATTGAGGTACGTAGAAATTTCTTCTTGCAGAGGGTTGTGAATTTCTGGAACTATCTGCCCTTTTGGGTGGTGACTGGATCATTAGAAGTATTTAAAGTGACGATGGATAAATATTTGATAGATTGAGTAATAGAGGGGGATAGAGAAATGGCACAGAAGAAGAGTTGAGGCCAGCATAGATCAGCTAATATCATATCTATGGTAGGGTAGTGGGCCTGAAGACCTACTGTTCCTCCTATTTTCTTGCGTTCTTGTGGAATAGACTCTCCTCCTTGCTGGTGTAAGGATGAGAAAATGGAGGAAAATCCAGCCCTTTATGTTGGCATGAAGTATCTTGGTAAAGCTCCTTACTCTGGCTTGATGCCTCATTAATCTTAGAAGAGCTCCTCTCATTTACATGTGTGTGACATTTTCAAATGTAGTATCTCTGAGCGAAGTTTTCAATTTGCTTGTGAGAGGACACTTGTGCTAGTTTTTTGACCTACAAAGTTTCCATTTAAAGCAGAGAATATTTAGAAAAAGACCTCTGTTACCAAATAACTTCACCAGCAAAATCTATGTTTAGAAATCAAAATGGAAAAACTGATCAGGTTTCCACACCTTGATATTATGAGATTTACAGTCAAATAATGTGATTAACTAGTTTCTTCAGAAGGAAAAAAATAATGAAATTCCACAATGCAGAGGCACAATAATGGGGTTTAATTTTGTACCACTAAAGAGTGCTTTGCTTGGAAGTGGCAGTTTCAGAATGTTATCCTGAGAACTACTACTAAGAAATCTTCTCCTATTCCTTTTGTTCTGACATTTTACAGCTCAACCACCTGGAAAAATAAAGAGTTTTCAATGTATTGGTAAGGATTTCATAAATCTTTTCATAAATGTTGGAAGGAACCCAGCACTTAACAACCTAACTGGCCATCTCATCAGGCACCTCCCTCCCCATCTGTGGTTCCCAGATTAGCTTTATCAATCTCCTCAGAAGCCACAAAGTGGAGTGGAAGCAAGGCATTGTTGGTCCCAAGGGACTGCCCAAATGATAATAATAATAATAATAATGATGATGATAGTAGTAGTAGTGGTAGAAGAGCTGGGCCTTTGGTCACATGTCAAGCATAATCTTCACCATTATCACCATTATTAAGCTAGAAAAGCATTTGTCATTACAATGCAACCATTGGTTTCCTTGCTGTAACCTTGCACTCACACTTAAAAATGACAGTTCAACTTTCCACATACCACTGTTTCAAATAAAGACTAAGGAAGAACATGTTAAGGGCAGCAGCAAACTTTAAGTTAAGTGCAAACTCAATGACAATACCATAAAGTGGTTCTTCAATACCAAAACATTCAAAGTAGTAGACAAATAAATAAGTAGATCAAAACAGCTCTTTACTAGTCAAACATTTTGGATGTTAGCCAGGCAAGGAGAACCCTTGAAGACCCAGATAGTTGACTATTATGATGCTCGACCTCCTTCAAAGTCACCACCAATGTAGATACTTGATTCACTTACCCCACACCATATAACAAGCAAATGAGTGCATTTGTTTAAAGTAGTTTGTTGTCATATACACCAGGGTGCAATGAAATTCCTTGTTCACATGAAGCTCACAGAGTAAACAGTATATGTGGTAATAATAAATGCAACAAAAATATAATGACGAGCCAAAAATGATTTTAAAACAGGATATAAAAATAAACTACATCTTGATGATAGTACTGAAAAACCTTGTCCTAAAGGCTGCCTCGTTCCCAGCCTCTGTGATAGTTGTCAAAGCCCCGGAGCATTACGGCAACAATTTTTCATGGTAGTGTCTCTACCTAATTATTGGTAACAAACTATAAATTGCATTCACATAGCATCTTTAAGATAGAAAACATCCCAAAACATTTTACAGGAGCATTAATCAACAAAAGCCGACATCAAGCCACAAAGGAGATTTTAAGATGTATCCAAAAATTTGATGAATTAAGTAGATTTCAAGGGCTTAGAGGGGAGTTAGATCTGAAGAGGGAATTTCAGAAGTTAGGGTTTAGACATTTTAAGATTTTTCTAAAAGCAGTCTACTTTTGGTTTGCACCCCCTCCAATATCAATGTGCTGATTCTGCACTTTGTACCCTCTACAGGATACACTGCAGCAATATTGCTAAGGCTCCTTTCATCAAGCTAGCATTCTTACCCACCTAGAATGGGAGGGGCACCAGGAACAAGGGAAAACCACTTCCTCCAAGCTCCTCCACCCATCTCTTACCACAAGTTACACAACATCCTGACTTGGATATATGTTGCAATTCTTTGTTGCTGCACCATAGTTCTAGAATGCCCTATCTAACAATATGTGGTAGTGCCTTCATGACACTGACTACAGTGATTTAGAAAGAGAACCTGCTCCCCTCCCCCCACCAACCATCTCAATAACTTCTCAAGATGGAGAATAAGGCTAGTCTTGCCAGCAATTCCCATGTTTCAAGAATGGAAAAATATTGCCCCTATGACAGAACTGTATTCACTGCTTCAACATTGTAATATAGACAGTCTGCTGGATTCACTACAACTCCTCACCAAGGTGAGCACTATCACAAAGAGAGCATGGGAATATCATCATCTGTACATTTCTTTCATATACCATTCCAATTTAAATGCATAATATGATTGTGTAATCATGATTAGATCAGAATCATTGAGTTCCTGCAATACAAGCAGTTAAGCTTCAAATATACCTCATGGGATGTAAAGCTTTTTGGGTGCTATGTAAATGCAAGCCCATTCTTTTATTCCCAGCCTAGCAGTTTGAGAAGTTCCAGTACAACGTTTCAATGGAAGTGGTGATGAATGATAAAGCAACCTTGTGCATATTACTCATGTTCCAGGAGCCCACTAAAAACCTGACTTGACAGCAAAATTTGTAAAATAAACAAAATAGGTTGGGAGCATTCATATCCCAAAGTGAATATCAGTTGACCACTCACATCGCAGTGGATCTTGTGTTTTCTATATTCTGCATCATCTACCAATAATCCTAACTGTTAAAATGATAACCATCAAATTTAAATGTATTCATATGTTTTACTCACTTATGTTTGCAATCTATTCTTTTAGGTCTGTTATCCTCCTTTATGTTGGCATTTACTAATGTATAAAGATAAATGTATTTTTTAAATTAAATTGAGAAGGGCTGTAATGGCAGCTGAGTTAAAGTATTTTCTTTAATCTTGCACAAACAGTAAAATATCCTTCACCCTGCCCATGCTTTAGTCTGCAGCTCCCGTACATTCCCGTATGGAAATGTTTAGTGAAGTAGTAGGGAAAAGTTATTCCAGGAGGTTTTGTTTCAACTTCACAAAACATATGCAGTTGACTTATTTTTGAAATTAAAGATCCCTTTCAACATGAAGGGAGACAGAAACAGCTCACACAAAAATGAAGCCAGCAAATTACTTTGTGGAAGCACAAATGTTTTGAAACTGGAGCTGGAAAATACCACCCGGTATTTACCTTAGATCATCTCCTTAAATTATGTTTTTTAATGGTTTTACATTAATAATTATTTGACAATATTCATACTTACAGAATTGCTCCATCCTTCCCATTTTGCACTGTAAATTAGTTATTGTGGTTAATGTTACTTCAAGATTTGCAATGTTACATTGGTGGGAACTACCTCTCGGGTTAATTTTGATTTTCTTTCCATTAATTCTCTTTTGTCACCTCAGAATATTTGTTAAGCGGCATGTCTACTCCACAGTTTGCTGAACAAAATACTGTTTGGTATAAATCCATGGGAATTTGGAGTCTGGTTCTGGAAATTTCATTGACAATTTACTGTCCTTAAAATATGTAAGAGAGAAAGCCCTGATCCTTTCTAACTACAATCCTCACTGGAGAAGCTACCAATGTTTGTGCTGCCCACTACATTGAATTGATACAGTATTTAATCCTGGGAATTTCTGATGGCAGTCAGTCATACAAAGAAGACGTTCAATATTTTTCATTTGTGCTCTTTATATGGTATAATTAATCATATTTAAACATTTTAAAATGTAATTTTAGGGAGAATTACTCCATGCCCTGAATGCGGTTTAGTATGTTATATCATGTTTATTTTGTGGGAGTATTCACAACAATTTTTAAAGCCCCAGAAATAAATATTAAAGTAATATTAGTACTTTCTTCAATGAGCCCAGGAATTCAGTTGGTTTAATTGTCCAACTTAATAATCTTGCTCTGGATATTGTCAGATTGTGTAGACTTGTGGAAAAGAAGTTAATACAAATAAAATGCGTTATGGAATCTCAAGTATTTTAAAAATGTATCTATAAAATACCTCTCTGAACTTTCACAAGTATCCCCATAAATGTCACTACATGTTTTGAAGACTAGTATTCTAAATGTTTCCAATCCTGACAACTTAACTAGCCAAAGAATTGAGCACAGTTCATTTAGAGTGATTCAGGAAATAGGCATAAACAGTTTATGGCCCAGTTATATTATGTTAGATTATGTATAAAGTTGTGTGATTACTTGTTCCTTTGTTAAAATAATACAAAGTGATAGTCTGTTGTTAGTTTCATTATCCTGGCTGTTTGAAAAGTTTCTGAAATGTACATCAAAACTAACTGAATTTATGTGCTATTAGCAGAGCTACAGGATCAACCATGAAGCTGTTTGTTCTCTGTTTGTACTGTAACTAAAGGAAGAAAGAATTACATTAAATAACATCTTTCTTGGCCTCAGGATGTTCCCAAATATTATGCAGCTAATGAAGCATAGTCAGTGTTGTAAGATAGATAAATGTAATGAATAGTTTGTGCCCAGTAAAGTGCCATTAACAGCAATGTGGTGACTGAACAGAGGTTCAGGGATGTGTGACGTTCAGGCCACCAACTGATCCTCCCTTCCTCATCTTTGAACACTTCCATGAACCCTTTTCAACCATCTGCAAGAGCAACAAGACCTCAGTTTAACATTCCATCTGAAAAAAATCACCTCTGTCAGTGCAGCATTCCTGAACTCTACAGTCTATTTGGGCCTTGAACTCAAGAACTTCAGAGACAAGAGTTCAATTTTTAAGTTGAAGCTGGAATAAAATAACTTTTATATTTGAACTCATAAAACAAATTGGTAAATTATATTTGTAAATTGGTAAAGTTACTGAGGTCGAGAGGGTGAGAGCTTCAAGTTCCTAGGAGTGAACATCACCAATAGCCTGTCCTGGTCCAACCACATAGATGCCATGGCCAAGAAAGCTCACCAGCACCTCTACTTCCTCAGGAGGCTAAAGAAATTTGGCATGTTCCCTTTGACCCTCACCAATTTTTATCGATACACCATAGAAAGTATCCTATCCGGATGTTCCACAGCTTGGTATGGCAACTGCTCTGCCTGTGACTGCAAGAAACTGCAGAGAGTTGTGGACACAGCTCGGCACATCACAAAACCAGCCTCCCTTCCATGTACTCTGTCTACACCTCGCTGCCTCAGTAAAGTAGCTAACATAATCAAAGACCCCAACCACCCTGGACATTCTCTCTTCTCCCCCCTCCCATCAGATACAAAAGTCTGAAAGCATGTACCACCAGGCTCAAGGACAGCTTCTGTCCTGCTGTTATAAGACTACCGAACGGTCCCCTAGTACAATAAGATGGACTCTTGACCTCACAATTTACCTCATTATGACCTTGCGCCTTATTGTCTACATGCACTGCACTTTCTCTATAGCTGTATCACTTTATTCTGCATTCTGTTATTGTTTTCCATTGTAGTAACCAATGCACTGTTGTAATGAATTGATCTGTATGGATGGTATGCAAGACAAATTTTCACTGTACCTCAGTACATGTGACAATAATAAACCAATTTATTAATTTACTATGCTGTAGGGCTAATGTATATTGATTCAAATTGTGATTAACTTGTATTAATAAATGTTAATTTCAGTATGTTTCACTAAATAATTTGTAAATTTGGTCTAAAGAGAAGCAATAGCTTGAAAAACTACATAGGGAATTTGCTGAGTTTTGCATACCTTGAGATAATATCCAACCTCTCCATTGCAATAAATTGAACCTGTATTTTCAATAGTAGCATTACCTGGAATGTATAATGCAGGAACATGCATTTCTGTTAAATTGGTTTACACTTCTGCTTATGCTCCACCCAAGTCTTTTCCCAATCTGCTTACCTCTTTCACTTAACCCAATATGCTTTTTCCCTTCAAGTGAGTCTTCCTTTTTAAAGCATATGTAAAATTGGTTTTGAACAATAATTGTTACTTTAGGTTGTCACCCCTTTAAGGAATGTTTTATGTGACTAATTGCTCCCTGGGCTTTAACAGTGTGAGTAGAAATTTACAGAGGCAGTTTGTGGAGAGCTTTTAATAAACTATGCAGACCTAATTTGATACCTTTTGTATCTCATGTATTTCAGTCTGTACAGTTTTCAATGGACTTTGTTGGTGGTTAAGATCTCACTGAGCTCACATAACTAGACATTTAATAAGGGGGCATTACATGGCCAGCAGAGTATTTGCTGGTTCATGACCAACTTTCACAGAACTTGTTTCATTACATCAGTTTGCACTTAGTTATATGATTTTGCCTTGCACTACTAATACCTACTCTCAAATAACTGAAGCTTTGTGATTTCTGAAGGAACAGACTTGTTTCCAACAAGGTGTCTCAGCTTTCCAAAGATTCTCCAAAGGCTTAATCAGTAAATGCATTACACTATGTGAGAACAAAAGTCCAGGATTAACTGTCAGAAACTGTGCTGAAGGGCAGCAATATTGCCGAACACTTCTGGGTCTCAGGTGAAGGATCACCAAGGGCTTTTACTCCTGATTGCTATCCGTTCCATCCTGCTGGGTGGGTGGATGCCAGGTGAAGGTGAGGCTTGAGGATCCTCTGCATGATGGAGCAGCTTGTCAACGGAGGTTCACGGGTGAAGGATAGGCACTTGTACTGGGAGCAGCTGCTGTGAACCATACTCCAGCAAACCTCCCCAGGGCAGAACAGGAGAAATAGTAGGTGTGAGAGATTGGTACTAGGGCTTACAATTGCAATGCAGCATATTTCATTTTTGTCATTAGTACATGCACCATTACTACAATTCTCACAAAAACTTAGAATGTCAATAGAGGTGAATGCCATTTTGAATACTTACCGATATTCCCAGAGATTGTTTTAAGACACAGTATATTGTGAGGAATGTTCAATAATGTTAGTTTTCCTGCCTACTTAGTCTGGAGACTGTGTATATTATTTTAACAGAAAAGAGGACTTATAGTGGATTTGTACAGATTTGCACTAAGGCAGCCTCAAGGGACATCGATGGAAAAGGTGTTTAACCTCATTCTGCTTAATTATATTCATTATCTTAATATGCCATTTCACATTTCACAATGCAGATTCCTGATAGAAAGTAATTACAGGATTTGAAAATTGGAAGTTAATGAGGAATAAGAATTTAAACATGTAATTAATCTATTAAGGAAGATTCTGTTTCCAATAACAAGGCAAGTTTTCTATCACAATTGTAGATGTCTTTTTGAGTGGTTTTGAAACACAACTTTTATGGAGTCGTGTTTCAAAGCTGGCCCTGATTCCTCCATGACAAAGAAGCTGCCTCCTTTGCTGAATCATATGAAATGAAGTTTAATAGATACTCTACTTTAAGTAATCCTTTCATTAGACTAAATTTACTCATTTCTCATTTCTTGCTGCATAGGGATTAAGTCTATGGCCTGAAATTTAGGCTGCCAGAAATAAGCTGAGACAGGTCTTCCACCTGCCATTAAGTTGTGAGGGTGACCCTCACATATTTTGTGGGTTCAGAATTGAGGAAGTAACAAGATGGCATCCCTTGAGTGGTACAGTGAACTGGAAAGTAGCTGGAGAAGAGTTGCACCACTGGGAAATAAAATTGGCTTCTCTTTGAATCATAATTGTGATATAGATCTTAATGATAAGCTATTTGAGAAAGGTCCAGCAAGCTGGCGACGAGCTGGAGAGCACATCATGGCAGGAGGTGGTTATGACATCTCCATGAACTCCATGATTTCTTAATGGTGCAGTTTAACAGTGAGTGAAAATTTAAAAATCACAGATGCTGGAAATCTGAAATAAAACCAGAAAATGTTGTAAAGGCTCAGCAGGCCAGGCATCTTCTTTGCAAAGAGAAATAGTTAATGTTTCAAGTGCTGAACTCTTTGTCAGAACAGGGAAAGAAAGAAAAATAAGTTAGTTTTCAGTAGCAGAGAAAGTGATGGAGAGATAGGTAGAACAAAAAGAATATCTCTGACATGGTGAGAACAAGCAAAATCTGCTTCCCCAAACCCTTGTAGCCTTTTTTTTGTGTGTAGCATCTGTTATCTTCAGAATGCCAGGAGAATTAGTTGTGAAATTGACACCTGACAATGGGACGGGGAGGATAATAGCAGTCAGCTTGTGGCTCCTGATCCCTTGGACTCAGATCTTTGAGGTTCTGATAGTAAAAGATGTATGTTGTATCAAAGTTACAGCAGTCATTTAAGATCATCTTGGAAAATTTGAGGCAGTTGGTAAGGTTCATAGCGGAGTAAATATCGACTTCCAAAAATTCAACACAATGTGATACTATCTGAAGAGTATGGTAGTACCAGAAATAACTGCACCTGTTCTCAAAAAGACAGATTGCCAGTTAATGTTCATGCTTTGACCATTGGCATTGAGGCTTCAGGATCTTTTCAAGAAAGTTTTGAATCTGTTTCAAAGAGCCTCAAGACATCAGGATCTAACCATTACCACCAGGTCTCCCTTGGCTGATCAGTGGATGCATCACTTTTTCTGGGTGGCTCAGTCATTGGATTCTTGTCACAACTCATCTATCATTTTTCAGGAGCTTAATGGCTGACTCTGAAGTAATGGCACAGTAATTGTGCCTCAGCAAGTTATATCATCACTAGAATTATCTCCAAGAGTGGCAAAGTCTCATAATCTACAACGAGCATGTAGGTAATCCATGCTGAAGAAATATTTTTAAATAGCATCTTAAAGTCATATTATATAGGCATAAACAATGATTAATTAATCTACCAATCCTTAGGATGAGACTGGAGAATCCAGAGGAAACCTATGTAGTCACAATTTCCTAACTTACCTATATGTATGTTAGTGTAATTACAATACATATACCAGATTAATTCTGGTGTTATTTTTAGAGTGGTCCAAGTAGAAATTATTTTGTCCACTTGCAAAGTTCCTTAAGGAAAATGCAACTCTGTGTACGTACTTTTCCATTTTATATTCTGGGTATGTGTAGTTTAATGGACATCCCTGTTTACATCCAAGTAAAGACGCTCTGTGTATGGAGGTTCAATAGCAGGCTCTGTTCATTTGTACTGTCATACACTCTGTCTGTCTTGTGCACTTCAATGCACATTTCCCCATGCATGTACATTTGAATGTGCTTCCTGATTCATGGTTACTTTAATTACTGATTTCATATATGCAAAATCTAAGATATGGCTTTCTTCATATTTATTTTTCTGTATTACTAAAACAAAGTTAAGTTCCAGTTATACTGTTCATTTTGTTTTGCTTTGTTATAAATGCAATTCACACCAGTGAGTGGTCAGTATAATAATTCCAAAAAAACTTCAAGCTGTTTTATGATTTATGGAGGAAGTGGGATGTAATCAGAACAGGATTAGGATACCACAAAAACTATGGCTGAAATAACATTTAATGTTACGCAAAAGATTCTGAATTCTCATGTGATTCAGCCATTAAGAATGTAATATACCACATGAGCTGAGAGGCCAGTGTTGCTTTAATCAGAAATCTTAATGTTTTGTAGCAAAAAAACAAACTGCTGGAGAAGCTGCACCAGGGTCTTAACCTGAAATGTCCTCTATCCCTTAGTCTCCGCAGATGCTGTCTGACCCGCTGAGTTCCTCCAGCAGTTCATTTTTTTGCTCCAGATTCCAGCATCTATATTCTCTTGTGTCTCTATCTAATATTCTGTGATGTTTTGCACCATTTTCCATCATTATCTGAAAGGTGCAGCAAAAAAGAAGCAAGAGCAATGAAAGAAATTAAAAGATCACATCAGAAAGTACTAACATTGTGTCAGAGGAGCTTCCGGATTTTGAATACACATAGTCCACTTGAGCTTTGCTCTTGTTGTGCTCGGGTTCACCTGAACCCCTCTACGAGATTACTACTTTCTCCAACACACCTCTGGCACCCCATTTATTTACAATATAACATATGTGAAGTATGTTTCACTGCTATCTGGTTTAGTCCACTTGATGTGAAGAGGCTACCTGTGAGGGTGGATGTTGGGCAGCAGTTTGGATACTCGGTACTGAGACAGGGGCTCCAGATTGCACCTTGGCTGGTACAATGAATACAGGCTATTGTTGGGGCCTGGCAAATAGCTGCTCAGTGTACTGGCAGACCACCTGATCCTGCAGTCTCTCTCGTCACCTCCTGTTGGATGTGACGGAAACTGCTGCCTTCCCCTCTTTTCATTTGGCTGCACAGCTCTCTTCAGTCCAGAGGTTTCTTTTTGGTAACATTATTGATGCAAATCTCCAGCAATGGCCCATGGTCCTCACAGGGCTATCTCCACACCAACCTGGTGTTATTCATGCTGGACCGACAGTGCAGCTATTAGAATTCTTACTTCACACTCCAGTGACTCCGGTTCAATGATGAGTTCTGTGGAGTTCGTGGTGTTTATGGAGTTTATGACCAATAGGTTTCTTCTGGGTTCTCCGATCTCATCCCAAGGGTTGTTAAATTAATTAACCATTGTAAATTGCCCCTAGTGTGTAGGTGAGTGTAAAATCTATAGACATTGATGGGAATGTGGGAAGAATAAAATGAAATTAGTGTAGGATTACGGTTAAATTGATGCTTAATGGTCAGCGTGGACTTGATGGCCCAAAAGACTTGTTTCATGTTCGATGACCATCTCTATTTATAATGACTGCTTTTAACAGTCATCCTATTAACATTCTTGTCCCTGGGAACACATCCAGTCTGTTAAGTGAGGAATTGGTGTATGTCCATGTCACCAAAACAAAATCAGTTAAAATCACATGGTATTAAATAACTTAAGATCACTGGATAACTGGAAAGAGGACAATTATGGCCCATCTTAAATCCTCCAGCCACATTGATTCTTTTTATGGCACCTAATGGTTTCGTAAATGTCCTAGGTGTTTTCAACCCCACCACCCTATCTAGGAATCCACTCTTACACAATCATTTTGCTATATTGCAACAATATCTATACTTCAGAAGCATTTCATTGGCTGAAAACACACTAGAATATCCTAAGATACAAAACTGCCATATAAATTTATTTTTTTAAATATTTTCATCTCATTGCATGGGCAAAACCTTCCTGATATCAGTCCTACATGGGCCATTTTATTAATTTATGGTTAAACTATGGTTCTTAAGATTTAACGTAAAGAATTATTTTCATCTTTATAATTTCCTGGATTATTTTATGCATCGGTAGCAATTTTTCAGAGTTGTAAATTACATTTTCTCCAAAGTTTGAATCCTTTCTCTAGGTCATGGTGGCCAGAATGAACATGGCACAGAAGCTCTAGATTGTTCAGAAATTGAATCCTTGGAGGTTTGATCTTGGAGGATAGTTCCATGTGGTCTTTCTGCTCGACTAAGCATTGATCTATGGAGGCACAGGCACAGAGCTGTGTGAAATCTATGGTATTCAATTATGGAATAAAATTAGCAGAACCCAAACTCAACAAGAACAAAGTAATGTCATAGACCAATAGAAGAAGAGATGTCCATAGCTAACCTTGTCTCACACCTGGTCTGCAAAGCCCTTGCAGGAATATACCATAGCAAAAGGTGGCAACAAAAAAATAAACAGGAACAAAATGAAATTATTTCCAAAATAACTCATTCCTCTATGCATTATAATCCAGTCCTCAAGAAAAGAATACATTTGTCTGAGATGATGTTGATAAACTGATTTAGCTTGTCCCTTAAAGTGTTAGTAATCTTGCTTTACAACACTATTCAATCTGTGTTATGAGCCATACATTATCCAGCGAATGGTGAACTTTCTTTTATATTCGCCATATAAAATATAAATGAAGGTCAAATGTCATGGTTTTAATGTTAGAGTAATGGCAGTGGCTAAAGCAAAGATAAGTTGTAATACATTTTACAGTGTATGCTGGGCCGAAATTATTGGTGTAATTTAATTTGAAGGCTTGGACAATGAACAGGATGCTCAGATTTAGCTCTTATAATTTATATTACTTGAACTTCTTCTGTCATCTCCTTTATATCATATACAATGCCTATACAATTTCCTACCACTTAATTAAAGATCAACATACAAGAGGCCTTGCAGTGATCTCGTCACAGTTGACAGTACTTCATCCAAGGCATTATTGTACATTTCCGTAATCATAGACTGGCCTGACCTGCAATGTCACTGGCAATCAAAAGATGAAACAGAATGATTCTATTCCAAAATTATTATCAGAAGCAGAGTTTTTTATTATATTCTATAGATTTTACTGAAGAGGCTTCATCACAAATAAGTTACAATCTGATAAATATACAAAAATGTTGAACAACTTCACAATGGAAGCTGCCCAGGACAATTCACAATTGATAAATTATTAGTGTTGTGTTTATCCTCAAGATTGCAGAAAGTTACACATTATGACTGATCATAATATTAATTTTTTAATTACTTAAGCATCTCCAATGGAAAGGATGAAGGCTTTTTGTCCTTTTTAAAGATCCATATTAGCATTGGATGATGGGCTTTCTCTGTTTAAAAATCCAAACAAAGTTATGGATATACAACAGAGGTGCAAAATTAGATCCTGCGCATTGAGTCCCATTTGGGTAAAAAATGGCATCCAATGTTTCTAACATAAAATGCACCAGTCAAAAATCAGTGAATACATTACCCACACAGTTAATGTCAGTGTACAGAACAGAGGTCATGACATCAAGCAAAAAAAAACAGAAAATTGCTGGAAACTTTCAACAGGTGAGGCAGCATCAGTGAAAAGAGAAGCAAAGTTAATATTCCAGGTCCAAGACCCTTCATCAGTTCTGATGAAAGGTTAATTGTTTTGTTTTTCCACGGATGTTGCCTGCCCTGCTGAGCATTTCCAGCATTTTCTGTTTTATTTCAGATGTCTGCATCTGCAGCTCTTTGATTTTCATGGCATCAAGCAGTGCTGGCCACGGCTGCCATCTGGTCCACTCCAGCTTATGCCCTCTATTAACCGCATGTTGAACCAGGAGGGATCCCAGATCTACATAATATAAAGGGATTATTATTTATGGGTTAAATGATAACTACTTCATTCTTATTTCCATGATTCTACAAATATATGATAGTTTGAAGAATTGCTTCCACTGTGATGTGCTGAAGGACCTTTTGATGGTTTTAAGGCTTCTGTGTAAAACCACTTGCTCCCCAGATGTGAGTGCATTAGTGGACATTCTCTATGGAAGACACCAAGTTTAGAAGAATGAGCAGAGGACATGCAGCAGAGGACAAGTTGCATGAAGAGGGAGGTGGAATAAGATTTCAGCAGGAGGTCTCGTCCACCCATGGAGGTCAGAGGAGTGACTTTCCTGTACAGTGAAGTTTGTGAGAGTATGTCTTTTGCTGCAGCCATGAAGCCAACCTCAGAGCAGACAAAGACTTGTCAAGACCTGTAACAATAAACATTTATGTATCTCACTGGCAAATGAAGCAATTATGGTTCTGGGAGGAAAGAGAAAAGAGAGAGGCCAGAAGGAAATGAAACAGGCAGGATCAAAGGCCCTGCCAGCCATGTTGATGTGGAATCCTGTACTGAGGAAGACATATCAAAGCACTGGTACATAAATTGGCATTATCAGACAGTTGTGACAGACACAGAGAAACTTTGAGTGTCCTCACAGGAAGCAGAATAGAAGGAAGTGTAGTCAATGTAGATGTGAGAGACAGAGGACCTGCAGTGGAGATTGGTCATGCAACTTATCACTAGAGAAGTTGAAGAGAAAGGAAGAGGAGGAATGGCCCTGAGAGCAGGAAATAGAACTGAATTAGGAATCAATGAACTGGAAAAGGAGGTGAGGAAGAAGACCTCAGTTTGTACTGAAACAAAAAATGTTCCATCCATCTCACAAAACAGTGGCACGGCTCGGACTCGCACAGATTGATAAAGCATTAAGTTTTGTTTGGAGAAGCAAGTGGAGCCAAAGGAGAAGTGTTTGATGTGAGAACCAGTTCAGCCAGGTGGAGAACTGTGTTGAGGACTGTGGTGATGTTTGGGATAAGCTGAACCTCTACTTGTGGAAGAAGCACAAGGCCACAGCCCAACATGCTGGGGGACAGAGATGTAGAAGCACTCAACATCCATTATGAAAATGGGATGGCCCAGAGTGACAGGAAGGAAGAAGTGAAAGAAAAGCAGCAGAGCAGTTGTCTGCGGAGTAGTCCTCTTCCCTGAAGTTTTCCACCTCATCCAAACAGTCCTTCTGCCGGATATACCATATCTCAGATTCCCGTGTGAGATTCCATTCTGGTATGTCTGCCAGATACAATGCATCTTTAATAAGTGTATGGCAGCTTAAAGCAGCGCAGGCTGGCTTAACCTGATGCCGACAAGTTCTGTTTTTGAAACCCTGCTGATGAGTACAACCCATTTACAGCACAAATAGCACTGACCACCTGCATAAATCATTGCAGCATACAGGTGGCACAAAGTTATGCAGCTTGTGTGGGTTAATGCACACCACACTTCCCACCACCTCTTTTAGGCACTCCAATTTAGCTCCCAATATATTTAATAATAAGGGATAATAATGGAACAATCCTGCAATAGACCTTCAACTGCCTCCTTTGCTTTCCTGAAAATCAAAAGCCTGAAGCCTGAAATATAAACAGAAAATGCTAGATGTACTCAACAGGTCAGGTACGATCTGCGGAAAGAGAAACAGAGTTAACATTTCCGGTCAGAGATCCTTCTTCAGCGTATTGTCAGGTTCTCATTCTTTGCAGGACAACTTGGCTTTATTTCTTCTTCCTCATAGTGGTATAAGATTCAGCTCCACCTCTCTGTAACTCAGGATTCTTCACATTGGACAAAGTGAATCAAAAATAAATTATTTGCTTTGTCTTTTCGGTTCAATAGATAAATGCAGTTTATGATGTTCTGCTGTTATGATCCCAGTCACCATAGGGGTTCAACAGCATGTCATGGCAAGGGAAGGGAAAACATCAGCCAGCATCTCGCCGTGCATTGTGTATTTGTGTATTTCAAGAGAGGCCAGGTAAGACCCTCCTCTCATTTTCTTTAGGTAGCTTGCTAAAATTCAAGCCAAGTTTTTCTCTTCTCAGACAATATTTGGATGACAGGGTGGAGGGAGAAGAGGAAACAAGGTAGAAAGGAATGGAAATATGTGTAATTAGAGGATATACAAAACTGACACCAGTTTTTGTCTCTGTCATTGGCATTCTCTTTGAACCAGTGTTGGTTCCCCCAGCTGGATGGTAATAGTAGAGATTGCCAAGGGGTTACAGACTGTGGATTACTGTCCCATTGTTGCTGATGGCCTGTAATGTTTCATGGAAACCTGTTTACAGATAGTTTGTAGATTTGTGCAGGGATGCTTTAATTTCTAGAGAGCCCGTAGCTCAGTCTATTTGAGAACTGGGTCACATTAGCCTACATGCAGTTTGTTAGCCACAGGTGGAAGCAATACAAGGCAGCCTTAGAATCAAAAAGTGTGGGAAGATTTTTAATCACAGGGGTTTGGAGCATTGGTGGGGACCTCTAATGGCATTGACAACATTAGTTTTGTAGAGAGCAGGGAATATTACTGCCCTCACGCTGAAGCTTCCAGTTGCAGGTCATTTCAACTCCCCTTCCCATTCACACATTGACCTGTCTGTCCTCGGCCTTCTCCACTGCCATGGTGAGGTTAAGTGCAAACTAGAACACCACCTCATATTCCACTTGAACAGCTGACAACTCAACGATATGACCATTGAATTTCCAATTTCAAATCACGCACAACCCAGTGTTTCCTTTCTCACCCCATCTGTTCACCCAGGTTCTCGCTCCCTCTGATGACCTTTTCCATCCCTCCCTCCCTCATTACTGAGATGTTTCACCCTCCCTCACCTGGTTCTATCTGCCCATCATCCCTCCCTTATCTGGTTCTAAGTATCAACGGCCAGAATCTATCTCTACCCTCCACCTCCCCTTTCCACCCCACTCAGTTCTATCTGCCTAATATTTATTGGTATTGGTTTATTATTGTCACTTGTACCAGGGTACAGTGAAAAACTTGTCTTGCATACCGATCGTACAGGTCAATTCATTACACAGTGCAGTTACATTGAGTTAGTACACAGTGCATTGAGGTAGTACAGGTAAGAACAATAACAGTACAGAGTAAAGTGTCACAGCTACAGAAAAAGTGCAGTGCAATAAGGTGCAAGGTCACAACAAGATAGATCATGAGGTCAGAGTTCATCTCATCGTATAAGGGAACCGTTCAATAGTTTATATCCACCTATCACCTATGAGCCTCTGTCTTAACACTCCCTGCGCACCTCCCCCTTCCCCACCTGGCTCTATCTGCCCATCATTCCCCCACCCTCTCATATCTGGTAACACTTATCACCTACCAGCCACAGTCTCTCCAATCCCCTTCCCCACCCAGTTCCATCTGCCCAATGTTTATTCTCTCCTCATCTGTTTTTCACCTATTACCTACCAGCCTCTGTCTCACCCCTCCATCTCACTTTTTTGTATAGGCTGTCATCCCTCTATACCCTTAGTTCTGATGCAGGGTCTTGACCCAAAATGTTGACCATCCCTTTGATACTCCTTGACCTCCTGAGTTCTTTCAGCAGTTTGGTTTCCAATATTACTGCCTTCTTCATTCACAAAAAGAGACCTCTAAACAATTGTCCAATTTCTACTTGCTACACCCCCTCTTTCCTCCTTCCCTACCATCTTACTGCTATCACCCATTTTTTCCAGATGGCAAGAGTTAAAATCAGTCTCCGTACTAAAAAAATTGTGGGATCTTTTGGAAACATACTTGCAGTGGGCATTTTGCGCATCAGCAGAACACCAGATTCTAATTTTCTATTTACTTAATGACCCATTAAAAAGATATTTGCAGTGTTTGTCATGCCTTATGTTGTTTCCTTCTGTCACAAATGTGTATGGATTTTACTTGTTTCATTTCAATTAGGGTTTAGCTCTAGCTCTAGTCAAATAATCAATTGAGTTTCCTTGAACAGAGATCAGATTAATGTGTTTATTTTCTTGCTAATTTCTGCATTGATAAGATAGAATTTTCATATATAACATCTCCACACATTTATATCTGGGCAAACTGAACAATTGATCTTCAGAACGTCACCACAACAAAGGACTTTCAACCTTAGAGGTTTGCAACAATTGTTTATGATTCAGGTTTTTTTCTTAAAAACCTTGTGTAACCATCCGAATCACACTTTGGTGTGGATTTGCGGGTTGGTGGGGGATGCAACTTTCAACTGTTAGGACTTTAGGGGGAAAAGGAAAAATGCTGGAATGGCCATCTTTTCAATCTCTTTGGCTTCCAGTTTACCATTTACTGGAGAACAGGCAGTACATTTGCTAGCCATATTCCCAGCTGGTGAAAGGTGGATTTTGTGAGCAAAGTCCGAGCTGGGGAAAAAAATTAGATCAAAAAATGTATGGGGATTTGGGGAGAGGTTTTGTTTTCAATCTGATTTTTTAGATGATTTTTTTTGTGATACCATTGTGAGCCAAAGCAAATAATAAAAAAAAGCCTGTAAAAACAGTTAGGACAATAACAAAGTATTAAATGTTGGGCTTTTCTCCAGGTTTCAAAAGAAAACAGTCTGGCAGCAAGGGACATTATTTTTCACATAAATGAGCAATCTAGGTAACTCAATGCCACAAAATGGCACAGCGCATGATGTAGTTCCAAACCAGACACAATAGAAAAATCCCAGTTCCATTCTTCATGTATTTATGGTGTCTCTGATGTCATTACCAGTAAGATTACATGTTCTCATTCCCATTAGAACAAAAACAAAGTATCCCAAATATTTTTCAGAACATACAACACATGCCTGTCACATGTAAGTTGTTCATGTATTTATTGGGATTGGCGCTCCAGTCAAAGTGCATCTTAAGTTTTTTCTTTGTAAGCTTGACATACAAGATAGCTTCAAAGAACAAAGGGTCATTGAAGTGTTTTTAAAATGTATTTATTATATATGGCTTTGGAAAAATTGGAGTACTCACAATGCATGGGAAGTCGAACAGTGAGCCTGGTGATTGCTAAAGACTGAACAGATTCTATATCTAGGTATTCTGTTTGGATGAGACAGCAGCAAATAATTACAGTGCTGTGCTGGCAGAATTACTGCAATACTGTTTTCTGTGCATCACTGACTTGATTTTAGAGTAATTTTTTTAGCTGCAGAGCCAGTGTTTGACATGCCATCAGTTTTTTTGCTGTCAAATAAGTGCATAGGTTCTGAGACTTGCAAAGTGCCAGAAGGCTGTCTCATTGGATTCTGCACAAAAATACTGACATCCTTGTCCCTGAAGACAAGCACAGCACTTTGTCAGTATTAATTCTACAGCTTTACTTCCTACTGCAGTAGGAGACCTGTCTGTGTGGGGATGTCAGGTTTGAAAAGGTCAGCACTGAATGGAGAATTGTCCAGGTTTGAGGATGAGTGATATGGATCTTCGTCTCCCACAGCTGAACAACTTCATCCCAGGTATCTCTGGCTTTCCTCCAGCTCAAAAATGACGCTTCAGGCTGCAGAACTGTACGGGTGATTTAAAAAGCCTAAAGCCAGTAGATTTGGCTGTGATTCTGCTTTCTTTCGCATTGTCACTGAGGTATGATTGTCTGGCATTTGTAACTACATACTGTGAGGGATTATTTAAAGTCATTGGTGCCAATGTTTACTCAATGCAGTCAGAATAACTGCAGTAGTTGGGTCAACAGTGTCTGCAAAGTTTGCTATACAGTACTAAATGAAGGCAGTGAGGCCCAGCTCACTCAGCCGCTGAGGTTGTTCACTTCCAGAAACCCGAGTCATTTTCTGAAAGTAAGTGATACTGAAGATTCTTGTATTTCATTTTCTCAGCATTTTAGTAAGTTGTGAGTACTGCACTGACATTTGACAGACTTTTTTTGAAGGACATATTTCTGCTGAAAATATTTCCCTGTGTGACTGTAAAGTAAGACCTTTTGGAATTGACTTTTATGCTCTTAGATTGCTAATTTTGTTTTGGGTGCAGCCACTGTGTAGCTTTTAGAGTAGAATAATTTGGAGTGAGGGTATATGCTTGTTTTTAAATATCATCAAGAAAACCATCACAGAAATATTTTAACTCTTTGAAGTGGTTGTTTTCTGTACTAGTGTACTTTCATACATCAAATGGAAGACTGAGCACACTCTCACTGAGAGGTAATACCATGCTGAATTTTCTTTGACTTTTTTTTATCCTTACGTATTTAAATACTTCTAGTGCAGGTTTCTAGATCTTGCCTCAACTGCTGTGTCCATTATTCAAGTAGTAGCTATACTGTATAAAAGCACTAGCATCAATCACTTATCCATTAAGTGCAGAGCAGTTTGCTTGACCACTGAAGCTTGTAGTGATCAGCCCTGCAATAGCTGCTGCATGCAGTGCTACTTAGTTATGCAGCTGTAATAATAATGTGTTCCAGATTTTCAGAATCTTTACAGACCTCATTCTGTAAACCTTGCTGGTTTGGAAGTTCGAATGAAAAGAGCTAAAAGTAATGGAGAATTCACAAAGATGGAGAGACTTTTCTTTTGCTGTCTTAAAGAATCAGGTCATCTCATTCAGTAATGGATTCTGCTGCAACTACACGTATGCTGGCATCAATTTTTTTATAATAATGGTATTCTTAGTACATGCTGTCTGTTTTCCTTTCCTTTTATTTAAGTAGCTTTGATCTCTCAAGTCTGGCTGCTGTAAGAGCGGCTATTCATACGAGAGCACAAGGACAAAATCCCAGGTGTGAGAACCCAGGCTTGTGATGAAACTCATTAAATGCTCATTTAGACCATTTGATGGTGAATCTCATGTGCCATCTCCTAATTACTAGGCTTGCAAATGTTAAATTATAATGGACTTCTGCCCTTCGAACGAAACTGGTATAAATGTGCATGCTTGCCTAAATGCTTTTGTTAAATAGTCTTTCAGTAAGTCACTAATCACTTTGAACTATGCGCGCATTCAGTTTTCAATCCAAAGAATTCTCAAATGTGTAAAGCTGCCAGCGTGACAGCTGAATGCAGGAAATGTCAAAGTGGAGCAAGTTACCTTTGGTCTTAGGCCCCATCAATCAATTCTGAAGCAGTTAGATGGATTGTGGCTAAATCAGCCCCCTTCCCCCCTCCTGTGCATGCTAGGGCTCATGGAAATAAAGCTCTTTGACCAGTAGGAGTTGAGGGAGCACTGATTATTGCATGTGTATATATGCAAGTGTTAAGATATGTTCTGAAGAGACTTCATGTACCTTAAAACGATGCGTGCTCAACAAAACTTCATTACACTGTGAGTTCATGTAGATTGGATTATTGATAGGTGAAATGCATTTGGAAATTTTGGTGATAATCGCCGTCACTCGCTGTGTTTCTTCTGGAAGAGGTAGTTTCGGAATGTTCCCCACTGCGTGGTGGGACTTCAACCATAAGCAAGTTATTTGTGCCTCATTGAGAGGACTGGTATTGTGCAGGTGCATAGTCGGGTTCTGGCACTGAATATTAAAAACCTTCTGAGAATTCCAATTACTACTTCTTTTTCATAACGTAAGATCGTAAGGATAGCTATAGATTCATAAAGGTCATATGTTAGGGAGGTATTTGGATAAAGAAGGGAATTATTCAATGAATCATTCTGATCATTTTAAATTAATTAATGTAAAACATATGTAATTGATTTCCTGGCTTCATATTGGTCTTAGAAGTAACTAAATTCTCTGGTGTAGCTTTTCATTGATTATTGTTGTGTTTCAGTGTCACAGCAACCTGACAAAGATTTTCTGTAACAGGTATTTTTGCAGTGTTTATTCCTGTTCCATGTTTATTGTGGGTTTTTATATACAGCGTCTCTCATCACAGCTGCTCTTTAATAAAATGCTCAGTTTCAAGGGCAGCTATTTTATGGTTAAAATGCTTGAAACTCCCGCAAATGATTTCATTTTAAAATCCTGTTAACCTTTTCAAATTTGGTCATAAGCAGCATTATATTTAAGCTGACTCTTCTAATTTGTTCCATCTTAATTACAGATCACTTGGTGAGAGACGGTGAAACCAAAGACACCCTTGTTTTCTGCTGTGATCTCAAACATTCTGACATAATGAAAATCTCACCAGTTACTCTGTTCTTGGTTGTGCTGAGTACTGAGCTGATAGGAGTCCTTAGCTCAAGCTTAAAACCACAGCGGTTTAAAGGACGTGTCCAGCGTGACCGAAGGAATATCAGACCCAACATCATTCTTATTATCACAGATGATCAGGACGTGGAGCTTGGTAAGAAAGTTTCACCTTTATGTGTTTGCATTCTCCCCTCGTCTCCTGAAGACAGGCCTGCTGCTATTAATTTGTAAGCATTGGTAAATGGTGTAGCAAGGTTGTTTGACAATAGGGGGCACCATAACTAAGCCTGCTTGTACAGTTCCATGAAGGGGCACTGGAAAGTGATTAAAGGCAGCAACCATAGCTGCTTTATGTTCCTTGACTTAGAGGCACTGAGGCTAACATTAACATTCCATCTGCCACCGTGACTTAAATCAGAGACTTATTATCTGCAAACTCAGCGCAAACCAGGGATTTGATCTGGGATTTACAATTGTGTATGGTTTATCTATTTATTGCCTAAACACACTGAGGGTAATTTTGCCTTGTGTGATAGCATAGAACTTGTGAGAGTGAATTAGCAACCCAATACACCCAGATTTATAATTCTATTAAAGGAAATTAAAATAAAAAGCATCCATTGAAGTAAAAAATCAGGAAGAGTTATAATGTGGATTGTTGATTTGCTATTGCCTTCTTTACACCATTCCTGGACTTCAATATTATCTCCAGTGAGCCTTCAGAGGAGGATGGAAAATAATTTCAGCCTTAATTTTAACTGTTCCGCAAAGGGAAATCAGGAAAGGTGCAGAATAGGTATTTGTTATTTCTAGTGTCCATGATAGGAGAAACGGTTATAATATATCAAATAATTTTCTTTTATGATTTTCTTTTGTTAGATTTATTCAGAGGAACTAATTCAGGAACATGAACATAAAATATCTAGATTGATTATCATATAATTCTCACACATTATGCATGTTTTCTTCTTGAGCTAAACATGAGACTGTCTGGAGTGTGTAGCATCAAGGTTGACATTTAATGGCTTTTAGATATCAAGGGGATCAAGGGATAACGAGTTGGTGGAGGAAAATGACACACTGTACCTCGGTACAAGTGACAATAATAAACCAATACCAATACGTAAAAGGTCAGCCTGATTATACTGAATAGCAGGGCAAGCATGAGGGACTGAATGGCACACTCCTGCTTCTATTCCTTATGATCCTAATAGGTGTAATTTGTAGTATTTAAGCACAACGTGCTATCTTTTACCCAGACACAGCTCTTGATATATTGATATTATCATCCTCATCAACGTTGGGATATAATGCTTTACTCATGACACTGGAAAGCTGTAGGCACTGATTCAAGCTCTGATTTTTTTAATATATTGATGCATGAAGATGAATTGCAACTAAGCTAATAGCTGATGTGTATATCAACAGATCAAAAATTAAAATATCTCTTTCACCTGCTTGACGTGCATGATGTAGATTTAGCTGGTCAGCTTGGAAGACATAGTTTGATGAATTGTATGTTGCAGGATGCCTATAATTGTGTGGGAAGTGAAGCACATTAGAGCAAATCAAAAAACAAGATGCCTGAGGAACTCAGTGGGTAAGGCAGCATCTGTGGAGGGAAGTGGATAGTTGACATTTTGGGTCAAGACCCTTCATCTGGACTGTCCATTTCCCTCCACAGCTGCTGCCTGAACCTCTGAGTTTCTCCAGCATCTTATTTTTTGCTCCAGTTTCTAGCATCTGCAGTCTCTTGTGTCTCCACATTAGACCAAAGGCCAGTCTGGGATGTAATACAAGGTTGTGTGCAATTCTGAGCTGGCCTAGGCCTTGTTGACGTAAATTGTGGTGATTTCATAGTTAACTACATCATTCTTTCTTACTTCGGATATGTTAATTGTGTCCTATGATTGTGATTACTTTGTGGAGAGCCATACAATCAGAATGGTGTTTGTATGATCAATTGTGTACAGAGTCAAGGGGACCAAAGGGAGCTAGAGATCTGGACTCAGGGAAACTGATCCCATTCAACGGATGTAATGTCTTCTTCTTAGGCAGTCCCGGAGGATCAAGGATGTTTTGCTTCATTTCCAATCTTGTGGGTTCTGAGGTGGCTGATGAGGCCAATGTGGGAACCATAGGCTCTTCCACAGATGGTGCGTGAGGTATCTGACTAAGCAGGCGGGTGGGTAGTTCGTGAGGTGGAGTGCTTCTTCTGATATTTATGTGATACTTCTGTATGCTCCTGATGCATGGACTCAAATTTCTCAGTGCCATTCCAAATGCTCCTGCTCCATTTTGAGCAGTCATGGGTCAGAGATTCGCAGCCATCAATGGGGAGGCTGCATTTTCCCAAGGAGACTTTAAGCACATTCTTGAATCTTTTCCTCTGTCCACCTGACAAACCTTTGTCATAGCAAAGCTTGAATTAGAGTGTCTGTTTTAGAAGTCTGGTGCCAGGCATGTAAAAGATGTGGTCTTGGAGACACAGAGTCAAAGAACAATACAGCACGGAAGCAGGCTCTTGGGCCCAACTGGTCCATGGCGACCACAGCATCCTCCCTACTAGTCCCAGTTGGCCACGTTTGGCCTATAACCCTCCAAGCCTCTTCCCTCCATGTACCTTTCCAAATGCCTCTCAAATGTTGCAATTTTCCCACTTTGACCATTTCCTCTGGCAGCTCATTCCAGATACTCACTACCCTTTGTGTAAAGAAGTTACCTCTCAGGTCTCTTTTAAATTTCTCCCTTCTTATCTTGTATCTTTGCTCTTGAATTTTGGACTCCCCAGCCCTGGGGAAAAGACTATGACCGTCCACCTTATCCATATCCCTCATGATTTTCTAAACTTCTATGAGGTCACCCCTCATTCTCCCACTCCCCAAGAAATAAAGATTCATCATGGTCAACCTCTCCCTATAACTCAGGCCCTCTAATCCAGGTGGCATCCTTGTAAGTTTCTTCTAGCCTCTCCAGCTTGACAATGTCTTTCCTATAACAGGGTGACCAAATCTGTACACAATACTCCAAGTACGGCCTCACCAATGACTTATACAACTGCAACATAACGTCCCTACTCCTAAACTCGATGCCCTGACTGATGAAGCTCAGCATGCTAAACACCTTCTTCACCACCCTGTCTACTTGCATGGCCACTTTCAGCGAACTGTGCACTTGTACTCCCAGGTCCCTCTGTTCCACAACACTCATCAGTGCCCTGCCATTCACTGTATAAGTCCTACCCTGATTTGAATGCCTAAAATGCATCACCTCACACTTATCTAAGTTGAAATCCATTTGCCATCCCTCAGCCCATCTCCCTAACTGATCAAGATCTCTTTGCAATTCATTATAACCTGCTTCACTATCAACAAGACCCCCTAATTTACTATCATCAGCAAACTCGCTAATCATGCCATGTACATTCATATCCAAATCATTTAAATACATAATGAATAACAGAGGTCCCAACACTGACCCCTTGGGCACCCCACTAGTCACAGGCCTCCAGTCGGAGAATCAACCTTCAACCATCACCCTCTGCTTCCTATCATTGAGCCATTTCTGAATCCACCTCGCTAGCTCCCCCTGAATCCCATATGTCCTAACCTTCCAGATCAGCCAGCCATGCGGGACCTTGTCAAAGACCTTACCAAAGTCCATATAGACAACATCCACTGCCCTACTTTCATCTATCCCCTTAGTTACCTCGTCAAAAAACTCCAAAAGATTCGTCAGACATGACCTCCCACACACAAAACCATGCTGACTATTCCTGATCAGGCCTTGACTATCCAAGTGATGGTAGATCTTGGCCCTCAGAATTCCCTCCGGTAACTTCCCTACAAATGAAGTCAGGCTCACTGGCCTGTAGTCCCCTGGCCTGTTCTCACTACCCTTCTTGAACAAAGGAACATTAGCCAGCCTCCAGTCTTATGGAACTTAGCTAGTGGCTAACGACAAAGCAAATATCTCTACAAGGACATCCACGATTTCTTCCCTGGCCTCCATAAGGTCTGTCAGGCCCTGGGGATTTGCCCATCTTCATGTGCTTTAATGCTGCAAATACTTCCTTCCTCATAATAAGCATATGATCCAAGACCTCATTCCCCTCATTTCTTTGGCATCTATGATATTCTCTGTAGTAAACACCAAGGAGAAATAGACATTAAAAATCTCAGCCATTTCGTGCGGCTCCACACAGCGGAGGCCCTGATGGTCTTTAAAAAGACCTAGTCTCTCCCTAGTCACCCTCTTACTGTGAACACAACTGAAGAACCTCTTGGGATTATCGTTAATCCTGTTTGCCAAATCCATGTCATACCCTCTTTTTGCCCTCCTGATTTCCCTCTTAAGCCTGGTCTTAAACTTTTTATATTTGTCGAGGGATTCATTGGCACCCAGCTGCCTAAGTGCAATGTACCTTCCTTATTTTTCCTGACTAGAGCTTCAATATCTCTAGTTAGCCAGGGTTCCCTGAACTTGGTATGTCTACCCTTCACCTTAACAGGAGCCAAAAAAGTCTTCCCAAAAGAGCTAACAGTGTATAATCAGGGCTCAGTGCTGGGTGGGTTTCTTGATAGAGGACACTGATGTTGGTCAATTTATCCTTTCAATGAATTTGGAGGATTTCATGGAGATAGCATTGGTGATATCTTTCAAGTGCCTAGAGGTGCCTGCAGTAGATAGTTCAGGTCTCCAAAGCATAAAGGAGAGCAGGCCAGTAGACCAAACCCCATGAGTTTTATGCCATGTTTAATGTTTTGATCTTCAAATACCATTTTTCTCAATCAACCAAAAGCTGTTCTAGTGCATTGAAAGTGATGATGGATTTCATCACTGTTTACGTTTGCCTGGGGTCTCTCCATGAACCTTTATTATTGGAAGGCCATCTTGTGCAGTGGGGGCAGGTTGGATGGCAATGTTTTGCAATGAGCGTAGATTACTAGACGCCTTTTGTTCTGCGGATGTTGAGTGTTAGAAACTCCTCTTATGTAGATCAATGAACAAGTCAACAAGAGGTTGGAGGATGGTCTGGAGACCTCAGTTTTGGGACAGTTGATTGGACATGGTTCGGAAGCTGCTTGAAGAATTACCAGGATGCTGATAATGGCACCTTGGAGCAGAAAGCTGTCAAAAGTTTTGGGGTGGTGAGGGTGATGGAGTAGGAGAAGTTTAAAGTGGTAGCTGTTGGAGATTCAATTATTAGAGGAACAGATAGCTTTCTTTGTAAGTGTGTTGGAGATCACACATGACATGATAACTAGCTGGTGTCAGGATGAGAGACATCCTAAAATATTTTGTAAAAATGTCAGAGAGGGAGGAGGAGCATTCAGTCTGTCATTCATGTTGGTATGAACAACATGGAAAAAGGTGAGTGAGAAGTCTTCAAAGTAAATTGCAAAAAAGGAAGGCAATGGTTTTAAACTCTAGTTGCCCGCAAATTAGCATAGGGATAAGAGGGGTTGAGAGGTGAACACATAACTGAAGAAATGGTGTGAGGAAGGTGGATTCCATTGGTACCAGTACTGGGATAGGAAGGAACCATATTGCAGAGAGAGGTTCCATCTAATCTGGGGTGGAATCAAGGTTATAGGAGAAGGAATAGGTAGAGTGGTCACTAAAACTTTAAACAGACATGGTTTTGGGAGTAGTGGTGCTCAGATAGAAAAGATAGAAAAATTCTCAAACAAACAGAAGGGGATGAAATAGGATAATAAGCACAATTATTGCCTATTTCTAAAGAGAAAATTAAAAGATGTAAAATAATTTAAACGAAAGGAATGAGAAATGGGTAATGAATGAGTAAAACATTAGGGCAGATGGACAGGATAGTGATGTGGCCTAATTAAGTATTCTTTATGCAAGAGTACAGAGTGTGGGGACAAACAAATTTGAAGAAGTGGAAGGCACAAATTCACATTGTATGGTTTGATATGGTAGCCATAGCTAAGACGTTCTACAAAATGATCGGACTTAAACGGTTATTAAGTATGGAGGAGAGAAAGGGGAAATGATAGAGGTGGAAGAGTAGCTTTAGTCATTCAGGATGAAATCAATTATATAAGATATAAGAAAGGGGAAACTGGAAGTGGGCTTTATGGTGATAACAGTTGTGGAGTGGTAGACTTTATAAATACAGAAATTAGACCAGCATGGAGCAAAAGCAGAGCGATTTTAATGGACAATTTTAACTTTTACATAAATTGGGTTAAGCAGAGTGGCTTACATTACAAAGGTAATGAATTTCTTGAATGCGTTCAATCTAGTTTGCTAAATCAATGTAATTAGTCAATGGGGGGGAGGGGGTGGCCATATTGGAAATGATTCATGAGACAAATGTAGTTATCAGCTTAATGATGTGTGTACATTTAACTAATTGGGATCATGAGCTTAAATGAGTTTAGTGTAAACAAAAGGAAAAACATGAAGCAGCTACAAAGATTCTAAATATGGATAAGGTTGACTTCCAAATGGTAAAATAGAGAATTTCTGCACAAAAGTGTGCATACTGCTTCTGGATTAAGAGGTACAGTACAAGGTGTTCAAAAGGAATTCAGAGTGACAAAGAATCTGTTTACACACATAAGTAGCAAGAGATCTATTTGCAAACAAAAAAGGCCACAAGTGACCAAAGGGAAAAGGGAGACAAAAATAAAACCAATCAAAAAGTAATGCAAGATGACCACAGAACCGACAGATTGGGAGAGCAGCAATGGTGATAAAACAGTTCAGCAAGCAAAAAAAAGGGAACGTGAAAAGAAATTGTGTAAGAACATTAATATCAGCAGAAATATACTTTGTAATTACATTAGGCAGGAAAAGGGTGGCAGGAGAGTGGAGGCCTCTTGAAACTGGCAAAATAGTAAATGAAACAAGGAAGTAGCAGCTTTCAGGTAGGGCTGCCAATCCATGAGGCAAAGAAATCTGCCTTCTCTCTAGGTCACCACATCATAGTCATCTCCTGAGTTCCTTTGAACTGGCTATTTGAGGGGCTCAGTCATTCAGGCAGAAGACACCTTGGCTAGCCTATCCTCTTACCTATGTTGCATCCCACCCAGTGACTGACATGTACAGATCCCCACCCCTCTCTGTTGTCCAGTAGTTGCCAGGATCGAAGCTGATGGTTGTATGGGTGGTTTTGACATTGATGTTGTCCAACGCACCTATTTGGGCCCAGATGGGAGTATCTGAAAAAAGAAAGGCATAAGGCCAGGCTATGGCAAGAAGAGGGAGATAAGTTGGAAGTGCATACTTGTACTATTTGCAATTTGTACATAGAGATTTGTGGAGTAAGGAGGGAGTAAGGAGGTGATAGACTAGTTATGATTTTACTTTTCTATTCAATCAACTTTTTCCAACTGCTGCTGATAAAATTCTATAATAGATGCTCCAGTGAAACCCAGCACTCTGTTCCCCTGGGGGTGAAGAGTTGGGTCTACACTTAACACGTGCCAGTCTGGTCAGGCTAGTTTACACAGTCTTCTCCTGCAAAGTGAGAGGAAACTGTTATGAGTGCCTTGCAAGATGGTTGGGTGATATGCCTGCCATAGTTAAATAGCTGGAAGTATATGCAAGATAGTAGGTACAGTTGTGAGATTTGGATTATCGACATCTGATGGTGTATTCATTCATGTGAATGATCTGACGTTGTAGTTGATAGAGACTTCAGTTAAGTGGTTGATGGCAGTACATATTAAGGGGAAATGTAAGTGTCCAGTGATACATTTGTTGGGAGATGGAATTTGCTGATGTCTTCAATGGGCTTGACTGCATGTGTGTGTGCGCATGTGTGTATGTGTGTTTGACTACTTATTAGTGACCTCCTCGCATTGCAGTTTAACTATCTGCTTTGAGGGCTTTCTGGATCCCCAGTGAAAAGATAACCTTTATTCTTCACCTCACTCAGGGTCTCCAGAGTCACATACACCCATGGTAATCCACTCTCATCTGTGATCTGTTATGGTTGTCGTAAACTCCAAAATCCCATGGAATAATTTACATAACCAAACAATTCCCCTTTTAAGAGGCATAAGGATGGCTTCAGTCAGTGCCAGTTAGCTTCAGCTGGTCCTAGCTGCTCATTAATTGGACCAGTGGATGTGTGCTAAGGCAACGCACACATGCTTAGTATTAAGTGAGCACTGAAATCATGTTAATGAGGTCACAGTGTAAATTTTGTGTCTTGCACTGGGTCAAATGGGCATGGGTTAGTCACACATCATGATCCTATTGTAGGTATACCAGCATAATTCAGTTTAGTCCCCGCCCCACCAATCTTGCCATTTAAGTGCATAATAATAATGATCTGAAGGAATTAATATCTGTTCCACCTACCTACAGTGTAACCTGCAGACACTTCAATCCACCCACACAAATTGTGTAGTAACAGACTCTTGATTAAACAGCAGGGGCTTATCAGTGGAATTCAGGACAAGCAGCCACAAGTTGAACATTTAACACTATTCAACACAGTAAAATTACGCCACTGCTGTTTCAGAAGCAGTCTGTAACATTGTAAAATGTTTATCTCCTCTGAGCATAGAACCAGAGCTTGTTGCACAGTTGTAAGATTATAGAGGAATTGTAAAATCATTTTTTTTTGCAGAACTTGAACCTATGATTTAAGCAATATTAATATTATCACTCCCTGGATTTTCATTCCTATTTGTACCTCATTTAAAAAGTTATTTTTTTATATGTGTGAATAATCAAAGGGCCACTCTTTGTACAGTATTGTGGAACTTCTTGGGTCTGGCTATGGAAGAATGTGTAAGCGCTTAAAATGACATCATTCATTGCCAGTCACATCTGGTAACAATACATTATATTTTGTTTTATTTTCGCATAGATTGTGATAATGATGCCAAACCATGTTGTAAATGTTTTACTGCAATATTATCATGTGGTTAGAAGAAACGATGCTGCCTGGAAATAGCCCATTGTTATTATTTCTTTAACACATTAATCTGTTGAGAATCAAACAGAGAGTGCTGAGCATATATTACATGCGATCAGCAAAGACAAAGATAAATTGATGTTCCGAAAATAACCCCTTTGGAATTTCCTGCTTTAATTTACTACTTGCATTGCAGAACTGCTGAGATTTTACAAAGCTTACAAAAAAAATTACTGGGGGATGTTTTTGGCCTTGTTGATTGCATTTATCAATTTCCATACTCATCTCTGAACAACAATATTGATTAAATCAGTTATCTTAACATTTTGCTTTTCCCCTTCTGCTCCTGTAGAATTTTGAAGTGTTTTCTTGGTGAAGAACACTGGTCAATTTTTATGACCACCCAATTTATATAGCAGTAATGGTCCACATAGTGCTGTTGTGTTGCCATCAGCCAATGATCAGCTGAAATAGCATGGTGTGGAAATTCGGCAGTGTCCGCAGAGAGAATTAATAAAACACTGTGTGGCACACTAATGACTATGTTAGTCACAGTGATTGGTATTCAGTCATCAGTCAGTGCATGGAGGTGAATGATGTCAGTGGCCAGCGAATGGCGTTGACTCTGGGATCAGTGGTCTGTGATCAGTAGATGGGGTGAGTCCGGGGTCAGTGATCAGTGGATGGGATTAGGGGTGAGTCTGGGATCTGTGATCGGTGGATGGGGTGAGTCTGGGTTTTATGATTGACAGTCAGAGTGAGGGATGAGTCTGGGATCTGTGATCGGTGGATGAATGAGTCAGTGGTCAGTGATTGATGTAGATATTGTACATTGATCTCCTTTGTGCTCCTTATTCCTGTTTGCCCATCCACATGCTCTCTGTTTATTATTTATAATCCAATAGGAAACTTCTTGGTTTTCATTTACATTAGTTTTTGATCTAGTCTCATTCTGTCTTTGCTCATCTTCCTTCATTTAACAATCTGTCTCATCATTTGTATTCAGCCTGATTCACTCTCTCTTGCTGTCCAATAACATTTTTCCACATTTTCTGTTTTTTTCCGATTTCATCCAGAGAGCTTGGTCTTTGATTTCCCTACATTTCCACATGGTGTGAATGGGCCTAGAATATACCTAACCATCACCTCTTTTAATTATTGTTTTGCCTCCCACACTTTGATTTCAATTTACCCATTTTATCTTGGCCAGATCCACTTCCAAATGATTGAGCATTTTTCCATACACTGATCGAAACTTCATGATATTTTGTGATCATTGCTCCTAAATATGCCCCCATTGACATGTACTCCACTTGATTCTTCCCATTCCCCAGAACAAGATCCAACAATGCTCAGGCCTGAGAACATATTTACAGAGAAAGTTCTGAATCCACTTCATGCTTCCTAATTCTGAACTCAACCAGAGGAAGCAGCCTCTCAACCTCTTCCCAGTCAATCCCTCTCAAACCCATATCTCTGTACAATTGTAGCAAGATTTTTCAATTCTTATTTCTTAATGTGGTGTTGTTTTCAATATAGGCCAATGCACCTTTTGCCTTTGTAAGTTCATGCTTCACCTGCACATTAACTCTGAGTGTATATGTAAGCAAATAGACGGCATGTAAAACAACCTGATAATATTTGGAATTGTTATGCAATCTTTGTTCCCTCCAGTGCATCAGTGAGTTTTTGATGACTTTGTCCTTATATTACATAATGGATTCATCAATAATCTGCAAAAGTGGGTGGGGGAAATAATTTATTTCATCACTATGTATAGCAGCACAGCAGACATGCTCAGAATATTTTTACAATTCAATTTGATGGAGCATCCAGAACAACTTGTCCTTCAAGGTTGGATATCTTGTTTCAATGAATAATTAGATGTCTTTTAGATGAATCCTAATACTTGATTGGTTTTGTAGCTATGACCTTCATATTCGCTAGGCATTTTTAGTTTAGTCATTATATCCAAATTGTTTTCCTTTTCCATCTTTTGCAATTCAATATCTATATTCATTTGATATTTCCCCTCTTAATGTGCACTATCTTGCATTTACTGATGATAAAATGTCATTTCTCAGCACATCACTTTGCTTGACCTAAAATCCTTTGAATATAACATTTTCAGTTGTATTTGTTTTCAGCAGGTTTTTTTTCCATATGTACATAAGATTTCTTTATTTCACATGTACATCGAAACACACAGTGAAATACATCTTTTTGCTTAGAATGTTCTGGGGGCAGCCCGCAAGTGTCACCACGCTTCCGGCACCAACATAGCATGCCCACAACTTCCTAACCCATACGTCTTTGGGATGTGGGAGGAAACCGGAGCACCTGGAGGAAACCCACACAGACATGGGGAGAACGGACAAACTGCTTACAGACAACAGGCGGAATTGAACCCAGGTCGCTGGCGCTGTAAAAGTGTTACGCTAACTGCTACACTACCGTGAAAGTATCCTTACAGAGTTCCACCATTCACTGGCCTCCATAAGAAATTTTGACTATTTATTATCACCTTCTATTTTCTTTTGGTGGGACGGCTTTCAATCAAAACCAGCTAAATTCCCATTCTTTTATGAAAGTAAAATCTTCATTAAAAGCCTCACATCTTTATATAAGATCTTCAAATACAAGTGGATAATGACATTTCTGGATTCCCATTTCATCATTAATTTGCCACCTCAAGTAATTTCATTGGTTTTGGAGGCATGACCTGTGCTTTGATTTTATTGTGAGTTGTAGCACATATATTCTTCAGAGTACCACTTTTAGCATCCTGTCTCAATCACACTTTTCATTCCCATTATCTTATGAATCCCAAACTTCCAGGATCAAGATAGTATTCCACGTTAATGCCATGAAAGGTTTGATTCCAAAAAGACTAAATTCACAGGGCAGCACAGGGACGCAGTGACAGAGTTGCTGCCTCACAGTGCCAGAGGCCTGGGTTCATTCCTGACTTCGGGTGCTGTCTGTGTGGAGTTTGTACATTCCTCCTGTGGCCACATAGATTTCCTCCAGGTGCTGTGGTTTCCTCCCACATCCCAAAGATGAGCAGGTTAATTGGCCACTATAAATTGCCCCTAGAGTGTAGCTGAGTGGTAGAATCTAACACTTTTGTATTAGTTTTGATGAGAATGTGGGAGAATAAAAAATGGGATTATTGTAGGATTAGTGTAAGTGGGTAGTTGATAGTTGGTGCAGACTTGCTGTGCCAAAGAGCCTGTTTCTGTACTGTACCTCTCTCCATTACTCTATGACATTATTTATGTTTCCAAAATAGATTCAATTCAGGACCTTTTTTTTTACCTAACTGGATTTCAAGTAGTGTAGAACAGATCACAACTGAGGTTAATCCCAGCCATATTTGTACCATTTACCTTAAATGCAATTGATTGAAGTTCTCTGTGCTAGAATTATCCAGTGCATCAAGAACCTGGTTAGATATCATTGCAGGAAGCTAAGTGTATCACCTATAGCTATTGCATGCAACGGGTTGGTTTGTGGGACAGACAATACAGCCTTATTGCAGATAATTCTTTACCATCTCTAAAAGCCAGCACCAAGCAAACATACTTCCTATATGTATTTATACCAGCATTAGCAATTCAAAAGGCATTTATACAAGAAAGCATTTTCTGTAGAGTGTTAATAGAGCTTTCATGCTGGTAGACTCTTCTCAGTGTAAACGGGCCTATAGTTAAAAATAAAAGCCTGCAAAAGGTTTGAGTAGCCTGGGAAAAATGAATAAATTGCATTTGAACTGTCTGCCTATACAGATGGTAAAACAGTCTGAAGTTGCTGCTAAAGTCTGAATGTCTTTCAGATTTACACAGAACCATGGGTGATTCTGAAAAGACTTAGTTTACTTTTCACATCATTCTTTCTTATTATGTTAAAGATTCCCAGAGTGACTGTTTATTCATAAAGAAATGCCACACACAACGAATAGGCCAAGATTGGAGGCTCATGTTTTACAATGAATCTGAATTCAAAGGGATTACTTTGTATTCGCAGAACCACATACCTAACAGTGAAGGTTGCCTATGTTCCTATTTCTAGCAAAATTGTTAGTATTGGCAGGAGTTCTTCCCTACTGAGACAAAATTGAGTCAAAATGTTTTATAGATGGTGTATTTTATAATAACTATCCTGTAATGTTTGTAATGGCTTCATACAATGCTTTTGGTTTATATTGGTTTGGAGGTGTCTGCTGGTTGTGCAGTACTTGCTTCATTGTCCTTAACAATAGCTATCCACAACCAACATCATAAGAACAGATTATTTGGTTAACTAACTGTTCATTTTGGGAGTTACCTCTGCATTAATTCACTGTCACGTTTCCAACCTAACAACATAAACTGTAGTTCAAAAAAGTTTGTTTGGTGGTAAAGCACTTTGGAAAATAATGAGTCTTTCCTTTTTTTCCTTCTGAATACTTATTTTCATTACCCCAATAGATTGACAGCAAATTCAATCAAAGACTGATACTGAGTGATGTGTAATATTTGGATCTTTCCACTTTACTAACTGTTAAACTTTTTTAGGTTCACTGCAGGTGATGAATAAAACCAGAAGGCTCATGGAGCAAGGGGGTGCTCATTTCACCAATGCCTTTGTGACAACTCCAATGTGCTGTCCTTCCCGCTCTTCAATGCTAACAGGAAAATATGTCCACAACCACAATACTTATACAAACAATGAGAATTGCTCCTCACCTTCCTGGCAGGCAATGCATGAACCACGGACATTTGCGGTCTACCTGAACAACACAGGCTACAGGACAGGTTTGTAACATCATCTGTATTCCGTTAGCTGGGAACTTTTGTTTTTAATGATTTCAAAATCTTCCATTACTTTTCGGACTAAAACCAATAATGCATTTTAGTGCATTGATAATTTAACTAAATAAAAAAAATAAAATTTATAATATGTGTGAAGTTTAAAAACTATTCCACCCATGGGGGCTTCAAGTAAAAGAACACAATCCATCAATTAAGAGATGTCCTATGCTCACACTAAATTCAAGTGCTGCATAGCTAGTACTAGATAACTCTACCATGCATAATTTCATAACTGTGACTAATCTTTAAGTACATGTAATTTTGTATCTTTGTACTTAGATATCTTTATTAGTCATATGTACATCGAAACACACAATAAAATACATCTTTTTGCATTGAGTGTTCTGGGGGCAGCCTGCAAGTGTCACCATGCTTCCGGTGCCAATGTAGCATGCCCATAACTTCCTAACCCGTACGTCTTTGGAATGTGGGAGGAAACCAGAGCACCCAGAGGAAACCCATGCAGACACGGGGAGAACGTACAAACTCCTTACAGACAGTGGCCGGAATTGAACCCAGGTCGCTGGCGCTGTAAAGTGTTAGCTAACCGCTACACTACTGTGCCTGCCTCCTTACTTATTTATTTTGTTCATTTACTAATTTTGTTCATTTTATAGTCTCATTATCAAAGGGAAAAATAAGGCATATTTTATTTTCAGATCCAAAGATAAATCATATATGTTTTCCATTATTGATGATTAACATATGTGTTTCTTTGGAGGGAAGAAATGATCATGTAGTTATTCTATTTATAACTATGAAGGTTAATAGTTTCACACTTATGTGTGATTCTTATTCTAGGCTTCATGCCTTTCATGAACTACAGCTGACCTAAGACACCATTTCTAAAGTTTATCCTGTTCTCGTGTATTGTAGACTGAGAAGAACTGAGCAAAGTGTCATGTTCTAGCCTCTTGCGATACTTTTAGCTCTCATATGTTAAATCATTCTCATCTGAAACACCCTGTTTGCCTTTTAATAAAGCTTCCAGTAACATACTGAGAAAAGGGAATCATGAAACCTTTGCTATTAGTATGCATGTCAGAACCATTTTTACCTCCTTAACATCTCATTTCAATCTTCAAGATCAGTGGATCATCTATCTGCTCCTATATTTGGTTTAAAATACCAGGAAAATTTATTAAAAATAAACTGAGCATATGAATAATCTTCAGTGATATGATACAATTATATATTTGAGCACAAGATCTTCTATAAAAGAGTCACGGGTAGATAAATTCTGCCATTTGCTGAAATGAGAAGTGCAGCAATATTGAAATTTTGGCTCATAGTTTTGCCTCTCACTATCTTAGTTTCCAAGAATGGTTCATTGAAACTTAGGACTGCAAGAATTCAGCAGTGAAGTCAATGAATCAGTCCATGGATCAAGCAGAATAGCTAAGTACAACAGTCATTACCTGCAGTGTGTCAGCTCACCTTCTGGTCTTCTGAGCAAAACAGTGTTTGAGGATTGTAACTTCAAACCTGACACAAAGCTCATGCTATATCAGGCAGCATGATCCCTCTATGCACACTTCTGAGACATGGATTACTGAAAACAGGCACCTCAATGGATTAGAGTGATGGTTATGCTTAGCCCTAAACTCAGTGCACTAGATAGATAGCACTACGCTGTTTCTGCAAAGTCCTCCAAATTCACTGGCAGGATAGTCAAATGAATGTGAGCATCATCTCCCAGGCCAAGATCCCCAGCATTTAGCCCCTAATTACAACCGATCATCTCTGATGGGCAGACGACACTGTTCTCAGTCCCAACATTAGACTCGGGAAACACGCTGCTATCTGAGCTTTGTCACAGCAAGAGATTATCAGGTTCAAAGGAAAGGAGTTTCCGGATGTCCTCAAAAAGTGGAAACCCCCACCAACCCCCTCCAAGACCGTTCAAAATAGAGAAGGAACATTCAGGATCGCATTGAGAAGCCAGATGTAAAATACCAAAGGGGTTCACCTCCTTCCAAGCTACCCACATCAGAACCCAGGGGAACTGGGAGAGGAAACAAACCATCCTAATCCAAAGGAACTGCCTAAGAAGGAGGAACCGGACAGAATTGGGTGCTAAACATAACAGTGATTGGCATAAAGAATTAATATTGGTGGTATTAGCAGTAAAGTTAATAGAGCTTTGGGATTTATACAAAGAAACATTTACCAGGCAGCATTGTAAATGAAGCAATTAGCATACAGCACACTGGTTAGAGCTCATTTAGCGTGCACTAGCACAGACGGCGCTCTGTGAAAGGCAGTCCAAATAAATTAACTTGACAACATACAAAGAAGATGCATTGTCAAGGATCATTCGCCTGACAGTAGTGTCAGTAAAATTCAGCAAAACCTGATGGGAACCAGCTTAAGGGAGGCAATACATAATAGCTGGATCTGTGCAATATTCCAAATATTCACATCGACCAAAACCATTGGCAGCATCATAAATGCTACAAAGGAGTTAATGTTTTCCTGTTCAATGTCCTAGTGATTTAATGATGCTTTTCTTATGACTTACAATCATAAAAAAATTGTATATCCAATATGCCTGGCACTGGCAGTGTGTCCATACTCATTCCATGTGGAAATGTGACTTCCAGCATATTGGTGAAGATATCAGAAAAAGGGTCAATGGCTGAAACAGGTTGGACACCCTTTGGTTTTGTAGTAATGGGACCTAATGCCTATTTTGTGAATCTGATTGATTGGCTTTCCATGAAGATAAAGGTAGCTCACTGTGCTGATGTAAATACCCGATTCGTTCCTTCCAGTGCTAGAATCTTTTGCTATACTAAGAGCTCTTGATCTTTCGGTGGTTCCTCCAGTCCTCTCCCAAAGACAATGAATCACACAGGGCCATTACTTCAATGGCATCTCTCTGCTACCTCGCTGTCAGCCCAGTCATTCAGCAAAAGCCTTATTTGCAGGCTGCTTTACTAATAAGGACACAGCTTAATCATTTCCCAGCAGGGATCACAGGAGCTGGAATCAAGGCTGATATTTCACCCTAATTTGCAGCCTTTTAGTTAAACCAGAGAGCTACTGGCACAGTCCCAACTAAAGCAAAAGAGTAGAGAGGATTTGATAGAGATGTACAAGATCATGACAGGCTTAGACAGAAATAGAGGAAAACTATTCCCATTAGGTTTTGGGGACACTGATCTAAGGTGTCCCTATAACCTAATGGGAATAGTTTTGGGAAGATATGAGGAAAAAATTTTATGCAAAAACAGTTTATGATCTAGTCCTGATTGCTAGTAGGCATGGTGGAAACAGAGTCAGTCAGGAATTGCAAAGTGGAATTGGATAGGCAGGAAGAAGAATAATTTGCAGGGTTATTAGGAAGTAACAGAGGAGTGGCACGGACTGGATTTCTTTTCAGAGATCTGGTGGGGATGTAATGGGTCAAATAGTCATCTATACCATAACTCATCTATGATTCTAAATTTATTATTTGTATTAAATCATAGGTCACTTGGTCTTGCAACAAAACATTTCCTTGCTTTCCTTGCAGTTTGTGACTTTGTTAAGTCATAAAGTAGATGACTGAAGCTAGGAAGCTATCAGCCACACTAAGCTGCATTGTGTATGCAAGTGCCCAGGCCTGTCTTTATCCCAGGGATGGGGTATCAAGAACTAGAGGGCATAGATTTAAGGTGAGAGGGGAAGGATTTAATAGGAACCTGAGGGGCAACTTTTTTCACCCAGAGGGTGGTCAGTATATGGAATGAGCTGCCAGAGAAAGGTGTTGAAACAGGTGCATTAACAACATCTAAAAAGTACTGGGACAGATACATGGATAGAAAAAAATTTAGAGGGATGTGGGCCAAACATGGGCACATGGGACTAGCTTAGGTGGGAATCTTGAGTTGGCATGGACCAGTTGGGCCAAAAGGGCATGTTTCCACCCTACAACTCTATGACTCTGTTTCCCAATAAGCGCAAATTTACAGGGTAAAAAAATATTTATGCCTGCTTTGGAAGTAAAAGAATTGACGGTATGGATCTAGTTGCTAGCCTCATTTGTCGCATATCATTCATAACCCCTTTAACACTATTTTGCATCTTGTAGCATATATATGTGTAAGAGTAGGAAATGAGTGTTGCATGTGGTACAACCTTGTTCCTGCCACTGCTGTTTAGTTGAGAGTTACTGACATCAATATAGAAGTCCTGTTTATACCTCTACCTCTGTTTAATTTTCTCTGCTTTCAGGAACACTAAGACACTATACCTCTGTCCTAGAAAAACACTTCCTTTGATCTTCCTACTTTGTATCATTTTGCTTTCTAATCACCATTCACATCAGAAACTGTCTTCGATCTCTGCCCTACCTCATCCTTTGATCCTCCCTCTCACCAAAACCTCATGTTTCTCATCATGCTTGTTTGCCAGGTATCACCCACAGTTTATTCCCTCAAGTGCAAGGAATGCAATTGTGACAATATTTGCTGCATGGCTGGTTTAGCCATTCATTCCTAGATCTATCTTGATCATATCTGCCTCAGCCATACTCAACTTATTTCTGCCCAAGCAGTCTACTGCTCTACTATCAGGAGTGAAACAGTACCTTTGAACAGTGAATGTCCGAGCTCACAACCTTGATTAAACTGCAGAAATGCTTCATTGACTGTACAGGATTTTGGGATGTCCTGAGAGATACCATATAATTCTTTCTGTTTGCTTGTCTGTCTGGCTGACTATGTCTGTCACTAATATAAAAACAGAATATACTAGCAACATTCAATAAGTTGGGCTATGTCTATCTCTGTTCATCTGTCTGTCTGGTTGGATGTGTCTATTCTCACTTGCCTGTATTCCTCTCTGTTGGTCCACCTGACTGGCTGGCTGTCTACGTCTCTTTGTCTGATTGGGCAGCTGCTTCTGCCTCTGATCAATTCATTCAATTGTACCACCAACCAATGCAACACAAGTACCATTCACTGATTGCCTTTACCTTGGCTTCCCTCTGTTACATCAGATTAAACACCACAGAAACACCAATTAATCTTGTTTATGCATGCCTCCGTTTGCTTTTGTCTATCCTGTTTTACCTACACTATGCTACTGCAAGGCTGGTGTAAGGCTGCCAACTCTCAATGGAGGAGACTACAGAGGATAACCTCAAGCAATGCCAGGTCAGAAATCCCCGGTTTTGGGATTCATCACATGAGCAACACTGATCCACCCTGGCAGGCTCCCAAACAACAACGAGAGCAGTTAAACACTGGTGGGATTAAGAATGATATCATCTTGGGGAGAGGACATCAGAATCCTGCTCCACAGAATTTTTGTCACCCCCCTCCCCCACCCGCCTCCCCACCCCCAGAATGGCACCTCAGCAATCCTTGTAATCAGCTTCCTGAATCCTTTTGTAGTTTAATGAGACTCATTTATAATGTTTTGCTGAATATTCATTTAATTGCACGTGATTCTCTGGAACCAATCTACTTTCATTTAAGCAGTATGTGAAAACAGATTGCTTATTTGCATGATTACTTTTAACAAATGAATTGAATCCTCTCTCTGCTACTTCTGTCATTCTACTGATGAGTGGCATCAGTTCAGTCTGTACCCTTCTGAAAGGGTTAATAACTGCAACAAAATAGTGCAATTAGGATATTAAAGGATAGTAAAATAGTGTGAATAGGAAATTAAATTCCAATAATGGTTTATTTAAATGTGGCATGATCTAAGGATCATTTTGTCCTGAGTTCATTATGTTTTAAGAATGTTAGATACTGTCTGCCTGTGGTATAGTTCAGTCAAAAATGTATTTGTTTTCACAAAGTAGAAGAAATTGACAAAGCTGCTTACATTATCCAATCTTCATTATCCTTAGAAGATGGCGGTTGCACTTTTGAATCAATGCTGTCCTGCAACTCATCTCCTGACTGACCAAAGTCTTTCCACCATCTATAACACACATGTCCAGAGCGCAATAAAATATTCTTCATTTGCTTGCTGGGTGGAGCTCCACTGCTCGAGCAGTTTGGCTCAGTGCAGGGTCAAACAGGCGTCAACCCATCCTCCACGTTAAAAATTCATTTCCTCCATACTTGTACATTATGGTTAGTTTTGCAAAATGCACTGCTGCAACTTGCTGAGGCTTCTTCAACAACATCTTCTAAACCCATGACCTCTGATGTCAGAGGATAAGGACAGCAGGAGCATGGGAACATCACTGCCTCCAAGCTTCCTCCTATGTTGCACATTAACCTGACTTCACAATATATCACCATTTCTTCATTGTTGCTGAATCAATATCCCAGACCATTCTACCTAATAGCATTGTGAGAGCTCCTTCATCACAGTGATTAAAAATATTTATCAACTCCTCAAGCAGAATTAAGGATGGGTAATAGATGCTGGCCTTGCCAGCAAAGCCGGCATCCTGTGAGTAAACAAAAGAAGTCCTTGTTACAGTCCAATTTAAGTTCGATTCAGAATGGTGTATGAGTTAGCCAGTTACCTAAATCTTGGCATGCCCGTGGCATTGATGCTATTGTTCTTCTAGTATTAAAGGTAATGGTTTTGTCAAATTATCTTTGGTGAGTTGCTACTATGCCTTGGGGAACAAAATTTGTTATCATTAGTTCTACAGCAAATTAAGTGGAGTTTGGTATTCCTGAGGTAACGTACTCCTCAATAAGGCTGCTTGAAGCTTTGGACCTGATCTCAATGGAAATATGTCTTAACCAAAGGTGGACACAATTTTAGCTCAGTTTTGTGAGAAATAAAAAAATGTAGAGCAGTGAATAACCTGATGACTCTACTGTGACTTAGATATGACATTTCATGAATTAATTTTAAAGAAGCACTTTTTATTTCATTACATTGAATCATCATCCACAATTCTTCACCTGCAGTCCAAGCAAGGATTCTTCCAGTGAGAGGTTAGTCTGAAGGACCTCAAGTGGAAAGATGGGCTAATGACCATGTGATGTTTACTGTCTACTTCATTTAATGGGCTTGTATAGTTATTTATATGTTTTTTTTCTTACCATGGATTCAAAAGAGAAGAACTGGAAACTGGATGGTCAGGAAAATTATGACAGATGTATGCTTCTAATTACATCATGCAACAGCGGCCTAATTTGATGGCAGATGCATGGAACTCTACCTCTCAGTATCCCCCATAGGTCCACGAAGCACAGCACTGGGATGTACCATTAATTAGGTCAGCAGTGGGCAAGTACAGGAACAAGGGCAGTACAGTGGCAAAGCAGTTAGTGCTGTTGTCACACAGCTCCAGCAACCTGGGCTCAATTCTGACACTGGGAGCTGGCAGTGTAGAAATTACATGTTTTTCCTCTGACTGCACAGGTTTCCCCGGGTGCTTCGGTTTCTTCCCACATCCCAAAGATGTGCTGGTTGTTGGGTTAATTAGGTTCTGTAGACTGCCCTCAGGTACGTTGGTGACAGGTGAATTGAGGGGAGTTGATGGGCATGTGAGAGAGAATAGATTACAGGGGCATAAGTGGGGAAATGGGATCAATGGGATTGCTCTCTGAGCCTTTGTAAACTCAATGGGCCAAAAGGCCTTCTCCTGTTTTGGGAGAAAAAATGAATACTGTCAACCTGCACTGACAGAGGCCAACATTGGGGTGAGTTGTGTTCAAGTCTCCAGGATAGTGAAAAGCCAAGTACTATTTCAGGTGTTGTTTAGTTCAATATAAGTGCTACATTTTGACTGTTCTCCACCTTCTTCTCTTCTAGCTTTCTTTGGGAAATACCTCAATGAATATAATGGCAGCTACATCCCACCAGGATGGCGAGAGTGGGTTGGACTTATAAAGAATTCTCGTTTTTATAATTACACCCTTAGTCGGAATGGCTTTAAGGAGAAGCATGGATTTGATTATTCCAAGGTACTTAATTCATTTGTTTGTAAATGTGACCTTTGTCCTTCATTTAGTATTAATTTGAATGAATGGGTCCTCATCATCCAAAGCAGTCTCAGATTCTCAGGGAAGATGTGTATAACTTGAAATTTCTGGATAGAAGGACAGATTCAGTAAGAACAGTTAAACAATGCATAACAAACATACAATACAGTCTTCTTTAATCTATATTGAAAACAGTTTTCAACAGAATTAGTCCTTTTAGAAAGGAATTGATTTAATTCAAAACACGTGTTATTGGCTTTTGCCTCAGGTTTTCTGTGCACATTGGTCTGTACTGGGGTAAGATCTGAAACTAGCGTCATTTTTCTTTTTTATAATTGTCCCTGTGTTGCTAAGTATAAAGTCTACAACAACAATACCTGCACATATTGCTTGATGCATTTTCCATTTAATTGTGGGAAATATGTCTCTTTACAAAAAGTGTGGTGTAAAAATAATGAATGCACTGTGCATCTGGGGCAATGACGTTCTTGCTCAGTCACTTTCTGAGGACGATATAGCTATTGGCCAAGGTGACCTGCTTACTTCAAAAAAGCTTACTGAGACAAATTAGAGATTCCATCTGTATTCAGTACCTTTCCATTGAAATCACCTTAGGAAGAGCATAAGGTTTGATTTATATTTTTCTTTATCCCTTTTATCTAGTTATTCCCCTTTTTGCCTAACTATGATCTGATTCCATTTATATGAGTTCCATTGGTGATTGCCAATAAGCTATTTGGTTATGGAGTGCTTTACGAAAAGGATTACACTGGCCTTGCCTGATTCATACTTCCTATCGTGTTCACAATGAGAAGTGCTGCTAATTATAACATGAGCAGATTTCAAATAATCTTATCTTTTCCATAAAGAATTTTCAGGAACATTTGGCCTAAAAATCCCTTTAGGCATATTTTAACACAGTAATTGAAGAGAGGGAATTATCTGTATACACAAAGGCTGCAGCCAGAGCATTATAAGAAATTGTACTTGTTTCACCTTCTCTATTCAGGAAGAGCTGCCAGTATCTGTCTTGTTTCTATAGGCAGCTTGTCCAATGGAAAAAATAAATTTTGGGCCATACTGATTTTAAATTAGCACTCTGTTCTGTGAAGAAGGCTCTGCTACTTCAAAGAATGTGCACAGACACAGTTGGCTGAATGGTCTCCTCTCGTGCTGTGTGACTCTGAGTTAATGTGAATACTAATCTTATTGAAAATACACCATCACTTCTTCTTCAAGGAAATATCAGCAAAGAACCATAGACCATCATAGTTTCGTGATTAGGTTGGAAACCAGGTCCTCATGTTTTGAATCATGGACCACAAATGTCTTTGTACTGGGCATGGGGGATAGTATAACAGAGCTACCAGCTAGCTGAAGGGTGTGACCATCTACTGTCACTGCTGCAGAGGATTCAGATGCTAGCCTCAAGGCACAGGCAGCTACTGAAGGTTGATGAGAGTTCACTGTACATGCTTGCATCCAAAGGACCGAAGTCGGATGGACCAAAGCTCCCACTCATCTTGTGGTTCTACTCAGCAAGGAGTGAAGTGGTCAGTTCCTGCTGTGAAACAGAGGCAATGTTGCTGTAGATCCAGTGCTGCTGTTATTTCCAAGGCAATACAACATTGTTCTTGCAAGGATTCAAATACAACAGATGCTGGGATTCTGAAATAAAGCAGAGAGTGGTAGAAGTTCTAGCTAATCAGGCAGCATCCATGGAGAGAGAAACAGAATCAGCAGTTTGAGTCCATAAGATTTCATCAGAACTCAAGACAATTAGGTGGTGATGATAAAGATTGTGTGCCCTCATGAGTGAGTTCCTTTCTGAGCTTCTGACAGCTGGAGGCAGTGGGTGGTTATTGCTGCTTCCCCTCCTGCTCCTCTCTGTTGTTTCTCAGATGGTGGTCACACAATGTGGGAGATTGACGGAGCTTTTAACAAACAACTGCACTTACTGGGAAGATCCACCTACATGGCGCAGGCCTCGAGTATGTTACATGAGCACACTGATTGGGCTGCTCAGTTAATATTTCAGGTGTCAGAACGGTACTTGTAGTGAGACAGTGAAGCAACTGTGTCCATGTTCCTGACAGAAGCCAAGTCTGATGTAGATGGACCATGTTAACCAGTGCTACACTTAAGTTATGGCTCAGTTGGGATAATAGGATAGTAGAGTGCTGTTTCAAGGTTAAAGCACTGTAATGGCTGCCAGGAAACTGACTACAGGAGTGCATGATGTGCTGTTTGTGGCACAGACCAGTTGTATGTTGAGGGACTGCTATCCTTTTCTGTTGAGTAAAATGTCTGCCATCACTATGCACTACGCATCAGTGGTGCCGTGGGACATGGAAAGCAGGCTGTGTGTGTGAAGCCCATGTTCTCTTTCATTTCTTCCCCTGACAAAGGGTAGCAAGATCTAAGTGTTCAACCTGATGGAGAAAGCTTTGGTGACCTGCCTGGAAGACTGATAAACTGCAAACTAAGGCATCAGTTGCTGCAGGGTGGAAGGAGTATGTTGTAGTAGAGTTGAAGGCCACCTTGACCTTGACAGCTGCAGGCCATGGAGTCCGTGCCTTTGTTCAAGGTTCAAATTGTGACAGCTGCAGGTGACATAACCTGGTGACAAACTTCTCTGTGAAATGAAGACATATTGGACATTGTTCCTCAAGGATATTTTCCCTCATTCATTCATGGACTGTAGGCATCACTGGCAAGGCTGTCATTTACCACTTGTTTCTAATTGCCCTTGTGAAAGTGGTGGTGAGCCACTTTCTTGAAACGTTGAAGTCCTTGTGGTGCAACTTGGGAGGAATACCTGGAGGTAATGGTGTTCCCATGTGCCTGCTGTCCTTGGTGGAAAAGGTTAGGTGTTTGAGTGCTTCAATTGGTCCACAGCAGCCACAAAGGAGGGAACGATTGATTAGTTTGTGTATCGGGTGCCAGTCAACCAGGCTGCCTTGTCCTGGATGCTATTGAGTTACTCAAGTGTTTTGGGAACTGCAATGATCCAGGCATATGGGGAGTACTCCATCAATATTTCTGATGTGCCTCATGGAAAGTGGAGAGATTTTGGGAGGATGTCAGATGGCAAGTTACTTGTTACAGAATATCCAGTCTCTGACGTGCTTGGTAGCCATAGCATTTATCTGACTAGTCCAGTTAAATTTCTGATTAATGTTGACCGCCAGCATAATAACAGTGGGATATTCAGTGACACTAGTGTCATTGAATGCCAAAGGTAGGTGCTTATAGCTTGTTGTTGCAGGTGATGTTGCCTCAGACCTGTGTGGCATGGATGTTACTTGCCATTTATTCGTCCATGTCTGAATGTTATCAAAGTTTTGCTGCATGCAAGCATGGGTTGCTTTATTTCCTGACAAAGTTCAAGTAAAATACTGCCTCTTGAAGATCTACTGTGGGTATTGCCTGCTGAGTAGGTCCCCTCCTGCTATCTCTGTCTTCTCTGCTGCTTCCCCTCACCTTTGAGCTGAGAATCTGTTTGATCGCAGTGCCCAGAGCCAGCAAAGGATACTTAAAAGTTGGGACTTAAGTTTAATAGCTTGAAAACAGATCAGAAAAACACTCTGGTTAATCACTAGCCTAACAGGAGAACCTAGCAACAACTGTACTCCAATTAGTGGATCTGCACTTTTAATAGTGTGACTGAAAGGTCCTCCCTACCTCGCAGTACCAAGTCCCAATGCAGGGTTTCGACCCAAAACATCAGCAGTTCCTTTCCCTCCCCAACAAATGCTGCTCGACCTGCTGAGTTCCTCCAGCAGACTGTTTGTTATTCCAGCTCCACAGATTGTTCAGTCAGAAGTTGGGAAAGACCAATAGCCTTCGACCCTCAACATGTTTCTCTGGACTACCTGCAATGCAATCATATGTATGATATAAAAACAAAAGATACTGGAAAAATTCAGCAGGTCAGGCAGCATCTGTGGAAAGAGAAATAGTTGATATTTTGGATCCGGGACGGAGAAAGAGAGAAATAAGTTAGTCTCGGTGTCAGAGAAAGTGAAGGAGGGCAATGGGTGGAAAAAAGGGAATTTCCCTGATAGGATCACATGTTTGATCCCTGTTATGGTTGTGACCAGAGCCAAGCCCTTTATTCAATCAATCTCAGTACGAACAAACATGCAAAGGAGATCAAGTGGAGCTCTCTTTGGGAATCAAAATACATTGAGATTAATACCATTTTAGATAAAATCGTAATACATGATTGACAACCCATCAGCCATAGCTGTGACCATTTTTGGTGAGGCATGGTGGCCAAGTAGCTGTCTGGGACCTATGCACAAATTTCACATTGGAGGTTCAATGGTGTCAAATGCCTTAAATCTAAAATGTATCATGGCCAGGTTCTGTCCGCCATGGAGCTCCCCGTTGCAAGCCATTCCCTTTCCCATTCCCACACCGACCTGTCTGCCAGAAGAATTCCAAGTGCAAACCGGAGGAACAGCACCTCATTTTCTGTCTTGGAAGCTTGCAGTCTAACGGCATGAACATTGAATTCTCCCACGTAAGGTAATCCCCACACCCTTCCCCCACAAACCCCGCCCTCCCCCCACCATGCTTCTTCTCTTCTTCCCTTTCCTAGCCCTTTTTTCCCTCTCCTTACCTTTGACCCATCCCCCGGTGGATCTGCTCTCCCTTTTCCCGCACCTGCCTATCACTTTCTCTTACCTGCATCTACCTATCACCTCCCTGTGCCCATCCCGCCTCCTGTCTTTTGTCCACCTATCACTGCTCTGCTTTTCCCTCCTGTACTGTATATTGGGCTTCCCTTTTTCCTATCTTCGGTCCTGAAGAAGGGTCCTGACCCGAAACGTTGACCGCCTGCTTTTCTCCACGGATGCTGCCTGGCCTGCTGAGTTCCTCTAGGTTCCAGCATCTGTAGTCCTTTGTTTCTCTACCCTCTAACTATGTTTACCTACTCCCTAACAACCCCTACTTAAACAATCCTTCAACATAAGTTCAATGAGAGCCCCCTGGAGAGCCTGATTTAATACAGCATTGAGTAAGCACACATATACAAAATCCACTAGATTGTTTTTTTGTCCCCCAAACCTGGACACTTATCAACAAATTATTAAATTCTTGAGAATAATCTGTGACTTTTCAATTTCTTTGTGATAATGGAATCATGATCATTAATTTACAGTGGGAATATTAGCCTCCATCAAGAACAGGCTCCAATGCCAATGCATCATCAGGACTGGTAGGAAAAGTTGCCAAAAAATCAACATATAAAATAAAAAATTGACCAATTAGAAACATAACTGACAAAAGGGAGTGATTTGAGGCTATTATTTATGTTACCAGTGTATCCAGAGACTGACTACATAATATTAGCTTGATTTTCCAGTTACATTATTGTCTTGCAATCAATCACAGGTATGCACCATTCATTATTTAAAAGAGCAAAAAAAATTAAAACCTAAGGTTCTGGAGCACAGAAACATTTGGTTTCCATTAGTGTTATATGAATTACTGTATTTAGCCTGCAGACTAGGACTAGCAGCCATATTTTTAAAAACATACTACTTTTTAAACCAGAATGTCATCCAAGTTTCAAAACAAGTTGAGAGGAAGTGATTCCCATTTAGGCTCATCATTGATATTACTATAAACAATAGCTCTAATTGCTTTCTCTGCAGAACATAATTACAGTATTAATTTCCAGAAGCCCAGTGCCTGCTGAGATCCTGGTGTTGGGAGAGAAAGGACACAGCTGGTTGTCTTGTCCTAACATTGACATGTGACACAGAGTCCAGCCTCAGGCTGTGAATTTGCAGCTGTGCAGCACCCTGTATCAGGAAGGAACATGTGATTATTAATGCTTACAAGTGCTTTAAATTACAGCAATTTCTTCAGCAGTTTCTCACTGATGATTACATCAGAATGAATCGTCAAGAAACTGGCCTTCACTTCTACTGAAGGCAATGTTGTATGGCTTTTGCTATTTGAGGGTACAGTATAAAGGTTCTTGCAATGTACCACACACAGTCCCTGCTTTTGATATGGAGATTCAGTCAGTGCTAATTTAGGGTTTTGCTTTTGAATTAAACATTCTTGTTATCTTCTGGAAAATTAAGCATTACTAATGGTGCTAGCAACCCACTAGAAAATATTTTGGTAAGATGCAACTATATATATATCGGCAACATTTTTGATTTATGCTCACAGTGCTGAGAACAGGAGTGGGTATCAGAAATTTGGATGCCTTACCAAAAAATGTTATGTCCATAAAAATTACTGAGAGGAAAATTTTAGAGTGGCACACAGCTCACCCACACCCCATGTTCTCTTAGTAAAAGACAGTTGCATGACCATTGTGAGGAATTGAATGTATTTTTGCCATTTGGTTATCACATTATTCCTTTTTTGTATCTTTCAATATAATTTAGTAATTTTATGGGATTCTATTACACTACACTAAAGGTTGTATTTTGCTCTCTTGTGATGGTTTTACAATTATGTTTTTCAAGAGGGCATGTGGCCAGAAACTGCTTCTGTTTCTTGGTTGGCTGGTCACCAGAAGACACAGAGGAGAGCCTCAGTAAAGATTTCCCGTGTGCTTTTCTTCTACCCTTTGCCTACACTCAGTACTACTCTCAAGCATTTGGGAAATAGTCCAGTGTCCCTCTTGCTGTCCAGCTTCAAGAAAACATTTCCTTTTGTTTTTCTTTGCTGGGTAATATATTTTGCTATCAGATGCCGACAAGCTCTTATTGCATTTTTAGCTCCACTCCCCTTTATTTACTGGGTAATTTGTTTCAGTAAGCAACGGAGCAAAAAGTCAACTTCAATAGGATTTTATTTAGGGAGCAGAGAGAATGCTCACCGTTTGTCCATGCTTTGTTAGAATTGTTCAAACACGTGTAATAGTGGAGCCAGTTCTCAAACTTAAGCAATTGTGTTTTTTTTCTTGAGTTTCCTAGCCATTAAATAACAGGGTTAGTCACTTCTTCAATTTCTCTCTGTTATAAGAGAGGTTCGGCCAGAAGTATATAAATCTTGTTGATGATCTTGCCTTTGACAGCTTCAGTTTCACACAGGTAGAAGTTCATTTAAGTCAAATGCATCTCTGGATTTCAAACCAAGGGTGAACTTTTGTTACTGTTCTTAAGTTTATCAGCAGTCATCTAAACTGGAATATGGCTTAAATCAATCATCTACATTGAATTGATTTACATATCCTTCTGACACATTTTTATAACTGTAACATTTCAAGTGGTATAAAGGAACAGCTGTAAAACCTACTGAGGCATTTCAGACAACGTTGAGACTTTTAAAAAGGCCACAAATCCTGTTCAGCTGCAAATCCTTATCAGAGGTAAAGAAGGGCATTATGATTGTGTTTGGAGTTAGCAAAACTTTAATCTGTACATTGACTTTGTCTGAAATCCTGGGTCAGCCAAATTAAACATTGTGGGCAGGCACACCTAATGTCTTATTCACAGAGCACCCATCCTAGCTGGTCATTTTGCCCCAGTGCCTTGCTGCAACATTAACAAGCCTGTTTTGTGTCTGCCAAAATTGTTTGTTGCCTTTTTTGATATTTATAGCAAAAAAAAAGAATCATTTTATAGAGTTATAGAATCATAGTCATACAGCACAGAAACAGACCCTTCAGCCCAACTGGTCCATGCCAGCCAAGATTCCCATCTAAGCTTGCCCGTGTTTGGCCCATATCCCTCTAAACCTTTCCTACCCATGTATCTGTCCAAGTACCTTTTATGTTCCATTACATAATCATAACCATGCTTTGATCTCTTTTAAGTGCCTACAACCCAAGCGATGTGGGAACTTCAAGGCTTGCAGGTGATCCAAGCATCCAACATTGCTCTGGGGACAAACTGAGGGTCATTCAAATGCCATTCATTTGTGCATGTTATAGGTCTGTCAGCCAAAGTGCCAAGTTCTTTGTGGGGTCAAGAAATGGTAACATCTTGTTGATGATCTAAAATTCACCCTATTGTCTGACAGTGCATCCTTCCCCAGTGCCCAGTTTAAGATTAAGATCTCTTTATTAGTCACATGTACATTGAAACACACAGTAAAATGCATCTTTTGTGTAGAGTGTTCTGGGGGCAGCCCGCAAGTGTCGCCACTCTTCCGGTGCCAACGTATCATGCCCACAACTTCCTAACCCGTACGTCTTTGGAATGTGGGAGGAAACCGGAGCACCCGGAGGAAACCCACGCAAACATGGGCAGAACGTACAAACTCCTTACAGACAGCGGCCAGAATTGAACCCAGGTCGCTGGCACTGTAATAGCATTACGCTAACCACTACACTACTGTGCCGCCCCAAGTACAGGTGGGAATACTGGCAGGAACTAACTGGAAACCTATAAATTAAAGCAACCTGGATATTCTGCAAAGGATCAATATCAAGTCCATCACCAGTATAAACATTTCATCTGCCCTACCTTTGCCACAGATCCCACAGAGGATGTGCAATGTGTTTTTCACTAGGTTGTCCCATTGTGGAGTAAAATCTATATTTGTCCAATGTGCTCCCTTTCATAACAGCAAACATCATCAAAGAAATAACTTTCCATCTACGGACTGAAGCTGATTTTAATAGCTCCCAATGGGCAGGCAATGCTTGGCAATGTGCCAGTTGGCTTTTTCACACTGCCCAACTTTCCTTCCCCTTCCCTTCAGTGTAATGGAAAATCAGACAAAGTGTAAATCAGGAGTCCGGTCTACTGCCGCCACCTGGTGAGAATAGTTAAAACTGACCCCAGAATCTGCATATTCAATGAGTGAAAGGCTGGTTCAAAGATGCCAGCAGCTGGTCATTTAAACCATGCCCACTCATCCATTCAGAAAACTGCACAGCTCTGCCATCTGTTCCAGAGTTAATGCCTCCACTGTTTCAAAGATCATTGAAATGTTGATTTTTTTGTGTGTGTGTGGAAAAAGAACTTTGTTGATAATGATGTTCATTGGCTTGGACTTTGCCAGCTGTTCCCTGACAGTTCTTGGTGTGTCATTAAGCTTTGACGATGGCTGAGCTCCTCTAATGAGTCCAGCAACAGGTCAGGAGCTTGTAGAGATTTCCCAGCATATACATGGGGAATTTGCACCCAGCTAGAGCCAGTGATTACAGAGAAAGAGATGTGAGGGATTTGAAAATGAGGATGAAAATTCTTAAAGTCAGGATGTTGCTGAACTGGAAGATGTTTTAGGTCAGTGAGCACAAGGCCAATGGATGAATGGAGTCGGACCTGTTAGGATTTGGGACTGAAAAATCTCAAGATTGTGGAGGGTGGAAGGAAGGAAGCTTTGACATAGTCCTCTTAAAACAGGAAAAGGCAGAGATGAGGGTTTTAGCAGCACATGAAGTGAGTCGGGGATGTCACACTGGTAAAAGTCAACATTCTTAGTGATAGATGTTGTCGGAAACACACTTTGGAATCAATTGTGACACCAAGGTTGGAAAGTTTGGTTGCTGAGGAGATGAGAGAGTTTGTGGCTAGGGAACAGAGTTAATGAAAATGCCCACAGTTTTCCTGATATTTAGTTGGAAGAGGTTTCTGCTCATCCCGTACTAGGTGTCAGCCAGTTAATGGATCAGAGGTAGTGGAGGAGTTGAAAGAGAAATATTATAGTCGAGAGGCCCATCATCAGCACATGCATAGAACATGATATTGTGTTTCTGGATGATGTTGCTGATCTGCGGCATGTAGATGAGAAATAGGAGGGGCCAAGAACACCAGAGGTTCCAGTAAAGGAAAATGAAGTGAAGGTAATGCAGGTGGTCCTCTGAGTGTCACTGCATAGGTAAGAGTAGATTCACATGTGTTGCCCCATCCGGTTGAGTGATTGGGGAAAGGTATTAAAAGAAGATGGTGTGGCCAACTGTGTCTAACAAAGATAAGTTGAGAGGTTTACCACACACCCATGGAATTCCAAGTGTACTTTTAATAAGGGCTAGGAATGTGGTAGGAACACAATACTGATGAGATTCAAAGAAAGAGGAGCATGGATTTTGACAACGCACTCAAGGACTTTGATGTGGAAGGGAGGTTGGTGGATAGTAGTTTATAAGAAGAGAGGGCTCAGTGTTGGGTATTTTGATAAGGGGAGTGTTAACAGTAGATTTGAAAGTGAAGGAGCAGTACCTAAGAAGAAAGAACCTTGATTAATATCATGTAACATGGGGGTCCAGATGGGAAATTGGGCAAACAGCAGTTTGGTGAGAATATCAACGGCTGACTTATCTCGATAAGCTTGGAGAGCAGGAAGAAAGATCAGAGAGAAATTGGAGGACGATATTTGCAGTTAAATCAGGGAGGAATCTTAATGGAAGTTTGGTCCTGGGGACTTTGGGATGGAGGCCTTTGGGACTTTGCAAGAGAGGTGGCTGAATGTGTGGCCTCCATCTTAGGGATAAGGTAGCCCTTCATTGAGGTGAAGGATGTGGGTGGGAGGAGATGTTACCGTGAAGGAAACCTTTTCAGGATGATCCTGGAAAAGTGAGCAGCTGTGGCAGAGGATGTAGGACCTGATAGTGTTTTACATGGCCCAGGCTATCTTGAGAGTGAATGTCTAAACCATTTCTGTTCCTTGGACATAATGTAGTTCAGGTTATAATGGCATCAGAGGGATTGACCAGGGAGAGAGAGAAAAGGTTTTATAAGGGATTATAGCATCAAAGAGTGGAGGTTGTGATTGAACAAGTGAGAAGGTGTAGAAATAGAGGACCAAAGGACCAATATTTAGAAATTTGAAAGTGTCTTTGAGAGTGACTTGGAGGAGAATTCTTTTTCAGGGGTGAAGACAAGGAAATAGAAGGTTAGTGTAAAGGAAGTAGAACAATTGTTCATACATGTGCACTTTAAAACAGTTGACAAATTTAGAATATTTTTCTAAAGAGAATTAGATAGTAAATAGGATATGTGTTCCTCTCACTTGTTGGGGCCTCTCTAATTTCTAATGAACTGCTAGCACAAAACACGCCTAAAAATCTGATGGGAAATCTGGCAGAGTAACCAACTCTGGTGGGCTGCAAAAAGGCACCTCAGAGGAAGGGGCTGACTTATTGGGAGTGCAAGGGAGTAATGAAGACATTCAAAATGCTTATCTGCAAAAATAGCAAGACATTAATTATTTAAATATTTAAGGGACAAACAGATTCCCTCTGCAATATCCACAAGAGCTAGTTTATCCTGATGGTAGGTAGGAAGCTTTTTTAAAAAAATACACAAAACAGTCTGCACTTTGGCCAATACCTCACCTGATCCTGATTTGCATGAGTTCATGAAGTCTTTAGATATTTTTGCTGAGAACTCTAGACACCTCAGTTAAAATCAGCACAAAACTAAGATGGGCGAGTTGAGTCTTCTGTTCCCCACGAGAGTTTAGTCCCAACATTGTCAGCCTGTATTTTTATGAAACAAAGCAGCAGGGACGTAAAAATCAAATCATGGTTCCATTGGACTTTTACTACCTTCCATCTGATTAGAGAAGAATTATCAATTACATTGTATATTGAATAACTCAGAAGGTTTCTGAATTCTATTTTGAAATATATGGGAAATATCTACTGCATGAAACAGTGCATTATGTAAGTGTTCCCATCGATCTGTGTACTTTTATCTTAGTGGGCAAAATTAAATGTTGACTTGTGATCTACTTTTGATTTAATATTATATACAACTTGCTCGCTTTATCAAGATGTAATCCAGTGATATCTTTGTTTGAGCAGCACAAGTCCAGTAATTGTGCTAAGAACAGGAGCAGGCTGACCACATAAATTGTAAATTGTTTGAGCTCAGCATCGGATAGCCTGTTCTTAAAATTGTAATATTCAGCCAAGTTGTTGTTCTATTGCGCATCTGGGCACTCCTTGCTGACCTCAAGCCCTTCCAGCTTTTTCATTAACTCACCTTCAAAGCACACTGAATTAATACTCAACAACTGCTTAAAATTTTGTAGTTCTGAAGAAGGAATTGAGAATTGTTCCCAGCTAATACATGTGACCTGATCCCGACACCATCTTCACTGAGATATTTTGCTGCATGTCCACTGAAGAAAGCTTATATCAGTAGTTTTCCTGCCTTTTCCAGCCTCATCCTCACACCCCTCCTTTTGTTCCTCTGTCTTCTCTCTCCTTATCTCTTGCAATATGACCTGGCAAGTATCCTTCCCTTTATCTGCCACCTTAAACCTCCTCATTCCTTCTTCTTCCAGTATGTTCTCCCCGTGTCTGCGTGGGTTTCCTCCGGGTGCTCCAGTTTCCTCCCACATTCCAAAGACATATGGGTCAGAAAGTTGTGGGTATGCTACATTGGCGCCGGAAGTGTGGCGACACTTGCGGGCTGCCCCCAGAACAGTCTACGCAAAAGATGTATTTCACTGTGTGTTTCTATGTACATGTGACTAATAAAGAAATCTTATCTTATCTCTCATTTCCCTTCCCCTCCAATACCTTCTTTTTCCATTTTCCCTTAGTCTGTTTCCTCACACTGATCTTACTTGGTCCAAATATTGTTCCTAGTCTATGCTCTTCTGTGAGCAATATCACAAGAGGGCATCAATGACTTTCGTCTGGTAGCACTCACATCTACCATAATTAAGTGCTTAGAGAGGTTGGTCATGGCTAGAATTAACTCCTGCCCAAGCAAGGACCTGGACTCACTACAATTCACCTACCACCACAACGGGTCTACAGTGCACGCAATCTCACTGGCTCTCCACTCTACTTTGGAGCACTCAGACAACCACAAAACATACATGAGGCTGCTGTTTATCGATTACAGCTTGGCATTCAACACCATTGTCCCCTCAGTACCAATCACCAAGCTTCAAAACCTGGGCCTCTGTACCTCCCTCTGCAACTGGATCCTCGACTTCCTTATCAGGAGACCACAGTCAGTGGGGTTCGGTAATAACATCTCCTCCTTGCTGACAATCAACACAGATGCACCTCGAGGATGTGTGCTTAGCCCACTGCTCTACTCTCTCTACACTCACGACTGTGTGGCTAAGCACAGCTCAAACACCATCTATAAATTCACTGATGACACCGCTGTTGTTGGTAGAATCTCAGATGGCAACAAAGAAGCACACAGGAGTGAGGTAGATCGACTGGTTGTGTGGTGTCGCAACAACAACCTCACATTCAACGCCAGCAAGACCAAGGAATTGATTGTAGACTTCAGGAAGGAGAAGTCGGGAGGACACACACCTGGGGTCAGCAGTGGAAAGGGTGAGCAGCTTCAAGTTCCTGCGTGTCGACATCTCGGAGGATCTATCACGAAGAAGGCACACCAGCGGATCTACTTCGTTTGGAGTTTGAGGAGATTTGGTATGTCACCAAAGACTCTTACAAATTTCTGTAGATGTAAGGTGGAGAGCATTCTGACTGGTTACATCACTGCCTGATATGAAGGCTCCAATGCATAGGATCGCAAGAGGCTGCAGAGGGTTGTAGACTCAGCCAGCTCCATCATAGGCACAACCCTCCCCACCATCGAGGACATCTTCAAGAGTCAGTGCCTCAAGAAGCTGACATCCATCACTAAGCACCCTCACCATCTGGGACATGACCTCTTCATGTTACTACCACAAGGGAGGAGGTACAGGGGCCTGAAGACCCACACTCAATGATTCAAAAGCAATTTCTTCCCCTCCGCCATTAGATTTCTGAATGGTCCATGAACCCATGAGCACTACCAACACTACCTCATTATTCCTTTTTTTGCACTATTTATTTCTTTTTGTAATTTATTGTAATTTTTATGACTGCACTGTACTGCTGCCACAAAACAAAAAATTTCACATCGTAAGTCAGTAATAATAAATCTGATTTTGATTCTGATTCTGACTCTGATTCATTTGCAAGATCAGTGGTTCCTCAGGTAGAAATGTGATATTTGGTTTTGACATTAAGTTATTGATAAATCAATTTGAGTTTCTTAGTAGCCCCTCAAGTACTGGCTGTAATTTTCAGAAAACGTATTTTCTATCCTATCACATGCACATCACCGTACAAAATAGGAGGAGGCCATTCGGCCAACCAAGTCGATACCAGCTCTCAGAGCAGTCCCATCAGTCCCATTCCCCCACTTATTTTCACATGACCTATTCTCACATGCTCATTAACTCTCCCTGGTGCTACTGCCACCTACCTATACCTGAGGTAATTTACAGTAGCCCACAAACCTACCAATCAGCATAAGTTTGGGATGCAGGAGAAACAAGAGAACCAGCAGAAATCCATGCAGTTACTTGGAGACTGTGCAAGCTCCATGCAGCCAGTACTGGAGGTTAGGATCCAACCTGGGTTGTTGGAGCTGTGGGGCATCAGCACTGACTGCTGCACCACTGAACTACCCAAATCTAGTTCCATTCTCTTTTGTTTTGGCACAGTTGTGTGAAATGCTGCAATGGAGGGTTTTGGCATTGTCATTGAAAGAAACTAAACATTTTAATCTTCTACACTGTTTTATAAAGCTGTTGCCCTCAATACTTGAATGCTTAACCTTTTGGCAAGTGTGTTGGATTTCAAAGAACCAGTGGGGCCTATTAAAGTTGTATTGTTGTTCTGTGAAAGCAAAAAGGATTTAGTATACTTGGGATTTTCTCTTACAGGATTACTTCACAGACGTGATCACCAATGATAGTATCAATTACTTTCGCATATCCAAGAAGATATATCCGCACAGGCCAGTGCTCATGGTCATCAGCCACGCTGCACCTCATGGCCCAGAGGATTCAGCCCCGCAGTTTTCAGAGCTCTTCCCCAATGCTTCACAGCATATGTGAGTAAAGCATCTTACTTCAGGGATGAGGCAACCCTGTGTTTTCTGATGTTATTAGATATAGACGTTCTATTTTGCGGTATAATTAAATGTGGAATGTATTTCATGTGCTGCTTTCTCATTAATATCTATACATAGTAATGAAGAGCAGAGGTTGAATTGCAACCTATCAAAATAGATCCCTTCTGACCAAATGAAGCCACATTTCAGCTATTGCCTGTGTATTTCCAAAAGGTGATTTGAGTCAAGGCCAGACTGATAACCTACTGGACATCTCTCTCTATCTGTTGGTTATTAGGACCCTACACAAAATGAATTTGGGCTATCTCAATCCAGTTGCTGCCAATAATGGCACCAGATTACAAAACTCCTCCTGATTTTGTATTTAATTCACATTCTTTTTCAAGGAAGTTTGTTGTTATGGAAAAAAGATAGAAGCTTATGGCAGAGGAGACAACATATTGGCATGGCTGGAAGATTGGCTGGCTACAGTAAACAGAGAATAGGCATAAATGAGTATTTTTCTCACTTGCTAGCTGTAATGATTCACAAAAGGCTGGTATGCCGCTACAAGTAACTAGTAAAGCTAACAGAATGATCTCACTTGTTGCTTGGAAACGAATAAGAAAAGATAAGATTTCTTTATTAGTCAAATGTACATCAAAACACACAGTGAAATGCATCTTTTGCGTAAAATGTTCTGGGGGCAAGTGTTGCCATGCTTCTGGTGCCAACATAGCATGCCCACAACTTGATAACCCATATGTCTTTGGAATGTGGGAGGAAACTGGAACACCCGGAGGAAACCCACACAGACACAGGGAGAACATACAAACTCCTTACAGACAGTGGCTGGAATTGAACTGGGGTTGCTGGTGCTGTAATAGCGTTATGCTAACTGCTACACTACTGTGCCTGCCCCTTCACTACCATGCCTGCTCCTACACCTCCGTGCCTGCTGGATTATGCTTCAGTTATCTGTAGCACTAGTGAGACCATACCTGGAGTACTGTATACAATACTGGACTTTTTATTTATGGAAGGGTGTGATTATTAGACTGATACCTGGAATCAGCAGCTGGGCAGACCAGGCTTGTTCTGCTGCAGTTTAAAGAGCTGACATCATTGAAACACAACATCCTGAGGGGTCATGACAGGATGGATGTGGAGAGGATGCTTCTTCTTGTGAGAGAATCTGGAGCCAGAATCTGGTCACCATTTTAAAAATAAAGCATTACCAATTTAAGAATGAGATGAAGAGACATTTTTTCCTCTCAGAGGGCAGTGAATCTTTGGAGCTCTTCCTCAAATGGTGGTGAAAGCAGAGAGAGTTAGATACTTGATGGAAACAGGCCTATCAGTCCACTGAGTCTGGGCCAAACATCAAACACCTATTTTTACACTAATCCTACTCCAACCCATTTTATTCACCCTCCACTATCCCATCAAATCGGCCCCAGATTCTACTTCTAACCTTCACTCTAGACGCAATTCACAGTGGCTAGTTAACCTACCAACCCACATATTTTTGAGACGTGGGAGAAAACCAGAGTATCCAGAGAAAACAACAGAGCAGGTTGTTTGAGCTGTGAGACAGCAGCTCTAGCAGCTGCACAACGGTGCCATCCAGGAGGTAGATTCTAAATAAGCAGGAGGGTGAAAGGCCACGGGTGGCAGACAGCAATGCGAAGTTGAGGGTGCAATCAGATATATCATGATTTTTTAAAATCACAGAGCAAGCTCGAAGGGGGCCAAGCAGCCTACTCCTGTGTTAATTTGTGTGTTCATATGTTTGTGCCAAATGCTTCAAATGTGCAGTAGGAACTGTTCATCCAAAGTCAGAATGGACGTACATTTTTGTGACAGCATTAAAGGAAGTTACACACTCACCTACATGTGCTCTGATTAGCTTGGTGTTAATGATGATGAACTGGATGCCCTTAAAAGATGATTCAACTACTCTCCTAGAACAAACAACAAATCATGAAATAAGACTAAATTTGATCAGGTCTTGAAATAGTCCCATTTCTTTGATGTGTTCATTCTTTAACTAATTAGCCCACAAGCCTGATTAAACATTACAGAACTGGAGGCTTTAAACTTAGCTGGAGTAGTCTGCAATGGCATCAGAAGATTAAGGGTATCCCCTGCCCAAGATTTTCTTCCTCTACACCAATCAAGGGACTGCTTCTCCATACTCTCAAATCCAATGGCTTATCTGATTGATGCCTGTCACAGACTCCTGGCCCAATTGTTCCAGTCTGCCCATCGACTCCACATAATTCACATCTTGTCCAACCGTTGATTAAACCCAGTGTTTGTTACTGAGCCCAGGAGTTAACACAAATACACATCTTATATCTGGGAGCTGGCTGAGTCTAAAAATGACTCCACCAGTCCCAAACTCACACCAAGGTTAGGGTACTTTATGTGTGTTTTTGTTTTTTTAATTCCTCCTGCCTCCTTCCTTGAAAACCATTAGTTTAATTCCTTGTCTGTGAATGACATGATTAACATCAGCAATACAAATATCACGAGATAGTTTTGTGCCCATTCTTGTTTATGGCACTCTGAAGTATATTGGGGTGGCTTTACGCTGTTAAAGCATTGCATTGGGTCAGATTGTACTCATCTTTAGCCAATAACCATGCAGAGAACTGCTGGCTATCTCCTGCTTGCTCTTCAGTTATCATCCCTGACTTCTGTCTCTGACCTCCCGCACTGCTGGCAGAGTGACCACTGAGCCCAGACAAGGGCAAAGGTGAACTGAGCTGAGAGGCTGGATGCATGGCAAATCAGGCCCCTCATCTGAACATCAGGGATGGCTGGTGTGAAAAACCCAATCCCTGTTTATTTGGAGAAGCAAGACACTGCAGATACTGGAATCTGGAGCAAAAAATAAACTGCTGGAGGAACTCAATGGGTCAGGCAACATCTGGGGAGGGAAAGGGAAGGTCGGTGTTTTGGGTTGAAACCCTGCATCAGGACATTGATGGGTTATTGAACAGTTTGAATGGGTCCTTAACCCCGAGTAAAGAAAGTTTTTAAAAACATGTGTAGGTATGTTTTACCCTTAATTTTCTTTAACATTTTAATTATGCAAATCCATCTGAACCATCTTTCACTGTAAGGGACATTTTAAAATGGCTCATAGGCACATAATGAACAGTCAAAAAACTATCAAGATGTTCCAGGGGCAGGGCCTGAGGATCTGCCCCCGGGGTCTAGTCACCACTTTCATATACCACCTCAGCCAGCTCCCCATATCTGCAACAGGTTAGTGTAGGTGGGCACTGTGGGCAGTGGGCAGTTCGGGATCAAGGACAATCCTGCCCAAAGGAAAGCTGCATTTTGGTGATCCTTATTGACAGGGCATGATTGAGAACAGAATTCAACACAGTTAGAGTACCTTCCATGGTCAAACAGCCTGCTGATAACCAGGGTCTGAGGTGATACATGAAGATTGCTGCTTGGGTGAATTGCATTTGTGTAGTCATCAAATAATGAATCACACCCCAACAAGACCAGCACCTTTGGGTGAGGAGAGGGGAAAGTCACCCAACATGAAAATTACTTCTTCTCTAAAGCACAACAGGAATTTGATCTTCAGTTAAGGCTTAAAACTAACACAAACAAATCAGAAACACCATTCATTGGAACCAGACTCCCACATGATAGCCTCACCATCGTCTTTATTTTGATGCTGTCAGAAGCAAATGCATTTTGGACTGCAGCTCTACCTTGCAAAGTAAAGGAAACCAGGTGGATTAATTTCAACAGAATCTCATAAATGACCAAAACGAAAACTCTAAATCACAGTCCCTAGCACTCCATTCTCCACTTGGCCTATTTTAAAATCTTCCCGTTGGTACCATATCACTTGTTTTATAGCATTATTAGATTTAATCTATGAATGCCATAATTTTTCCACACTAGAACAGACAAAGAACATGCGCAGCCTAGGGAACAATATTGAGCTGTTTTCTAATCTGCTTCTGATTGGAATTACAGAGTTTAGGCATTGGAAGGTCGGTTGAATGTTTAAACACTGAGCTAAGGTTATCGTAATGGCAAAGGAAACATCCAGGATACGTCTTACAAGGGTTGTTGCCACTCGTGGAGCACATGGCCATCACCATCGTTCATCATAAAAATACTGGTTTGCTGCTGTGATTTTCTGTTATGTTCTGGTTCTAAATGAAATTAGCAAGTACTGCAAGAACTTGAGGTTCAAAAAATAAATATACCATCAGTTTTGTTTTTCATCATAAATCTCTTTTCAAAATCCAGGACTACCTTTATTTCTTGATGCACTGACTAGGTGCTGCTGAAGAACTTAAGAAATAAAACACAGCAATAGGTTCTTTGACTCTTCATGCCTATTCCACTTTTCAATAAGATCGTGGCTGATCTTTCATCATAACACCATTTATCTGCACTATTCCCATATCCCTTGATTTCCTTAATATCTAAAAATCTACTTATCTCTGCCTTGAAATATTCAGTGACTAGGCTTCTTAGGTACAGAACTCCAAAGATTCACAATCGCCTGGGTGAAGGAACTTCTTGTCTCTGTCCTGAATGTCCCACTCCTTATGGGGAAACACCACCCCTTGTCTAGCCCCATGAGAATTATATACATTTCAGTAAGATCACCTCTCATTCGTCTTAATTTTAGAGAGTATAGGCCAGTAGTATAATCTCTCCTCATTGGCCAAAACCCCCATCCAAGAATCAATCTGCTGAATTTTCGTCATCTATCTCCCTCCTTGTGTAGGGAGACCAGACCTGTGTCCAATATTCCAGGTGTGGTCCCAGTTGGGACCCATATAATTTCAGGGAGATGTCTTTATCCTTCTACTTGGAGTTTATTGAAATAGGACCAACATACCCGTTGCCTTCCTAATTACACGTTGTACCTGCACACAAACATAGAACAATACAGCACAGGAACTGGCGCTTCAGTCCACCATGTCTGCACTGACCGCGATGCCAATCTAAACTTCTCTGATCTGCCTGCACATGGTCTGTATCCCTCTATAACCTGCCTGTTGATGTCTGTCTAAATGCCTCTTGCACTTTGCTCTCATATCTGCTTCTAGCACCTCCCCTGGCAGTGCTTTCTAGGGACCTACCACTGAGTGTGTTAAAAAAATTGCCTCCTTTAAACTTTCCCCTTCTAACCTGAAGCTATGACCTCTAATATTTGACATTTTCATCCTGGGAAAAAGACTGACTATCCAATCTGTGCCTTTCATAATTTTTTGTATGTTTATCAGGTCGCCCCACAGCCTCCGATGCTTCAGAAAAAACAATGGAAGTTTGTACAACCTTTCCTTATAGCTGATACACTCCAATCCAGGACAACATCTTGGTGAACCTCTTCTCCACCCTCTCCAAAGCTTCCACATCCCTCCTATGATTTGGTGCCCAGAACTGCACATAATACTCCAAAGTGGCCTAACAAAAGTTTTAGACAGTTGCAAGAAGACTTGCTCAAAGGATGAAGGCTAGCATCCTGTATGCCTTCTTAAACATCCTATCCAATTGTTTTGCCTTTCAGGGAGCTATGGACTTGCACCCCAGGATCCCTCTGTATATCACTGCTCCCTAGTAGACAAAAGAGACTGCAGATGCTGTGCACTGGAGGAAAAAAGCAAACTGTTGGAGGAACTCAGCAGGTCGAGCAGCATCTGTGGAGGGAAAGGAATTTTCAATGTTTCGACCCAAAATATTGACAATTCCTTTCCATCCACTGATGCTGCTTGACCCACTGAGTTCCTCCAGCAATTTTGTTTTAACACTCCTAGGGTTCCTTCCATTCACTATATATTTTCCTCTTGCATTTGCTCTTCCAAAATGAATTACCTCATACTTGTCTGGATTAAATTCCATCTGCCATTTTTCCACCCAAGCTACCAACTGATCTATATCTTGCTGTATCCTTTGACCACATTCCTCACTATTCACAGCTCCACCAAATTTCATATCATCTGCAAACTTACTAATCAGAACACCTACATTTCCACCAAAATCATTAACATGTATAACCAACAACTGAGGTCCCAGCAATGATCCTTTAAGAAACTTTGAGCATTTTGCATAAAAGGACATACAGGACCATCTGAACATGAACGCCTTTCAATTTCTCATCAGTTTAGTCTATCTGTTAATGAATCCTCAGTCCATGCCACTCTGTTACCCTCAATACCACATGCTCTAATTTTGCTTCATAATCTCTCATGTGACACCTTATCAAAGGCCTGCACAATATTAAATAAAACACACATCAACTGGTTCTCCCTTTTCTATTCTGTCAGTTACAACCTCAAAACAACTCTTAAACAGTTGTCAAATCTGATTTCATGCTGATTCTGCTCAATCCTATTGTTACTTCTGCAGTGCTCTGTTATCACTTGCTTATTAATTGATTCTAGTATTTTCCCTACTGTTAGTGTCAGACTAACTGGTCTATAGTTATACACAAAAAGTGCTGGAGGAACTCAGCAGGTCAGGCAGCATCTATGGAGGGAAATCAACAGTTGACTTTTCGTGTTGAGACCCTTTAGGGTCTCGGCCAGAAGCATTGACTATTGATTTCCCTCCATAGATGCTGCCTGACCTGCTGAGTTCCTCCAGCACTTTTTGTGTATTGCTCCAGATTCCAGCACCTGCAGAATCTCTTGTCTCTGGTCTGTAGTTCTCTGTTTTCTCTCTCTCTCTCTTCTTAAATAGTGAGGTTACATTTGTACTTGCCAAATTTCTGGAATCTTTGGAGTTTGGAATATGACATCCTGTGCCCCCATTACCTCCATCTTCACCTCTTTCAAAATCTTGGGAAGCAGGTCATCTGGTCCTGGGAATTTAATGGCACTTGGTCCTATTATTGTGTCCATTTCTAGTTTTTACCAATACTAATTTCTTTCAGTTCTCCAATCACTCTAGGATAATCTTCGCCAGCTCATAACTGGAGTATGTGCTATTCTGAGTGCAAAAAGAATCAATAGGCCAATGCCTATCACACTTTGCAAGATTACTTATTTCGCTTGGATTTATCCCAGTGATGAACCGTGTGCTTGGCTCGCTACTGGTTTGAGCATTAACAAGCTATGGTTAGGAGGGAGGAGGGGATATTTCTGTGTTTCCTGACTCATTTTTCTGTACCTCATTTGGTGGGAATGTTACAGCCTTTTATTTTTTACAGCTCAGGAGTGTTTTGTCACAATTGGAATTTTATATCTGCCTGGTGTTCTGAGAGTGTTAACATTCTGTGTGAGAAAAATTTCTGTGAAGAATCAATGGGCACTTCCAACTACTTATCTAAAGATGTTGCCCCTGAAAAACTTTGAACTTTTCCATACTGTTCAGCCGAGGCTCTGGAGAGCAGCATTGCCACCTTCAGCTGTTTGTGGTATACCTTTTATGGAATGGATCCCTGGCACACTTACAAGAAGGACCAGCTTGAAGTGGGGCAGCATAAGGGAAGTGTTCTCAACCTACCTGAAACTTGTCACTTGCCAGCTCAGTGGAAATCTAGCATTTCCTGGTCCTAGCAATTGGCTGGTCATCCAAGAACTGGTTTACCAACCCCGAGATGAATGAAAGAATGCCCCACCAAACCAAAGGAATTAGCCATTGAAAGGGACTTTTCATATTCAGTCCTTTTATGAAAGAGTCTGATCAGGACATGTTTAATGTCTTGGGAGAGAATCTGAGAGAATCAATAAATATCTTGTTTTGCTGTTTAGCTGTCATAATCTTCACAATGCAACATGGAATCCTTATATAAAATTTGTTCAGTAAAGACTTCAATCTAAAGAATACATAGAAAAGGATCACATTAGCATAAAGCCTTTGAGGATGTTCTTGTAGTGCTACATGTACTGGCCCACATCTGTCAGATGCATATTCTCCAACTCAGAAAACTGTTGAGACAGACAGTAGCTCAACTACAGAACAAGAAATTATGCATATTCATGTTTTCCTTTCCATTAACAACCTGAAGGATGTCACTATTAAAACACTTGTTTGAAACCACTCTGAGTACTAAGTCCTTGTAGGTCATGATTAGCGTTGCCAGGTGCAATAAACTCTCCTGGTAATCTACCCCAACAGCTTTAGTTCCACTTGCAAAACAGCAGCTCTTTCTGGACCAGTGCAGATTTGTCGTCTGTCTGCACTCTCAATCTGTCTGAGTCAGATTGCCAATTTGTGCTGCTTGTCGGTACTTTTATGGCTGAGTTGCAACTGTCCAAACTCATCTCACATGAAACTGTACAGCTGGCAGGAGAGCAGAAACTTCATTCTATCAGTCTGTGCTGGATTCAAACCCAGGTCCAGGAATGAAAGGTCAGCAAATTTCCAAATCCCTCTTTTCACCATTTATATATTTGTTGTCCCTGGTTTTCAAAATAGCTTGATGTGGTCTGATTATATATTGTATAACAGACAGAAATGACAATCACTCAGATCCTTGATTCGCATAAGTGCATTTAGCCTGCAGCAGCTGTTTTACATTATAATTGTGAATAATAGAAAGAATGCCATCAGTCCACACTGGTGATCATGTAATGTTTTCTGTGACAATATATCCACAAACATTTCACTTTGAGAAGGTACAATATTGACATCTTGTCTAGTCTTAGTGGAATGTCCGCTGATGCAAATATCATGAACAAAAAGTTCCAAAGAAAACTGGAGGGTAGCTTCTAAATTCCATACATATCTGTGGCATAATCCCCAATAACTAACTACATAACTTGTTAAAGGGAGGCTGGTTGCTTTCATTATAAAATGGTGATTTCATTAAAATATCAAAGACTTGAAGTGGTTGAACAATGTTAAAAGAATTAAATAACCATGTATAACATTTTAATGACTGAAAAAGATTCCAGACGCAACATGATGTCAGAAAAGTTGCACCTTTTAGATTAAGTAACTTGTTTGCAAATGGAGTGGTCAGCTAAGATCAGCGATCAGATGGTTTGATGGTGCACAGGTATGCATGGAATTGGTCTGATTAAAATGAAGTGTTGATCTTGTGTTTGATTTCATGCCAATGTGAAGAAATGATTCACATTCTCAGTTATTTTAGTTGGCAGGACGCTTGCTTTGTGACAGTGGACCATGAAAAGGAATGACTTGGAGCTTTTAAAATCAAGGGATCATAGGTGATCTTTGCAATTCTGGTTTCTAAGATGGTAAAAGAACTTGCCACTGGCCTTCAAATAAAATATGCAAGGGTAGACCAGATCTTAAAGCAAGAATCTTAAAGGAATGATTATGATTTCAGTTTGTATCCTCCTAGAATCACCTGGCATTTTAAACAAGTGGATTAAAAGAAAGTCTTGCTTCCTGGCTGTGAATTCAATGAACTACAAGGAAATGAACTGAAGCAATAGCAAAGGAAAAGATATCCCTAACTAGGCAGGCAATATAAAGATGTGGCATGCAATTTGAGATCTAACTATACTCTGCCCTTCCCGACATATTCCATTCACGTGTGTTATTAGTTAAAGAAATAGATATATTCTGGTTCCCACAGCTGTGATTTCTCAGACATGCTACATAGAAAGCTAAGGATATTATTTGTGGAATTCTAATGTGTGAGTGTTCACTTATTTATTAAGAGGTTCAAGCTGCATTTTAATTCCCTGCCAAGTTACAATGAATGCAAAAATAGATGACAAAAAAAACTATGTACTTCAATGGTTACCGGATCTATTCTGTATAAATATTAACATATTGAGCTATCTGTGCTGGGCTATCACTTTGCTTGTCAACTTGCTATTAATTAAAGGACATGGGTTACACCTCAGGAGGGACTTCTCATCATAACACACAAATAAAGAATGCTACAATGCAAAAATGGTTTCAAAATTTAGTAAGCCATTGGCACACCCATATGCTCAGAGCAGCAGCCTTCCTTAAGCTAAGCTGCATTGAAAAACCTTTGCCATGGCACTGACAGCCTCAAGCATCCAGTTCAGACATAATAGTTTAGCCATCCATATTAATCTCCTGCTTGTGATGGTGTCAGGTGGACCTCTTTCCTCAGTTGCAGGTGACCCCAAGGATTCTGAGTTTTGGAGCAAATTGTTCCTGTAGTTTGCAGCTTCTCTTGTATGCAGTGTTATTATTCTGTGTGGCCAATTAGATCAAGAATTCTTTAGACTGGCAAAGGTGCAGTGAGAAGAATTTCCTCATGGAATGAGTGAATAGCTGATTTCTATAGCAAATCCTTTATTAGCCTGTCATGAGAAAGTCCCTGGTCTGAGCAAAGAGTCTATGTAAACCTAACCACTCAGTCAACAGAGGTACAGTAATATTGGCATTTTTAGCAAGGCTATCAGTTTTCCTTGGCAAATGGATTTTAAATATGGGTTGTATAATTTGATCATTAAATTATAATGATTATTACAGCATGCCCACAATGTAATATAAAGCTGAAATATTCGCTGTCCTGATGATATTCCAGTGACTGAACAGTTACAAATACAGATCCATCAACAATTGTTATTGTACGGCTTTGTAATATATCTAATTTCCATCAGAAATTTCCTCCCTCCTCATCTATATGTGATGCCACTAGGTTTATTTAGCATTGAGATAACAGTGCATTGTATTGGAAAAGTAGTTTAATGCTTTGTGATTAGCCATGACGGGTGACAGCCCTATAACATGTAACCCCATAATGATTGAAGAAAATTCACTTCCAGTTCCGGATAAAAGCTCTAATTATATACTAGTGACCCAGTGCTACCAGTCCAAAGGTTCAAAGCTCTCCACAGCTTCATTCCTTCCAGCCTTCAACACCCAATTCTCCATGACCCTTCAGCTGCCTTTCTCCTTTCCTTTAAGCTGACCTTCTCAACCTTCCACCTTACCTTACCAAAAGGAGTGATAACACGCACCATTAAGGCAATATTGAATGGGGAGTGGAGGGGGAGGTAAAATAAATCCCCTTTTCTGATTCATAAATATTCCTCCTGTGTCATTTCCTTTGTAAATAACAAAACTGGCAATTTTAAGTCTTGTTGAAATGGACATTTCTTGTTTGAGTATAACCTTTACTTTCAATTACATTTCCACCTCCAAGTACTCTCACCAAAATGCCTGGTCATTTACCATTCCTAAACTCAATCCAAAGGGATCTATTTGATTGCTTCTCCATTTAAATTCACACAAGAGCTCATGGAAATCCAGAAATCTCTCTTGCAAAGACTGTGGTTGCCAGGGTCAATTACATTTTCCAGTCTGAAATTTACAGATTGTGTTAAGTACATTTATCAACAGCTATGGAGAAAAGGCTGGTGAATGGAATTGAGATGCAGATCAACTCTGACCTAATTGAATAATGGAACAGGCTCTAGGACCAGCCTTTTGATGCTATATTCCAGCACTATGATATTGTCGCAGTATAATATTGCCATATCTCCCGTCTTCTTCTCTATCCCTTCTGAAAGCTTTATATTCAGTTATATTTAGTTATCTATTCTGACTCAGCTGCAGTTATTATATTTATCTTATGTTTTTTTCCACTTTTGTCATTGACTTCCTGTTATCATTTTTCAGGAGATGTTTTACTCTGGATATTTTAAATGGAGATCTCAGATTCTTCAGCAAAGGATGCTTTTATGTGCACAGATATCAATCTAAATTTATATCTTGCCCTCTGATGTTCCTGTTTTTATTCATGAATCCTCTCATCAGCTTCTTTGCCTTTGAAAGAAAACAGAATTTATTTTACTGAACCTTTATTAAATTTAGCATTTGAAGAGCAAATAGGACAAGAATAAGTGCATTATAGTCATGGATCCAGTAAACCTCAGTCCACTGCCTGAACTCAATGAGCACTCACCCGCACTAATTGATATAGGAGGACAGTTGAGTTGACCCTCTGTCCCTGAGAGTCCTTCAGTAGATTGGAGCAGTTTGCATGCAGAAACTTGGCCTGAGGTGGTGTAACCTATAGCCCTGCCCTAGAATGTCCTGAGGGCCGTTTCACAGCTCACTGCTATGAGCTGTTCTTAAATAACTCTAATGATAAAATAGGCTTAAACAATTAACCAAATGAAAAAATATTTTTTTAAAAAATTAAAAACAATAATTGTTATTAAAACATCCTAAAGTCTGAGAAATTTTGTATCATTACAATTGAAATGAAGAAACAGAAATAAATTATTTACTTAGCTTTTTACTCAGAGTCAGCCAGTGAGGTTTGCACCATGACAACTGGAGTTAAGCAGAGGCTCTGGGTACACCTCACATCAGGCCCTTCTGCTCAGTACATTTCAGTGCAGACTGGATTCATTTATGAGTCCAGCAGTGAAGGGGGTGGTCAATGTATTTGCACCTGACCTCCATCTGGGTTTTTGACTTCCTCTTTTAAATGCACAGACATGAAAGTTAGACACAAGCCAAACACCAAAGAAGAGAAGGCTGGTGATACCCTACAGAGCTGCAGGAAGAGAGCATGGTCCAGTCTAATAACACCCTGCAGGTTCTGCAGTTAAATACCTTGGGCTGAATTTGGCAGCAAAAATAACAGTTGACTTTCAGTGTTACAAAATAAATTGTTAGCAAGCAGACACAAGGTGAGTAGTTAAAACAGAAATCAGGGAACCGCTGTCCCAATTGCTCTGCCCTGCCTTTGTAAAGCTTTGCTGGACCAGTTGGGTTTCCAAGAAAAGTAAAATTTTAATGGCATTGTAGGTCTTAAGTTACTGCCAAAGAGCTTCCTTGGCACTGAGAATTAACTTTAACAGGCATAATCTCTCATTTGATCACACTTTAATTATTGCTTGAGGTTTAAAAATTGGTAGAAAAAATCCTTACTTTTCTTTTACCATTGTCCCTCTCTTAATCCCACCTTTTCCTCTTGCTTATGTTAAATTAGCTATTTATACTTCCTTGTACAGAGTCTATGGCACAGACGTTTGATCAGAAAGCACAGTTTTTCTCAGCACAATGCAAAGAAAATTAAACACAGTAATTGTATCTGATTCCATCTCCTCCTCTGGCAGCACACTCCAGATATCAATTGCTCTTGGTGTTAAAAAAAAATTCTAACCCCTCTGGACCTCTTTAAAACATCTTCCTCTCACCTTAAACTTATGCCCTCTTGTTTTTGATACCTCTACCATTGGAAAAAGATTTTGACCATCGACACTATCCATGCCTTCTGTAATTTTATATACTTATTACAAGGCACTCCTCAGCTCCCTTCGCTCCAGGGAAAACAAGCCAAGAATATCCAATCTCTCCCCTTTACTAAGGTCCTCCAGTCCAGGCAACTTCCTGTAGTGTGGCAACCAGAACTGTATGGGATAATTGTGGCCTTAACAGTTTTTTTTGTAAAGTTACAGCATAATGTCACAATTCTTCTATTCTATGCACTGATTTATGAAGGCAAGCATGCCGAATGCCTTCTTCACCACCCTACCGACCTGTGTGGCCATTATGTTGCTAGCATAGGATTAAGCTGTCAATCCTGTTTAACTCTTAGTGAGCTGTTTCATCCCAAACTGATTGCAAATATTGGTATCGCGAATGTATGCCAGGATATAATTTCTTGTCAGAGTAGCATAACTGTTAGAATTGTTGGACATATTGTTACTTATGCTAAGTCTTACTGTCAACTTTTACTGCCTGATGATGGAGCAGAGAGGAAGCATAACTGGAGTCTGGGTGCTTAATGTTACCAGCCCAAAGGCTTTTGCCAAGTCTAGAGTCTCCAGACACCAAATGCCTGGGATCTTCATAAAGGTTGCCCTTGTGTGAGGTCAGTTTCTGGGACATCCTTCATTTTTTGATAATGTGTACAAAGGTGTGCACTCTTTCCATCTGAATGACCAGCATTACTGATGTTGAAACAGGCCTCATTATAAACAGTTCCAAAGTTTCCTGAAATTCTTGGCTGTGGGTTTTGTTAGATTTTGGGTGTTAGGTGTGTCAAGTCCTTGCGTTTAACACAGTTGTTGCATTATGTTAACTGTGATAATTGTGCTTTCCTTAAACAAAACACTTACAGTTCTACTCTCTGGTTTCTTGTGAGTCAAGTTATAAGAATATTTCTGATCTACTCACAATGCAGTCATCCACCATGTTGACAATGACCTCTGACCTGGAAACACTCGATAATTACAATTCTTGAAGTAACTCCTCTTTTTGTTTTAGCCATCTTTCCTGTCTTTGAAAATATCAAGTACCTTTTCTTCCTTTATTAAAATGTTGGTCTGCATGCTGTGACTGTCCTGGTATCATAAGGAGGGAGCTGGTCTTGAGCAGAAGCTGGTTGACTTTAAGACTGTGTTCCATCACTAAAGACTGGGGAACAGAAGTTACCTTATCCTTGATCATTGATTGTATTACTGTATGATACCACTGTAGTAGGCCGTATCTCAAATAATGATGAGTCGGAGTACAGGAAGGAGATAGAGAGCTTAGTGACATGGTGTCATGACAATAACCTTTCCCTCAATGTCAACAAAACAAAAGAGCTGGTCATTGACTTCAGGAAAGGGGGCGGTGTACATGCACCTGTCTACATCAATAGTATTGTGGTCGAGAGCGTTGAGAGCTTCAAGTTCCTAGGAGTGAATATCACCAATAGCCTGTCCTGGTCCAACCACGTAGACGCCACAACCAAGAAAGCTCACCAATGCCTCTACTTCCTCAGGAGGCTAAAGGAATTTGGTATGTGCCCTTTGACACTCACCAACTTTTATTGATGCACTATAGAAAGCATCCTATCTGGATGCATCACAGCTTGGTAAGGCAACTGTTCTGCCCAAGACTGCAAGAAACTGCAGAGGGTTGTGGATACAGCCCAGCGCGTCATGGAAACCAGCCTTCCCTCCATGGACTCTGTCTATACCTCTCGCTGCCTTGGTGAAGCAGCCAGCATAATCAAAGACCCCACCCACCCAGGTCATTCTCTCTTCTCTCCTCTCCCATCAGGCAAAAGATACAAAAGCCTGAAAGCACATACCACCAGGCTCAAGGACAGCTTCTATCCCACTGTGATTAGACTATTGAACGATTCCCTTATACAATGAGTTGGACTATTGACCTCACAATCTACCTTGTTGTGACCTTGCACCTTATTGTCTACCTGCACTGCACTTCCTCTGTATCTGTGACACTTTACTCTGTACTGTTATTGTTTCTACCTGTACTACCTCAATGCACTCTGTACTAACTCAATGTATCTGCACTGTGTAATGAATTGACCTGTATGTATGGTATGCAAAACAAGTTTTTCACTGTACCTCGGTATACAGTGTAAGTGTCAAAAACAAACCAATACCAATACTGTGCAGGTGCTTATGAACAAAGCAATTGCTAAGTGAATGAGAAAGGAATGAAGATTGTAAAAAAAAGCCTGTATCTACCTACTTCACGGCTCTTGCCTCAAGGCTCAGAATCTCTTTTGCTCTCTCTTTACAAGAAGAGTCAATGATCATGGACAAAGTAACTTCTGCTCCACGGGCTTCAATAATGAACCACATTCTTAAGTCAACTGGATTCTGCTCAAGAGCTGTTGCCTCCTTATAATCCTTGGGCATTCAGAGCAATGTGGAGACCAACATTTTAATAAAGGAAGAAAAGGTGCTTGATATTTCCAGGGATATGAAGATGGCTAAACAAAAAAAAAGCAATTAGCAGCACTGATTATTGTTCTTGTTGTAGTACTGGCAAGGACATACAAACTCCTTACAGACAGCGGCCAGAATTGAACCCAGGTCGCTGGTGCTGTAACAGCGTTGCGCTAACCGCTACACTACCGTGCCTGCTCTACTACAAACTGTTAACTCAAAGACGTCAAGTGTTGGGAAGGAGTTATATGAACTAATTTTCAGGTAACATACAGAATGGTGCAAACAATTTAACACAGTGTTAATGAGGGATTTCAATTATCCAAATTTAGACTGGTAAAGTAATGGTATAAAGAGCAAATAAAGGGATAATTCCAGAAATATATACAAGGAATATTTCTTGATCTGTGTGTTCCCAGACCAACAAGATGGACCATGTCTTGGTGGGAGAAGACCTAAGGAACATTAGAATAGTTATAGAAAGGACAATGAAAAATCAGACATGAAACCATTGAAATGGATGAAAGCTGATTTTAGTGAACACAAATAAATCTGGAGCAGATGGATTTGAATCAAATTGGCAAATGAAACATTAATGGGAATGGGGGGGTTGGTTTGAAAGAAGAGATACATAATAACAAAGTGGGGGTGTCAGGACATGTTGGTGGGGGAGCTGAGGGAAGGAAGAAGTCCAAAGCTGGAGCTCCCTGCATGATTAATGATAAACTAAAATAGAAAATAATTTGTTTTTGCTAAATGGCATGTTTGCGATTCACCAGAGAACCAAACAGAATGAAAAACAAAAGAAAAATTTTAAAAGCAGATAGGAGGGACAGATAATTTATGAGAATAGATTGGCTGCTAACCTAAAATTGAACTAAAAATTCTTTTACAAACATATACATAACAAGGTAATTGCCAGAGGAAGGTTTGGATCAATTGGAGATCAAAAATGAAATATTCTTGTGGAGCCAGAAAGACTAGCTGAGATACTAAGCGAGAATGTTGCATCCATCTTTACCAGAGACGAGAATTCTGCCAATGTAGCAATATCAATTCCAATAGCAGTTAGTGCAAAGCTCATTTAGCACATTAAGTAGAAAATTACATCGCACTGCTTTACAGCCAAACAGTATTTCCAATGATACATTAGCATGACATTACTTTCACATTGGGTTGGCTTATATAGTCTAATTGATTACCTGGGCAAAAAAGGAGAGTAAAAATACATTAAAATATAAAAGGAGTAACATATACAATTTCTCATAATTTCTTAGCTTCATAACAGCAATTACATCCTGACAGATTAATTACGTAGGCAATATTTACATATTAAAGTTTAAAAGTAATACTGCTGGTCAACATTTGGAATTAGATTTATTTTTCATTTTTATCTGTCAGTATACTTGAGCTTCATGAGTTCTAACTAGTTAGTGAGGAAAGGGCTGATGATTTTGTCTAATTTAATATGAGAAAAGAAAACCGCAATGCAGTATATCATCCATCATTTATCAACTAATCTTAACCACTTAAGGCTAATGGATTTATTCTGCCAACGGTGGAAGATGTTAGTTTGTAGTTTTCAAATGTATTTCTGATGGCAGCTCATTTTTTTAACCTGCTATTTAATGGATCTTGGCAGGCATGAATAACAAATGGTTGATACCGAAGATGTATGTGATGCTATTGTGAATTCCACAGTCTATTCTAGTGAAAGATACTCACACAGCAATGGATATTTACATTAAAATCTCCAGGGCTGGGAATCACATTCTATTTTACAGCATTTAAGAGAAGAAAATGTTAATAAAAATTAATTATCTTTCATGAGGGAAATGGATTTTACATTCCTGGTGGTTACACAACACATCATTAAAATGGTGCATTGAGATAACCATTTTCTCTGGATAACATCAGTTTGGTGTGTGGATTATCATCTTTATATCTTTACATTCCCTTCTATTTTGAAATCATTGATCTCCTGGGTTAATTGCCACTGTGTTCCATGACAGTTTCAAGACAGAGAGAGTATTTGCACAAGATTCCTTAAAGGAAAAATCCTTGCGATCAAAGGTTGGACTTAGGGGTAATATGACCTTATTTCATGTTTTTTAAACTGAAAAAGAGTAGCACTGCAGACTAAGCCTGTTGGCCTTAAAAAGGTACTTGCTACAAATTCTGGCATTTTCAGAGGGCTTAGATCTTATATAGCAATTAGATAAAACCCCCACCTATCAACTGCTGCATTAGTTCCAATTTGTTGAAAAGGAAATCTTAATCAATATTAAATTAACAATTAAAATGCAGGTGCAATGGAGCCTATTTTCTTTCCTATCTGAATATAATACAAGTGTTTTTAAAAAAAAAAGTACCTCAATTTGCCTGTTACTTAATTTTGAAATCAACATTCAAAGGTTACTTTGCACTATGTTATCCTGATTTATGCTTAGCAATTACAGCTATGTCCTTAACATTTTTTATTAATTCTTGCCAATTTTGTTTCATTTATGCATGACTGTTTTGGAAGCATTGTTTATTAGTATTGGCAATTGCTGTGATTTTAATCTCAAAATTTTGAAAGATGTGATTTGTGAAATAAAGTGAGTGTTAATTAGTTCTAGTCCATGATCACCAGCCTTGTTTTAGACATGGCTATTTGCTGTTATACTTGTCGTATATACTGGTTACCTGTCAAAAATATTTTTGAACACTATCAAAAGGAATCTATCACATTCCAACAAAATGAGGCCTGCTATCCAATTTTCCCTAAATTACTTCTAACTTTCTTTTGTGTATTTTGTTGTTAGCTTGGGTTTTTCAGGGTGATCAGTCCTCTTCTTTTATGTAATTTCTTTCCCTCATTGTTCAACCTCCCCTTTCTTTTGCTGGAATTTTGACATAGTATTCATCAGCCATTTCAGAATGCTCAGTCTTCAGCTTCTTATTACACTAATTTACTTAGAATGAAAAAAAGGCTTTTGATCGAGGTTCCTAAGACTATGTGTCTTTATTTGTCATCATGCCTTTTATGGAACTCCTTGATTGAGTCTGATTTCTCTAAGAAGTCAACAACTCCATTATCATTGTATCCTAGGATAACTAGGACAGTTGATGATGAATGCAATGACCTGGATCTTTTTTCATCTAGCAGTTCTTAAGTTCCCATGCATCTTCCAATATAATAAAAAGAATCTCATTCCCTTCAATTCTTCAGAGATCACCACTTAGATAAAATATTTTTCTTAAACCTTTGAAAAAATTTACATAGCCGTTGTAATAATAGAAATCCAAGTAAATAGCATGATGATGCATTTTAAGGGAATTAAAATTAATATACCATATAGTTAAAACAATCAAGAAATGATTAAACAAATATTTTCATGAAAATAGAATGCATGAAATCTCGATGTAATTTGTGCTGTGGGAATGAAATTATGTGTTCATTGTCGCATTATTTAGAAAGTAATCACTGTTCAGAATAGAGCTCCACCATGTCATTGATGAGCAGTGTACATTAATGATAATTACAGGTGGCAGACTATATTAAGGTTTATCATTGCAACGCCTGAAGAGATTTTAGTTCTGCTGTACTCATCTTGGAGAATGGAATAAAAACAAACTGCTGTGCAACGCACTTGCACCTGCTGAAATACTCCAAGTAGATTTCTCAGAGAGAGAACTGATCCACTACCATATCATGGATCAGAATACCGACATGTCAATATTGTGCTCACTTTTCCTTACCAGCATTTAGAATAAGAGACAAGACTGTGTTTGAATTTAGACAGAAATTGGCAAATGGGAAATAAATCAAGCATTGTCTTGAACCTTTTTTGTATTGTTGTCTCCAGTACACCTAGCTACAACTATGCTCCAAATATGGACAAGCATTGGATCATGCAATTCACAGGGGCAATGAGGCCCATCCATATGGAGTTCACCAACATTCTTCAGAGAAAGCGACTGCAGACACTTATGTCAGTGGATGACTCTGTAAACAAGGTAAGGGTCATGACTGAATCATTTAATGGCCATGGGAGTTAATGGTTTCCCAGAAGCACTTCAAAGAAAATGCTGTAGAGTGACATTTTTTTATTGTAATATTTTCCTTTCTATTTTACAATGAGTCAGAATTATACTAAGACAACCTGCACTATGATTTAGATATTCCAGATGCTTGCAGAGACTGGGGAACTGGAGAACACCTACGTCATCTACACTGCAGATCACGGTTACCACATTGGCCAATTTGGACTGGTAAAGGGAAAATCAATGCCATATGACTTTGATATCCGGGTTCCTTTCTTTGTTCGTGGACCAAATGTGGAACCAGGGTCAATGTAAGGGATTATTTCTAGAATTTTCAAGTTTACTGGGAGTAGTTGAGAATGACAATTTATATTGTTTATGTATATGCAGCCCATTAACTAACACTTTGTAATTTTAATAGGTGAAAATTAGACATAGCATTGTTTGTGATACAACTGCACCACTGCATAACGATAGTGGCTGACAAATTTATTGGAAATGTGACTCAACATCCTCAAATGACAAACCTGATGGTACAAAATGCACTTGTGAGGAAACCTTGAACAAAGGAACTATTACTTAAAAATAACACAGCCCCCTGAAAGTAAGATACTACCGACCTATGGTATCAACTTCCACGAAAATATATTCCCAGCTATTTTACGGCCAGTTACATGATTCACAAACTTAGAAGTACATTCAATAGGTAAATTCGGCAAAATGTTAGTGAATAGTGCAAGAGATAACGCTGATGTGTAATCACCTGCTAAGCACAATAACTCACAAAGTTTAACAAGATGTCGAAGGGTAATCTGTCCTTGTGGATCTGCACTCCATAAAAGCCAGAACCCCCATTCAAGGAGAGAAAACTGGAAAAATTGACACCAGGGAACAGAATATATATGATCAAATTACCAAGAAACTATTGTCAAGCAGTGCTATTCTACTTTAATTTGAATTCAAAAAGTACCAAGATGAGATACATGTACAGCATGGGATATGAATTGAATGAATAATCTAATTGCAGCAAACTCTGGAATATGAATGAATGAAAAGATAGCAAAGCATTCAGTAAAGCATTGCTTTATAGCAACCTCATAATCAGAAAATAGAATCAGTAATGACTTGGCAGTGCCCTCATGGGAGCCTATCATTTAGGCCAGAATTTTGATTTCCTGCTGGTAAAATGTAGTCATGTAAAATGTAACAGATACACTATTGATTATTGATTCAGTAGAAGAAAATGTCACAAGAGAACCATTTGCAGTTTATTTATAAAAATCAGGATGTTTTAAAAACTGGAGCAGTAAAATTTCCATCTCTACCTGCATGCCATAATTTTGGATTTGGCAGTTAATTTAGTGCAAACGTGTGTCATTTGGGTCTACCATCACTACTTGTAAGTACCAAACAAAATTCTTCATCCTGTTGGGAGATGCAATGGAGTGGAATAAAATGGAGTGTGATGCAGTTCAAGGAGAAGGCAATCTTATACAGAAACTTTCAACGGGGATAAATTTAGAAAACATTTTTATTCCTCATTTATGAAACCTTTGTGCCAAGGTTTAATGTAGTTTTGTGGTCCTGTCACAAACCAGCCTGGGAGTTTCCTTTTGATTAATATTTGAGCTCACTTCTGTCCCTTCTGCTCAATGTCACGACTGTCACTGTGGAATGATTTATTGAGAGCTAAAAGTCCTTCGGTAACTTGTCCAATGGGTCATTTGTTATTTGTTAACCTAGCTAGTATCAGCAGTCTCTTCAGTCATGTCTGTTGTGTCCAAGCCAAATCTCCAACATGCCCCCAAGTCCTCATCATCAACAATAGGCTCATACCAGTCATAAGTCCATTCCAACTCCAGGATACCCACACAATTGCAATGAACCAGCTGAGATCAGTTTTATACTGCTTCCTCCATCAACATAACTAGGATTTGAACTGATAATTGTAAGGGAGTAGTTACATTTTGGAGAACATGAAGTGGATAAAGAGTAATAGAATCTAAAATAGTGCAAAGGAGAATTAAGGAAAAACCTTTCAGCAAATGAAAGCAAGTAAAGAGGCTAGTGAGGAAGACAATACAAAAAGTTAAAGGAAAGGAGGCACTGGGAATATGAATATGGTTATAATTGACACAAATCAAGAGGGCAATGATTTCGAAGTCTTGCCAGAATCTTCAGTGAAACTGGATAAAGAATAGTCACAGAAGGGCAGAGATGGAAAAAGATAGGAAAAGTGGTCAATAAAGACATGGCTTCAGCCACTGAAATGACCATTGAAAGGGCAAACAGTGAGAAACAATTTCTACAAAGGGGGAAATGGAAATTAGGGAGCATCTTACCAGAGGCACCAAGAGGGAATTTAGTAAGGTACTTTTCCATAGATTTATTAGAGAATGGACAGTGAAGTAGAGATGATCCTTCCCCCAGGGAGTGCTCAGTTCCCCCAGTGCAGAAGTTAGGAAGGTTGGAATTGGAATTGGTTTACCAAGGTACAGTGAAAAACCTGTCTAGCATACCGTTCGTACAGATCAATTCATTACACAGTGCATTGAGGTAGTACAAGATAAAACAATATAGGATGCAGAGTAAAGTGTCACAGCTACAAAGAAAGTGCAGTACAGGTAGACAATAAGGTGTAAGGTCATAACGAGGTAGATTGTGAGGTCAAGAGTCCATTTTATCGTACTAGGGAACCGTTCAATAGTCTTATAACAGCGGGACAGAAGCTGTCCTTGAGCCTGGTGGTATGTGCTTTCAGGGTTTTGTATCTTTTGCGTGATGGGAGGGGGAGAAGAGAGAATGTCCCAAGTGGGTGGGGTGTTTGATTATGTTGGCTGCTTTACCGAGGCAGTGAGAAGTATAGACAGAGTCCATGGAGTGGAGGCTGGTTTCCGTGATGTGCTGAGCTACATCCATGACTCTCTGCAGTTTCTTGCAGTCTCAGGCAGAGCAGTTGCCATACCAAGCCATGATGCATTCAGATAGGATGCTTTCTATGGTGCATCGATAAAAGTTGGTGAGTGTCAAGGGGGACATGCCAAATTTTTTTAGCTTCCTGAGGAAGTAGAGGCACTGACGAGCTTTCTTGGCCATGCCCTCTATGTGGTTGGACAGAGACAGGCTATTGGTGATGTTCACTCCCAGGAACTTGAAGCTCTCAACCCTCTCGACTTCAGTAGCATTGATGTAGATAGGTGCATTTGCACCGTCCCCCTTCCTGAAGTCAATGACTTTAGTTTTGCTGACATTGAGGGAAAGGTTGTTGTCATGACACCATGTCACTAAGCTCTCTATCTCCTTCCTGTAGATGATAGGAAAACCAGATCTATCCAGGGCTTTCCCAGACCCTCTCTGCCTATCCCTGCAAGAATGATGAGCTTAATGAAACAACATTGATGAGTGAGGGCTGGACATTCCTGGATTCCCAGCCTATTCTTTGATTTGTGTTTTACTGGCCGTTTCCCAGAGGTTGACCATCCTGCTGATTGGAGGATTCAGATGAACACACAAACACAGTAAAATAGAAGCAGAAGCAGGTCACCAAGCCCCTCAAGCCTGCCTTCCATTCAATATAATCACGGCTGATCTAGCCCTGAATGGCCTCAACTCCACTTCTGTGTCAGTTCCTCATAACCCTCAATTCCTCAATTTGTCAAATATATATCTATCGCCACCTTACATATGTCTAATCATCTGGAAAGAGATTCACCACCCTCTGATAGAAGAAAATTTCTACACACCTCAGTTTTAAAGGACAAGCCCCTTACTTCGTTGCTCTGTTGCCTTGTTTATGGCTCTCTCATTAGTGGAAACAACCAAGCTTCTACCCTGTCAAGCCCCCTGAAGAGCTGAAATGTTTGAATAAAGTCATCCCTCATTCTTCTAAGCTCCAAGCCACACAGACCCAAACTGTCTGGCTTCTCTTGATAGGGCAGCTCCCTTATCCTAGGAATTAGCCCGGTTAATCTTGTTTGGACTGCCTCCAATGCTATTATATCCTTTTTTAGGTAAAGGTACCAAAACTGTGCACAGTATTCCAGGTGTGGCCTCACTAATACCTGTATGACTTGTACAAAACCCTTTGTGAAACTCCAACCCCTTAACAATAAAGGCCAAAATGCTGTTTTCTTCTTAACTACTTGTTGGACCTGTTTGACTTCTTAACCAGTTGGACCTTCACTGCAATAAATGTAGTGCCTCACAAAAGTTTAATGTGACAGGTCTGCAGCCACCTCAAATTTCTTGAGTCCTATTGCTGGCACTAATCCCAGATGAGGGGCAGATGCAGGTTGTCTCTGATCCTGGGACAGGAAAATCCAACAAGCCCAAGCTGCACAAGAGCATGGCTCTCTCTCAGTGAAAGGGTGAGTGGAGTCCAGAAGGAAGCCTACTTATAAGAACTTCTTTGAAAGGGAAATTTAACTACAGAAAGTTGCTTCAGCTGGAGAACATATACATGAGGACCCTTTAACCTATAAATTGTTCTATTTGGAATGAAGCTTATTAAATTTTTTTAAAAATGCAACTGTTTTGACAGTTTTTGTAGCCTCATCTTTACTGAGCTCATTTGGAGCTTCATTCTTTACTTTAAAACTGAAGTACAAGATACAGTGCACAGGTGTTTAGAGAAATTGCTTAGTTTGCTGCATGTCTTTAATTGTGGTTGTGCTTACTTCAACAGCATTCCTCAGCTAGTTCTGAATATTGACCTTGCTCCCACCATCCTGGATATCGCCGGCCTCGATATTCCAGCAGATATGGATGGCAAATCTATCCTGAAATTACTGGAGCCTGAAAAACCAGGAAATAGGTGAGCTGAGACAACTGAACCCTAGACTTAGACAAACATTGCATTAAATGGAAGTGAGAGAGACATAATGAGAAATAGAGCCAGAGTCAGAAGGACCCAGTAAATGAAAATAAAAACTGCAAATACTGGAAAAACTCAGCAGGTTAGGCAGCATCTGCAGAAAGAGAAACATAATCTTTTGGATCAAAGACTCTTCAGAACTGAGAAAGAGAGTTTTAAGTTGCAGAGAGGGTGCGGGAAGGATGGATAGGACAAAGGGACTAACTCTGAGAGGTGAGGCCAAGGTTACACAGTGATATCTGGTTAATATGATAATCAGGGCAGTTAGAGTGAGAGAACATTCCTTTGTGTTCTCTCTTTCTTTCTCCATGGCACTGGAAAGTTAAGTCAAGAACTTGCTCCTATTAGGACCCATTTTTTACGTGCAAGTCAGCAAGTTGGAGTGGGCTCCTCTGGGTATATTTCACACTGGTGAGGTTGCCACTTCCCACCATCATTTGCATCATAAAGATATCAGCACATGTGCAATGCTCACTTCTGCCTTAACGACAGAAGTTGGAGCAAGAATGTGTAGATTTCGAAGGTTTTCAAAACTTGCAATAAAACCGAGAGGGCAAACCTTGCCACAAGCCAACAGCAATATGCAAATTAATGGGGCCCTGATGGAAAATTGATGTCTTGTATACAAGCTTTGCCATATTAGTTTCTTTGTGCTGAACTTTTGACCAGTGACAAAGATTGCAGCATCACTGTACTCTGTGTACAGTGCAAGATGCTACTATTGCTAGTCCCCTTATGATCTGATGCAGCACAATGTCATGGTGGCCCATTGGGTCAGACCAACACTCAGTCATATGTCTTCTCCCATCGACACTCCACTCCCATTTTTTTCACACTTCCACGATAGCCTTTGAGTTACTGTACAGAGGTTACCATGGTGAGTGTACTTTTAAGAATCCAGATTGCTTTTGAATGGTCAGTATGAGAATGACATGGCAACTCCAAGCTCTGTAGGCAGCCACCAACAATAAGCAGTCAAAGTTTTAACAAATGAATAAAGGGTGAAAATCACAAATTATTTTCTTCTGGGAGCTTTGCCAGTTTTGCAGATTTTTGAGTCACCTGATTGGGTTCAAGCGCTACAAGCAGCACCCATTCAGCACTGGAAAAAAGTATGAAATGCTATTTGTAGACCTAACATCCAGTATATCTTTTCCAGATTCCGTTCAAATAAAAGGGCCAGAATCTGGCGTGACACATTCCTCATTGAGAGAGGGTAAGTTACTCTGCATCAAGAATTTAACACGATGTATTCTGCATGTTTTAAAGAAATACCTGCTCAGAGACATCATGTTTCTTGATGACAAGAGAAGGTTTTTCACAAAAATCTAAACTCTTTGATGATTTTATGACTTTTCGTTGTAATAAGGCTGGTAGTTATGATATTCTTCAGTAACACACTGATGTGAATATAAGAATGTCATGGAATTGACTCTACCCAGGGAATAGAACCCCCCCAGGTTTTGTTAATCTGCAGTTGTCCTATCTCTAGATAGTTATGTACCCACATCAATGTAACTTCCTTGAGAGGAAAACTAATTACTGAATTTTGGAATTTATTGATATTGCAGATAAGTTATTAAGAAATTCTAAAACTTTAAATCAAAGAAACCACATCAGCAAGGAAATTGCGTCAAGACTTTCTTCTAACAGCAGGCATATATTATGACATGTTATTGAGGTGGACCCGAAGCACATATACCACCAATGGTATACCCATGGATTTCTGGATGTAAACTGGAGAAACCAGCTTGTCTCATGAGAAAGGGTTTGGAGATTGTGCCCAGACACCTCAGAAGTGAGAATGGGTTGCCATTTTAAGTGTTTTCTTGCCAAGGTGTAGATAACGTGGTTGAAAAAACATATGGGATGCTGGCTTTCGTTAACTGGGAAATTGAATACAGAACAGGGAGGTTATGCTCCAACCTTATAAAACATTGGACAGACCTCAGCTGAAGTACTGTGTGCAGTTCTGGTTACCACACTATAGGAAAGATTTGAAGGTGCTCGAGAGGATGTAGAGGAGATTCACCAGGATGTTGCCTGGAATTTTTTGAGTAAAATAGTTTCAGGTAAAACAACATCTAATAACTGGGAGTCTTCTAAAAGGGAGATAGAGCTCAGGGCCAACATGTTCCTATGAGGGTGAAATGCAAGGGTGGCAAGATTAGGGAACCGTGGATGAAAAGGAATGCTGAGGAGATGATTAAGATAAAAAGAGGAAGTATACGACAGGTATAGGCAACTGAAAATAGCAAAGTCCCATGAGGAATGTAGAGAGTGAGGACAGTACTTACAAAGGAAATTAGGAAGGCCAAAAGGGGTTATGAACTATCATTAGCAGACGAGATTAAGATGCATCCTAAGGAATTCTACAATATACTAAGAGGAAGAGAGAACAAAGGAAAGAATAGACTTCCTTAGGGACCATTGGGTCAGTCTGTGTGGGGGATGTTGGCAGTGTCCTAGATGAATATTTCTCATCTGTGTTCACAAGGAGAAGGGTATGGTAGAAGGAGAGTCCAGGGTGAGGAACAGTGATGTTCTGCAGCATGTTAGCATGTTTTGGGATGCATAACCATGGACAGATCCCCAAGGCCTGATGAGATGTATCCCAGGCTGCTTTTGAAGACAAGAGAGGAGATTTCCGGGGTCCTAATGAATATTTTTGTATCTTTGTTGGCCACAGATGAAGCACCAGATGACTGGAGGGTAGCAAACATTGTTCCTTTATCCACAAACTGTAGTAGTGATAAGCCTGAGAGCCACAGGCCAGTGAGTCTTACATCAGTGGTAGGGAATTTGTTGGAAAATTGTAAGGGACAAGATTTATCTTCACTTGGAAAGGAAGGGATTGATTAAGGATTGTCAGCATGGCTTTGTTTGTGGGAAATCCTGCCTTACAAATTTAACTGAATTTTTTGAGGAGGTAACAAAGCACATTGATGAGGGACTGCGGTAGATATTGTCTACATAAACTTTAGTAAGCCCAGTAACTAGGTCTTGCATGATAGGCTGGTCCAGAAGGTTAGAGCCCATGGGATCCAGGAAGTGGCTGACAAATTGGATCCAGAATTGGTGTGGTAATAGAAGGAGAGGATGATGGTGGAGGGTCACTTCCTTGATCGGAAGTTTGCGACAAACTGTACCACAAGGATTGGTGTTGGGATCCTTGATGTTTCTGATTGTACAATAATGATTTTGATGTAAATGATGAGGTATGATAAGTAAGTTAGTGGTGTTGCAGAAATGAGGAAAGTTATCTCAGGCTACAGCATGATGTGGATCAGCTGACAAGTTGGCGGTGTAACGACAAATGGAATTTAATTCTGACAAATGCAAGGATTGGCTGTGGCATACTATATGAGAACTGGAACATCATGTTACAGTTTTTTAAAACAGTAGTTTTGCCACACCTGAAATACAGTGTGCGGTTCCAGTCTCTAGGAAGGATGCGATTGCACTAGAAAAGTGAAAGAGAAACTTCACCAGGATTTTTCCTGGATTGAAGCATTACAGGTATAAGGACAGACTGGAAAGGCTGGGAATTTTTTTCCCTGGAGCAGATGAGGCTGTGGGGTGAGGTACCTAAGGTATGTAAAATTATGAGGGGTATAGATAGGGTAGATAGTGAGTAAAAAGCTTTTTCCCATGGTGGGGATGTCTAAACCAAGAAGACATAGGTTAAGGTGAGAGGTAAGAAGTTTGGAGGGGAAATGAGGGGAAATCTGTTTCACAAAGAGTCTGGAACACACTGCCTGAAGAGATGTGGAGGCAGATACCCTCACGGCATTTAAGAAGCATCTTGACAAGTACTTGAATTGCCAAGGCATAGAAGGCTATGGACCTAATGCAGGTTAGTGGAATAGTATAGCAATGGTGGCATGCACATGCTGGGCTGAAGAGCCTGTTTCTGTGCTGTTTGACTCTACAGTTCTCTTTTGATTTGATTTCTGATTCTTTGTGACTCTGTGATTCTCTTTTGATTTGATTTGAATATGATTTCTCTTTTGAAAATCTATATTAACTATATCGTTCTACAAAGAAAAATAGATTTGAGTATTTTTTCCTTCATTTGCTGTCAGGCTAACTAGTCTGTAGTTTCCCATATTCACTCTCCCTCCTTTTTTAAATAGTGATATGATATTTGCTGCAAGCTGTGAGTACCATTCTGGAATCTCTGGAATTTTGGAATGTGGATAGTGAGAACTCCTGCTTCCCTTATCTCCATAGGCACCTCTTTCAAGACTTCAGTATGCAAGTCCTCGGGGCCTGGGGATTTATCAGCTTTCAGTCCCATTAATTTCTCCAGCACTTGTTTTCTTGCCAATGCTGATTTCTTTCATCTCCTCATTAATTCTAGATCTTTTGTTCTGCACTATTTAAGGGAGTTCTCTGCATCTTCCATGAGCGACTGACTCAAAATATGCATTTCCTAATTCACCGATACAACATCTATTTCAGACTGTGAGGGATCCACATGAACTATTGTTGATCTTTCCCTTTTTGTATAATCCACAGAAGGTCTACCAATTACTCTATTATTCTGCTTTCCCTTTCCTTATTTAAGTTTTGGTCTTCCTTTGCTGAATGCTGAAATGTTCTGAATCCTCTTACTTACTGTTCTCTTTGGCAACATTATGAGCCATTTTGTTGGATCTAATACCGTGCTTAACTTCTCTTGTTAGCCACATATAGCCCATTTTATCTGTTGTGTTTTGAGCCTGAATAAGATTACATATTTTCTTGTAAATGATGTATTAATTTTTTAAAATGCCACTGCTCATTTACTTTCATACCTTTCAATGTATTTTCCCAATCTACCATACCCAAGCTACTCATCTTTATGATGAAAGAAAGTACTTTCCTTTGCTTAGATTTAAGACCCTTTCAGAATAAACTAAATCACTTTCAGTATTGAGGGAACAGTGATTATAATGTGATTGTGTTTTGTGCAAAGATCCCTAAGCTCCCAGTTTGTTAATCAATTCTTTCTCAATGCAAAATACTCAATCTGAAATAGCCTGTTGCCTTGTCGGTTAATCAAAATACTGATCTAGAAACACACCTTCTTTACACTCCAAGAATTTGGTCTCCATACTATGACCACTAATTCGAATCCCATGCTCTTTGGTAACTTCACTTTTGCACTAATAGCTACTTCTGGACAAACTGGCTTAAATCTTTCTCTTTGGGGAATGTACATTTAAATGAAGCACTTAGATGTGGCTGCTGTAAGTTGTATGAGGTTAACTTCAATAAATTTTCTCTGTTGGAGGTGCTTTCTCCTGTATTACAAAGCAGATTTCCATGTATATTAGACAAAGGGCTCCTACGTCTTGTACCATAATGATTACCACAAAGAAGTAAGTTAAGTGCTGAAGTCTTGACTGGATTCTAAGTGTCAGAAACACAATCTTTGAAATTCTTAACTTCCATAGAAATTCTTAAATTCTCCTGACTTATGTAATTAATACATAAGTTATTAAAGTTCACTCCATCTGGTGTCAATCACAAGAAAAACTTGCAAAACCTTTAATGAAGCAACCTTGTCTTCATCAGTCTACCAGTGGCAAATGCAAACGTCAATGATGGCATTGGTAGAACTGACCTCAACACAGTCCTTGTGGAAATAAAGTCCCATCTTCGCACCAGGACACCCTCCAACATGTTCTGCAACACTACAAGTGTTCTAAATGCAATAGTCTAGGATAGATCTTCAAACTCATCCATGAGACGCCCATCAGCAGCGACACCAAAGTACAGCACCACAATCTGTAATCTCATCATTCAGAATATTCCTCACTCTCCCATTGCTGTCTATCCAGGGGATCAACCCTGATTAAATGAGGAGTGCAGAAACACACCCCAGTGAAGCTGCAGTGCAGGACTTCTCATGTGCTAAACAACAAACACTGCATGCAAATCCTACATCCAATGGGACAGATCAAAGATCCACAGTTCTGTCACATCTAGTTGTGAATGGTAGTGGAGAATTAAATAGCTAGCAGGAGGAGGCTCTGAGAATGTCCCCACCTCAGTGATGACAAGGCCCAGCATGTGAATGTGAAAAATAAGGTTAAAGCATTTCAACCACGTCCAGGCAGAAAGTGCTGAAACCAATTTAGTTCACTCCATGTGATACCAAGAAATGTGTGAAGCACTGGATTGAGCAAAGCCCACATGATCAAGCAACGTCCCTGACATAATACTGAAAACCTGTATGTCAGAACTAGCTGTGCATCCAGCCAAACTGTTCCAGTACAGTTACAACACTGGCATCTACCTAGCAATGTAGAAAATAGTGCAGGTATGTCCTCTTCACAAAAAAACAGAACAAATGCAATCCAGCTAACTACTCACCAATCAATCAGTCTATTCTCAGTCATCAGCAAAATGATGGAAACCATCGTCAACAATGCTATCAAGTGGACCTCACTCACCAATAGCCTCCTCACCAATACTCAGTTTGGTTTTTACTGCAACCACTCAGCTCCAGACCTTATCACAGACTTGACATCAAGGCAGTACTTGACCAAGCTGAAGCTCAATAGCTGAAGACACAGCTAACACCTGTGGAACAAATAAATATGGGAATGGTAAAGTGCTGCATCAAATGTTCTTGTGGAAAACAAAAACTTATGGTGGAGGAGGTAACATATTGACATGGATGGAAGATTGGCTGGCAACAGAAAACAAAGTGGGCATAAATGTGTCTCCAGATTCCTGCATCTGCAGCCTCATCTGTCTCCATAAATGTGTCTTTTCTAGCTGGGAAAATGTAATGAGTTGTGTGCCACAGGGATTATGCTGGAGTCTTCTTATTTTTTATATCAATGATTTAAATAAAAGCAGTAAAGGTATGATTTCTAAATTTGATGATGATGCAAAGAAAGGTGACAATTAAGTTGTGCGGAGGACATAAGGAAGCTGCGAAAGGAAATAGATAGGTTGAGTGGGAAATGATCTAACAAATGACTGTTGGAAAATGTATAATTGTCCATTTTGTCAGGAAAAAATATACAAGTATATAGATAAGATAAGATCTTTATTAGTCACATGTACATCGAAACACACAGTGAAATACATCTTTTGTGTAGTGATTTTTGGGGGTCAGCCCGCAAGTGTCACCACGCTTCCGGCGCCAACATAATATGCCCATAACTTCCTAACCTGTACGTCTTTTGGAATGTGGGAGGAAACTGGAGCACCCGGAGGAAACCCACACAGACACGGGGAGAATGTACAAACTCTTTACAGACAGTGGCTGGATTTGAACCTGGGTCGCTAGCACCGTAAAGCATTATGCTAACCACTATGCTACCGTGCCTGCTATTAACTAAATGGTGAGAGATTGCAGAGCTCTGAAATGTAGATGTATCTGGGTGCTGAAGTGCATGATTCACAAAAGGCTAGCAAGCAGACCATAGAGTTAGAGAGTTGCATAGCATAGAAATGGGCCCTTTGGCCCAGCTTGTCCATGCTGACCATACTGCCTGCCTATTACACTAATTCCATTGGCCCACATTAGGCCTGTATCCCTATAGGCCTTTCCTATCCAAGCCCCTGTCCAAATGCCTTTCACTGTCATTATATCTGCCTCTACTATTTCTTCCAGCAGCTCATTCCATATAAGCACTACCCTCTGTGTGAAAAAACTTGCCCACCCCCGATCTCCTTTAAAATTCCTCTCCTCCCACTTTAAACTTATGCCTTCTAGTTTTAGATTCCCCCACCCTATGAAAAAATCTTTGACTGTCTACCCCATCTATGTCCCTCATAATTTTATGGATCTCTATAAGGTCACTCCTCAGCCTCTACATTCCAGTGGGAATAAACCCAGCCTATCCAATCTGTCCTTATAAGTAAAGCCCTCCATTCCAGGCAACATCCTGACGAATCTCTTTTACACTCCCTCCAATGTTACCACATCTTTCCTGTAGTGTGGCAACCAGAACTATACACAGTAATCCAAGTGCTGCCGGACTAATGTTTTGTACAGCTGCAACATAACACCCCAACTCTGATACTCATTGCCTCTACCTATGAAGGCAAGCATACTAAATGCCTTCTTCACTGCACTATCTACCTGTGTTGCCACTTTCAGGGAGCTATGAACTTGCACCCCAAGATCCCTTTGTACATCCACACTCCTGAGGTCCCTGCCATTGTATATGTCCTATTAGTATTTGATGTCCCAGAATGTTCTACCTTAAACTTGTCTGGATCAAATTCCATCTGCCATCACTCTTCCCAACTTTCCAACTGACCTATGTCCCTTTACATAACCTTTAACAGCCTTCCTTGTTCAACTACTCCACCAATTTTTGTGTCGTCAGCAAACTTACCAATCAATCTATCTGCATTTTCATCCAATTCATTTATATATTTATATATATATAGGACAAACAACAATGATCCCAGCACCAATCTCTGCAGTACAGCATTGGTCACAAGCTTCTAGTCAGAAAAATACCCCTCAGCCACTATCCTCTGCCTCCTATCATCAAGCCAATTTTGGATCCATTTTACCAACACACTTTGGATTCCGTGTGCCCCCTAACCTTCTGGAGCAGCCTACCATGCAGGACTGTGTAAAAAGCCTGCCTAAAGTCCCTGTAAACCACATTTATTGCCCTGCCTTCATCAATTTTCTTAGTTACTTCCTCAAAAACAATCACAAATTTGTCAGACATGATTTCCCCTGCACTAAGCCATGTTGACTGCTCCTGATCAGTCCCTGCCTTTCCAGGTGAACATAAGTCCTGTTGCTTAGAATTTTTTCCAATAATTTCTCTCCTATTGATGTAAGGCTCAATGGCCTGTAGTTTACTGGCTTAACCCTACTGTCCTTTTTGAATAAGGATACAACACTAGCTATCCTCCAGTCTTCTGTATCTCACCCACAGCTAACAAAGATGCAAAAATCTCCATTGGAGTCCCAGCAATCTACTCCCTTGCTTTCGTAACATCCTGGGATAAATCCCATCAGGCTTGGGGGATTTATCCATTTTAATGTGTGCCAATATCTCTAATACAAACATGCTCAAGAATATCAGCTTACCCATTTCCTGCCTCTCTATCATCCACATCCTTCTCCCTGGTGAATACCAATAAGAAGTATTCATTTAGGATCCCAGTCATATCCCCTGACTCCACACATAGATTTCCCTGTTGGTCCCTGAGGGATCTAATCTTCCCCCAACTACCTTCTGGCGCATAATATAGTTATAAAAGGTTTTTGGATTCTTCTTATTCCTGCTTGCCAAGGTTATTTCATATCCTTTTTTGTTCTCCTAATTTCTTTCTTAAATTCTCTCCTACATCCCCTGTAAACCTCAAAGGACTCACTCGATACCAAATGTCTACACCTGATATATGCTTCCTTCTTATTTCTGATCAAATCTTCAATTTCTTTTGTTAACAGAAGTTCCCTAAACTTACCATCTTTGCTTCTTACCCTAACAGGGTCATGCTAACTTTGAGCTCTTACTATCTCACCTTTAAATGCCTCCCACTTATCAGATGTTGTTTTTTCCCTCTAGCAACTGCTCCCAATCTACTTTCACCAGTTCCTGCCTTATCGTGTTGAAATCGGCCCTCCCCCAATTTAAGACCTTAACTCTGCGACCAACCTTATCTTTTCCCATGACTACTTTGAAACCAAACTATGGTGGCTGTTTCCTCCACAGTCACTTCCACCACTTACTCATCCTCATTCCCTACGATAAGGTAGAGTAAAGCCCTTTTCCTAGTAGGAATCCCAACATACCACTTCAAGAAACCCTCTTGAAAGCATTTTGTGAATTCCATGCCATCTAAACCCCTTGCACTAAGGCAATTCCAGTCAATATTGGGAAAGTTAAAATCGACCTCTACTGCAACCCTATTGTTTTTACACACCATACAGCTGCTTACCTAATATCTGTTCTTCTAATTCCTGCTGACTACTGGGGAGCCCATAATATAACCCCATCAAAGTGATTGCCCCTGTCTTATTTCTACCCACTTCACCATTTTGGCTGATCCCTCCAGGATATCCTCCCTGAGCACTGTGCAACACCCCCTCACATTTGAACACCCTCTGTCCAATCTAAAACTTCTATACCCCTAAAGATTGAGCTGCCAGTCCTGCCCTTCACTCAAACACATTTCTTGATTGCAACAATACCATAATCCCATGTGCTGATCCATGCTCTCAGCCATTATCTTATTAAATAATGGAACATGCTTGAGGGCTGAGTAGCCTACTCCTGCTCCTAATTTGTATGATCAAGAAGCATGGACACAGATATCTTGGAGAGAAAGAAGAATAAAGTCATGGAAGTACAGGTTGACACTCTCTAGTCTGGCAACTACCATGGTCCAGCATGTTCTGAATCTTTATTACAGAACTATACTAATTAACTAATTATAACTAAGATCTAAAATTACTTAATCTCTACCAATTATTCTACCAGTGCAATTTTTGCGATCTCAGCCAACATTGTTTCCGACTTAGGACAGTTGCGACAGTTCTTGGAACCTGGGAGTGTCCATACTTAAAAAGAACAGTTCTCCTGCTCAGACAAAGATGACCAGGGACAATTTCTGTGGTCTGGCACCAGTCAGGACCCAAGGGTGCCGGACGAGAGGGTTTCACCATATTGTTTCAAACCAAGTTTGGGAATTTTAAAGTGGAAATAATTCTTAAAGAGACAATGTAGGTCAGTGAACATAGGAGTAGTGGCTGAACTGGTACCTAAGTGAGCTTCAAATCAAATGAAGCAGCAGCACTTTGATGTGGCAGGTTGTTTGTTTACCTCATAGTTTCTCTGAATTTTGCTAATATATATATCCAGATAAAAAGCAGCATAGAATATTTTCCAGTTGCTTGTACAAAATGTACAAATATAATAGCAGGCTGCTTATTGCAGTCTGCTTCAAAACTTCAGTTCCTATCTTTTAGAAGCTGAGGACAATACCCAGTCATTACTACATTGTTTTACTTCTGCTGTTCGAGGACCAATGTCGAGATGTCTGCCTTATTCAGCCATCTCTGAGCTGGAGACCTTGACTTGTTCTTTGTTATCCATGGCAAAAAATAAATAGATTTGTTTATAAGCTTTCACACTTTAACCAAGATTGTAACTTATTTTCCTAGAATGAGGAGGCAAACTGAATGCCATCTTGAGGGTATTGTTAAAGCAGTTCACAGGCATTTTTCCACGATTTCCTGAAGTCATTATCATTGCTGCAGATCTTTCTGGTCTGTAGCTGCAGTCAATTGTCCTTCCTTCTTTCATAAGTCACTCCTATTCTAAATGTTAGTCATCTGCCGGAGGTAAATTTGAACCATTATAATGACCTACGCCCTACAGTACTGTTGGGTTCAGATTGGCTTGCCCCTGTGAATTTACCCCCAATTTATCCCTGAATGTGAATGACAGAAGTCAATTCTGCTGTATTGATTGCATGGGTTTTTACAAGACAACTCCTGTTTTAGTCAAAAAGTTTTCCCCTTTATTCACTTAATTACACATTCTTGGCAATAAGCACATTAGTGCCTAGAATTGAATACAGTTACCAAACATCAAATTACTCCCTCTCTCAGCCATGCTACATTTTTTTATCAAATAATTTTGTAAAGATAGAGCTTTATAGTTAAAAGCAAACATGTCCAGATGATAAATCATTTGCAAAATAATAAAAAGTGATTGCTGTTCAATTCACTGGAAGATATCAGTAGCTGTCATGAGAGATTCTCTTTACAGACGAGTTTCATTAAATGGAGACACAAGACTGCAGATGCTGGAATCTGGAGCAGCAAACAAATCACTGGAGGAACTCAGTGGGTCAGGCAGTATCTATGGAGGGAAATGGACAGTCGACGTCTCGGGTCAAGACCCTTCATCTGGACTCACTTTCATTAAATCGTCCATTTTGCACCATTTCATTTACCACTGGGTCTGGCAAACCAACAGCAGAACATTGCCTGAGAGGAGTGGCAAGAGCGGATAAAAAGGGACCCAAATGGAGCCATCCAGTTAACAAAACAACAATTGATATTAAAAAAGTGCATATTTGTACTGAAGTGTACTAAATATGTAAGGGAACTAAAACGTTGCAAGTCTAAAAGTGTTATCAAGCAAAAGTTGACAGGATCTATGGTTAATGAAAGGCTAGACTTTAAGACATACTTTAATAGAAGAGGGAGGTTAAGTTTAGAGTTGAGGTTGGGAATGCATGGACATCAGTTGGAACTCAGTCAAATTCGGGCATGATCAAGCAGCCAGAAACAAAGGAGTGAAGGTCTCCCACAGGAGGCTGTAGATAAGGAGAGGTGAAACTATGGAAAACTTTAAAACAAGGCTGAGAAATTTCAAGATCAAAGCAATATAGAGTGTCAAGCAATGGGATGATGATTGAGATTGACGGTGATGGTTAGGGCACAGGCAGCAGTGTTTTGTATGACCTCAGAATTACAGCAGGAGGCTAGTGAGAAGTTTATTGACATTGTCAAATCTAGAGGTAACAGAGGCACAGAGGAGGGTTACAGCAGCAGATGAACTGAAGCAAAGGCAGAGTTGGGCATCCACATAGGCACAGTGATGGCTGGCTTCATCACTTAGACAGAAGCTGGATGTCACCAGCACATATTCAAATACTGTTCCTGCTTTCAGATAATGAAAGGAAAGGAAGATAAAGAGATTGAATTTATATGGCACCTTTCACTAATTCAGAAAATCATTTGGAAAATCCCAAAACATTACACCTACTGAAGTACTTTTGAAAGCATGGTCATTTTTCCAACCTAAGATACCAAGAACACCATGTAGATGAAAAATAGGAAGGGATAGATCCTTGGACAGCACCAGAAATAATTATGCAGAAGTGAAAAGAGAACCCATTGCACGTGATTCTCTGGCTATGTCTGGATAGATAAGAAAAAGGTGAACGGCCCCTGGACACACTGGAGAGGTGTTGGAGGAGGAGGGTATGGTCATCCATGCCTCAGGCTACAGATGGATCAAGAAACATAAGGAGGGTAGATTAGTTTAGAGAATACATTGTTATAATGATTTTGATGAGAGTTGTAATAACAGGGGCGGAAACCTGATTGTGGGGGTTCAGACAAAAACTTTAGGGAAAATGACTGTGGATATGGGAAACATTAGCAGATTCAAGGACTTGCGGGAGAGGGAGATTGGAGGTAGCATGGTAGATTGGAAGGATGGAAGTGTCAATGGTTGTTTCAAGGAGAGATTTTTCTAAGCTGTTAATAACATATTTGATGGCACAGTTGGCACAGACGTGATCTAAGAAGTTGAATAGTCAGCTGTGTAGTGGGAATAAGTTCAGCAGAGCAGGAGGTGAACAGGATAAGCTCTGAGGGGAAAAAAGATGGGGTAAAGGTCAAGGCCATGGGAACCGAGAGAAAGTTTGGATTAATGGGTTAGATGAAGGGAAGTTACGGAGGCAAGTGATCAGATGACCCTAGTCTTGATTTCAAGAGTCCATGAACAACTCATATTTGTTGTGAGAGATAAAGCAAAAGGTGAGGGGGCAACTTAAGAAGATGTTCTACAGTAGACTAAAGAAGCCAGGGATTATTTTTGTGTTCTGAGCTGGTCATAGAAAAGGGAAGCAGTTTTGGCAGGTAAAAGCAAGGCCTGATAATCCTTTATTGAGCCCTGCCAAATCCAGTAGTCAGAAACCAATTTCAGCTACGTCCCTTCAAGTAGATGTGTATTGGGGAGCAGAGATGAACACAGAGGCATTATTTAGAACTTAACTTAAGGATGCTTGATGCCAAATAATTCTTATTCTTTAAAAATCTCTTTAAAATTAATATATATTTTCCCTGCAAAGTGGTGAATGTCATTTGTACTGGTAAACCTAATTAGTAAGTGGCTGAGGCATGAAGGAAATACAGAATAGGAAATCAGAGTCAGTGGAAGTCATTAGATGTTTTAGTGATGAGTCCCTTCAATTGCCTATGTTGCCAATATAATTGAACTTGCTAATTATCTGAAGCCCCTTCAAACTGATGTGTGCCCTACTGTCACAAGAAAAATAACAACATACAAAAGAGGTATTAAAATTAGCACACTGTGACAGAATACAACGTTGATACTCCCAAGGATACCTCAGCATAGTTTTGAATAAATGCTGCTTGTTCTAATTTTGTTTATTTCTTTGCTTAATGAGTACAAGGGCCAGTCAGTAACTTCAGGAAACACACTGTGTGAGAAATTTCTTAGCCAGCAGCAACCGTGAAACCATTTGTTTTATCCTGTGTAACTGCCAAGGGTTCAACCTCGTCAGAGAACATTTTAGCAACCTCACAAATCAAAGTATACATTTAAAGGCCTTGAGGCTTAATTGTTCTCAGCCCAGTTTTCTGAAAGTTAACATATTCCACTGAGACGGAGATGCACCGTCTTAAAAGACAGCTGAACACTGATTAAAATTAAGCCCCAGGAAAGTAGCACTAAGCCTCGGTCTCACCACTGTAATGGGTATTGATTTTATTTTCCCTCAGTCTCTGTGATTGGATAGACTCTTCCTGCCTGAAGACTGGAGGTTCTCTCTTGAAACTTGTCTCAATTATATTAACATGGATAAGAAATATATATATATATATATATAAATATAAATATAAATATATATATATATATTTATATTTATATATATATATATCTTACTGACAGAAAACTAATGTTCACATCTGAGTGCTTATATTAGTGAAACTCATGCAGTATGCATCAATCAGCTGGCAAGTTTGCAGCAGATTACTTTGAAAGTTAAATACATAACTTCAGCTCTGCAAATCTTATTGAGGTCACACTGAGAATGGTTTCAAAAGATTGGATCCAGCAACACTGGTGTGTCAGTACACTTAATGTAGAAATATAGCATAATTCTCCAATTGCCTTCGCATTTTCCTTCAGAAAGTAGTGTGTCATACTGGGCTAAGTGCAATCAACACCTAACTGTCTGGAGTTCTGCCATTGCACCACTGTTAAACAAGACAGGAGCCCATGGTATTAAAGAAAAGGTACTAGTATGAATAGAAGATTAGCTGACTGGCAGAAGGCAAAGAGTGGGAATAAAGGGGGCCTTTTCTGATTGGCTGCCGGTGACAATTGATGTTAAGCAGGAGTTGGTGTTGGGTCCGCTACTTTTCATGTTACATGTCAATGATCTGGATGACGGAATTGATGGTTTTGTGGCCAAGTTTGCAGATGATACAAAGATGGTGGAGGGACAGGTAGTGTTGAGGAAGCAGGGAGTCTGCTGAAGGACTTGGACAGGTTGGTAGAATGGGCAAAGAAGTGGCAGATGGAATACAGCGTAGGGAAGTGTACGGTCATGCACTTTAGTAGAAGGAATAAAAACATAGTCTATTTTCTAAATGGGGAGTGAATTCAGAAATCAGAGATGCAAAGAGAATTGGGAGTCCCAATGCAGGATTCCTTAAAGTTTAACTTGCAGGTTGAGTCAGTAGTAAGGAAGGCTAATACAATGTTAGCATTCATTTCAAAAGGACTAGAATATAAAAGCAAGGATGTAATGCTGAGGCTTTATAAGGTGTTGGCCATAACACATTTGGAGTATTGTGAGCAGTTTTGGGCCCCATATCTAAGGAACAATGTTCTGGCATTGGAGACGGTCCAGAGTAGGTTTACAAGAATGATCCTGAGAGTGAAAGGGTTAACGTATGAGGCACGTTTGATGTCTCCGGGCCTGTACCTCACTGGAGTTCAGAAGAATAAGGAGGGTGGGGGGAATCTCATTGAAACCTACTGAATATTGAAAGGCCTGGATAGAGTGGACGTGGGGAGGATGTTTCCAGTAGTGGGAGAGTCTGGGACCAGAAGGCACAGCCTCAGAATAGAAGGATGTCCCTTTAGAACAGAGATGAGGAGGAATTTCTTTAGCCGGAGGGTGGTGAGTCTAGGGAATTCATTGCCACAGACGGCTGTGGAGGCCAAGTCATTGGGTATATTTAAAGTGGGGGTTGATAGGTTCTTGATTGGTAAGGGTGTCAAAGGTTATGGGGACAAGGCAGGAGAATGGGGCTGAGAGGGGAAAATAAATCAGCCATGATCGAATGGCGGAGCAGACTTGATGGGCCAAATGGCCTAATTCTACTCCTGTGTCTTATCATCTTATGGTCTTATAATGCGCCATCCTAGACAATGTGACCCCAATGAACAGAAGCCAGCCTGCTTAATAACCATCTCCATAGATAGTTGTCTGGGCATTTGAAGCGCTCATCAATCACAGTCACAATGAAGGCCCCAGCTAAACCATTTCAGTTGGGTCAGGGACAGGATTCATACTTTTTCTGGGCTCACATCAACCATGAATATATGTTACCTGGAGTTAGCTAGTTATCCCTTCAGGGTTCATTACCAGCTTGAGGACTGCTCTTTGTTGCACTGGACAGGGCTTCTACATTGCATTGCCACTTATTGAAGAAGTAAAATTTCACTTTATCCTCTGTATGTCATCCAACTCTCTTTTGTATAAATACCACCAGAATCAAGGCAGTCCACTGGATGACTATTTCCTGAGTCTCTCCAAAACCATGATAAATACCTGTACAGAAGTCACACCCCATTTCTACTGAAGGCAGTGCAGTAACAAGATCATAATCGGTGTCAGTAAGTGGTGTGAGGGTATTCGACAAAAAGTCTTCTCCATAAGAGTTTCTTACTTCACTTTATAGGAAATCTGTTATATATTTATTACTGATTAACTTTATATATCTGCCTCACGAGGCATACCTGTTGTTAACTGACACAAAGCTGGTGGCAAATTTTATACAAATCAATAATATTCTACAAAACTGACAAGAGAATGAGGACAACACAGTCAGAATCTTTAATTAATATGTTAGGTGAATTCAGTCAAGCTGTTCTAAAAGTTGAAAAATTGTCACCATCTTCTCTCTGGAAAACAAGGCTTCATTCTGGATTGACCCTCATTGTGGACCTTAAAGGTCCTGTACCCAAACTCCATTGCAGGTAAATATCATGCAGCTTTTCAGTAAATCTGGTACATCTTTATTGGTTACCAGCTGAAATCAAACTTGTAACTGGCCCATACTCTTAAAGTAAGCTGTGATAAAACTTCATGCACTCTCATTGTTCACACAAATATTTTGTTGTTCATTTTTCCAGCAAATTGCTTCGTAAGAAGGAAGATGGAACTGGTGATGCCCAACAAACGAATTATCTACCTAAATATGAAAGGGTAAAAGAAGTCTGTCAACAGGCAAAGTACCAAACAGCCTGTGAACAACCTGGACAGGTAAACGATATTAATCATAAACAAGAATATTTTGTGCATGGTTGTAGATCTACAGCTTAATACAGGCAACAAATTAAATGTATTGTGTAAAGCATTAGAGAACCAATGCATTACAGGTGACTGACTGGCTGTAGGAAATGAGGTGAGGGGCCACTCTCCATTAGCATCAATGATTCAATTCATTTTGTTGGTCTCTTTGAAGCTTTATGCCAGTTGCTTGGTGATTACAGCAATCACACAGCTACTGCCCGTTGTTTGCCAATTTGTTGAAGTTTGAAGTTGCTTAACATAAAAGCATTAACTACAAAGACCAGGTTGTAAACTTAATTATAGCTGCAATTATACTGTACGATCACCACCAATTCCCTAAGCACAGATGTCACAGAGCCACTTGCAAGCTGAACATAAAACAGCTGTGGCTCTGAGGCCAGAGTCTTTGATGTTATTATCCCAACACCAAATATATAATTGCTTTGTATTATTTAAGAATGATTCCTATCAAGTCACAACGTTTGTCCACCAAAAACTTATGCCATCCAGGCCAATACTTTTGTACAAATGACATGGGCATGTTTCATTTATTTTGAGAGAAGATGTTAAACTGAGGGCTCAGTCAGTCAGACAAACACCATGATTCTATGGCAGTAATTGAAAAGAGGAATTCTCCCATGCCAACAATGCCCCCACAACCAATCCATAAATATATGATGTACAATTAATGTATAATTTTTTGGCAAGACTTATCTGATTTATGTTATTTATGTTGGTTCAGGAAAGGCCCCAGTTTAGAACATTTTTGCACAGTGCAAATGTTTTTGTGTGCAACCTAAAATGTTGCATCAAAACCCAAGAGATAAATAAGATCAGATTCTCTATGTATAGGCTTATACAGTGATGTCCATGGGTAAACACATATACATTGAATTTGTACATTCAAAATTTATTCTGCAACTGTGGCCCTGTGAATGATGCAGGCCACTCACACAGAAGTAGGCCTTAGCTGGGGTCAACTCCAAGCTCCTTAAATAGGATGTCCATTACCTGGATTGTGATACTGGGTCCAATGTATGGATTGTTTGGCAGGTAGGCCTGTAAGATTTTTTCTTACTGCTTAGTTCTGTTCTCCAAGCCTCTGGTTAAGATAAGATATATTTATTAGTCACATGTACATTGAAACAAGCAGTGAAATGCGTCTTTTGCGTAGAGTGTTCTGGGGGCAGCCTGCAAGTGTCACCATGCTTCCGGCACCAACATAGCATGCCATAACTTCCTAACCCATACATCATTGGAATGTGGGAGGAAACTGGAACACCTGGAGGAAACCCCATGCAGACACAGGGAGAACGTACAAATTCTTTACAGACAGCGGCCGGAATTGAACCCGGGTCGCTGGTGCTGTAATAGCGTTACATGTCCTCCACCACTAAACCCTGGCAGGATGACATGAAAGACCAACCCCACCCATGTTCCCTCCAACAATGGGTCATGTCTTGGATGTCTCACACTTCTGCCAGCACAGTAGTGTGGTGGATAGCGTAACGCTTTACAGTGCCAGAGACCCGGGTTCAATTCGGCCACTGTCTGTAAGGAGTTTGTACATTCTCCCCGTGTCTGCGTGGGTTTCCTCCAGGTGCTCCGGTTTCCTCCCACATTCCAAAGACATACAGGTTAGGAAGTTGTGGGCATGCTATGTTGGTGCCGGAAGCGTGGCGACACTTGTGGGCTGCCCCAGAACACTCTACGCAAAAGATGCATTTCACTGCATGTTTCAATGTACATTTGACTAAGAAAGCTCTTATCTTATCTTATCTTATCTCTTTCCTTCACTCATGCTCCAACCCCAGATCCGTGACCCACCTAATTTCCCAGTTTTTGCTCCACAGTGATCCTGGCCCTTGTGCACAGATATGGTTGTCACATCCCAAACGTGCCCTGACACCCCGCACATTTGCTGGTTATTATGAAGTCTGCTTCAACCATTGTTTCTGGTTGGAAACACGTTACCTTAATAACCTCGGTCTCCATTCTACCTTACCCTCTTTATTCTTCTGATGATTACCCCAGGAAAACTCCGCATTCAACGAGTCAACTTTTGCAGTTTCTGTCAGCTCCAACAAGATTCCACCACCGGAACCTTTTCTCCTCCCCTCCTCATTCGGTATTTCAAAGGGACCATTCCCTTCATTTCTCTATTTTTTTCCCTGTTTACCATATTTTAAGTACACTTTAGATTTCCTCTTAACCTTCTCTAGTTGAATGAAAGGAGCCCCAGATTTTGAGCATCTGCTCAAAACTAAAGCCATTCATCTCTGGTGTCCTGCAAGTCATCCTCAGCTGTGCTCTCGCCTGACCTCTACTTCCTCCCCAAAAAGACTTCCAGAACAGAGCACAAGACTAATTGTAACCTGACAAATGTTTTCACTCTTTTGCATCCTCTCTTAAGTCATTAGGAATGATCACACAGGAGCTGTCAGAAATTCCACACCTTTCTGCACTGTGTAACTTCTACAGGGGCTTCAGGCAGCAACACAATGACTAAAGCACCTGCATGTTACTGATTGGAGACCCCTCTTAATACACCACTCGAGGTTTCACAATGTCAATTAGACCCAAAACAAAATCAGAAGGTCCTGGAAATACTCAGCAGGTCAGGCAGCATTTGTGGAAAGAGAAACGGAGTCAATGCTTCAAGTGGAATTCCCTTCGTTGGAACAGGGAAAGAGAGAAAAGAAAGTAGTTTTGAGCTGCAGAGAAGGTGGATGGGAGGGATGGATATGACAAAGGGTCCATCTATGACAGGGTGAGGCCAGGGTTGCCATGGGGATAAATGTTATAGATCCTCCAGTCAATGGGTTAATGGGAGCTGTTAGATGATGAAAATACAAAGATGTGTAAAATGTTGCAAAATGCAGGTCATGCTGAGTTAATGGAGAGAGGAAAACTGAGACAATTTCACAGATGGACGATCTACAGCCGAAAAAACCAGTTCACTTTTGTTTTGTTTCTCTTTTCATATGTAGAAATTTCTGTACTTGCTCTTCTCCTGGCACCTGTCATTCCAATGGAGCACTCATGCTTTTCCTGGCCCCACATAACCTTTAAAAGAATTCTGTTTATCCTTGCCAAAGAGCCTGGTAGGATTGCTGTTTAGGATGCCTGATGTCCCCACCAATGGGTGAACCTCGCTTACGATGCCTGATGTCCCTACCAATGGGTGAACCATGCTTAGGATGCCTGATTGTCCCCTACCAATGGGTGAACCATGCTTATTGTAATTAGTTGCCCACCTAAACTAGTGGCTCAGTGAAAAATTCAGAAGCCAGATTGAGGCAGCAAGGGGCAATCAGTCCATGATGAAACCATTGATCCTGAGCAGAGTCCAGACTATCGATATCACATTTCTACATATCTGAAGATGCCATATTATAATTTTCAGGCTATAACAATGGCTTCATATAAATTACAATAATATAATAACAATTCAGAAACCATGGACTATGTTAGGAAGTCCTCCTTTCACAGAGATCAACATGGATCAATCCCAAAGGTAGTCATTTTCTGCCGCAATCCCAGTGAAGCAAGTGACAAACGCTTTTCTGTGTTAAAATGCCTTACTAGAAACAGGTTTTTTTGTACTAAACCACAATAGTCTACCTTATTACATTCCTTTCTATGACCTACAAGCACCAAATGTGTTTAACTATAAAAACCGCCTGAATACTTCCATTATAAAAGGATTATCCCCAAAGTATTGGGCTCCTGTGGTTCTGTGTAGCAGTTAGTAATTTTCTGCTCCATTCTCTGTGAGTCATTGTGACACAGCCTTGATATATTGTGTGCTGCTTGCAATACTTAGTTCCCTGTTATTGACACTGGGAAAAAAAAACTTGTAAGAAAATTCTTCAAATAGAAATTCATGGGAAATGAAATTGATCATAACATGCTCCAGACCAGTTTGCTATCTTTTCATATGTTTGGTTTGCAGCGAATACCTTGCATGACTTTCTAGCACTTACAATGAAATCGCATTTTCTCCCTTCAAAGCCCATTTTGAAGGGTTTGATGGAAGGCTGATATGCATTACCATGGCCCTGAGTCAAGTTGTCCTAAACTTTAAATCAACAATGAATGAAAAATAAGAGTAGATGAAAAAACACTCTTTCAGTATCAACTTTCGAGAGATCTGAGGTGCCACGTACAATTGCAATTACTAATGAATGTTACTTTGGCTATGCCTGAAATATACCAAAAAATTGTTACTGCCAAATAAAACATCCCAGTGACAGAAGCAAACAGGTAAGTGGTTCAGGTTGTGTACAAAAATATGGAAATATTGGCACACTTGCCCAACAGGAACAAATGGCCTCCGAATTTCTAGATTAGCAACTGGTTCAGATTTTGATGGCACATGTTTTATGGCCAAGAGGAAAGCTGAATATCTATAGCTGCATGTTACAGATAAAAAGTTAATTTATAGAATTATTTTCTTAGGTAAAGCCCCAAAACAGTAAAGGGTAAACTCAGGATTGGTGTTGAAAAGCAATTCTTCATCCAAGGTGAACAGTAGCTAATATGTTCTAGATAGGGAAACAAAAAATCTGCAGTCATTCAAGAGACAACTTGATGCTGATCAAGGAGTTATGGTTTTCCATGGGAGCAGCAGATAGGTTGGCTAAATAACTGCCCTTAATTGCACTCAACTGCAGAATTTCTTAATTGTAACCTGTCTAATCTTGTAACTTCCAAAACAGGTAATTGTATAAATTGGTAAAAAAAAATGGTTTATTATTGTCACATGTACCAAGGTTCAGTGCAAAACTGCCATCCATACAGATCATTTCATCACATCAGTACATCGAGGTAGTACAAGGGAAAAGCAATAACAGAATGCAGAACATAGTGTTACAGTTACAGAGAAAGCACAGTGCAGGCAGACAATAAGATGCAAGGGCCATGACAAGGTAGATTGTGAGGTTAAGAGTCCACCTTAACGTACAAGAGGTCTGTTCAATAGTCTTATGCATATAACACAAGCAGCTTTCTGAAAAGTTTCTACCTTAAAATTCAGTTTTTTCATTGTGGTTAGTAGTTCTGGAGTCTAGACAATGACGGTTAAAAAAATGCTTTCGGGTTCTAGTTTTAGACAGACATTAAAGGATTAACATAGAGAGGGTAAATATAAAGCAGGGAATGTGGAAATTGATGCTTCAGGAATATAATTACCATTCACACCAGTAACTAAATTTGAAAATTAATACAAAGTGCTTGGCTGATGATCACAATGCAGCAGGTGTAACATCTGTTGCAGCACCAAATTGCCCAGAAGCCAACAGCAACACATTTATAAAAGGAATGTTCAGAACTGGATGTTTCAGGAACGCAGCCAAGCCTGCTGCTTCCCACTGAGGTGATAACGCCCCTTTAAATATTATACAAACACGCAAGGCTGGCCTGATCGCTATCAGGAAATTCACCTAAGTGAGGTAGTTAAAACTTATATTAGTGTGGCAGAGCTTTAAAGGGAGTACTCATTAGAGGGATTACCTTAAGGGATTGGAGAGGTATGGTACTGTGGAGCATGATGTTGGAACAAAACAGCTTCCAATTTACAGAAATAACTTGGATTCAGAAACTCAGAAAAATTCAGATGATGCCAAACTGGGGTTTGGAGGTAGATGAGAAACTACAGAATTAAGTAGATACGGCTTATCAATGGATGTATGATGCTTAGGGCAAATACATTTTGGAAGTAGGAACCAAGTGGCAAACATACTTCACAAATGATGTTTTAATAGCCAAGTACAAAGATGAAAAAGCCCAGTAAGTTTAGTAGACTTGGAGCTGGAGGAAACACTGCAGAAATTTGTACTTCAGTTGTGTGTAGTCCAACTGCAGCTGGAGGGCTGCATACACTTCTGGGCTTTGAACTTGGCAGGATATCTTGGCCTGGAGGAGATGCAATGCATAGTAATGGGAAAGGACCATAAAACCACACTGAGTGTTAAAACGTTAAAATTATTAGGCCAGGTTGCACAAATTTGACTTGTATTCCCTCAAGTTTACAAGACAGAACAATAGTCTAGTTGAGCTGATTAAAACTGTAAAGGGATTTCATGGTGCAGAGAAATGATTACCCCCAGTGGAAGAAACCAGAACAATAAGGAACAATTCTATAATTGGGGAAAGAGGCAAAAGACAGCATGTTTTCACACAATGGCAAATAGAAATCTTGAACTCTCTCTCCAAGAATCTGGGCTAATTAAAATTTTCAAGACCATGACTGATCAAAAGATTGTTGTAGGTAGAAATCTGGGAATCAGCTCCCTTTCTCAGAACATCCAGCAGCAAATAAGAGTGTGATGTGGTGATGGATGATAGAACAAGATGATAGGGTGTAACTCTTCTTTGGGATTTGGGATAGAGCATGTAGGCCAAAGCAGTGGGCAGAAATTGCACCATATCATCCAGATGGTGTCTAGAAGATTCACAAAGAAAGTTCATGTGCATTTCTGGTGTATTGGTATGTGGAACTCCTCAGCCACACAATTGTGCTTATTTGGAAAGAAAAGTGACATTATTTAAATAGAATAAAACTGCACTTTTTTCATTCCAATACAGCAATTTGGGGGAAGAAAGGTATTGGATAGAATGTCTTTGAGAGACACTTGGTCTCCTATCTAAAATCTGTTAAAAAATAAAATGACGTGGCAGTATTGAATAGCATGGTATGGATAGGAATCATCTTAAATATTTTCTATCAAATATTCTTCTGCAGTTACATTTAATATACTGATGATTTATTTTACGTATGTTGCAATAGATTAATATTTTATTGCAGACTTTCTAAATCATTTGAAAACAAAAAGTACAAAATACATGGAGCTCTCACTGGATGGGAGCTGCCCACAACAGAGAACTTATGCCAGAAATGAAAGTTGCTCACTCTACGTGGTATGTGGTTCTTGAAAGAAACAATATACATTAAAGTCCACATTGCCAATTATGTGGTATGATTGGACATATTATGCTTTTGCTGATTCCAGTTAACTGTGATTAATGAGTTTAAGTTGCATGACATTCGTGCTGAGAAACAATTATAAATTTGGAAGTATTTACCAAAGAGACCTGTAAAAGGTTGTAAAGTGAGATTAAAAGGCAAGGATTAAAAACTTGCATAATAAATCATTTAAATCAATTGCAGAAATAGAATACCTGGATCTGATTCAACATCTGCGTTTATGCTGGTCAAAGCCAAAGAAAACATTTTGGTTTATAGGCCCAGAATTAAAATTTCTTTGATACAACATTTTGCTCCTTACACTGGCTGCAGACCATGACCTTCTGAAGCATGTGAAAATCAAAAACTGCAGTTGCTGGAAATCTGGAATAAAAATGGAAAATCCTGAAACACACAACGGGTCAGGCAGTGTCTGTCGGAAAAGAAGCAGTTTAGCTTCAGGTCAAAGTCTCTTTGTGCTGATTAGGAAAGAGCGAAAATAAGTTTGTTGTAAACTGTAGCGAGAATAAGAGAGGGATAGATAGGACAAAGGGAGAGTCAGGGTTGTTGTGAGCACAAGCTATTGATGAAGTGATCTGGGTGATGGATTAATGAGGGAAATTATAGTGAGCGAACATGAGCAAAGAAATTTAAAAGCAGTGAGATGAGGGCAGTCAGACAAAGAAAACAGAAACAAAGGAATATCAAAACTGTGAAATGCAGAGCTTCAGGGAATGCCAAACAGGTTGGGTCATGCAAGTGAAGAGAGAAAAGCTAAGCCCTTAATACCTACCTTTCAAAGTATCCTGGACAGTCACTTATCACACAATTTAACGATTAGTACTTCATTTTGTAACATCAAAGTGTAACAGGAAAACATTCTTTGCAACGTTTTAGTGATTGATATATGGGGGCAACACATAGACTTTGATAGGTGCCTAGGATTTACACAGAGAAGGGCAAGACAGAAGCAAGAGAGATGAGAAATAAAAGGAGTAAAGGTTAGGAAAATAGAGGGAGAATGGATGAAGTGAGAGGTAAAGGAGAAAGTGCAGAAGAAGGAATTGAGATATGATAAGAGGAGCGATATTGGTGAACAGAAGAGTAGGAAGAGATAGAGAGGAACAAAGTTAAGATGAGAGATGGGCAGGAATGGAATGGCATATGGCTCAGAGGGATGGATAGATGGGGGGAAGGGTGGAACGAGAGAAGGGCAGAAGGGAACAGATGAAGAATGAACAAAAAAGGAACAGAATGGGGCAAAACCACAAGAGAGGAGAAGATGGGAAAGTAAATGATGAGGGAATAAAGCAAAACTAACAGGGGACTGACTATAGGATGAAAAGAGGAATGGTACAAGGAAAGTGGGGAGAGAAGAGAGGAAGAGAAGTGGAGGACAGAGCAGAGTTGGAAACCGGGGGAAAAGAGATTAGTGAAAATTTGAGGGTAGAGGAGAAGAAAGACAACAGGGTGCCAGCAGGGGCAAATAAAGAGAAGCACAGGGATATCTTTTCAAATCACTCTTGGTGTGAACCTATGGGCAATTATTAGCAGAAAACAGGAAGCATTGGTGGGTAAAAACAATTTTGGTCCCTTGCACTATTTTTTCCCTTTGCTTTCTCCTGCCTTTCTGTGTGAGCTGGAAGATGTCTGCCAGAGTTGACCTTGGCAAACCGATACTTCATTCTCCAGTGCAATCACAATGCCAATACGCCACGTGTTTTTCTTATAACAACATTTGAGTAGTGCTGTGGTATTGGATGCAGAAAACCATGCACCATTCATCATATACACCGTCAATTCAGGCCAAGCTCCAAACTCAAATTGAAATGCGGCTATAATGACATTTTCTTGTCAAAATGCAGTTTATGGAAACCTGTGAAATGTATTTATATATTTTATTCATTCATTAAATGTGGACACAGCTGCCAAGGTCGGTGTCTGTTGCCTGACCCACCTTCAAGAAAACGGTGGTAGCAGTTCTGTTAGTTAGAAACCTTCAGGATTTAGACCCAATGACAATGAAGGTATGATGGTAATATTAGAGGTAGGCAGTTTTAATTCTCCTAATTGTAACAAATCATAGTTTAAAGACATAACACTTAGTTTGAAGCTCTTTGGTTGATTTATATTTTCCATTAACTTGCATGTTCATGGCCTCTTGAAATTTTTCAGAAAGTGGTAGCTTTGATTGGTAGTAACAGGCAAGCTTACACTCCCAGCTTAGGCTGGTGTGTGGCTTGGAAGAGATATTTATGATATGGAAGGAGATTATTCAACCCATTGAGTCTATGCCATTTCCCCACTATAGCTTATTCCCTTTCACATGCCCGTCAACTCCATCAGGAATACCAGGGGTAATTTACAGTAACCAATTATCCCACCAACTAGCATATCTTTGGGAAGCAGATGACCTAACATAAAGAAAGATGAGAGATACATGTGCGGATTTTCCTTTCTTCTTGGATGCCTACTTCACCTCGGGGATGGTGACTATTAGGAGTCAGGTTGAGGGTGTATGTGGCTTGCACCAGGTCTAGATGGGTTGACCTCAAAGACTGCTCAGCTTTTTCCCAGTCATTTCTCTGTCATTAGACAAACAATAATGGATATTCCAAAGCAATTTGTGAAAGAACAATAAACAGGAGTGAGTAATACAAAGAAAATAGATACACAAGGATGAGCATCTGAATATCTTCAAAGGTGGGTGCCACAGAACAAGTTATAAAAAGGTGTAGTAATAGATTAGGACACAGTACCATGGGAGTGTTTGATTTCTGATCCTTAAGGCCATTCAGTACAGGTACTCATTGCTTAAGTTGTGTAAATTTATTGAGTACTTTTTTTAGTTCGTTGATTCTTCTTGGTATTGGTATTGGTTTATTATTGTCACTTGTACCGAGGTACAATGAAAAACTTATCTTGCATACCGATCGTACAGGTCATTTCATTACACAGTGCAGTTGCATTGAGGTAGTACAGAGTGCATCAAGGTGGTACAGCATTGAGGTCGTACAGAATGCATCAAGGTAGTACACAGTGCATTGAGGTAGTACTGAGTGTATTGAGGTAGTACAGAGTGCATCAAGGTAGTACAGCATTGAGGTAGTACAGAATGCATCAAGGTAGTACACAGTGCATTGAGGTGGTACACAGTGCATTGAGGTAGTACTGAGTGCATTGAGGTAGTACAGGTAAAAACAATAACAGTACAGAGTAAATATCCTTTGCTCCCACCTCTTTAAAGGAGTTGCTCCAGGCTCTCTGCACTCTACCAGTGCATCCAGTTCACCCCCCTCTGAATCAGTGAGTTGCTATCTGCTGTGAAAAGCAATGCTGTCTCCTTGCTTCATTGCCCAGTGCAGCAGATTTAATTATACGGGACATTAATTAGTGACCAAGGAGATGGCAAAATGCAAATTTGTGTGGCTGAGGGGCAGGCAATACTGGGATCTCTTTGGGAAATCCAGCTGGTATTCCTACAATCCACTTCAGTTACTCGTATTGTACATTCGCTGATAGAAACCTAAAAATTGGACCATTGCTACCTGTTTCACGTGTGCAAATCAGGAATCTCTGTTCACGTTATCACATCTGATGTTTTTTCTGTGTCAGACACACAACTAATGATGTCATTGTCTGTGTAATGCCCATTTCCATTCCTGCGAGCATAACTTGGAAGCTTTGGGTGCAACCCATGCCTATCAATGAATAGTTACACTACAACGGAGCGCACTGCTTAATTTTGATGCATTTACTTTTATTAATGGTACACTGACATTGGAAGAATTGACTGAGCATCTTTAGAATCACTGCTATTAGCTGAAGCACTTTCAATGTCCAACAGAGTAAGCTGCAATTAAAAAGGAGTATTTTCTCCAGCATTTTAGCTTCTGCAATGCTCATTCAATGGGTGTATCAGTCATAACATTATTGGTAGCAATCCACTCCTCAAGGTTTCAGTATGGTAAAAACTTCCTGTACGGGACTGGTTGGGTCTCAGGACAGGAGACAAAGACCTGTCCATCAATGAAGCTTGGACTCCCAAAGAGTCGTAAGAGACACCACCTCCTCCCTGGACCCCTGAGGAACAACATGTTCGCAGGTTCAGCTTTTCCATACTCTTGTCACCGAGGTATGCTATGGGAAGATCTTGGGCCACACTCTCATGTTTGGACTGTTCTGTTCTTAGAAGTCAATGCCACTTTGACTCCCAGCTTTCTCACCACTGGATCCTTCCAAGCAACCACAGCAGAATCTCTCATGTCCCACAGCCATTCTCTGGTGGAACAGGGCGTCATCAACAACTGGAGGATTAAACGTGGTGCAAATCAGTGATTCAGATATTCCAAAGAGGAACTGGTTATTTATAGTTAAAGGGCAGATTTCAAAGAAATGAGAGAAGAAGTCAAATAAATCAATGAAAGGGTTGTTTAACCTGAATTCAACTATAGTGAAAAGTGCAGCGCTGGAAAGACATGTGCACACCTTCAATTAACAAGCTCAGACTTACATGATAAACATGATCAGCAGACAAAACAGCAGCACAGAATAAATATTACATTTATATTTTCTGCAGAGAGAGAGAGGGTTCACTAGGATGAACATTGGAATGTATCAGACATATCAAATGTCAAACAGACATGAGGGGAAATAAATTACTTGTGAAAGAAAACCTAACAGAGCTCCCCTTAAATAATAAAAAATGTAGACAAAGTAAGTGGCTTTCGTTCATATAATTTTGAAATCATAGTGAAACAGACGATAAGTGAATGAATTGCCAGGAATAGATCCCAAGGTAATTCTCTCAGGTGTTGACAAAAATTAGAAAGCAGATTTGCATGGCATTAATATTTATTTTGAGGATACCACTGGACACCTGGGACATATACAGTGGATTATTCTTCAAGTCATGAAGTGATAATAGTGACTACACTTGGGAGAAAGGTCTTCACTTGTTTGAGTGTCCTGAGGTAGCAAAAAGTCCTTTCTCTTTTTAGCATGATGCCAAATTCAAAGGAAAAACAGAACAAATACAGAACCATTGATCAGACTTCATTTCTGTGAAAAGTAATGGAACTGGTTATCAATGGTAAACTCTTATCATTTAGACCACTATAACCTGGTAGACTTCACACCTCTACTATATTCTCTCAGTCTGATGTCCATTTAATAAAATCTGGAAGTAACTTTGTAAGATAGCTTTCTGCATTCCTGTCAGTTCATCTGTACTCCAATGGACAAGTGAAGCAGGTCAAGAATGGAACAGACTGCATGAATGTATGATGGCGCTAATAAATGATTCAGGCAATGGTGCCAATTTTCTCCAGCAAACCTACATTTTACCTGATCCTGGAGTGTTCAGTGTCAATACTTAGTTGTAAAGTTACACCACATGGTTTAAAACACTTAACATATCTTGAGAAAATCCCTTGGCCATTCAGTGGTATTAACCTATGTGTTTTAATTGAGCCAATAAGATAAGCATTTAAATACTGATATCTCACACAGTCAAGGGCCCATTTTCAAATAAGACCTTAACATCTTAAGGTGCCTTGAGATGTTTTGAAGTTGTGAAAGGTGCAATAGAATTCAAACTCTCTCTTCACATATTAATAGTATAAAAATGTGTATAAAGAGAAACATTTTTAATTTGACTGCTCAATATTCAGTGTTAGTTCTGTGTGATAAGTGGGCTTTGTAAAATCTTTCTCTTTATAATCAGAAATGGCAATGCGTTGAAGATTCTGCAGGAAGACTCCGACTCCACAAATGCAAAGGCACGACCAAAGTGCATGCTGGCAGCAAGAAAAGTAGAAGTCTGCGTGGTCAGACCTATGGCAATAATGACTGTGATTGCTCAGGCAGTAGCTACAGGATGCGTCAATCGGAAAGAAGGAACCAGAGACAATTCCTCAGCATCCACACTACTCACAGTGAGTATGCAGCAATCTGTGACCTTGGGTTAACGAGGCAGCAGCTCCATGAAAATGGACCTTTGGTGCCATCTGGTGGTACACAAATCATTTGCATCACCAGCACTATGCCAGGTTTAACAGTTTATTACCCAGAAAATCTAGAGTCAGATCATCCAAGGATGAACATGTTGCCCAAGCTCAGTTGTTGCATGCTGAGGCGAGGACATTCTTGCAGCCCGCTCCTGGGCACAATCTTCTGAGAGGAGGACAACTCTCAGCTAATCAGTGAGACCTTGTACTGCGGCATCCACATACTGTAAGCCAAGTGACAGGTAAACTGATCACTCAGATCCTTGCCCGACATACGGTGCTACTCCAACAAGGGAAGTTCTGAGTCATGGTCACCAAGCAAAGCATTCCCACTCCATTTGGTTTCAAAACTAAATAATTTTATTGTGATATCTTTTTGACAGAACAGGCGCAGCAGACCTCAGGGAGGGATTAACTGTTGCTCGCTGCTCTAAGACTCCTTGGAGCACTTGCAATGCATGGAAGATTGCCGTGTGCTCCTGGGAGCAAGGCAAAGCTAATCAATCATTGCCAAATCTTTCACTAATTTGACATAATGACCTGAATTTCTTTTGTAAGCAGATGAGCTAACTTCATTTGTATTCAGCTTGATAAAACTTACTGGAAATGGTTGGCATTTACAGAACAGAAAACCTGCTATCATCATTGAGAACATTTGCGGTTATAATTTTGTGTTTCATCCCACATTAATAAAAAGCATTGTGTCTCCCACCATTCAACAGTCCAGGTGCTCCAAACCAGATTGGCGCTGTGTGGCAGCAGGAACTGTCTACTGGCTCACTGAACTCTGTGTGGAACACAGTGTCACAGCAGAGGTTCTTGCTGGACTGAAAGGAGATCAATGGGAAATAATGCAATCGGATATCTTTGTTCATTTGCCCATCTTCCAATAAGAAAATCCTACGCATGCAGCAGTTACAGGAGAAACCACTTGCTGGCTGCTAGAAGCAATGCCTGAGACCATTAACCCTTCTCTGAAAACTTCACTTGCACCCAAGGTTTCAGATGCAAATGACCAGGCATCATGCCACAGAACCGAGGATGGTGAAGTCGGCAGCCACAGGACTGATTAGGATTTGGTCGTGGATGGGTGTCAAAGACCCAGTTTCACCTCAGGCTTAGTCCATTTCCAATGATGAAGTAAACATAATCAAATTTCTAGGCCAGTAGAGAGTCACTTGTATAAATTTAGCCTTAGCTATTATGTAAATTCTGTCCCAATCACTGGGCAAAAGAAGCCATTTGGTTTGGGCCAACTGATTGGGGAAGTTTATGGTCAACATAAGCCTGTCCTGCCTTGAAAGAAGCAGGGAAGATCAATTTAGAGGTGTGGTGGCAAAGCTATAGGACTGGATTTCCTAACAGCTGGGAACACCATGGTAGCATGAATGGTTGGAAAAACATTGGCCTGTTCTTATAATTTTCTGATGACTAGGCCCACCACCCCGACTCCTCGCCAACACTGCTCCAAGAAGGTGGTTCAAGCCCTTCTGCACTGAGGGCAGCCAATGCCAGGGTGAGGCAGTGTGAAACATCCTCAATGAGAGTTCCCCGTTTTACACAGTTCTGTCGTGATATGTGTGCACATGCATGACGGATATCTGTATTTTAAAGTGTGTCTCCCCTCCGGAACAGAATTTAAGCATCGCCTCCTCCGCACTCGACCAATCCGCTCTGTTTCAGTCGAATTGGAAGGTGAGATTTATGACATTGACCTGGAAATCGAAGAACTTCAGTCGCTGGTGCCAAAAAATATTAGCACGGGCTATTATCGAGAGGAGAGAACAGTTGGCGAGGGAGAGGAGGACAATGAAATGATTGCTGAAGACAGTAGTAAGGCCGATGAATCAGTGTTAGATTCAGTCAAAGTCACACACAAGTAAGTTTGGCTTATATCCTGAACAGTCATATTCTATAACATTACAGAGCTTGCCTAGAAACTGGATAACAGACAGCACATTTTTGTGCATTACACAATTCATTTATAATGAAGAGTCAAAAGTAAATGAACTTGAGGCACTAAGTCTGTGATTTTCCTTCAGAGGCCTCTGTGTGTCTGATACACCAACACACAGAGGAGCCCAGACACTTGCAGTGATATCCAGTCCACACCTGGATGCCTCTGCCAGAATTTCAGTGCGCACGTACACTGCTGCACCGTCTATGGGCTACTCATGCAGCTCTTCACAATGCTTAAGGCCTGCTTTGGTGTTAATCAAAGGGAGTAGCCCTCAGCTTGTGGTGTACAATATTGGGAACCCGGCTTTGGTAGTTCGTCTTCAAATAATATATTTACCCCCATATCTGTCAGGCACTCCTCCCCCTGGCCTCCACCTATCAGGTTGAAACCTTCAGCAACCCTCACCCAACTCCCAATTGACCACACTTCCAACCTCGCAGCACCCCGTCCCGTTCCGCCTCATACAACCTCCCAGGCAGATCTCCCCTTCCAATCTCTGCCCCTCCTCCCTGCCTACCTATTACTGACCACATGAACCCCCAGAGCCACTGGGCTGTGACACTCACTGAACTTATTAGCACAGATCCTTTAACCTAACATTTGTTGATTAGTATGCTTCAATAAGAGCCTTTCAATTTCTAGGCAAAGGTCTTCCAGTGAAGGAGAGCACTGAAGTTATTCATTACATACCCTGAATTAAGTTTGTTTAAGTAAGCATGTTATAGAGCTCCTGGATTTACTCTTGGATTTTGCTGGACTGTAACATTGATGTGGTCTTTTATTTTCTTTACTTATTTCTTTCCTGAAGGTGTTACATTCTTGCCAATGAAACAGTGCATTGTGAGAAAGAGCTGTATCAGTCAGCTAGAGCATGGAAGGACCACAAGAGTTACATAGACAAAGAGGTTAGATAATGTTATGGGAGAGAATTTTCGAGTCGGCGGTCAGCAGATTTTATCAATGACAGGCAGTTATTGCCAACGGGAAGGGGCAGGGATTGACAATTGTAGATTTCTTGCCAAGGGAATGTCAAGGAATGGCTGAATAACACTGGCAGGAAATCAACAGGTGGATATCTCAGTTCAGCACCAAAGTACAGGCTGGAAACTTTCCACACTTCTGTAAAACTAAACTTAATCAACCCTTTTGGTTGCTGAGATGGGGAACAGATGGACTTCCTCTAAGGACAAAACTCAGATATTTTTTGGTAGGCATTCTTAGCGAAAATAAATTTCACTTTATTGGCAGGAGTAGCAGGATGGGCGGTCTTAAACTTCCTATTATACCATTCCAGTATTCATGGTAGAAATTCAACTCCCATGGAATGTTTCACCTGACTAACAAACTTCCCAAGTGAGTGCTGAGACATCATTGCTTCTGCAGATACCTGTGGAAATGTAATGCAATGAGCACAAGCCAGGTACTGTCATCGGAAAAATCAGACATTGGAGACACCGTCGACCCGAAAATTACCCCCGTCAAAATTCATGGAATAAAGTTATTTTGGCAATTTTGAAGCTAGAAAGAAACCTTCTGTTCTTTGTCTCTGCATTGTAGATTGAAGCTCTTCAAGATAAAATAAAGAATCTGAGGGAAGTGAGAGGTCACTTGAAAAGAAAAAAGCCAGAGGAATGTGACTGCAACAGGAGAAGGTCTGTGCCACCAATACTTTTAAAGTCAAGGACAACTTACTCTGCCCATCCCTACTGCCCTCACTGCTACCCCACCCACCCTGACCTCCATTCATATTCCTGAAGTGCCAGGTAGAGGAAACCATGTGCTGACTGGTGACATCAGTCTCAAAATAGACCGGTACAGAACTAATGTTTCAGGTCATTGGCCTGGACCGAATGAACGGTGTTTCTCTCTCTCTCTCTGTAGAAGCTGCCTGACCTGCAAAGTGTTTCTCATATTTTCTGTTTTGAATGCCAGATCTCCAGCATCTGCAGTGCTTGATTTTGTAAAGTAAATTCCTTCCAACTGTTCAAGTATGATGGCAGGAAAAAGAAGGTGAATGACTCACCTGCCGGGACAAAATAGATCCCACCTGCAAACGGAAATCAGGCCCTGCAGGGCACTACATCTCCCAAAGGATGTGACCAATTTGTCCTCCTGCCCTGAGACAAAGGACCAGATTTTACACCTGGGCACCAGACTTATCCACTGTGGTAGTCCCAGAGTCCAGCATTGGTGCAGGCTTAAGCTGACAGCGGCATTTTCTCCAATGCATGACGCTGCCTTTGGACTGCACTAGTGACTCCTTGTGGAGTCCAGCAGAGCATACAATCTTCTGCAGACTTCCCAGCTCTCAGGATGGGAAAGATTTCAGCTGATCTGGCATCAGGATAAATCTGGCACGAGTATCACCACCTCAGTGAAAATCAATGGGGAGAAATGGCCCACAGGAGAATAGTAAGTAGACCTTTTTATTTGATTTAATTCTGTTGTTTAAATGTCTGTAATTGCTTTTAACTGCTTGGATTTTAGAATTTTAATTTAAAATAATATTTTGTTCTTAATTTTATTTTTGTTAATAGCTCCCAGATGCTTTTGACCAATTGTGGATGTCAAAGGCATTTACAAACACTTTATTTCAGTGACAGCTTTGACAGCTGGTAACTCTTGAGGCAGGGCTGCACCAGCTGTCAGGGCAGCCAGCCACTTACACAGGTTGGCCTCTGCGCTGAGCCTCTCTGATCAACTGGGAGCCAGCTTCCCAACAGAAGGCTATGCCCAGGACCACCCTGGAAGAAACAGTGTAGCCGAAGGGCAGACAGCCAGAGACGCTGGCCCCAAGTGTTTCAGCGCAAAGGCTTGGAACAAAATTACAGGCACATTAAATGGCTGCTGAAGCTATGCATCGCTCCTCTATTGTTCTGGAAACATTTGATTTGTTAATCTTACCACAAGAATTTTAATCTTATACATAAACTGACTCTTCTTTATTTCTGTTATCTGTAGTTATTTTGGGAGAGATAAAGGAATGAGAAATCAAGGGAAACTGAAGAACAAGAACAGCCATCTCCATCCATTCAGGTAGGTGAATCTCTGTTCCAGACCCAGCCTGGGCTGGATATCGACTCGAGGTACAGAACTGGTTACAGCCCCACTGACTGGTGGCAAGTCCCACTCTTGCTCTACCTGTTATGTTCGGTTTGGAGGGTCCAGAGGAGGTCTACAGGAATGATCCCAGGAATGAAAGGGTTAATGTGTGAGGAGAATTTGATGGCTCTGGGCCTGTACTTGCTGGAGTTTAGAAGGACGAGGGGGGATCTCATTGAAACCTACTGAATATTGAAAGACCTGGATAGAGTGGACATGGAGAGGATGTGTCCAGTGGTGGGAGAGTCTAGGACCAGAGGGCACAGCCTCAGAATGAAGGACGTCCCTTTAGAACAGAGATGAGGAGGAATTTCTTTAGCCAGAGGGTAGTGAATCTATGGAATTCATTGCCACAGGCAGCTGTGGAGGCCACGTCATCGGGTACACTTAATGCGGAGGTTGATAGTTTCCTGATTAGTAAGGGCATCAAAGGTTATGGGGAGAAGGCAGGTGAATGGGGTTGAGAGGGAAAAATAAATCAGCCGTGATCGAATGAAGGAGCAGACTCGATGGGCCAAATGGCCTAATTCTGCTCCTATGTCTTATGATCTTATTCCTACAAGAGGAAATCAACTCTTTTCCCCGGAGAAGGAGGAATTGTCTTGGAATTGCTCCAATTTTTAAAAAGATTAAGTTAAATGAAATTATTTTATTATTATTCCCTCCTGGAGTTTCTATTAACAAAAGAATGATGCCACTCTTTGCTGCCAACTACAAGCAATGCTAAATGGAGACAACAGAGTCGAGGTGAAGGGTCTCAACCTGAAATGTCGACTGTCCATTTCTCTCCATAGATGCTGCCTGGCCCACTGAGTTTCTCTAGCAGTATGTGTGTTGCACAGGCAGTGCTAAGTTTGTTTTATTTCCCTTCTGATATCATTCAGCCGATCAGGTCCATACCAGTTTTGATCAAAGCAATCTCATCTGCTTACTTCCATGTAGCATTGAACCACTCTCACATGCCCATCAATTCCCCTTTGCCACTTACACTCAGTAGTAGTTTACAGTGGCCACTTAATGTCTTTGATCACTTAAAGGAAACCCACCTGATCACAAGGAGAACATGCAAACTCTACCTGGACAGCACCCAAGATCAGGATCAACCACGGGTTCCTGGAGCTGTGAGGAAGCAGCCCTAATGCTGTGTCATTCTGCCACCCACAGGTGTGTGAATGCAAACACAAAGTAAACTTCTTCCATCCCACCCCACCCGATGCAATGGAGCACCACCCTCCCTGTTAGTGCCCAACCAGCAATCTTCTGCAGGGGATACTTCAGTTCGCAAATTGTTGAAGGGTTTTGTGCCAGAATCATGGCTACTATGAATGTGGTCAAATCCATTTAAAACAGTGGTCTTAAAATTGGACAGAGAAGTGATTTTTATTGCTTTGCCTTGGAACATTAGAAAGTTTTCTGTCCCGACTAGAATCCTGTCAGCTAGATTAATCCGATTTTAGCTTGAGATCTCGCACTCAGCCATTCAGTAGCAGTAGCAGTGCTCTGGTCAGAATTGCACTGAAACCATGAGAAAATGAAGGGGGAGGCAGCAGTGGGGCTCGTTATCTGGAATCCATGGGAACGTGGAATTGTCTGGGACATGGTTTCCATGTGCAGGAAAACAGAGAATGCTGGAAATACTCAGGAGGTCAGACAGCATCTGTGGAGAGAGAAAAAGTGTTAATGTTTCAAGGTGATGACCTTTCATCAGGAAGTTCTGATGGAAGGTCATTGACCTGAAACGTTAACTGTAGCATCTGCAGTTTCTTATACTTTTGGTTTCATAACAAGTTAAGATTTCTTTATTAGTCACATGTACATCAAAACACACAGTGAAATGCATCTTTTGTGTAGAATGTTCTGGCGGCAGCCCGCAAGTGTCGCCACGCTTCCGGCACCAACATAGCATACCCACAACTTCCTAACTGGTACGTCTTTTTTGGAACGTGGGCGGAAACCGGAGCACCCAGAGGAAACCCACGCAGACACAGGGTGAACGTACAAACTCCTTACAGACAGCAGCCGGAATTGAACCCGGGTCGCTGGCGCTGTAATAGCGTTACACTTGGAGTACAAGGAATCTACAAAAATATTTCCGAGCCTTCAGGTGCCCTGGCCCTCTGATGGACCAGCTGTTCCTTGATACCATCAATAATGCCAATCAGGAAAAAGGTCCAAGAAAATTAGTAAAGAAAAATATTATTTAGTTTTGTTTGCTCCAGGGCCAGGAGAAGCCAGAGTGCTTTTCTCCACAAGGAGATCTTGGTGCACCCTTGCCCCATGCTACCCTCACCATCCCTCCTTCCATGCTTCAGCCACTTTCACCTCCGTTCCACCTCAACATCACCTCTTGGTGTTGACAGCTACCTCCATCTGGGAAAAGTCAATCTCCCACTCATCAGCCACCTGCCTATTGCAGTCCCCCTCCCCAGCCCTCATGACCTGCCCATTTATTCCCCACCTCCTTCCCTTTTTTCCATGGTCCACTGTCCTCTCCTACCAGATTCCTCCTTCTTCAGCCCTTTGCCTCTTCCACCTATCACCTCTCAGCTTCTTACATCATTCCCTTTCATCCCCCCTCCCCCACCCACCTACCTTCCCCCTCTCACCTGGACTCATCTATCACCAGCCTGTGCTCCTCCCCCTCCCCCGACCTTCTTATTCGGGCTTCTGCCCTCTTCCTTTCCAGTCTTGATGAAGGGTCTTGACCAGAAACATTGACTGTTTATTTCCCTCCATGGATGCTGTCTGACCTGCTGAGTTCCTCCAGCATTTTGTGTGTGTTGCTCCAGATTCCAGCATCGGCAGAATCTCTTGTGTCTCTGGTTATTCCAGTGTAGGAGTCCCTACTGCAGCTTAGTAAACATGGGTCTCTGGATTTCAAATGGGCAGGGCCATGCACCAGCCCCAACAAGGAGGCTCCTTCCTCTTATTTCCTGCAGCATTCAACCATTAGCAAGATCCTGCATATTGCTCACAGTGATACCTAGTGATGAGGTGGGAACATTGCTGAAACTTAGTGTTGCGTGAGGTGACTTGCACTTCCATTCATAATCCATTCTCGATCTTTGCAGGGAAGTGGCACAGGAGGTGGACAGCAAGCTCCAGCTGTTCAAGGAAAATCGGAGAAAGAAGAAAGACCGTAAAATAAAGAAGCGGCTGAGGAAGGGGGATAGTTGCAGCCTGCCTGGGCTCACCTGCTTCACACACAATAATGAGCACTGGCAGACACCACCATACTGGAACTGTAAGCAGAGTTTGTTTCTACGGGATACATCACCAGCAGCTCAATGGAGAAGCAATTCAAAGGATGCCTTTACTGCCTTGCATCTATACAATGATAGTGCTGTCCTATAACTAGTCTCAGGATTTGACTGTCCTTCTGTGCTTAAATATCTGCAATGCTTTAGAACTACACAACAATATATTAATCAGAGCCAGAGCCTTAGTCAGGCTACTGTGACACAGGGGCATAGACACCTCAAACTGAGCACACAATGTGGCCAATACAGTATGTGATTAAAGAAATGGTTCCTTCTATGTACCTGTGAGTGGAGTTGTGTTTAAACAGCACCAGCCTGTTGTTGCCCAGATGCAGGCCACCTTCTAAGAACATAGAACAGTAGAGCACAGGAACAGGCCCTTTGGCACACGATGTTGTGCCAAACTAATTAAACTAGTAATTAAAAACCTGTTAAACTAGTCCCTTCTGCCTACACAAGTCTACATCCCTTTTCTGCATATTCATGTGCCTCTCTAAGAGACTCTTAAACGTCTTTGTCGTATTTACCATCACTACCACTTCTCATTCTGTACCCGCCAGTAAATATTTACCTAAAATGGAAACTTTTCTTTTGCCTTTTATATCCAAATGTTTTCTCCCCTGCATTAATTATCACAAAATTATAAGCATGTCACAAAAGTTATGTTCATGGATTCATTAAAACAAATGCAGAGATTACTAGATCTAGTTTTTAAAGCCACTTTAGCACTAGCTTTAAATAATGAAATAAAAACATTAACATTTTAGATGGTGGTGGGTACTTGGATAAGCATAAATCAACATCTTTGTTTTTGTAGATTCAGATGTTAATTAATCTCACTGAATTACAAGGTAATTGCTTGACACAACTTTCCTTGGTTCTACGGGGGGGGGGGGGGGGGGCATTAAAATTTACAGCAAAAAAAATAGCCAAACAGTTCATCATGTCCGTGCAGAACTTCGCTGCAACAATCCAAAACTAGTCCAATTACTTCAGAGCCTTCCCTTTGCCAAAATATCGTTGGCTTCTGATATTTCTCTAATCTTCCCTTAAAGCTGCCAAGGTCTCTGGCTCAGCAAGTCCCATCAAACAAACATTTATCAATGCAGAGATTCTAACAAAATGAAAATCCTCCTGTGCAGACTTTGGGACTTAACATCTGACACTGAACTAATACTGTAGAAGATATTAAGCCAGATGACCAAAGGTCAGTCAAAGTGTTAGGAGTTCTGAGTTTTCCTGCTTAAAAAGAGAAAGGGAGAGAGATGAAGACATTTGTAGAATGGGATGTTGGAGTTTAGGGCTTTGTCAGCTAAAGGCATGGCCTTCAGTGGTGAAGGAATTAACATCAACTATGCTCACAGAAGCCAGAATTGGAGGAGAGCTGGTACTTGAGGGTTGCAGAGCTGAAGGAGACTACAGAGAAAGGGAAAGGCCAAGGGTGTTGAAAGCAAAGATGGTAATTTTAAAGTTGTAACTTTGCCTAACTGACTGAAGCTTTGGCAATTATCTACCACCTTTGTCCTCCTCTGCTGCAAGCTCCTTCCATAACCTGATTTCTTCCAGTTCCCTGCCATTATAGAGGTAGCAGAGGAGACAACTGATATGATTCTCTCTGTGGTGGAGCTTGTATCTCTAGTGTTCTGGGGAATTTCTAATGGGTTGATGGGGAAATGGGTGGGGAGGGGAGTGTAGCCAGACCCACCACCTGATCCAAAACAGTAGTTCTACTGCTCCCAGGACTGACTGCTGACAATTTCAACCATTGTTGGTTTTATATAGCCCTGGAGCATTCTACTTCAAAAGTTACCCTGCAATTATCTATTGTGGCCCATATGCAACTTGCATCTCCAGTTAAGTTCAATGTGATTCAGATAACATATTATTCTGTGCAAGGAAAATGTCACAATCATACATTTCAGTGGTCAAAGGTGCACTTTAGAAAAGGAAGTCTAGATATTTCTCTGTGCCAGGATTTCTAAGACTGTCAGGGCAGGAACACCAGAAATACATACCTTGTATGCACTGGGTACATACGGACATGAACTCTCCTCTGAAATTCATTTCTATTTATTTCAATGGATCTGAATTTCAGAAGCAGGGTTCAACATGTGCACAGAAGAAAGGACACATTTCTACTACATACCTTTGTAAATGAGCAAAAATTGGTTTTGCAAACTTCTTCATGAAGACCAGGTCCTTTTAGTTCAGCCTTTTACTGGTTGGACTATTGAGTCAGATGTACTCAGTTAGTCAATTTGATCAATCCATTATATGGTGATTCAAATAAAACAGGACCAAAATAAGAAGTACGCTTGTTAATAAAATTACACATCCATGTTTGATTTTCATTCTGATTGCAAAATCCTTTGTCTTTACACAGCAGGAAATTTCTCTTTTTGAACTTGCTGGAAATAATATATAACTCTGTAGGGAGCAAAAAGCAAGTGGTAATGGATCAAACACCCATTATGTGCTTCACCTTCAAAGGAAAGCAAAAGGATGTGGGGGGTATAAGAGGTGATAAATCCCCTACCTTCTACTTTGTGCACCCATCAGTTGGATTGCATTCAGAAATATTGTGTTCTTGTTAAGACATTAACCTGATAAAAGCTTTTCCTTCTCATTACAGTAGGCTCCTTCTGCGCATGTACAAGCTCTAACAATAACACGTATTGGTGTTTGCGAACCATCAATGAGACTCACAACATCCTCTTCTGTGAATTTGCCACTGGCTTCCTTGAGTATTTTGACATGAACAGTGATCCATATCAAGTAAGGGGATTTTTATTTTGTTATCAGCAATCAAAAATTACATTGACCACAAGAAGGTAATGCAGTTGATGGAAGCTATTGATTGTGTTTATCTACTGATAAAACCTAGAGTTCTGATTGTTCCATTGCATTAAGAGAAGACATGAAGGATGGCGAGATTTGCAGCCACCATATATCCTGGCAATAAACCTGCCCTAAATTATATTTAATATGCCTGAAGACTTGGATGCTGTCTAAGCATAGCTCAAAGCATCTTGTGGTCAGTGGAAAGGGATATCAAAGGGGTGATTAAGGGCAGGAAATACTGTCATCCTCAAGAATTCAGGCCTGTAGTAAGTTGGGTGGACTTGGGAAGAAAATAGATGAAGGAGTAGTAGGTATTGAACTTGCTGCTGCTTAAAGGGGTAAATGCAACACTGGGAGTGAAGAGGATCGAGCAGGCACTAGAGAAAGAGCAGAGCAGTACATCCTTAAGCATGAATTGTATTCATGTGTGTGCTTGTTTAAATTGTGATTCTACTGACAGATTGGTCATGTGATATGCAAACTTTGTAGCAATGCAACATAATCACATTCAGTCTGGAGCATTCAGTGTCCACCCACAGCTTAAAGTGTGTACATGTTGAATGTAGAAGTATTCTGCCTAGCTAATGAACCATTACTTCTTTGTATGTGTGTCTCAGTGCATTCATGAGGGTATTTCAAATTGACACAGAGGATGGTGGTCTATTTGGGATTGTTGAAGAACATTGACAACTCTCACTTGGCAACTGACAACGTTGACAACACTGTAGTGCCAAAACTTTTTGTTGCAGTGTTTTCATGAAAACACTTGCATGGAACCTCCTTTGTCCAAGGCCTTTGCATGTACCATGTACATAGGAACCCATACAGTGAATGCCCTGTTTAGCCATGTCACTGTTGGATGGAAGGACAACCTGGCTGCTCTGAATTGTTGTGTGAGCAGGGGTGCTTCAGAGAGCAATAACACTTACAACTTTGAGAGAAAAGAATTTGTTCAAAGTTCACATTAAAGGCAGTGGAATAGTCAGTAATTAATAAATTTAAATGCAGAAAACTGACTTCTTAGAACCATATTTACCTTTGTAAATGAGCAAAAATTGGAAACCCACGCAAACACAGGGAGAACATACAAACTCCTTACAGACAGTGGTGGGAATTTCACAGAGCAATGCATTCTTAAAATCGTGGAACAGGTCCTTCCCTGCTCCAATGGTCATCCAAGTATCTGTCCAACTTGGACATTGAAATGTTATCGCTAAAGGTTTTAGGAATAAAGATCCTCTCATTTAAGCTCCTTGGTTCTGGCATAGTATTCATGACAATATTATTGTAAAGTGCATCGTTCATAGACTCTTCGGTGAAATGGGAAGGCTGATTTCTGTTTTGGTTTTGTGGTTTCAGCTGACAAATACAGTACACATGGTTGAACGGGAAACACTTAATCAGTTGCACATACAGTTAATGGAACTAAGAAGTTGCCAAGGACACAAGCAATGCACTCCACGGACTAAGGGTGCAGAAACAGGTAATCCTTGTAACTTTCTGATGACAAAGGATGTACTGATTGTTCTAAGCTCTCTTCACAGGAAGTCTTCACCTAACAGTGAGAGAATTATAAAACTAAATGAATTTCTGTTGTTGTCCACATATGTCAATTTTCCTGAATGGTATTCTCTGTGTCGGTGAAATTTAATTCACCCCCATTATTCCTCACTTTTCAGGTGAAATCCTCACGGAAATCTGTAGTATTTGAAATAGATCAAAACACTGCACCACTCTTTATTTAAAATCCCCATTAAGTTCACTTTCTAATAAAGCAGATCCTATCTTGAGAGTCCAGTGTAGAGCACAATGCCATATGGGTATTAACAGAACAGAACATGACACCAAGATAATTCAGTTTTTAAGCCTGCTGGTTCACTTTATGTTTTTCCTGTCAGTCATAACAACCTACATTCTCTGCTTTCATTTTCAAAAAATACTTAATTTCTGGTGTACATCACTGTACATTTATATCAATGGTTATTAACAATGGGGCCAGTATAATTATAGACACAACAGGAAAACGATCATCCATATGTCACTTTTTAACATCCATAACAAGTAAAGCACGGACTACGTTCACATTTTTGACTAGGGATAACTTATTGACAACCTTTGGTTTTAGTCCCTAAGCTGCCTGCAGATCCAGACGTATCAGTTTGTATGCTCTGTTATCGCTGAGCCCTGTAATTACATTGATTTTAACACACTAATGGTCAACATATTTCCAGCAGCTAACTTAATGAAGGATTAATTAATTTATTTACCACTGCCTCATTTTGACAAGAACGTATCATATCTTAAAAGAAGGAAAGGTTATCTTGAAATTGCAGTCAAGGAAGGTCTGTTATGGATTCACATTCAGCATAACTTCAGGGGCTAAATTTTTGTCAGCTGGACTCAGTTAATGGCACCCTTGCTCATGCCAGCTGGTTGAGCCTCACTCCAGGCAGTTCAACTGGGTATCCTGTGCACTACTGAGGAAGTGCCAACCTTTGCACAAGACAATAATCAGATTCCACCTGCAGCCGGGGGACCAGGTGAGCATGAACAAGGTAAAAAATTCTAAAGGTGTTCAGCCCAACAGTCCTGGTCATTTGCCCTTTGACTGATCATGAAATATTTTGAGCATTCAATTGCTACCATTGGTTTGTCAACCTAACAAGAATTGCAGTAGTTTGGGAAAGAAGGAACTCATTGCCAAAATTGTAATGACTTCCTTCCTTTGTTTTAACATTATCTTTTAGGGCTTTTTTCCAGCCAATCAAAGCTTGATATGAACATGGCTTTGAAACATCCATTCATCAAACAAATGACCTGATTGATTGAGACCAACTAACACCAGCTCAGGAGCCCTACAAACTCATCTCTCATGAGTTTTTTTCTCTCTCTTTTTTTCCCACCCCATTTCTTTTTCCCTTTTCCTTGGAGCAGACTCGATGGGCCGAATGGCCTGCTTCTGCTCCCTTATCTTGTGATCTTGTGATCTTGTGACCAGTCCAGAGCCAGATTTAAATTAAGGATTTCCTGAGGAGCAAACTTGACAAAAGTGTAAATTAAAATTTATATGTTCCCCAAAATCCTGAATTCTGACCTTGAGAAGAAGAAACATTGTTATGAGTGCACATCTAATTTGCATATCCACATTAATAGATTTTATTCTAATGCATGATAACGTATACATTTTTGTGTACGTTATCATGCAGAAGAAAGAAAATAAATTGTAATGCAGAAAGCTGACTTTTCATAACTATAGTTGTGTGTAAGATAGTGCATAGTATGAAGCATGAAGTATGTAATTTATTTAGATTGATGGTCTTTCTTGGAGGTGTTATGTGAATAATGATTCTCTTATGGACAGCACAGTGACGCAGCTAGTAGAGTCACTGCCTCACCACGTCAGTGAACGAGTTCATTCCCGACCTCCTGTGCTGTCTGTGTGGAGCTTCCACGTTCTCCCTTTGACTGCATGGAGGTTCCTTCCAGGTGCTCCAGTTTCCTCCCACATTTCAAGCACATGTGGATAGGTAGGTTAATTGGCCACTGTAAATTGCCCCTAGAGTGTAGGTGAGTGGTAGAATCTTGGGGGGGGGGGGGTGGGAGTGGTGGGGTTGGTGAGTGGATGAGAATGTGGGGAGAATAAAATGGGATTAATGTCGGACTAGTGTAAGTGGGTAGTTGATGGTCAGGATGGACTCAATGGGCCGAAGGGCCTGTTTCCAGGCTGACCATTCATATACTCTTTTGGAAACGATATAAAAGTCTATGAAAGTGAAACAGTGAAATATAAATTTAATGCAATTGTATAAACAGTTATTGTTAGCATCAAGCTTGTCCTATTGTTGAAATTAGGTTAAAATAAGGTACACAGTGTCATAGGAATAAATTTGACATTTGACTGTGCAAGATGGGTAATAGAGAACTGCTAGCTCATTTTCCCAATTTTTATTTTTATTGAAGCCACTGGGAATATCAGACAGGAGAGAACGACATGAGCTGCCAATTTGCTATCACCCATTTTACACTTCCACTGAAGTCAAAATCTACCCATGTAGTCTTATACATGTTTTCACTGCTGATAAAGTGTATACAGTGGCTTACCTTCCTAACTGATCTGGTTTGCAATGAAGCAAGACTGAAGTTTGCTCTCCCTTTTAGTTTGGATTTCTAAGTCAGGTTCTCTTGATTATTTCTCATATCAAAGGTTACTTTTTTCTTTCTATTTTAACCAAATTACATTTTTCCTCAGGTAATGCATGGACAGTTACATTGTGAATAATTTTACTGTTCTAAAAACATTAACATAAATTACTCTTGTATTTTCCTAATCAGGAAATAAAGATGGAGGAAGCTTTGATCAGCACAGGTATCCTTACTTTTTATTCTCTTGAACAACTTTCTTTCCAACCAATTGCATGAGCTGGCCCTTTGAAGCTTCTTTTACTTTTATTGTATGTTCCATTCGGCATTCTTTGATGCATGATAACTCATTCTTTAACAAATAACAACTAAATCTTATTTCAGACCATCTGTTTTATTCAACTCTGCTCTTTGGGAACCACAGGAGTCCTAATAATTTATTTTTGTTATGATCCCAGCTCAGTTGTTGCTCCTTGAAGATGAAAGCGATTTCAAAGTGAAGAGAAATTGTCTGATTCCTATTGTTCCCTCAATACCTGTTGCACACATACATATAACTTTATACACACGCACACACATTTTACACTTGCACACTAACATGGTCACTTGATTACTAGAAAACTGAACGGTGTTTAGGTAGACCACAAATTGGGCCAAACCACCTAAAAGAAAATTGACAAACTTTAAGTACAAATTATGTTCAACACAAATCCAACTCCATGGTCTTTCACACTAATTTAAAAATCATTCAGTTTGAAACCACACAATTGTCCCTGCTCTCAGATGGAACATTATTTGGATAATATCATACTGTATCTGCTTGAGGACCTTAATGGCGATTCCTAACATTTGACTGCTTTTAGAGGCACACTTTATATGTCATTAAATAACAAAAGATAATTTACTTAGATGCTGAGCCCTGTACACCAATGAAACTATTAAATGCTTCTGGATAATTTTTAAAGCCATTTTTGGTTAGTTAAAATCAGTTTACTCAAAATTGGTGGACAAGACACTTACTAAAATGCTTATTTTTTGTGCTAACCCCTTTTTGCAGTATTAATTAATCCCTATAAGGTTATGAGTTGTAAATATATCAGAGATATACTTAAATTCAAAGAAAAGCAAAATCATCACAACAGAGGATGCTGGAAACATCCATGGAAGGAGAAATAGAGTCAAAACAGATCTTAACGAAGGGTCCAACCTGAAATATTAACTCTGTTTCTCTTTCCACACATGCTGCCTGATCTGCTGAGTGTTTCCAGCATTTTCTTTTTTTATTTCAGATTTCCAGCATCCAGTTTGTTAGAATTTCAAAGTAAAATCATAATTATGTTTCAAAACCATCTCCCAATTGCTTAGGTTCATTGATGATTTTACATTTATGATAATACAAATGTTTGGTTGGGATCTTGAACCATAAACCCACACCATAGAACAATCACAACTAGACTAGGTTATTAATTTATCCACAGGAGAAATCCTACCCAATGTTTTTAGAGCATTCTTTCACCAAGCTATTGAAACTATTTCAAATCCAGTAACTCCTCAAATGTAAATTCATAATTTCATTTTAATCGTCTGTAAAACATCCTTTGTATCAATTAACTAAGGATTTAGATTCTGCTTAATCACAATTTTGTGTCCACTATCCTTCGCCAAGGATAATAATATTCAGACAAAGTTAAGTGTTTTAATTTTTTTCTCTTATTTGGACTGTGATTCAGTAAATAATTTTACTTTAAAAGTATTTACTGTCATCTGTGACAGATATCTTCCATAATTTTGTTCAAATTTACCAATGTCCAAGACAGACTTTGAGCCTGAATTAAACTTCCAGTACCTTTGTAAGTTATTTTACAAACTTTTCATTACATTACAGCTGGTAAGCTTCACATTCACTTCCCATCTTGCAGATAGCTTCTAAAATCTAATATGAATTTACTAAATTGCTTTAACCAGTAAAAGCACAAACTTCCACTCATGCCATAGAATTAACAAAATCAATTTGTATCTGCAGTACTGACACAATACTTGATAAGTGCTGCTCAGGGAAGTGCTGAGTGAACGGAGGAAGCTTCCCCGCTGATTGCTTGAGCACTTGTCAAATGTTCCACTGGGATTCCTCTTACAGTTTCCAGAGTCTTTGAGAAGTTTCATTTATCTGTTCTCTTAGCTCCAGCATAGTTCTCGTAGCATAGAGGAATCCTAAAGGGGGAGAAAAAGAATAGATAACTAGAAAATCTCACAAGGTATTCATTACACTCAATGACACCTCAAGGAAGTGAGTGCAAATAGGTGGAAAGAAAAAGCATTTAATAAACTAATGAAGTTATCCTATCATAAATTGCAAATAATTACATGGCGATAGTATATTTGAGATAATCTAACAGATATAAATATATTTATATAAAGACTCAAAAAATTAATAATGTACCAAGATAACCTTAACTTTAGAATCTAACTGTTTGATCTTTGCCTCTTTTTGTTCCTGCTACCTGGTTGCCAGGCTACAGCAGCATCGAAAGTGGCCAAAGTTGAGGAGGCCGAGCTTCAAGTCCTTGTGAGTGACTAAAAGCTATTCTTTAGTAACCAGTAGGGAAGAAATCACTGTTAAGGTGGCGGTAGCAACTTAACTCTTAAGTTTTCAATTCACGTGCATCCCCAAATCAATATTGTGGCTGTCACACTTCGAACTCCACCTTTTCCTTAAAATGTACCAGCTGCAAAATATTTATTATTTCCCTATAATTGGCAAAGAAGTGCTCAGAAGTGACAGGAGCTGGGATTTGACAGCTGGGATTGCAAGGAATTGATTACTTATGGTGTTATGCTGTATGAACAATGACATCTTTGTTAATGCGCACAACATGAGTGCGCTTTCAGAGTGCTTTCAAATAGACATTGCTGTGGCAACGAATAAAAGATTTTTCAGTGCTGTGTCTCTTTCCACTGTTTTATAATTCTCAAAGAAAAGGGGTCTCTTTTTGCTTCATATTAAATGCCATATTTCTTTAAATTCCTTGTACTCTGAAGACAGTACTAGCTCTTCCTGTTACTGAACCTCTGTTTGGTGTCTTATGCTGTCAGGTTGGTTGCAGGCTTGAGTTGTGGGGAGAGTGATGGATGGGAGCGTGGGATGAGCAGAGTGTGGTTCTTAATGGAGCAGCTATAGAGGTGAACGTGCTAGTTCAGTCCTGGACTTCCTCACATCTTCCCCCAGAGCAATTCAATAACTGGAGGCAAAAGCCTCTTCCCAGACTAAATACTGTTCTCCAACATCCCCCAGCTGCCAATGAAAAAGTAACAATGGCAGTTGGAGTTGATACATCATGCAGAGAGATCCCAAAGATATGGACAAAACAAAAGTGATTAAATAAATATTAGGAACCCTTGATCCAGTGAAAATGATGTATTGTGTCGAGGCTGGCATGTACAGCCAATTTATATCTCAAAGCAGGTACCCAGTCCATTGACAGAATATTCTGTAGTTCGTTTGGAGCGGTATGGTCAGCAATCACCCAGGTTAGAAAACACTGGTGTCTTTGTGGTCCCTGTTGTCCTATAGAGGTCCTGCCATATGACAGTTATCCAAGCTGCCAGCCAAGGCCCTGCCTGAGCCAGTGATACTGAGCAGAGTGGGTTGGTGTATGACCTGCCTTTACAAGGCCCTGTGAGATTTCCTGTACAAGGTCATATCCAGGTCCCAAAATCTTTTAGATCTCTTTAACTTCAGTCCAACTGACAATATGGCAAGGACACAGGAGAAGTGCCTTGGGTTGTGAGCTCTTTGTTTTCTTTCCTTCCAAGGAAAGATAATTTTGGGAATAAATGCATCAGTGTTGAACAGATTACAACTAAAATAAATTTGCAGTCCTTCACACCCATCACTTCCATTCTCTCCTGTTGCAATGTTCAAGTTATTAAAGATCAATGGTCATGTACACACACATATGTGTATGACATTTCATCACTGTCCTGATCTTACACTGCCTTATATTCCACCTGAAGAGTATGAACAGTCAAGATGTTACAGTTGTTCCCTCTGCTGTTGTAGCAGAGACATGAACCCATTAGTTTTGAAAAGGCATCCCACAGAATAATTTCATGTGTTAATATATATCTTTGGATCATCTGTTTACAGAGTCTCCCCATTCCTCTCACAGATCCTCATCCCTGACCTTAAGGAACCTGGTAGCTCTCTGGTCTGAGTCACATGTTCAAGTTTCACTCCAGGGTCTTGAGCAAATAATCCAGGCAGACTCACCCATCCTGTCTTTTGAACGAGACACAATCTGTTCTTCCAAGCAAATGTAAAATATTTCAAGAAACCATCTGAAAAAAAAGCTGAGTCGTCCTTCTGTTCATGCCTTAAACGTACTGAAACAGATGATCCGGTTATTTATTTCATTTAGTGCTTATGGGTGCGTGTGCTTGTTCTGCACAAATTGCCTGTCATATTCCTTGTGTTGTGAGCTTTGTAATGTCCTGGAGGACCATGCAAAGTGAAAGGAACTATAAAAACACAAGGCATTTCATATTTTTATATCAGAAAATTACAGGTGCACAGTCCCCAATTCTTCGCCCAGGGAAAGCTCACTTGATGGTTTTTTTGATTTGAATGATAACAGGCATTCAGTCCACATTTTACTGAGGTCTCTGTGCCAGCCTCACCAGCAATCTATGGTTTCAAAAAACATTGCTCTATTTTAGCAGCAGAATACTAAACGGACCGAAGTGAAAAGAATCAACAAACCTGCCCCTATACTTCCAGGCACTTCCAATATCATTAGCTGTCCTTCCAGTTTAGGTTCTTTTGCCTGAAAGCAGTCAGTGGAAAGCTGGCATTGATCGTAGATGGATGGAAATTGTACAGTGTACATCCACCAGATGGACTAAAGTGATCATTTCTGGGCTTGTGTATTTGTCTGGTGACAATGCTGGAGCATAAATCAGTTCATGCCAATAAATTGCAGCCTATAATGCCAATGGATTTACATCACTCTCATCCATTGCCCATTTCACTAATGAAACTTTTCTTTAGCATGTAGGTTCATCGTTTCGCTGCTACTGCATTGTTTATCTGTTTGTCCTGCACATTTAACCATTAGTCATCTTTCATTGCTTTATTTCCCTAAGGAGAATCCCTTCCATCCAGCTGGAAGACCATTGGCCGTCTTGCCTTCTTGTTGATTTTCTTTGGATTTGCTTTTGATTTTTTTTAGCTTTGACCATCTTCCTAACTCTCACAGGCTGTGCAGTTCACCTAACAGACTGCCATACACTACATTTCTACACTTCCCCTGCCCCAATAACATGGTTTTCTTAGTTTGCCATTGTGACATTTTATATTTATAACAGGTATTTTAAGTGCTGTAAAATACAGGTTTAAGAAACTTCATGGGGACAATTTTGAATTTTTGGCAAGGGTGGGAATACGATTCAGGGGCAACCCAGAGACTGTGGGTTTAAGACACCAAACTCATTTAATCCTAGCAGGTAGCTGCAGAACATCACCAGACATCCTTTGATAGCTTAAGACCTCAAAATTGAATCAAGGCAGCCCTCAGAAAAGTCAGTTACCTTGGGGTAATAGGGGAGGGGGTAGGCAGGGATCAAAAGGCAGCACCACCCTAGCTTGTGTTAATGAGCCCTGGAACAGCAGTTCTATTTTGCTGCCTGCAAAAGTAATTTGATCCTTACCTTCACTAAGCCTCTTCAGTGGTCCTATTGTAACTGGGGCTTTGGACACCCCTCTTGAAATGGAGCTGCACACCACATTCAACCATGTTACAAGAACATTACTGTTGTACCAGCACCAAGCCAAAGCAATTAATGTTGTTCCCAATTAGAATAAAATGTGAGGGAAAGGTTCCACTGTGGAATCTTTGGCAATGATGGAAGTTTTTTTTAGTAAAATAACTGGGCATTGAACTGGCATTGTAGATCGCCAGCAGCATCTTATCAAATTCATTTTCTCATTTCCATTGAAATCAGTGAGTGGGATTTTTTTCTCATTCGTTACAGGATGAAAGGTAGGAATCAATTAAGGCTCAGTATGTTTTCTACAGAGTTCATAATTTTGGTGCTGAAACATAACTATGTTTGATGCTGCAAAACAGCTACCTGATGTTCTTCTTGACCTTTCTCTCTTTTCATGGCTTAAGAAGAGGTCTGTTCTGGCTGTGGTTTGCCTCATTCTGTCTCTATTTCCCTAAGTGTACAGTTTGCCTCATGAACCAAGTTGATATCCATGAACTTGGTCAAGCTTACCAAGATGCCTTCTGATTTCAATTTTGTTTAACAGGTCTGGGTTCTTGACATTGTTGTTAACCAACTTCTGATCTTTTAGCGAGTAATCTAACATGTTTAATCCCATGCTTTTAGTTTTCCTTAATACCTGGTAATAAATTCATGTTGAAAATAATTTATATGGAAATGAAGATTGAGGGGTTTCTATAATAAGTTACTGATGTATAATTTAAGCTCCACTAGTGGCAAGTAGAAAATTTAGTGCATTCTTTCCCCCAGTGCAGGACAATCAGTCCTTGTGTTATCCCTGGCAGAGACTGTTCCATACTCTCCCAGCCAGCCTGCTGCATTCTATCCCAATAAACCTGAGATAATCCCAATCTCTTCTGCCTGTGACCTAAACCACGCCAAGCCCTTTTGGGCCATCATCCACACTCTCTGACCTGCTCTGGCTCCCAATTACCCAACACCACAATTTTTAAAATTCTCATCTTTCCTTTCACATCCCTACAAAGTCTTACCTCTCACTTTTCTCCTTTAAGACATTCCTACTTCTCTTAAAACCTGCCTCGGTATTACAGTATGTGGCAGGATGTCAAATCCTGTGAAAAATGTGGGATGTTTTATTGCATTATACGTATTATATATATACAAGTTCTTGTGGCTGATGAAACTTTTCTGGAGCTGTTGTTAATTCTAAGAGGAATGCTGCCACTTTCAGATTGACCACAATTATTGGAAAGGACAATAAGGGAAAGAGTCCTGGTACATCATTAGATTGTATTCCTTTATGTCAAAGGTTTGAGAGAGTAGACAAAGCAAAATGCAGTAGATGCTGACAATATTCAGAGTCTGTGAAGAGAGAAACACAGTTAAGGTTGCAGGTCTGTGACCTTTCATTGGAATAAAAGACATCAGCAATTATCAGCTTATAAAGCAGTGTGGAGCTGAGAAAATGGTGGGGTGTTGGATGTGAGGTGGTTTAGAAAATGCTGAGGAAGACGATGTGAGTGTGAAGTGATCTGTGCTTGGGCAGGGTGCAGGAGTGATTGACAAAAGGGCTGACAAAATGGTACAAGGCAAAGGAGGTGCAAACAAGACAATCATGGAGTAAAATCCCTGAAAATTTAGAGTGTGCTGTTTGAATTAATTTCAACTATCTCATATGCAGCATTATGTGAAGTATGACAGTCCTTAAAAGAAAAGCAACACTTTGTCACCAGGTTACTTTTGTGTTCCAGACTTCTGTTGGCTAAATAGATGAGCTTTTTTTGTATCGACTATCATTATAGATTTTGCAGATGGCGTTTGAGAAATGTCCATCTCGTTTTGGATACAAATAACAGATACTTTGCAGAATGTCAAATATAAATGCATTTGAGGCAGCTTATTTACCCTCCCTACCAATCAAACCCAAGCATAGAATCAAAATGAAACTCTGTAAGCCTGTGTAGAGCAGAAGCACATTCATTGAAGTAAGATGTAAAATGGGTTGTTGTTACACTATTCTGTTAGAGGCTGTTACACAGGAGTCAGAATTATCCCCAGAGATTTTTATTACTCCTTGTGCATCTGATTCTGATTCTGATTCTGAACTTTGTACTGTTTTCTCTCTTGACCTTGTTGCTTTGGTCACTAAGGTTCGACCAGTTGTACAAGTATTGCCAGTCACACAGAACAACTAAAAGCATTATTTGGTTAGTTCTAGAACATAACACTTTTCATGCATTTACAGAAACTCAGTTTATCCCTTTAGAAAATGCAAATTTGCATTCATCTATAACCAGCTATTTCTCAAGCTATTCTCAAAATAAGAGAATCAGTGTGGACATCATGTTGTGATGCATAACGTTCTTGTAGGGATGCAACTGCCTAGAAATTCATCCCTAATAAGCAGTACCTACTGCACTAAATAATATAAAAAGTAGGACCTACTAATGTTTATTTGTTCACTTTTTGCAACTTGGGCATCGCAGCCAAGCCGTCCCTACTTGCTCTTAAGAAGGTAATGGTGAGTCTCCTTTATGAATCATTGCAACTCTTCTGATGAAGGCCTTCCTGCAGTGCTGTTAGGGGAGGGGTGGTGGAGTGGGGTTCCAGGCAAGTTACAAAGAAGGAATGACAATGTATTTCCAAGTCAAGAGAGTGTGCAGCTTGTGGAGGAGGTGGCGTTCCCATGAACCTGAAGCCACTGTCCTTCTTGGATAGACGCTGTGGATTTGGGAGATGTTGCTGGAGTAGCCTATGGGGATAACTACAATGCATCTTATAGTTAGTTTGTACTGCAGCCACTTTGAACCAGTGGTGGAAAGAATAAATGTTTAGGGTGGTGGATATGTTACTAATTAACCAAGCTACTTTGTCCTGGTAGGTGATGAGCTTCTTGAGTGTTATAGGAGTGCACTCATCCAAACAAATGGGGAATATTCTATCACACTCCTGACTTGGACATTGTAGGCAGTGGAAAGGTGTGGTGTGTCAGGAAGTGAGTCATCTGTCACTGGGTGTTCAGCCTCTGACCTGATCTTGTAGCCATGGTATTTATGTGGCTGGTCAAGTTGAGTTGCTGGGCAGTGATTACTCCCAGGATGTTGATGATGAGGAACTAATGATTGTAATCCCAATGAATGTCAAAGGTTAGTGGTTAGATACTCTCTCTTGTTGGATGTAGTAATCACCTGGCACCTTTGTTACATGAAAGAAACTATGCCTACATGATGTCTAGGTCCTGCTTCATTCAGGCATTACCTGCTTAAATTGCTGAGGAGTTGCAAATGAAATTGAACATGGTGCAATTGTTAGTGAGCTTCCCACATCTGACCTTATGATAGAAGGAAGGTCATTGATGGAGTAACTGAAGATAGTTGGGCTAAGGACACTTCCCTGAAGAACTCCTGCAGTGATATCCTGGGACTGGGATGATTGACCTTCAACAATCATAACCATATTCTTCTGTGCAGGTATGATTCCCTTTAATCCCCATTGACATCAGTTTAACCAGAATTCCTTGATGTCAACACTTGGTGAAGTGTTGCCTCGATGTCAAGGGCAGGTTCACATTTGGTTCACATTTGGACCAGGCTGTGATGAAGTCAGAAACAGAGTGGTCCTGGCAAAGTGCAGATTGGATATCAGGGAGTGGGTTATTGGTGATTGTCTAGTGATAGCACTAGAGACAACACCAACATCATTTAGCTGATCATTGAGAATTGACAGTAATTAGTCAGATTGGATTTGTCTTGTTTTTGGTAAACAGGACATACTTGGCTAATTTTCCGCATTGTTGGGTAGAGGCCAGTGTTATAACTGTCTGGAATAGCACAGTTAGCTCTGGATTGCAGCTGGGATGTTGTCTGATCCAAAAGTCTTTGCTGTGTCCAGTACTCTCAGTCATTTCTCAATGAAGATCATAATTTCTTGAACTCACATGGAGTGATCAAGTTGGCTGGAGAATGGGTTCTGTGATGGCAGGGATCTCAGGAGGAAGCTGAGATGGGTCGTCCACTCACCACTTGACTGAACATGACTGCTGTTGCTTCATCCTTGTCTTTAGCACTCATATTCTGGCCCCCATTTCATTGAAGATGGGGATATTCTCCACCCATTAACTTTTAATTGTGCTCTACCATTCACCAGTAAAAGGTGACAGGACTGCAGAGCTTGATGATCCATTGGTTGTGAAATCGCATAGCTCTCTCCAATGCATGTTGTTTCTGCTGCTTAGCAAGTATGTATTTCAATTTCTCCCGTTGTCCCCACATTTTTAGGAAAGCCTGGAACCAAATTTCCAGGAGAAGTGTAGCATACAAAGGTGCCAAAACATAGTATATTTAATGCTACCGGTCAGGAATGGACATGCTATTACCTGTACTTTAATCAATTTCATTGGCACATTGATATGATCTTAAGATAAGATGTTGTTTACAATCTGGCAATGGATGCTAAATGTCAGTTCTGAGATACTGGATATGCTAAATAAAAAAATGGGTCAGACTAGAGATTTTATTTTGTTGAACTAATCTTTCTGTCAAATATGTGCTAAAACAGGGACATGCAAATAAATAAAATAAAGCAAATGTGTTATCGGTGTGTGTGTTTGCACGTGTGTATGAGAGAGAAAGAAAATAAGTATTATCCTAAAATAATATAAGTATCAACCCCTTTGTGTAAGAAGTATCTGATTGCATGGTAATCAAATATTAAGGGCAGTAAAGATAAACTTTCTTGCTAATAATGTGGTTGCTGTCTGCAAAACAAAATGGCTACGTATTTGATATTTACTTTATGAAATCTCTTTTTGATTTGTGCCTTTGTTTTAATAATCATTTCTCTCTCTGAGCATTCTTTCAGTTTTTCATGTTGGGGTGTGTGTTTTAAATCTGTTCCTGCTGTGCAACCTTGCTTTTGTGTGGTGAGGCGTGCTCTCTCTAATTTTGCTTTAAATAACCAGTTGATAGTGGGGCAGATGCATGTTTACACGCAAGCACAGTGCTTCAGCAACTATAGACAAATTACATATGTGAAAATAAATTACTTTGAATCTTTGTTTCTGCCAGCAGAGGACAGCTATGGGATGGATGGGAAGGTTAATCCACTTAAACTGCCAAACTTCACAGAAAATATCAACTGGGGAGGACTTGAAAATTTGTACAGTGTGGATGAAAGCTTGTTTGAACACAGGCATAATTATAGCCTTAGCCTTGGTGACTGGACTAATTACTGGAAGGATGTAGATAGAATGTTTGCACTGCTTAAGACTTTTTCTGGACACATTAAAACTTCTGAGGCCATTGCGCTAAATAAGGGCGGGACTCTTGCTTTGAGCATTGACACCACAGCACTGGACATGGCACCAACTCCACTGCCTATTTTTGGAAATGTGTTCTCTACTGAGCCCGAGGATGAATCTAGTGGCATGACTGTATGGGAGGCAACAGAAGCACAACCTGCTGTACTTGCTGATTCTGAAGGAACAACCATGAGTGCAGCCATTACAAGTGGTGAGAGTCCAAAGGAGGAAGTGATAAACTACAATCATATACCCGATAAGCATTTCTCTAATACTGAATGGTGGCGACATAATCGGACAAAAGAGTTGATCAAAGAATGGGTGGAGCTGGAATATGATGAAGGCGCCAGTGGAAATGGTCTGATGGAGATTGAGACCAGAAACAGCTTCTTTCTTCAGCAGAGTTCCATGTTTCCGTCACCCAGCATCCAGAATGAAGTGGAGGAGAAAGAGGACATCTTTGAAGGGCAAACATATCTTCCTGCTGGTTCTGTGGGTCACCTTTATACTAAAGCCTTCACAGTTCCCCGAGAAACCAGGGTCAGTGGCAAAGAGAAATTGGCAAATGTTCAGCTTCAGGAAGAGCCCCAGAGCAGTGGAGAGGGAACACAAGAAAGCTTCAATACAGAAGGCAGTGCCTTGCCCCCTCCATCCTTTCATCAACTCACAGCCCACTAATTATTTATTTGGAGAACAACTACAATCTTTCATACTAAAAGCTTTATTTTTAACAACTTTCATTGTGAGGTTAAAGCAAAGCACATTCCATTCCGATTGGAGATATATTTCATAACAGGCTGACGATGGTCGGAATTTCACACACACTTTTACTTTATTAACATTATCTGGAATGAGGGAACAAAAAGCTGATGTTCCTCTAATAACTGTAATTTTGCAGTCAACTATATAAATATGTATTTAAATATTCAGTGTTATGTGTCTGGAATAGACATGTCCTTAAGTCCTGTGAAAAATTCTTGAAGCCTCCTATTGGCTGTTCAATATGTAGCTGCTTTAGCCTGTCCATTATCAGTGTCAAGATCCATGACCAGTCCATTCCAAAAAGCTCTCATCATACACTCTTCACATGACAAGTGTTGAGTACAGCAGTGTTTCCTCTCATAAAATATAATGCACTTTCAAAGTTCTTCACAAAACATTTGCAAATGTGGATGTATTAACAGTGCAGAGCATTGGTTCAGTGAGTTTTTCCAGCTGATGATTTCAGCTGTAATGTGTAAAGGAAATCTTACTCTGTGTTCTTCATGCTGTAACTGGCTCTCACTTATCAGTTGTTTCACTTCTAAAATTATTTAGCATTGTCTTATTTTTGTCTTAGTATCTTTTTTACCTTGGCGCATTTTGAAGTTCTTCTTTAATGAAGGAACAAGATAAAGCCAATGTATTGTATTTTGTTTCAATTTATTACTTTTTCCTATTAGTTCCCTCGTGATCTTAAAGGGGTATGATCTTTGTGAAAATTTTGTGCTAATTTGTCTTTTTTAGAGGAACATAGGAGGAGCAGCTGTCACTTTTACCCTGACAGCATTGAGTGCAAGGGTCATAATGATGCACTTTTAATGAGATATACATCACTATGTGACACATGCATTACTAGAAAGTTTTCAAGCAATTTTCATGAATATGGTGCTCCTTTAAGATTGAAAAGTAGGCAAAACTGCTTACAATATACTTGATGTGTAACTGTTTTGATAAATCTGTTTATAGTTTGAAAGGCTCGTTTAGCACGACCCTTAGATTCAGTTGCATGAAGTTTATATAATCTGTGTAGGTTTATACAGTGGTCACAGATGTTTTAATTTTTTTTATTATATGGTGGTAACACCATACATTACAAAGCCAATGTAATCAATGTGCATAGGTTGGAGACGTCAGACTAGTGCAATTCATGCCATGTTCTTCAAAGGATAAAATTTGTAGCAGTGTTTTATTTTTGTCTGTAATATACACTGGCCATACTATTTACTGATAATTACCTGTTGCTTGTTTCTGGATAAACATGCAGTGATTAAACCACAATGCTTAATCTTTCATTGAGAATGTAATTGTTATTAGTGATACAGAATACTTTCACCAGAGTAAAAATTGGAATTAAAAACACCATGAAGTTAATAACAGTGTATGTTTAATTATAGGTGCCCTGTCATAGCTAAGGACTTGGTTGCCATATGCAAGAAGAGTCCAATATTCTATCAATCCCCCAAAGTGTTCTAAAAGATATATGCCGAGAAATTGGATTGGGTAGCACCACCATTTTTCTGCACTATGTGATCCAATTTCAATGGAAAATTAAATCTAATCAACAATTCAGGCCTTTGAGTTACATAAAATCCTAGGATTGTGTTCTGATTCCCTTGTTCCTCTGTTTTAACTAATAATGCAAAAGGTGTGATAGCAAATTGGTTGCCATTGTGCACCCTGTCCAATTTCTTGGTTCCATCAATTTAAATGGAAAACAAGAATAGGAGCAGGAGTAGACTGTATGGCCTCTGAAGCCTGCACCATCAGTCAGGAAGATCATAGGTGAAGTGACCACTTTCTTGCTTGTTCTTCATAACCTTTGACTTCACTAAGGCCCAAAATCCAGCTATGTCAGCCTTGAATATATTCAATGACTCAGTCTCCACAATTATTTGAGACTCTGAAGAAATTCCTCCACAAATCTGTCTAAACGGTGGCCTCACATTCTACAACTATGTTCCTAGCTTTAGATTCCCCCATAAGGGGAAGCATTCTCACAGCATCCACTCTGTCAATCACCCTCAGAAACTAATGTGTTTCAGTGCTATCACCTCTGTTTCTTCTAGGCTCTCATGATGCTCAACCTTTCCTCATAAAACAACCCCTTTCATCTCAGTAATCCTCCTTGTGAGGCTTCCCACACTGCCTCCAATCAAGCATGTGCCACTTGGAGACTAAAACTATGAATACAATCTACCACCCCAGGTGTGGTTTCACTAATGCTCTGTACAGTTGTAGTGAGACTTAGCTACTTTTATACAGCATTGTCTTTGCAATGAAGGCTAACATTCCATTTACATTCCTGATCTATCCACAGGCTAACTTTTTGTGCTTCCTGTGCAAGGACACACAGATCCTTCTGTACAGCAGCATTCTGTAGGTTCTCTCCATTTAAATAATATTCCACTTTTCTGTTCCTCTTACCAAAGTGAATAAGCTCTCATTTTCCCACATTAGTCCCCACCTGCCAAGTGTTTGTCCACTTGCTTACCTATCTATATCCCTCTGCATTCTTTGTGCCTTTATCACAACTTGATTTCTCACCTGTCTTTACATTGACAGCGATATGATGACAATATACTTGGCCCCTTCATCTAATTCCTTCACGTTGATAGTAAATGCTCGAGGCCTCAGCACTGATCTTCATGACTGGTTACAACTTGCCATATTGACTTCCAGTGATAGCGTTACAATTTTCTATACGTCCCTTACCACTATTTAAAATTGGCCAGGGTGCATAATAGTTACCTAATTCAATATTACTTATTTTACCCAGAATTAAAATAACCTGGATAAATTTTGCAGGAAATATTAACAGGAACATTTTTTACTAAATCATAGCACTATCAAATTGAATTTACAAATCCCTTTTCATTTCTAATAAGAATTAGAAAATGAACCATTTAAAAAATGTATTGATATCACTTAAGGCATTCATTCAAATCACTACTGTATTTGCTCCCAAGTATTCATTATTTTCCCTACAATTCCCACAATTACAAATAATTGTGTAAGTGCATTGAAATATGAACTCAAATCAGCTCAGAGCCAATGATTCATTGTATGCAATGAATCATTGCCACAATATTAAGAGTTAACCCATGCAGTTCATTAAGGAGAAAATTTGCAAAAGCTAGTGGTAAAATTCGTAAAACAATGAGGTTTAGAAATTCTTCAACATCTGGAATGGTGCATTAAATATTGTGTGTGGCATTCCATAGGAAGGTTTCTCCAAGAGCCCACTGCTGGGAAATTGGGACAGAGCAAACAAAGCAGGTTGGTCACTGTTTTGTGGCAGGCCTAGAGGGTGGGAGAGGGTCAGCCATCAGTCACTGGCTGGAGAATGAGACCAAGTTTTATGTCAGGAAATTGGGGGTTGATGGTTGTAAGGGAAGTGATGGAGGGGACGCTATTTGGTGGCCCAAGAGGTTAGTTTTAAAACTAAGGTAGAGGTTCCACAGTGCTGGACTCAATGGGCTGGGACCTGCTCAGTCAGGCCTCTTATGATTTACAATGCAGCATGCCTGACATGCATGTTGTTAGAAGTCATTGCTCATTGTACTGACAACCCAATGCTTCAGTGCACCAGGCACACAGAGCTCCTGGAAGGAAAATTGTAGGAATCATGGTAAGCCCCAAGTTTCAGTTAATAAAGGTCCTCTCTCAGAAATTCAATCATAAAAAAGTGCACAGAAGGCCAGTTGGCAATTACAGAAAGAATGGGATATAACCTTGATACAGGATCACCATCTTCTAACTGGTAAATATAAACACCCAAAATGCTTTAGTCTGTCTGTCTTCTACAGATGCTGATGACCAGTGTACATATTTTCCCAGTATTTACTGATTTAATCCGACACAATTTTTCAGTTTTTTTCACGTTTTGCTGTTTCAAGCATCAGTGAATTACTTCTGCAGAAAGATTATGGATCTGGCTTGTTCTGATTTTACAGATGTAAAACAGGCACAATGAGACCTAATTTTCGAGACAGATGCCTCTTGCCCCAAAATTGCCCCTGGAGCCTCAGCAAAAAAAGTAGTAATTGAGATTCTGGTTAAGCAATAAATTAGCAAATAACAGATACAAGAAAAGCCAGCTGTACCCAAAGTGGATAGATGACCTGTCTTTGCTGATGGAAGTAAGGTTGAAAATTGCACAGATATTGGACATGATCTTCCAAACCTCTTTAGATATGGGGCCGGTGCTTGGGGATTGGAGGATTGCAAACATTAAACAAAAATTTTTTAAAAACTTCAGATGGCAAAAATCTGAAATAAAAACAGGAAATACTGGAAACACTCAACAGGTCAGGCAGCATCAGTAGAAAGAAAAACCTGTTTCAGGTTCTTAAGACTCCCTGACCTGATAAGTTAACTGTTTCTCTTTCCACAGATGCAGCCTGACCTGCTGATTGTTTCCAGCATTTTCTGTCTTTATTGAAAATTATTGTTCAAAAATAGTGTACGGATAAACCAGCAACCAGAGTTTGGATAATGTGAAAAGTTTAGGAATGATATTCAGAGACAGAATTAGCAATCAATCAGACAAGTGTGGATTGATTCAGGAAAGCCAGTAACTAACTTGATAAAAGCACTTCTGTTTTGATGAGAATTGATGAGGAATCTGCCAATCCTGGCACCAACCTGACTCCCCTCCACCTCGGCTTCAATCTTTCTTGCAGAACCCCAGCACCCCTTCTACCATTCCTGCCTGCATGATGCCTACAAGATCTGCAAAACAAGGTTCTCAAACTGCCTGCCCCTGCCGTGTGCCACTGCTATGGTCCTGTCTCAAGATAGTATGCTAGTATGAGATTGGTGGGTCAGTCTTGGAGCTTGTGCAATGAAAAACCTAACCAGAGTTCGAATACTAAGTGAAGGTTCAAGTGCAGTTGCATACATTGGGAAACTGGAGAACAGTGCCGGTTGAATGCCCTTTACCTCCCGACAGATGAAGCTGCCTGTCAGTAACAGCCATTCAGATAAATTAGTTCTCACGTTTTGTCATCTTTAATGGTGGAGTACACTTGGATCTTGAGGATAAGTATCATTATTTACATTGTCTCCACAAGATCCTCCAAGATCATTGGCAGGAGAACCAAGCCAATGTCAGTGTCCTTTCCAGGTCCTACATGATAGAAAGTATCAACTTTGCATGGTTAGAGGACTGTGTCATCAGTACTGAACTCCTTAACAATGTAAAACTGACAGCAGCCTCTAATATCTACATGTGCAGAGTCAATGCAGAAATCTGGAAGTACTGTGCCTTGTTCCTCTACATGGTACAGTCTTTGAATTTGAAGTCAACAGACAATAAATGATTTGATGTGAACTTAATATCTTTTTTACACACATATCTCACTATAAATCCCAATGAAAATATTACCCTGTAGTTATACATGAGGTCCTAACAGTGCACAAAGTCACAATCTTTGCTAAATATTCTCTCAAGTCCTGAAATAAAAATTTGCAACTTTGGAATGCAATCCATTAAAATCAGTTAAAAATCAATAATTTCTAAAAATAATTGTTTTAGTTTGTTAATATTTCAGCCTCTACCTTAATCCCATGCATATGCACTGATATTTATTTCATTTTCTAGAAAATTATGTAAAAGTTAAAAGTGATGTAAAAGACATTTTTCTTCCTGCTTTGCTGTGAGAATTGTTCAGTCTGATTGCCTGGTCAGACTATTTGTTGCCATCACTTGCTAAGCATCACTGATCGAAATGGATGGTGTTAAATTCAGTCACATAAAGACACTTCACTAGAGCCCTGTGAGCTCTTTTCCCAAGGCAAAGCTCCTCATTTTGCCAGGCTAATCAATTCTAGTGATGTTAGTTGAAGGTTAAATATTGACCAGGGCACCATGGAAAACTCTACCGCTTTTCTTTGAAATCATTCCATGAGCTCCCAGAAGTTGGAAACTAGAAGAACAGGCCTGTCACATAAATGTAACATCAAAGTACATGGTATGTTAATCATGCATAAAACATGTCATAAAATCCTCCCAAATTTTCAATTGTTTATTTCCATTCGATCCAATTCAACATGGAACAATATTATGCCATCTGCATGAACTTTTATTATTGACGACGTATCAAGCATTTATTGTAAACCGGTTGTTAACAAACATAATGATTACTGATATTCCTAATAAAAGGAAGCAATTAAAGGTTTTACAATACTGTCATTGTTACTACATTTGAAATAAATATAAATGACCAATTATTTAGAAAACTCAAATATTGACTACAGTATATTCCAAAATTAAAAGGACTTAAGATGACGAGTCACTTCTTGTTTCTTTGCTTATCACAAGCACACTGCATATACATCCAGTACAATTGATGAAATAGCTTATAAACACTGTTTTGAAAAGTACAAGTCAACTCCTGTCCCCAGTGAAAGTTCCCACCTACGGAAGGAGGAGACTGCTCCTGCTGGTAGAGGTATCAGATTGGATAAAAATGCCCATTCCAAAAATTATACAAGAATTTAATTTACCTGCATTCAATGCATCTTTTTTTTAAATTCATGTAATAGCTGAGGCTTGAAGTATGTGCTTGAGTAGCTGATTTTAGCCAGCAGTAAAGATACTACAGTGTTTGGGCTGAGGAAGGTGAATAACCCACCAGATTCCAGGTGGTTGTTGCTATTCAGAGATCCCTGGTGGAAGTGTTAAATATGTCAGGATGGGTTGGGCTCAGTCATGAAGCCCCTGCTGGTTGAGCAACCTGCTGTCCCCTGTCAACACTCATTCATCCAAGGAGGTACCTGAGAGGAGTAAGCACTCATCAAATCTCAGCAAGGAGTCATTGCCTTCTGGATAGAAGGATAAGCATAAGGTTATCATCAGAGAAAAACTGGCAAGAACAAATATGTGACCAGAAAAACAATTACGGTAGAATTACTGGCGGAGTTAATCCTATGTATACAATGCAGTCCATGGCCATTGGCCAAGGATTCTTTCTGTAAATTATTATAACTCATCTTTCTTCTCGCATTGTTTCCTATAAATCACAACCACAAATATATCCCAACTGAATGTCAAAGAGCCATGTAAAGAACAGGATAATTTTATTACTAGTCAGCTGAAGGAATAGTTAGTTGCCTTCGGCTGCCCTTTTTCCACAGTCCCAACTGCTCAATCTTTCAGTTCAAACCTGACACCAAAAGTAGGATTGCACCAAATTCAGTGTTTTATCAAAATGTAACCCATCACTCAGTAAATATGAATAAATACATGCCAGTAACCCAATGAAAATTTCAAGTCAGTCATTTACCTCCACACACAGTAAAAATACAACAGCATTAGGATTTGCAATTAAGTGTAGTTATGCCATTGTGTTTTGTTTGTTTTTGAAATACAGTATTTGTACAAATTGAATATAACAAGTAGGATATGATATCTCATGAGAGTAAAATGTAAGATATATGTCCATAAGTATATTGCCCTGAGCATCAGGCTAGACAGATATATACACACACACACACACACACACACACACACACACACTCTTTCTCTCTCTCTCGAACCCAGCTTTGTAGAGACAAGAGCGGAGAGAAAGGAAAATGAAAATAAAAGAATCATAGTAATATGAGATTAGAGTATAAAAGCTGCAGTACTACAGCAACATGGCAGAAAGCTGTCCTCAATCTTTTGACCTAAATGCATTGAGCAGTTTATTCTGAAATTTGGCTCTATTGTTCATTTCAATAGAAGCAAATTCTGAAAACAGCACAATGCACTGTTGCTACTCTATTGCATGTTTGGTACAAACAACTGAGGAAAAATTTCTATGTCAGGACATCTTTGCAATCAGTGTAGAATTTTCAGCTAAATTGTCTGCTACAGGCCACCCTGAATTAGATCTAATTTCTACAGTACCTACCTGTGAGATCTAAACTGCACAGATATGAAAGGTATCTCCAGCTTTTAGAATTCTGCCAATGTAAGAGTACAATTTAAATACCATTCTATAAAGTACGTTAAAGAATTTGAGCAAGTTTGTGAGATAAAGTAGAATCTGTGTAAAGCTGCCTAAGACCTGTCCAGACAACTGTCATGACAGAACACAGGCTTAAAATGAGCATACACCTGAAAGAGTAGTAAGCAGGAAATATTGAGCATCAAAATTCAAGTATTTTGAGTTTTTCCTGCTTCAATTTGTTCTTATAACAAAAAAACATTTGCAATTGTAAAAAAGAACTTTGGAAATAATATCACATGTTCCAATCCAATTGTTTTTTTTCAGCTATTAAGTGCAATATGAGTTCTTATCAAATTCTATTCTGTTTGCCCTGCATTCAAGTTAAAAATCAAGTCACTGTTGATAACTAACAAAACACAGCAAACAAAGTACTTAAATATGTTTACCAATAGGCAGTACTTCAGTGAAGTAGCTGGAAAGCAGAACAAACATGTACCAGTTCTTGCAAATTTTTGGCATTAATTTTCATTCTTATTTGTGAAAACCAATACATTTCACTTCAGCATTTGCTTTTAATAGAGTTGAAAGACACATTGCTGTGTGCACTTTTGATAGGTGCCTTGAATATGTAATGATCTCAATATAACTGAATAAAACCACTGCTTACCCTGGTCTCAATCTAGAAGTTGCCTTGGCAAAAGTAGCTGATGAATGCTTACTATGCCCCTGTAGCATTCTTTACTTAGAGAAGCTAAAAAAAATTAAGATCAATACCTTAACATCTGTGTTCAGCTACAGAACAAATAGATCTAAGTTACTCATATTAAGTATTCATCTGCTAAAATAACAAATGTCCATTTCTAGCACTAGGTATTACACATTTATCATCCTTTCATGTAAAATTAAAATATATATAAGGAACTGAAATTATGATCCCACATATTTATATTTGAGGAAACAGACTTCATGATAAAATTTCTGGCACACCTTTTCTTCTTTTTCACAAATATTTTATGATGGTACAACATGAATTATATGACAATGTCATACTATGGTGCGGCACAGTGGCAGATCTAGTACAGACGCTCCCTTGCAGCACCAGAGAACTGGTTTCAAACCTGACCTCCAATGCTATCTGCACGAAGTTTCCACATTTTCTCCTGTGGCTGTGTGGGTTTCCAGCCACATCCCAAAGACGTGCAGGTCAGAAGGTTAATTAGCCACCGTAAACTGTGAGTGAGTGGTAGAACCTGGGGGGTGTTGATGAGAATAACAGGTTTGTTGGTTAGGACACTGTGGAGTTAGAGAAACACCAACCCTACAGGATTGCCTTTGGGAAGCCATACACAAATGCTATATGGTGGATGATGTCACATTTTTTGACTTTATAGTTAGTGCCAGGGATAAATGGTCCCCTGAAAATTACTCCCTATTGAGCTTTCTGGGGATTTCTAGTTGTAGGGTTGGTGTACATGGGAGGTTGATGTTCAGTGCTGATTCGGTGAGTGGAAAGGCTTGTTTCTGTGCTGTTTTATTCTAAAAATTGAAGGTGAGAAAAATATTGACAAACATTATATCAAATCACAGAATGTAATTTAGTTTAGCTGAGCAAACACCTCATGTGTTCATAATCAGTAATAGAAACATTCTGGTACATTTATTACAAATGGAATCTCGAGACCAATCAGTCTTTATTCAGTTCACATGGGGGAAGGCATTAAAACTCAATGCACAAAAAGCAAAAAAAAACTGCAGTTGCTGGAAACCTTAAATTAAATAAACAGAAAATTCTGGAAATGCTCAGCATTTGTGGAGAGAGCATTTGAGGTAGCATCTGTGGAGAGACCATTCATCAGAACTAAGTCTCTCTCAACAGATACTGCTGGACCTGCTAAGTATTTCCAGCACCTCTTTCATAGGTGCAGAATGGACCCATCAAGAATCAATATTTGAACTGTTATTGGGCTGAGTCCATTTCAGGCCTCCTAAAGCACTTTGCGATCCATGGCATATAAATGAAGGGAATTCACTTGGAGGGGCAAAGCAGGGTAGGAGATAGTGTACAACCTTTAGAGATTGTTGAGTTTGAGATTATCAAGTTTGGAAAACAGAATTCAGATAAACTTTCCCCTTGAGCCAGGCAGGGCAACAAGGTGGGCACTTCTTCACCTCTGCAGTGTCCTAACCAGCAAAACCATTACTCCTCAATCAGCCATCATCATCCGAGCCCCCTCCTGAGATGAACACTTGGGCTACTGACACTGAGAAGGGTGACCAAAATCTACCTTTAAAAGATGGTTGCAAACCCCTTTGGTGATGAGGCTGATGATGACAGGTCAGCCAGCCAAAGTTAACGAGGTCCCACTGTGCTTCATTTTACAGAACGCATGATGTGCATGTGCCTAATTTAGGCTCGACAAATGGCTGTGGCCCTGAACGTCCCCAGCTGTACTCTATCAGTACTGCTGGCACTGCAGCCATAGTGGGTCCCTATCTCCACACAGATGTCTGGTTAATGAGAGGCACTGTATTTTCATGAAGTCAGTGAGTGCTATGTTTGAATATACCAGCAAGGTAGCTCCACAGCAATCACTTGGCTATCCTGTAGTCAGCCACTACTGGGGTGGTCCCAGGCTGGAGGCCTCATGCACTGCTTCAGAGTATTCCGCATAAACAGATTGATTCAACCTTCAGAGATGCAGACACCATCTCGATCCTGGGCCCCTATTTCCAGCCTCCTGGAGGCAGACTCCACCGTAGAAGCTTCAGAAGAGGATTTTTAATTCCCAAGAATGAGTGGAAAGGGGGGGAAAGGGTATGGTAAAAAAATTTTAAATGTGAAGACCCCTCCTACTCACGTCCAGTTATAATGGAGGAGAATCTGATGTTGGTCCACTAATCCACTCTCAATTATCAAAACCCTTGACAAAAATTCTGTCCCTATTTTAACTATATTTTCTTATTTTAACGTGATGGTGGATGTTCTGGTATGTAAAAACCTTTGAGAAGAGACTTGTTAATTGAATCTTTACTGTATGAGTTGCAGGAACAAGAAACAACTGATTCATCTGATCCGCCCATATATCCAGATCATACCATTTCCATCTCAGTCACTCTAAACCTTCCACAAGTTCTGTGTCTCACAGACAAAGTCTGATTCACCCTGAACCTCCCTCTAAGTGTTTGGATATTCTACAAATGCAGCCTCTCCTGTCCCAGCTATGAACATTTATTATTTACTGCTCATTCAAGTTGCGTGCTATATGGCTGGATAAAACTGAAACCTGGCATCAGGCAACAGAGGGGTCTCATCTGCACATCTTTAATGACCAATCATTCTGACATCTGGCACTACCCCCCCTACAGATGTAAGACGTGAAAGATGTTGAGGTCATCTCTGGTTCTCTCCCTCTCCCTGCTGCGCTACATTGTCTTCTGTAAATTGGGAAGGAGGAGCCATAAATGTGAGAGTGTTGAGTGCATGAATTGAAGAACATTTGTTGCGGGTGAATAAGAAGGTGGGGCTCAGTGTCAGCAGTGGCTGCACTGATGGGATGTGAGGAAATGCAGACAAACAGTGATGAGCATACCTACAAGGTAATTGTGTGGGGTGGGGTGGGGGCCAACTGAATCATGCCTGCTCAATCTAATTGATGGAAAAAAAACAGAAATAAAAGGTTAATACAGTAGCTTGGTTACAAAACAACTAATAAACACGTTGCAGAAACGGTTGGATTTCCTGGGTCCTACTGTATCCTTCAGCTTCCATAGTTTTGGAACATTAAAATTCAGTGCACAGTATCAATACATCAGATTACATTTATGAATAAAGTTGGGTTGACTAGCAATGGCTTAACTTGGTATAGTCATTTCCATTTACTTTTACTGTTACCATCCTTTACTTTGTCCCATGCTAAATAACAGGCTGATATCCTATAGGCCACACAGTATCCACTGATACAAAACACAGAAAGATGCTCAAGATACACAGCAGATCTGTCAGATCTGAAAGAGAGAAGTTAGCATTTCAGAATTTGTAAAACTGCAGCTAAAAATTGATCTGTCTTTCCTCTTTACAGATATGGTAAATATGCTGTTTTCAATGAACTTCGTTTTTATTTCTTACGAAGCATCCACATGTCCTTTTCACAACCATTTCCAGCAGGAGGTGACAGCAATACCAAGTGTTGTCACACTAACAGTTAGTGTTGGAGATTAAGAGTTTGACCCTGTTCTGAGCATAAGTGGTGCCTCTCTGAACTAGGTCATTATTGCCACCTCCTGGTAAGCACTAGAACTTCTGGAATTTAAGTCTCCGGGTCAACCTGTCTGTGGCAAAGGCACAAGTTCCAGGCACATCAACATTACAGATAACAGGAACAGAAAACTGCTGGAAGTGTGCAACCTGTCAGTCAAACTCCAATTCATTTTTCCAACTTTTGCAATATTTTTAACTTACTTTTACAAAGTGCTGGAATTTACTGTCTTGCAATATGTTTCACAAGATTTTTATATAATTATGTTAAAAGATGGCCATTTACACACAATGTATTAGGCTCAGTTCAGAGATATGGGGATAGATTTTAAGCTTGCTGTCTGATTGCTCCTTACGGAAGTAACCATAAAGCTCACAGTCTTGCAGGTCCTATAATAGGGAACAGACCTCATTTTAATGTCAAACCTACCAAGGTAAAAATTTACCCACTTTGTATCTTGGAACATGTAGAAGTTTCTAATGATCCGCAACAGATCAAAATAGAACTTATTTTTTAAAAATGTTATGGAAGTTTGTTCATCTGTTTCTTATTCTTTCAAAAATTGAAAGTTTAAATTGACTCTTGAATGCAAATCGTCACTCCATAAGATTAAAAATGACACAAGTTATCTGAGAATTCTAATCACATTGAGGTATCCAGCCCTCCAGTGTGCCATAATTGATACGATTATCTGTTTTCTTTAGTCAGTGGACATCATTTTTTAAATTAAAAAGGCACAGGTTTTGTTGTTTACCTGGAGAAACTTTCCAAATGGTGCTTTTGTCAAAGAACTAAACTTCAGAACAACCATCAGTAATTTTTTGACAACTAATTCCCTAAGACAACATATATATGAATTCACCTGTGTCAACCATCATATCGTTCAGTGTTCTTAGCTGTGTATATTACTGTTTCCTGGGATATCAGGTAATGTCTATGCTACATGTTGAACTGTTCCAGACTGTGGTAGGTATTCATTGTGTTCAGCTCTTATTTGAAAGGTAGGACATGATCGAGTCTGTGCATAGTTGTGGTGGGTCCCTGGGTTACTGAGCAGTTCACTGACAGTGCTTATGGGTGAGGCTCTCCGTCGCCACCTTTGCAAATGGTTTTCTTTCTGCTTGATTGAATGCCAGGCAAAAAAGATAAAAACAAAGCCGGCAAACTTGAGGCCAGCTGCCAGTCCAAAGTAGACAAATCTGAAGGAAGTCACATCGTATTCCCAGCAGGAGCCGACAATGCCACATTCCTGTTGCCAAAGCATGCAAGTTGTGTCAATCACAGCTCCGAAGTAAATTGGAGTTGGAATGTAAGCTGGAAGCAACAAAATGGTTACAGTCAAATTAAGAAACTCCAGTAGAGTATAAAATATACTTATTAAGAAAACATTTGTTTAATGCAAATATCAAACTGGCAATAAAACAAAAAAGCTATTAAAAGCGGCATAAAGATGCTTGCAATCTATCCTGAGATGTTTTGATGGCTCTAGATAAGCAACAGTTATGCAATGGAAGCATAACAGGTTGACTAAACCACTTGCATACCAGAATAATTAAAATGTTAATTTGAAGGACAGGCTTTCAATGCAATCTATATGCATCTTTCATAAACTGGAAGGGCTGAATCCTGTTGTTCAGTAACTGCATGCTGACACCACTAACCAATGTTTCAAGACAATTGATATCCAATTTTATGGAATACAGTGTAATTTTTCACTGTGATACAGCAAATGATGTAATTATAAGTTAATCATGATAATAATTTCAGAGGGGGATGTCAGATCAGAACAGATTTCATGTGTACATTTTGTCAGCTTTAAAACTTCTGAATAAGCATGCCAAAAACATGCTTCAAAACATGACTGGTATATGCATATACATAACCTGGACACTGAAAGATTCAAAACCTCACTTTTCACGTGTGCAGTTTTAATCTTTGGTTGAGCAATCAAGTGCAAATTTAACTTTGAAGAGCTGGAAGACACATCCAACTTTTGCTGTAACAGTAATGGAATGTCATTAAAACCTTATAAATAGCTGTGGCGTCAGCAAAACAACTGCTGTCTGCCGAGCTCAGAGTAATTCTTCCACTATAATTACATTAATTTGTACCTCTATGAAAACATCTCAATATACTCCACTCAGAGAATTGCTTTTGATGTGCTTGTGCTTGTGCCTGTAAAGTCAGTGAATAGCACAAGTCATCTTTTGGTAGTATTTGGTTAAGGGAGGAATGTTAGTCACATTTTGCACTTTATTCCTCTCCAAGCACTGTTGTGGGATCTTTAATCCTCTTTTTGGTTTATGTTTCCTCTAGTGCTGAAAACTCACACACTGCAATGGAAGGTCGGGCTCCAACGGACCTCCATGGGAGCTGGAACCATATTTTTCTGATCAAAAAAGACTGTTCTCAGATGATAAACACTAACATTTATTTACGGCCAATAAAATACATCACAGATATTTAAACTTAACATTAAATGCAGAGCTCAATTCATATACCTATTAACCAACATTTTTCAGCATTAAATTTGCAGATTTTTATCATGGGAAAAATTATTAAAATCTGGGTCACAAAATCCACCAATATTTTTTAAAATATTAAACATTTAAAATCATTTAAATAATTTATCTTGTCAATTACTACCTCACCAGTCTACTCTCAATTATCAACAAAGTCGTCGACAGTGTTATCACTTGGAATTTACCAAAAACCTCGTCACAACTGCTTAGATTGTGCTCTACCAGGACAACTCTATATGGGACCTCTTTCAGTTTTGATCCAAAAGAGCTAAACTCCAGATGTGAGGAGAGAGTCACTTCCCTTGACATCAAAGCAGCATTTGATCAAATTTATCTTCAAGGAACCCCATTAAAATTGAAGTTAACACAGATCAAGGGAAAAACTCTTATATGGATAGTGTGTCACCTAGCAATTGGGAAGATAGCTGTAGTTGTTTTAGGCCAATCAGGTCAACAGTAGGACACTGTTGTGGGAACTGTGCAGGGCAATGAACTAGGCCCAACCATCCTTATTATTAACTCAAAGGAAATCACAGGATAAGGGGAAGGGGCAAGAAAGTGAAGTTGAGGCACATGATCAACCATGATCATGTCAAATGGTGAAGCAAGCTTGACCTACTCCCACTCCTACTTCTTATGCTCTCATGCTTCCTCCATTGTAAGGTGAGAGATTCCACATACAGAAAGACCTGTAATATGTGGCGAGTAATAATCATGCCACACAACTGTCAGATAATAAATAGGGACCTCATCTGCCATTACATATAAACATACAAACTGGAAGCAGAGTAGGCCGCTTGGGTCCTCAAACCTGCTTCAACACTTAATAAGATCATAGTTGTTCTAATTATAACCTCAACTTTGCTTTTCAGTCTACTGTCATAACCTTTCAGCCCATCATGAATTTATCAACTTCTGCCTTACCAATATTCAAATATGTGAATTCCACCACCCATTGAAGAAGTGCTCTAAAGATTCACGATCTTCAGAGAGTAAAAAAATTGCATCATCTTTGTCTTAAACAAGAGAGCTCTTATTTTTAAACAGGGACACTAAGTTGTAGATTATCTTGCAAAAGGAAGCATCCTCTCCACATCCACCCTGTCAGTACCTCTCAAGATCTTATATCAAGTTCCCTCTCCCTCTTCTAAACACTCGTGGATAGATACCTAGCCTGTCCAAACGTTCCTCAATAGACAATGCACTTATTCCAGGCATTAGTCATGTAAACTTGGTCTGAACTGCTTCCAGTGCATTAAAATCCTTTCTTAAATAAGGAACCTATACTGTATATAATTACCAATCCCCTGTATAACCAAAGTATAACCTCCATACATTGGCTTTCAATTCCACTAGCAATAAGTGATAACATTCTGTTAGCTTTCCTGATTATATACTGTATCTACACACTAATCTTCTGGGAATCATTCATTAGGTCACGCTGATCCTCCGCGCCTCAGATCTCTTCAATCTCTCACCATTTAGGTAATATCCTTTTTTATATTTTTCTGCCAAAATGAACAATTTCACACTTTCCAACATTATACTCCATTTGCTGTTCTTTACTCATTCACTTAACCTATCCATATCCCTTTGTAGTCTCCTTATATCCCTGCTTATGTTCCTACTTCTCTTTGCATCATCAGCAAATTTAGCAACCATACCTTAGGAACCAATCCAAGTCATTGATATAAATTGTAAAACGTTGAGCTCCTAGAACTGATTCCAATAGCACATTACTCATTACATCTTGCCAACCAGAAAAAGACTCAACAAATCCCCCACCATGAAGATGCTGAGGATCATCACTGTCCAGAAACTGAACCAGTTACATAATTACTTTGGCTACAAGTCAGATGTTAAGTACTTTGATGCAAGTGATTCTTTCCCATAATTCCCCAAACTACACACTTTGTTGAACAGTCAAAAATGAACCAGGAGCAAATCATGCTGAGATGACCAAGGAGATGTCAATTAAAGGGTCTCCAATCTAACAATGATGCCTTGCACACACCTCGATTTTCAATGCTAGGGATATTTGAAATCTCCACACTGATAGGTCCAAACTGACTGTAACCCTTTTATATTATGCACATATTGTGAGCTATATGCTGCAATACCTGTCCGATTAATCATCCAGTACCCTGCAGTGATGTGGGGCCAAATGCAGCACAGGATTCCTTCGGGGCAGACAATTGTGTGGGAGGTATGCAGGACAGCAGGTTGCCATCCTCTCCTCTCCCTCATGTTTCCCCTGACATCCAGACTTCTATCCAGCTGTACTGTGATTTTGATGGAGAGAGTCCCTTTAGAGTCTGACGTCCTTCCCAGTGATCAACATAGCAAAGACAGAACAGTTTTTGTGGCACCCCCATTGGAAACCACATGGGCTTCACTTTAGCACTTTAGTCCGGGTGTAAGCCATCTTGTAGATGTGCTTTGAAGGAGTTTGAATGGGCATTAGTGTCATATGCAGCATGTGTTCTGTATACTGAGGAAGGATGGATTCATCCCTCCACCACTGATGCACCACTGCTGCAGGGTGTACCATCTACAAGATAAAATTTAGTAACTCCAAGGGTCTTCAACACATACGCCCAAATTCACAACTTCCATCATCTTGAAGGACAAGAGCAACAAAACAGGAAGCATCAACATCAATTTGCCCTCAAGGCATGCATCATCTTCAACTGGACACACATTCATTTATTCTGGTTTGGTCAATATCCTGAAGAACCCCACCCAACATTATTAAGGGTGTGTCTTCACTACACTGACTGCAGTAACTCAACAAAGTACCACCTTTTCAAGAGCAACTAGGGATGAGCAATGATGGCTAGTCTTGCCAGTGGCACTGACTTCCCACGAACAAATGGAAAGAAAATCAGTAATTGTGATGCAATGTCATTTGGTTGTCAGATGATGGCACCATGGTAATGCTCAAACTCGGGTATGATTTGTATCAGGCAGTTTCTACTCAGCTGCAGTTCAAATCTGAGATTGATCCGGCACAAAAGGCTATTCAGCCCATCTGTCCCTGTGCTGGATCGAAAAGCCTGCTTCCTTACTCTTTCTCCATAGCCTTCCATTTTTTTCTCCTTTTCAAATAGTTCAAAAAACTATTTCCATCTTTAAAAATATTGCAGAATCTTCTGCCCCTGCAGTATTAGGCATTGCACATCACATCATCAGAATGTCTGGGATGAAAATGCCTTTCCTCTCATCATCTCTGGCTCTGCTACAATTACTGTAAATCTATATCCTTCTGCCAGTGGGAAGTGTGTTTTCCTTATTTACTCCATCAAAGCCCTTCCATACTTTGAACACCTCTAACATATCTTAACCAATTCTAATGAAAGGTCATTGACCTGAAACGCTGATCCTATTTCTCTCTCCACAGATGCTGCCCAAACTGCTGAATATTTCCAGCCTTTTCAATTTTTATTTTAGCTTTACAGTATCTGCTATTTTTTGCTTTTTCTTCACCCCTTAAACTTCTTTGCTCAAAGGAGAACAACCCCAGTTTCTCTAGCTCCTTCATCTAACCAAATATAATTAAATAAAAATCTGTTAGTAAATTCAGGAACAGGCTTATCAATCAACATAAATTGCCACTTGATCTTCAACATCACCTGGATGGAAGACAGGGTGAGAAGTTGTGCATGGAGGATCATACAGTTTTAACAAAACTATCTGATATTTGACACTGGATGAAAAGGAGTGTGAAAGATGTGCAACGCAGCCAAACTTTCCTCTCCCTGCCCTCCTGATGTGGTTTGTCATCCAGGAAGCAAAGTTACAAAAGTACTAAAGATCCCATAGCAGTGTTCTGAAGAGTCAAAGGGAATGGCGGTTGCTATCCCGGTGTCCTGGCCAATATTCATCCTTCTACCAATATCAGTTTAACAGGATGTGGGATCTGTTGGAAACTACATCAATACAGAGACTACACTTAAAAAGTAATTTATTGGAGCTAACACAATTTGGGCCATCCAGGTTTTGTGAAGGGCACCATAAAAATATTTCATTGCCCAGCTCCTCTACTCTGTTTTCTTCTTCAAAATATTGCCATGGGATTTTTCAGTAAGTCTTCAACTTCTCGATTTCACTCACCCAGAGTTTGAATTAACCACATCTAATTAAACCAAAAAAAATGACCCATTGAGGAATCATTGACCCATGCCTTGCTCTGAAATGATACATATTATAAAATATTTCTACTGGATTTTAAAATATATATAACTACCAGCCCACATAACCTAGTTACTTACCAAGAGTTCGTAAGAGAACAAATTGCATGCCCAGCGCAAAAGGTCTTTCCTGATCTTCTACAGACCTAAAATAGAAAGTTTTTTAATTTAATTTGTTCAATTAAGCCATGAAAATTCATACTGCATAATGTATCCAAGCATTACTTTTCACCTTGGTAACTGTGAATGTGTACCTGGCAGTCATAATGTAGTTGGGAGGGCAGAACAAAATACAGTTGTGCCCAAATAACCAGAATCTTCAACATTACAGGCTCCAACAATTATGAGATTTACTGATTTAAAACAAGGCAGTGGCTAGAGGTCAATAAAAGAGATTAACAACACAGCATTTCTTTAGTGTTCTCAGGGTGAGTGGCCTGGGAAGATCATCCTAGATCTCCTGCATGGTGCAAGAACATATACAACAGTACTTGTTAGGGCACATCAGTTAACAGTCATGCTAACATAGGACGGGGCCGGAGACAGTTCGAACCAGCTGGTTTCCTTCCCTAGAGAAGAAAACAGATCCAGAAATTCCCTTTGTTCCGCCCACTGCTCTTCCCCACCTTCCCTGCTACCTAGATTAATTTGCTTCTTTCTTTCTGAGTTCTGATGAAGGATCTCAGACCTGAAACGCCGACTATTTCTCTTTCAACAGATGCTGCCTGGCCCGCTGAGGTTTTCCAGTGTTTTCTGTTTTTATTTCAGATTTCCATTGTCTGTTTTTTTTTTAATTTTCATTTTGACCTATTAGCTAGATAGTGGGAATAACGCACAAAACAATTCAACATTTTATTCCTGTCCTCAGTATCATCATACATAAAGAAGGTATCTCCATCACATCTGATTTTTATGGTATTCATTGTGGGGCTGTGCTGACAGAGGAATGACTTAAGACAGGGGAAATGGCTATTGATACTGGATGATGGAAATGTCTACAACTATGGGTTTTGCTTCCATAGTTATTTTGCAAACCTCTGATTGCTTATAACTTACATAGTATCATTTGGAGGGGAACCAACAAGGCTGTTAAAGTTCAAAAAATAATTTTAAGGATATAAGTATGTTTTAAAAATAAGTGAACAATGTTTTGTTTGGCTTGAGTTATTATTCAAGAATCATACAGCATGCATTGATATGTCAGCCTTACATACAGACACATGGAAGTGATGGGGAGAGAATGACCAGCTGTCCATCAAGAGTACCCCACACCACGATGGTTGGGACATAAGGACTAAAATGCTTCTTCACTTCTGTCTCTCCCATAACCCCCACCACTTCACTGCACAGGCACAAAGTTTCATTCCCACTTCCAGTGAAGTTACACCAGCAAAGTTACACCAGCAAAGTAGGAGCACCCTTGAGAAGAGTTTCAGACTACATTTAAAAAAAGGACAGTGGCCTGCAAATTACAGAATTCTACCAGCATGAACTGTGCTGTGGGCACAATGATTCTCCATCTTTGAACTCTTTTGTGTTATGCAAAGCTAACCTTTAATTTACAACTGCAGCCACACATTTCATGTTGATTCAGTTATGTGCTAAGAGTAAAAGCCTTACATTGTCTCCTTTTTTCCTTGATAACTTCCTCTTGCTGATGCTTGAAATAATGAACTGCAATCTTGCAGCTTGTGTATCATGTCCTTTGTGCCCGATCCCCATGCCTATCATCAATGCCACAAGCTCCCACGTTAGTTCTTAATGTACGCCTCTTTCTGACCCTTCTTGCACCATCATCCCTGCTGTAGTTGATAGTACAGTAAAATCTTCAAAATGCACAAATGCTATATAGGCTGAAATGGCCAACAAATAGTCACCGTATGGAAATAAGCATTGCTTCGATTCCCATCATGAAATAAGCATCATACTTATAATTTTTAATTTCATTTTATTTACAGCGTGGTAACAGGCCCTTCCGGCCCAACAAGTCCGCGCCGCCCATTTTAACCCCAAATTAACCTACCCATACATCTTTGCAATGTGGGAGGAAACCGGAGCACCCGGAGGAAACCCACGCAGACACGGGAGAACGTACAAACTCCTTACAGACAGCGACGGGAATCGAACCCCAATCATTGGCGCTGTAATAGCGTCGCGCTAACCGCTACGCTACGGTGCCTTTACATTTAATGCTGCACATCAAGGACAGTAGTGGTTCCAATTCTGTCCTGCTATGGAAAGTACCAGGCAAGTATCTGGAACAGGAAATAGCTTCCCCATGCAAGCCTTGGCTAGTTTGTTTTAAATGAATTTCATGGTTAAGAAGGAAATCTGAGAGCTCTGAATAAATCCTTTCACTGGTATGGCTGCAGTAAATGACACAGTTTTAGGGTGTGCTTGCTTTACAATGTTGCATGTGGTAGTAGATTAGTTTGATCTGAACATAAAGACACACAATTTGTCTATATGATTTCAAATGAGGACTGAAATGTTTACGTTAGGTGTTTTCTAAATGGACATAACTTGCTTGATATTATTAATAATAATGAGGGTGGCAGGATCAGGACTGTAAATTGCTCTAAGACATCATGTGACAACAAATGAAAAGCTTCATATATTTTTCTACTACTGCGTGAGCTGGCACACATGGTTGGTTCCCTTTAACAACAGGGAGTTCTTACCTGAGTGTTACTATGATTACTGATGGCTGTGCACAAGCTGTAATTAGTGTGACGATGAAGAGAAATACTAGAAAAGGGATCAGGGTATTGCATGTCCGCTCACACTTGCCAGATACTGCATACCCATTCTCATTCAGATATGTTTTCACAATAACCAATCGGAGCTGATTTCTCTGCCCAACTGTAGGTGGGGTTATCACTTGCCGACTTTGAACACAGGCACAGTCAGTGTAGTTCCTCATCTGTAAAAAAAACATAATTGATCTTCAGGAAGGAGTACTGCCGGAAATTAATTAAAGTTTACTTCAGTCACTGCAAGAATTCTGAGTTAGTTAACACATAAAGCAATAATAATAAAATGGAACTATATTATAATTTATCTCCTACCCTACAAAACACACCCAACTCTAGTAAGACAACTCATGAAGGAAATGACAGCAACTTTTGCCATTTTTGCTGTAAAACAAAGCTCCATTACGAAAGGGAAATCCACTGTTACATTATATTGGTTTATAGCTATTCTCTATTTCCATAACACTTACATATTTGCAGGGACTCTACTTACATCACAACATCAGTTATTATCCTTTTCTTTTCTTCAGTTAGTAATTATTTCCCTTGGACACTGGATCAATGAATGAGTTAAAACCAGTGCCCCACAGATTTCTACTTTGCAAGGTCAACAGATTTAAGAAAACTATCTCTAATGACAGTTTATAATGAGAAAGATTACTCGTACATAAATGAGCTACATAGGTTTGTCATTCAATCATTTAAACCGTCCTCACTAATTAACTACTAGATCCAGGATCTAAAAGTAGTCATCTTCACGGTGTCCAGCAGTGATTTGAAGACATAAGAACAGAAGTAGGTCATTCTATCTGTCCAGCCTGTTCTGCCATTCAGCTGGATCATGGCTGATCTGAATCCTCAATTTTTGACATCAACATTTGTAGATATATCCCAGAGCCTTTTATCCAAGACTTAAATAAATATAGTGACTAGCTGAGGTCCCAGCAAGGATCTTTGAAGGACACCAGTATTCACTTCTCAATTTGAAAAAAACCTTTTTCCTCTTTTCTTCTGCTGCCTAATAAAACTCCTGGTCAACTATTTGCCTTCTTCCATGAGCTTCATCTTTAGCCAACAACCTCTCACATGGAATTCAATGAATGCATTCTGGTAGGCCATAAAGAATACATGCACAGATATTCCCGACCACTACTTCACTTACTTTTTCAAAAAATCAGAATTGTTTGTTGGATAAGTTGACTCTCTAATCAGTTTCAGATTTTGCTAGATGCTCATACGTTCCTTCTTTAATTATAAATTCTAATAATTTACCAGAACCTCTTTAAAACCAACAGGTCTATAATGTTGGTGCATGAGTTATAACTGCTGTAGTCTTTACTTTTTTGTTTTAGGGATTTATCGGCTTACATGTTGTCTACATGGACTTTAGCAAGGCTGACAAGGTCTCTCATGTTAGGCTGGTCTGGGAGGTTGGATCACAGGGGACCCAGGATGTGTAGACAATTGAATACAAAATTGGTTTGGTGGTGGGAGTCATAGGGTAGTAGTGAAGAGTTGTTTTTCAGATTGCAGGCTTGTGACCAGAGGTGTGCCACAGGGATCTGTGCTGGGTCTCTTGTTTGTCATATTTATTAATGATTTAAGATGAGAATGTAGGAGCCATGATTGGTAAGTTAGCGGATGACACCAAAATTAGTGGTAGAGTGGACAGTAAAGAAGGCCATCTAAGATTACAACAGGACCTAGATCAACTGGCAAAGTGGGCAAGGGAACGGCAGATGGAATTTAACTCAGACAAGTGTGAACTAAAGCATTTAAACAGGAGCAGGACATACACAGGGCCCTTGGGAGTGGTGTAGAACAGAGAGACCAAGGGTTACAGGTACATAGTTCCCTGAAAATGGCGACACAGCTAGAAAGAGTGATGAAGAAGGTGTATGGCATGCTTACTATCATTGGTTGGAGCATTAGATACAGGAACTGGAATGTCATATTACAGTTGTACAAGACATTGCTGAGACCGAACCTGGAGTACTGTGTGCAGTTCTGGTCACCATGCTTTAGGAAGGACGTGATTAAGCCAGAGAGAGAGTGCAGAGAAGGTTCACAGAGAGGATATATTCAGGACTGATATGAGAGACTGGATAGGCTAGGGCTGTTTTCCCTGCATCGAAGGAGGCTGAGGAGTGAACCTTTTAGAGGTTTAGACGGGTGATCACCATCTTTTTCCCAGGATTAGAGTGTCTAAAACTAGAGGGGATAGTTTTAAGGTGAGAGGGGAAAGATTTAAAGGGAACCTGAGGGACAAGTTTTTCACAGGGAGGGTAGTGGATATATGAAATAACCTGCCAGAGGAAGTGGTAGAGGTGGGTACAATTACGGCACTTAAAAGACATTTGGACAGGTTTATAGGGATATGCAGGCAGATAGGACTCACTCAGCCAGGTATCTTGGTCAGCATGGATGAGTTGGGGCTGAAGAGGCCATTTCCATGCTGCATACCTCTTTGACTCTATGACATTAACAGTAGATGTTTGGACACATTAAAGGGGTGGGGTACTAGATCAATTAACATTTTATTTTAGGGACATCTAAATTCAGTAGAAGACTAGGCTCCAGGTGTTGTGTGCCAGGACTGAAAGGCACTTCATTCATTGGCTTTGCCTATGAAGAGGGTAGAGAACATCAGGTAGGCCCTGATCTGGGTCATGGTGGGACAGCATGGGTGCAAGGGAGACTCAGCAGTCAGTGGGATGAGTTGGAATCTGCAGGATACTGCAGAGAGGGGAATTGTGCCCCAACCCTTCTGTCAATGCAGCATGGAAATGGACTCTTCAGAACAACTCATCCATGCTGACCAAGGTGCCTACTGGGGATTGGTAGGAAGAGTCAAAGGGGGGAGTCCAGAAGCAGATCAGTGGTCTAGATGGAAGTCATAGGAGGGGGAGTGGTGACAACTGTTCACTGATAAATGGGGATGGGGCAATTAGACAAGGGTTAGGGATTGCTCTGGGATGGATGGGTGAGATACTGATACTTTGCAACTGTAATGTCTTTGAGGTAAAGTGTGCAGTCGGTGTTCTTTGACTTTGGGTAGCAGTGGTTCAGGTTCTGAGTTACCACTGTACGTTTTAAACAATCGCCCAAAATTTTCAGTGACCTCCTCCACAGCCCACCATAACAACTGAGACCAAAAGTGGAAAATATCATGAGGCCACTATTGCCTGTGGATCACTGAAACTTGTTCTTCATTTCTCCAAAATTTGGAACAAGTTTTTGTTTATTTCTATCCTTATTTACAAATAGATCAAGATAATAAGTGGTCTCAAATATTTTTCATTTAATAAGAACGTCATTCAGAACACAGAACGTCATTGTTTCAATAACATTTGACAAAATGTGAATTCTATCAGCTGATGCTAGTTTGCAAAAGAATCTATGTAATGATCAATTTTATCATTGCTTCCGTGAAAGTCTAACGTCAACATTATCCCAGCTGTTTTTCTGAAGTGCATAGGTCTGCCACTCATATGGGAATCTTAGTCATTCATTGCTTTGAGGGAAAAGCTTTCAAACTCAATACTCACCCTTGTGCTTTCATTGACAAGGACTGAGCAGCCAGCCAAACAAGGGCTGAAGTACGTTATCCCATCTGATCCACAGACAGGTTCATAATCATGGATCCTGCACCCACAGTTAACATTGCAGTCACCGGTTAGATTTCTATGTGCCATTGTAAGTGAAGGGCTGAAAAGGAAACAAAAAGAGCAGCTTCTGCCTTAATTCCTCTACCACAGACTCTTGAGCTTGCTCAATCATTATGTTTTTTAAACACAGTTTCAAAAGCAATCAAGAATTATTCTTTTTCAGTACGGCTGGAAAGGTTTAGGCAGACATGACTGACCTCGTGAATCTACTTATATGGTTGCTGGGTGATAGTTCAATACTCAATGAATCGTGGAAGGGTAAGTTTAAGTATAGTCCAATAACTTACATCTTTTTAAGTTTTCCCCATGCTATTAATGTAAAGTTTATTTTTGCTCTCACACCATCAGTGAAAATTTGGTATTTAAAATTATGAACAGATTTGATAGTGAATGAGGAAAGATTACTTCCTCTGGTAGAGTCACTGCTGTTGGATATTAAATTTATAATGACCCTTAACAATAAAGAAAAAGGCTAGGCATGGGTTTCTCAGAGCATCAGACAAAGGAACTGGAGGAACTCAGCAGGTCAGGCAGCATCTAAGGAGGGAAATGAACAGCTGATGTTTCAGATCGAGGCCCTTCATCAGGACTGGAAAGGTAGAGGGGAGATAACCAGTATAAAAAGGTGGGGGGAAAGAGTGGAGCAGGAGCTGGTGGGTGATAGGTAGATCCAGGTGAGGGGGGGTGATGGGCAGGTGAGGGAGGGAGGAGTGTGGGAATGATGGGAAAAGTTGATAGGTGGAAGTGACAAAGGCCTGAAGAAGGTGGAATCTGATAGGAGAGGAGAGTGGACCATGGAACAAAGCGAAGGAGGTGGGCAGGGGAACCAGTGGGAGGAATGTGTGGGTGATGGGCAGATGGCGAGGATGGGGAAGGAGAATGAGATAGGGTGATGGGGGACAGTGGGATCAGGGAAAAAAGGGAAGGGACAGAAGGGAGTGGTTACCGGAAGTTAGAGGAATCAACGTTCATGCTGTCAGATTGGAGACTACCAAGGCGGAATATGACGTGCTGTTCCTCCAGTCTGCATCTAGCCTCAACTTGGCAGTGGAGGAGGTCATGGACAGACATGTCGGTGTAGGAATGGGAAGTGCAATTAAAATGGCTGGGCACCGGGAGATCCTGGCTGGTACAGCGAACGGACGGTTCTGTTCTCAGAGTCTGAAAGCTTTTTGTCTGAGAGTGAGCAGGGAATTTAGATAAATATATAAAGCAGAGGAAAATACATAGCCAAAGGGAAACAACAGTGCTGTGGAATTTATTCTGCTTTAAGCACATAAAAGTGTGTTTGGTGCTTTTGGAAGAGATGTTAGTGAAGTAAGTCACAGTAATGAGAACCTAAAATAAGCTGATGGGCTCCTCCTGACCACATGGCACCAGACCTTTCTGCAAGCCCTTTGCAGATACCTGGTCATGACCAGGGGACCAGGGTCAGTGTCTGGGTCAACCTAAGATAGGCAGCATTGTTTGGTTAAGGTTACGTGGTCTTAAAAAAGTGCAGAGGAATCCAGTCTTTGAAACACATTGCGTGACATCTCCTCCAGTTCAGCAACCATCAGCGGCTCAAGGCTGCATGTTCATTTTTGCCTCACTTAGTCCATTCCAGCTTTAGATTTGGCAAAGGTTGCTAATGGGTTGCAATGCACCTTGAGCCAGACTTTCAAAAATTTGTCACCCTTCTACGCTGTTCACCTTTCATTCTCTAAATTCTTTTCAGTTTCACAGACAGATAATTTCCCACTCCCACCTTTGAGGGCCAATTTTAACATAATCTGAAAGGCAGTGATCTGAAGATGGTATTAGGTCCTTTGCGGCCATGCACAACAGGCAGCTGCTCCGCCTATCACTGCTGTTGTACATGGAAGCCATGTTTAATTTTCCATTTGGGGTCAAATGACTCAGAATCCCAACTACAATTTTGAAGTATAAAAGGCGGAGCTTGCCTAATCCCCACTAATAAGTGCCACATGTAAGAGCAGCTCAGATAGAGTCACAGAGCAATACAGCATGAATACAGGGCCTTCAGCCAAACGAGTCCATGCCAGCTACAGTGCCCACCCAGCTAGTCCCAATTCCCTGCATTTGGCCCATATCCCTCCAGGCACCTTCCTTCCATGTACCTTTCTAAGTGCTTCTTATACTATTGTACCTGCCTCAACCACTTCCTCTGGGAGCTCAATCCATATACCCACCACCCTCTGTGTGAAAAAGTTGCCCTACAGGTTCCTTTTGAATCTTTCCCCTCCCACCCAAAACCTATGCCTCCTAGTTTTGGACCCCCTACCCTGGGGAAAAGACTGTTATCATCCACCTTATCCATGCCTCTCATAATTTTAAACGCTTCTATAAGGTTGCCCCTCATTCTCCTCCATTCCAAGGAATAAAGACCTAGCGTGGCCAAGCTCTCCCTACAACACAAGCCCTCTAGTCCTGTCAACATTCTTGTAGATCTTTTCTGCACTCTTTCCAGTTTAATCCTATAACAGGGTGACCAAAACTGTACACAGTACTCCAAGTGCGGCCTCACCAACGACTTATACAACTGCAACATAATGTATCAACTCTTTTCTCATCGCCCTGACTGATGAAGACCAGTGTGCTAAACACCTTTTTCACACCCTGTCTACCTGTGATGCTGTGTTTTCAATGAACTATGCACTTGTACTTCTAGGTCCCTCTGTTCCATTACACTCCCTAGTGCCCTACCATTCACAGTATAAGTCCTACTCTGGTTTGACTTTCCAAAATGCATCACCTTCCACTTATCTATATTGAAATCCATTTGCCACTCCTCGGCCCACTTCCCTAACTAATCAAGATCCCCCCGTAATCTACAATAACCTTCACGATCAACAACACCTCCTAATTTCGTGTCATCTGCAAACTTACTGATCAAGCCTCATGCATTCGCATCCAAATCATTTATATAAATAACGATTAACAAGGGTTCCAACACCGACCCCTGCGGCACACCACTAGTCACCGGCCTCCATTCTGAGAAACAACCTTCAACTACCACCCTCTGCTTCCTACCTCTGAGCCAATTTTGAATCCACCTGACTAGCTCTCCCTGGATCCCATGGGACCTAACCTTCCAGACCAGCCTACCATGCAAGATCTTGTCAACGGCCTTGCCAAAGTCCAAATCGACAAATTTCACTGCTTTACCCTCATTTACCCTTTTGGTTACCTCTTCAAAGAACTCTAAAGGATTTGTCAAACATGACTTCCCACACACAAAGCCATGCTGACTCCTCCTAATCAGACTCTGACCATCCAAACGCTGGTAGGTACACAAAAAGTGCTGGAGGAACTCACCACCCTCTGCGTGAAAAAGTCACCCCTCAGATCCCTTTAAATCTTTCCCCTCTCACAACACCTCCTAATTTTGTGTTATCCGCAAACTTGCTGATCAAGCTTTGCGCATTCACAACCAAATCAGTTATATAAATACTGAACAACAAGGTTCCCAACACTGTTCCCTGCAGCACACCACTTGTCACTGGCCTCCATCTGAGAAACAACCTTCAACCACCATCCTCTGCTTCCTACCTCCGAGCCAATTTTGAATCCACATAACAAGCTCTTCCTGAATTCCATGGGACCTAACCTTCCAGACCAGCCTACCATGCAGGGCCTTGTCAAAGGGCTTGCTAAGGTCCAAATGGACAACATCCACTGCCCCACCCTCATCTACCCTTTGGGTTACCTCTTCAAAAAACTCTAAAAGATTCATCAAGCATGACTTTCCACGCACAAAGCCATGCTGACTCTTCCTAATCGGACTCTGTCTATCCAAATGCTAGTAGAATTTCCTCCAGTAACTTCCCCAGTACTGACGTCAGGCTGACCGGCCTGTAGTTCCTCTACAATTTCTTTTCTAGCCTCCCACGAAGTCCGAGGATGCACTCGGTCAGGCCCTGAGGATTTATCCACCTTAATGTGCTGTAAGGTTGCAAATACCTCCTCCCTGATAATATAAATATTCTCCAAAATATCTCCATTTGTTTCCCTTATCTCTTGAGCGACCATGATTTTCTCCTCAGTAAACACAGAGGAGAAATATTCATTAGAAATCCCACCCATCTCCTGTGGGTCAAGATGTAGGCAGCCCTGCTGATCACTAAGCAGACTTACTCTCTCCCTGGCCACCCTTTTACTCTTAATGTAGCTACAGAACCTCCTGGGATTTTTCTTAACCTTCCCTGCCAGATCCATCTCATACCCTCTCTTTGCCCTCCTGATTTCCCTCTTAAGTATAATGTGCCTACATGCCTGCTTTTTGACGTATATTAAAATAGTCTCCTTACAATGATCCTGACCTTCACCAAATGTGTGATAGGAGCTAGGGTAACAAACTGAGCACAGAATATTGGGTGTAAATAGTTTTGAACAGCTCTGAAGTACACTGATATTTAAGCTGGAAAAGATACCAGTAAGTGGAAAATATCATAGCACCAGAGTCATCTGTGGGTCATTAAACTCATTGTTTATATGTCCCACAACTGGAGGCAAACTTTCCTTTACATCTGCCCATATTTATAAATAGATCAAGCCAGTAAATAGGTTCCGATTTTTTAAAAAGAAAGAATGCATTGTTTCAACATTTACCAGACTTGTTGTCCATCATCAGCTGATGCTACTTTGCAGAGTAACCTGCATGATGATCATTCTCATCTTTGATTCAATGATTATGAAAGAACTATGAAAGAAAACCTTGTTCAGCACTCTGCATCACACCATAGCTTTTTAATATAAATACACAAAAAACTGTAATCTCACTTTAATCTATAGTTATGACCAAAATACTTTTATGTACTTCCTGCCATATAATCAGAACTCTGGGACCTGTTTAGGTCAATGAGAAGGAAACTGCTTTTGGTGGTTGTGTGAAACCAGGAGTGATTCCCGTCTTCCACTGTGCCCAATTTTTTTTCACTTTAAACCTGAGGTAAAGAATATCAGATCCAATGAACAACCAGCTGCCAAATCACTGTCACCTTTTGACCAATTTTACTTTCATACACTATTACAGCCAAAACATTGCATTCACAAACAGGCCAAAACATAATGTAAGATATTTCTTACCCTGTGGTGTAGGGTATATTAATGCCCCCAAGGTTAATGCTTTCACAGCCAACAATGAAGAGTGTGGAGAAACACAACAAAGAAACCCCACTGCAGATCATAGCAAGCTTAGCTGATTCTCGTGCACCAAGCTTGAGCTTTTTAATAATGTAGCCCCCTAGGATAATGCCAACACCAGCACTGGGAACAATGACCACACCTGGAATTAAATCAGAGCACCAACTTATAAACGATTCACATACAAAGAACCACATATCACTTCTAAAGTGCAGGGCATGAATGAAGCAAGTTAACCAACATCATAGTTTACCTTTCATTTATATATGCAACATGCATCAACTACCTGACTATATTATCTAAACTTTAATATCTAAACCTTGGTATATAAAGTTCCTGGGATGGGTGAGATCCTCTTTTGTAATTAATCCCCCTCTTTAACTGTGCCTCATCTTATTGTCATTCTCTAATTAATTCTGTAGTCTTTTTAAATTATACATTCCCTCACAGCAATATAACTTAGTTTCATCAGCAGACAAGACAAATAAGTTTATTCATTAGAAATGGTTACAACAAGGCATTGTACTGTTTAGAGCTCCTGAACTATTTCTTCATGTCTATCCAACAATACATTGTTCAGTTTGTACATTCTCCCCGTGTCTGCGTGGGTTTCCCCCGGGTGCTCCAGTTTCCTCCCACATTCCAAACACGTACAGGTTAGGAGCTGTGGGCATGCTATGTTGGCACCAGAAGAGTGGTGACACCTGCGGGCTGCCCCCAGCACACTCTCAGTAAGGCAAAAAGCCGCATTTCACTGTGTGTTTTGATGTATATGTGAATAATAAATAAATATCTTATCTTAACAGTTTCTACAATAAACCACATGAGGTGGGGCAAGAAAATTTTAAATTTACCTACCTTTCAAAGATTCAACTAGGCTTAACTTATTGACTAAGCCATTATTTAAGAAGTGTTGTTATATTTTTGCAACAGGATTAATATTTTTCAACCAGATATTAAGCTATAATTTCCTATAGATGTTCTTCTGGAAATTTGAATAGTATAAACAAATTTATAACTTTATTGCAGAATACATGTGTTTAAAGAACTGAAATACAATCTCCTTCTTGTTCACCATTTGAGTCAGTGCAAGATCTGTTTTGTTTTACTATCAAGTTGTATTTATGTAGCACTTCCTTCATTGTTAAAATATTCCAAGGTGCCACCCAGATAGGTCTCAGGAAAACTGTTACTGATAATGGAAGGGAGAGTTTATTAAACTATGACTGCAAACTTGGCACATGGCCTGTTTGTTCCATCTGGGTTATACAATCAATATGATATCCTCAGGAATGATTCTGTGGAGAGAAGCCAGCAATAAAAAAAAATTATCTCCAGAAAGCTAATACTTCTCAATTAAAATCAATTTATCTTGACTATCGAAAAATTCCAGTTCTGACCAACAAGTTTTCTATAAATGTTAATGTAGAAGTAGCCAGGGTAAATGAGCAACCTGGAGGGAGAAATCATTCATAAGAGGCTCATTTAAAAATGATAACAGAAATGATGAAGAAGATGAAAACAAAACTTCTAATTTTAAGTCTAAAATGATAAATAGCGGTAATAATTCAACTGGAGGTTCTGAAGTTAGCAGATGAAGCATAAAGCCATCCAGTGACCAAATTGTGCAATTACATCAAGACAGGCTTAACAAAAGAAACCTCTTTCACAACTTTAGAATGTGCCAAAATGCTTTACAGCCAAATGAATCCTGTAAAGTGCAGTCAAAGCTGTAATGTGGGAAACATGGTGTACAATATATACAAGTATGCAGTATAACAAAATCCAACAATCAAAAGACAAAAACACCAGGGTCTACTCCCCACCCATATTTTACATACATTTAGCTGGGTAAATGAAGCCAAATTGAATTATTGTTTCAGATTTAGTTATCTTTGAGATAATGAAATTCATTATATGCAGATGACATGTTTTTTCTATGGCTACCTCAAAAAACTAGCTAGAAATTCCTTCACAGTGTTTCTGAATGGTGTATGTTAGTTTTATGTTTTATGAACACATTGCCCACATCCTCAAATTTCGTCTTGGTCTGCCATACATGCACACATGAGCAGGGATGTCAAAAGACATACAATGCTTGTTTTGAAATCACTTGCAAAAAACTGTTCTGTGCATTTAGGCTCACTCTCGCTAAAGCATACTTTAACTGAGAACTGATATCTGCTTCAATATTTGTGGGAGGGCACCACTTTAGCTCATCTGCTGCTAGTAATTCCAAGGTGTCTATGATCTTGCAGCAAGATCCTCATTTAAGGGGTTTCCTTGGTATTTGCTCCCACCATCCTCACTGTCAACATCCTAGGGGCCCCTGTTCGTGTTCTGTCCAATCCGTACATACTTCACAACTATTTGATTACTTAGTCTCCCTGCCTACCCTCACTGCTCCCAACCCTTCATGCTCCTATGGCTCACTGATCTTCTGGGCAATGATGTCCCAGATCTCAATCCACTGCCCCACCCCATCCCCATCCCCAATGCTCCTAATGTTCTGAACCTCTCTCTACCCCTGTCCTCAACAATCCATATCCAACCTGATTTGCTCATTTAGGGCCTTGTACATGAGAGGATGAAGGCCCGTACAAACCAGGAATGGCCTTCACGCAGTCCCACTCTGATGTGCCTTTTCTGCCAATCTCTAAGTTCTTACCCACAGAAGAGAACCATTTTCTCCCCATAATTCTTGTCCTGTTTCTTTGAAAGAACTGTCCACTTTAGTCATGCATTCTAATGTTTTCCCCATAAACTGAAAAACAAAGGTGAAATGCAGCCAATTGTGGGGTTGATCCAGTTTAATGGCTGAGTTACCAGTAGGCAAGGGTTGCCCAGCTCACTGTGTTAGCTTTGTATATCATGATGGTTTCAGAAATAAGCAACTGAAAATCCTCACTCAGAAAATCAGAAAACTTAATTGTGTATTTGAGGATCCCTTACGCTGCACTGTCAATTTTGAAGGTTCAGCATCTATCAGGTGACTTCCTGCCATTTTCTTCACCCAATTCTAGATATGATAGCGAATTCCCATTTCATCCATCGTTTTGGTGTGTATATCAGTGGATGCATCCTTCAGAGTAGTCAAGAGATGTACAAGATTGGCAGCCAGCACCCAGCTGAGTTCCACTTGCTTTGAAGCATATCTGTGGTCTCACTGAGTCAAGGTGTTGCAGACAGGCAGCAGATATATTGTGTCAAGCAAAAGATTTCCATCATAATTGTAAAAACATTTTATTTTTATAACTAAGTATTTACATATAATGCAAGAGTACAAGGGAAGTCATGGTGTAGACCAATCATCGATGTAGTCCAATATTCTTAAAATATGTGTTTCATCAATTGAATTTTCTGGTCTCGCTTTATTTCTTCTGTTACCCTTAGTAACAACTGCTCCATCAACTGTTACTACTGTTGAACTCTACTATGTAATTTTATAACCGGTAACATAAAATAGAATTGACTCTCTTTGACACGTTGCCCAGGCTACAACTGAGAAAGGTGCAGTGTTAGAAATGGGAACATTGGCAGTGCACCTGCCAAATTCCACTCATGAACACATGTTGTGCATGGCCAACAGATTATTATTTTTATTAAACATTCTTACCAGATCAGGTAACTAAAGTGGTCGAAGTGCTCTGTGCAGATTTAAAAATAACAGGATGGCCTTGCAGTTTTCTGTGTTAATTTTGGGCTACATGTTTATCTCTTCTCTAACAAATCAACAATAAGTTGCATTTATCTCAAGCTTTAAACAGGGTAACAGCAATGAAAGGCACTTCACAGGAGTCTAATTGAACAAATGCTTATACTGAAAACAAAGCAACAGCAATTAGGAGAATGAGAGAGAGGAGGAGAAACAGAGAAGTTGAGGTCAGGATTCTAGAGCCCAGGGCTTAGAGAGTTGAAAATGAATGCCACTGGTGGACCAAGGCAAGTGGAGGATGCAAAAGTGGTTAGTGTTGGAGTAGTGCAGAGTTCTTGGAGAGTTCTAGCTGTAGAATTACCAAGATTTTGGAAGGCAAAAATTTGTCAAGAAGATAAAAACATTAAGATCAAGCCACTGGTGGACTGAAGACTAACCTGGATCAATGGGATTTGTGGAGAATGAGTAGGACTCAGTGGGTGTTCAAAACAAGCAACAAAGATTCAATGAGCTGAAATTTATGGATCAGCTTCATGTTAGAATGGTCAAGACTACAGGCCCTCCCTGGGTTACGAATGTCTGACTCCTGGACAGCCCATACATACAAACGAGTGCTGTTAAATATTATTACATTCAAATGAGAACTTTAAGAAAAAGTTTCCATTTAACCTTCCTGTAGTAATCAGACACCATCTGAAAAGCACAAGCTGCCAATTTCACCACGGCAGGCCACTTAAGAGAGTTGCTTTGGAAATTGACAAGCAATCCCTTTTATTGATATTGTTGCAACAATACTCTGTTAAACAATGCAACAGCCACTGATACTTCAAGTGCATCGAAACAAGCCATGAGCTTGGGACTTCCTGATTCTGTACCATTGTATCTAGGCAGGGGAAGACCATAAGTGTTCATGTGAATTGGCCTTCATCAACACCATTCTTTACAATACTGTGGAAATAGGGTTACTATATCAAGTGATTTTGTGTATTTTCTGACTTATGGACAAAATCAATTTATGGACATCTGTAAAAACGGAACCTATTCATAACCTTGGAATGAGCTGTAGAGGTAACCTTACTGTGGAAGGAGGAAGTCCAATTCAAGATCAAATGAGATGCTTAGATTACAACCAGTCTGGTTCCATCTCAGACATATAGACTGGGTTAGGAGTAAATATTATGGAGGTGAAATACTATGCAGCAAAGTTTTTTCCTGCTTTCTTTATATTCCTTAAGGGCCCTGTCTGATTTCAGATTCCTAAACCTTACATATGCTTGCTTTTTCTTTTTGACTAAACTTACATCTCTCGTCATCCAAGGTTCCCTCCTCGTCTGTTCTCCTTACTGGAACATACTGGTCCTGAATTTTGACCAGTTGGTCTGTAAATGATTCTCATATATCATATCTTATATCAGATGTGGACTTGCCCCCAATCTACTCTCCCTGGCTCCTGCATAATAATGTTGAAATCTGCCTTTCCCTAATGTAGCACTTTTCCCTGAGGTCCAGGCTCTGTGTTAATCTGCTTTACCCATAATATTCCTTGCATTCAAATAAACACACTACAGTCCATCAGTTCCATGATGTACATTTACCTGGCCCTGCCTGGCTTTCCTATCAGACTTACTTGGCCAAATCCCTACCTTCACCTCAATCTCTCCACTGCTGACCTGTTGCTCTGGTTCCCACCCCCGGCACGCTAGTTTAAACCATCCCAAGTAGCACTTGCAAACCTCCCTGGATATTTGTCCTCCTTCAGTTTAGGTGTAACCCATCCTTCTTGTAGAGGTCCCACCTGCCCTGGAAGAGAGCTCCATGAGCCCTCCCACCTGCACCAGCTCCTGAGCCACAAGTTTAACTTCACTATCTCGTTTTGCTAGCAAATCGCACCGGGAATAATTCTGAGATTACCACCCTAGACGTCCGGATTTTTAACTTTCCATCTAACTCCCTAAATTTTCTTTGTAGGGCCTCATTTCTCTTCCTGCCTATGTTGTTAGTGCCAATACGGACCATGGCTTCCGGCTGCTCACCCTCCACTTTCAAAATGTCCTGTGCCTACTCAGAGACATCCTTGACCCTTGCACCAAGAAGGCAACAGTCTTGCTTGCAGCTACAGAAACACCTAGCCGGCTGAACCTTTGGTGTGGCCACCTCCTTAAAAATCCTGTCCATAACACTTTTTGCCTCCTGTATGCTCCTTAGAGAATCCAGCTGCCACTCCTACTGATCCATGTGGTCTGAGAGGAGCTGGAGCTGGACATACTTCCTACAAACATAGTCATCAGGGACACTAGCTGGCTCTCTGATCTCCCACATCTGACAGGAGGAGTATACCACTCCAGGGACTGACATTACTGCCTCTTTGATAAACTAGTGGACTTAGGAACTTACCTGGTTGCTACTCACCGCCCTCACTGAAGCCCAGTATTCACCAAAGCCTTCACTAAATTCCTTCACTAAAGGGAAGGAATTAGTGACAAATCTATTAAAACTAGATACAACCCCAAAGATCACAAATGAGGTTGGTGTTCTGGATCAGACCAGAATTAGCCTCACAAGCTGCGCACTTATAAACACAAGAACAGGTAAACCTCGTAACAGTAGCTTGTAGAAAGATGATGAAAAATATCATACTTATGCTATGCAAGCTGGAATGTAGCAGCACCTGCCTAATGTATAAGAAATGTATTGTGTATTATTTTACTGGTGCGCTGGTGATAATGAGTATGGTTTACACCATCATCTCCAATGAAGTAACCAGTTTAACTTCAGCTAAAATTACCATCAAACGGTAATCATCTGAAGACTCACTTTCTTTAAATGAATAAGAATTGGGTGTTGTCACAAGATTTCAATTTAAAATTTTACTAAAAATTCTGTAAGAATGAAATTTTCATTTGACAAGCATAAAACAACCGATGCTGGAAATTTGGAATAAAAGAGGAAATTATGAAAGCACTGAGTAAGTCAGGCAGTACAAAACAGATTTAACTTCAGGTCAATAACCTTTCATCAGGACTGGATATGTTAGAAATCAAACATGTTTTGTTCCAGAGAAGGGAAAGAGGTGAAGAGGTAACAAATGGGACGCTTTTGATAGGATAGAGACCAAGAGAGACTGAAATGACACAAATGGCATTGATGCTGCCCACCTATTTGCATCCCCTCCTGATAGATCACCTGCGATTAACAATCCCTCATCACCTTCCACTACCATCTCGTGTGTCATTTGGTCTTGCTGGGTCTCCACCCTGCCGGAGAGATTCCCTTTACTCTCTCCACTTCTCTTCCTTCCCTGCAATTTAAAACACATTTGAATTCTAACGTTTTCAAATCCTGATTAAAACATATCGACCTTAAATGCTAATTCTGTTTCTAACTCCACAAACGCTACCTGAGCTGCTAAGCAGTTCCAGCATTTTCTGTTTTTATTTCACTTTCCAATGCTTCGTTTATACTGTCTTGTCTCAATACAACAGTGTTTCACAAAGCAATCAGAGGATTATCAAATAAATCTTACGAAAAGCTTAAAATCCAGATATAAATTACAACTATCCAAGTTGTCTTTGCTAATTATTTCAGAGTTTAGCATTCAAATACATCTAACAAGGAGAACAGAATAATCTGTCTCATTCAATCATACATGAAGCACTGATTCATAATTCAGCCTTTTCAACCTGATCCATGGAGGGGTAAAATCCTCAAAAAGTTTGCATTCATTCTATGGCACAACACACATTTTTGTTGCTTTAAATAACTTGACGACCCAAAAGGTTAACGTACACATCTTACCAGTGTAAATGCTTGCATTAGATGCTGGGATGCCAAACTGAGATTCAATGAACTTGGGAATGAAGGTAATAAAAGCGGTGACGATGGCACTTTCTGCAGTGTATGACAAGCTCACAAACAGGAATGTCATGTTGCTCAAGATCCTGACAGCTGCTTTGGGAATGTCTATAAAAATGACAAGAGAAACACTTTCACCATGAATGAAACACAATGGAGAGAATGACTCAGACACTGAGAAGCTCTGCAACTAATGTAAAGAGGTCCATTCGCTCACTGAAAATGGCAGCATGTGCATTTGTTTGCAAAACAAGCTGAAAATGCAAGTGAGGCAATGTGTGATCTATTCTCAAAACAAACGGAACTTTTGTAGTTTACCATAGAATTCCATGGAAATCCTTTCCAATAACTACTTCATTCAAGCCAATCAAACAACAGGGAATGCACACACATAACTTATTAGATAAACAACTATCAGACAGGGTCGAGAAGATAACGTGAGGAGGGAACTCGAACACATCATATTGGGCCTACACAGCATCCACATTATAAATGTGTTTTCCATTACTGACATAAATCAAGACACATTATTAGAGCTTAGAAAACTTAAACAGCGTCATTGAATCACCAAATTGTTATGGTCCAGAAAGAGGCCACTTGGCCCAATGGATTAATGCTTTTTGTAGAGCTATCTATTCAGCCCTATTTTCCCTCTCTCCCAGAAACTCTGAAAAATATTTTCCCTCAAAATGTCAGTCAAATTCTCTTCGATTTACTTTGCTTCCACCATGTTTGTAGGCAGTGAGCTGATAGCAGAGTATCTTGTAATTTCTTTGCATAGCACGTTACCAAAAGTCATTTTATATGTATTATTGCCACAGCTGTGAATCAACATTTCTAACTGAATACAAGTTTACTGTTCATAGATGACAGTGTGGTTGCTATGGCAACATTTGATGTTGGGCATACAGTGAAGGTAAATGGAAAGCAGTTTCTAGAGACCAAACATTCAGTAATATACCTTTACTACATCTATTGAAGTGTTCCCAGGAAAATCATTTGTCATGAGTTGAACAATGCAACCTATAGTAAAAATTAAAAGGCTATCAACTGGACATATCACCCATTAAATTAAATAGACATGGTTCAATACTAGTAATTAACCACTAATGAAATATAGTCCATTGGAACATTGGTGATAATACAAATCAAATTCCTGGCATGTTTGGCATGCTTTCTTTGGACTTGGAACTTGTACTTAATGAAAAAGTTTAAAAGCTCACCTTCACATATAACAGTCAACAATCTTTCAATATAATCTTTATGTATCATCATATGATATAATGCAGCATACACAAGTTATACGCAATGTCTGACCTTTTAAGAGAACTTGCACTTGCCCTACAGTGACCTTCTCTCGTTGTATTTTTTTAAACTTTTTCAAACAGAGATGAGTCAAGAATAAATGAACAGCTCAATGATGCTTTTGATCCAATCAACAATAAACAACTTCATTTTTCTGGCCAAAAATGATACAAACACAGGAAATTTTGAAAAGCTCAGCAGGTCTGGCAGAGAGAATCAGTTAATGTTTCAGGTCAATGACTTTACTTCTGTTCATCTCTCTCCATAGATGCTGTCTCACCTGCTGAATATCACCGGTATTTTCTGTTATTTCAGATTTCCAGCTTCTGCAGCTTCTTGCTACTTGAGCAAAAAAGATGCCTTTTTATTACCTGCCCCGCCGCACCCCCACCACATATTGGGAGGCAGACTTTTGCTTCTTGGCTATGCAAATTAACCTGGCTGCCAGGTAGGCAACAGATCTAAAATATGGTAGTGGGACCCTGCCATTCATGGCAGTAGGTTCCTGGTGTTCTCAGCCCATCCAGGTTTTCCTGCTGATTTCCATCATGCCCAAACCCTGCTTACCTCCCAGCAATATAATGTTCCAAAGCCACATAAGCACCAGCACATCGCAAAACCAAAGTCCAAACAACAAAATCCAATGATCATTAGACCCCGGTACAGAAGAGCAGGAGATATAATACCTGAAAAGTAGCACAATATGTGGAATATAAATTCCAGACTAAAAAGATAGGGCTCTATATTTCATGTCTTTCCTTACAATACAGGAGACCATTCAGCCCATCAAGTACATGCTGACTCTCAGAACACACATTCATTCCATTCTGCCATTTGTCACCTTGCAGCCAATTCTCTCTCACAATGCCCCTCAACTGTTCACTGCTTCTCCTACCATTCACCTGTACCACAGGCAATTTAACGTAGCTAATCAATCTACCAGCATGTCTTTGGGATGTGGAGTGAGGAAATACACACAGTCACCGAAAGAACATGCAAACTCCACACAGACAGCACTGGAGGTCAGAATCAAACCCAGATCGCTGGAGCTGTATGATAGCAGCACTAGCGGCTGAACCACTGTGCCATCAATTTCTTTTTCGCGCATTACACTACTGATATTGTTCATTATTTTCCTAATGCAACAAGAATCCAAACTGAGCAGAGTTCTGCCAAAAGCATGGCCTAAATGATAAAAGAATGGAAATGGGAAGATTACTTGTAGCTTGGTGAGACAGACGCCATTCATTTTTCTCACTGTTAGAAGCAAATATATTTTTGCTTTATTTGTTCACTCACAGATGTAGATTTTGCTGACAAGGGTAGCATTTATTGCCCATCCCTACTTGCCATGAGAAGGTGATAGAATGCTGCCTTCACGAACCATTGCACTTTGTATTGTAAATTTAGTCCCAATTAGGTAGGTGAAGAAAGTACAAGTATCCAAGGTTGATGTGTGACTTGGAATATGGAGGAGGTGAAGCTTCTTCATACCCCTCGCCCTTGTCCCTCAAAGTGCTGGAGATTGCAGGCAGGCGAGGTATCATCCAAGAACCTTTCACAGTCTGCTGCCTTCCATCCTATAAATGGCAAAGACTGCAGAGGCCAAGTATTGGGGTGGACCAGGTAAATGTTTCAGAAAAGAAAGGCATGTTTACTTGGTGACTTTCAAAGACGCAGGTTAGCCCAAAACTCCTCATGGTCAATGGTACTTCTGAAGGGAAGTCACCGGCGTAATGTAGGAAACACTGCAGCTAATTTGTACAAAGCAAGATCCTACAATAATTAGATAATCTATTTTTGTGAAGTTGATAGAGATATTTTGGATTTCCTGCCCTTCTCCCACCAGAGAGAGTGCACACATGTTCATTTAAGCACCTCATGTGAAAGACAGCACCTCTAATACTGCACCACTCCCCAGCTACTAGACTGAAGGGTCAGCTAAGAATACTGTGCTCTCAATTCTGAATGGGAGCTTAGCATTTTTGCTTCTCAGTTAGAAGGTAATCAGTTGATTAACAGCTGCCACAACTTGCAGGACTGCTGAATGATAATGCCATTTCTGGTTTATCAAATAACCTCTATCTATTACCTTTATTGAAAATGAACCACGTTGGATTAAAAAGGGTAAACAATATGTCTAAACATATGGCTCAGACATCATGTTTACCCTTTATAATCCTACTTTAAAATATTGGCGAAATTGTGGAGTGATATTAATGTTTGCTGTGAAGTAGGACATACACTAGTTGACATGTACAAATAAAACAAAAACAAATTAACAGTTGTTAAAAAATTAAAACATGTTAAGGGAAGAAAAAGGTTTAAAAAATTACTGAGCTTTGAATCAAAAAGTAAACTAACATCTGCAGGGCTGTGCAAGGCATCTGAGAGACAGTGACAACAGCCCTATTTTCATGGCTCGCACAGTACCCAAATCACAACTCCTTGCAGTGAAGAAAAGTAGTCCACCTATTGCAGTGCGAGTCCATGGCTGCACCTCACCTCTCCCTCTCTGCTTCCTATGGTTAGATGTTGAGGTGAGCTGGTTTTGAAGCCGAGAGGCATGAGAATGAAGACCACCACATAGTGATGCTTTCAACACATCACCAATCTGCTGGAACAATCACTAGGACCTCAGTAATGGCTGTGGGCTAAGCCCTCTGTCTCAGCTTCCTTCTTGATTCCTAATCTTTAAACAGTGTTCTTGGTATTTGGACCCTTTATTAGATTAAAAACTTACCTGCCTCAGTCCAACCCAGCCATTCACCATCTTCAAAGCTTCAGTTAGATCAATAAAATGTCCACATTGCTAAAGTTTTTAACAACTTAAATATCTGATGCTAAGAATAATAAGTTGTGTATAACTGTTCTTTATGGATAATAATTTTTGTGTGATTCGAGGGCAGAAACAATATGTTATTTGCCAAGTTAGATCTATACCAATTGAGGTTGTCAAACAACTAAATAATATCATCAGTGGTTAGGGGGCAAGTGTTTTACCATTGTCCAAAGTTACTGGATTCCTACAATTGTTTCAGTGTGATTAAAACCAATGAAGTTGTGCTTATTTTTTTTGTGATTAATCATGATTAGCTTTATTAAGACCATAAGACATAGGAGTAGAATTAGGCCATTTGGCACATCGAGTCTACTCCATCATTCAATTATGGCTGATTTATTATTCCATCTCACCCCCATTCTCCTGCCTTTTCCCCGTAACCTTTGAAGCCCTTACTAATCAGGAACCAATCAACTTTCGCTTTAAATATACCCAATGACTTGGCCTGTGGCAATGAATTCACAGATTCACCACCCTCTGGCTAAAGAAATTCCTCCTCATGTTAATTGTTTGCCAGCTCTACTTTGAAGATGAGCTAAAGTGAGGTAATGGTCTGGATTGTTCTCGACCTCGCACTTTGCTGGTAGGATGCTCACAAATGCATCAACTTTCACCACATGCTTCAGGCAGTGTCCTGGACTGCTGCAGCTGTTCTTCAAGGTGCAACAGTCCACGAACGGTGACTACACTCAGGTACTACAAACTGAAGTCCACCCCCAAACTGCCCTACTGACAAGCTGACAGCTTGTACTGCCAGGCACGCTTTCAAACTAGCTCCAAAAATCTTGGATCTGAGACATATAGAAACTGTTCAAATACATTCAAAAAAATTAATTATTATTTTTAAAGATAATTTAAAAGTGTAAAAAAAACAATCAACTTCACTTACCTTTTTTAATCAAGGTCAGTGACCCCATTCATATGAATGTTGCAGTTTTAAATGTGCCAGCAATGGCTGAAGGGGCAGACACAAAGTGTATCTGCTCAGGACAATCCAGAATTGTCCCTGAACTCCATGCTCAGACCAGGGGCGTAGTACTGTGCGCTGCAACAAGCTGGCATGTGACCACAGTAAGGCCACAATTCCATACTGAGCCTCCTGCTATCCAGGCCATTGTTGAAATGATTTGAATCTAACCTGTAAATTCCCATCTTGGTCTCTGCGTTTTCCAACCTCTGAATATAAATTTTGATATAGAAAGTCTTAACCAACTGAATCATGATAATATTTTCAGAGTAACTTAATATCAATGTACTCAAGCAGAGATAAATTAATTTGTGCTGGAAAAATAATCACTAAGTGTAAGGTAAACCACATTAAAATTTATGCTGTTAGGTGAACAAAAAAAACTGGAAAATCTTAACTACTGAAATTACTGGGGAGAATTTTAATCCTCAGAATGAGTGTGTTGAATGAGATATGCATCAATAATAGAAGGAAAAAGAAACACAATTATAACCTGGCCCAAGTGCAACAATTCCCAACTTAACTGGAGTGCATTCATCAGCTTGAAATGATGGGCACTTAAGGCTGCATTTTCACTTCATGGGAAAAGAGGATTTTGAATTAATTTACCTTCACATTTCTTTTAACTCCTGGGACTCGGAAAGTCTCCAGTGAAAAGGGGGTCAGCTTCACACGTTGTCCCTGGGGACCTTTAATCCGATAAAGGCTCAGTCCTCACAACTGCTTCATTAGATTCCTCCAGCAAATGCTCGATGGGGATGTTTGGTGTGATTGAACAGATATCAGCAAGTTGGTAGGCACCATGGACATTTTTCATACGACATCCAAAGAGGAAAAGATCAATACCGCAGGTGTGGAAAATGGACCACGATGGAATCAACATTTGGGAAGTGAGAGATGTGCAAGGAACCAAAGTGGCTGGAAGGACTGCTTTTAAGGGAGAAAGGTGCAGACTAATGGAAGAACTGAGGTAGTCTAAAAGAATTTATAGACTGAGGTTCAGCTTTTTTGATATCTCAGAATCAATAACATTTCCAGGCCGCTATGAGAGACATATCCAGAATCTCTCTGTCTGCTGGGACAGATTGCAGCATTCCTGAACTAAGAATGGATTGACCCAATGTAGTCCCTGTCATAACAAGCAGGAATACTGCAAACATTTTAATCAGTGTCTTTTCTGTGAATATATGCTTTCTTACTCCTATTGATTGCTTTTTCTATAAATGGATAGAAATATTTTAGTTTTATAATCTTGCAAATTTCTGTTATCTGATCAAGTTTATGCATTATAAATACCAGCTAAATAATGGATGGCTACTGCAGACAGATAGATAAACCGTGGTGATAATCCTTTGGCATACAACTTGAAATTATTTAGTTTTTTGGTCCATAACAAGGACTCTACGTGTTATGGTGGATGAGAGCATGACAGTTAAAGAGGTTTCACTGATTGTGATTAAAGTTCCTAAATTTATTTTTGAGAGCCTGAATGTTAAAGGTATGTTTATTTCAGAACTATGTAATAAAAACTTTGAGATTTATAACAACTACTTGCTTTAATATAAGAAGGCAGGAAATAGGAATGGGAGTAGGCTATATGGCCCTTAAAGCTGTTCTGCCATTCAGTAAGGTCATGGCTGATCCAATCTTGGTCTTAACTCCACTTTACTAGCTTATCCCCATAATCCTTGATTCCCCTATTGTTCAAAATTCCATCTATCTCTGCCTTCAACACAACTATTAGCTCAACATCCACAACTCCCTGTGGCGATGAATTCCAGAGATGAAATTCCCCCAGTTCAATAACTCCCCACGAGGGAAAATAATTCTCTCAGCTTCCACCTTGTCGAGGCCCTACAGAATCTTTTGTATTTCAATAACACTTCTGAACACCAGAGTGAAAGATCCAATTTACATGGTCTTAAGTCATTAAATAAACCCTGCAGCCTAAGAATCAACCTAGTGAACCTTCTCTATATTACATCAAAGGCAATTATGTCAAAGGCAATTATGTCAAAGGCAAATCTGCATGCAGCACCAAAGGACAGTCATTGCAAGGCGCCCTCGTTGTTGTACTCTCTCACTCTTCCAATAGAGGCAAACATTCCATTTGTTGCATATTAGTTTCCTGTGCTCCTTGTTTGACAGTCCTTGATCGCTCCAAACACCAGCATTCAATAGTCTTACACCATTTAAATAATATTCTGCTTTTCTATAACTTTGTATTTTCCCACTTTATACTCCATCAGTTGTCTTTTTGCCCGCTCACTTAACCTGTCTCAATCTCTTTGCAGACATTACAGTCTTCCTCAACTATTATCCCATCCATCTTTGCATCATAAACCAAATTGGAGACTTAACTGGTAGAACGATAGAGACAAAGTTTAAACATTGTCTTGTTTTTGGTAATGGCATGAAGACCATCAATGTTCATCAACTGTGGTCATTGTTTGATCTATGGGATTATATTAAAGGATGAAATACAATCTAGGATGAATCAATAAAATGTCTAAGACAAGGCAAAAGACCAGATACTGCACTATTCACATATTGGCTTGTTCTGCCAAATTTTTCTTTTATGTCTGCCCTCCGTGGATTCTACTATACGTTTATGAATTTTAATCTAGTCGTGCTATAAGATATGGTCCCTTTCCTTATATTTGCAGTTTAGCAAGAAAATCTGGTGAATTGACATTAAAAAAAAGTGTAAGCTTGATAACACAAGTAATTTAAAATACTGTTTCAAGAAACATACTGGCAAGCAGGAGGTGCTATCAGAACAAAAATATTATTAAGAATAACTGATTTCAAAACTAATGCCTGTTTTTTTTTACTTCAATCAGATTCAAAAAGAGATGATAATATAAAAAACATAGGATAGCAACTTTTTATATGGGGTCAAATAAACAAGGATCTGGAAACCAAATGGAAATATAGGTTAGAATCATAGAATTATAGAGAGATACTGCACAGAAACAGAACCTTCAGTCCACTGAGTTTGCAGAAACTATTAACCACCCATTTACACCAATCCTATATTAATCTCATTTTTCTTTTCTCCCCACATTCCCATCAAGTACCCTCCTCCATCCCTCCAGATACGACTATTCACCTACACATTGAAGGCAATTTACAGTGGCCATTTAACCTAACAATCGACATGTCCTTGGGATGTGGGAGGAAACTGGAGCACCCAGAGGACACCTGGTGGTCACAGAAGGAACATGCAAACTCCCCACAGACAGCACCCAAGGTCAGGATTGAACATGGGCCTCTGGCACTGTGCGGCTCCACCAGCTGTGCCATTGTGCCATCCTTGATGTGGATTGATGGTTTATGCCAAGGGGCCTACAAAGCAAATGGATTCCTATGAAAACAGCAATTTATTAATGTAATACAAGGCTGATGGAAATGTTGAAAGTGGACTTATCGGATGTATTGGCAGATCCCTCACATGCACACAATTATAAATGATGTATTAGTGAGAATACACAAGTCTGAAGAGCTGCAGCTACCTAAGGAAATGTGACAATGTGGTGCCCAGTAAAGTATCAATGTTTTGCTGCAAACTCATCATCACCTTGTGGCTTTGCACTGAGTGAAGTCATCCCTAGTTGCACAATACGGCTTCACTGATGGAGCTCCAGATTGGGTGCAGGGGGTGAAACAGGTACAAAGTGCACTCAAAAATTACTCTTGGTTTGAAAAGCATTTTCTTCTCTCACGTTCTTACTTAATTTCATTTGCCAACAGCCAGCACAAAACCTGTCACGAACCAGTGCAATTGGGCAGTGTTTTAATACTTTTTTATAAAACTGATTTAGCTCTAAATAATAATCTGACGTATTTAAGAAGAATAATGATGCAATTTGGTTGATCTGCTAGATGTGTGCTAATCACAGAAAGTCACAGAAAGTGTCCAGCCACACTTAATTTGTGAAAAGAACTTTTTTTTAAATATACAGAGCCTTTGGGGTGCAGAAGGCAGTTTCTTCGTTCAACAAAAACACCATATAAACCATGTCTTAAAAACTTCTCTGTCTTTGTGGCCTTGATCCTAAAAAATCCAGATTACTTTTTCTAGCCTCCTCAAAGTTCTACAAACAAGTACAAGTATAATGGAGGTCTGGCCAGGTTTTTTTTTAGCAATTCTACTCCACATGTGCAAATGGGAAAAAAAACTGGACTACAGGTTACAATTAACAGAATCTGCGCATCAATTTCCCTAAATTTTGCTTAAGCTCATTTTGAAAGAATTACCCTGAGATCAAGTTCAAGTGATCAGAAACAACAGCTGCAGTTTCGTTACATAGCATATGGATTGGTATTGCAACGTGTTGCCACGCTCCAGTGCCATCTTGTTAATGGTTTGGCGAACAATGTATTTCCTTACACCATCGAAAATAATAGAATGGGTGATAATAATGGTGCACGTAAAAGCAGTAGAAAAGCCTCCGTTCAAAATCAGCACACTTGATCATGTCATGTGTGGACTTTGAGTGTTAATTAGCTGCCCACTCTTTTCAAAGCAGATATTCTTGTAATTATTTGTTTCACATCATCATCTTCTTTGTCTTTGTGGAGAATGGGAGTAGAATATCTGACAGAACCTCCTCAAGTTGTTGTTGCACTTCAACAGCATCTACTTCTCAACCTCAGTCATCATGGTACAGATTCTGTGTCCAGCTGAGCAGAGCTTGGAGAGGATTGTGCCCCTGACACAGACTTTCCACAAAAGAGTTCCTATCACTGGTATCTGCTTGTGCACACTTGTGAACATCCAGGTGAAATCCTAATCAGCTCTCTAACTGCACCCACTGAAATGTGAGTACCTGTACTGGGGAACAGCTGTATGCTGTTACAGTGAATCTTCTGAAGGAATTTAGTCCTCTGAGGAACTGTCCTTGTGCATGTCCAGCAAAGCTTGCCATATGCATGAAGGCCCTAGAAGACAAAAGGGATATGATTCAGTTGTGGCAAAGTGACCATTTGACACTCACCATTCTTGGTCTTCTCACAGTTCAGTCACTGATGAAATAAAGTCAGCATAGGTGTGTCAGAATTATTTGTAATACAGTCACCAGCTATCTGCAAGTTCCCCGTTTCTGCATCTCCAACTGAGAAAGACTGATCTCCAGGGCTGCCTCCTCTGTACCTGTGAGTTCCACTTCTTGTTCTGGCCACCCCATCTCCATTTTTTTCCTATTAGTGACAAAAAAAATGAATGCAGTTCAGGTCTCCACCCAATGAAATACCTGCATTTGCTGAGAGTCGTAATGAAACAAAGACATCACATCACACGGGATTGGAGTAAGAGAATGCTAAATGGATGAATGGATAGGGGTTGTTGCATTGATAGCAAAGGCTGGTGCAGCTAAAAGTTGATTGGGTATGAGGAGTAATGGCAAGCAGATGTTCAGCAAGACAGAGTGAAAGGGTATGAGGCTTAAAACAAAGGATGCAGGTGGATCAGAAAATATACTTACTTTTCCTGATTTGGTTAGGCCATTAAGTCATTCTCCATCCAAGGCCTGGCGGCCAGCACTCTCCTGATGCTCATCTCCTCAGCTACCTGTGCTGGTTAGAGCCACAGGCTTCTTCCTCCCACTGCTCGGGAAATGTATGTCTCTGCTTCTCCAAGTTGCACTCCGCAATAATTCCAGGATGCATGATAAATCTCTGTTCTCTGATCATCAGTCCTAATCATCTGCTGGATCCTCTAAATTTCAACTCTGCATTGGCTGTCTGACTCCTTGAAAGAGTGGATGGTGAAACAGGTCACCTGCCCACTGTGCAACTTGGAAATGTAAAGCCCGCATCTCATAATGTATTGCTCAGTCAATCCAAAATCACAGAATCCAATCCAATGACTATACTTACAGTTTTTATCCAGTAATTCCACATCTAATCCTTCACCACCCCATCCAACCCTTCCATAAGTGATCAGCTAGCTTACAGCACATAAGCAATTAAAATTTATTTTCCATTTATTTTGTTTTCATTCAACAAAAACACATTTTCTGTTTAACTTTGGCTTAGCAACTGCATTTGGAACATTTGACATTAAGCAATGCCTTTTGAATCTGATAATTAAATTGCTGAGGGAGAAGCCGGAGATGGAAGATCACACTGCATCTAAAGAGACGTTTCAGGTCTGAGATCATTCCTTAGGATGACAATACCACAGATGAACAACATTTGAAAAGAAAGAGATAAGAAATGAAGGCAGTGATGTGGGATGTGCACTTGCACGGAAATGCACTGGAGTAAATAGCAGATGGCAGGAACAATGGAAGAGTGAACCCAGGTGTCCTGGAGGGAGTAGTCTCTTCAGAAGATGTAATTGTGCTGGGATTGGCCTAGAAATTATAGAACTGATAGATGATTCATGGGCAAGCAGCATGAGGCAACAACTTCTGTTAAAAAAATGACTAGAGATCAAAAGGTTCTTCAGTATTAAATCATCTGAATCAAAACAGCATCAGCAAAGTGATCAATTTGTCTGTAGGTGAGAAATACCACAGCCTCTAGTGACACAAGGTGGCAAACTGTGGAACTGCAGCATTACAGGTCATCATATTAACAGGAAAACCCTACTCAAAACTGATGGGCCAAAATATAGATAAACAAGTATAGCATTTATAGATTGATGTAGTTATTATTTGCAGAAGCTGAGCAGTGTTACAGTCTGATGTGGTTCCTACCAAATACACTCCTTTATACCACAAAGCAACAGTGGTGTCAACACTGCTGTACTATGAAAGAGCACACAGGCAAACCCAGCGTTACGGCTGATCGGGTTACAAAAATTCGCCTTTATGGAATTCGAAAATCAGTAGCCAAAAAAATCTGAGATATGGAGTAAAATTCACTCTTATGGAATTAATCTAGGAAAATATGTAAACAAAAACAGGATGCGAAAGAAACAACAAATTTTGTCTTTTTTTATTTATTTTTAATTCGCATTTCTTGATACATGCTCAGATAATGTGGCGTTATTTTTAAGCATGGTAGATTCATTTTGCTGTTTAGCTTTTTTTCAAGAGTTTTCCATATTATTTATCCTCAAGATATCTGCAACAGGTCGAACAAGTTTAAGTGCAACTTGTAAACCTAAACTGAAGGTTGGAAGATGATAAGTGGGGACACAAAAGGCTGCAGATTTTGGAAGCTGATAAGTAAGGAAGGTGATAAGTACAACCAGTGATTGGTGAGTCCCTTATCTATCTATCACCTTCCAGACGTCAGTTTGATTTTTTGCTCCAGATTACAGGATTTGTAGTCGCTTGTGTCTCCAAACACAGCTGCTGGCCACTAAAGAGATTTGCTTTGGAAACTGACAAGGCAATATCTTATGTGGCTCCCTGCCACTGTGAACCAGCAGCTGCGGTACTATCGTCAATAAAATTGAGAGAGAAATATCTCATATGAACAAATCTCCACTTATAACATGGGATTCAATGGGAAATAGGTCTTGCGTTATGGAAAATCGTGATACAGGTGGTTTTCTAGGAACCCAACTCCTCCATAATGTGGGAGTCACCTGCACTTGGTAGTAATAGAAATTCATCTACATTCTTTCTCATTCTCACCTCCAATTCAGAGTCAGCATCCCAGCCAGCTGATCTGCTGCTGCACAAGTTTCCTCTGGAGCCATCACAGCTCTGCACTGATATACAAGTGCAGCAGAGAAACTAATTTATTGTCTTCTGCTGCTGGCATCTGTCCAGGTACATACTGCACATACAAGACACATGAATTTGAGCACATCCAACTTCTGGATCTAATATTTAAAAGTCCTTTCCCAGAAATCAAAATATATTGGCTTTAATTATTTCTTCATCAATATATAACAGAAGCATCTTCACCTCCCACACTTTTTAACCCTGCTTGCTCTACTGAAGATGGCAGTTCGTGCTGCAACCTCTGGGAACATTTGAATGCTTTTCACATTTGGATCTGGATGGTGAGCTTTGGTGAGCTATTTTGTGATGGGAGCAATGCCGACAATATGAACTTCTCTGGGGACCTTTGCAAATCAAACAGGAGAGACCCAGGACATTCCTCCCTGATGTAGACCACAAGCCCCAATTTACTGCCTTCTTGCAGCAAACCTAGCAGGTGCAGATTTTCCTGGTTGAAATACCTTTGTTTCACTTCAGGACTGCACTCTCCAACTAAGCAATTGGGATGGCAGCCAAAATAATATTTTAAAAATGGATGTGAATTAGGCACCATGAAGATTTCATTAAAAGTAGGAAGAACACATGAACTGAGGCAAAAAGGAATTATGCCCAGCCAAAAAAATTCTCAAAACTGTTAAAAGTTGATAAGGCAACAAAATGCTGACAGATGCAGACATAACAGGGTCTTTACAACTTGATGTTTTTTGCTAGACAGTGTGGAACACAACCACGTGAAAACCTAAGAGGGAAAATCTAAAGATTAAAAGCCTAGAATTGCTGGTATTTCTGAGAGGACATTGGGGAGGCATGTGTTCCATAAAATGTTAAACTTACAATTTTATAATGCTTAAGTTTAATTAAAATTTATTTGCAAAGAAACAATGTGGCTTCCTCTACATTGGTAAGACCAAATGCAGACTAGGTGACTGTTTTGCAGAACACCTGTGCTCTGTCCGTAATCGTGATCTGCATCTCCCCGTTGTCAGTCACTTTAACTCCACCCCCCCCCCCCCCCCCCCAACACTATCACAGGTATGTCAGTGCTCGGCCACCTCCCCTGCTAGGAGAATTCCAAGTGCAAACTGGAGAAACAGCACCTTATTTTCTGTCTTGGAACCTTGCAGCCTAATGGCATGAACATTGAAATCTCCCACTTTAAATAATCCCACAACCATCCCCCCCAACCCCCAACCATGCCTCTTCTTCCCTTCCCTAGCCTCTCTCTCTTTTTTCTACCCCCATCCTTTTTTTTTCTCTCCTTACCTTTGACCCATCCCCTGATGGATCTTCTCTCCCCTCCTTCCCCACACCTGCCTATCGCTATCTCTTACCTGCATCTACCTATCACCACCTTATGCTCACCCCACCTCCCCTCTTTTGTCCACCTATCACTGCTCTGCTTTTCTCTCCTAGATATTGGGCTTCCCCTTTTCCTATCTTCAGTCCTGAAGGAGGATCCTGACCCGAAACGTTGACCGCCTGCTTTTCTCCACGGATGCTGCCTGGCCTGCTGAGTTCCTCCAGCATCATCGTGATTTTCATCTAGATTCCAGCATCTGCAGCCCTTTGTTTCTCTAGATACAGAAGGCAGCTGTTGCTGGAAATCTGATCTAAAGGAGAACGCTGGGAAGGACAGCAGCTCAGGCAACATCTGTGGAGAGAAAAAAAACTGAGCGACATCAAAACTGGGTGAGATTGAAAAGCAAAAATATGCAGCTGCTCAAAATCTACAAGAATAGAAAATTCTGGGCAGCACTACATAAGCCCAAACATCTCTGCATAAGTTAGATGCAACAAGGACCCAGAAGGGAAAAATCATTGACTTTGTGGACCAATATTCTCTGTCGGCCTCATAATTTGTATTTGCTTTTCCAAACACCCAATTAATTCTGAAACTGCCTCCTCACAAACTATATTAAACTGGCCTATAAAGCTAACATGGAGGATGATCGCTATGCAAAACAGGAATTCAAGCCAGAATGGTTTCTGAGACAAGGGATTTCAGTTACATGAAGTGGCTAAATAAGCTGGCATTGTTCTTGCAGCAGATAACATAAAGAGAATTGATAGAACTGTTCACAACTTTTAAGTGCTTTTTTTAAGAAAAAAGAAAATATTTCCTTTTGTTGTTTATGTAATTGCTTTCTCAATTTCCCTGTTAATTTCTCCTTAGCGTTTCTATACTCTTCCAGCCTTTCTACAATATTGAGCTCTTGATGTCTGATATAAGCTTCGCTTTTTGTCATATCTTACCCTCTAGGTTTGACAGTCCCACCCTTTTTCTGTATGGGAAACATGTTTATCTTGAACCTCTTGAATCTCTTTCTTGAATGACTTTGTTAGCTCTGTCCCTGATTTGCCTTCAAGCAGTTGAGTCCTGATTGTTTTTACCTAATCATGTCTCAGCTTAGTAAGTTTTGTCTTCTCAAAATTTAGAAAATTTACTTCTAGTTTATTCTTGTTTATAACTGGCCCACAATTCTAATTTCCCTCTCTTGTCTCTCTTATGTAGTGGATTTCACCCATTGTTTGTTATAAAGTCTTGTGAATACACCAGCACTATTGAAATGTGCTCTCACATTGTGCAGACTGCAACAGTCATTGTAAGTTGTACTTGCTGTGGCGTCTACTGGCATATCTGCACAGGCTTTCATACCTCAATGAGGAATGAAATGCATGCATGTGAATGTGCCCCAGGCAACTCTTGATCTGAGTGTTGACCTCTCTCTTAATTTGCAGTCAACAATATTTTGTGATCTTCAGTCTGGTGCCATTGGTCTCTTGTTGTTTTGGCAATGATTGCACTCAAGTCCCAAAGTGAGGTTGTTTGCTTCCTTGTGATTTTTCTCACCTGCTTTTACGCTAACATGGGTTATTATAACCACCTGAGACAGGAACTCATGGCAGATGCAGTAAATTATGAGGACGATTGTTTGATGATATGGAAAATCCTTTGCAATGTGCCACTTCTGCTGGAGATTCCGTTTGGCTGGGGAGTTACATGGGCAGACTCCATTTTGAGAGTTCTGGTGTTAAGTGATGGATTGTGCAGGGAAATGGCAGGAAACATTGACCGGATCAACTTGCTGACAGCTGTGTGAAACCACGTGCTAACTAACAGCTGTGCCCAACTGAAATGGTCCATTTGTGCAATAGATTGACATGATCTTCAAAAGGAATACCATGAAAGATATCTTATTGGTGTATGATGTTGAACATGAATGGTTTGAAATATAAATCATTCAAAGGATCTCCATACCCACTGAATGCCAACCTGATCAAATTGCAATAAAGTGCATGACTCCCAACTGCTCTGGCTACTTTGCTTTCTAGCAGCCATTGATCTTGAGCTGAAGTCCAAAGGCCTCAATGTCAGAAATAAGGACTACATCTAAAGAGCAAGCAAGAACAAGAAAAGTGCTTTTGTTCACCCCCAAGAAGTCAATTGTCTTTTAAATAAATGCCACTCAACTAGTAACACAGCTTCTGCATCAAGTCATTGCAATACTTGGTTAGTGGGAATTTTTCCTGATGAACATCCATACCATCAATCCCCCTGCAGTGTGGGGGAGGGAGACTGCCACTGTAAAGGCAAAATGGGACTCCTTATAGAGAGAGGCTTCTCTTAGCCAGCCAGCCTGGTGAGAGCTCCAGATCATTTAACAAACACTGTCACTCAGACGTTTCTCAGAAAATAAGCTGAGAGAGCATTCACTGATGTGATGTGTACCAAATAGTTCATGTGCACCTATAGAGGAAAATGTGAGGGGTGAACATATAAACTCTGCTTCCTCAGCTTATCTTCTCCTCGGTAGAACATATACCTTCTTCTGACGCTCTTGGAAAACCTGATCCTGTGAAGGAATTGTCCATCAGACAAGTTTAGAAAGGGTGTAGTGCATCTGAATACTTTGAGGAAAGGTGCTTCCTTAATGGACATGTGTATACCTCCTGACCACCACACCAGTCCACCACACATGGTCAATCTTCACCACTTTGACAGGTCCCATTGATGTGACTACTTAGGAGTTCTTTGCATGAGTATGTAAGCAAAGTGAGAACACTCACTTTGGGCTGCAACAGATTCCAAAGACCTTTTATGATGTTTGAGCAGCCATCAATAAGTTCTGAAGGTGCCCAGTAAAGTGTCCCAACATCAACAGTGTCCCTTTAAATCAAGAATAAAGCCGTAAAGTAGTGCAATATATTGCAAGTAGAACTTTGAATGAACAACAAAAGGATCAAGTTGCATCCCAAAAGCCCAATTTATGCAGTTAAAGCTGGAAATGAGCATCATGCCAATTGGTGGCTTCAGCAGCCGTGCAAGTTATGCTGTAAAAATCTCTGCACAGAAATGCCTGGACCAATTTCTACTTTTAACATAAATGGTAGAAACTTAAATCATGCACTGAACTGCTTTTATGTGCTAAATCACACAAATGTGTCCAATTTCTAGGCAGTGGAATTTTCCAATCAAAAACAAAATCCAAAGCAAGGGAAGTCCGTAAACGTATAGTTTGGGTGAGACAGTGGTGTACCAGTTAGTACTGCAGCCTCACAGCTCCAGCTGATCCTGACCTCGGATTTTATCTGCACGCTCTCTACATAACCACAAGTTTTTCCTACGTTTGCGGGTTTCTTCCCACATCCCAAAGCTGTGCTGGTTGGTAAACTGGCTATTGTAAATTGCCCCTAATGTAGGTGGGTGGCAGGGGAATTAGGGGGGAGTTGATGGGCACATGAGAGAGAATGGTTTGCAGGGAAATAAGAGGGGAAATGGGATTGATGGATGGATGCAAATGAACACAGAGGAAAATCAAAAGAAAAAGAGGTGCATGTTAAAGTGATGGAGAAAAAAAGGAAGTGTGTAAAACAGGAAATGAGGAAGAGAGTTGACGGGAGTTGGGAGTGCGGTTTACAATGCTTAAAAAAGAAACAAGACCAAGAAAGAAGGAATAAAATTTGGGAGCTGTAGCAGAAGGTCCAACATGGTGTGAGACAGTTAACAAAGAAAGACAAATAAGTTTTTTTGTGGTCTGGGCCTTTTAGGTTTTGTCGAACATAAACCAATCCGAAACTTTTTCACAACTTCTTTCATGTAGTAATAGAGGCTTTAGTTCCTTTAGTTTTCTGACAATAGAACTGTGGAGATGTGAATTGTCAGACACTCAAAACAATATGCGCTGGTGCGCTAAATGATTCAAAATTAAGCAAGTCCAAAAAAAATTAAGAGCACTTTATTACACCATGAATTGTTCATAGGAACATCAAGATGTACCAGTCAAAAGAAATTGACCCAAAGCTCAAACTTCATTGTACACTAAACTCAAACTTTTCTATCCTCTATCACTTGTTTTGTGTATCTAATTCTCTCATAAATTACAATTTGCGTCCATTTTCTTGCTTACTTCTGCTCCACTGCTGGGTGGCAATGTGCAGAATTAGACAGATGCAATACCAATTTATTAATGGCCTTCCTTTGCAATGCAATTAACATTCATAACGAAAGTGACTAGGCCACCTTTGTCTTTCTTATCCATGAATTAAAACCAGAATGTCGGTCACAGATGCAATATACTTCATTTAACGTGGGATAATTTTGCACTGCCCATTACATTGGAGAAAAAAGCTATACTTAAATACTTAGTCTAGAAATACACACGCACAGTACTGAGAAAAGTGGCATTGCAAAGTTGGAAGTCATGTGAACAAATCTGCACATTTCTTTTGGTGTCTTAACACCATTCATTAACACTATTCATATGCTCATTTTTCTGTGAGATTTCCTTGTTCCCTAACACTTTATTTTCGTTGCCAAAATCAATCCAAATGACAATCAGCAGTTGTGCAACACTCATAATTCATTATCCACAGTGGCCTGAATAAAAATGGATGCTGTTCAATCACAGAAGATCCACTTTTTTTAACAATGTTGAAAGTTCACAAAGATCATTAACTAATGAGCCAATCACACCAAACCTCCATTCAAGGCCAGATCTTTGCACATCACTCTACACACTCACACCTGTGTTACACTGCATTTTCAAACATTTCACTGTACCCAAAATTGAGTTACAATAGGCATTTGTCTAGATCTGACATGTACATGAAAAGAATACCCAATGCACCAAAAATACCCACGGGGTCCAGGAGATAGCACCTAATACCTTACCTATCTAAACTCCACAGGGAGGCGCGCTCTGATCTACATTTCTCAGAGGTGCAATGATTATTCAGCTTATGCTTCCACAAGATGGCCCTCACTCATGTCCATAACCTGAGAAAACCCCAAGTACAAGCTCATACACACTGTCTCATAATGGAAGTCAAGGTCACCCTCATTCTCAACTTAGTTTCAGGATCAATTCAGCCCACAGCTGTTGACACATGTCACATATTAAAGTTTACTGCTACTTTTGGGAGGTCACTGACATCTTTTAATTTATAAAACCAGATTTCATCTACCTATCCATCAGCAGGATCAGGCAGACTAGCCATTCATCAAAATGCAGGCATTCAGAGACATATCCTTGTAACTTCCTGCTAGGAACAGCTGGGCTGTAGCCTTAAGGATCTCAGTCACAGTTGCCAACAAACCTATAAAAATAGGGATTCTCATTTTTCAATGGAAAGTTGTCTGCCCCTGTACTAAATTGGTATTCTACAAAGATTTCTTCACCTTTGCATAAGAAGGCCAGGAGTTGCTGAGTGTAATAGAAAGCACAGGGAAATACATTTGCTAAATGTAGGTGAATAGTGCCAAAGTATTTTTATCAGCTACTACCAGTAGCTCAGAAAATCAACTCTTATTTCTTTTAAGTAATAGTGTTAGCAATTGCAGACTTAGAGAACCTTGCCATCTTGAACAAACAACATCCCTTCTGTGGATCATGTGTGATTCAGAAGTTTCTCAAGGTTCCTGTCAGTAAATCTAGGAAGAACCTGTCTGTCCTCAGGAATCACTGGTGCACCCCCAATTAAATTGAGCAACACTAGTTAGTAGTTGGAAGTGTGCTGGAGGTGTTATGAGCTTGCAACTATAAACACTGGTTCAGGAGCTCAGCTGTGTCTCTCAGCAAGACGTTCGAACAATTATACTTGCTGTTCTGAATACACTGCGGTGTTACATGAAGGAGCCTGACAACACCATCCTTAAATATCACTGCTGAACTTGGAGATGTTTAAAATACTCTTCAAAATTGTTTTAGGGAGCCTGTTGTTTTAATGTTGTTTTAAGATACAGTGAATTCCTATGCCTTTAATCCCAAGAATTTGCAACACCTTGCATTGCTGTGTTTAATAAAAATATGCCTGTGAAGTGTTGATCACAATCATACAATTCAATTAAGCCATACCTTATTAATTACACAAAATAACATGTCAATTGTACCCACCTTTAATGTCCTTTCCAAAACCCAAGGAGGAAGTCACGGCGCTTCTTTTGTGTTCTCTGCTCTCAGCTTTCCCTTTCATCATCTCATCATCACTGTTCAAATCATTCGAGACTATTTTCTTCTTCTTCTTCTGACGAGGTGGTAGTTTTCGAGGGAAAGTGAACATTGGCACTATAACTAGGAGCATGGTAATCGCACAAAGCAAAAATCCACTCCACCTATGAAATTTTAGAGAGAACAAGACAACATGACAAAATATGTGAAGAGAACTTGAAATCAGAAAAGCAAAACCTGCAGGTGCTGGAAACAGGAAATAAAAACAGAAAATGCGAGAAACACTCAACAGGCCAAGCAATATCTTTAGCAAATTTGTTTTGCTGTGGGACACAAATCAATTATATATCCTTGATCCGAGGGACTGCCTAAGAAGAAGAAACACTGAATGCTATGTTGAATCTAAAATGTTATGAAAAATATAATGGGAAAATATTTTTCCTTAAAATATATGAAGCATAAATGTCTACAAACAATATAGAATGCCTGGTTAAAAAGAAACATAATGGACCAGATAATGCTCAATCTCACCTCCTACTAGACTGAGGGTAGGACCGATCAGGGATAAAAGAGGAAACATGTGCCTGGAGTCGGAAGAGGTAGGGGAGGTCCTTAATGAATACTTTGCTTCAGTATTCACCAGAGACCTTGACATTTGTGAGGACGGTGTACGACAGACTGATATGCTCGGGCATGTCAATGTAAGGAAAGAGGATGTGCTGGAACTATTGAAAAACATTAGGATAGATAAGTCACCAGGGCTGAACGGGATATATCCAAGGTTATTACGGGAGGCGAGGGAAGAGATTGCTGCGCCTTTGGCAATGATTGCGTCTTCACTGGCTACAGGAGTAGTGCCAGATAATTGGAGGGTAGCAAATGTTGTTCCTTTGTTTAAGAAAGGGAGTAGGGATAATTCTGGGAATTATAGACCAGTGAGCCTTACTTTAGTGGTGGGCAAATTACTGGAGAAGATTCTTAGAGACAGGATTTATGGGCATTTAGAGAAGTATAGGCTGATTAGGGACAGTCAGCATGGCTTTGTGAGGGGCAGATCATGCCTCATGAGCCTGATTGAATTCTTTGAGGATGTGACAAAGTACATTGATGAAGATAGAGCAGTGGATGTGGTGTACATGGATTTTAGTAAGACGTTTGATAAGGTCCCTCATGGAAGGCTTATCCAGAAAGTCAGGAGACATGGGATCCAGGGAAACTTGGCTGTGTGGATTCAGAATTGGCTCGCCCATAGAAGACAGAGGGTGACGGTAGATAGAGCGTATTCTGCCTGGAGGTCAGTGACCAGTGGTGTTCTGCAGGGATCCGTTCTGGGACCCCTGCTCTTTGTGATTTTTATAAATGACTTGGATAAGGATGTGGAAGGGTGGGTTAGTAAGTTTGCTGATGATACAAAGGTTGGTGGTGTTGAGGGTAGTGTAGAAGGTTGCTGTAGATTACAACAGGATATTGATAGAATGCAGAGCTGGGCTGAGAAGTGGCAGATGGAGTTCAACCCGGATAAGTGTGAAGTGATACACTTCGGGAGATCAAATTTGAAGGCAGAATACAAGGTTACTGGCAGGACTATTAGCAGTGTGGAGGAACAGAGGGATCTTGGGGTCCACGTCCATAGATCCCTCAAGGTTGCCACACAGGTTGATAGGATTGTCAAGAAGGTGTATGGACTATTGGCCTTCATTAGTCAGGGTATTGAGTTCAAGAGCCGTGAGGTGATGTTGCAGCTCTATAGAACTCTGGTCAGACCACACTTGGAGTATTGTGTTCAGTTCTGGTCGCCTCATTATAGAAAGGATGTGGAAGTTTTGGAGAGCATGCAGAGGAGATTTACCAGGATATTGCCTGGATTGGAGAGCATGTCTTACGAGGATAGGTTGAGCAAGCTAGGGCTTTTCTCCTTGGAGCGAAGGAGGATGAGAGGTGACTCGATAGAGGTGTACAAGATGATAAGAGGCATAGATCCAGTGGACAGTCAGAGACTTTTTCCCAGGGCGACAATGGCTAACACGAGGGGACATAATTTTAAGGTGACTGGAGGAAGGTATAAAGGGGATGTCAGGGGTATGTTTTTTACACAGAGAGTGGTGGGTGCGTGAAACGCACTGCCTGCAGAGATTGTGGGGGCAGAGGTTGTGGAGGGACATTTAAGAGACTCTAAGATAGACAAATGAATGATAGAAAAACAGGGGGCTATGTGGGAGGGAAGGGTTAGATAGATCTTACAGCAGGATAAAATATTAGCACAACATTGTGGGCCGAAGGGCCTTTACTGTACTGTAGTGTTCTACGTTCACTCATGCTTCCCCCACTCCCCCACCCCCCCCAACAACATTTGAACCCTGTGACTCATTTAATCTTTTGCAGCCAGACAGGTCCCAATGATCTTGAGACCACAGTTATGCTCATGCTCAAGGGATATTTTGTTCTTTTTAATTGTCTCTGATAATCAGGCATTGCAATTGCTTTAAAATTATTAAAAATAAAGTTGAAAACAATAAATTACTGTTAACAAAAACATAAATATAAAGTGAAATAAGCAACATTTGCCTTTTTAATGAATGTGGGAGACCCCATTCAAATGAAAGGAGCTGCACTAGAAAGCTGGCCTGTCAGGTATGTGGTGTGTCTGGCCTCTTGATTCAATAGGTTTTGGAAAGCCACTGCACTCAACATTGAGCCCAGGGGCAGAGCGAAAAGTCAATGTGCCTGCCTCTCACCTCCTGTGTATTCTGTACTGTTGCACTGCAGGATGCAGATACAGAAGTTTAGACATGGAATGTGCAGCTACCCGGGAGTTGTCAATGGAATCACTGGTAGCCATCAGCATGATCCAACCAATACCTTCCAGTAAAACATTAACATAGCAGATTTTGGAAATCCTATATTACAACAACTCAATAAAGACAAGAAAGTATTTAAAAACAAAGTATATTTACCGATAGCAAGGTTGACCAAGACTAGTTTCCTATTGACCTGTGGCAAAGCAGTGGGAGCCTATCTCAGGAGCACAAAACAGTACAACCCCATTCCACACAAATATTTAAGATTGAGAAATTGTTTGGTGATCAGTATCACTATTATCAATTGGAAGAAATATTCAGTTGTCTTATATCATCCTTAAATGGAAGATAATCTACACTTAGACTATCTAAAAATTGCATTACTACCTTTTAACATAAGTATTGTAGGTCACCATACTGTTGTTTTTGAAAATTGCATAAAGAGGGAGAATTTCAATTGAGAGGTTCACATAACAGTATTGTCAGAGTTCCCTGCGTAATGCCACAGTAGAAATAACATTGCTAGTCTCAATGTAGTGTTCCCCAACGATGTGTTGCAAGTTGTCACAGCTGAGTCCAGCAGGTGCAAACTTTGGAGCCAATTCTCAAAGGCAGATACCACAATACAGGAAAGTGTTGTTTGTATTATGGAATGTGCATTTATGAGGTGCAATGATGGGAGAGGGTGCTTCCGGAGGGAGCTGGACAGAAAGCACATTCTTTGTGCAAGAAAGCCACAGAGACTACTCGGGATTCAGTTAAGTGTTCCTGACAGGGGGTTGCCATGAAGGATTCTGTACGAGTATGAGTTCAGAAACACAAAACCTGGAGGCATGGAGACATGGAGAACTACTTGAGGAGGATAATAATAGAATTCAAGAGAATAGAGCCAGGCTGGTTAAATGGGCACACATATGGCAGGTGAAGGTTAATGCAAAAAAATGTGGTGTACTCTTCAGTAGGAAGAATGGGGAAAGGCAATATAAATTGGGGCACAGTCCTAAAATGGGTACAGAATCAAAGAGATATGGGAGTAGCATAAATCTTTGAAAGTGGAAGTACAGATTGAGAAAGTAGTTGGAAAAAGCAGGAAGAATTCTGGGTTTTATAAGTAGAGGTACAGAGTACAAGAGCAAGGAAGTCAGGATGTAACTTTACTAAACACTTGTCAGCCACAAATGTAGTATGTATCTAATTCTCTACACCACACTTGAGGAAATATGGAAAAGCCTTAGAGAGAGTCCTGAAGAGATTTACCAGAGTTATTGTAGGGATGAGGGATTTTAGGTCACGAATAGACTGGAGACGCTGGGGTTGTTCCCTCTGGAATGGAAGAGGTTGTGAGGGGGTCTGATGAGGTACTTAAAACCATGAATGATCAAGAGAGAGGGGATGGAGAGAAACAGTTTCTCATGGCTGGAGGGATTAGTAAAAAAAAGCAGAGGATATGGAACGTGGATGATTGGCAAAAAAAAATAAAAGTGAAGACGAGTCGTGGAGTCAGAAAGAGATACAGCACGGAAATAGGCCTTTCGGCCCATCGAGGCTGCACCAAATATCAAGCACCCATTTTTGCACCAATCCTGCCCCGAACCATTTTATTCTTCCCACAGTCGCATCTACTCTCCCCAGATTGTCCCACACACCTACACACTAGCAACAAATTACAGTGGCCCAGTAACCCAGCCACCTACACATTTTTGGGATGTGGGAATAAACTGTAGCATCCGGAAGCAATCTATGCAGTGACAGGGAGAACATGCAAACTCCACACAGACAGCATCAGAGGTCAGGAATGAATCCAGTTCACTGGAGCTGCGAAGGAGAGGCTCTACCAGCTGTACCATTTGGCATCTTTTGTTTAAAACAGAGTGAATGGTTGGAATCTGGAATGCACTGCTTAGGGAGAGCAGTGGTGGCATAGCTTAAAAGGCAATCGAGGTAAGTACTTGAAAGGAAATCAAGTTGCAAAACTATAGGAAGGGAAGGGGTGGGTGGAATGAGCTGGGTTTCCCTTGCATGATTCCTCCTTTTGTGCTGTAACCTGTGATTCTGTTATTCGATGAATGCCTGCACCTTGGAGAGACCTGCATTGCAGGGGAATGCCGCCGCTGGATCTGCCTGCTGCTGTGGGCGAAAGAAAAGGTGGATGATGTCTCCCTCTCTTTGAGTATGGAATTTGGGTGATCTTCCTAAAGCAGCAATAAGTAGCAAACTCTGAGAATGGACAGAAATCATCAGTGGCTGTCTTGAATGAACCTGAGGTAGAAAGCTGTGAACAACCATGACCACGACCTTTACCAGCACAGTCAGGGCACATGTTTGAGGCTGCAGGAGTTCACAGGTTTCAATGAGGACAAAAAATGCAGTTTGAATGTTGGCCCTTCAAATTGCATAGTTTCAGAAGAGTGAAGTTGAAAATTTCACTGTAGATGAATTCTGTGTATTGTACAACCAAGGGATGCTTGATACCAGGGCAAATGAAAATCCTGCCAAAAAGTCAATGGATAAATTGGGGCAGCACAGTAGCGTAGCGGTTAGCGCGACACTATTACAGTGCCAGCGATCGGGGTTCAATTCCTGTCGCTGTCTGTAAGGAGTTTGTACGTTCTCCCATGTCTGCATGGGTTTCCTCCAGGTGCTCCGGTTTCCTCCCACATTGCAAAGGTGTACAGGTAGGTTAATTTGGGTTTAAAATGGGCGGCGTGGACTCGTTGGGCCGGAAGGGCCTGTTACCACGCTGTAAATAAAATTTTTTAAAATATCTCCCAAGATCACTTGGACATCCAGAAATGTGCACAAAGATCATCTCCATTACACAGTGCTGATTGTTTTGGAGCTGTGTGAACAGATTTCTCAGTCCCCAATTCTCATAATTATATATCACAACAAAAAAATAAACAAAAATCTGATTCACAGATGGAAACTTCATTATAAAGTATGAACTAGTTCAGCCTTTTCAAATCTAACACAATGAATGATTGTAATGGACAGTTTCACCATTTCAAGAAGTTTCTGCCTCCCAAAAAGAAACTGACATTTGATTGCCTTTGATTGGATCAAAAGTTAGGACTACCAAGTGTAAGACAGAAACAATCAATCAGTTTGTATACAGCTCTCTTGCAATTCTACTCTAGTTCTTTTCCATTGCCATTCAAAAGTACAAAGTCCAATTTCTCAGCTGACGGTTAAATTCACCAACTTTCGGATCAGCACATTGCAATCACCTTCTAAAATGTGTTCCATTGAAGCCAACAAAACTAATTTCAGATACAACTTTCTGAAGCTATTACTTGCACAGTAAATGCTTTCAGCAATGACTTTCCAGGCAGGAATTTCTTATATACATAGCTGCCTCCAACTAAAGCAGAAACTTAAGGGAAAATTTTTAACTTTCTCCACGTGGCAAACATCAAATGGATGACCACGGTGCCTTGCCCCTAATGAATCCATTGTTTTTCCATGGGTTATTAACTTAGTTTGTTCTTTTGAGCAGGTGACTAGAGACCTGCCCAAGGATAGGGTGTTCCCTATGCATATCAAGCACCGATGACATTGTGGAATCTTAACAATAAGAACACCTAGTGTAGTGCAAACCTAAAATTTTGTTCATGTTTGAGATTAAGAGAGGAGGCTTACTGGGGAAGCCACTGCTGAGGAGCCTAGAAAGGTACTGATTTTGTTTTTTTTCTGTATCCTGGTGATGAAGGAGCTGCAAAAATATTACACCTCACCTCTTCATGCTTCTCTGTCCCAATCACTTTCCTGTCTCAGCCTCACTCGCAACCACAAATCTGAGTGCTGAAGACCATTCCACTGGCTTCTCAGCACTGCCTTCCTGCTTCACAACATCTCTCTCTTGCCCTTGCCAGCAGAGCACCCCACCTGAATCCAATGGGAGAATGACAGGGCACAAAACGCAAATGGCAAAAGTGTCTTCATTGATGAGTAAACTCTGAAACTGGATGAATGACAAGATAATTACTGGTGAACATCACTTGGCTCAACTGGAATAATTCGGCACAGCATCAAACCACTTCTTAAGGGGTTCTTGGTCCTTTTATCTCTTGGTAGCGTAGCGGTTAGCGCGACGCTATTACAGCGCCAGCGATCGGGGTTCGATTCCCGTCACTGTCTGTAAGGAGTTTGTACGTTCTCCCGTGTCTGCGTGGGTTTCCTCCGGGTGCTCCGGTTTCCTCCCACATTCTAAAGACGTACGGGTAGGTTAATATGGGGGTTTAAAATGAGCGGCGAGGACTCGTTGGGCCGGAAGGGCCTGTTACCACACTGTAAATAAAATTTTTTAAAAAATGAATTTAAAAAAATATATTCCACATGTTGATGAATCTTTGATTGAAGGAAAATATCCTGATATCTCCCCTCCATAACTTGTATATCTGTGTAAGATCACCCCGTCACCTTCTTTTGAGTTCGTAAATTGCTAGCCTATCGACTATTTCCTCACAACGCTCAATCTTCACACTGGCTCTTTGCACCACTTTTAATGCATGAACGTGTCTCTTAAAGCAAACAGACTGGATACAATTATATGTGCTCTAGTTTGACCAGTATGTAACAAACAGGAAGCCTTACCTCCTCCATTTTAGCTGCATCTCTATTGATTTCCGGACTGCAGTGGGTATGTCCAATATAAAAATTGTCAATAATTCAAGATTGCTTTCATCTATTTCATCATCCCTGTAAAATTTGCTCTCCCAAATAAACCCTTAAAAACTCACCAGTCCAGCCTTCAGCTCTCCTTACACTACAGCATTCCCACAATGACCAATCTGTTCAACTTTCAGTTCTATCTTTGGTACCCCAATCCCCATTAAAACTATTACTCTCTCACACTGCTGCAGCCCTCACCTCCACTCACTTGAAATCCAAGGGACACAGGCCTCAATAGACATGATGGACAATGGGTTGGCTGCATAAAATATGAAAACAAAATATGAATGTAACAGGGTTTGCAGCAGGGTTTGGGGAACATCCTATTTTTAAAAAAAGGGCGGCACAGTGGTGCAGCAGGTAGTGCTGCTGCCTTACAGCTACAGCACCCCAGGTTTGATCCTGGATGCTCCTGCTTTGCTTATTCTCTTTGTGATTGTATGGGTTTCCCTCAAGTGGTTTGGTTTCCTCCCACTTCCCACTTGTGTTGATTTGTAGGTTAATTGACTACTGTAAATTACCCCAAATACAGGTGAATGGCGGGAATATTAGAGTGGATCTGATGGGTGTGTGAGAGAGAATAGGTAACAGGGAAATAAGTGGGAGGAATGAGATTGATGGATCAAATGGCCTCCTTCTATGTGGTAAAGAAATATGAGAAAACACCATAGAGTCCTGCCCTTGTCTGCCAAATGGCACAATAATATAGGATCCCCCAGAGTGCCAAGTTAAAACATATTTCTCTACCCTTCTACAAATCTTCTCAGTAGCTATCATCCTTTTTGAATCAATGCCTCCATAGTTTTGTTATTCAGGGGCCTTCAAGTTTACAACTAATGACCAGTTCCATTCTAATGGAGCTAAAACTAATGGGTCTTTCAACTTGTTCTGAATAGGCATCAATTACATTAATTCATGGTAAAACATGGAAATAAAAGGTTTCTGGTACTTCTTACCAATTTCCAATGAAGCGTGGGTCACTCTGGTCAATCTGAACTACAGCCCTGGGATCTACATAGAAGCCAATCAATACACCGCCAAGAAGATATCCTGCTGCAGGGCCCAATGCTCCCATTACATACATAATGGCTGGAAAGGAGAGATGATATATTAAATAATATGTGATATTAAGTAATTTTTATATATTTTTAAATAATATATATTAAATAATATACTAAATAATACAAACAGTATGTGCACAGATTCAAGATAAAAAGTAGAAACCCCAAATTAACCTGAGTACTAATAGTATCTTTCAAGCGATTAATACACAAGTGACAACTACATTCAGTGGTAAACCACAACTTTTGGGCAGTTCAAGTGCCATAGAGTAGGACTATTGAGGGAGTGCTGCAGTAATGGAGGTGCCACTCTTCATATGAAACAGTAGACAGAACTTTCAACGTTGGTGGGCATAAAACAACCAGTTTGAAGACACAAGAGACTGCAGACGCTGGAATGTGGAGCAACATACAAATCGCTGGAGGAACTTAGAAGGTCAGGCAACATCTATGGAGGGAAATGGACAGTCAATGCTTCGGGTCGAAACCCTTCATCTGGTCATCTGGACCAGTTTGGATATATTTCATGTCAAGGCTACTAAGAGCACTCAGTCCCTTTCACTATTTAAACTTTAATCATGCTATGAGCATGTTTTCCTTTAACTAGCACCAATAGCTGTCTTCATTAATTCTCATTTGCCATTGTTGTTCCCAAATAAATGTTTTGTCGAAATCATTCTGGAATTTCATAGCTACCTCCCTGAAGATGATGCCAAGAAAAATCAGGTGTAGTTTACAAATTGATCCACCTGTTTTAGATTTCCATCAAAATCAAAGGTTTCAGCTATTACACTGAGACTCCGTCTACCCACTCAGGTAGTTGAAGAGATTTCACAGCACCATTGCAAAAATAAAGAGCAAGAAGTTTTCCAACTATCAAAACAGGCATTCATTGTTTAACAACACTGGAACAGACTGCAAAATCATCATCTCACAGGTGCCCTTTGCTTGTGTGCAAATGGACTGTTAAATTTTCCTACAAAATAGAAGTGACAATTCAAGAGAACTTCATAAAATATCTTTTCAACATGTTCTGGGCAAAAATAGCATTATATAAGTGTAAATGATATCTCCCTAAAGGAAAGATATTAATAGCTATTATTTATTTAAACATTGCAAATGGAAGAGTTATAATACAGAAACTTTTTTTATATACTGGTGTGATTTTGAGAACAGCTTTCATTTCATAAAATCTCACAGTACAGAAGTCCATTTGGCTCATCACACCAGCTCTAATGAGTACCACCTCCAGACAGCTCACTTCCCTGCCCCTCTGTCACTCTTTCCTCATACTGCAATATTTTTCCTCTTTATTTATTCAATTGTGTTCTGAAAATTAGTACTGAATCTATATACGTACAAGCAATGTGTTCCCTATATAATTAAAATGGGTTGTGTTGGTCCAGTCACACCTGAGGCCTGCTCTGAGTAAGACAATGATCTAGAGGGGACCTAGAAAAAGTGAAAGGCCCTTCGTTAGCGTGTGCAGAGTCTAATACCTGATTTTGGCACCTGCTGAAAAAACATGGTAAATTCGTGTTTTCACCCTTTAGACAACTTTGGTCCTCAAAATCATTGCACTTACACTCAAAAATACAGACACAGCAAAGTCATAGAGACATACAGCATGGAAACAGGCCCTTTGGCCCACCAAGTCCGGGCTAATGAAGCATCCATTTATACTAATCCTACAGTGATTGCATTTTATTCTCCCCACATTCCCAGCAACTCCTCCTAATTCCATCACCACCACTACACTCACCTACACATTTGGGACAATTATATTGGCCGACTAATCTTCCAACCCACATATCTTTGGGAGGTGGGAGGAAACCAGAATACCTGGAGGAAATCCATGTTGTCAGAGGGAGAACATGGAAAATTCTCCACAGTCAGCACCAAAGTCCATGACTGAACCGGGATCACTGGAGCTTTGCCAGTTGAACCACTATACCTTCTAAGCTACTGAGCTGTAATGCCCATAGGCTGTCAATGCCAGCATGAATGATAGGGTCTGCCCTCCTGGAATCCATGTGACTATCTGAGCCAGTGTATCTAGGGTAACAGCAATGTTCCCTTATGTAGTGTCCACAGCTGTTTATGTCTGTACCAATGTTACCAGAATAAAGGAAATTATTTTTGGTATCTTTAATCCCTGTGTAAATGGTTTGAGTTACCCACTAACACAAGCCTTTTCTTTGAGACCAGGCCAAATTAGATCCAGGCTTCAAATCTGCAGTCTGAAAGGTTGATATGCCAACTCTCATGTGGCCTGTAATTCATGCTGAAATTCAAATAAATCATAGGAAGCCATTAAGAATGTTCATTAGCAGTGCCAAAGTAACTCAGAACAAAGAAGGTTCCTGGCATTGAGGCAGAGAACCTTCTGAATCTTTTAAGTTCATAAAATGGTTATGCAGTGACCCAGCCTTCACCACCTCTTGACAAGGAAACACGAGTCGAAACGTTTCTGCATGGACCATCTGCACCAGTTTAGTTTGTTAACATGGGGAAGCAATCTTTCTTTGCACGTTTAACACACATTGAATGCCTTAGACTTCCTACACAATAATAAAAAAAACACACATTAGCTACAAAGTCATACAAGAAGCACCAACTTTAAAGTGCAGTCTCTGCCCATGGTAGAAGCATTGATTCCAAGTAGTGGCGCAGATCGGGAGCAGCTTTGCTTCAAGTGGTGATGGGAGAGGATACCTGTGAAAATGATCAGCCTGGTCAACTCCATTGCCCCTCTGTGAGAAAGAAGAAGGGCTTTAGCTTAAACATTGAGGCCATGTGTGAGGATTCAAGGTTTGCATCATTGGTAGATTCCTCAACAGTGACAGGGGTGAGGACAGGCTGTCGAACTGGAGCCAGTGAGGCCCTTGCTCTGCATTCACGGCTGCTGCAACAGTTTCAATTTTATTTTGCATATTGATTAACTGCACAGCCAGTGTCATATGCACAGAGGATTTATAATAACAATTTGAGTATATATGAAGGCGTTAATCAGATTTTAGTTCCAAAGTTATCATGTAACATAAAAATATTGTGTCACACAATAAAATTTCAAGTTCAGTTTACATTCTGAGCCTGGACGTGTGATGGATATGTAGCAATGTATTTAGGAATATATTGGGATGTGAGGAGGAGTTTGGAAACCTAGTGGGGATGAAATTTATGGTAGAATCATGAGATAAGTGAATGAGTTAGGTTTCAGTGACAAAGGGTATGAAATGAGACAAAGGAACCCAATGCTGTTACTGCAGAAAGAGATGGACCTAATGTTGGTTACTAATATAATGCACGTTTTAACTATGTTATCAGTACTAGATTTTTTTTCAACTTCTGTCATCTAGAAATCATCTTTTTGCTTGGGACCAGTCTAGTAAATTTTCACTAATTCCCTGTTTGGCAAGTATATCTATTTTTTAGGTGAGAAGACCAAAATTGCACACAATACTTCAGATGCAGTCTCACCTAGGCCCTACATAATGAGACACCTTTACTCCTGCTCACAAGTCCTCCCATAATAAAAGATAACCTACCACTTGCCTTCCTGATAACTTTCTGAACCTCCATGTTGACTTTCAATGAATTAAGAGTTTGGATCTCTCAGAGTCATAGTAGTTTTAATAGTCCAACGGTGTTAATCAGGTGACGGCAAGCCAACCTATTTTATATCCTTCCTAATTTTAGTCTCAAATGAGCAATCTTACAACCCGGGACAAAGGCAGCAGGCACATTGGAAAGCCGCCATCTGCATGCTCTGCTCCAAGTTGTGCACAATCCCAACTTGGAAATATAGACCTGTTCCTTTGTGTTTACTGGTCTGCATCGTGGAACCTCACAGTGTGCCTTCCAGATTGACTCATCACACATCCTTACTTTTATACACTATTCCTCTTGAAATGAATGCCAACATAGCATTCGCTTTCTTTACCGCTGACCCAACCTGGAGGTTGACCTTTAGGGTATCCTGCATGAGGACCCCCAAGTCCCTTTGCACTTCCGAATTTTGAATTTTCTCCCCATCTAGATAATAATCTGCCCGTATTTTTCTTCTTCCAAAGTATACAACCACACAGTCTTCAACATTGTATTTCATCTGCCATTTTCTTTTTGCCCATTCTCCTAAACTGTCCCAAGTCTCTCTGCAACCTTTCTGTTTCTTCAACACTTCCTGCTCCCCCACCTATTTTGGTGTCATCTGCAAACTTTGCCACAAAACCATTTATTCCATAATCTAAATCATTGATATACAATGTAAAAAGAAGCAGCCCCAATACTGACCCCTGCGGAACACCACTAGTAACCGACGGCCAACCAGAACAAGATCCCTTTAGTCCCAGCCTTTGCTTTCTGCCTATCACCCAATGCCCTACCCATTCTAATATCTTTCCTGTAATTCCATGGGCACTCATCTTATTAATCAGCCTCTTGTGCGGCACCTCATCGAAGGCCTTTTGAAAGTCCAAATACACGACATCAACTGCTTCTCCCTTGTCCATCCTACTTGATATTAGCTCAAAAAATTCCAATAAGTTGGTCAGGAAGGATCTTCCCTTAAAGAAACCATGCTGACTTGGATGTATTTTGTCATGCACCTCTAGGTATTTCATAACCTCGTCCTTGAGGATCGACTCCAATAACTTTCCAACCACCGATGTCAGACTAATAGGCCTGTAATTTCCCTTTTGCTGCTCCCTCCTTTCTTAAACAGTGGAACTACATCTGTGACCTTCCAGTCCTCCGGAACCATGCCAGAGTCTATTGATACCTGGAAAATCATCTCCGATGCCACCACAATCTCTAAAGCCACCTCCTTCAGAACCCAAGGGTGGACTTCATCTGGTCCGGGAGACTAATCTGTCCTTAGTCCATTCAGCTTCCCAAGCACCTTCTCTCTAGTAATCTTGATTGTACTCAATTCTATTCCGAGACCCCTGACTATCAGGTATACTGCTGATGTCTTCCACAGTGAAGACTGATGCAAAATACTTATTTAGTTCCTCTGCCAGCTGTTTGTTACCCATCATAATTTCTCCAGCATCGTTTTCAATCGGTCCTATATCTACCCGTGTCTCTCTTTTACTCTTCATATACTTTAAAAAAACTCTTAGTATCATTTTGTACGTTATTTGCCAACTTCCTTTCATAATTCATCTTTTCCTTCCTAATGACTTTCTTAGTTTCTTTCTGTAAGTTTTTAAAAGCTTCCTAGTCTCTGTTTTCCCACTAATTTTTGCTTCCTTATACGCCCTCCCTTTTGTTTTTATTTTAGCCTTAACCTCTCTTGTTAGCCACATTTGTGCCATTTTTCCAATCATAATTTTCTTTTTTCTTGGAATATATCTATCCTGCACTTTCCTCATTTCTTGTAGAAATTTCATCCATCTAGCTTACTGTCCCTCCATCTAGCTTACTTTTCCGATCAATTTGGGCCAGTTCCTCTCATGCCACTGTAATTTCCTTTGTTCCACTGAAATATTGACATATCTGATATCAGCTTCTCCTTTTCAAATTTGAAACTGAACTCAATCCTATTATGATCACTACTTCCTAAGGGTTCCTTTACCTTTAGATTTCTAATCATCTCAGGTTCATTACACAGCACCCAGTCCAAAACAGCCGATCCCCTGATGATAAGCTCATCAACAAGTTGCTCCAAAAAGCCATCCCGTAGGTATTCCACAAACTCTCTCTCCGGAGATCCAGTACCTTCCTGACTTTCCCAATCCACTTTCATGTTAAAATCACCCATAATTATCTTGACATTGTCTCTCCGACACGCTTTTTCTATTTCCAGCTGTAACTTGTAATCCACATCCCAGCTGCAGTTTGGGGCCCTGTATATAACTGCTATTAGGGTCCTTTTACCCTTGCAGTTTCTTAACTCAACCCATAAGGATTCTACCTCTTCTGATCCTATGTCCCTTCTTTCTAGTGATTTAATATCATTGCTTACCATCAGGGCCAAACCACCCCCTCTACCTATCCGCCTATCTTTCCTATACACTCTTTACCCTTGGACATTCAGCTCCCAATCACATCCACCATTAAGCCATGACTCTGTGATGGCCACAACATCATATCTTTTAATCTGCAGCTGTACTACAAGGTCATCCACTTTATTTCTAATGCTACGTGCATTTAAATACAGTACGTTCAGACCAGCATCTGCTACCGATTTCGCTATATTTCTATTGCACAGCAAATTATCCTGTCTTTTCACCTGCCTGTCCTCTTGCCATCTTTGCTGCACACTATCTTTGACTTGTTTCTATTTTCCTCTTCCTCGACCCTAACACCCTGGTTTCCTTCCCCCTGCCAAATTAGTTTAAACTCCCCCTAACAGCTATATTAAACATTTCTGCCAGGATATTGGTACCCTTTGAGTTCAGGTGTAACCCATCCTTTTTGTATAGGTCAAACCTCCCCCAAAATAGATCCCAATGATCCAAGAATTTGAAGTCCTGCCCCCTGCACCAGTTACTCAGCCACGCATTCATCTGCCTGATTCTGCTGTTCTTGCCTTCATTAGCACGTGGCACAGGCAGTAATCCTGAGATTACTACCCTGGAGGTCATGCTTCTCAACATACTTCCTAACTCCGTCATCTTCCTTCAGGACCTCCTCCCTTTTTCTATCTATGTCATTGGTACCAACATGTACCAAGACTTCTGGCTGCTCGCCTTCTCCCCTCAGAATACCCTGGACCCCATCTGAGACATCCTGTACCCTGGCACTAAGGAGGCAACACACCACCAGACTTAAGGACAGCTTCTACCCCACTGTGATAAGACTATTGAACGGTTCCCTTATACGATGAAATGGACTATGACCTCAGGATCTACCTTGTTGTGACCTTGCACCTTATTGCACTGCACTTTCTCTATAGCTGTGACACTTTACTCTGTATTGTTATTGTTTTTACCTGTACTACATCAATGCACTCTGTACTAACTCAGTGTAACTGCACTGTGTAATGAATTGGCCTGTACGATCGGTTTGTAAGACAAGCTTTTCACTGTACCTCGGTACAAGTGACAATAATAAACCAATACCAATACACCATCCGGGTATCCTTATCAGGCTCACAGAATCTCTTGTCTGTTCCCCCCACTATGGAATCCCCTATAACTACTGCATTCTTCCTTGCTCTCTGGACCACGGCACCAGGCACAGTGCCAGAGTCCTGATCACCGTGGTCTTCCTCTGTCAGGTCATCCTCTCCAACAGTATCTAAAATGATATACTGATTTCTGAGGGGGACTGCCACAGAGGTGCTCTCTACTATCTCTCTATAGCTCCTGTATATTACCTCTTCACTTTCCCTGATTAACTGAAGGTCATCAAGCTGCAGCTCCAGATCCCTAACATGGTCCCTAAGGAGACACATCTCAATGCACCTGGCACAGATGTAGTCCTCGGGGAGGCTGGAAGTCTCCCAGGGTCCCCACATCTGGCACTCCAAGCACAAGACTGTACTGGTTCAGAAAGACAGCTCATCAATATTTACTCACTGGCTATTATGTATAGGCTAAAAGTGCAGGCCTTGATCCCATAAGTGAATATCCCAAACCTGCAATCAGTTGTTTTACACAATCAGTCAAAAATATTCCTTATGACTGAGCTGTGTCATTGTCAGTCAGGGTCTTACAGCCTGGAAACGTGCCCTTTGGCCAAGTAACTCTATTCTGACCATCAAGCAACTAGTTTTTTTAATTCTCTCCAAAATCTCATCAACTGCCTCAGGTTTTAACACTCATTAACACATTAAAGGAAATTTACAATGGCCCATTTACAGTGACGTCTCTGGGAGGTGAGAGGACATGGGAGCACATGGTAAAAATCCACACAGTCTCAGGGCGAAGCTACAAATTCCACACAGACAGCACTGCAGGTCAGGATTGAACCCGAGTTTCTGGAGCTGCAGAGCAGCGGGCTCTACTATGATTCTTTGCTTAGAAAGCAATAAAATTTTGCAATTCTGTAATACTGACTCAGGCTCTTTTTAAACTCATAGGCGTTGCCTGACCTGCTGGGTGTTTCCAGCATTCTCTTTCATTTACGATTTCCAGCATCTGCAGTTTACAGTTCCAACATTTTGTTTTCCCTGTCTTCTGTCCCAATTCATCTCCCTCTACTTACACCACCTTCACATTGATCATCAGGGATTAAACAAGCCTTCACCATCCTCCCTCAGCTGGTAACACTATTTGCACTTTATGTCTTGTGGTCTCCACCTTATCAGTTATTCCCTGTTTTGCTACCAACTTAAAACATGCTTGTTTGCTAACTTTGCCTGGTTCTGATGAAAGGTCATTGACCTGAAATGTTAACTCTGTTTCTCTCTCCACAGATGCTCCCTGACCTGCTGAGAACTCCAGCGTTTTGTTTTATTTCAAATTTTCAGCATCCACAGGCTTTCATTTTTAATTAAATTTGTAGAGTATTTTTTCAAATTAGATCAATGAGCTTGAAGAATCAAGCCAATGATGAAAAACCATTCAAAAACAAAACCATTCTCTGAATTAGCTGAATTGATACTCATACTTTTATAACTAAATTTCCAGATAGCCCACAGTTAGAGGGCAGGTGTGTAGATGAGAACATTAAGTGACAGACACAGAGAGTGTGAATGTTCATAGCTGTTAAATATTGAGTTCCAAGGGGGGGAAACATAGGCATAGAAATGAGATCCTGAGAGGACTTGACAGGGTGATGTGGAATGGATGTTTCTTCTTGAGAGAAAATCTAGGACAGGTCTTGATATCTTTCCTGAAATACAAAGCCAAGAACTGAAAACAAAGCTCCACATGACGCCTAAGCAGTGCTTCAAAATAAATTCATTATGTTTGTACTGAGTGTCTAAACCCATCAGTAATATGTGCTTGTTACTGAAAAAAGGTCCCATTAACTTGTCCTGCAGACTTCAAAGATTTGTGTACATTGTTATTTTACCAAAAATTTGAATAATTCTAAAAAAAAACCCTTTGCAGCTGGCAGAATGCATTGTACTATCTTTGGAGAACTATGTCATTTTTTTGGCCAATACAAAACATATTAATAGACTAATCAAATAAAAAATAAAAAGCACAGATGTTGGAAATCTGAAGCAAAAACTGAAAATGCGTGGAAGTACTCAGTAGATCTGGTAGCATCTGTGAAGAGAGAGTTAATGTCTTAAGTCAATGACCTTTCATTAGAATTGGGATACAAGCATGTTTTAATTTGTTGAAGAGGAGGAGAGGTGGACCCAATTAAGGAAATGTTTATGATAAGGCGGAGACCAAAAGAACCCACGTGACACAAATGATGTTGGTGTCATGGAGATGCAATGCCCATACTCTTAATTCTTCCCTTCTGACTATCCAGGGACCGAAACACTCCTTCCAGGTAAAGCAATGATTCATTTGCATTTCTTTCAATTCAGTGCTGACAGTGAGGTCTCCTCTACACCAGAGAAACAAAACACAAGTTGGATGACCCCTTTGCTGAACACCCCCATTAAGTACATAACGGTGACTCTGAGCTTCCAGTTGTTGCCACTTTAATTCTCCATCACACTCCCACTCTGACCTCCCTGCCTCTGATTCAAATATTCCAAAAAAGGTAAATGTAAGTTCGAAGAACAGCACCTCATCTTCTGTTACAGCCTTAGACCTCCAGACTGGTTTGTACAATTTCCAATTCTGATAAGAGGTCATCAACCTGTAACTCGGGTCTTCCCTCTCCGTAATGCTACCCGAGTGTTTCTAGCATTCTCTTTGATTTCAGGTTTCTAGCAATTGTGGTGTTCTTCATCTGTTGTTCCAGCATGGTTGTTTGTGCTTTTCATCTCTCTCGTCTGCACTCATTCATCTCCCTCTATTCACACCTCCTCCAGCAGATCAGCTATGATTAACATGTATTCAACAGCAACATTTCTGTCACCTTGATTGTTTGTCTTCCACCCTATCACCGACATTCTCTTCGCTCTCTCCATCCCCTCATGCCCTCCACCCTGCCTCTCTGCATCTTAAAACGAGAAAACGAGGAAGAGTAGACCACTCAGCCCCTCAAGCCTGTTCTGCTATTTAATAAGATCATACAATCTGATTGTAACCTCAACCCTATAAACCTGTCCACCAGCTGTAACCTTTCATTGCCATGCTTATCAAGAATCTACCTACTCCTCCTTAAAAGTATCCAAAGACTCTGCTTTCATTGTAGACACAAGAGACTGCAGATGCTGGAATCTGGAGCAACAAACAATGTGCTGGAAGAACTCAGCAGGTTGAGCAGCATCTGTGGGAAGAAAGAAGTTCTCGATATTTCAACTCGAAACCCTGCATTATTCCTGACGCAGGGTTCAACCCAAAGCGTCAACAATTTCTTTCTTCCCACAGATGCTGCTCGACCTGCTGAGTTCCTCCAGCAGATTGTTTGTTGCTACTTTCATTGTCCTTTGAAGAAGAAAGTTCCAAATCTCTCAACCCTTAAGAGAAAAAAATTGTCTCATCTTAAACAGGAAACCCCTTTTTAAAAAGATAGTGCATTCTCCCACTGGAGGAAACATCCTCTTCACCTCCACCATGTCAAGACTCCTCAGAATCTCATAGGTTTCAATCAAGTTCCCTCTCACTCTTCTAAACTCCTGTGGATTCAAGTTTATCTGGTTCAACTTTTTCTCATAGAAAACTGCCCATTCCAGGTATTTGTATTTTAAGTCATAACTGATTAACATTACAGGATTGTAAATATCTCTGAAGATTGTATGGCTGGAGGAGGAGACAAGAAGCCATGGATAGATTTACAACAAGGAGGAGAATTTTAAAATTAAAATGTTATCAAACTGAGAGCTAAGGTGGGTTGATGGGCATAGGGGCAGTGGGTGTACTGAACTTGATGTGAATTATATATGGGCAGTGGGGTCTTATAATGACTTCAGATTAATGGATCAGATGATGCTCCATCTAGTTCAGCTCTTCCAGTCACTTCATCTTCCAATTCCCCCATCCCCTGTTCTAATCACACAAAAGCACTAATCACTTTTTCCCTGCGAATGTTTCTGTCTCGACTGTTCAGTGCACTGTACAAAAGCCGGAAGTTCTTCAGAGAACAGCTGACAGGCTGGCAATGCATTCCAGCCTACCGTTGTAGCTTTACAATGGAAGACTGGACAGGCTGAGGAAATAGTACTAGAACAGAAATAGGTTGCGTTGGTGATGGTCTGGATTTGTGGTACAACTTGGAATCACATAGGACATCGGGGTCGAGGAAGAGGAATGGTACTGGTGACTAAGAAGCAAAGTTGGTGATGAGGCCCAAAAATAATGGCTCAGTCCTCCCAATATTTAACTAAAGGAAATGTCTGATCGAGCAGTATCGATGTCAAACAAGTGGTGAGACAAATCAGAGGCAGTTAAAAGTCAGGAGCAATAGTGGAGAGATGGGCTGGTTATCAGTTTGTGCACAAGGAACTAGATGTGTTTACGGAAGAGGTTACTGTGAATAAGTTGGCACCAATGACTTGTTTTTGCATTGTAAATTCTAAATATGCTTTATAGTGAAATTTCAACTCAAAAAGGTTTGTTTATGATCACTCTGGGAAGCAGTAAAAAAATGTGGACTGGTGTTGCAAAGAATGCACAAGAGTGCATGAGACCATGCATTTCCTTTAACCTTTATTTCCAATAAACCTTGACGGAGCTTCTACGAATTCAATAAAGTGTGAAATAAGGTGAAGAATCTGACCCAAACAGATACCATTCTCGGTATGTGGATCAAAATTGTAGTTTCACTTTTCACATACAGAAGGAATGATGACAATGATGACTTCAAACAGCATAGTCCTTACAAATGCCTCCAAAAACTTAACAGCTATTCACAAATTCAGTTTTCTTCATTATTTTAATGCTGTATATAAATGAATTCCAATATTCTATACCTAGGCACTCTCACCTCTCTCACACACTTGCAAAGTGCAGACACTGTACCTTGTCATCTTTCTGCTGTGCCCATTCAAATAAAATCAGTTCTCAGCAGTTCCACTGCAACATCTTTTCAAAAGAAATGCCCAGAATTGCCACTGAACGTACAAAGGACTTTAAAAGCTGTTCATTAAACAAAACACTACTTCCTATGTGCTTGGTTTTGAAATCCCAATCTCACAATGACCTATTCAATTGTACATTGAAATGCAGGATGAGGTAGAATTTATATATTGAGCTACCTTAAGCAGTGAGCTTCATAAACCAAATTCAGTTTAATCGAGAAAAAAAATAAAAGTGTTCATATCATTTGGACTAATAGCAGCAACAGAATTAGATACAGTTAAAAAGTGTAATGAGATTCTATAGTAGATGAACACAACACGAAATTATGGTGATTTTTAATATTGTATCAAACTTTGAATGGACCAGAGTAACATGTACAGTTCTGATTTTCTCTGTATAAAATGAGGCATTTCAAGACTTATTTACAAAGATGATATCAAAATTGAAAAGATTGAGCAGGCTATGGAGGCTTCTTCTGCAACAAAGACTAAGAAGCAATGTGTTGAAGGTTTATAAGATAATGAAGTTGTATGAAGGATGGATGCAGAGAAACTGTTCCCACAAGTGGGTGAATCTAGAATAAGGGGGTTATGTATGATACAGTCTGTTAGATCAGATAAGGAAATCAGGAAGAATTTCTTTAGAGAGCAGTGAGGTTGCAGAATTTGTTACCATATCAAATGGTTAAAGCAAACATCATTGATGCACTTAAGGGACAGGATTGTTGCATACATGTAAGTAATGTTACAAAGCAATATGGCAAAGTGAAAAGAGATAATGGAAGAATGAAAGAATTTGTGTGGAATTTAAACATGGTCATACAACAACAATAACTATTTCTACAGCATTTTCAACATCATAAAATTCTCTGTGATAGTTAACTACTTTTATCTACCTTAAACTAAAATAGAGTGGCCTAGAAATTCAAATCCTTAGTACTATAAAAGCTGTATAAACAGATTTAACTTTGTGTGAAAGTAAATTACAGCCTTCTAAACTTCTAGTCTGGATTTTCATTAGCTTTGGTTACGTGGTTCTGTTGCATAACCCTCACCCAATGATGACAATAATATTACAACACTGATTTCCAGCACCGCAGTGTGAACTTCAGTACATGCATGCAAAAAAAATTCACAATCCCTGGTCCCTCACAACCAACAATATTTCAATTGGAACTCTTTCTAATTAAGAAGCCACTCATGCTCAAAATGCATTATTTGCTAAGCTACACCGCAGCACTTTAGAGCCTGTCTGTTTATTCTACAGTCTGTCTACACAACTCTGAGCCAACCTTCAAACTCCAATGACATCTTTGCATGGAAAAGTTAATTGCAATGGATTTTAGCCTGGACCAACTACTCCTGTTGCTGGAAGACAAGGAAATGAATGATAGAGGTACCACAAAAAAGGCACAGTGACCCCTTGGCAGAAGGCATTAGAAGGTTCAGCACCGAAAACTCACGCTCTTTTCTGGAGTTCTCTGAGAAACAATAACTGAGAAACCATGTTTCAGTAGGACAGTGTTCCCTGAGATCCAGAATTATCTGCCACATCAAATAAAGCTAACGTGTGCCTGGATTGCTCTTAGAGTTGCAGTCAACGTCATTTAACTTCCTAGCTTCAGGGTCATTTCAGCCCACTACCACAACTCACAATCTGCTGCCCACCATTGCATTATGGAGGTCATTGATGCTCTATAAACAAGGAGAGAAAACTTCATCTATTTTTCCTTCTGCAGACAGGATCACAAAGAGTGGGAATAGAGACCTGCTATCATTGAAGTCTTCCCTGAAATGCAGGCACACAAAGGCTACACCTATGAGGCTCTCAGAGCTCCTTTTTTCATTAATAGCACTCTTTTTTTTGCATCATTCATTTTTCAGGATCAGAGTATGATTGGCAAGGTTAGAATCTATTACCCATCCTGAAATGCCCTTGAGAAAGTGATGGTGAGCCACCTCAAACAGCTGCAGATTGAAGTTACATCCACAGTGCTGTTGGGTAGGGAGCTCTGGGCCTTAGACCTAGTGACAATGAAGGATCACTGACCTATTTGCAAGTCATGGAAGTGTGTACCTTGGAAGGGAATATACATGGAGGCTGTGATGTTCTCATTCATGTTACCCTTTTACCCTTCTTGCTGGTGGAGGTCTCAGGTGTGGGATGCACTGGCAGAATAGCCTAGGCATTGCGTATAGTAGATAGTATGCATCACAAACTTTGCTGGAGGGAATATATGTTTAAGGTGATGGATGATGTCCCAGTCAACTAAGTTGCTTTGTCATAGATGGTTTTCAAGATTCTTGAGTGTTGTTGGAGCAAGTGAAGAGTATTCTGTTACAATTCTGACTTGTGCTTTGCAGATGGTAGGAGGAGTTGGGGTGTCAGGAACAAAAAGTAAATCACTTCAGGATACCCAGCCTCTGAACTGCACTTGTAGCTAAAGCACTTGTGGCTGGTCAGGTTGAGTTACTGATCAATAATGATACACAGAATGTTGATGGTTGGGGCTCAATGATGGTAATGCAGGGGCACGTGGTTAGACATTCTCTTGTTGGAGACCTTCGTTGTTTGACACTTGTATGGTTTAAATGTTACTTGCCACTTATCAACCCAATGTGTGGTCAGCATCATAGGAACTTCCTCACAGTCAATTCGAGGCACTCTGGCACATTGTATGGTTCCTTCATTCTAAGACAGTCACACCTCCAATCATCTTTCATGCCATTCTGAAGGATGAATATCAGGCAGTAAGAAATATACACTCCTCAAAATGGATTCTCACTCTGAGAACTCCAGACACTACGGCTGAGTCCCACTGTAATGGAAGTCACGGCACCACTAAAAGCTTAGTGGAGACCATGACTCATCTTCTCAAAATGAGATTTTGCTGTCCTCACTATTCCAGGTGTGCAACGGGAACACTTACCAGCTAGGGCCCCATTTGTGCAGTCATTGCTGCTTACTCCACAATCTAGCTATCAAATGAGCACAGCCATTCCATGGGAACATACAGCAAGGATTTTAAGGGAATGCAATATTCCAGAAATATTCATAAGCACAGTGACAATCGGCCATTTAGAAGCACATATCAACCCCAGCTCATTAATTATTAATGATTCGAAAAAATAACTTGGTTTCCAATGGATGCAGTGTTTCTCTCCCAAACACATGATCCTTCATCTCAGTGACATAGTTTGCATTGAGACCAACAAAGGAACTTTCATCATACCAGGCTGATTGCTTAATTATGCTTATTCTGATCTCAATACACTCTGTGAAGGCTGTTTGAAATGATTCCATCCACTTACATCAATCTTCACAAATACCACCTGTCAATTCTATAAATAATCTCATCAAACGGTGAATATCTTCATGACAAGCAGCACTTTCCATTTTGCAATCTTCCAAATGCTGATCAAAAGGCCCACTTAAACACACTTCAGAAAAATAGCCTCATGAATATTCAGACTCATCCAAAAGGATACTCAATGTGGTCTGAAGGAAGGCACCTGCTAATCTCATCCAGATGCAATACATTCTCAGGCATCATATGTAAATGCTCAATTTCAGCTAAGCAAGGCTAACACTCTCAGAACGCCTGGCATCAATTAAACGTGGTGACAATTTTATGAAACTATGGCACATCTTGCTAATCAATTTTTAAGTTTACTAATTAAAGCTTACATATAAAAGATAAAAATATGGGTTCTGGTGTGGCAACACTTCTGCTATGAAAGAGGACATTAGTTCTGCAACATTGTGCTTCAATGATACATACTGATGTCTGCACTTCTGTAAGTGCTCTGTCACCAATGACAAATCTGAAACATTTCACAACCAAGGAAGTATTGCGCGTCCTTGTGATATTTGACATACCAGTGTGATGGAACAGTGACAATAATCATCACATTTCCAAAACTACCTTAACGAAGTGGTGAGTGACCTGCTTATGGGATATGAATCATCATGGCAACCCTGTCTGGCTGTGTAAAAACTTTGCCAATATTGTTCTCATGTAAGACTTCAAAACAATTGCACCTGTGCACATTTCATATTACAATAAAATGAATTGTGTAAGAGAGCACAGAAATAGGAGACTGCTGCTATGAGCAGAGTTTGTTCTCTTATGCAATATTCTATAAGCTAGGGTGCGCAACCTTGTGTGGACTCATAACTTAACAGGCAAAAGTGCCTTGTGTGCTGATGCCAGAAAATACTGTTAAAGCAGAAAACAGTAATGGGCAGTCCTCATGAAATGAAATCCCTAACTCCTAAAATTAATGAAGTTTCTTCATGCAGAGAGGCATTAACCTTCTGCTTTGAATTAGCACCTATCAAAGTACCACAATGCACTTGAATGACTTCCCAAATTTAAGAAAGGTCGAGTAAAACAGGGATTTAAACCAATGTGGACTAAATAAAATTAAAAGGCTTTACTCCATTTAATGTAAATGAAAATTTAAACCAAAATCAAAACTTTGCACAATAGGAGGATTGTTTGATGGGAATGAAATTTGCTGATTTAATGACACACCACAGAAACATGGTTTAAGTTAGTTTTTGTGAATTTTCCAGTGAGAATTGGAATCCTACCACTACACATCCTATCCTGTGGCTGCCACCTGGCTCTGGGAAGGTCAGCTCCCATTTCTACTGGGAAATTCAGATGTTCTGTCATGATTTCCATTATGAGTTCCTGTCCTTAATGGGGCATCTCGAGACTGCAGAGACCCAAGTGTTCTGCCAGCAGCCAAGGTACTATGACAAAATTCTGTAGCACAAGTTCAAACTCAAGGTAACGTTTCTTAGATTTGGTTTCCTGTCTTGGTGGAAATTCCAAAGGCTTGAGTTGAGAAAATTTTACAAAACAGATATAGAGATGTCTAAGTTCAGACTATTGAATGCTAGTCTGATGATGGTCACAAGAATGTTAATAGTCAAAGTCTATCTATAGTGTCATTTCAGTAATTGGCTTCCATGCACAACAATGCTCTAAGTATTTTTTTCTCAATGTGGAACGCAATGTGCATTGTGGACTGTCCTTTTACAGCACGAAAGAACCCATGCATATCATGGGTATCAGTGAGTTACTGAACCTGCTGTGCTCTCTGCATCTATTAAATCTTCTTTAGGTCATGGTTTTTCTGTCAGACCTCTGTCTTCAGCTGACTGTACAATGTAGTGGTGCTTTTCATTAGGGGTTAGTTAGCTCCTTGATCTCTGAATCATTGTCATCAAACCAGCCCCAGTTCTTCTTGGTAGAGAAACCAAGTGTGTCTTTATATGTGCCAGTTATGGCAGACTTAAGGGCAGATCTGGGAAGCAGGAAGTTGACAAGTTGTCTATGAGGCACTGTCTGCAAGGAGCTACTTCTGTGGGGTTCTTGAGAGCTTCAACATTAACCTTCTTGCAGCAATGCTTCTCTTGACACTGATGTTTTGGGGTCAGGTTTATGAAGGTAATGGGGTTACTTAGGTGGTGGTCAATACAGTAGTCATTGGTACCTGTCACTGAATGGATGATGCAGACATCTTTCAAATCTCTCACTCTGATGATGATGATATAATCTAACAAGTGCTAGTGCTTGTAAAGGGGGTGTTGTCATGACATCTAGGGGGCATGGTTTCAGAAAATAGGGGTATTCATTTAAGACACTGATGAGGAGGGATTTCTTAGAACAGGAACAGGCCCTTCGGCCCACAAGAACAGGCCCTTTGGCCCTTTTCTCTCGGAGGAACAAGACTCTTTGGAATTCTCAGAAAGCCGTGGAGGCAGAGTCATTGAATGTATTCAAGGCAGAGATTGACAGACATTCAAAATGCAAGTCAGTCAAGGGGTATTCAAAGACAGCAGGAAAGTAGTCTTCAAGACTGGATTAGTTATGATCTCACTAATGGCACAGAAGGCTCGTGGGCCAATTGGCCTACTCCTGCTCCTGTTTGTTATGTTCTTACAAACAATCTACAATGTTCTTTAGTCACATCTTCAGTTAAGTTTGACTATTCTCCTTCACTCATCTGGTCTTATAGATGTTTTGCTTACACTTATGTGTAGAACATCCATGTGGCAGCCCAACAGTTGGCTTGAGGTAACATGTGTAATGGTTCATTCATGCGAAAAACTGCCTTGTCTAATAGATGCGGATAAACGTCCGTAATCATTACAGCATCAGCGACCCGGGTTCAGTTCAGGCCACTGCCTGTAGGGAGTTTGTACGTTCTCCCTGTGTCTGTGTGGGTTTCCTCCAGGTGTTCCGGTTTCCTCCCACATTCCAAAGATGTATGAATTAGGAAGTTGTGAGCATGCTACGTTGGCGCCAGAAGTGTGGCGACACTTGCAGGCTGCACCCAGAACTCACTATGCAAAAGATGAATTTCCCTGTGTGTTTCGATGTACATGTGACTAATAAAGATCTCGTTTTACATGAAGCTTTATGCTAAGACAGCAATATTCCAGCTCAATGCAGATAACTTGCGAGATGATTACCAAATCTCACATGTCCATTCCTACAATATAAAGGAGCATAATCATATGCATTCCATGCTCTACAAAATAAACCATATTGGTATTGGTTTATTATTATCACTTGTACTGAGGTATAGTGAAAAACTTGTCTTGCATACCGTTCGTACAGATCAATTCATTACACAGTGCATTGAGGTAGTAGAGGGTAAAACAATAACAGAATATAGAGTGTCACAGCTACAGAGGAAGTGCAGTGCAGGTAGACAATAAGCTGCAAGATAGTAACAAGGTAGATTGAGAGTGCTAGAGTCCATTTTATCATATATGGGAATCGTTCAATAGTCTTATAGCAGCGTGATAGAAGCTGTCCTTGAGTCTGGTGGTCCTGTCTGATGGGAGAGGAGAGAAGAGAGAATGACCCGGGTGGGTGGGGTCTTTGATTATGTTGGCTGCTTCAACGAGGCAGCGAGAAGTGTAGACAGAGTCCATGGAGGGGAGGTTGATTTCCGTGATATGCTGAGCTGTGTCCACAACTCTCTGCAGTTTCTTGCAGACCCGGGCAGAGCAGTTGCCATACCAAGCTGTGATGCATCCAGATAGGATGCTTTCTATGGTGCATCGGTAAAAGTTGGTGGGTGTCAAAGGGCACATGCCAAATTTCTTTAGCCTCCTGAGGAAGTAGAGGCACTGGTGAGCTTCCTTGGCTGTGGCGTCTACGTAGTTGGACCAGGACAGGCTATCGGTGATGTTCAGTCCAAGGAACTTGAAGCTCTCAACCCTCTCAACCTCAGCACCATTGATATAGACAGGTGCACATACACCGCCCCCTTTCCTGAAGTCAATGACCAGCTCTTTTATTTTGCTGACATTGAGGGAAAGATTGTTGTCATGACACCATGTCACTAAGCTCTCTATCTCCTTCCTATACTCTGACTCAACATTATTTGAGATACAGCCCACTACGGTGGTATCACCTGCAAACTTGTAGATGGAGTTAGAGCAGAATCTGACCACGCATTCATGAGTGTATAAGGAGTAGAGGACTGATGACGCAGCCTTATGGGGCACCAGTGTTGAGAATAATCGTGCTGGAGGTTTTGCTGCCTATGCTCACTGATTGTGGTCTGTTGGTCAGAAAGTCAAGGATCCAGTTGCAGAGGGGGGTTTTGAGTCCCAGGTCTCAGAGTTTGGTGATGACTTTGCTTGGAATTATAGTATTGAAGGCAGAGCTATAGTCAATAAACAATAGTCTAATGTAGGTGTCTTTACTGTGCAGATGCTCCAGGGATGAGTGTAGGGCCAGGGAGATGGCGTCCACTGTAGACCTGTTACGGCAGTAGGCGAATTGCAGAAGGTCAAGGTTGTTTGGGAGGCTGGAGTTAATGCGTGCCATGACCAGCCTCTCAAAGCACTTCATGATGGTGGATGTCAGAGCCACTGGTTGGTAGTCATTAAGGCATGTCACCTTGCTTTTCTTAGGTACCGGGATGATTGTAGTTTTCTTAAAACAGGTGGGAACCTCAGATTGAAGCAGGGAGAGGTTAAATATGTCTGCAAATACCCCCACCAGCTGATCAGCACAAGATCTGAGCACACGGCCAGGGACAACATCCAGGCCAGATGCTTTCCTCGGGTTCACTCTCTGGAAGACCGATCTTATGTCCTCGACAGTGACCACAGGTTCAGTTGCATTGGAGGCTGTGTGGGTGGTGACAATCCACTCCCCTTCTGTTCAAAATGCGCAATGTGTTAAGCTCATCAAGAAAGGATGCGCTGTTGTTAACTATGCTGCCCGACTTCGTTTTGTAGCATGCAAGCCCTGCCACAACTGACAGCTGATCTGGGACTCTGTTTTGAACCGGTATTGTCTCTTGGCATTCCTGATAGCTTTCTGGAAGTCGTATCTTGATTTCTTGTAAAAGTCAGGGTCAGCTGACTGGAATGCAGCAGTCCTCAACTTCAGGATGATCTGGTTCATCCATGGTTTCTGGTTTGGGAACACCCTTATTGTCCTCTTTGGTACACGGTCCTCAACACACTTGTTGATAAAGTCCGTGGTGGTGGTGACATACTCATCAAGGCTAGCAACATGGACCAGTCCACTGACTCAAAGCAGTCATGTAGAAGCTCATCTATTTCCTCAGACTGGATCCTCCCATTTCAGTTTCTGTTTGTGTGCAAGGAGGAGGAGCACAGCCTGGTGGTCTGATTTACCAAAGTGAGGGCGAGGGGTGGCTCGGAAGGCATCTTTGATGGTTGCATAGCAATGGTCAAGGGTGCTAGGGCCCCTGGTGGGATGGGAGAAGCTGGTAGCACTTTGGTAACACAATCTTGTGCTTGGTTTCATATGCACTGAAACTAAGTACTGGGTGAATAGCTCTCTGCATAAACACCAAGAGAATTCATTAATGACTGCATGCTCCTGAAGACTAGCCCCACTATACCTTTCTGGGACTAAAGAATGACTTTTCTAGTAAGAGTGAACAAATTTGAAGTGTGAGGCAATGCGAGCATTTGTACTGTTGCATGTTCATGTGCCCTTCGTCTCCAGCTGCTTGATAAAGGTCGAACCTTGTGTGTCTTTAAAGGTACAAAAATAGCATGTGAAATCTGTTGGCTGGCAATGTCTGTGGTCACATACATGCCCTCAAACAAATTTCATTAGTCACCACATGATTTACCAAGTTATACCACTTCACCCTGTAAATCTAAACTTTAATTGGCATGTTGGTCCTCATGAACTCATTTCCAAAAGAACATGCTTCAAATCTATGTCACCTGGCTATTTCTGTTAATTTGTGTACAGAATCTATCATGATGCCATTTTCCATCTCTTGAACGTAGCTAACCTTAAGCTTCAGCTAATAACCACAATTAACTTCTACAGCTGCACAAAGCTTTACACTAGATACAAACTTTTATTTAAAGTAGAAGTCACACATAACAGGCTAAATGAATGTCAATATGCAAAATTGCAACCTTTCATCTATATTGAAGCCTTACCAAGACTTCTCCAAATAAAAGAGCTTTATGTTCCCTGGCTCCTGCATCTGTCATTACAAGAATCCTTTCTATGTGTTTTATAAGATATATCTGTATCCAAATGCTACATGAATCAATGTGTTGTGACTGGGTTAGATCTGAGCACATTTCGTTGAATACATCTAGATATGAATGTATAGAGGATACATAGGTGTACTACTGTGAACTTTATATAATCTGCGGGATTCCAAATGAAGTACTTGTGCACTTATAAAATATTTTAATGTATCAGTTTTTTTTTGCACAGCTATCCCGTCTAGTACAGCCCAGTGAGTTGTGTAATGAGCCATTCTTGTAACCTCACTGATGGCCTAATATTTTTTCCTTTGAATGTTAGCAGGTTCTATTCCTATTCACTGACTGTCCTTTCAAATCAGACCTCGCCTACATAGGCACTTCTTGGGATAAAGTGAGGTTATGGAATGATAAGATGAATATAAACTTGGGAGATTTACCATTTGCTCAGTTTCCTGCCGATCACTTACCCCTCAGGAGTGACAGATGGAATTTAATCTGGAGAAGAGTGTGGTAATGCCTATAGGGAGAACAAGCTAGGCAAGGAAATAGACATTAAATGGTAGGATACCATTAAGTGTAAAGGAACAAAGGAATGTAGGGAGTACTATCCTCAAATCTCTGAAGATAGCAGGACAGTTAGATAAGGTGATTAAGAAAGTAAATCCCCGTGTCTGTGTGGGTTTCCTCTGGGTGCTCCGGTTTCCTCCCACATTCCAAAGATGTACGGGTTAGGAAGTTGTGGGCACGCTATGTTGGCGCCGGAAGCATAGCGACACTTGTGGGCTGCCCCCAGAATGCTCTATGTAAAAGATGTATTTCACTGTGTGTTTTGATGTACACATGACTAATTAAGATGTCTTATCTTATCTTACTTGTCTTTATTGGATGAGGCATAGATTTCAAAAGTATGGAGGTCAAGCTGCAAAACTTTATTCAGGTCACAGCTAGAACGGTGTGCACAGTTCTATTCACCACTCCACAGGAAGCATCTGGTAAGACCAGCAAAGGTGCATAGGGCTGTTGTCAGGGCTGGAGAATTATAGTTATGAGAAGAGACTGTCTACACTGGAGCTTTTCTCTTCAAAACAATGGAGATTGAGGGGGGATATAAATGAGTCGTATTTTGAGACCTATTTCACAAACTAAGTGCATAAACTTGACTTAACTGGTTGAAGGGTTGGAGGAATGTTAGAGAAACAATAATCACTTGGGTGGGTGCTGGGGAATTCACTGCCTGAAAGCCTAGTGGAGGCAAAAACCATTATCATGTTTAAAACGTACCTGGATGAGCACTTGAAGGGCCAAAATCTGAAGATCTTGGAAGTGGGATTAATTTAAAGTTCATTTTCAGACTGCATGGGCATGATGGATCAAACAACTTCCCTCTTTCATTCAATCATTCTAAATGGTTTAAGAGAGGGAACCTGTAGATGTAGTATTACGTTTTCTGATCTTTGAGGAGGCAATGATCAGACATAGACTAATCATGTAAGTAAGCATTTAGGATCAAATAGTAGTGAACAAATATATAACATGAAACGGCATAATATCAAGATAAAGATGACTTGAGACTAATCACTGACCACATTCTGTAAACATATGAACAATTATTTATAAAAACAAATCTGATACTGGAGATCACTGGACTGCAAGTCAGACCTCATTGTACCAACATCATACTGGTAAACAGTAATGCAAATTCCCCTCTACCGCATGCACTGTTTGTTTACTGTACCCAAAAGAAAGATTGGCAAGGATTTAGAGAAAAATGGCCGGGATGATTTCAGGTCACAACTATTGACACTAATCTTAATTTTGCTGGAGGAAATAACACAAAGGATATATGCGATCTGTTAATTTGAAAACCCAGAAGTAGAAATGAGTTAACGAATAATGTACAATTAATCTTAAACAAGCATAAGAATAAGGGGGATAACTACACAATTCAGAAGACACAAGATATAAGAAGCTTTATCTTTTTAGCTGTTAATATGTATGATGAACTTCAGATTAATTGCCACTTTTATGAAAGCACTAAATGAGTATCATTAGAAATAGACTGTAATATTAAAAATTCGTTTAATATTTAATGCTTGTTTTTGTTTTAAAGAGGACATAAAAAAAGCAACTTAATTTTCAACAAAGGAGGGCATCATCAGTTAATATGGGAGAGAAGTCCATGTCAGATAAACAAATTGGACCTTGAACGAGGTAGAGTATGAGCTCATTAGCCCTTCTTGCTCTAATTTTCTGGTGCGGTTGCACAGAAGAATGTTGTACAACAATGCAGATAGCACATACAGGTGTTCTGTGTGTTGAGCATATTTTGAAAGTGGGCTGATCTTCGATTTATATTTGAAAGTTGAATAAATATTAAAAAAACTGAGAATTTCACATTGGCATGGTAGCAAGTACTTTTTTAAGATCTGGATTGAGATCATTTGTTGGGCAGACCATGATTAACCTTACACTGTATTTGGCTTCACTCTTTTGATGCTGAAATGAGTTTGAAATAAGGAACATTCCAATCCTTTCTCTCAAAAACGCATAAAATGCTGAAATACAATTTTCAATGGATCAGACTCACTTTGTTAAAATGTCTGTTTCTGTTTATGTGAATATTGCTTTCCTTCCTCCAGTTTGGATTCTCTTGATAATGATGGTGCAAAAGAAACAATTCCAGCTAAGAGAAATGCTTTAGGCATTCTTGAATCCATCTAACAAGTTCTGCTCAAATTTGCAGATGTTCTACAAGCAGAAGCTGAAAAACATCTTTGAAAATTCACCAGAAAGATAAATTCAATAATTTACCCAGTCTTCAGGAAATATAAACAGCTACAAAGCCACATCAAACTCAACAGAGTAAGTGCAGAGCAGCAAATGACAATAGTAACAATGGTTTGATGTAAAGGCGCAGAGGACAAAATTAAGATATCTTTATTAGTCTCATGTACATCGAAACACACAGTGAAATGCATCTTTTGCGTAGAGTATTCTGGGGGCAGCCGCAAGTGTCGCCACGCTTCCGGCGCCAACATAGCATGCCCACAAATTCCTAACCCATGTGTCTTTGAAATGTGGGAGGAAACCGGAGCACCCGGAGGAAACCCACGCAGACACAGGGAGAACGTACAAACTCCTTACAGACAGCGGCCGGAATGGAACCCGGGTCGCTGGCGCTGTAATAGCGTTACACTAACTGCTACACTACCGTGCCTGCCCATGAAATTAAAAATAAAAGACCGCCTTGGCAGCAATGGTCAAAAGCACTTCGGAGCAGGTTTGTAGTGGGTTCTCAAGTGTTTTTCTCTAAACAGCACAGCTGCAGGAAAAGCATCAGCAGCATCAGTATCTCAAGTGGAAGAGGACACAATGAACCTATTCAGAGCAAAAGTCAGCTGAGAATTGTATCAGTGGTTTGGCCTAGCTTCAAATATAAACAGCCAGGATCCATGGCTTAAAATCCATCTTTCTTCTTTACAGAAAAGCATGTAGCAAATAGACTTAATCCCATTTATCTATGAGTAATAGCAGGAAAGAAAACATTACATTTATATACCATTTTTCAGTCTTCACAGCAGCCAACTTACTCTGAGCAAGCCCCCAGAAATAACAATAAGATGACGACTCAAGAATCTGTTTTAGGGATTTTGGTTGTGGGATATATATTGGCCAGGAGATTGGAGTCCATTTCCCTGCTCTCCTTTGAATAATGCTCTGGGATACAAATGGCCATAGTCCCAGACTTCTTTCAACATGTATCAATGATTACATCTACTCATATCAATTAGTAGGTATAGTTGGACCAAAAGACTGCAATTGCTGAAAATCCAAAATGAAAACAGAAAATTATGGTGGTGCTCAGCAGGTCAGGCAGCATCTGTGAGGACAGAAACAGAGTCGACATTTTGGGTCCTCCATCAGAACTGAAAAAGTGAACAAGACTGTTTTAAATTGCAGACAAGGTATAAATGGAGAGCCAGAGAGAATGTCTGTGATAGAGTGCAAACCAAAGCTAACAAGACAACAATTATTTAAAAAAAAAGCAGTTGGTAACAGAAAAGAATAAAGAAACTAAATGAAGCATAAAGGTACAGCCATATCTATAGAGAGAGAAAGGAAGAAAAAGGGTGTGGTTACCTGAAATTGTTAAACTTAATATTAAGTCCCAAGGGCTGCAATGTACCTTGTTGGAAGATGAGGTGCTTTGCCTCAGGTTTACATTGGGCATCACTGGAGCAATGCAGGAGGCTGAAGACCGAATTGTCGGAGTGGGAGCAGGTTGGAGAATTAATGTGACAGGGACTGGAAACTCAGCATTGCCCTTGCCGATTGAATGGAGGCATTCCATAATTCGGCCACCCAATCTGACGATGAGACATTCTACGCAAGTGCTTTTATGATGTCCTCTTATAATAACAGACATTCCCTCCCCATCTCTCCAACTTAAACATGTTTGTTTACTCATTTTTCTGGTCTGATGAAGGGCCCTCGACACAAAATGTCAACTCTGTTTCTCTCCCCTCTGATGCTGCTTGACCAGTGTTTCCAGCACTTTCTGTTTCTGCAGTAGGTATAGTTACTACTCATAATATCATCTAGCTATGTTGAGATAACTACATAAAGTTAGGTGACTAGCTGGCAGAATATCTCCACTCTATTCACAAGTATAATCTTCCACTTCAACTGAATGACAACAGTCTTGGGTACGTCGCACTAATCATTTAGCAAGTCCGCTCAGTAATTGATTTGTGTGTCTGAAACAAACTACTTATTGTCTCAATTTACAAATAGGCTTTGTTCTCTCCTCTGAGTACATTTGACTTGTGTTCTATTTCAGAAGTGTGCTTTTCACTTATTTGAAGTAACCTCTTATGTAAGATAATATTCAAAGACAATATGGAGAAGAACAATGGCACTGGATTACAAATTGCTCTGACCTTGCATTAAATTAGATAAGGTTGGGGTTAACCAGAAAAAACAGGAGGAATGCGCTCACGTTTCTGGCACCATTGCTTTAAGTGTAACTGCATTCAATGCTGATAAGAATGCACAAGTTCAAAAGACAGCAATAAATTTGCATCCCACACTTGGAAAGAAGTATTCGATTCAAGTTCACAACTTGACTCCTTTCGTCTAATCTGATGTAGCGATGCCAAACTAATATCAATGACAAAAGGCTGGAATGGCTGCTTTACAAACCCAAACTGAACTCCAAACTGGTAAATGTGCTTTTGAGATGATTCTGCTCTAACATGGTTTAAGAGGATGTTGTGAATTCTGTGTTGCAACAGGGGGGAGACCACAAACAAATTTATCTTTATTATCGGAATCAGGCAGCACTATTAACCTGCAAGAAAATTATCAACCTTGCTGGGGACACAAGAGACTGTAGATGCTGGAATCTGGAGCAACAATCTGATGGAGGAACTCAGCAGGTGGAGCAGCATCTGTAAGAAAGGAATTGTCAACGTTTCGGGTCAAAACTCTGCATCAGGACCCAAACATCGACAATTCCCTTCCTTCCACAGATGCTGCTCAACCCGCTAAGTTCCTCCAGCAGATTGTTTGTTGCTATCAACCTTCCTGTTTGCTCTGGTGTTATTGGAAGCAGCAACCAATGAATCATTAATTAGCGACAGCAAAAAAATATAAGTGATGGAATAAAACAAATCAAAGGATGAAACAAAATGCAGCAACATTTAACTAAAAGGTAATGGGGGGGGGGAGGATGGCAACAGAGAAATATGTGGTTCACAGACATAGAACTTAAAATGTTCAGGGCAAACTGATAAAGCTGTTACAAAAACATTAAGAATTCTGGTCTTTATTAATATTGTCATATGGGAAATTTTAATCCTTCACAACAGGTGAGAAGCATCTGTGAGATGGATTATAAAATATGCAAAGCTCATATCCAATCTGCTCTGAGCAAAACTAATTACATTTTAAACATGACCAGTTTAAGGACCTCTGAGAGCCCACTCTGGGCAGGCAGGGCCATGACTATGGTTTGTAAATGGGCTTCTGTTCCTGATATTTTAGAACTCTTTTGAATTTGATGCTGGGAAACCAAGTATCACAACACTCAGAGAACTTGGCAACAGAAGGGAGGGTGATAAACACTATTAATCAGTAGGTGCTCTTCAGGAAGGGCCTGCCACTGTGCACCAAGAAAGCATTGAAGATGGGACCCATCACTTGATCTGCCACTCACAACCATCAGCCCACTGACACTGTGTGAACTGCAGCTTACATGCAGGATCTGTATATAAAGGGCAAGCGGAAAGGAGTCCAGGGTTCTAATTCCCTGAAAGATGAGATCACTCACAACTTCTGCTCCAGAGGACTCGGGTGAGGACTTTGATTTCAAATATGGTTTGGAATGATGACTTGATTTGGTGTTCTCTTCATTAGCATGGTTAAGCATGTGAAAGGAAAGAATTTGCAGGGCTATAGGGAGAGGGCAGTGGTGTGGGACTGGCTACATTGTTCTTACATGGAGACTATATACACTCAACAGGCCAAATGGCCTCCTTATGTGCTGTACCAATCTGTGATTCTGTCATTGATGTGGTTCACATGACCCTGGGAAGATCAGCAACCGAGGAAAGGCTGGACAGGAGCGAAATTATTATGGTATTGGATGCTTGTAACACTGTGAGTCCAGTTTCCACTGATCATCCTTAACTGCTGTTGAGAGGGAAGTCTGTCAGGGAAGTGTGCATGGATGGCATTCTCTCTTGAACTGCTGCAGTGTTTACAGTGAAGGTCCTTCCACCGAACTGTCAATAAGAAGTTCTGCAGAGACTGATTTATCACCTAACTTCCTAAAGATTTTCCACCAAAACAATAATTAAGGATGTGTTGGACTACCTTCCAATTATATGAATAAATGATCTCCAAAAGCACTCAATAAGCTTTACACTATCCCAGAAAAAGTATCCACTTGACTGACTCCTCATTCACCACCCTAAATATTCACCCTGCTCCACCAGTGAACAAGGCTACAAGATGTACCATCTGCAAAATGCATTGCTGCAACTTGCCAAGACTTGTTCAAACCATCCAAATTCACAAACTCTACCACCAGAAGGTATAGAAACTGGTGAATGAAGACAATGTCACCTACAAGTCACATTCAAAGCTACATATCACAATAACTACAAAATACATCATTGTTCACTGTCAAAATCCTAGACTTCACGACAAAACTCCTGCTCTTAAGGACAGTGATGGTTCAAGAAGGTGGCACCCAACCCTCTTTAAGGGATGGGCAATGAATGCTAACACTACTAACAACTCCCACATCTTCTGAATGAGTTTTAACAAAATTAATGGAGCTAACACACAGATCAATCATGATCTAATAAAACCTGAAAATGAGGAACACACTCAGCAGGTCAGGCAACAGCTGTGAAAGAGAAATAGAGCTAATATTTCAAGTCAAAGGATTCTTTGCAATGAGGGGACTTCAAGCTGAAAGGTTAACTCTGTTTCTCTTTCTTCAAATGCTGCCTGATCTGCTGTGTGTTTCCAGCATTTTCTGTTTTTAGCTCAGATACCTGGCATTTTCAGTTATTTTTTGATTTTCATGAACTAATAAAGCAGCAAACAGGTTTAAGTTGCTCAATGGCCAGATCCGTCTACTATGTTCCTAATTCAATGTTTCTACCGGTTCCTTTCCTTTATTAATTTATATCCCCAGCAGTGCCATTTCATCTTTCAATGGTTGGCATCATTCCCTGTGTCCCTAAGCCCTTGAGCTTTGACTGTAAGTTAATACCTTCTCTGAAAAGCTCTAATATAATGAGCTGTAAAGTTATAGGCATCATCCTGTATCACTAGGCAGGAAAGGATAATATCACAAGGTTAACTCATCTTCTTCCAGCTGACATTGCAGAAATAGATATTTCTACTTTATGAACGTGGAACATTTATTTCAAAATATAACTCCAATTTGTGAAAAAATCCTCCAAATCAGTTTTATATAAAATATATTTTTTTAAAAGGCTAGAACCAAATGCTGTAAATTACTTACGGGTGGAACCCTTACAGTCTGACAGGAATGTAACAGAGTAATTAGACAGTTACAGTCATTGAAAAGGAAAAGACAGCAGAGGACAACAGGTGTGCAATCCACAATGACAAAATTATTCTCTGTAGTGTAAATCTAACTGTTAAGAAGTTAAGATCCGCTCAATAACATGAAATTGTTACAGCAGATGTGCTTACCACATAAATTACTGCTACAAGTTGCTTCATTTTCATAGCAAGTCTCCTGTCTCACCACAGCATTTTAAAATGGAAATGTTCAGTTCTCAGCAGCCTACGTTTTTCTGTCCATTATTTTTCTATTACCAATATTCATAGATAAATCCTTCATGACAATATTTTATCCGCTATCAGAGTTGTTACCTAATTTAAAATAAACCATTTGTTGTCTCCATTATAAATTTAAAATTTAAATTTTATTTTTTATTTACAGCGTGGTAACAGGCCCTTTCAGCCCAACGAGTCCACGCGGCCCATTTTAAACCCGAAATTAACCTACCCGTACGTCTTTAGAATGTGGGAGGAAACCAGAGCACCCGGAGGAAACCCACGCAGACACGGGAGAACGTACAAACTCCTTACAGACAGCGACGGGAATTGAACCCCGATCGCTGGCACTGTAATAGCGTCGCGCTAATTGCTAAGCTATCACACTGTTATCTGCTATGGGTTTGACTGAAGTCACCAACAATTAATAAACTAAAACCTATTATTTTACGTGAGGATTTTTTTGCATCTGTTGTCCATAAATTTCCCCCTTCAGAAATCACTGAGACTTTCAAAACATTTAGGTGGTTTATGATTCTCAGATAGAAAATTGCTAACTCAGGAATGAATCTGCAACCGATTGCAGAAGAATTGATTACCCTGATGTTTATCCTTCAAATGGGCAATTATACAGAGTAGGGTATCTGAATAAGGAAGCAAAATAAATCAACTACATTCAAGAATATGTGAAAGCAATACAATAGAAGTTCACGTTAAATAAAACATTTTGCCTCAAACATTGAAGACAATAGTTTCCATATTTTGTGGTTGCTGAAGACAATGTTTGAAAAGATTCAAACTTGTCACTGATTGCCATGTCAGATTGATAAATACCTAAGCTTCTAACCGAGCATCTCAGCACTAGCAGCCAGCTTCTTAAGTCACAGCCTCAGAAAGCTATGTGTCAGGCTTATAGAATTCGTGGGAATCAACAGCTTGATTCATCTGGAACTACATTGTTGAGCTAGTGCTAGGTCTGTTTGTTTTACAACAGGCAGCTCCGTGACTACACAGGCACAATACAATTTCAAACAGAGGATTCAGTCTACTTTAAATAAGTACCATCTGCCAGCCTCCCCTGATCAGTCACGCAGTCACTGCTGAATGCATTGGAAGCTGTGGCTATTCAATGATGCAGGAGAAGCTAAAATCAAAATTAATACTTCAATAACATAGCTCTTCAATAAAAATGCCATTCGCTTTAAAGAACACATGTAAATGCAAACTGTGTTGTAAATCTGCTAACAGACAAATAAATGGGCAAGAAGGTGGCAGACAAAGTATAATGAGAAAAAGTGTGAGTTTATTCACACTGGTAGGGAGAATAGAAAAACTGTTCTTCTCTAAATGACAAGAAACTGGTAAACTGGTAAATGTTCGTGTAATGCAGGACCTTAGTGTGCTAGTTCATCAAATGTAATAATTACCATGTGGGTACAGAGACCACTTTAGAAGGCAAATGGTATGTTGACCTTCACAGCAAAGAGATTGGAGTAAAAGAGTTAAGAAACGTTTTGACAATTGTACAAGGCTTTACTAAGACCCTGTGTGATGGACTGTGTGCAGTTTTAGGCTCCATACTTATGGAAGGATATATTTGTCTTAAGGTCAAGCTCTGTTTATTTACCAGATCGATTCCTGGAATAACGGGAATGTTCTATGGGGAGAGGTTGAGGAGAAGTTTAGAAGAAAGGCATTGACAGAGAAGATGCTTGGAAGCTGTTTATTCCAGTAAATGATATAGAATAAGAGGAAATAGGATAACAGGTCAGGCATTCGGGAATGAAATGAGGAGAAATTCCTCAGAGAGTGGCAAATGTTTTGGAATTCTCTACCTAAGGAGTGTAGATGCTTGGTATTTAGGTAAATTTTAAGTGGTGATTGATAAACTATTGATTGTAAGGGAATCAAGGAATGTGGAAATTGGACAGGAAGGTGGACTTAAGGTACAGAATCAGCCACAGAAAAGGCATATAGAGCAGTTCTGCTTCTATTTTTTATGTAGTTATTTAATGAGTAAAAATGAAATAAGAATATAAATGCAGTTCTTTATTTCTATTTGTTTAATTCCAGGAATACTCATTGTTGCTGCATTTCAGAAGATAGATTGGTCAAATGGTGATTTTTCTTTTAATTAATCCACTTCCCATAGGAATTGGAAATTGGAAATCCATGTGTCATTTCCACACCACCTTCCGACATTTAATTGGATGGCCTTGCAGAGTACTAGTTAAATTTCTAATATGTACGAACTTGGAAAATTGTATCTAAAATTCCAAATGTGTGTCAGGATTATTCTGGAGTTATGAAATTATGGATAGCAGGTATTAATTAAAATGAGAACCAGTCTTTAGTAAATAAAACCAGTTCACAACTTAACTTCAACTGATACGTTAAGGCTATTGAAACTGATCACTAGGTATGGGACTTTTTGATTCAGTACCATTGAAACTATGCAGGGAAAGACAATAGATGAATGTTAAAGTTAATTGATGCTCATTGAAAACTTCAGGATAAGATCAGGGAAGCATTAAGTGGCCATCTCCTGTATCAACACATTGTTAAAGGCATACCACTGCCACTTAATGCACAGTTCAGGACAGGTCTGTTTTGTCACATAATATTCTTAATAGTTGTGTATTCAGGGAGCCATCCCTCAACACCAACAAAAGAGATATATTTTGGGTGTCTGGGGTTTGTGCTCAGAATCTTTCGGACCAGCCATTAATATTTGAATATTCAAAGAGGTTCTGCTGGTTGGGATGCGCTACCATTTGTAAATGTGTAATTCTGCAAAGTTACCTGTCTACATTCAAAATGTTGAAGTAGGTAATAATAGCCATTGGAACTGTAGTTAATCGTTTATTGTTGTCTTTGTGTTTAAAAAGTATAAAACATATGAGGGAAGGAGAACTAGATTCTGTCCAGTAGATCTGCTGTGCTGCAATAAAGACTGTTATATCTCCCAGTTACAGCTTCTGTGTGGCTCAACAGAGTCAGTCACAACATTTGGAGGCTCATCCATGATACTTCTCTGATCCATTACATAGCCAGCAACCTCAGTAGCCTAAGGGGGTGAGTCTTTTTAAGTGCAGCACCCCTGCTTAGATCTGTTCAGGCCAATGACCATGGGATCAAAAAGTATCAAAGAACACAGCAGAGAGCTGAAATGGTAGATATAAAAGTGTGTGTTTGCATGCATTTTTTTTGTAAGGGACCAACAGGCGGCACGGTAACCTAGCGGTTAGCGTGATGCTATTACAGCGCCAGCGATCGGGGTTCAATTCCCATCACTATCTGTAAGGAGTTTGTAAGTTCTCCCGTGTCTGCATGGGTTTCCTCTGGGTGCTCCAGTTTCCTCCCACATTGCAAAGACGTACGGGTAGGTTAATTTGGGTTTAAAATGGGCGGCGCAGACTCATTAGGCCGGAAGGGCCTGTTACCACGCTGTAAATAAAATTTTTTTAAAAATTATCAGACAGCATTGGGTAGTTTGGTGAGACAGAGCCACCAGTTGCAAAAGGTGGATACTGACCATTCAGGATGCCAGAGTGGTGTGTGTATACTTGTTCAGGAGACTGGAGAGCATACACCTGTTTGTGTGTATGTAAATATACGTGTGTGTGTGTGTGTGTGTGTGTGTGTGTGTGTGTGTGTGTGTGTGTGTTAAAGATTGTAAATATGGGATTGGGGTATCACCCCAGGGAGCCACATGAGGGGCATCGGTGCTGTGGTTTTTATAAAACGTAACACTAATGATTGCTCTGTACACGAATGTAAAGGTTTGCACTGTTTTATTGTTGTATATAGTTTGTCTTTTATTATGAATAAAGTTTATTTTGGTTAAAAAAAGTGTGTGTGTGTTAAGAATAACTTTGAAACTTTGGGGTAACAGAGTTTTATATGAAAGGGAATACAAAGACCATCAGGAGTTCAGTGGCACAGAAGTGGGAGATCGCAGAGTACATATTCTCTGGTCTGAAATATATGCTGTTTTATTTTTATCCTTCCCTTGTATTTTGTTTAATCTGGGAATTAGTATGGAAGTATTTGAGGGTAAGTTTATACCCAGACTTGCCTGTCAGGATGGCAGCTATTGAGGTCAGAGGAAGACAGGTCCATCATCCTGATGATCCCAGCCAACCACTGACACCGATTGCCACAATTCACAAACCCTTGACCCCCCCCGAGGAGAAGCACAGCATTTTGTCTGAAATGCTCTCACTTAAAGTTGAACACAGAATTTTGGCGTAAGCTAGAAGAAGTGATTGAAATTCATCAGATGTACCCAAAAGACATACACGTGTTGGTTAAAGCTAAATGCCCGAGAAATATATGGGACAGTATGGCCCAGGCAGTGCAGGATGGTACATGGACAACTAGTGGGAGTGCCAGTAATGAGGAAGGACATTGCTGCTCGAAGGGGGAAGTAACGCAGCGACTGTGGGAAGGTGAGGGTAATTGGGGAATGATAATGTCAGTGTTTCAGAGGACTGATGAGCCCGCCATGGATGATGCAGAGCATTAAAGTCATCCAGGAAGGGATGATCCAGTCTTCCGAAAATGCTGCAGGAAGGCCTGAGTTCAGCTCACCAGGAAGTTTTAGATTTGGGGATAGCTGTGCAATCAATCTACCCCACAATAGTATCATTGGCCGGGGAGACAGGCCAGAGGAGAGGGAAGAGAAGTCACAAGGTGTCTGTAGTGAATGTAGCTGCTGCAAGGACACAGAGGACTTGCTTTGTGTGCCAGCAACAGGGGCAACTAGCGAGGGACTGCCACACTAGACCCAGAAGGATAAAGGAGATGATATGTCACAGCTGTGGCCTCTCAGGCCATGGTTGGAAACAGTGTCCTAATAAGGGAGGAAGAGTCACCCACCAAAACAGGCAGAAGCCACAGCAGCACCCTCTCTGTTCAGACAGCATCCAGGTCAGACAAACGGCTGGCGGCAGCCTCCATTGCCAGTACTGGTCACCCACAGACGTACACAAGAGGTTTATTAGGGGGCCAGCAACCCAATATGTTAGTTGACATTGGGTCTAGAGTATTGATAACTAACCTACCCTTGCCCACAACTGGAGAGGCCATTTAATTACCAGTATAGGGGGCAAAACAATAAGGGCAGAGAGAAGTGAGCCTCAGGTACACTGATAGAGGGAGTGCAGCTTCCAGTGGATTTATGGGTATGTCCAAACAATGAGGGTACTGTCCTGGGGATAGACACACGAAGTAAGGCAGGTGCTATCATAGACTCAGGAAATGGAAAGATTACATGAATGAGTGGACAGGAACAGTGAACATGTATGTTCACACAGAGCAGACAACCAGGCCCACTGACAGACAGCAGCCCCAAGCAGGGGCAGAAGACAGGACAATGTGTGTGAATCATGTCAGGAGGTCCCAGGGTAGGGGCCAAACACAGACTAGAAGTGCTGGCATTGCAGCTGCCTGAAGAGGTAGCAGCAATTGAAGTAAAGACACACCAGGAAGGGGAAAGTAGGGAGCAGAAAGGGAATGAGTGGGAAGACCTCAGGGCAGAAAGGGCAGCAGAACAGGAGACGAGAGAAGTTGCAACTGGAGAGAAAGAAACTACTGAAGTCAACTTAGTGAGATTATGTGGAGGTGTGAAGGACCATTGTAACCAGGTTAAAACGTTGAGGGACCAAGCAAAACAGCAACATAATGCTGATCAGAGAGAGCCAGAGGGGTAGAAGGTAATCCTCCCACAGCCAGGTGACCAGGTCATGGTAAGGGAGCTGCCTGAAAAGTAAGGGTTCGCTCATAGGTGGACAGGCCATGGGTGCTGAAACAGTATAACTCACCTTCTTCTTGCCCTCACAGACAGACTCAGGGACCCAAGTCTACCCACTAACAATGTCATTAGAGAATTTCAATGATGAACACCAGCCTGCTGCTTCACATCCGACCGCTCCTGATGGAAGAAGACCTATGAATGAAAGGGAATGGGAACACAAATGCCAAAGACACAGAGAGTGCATGTTAGCAAGCTGTGATAAATGTGTTAAAGTATAATGGTAGTTGTACTTTGCAACAAAAGCTGGTTCTGGGAGATAGATGTTTAGTTATATAGATCAGAATAAAAAGATATTGGATCCAAGGTAATGGCAAAGACAACAAGTTCCACAAACGCAAAGGGCCAGGCAAACCAAGGTGAGAGTGAGAGTGAGGGAGTGAGCAAGAGAGCGAGAGAAAAGATATCTGCAACATCTGAAGGCAGTCACTCCAGCCTGGATAGAAGTGAAAACAAATGAGCTGGGCACTTTTCGTAGTCGGGCCAGACAGTGAAAGGACACACCAGGAGGGGGTGCCATTGGGGTGAGGTGCTTAGACCACCCCAAATCCTCCTGTAGATGGATCAAAGGGACTGAGCAACTTGTGATTATTCTGTCAATCTTCTGTCATGGCATAAAGTATGAACAGTTGCCTGTGATCCTGAGATGAATAAGTTACCCAGCTGGTGCCTCTTGCCAACACAGTAACTACTGACAGCCATGCCTGATAGTTTCAGTTATCATTACTTGTTAAGTCTTGTCAAATGAACAGTGGAAAATTTGCAAGCAAATCACAGCAGATAACAATGCAAAGGGTGGACATACAGAGATGCTTAGTGTTACAAGTGAACTTAGCACTAGTTACAATGATGCTGCAAGATTGACAGCAATTGCACAATGCTTTAACAAATAGCACAGAGAACAATGTTACCATTTGGAATCTACAAGGAAGAAAGCACTCTGCATCATGTTATGAAATACATCGATAATTCTAGAGTTAGTTTTACTTGGAATCCCAGGACAAATGATGTGTTCTGCTATTGAGTGGGAGAATGAAAAATTAAATCACTTAGTTGGATGAACATACTGGAATGACTACTAAAGTATATCCACCCCTGTACCAATGTTGGGTAAGAACAAAGCACAGAATGTGTGCTGTGCTGTGTAGATTTCTCTCCCACTGTGATTAGAAAGAACACAACCTCTGAAGATGCTGAGACCTGAAGAGGAAGGTCAGAAGGTGGAAGGACCCAGATACCTTGAGCACCATGGGGAAGAAGAGAGAATTAAGATGCTGACTTTCACTTGGCATGCTTCTTCCTTGATTGAGTAATACCTTGCTTTTAAGATTCTCACTTCTGTTTTCAAATCGCTCCATAGCTTCATTATTCATTGTAACCTGTTCCAGCTCTTGTTGGATTTACCATTAATCAAAGGTCTTTTCTCAATCACTTTGCAGCAGTGAAGCATGCACAGGAAAATTAGCAAGTCACAGGTCTGGATCACAAGTACTAAGGTGAGATTGTAAGGCAGAAGTTTGGGAGTGTCACACGCCGTTCACAGGCTATGTGCGCTAAATGGCACAATGATATTCAAGTGTATGTTGTACACTGTTGAGTGCTACCCCACATGCTTCTGTGTGCTAGAGATGAATACACAGGTAAATCCAAAGGAAAATCACATAGAACAGTACAGCGCTGGACAGGCCATTCAGCCCAAGATGTTGTGCTGAACTTGATGCCGATCTATACTAAATGTCCTCCTCGTGTTTATCATCCATATCCCTCCATTCCTTTCATATTCACGTGTGTCTAAAAGCCTCTTAAACTCCACCAGACTGCCCGATTCCACTACTACCCCGGTAACACATTCCTGGCACCTACCACTCTCTGCGTAAAAAAACCTGCCCCTCACGTCACCTTTAAACTTCCACCCTCTAACTTTAAAAGCATGTCCTCTGGTGTTTGACATTTCTACCCCGGGGAACAGATTCTGACTGTCTATGCCTCTCATAATTTTAAAAACCTCTATCAGGTCTCCCCTGAGCCTCTGACACTCTAATGAAAGCAACCCAAGTTTGTACAACCTTTCCTTCTAGCTCATACCCTCTAATCCAGGCAGTTTCCTGGTAAACATCTTCTGCACCTTTTCCACAATCTCCACATCCTTCCAACAATGGGGCGACCAGAACTGCACATAATACTCCAAGTGTGGTCTGACTAAAGTTTTATATATCTGCAGCATGACTTCCTTAAACTCAGCACCCCTACCAATGAAGGCAAGTATTCCATAAGCCTTCTTTACCACCTTATCCACTTGCGTAGCCACTTTCCTCTGTAGCTCAATGCTATTAAGGGGCTTAACATTATTTGTATACTTTCTCCTTTCATTTGACCTCGCAAAGTGCAACACCTCACACTTGACTGGATTAAACTCCATCTGCCACTTCTCTGCCCATATCTGTAACTGATCTATATCTCACTGTGTTCTTTGATACTCCTTTACACTGTCCACAATTCCATCAATCTTGGTATCATTTGCAAAATTGCTAATCCACCCATCTAGATTTTCATCCATATCATTGATATACATCACAAACAACAGAGGTCCCAGCACCGAGCCTTGCGGAACACCAGTTGTCACGGACCTCCAGCCAGAATAACAGACTCCACCCCTACTCCCTATCGGAATCCAAACTTGCCATTCACCCTGGATCTCATGCACCTTTATCTTCTGAATCAACCTACCATGAAGGGCCTTATCAAATGCCTTACTAAAGTCCATGTAGAGAACCTCCACTGCCTTACCCTCATCAAGCACCTTCGTCACCTCCTCAAAAAAAACTCGGTCAAGTTTGTAAGGCATGACCTGTCCCACACAAAGCCATGCTGACTGTTCCTAAGCAGGCTATGCCTTTCCAAATGCGCATAAATCCTATCCTTCAGTATCCTCTCCAATAACTTCCCTACCACTGATGTGAGGCTCACCGGTTTATAATTACCTGGATTATCCCTATTTGCTTTCTTGAACAAAGGCACAACATTTGCTACTCTCTAGTCCTCTGGGACCTCACCTGTTGCTAGTGAGGACACAAAGATCCTTGTCAAAGCCCCAGCAATCTCCTCACTTGCTTCTTTCAATACTGTCAACCAAAATCCATGTGTATGTACAAATGTTGCTTTTTGTGGTAGAATTTCTAGGCCCACTCCATAAAGTACATAGATCTCTAAAGATTCCTAAACAATGCCGTGATTTGAAAGTGAATATGATGCTGGGTTATATTTAGAGAACTATTCACTGTAAGACAATGGACAGCATTTAGTCCTTGTCCAAGACTTCACATCGAACGTTAAAATCTAGCTTCAGTCTCCTCACATGGTGGGTGATACTGAAGCTTTGGAAAGACTATAGTGGACAGTTCCAAGTTTAGAGCACGCCTGTTATCTGGATGGTCTCAATAAACTTGGTGGATTTTGGAATAATCTGATCAAGGTGTACAGGACAGTAGACAGCACTAATCTCATTGTTACAATGTGATAGGCCAGCAAGGACAACTGTCACAATTTTAAGCATTGTAAGGGCAGAGCAAAGTGATGCTCTCCACAAGTAGTGGATTTACAAAACAGGCTGCAGGTTCATGCAGTAGATGCTGATCACTGAGTTCCTTCAAGCAAGAGCTGGATCTCATTGTGAGTTTGACATTGCTGTCATATTTCATTGCTCATCTGAGTATTTTCCGCTTATGCCTCAGGAATAAGATAATGAATGTTAAGTAATGAAGGCTTAATGACAAGTTTAAAGTCCTCTGGAAGATCATCAAAACCAGCCACTTATCATTTGTTTTCCAGAGGATTCTGATAGAACAGATATCATCCTTATACTTAATTTCCCTACAAAGCGACTGGAAAGACAATAGGAATTTCTTATTATGCAAAGGAAACAGTGTATGGTGTCTATTTTATCATTATAATTTTACAGCTTTACCTTAACAACTATTCTAGACTGGAAGGAAACAGAGGAAATTGCATTAAATGAATAGAATGTGACAAATTTAACGTGAGACAATGACTGAAGTCACAAGAGAACTTCTGCTATGGCACAGGAAACAGAAAATAATAAGACGATGCACAACTAAAGATGCTAAATATATACAAATCATTTTATCTATTTTCTGAAGACATTTACACCATTTACTCTTGGATGAGCAGAAGTCTTTTCAATTTAAACGCGAGTAAACCAAAACCATTGTCTTCAAACCTTGCCACAAACTCTGCTTCTTAGCCACTTAATCTATTCCTTTCCCTGACATATATTGTTTTACTTATTCTTTCATGGGATATGGGCATTTCTGGCAGCGCCGGCATTTATTCTCTGTCCAATAATTACTCTTAAACTCAGGAGGCAGCCAAGAGTCAACCATATTACTGGGTCTGATGTCACAGTGATCAGTCCGGATGACAGATTTCCCTCCACCCCCACCAAGGACATCAGTGAACCTGTGCATTCATGGCAATCCAGTCGTTTCATAGTTAATATTAGTGAAAGTAGCCTTTCTTAAAATTTAAATTCCTCAGCTATCATGGCGGGATTCAAACTTGCGTATCTGGATCGATGATCCGGAAATCTGGCTGCTAGTCAAGTAACTTACCACTGTGGCATTGAAACAGAACCAATTTATTCACAGCCTTAGTGGCATATTTTGACCCCAAAATGAGCTTCAAGCCACAGATTCCTACCATCATTACAACCACTTATTTCCACCTTCATATCATTGCCAATTCCGCCACAGCCTCAGGTCATCTGCCGTCATAGTACACGTGCATTCCTTCACCAGATCTTGACTTAACCTCATCAGCGTCTTCCTGGTCAGCCACCCTCATTCTAGTCTGTCAGCTTGAGCTCCCTCAAAACTTGATTGTCTATTTCCTAGTTCTCTTGTGTTTACTCAAATACAATGGGTCCTGATTAAGCAATGCCTTGATTATAAATTTCTGACCCTTTTTATCCCCCCCAAAAGGCCTCTATGGTCTCATCCTCCTTTTGCTATCTGTTCCAACTCTATAATCGTCTGAGCCAATTCTGCTCTCGATCATACCCAAACCAGCAACCATGCACTCAACTGTCAAGGCCCTAAGCTCATTAATTCCTTCCCTAAACCCTTCTGCCTGTGAAGCACTCTTTCCTCCTTTAAGGCATTCTTTGACCAACCTTTTGGTCATTTGCCCCATTATCAGTTTATGTGGTATCAAATTTTGATTAATAATGTTCCTGTAAAGGACTTTGGGTAGAGAAACAAAGGACTGCAGATGCTGGAATCTGGATGAAAAACACAATGATGCTGGAGGAACTCAGCAGGCCAGGTAGCATCTGTGGAGAAAAGCAGGCGGTCAATGTTTCAGGTCAGGACCCTTCTTCAGGACTGAAGATAGGAAAGGGGAAGCCCAATATATAAGAGGGAAAAGCAGAGCAGTGATAGGTGGACAAAAGACAGGAGGCGGGGTGGGCACAGGGTGGTGATAGGTCGATGCAGGTAAGAGATAGTGATAGGCAGGTGTGGGGGAGGAGGGGAGAACAGATCCACCGGGGGATGGATCAAAGGTAAGAGAGGAAAAAATAGGCTAGGAAAGGGAAGAAGAGAAGAAACATGGTGGGGGGGATGGGATGGGGTGTTGTGGGGAAGGGGAGTGGGGGATGTTCGGGATGTTTTCCCTTGTTAAACATGTTGAAACAAGTTGAAATGGAAATTGTTTAAATTATAAAAGATTTTTAGATAACAAAGCATGGGGAGAAAGAAAATGCTGGTGCTATGGTAGAGGAGAGAAAAGGAACATTATCTACCTGGCCCAAATCTCAGGAACACAGTCATTCAAATATATGAAGTAAGCCTCCTGGGGCACTGGCAGCGGAGCAGAGATAATAGTCCCAGTAATGTGGCAGAACTGGCATAGAAATAGGAAGTCCAAATCAGACTGAAAAAGAAACTGCAAAACAATTTTCCTAACATTCCCCACGCTGACAGGTTATTGGTCTCAGTTCCTGAGCTAGGAGAATGCTCACAGCCTGGGTCAGTGAAAATCGACATAAAATTTAGAGTTAAGCTCTGAATAAAAGGCATCCAAAGTATGGCAGGAAAAGTAGTTGTGTGCTGTTGAATATTTTACCAGCTTAAGGGACAAACTTTCCACTGTCTTCAAATAGAAACTTGTTCAATTTCCACACAATATATTTGGAACAATAAAAACTACAAATTTGAACAGTTCTGCATTGAAGATGCTGGACAACATACACTTAATACTGCAACAAACCATCTGCTGGAGGAGCTCAAGTCGAACACCATTTGTTGTGGGGGGGGAGGGGCGGGGTGGTGGCAGGCTATGCATATATGTACTTGTGCATATGACAATAAACGACTTTAACTTTGGTTCTGACCTGAAATGTTGACAATTCCTTTCCTTCCACAGGTGCTGCTCAACCCGCTGAGTTCCTCCAGCAGATAGTTTGTTGCTCCAGATTCCAGCATCTGCATTTTCTTGTGTCTTAATATTGCATATTATTCTTTCAAAAGGTTATTTCCAGTTATATTTTTCCTGGAAATTAAGTAACAGATTATATATGTTCATGTTTCCATCTAACTAATAATGTAATGGATATATTGCAAAGGTTTGGCCTGTAACACTCAACTTCATCCTTCCTCGGCTCTGGTATTGCATACCCACACTATGTTAATATCTTGTTTAAATGAGACTGGCAGTTGGCATTAAGCTAAGGATAATTCTGTGCTGCGGGCTCATGTTGTCCTCATTAATTTCCAACGGGCCCTTATAATCAAAGAGGAGCTAGCATCTTCTTATACAGATTGAATCTGAGCCTGGATACCAGACGGGAAATGAACCTTCTCTAACCTACTGAACCACTCATTTCCCAGGATCTTATGCACTCCTGCAAGGCATTTGATGACGTTTTGCTGATAAACTTAATAACATGATTATTGAAGCAGGATAATATGTAATTTACACCTACATTTTTAATAGATTTAATATTCTCAAGGTTAAAGCTATTTATGCTGACTACCTAAAAATCATTAGCAAGATTTCAGAACGCAAAAAGGGTTGATGTTTGCTTGGTTTGTGCTTAGAATAAACAGGATGCTATCTTCAGTGGGTAGTGAGAAAAATGTACCACTTACCATTCCATTTTTCCAAAAACAGAAACCATATTGTGAGATTTCACAGTAATTGCATCAGTTTTGGATGAGTCTCAAGTGAAGCCCATTTTGTAAGCCCTAAATAAAGCCCAGATGAATTGTTCTCCCATTTAAAGGAGCATTTACTTGTCTGAGCAAATATCAGACTTCTATAGAGCAAGGCTCACTTTCTGTCTTTCTTTGGTTTCATCCCATTTCCATCCAGTTTTCCTGCTTGTATCTATCAAATGCACAAGGCCTAATTCAAAATTACATTTAAAAATTAAACAAGGTATTTTTAAGAGTGATTCAAATAACTCCACCCTCACTAGGTGAAAGCGGGAAAACACAGTTTGGCTACAACAGTTTCAGGTGTTCATGATATCTTTTATCTGTAACATAAATAAGGAAAAAGCCTCAAATTCAGGAAATCTGAAATAAAGAAAAAAAGGCTAAAAGTGCACAGCAGATCAGTAGTTATATAGAATAAAAGGCAGGTTATGATGCCAGAACAATGGAAAGTAAACACCAAGATGTATTCCACTCTGTCTTTCCTTTTTACAGATGCAGACTGGCCTGCTTTATACGTCCATCTTTTATTTTATGCTATTTTATATCATTCATCTGATTACTATTATAATACCAAGGCATCATCTTCCTACAGTATTGCAAAATCTTCTGCAAATTATGAATTAATCCAATTTTACTACAGTCAACAGGAGCATCCTTGTGAGAAATGGAATGGTAAGATCTTTTATCTGCAGGTGACATGTTTTGTGTGTATGAACTTGCTTTAGGCACTGGGCTGCTGTTAAAAGTGGTGTATTTATTTGAATTTTGTCATATAACATTGCGGCTTCAAATTCAAGGCACACATTTTAAACTTCCAGGTAGAAACAGGCCTATTCCAAACTGTTATCTACTTGTTTTCTGAATCAGTGCTCTGATTACTAATATTTTATCAAAGCTAATTACAACAAATTACCATAGGTATTCTCATTACTAATCTGCAAATCATGTATTGCATTGTATATTATTTCACAGATAATAAGACAGACATATTGGTAACATTATAAATGATACAGCACCTCCCAGGTTAGTGCTTCCACTTCTAAGATGTACACTAACATTTTAGGTATAAGTCCTAAAGAGGTGTGCCATTTATCCATTAGTTTAATGTTCTTCTTCCTTCTAGCATTAGTTATTGCTCCTAATTCCTTTCACGTGTATTTCAAAATAACTGCACTGGTATGCTCAAGTTGGCTTTCTATGAGTAACATAGTTTGAGTTGCCTCTTGATAAGTTTCTTATTCTATTTGCAATTATATTCTGCTATATTTTGCACCACAGTTAATTTTAAAGGCAGGCCCACTATTTTTGCATTTTGGTTCAGGCATTCAGCCCCAACTGCTTGCCCACTTTGTATGCAGCTGCAATTTAAGTTACATCATCCAAACTGGAATATCTTTGGGAGACTCTGAGTGTGTGACATGATTAGTTAAAACCAAAGAAGCCAGCAAGCGGAGACAACACGAGTGACTTTCATTTTTAGCACAGGAGTACGACCGGCAGTTTTACATCAACTGCCCATTAAACAATTGCTCAGTAACCTTCTCTAGCAAAGAAGCTATGCTTGGGTGTATAAAAGGACAGTTGATCTGATACAGTTTCCCACCACCAATGAAAGTGAAAGTAGCCCCAGATGGATTCAAGAGAGTTTTGACCATACCATCCTCCGACATGCATTTATTTACTCCTTTACACAATCAGAAGATTCTATCAGGAGATTAATTTTGTATATCATCAGATAAACTAATAAACCACTAATTCAACAAACAAATGAGCTAAATAAACAGTTAATCTAATTTTAATGGTATAGCTGAGGCAAAATGCTACCAAGATACTGGGAGAATGTCCAGTTCTCCTTAACTCAGCATAATTTAGGACTACCTGGACAGGCAGACAAGGCCACAATTTAACTCCTCATTCGTACAATTCAGAAATCCACACATTCCAGGAGAGTCATGCTGACACATTATATACACACAAGGTCATTACATTTTATAAATATTCTCCCTGAATCACTGAACATGCGGGGAAGGGTTTTCATAAATAGTCTAATTGTCTGCTTACTATAAATTCATTCTTTAAACACAAATATCATAAATTAATTCACAAGAAAACAATGTTGGCTGTTATAGTTTATATAAAATATGCATCAGACATTATAATATTCAATGTCCACTTTGTAGTAATTACTATTTAACTGAATACTAGTAGGCACATTTTCAATTGAAAGAGCACTGTTTTATTTGTATGATGGTATGCCAATATTTCATATCACTCTCTCAGGTTACTTTTGATGCATCTTCTTTTTAATTATTTACAGAATTGTGTTAGAAAAATCAAAAACAGCTGACCTAATCCCGCTTGATCAGTTGCACTGCCTAAAACAATCATGATTTTATCACATCTGTCATTGCCCCTCTTGCTGCCGCTGAAAAGGATCAGAATGCCAAAACACGGGAATCCACAGCTGCAGACTGGGCACAGACAGCAATTCCCCTGAGGACCTCGCAACACAGCCACTCTACATCAAACATTCAATTAGGCTTCAATTGTATTTCTCAGTTATCCTTGTTTACTCTAATACCATTAGTAGAATCTAACATTTTTGATTTCATCATTACTATTATTTAAGGCTTTTTAAGTTAATAACTGTAATGTATTTAACTTTATTTGTCAGTAATCATCTTCTTTGAGAGACTAGACATGTGTACACACAAATCCAATTTTCAATCTATGAAGTAACTTGGGGACTGTTACCATGATCCAGATTAATTTCATGTCATAATATGATGACAAATGAATAGAAGCACATACAACCATTCATAAATTGAATCTACTAACAATTCCAAAAATGCTCAACAACTCTTAAATGCTGAATGCACCTTTTAAAACTGTAAGTCACTGGACAGATAAATTTGTTAAGTTTGAAAGAGTCCAGCAATTGAATTGTTAACACAACCTTGCCAGACAAGTTCCAAAATGTTTAAATATAACTTAAGATTTGATTTGTTCCAAAAAGCTTTAACAATTGAATTAGCTGCCTCTAGGAGCACATAAACAGGGTGCAAAACCTAGCAAAATAATAACCTTGCAATACAGTGTCTTCAATTTCACTCAATAGCAAAACAAATCAACCTTCCAAGAAAGGATTAATATGCTCAAAATAAACTAACACTGTGTCTTCCACCAACAAGAATCTGCCTTGAATTCTGACAAATCCCCACAGCAGGTTCCAATAAAGCTGGAAGAGTTCTTAAAAGCATTAAATATGGGGAAATAATATCTTACCCCTGCTTAGGGATGAGTCCAACCAATGTTAGCTGCAAATTATTTTGTAATCAAAGACAACATTTGGAGGTTTGGTGCTTGATTTTTATTTGCAATTGTCATCTTATACATGCACCCTGTACAGAGGATTTTGAGAGGCAACAGCCTTTCACGCTCCTTTGGGCAAGATCTATCTTCGACAAATTCCCCTATTAAGGCATAGCCTTAATGAGCTCGTTTATGACAAAGTTACCTTTTAGCTTTCAGTAGTATTTTATGATCATAAACAGATCTTACAAAAAAGACAAGGAATAGTTTTCATTGTGGCCCAGGAACAACAAAATGGCAGAGTCCCGCAGTGTAACAAGGTTTGTTTTTTCCCTGTTCAGGAGAAATTGGCCTTCCTGTGATTCCCCATGATGGCCAGGGGCAGGATACCAACATAGAGGTAAATACATCTTGTACTTTCTTTTGTTGTATTTATAGCAGCAGATTTCATGGTGCCCGAGTCTTTCATCCTGGAGAAGTGAGGCACTTCAATAGTTCCAGCATATCACTACTGACTTCCTATCAGTATCCACCCCCAAACCAATCACCAACCTACCACCTCTCTATACTGCCTTTCTCCCCCTTCTCAGCAAGACCTTACCATGCTCTGATCACAACCACATTCTCCCCACAACCCCACCTCCTAATCCAAGCCTTGAACTCTGTCCTTCTCCCTCTGAATCTGGGAACCATCCCAAAGGATCCCTGGCTGTGGCTTCCTACTCACCCTGCAGCCTGACACAGGGTGCCAGTTTGGCTGGCTACAGGGCAAGAAATGGAAGATAAACAATTGATAATGAGGTCCTGCTGGTTTGGTAGGATCTCTGCATCCTCAGCCCAACCTCACCAGATCCCTTGCCAGATCATTCTCTGCCTCCCCACAACCACCACCTCCCCACAATTATTAAGCCATGAATTTCATCCTGGACACAGACTCTCTTAACATACGTTCTTTTCCATGGAGATAGCAATGTAAAATATGAGGAATTTTTATAAAAGAGAGTACAAAATAAAATCCACTCCCTTTTCTCTTGAGTAGCTTTCTCTGTTAAGCCTTGGCCATTGGTTTCCTGAAGATGTTTCATATCCCTCCCCCAGACAAGCTGTTTTTTGCCTTACACTTTCAATGGACCATCTGTTATACTGATAACAAGTATTTACTCCTGCAATCAATATCTTTTTAAAAATTTCTTCATTTGAGTTACATTGTGAAGTGTATGCATTAGTTTGATCTATATTTGTATTTTATAGTTTATCATTTACAATGAAAGGTTTCAAATTTGCAATACATTGCTGGCTGCCATTCAACAGTTTCAGTTTACATACCAGCTAATGCAAATTTCACAGTCACTGTAGATGTTTGCCCAGATCCACCAACTCATGTCACTTTAGTAAAGTGGATCCTATAAATGGACTTCCATAATTAACTTCCCCTACCCACTGTTCTATATAAATGATGACACCAGGGGTTGAAACAATCTATCCCCCATCATCCAGACACTGCCTCTCTTATGTGCCCTCAAGTCCCCTACTCCAGTTGGCGGAAGTGAGAAACTCTCACACGAGATGAGATAAGTGCGATGCCTGTGGGGAGGGGGATGGGGGTAGATTTTTCTCAGGGCACACATGATTGAAAAAAGCAGCATTTCCAAACCTCCTTCAGCCATGCTTCTCATGACATGAAAAGCAGCAAAACAGAATTATCCCAACAAGCACTCAGACTTCCCACTGTTGAAATTTTCTTTTCTGTGTTGAATTTAAGTGTTTTAGACACTTCACCTTGTCTTTTCTGGGTCACAATAATCTCCTCTGTTTTAAATGCGATTCCCAAATTATGTTTTTGCTTCCCAACTTGAAATCCAAACTGCCATAACAGTTGCAGTATGGGTCCTGGGGAAACCATTTGATGATCTGGGTAACTATCTCTAAATCCCATTGTTTTCTACTTAATATTTGATTTGCTGTCCATTATGCTGCTTTCCCCCAAACTACTCAAACTCTGACCTCTTCAATTTATAATATGGTACTTTAGTGATGACAATATGGAAATTCAAGTATATTATATTCACGACACAACCCACAGTTACTTCTTCTGTGAATCCTCCAAAGAATTCAATAAGGCTGTTCAAGACTGACCACCCCTTTTTGGATTGATGCTGACTACTACTTATTATATTTTCATTTTTCCAATGTCTTTGATTAAATATACCATTATTTTTCCTATCATGCATTTTAAGCCAATTTTAGTTCCATGGATTTATTCTATCTCACTTTATATCATGTTAGCTGGCTGCCAGACCTCTAGAACAATTCTATCTTCCAATATATAATAAGGCCTCTGCCATCTTCTCCCCAACCTTCTTTCATCTGTGTGAATGCAAGCTATCATGATCAGTCTTTTAAGTTTGAATTGTTTATTAGTTATCTTTTCTTTTTCTACATAAACTATCTTTACATCCTTTTTGATCTGTTCTTCTCATGTCACGTGCACGACTTTGGTTTCTCAGGTAAATATGAAGGCAACGCAATCATTTAACAGTTCTGCATTTCACCATGAAATTATCATGAGATCATGAATCCGTTAATGGCATTTGATTTTTCTTGTGCTGGTTGTGTTTGTGGAATAATTTGCAGTTACTCTTTATATTCCTTTGTAATGTAATTTGTTGACTTTTGTCTCCATCCTAACTCTTATTGCTTTCCTTCCTAACATCTTATTCCTTTTTGCCATGCTCTATTTGCCTTTCTGTATACTTAGTATATATACCTTTCTTATTTCTTTTATTATCCATGGTGTGCATTACTGGCTAGTTTGTTCTTACTTTTTAATGTCATTCATTTCCCATCGATTTTATTGAATTTTGTTTTAAATATCTTGCATGCAATTCTATTTCTTTGCTTATCAGCAAATTATTCACCGGTTAGATTCCCAAATCCTTAAGAACTTAAGTTTTTCCAACTTACTACATTATTATTTGTCTTGTGTCCTTTTCGATCTCTAGCTCAAAAATTATTTGCTTAGAAATTCATCATATTACACTATTAAATGCCTGCAACTTAAAGTCAGTCTTGCTCTAGACTAAAATACAATAACAACTATTTCCTGGTCATTTTGTATCATTCCAGAAATTTGACCAGATTCTGCCAGGTTTGAGTTGCCTTTGTACCCAGGTATGGTTCCTACGTCAGGGGCAGAGGAGATGACACCATTTCCCATGCAATGTTCCTCTTGATTCCTAATTCCTCTCACCACCCTCCTCATACAAAGCATAGGACTTCAAAGGCTCTTCACCCAAAACAACCCTCCCCCCAAATAACTCAACCACTGTGAATATAAAAACATGCAGATTAAAGCAAAAATTTATTCTATTAACATTAATTAGCAATCCGACAATACAGCTTCTACATGGTCTTCTCTTTTATTCCTGTCAGTTAAAAAGAATTTTACAGTTATCATATCATGAAGCAGGACAATCATTTTTAAAATCTTCAAAGCTTAAGAAATCAAAGGCATCGTTCATTGGCTGACACTGGTGTGGATTAGGAAACATTATGCTTTGCAGCTGATGTCTGCATCAATGGGGCAGAAAAGTCAAATTGATTCCAAGTGCAATTTTTTTTCCAATTTAAGTCTTTGTCACCATTCATGATAAGTTCTTAGAGATAGATGGTACATGTAGAAAGTTCAATGAAATATATGATGACTCATGTGTGAATGATTAATGGAAGAAAACTCTGAATGTGAAATCAACAGCGGTCCTTTTATCTGAAATGATTTTACATAATTTACTGTTTTCAGTCTGACTTTCAGAACCATTGTCATTTCTTATTGTAAAAATCACTCTGCAAACCACACAAAGGTAATGTTACAGAAGCAGCTGTTTTAATACTGGCAGGAAGAGTGGTGCAGCAGTTCATATAGTTGCTTCACAGTTCCAGGGACCCAGATTCAATGCTGATCTCAGGTGTTGTTTGTGCACCGATGGTAGGTTCTCCCCATGACCACATGGGTTTCCTCCAGGTGCTCCAGAACCTCCGACATCCTAAAGATGTGCTGGTAGGTTAATTCACTACAGTAAATGACCCCCTTTGTGTAGATTAAAAGCAAAAGGAATTAAACAAAAGGCAAAGTTGATGGGCATGTGAGAGAAAAAATAAATTACAGCTTCCTCCATATACCTACCTCCAACTATGTGGAAAAAGTTGTCCCTCAGGTCCCCTTTAAATCTTTCCCCTCTCACGTTAAACCTTTACCCTCAAGTTTTGGACTCCCTATCCTGGGAAAAAGACTGTGACCATTCACCTTAACTACCTCTATAAGGTCACCCCCCCCCCCCCCCCCCCGACCTGCTATGCTCCAGGGAATGAAGTCCCAGCCTATCCAGCCTCTCTTTATCTCAAGCCCTCAAGTCTTGATAGCATCGTCATCAATCTTTTCTGCACCCTTTCCAAGTTAATGACATCCTTCCTATAGCTGGGCAACCAGAACTGCACACGATACTCCAAGTGCAGTCTCACCAACAACTTGTACAGTTGTAACATGACATCCCAACTCCTGTACTCAATGCCCTGACCAATGAAAGCATGTGTGCCAGATGCCTCCTTCACCACCCTGTCTACCTATATCCCAACATTCAGGGAACTATGTACCTGCTCCCTGAGGTCTCGCTGTTCTACAACACTCTCCAGGGCCCTACCATTCACTGTGTAAGTCCTGCCCTGGTTTAATTTACTAAAGTACAACACCTTGCACTTTGTGCAAGTAGCATCAAATAAGCATATGCTTTCTACAACAATTCTGGCCCCCTATCTGAAAATGGCCTTCCTAGTTGAAACATTTGGGCACTGAAGTCAAAGAAAATAAATTTACAAAGTGCAAACAGCAGCCAACACTCAAGCACACAAGGCAAATTTCTCCCCAAAAATCTTTAATGATGTTCTCCTTTGTGAATGATATTATCTTTTGCACCATTCCCACCATAAAAAAAATGAAGTATTTCATATTATTTCTCCCTTACACTTATAAGTGGTTAAAGAAGAAGTAAAAAACAGAAAACAATTGGTCATTATCAGGCAGCAAAGGTTTAGGTCAAGTACCAAACCATTTGTGGGTGGCTAGAAAAGTCATAGCACTGCATTGTAATGACAGTTATGATTTTGTTTATGAACTGACAAGTTGTAGGATTTGATCTCATTGTCCACCCCCTGTATCACATATGCTTCATCACATGCCTCCAATAAACCCTCAATCACCTCCTCTGTGAAAACAAAGAAAAATGTATTTGTAAATCCAATTGCTCTGATGGATCAATGTTATCAGAATACTTTGTATCAAAATCTAAATACCAAAGTAAACTATATGATGGCCTCTATTGACAGAGGATTTGTGTACAAGAGTAGTGACGTACTGGTCCAATAATACTGAGTCCTGGTGAGATCATATCTGGAATATAAATTGGTAAATTGGTTTATTATTGTCACATGTACTGAGATACAGTGGAAAAACTTTGTTTTGCATGCCATCCATACAGATCATTCCATTACAGCAGTGCATTGAGGTAGTACAAGGGAAAACAACAACAGAATAAAGCGTTAAAAGTTACAGAGAAAGTGCAGTGCACATAGACAATAAGGTGCAAGGCCATAATGAGATAGATTGTGAGATCCAGAGTCCATCTTATCATACAAGGGAACTGTTCAATAGTCTTATAACAGTGGGATAGAAGCTGTCCTTGAGCCTGATGATACGTGCTTTCAGGCTTTTGTATCTTCTGCCCCAATGAGAGGGGTGAGAAGAGAGAACGTCCGGGGTGGGTGGGGTTTTTGATTATGTTGGCTGCTTTACCGAGGCAATGAGAAGTGTAGACCACAGAGGGGAGGCTGGTTTCCGTGATGTGCTGAGTTTCTTACAGTGTCAGGCAGAGCAGTTGCCATTCCAAGCCGTGATGCATCCAGATAGGGTGCATCGATAAAAATCAGTTAGTGTCAAAGGGGACATGCTACATTTCTTTAGCCTCCTAAGAAAGCAGAGGCACTGGTGTGCTTTCTTGGCTGTGGTGTCTACATGGTTGGACCAGGACAGGTGATTGCTGATGTTCACTCCTTGGAACTTGAAGCTCTTAACCTCAGCACCATTGATGTAAACAGGATGTGTGCACTACCCTCCTTCCTGAAAACAATGACAAGCTCTTTTGTTTTGCTGACATTGAGGGAAAGGTTGTGGTCATGACATCATGTCACTAGGCTCTCCATCTCCTTCCTGTACTCCGACTCATCATTATTTGAGATTCGACCCACTACGGTGGTGTCACCTGCAAACTTGTAGATGGAGTTAGAACAGTATCTGTCCATGCAGTCGTGAGTGTATAGGGAGCAGAGTAGGGAGCTAAGGACACAGCCTCATGGGGCACCAGTATTGAGGATAATCGCGACAGAGGTGTAGCTGCCTATCCTTACTGATTGCAGTCTGTTGGTCAGGAAATCAAGGATCCAGTTGCAGAGGGAGGTGTCGAATCCCAGGTCTAGGAGTTTGGAGATGGAGGTATTATGTATATGTCTGCTCTCCCTATCTGAGGAAAAATATGGTAGTAATAAAGGTCATGCAGCAAAGATTCCCCAAGTTGACTCCAGGGATGGCACATTTATTATATAAGGAGCTTGTCATGAGTTTAGAAGATTGAGAGGTAGTCTTGCTGAAACATTCAAAATTCTTATTAGGTTTAACAGATTTGATGCAGGGATGAGAAGACATTTCTTCACCTTGAGGATGATGGGTTTTGGTTTCTCAGTGTAAATAAAAAATGAAACGGCTTTGATCCATTTCACTGTAGCTTCACTCTACAGCTTGGGGCAAAGGGAGTAAAATTCCATTCTTGATGATTGTGGCTTTTGTGCCAGTATTATCACACTATCAGGAAGACTTGCATGTACCTAATGCAGCAGTTCCTCTTCTGGTGTTGGTTAGCAGGCTCAACAGTTTTAAAACAAAACCTGAGAAGGGTTCCCACAATCATACAACAATGCACCATTGTTGAGGCAGACATTCACTGAAAACCCTCCAGCCACAAAAGTGGGCACGGAGTCAATTCTAACCTTTGGGTAGCTGATCAGCAGACTGCACTGGCAGCCTGCCTGTTCTGGCAGCAAGGAACCTGGAACCATTGTTAACATTTGGCTCTCACTTAAATAGAACTGCACTCTGATTCAACCCAGTGCAGTATCAGGTCAACCTCGGGATGCCCAAATGGGGTCAAAGTAAATGGTGGACGAGTAAGAAGAGAAGATCCCAGATTATTTTTGTGGAGATTCAATGAGCTTTCCTTGTTTTCATGGTTGCTCAAAAGAGAATTTAGAATTTCTTTTTCTGGGAGTTTCTTCAGCACCCTCAGACACCTTTTCAGTGTTAGAGCCAGTTTCTTTTAACTCAACTCTCCAACCTGGGAACTGAAGGCTCAGATGAATCATTGGCTTTACACCCAATCCAGTAATATCCTCCCTAACTTCATTGAAAACTGAAGTCAGCTTGAGGTAAGACAAGCATTGTGCCCAATCCCATCAATTTCAGTCAGGACAGGTTAGAATAAAAACTTCTCAAATATTATCCACCGGAACAAGTGAGCAACTCAAGGACCAAATGTCTTAGAAAATGAGGCACAGAATTTTCACTGGCACAAAGCAATAGATTGCCTTCTTGCTGCAACACACAAGAACTTGTACAGCATGAAAGTTCTGCCTTAAATTTATATGTATTTTGGCAGCTCTGCACTCCCAGACCTTTTAAGTCAAAAAGCCATGGGAAATATGCTTTCAATATGCTTCAGGCACAACATCAGTGCACCTCCAAAATTGTCAGGACAGGAAGCTAAATGCCACATCATGCTGATGTTCTTTCTTTGATTAAATTAATTCAAGCTATCGCACGTCAAGGGACAAAACTATTCCTTTGACACTGATGTACTTACTGAAACAATCTGCTTCCTTCTACCAAACAAAAACCCTCAAAATTATTCAGCTCCCCTTCTCAAAAGGTGTATTTGCTCTCATGTCTAAGTCATCTGTGGAAAAAGAAACAGAGTTCTTGCTTCAGGTCGATGATATTTCATTTGTTTTCAGAAAAAATAACTAAGCCGTCACTAGCACTGAATCCTCAAGCCTTATCAAAAGAGTCAATGGAAGCATTTGATGATTATGATGACTGCTCCCAATGTAATGCCAATTTCTCTCCCTATTTAACAATATGATTCTCATTTGTTGAATTTCTTCATTGGGAACATTTTGAAACCAAGTGAAAACAGTGTAAACAGAGCACCTCTTCTCATACCACCCTGCCATACATACATATCAAGTGCTTCCTGCTCTACCTGCAGAGAAGTCCACAAGTCTCATAATAAGCACTGGAATAGAAGCAAGGCATCTTCAATCTGACAGATCGCATTGGTAAAAGTACATGTTCTTCTGATCACATCACAGTTGCCTTTTCAAGCCATGACAATTCTTCCTAACGATGTCTTTTGGCAATGTTCTATCAAGGGGGTCAAAACAGTCAGGAGTTAAGTCAAGCGGGAAAAGAAGCTAATGGGTTCAAAATTCTGTCTTATTTTACCTTCTGTGCTGGGAGATCTATTACAAATAATCTCATTGTATATGTTAAGGGAAGACAAAAGTGCACCAGGTGGAACCATGGGTCAGGTATGGATGGGTACTGAGCAGAGAACAGGATCCATTGGGATAGTGCATGTTACCAAACAGTATGTGAGCATTCAACGCAATCAATATCTTCTTGTCATGCAAATGCTTCGAGTCAGTGGACCATGAAAAATGGCACGCAATAAATATCAATCCAACATTCTAATGGCATATGGTGTATATTCATTTGCTAGATATGGTACTGGTGTAGTGAGCAAACAGATGACAGATAACTTTTCTCAGATTCATCATTCTACCATATCTTTCTTCTTCCTGTTTTTACAGAGCAGGACATGTAGACCAAAGACGGTTCCCATCACATGAGGACTTTGATAAAGGAGGTCACCAAAGGAGGTTTGAAGGCAACAGGGGGAATGAGAGGTTGAACAAGTCAGAGATCCGTTCTCAAACCACGGAGGGTACTTTATATTCTTTGTTCTTCTTCTGTTCTTGTTGTTCTTTTTATCCCCATTTGCACTTACTTATTCACTCACATGATTCCAATATTACAAATATTTAGGTACTGTTTGAAGAGATCCTCATTAACAACATTCCAAAATATGGCCATCTACTGTTCCAGGTCTCTTAGATAACCCAAAGTTACGAAACCCACAATTTTCTATCCATTAACTTCAGCGGACAGAAACTCATCAGGCCAAGTTCTCCAATATATCGATACATGTTCTTCTTGGCTAAAGTTGCTAAAGTTCTGAATTCAGAATGCAATATCATATTCATAGTCCAAACTGAAAATCAACAATCCAGTGATTTATCTGAGAGCAGCTGATGGTTTCTTCAAAGTGTACTAGAGATAGCAGCCACTATACCTATATCTGAAATGTGGGAGTTGTTTAAAGACCAGCTGATCAGAGATCAGGACCAGCATGTTCCAGTAAGGAGCAAGGACAAGGATGGCAGAGTAATGGAACCTTGGATGACAAGAGGTTATGAACTTAGTGACAAAGGAAAAGGAAGCATATGTAAGGTTTAGGAAGCTAAAATCAGACAGGGCCCTTGATGAATATGGAGTTAGCAGGGAAGAGCTCAGGCAAGGGATTAGGAAGGCCAAAAGGGGCCATGAAATGTCCTTTGCAAGAGGATCCCAAGGTATTTTATACTCACTTTAAAAAACAAGAGGATAACTAGGGGGAGGGTAGGACCACTCGAGGATAAAGGAGGAATTTATGCTTGGAGTCAGAGGATGTGGGTGAGATACTAAATGAGTGCTTTATGTTGGTATACACCAAGGAGGACATGGAGGATAGTAAGAGTAGTGTGGGACATACTTATGTGCTAGGGCGTTTTGAGATCAGGAAGGAGGTGGTGTTGAGTTTTCTGATGAGCATCAAATGTGGGCGTCCCCAGGGCCTGATGGTTTATATCCCAGGTTATTGAAAGAGGCAAGAGATAAGATTACTGAGGCTTTGACCAAGATTTTTGCATCTTCACTAGGAACAGGTGAGGTCCCAGAGGACTGGAGAGTAGCCAATGTTGTTCCTTTGTTCAAAAAGGGAAATGGGGACAAGCCAGGAAATTATAGTCCAGTGAGCCTCATGTCAGTGGTAAGGAAGCTATTGGAGAGGATTCTTAGGTATAGGATTTACACACATTTGGAAAAACATAGCCTGATTAGGGGCAGTCAGCATGGCTTTGTGCAGGGCAGGTCAAACCTTACAAACTTGATTAAGTTTTTTGAGGAGGTAATGAAGGTGATCGATGAGGATAGGGCAGTGGATGTCATCTACATGGATTTTAGTGAGGCATTTGACAAGGTCCCTCATGGTAGGCTGATCCAGAAGGTTAAGATACATGGGATCCATGGTGAATTAGTAGATTCAGAATTGGCTTGCCCATGGAAGACGGAGGATGGAGGAGGGATTGGTGCTGGGGCCTCTGTTGTTTATGATGTATAGAAATGACTTGGATGCAAAATGTAGATGGATGGGTTAGTATTTGCAGATGACGCAATGTGTCGCAGACAGCATATGCCGAAGCATAGGTGAATATAAGAATTGAAAATAGTGACTTTGGTTTACTTGTTTTTAATTAACACAGGTCTTACTACTATCTAGTAAAAAATGTCAACGTGTGCCTTATTACCTCGCCTATTCCATGTGGCAGATATTTGCTTCAGGAGCTATGTAAGCATTCAGCACTTCATGAGGTGTCCCCAGATCTGTACAATTTACCATCAGTGTCCATTGTAAACTAAACAGACCTAATGCATGTTAATAAAGCATTTATATTCCGAATGTTATTTTGTTTTAAAAGAACCGGGATTTTAAGTTTTTGCAAGACTGCTCAGAGTCAAGGAAAAAAATGAAGAGAAAGAGCATGCAAGACTTCTGTGTTATGTTAATTTGTTGACAGAAATGCAGGTTTTTACACAATGTCGTGCCACTCAAGTTCTGTTCCAGGGGTGTAATTTCCCACTTGTCTTCTGCACTTGAGAACAATTTGCAGAATGGCGGGGAATGAGTCTGATGGGATTACTCTATTCAGAACCAGCATAGAGTTGATAGATTTGATGGGCAAATGGTGGCCTCCTGTGCTAATACACTTCGATGATTTAAAGAACTGAATATGCTAACTTTCATTCTGTGAAACAATCACGAGGCATACACAAGGTTTTGCAAGTGAGCACAAGCCTATATTAAACTGAAGGTTTGTATTCTTTCCAGTCTTTTTGGCCATTTTGAGCAATAGCCAGGATCCAGGAGCTGACAGAAATCATGTCAGTTGGTAGGCTGAATTGCTGAGATACTGATGTATGTGTTTTCAGAATAGAGCTCGAACAATCATTGAGGAACTGCATCAAACCACCTTTGCCAGGGGAGCAGGGGTGGAAAAAAATCCACCTCCATATATATGCTCAGAGATTCAGTTCCGAGACACTCTTCAGTGTTGTGGAACTAAAAGTTGATTTTGTCTTTGTTTTTGTTCTTCTGGCGTGAAATGTCATTACAACCAGGAGTGAAAATCCCTTTAGAGCTTGACACAAATGTAGAACCAAGAATGCATGGACAAGTCGGGCCGAAGGGCCTGTTTTCATGCTGCATTACTCTGACACAAAGATTGCTGGAGCTGTGGACAGTGTAGAGAGCTGTCAAAGGATACAGCACAGTATTGATTGGTTATAGATGTGGACAGAGAAATGGAAGATGGAGTTTAATCTGGCCAAGTGTGTGGTGTTACACTTTGGGAGGTCTAATGTAAGGGTAGAGTATACATTTAATATCAGGACCCTTAACAGCATTGATGTACAGAGGGATCTTGGGGTCCAAGTCCATAGCTCACTGAAAGTGGCTACGCAAGTAGATAGGGTGGTAAAGAAGGCATATGGCATGCTTGCCTTTATTGGTTGGGGCATTGAGTATAAGAGTCAGGAAGTTATGTTGCAGCTACTGTATATATAAAACTTTGGTTTGGCTGCACTTGGAGTATTCTGTGCAATTCTGGTCATCCCATTACAGGAAGATGTGGAGGCTTTGGAAATGGTGCAGAAGAGGTTTACCAGAATACTGCCTGGGTTAGAGGGTCTGAACTATAAGGAGAGGTTAGAAAAACTTAGGTTGTTTCCTCTGGAGCATCGAAGGCTGAGAGGAGACCTGATAGAGGTTTATAAGATTATGGGAGGCATAGATAGGGTAGACAGACAGAATCATTTTCCCAGGGTTGAAATATCAAGTACTAGAGGAAATGCATTTAAGGTGAGAGGGGGAAAGTTTAAAGGAGATGTGCAGGCAAATTTTTTTTAACACACAGAGTGGTAGGTGCCTGGAACAGGCTGCCGTGGGAAGTGGTGGAAGCAGATACAATAGTGGTGTTTATGAGGCTGTTAGATGCGTGAATATGCAGGGAATGGATGGGCATGGATCATGTACAGGCAGAAGAGAACTGGTTTAATTCGGCATCGTGTTTGAGGCAAACATTGTAGGCCAAAGGACCTGTTCCTGCGTTGCACTGTTCAACGTTATCTGTTCACACGCACAATTTCCAACTCTATTACAGAAATGAGAATAGTCCACTAAAATTGTACAAAATGAAAAGCAAGAGAGTGACTAATGAATTGATCCTGGCCAATTTCAGGCCTGCACCCAGGAGGACTAATGGAAAGTCTACAACAGGAAGGCACATGGCTGGCACAGAAAGAGTACGTGAAACCAAATCTCCAGATTCCAGCATCGCAGCACTTTACTCACCAAAGTCACTACTTAATTTATTCAAGAGCTCAGTAATTGACTACCAAATTCAAACAGAAACTTTCAAAGTGATACAAAGGACAATATATCTTCAATTAGCTTTTACCATTTTCTTCACTCCATAATCATTATTAAACACTTGTCTACAGAAATTAGCATGTAAGCATTTGTATTAATCTGTACCAAGTGTGAAATCTTCTCCTTAGAAACTTGCTTACAAGCTGAAAACTTTACAGAAACATTTTTGATCTTGTAATGAGCATCTATAATTTTATAAGCTGAAATTTTTCTCGGCTTGAGAAGACGAAGACTGCTGTTAAGAGTATTAAAACATTAATGAAAAAGATGAAATAGATAATTATAGCAGAAACAGAAAACATTTTTCAGTTTTATAGCTGATCAAACAGATCACAAGGAATTGATCAGCTTTGACAAAAATATTGAATGAGCACTTTCCATCTTTCTTTACTCTTGAATTCAAAACTTGACCAATAGATTTACATATTTTAATAATAAAATAATAAATGTTAATTGTATTATTACTTAAGGAAAATAAGAACTTGAAAATAGATTCACCCAGGGATCCTTAAGGAGGTAGAATGTATGTTGTCCAATCACTTACCCATACTTTTAACAGCTCAGATCTGGAGAACTATTGGCCCATTAGCTGACATAAGCAATATGAACAAAGCTTGAAGGAATCATCAATGGTGTAATATACAGTATAATTGCTTGGATGTAAAAGGATATCTTGGTGTTCCCCAAAATGGTTTCATAAGTCATGGAGTCATAGAGTTATACAGCATAGAAATCAGCCCTTCAAAACAATTTGTCCATGCCAACCAAGTTGCCTACTTGAGCTAGTCCCATTTGCCTGCATTTGGCCCATATCCCTCTAAACTATCCTATTCATGTACCTGTCTTTTAAACATTGCAACTTTACCCAGCTCTACTGTTTCCTCTGGCAGCTTGCTCCAAATACCCACCACCCTCTGTGTGAAAAACTTGCCCCTCAGGTCCCCCATAAATATTTCCCCTCTCACCTTAAACCTATGCCCCAACCTATCCAGTCTCTCCTTATAACTCAAGCCCTCAAGTCCCAGTAACTTGTGAATCTTTTCTGCACCCTTTCCAGCTTAATGACATCCTTCCTATCACTAGGCAATCAGAAGTGCACACAATATTCCAATTGTGGTCTTACCAAGGTCTCGGACAGCTGTAACATGATGTCCCAACCCAACGTCCCACCTCTTGTACTCAGTCCCCTGATCAATGAAGATAATCATGCAAACGCCTTCTTCATTACCTTATCTACCCATGTTGCCACTTTTAGGAAATATGTACTTTTACCCCAAGGTCTCTCCATTCTACAACATTCTCCAGGAGCCTGCCACTGATTATGTACATCCTGCCCTAGTTTAACTTACCAAAATGCAACACTTCGCACTTGTCCAAGTTAAATTCCATCTGCCATTCCTTGGCCAATTTTCCTGGTTGGTCTAGATCCTGTTTTGATCTTAGATAACATTCTTCACTGTCCACTATACCACCAATTTTGGTGTCATCTGCAAATGTACTAACCATGCCAACTACATTCTAATCCAAATCATTGATATACCATATATGACAAGCAACAGAGGACCCAGCACTGATTCCTGCGGCACACCACTGGTCACAGGCCTCCAATCTGAAAAACAACCCTCTACTATCACCCTCTGAATCCTGCCACCAAGCCAATTTTGTACCTAATTCGTCAGCTTACCCTGGATCCCATGTGATCTAACCTTCCAGACCAGACTACCAGCCTACTACACGGGACCTTATCAACAGCTGGACAACTTCTACTGCCCTGCCCCTGTCAATCTTCTTGGACACCTCCTCAAAAAACTCAATCAAATCCATGAGACACTATTTCCCAGCACAAAGCCATGCTGACTATCCCTAATCAGTCCTTGCCTTTCCCAAATGTAGGTGGATCCTGTCTCTCATTGCACCCTACTGTATATGACAACAACCCAATCTTTTTCTGAACCTTTCCCACCACTGATGCTACGCTCACTGGCCTGTAGTTCCCTGGCTTGTCCTTGAAGCCCTTCTTAAACCTCACCCATGGCTAACATTGATACAAATATCTCTTCCAGAGCCCCAGCAATTTCTTCCCTGCCTTCCCACAATGTCCTACGATACATTTGGTCAGGCCCCAGGAAATTTATCCACCTTTATGCACTGAGACCGCCAGCACCTCCTCTTTTGTAATGTTGATACGTATGTTCCAAGATATCTCTATTCTCGCCTCTGAATTCCCTAGCTTCCATAACTTTCTCCACAGTAAATACAGATGAGGTATTCACTTAAGACCTCTCCCATCTCCTGTGGCTCCACACATTGATGACCATAGTGATCCTTAAGGGGATCTATTCTCTCCCTAGTTATCCTTTTGCTCTTAATTTACTTTTAGAATCTCTTAGGATTCTTCTTTACCTCACCAGTCAAAGCTATCTCATGGCCTCTTTTTCCCCCTCTTGATTTCCTTCTAAAATGTACTCCTACATCCCTTATCCTCCTCAAGGCAATCCCAGCTGCCTATACCTGACATATGACCTTTTTTTTTTACTGGCCAGAGACTCAATATCCCTCTTCAGCCAAGGTTCTCTAACCCTGCCAGCCTTGCCCTTCACCCTATCAGGAACAAGCTGGCCCTGAACTCTCCCTATCTCATTTTTAGAAGCCTCCCACTTCCCCAACAACCCTTTACCTGAAAACAGCCTCTCCCAATCAACGTTTGCAAGTTCCTGTATAATGCCTTCAAAATTTGCCCTGCCCCAATTTAGGACTTTATCTTTGAACCGGTTCTATCTTTTTCCATAGCTATTTTCAAACTAATAGAATTATAGTCACTGGACCCAAAGTGTTCCCCGACTGACACTTCAGTCACTTGCCCTGTCTCATTTCCCAATAGATAGTTGAGTAATGCCCCTTCTCTGCTCAGGCCATCTACATAATACATGAAAAAACTGTCCTGGACACATTTAACAAATTCTGCTCCATCCAAACTCTTTGGCAGTCCCAGTCAACGTTAAGGAAGTTAAAATCACCTACTATTACAACCCTATTATTCTTACAGCTATCTGCAATCTCCTTACAATAATTACTCCTCTAATTCATACTGACTGTTGGGGGGCCTATAGTACAATCCCATCAAAGTGATCGCCCCTTTCTTATTGCTAAGTTCCACCCATATAGCCTCACTGGACGATCTTCCAGGGATATTTTCTCCAAGTATTCCTGTGGCGTTCACCCAAATCAAAAATACAATCCCCCCCCTTTCTTACCTCTACCCCTATCACACTGGTAGTGTCTGTACCCAAGAACATTAAGCTGCCAGTCCTGTGCATCCCTCAACCATGTTTCTGTAATAGCTATGATATCCCAGTCCCGTGTACCTATCCATGCCCTGAGTTCATATGCCTTACCTGTCAGTTTTCCTGCATTAAAAGTACAAGTCATGCCTTGGAAATCTGATTGCCTCTTTTGAAAAAAGATGCTAAGATGATGAATGAGTTAAGATCAACGCACTTTCAAAAAGCTTTTGAAGAAGTCCTGCACATGAGATTTCTCTGCATGATCTGGAGGTAGTGGTAACATATCGAAAACTTGGTGGAAGGAATAAGACATGGATTGAGGTATGGCTTTGGACAGTTTCCTGTATCCAATAGGATCACTGTTTGGCCCAATGCTCTTTCTATTGATTAATGATCTAGAAATTCTCTTAATATTTATTGATGTTCAAGAGATGCTGCAATACTTTGCCACAGTGCATTGTCCAAAATTGAGGTAAATTATTAGGCACCCACCAACTATTATCCTCATTCTTTCAAAAGTACTAATCACAACCATTTTGTATTTTGTATTAAAGTATGAGAGGTGGATCCTAGGCCAACCCCTAGCATGAAATCCAGATCAACTAAATTGAGTCCTACCCCAAAAATGTAAATAATTAAATCACAGGATGCTCTTCATCTTACTGTGTTTGTCTCTGTTAAAAGCCTATTAATCTGCTCAAAAGAATAACAAAACATACTAATATGAGACTCTCACTAGTACAAAATTGTTATTTGTTGTATTATCATAGAAGCACAGAAGGAGAAATTTTAGCCCATTGAGTCTCCAGTAGTCTGTAGTAATTCAGTCAGTCTCATTCCCACTCTTTCCCATGGCCCTGCAAATTACTTTGCATTAAGTGCCAATCTGACTCCCGTTTCTAAAGTACCATTTGCTGTTTTAACCACCACACTTCCTAGCAATGAGTTTTGAAATATTCTTTAAAATAAAACAAGAACAAAAAAAGGTACATTGAAGAAGAGGAACAAATCATGCCCTTCAAATTATAGATCAGTCAGCTTAACATAAGTATTAGGAAAATAATGGAATTCCTACTAATGAAAAGAACAGAAGAACATCCAGAGATGAAATAATAAGTAGTAGGCATGGTTTCTAAAGGACATATCTTGACCAACCTCATGGAATTCTTTAAGGTGGTAACAGAGAGGTAAGACAGTGGCAATAAAGTAGAAGAAATTTATCTGAATTTTCAAACACCTTCAATAAAATACCCCAGAATAAACCCTATGATAATGTTAGAGAATATCAAGTTGAAGACAAGTAAGGAAATAAATTATTGGCTTTCAGTTCAGAAAGTGGAGAATGGGAATAAAAGATAGCAATTTGCAATGAAAGAAGGTTGGTAATGATGTTCTTCAAGGGTCAATGCTGGAACCACTGCTGTTCAGGATTTACATTAATGGTTTAAATATGGAAGTAAAACATCAACTTCTAAATTTGCAGATGAGATCAAATACAGAGTTGGGTTAGGGTCAGTTAGTCAATACTGAAGAGGACTACAACAATGCATGGACACAAGGTTCTCATTACAATCCTAAATGCTCCTTCTTCACTTTGCCAGAGATTCCCAAGAGTCAATGGGGATGTTGCATTTCTTTTCCAAGGAAGCTTTGAGCATATCCTTCAATCTTTTCCTGTCTACCTGGTGATCTCTTCCTGTGACAGAAATTTACATTGTTCTGGTTGCCATATTATAAAAAGGATCTAGAAACACTGGAAGGATTACAGAAAAGACTTACACGGATGACATCTGAAATGCCACAGTGTGCACAGTATAGATATCAAGAACGAACGAACAGACTGAGTCATCTTTCTCTTGAGAAAGAATGAGTAAGGCTGATCTAATAGAGGTCTTTGAAATTATGAAGGGCTTTGATAGAATGGATGCAGGGTATTTAAATTTTTAAGGAAGAGCATAACTAGAAGCTATCATTATAAACAGGGAATCAAACAAAGAAAGGAATAGAGGGTTATGCTAAGAAATTTAGATGGTGGGAGGAAGCTCAAATGCAGCATATATACTGGAATGGACAGGTACGGATGAATGGCCCATTTCTGTGCCACGTATTATGTGATCCTAGTAGGTGTAACTATTGGGGAGATGATATCCAGCAGATCTACCAATTCTGTCCCTTGCCACAACTCTCTCCGGAATGTCCATCCAATTGTAAACTGTGAATGGCTGCATCGACATAATGGTCTTGATAGCAAACCCTGGAGATTATTAGTAATGCTTTACCCCTGATTGATGCTTCTCTACCTGGTTGCACCTTCCAACACTTGTCCCATCCATATTGTTGCAGTGGCTACATGCCCCATATCGCTAAACCTCACATTATTTGTCCTACTCTTCCTTTGAGCATCTCATCTTATTCCACCGCTTATGACTCCTTTAAAATCCTTGCTTCTCAGCTACCCACCTGTACAATAAAAAAATTCTCACCAAGATGGGTCCTTAGTATGTACGACTACTATTGCTTCCTCACTGTCCTCCTGAGATTCTGTACCATGTGACCTCTTATTCTTTACTATTTTAATCTACTCCCAAGGGAAAACCACAGTGAGTAACAGGTTTTTAAATTTAAAGTGGAATTAGCTGCAACTGATTCTCAGTCCTGGAGTCCACACAAGTGGTGTCCTTATAAGTGTTGCATGCTGTTAGATATTCCACACATGCAGGTGCCTCCATTCATTACTACATCATACATAATAAGAACCCAGAAGCAAAACCACAAACTTCGTGAAAGACAAGTGACCAGCCTTGTACTGTAGTTTAATCATGTAGCACATACAAACACTGCATTATGTGATAGAATTTCTAGGTCACTAGCTTTTTTGAATCTACAAACTGCATTTCACTGAGGCAAGTTATATAAGCTGAATCATTATACAGTCAAAATATGAAACATGTTTATGTCTTTAATATCTTCAGGCTATTAATGTTAACAAAGATACCACACTCTCCTTTAGTTCTACATTATGATGGGTGTGAAACAAAGACATAAATTTACATTGTTGCACTTCTGGTGGAAACCAGCTTTCCTGAAAATCACTGAAGCACCATCTATAGTTTTGGATATAGACAAAAGGAATTTGCAAACTAACTGCTTTCCTACCAGTGCTTTTCTAGGTATCAAATAACACATCTGTCTCCTCTGTTCTCGTAATTGTTTAAACAGAATTTAACCTGGAAACTTTGGAAGTATTCCCAAAGCATATTTCTTCTTCACCACCTCAGCAAGTTAAAAGTTCATACCACTTCTGATTGCTGGAGTATTTCCAACATTTTCAATGGAACATAAGAACAGGTGTGTTTTGCCCCTCACTCCTGATGGGTCACTCAATGTGATCATGGCCATTTTTATGATCTAATTCCATATATGCTGCTCTGCGCCATAATGCCTCAATAGCTTTGGTCATCAAAATTCTATCAGTCTCAGATTTAAAATTAGAAATTGGCCTTTCATCAATTACCAACTGCAGGAGTTCCAAACCTTTACCATCCTTTGTATTTAGATATTTCTAACAATGCCTTATAAGTGTTTACTTCAGGTGGCACGGTAGAGTAGCAGTTAGCGCGATGCTATTACAGCGCCAGTGATCGGGGTTCGATTCCCATCGCTGTCTGTAAGGAGTTTGTATGTTCTCCCGTGTTTACGTGGGTTTCCTCCGGGTGCTCCGGTTTCCTCCCACATTGCAAAGACGTACGGTTAATTTGGGTTTAAAATGGGCGGTGTGGACTCAATGGGCTGGAAGGGCCTGTTACCATGCTGTAAATAAAATTTAAATTTAAAACATTTTTTAAAAATTTAAAATTTGAAAGGCCTGGCCCCCTTGATTCTAAGCAAAAATAGTTTCTGTCTATCCTATCATTTCCCCCGAAACCTATCAAATCAGCCCCTAACCTTTTAAATTCTGGGAAGTTTCATTCTGATCCATGTACTGTAGTCATCATGGATCACTATTTACATATTATTACTTTTATATTCAGTTGATTAATGATTAGAAATTGTAATGTTAATCTTTTTAACTGGACAGGATCTGTTAAAGCCCATTTCTTGCATTCACCATCTTTGAGAACTAGGAAGCAATGTTAGAGATAACACACTGAATACTGCATGCACTATACTGAATGCATTGAAAGGCAAAGCAGTTTATAAAACCAGGACAGGAAGAAAATATCTGAATACTGTTCTGTTTGCCAATCACTGATAAATCACTACATCCTTACAAATGTCAATAAAATCAAAGAATTATTTAAAAGTAATGAAGTAATGAAACAATCATCCCTTGAAACAAACAAAGATATGGGAAATCCCTAATAGGAATTCAAGTTTATTTGTAGTGACTGCAAATATGCACTTAATATATATCTAGGCAACAGAGCTGGTTTCTGCTGCCATCATAATTGCTCATATGCAAATCCAAGCTGCTTTCACTAATGCCTGCTTCTACATCTACATTTCATCTAACCAGTCTACTATTTATAACAATTGTTTTTGTGGCCCAGTTTACATTTTAGTACAGTGCTAGTGATAGCCAGCCTTTTCCTAGGACAAAAGGTTGTCTCAGTGCTGTACGATTTGTACCAACAGCAGTATAGAACTCGTCATGATTTTTAATTTGCATGGCTTTGCCTACTCAGGCTTGAGAAATTTCTCAGCTGTTATCATCATCTATGTTCCACAAAGATTTACACCTGCAGCTGTTCAGTCCCTCACAAAGGAGAAAGAAAATAATTTTTTTTTGCAGTTTAAAGGAGAAAGGCATCTTTTTTTGTCACAGCTCATAATTCCGGAGGAAAAATCCAAAGTAGATTTTATTGAAATATATAAAATAACTTGTTTAGACAGAGGAAAATACTGCATTGTCAAGTAAATCATTTCTCCGTGGCTTTACTGATGATTGCTGATTTATTTCACAATCATTAACAGTGGTGGACTCACTTGGTTTTGTAAGCACAAATATTTAGATAAATTAAATACAAACAGAATAAGCATTGGATCTTAGCCATACTACTTCTTCTCCTCTGAATTCAGTACATGTGTTCTTGCTGTGATATTATAAAGTCCTACCAGTTGGAATTCCCTGACCTGTATAAGAGGATAACATCTATTTTTGCATCAAGGACATGTGCAGTTCAACAGCTTAATCTCTCATACACCATACAACAACCAACATGTAAAATCTACCTTTCAAATATGAAACCAATGCAGTTTCAATATGTAACATTTATTATTAAAATGGTTTCATTATCAGTTTCAACAAGGCTAATGTTACATTTACCACCATCGAAACACTAGTTCTAAGAGGCAAGTATAAGGGACGGCAGCTCTTCACCAACCTCATAAATTCCTTTAATGATGCTAGATCTTGAAAGCTAGATTCCTGAAAGATTTTCAAACTTAAAGTTGGAAAAAACTTGGTTTGGAGCCTGTACACTAACATCACAAATTAGCAATCTCCATAGTTTTCTTTAAATCATCTTACAATCCTTAAATATTTTCTTCTGAAGCAAGATGTCATTGCTCAGCTAACAGGCAACTTTCTATATGGTGCCCCTCAATATTACTTTGCTGCTGAAAGGTGAACAAGGATCCATTAATGAAATATACCACTGATATACCAATGGGCTGTATTACCCAGATAATTTTAACTCTCAGAATGTACTACATTAATGTAAAACAAATTCACAACCAAGTCCCTCAGTGTTACAGAATTTACCAAGAATGTGTTACAATGTGTGGAGCAAAATTCTTTGGGCATAATTGTATAATCATGGTCAGTTCTGCAACATGCTGGATAACGTGTAACTTTTGATAATCAAAATATTAAAGTAACAATTATTACCATTCTTTTTACTCAAGAATCCCAGCACAACTTTGCACCAGAATCAGTCAATTGAATGAGTACTTCAAACTACAATTATACTCAGCATTAAATCACAGGGAAGTATGTTCAACTATTTAAGTATTTAATGTATCTCTGATACTGTACGTGACTGGTGGTATCATTTTCAGTGTAGTATCTTGTCTATAAAGTTGTTTTTGTATTCATGATGTTATAGTACTATTAGAATATCAAACATCCAAACTTACAGCAGTCATTTAACTTTAGTCTTTATTCTAAGCTATCATAATTATGTGTGCATTATTATAGAATTTATTATGTTAATTAACAGATCAGTGCCAATAGCTTGCTGCTGAGTAAATAATTCAGTCTTACGCCACAATCTTCGAATCAAACATGAAATGAACGATAGTTTCCTTAAAGGATTACTCCTTCCAATTTACTCATTGAAGTAACGGTGTCCATTTATAAACCCTTTTGTACGTTTGATTTTTGCTTGTTTTTTTAATCAAAAATCTACCACATCAGAAATACTCTTGTAGCATTTACATGGCAATAATGTCTATGAACTTGTAATACAAGTCGCGGAGAGTTACTGATCAATTTCCAATTGGGTTGTTAAAATATGAATAGAGAATACAATGATTTCGAATAGAGCGAATTTACCACAAGAGTGATAAGAAGGCGATTTATTTGAATCATGTTTATCTTAGCACTCCTTCATAAGTAGAAATCTCTGTAAAACGACCATCTGTTTTGAAAAGCCAAACTAAAAACGTTTTGGAGAAGTCTGCTCCAGGTTCAGTTCACTGTGTTATCTGCCTTAATACAAGTTACAGGCGTATTCTCACTGCTGAAGTTGGCAGGTGACTGCTGTGAATTCTCACTTACCCAAGTAGAGGGATGCGTTCTCGGCTTTGACGTTGTCGTCCAAATATGTGGGCCCCAGCGTGTAGATGGGGGTCGAACCCACGCCGATGAGCAGCTGGGCGCAGACAAAAAGAGCCACATAGAGCGAGTGCTGCTGGCCGGAGGAATCTCTGCCCGCACAGCCGGACTCTGAGTCTCTGGCGCCGGTGCCGTTGCTGGAACTGCACAAACCCTGTGCGGACGAGGTCGTGTTCAGCTCCTGGATCTCGTAAGGTGGAGAGATGAAGTGAGGGAGGGTGAAGAGAGCGGCTCCGACTGCGATGAGGAAGCCGCCCACGGCCAACCAGCGGGGTCTCCGGCCCCGGCCCCCGAAGTAACTGATGAAGACCACCACCACCAGGCTGCCGATGTCGAAGCAGCTGACCAGGAGACCCGACTCGGAGCTCTTCAGGTTGTAGCGTTTCTCGATGGTGGTGATGACGCTGCTGAGGTAGCCGGACACCATGAGCGACTGGATGAAGGTCAGGCAGCACATGCACGCCAGGAAGCAGCGGGAGTCGCCGAGCACCGGCCAACGGCACCCGCTGCCCTTCCTCCCCGGCGCCGCAGCCCAGCCGCCGCCGCCGCTGCTGCCCGAGGTCCGGGCTGTAAACGCGGCCAGGTTGGCTCCCTTGGCAGCCGGCGGCTCGGGCTGGCCAGCTCCCGGGCACCAGTCACACGGGCCGTTCAACGCCGGCAAACTTCGGGACTGGCCGGGCGCCGGTTCCTGGCCGCGGGGCTGAGCGGCTGCTTCCCGCAGCGAGCCGGCCGAAGCCATCCTCACCCCCGCCGCCGCCGCTGCCGGCGACGATCCTCGGTCTACTCTCCCCACCCACCCCTCACCTCCAGCCCCACCACCCTCCGAACGGAAAGAATCAAGGCTCCCGGGTCACCACGCGTGGCGGGCCGGCGGGGAGCAGCGAGCGGTGGGTTAGAGGCTGGAGCCGGCGTGCGCCCGGCGCCGGGGCACTGAGTGACAACTGGCGGCGCGGTGCGGGCAGGCGGGCCGACTGGCCGCTCATGGCGGGCCGGCCGGTACCGGCGGCTCTCTCCCCTCTCACCGGCTGGAGCTGCCGGGCTGCCGAGCAGTCGCCGGCTCCATCGTCTGTGCGCTAAGCAGCAGCGCTTTGACCGGTGCCAGGCAAGATTAGTATTAACTCCCCCCCAGCCAAGCGCACACTGAGTGGGAGGGTTGTAGATGTGAGGGGGTGGGGTGCAATGTGGACAATGGAGTTTGCGCAGCATTTCCCGGGCGGACGAATGCTGCCTGTCAGTGTCACCACTGGTTGATGCGGGCGCCCCACTTAAGCTTTGGTGGGTATTGCGCTTTGTTCCTCTCTGCTATTATTTATGGATGCATTTGGGCTTCGTGGTGCGCCGGATGCTGCACAGGGCAAGTGTATCAGAGAGATGCCCCACACCCGGCACTCTGTGTCCCCGAATCGACGTGATAATAACAAATTTGTTGAAAGAAACTAAATGCAGTCATAATTCTCCATAGGGTCGTAACCCGGGGTGACGACAAGCATTCGAGCAAAAATCGCCATCAAATGCCGCGCTTTTAATAAACATAAAGGAATATGTGTCTAGCACAAAGGCTATTTTATTAGCAAAGTAATTGGCTAAAATCTATTTTTTTTAATTCGGTTGACCCGTGGGTAGGAGATCTGGGACATATGTGACTGAAAATAATTTAGACATCGTTTCAGTTCTTCCAAAAATAATAAATCAGCATTCTTCAAACATTGCCTTGATTATTTAAAACAGTGGGGAACGTGTTCCGTCCCTGTTTCTGCGTGATGAGAACCCCCCCCCCACCTTGTTAAAACTCGCCAGTGCTCAAATATAACTACATTTTATAGAAGAACGAGAGCACTGATTGAGTTCCTCCAGCATCATCGTGTTTTAGATTCCAGCATCTGCAGTCCTTTGTTTCTCTTTCTTAAGTACCTGTGACTCCTTTAAGAACAATGGTTTGCCTTGGAACAAGTTGTAGAGTGCTCTTGGCACCTTTTTTTAAATGTGATAAACCCTAACTAAAAAGGATCGATGTTCGTAGAAAAGAATACCGTAGGAGTGAATTTTGCATTATGTTGAGCCAGTCAATGCTCCGCCACTCTCAGAGTAAAGAGGACAACTTCTGGAATTCGCACATGCGCTGAATGCGATCAGCAAGTTGTCCGGTTGTCCTGTGACCAGGCGGCGTGCGAGCGGTATCTCGGCAATGACATCCAGGTAAATGTGTGAAATTCCGTTATCTATCCATTGGTAACTAAACACGCCAGAGACCCTTCGGCCTGGTGTTTTTTTTAGGTGTAGGTGAATGTTTAACGTGATAAATCATCGTTAATGTCAAACACTTGCATGGTCCTGAAAAAGTGTGGAGGCCAATACCAAATATGTTTAAAAAAATGCCTTTTAGTTATACATTTTCTTGCTTGTTTCTTACTTCATTTACAATCTGATCGGTTATCAATGAGTTTCTATACATGGTTTAAGTCTAATATATAGTGTGGTTTATATTCTCCCTGTTGTAGTGAGAATAATTCATTCTTCTTGCTTGTTCTGTTCACAAATCCCCTATAGAGGGCACAGCGCCAGATCAAACACCCAATAACAGCAAACCTCCACTCAAAAGATCACAAAAACTCTGTGGGCAGCTGTCAACCAAATGAATGCCATGGGCCACAACTTTGCCTTTGATTGTGTATTCTGGGTCAGAGTAGTCATTAGATGATCTCAAACATGACCTTTGAAAGCTGAAGGATGTAGAAATCAGTGAAGATTATAGGGTGAAGGAAGACAAAAGAATCCCATGGTTTTGCATTCCAGGAAAATGAGGAGATTTTGGGGAATGCTGTTTCAGTGCAGTGGGGCGTAGGCAGGAGGGTGAACCCATAGGACTACTTACAACTTAGAAAGAAAAAAAAGCAAAGACAACGGTATCAATAAAATAGAAGAGATTGAGTGCTTCCCAGATGATTAAGTGTGCAAAAGAATGACCTGGTCTAACAGTGAACTAAACTACCAAAGAAACTGTCTGTTCTTTGTTGAATTAGCTGATCTCAGCTGGAGCAGCAAGGCACTGCAATTGATTTCAGCTCCATTGCATTAGGGCAGGAAAAATAAACCAAATTCCAATTTGTAATCCCCTGTTACTCATGCTGGAAAATGTGTACATATTGACTTTAGAAGTATACAGTATCAGCTATGATGCTCTCAATAACCAAAAACTGCACAGTCAGCTATCAGATTTATGCATAAACATTGATTTTTCTTGCAATATTCACCATGGACAAGGCACCAGCAAATGTTAACATTTTAAGAAGGGAGAAGCGATAAGATGGACAAAATGAAAGATGTGTACCCAGTGCCTTCCTTAGCATAATATTTTCATGATCCCAACGGTTCAAGTACAATTTTTTCACACAGATGAGTTGTACAGCTGAAGTATTTCTGCCTGCTTTTAAATAACCTTCAATCACCTTCTAAACCAGATACTTGATAGCTCTTTGAGTTAATCAGTAATTTTAAAAATATTGAAGGATTAGCTTTCTCCATACAATGAGTAAAGTAAAGCATTCCAGTAAAGTATCAATGTGAAAGTTGAAAATCTTCTGAAATTATACTTATTACATGTAAGGTAAAAAAAAATTCCCAATAAAGCATCAAAGCAACTTAATATTTAAAATTGTGGTTATTTTTTTTAAATGCATGGCTTTTTTAAGATAAGCTTCAGTTGAAAATGATAGATGTCTTATGTTTGCTATAAACACTGATTTTTCACATTTTAACATAAGAAATTGTTACTTCCATCCAGCTCCTTGTATGCTAAATCAGCTATAAAAACAAATATGTCAAGTTAAACCACCAAACCATCCAAGATGGGAGTACAACTACAATTGCAGTTCTCATGCCTTACATTAAATAATTTACCTTTCGTTCCAATTAGCTGCAGTATTTTTGTCTCCATGTTTCTTATTCCTTGAAAGGCAAAGCCTCAGGTTCACTAGTGGATTTCTCCTTCATTTGATCTTGGTCTAGAACTTGGCAGAGGTACTACTATTTCAGGGCATCATGCCTGTTGAAAAGAAAAAATATGAACCAATTTTGACTGATATGTTGCAAGAAGGTACATGTGTGTATACTTCAAATCATGATTAGGTGTGATGTCCTCATGTTGAACAATTATAGCATTGAGGGAATATATGGGAAATGTTGACACCTACAGAGCTTGTACAGTAGTATGTCAATTCCTACAGGGGGAACATTAGACAAAAGGAAAACAATTACATTTCTTTGCACTCCATCGTGGGCTCAGTTATGTAGGGAATGCTATGAAATAAATATGAACAGATACAGCACAAAGGTGTCAAGAGCCATGGTTGTTATTAAATTAGTGCCAAGTCAATATTAAAGCAATTAAATCAATGTTAAAAATGATGTTTTAATTCAATCTGCCAGATTCTAACTAGCTAAGAACCATTCTTGTTCTCTTGTTATCTAACTCTCCCTTTTGTGGAAGGTAAACAGCTTAATCCAGGATGTATTATTTTTGTATTGGCACACTTGTGGGTTTATGCCTTAGCAATGCATAGAATCCATTGCCCTTCAGCCCACAATATTGTGCCAACATTTTATCCTGCTCTAACATCTATCTAACCCTTCCCTCCCACATAGCCGCCCCCACATTTCTCTATCATTCATGTGTCTATCTAAGAGTCTCTTAGATGTCCCTAATGTATCTGCCCCCACAACCTCTGCTGGCAGTGCATTCCATGCACCCACCACTCTCTGTGTAAAAAAAAAACTTACCCCTGACATCCCCCTTATATCTTCCCCCAATCACCTTAAAATTATGTCCCCTCGTGTTAGCCATTGTCGCCCTGGGAAAAAGTCTCTGACTGTCCACCCAATCTATGCCTCTTATCATCTTGTACACCTCTAGCAAGTCACCAATTTTATTACCAATTCCTGACTAAAAGCACTGTTTAGGCTATAAGGAAACCAAAACTATATTGCCTTTCAAGATTTGTAAATAATACGCAGTAGTTGCGATTGCTTGATTTATTTAGTTATGAATATCATCAAAGTTCATAAAATATTTAGATTTTTGTCTTTACACCTTGGCTGAATTACTGGAAGTAAGTGCATAGAGTTAAATCAGGGAACCCTGCCCTTAATGGTACTTATTTGATTTTCCATCTATTTAAATTGATGGTTGGAAAATCAAGTGAGCTCCAAGAAATATTTTTTCTCTGATTTTATCCTCTCTGTTCAATAGCAGGGCATGAAAATTTACAAATAAAGCAGATTGCCTTACTTCAGGCATAAATTCCATATTGCACCTTCCCCAAATATTCACATAGTACGCTTATACAAGACATGCAGACTATTTTTAGACAAGCGTTAGCTAGTTTGTTTTCATTAGGTTAGTACCTGTCCACACATAAACATTAAGGATTCATCCATGAGTTTTCCAAACAGAAAATATACTCTACTGTATTCTGTACTAGATACAATCAGTGCATTTGAGTAATTCAGTGACTGAATGATTTTGAGACATTGTAAGGTTGGAAGCCATTGGAGACTGGAGGCAACATGCTAATTATTTCTGTTAGATATCGGATATATTGAATGGTAGAACTAAGTAATAACAGATCATTCAGCAAAACAAAATTCTGTTGACAAACTGGCACATTAGGTTAACTTAACCATATACTAAATTTAGGATCAGCTTGATCTGTTTCTTAACAAAACAGGCACTAATATGAATTAACTACTTCACCAACTAAGTGACCATCCCAGTTTAATTTTCCTGTTTTAAAAGTAATTCAGTTACATACGGTATATGATGTAGATTAATTTGATGAAAGATCTACACTTAAAATATTAATCCAATTTTACTCTTTCAGATTTAGGAAGCATCACTTCCTGTTCTTTATATTTTTATTGTTCTTTTATTGCCCCAGTACCTTTTTTCCAGTATTTCTAATTTTTCCTTTGTCATCCATGTAATGTATCTGCTTTGAACCAATACATAGGGGTCACTGCTAAATCATCTTTTTGGTTTTACAGCACTCTAAACATTGTGTGCATGTGTGCTTATAAACATGTGCAAATGTACCCAGTGGTTAGATACTGATTATCCTATACACCAAATGAAGTTTTCTGTATGAGTGAAAAGTCATTTGGAAAGATCTGTTTATGTTTACCTTAAATAATTAACTTTAAATGGGCTATCTAGAAGCCACTAATGTTTGCTTTGCAGCTGTTGCCATTAGGTACAGTGTGAAAGTAGAGTGACTTTGCTCTCCAATTCTAATAGAAATTTGCATTGTTTTTTTTTCATTCTGATATGAGTGCTCATAATCACAGCTAACAGTGCAGAGGGAGTATTGCATTGGCAGATGTCCTGTCTTTTAGAAATTTAACTTCATCCTAATATGTCTATTCAGGAAGATAATAAACAAAATATCATGGCACAATCAGTGGAAGTTAACACTTGCTATGGTATTTCTTGAGTAACAATTGTAACTGAGAGTCCATTGCTTGTAAAATACTTAAGGAGAATGTAAGGCAGTTTGATGGGGAGTATCCAAGGTAAGCTTAATACAATATCCAAATACAGAGTGAAGTCATTGACCAATTATTAGGACTGGGAATCCTGGCTGGTTTTCTCCCCCAGACATTGTCTATGTTCTGTCAGCCACTGATCAAGGTAAATTAAGCAGCAGAGACAGACAAAGAATCAGACCAGTGGCTTTCTGATGAAATAATTGAAGAAGTCAGTAGTTGATGATGTAGCTTGATTTCAACTTGAATTTGACGGATCAGCTAAGTTTATCCCTACAGTTGGAGTGTGAAATTGTACATTATCACATTGGCAGCAGTAATTACATGGATTTTCAGTGTAATTACCTCTGCCAACTATCAGGAGGAAAATCCAGCCAATCGTCTCAGAATAATTATTGCCTTTGCATTCAGATAATTATTAGCTTTGTATCCTTTCAGTGTTATAAATTTATCTATCTGCATTATGATGGTGATGTTAATTTTACTTGCGCAAGTGTTTATTCCTGTTATCTATTAGAATGAGGCAGTATCAAGATGACAATTTTTGCAAGAAATGCATCCACCAGAATCTGGAGGAAATAAACAACATTGTGCAAGTGCAAAATCAATGATTCTTTGTTGTTCCTGAAGTCAGTTTTAGGCAATAAATATACCCTTCATTCTACATTTTATCTCATCATTCATCAGTTGCGTTTGGTTAGATGGGTCTTTACATTATAAAAGCAAGCTTGTCCACCAGCTCAAAGACTTCCATCAAATATTACCTATTGATAGTGTTTGCAGAAAATAATGAACTCATTAGTGGCCAATGGATTTTATATGGTGTCTTTAATATGGTATAACATTCAAAGGCAATTTACAGGAGCATAATAAGTTAAAAATTGAGACTGAATCAATGAAGACGACATCAGAACAATATGGATTTTTTTGGTTGGCAGTAAGCCAACAATATAAATACTGACTTTTTTTAAAGAAACTTACCCCACCAATATGATGCTTCTAAAGGGAACTTGAGGAGAAAGCTGAAAGGACTCTCTGTGGTGATGCCTTGTGTTTCTAAGAGTCAGACAGCTGATGAGGAGCATGACATAGCACAGCCAATATTATTCCAACCCATAAAATGAGGTAAAGAAAAAGTCAATTGGTATTTCAAGTTCCCATGAATATTTAATTCCCAGCCATGATCACTATTCCATCTTTGTAAATGGTGGTTTAAATGAACAAGTGTATCCCTATTTGTTCAATTGATTTGGTTTATCTTGTTATGAATGCTTCAATAAGTTAAAGGCATCTTTAATTTTAACTTTTTACTATAATTCCACAATTAGTTTTTATTCTCTGGAGCTCTCTTACTGTTAACTTCCCAGCTCCATCCTGTCATGCTCAATACCCAAAATGCACTCTTCATTAGTGTCCTTACCTTTTCTCTTTAGCTGTAATTATTTTCCCTCACCTGAAGCCTAGAATCTCCTCATTCCCTTCATTTTTTAGTTTAAAACCCTACCCATCGTCACTCATTTCCCCAGAACACTGGTCTTCACCTGGTTAAGTGGAGCCAACAAAATACCTTTCCCTTTCCCTGAGGCTCTGTGAATATAAATTTATGTCTCCTACACCATTCATTGCAAGTAACATGATTGTTACTTTTGAGGTTCTGCTTATCAATATTCAGAGCTAATGTGCTCAAGCAAGCCTCAAGCCGTGGCATCCAGTGCCAAGAACCAGCTTCAGATAGGGTTATATCTCAAGGCAGGACCCACAATCATCACCCCCCCCCAACCCCTTTGCAACCCTCATTCTCCTTCCAAGCCCCAGTGGCCTCAAATCCGATCAAACCCTCACCCTTCCCCCAACTGTCAATCATAACCACTCCTCCTCGATGCCCCAACATAGACTGCAAGGTCCAGATCCAAAGTTCATGGCTACTACTCAACCACTTCCCTTCCAGGCTCATCTGTTACAGTGCAGGAAAATTCTCTGAGCACATTTATTTATGCTGACACATTTTATTGCACAGAACATCTTGGGCATTGCAGCAGGGAGTCCCTCTGAATAAACACATATATTGACTAGTGAGTTTCAGAACAAAGCTCCAGGAAGTGATAAGAAACTGCCTGAAGGGTAATGCTCTTTCTGATTCATATCTGGATTGGATGCAGAAACTCAGCAGAGGGTGGATGATGATGAATGTTGCCTACCATTACTGGGACTGTTATACCTCAAACTGCCTCCATTTTGTGAAAAAGATCTATGGCCAGGTATCCAAAGCATTTTCCTGTTTCAGGCTGCAAGCTTCCAAAATACAAGTTGTTCCTTTGATGTAAATTGTTCCCAGATTGCCATTTTGGACCAAAACTGGTCAGAGCCTTCACTGTCTGTGGATAGTCCAGTGGCAATAGAGGGTATATCTGTTTGCTGACAGTCATAACTTTTCATGGTTTTCTTCCACAGAGAGACAAACAATAAAGGTTAGTGTTTCATGGGAATGACCCTCTTATTGGCTTTTGAAACTATATGTACATTCATAGGGTGGAAACTCATTCTGTTCCTGAGGGTTGCTTGAGTGTCTTAACATTATGAAACTAAAAGGAGAAATTTGTCTTTGTATGCTTGGCCCAAATGGATATGCCAATGGTGAAACTCTGCCTGAAATCCCATATAACCAAGTACCTTTCTCTGCTGCCTGGTCATCATGTCAAGTTGAAACATTCCACTGTACAGAGTGTCAGTGGCCAGATGAGACAACTGTATCTGCTTTGAGACTGGGGAGGCAACTGAGTAAAGTGTAGGCTTAAATGCAAAGCAACAAGACAGGGATGAAAATTTTCTGAGGAAACAAAGCTCAAAGCTCCTTCAAAGCTCACAAACCTCTCCCATGTGGATCAGGTGCTAGACGAGTCACAGTGCCTTTTTGTCTGGGGCTATGCCACCTGGACTACAAAAGAGACAGGTCTGATACACAGGGAAGTCCTGCAGGGCTTTTCAGCCAGATCACAGGAAATGCCAAACAAATTGTGGAATAGTGGAAGCAATTGTAAATGAAACAAGTTACTGAAGTCACCTCCACCTTCAGGGTCCTCAATGGAAATCCATCCTTCAGGATTGCAGGAGAGTAAATATAAATGGTGACAAAATTCATCCTTGGCTTTTTCAGCCTGATATGCAAGATATAATCAAAGGTTGGTTTGATAATATCATTTCATGCCTGAAACCAAATGTTGGTTTAGGCATGAAATAGAACTTATATGAATGAATTAAGGTGATTTGAATGGCTTTGTCATCAAAAAAATCATTTTGATTTTATAAGCGCTATTACTGACCATACTTTGGAACAATATTGAGTAATGCTGTTTCAAACATATATTCAAAAATTGAAGAGCTCAAATAAATTAGCATTACTGAAAAAAAGCAATGGAGAAATTAATGAGACTGAAAGAAAATAAATCCGTGGGTCCTGATGACCTAAGTCCTAGATTTTTGATGGAGATGGCTCTAGTGATGGATGATCACAACCAGTTCATCCACTAAATTCCATGGGTTCTAGAACATTTTCCACAGGTTGCAAGGCAGCAAATGTAACCCCACTATTTAAGCAAGTACGGAGAGCAATAGGTCAGTTAGCCTGGAATCAGTTAACGGAAAAGTGCTGCAAACTGTAATAAAGGAAATGAGAAAAATGTACTTAGAAAATAAATAGGAATGTTCAGAGTTAATATGAATTTATGAAAGGGAAATCTTGTTTAACAAATCTGTTGGAGTTTCTTAAGGTTGTAACTAGAAGAATAGATAAGGATATATATAGATGGAGGGATAGGGATCACGAACAGGCAAAAGAGATTTAGTTTAATTGGGCATCATGTTTGACGCAGACACCGTGGGCCAAAAGGCCTGTTCCTGTGCTATACTGTTCTATGATAAATAGGTTGATGTGGTGTATGAAGGCCTTCCGTAAAAAGTGTCATGCAAGAAGCACCAAAACAAAATTAGAATGCATGGTATTGGGGTTAGTGCACTGACATGGACTGAGGACAGGAGTGTAGGAGAATGAGGGGTGATCTTATAGAGGTTTATAAAATCATGAGGGACATAGATAAGGTGGATGGTAGCAGTGTTTTCCCCAGGGGGCATAGATTTAGGGTGAGAGGGGAAAGCTTTAATAGGGACTTGAGGGGCAACTTTTTCACTCAGACAGTGGTAAGTAAATGGAACGAGCTGCCAGAGGAAGTGGTTGAGGCACGTATAATAGTATCATTTAAGAAGCACTTGGATAGGTACATACAGGGACGGGGTGTAGAGGGATATGGGCCAAATGCAGGAAATTGGAACTAGATGAGTGGGTACCATGGCTGGCATGGACTCATTGGGCTGAAGGGCCTGTATCCATGCTGAATGACTCTAATGAACAGAAGGCAAAGATTAGGAATAGATAGCTCATTTTTAGGTTGGTAGGCTGTGACTCATCTGGTGCCACAAGGATCAGAACTGTTCATAATCCTTTTTCCGTAAACTTTTCAGATCATCGGATCAGGTGTAATATTTCCAAGTCTGCTTATGATTCAAAGTTGGGTTACAGTGCCAGTTGTGAGAATGATGCAGAAAGGAGACAGGGAGATGGAGAGAGGTTAAGTGAATGGGAAAGGACATGGCAGATGGAACATAATGTGGAAAAATGTGAGGTTACCTACTTTGGTAGAAAAATTAAAATTGTGTATTTTTAAATGATGGGATATTAAAAGGTGTTGGTGTTCAAGGGGACCTGTGTGTCCTTGCACATAAATCACTGGAAGTTAACATGCCTGCACAGCAACCAATGAAGATGGCAAATGTTACATTGGCCTCTTATTGAAGAGGATTTGAATAGAAACATCTTCCTCTGATTATATAAAGCCCCTGGTGAAACCACATCTGGAATATGATTGAGGGACTCAAGCGAAGATTAATGCCAGGGATGGTAGATTTGTTGCATGAGGACGAATTAAGCAGATTGAACCCAGGCTTGAATTTACAAGAATAAGAGGTGATCTCATTGAAAGGTACAAAACTCATACAGTTAACTACAAGGTTGATGTTTCCAGTGGCTGGTGTGTTGACAGTCAGGGACCACCATTTCAAAATGAGGAGTTATGCCTTTCAGGACTGAGATGAGATGTAGTGAACTTTTGGAATTCTGTACCCAAGAGGGCTGTATAGAGAGATTCAGCTGCTGAGAATATTTTAAAAAGATCAACAGATTTTCAGAAGTTAAGGGAACCAAGGGATATGGAGTTAGTGCAGGGAAGTGGTGCTGAGATCAGCCATGCTCTTATTGAATATCAGAGCAGTAACAGAAGGACAAATGGCCTTTTCCTATATCTTATGTTCTTATTTTCAAATTAAACATAGCATTTTATTTTTAACTAGAATTACCATCTGTAGCAGTCCCAATTGTCTTTCCAAACCACTATGCTGCTCCAAATAGGGGAGGCAGCTACCTGCTCATCTGTGCCACCAAATATCTGTCACACCTGTGTCAAAATCTGTGGGTCCCACATTAGCCTCAGCAACCACCTCACAACTGGAAGGGAAGCAAGTTTCCCTGGACCCTGAGGGACTGCAATAAGATGAACACTGTGCTGCTGCCCTCTGGAGGAGGATATGCATGTCCCACAAAGTTAGGAAACAGTTAAATAACCTGTTTACAGGTCCTTCCCGGGTTACGGCAAGGCTCCATTTCTGTGAGCTTCTCCTGAACTGGACAGTTTTCAAGACAGAAATGTGGCTGCAAACCAAGTTTCCAGGTGGCAGAAGATGCCTGCGGCAGCTGACAAATTCATCCTGCCAGTCTCCCAAACGCTCGTTCATATGTACAAGCTGTACATAAGTCGGGCATTCGTAACCTGGGTAGGACCTGTAACAGTACACCGGGCTAATGGACAACTGGCTCCATTTTTTTTTAAATAATGAAGGCATCATGTTATAAAATCATGCTGGGGTAGTGAAGTAGTTTGTTTCACATAATTCACTGTCAACCTCTGTTAATGGTCTATGTTAGTCCCTCATTATTTTTTCTAATCAGTTGCCAACATTTAAAAAAGTATTATGTCATAATTTAAAGTTGTTTAACAAAATAACATTTTGCTCTCTTAATTATCAGACTGTCATTCTGGGAAATTACTTTTAGAGTTTATGTTGAGTAGTTAGATGAATTGCAGTCTTGCAGCTTGGCAAACCATCTTAACTGTACAGTACAAAGAGAGACAGGATTGTGAGCTGCTGTGCATACATGTGCAAGATACCTTTAAGAACTTACTGTACCACATGCTATAATGCATACACTGATGTTCAGTTGAGAGATACTGTGTTTGATTAAGGAAATTCTATTCTTGATGTACCTCAGATTGATTGTCTGCTTGCAGCAACATTACAGAAACCCAGTGGCAGCAAACTGGTGTTGGAATGTGGATGTCAGTGCTTGAGAATAGCAGATCAGTGATTTAGCAGAAGGAAACTGGCAATGGAGATCTCAAAATAAGTGTGGAGAGAAGTTATGTAATTGGAAATCAAAAAAAATCTGCAGATGTGTAAGTCTGAAATAAAAGTAGAAAATACTGGAAATGTTCAACAGATCAGGCAACCTCTGAGGTCAAAGACCCTTCATCAGAACTGGGAAAGAGAGAATCAAGTTAGAAATTACAAAGAAGGTAGGAAGTTATATATAGGACAAAAAAATATCTGTGATAGGGTGAGGCCAGGATGCTACTGGAACAAGTAGTAGACAATGGGTTAGTGGTGGCAACTGAAACCAACAAGGTTTTGCATATTGCATTATACACACAATAATGGGGAGAAACTGTCACTTAGGAACTTTTCAGTGAAATAATAGTTGCTTTCCCTTAAGGATGCTACAAGGATTGATCATCAACATATGAGTAAGGTAGAATAAATTCAATAATGGAAGGTGTGTTAAGAAAAATACAAATACACTGAATAAGATGTGAGGAGTAAAAGAAGGTTTTTTTTTGCCCTTCATGTAGTCACTAATAAGAAAATGCTCAGATAATGAGCTGTTTCATATGACCTCACTTTAAAGTGTATAATTGGAAAGATCTTTCATAATACACCAACAGCGCACATAGTCTCCTTGTTAATCAGTGAGATATGTTGAAGTTGTTTGTCCTGACATATAAATGAGAGGATTTGTCATCCCCAGATCTCTCATTATATTGAACCGAAGATCTCCATGACCAGATCATTAAGGGTTACCAAACTCATTATAATCTACACAGTAATATTCTGATAATACCCTGGGATTCATACTAAGGCACAATGTGTTTACAATAAAACAAACATGTTTCATCCCTGTTATTTATAGTAATTATTTATCTTGTGTTGATGTTAGTCCTCATGGGATTGAGTCATTTGGTACTCGGTTATATCACTGCTTGCAGATATACAGGTCCTTTAATGTTCAACAAATATTTCAGAAAAAATTAATCCTTTAAAGAGATCTGTAGAAATGATTGCTTTAGTTTCAAATGGATGATGGACATTAAGTTAAACAATAAGGTCTCTCAAGTGCAGGCATAAACATGCTCAAAAGAAACCCTATCTGTAAATCACTAAAAATAGTACACAAACCAAATCATTAAACAAAGTATTCACCATGTAGCCATTGATCAGAAAGCTCTAGAAGTTTATCCCTGGTGAAACATACTATATAGCTGTCATTAGAATGGAATTCCAAGGCAGAGTAAAATGTAGTAATGCTACCATATGGCACATTTAACACTACCAGCCATGGCTGTTACCTCAAAACTGTTTATACATAATTATTGTGTGTAGAATTCAAGTTGCCTTACTGCATGTGGCCTATTTCTTCGAAATGGTCACAACATACAAGAACAGAGAAAAGAGACACTACGCTTTCTCTTTCATAGTTCATTACCTTTATTTCTTTCTTTATTACATACACTAACTTTATGACTCAGTTGTGATACTACCTGTACACTTGTGAACTGGCCAGGTCTTCGAGAGGTTTTTCTGTCACCTTGTACCAGACAAAGGAGTTGTCACTTCTTCTGTGATGGTTGATCTCCAGCATTGTCACTGAATTCGGGACTTTTCAACCTCCTTTAAATATAGTTCTTTCAACATGATTGTACCTGCTTTTCAAATGTTTCATGTTGGCTCTGAGCCACATGTACACTCAGGATGTTGTTGGCATGAACTTTCATGCACACCTGAGCATGACTCCTATCTCCCAGTCCTCATTCTGTAATTTTCTAAACTGTTTACAGGGTTTATCCAAACATGTTACACTCTCTGTCTGGATCTCCACTAGCCCAGACTTGTTCATTCGAACAAAATGCTCCACTATAGTCCTTGCATTCCTGCTTAGTCCTTGCTTGAAGCATGGTGGTGTACTTAACATTTGTGGCTGTCATTTTGTGACCACCTCTACACTGCACCTTTAGTGCCTCACGTGGTAAAGCCAGCTTTTAAATGAACCAAACGGGCAAATATTTGGAAATCAAACATTGCAGATACTGGAAATCTGATATAAAAATAGAAAATACTGGAAAAACTCAGTAGGTCAGACAGCATCTGTGGAAAGAGAAGACTCTTACCAACTTATTACTTCCTTCTATTTGGTGCTCACACAGACTTCCAGCATGTGATGAGAAAGAACACCAAGGAAACACCAGCCCATGGTCTTGCATCTAATGCAGATGCAAAATAACATGAAACTGCAAGTCTGAAATAAAAAAAAGTTGTAGAAATACTCTACAGGTCAGTAGTATTTGTGGAGAGAAATAGCAGTTAATGGGCTGGATTGTGCTTAATCAGACCCACTCTTTGTGCTCACTCTGGCACTTTTCCCATGGCCACACTTACTTCCTACAGCCCTGCAAGTTCAAGCTCAGTCCAGGCTTCTGTGCCACTGCCATCCCACAAGGAAGAGTCTTCTGGAAGTGACAACTAGGCAAATCCTGAGTCCCCATGAGACCATCCTGATGGCCTTTTTAAACTGTTTTTAAATGTCTTTGATTATCAAAGGTATTTGAAAATGATTCAAAAGGACTTAACTAGTTTTAAAAAGTCATCAAAAATTAAAATTTAGATACTTAAAATACATGTGAGTGATTCAAATTAAAGTAAAATAAAGAAAAAAACTAAGCACATCCTTGCACTCAGCTTTTCAAATGAAGTTGGCAGACCCATACAAATAAATGTGGCCACATGACATACGCCAATTCTAGCTGGTGTAGAGCTGAGAGTATACAGCCCCTCTGCTCACTAGATCTCTGCCCCACCCACCCCTTAGCTCAATGAAGCAGAGCTGGAGGTTGATGCACTGGCATCTGACATCTAGTTAGCGTCCATTTTCCAGCTGCAGTGCTAAGGCACAGAAATCAGGGATAAATGACCCATGAAAAGCACCTTCTAAACCACTGGCAAAAGTGCACTTTGTTCCACTTTTTTCTCCACAAATGCTGCCTAACCTGCAGAATTAGTCATAGGGTTAAAGAGTCATAGATTGAAATATCTCTCCCATTTGAGCTAGTCCCATTTGTGCACATTTGACCCATATCCCTCTAAACCATTCCTATCCATGTACCTGACAAAATGCCTTTTGAACATTGTAATTGTACCTGACTCTACTGCTTTCTCTGCCAACTCGTTCCATATACCCACCATCCTCTGTGTGAAAAAGTTGCCCCTCAGGTCCCATTTAAATCTTTCTCTCTCACCTTAAGCCTATGTCCTCTAGTCTTAAACTCCCCTACCCTGGGAAAAAGACTGTGACCATTCACCTTATCTATGCCCCTCATGATTTTATATATATCTGTAAGGTTACCCCTCAACCTCCTGCACTCCAGGAACCCCTCAACCTCCTGCACTCCAGGGAAAAAAGCCCCTCATTATAACTCAAGCCCTCCATTTCTGGTAATATCCTTGTGGATGTTTTCTGCACCTTTTCCAGCTTAATCACAACCTTCCTATAGCTAGGCAACCAGAACTGTACACAATACTCCAAATGCTGTCTCACCAACGTCATAACATCCCAACTCTTGTACTCAATGTCCTGACCAATGAAGGCAAGCATACCAAATGCCCTCTTCACCACCCTGTCTAACTGCATCTCCACGTTCAAGGAACTATGTACTTGTACCCCAAGGTCTCTCTATTCTACAACACTGTCCAGGGCCCTGCCATTTACGGTGTTAGTCCTGCCCTGGTTTAACTTACCAAAATGCAACGTTCAACTTGTCTGGGTTGAATTTCATCTGCCATTTCTTGACCCACTTTTCCAGTTGATCTAGATCCTGTTTTAATCTTAGATAACCTTCTTCACTCTCTATTATACCACCAATTTTGGCATCATCCACAAACTTAATAACCACACCAACTACATTCTCATCCAAATTGTTGATATAGATGACAAACATCAGGGGACCCATCACCAATTCCTGCAGCACAGCATTGGTCACAGTCCTCCAATCTGAGAAACAATCCTCCACTACCACCCTCTTACTCCTACCACCAAGCCAATTTTGTATCCAATTGGCTAGCTTATCCTGGATCCCCTGTGGTCTAACCTTCTGGACCTGCCTACCATGCGGAACCTTGTCAAAGGACTTGCTCAAGTCCATATAAACAACTTCTACCACCCTGCCCTCGTCAATCCTCTTGGAAATGTCTTCAAAAAACTCAATCAAATTCATGGGCTACAATTTCCCCACACACAAAGCCATGCTAACTATTCCTAATCAGTCCTTGTCTATTCAAATCCAGGTCAATCCTGCCTCTCAGAAACCCCTCCAGTAACTTTCCCACCACTGAAGTTTGGCTCACCAGCCTGCAATTCCCTGGCGTGTCCTTGCACTCTTCTTAAATAAAGGCACAAATAAATTGCTATTTCCTGCATTTTCTGTCTTGCTACTAATATTCATCCTGTGTGCTGGATATCACACTCCAAAGTGACAAAACTGTATTATAAAATTCTTCACTTGCTCTTTTTCCCAATCCTAGCTCTCACCCAGGATTTACAGACAGGTGGCAACCTACAAAAATGTTCTCATCAACTACCTCTGATAGATTGTGTCTACTAGATGAGGATGCTTACTATGCCAAGGTTTAAAGGAATGTCAGATTATCAAAATGGTACCTGATTATCAATAACCTGCCCCAGCTGAAATGTTAATTTAAAAATTGTTGGAAATTTGTTTTGTATAAAGTGCTTCCAAGCAGAGAGCAGTAGCAGCAGATGAAGCCTGTTAAAGGATGATGTGAGTGCAAATATTTATGTCAATTTATTGATCTGTTTCAATTTTATGTATCTGTGGTTACGACCAAATGTCAGTATACAACAATAACGTCCAGAGTCTTTTCATAACTGTAAGTAATTTTACATTTTACAATGGGTTATTCCCCTGGATGCATATTGATTAATACGTAATGACTTTTACTTTCAACTAAACAGCTTGGGAAATAAGTACCTTGGAACCCTTAAGAGCATTTTGTCTAGCAATCTTAAATTATTTTTATTTTTATCCTTAGTACCTTTCACTGAATTTATGTTGGAATTTTTGTAAGCTCCTCCATAGGCTAAGTAACAGAAACATTTCCAAAGTCTGGCTAACTGATGGAATTTTCTTAAAACAAATTCCCATCCCAGCAATCCAATGAAGAAAGCAAGTATCAGGATCCTTAAAGTCTCAGTGGTCCATTCACCACAAAACTCATACAGCTTGATTTGTTCAACCACCATTGCATTTAATGCCATTAATTCCAAAACATTTATTCTCTCTAATTAAGCTCACTCTCAGTATAGATCCATTTTCACTCCCTGAATCCAAGGGATGCAGAATTGCATGTTTCTGGTGCATCCACCTGGCTAGAACAAAGCAAACATTATCAGTCGTCACTTTCCTTTTCTAAAAATAGCCACCATGCCAACATCAGATTGCGGATGTAAAGATAACCCCAGCTACTTTTCTCCAACACTAACCTGTCCCATATAACTTTCTCCTCTATTCTCTCCACCCTATTTCCAACAATTGTGAGGATTATGGACTTCCTTGGCACTCACATTCCTCAGCTGCACCTTTTCCCTTGCAGTAGGTCCTATCCTATGTCTTTCTCTAACTTCTCACTTACCTTCCCATGCCCCCTCTGAGCTCATCTCATCCAGGAAATCCACTTCTAGTTCCGTTAACCTCCAATCCCATTAAACTACTAGCCACCCAGTATCCCTTCCTGACCTAGCACTAGCTGGTTTTATAAATGATTGCTTCTCAAGTGCTGTCCTTTCCTTTTCAAATTCATTACTTTTTCCGCTCCCCTCCTGAAAGTACTCACCTTCCATTCTCACGCCCTGTGAAATATTGCCTCATGCTTAACCTCCCATTTCTAAGAAAAAGCATTAGAATGAATTGTTATTTCTCAAATTTGGAACAACCTTTCCTGCACTTCCATATCTGAATCTCCTTAATCAATATCCATACCACCACACTCAATGACAATCATTATTAATCTTAAGCATGATGCATTAACTTTTCTCTTGCTCCTTAAACTCTCTGCAGCCCTTAACTCTGTGAGCCATTTTCCTCCCACACTTGCATATGATGCATGGGTAACTATCCGGTATCTCTCAATGATTAGCACTTGGGCAATTCCTTGCTCTCATCTACCTGACCATCTCGGTGATATTGTCTACAGCCACGTATGTGAGTGACACGCTGCTCTTAACTTTTGCAGCCAATTCACTGCACTGCATCATGGCTGCTGTCCATCCTTCAGAATTAGATGAGTCATATTTCCTACATAAATGTAAATGTCAGATAAGTATTAGGAAGTTCAAAGAAGTTGCTTCTATGGACCCACAGTAAATTCCATATGATTGCTAAAAATTTTATCCTACTACCAAATACTATATCACGCTGAACCAGATTGTCCACAGTCAATAGTTGTACTCAATTTTGAACAGTTTCCTTTTTCATGCCCTGTCCATCTGGAAAAACTGCCTAGTTCCTTTCTCCCTCACACCCCTCCCCCCCACCTGCACACCCCTCCTGCCAACCCACACCCATCCAACCACCCCTGCCAACCCCCCCAACAACCATCCCCACCCCCCCGCCAACCCCCACACCCTCCCTGCCAATCCACACCCCCACTTCAACCCAGTTTTGTTGAAACTGCATCAATATTTTGTGAATTTCAGCTATTTCGTCTTTTACATTAATATTTCTGATGGCCAGAACCTGTCCAACACCAAGTCCCTGACACACGGTCAACCAATGAGTAGGAACTGGTGTGGCACATGAAACATGCCACAAATGGTCAATTGTACAACAAAGTCAGTTTGCTTAGAAACAAAGACTACTTAAAGATCAGAAAAACAAACTACAGCAATTAACTAACACCAATTAAAGAAGGGTAATCAAAATAGAAAAATACAGTGAATGGAGGGATAGTTTTCTGTAAATTATGTGCATAAAATTAAAGTCAGTCGTTTGAAGCAAAATGGCCACCAAATTTGATCAATGAGGGAATTATCCAATCACCTCCATTCTGTCTGGCAGTATCACTAACTAGAGCCAGCACCTGAACCTCCGAACCTTGCAGACCAGAATGTCTCTCTCCCACTCAAAACTTCAAATTCGGCATTTCCATCCCTCTGTTAAAAATTATTTTTGGTCCACCTCATTTAGGGCTGTAACCACCTCCAGTCCTAAAAGCTGTTTTTTCAAATGTTTTTTGTACCCATTCTCCGGTTTCCCTGCCGCTGACATTCATACCATTGGCTACCCAGTACGAATACTCTAAACACCCCCTCTAACCTGAGCCACCCCACAGCCTCACTCTTTTGTCTAAACTTTTGGTCACCTGCTAAACCCATTCGCTGTGCCTATGGCAAATACCTTCGGATATTGTGCAGGTAGTTGTTGTAAGTAAGCAATCTCTCAGTCAAGAATGCTGAGAACTTTCACTGTGGCACAGAATCATTTTAAAATGAATGTAGTTTTCTGCAGCTTTCCCTAGAGTTCCTCTTGTGAAGATGGGATATTTATTATGCAATGCATCACCACTTGAGGGCTCTGTTGGTATGGTTAATACTCGACTGGTAAAAGGACTGAATGCCTTGAAAGCACTATTTGTGATGTCAATGTACTGGTGTTTAATGTATTCCTCTGCTCACCATTTTAATGCCCCACACTCACCAGCAAAGCCATCGACAGACTCACCCTTCTCTTTTGAACTCTCTCCCCAAATCCCTCCACCTTGTTACTTCTCTCCACTACCTTCAAAAGATAACTCAAAACTTATCTGGTAGACCATGCTTATGATAATTTCTCAGCATCAATGCTCTACCTCAGGGAAAAAAACCTTGGAATATTTACCATTCTAATAGGCTTTATGCATCCAATTTGTTGCAGTGTGCTATGCAATGCAAATGCCAGTTACAGTGGAGGAAAGCAAAAGGTTTATCAGATGATTTAAAATCACAAAAAGGAGCCAGTATAATTACATGTTCATATATATTTACATCATTGCATTATAACAATGCACAATATTATAAATTACTCCTTCACCTTTTGAAAGCTGCACTAAACATGGGGTATTTATATAATCACTAATTAGTTGATACCTTGACTCAGTTTAATGACTACTTTAATCACCCACCTGCTAGCTGTTGCTGTTGCCTACTAATTCTCTGGTAACAACCAGACATCAGATCAACAAATCAGTCCTCTTATTCTTTCCAATTAGGAAATGACTCTAGATTAGCTTTTTCAATTAATTCTCTAAAACAGCTTGAATACATTGCTTACCTGATCAGTAGCTTTTTCTTTGCTTCCCATTGAAAGTGACTGAATAATGTCAGTCTACAAAATGCAAACTATTGTGAACATGCATAAGCCACATTCAAAACAGAGTGGGGTCATTGTTTTTATTTAAAGTAAGTGGTGTGGAAGAGTGCAAAGAAGTGTGAAAAAAAGCTTTTTGGTATTTTATTTTCTTTTTTCTATCTGTATTGAGAAGTTCTCTGTCTGATCATGTACCATACATGTTCCCTGTAGGCACGGTTGGTAGGTAGGTAAACCAGGAATGCAGAGAAAAAGGTGGCAACAGAGTGAGGATCAATGAAGTCCTGTTTCACCCATTCTTCATCTCCAAACTTTCATAAGGAAAGCTGTCAAATAGTATTGTTCCATGCATGTCAAATAAAGGAGAAGCTTTGGGGGGATAGATAATTTTCTCCAACATCTGGTCCTTGCACACTGTGTCAACACTTGGGTGACATTCACAAGGACAGGTTTTCTGTCTCCTCTCCTCTTGCAGTTGACATAAGGGGAAGGTTATGCCCACCATCAATCTTCCAGATCTAAAGCTTCATTGTGCTCTAGACATGTTCAATCAACTAATTGGCAGACCCTCTTTAAAATGGCTCTGGGAAAAGTCTTGCCATTGAGGCTAAGGGGTGAGTTGCATCAGCTCAGCTATCTGCACAGGGTGAAAGGTGACCACATCCCAAGGACATGGTGACCAAACCAAAGAACCAACAAGGCACTCAATTGTGTTAATAAAAGGGATTTGAAAGTCTTCAACCTTGACTATGACTGGTGGGAAACTGTAGCTGATGACAGAAGCCAATGGCAACATGTACCAATGGCCATGATGATCAGTAATTCCATAGTAGAGACCAGTATCGTAAGCATGGCCATGGAACTCTAGGTCCCCCTATATCACCAGCCAGTGGAATTGTGGCACTTATGGATAGTGCTGTCTTCACAGAAATAACTTAGTCATTAGCAGAAATCCTGTAAGCACAAAAGTTTGAAGGTTTCATGTCCATCATCTCACATAAATGGAAAGAAGCATCCAATTTGCAACCATATTTTATCTTTTTGGAGGGGTGAGGAGTTGTTTCATTTCAGACAAATCTTCTGTGCCTGCAAACTAAACTTTCCCTTGGAATGTTCCCCTAACAGGTGGGAAGTTCCTCAGAACAACTCCTACTTGAGGTGAAATGAATCTCTGATTACACAAGTGGGGCTGTCATCACAATCCTTTGTGAAAGCAAACAGCTCTTGAGGAATCCCTACCCAAGCCTCATAGAAAGCATTTTCATACTAAAGGAAACCAGTAGCTAGCCACTCACCTTTATCCACTTGGTCAGTTGACTGTAGCTGAGTTGGACAGACCAGGAAACCCCAAGTTTGATACCCTGAGCACTGTTAGCTGATCTCAGCTGGAGGGGAAATAAGGTAACTGCAGTTAGCTTCAGGGCACTTGACCAGGTTTGGTGACATTGAAAATGCATCTCTCTATTCTTATCAGAATCAGGACATGGGTGACGTTCATTGTCCAAGTGCAATCCTAAATTCAGGGCATTCAGGCAAGATACTGGAGAATGTACCTATGGAACCATGGCAGAGTATATTCAAGAAAAGAGTTGGGAAGGAAAGGGAGAAAAGTTGATAATATACAATATATATAAAGATATATATATTTATATCAAGACATTCCACATAATGATACTCCAACCAATGCTATATTTGAACTATTTGGTTATCAAGACTGCTGGTTACAGTTAATTCTTTTTACAGAAATGCTAAGTACCTGATCAAGCATATAATTGAAAAATTCAATATACAATGCTTGAGAACTCATTGATTATTTATTACTTCCATTCTAGACAGTTGCAGTAAAGGAGCCATGGTCCTTGATTCAAAGAGGGAATTGAATCTCTAGTTCCACTAGTACATATTTTTTTCTTGTGTTTTTCAAATTTCCTGCTTTGATCTGGACTAACTTGCATTCTATTCCAGTAAATAATGTTTTGGACACCATAGTAGGATGGATTTTCTGCTTAAAAGCTAGCAATTCCACTTGGAAATGCTGGCTTTTACCCACTTAACTGGGTGCAAGTTCAGGATGATCTCATAAACAGAAGTTGTCCCTTTCACCCACTGTTTGACAATCGGACACCTGGCTGCATTATTGAATTCCTTATGCATTCAGCGACAAATGTGGATTTCCTCAGATTTCCCTGCACTTGACTGTGATGAGGAGAATAAGCTGGAGGTAATTTCTTTTTAATTTAATTTAATTTAATTGTTTTAAATGTATAGTTATTTTCAACTGTGTTCTATTGTTTGAAGTATTTAAATCTTAAATAGCAAATAATTTAATATGTTTCAATTTTTATCATTTTTTTTATTGTCAGTGAACATAAACGCCACTCACAAACCTTCAGTCTCAAGGATGCACTGCATGAAATGACAAGCTTTGAGGGCCAGCAAACAGTAAGCTCAGATGGGTGGCTCAGTTTATGTAGGCACATAGAATAGGTTCAACAAATCTCTGAAAATGTGAGAAACTGGTAAATGTTGATTACAGGGAGATCTGTGTGTTGATATAAAAAACATAGAAAGTTAATGTACAAGTACAACAAAGCAATTAGGAAAGGAGTTGGTGAGGAGAACAAGTCCTACAAATATTTACTAAGATCACACCTGGAGGACGGTATATAATTTTGGTCTCCATACCTAGGGAAGAATATACTTCTCTTGGAGGTGCTGCAGTATAGATCCACTAGATTAATTCCAGTGATGAGGGAGTTCTCCATGGACGGGAGACTTAAGATATCCAAGAGGAGTTCTTGAAACAGTAGCATCCAAGAGGGGTTGAAACAGTATGTGGAGAGTCCAACTAGAGGAGAGAACATACTGGACCTAGTTTTGGGAAATGAGCCAGGCCAGGTGACAGACCTAATAATGCGTGAACATTTTGGGAATATTGACCACAACTCATTATGTTTTAAGATAGTTATGAGTAAGGATAAAATCAGATCTTGTAGGAAGGTACTAAATTGGGGGAGGGCAAATTATGACAATAGACGGGAGCTAAGGGGCATTGACTGGGGAGCAGCTGCTGTTGGACAAGTCCACATCTGACATGTGGGAGTTGTTTAAAGACCAGCTGAGCAAAGTGCAGGATTAGCATGTTCCGGTAAGGAGTAAGGACAAGGATGGTAAGAGAAGGGAAGCTTGGATGACCCAAGAAATCCTAAACTTAGTCAGGAAGAAAATGGAAGCTTATGTAAGGTTTAGGAAGCTAAAATCAGACTGGACCCTTGTGGAATATAAAGATAGCAGGAAAGTGCTCAAGCAGGTGATTAAGAAGGCCTAAAGAGGCCATGAAATGTCCTTGGTGAGCAGGGTCAAGGATAATCCCAAGGCATTTTATATTGAGAAAATGAGGATAACTAAGGAGAGGGTAGGTCCACTCAAGGATAAAAGAAGGAATTCGTGCTTGGAGTCAGAGCAAGAGGTTGAGGTTCTAAATGAGTACTTTGTGTCAGGATTTACTGAGGAGAAGAAATTGGAGGATAGTGAAAACAGAGTGGGGCATGCTAATGTGATGGGACACTTTGAGATTGAGGAGGAGGTAGTGCTGGATCTTCTGAAAAGCACTAAGGTGGATAAGTCCCCAGGGCCCACTGGCATATATCCCACAATAATGAAAGAAGCAAGAGATGATATTGCTGGGGTGTAGACAAGGATTTTTGTGTCCTCACTAGCAACAGGTGAGGTCCCAGAGGACTGGAGAATAGCAATTGTTGTGCCTTTGTTCAAGAAGGGAAATAGGGATAATCCAGGTAATTATTGGCCAGTGAGCCTCACATCAGTGGTAGGGAAGCTATTGGAGATGGTACTGAGGGAAAGGATTTATGCACATTTGGAAAGGCATAGCCTGCTTAGGAACAGTCAGCATGGCTTTGTGTGGGACAGGTCATGCCTTACAAACTTGGCTGAGTTTTTTGAGGAGGTGACAAAGGTGCTTGATCAGGATAAGGCAGTGGACATTATCTACATAGACTTTAGTAAGGCATTTGACAAGTTTCCTCATGGTAGGTCAATTCAGAAGATAAAAATACATGGGATCCAGGGTGAATTACAAGTTTGGATTCAGAACTGGCTTGCTCATAAAAGAGAGCAGGGGTGGAGGCTGTTATTCTGGCTGGAGGTCCGTGACCAGTGGTGTTCCGCAAGGATCGGTGCTGGGACCTCTGTTGTATGTGATATATATCAATGATTTGGATGAAAATGTAGATGGGTGGATCAGCAAGTTTGCGGATGACACCGAGATTGGTGGAGTTGTGGACAGTGTAAAGGACTATCGAATACAGCGGGATATAGATCAGTTACAGATATGGGCAGAGAAGTGGCAGATGGAGTTTAATCCAGGCAAGTGTGAGGTGTTGCACTTTGGGAGGTCAAATGAAAGGAGAAAGTATACAATTAATGGTAGGCCCCTTAATAGCATTGAAGTACAGAGGGAATCTTGGGGTCCAGGTCCATAGTTCACTGAAAGTGGCTACGCAAGTGGATAAGGTGCTAAAGAAGGCATATGGAATGCTTGCCTTCATTGGTTGGGGTGATGAGAATAAGAGTAAGGAAATCATGCTGCAGCTATATAAAATTTAGACCGCACTTGGTGTTTAGTTCTGGTCACCCCATTATAGGAAGGATGTGGAAACTGTGGAAAGGGTGCAGAAGAGGTTTACCAGGATGTTGCCTAGATTAGAGGGTATCAGCTATAAGGAAATGTTGGACAAACTCGGGTTGTTCTCCTTAGAGTGTCAGAGGCTGAGAGGGGACCTGATATAAATTATGAGAGGCATAGACAGGGTAGACAGTCAGAATCTGTGCCCCAGGGTAGAAATGTCAGAGGACATGCTTTTAAGGTGAGAGGGGGGAAGTTTAAAGGCGACGTGATAGGCAAGTTTTTTTACGCAGAGGATGGTAGGTGCCTGGGATAGGTTACTAGGGGTAGTAGTGGAATCAGGCAGTCTGGTGGTGTTTAAGAGGCTTTTAGATAGACACTTGAATATGAAAGGAATGGAGAGATTATGGATGATAAACACGAGGAGGACATTTAGTATAACTCAGCATCAAGATCAGCACAACATCTTGGGCCGAATGGCCTGTCCAGTGCTCTACTGTTCTATGTTCTATATGCCTGATTTCACTAGAGTTTAGAATACTAATAGATCATCACATTGAAGCATACAAGGTCCTAGGAGGGACTGATGGGGTTATTGCTGACAGACTATTTCCTCTGACTGAAGAGTTAGGAACTCTGGGCATAATCTCAGGGTGAGGTGATTGACCATTTAGGACTGAGATGAAGAGAAATTCCTTTATTCAAAGGACTGAATATGGAAATTGTTGTGGATGCACAATTGTACATATTCAAGGCTGAGACTGATAGATTTTTGAACACCAAGGGATTCAAAGGATTTGAAAATAGGCAGAATTAGGTTAGAATCAGTCATGATTTTATTGAATGGCAGAGCAGGCTCAAGAGGCCATATGACCTTCCCCTGCTTCTTATTCTTAATTTCTTGTAAACTGTCAGTCTCACAATTTCTCACCACTTAGTTGTCTAAATTGAATCAACTCACACTGAAACCATAAAACATAGAACATTACAGCACAGGAGCAGGCCCTTCGGCCTACAATACCTGTGCTAACCATGATGCCAATTTAATCTAATCCCAACTGACCTCACATGGTCCATATCCATCCAATCCCTGTCTGTTCATGTGTCTGTCTAAATGCCTCTGAAACTTTGCTATTGTATCTGCTTCCATCACCTCCCCCAGCAGTGTGTTCCAGGCATGTACCACTCACTGTGCAAAAAAACGCCCTGTAAATCTGCTTTAAAGCTATGCCCTCTAATATTTGATATTTCACTCCTGAGACAAAGACTCTCTACCCTATCTACACCTCTCAGAATTTTATATACTTTTATCAGGTCACCCCTCAGCCTCTGACACTTCAGAGAAAACAATCCGAGTTTGTGCAACCTCTCCTTATAGATAATGCTTTCTAGTCCAGGCAATATCCTGGTCAGCCTCTTCTGCACCCTCTCCAAAGCCTTCACATCCTTCCTGTAATGCAACCAGAAGACTATAGACCACAAGACATAGCAACAGAATTGGGCTATTCAGCCCATCAAGTCTGCTCCACCATTCAATCATGGCTGATTTTTTTTCAACCCCATTCTCCTGCCTTTTCCCTGTAACCCTTAACCCCCTTACCATTCAAGAACCTATCAATCTCTGCCTTAAATGCATCCAATGACTTGGCCTCACCACCCTCCATGGCAACGATTTCCATGGATTAACCATCCTCTGGCTGAAGAAAGTCCTCCTTACCTCTGTTTTAAAGGGATGTCTCTTCATTCAGATCCTAGACTCCCCATTGAATGAAAACATCCTCTCCACATCCACTCTGTGGAGGACTATACACAGTACTCCAAATGTGGCCTAACCAAAGTTTTATATGGCTGCAACATGGACTTGTTGACTTTTCTAATCAATGCCCCAACTGTTGAAGGCAAGTATACAGTATTCCTTCTTTACCACCCTATCTACTAGTGTTGCCTCTTTCAGGGAACTATGGACTTGCACCCCAAGATCCCTCTATACATCAAAGATCCATCTGTATATCAAAAGGGATATTTGGATACTGACCAGAAGTTAGACCCTTCTTTTAGTCAGAAGGCCTGGTTATCCTAATTATGGCCCCAAAGTATGGGTGCTTCCTCCCTGCATGGCTCACTAACACAATAGGAAATAAATTTACCAATTAAGGTTGCAGACCACTAGAGTTTTTAATAAGTGCTCCACTCCAGGTCTGTCCTTAAACAATCACTTATCAGATCTTCCAGGACCGACAAGTCGCAGCCACTTACCTCAGAAGTGTGGAGGGAGGGCTGGGCTGCAGATGAGGCTGAAACAGCGTGGGTACAAGACCCCCTGCCCCAGCATTCTACCAGCTAACGTCCAGGCCATTGAAAACAAAGTTGATGAACTTAGGCCAAGGCTGACCTACCAAAGAGAATTGAGGGACTGCTATGTGCTATACCTCACCAAAACGTGGCTTACACCTGCTTCAGCAGACTGTGCCACACAACCTGAGGGCTTCTCAATCCACCGAATGGACCGTACAGTGGGCAAATTTAGAGGCGGAGTGGTCTGCTTCTTAATCAATGACTCATGGTGCTCGGACATGACAGTCCTGGCCAGCTCCTGCTCACCCAGCCGGGGATAACAGTGAAGTGTTGACCATACTACCTGCTATCATTTCAGCTATCCTGATAGCAGGCTACATCCCACCCCAGACAGACATGAAGCCTGCACTCTGTTAACAACCTTGAAACAGGATACCCTGAGGCCCTCTTCATTATTGCAGGTGAGTTCAACCAGGCCAGCCTCAAGACTGTGTTACCAAAGTACTACCAGCACGTCTCGTGTCCCACCAAGGGCCCTAACACACTTGACTATTGCTATACAACCATCAAAGATGCCTTCCAAGCCACCCTTCACCCTCACTTTGGTAAATCAGATCACCAGGCTGTGCTCCTTCTCCCTGCATACAAACAGAAACCGAAACAGGAGGATCCGGTACAGAAAGTCATGCAGTGCTGGTCTGAGGAAATAGATGAGCTTCTACGTGACTGCTTTGAGTCAGTGGACTACTCCATGTTAAAAGACTCAGCTGCCAGCCTTGATGAATATCATCACGGACTTTATCAGCAAGTGTGTTGAGGACTGTGTACCAAAGAGGACAATACAGGTGTTCCCAAACCAGAAACCATGGATGAACCAGGAGATCCACTCCCTACTGAAGTTGAGGACTGCTGCATTCCAATCAGGTGACCATAAGCTTTACAAGAAATTGAGATACGACCTTCATAGAGCTATCAGAGATACCAAGAGACCACACCAGTTCAAAATAGAGTCCCAGACCAGCCGTCAGTTGTTTGTAACCATGCAACCATGTCAGCTTACATGCTATAACGGGCTACAAAACGAAGTCATGCAGCATAGTCAACAACAGCGCATCCCTTCCTGATGATCTTAACACATTCTATGCACATTTTGAACAGAAGGGGATTGATTTGTCACCAACCACCCTGACAGCCTCTAATGCAACTGAACCCGTGGTCACCGTTGAGGACATAAGATCAGTCTTCTGGAGAGTGTACCCAAGGAAAGCCTCTGGCCCGGATGGTGTCCCTGGCCATGTCCTCAGATATTGTACTGATCAGCTGGAGGGGGTATTTGCAGACATATTTAACCTCTCCCTGCTTCAATCTGAGGTTCCCATCTGTTTTAAGAAGACCACTATCATCACTGTACCTAAGAAAAACAAGGTAACCAACTGGTGGCTCTGATATCTACCATCATGAAGTGCTTTGAGAGGCTGGTCATGGCATACATTAACTCCAACCTCCTGGAAAACCTCGACCCACTGCAATTCGCCTACCGCTAACGGGTCTATAGTGGACGCCATCTCCCTGGCCCTACAGTCATCTCTGGAGCATCTGGACAGTAAAGTCACCTACATTAGACTATTGTTTATTGACTACAGCTCCGCCTTCAATACTACAATTCCAAGCAAACTCATCACTAAATCACAAGACCTGGAACTCAACATCTCCCTCTGCAACTGGATCCTTGACTTTCTGACCAACTGACCGCAATCAGTGAGGAAAGGCAGCAACACCTCCAGCACAATTATTCTCAACACTGGTGCCCCACAAGACTGCATCCTCAGCACTCTACTCCCTATATACTCACGACTGCATGGCCAGATTCTGCTTAACTCCATCTACAAGTTTGCAGATGGTACCACCGTAGTGGGCCGTATCTCAAATAATGATGAGTCAGAGAACAGGAAGGAGATAAAGAGCTTAGTGACATGGTGTCATGACAACAACCTTTCCCTCAATGTCAGCAAAACAAAAGATTTGGTCATTGACTGCAGGAAAGGGGGCAGTGTACATACACCTGTCTACGTCAATGGTGCTGGTGCTGAGGTCGAGAGGGTTGAGAGCTTCAAGTTCCTAGGAGTGAACACCACCAATAGCCTGTCCTGGTCCAAACATGCAGACGCCATGGCCAAGAAAGCACACCAGCACCTCTACTTCCTCAGGAGGCTAAAGAAATTTGGCATGTCCCCTTTGACACTCACCAACTTTTATCAATCCACCATAGAAAGCATCCCATCTGGATGCATCACAGCTTGGTATGGCAATTGGTCATGCCAAATAAATGCCCAGGACCGCAAGAAACTGCAGAGAGTTGTGGACACAGCCCAGCACATCACGGAACCCAGCCTCCCCTCCATGGACTCTTGTCTCACTGCCTTGGTGAAGCAGCCAGCAAATTAAAGACCCCACCCGGGTCATTCTCTCTTCTCCCCTCTCCCATCAGGCAGAAGATACAGGAGCCTGAGGGCACATACCACCAGGCCCAAGGACAGTTTCTATTCCACTGTTATAAGACTATTGAACAGTTCCCTTATATGATGAGATGGACTCTTGACCTCACAATCTGCCTTGTTTAACCTTGCACCTTATTGTCTACCTGCAATGCACTTCCCTGTAGCTGTGACACTTTACTCTGTAGTCTGTTATTGTTTTTGCCCTGTTCTACCTCAATGCACTGTGTAATGAATTGATCTGTATGAATGATATGCAAGACAAATTTTTCACTGTACCTCAGTAGAAGTGACAATAATAAACCAATAGCAATACCAAGTGTTTCCAATCTCTGAATGTGAGCAAAATAAATGCCCATATAGGTCTGCCATTCCCATCCAATCCCAATTTTAAATTAATTGGTAGGAAAGAAAGCAGGCCTGAATTGCATGGCATTTCTAAGAATGTGTTTTCTCCTTCCACCAGTGTTCTTTACATTTATATTCCTTTATTGGATTTTCAGATTGTAATACAAATGTAAAATTTGGCCAACTTAATCTGCTGAGTCAATAAAGTTTTTTTAAGCCATGGTCCTGTCTGTTTTCTCAGTGGATATGATAGATTCCATGGCCTACTTTGAAGAAAAGTGGGGAAACTATCCCATGACCTGGCCAATGTCTATCCCTTGATCAATTCTATTGAAATATAATTAGGTTGAATTTTGTCCTTGGCCTCAAAATTACAAATTTAGTAGACATGCTTCTGTATGTTTTGCTCATTTCTTAAAATTCAATTCCGTGACTTCACTGGAACTGAATGTCAAAAACTCAGTGGACAGCTTTGAATATATTACTCATTCAGTGCATGGAACCAAGGAAATTTTCTACCCCGTTATGTAGTCATTATAACATTGCTGATTGTGGGGTTGCTGTGGGCACTACAAAGAAATTTCACTAACGTGATACACTTTGCAAAGTCCTGAGGTTTTGAAAAGCATATAAACTGTATATAAATGCAAGCCTTTTTTTAACATCCTCACACATTTCAATAATAGGAAACCACAGGATTTATTTTCTGACTGAGATTCTGGTCTACAACCAATATTTTACAATATGTATATTGTGACTTTTTATAGTTAAGTTCCTTGAAATCACCCTGTTTCTCAATTTCATGTTATTACTGCTATTTATAGGATATTTTTATTAGTTTCACAAGTTTATTATTCACTGATTGCAGTGAAGACAACTCACTACACAAAATTATCTTGGCTTCTGGAATCATGTAAAAACAAGCAAGAATTCTGAAACCTCCTCATTTACAAAATACTACCATTACCATCTGTACTAATCTCCCACACTTTATCAAAATATTCATCACAAAATGATGATTAGTTAGTTAAATAAAGTGTAGAGATAATTAAAAATTAAATATTGGAAGTAACAAATAGAAACACAATATGTAGAAAACGCTTGTCTGGTCAGACCAACAAGTTAACATTTCAGGGTTAACCCTCTTCTGATGAAATTTATTCTTGAAACTTTAACTTACCTCTCTATAGACTCTGCATAGTATGATGTATGCTTTTACTATTTTCTGCCTTCTAGAGTTTAGCATATGCGATTTTCCCTTGTTAAAATATAGCTGTTTCTCTTAGTACAAAAATACAAGCTATTTCTAACCTTGAAGAGTCAGCAGGGTTGTTTGGAGCAATACACGGGGGAGTGAGGAGATAAAACATTAGTGAAAAAACATATTTCAGTCTAAATTACTGAAAACTGCATTTCAATATATAAATCAATAAAACTGGTTTATAACAAATGCTTAACACCGCCTTATTGCTTTTTCATATTGTATTGTTGCCAGTGAGAGACAAATTTGTCCTTTCGAAGGGTACATTAATGCTCTTTTTTACATCATTTTATAGGAGCTTTATCCAAACTCATCAAGAGATAGCTATGGGTGACATTAGATAAGGAATGCACTTGAAGGCAGAAGAGATAATGGCCCAGCAGGGTAAATGCATTACACCACAGCCACTGTGCTTTGTATAAAAGCTGTGCTAAGTGCTTAGGCTATTTGCTAAAATAAAGACCACCCCCTGCCCCCATCAAATCACAGCCTCTAAGAAGCCTAATCTCAAGCAAATGCAAGTCATTCTCAGGAATTTGCATTTAATAATTTGGGCATTCTTCCAAAATATAAACAGCCAAAATCTAATTTAAGTATAATCTTTGCAATATAGCACTGAGAAACCAACCTCCTTCTGACATCTCTAAGTTGTCCTTGGCAAAATCTTAAGGCACTATTATTTTCATTCTTGTTTTCAAGTGCTTCCACAGCCTTGCCCCTCCCCAACTTGAATCTCCTCAGCTTTATAATCCTTAAGCGATAACTATGCTCCTCCAATTCTTTTGATTACCTTCAGGTTTTATTGCTAACCCCTTGCAGCTGGGCCTTCATCTATCAAGGCCCTAAACTCTAGCTTTCCCTCCCTTCACCCCTCTGTCTCTCTGCACCTTCCTGTTCTTTACTATGCTCTTTAAAATCCATCTCTTTGGACAAGTTTTGGGTCATATGCCCTAATAGTTCCCAAAGTGGCTTGGAGTCAAATTTTGTTTGAATATGCTTCTCTGAAGTTCCTTACCATGTTTTGGTACATTAAAGGCATTATCATAAGTCGTTACTGTCACAGTTATTGTTATTTCTCCATTGTTTTATTTATCTCATTTTTTTTACGTATAGAGTTCCTGTCATCAAGCAATGGTCTCAGAGATCAATGTGCATGCATCCGGTAGTAAATGCTATCAGATTAGAATGGACTGATACAAAATACAGGAACACAGAAAATATCATATATCACATAATTTCTGCATCTGTAAATGAAAAATGTTACCAACATTAATTATCTGACAGAGTCAAATTTATAAAGTTCAATATTTGTGAGGTGTCTTGTAGATGCAAATGCTCAGCAGAATCATCCCCCGGTACAGGAAACAAGGACACTGGGGAGAGTGAAAAGGACAGGATAATGGGACTTTTGGTCCATCACTGCAGTCAAGAATTACTGATTAATTTTCTGAAGACTGCTGTAAGCAATTCAGCAGAAAGATAGTAAGAACTTTAAAAGTATATATTTTTTCATTAGGTTTCTACACTTGTCAATTATATTGGAAGTAGGTAAAAGACGGTTTGACTGAGTGGGATAGTTGGAGCCTGTAGGTGTGATTAAACATTACTGTGATAAGTCCAAGAAGAGTTTGTAACTTTACATGCTGCCTCTCTGAAAGATCTCTCCACCTATTTCTTTACTTCTCCCCATAAAATAGATGCAATTAAATCATTTTTGCCCACTTTGAGTTAGGCTTCAATATCTTTCAGATGCTCTTTCCTAGCATTTAAGTTGCTTTCATCTCTTTGAGGGTCTGTGGAACAATTCCATAGAATACTATCAGCACTTTTGATAATAGCCACTACAATGATGTTGTAAGGACGCAAACCTGACTTGAAGGATTAAAGCAAAGAATTCAGGAAAGATTCAGGAAGCAAAGTGCACTTAAGGTGAAGAAGGAGGGGAAGAGTGGTAGGGCACAGCTTGCAAGGATGGAGTTGTCTTGTTTTCACCAAGACAAAGGTAATGCCAAACTTGAAGAAGTGGAGAGAGGACCCAAGGAGTGCAAAACATTTAGAATGTTGAAAGGACTGGACAGAGTAGATGTGGCTAAGCTGTTTCCCTTGGTGGGTGAGTCCAGGACCAGAGGGCACAATCTTAGAGGGTACTGGTTTAAAACAGAGATGAGGAGAAATTTCTTTAGCCAGAGGGTAGTGAATTTATGGAATTCTTTACCAAGTACAACAGTGAAGGCCCGATCATTGGAGGCATTTAAGGAGGAGATAGATAGGTATCTAATTAGTCAAGGTATCAAGGGATATGGGGATAAGGCCAGAAATTGGGGCTAGAAAGGAATAGTTTTCTTTTTTGTCTTTTTCATTTTTTCTTTTTCTCTAGCTCATGGAGCAGACTCGATGGGCTGAATGGCCTACTTCGGCTCCCTTGTCTTGTGATCTTGTGAAACATTAACAACAAACAACATGGAGACCAGGTAAGGAAACAGATGTTTAGTGTCAATAGGATCAAGGGAGGATGAGATGAATCTTGTGGATATAGGAGAGAAACTAGAGAAAAATATGAGTAGTTTGCAACTCCACAGATTTGAGTAAAGAATCTAAACTGAAACTCCATGCCGTACTAAGAGAAGGCCACACTGTCAGAAGCACCGCCTTTAAGATAAGCTGTTAAAATGAGCCTTATCTGCCCTCTGGTGAGCATTGAAACATCCCATAGCAGCATTCAAATAGGAGCAACAAGTTCTTCTCTGTGTCCCAATCAACATCACGGAAATCAGATCATGTGGTCATTATCACATTGTGGTTTTGGGGGCCTTGTTCTGCACAGGTTCATACATTGCAGTAGCAACTGCTCTTGTATAATACTTAATTGGTTGTAAAGTCCTTTGGAAGATACTGAGGTTGTGAAAGTTTCTATATCAATGAAAGACTTTCTTTTTTTTAAAATAACTTTGCTGCATTTACTGAAGTGCATTTGCTTAAAATGGAAAAATAAAAGGTATCTTTCTGCCTGCCTGCTACAGTGAGTTTAAAGTTGCTATTGATATCACTTCAGTGCTGTACACCTTGAGGACTCAATGGCTGTAAGATATAAGGAAACAGCATTAGTGGCATAATATATAGCGAGCTTACTTTAAAGTTCCTATAAAAACCATTTCTGTGCTGTACAACTCAATGGTGCTATGACTGTAAGACATCAGGAAACAGCATCACTGACATAATATACAAAATGATTACCAAGACACAAGTGACTGCAGATGCTGGAATATGGAGCAACATACAATCTGTTGGAGGAACTCAGCAGTCGAGCAGCATCTATGGGAGGAAAGGAATTGTTGACATTTTGGATCAAAACCCTGCATCAGGACCCTGCATCCGTCCTGATACAAGGTCTCAACCTGAAACGTCAACAATTCCTTTTTTCCCACAAATGCTGCTTGACCTGCTGAATTACTCCAGCAGATTGTTTGTTGCTGTATATAGAATGACTAGAAGCTTTATCATTTGTAGGTATGATCAGCTCTGCTGTCCAACAGGTGGGTGTAGTTACCATAGACTTGATTGTGCAGCTGCCTCCTTTAGTTTGTGCATTCTGAGTAATTTGATTCAATAAGTGATTTAGAAAGGCTCCTTTTCATCAAAATCACTGATTGCTTCCATGTAGATTTGCAACTGACCAAAAGTTGTGTCCATTACCAGCTGCATTTTTCTAATACTGCCTTTATGATGCCCTTTACTTTCAGCTCTCAAAAGTTGGGCTCAAGTGGCTACTCACAACACCAAAACAGGTTTACCAGATTCATGAAATCAAGCTGCTGGGTCAAGTCTGTCGATTTATTACAGCAGATTTCCCCAGTGGATGGATTTAACAATTCTGGCAAGTTGACATTTGGGGGTCTGTACTGACAGTGGGAGACGTAGGTGTCAGAAACCAATGGCGCTGACACCCCGCTAAGGCCAGAATAAAAGTGGTTTAGAAAGATCTGCAACCAATGAAAAAGAAAATTAGCTTGCAGCATTTGCAACTGTTCTGTAGTAAGCTTCCAAACAAAAGGGAAATACTGCTATTACTATTGTTAAAGAATGCCCTACAGCTAAAGTCATTAAGCTTTGCTAATACTCTAAAGGCCCATTCAGATTTGCTCAAGTCCACAACTTTGGAATGTGTGCTGTTTGTTTACATGTGGCATTGTATTGTATTGGCATCAAGATCACCGCCATTACTATGGAAAAGAGCTGAGCAGCATTTGTGCTAACTAGGAGTGACCATTATGCTGAAAAATTCATTCCATTTCTCCATAATGCAGAGGGCCAAAGGAAGGTGTGTGGGAGGAATGTCTGGTGCAGTTAAAGAAGGAGGGGACAGTGGAAGGTGGGAGGGAGTTGGGGGGAATGCCAAAGGATTTCAGAGGCAGGGAGGACTGAGAGAAGAGGATGGCAGCAAGGACTAAGCAGTGGCAAGTCCAGGTGTGTGTGTGTGTGTGTGTGTGTGTGTGTGTGTGTGTGTGTGTGTGTGTGTGTGTGTGTGTGTGTGTGTGTGTGTGTGTGTGTGTGTGTGCGCGCACGCGCGCACGTGCATATTGGCTGGTGTGCAACAGCTATCTGACATTGAAAGAAAATATATGGAGGAATATTTCACTCCTCAGCATGAAGTTTGGGATGAGAAATGTCAAGGTGCTCATGGACAATCTCAACAGTGACTAAATGGAGACACAAGAGACTGCAGATGCTGGAATCTGGAGCAACAAGCAAAATGGTGGAGGAACTCAGCGGCTCAGGTCTATTTCCTAAAGTAGTGGTGGCAACAGAAACACTGCTGCAAAAGAAAATCAATGCTGAAAGTCCCAAGGATGCAGTAAAGATAGTCTTCTCAGTCAGCGCCTCACAGGCAACCTGATCACCCCCAACCAGCAGGAGTAGCAGAGTGTCCAGAGCATCAAGACTGCCTGAAGTTAGTACCTGTGGAAAGAATCTTGGCTTCTCTACCAGAAAACACTGACAGGTTTGATGAAAACGACCAGGAAATAAGGAGCTGATTTACCACAAATGCAAGATGCCCTTGGATTAGAAATTGCACCATGCCTCGAGGGCAAAGCAACAGCTCTACACAGAGATGAAAAACACGATGATGCTGGAGGAACTCAGCAGGCCAGGCAGCATCTGTGGAGAAAAGCAGGCAGTCAACATTTTGGGTCAGGACCCTTCTTCAGGACTAAAGATAGGAAAAGGGAAGCCCAATATACAGGAAGGAAAAGCAGGTCAGTGATAGGTGGACAAAAGAGGGGAGGCGGGGTGGGCACAAGGTGGTAACAGGTAGATGCAGGTAAGAGATAGTGATAGGCAGGTGTGGGGGAGGAGGGGAGAGCAGATCCATCGGGGGATGGGTCAAAGGTAAGGAGGAAAAAAGGGGGGTAGAAAACAGAGAGACTAGGAAAGGGAAGAAAAGCACTGTTGGTGGGGTGTTGTGGGGATTACCTAAAGTGGGAGAATTTAATGTTCATACGGTTAGGCTGCAAGGTTCCAAGATGGAAAATGAGGTGCTGTTCCTCCAGTTTGCACTTGGAATTCTCCTGGCAGTGGAGGAGGCCAAGGACTGACATACCTGTGATAGTGTGTGGGGGAGGAGTTGAAGTGACTGGCAATGGGGAGATGCAGATTGTGGTTATGGAAGGAGAGGAGGTCACACGGAGCACCAAATGCAGTAGATGATATTAAGGGAGGTGCAGGTAAATCTCTGTCTCACCTGGAAGGACTGTTTGGGTCCCTGGCTGGAGGTGATGGAGGTGGTGTAGGGACAGGTGTTACGCCTATGGCAGGGGCAACACCCTACACACATCTGAAGGCCAAGACCCAACAGAACACTCCTGATCTACATAACAGATGGTGGGTGGAAAGAGCACAGAAGATCCAGGAACTTGCTGATAACCATGAATATGCAGATTCTTGAACACTGACCCAAACACACAAGGGCCCATCCACCTGAGAGCCAAGAACAGAGCAGATAGTGCCTGCGGGAAGGAACACTGCAAAGAACCCTTCAAGGCAGGCGAGGTAGTGTAGCAGTTAGCACAATGCTATTATAGTGCCAGCAACCTGGGTTCAATTTCGGCCACTGTCTGTAAGGAGTTTGTACGTTCTCCCCGTGTCTGCGTGGGTTTCCTCTGGATGCTCCAGTTTCCTCTCACGTTCCAAAGACGTACAGGTTAGGAAGTTGTTGGCATGCTATGTTGGTGCCGGAAGCGTGGCGACACTTGCTGGCTGCCCCCAGAACACTCTACACAAAAGATGCATTTCACTGTGTGTTTTGATGTACATGTGACTGATAAAGATATCTCATCTATCTCATCTCAATTGACTTTGTTGATGCCACAAGTGTCTTTGACTATCCAGTCCAGTCTCACCAGCACCAGTGCCTGACAAGAAGTCAAATAGGCTATATGCCAAGAAACAGCAAGGCATCAGGAGCAGACAGTATCCCTGATGAAATTCTAAAACTTGTCTGAAAAGAGGTTCAGTCACAAATTCGCAATGTAATTTCCCATAAGGAGAATGTCTGAGGGGACCACAGAGATTCTTTGATTTTGACCATTTTCAAGAAAAGAGACAATTCCATTTGTGGTAACTATGGAATTGTGTTTTTGCTCTCTTCCACAGGGAAAGTTATTGCCATGGACTTCTCCAGTGCCCAAAGAACTGCTTCCCAAATTGCAGTTTTGATTCCATTCATCTCGAGGCACAATGTAGATGACCTACACCACATGTTAACTCCCAAGAGAAATAAATAGAGCATAGTTAATTACTAAACATGGACTTTTTTCACCTCACACAAACCTTTGAGTTCATAAATCAAGTGTGAAACTTGAACATCCTTTCTATATTTGGCTCCCCACAAAAAAAAACACCCTTTTATTTCCTACATGATGGCATGGAAGCTACATGTAGACATAATTGACTCAATCTCAGTGCAGACTGCTATCAAGCAACACTGCATCATTGCCCTGGACATCAGCAGAAATAAAGTCTATGTAGTTCAAGGTTTCAGATGCAGCACAGAGAAACAGGCAGCAATGATCCCTGCCCTCCTGTAAGCTTCTGAGACATGCACCCACCTCAAAATAATGAAGAGGCATCACCAACACTGTCCCCACAAAATCCTCCAGATCAACTGCAGGATAAGCAAACCACTCAGGGGATGTAGGCCTGGGGATGTAGACCTCACCCAGGCCTACATCCCCAGTACTGAGGCACTAATTAGACTCAGTCAGTTCCAATGGGCAGTCTATATCATCTGCACACCTGACATCAGACTCCCAAAACACTTTGTTGGCTCCAAGCTCTATCATGACAAGGGACTACCAGATGGATGGACAGAGGAATCAGTTCAAATATGTTCTCAAAAGCTCATTGGAGAAAGTGGAATATCCCCACTGGCTCATGGGAACTCCTGGCCCATGTCCACTCAAAATGGAGAAAGAGCTTTTGGAAAAGCATTGAACACTCTGCATCCATTTTTTGGAACACACAGAAGCTCAGCATAAACAACAAAAGGAATACACCACCTCCCAAACTTCCCACCTACCCATTCTGTTAAGCACTTTCTGCCCCAGTGGTCATTGGGTCCAACATTGGCCTCAGCACCACCTCAGAACCTGCAGAACTGGTAAGAAAAAATTTTAAGCAGAAAAGAAATAGGGAATGGCTGATCATGGGTAAAGTTGTGATAAGGATAAATCATCCATGGAACAAATGACAGTTTAATACCTCGTAGCTAATGATAGACTGCGTCCTATTCTCCTGGTTCTTCATTTCCCACCTACTTCTGATAAAGCACGTTGATTCCAACAGCCACCAATTCTGCAAATAACTTCCACCAAATCCTTTGGATCCTCGGTATGTCTCTCCTCAGACATTCTCCCTTTCTATGCATCCCTCCTTCTACTTTCAGTGCAAGTCCAATGTTTTCTCATCCCAGAATAGGTACAAGACCCAAAAAATCCCTCACCACTGTCCTCAAACATGGGAATCTTCTCCTTTTTCAGATGTTGACACATTTTTTCTGGAATATGTTTTCCCTGGCATTTCCAAATTCTAAGAGCCCATCTCAAATTACCATTTGGTCACATTTTTAGTAATGCCAAATTCCCAGGCCATCACTATCATTGAAGTCAATGTGACATTTTTTTGCCTAATTCCCTTTTCCATATGTAGTTTCCAACACACCATGAGCAAAGCCATCTACTCATTACCAAGTACAGCCTCTAAAGCTAGTATGTTTCATGGCAGAAAAAAAACTGTTCAAATAGATTTCAGTTTTATTGTGTTTAAGAACATTTTGCCTTCTGTCCACAAACAAAAAAGAGATGGGAATTAACAAATGATGTTACCAACACTATACCTTTCAGTATCATACAATGGGCAGGATAGTGCATCCTTTATTGCTATTTTCTTGCAGCTTTTGCAAAAAGTGGAAACAAGGAACCTTTCACTGATCAATTAGTCATTGACCCACATGATCCTGTAAGTGGCTCTTCTGGGAGTGACTACACAATAGATTCAATACTTTGATGCAGTGCTATTTTGCTGACATTATGAGAGTTAATAAAACTCATTATCAGGGAGCCTCTCAGCTGCTTTGAAGCTGGGGATGTTATTTTAATTTACTTCATCAACTGTTCTTTATTTCTAGTTGTTATCGCATGGAAAAGAAATCTGTACACTTGTTCAATGACATTTCCTTATAAAATTAGAGTTGAATGCAAAGTAGATCTGGTCTTTTTTCCTGCTGTATCTTCTATATCAACATAAAGAATCTAGGCAAATAAATGAAAGATTTTTAATGTATTAATAAATCATAAATTTGCAGATTCAATGACATTGTGTTTCACATTACAGTTAAAATTCTTTAACCTAATCTTTCTGCCTTTCTGGACTCCTGTTCTATATGTAACAGCCAACCACTAACTGGAGTACAAACAGGCAACCAAATATTCTTCTCTCTCCAGTATTTTTGAAGATGCACATCTTAACTCAATCGTACTGAAAGAGCCTGGAGCTCACAAGCACCCCTCCTCCACTTGCCGTACTGTTGTCATCACTCCAATCACATTATCTCAATGACAATGTTTCTTACTTGCGGTGCCCCATCAGAAGGACCATTAACTGTGTGCTGGTTTGAATCTATGCCTCAGTTCAATCTGCAACAGAATAATTAGACGTCATGATCCAGTTTTGCTTTTTCTCTGACATTATCTATCTTGGAATCAGCTTATATAAAGTCAGCTTTTATTGCTAAGTCCTCCACCTGTAATGTTCTGATGATGGAGAATGGTCTCAAGGCTTTTCCTAACACCAACTCCAGGGCTTTATCAGCCACCTTAGGTGTCAGTGAACTGAATAGGACAAATTTGATACAATTTATAATCAAGGGAATGAATAGAAAAAAAAAGACCTCCAGTGAACATTTTCTTGAATAAATTAATCCATTTATGTTTTATGAATATATTTAAAAACTCCTGTGATGGAGTTCTATTTTGAGTAAACTACTCACCCTCACTGTTAACTGCTGCCAATACTAATTTGTTAGAATATGAACCATTCTTATTTCTTCAGCAATAAACATATTTTAATCATCATATTTTAAACACAACAAGCTCCATGATTACAATCAATCCAAAAATAGGAGCAGAAATTTCTACAAGTTATATCTCTGTCTATGTTTTGTGTTCTTACTTGAGTAATTTTGTTTTATTACTTTTCACCTTGGTGAGTTTTGAGTTTCACATGTTTTCAGCTATTCTGTCAAGGCCAAAAGGACATTAAAATATTTGATATATTCTTTTTCCAGTGAAGAAATGTTTAGCCTGTCAAAACCTCAAACTCATAGATTTTCTGTACCATTGTGTAGCAATTAAATTCCAAAAATATTTGGAGTGAGATCATCCAACTTAATGTGGAATCAGATAGTTTTAGTTTCCTCTTTCAAATCACCATTTTTAGTGCAATTTCTTTGTAAGTTATTTATTAGCAGATTCTTTATGTAACCCGTGCATGGACATAGAAGGAATACAGATTAAAAATATTTCGAGCACACTTCCAGCAGAGGTCACTAAACAGCAATCAGGACTGATAAACCATAAGGATTACCTTTTCCTTAATTCCACAGACCTGAAATTCAGAGTAGGACATTCCTACTTGTATGGAAATACTATTGTTAAATGTTTTTAACAGTTGCCACCACATAGTGGATGACAATGACCAACAGGTGCAGCTACATCTATTGCCCTATGCTTTGTAGAACAGCTGGCCAATCCAACTGTAAGCTGGTCCTTAGAGAGCTTTCCTGTTACTTCTGGTGTTTAATTACAGACATATGCTCTGAGATACTGTACCTGCCAGATTCAGCACAAATGGAACATCTCTGATCCAAGGTTTGGCATTGCCTTTGGCTGAATGGATCCTTGGTTAAGAAGATAGAATTAATTTATTTTTAAATTATTTTAGATTAATTTGAAAGAAAAAGTAAGATTTATGTTAAAGGACTGCTGAATATTCAAATAATTCAATCCATGGATTATCTATTAGTTTTAGTTATCAGGTTAAAGTTGTGATATCTATAAATGTAATTTCTTGTAAAATGCAACAATTGCGTTTACATTCAGAATCAAATATCACTTTTTTCTCTATTCTTTTAACGGAGGTTTCATAAATTTAATTTTTCTTAATACTAGGGGATCGTTTTGGGGAATATTAAACTCTCAAAGATAATGCAAGTTTCCTCCCTGGACAGTAGTGATTATCAACGAATATGGTTCTACTTAGTTTCCAGTAATATATTCCAACAGGAAATGTCTGCTGGTTAAAAGAGTATCTGGACTATCAAGTTTTCTATCTATTTTGGTTGAAATACTTTTGCCTTCTGTATGCTGAGGGCTGAAGCAACAGCCATCCACAGATCTCCCATTAACCATCTGCTGACTCACAATCCCATCCACACAGAGTAAAGCAATATACGTACATGATGCAGCTGCTCCTGCCTTGTTATACTGGATCCAGTTGTCCATTATTTAACCACAGCACTGGTTCCATTTCCATTTCATAATAATAAAAATACAATTATTGATCAAATGTTATACCTGTTCCTAAACTCACCTTTTACAAGGTTCCATATTCTTATGGAACAATTATTCGTCCATATCCAATCTATTTGCAACTTTGTCACTGAAGCCCTTATCTCACCTAACCCTATACATATCGTCACCATCACTACTTCCCTACTCACTCCACCCAACCTCCAATCACCTATTATCCTTATATCTCGCCTGCATCCTTAAGTCCTTTACCTGTCTCCTTTTGTCAACCTATGTCTCAACCCTCCATTAATAGTGACCAAGCTTTCAGCCACACAGAGCACTCACCATCAGTTTCTCTCCATTTTGTTCAATGCTTTGAATGACCTTCTGAAAATCCACCTTTTTTTAAACCAAGCTTTCAACTGCCCTGCCTACCATCTGCCTTGGTATTGACTCTCCTCTGCATTCAAAAAGAATTCCTCACTCCCTCCTCTGTCACCCTGTAAAACATCTTGTGACATTTTCCAGGTGAAAGGTTATGGTTGTGGCTATCATTGTTATGTGAGTTTGGGATTGTATTTTCTTTCCAATCTCTTGTAATCCTCTCTGCCCATGACACGCTTTGTTGGCTGCTGGTAACATTCTTTATCCCATTCAAGTAAACTTTCCTTATGAGGGACTTTAGGTAGTGAGTGTTGGCCTGCTATTGACTATAGTGGAGACACAGCATTCAAGTCCAATTCAGACATCTAAAGTCTATATTTGCAAAGAATAAACTGAACCTCAATCAATAGTTCAAACTTTGGCTTTTCAGATGTTTTGCCAAAGGCCAAGATATAACAGAAAATAGTTCAGAATGGAAGACTCAAAAGTCATTTCCCACTCTCCACTAAGTTAGCTGATTCCAGTAAAGCCACCATTGCTGCACTGTAATTAGTCTCACTGCTCCAGGCTAGAGAGACAAGCGTCTTCCATGGTTCCCACTATTGATTGCTATCATGAAAAACTACATGTGTATGGACATCAGGGATGGATCAGGCCAGCTATCAGCTCACCACCTGCACACAAAGAATGAAAAATTAGCTGAGCAACCAGAGTTGAAGTTGCCTTAATACCTATGAGGCAAGAGTTAATGATTTTGGCAAAAAGGGAAGGGAATAAAATAAAAAAATAGAAAATAAAAGCAAAAACAAATCCCAATACCTTTGGATATGGTTCAGAAACAGGCCAATATTCAAACCAGAAGCCTGGATAACAACTTGGCTAAAGAGAAATGAGAGTAAAGTAAAGGTTAAAGATAGCTCCTTCAAATGGCAGAGAACAGGAATTGATTTTCCACAGGGATTGGTAATCATATTTCATTTTCAGACAAAATAATAGGCCATTCAGCCCATAAAGTCTATACCAGCGTTTAGAGCAACATCATTAATCCTGCTCCCCCACTTATTTCCCTATAACCTATTCTCTCTTTCTCTTGCCCACCAACTCCTGATTCATCTACCACCCACCTACATTATGGACAATATAAATTGGTAAATTGGTTTATTATTATTACATGTACTGAGGTACAGTGAAAAACTTTGTTTTGCCTGCCATCTATACAGATCATTTCATTACAACAGTGCACTGAGGTAGTACAAGGGAAAACAATAACAGGATGCAGAATAAAGTGCTATAATTGCAGAGAAAGTGCAGTGCAGACAGACAATACAGTGCAAGGCCATAATGAGGTAGATTGTGAGGTCAAGAGTCCATTTTATTGTACTAGGGGATCATTCAATAGTCTTATAGCAGCAGGATAGTAGCTGACCTTGAGCCTGGTGGCATGTGCTTTTAGGTTTTTTTCACCTTCTGCCCGTTGGGAGGGTAGGAGAAGAGAGAATGTCCGTGGTGGGTGGGATCTTTGATTATGTTGGCTGCTTTACCGAGGCACTGAGAAGTATAGACAGAGTCCTTGGAGGGGAGGCTGGTTTCCGTGATGTGCTAAGCTGTGTCCACAACTCACTGCAGTTTCTTGTAGTCACAGACAGAGCAGTTGCCATACCAAGCTGTGATGCATCTGGATAGGATGGTTTACGATGGTGTATCGATAGAAATTGGTGAGGGTCAAAGGGGACATGCCAAGTTTTTTTAGCCTCCTGAGGAAGTAGAAGTGCTGGTGTGCTTTCTTGGGGTGGCATCTACATGGTTGGACCAGGACAGGCTATTGCTGATGTTCACTCCTATGAACTTGAAGCTTTCAAACCTCTCGACCTCAGCACCATTGATGTAGACAGGAGTGGGTGCACCGCCCCCACTTCCTCATCAGTGACCAGTTCTTTTGTTTTGCTGACATTGAGGGAAAGGTTGTTGTCATGACACCATGGTACAGGGCTCTCTATCTCCTTCCTGTACTCCGACTCATCATTATTTGAGATATGGCCCACTATGGTGGTGTCATCTGCAAACTTGTCGATGGAGTTAGAGCAGAATCTGGCCACGCAGTCGTGAGTGTATAGGGAGTAGAGTAGGAGGCTGAGGACACAGCCTTGTGAGGCACCATTTTTGAGGATAATCTTGGTGGAGGTGTTGTTGCTTATCCTTACTGATTGCAGTCTGTTGGTCAGGAAGACAAGGATCCAGTTGCAGAGGGAGGTGTGGAGTCCCAGATCTAGGAGTTTGGAGATGAATTTGACTGGAATTATAGTATTGAAGGCGGAGCTGTAGTCAATAAACAATAGTCTAAAGTAGGTGTCTTTACTGTGCAGATGCTCCAGAGATGAGTGTAGGGCCAGGGAGATGGCGTCTGCCATGGACCTGTTTCGGCCGTAGACGAATTTCAGCGGGTCGATGTCGTCTGGGAGTCTGGAGTTGATGTGTGCAATGGTCAGCCTCTCGAAGCACTTCATGATGGCTGATGTCAGAGCCACCAGGCAGTAGTCATTAAGGCATGTACCTTATTTTCCTTAGGTACAAGGATGATAGTGGTCTTCTTAAGGCAGGTGGGAAACTCAGATTGAAATACGGAGAAGTTAAAAATGTAAATACCCCCACCTGCTGGTCTGCACAGGAAACCAGGCCAGATACTTTCCGTGGGTTCACTCTCTGGAAAACTGATCTTAGGTCCTCAGCGGTGACTGTGGGTTCAGGTGTATTGAAGGCTGTCGGGGCAGGAGGTGACATTCCATTCCCTTCTGTTCAAACCATGCATAGAATGCATTGAACTCATCAGGAAGGGATGCACTGTTGTCAGCGATGCTTCCCAACTTCATTTAGTAGCCCATTATAGCATGTAAGCCCTGCCATAACTGATGGCCAGTCTGGGACTCAATTTTGGACTGGTATTGTCTCTTGGCATCCCTGATAGCTTTACAGAGGTCGTATCTCAATCTGTTGTATAGGTCAGGCTTACCTGATCTGAACGCACAGTCCTGGACTTCAGTAGGGATTGGATCTCCCGGTTCGTCCATGTAATATACAGAAGCCAGTTAACCTGCCAACCAGTATGCCTTTGGGATGAGGGAACAAACCAAGGTATTTACGGGAAGAACATACAAACTCCTTACAAACAAAATCAGAGGCCAGGATTGAACAAGGGTCAATGGAGCTGTGAGATATCTGTGATGGTGTTGCATCACTGGAACACCATTTGATATGATTATGATGGGACCAAAATTGTTCACAAGTCATGCAAATGTTCTGGAATGAGGATGTTCTGGAATTTAATTTCAGAATATAATTTCCTAATTTGTGGATGACACCAAATTGGTGGTGTGGATAACATAAAAGAAAACTGTGATACAAGAAGATGGCACTGACGAACTTGCAGGTTGGTGGTGAAAATGGCAACTAAATTTCAATGTGGATAAGTGTCAGTTGATGTACTTTGGTGGAAAGAATATGGAGGCCACATTATTATTAGGGAACAAAAGTTTGAAGGGTAGAAGGAAAGAAAGATAGCTAAAGATGATACAAAGTGCTTATCAACAAGTTATAATGTGGGAAATGCAGCAACCAATATGTACACAGCAAGCACCTATAAACAGCAATGTGATAATAACCAGGTAATCAACTCAATGGTGGATAAATATTGGCTGAGGCACCCAGGATAACTCCACTGTACCTTCTCCAGATAATGCTTCCTTCTGAATTTCCATAACAAACTGAAAGAGCTTCTCTGACAATGTAGCAATCCCTCACTATTGCACTGGAATATTAGCCTGGATCTTTATGCTCAGGTCACTGAGAGAACTTTTCTTTAACTCAGGGAAAGACCCCACAACATAATGAACCACAGCTCACACTCTAACCAGTAAAACAAAAGGAAAGGATCTAGTGGAATACATACAAAATAAAATAAGCAGATCAGGTACTAAGGTGACATGGAAGAAAGCCAATAACCAGTAATCAATAGTTGAAAAACAAAGAAATCATAGAAATTTATGCATATCCTTAAATTGGACTATACAAGGAGTACGATGTAGAGAACTGGTCTCCATATGATACAAAAGATATGAAGTCACTGGATATATTACAAAACGATTCATAAGTGTCTCAGAACTGAGAGATGATCATCAGTTTTCGTTCTCTGGAAAAGAGAGGGCTGAGGAGTCACCATAAGAGATCCGAAAAATAATAAACATGTTTGAGAGAGAAGACATGCAGAAAATGTTTCCACATGGGGAGACCTAAACTGAAGACAGTAAATATAAAATGATTAAAAAAAGGACAAAACAAGTAGAAGCTAAAACAAAAATGCTGGAAAAACTCAGCAGGTCAGGCAGCATCTGTGAAAAGAGAAATAGTCAATGTTTCGGTTCTACAACCCTTTGTCAGAACTAGAAATGATGAAATAGAAGGATCTGGTGACAGGATTAGATGAGGAAACTCATGTAGAGCAAAATGCCAGCACTGGTGAGATTGTAGTACCTACTCTGTAGCCTTTTCACCAGAATCATTTTTTTATATATTGACCAGTTACTGATTTTGAGCACAAGAAACAATCTGGATTCATTTTGACAAGCTGCACCCTCAAAATGAGAATTAATTATACTTTGCAACAGATTTTGCTAAATGGTCTTAAACAATGGGTTAACAACAGACTAATGTCAGTGCAGACTGCTGTCAAGAGAGGGTGCATCATCCCTCCAACACTTCTCTCAATCCTTTTTGCTGCAAAGCTGCAGAACACCAAGCTCCTAACTGGAGTGGAGCTGATCTATAGGACCAATGGAAGCATTTCAAGCTAATTGCCTTCTATTCCAAAATCAAGGTCACCCCAACTTCAGTCATCAAATTCTAGTATGCAGATGACACTTGTCTACATGCATTTTTGGAAGCCAAGCTCCAGGTAATGGTTGGTTCAATCATTCAAGCATACAAGAGAGTAGACCTTACATTTAACATCCACAAAACAAAAGTCCTCTACCAACCTAGTCCTACTGAACAACATTGCTCTCCAACAATAAAGGTCCACATCAAGATCCTGGAATATGTAAACTGCTTCCTCTATACTTGTTGTCACCAGTGAATGAGGGTAGATATTCACAAAGAAATTCACCATCGCCTTCAGTGCTGCCTGAGGAAAAGAGTGTTTTATTGCTATTTTTTATTCGTCCCTGAAGTTCAAGAACTCAAACTTGGCCCAAAACTCACAGTCAATGTGGCAGCAGTGATCCTTGCTCCTCTGTATCTTCTAGGACAAGAACTATCAGTAGCAAGCTCCTCAAAGCATTCGAGAGATACCATCAACGCTATCTCTGCAAAATTCTTCAAACTCATTAAAGGATATACTAACTAACCTCAGTGTCATCACCAGTACACTCATTCAGCTATGTTGGGCAGGCCACGTCATTTGCATGCCCAACACCAGACTCCTGAAATTAGTCATAATTATTATCACAGTTAAAGGTTACCACGTGTACAGAGGAAACAATTCAAAAATGTTTTCAAAGCCTATTTGAAAAAGTGTAACTTGCCCATAACAGCTGGAAATCCTGGCTCTTGTCCACTCAAAACAGAGCATTTCTAATAGTATTACAATCCTGACATTGCAGAGCACACAGGATGCCCAGTGTAAGCAGCATAAGTAATAAACCATCTTCCAAACCACCCACCAGCTCTGTCTGTGGGTCACATTCTCAGAACGGAAGCAAGTCTTCCTCAATCCCAAGGGACTGGCTAAGAAGGAGAAGATTACTATACACCACTCCTGCATACAGACATCTGCAGGGAGATTGGTCATTGTAGCAAGCTGCACACAAATGCACAATATTTCAGTCTCAAAAGTATGAAGAAAATCAATTTTTGTTTTTTTATTTTTCCCTGAATTTATGTCCTATACCGATTTGCTCTGATGGAGTCCCGCCATGTAGCCTCCAACTAAAATGCCCATGCCAAATCAGTGAGCTTAGATCACAGTCATTCAAATGTAATCTGTCTTGTAGAGTCATGGAATCATACAGTCGTACAACAAAGAAGCATGCCCTTCGGCCCAACTCGTACATGCCGACTAAAATATATACCCGAGGTAGTCCCATTTCCCTGCTTTTGACCTATATCCCTCTTAACCTTTCCTATTCATATATCTGTCCAAATGTCTTTTAAACACTGTAAATATTCCTGCTTCTACCATTTCCTCTGGAAGCTCATTCCATATACGGGGGCACCCGGGTTACCTAAGGGTTCCGTTCCTGAGAATTACCCGTTAACTGAATTTTCTGTAAGATAGAAACAATTTCCCTAAGAATTATAATGTGTAATCTTTAGCCTTGACAAGCCTTAGGGACTGATTTGCAAAGGATAGACTGGGGAAGGTCAGCGGAGGTGATAGAAGTTGTTACCAGCAAGTGAACTGTGACAAATGTTTATCTGAATGCAGCCCAGGTGGAGTGGTGGGGGGGAGCTGACCTGCTGATCAGTGAGAAAACTATCCGCAGTTTAATAAAAGAAAGTGTGCGTTAACAAGAAGTGGTTCAGGGCTCATAACATTTAATCTTGCCTGAAGGAGAGTTTGGAAAAGGCATTGGCTTTTTCTGTGAGTGATCTCTACATTGTTTCCTAGTGAAGAGATTCAAGTACTATACCTGAGAGCAGGGTCTGGGAGAATTTGTGTAAAGTCAAATTTTTGTAAGTCAGGTCATCCGTAACTCAGGGACCCCCGCACCCCACCCCTGTACCCACCACCCTCTGTGTGGCAAACCTTGACCCTTTGGTCCCCTTTAAATCTTTCCCTTCTTGCCTTAAAGCCATGCCCTCTAGCTTTGGACTCCCCCATGCCCTTTCCCGTGATAGTTAACAGATAATAATTGGGAATAGGTACTCTTGCCGTATGTTGTCTGCACTGAACTAACTGGATTAGTATCTCTTTCTTGATCAATGAGGCCCTGATCCAATTAGTTTAGCATACATGACATATGACATTGACCCTTTGAATCATCAAGAGAAAGTCCTTATTTTTGGATAGTATAATGGGATATTTAACAGTTCCCCCATCCATGGGAAGTTAGGCAATCTCTGAGCATTTTCATCATTACTTTTTTATGGCTCACTGACTTAAGTTCCAAATCAATAACTTGTGCTGAGGTGCAGGTAATGCCCTCAGTGGCTTATTAATTGGCTGAGTATCTCATATTGTGTTTCAACATGTGGAAAAAAAAGACAAATTAAGGTTGATTTTGCCTTCAAGAACTGATGAGATAATTACAGCTGTTGTTTTTGTCCTGGGGTAGCCAGGCTATATAATTTGTTTATTATGTTTTATAAAAAGAAATGACCTACACATGGGCTGTGCAAGATAGAATTTAACCCTCAGAGAAATGCCTTGGGTAGAACCCTTCACACTGACTTTCACTGTCACATCAAATGACAAAATAAAATTGTAAAGTGATAAATGTTTATGCTCTAAACACAAAAATATAAAATAGTTAATTTTTAAAACAGTTATTGAATTTTGCAGTATAGTAATACAAAATGTTTCAAAGGATGGATATTAATGGAAAGTTATCTATTATTTAGCTGTTTACTTTCATCACTGGTATTTCTGGTATTCTACATATTATCTGGTATTTTACTGAAGAGCATTTATATTTAATGCTCAGAGCTGTTTAAATGCACATAATGAAACATTTACATTCTGCTAGCTCTGAACATAATGTGCATGAAATGGGAATGTAATTTACTCTTCTCTTGTATGTACCACTTTTCATCAACAGTTTTATTTGATATGTTCCTTTTCACAGAAAGAGTACCCCATGCATGGAATGCGCCCCCGAGTAGGATATTCCAGGCAAAAAACCTTGGAATCTTTTAAGAAGCAATTGGATAGTGCGCTGGGAGACCATGATGTTTTCTGCATTCTAATGATGTCCTGCATTCTGTCACAGCTAACATTAAAATTATAATTGCTTTTGCCTCCTCCGACTTTCTCTCATCAGACCATTCTTGTGTGATTGTAACCTTAATTTCCTACCTCTTCCCTTCCTTCTCCTCAACTTCAAAAGTACCTTTGACAGTTTTAACCACTTTAACAAGTCTCTTCTAGTGCCCATCTTTATGGCACTGCTCACTCTTTGCCTCCCTCATAGTTGTCATAACATGATATTACACCACCTCCAGGGACTTCTTCTGCCCTGACCACATGGTCACTTCCAGTATAGCACAGAACAGCATCTCTGGTCCCCTCCTTATGTGCTATCATTTGGTAATATTATTGAGAAGCATGTGGTCAGCTCCTACATGGTTGTAAATGACATCCAATATTACATTCTTTCATGCTTCAAAGTCTGCTGGCTCTTGCTCCACCTGTCTATTCAATATCAATAGTAAAATCAGCCAAGTGCTCATAAACACAACACCATTTTCTTCTGCTCCTACCAACATCCATATGCCTCAATCCTTGACTCCATCAGCCTCCTGGCTGCATGGTTTGGTAGACAGTTCGATTTATACTTACCTGGTGACCTTGTAATATAGTGGTCACTCAAAAGTAGAACCATTATTCTGTTTTAGAACTGGGATTACCCTGCTGGTTAACCATTCAATATAGTCTGCCACTCACCGTATTTATCCAGGAAGATTTCCGATTCAGTCCCCAGTCCATGCTGACTTTCTCCACCTTCAGTCGGAGTTGGAGTGAGGTATTTGCGGTTCATCTGGATAAGATTAATAAATGAAAAAGCATCAAGTATGACTTCTCCTAATCACTGTTCAATGCAGCCTTGTGGGATTGTACACACACAGACCTTGAATGAAACATTGGGCTCAGTTGCCACATAAGCCACAGAAATAAAACCTGGCAAATTTAAAGATTTCTGCTCATTCAACATGTGCAGCTATTTGGCTGAAGCACAAAAAGTCATTTAGCTTCTACTCAACCATACACAAGAAGTTGTTACACTGTTAAGATTCCTCCTGCCTAATCCAGGGAGCAATGACCTAATTGTAATGTTCTTCTGGGATCCTGGGTGAGAGCAATTACCTCAGCATAGTAAGGTATTTAAATCTTCTGATCCATGTGGCTCCACTCATGAATGGCACTTTACATTCTTATTTTGGGATTGTACCATAAAGGGTTAAGAAAGCCTACAACAACTTCAATAATCAATACTCAATAACAGCCATTTTCTCATCTCCATTGAAAAACAAGAGTTAGCAAAAGAAAATTAGCTGCATGAATAGGTTTGCTTTAATACACAGGATTGATTTGCTTGGCTGCATAAGGTTGTGGCCTTGTCTAAACCTTTTCTTCGAAATGTTGACTTATGCATTTATCTTCTCTGGCACTGAGTATACCTAATGAAATTAAATCATAATCCATTTTTTTAAAAAGTTAAGCAGAATTTAGGTAGAAGCTATATTTCATAGGGGTAGTGCAATTGCAATGTCTAAATTCATTGTTAGGTCCAAAAGTAAAACAAATGCAAAAATTGTTTGAATTGATATGCACTCAAAAATCACAAAACTATGACTTGCCCACCACATAGTCTCATCAGCATTGATTATTTCACCATGTACTTTCTTTTGAATGTTTTAGCCATTATTTATGTAACACCTGGATTACAAAAGCTTCAGATTATCCTGGTGTCTCCAGAATTTAAAGTGTAAATCCTAGGATGTTGTCCCAAACAATTCAACAGAAGAAAATATAAGAACAATAATATAACTGTGTCCTTCATATGTATTCTTCAATTACTTTTGTTCATTATTGAAATATCAGACATGGGAAAATGGTTACAAAGAGACACGAGACTGCAGATGCTGCAATCTGGAGCAACACACAAGATGCTGGAGGAACTCAGCAAATCAGGCACCATCGATGGAGGGAAATGGACAGTTGATGTTTTGGGTCAAGAACCTTCATCTGCACTGAAAGATAGAGGGAAAATCACCAGTATAGAAAGGTGGAGGGAAGGGGTGATAGATGGATCCAGGGGTGATAGGCAGATGGGGGAGGGGAGAGTGGGAATAGCATCAGAAGCTGGGAGGTGATAGGTGGAAGTGGCAAAGAGCTGAAGAAGATGGAATCTGATAGGAGAGGAAGGTGGAGCATGGGAGCATGGAATAAAAAGAGGGGGCTGGAAGGGCAGATGGAAGTAATGGAGGGGTGGGGGGAGATCCAGTGGGAGGACTGTGTAGGTGATGGGCAAATGGAGAAGGTGGAGGAGGGGAAAGAGACAGGGTGACGGGGTCTAGGTAGATCAGGAGAAAAGAGAAAAAGGGACAGAGGGAGAGCTGTTTACTAGAAGTTGGAGAATTCAATGTTCATACTGCCGGGTTGTAGACTACCCAGGTGAAATATGGGGTGCTGCTTCTCCAGTTTGCATTTAGCCTCATCCTGGCAGTAGAGGAGGCCGAGGACAGACATGTCGGTGTGTGAATGGGGAGGAGAATTAAAATGGCTGGCAACAGGGAGATCCAGACAGCCATGGCAGACAGAGCACAGGTGCTCAGCAAAGCAGTTGCCCAGTCTGCATCCAGTATCACCAATGTGAGGAGGCTGGAGGATATGCCCATGAAAGACTACCTCACCTAGAAGGGCTGTTTAGACCCCTGGATGGCAGTGGGGAGGAGGTGTAGGGCCAGGTGTTACACCTCTTATGGTTACATGGGAGAGTGCCTGGGGAGAGAGGGGAATGGGTGGGGAGAGATGAGCAGACCAGGGAGTCACGGAGAGAGTGATCCCTGCAGAAAGCAGGAAGGGGTGGGGGGGTGGGGAAGGAAGATGTGGCTGGTGGTGGGATCACATTGTAGATGGAGGAAGTTGTGAAGAATGGTATGCTGAATGTGTAGGCTGGTGGGGTGATAGATGAGGACCAGGGGAACTTTATCCCTGTTATGTCTGGGTGGGGGGGATGGGGTAAGAGCAGAAGTGTGGGAAATAGAGGAAATGCAGGTGAGGCCTCCATCAATAACAGTGGGGAGGAAACCCCAATTTCTGAAAAAGGAGGACATTCCTGATGTCCCGGAGTGGAAGGCCTCATTTCGAGAACAGGTGCAGTAGAGATGGAGAAACACAGACAAAGGAATGGCATCCTTGTAAGTGACAGGGTGGGAGGAGGTGTAGTCAAGGTAGCTGTGGGAGCCAGTGGCTCTGTAGTAGATGTCAATGTTGTAGTAGATGTCTGTAGGAAATGGGTGTTTCATTTCCAGTCAAGAATAGTGCAATGGCTAATAAAGAATCTACTTGGTTTCCAATTGCTATGGGAAAAGTGTGTATGGGTGTGCATCATGTGCACGCAAGTATGCCAGGTGTATTAACGTATTGGGCAACCAATGGCAGGAATGTAGGGGTAAGGTAATCGGAAGTGAGAGCTCACACAATGACCGTCCTAAGAATATGATGACAACCCCATGCAAGTCAGCAAATACAAAAGAATGGGGAAATAAACTGCCTTTCAAGAATGCTCTATTGGTTTTGGTGAAGCATTAAATCGTATGTTGCAACAAAGTGATTTGACCCAAGCCCATTCCATTCTCACTGGACAAGTTGGATTTAAAATGCAATGCTTTTGTCTTTTTCATTACATGAGGTTACATTCAACCACCACTCCCCACCCTACCCACCAATAAGTGTAAGGGCAAGCCAATTATGGGATAGGGGTGGGACCATCCATCTTGAGCATTCGACCTGCTACTTTTTAATGGGCTGAATTGTTCTGGGGCCTGCAGGTCTGAAGGGAAGAGCTGAGTAATAGATGTCCACATTGGACTGCATGCGGTGCCCAACAATGGACCCTGAGTTCTCTGGGACTCCCCAGCTTTGTGCCCAGTCGGCAGGCTTGAGATTCTAAACCTGGAGATCAGGAGGGAAAAAGTGAAACATCTCTAATTATTTCCTATTGTTTTAAAGTGTTTAGAATCAATTTTATTGATTTTTTTAAAGTTTCATAATATTCTTAATGTTATGACAATTGTTTTTTCATTGCTCCTACATTTAAGTTGTTATAAATGTCTGATATTTGGGAAAATTTAAAAACTGTTGGAAATGCTCTCAGCTTTGATGGGAGGCAAGGTTCAGCCCAGCCTTTGTCCTGTCAAAGGTTATCGGCACATTCCAGGGGTGGACCAGTGGCTTAGAACTGTCACCACTGAAGCATTGCTGTGCCTTGCCACCCAACTCCTAGGAAGGAGAGACAGGTGTTCAACCCTCCACTCTCAGCACAGGCATGTTTGCGTGGAAGGGGGCCGCAGCGCAGTGGCCTTTGACTGTACAGCTCCAGTGTTTTCTGTGGTGGGTTCTTCTGTACTGACGCCTGTGGACGAGTCAGCATGCGCAGCCCACGCTACCTTGTGGAACAATCAAGGCAGTAGCACTGACAGGCCCTTTGGAGCATGGGAGCACAGGCCAGGTTGAGTGCGATTTGGCCCAGTATCTGACTCCACTGATGGCATTTTGCCTTATTTCACCATTAACGCTTCCAGTGCCTGTGAATTGTTACATACTTTGATGAGCAGATAGTTCCTCCAATTAAATATTAGGAAGACTAAAGCCATTGCCTTCAGACCCTGCCAGGAGAGCCATTCAGTAGCTATTCCTTTCCATCGCCTTCACTGGCCAATATTTAAAGTTGAACCAGATGAATCCATGTGCCAAGGAAGGCAATGGAATGGAATAGCTACTGCTTGGCTCTCCTGGCCAACCCACCAACTTTCATTCATCTCCATCCCTGCTTCAACCCTTCTTGCATTTATTACCTCCAGAAGTCTTGGACAAATTCCCATCTTCCCACTTTCATGAATTTGGAGCTCATTTAAAATTCTGTTGCCTGTGCCTTGTTGTTGATCACAGTGAATGCCATTCATCAAGACCTCCAAGGTGATCAACGTTGGCACTTATTTCAAGGCTCTCTCAATTTAACATTCTCATTCTTGTTTTGGAGCCCTTCACGTCCTCTCCACTCTGTGTCCTCTCGTCCCACAACACTCTGCACCCTACCATCTGAACTTGAGTTTCGCAATCAACAAGCTAGTGGCAGCCGTGCCTTTAACAGTCTGGCCACTAAACCATGGAATTACCTTGCTAAAGCTTTTATTTGTTTTACCTCTTTGTTCACCTTTAAGGCATTCTCTAAAGCCTTTCATTTGTGCTGAAGTCCTATCAACATTGTTACAATCAGCACAACTTATTGGAAAAGATGACTGGAGTAATTACTAGTGATTTCCCTGATAAATTCATCATTAATGAGAGAAGTCAGCTTTGCACCAAAGCCAATGTATCACAAGCCTAAAGACATTTTGCTATTCACACTGTAATTATTACCTACAAGATATATATGTACTGCTCTGCTTGTTGTATTGATTATACCTAAGACCTTAAAACAAAAATGAGTATTTTCTATTAGTATAATTTAAATGTTAACTTAGTTGCTCTTTGGTCGTTTATCCTGATTTATATCTTGAATGTGGAAAGGGGAAAATGTAGGTTCTCTATCTTCCCTCCACCTTCACCTAGATCCCTCCAACCAATTTACAAGCAGTCTTTTCCTTTAATTACCTTTTTCATGGATTAAGAGCCTTGATGACTTGATTAAGCCTTGCATGCTGTTCCAGTTCCTACCCACCTGATTCATTATCCCAGACCTTATTAACTTCCTAATTCTGATCAATGGAGCACCGATGCTGAACGTTACAAGGGCAAAATAAGGGTAGTTCTTTTATTTAAGTAAATGCTGCTGGGGAAAGTTGCGAGGATCACATGGGTTTCCTTAAGATACATGTTCCAATCAAAAATGCATATTTTAATTCCCAACTCAAAACTAAGTTCCTATTTTAATGATAGAATATTTGCCCAGAAAATATTCACCAGAGAGTGGTTGATATTTGGAACGTGCTGCCAGAGGAGGCGGTGGAGTCAAATACAATCACTATGTTTAAGAAGCATTTAGATAAACACTTAAATTGGCAAGGCATAGAAAGATACGGACCCGATGCAGGGAAATAGGATTAGTGTAGATGGACAAAAAGGTTGGCATGGACGTGGTTGACTGTAAGAGCCTGTTTATGTGTTGTATGCTCCTGTGACTAAATTGGATTGCCTTTATTTTTGGCGTGCTAACACATGGCCATCAGTTCACATTCCCCTCAGCCCCACCCCCCCCCCCCCCCCCACACACACACACACACACACACACACACACACACACACACACAAAACATTGTAAAATTAGCCAAAAGTGTAGTGCAAAATGGTGTTGGGCTGGTTCATACCCAGAAACCAGAGCTCAAATGTTATCTACACAAATCTACGCATTTCAGACAATTTAGTACAGCTCCCAACACTGTGCCGCAACCACAGAAGAGTGTCAGCTCTTAAAGGCATACTCCCCACAGCAGCAGCACATATTGTGTCTACCACAGAGGAGGCAGAGAGAGGCTGCAGGAGAGAAGGAGACAGCTCCCACATTCACTCAACAGATCTATGCAAGTCCTGGTGAATAAAGCACATGCCTGAAATCTGCCGGGTCCTCCATAAGAGGATCCTGGCAGTAAGTCATTATAGTTGTATCCTTCTGGAGTGAGAACCCCTACACAATGGAGCAAAGCTGAAAGAAATGTTATATCCTTACAGGATGTGTCAGGGTGATCCACACATCAACATCTACACCTGCAGAGTGCAGATTCTCACAGAATAATTTCATTTTATGCAAAAGTCCGAGTAATTTAAGTGAGCTGCCACTCATGAGGAAATACAGAGATGTAATAGTAAGTTATTAAAGTAATTAGAGCAGGGATTCATTCTTTGATGTGTTTATATTCAGTGCATGTGTGCAAAGCAGGATGCGATGGATTTTTATGCCTCATCTGGGCTCCCCTGCCCAAGTATTGGGGTTCGACATTGGTGATAATGATTGAAGGGTGGAGAGTGTTACTTGGCTTGAACTGGGAATTATGATTTTTCAGCCTCTATCTTCAGAGAGTCACCTACAGCCCACGCTGAAAATGCTTTGCATTCCCCCACTGCTCAGGTGGGAGATGGGACTTTGGATGCTGAACAGAGACCTCTAATTTCTGTCTACCTCTTTCATTCCTCATGGGTCTCAGGCTACAGCTCTTCTTGCTGATCTTCCTCTGGCTCTACAATACAGTCTTTTGTTTGCAAGGTAGTCTAGCATGTAGCACATGACCATGAAATCTCTGCATCTGTGCGGTATGTACTGCAGTCCACCACTGGACTGATGCAGACAACAAAATCCCACCTTGAGGTGAACAATTGTCCATTCATGACTATCCTGATTCACATGTGTCTCACATTGTATCTATGCTCAGCCCATGTGGTTAGAGCACACACTGGTGTGAGAAGCCAGGGAAGTAAATAGTGGCCTTTGTCCCCAAGGATCCATCCCACTGCTGACAATGTCTGCCAGTGTGGATTCCCTCAGGATATGCTTCTCCGGAGCATGGCATTCACCATGAGGAAATTCTTCTCATGTTCGACTTAAAGCTGTACACTGAGGGAGTGGGAAACTTTCCTGTTGGTGAGAAGGCCCAAGTTGTTAAGGGGAGACCTCAAAAGTGCAGTCATGAGCTGCCTACAGTTGTGGGAAGCCAACAACAATGGCAAATCTCTGGGCCCGAGATGCTGCCTGTGCCTCGTTCCTTCAGGAGTAGGTAGCCTGTGTGTCCTCTCTGATGCAGTAGTAAGCAGCAGATTGGGAGACATGGCAAAGATATGCTGCAGCTTCTTGGAAAGATCCTGTAATGAGGAAGCTGAGAGTCAAAGTGACCTTGACCTCCATGGTGAGAGCAATCCAATCACAAAGGAAGGCTGAAGGTTTTCCCAGTCTTTTTCATAAACCGCTTGGGAGTCCTGACCCTATGAATAAGTGGTTCATCACAGAGCTGCAGGTGCATGAGAATCTGGTGGGAGGAAGCTCTTTGCTGATGGGCATGACTTTGCTTCTATCCCACAATCTCCATCATTGGCTAGTCATGGCTCTAATGATCACTCCAGTATTGGAGGAAGACTGTCCCAGCGGTTAAGTGCCAGAGAAAACACTTGCTATTAATTTAAGCAATCTGTAACTCTGGAAGGTGTTTAGGCAGCCTGCAGTGAGTCTGAAGCTGTCCAGTCAGGTCTCCTGCAATCAGCAGAGTGTCCCTTTAAAGGGCAAGGAAAGCAACAAGCAAGCACAACATGAGACCGTTCCTTGACAGTGATAGTGTGGAGCTTTGAGCTCCGTTTTATTTGGTGTGGAGGAAAATGGGCTGTGTACAAATTGTGATGTCATTAGGAGCACACCTGATGCCTGGATCAGGTCAATCACATTAATGTAGATCGCACATGGGGTGCCCAGTCCAAATTTGTAATTTGCAAGAAATTATTCAAATCTCCTCTGGGTAAAACTAAATTTTGTGCAATTGGTGCCTAAAAAAGTGAGTGCCACGCTTTCCAGTCTCTGGACTATTAAACGTCTCTTTCATAATCTTTTATGTCATTGAAAAACAATTGAAACCTAACCAAAGGCAAGGGTATACCTTCACATTTACCACCTGTTTGTTTCTGTAGAATATATATCCCCTATCACACAGTCAGCTCTGCTTTGATACAGATTATAGCCAAACTATCGAAAGCATCCATCCATTTTATAATGTATTTCATGCATGCTACCCAAAAATTGTTTATAAAAGAGTCACAGAGACATAAAGAGATACAGGACTGAAACAGGACCTTTGGCCCACCAAGTTTGCGCTGGCCTTCAACCACCCAGTTACACTAATCCTATTTTTATTCCTTCTCCCCATATTCTCAACAACTCTCCCCAGATTCTACCACTCACCCACACACTAGGGGCAATTTACAGTGGCCAATTACCCGACCAATCTGCATGTCTTAGGTATGGGGAAGGAAACTGGAGCACCCAGTGGAAACCACACAGTCACAAGGAGAACATAAAAACTCCGCAAAAGCAGGACCTGAGGTCAAGGTTGAAGCTGGGTCTCTGGTGCTGTGAGACTGCAGCTCTACTTGCTGTGCCACTGTGCTGAGGTGAATGATATTGTAAAAGTGCAAAGATATTTCATAATATTGTCTATTAATATTTGGAGTGAATTGCAAAATTCAGCAGATGGCATTCGCCTAAACTAATAAAGTAATTTAAGTAAAAGGAAAAGTTATATTTATTTATTTATATTTGCACAAATTGATTAAAGCTCATATTTTGAGGTGAGCAATATTATGAGTAACACCAAATCAAGGAAATCATAAAATTTATAATTGTCCCTTCCCTAAAATTTATGAAATTACTTTAAGTAAGCTTGAATATAATTGAACCCTCCCCCACTAGCACTGAAGGCAAAGGCACTGTTCTCCAGAGAGACCAATAAGGTCCCAGTACACTCTTTTGTTCATTGTAAGATGGCTGTAACTGAGCGCTACAGTTTACTTAAATCGAAGGAAAAGCCAAAAATCAGGGTTTATACTTCTGGTAATGATTTAAAATGTATACATTTCATTCACAGCTAAGGACCGAACTGAACTCTACTTGACCAAATTAACCATTCACAGCATGGGCTCACACATAAAGATGTTTAGTGTTTAGCGTTTGGATTACAAGAAAATGATGTCCATAGCCTGGCTTCCTATAGTTACAGAGCTAAAACCCAGAAATATTCTATGAGGAAATAGGAAAAATGCTTTCCCACAATTTGTTAAACAGATGCATTGAATGTGAAAGTAAATTGTTTGGTTGCCGAGTTCTGCTAGTTGATTTTGCCATCAGGCTAATCTAAGTTTCTGTGCCCTGTTATTGACAGCAAGTCAACTGATGGTAAATTAAATTAAATTGGTAAATTTGTTTATTATTGTCACATGTACTGAGATACAGTGAAAAAGTTTGTTTTTCATGCCATCCATACAGATCATTTCATCACATAAGTACATTGAGGTAGTACAAGGGAAAAGCAGTAACAGAATGCAGAATAAAGTGTTACAGTCACAGAGAAAGTGCAGTGCAGGCAGACAATAAGGTGCAAGACCATAACTAGGTCAAGAATCCATCTTATCATACATGAGGGCCACTCAATAGTCTTAAAACAGTGGGATAGAAGCTGACCTTGAGCCCAGTGCTATGTGCTTTCAGGCTTTTGTATCTTCTGCCCAATGGGAGGGGGGAGAAGAGAGAACGTCCGGGGTGGGTGGGGTTTTTGATTATGCTGGCTGCTTTACTGAGGCAGTGAGAAGTGTAGACAGAGTCCACAGAGGGGAGGCTGGTTTCCGTGATGTGCTGAGCTGTGTCCACGACTCTCTGCAGTTTCTTCTGGTCTCAGGCAGAGCAGTTGCTATACCAAGCCCTGATGCATCCAGATAGGATGCTTTCTATTAGGCATTGATAAAAATTGGTGAGTGTCATCAGGGACATGCCAAATTTCTTTAGCCTCCTAAGGAAGTAGAGTCACTGGTGAGCTTTCGTGGCCATGGCAATCTACCTGGTTGGACTAGGACAGGCTATTGGTGATGTTCACTCCTAGGAACTTGAAGCTCTCAATCCTCTCGACTTCAGCACCGTTAATGTAAACAGAAGCATGTGCACCAGCCCCTTTCCAAAAGTCAACGATCAGCTCTTTGTTTTGCTGACATTGAGGGAAAGGTTGTTGTCATGACATATGCCTCTAGGCTCTCTGTACTCCAACTCATCATTATTTGAGATTCAACCCACTCCGGGGGTGTCATCTGCAAACTTGTAGATAGAGTTAGAGCAGAAGCTGGCCATGCAGTTGTGAGTGTATAGGGAATAAAGTAGGGGGCTGAGGACACAGCCTTGTGAGGCACCAGTGTTGAGGACAATCGTGGTGGAGGTACCGCTGCCCATCCTTACTAATTGTGGTTTGTTGGTCAGGAAGACAAGAATCCAGTTGCAAAGCGCTAGGAGTCCCAGGGCTAAGAGTTTGGAGATGAGTTTGCTTGGAATTATAGTATTGAAGGCAGGGCTGTAGTCAATAAATAGTAGTCTGACATAGGTGTCTTTACTGTCCAGATGCTCCAGAGATGAGTTTAGGGCCATGGAGATGGTGTCCGCTGTGGACCTGTTTCAGGGGTATGCGAATTGCAGTGGGTCGAGGTTGTCTGGGACACTGGAGTTGATGCGTGCCATGACCAGTCTCTCGAAGCACCTCATGATGATTGATGTCAGAGCCACTGGGCGGTAGTCATTAAGGCACGTTACATTATTTTTCTTACGTACCAGGATGATAGTGGTCTTCTTAAAGCGGGTGGGAACCTCAGATTGAATTAGGGGGAGGTTAAAAATGATCTGACATCTGCAACAGTGACTGTGGGTTCAGGTGCATTGAAGGCTGTTGGGATGGGTGGTGACGTTCCATTCCCCTTCTGTTCAAAGTGTGCATAGAATGCGTTAAGATCATTGGGAAGGGATGCGCTGTTGTCGGCGACATTTCCCAACCATTTTGTAGCCCGTTATAGTATGTAAGGCCTGCCATAACTGACGGCTGGTCTGGGACTGGTATTGCCTCCTGGTATCCCTGATAGCTTTACGAAGGTCATACCTCGATTTCTTGTATAGGTCAGAGTTACCCTATTTGAACACCACAGTCCTGGACTTCAGTAGGAAGTGGATCTCCCAGTTTATCCATGGATTCCTATGGGAGAGTGAGCTAATGCTCACAGTCTCAATCACAGAAAGGTACAACAGAGCAACAGACCTTTCAGCCCACTGAGTTCAAGCCGACCATCAACTACCCATTTCCATTAATCCTATTTTCATTATCTCCACTTTCTCAGGAGCCCAGATTCTACCGCAAACCTACGACATACTAAATGCAATTTACAATGGCCAATTAACCTACCAACCTACACCTTTTTTAGGATGTGGGAGGAAACTGGAGCACCCAGAGGAAACCCACATGGTCACAAGGAGAACATGCAAATTCCACACAGACAGCAGCCAAGGTCAGGATTGAACCTGCTTCTCTGGCACTGTGAGGCAGCGGTCCTACTAGCTGCCTCCCTCTAGGAGGCAGAGTGGTGCAGCTCATAATTTTGGTAGGTTGAGCTCAAAATTTTGGCCTGTAGCTTGGCAAAGGTGCTTCTTCAATATCTGACATCTTAAGATTTTTTTCATCTTGTACAAAATAGGTAATCCATCAGGGAAATCCTAAGCAACTGGAAAGCCTTTTGCTGAAATATTGTTGCAGATGGTGCATCCTCTCTGAGCTGCACAAGCAGCTCTGATTGAATCTCTGCAGCCACTTGCTTGGACAATGGTGGCTGAGGTGAAGTTGGGCCTGCCCCTACACATTTCCTTAGAAAATCTATCTGGCAAAAGAAACTAAGGCATTCTTTTCCTTTAAGATTAGAAGTAACAAAGTCAGTAAACTCATCACAAAATCACTGTCACAAAAACTGATGAGTTAATTCAGTAAAATTAACCACTTAGGCCTGACTGTTCATTCTTGTGATCTAATCATGTGATTGTGATGATTGTTATAAACCCTACAAGTATCTCACTTGCTTGAAATTTGAACCCCCCCCCCATTAAATTATCATTTAGTAATCACTGCCGAGTATTTCTTTATTCCAAATTTATTTCATGCCATTAAGCTGTGAGCCTGTAGATTGTTATAATCTGCCTCACTCCATTTGCAATTGTTTTATTTTTTAAAATATCAGCACCGTGTAAATGCCTTTTGTTACAATGCCTAGTCACGGAGAAGATCCCCACACCACATTAAGAGAACACAACAGATACAGCCCATTGAAGCATCTATGATATGTAAGTGGGCTACCTTCACATACAAGCTATTTAGCCCTGGGGCTTACCATTATGGGGATGACCATTATCACAGTCATTGTCATGATTACCTGCAAATCTGCCACAGCCCTATTTCTATTACTACCGAGAATATATATATATATCAGGTTGGAGCAGTGAATGCCATCATTAGTAGGAAGGGGGAGGGGAGTAGTTAATAGGTAAACTTACCCTCTTAGACTATTTTTGTACCTGCTTTGTTAATTCCAAGTGACATTTATTGATGCGTTAAGTTTACCACCCCTTCCATCCATCAAAAGGACAACTGCGAGGCCAGTGCATTTGTGATCAGTAGTGCAGTAATACCTTGCCATATACATGCTCTTATCAGCAGATTGTGCACCAGGGACTTGATTATTGGACTTCTGCTCCTCCACTAAGGCCATCATTGGCAACCTTCCTTTCAACCACCCTTTCATACTAATCCAGTATAACTGCCCTCAAACCATACACCAGGAAATCTAAATTTTTAATCAAGTATATAAATGAATGCCTGTGGTGCAGTGGGTCACAAATAAGGCACAGCAATCAAATTGTTTGACCTCAGGCTTAAGGACCAAACTCTCATAAGTTCTAAGTGATTTCTTATTGATAATCAAAGCTGCAGAGATGAGATAAGACTATCTAAATTAGAATATAAAATATGTTTTATTAATGGAATTGACTGTTTATGAAATGCTGGCGATCATTGATGAGCATCATGAGGCTGTAGAGATGATTGGGATTTATAGCTGGGACAATAAAATACAGGACCAGAAATCAACACTCGCCCTTTATAAGTCACTGGCAGGGCCCTCTATGTGGACAGAAAGGAAAATAAATAATTTGGATTTATATAAAGTTTTCTTGTGATGTCAGGATATCCCAAATACACATCCAATGAAGTATTTTTTAATGGAATCCACAATTGTTATAAAGCAAATATCTGAGAGCCAATTTATGCAAAGCAAAGACCCTCAAATTCTGTGAAATTAATGAAGAAAATCTGTTTTTTTGTAATCTTGGTTGAGGAATGAATATTGGCCAGGGCACCAGGGGAATTCTGATCTTCTTTGAAATACTTTATGGAACATACAACTCGTCTAACCACTCAGTCCAGTCCTAATTCCCTCACACAACCCAGGATATTGAAGTCCCGGAGAAATCCCAGAGGGGGACTACCAAAATGTTACTTAATTGCAGCCTTTTTAGTTGTCTGGGCAGGAGAACAGTGTCAGCATACTGGGACTTTATTCACCACAGAAACATAGGAAGAACAGATAGCCCTGGATATTCAGACATAAAATAGCAACAAAATACAATTATCCAGCTATTGTATGGTCTGTATTCACATAGATCCACCACTAACTTCCTGGGATCCATTTCTTTTGTTTCCTGATGTCTGGCTAAAACAGTCGTGATCTTTAAGATATGTAAATTAAGCACCTGTAAGCAGTTAAGGAAGCACTATTCAAAATTCATTGGGGTCAATAGGGCTGGGATTCATATTACAGGATTTTTCAGTGGCCCTGAGACTATTAATGTCCAGTCAATATTCAAAAAAACCACAATGTTCAGATAGGAAGTCAATGCCCCTCCAATTTGAAAGATTAGTTGTAGAATCATAATCCTACAACAGGCCATTCACTTCACTGAGTTCACACTGACCATCAGGCACCCATATATACTAATCCAATTATACTTCCTCCACATTCCCATCAATTCTTTCCAGATTCTACCACTCACATATACACTCGGGACAATTTACTGTGGCCAATTAACCAACCAACCCAGACATCTTTGGAATAAGGAAGCCAGAAACCAGTCACAGAGAGAGCATGTAAACTCCAGGCAGACAGTACAAGAGGTCAGGATTGAACCTGGGCAGCTAGAACTGTGTGGCAGCAGTTTCACTCACTGCACCACTGCCCCAGCCCCCAGTCTTGGGATTCACAATGTCCTCCCTCGCAATGCCCTCTGTTAACCTGCTTTGACGAAGTCCCTCCTGATCCTTAGCTGAGTGACGTTGCAGAGAAAGAGATCTCTTTCCACAGATTATCTGCTTATGGGGGGTGGTGGTGGGGAAACCAAAGGCAATAACTCATGCTAAATGGAGACACAAGAGACTGCAGATGCTGGAATCCGGAGCAACAAACAAGATGCTGGAGGAACTCGGCGGGTCAGACAGCATCTGTGGACAGTGGACATTTTGGATCAAGATCCTTCATCTGGACTGAGAGATAGAGGGGAGATAACCAGTAGAAAGAGGAGAGGGAAAGGGGTGGAGCAAGAGCTGGCAAGTAATAGATGGATCCAGGTGAGGATGAGGGCAATAGGCAGAAGGGGGAGGGAAGGGTGGAAACGGCGACAGGCGCTGGGAGGTGATAGGTGGCCGCATCAAAGAGCTGCAGATGATGGAATCTGATAGGAAAGGAAAGTGGAGCGTGGAACCAAATAAGGGAGGTGGGGTGGGGAGATGGGAACATTGGGGGGGGAGGGGACACAGTGGAAGATGGGCAGATGGAGTGGGTAGAGGAGGGGAACGAAACAGAGTGATGGGGATTTGGGAGGGTGTAGGAGGGACTGGGTAGATCAGGAGGAGAGAGAAAAGGGACAGAAGGGGAGCAGTTTACCTGAAATTGAAGCATTGTGTTCATGCCGTCGGGTTGTAGACTATCCAGACGAAGTACAAGGTGCCCTCTTCAGGTCCTCCACCCCCTCTGAAAGGATTTCCTCTCCCACATTCCAGTCTGTACATCACTGCACCCCTTGATCTGCAGCTGCCCACCAACTCTCCTATCTCCCCTCACGGGTGCCAGTCTGATGACCTCTGCTCACTGCTCCCCTCACCTCAAGCCTTGCCCATGCACCTTGTCGCCTCCTCACCCATCCCTATTGTCCATTTCCCAGCAAACCCACAACAATATGCACTTCTCCACACCCGAACCCAACCCCTTCTCATAAACACTGGACTCCCAACGTCTTCCCCAGACCTGACCTGAGGAGAGGAGGAGTCGGTGACACATTTGCAGCTGCACCCCCATTCCACAGCCTAATGTGTGCACTGGAATCCCAAAGTTCTCTTTCCTCCCATTCTTCTATTCACTGTGAAAATGTCTCATACTGATGTAAAGCTCATCAGTTTCTCAAATGACTCCTCTTCACAAATACACCTAAAGAGCAAAGAGTGACATGTTTTCAATTCTAAAGCCTCAGAGAAAGCCCAAACCTGTTCACACTCAATGCTGACACATAAGCCCTTTCTGCTGGCTGGTGCAGAAACTCTTAACCTAGATATCTGAAGCAAATAAGACAACTTTAGCAACAATCAGGCTGAGAGTTACTTAGCAGCAGAATCCAAGGTTTAAGAGAGGATCGTTGCTCTACTTCATGGCTCAGAACTGTAGGAGGTAACTAATTTACCTATCAAACCATTAAGGAAACCACATCCAGGATAATCTAATGCAAGGATGTACAAATTGAGATCCCAGGGGTCAATATTTTTGCAGATTTTCAAAACATGGAAAAATTGGCAAACTTTATATTTTCCAAATTATATTATTTCATTTATATTTCTCTACCAGATAATTGCCATCAGGTTTTGGTTAATAGGACTATTATCCACAACAAGGTGCCCAATCGTGTATCACCAAAACTCAAGGCCTAAACATATTTTTCTTATTGTGTATTAATCAGATAGGGGACCTTTTCCAATATTTTCCCTTTTCCAGTCTAAGGTTGCTTTGGCTAACTGCTATAGCATTCCTACCACGGCATTGCTGTGATACTTCATATACGCACTGTTTTCACAGTAAGAGCTGGTTTCAGATAAGTGTTGTATATAGTAAACACAATGTTACTGTGACAAGGCCACCTGTACAGAGTCTAAATTATTCCTCGGAAAGAATGTCTATAGCTTAAAGAATTTAACAAGGCACTACATATTATATATTACTTGTGCTAATGCTTTACAAAATAATTACTTCCTTTCCATTTGCCTGCCAAGTGCCAATTTTTAGCTGGTGTACACCGGACATTGGGGAAGGACACTGGTGCAAAGTCAGCCTGATGCATCTGCAGCCTTTCAACAATGGATTGTCCTCTCATCTGTTCTCTCCACCCACTGATTGACCAAACATGAGGGAGAAGTGAAGCCAAACATTGGGAATTTGAAAGACAGCTTGCACACTCTGGCACAATGTGAAAATGTAGAGCACAGTTTCAGAGAGGCCCTGAAGTTGACTTGCAGACAGGACAAATCAAGAACAACTTAACACTACACCATGCAACACTCTCCCCTCAGGAGCACAGGGAGCATCAGTGAATGCAGAGGTAGTTGCACACCTCCTGGCAAAAGCAGGGATCCTGTTGAAAGATTACAATATTGTATCATGGAAGATTTAAGAGAGATGGTCCAAATCTAGAGAGGTAGTTGACGGTATACATAACGAAATTCTGCTCCCGCTAATAAGAGGGTGAGTAGCCAGAGGAATGGGATTTTTGGATCATTTGAAAAAAATTCCAGGGTGAAGATGAGGAATCTTTATAATTCGTGCAATGAGTTGTTCCAGTCTGCATTGCACTGCCTCAAAGGGTGGTGGAAGCAGATTCAAAACGGATTGGATATGTACCTGAAAACCTGAGACATTGTTGGGAATACTCAGCAGGTGAGCTTCACTTCTGATTTCTAGTACTTGTGGTATTTTGTTCTTGTTTGAAAAAGGAAAGACCAAAGAGAAGGATCAGAGGCATGGGAATATTGGGATAGTTTATTGAAGAGCCATCATAGAAACAAAGGGCAGAATGGCCTCCTTCTATGCTATACCTAATCACGATTTGAACATGGCAAAAGTTAATTGACAAAGGCCAAATTTCAGACTGAGGCTTGAGTTGTGAAGTAGATATGCCTGAGGGGAATTTCAGGGCAAAGTGTCAAAGGCCAGTAGCATTCCCTGCTAACCTCCTGATGCAGGCATGCTGTGTTTCAGGCACATACTCTCAGAGCAGTGATTTATCTGCTCCCACATCTTGTTCCGTGTCGAGGTGAATGATTGAACAACAGTAAAATTCACATGAAAATAGAAAGCATTTAGAGCACTGGGTCAAGCTCTTTGGGATAAGCTCTTCAGTTTATTGATATGTACATTCATAAACAAAGCTCTCTGGGGTGTTTTATGCAGTGGATTAAATTTAATGAATTGTAAACTGGAGCTCAGACCCTCAGTGGAGAACACATTCAGAGATCAGTTCATCCCTCTATCCAATGGGAACAGATTTGGTCTTTTTCTTTGGTCTTGCAGGGGTAGCAGTAATCTTTTCTCCTTCCAACCACACACTGGAAACTCTTTGCTGCCTGATATACAGTGGTATTTATTTTCAATGCTAGTTACTGGTTGGTGTGTTCAGTGCTAGCTACTTGTTTTAGTGGTAGTTAGTGGTTAGAGGCCTTGTTCCTCTTATGTAAAAAAACAAACCAGAGTTTGTTTATAGCACAACACAGAAAGAGACAATTCAGGCTTTGTCTTTGCGATAGAATTCAGTGCTAAATTCCACCGCGCTACTCTCTTTCCAAAAGAACTATATCCTCCCCATAGTCCTGTGTTCTCCACAATGTAGAGCATCCTCCCCATAGTCCTGTGTTCTCCACAATGTAGAGCATCCTCCCCATGGTCCTGTACCCTCCCTTCCTTCATTTATCTAGCTTTTCCTCAAAGATGCAACAGTCTCTGCCTCACCCATTCCTGAGGCAACATGTGCCATGGACCAATACTGGAATTCTGACTTTGAAAATTACCAGCGGCAGGAGTGGTGCATAAACCAATGACATGCAGCAGGCCTTGGAATGTTGTTTGTGTAAGCACCTCCACTATAATATTGCACACACTGTCTCGTCAAAATAAATATGCATAAGGGTTAGTGGTAGAACTCGGAGAGCAGACAGATCCCGGGTCTTGTGGTGAAGGTTGCAGCTGGCAGAGACCTGAAGAAGGGCAGAGAGAATCGGAGCCTCAGTCAGTGGGAAGGGATCAGGACCTCAAGGGTTGGGCCTAGGGCTCATGAGGAGGGAGGAAATCTCTTGTGGTGTGGAACTCAGGGTCGCATTTGTATCAGGGACTGAAGGAGTTTATCAATGAAGGGTAAGTAGAAAACTATAAGTGGGGTGCATTGCTGTAGATGGATCCTACCTTCCTGCGTTCTCCCTTGGGTTCTCCCATCCCTACACCCTACCTCTTCTATAACAGTTCTCTCACCTCTCTGCTCACAATCCTGCCTGACTGTTACCAACCACTAGTCTACTAATCTGGATTTCCCTCCCCGTTACCACCACCACCCTCCCCCCACCACCAACTACCAACCCACATCCTTCCACCCACCCTTAGCACCAGCCACAAGCTTAAGCCCCCAACAATATGCCAGCCAAACCCTTCCACCAGTCCTTCAGCCTCATCCTCCTTCAAATCCATGGCCCAAGCTCTCTTCCAGCCTTCTTGCAAACTGCCAGAATAACACCCCCACCAATATATAGGACAACCACCCTCACCCACCAATCCAGACCCCCAACACTGTCAGTGCCACTCCCACAGTGGTGAAGTCTTTCCCATTGTGAGGCTGATTTCAGTATCATACCATCCTTGGACCTCAGTCCATTTTCCAGGGGGAGGCCCTTGAGTCATATGTTTGTTAGTCCGCCACACACCACCAATTTAGCAGCACTAAAAAGGCAGTGTCTAAAATCTAGACAGGTACAAAAGGAAAATTGTTTGTTGTTTTTGCACTGGACATTGATCTGTGAGATAACTTCAGCATTAGTTGGCCATCTCACTCAGCGAGCTCAATCAGAAAGTTGGGGTGAAAATTTTTAAAATGCCATGTTGGTCACTTACAAGACAAAGTAAAATGGAAGAAGCAGCTTAAAAATATGGCAAGAATAGTGGAAATCCAGCAGACTGGGAGAGTTAAGTCTGGGGCAGGAAGAAAGTATTAAGAGCTACAAAAAAAAAGAAAGTAAGATAAAACTGTGCAATGGTAGTCGAGGCAATGGTAAAGTTCCACAAAAAAGATTATATTAGTGAGAAAGTAAAGTGCATGGAATTGAAGACAGGTTTGTGGGGTAATGTGTAGGCCAGAACTTGTTGGTGCCATCAGAGAGTTGGTAAAGTGGACACATACTCTCATTGGCAGTTAAGATAGGAGAGAACAGAGAATCACCAGAGTGATGCTGGGTCTAAAAAAGACATAAATTTGATTTTCTTCCTTTTTATATAGAGCACTGAAGGTGAATCACTTAATTATCTTGATAAACTAAGAAACCATTCAACCCACTGTGTCCCAGCAGATCAACCCCAATCCCTTTCTCTTATTTTCCTGAAGCCCTGCAACTTATTCCTTCTCACATGCCCATCTACTCCCCTTTGGTTCTTTTTGCCATTTACCTACACCGAGGAGGCGGTGATTTACCAGTAACCAATTACCCTATAAGTATATCTTTAAGACATGGGAGGTAAGCAAAGCAACCATCCAAAACCCACATGGTCACAGGGAGAACGTGCAAGCTCCACACCGACAGCAACTGAGGTCAGGGTTGAACCCCAGTCCTTGGAGCTTTGAGGCAGCAGTGCCAACTGCTGCACCACCATAATGCTGAAGTTGATTAAAACAACTGGAGTCGATAGGCAAATAAAGAGATGATATTTCCTGCATTGGGGAACCTTGAATAAGGGAGCATAATCTTACAAATTAAAACTGGGTAGCAGAGTAGCAAACAAAAACAGAAGATGCTGGAGGTGCTCAGAAAGTGAGGGAGCAGCTGTGAAGCAAGAAATAATCAATGTTTCAGCTCAATGACTGCTCATCAGAATTGAGAAAACTTAGAAATGAGCAAGTTTGAAAATGAGCAGGCAAATGGGACGAGCTCAGTCAGGCACTTGGCCAGCATGGACGAGTTGGGCCGAAGGGCCTGTTTTCTGTGCTTTATGACTCTAAGTTTTAAGATGCAAAGAAAGGGAAAAGGGGATGGAGAAAAGTCTGATCGGAGGAATGCAGGGGAGATTAGATGATAAAAGGCTGATAATGCAAGGTGAAAGACAGGGGTAAGGGATGAGGACGGGAAGGAAAGATCATTCTGGAGGAGGTGTAAATACAGAACAATGATCTGATATGAAGGTTGGGTGAATGCTGGAAATCTAAAATAAAATGGCTGGAAATGGTAATTATCTGAAATTACTGCACACAATATTGATTCTGGAAAAATGAAATATAGCTAGTAAGAAGGTAAGGTGCTGATCTTCAAACTTACATTGTGCTTCATTGGAACAGTGTAGAAAGTCAAAGACAGCGGATTGGGTGGGAGTGGGATGCAGAATTAAGGTGACAGGTGGCAGGATGCCTGCGGTCATGCCTGAAGAACAAAGAGAGGTGGCTAATAAAGTGGCTGCCCATCTGCTTTTGGTCTCCCCAGTGTAAACAGGGAAGAACAAAGGAGCAAGTATGTCATCTCTAATAGTTGCACTGGAAGAAGTAGTGGTAGAGGAGTGAGTATTGAGAGCATTAGAACATCCCAGAGGGAATGGTCACTTTGAAAGGCTGAGAGGAGGAACTGGTTAAGTGCATCTAGTGGTGGCACTAGGCTGACTGACTATTGTGAAACACCTCTGGACTCAACATTAAAGGACTGTTGAAGCATTCTTTTTAACTCCGGTTTTGTCTCCACAGATGCTGCCTAATCTGGTGAGTCTTTCCAGCAATTTCTTCTTCTATTTCAGAATCCGGCATCAATAGTATTTTACACCTCTCCACAGGATAAAATTAGAAAGCAATTCTGCACACAAGGTGTAAATGAAATCTGGTACCTTCTTCCCCAGAAGACGTGATTGCTGGGCTAACTGAAATACTCAACACTGAGGATGACATCTTGGCTCATCAAGGGATATTGGGCTGATAAATGGAGCTGAGATATAGATCAGCCATGGTCAAATGAAGTCTTGATTGGCTTGTGTTTTTATGTAGGGAAATGAAGTGATGATGGTGATAGTATTCATCAGGGGGAAGAAGGAGGTCTGAAGGGCTTGTTTCCTTGCTTGTACATTTCCATGATGCCATGAATTCTATGAAGTAGCCGATGATGCTTTGCTACAATGAAGATACGATATAGGTACAAGTTGTTGTTTGCTGAGAGAATTCCAATCTTGTTGCCAGTGAAAATTCAGTGGATAACGTATGTTTAGGCTTCAAGAAAACTTCTGAAGTTGTTCGAAACAGTGGTTAGTTCATAGTATCAGAATACATGAAAGTTAACACAATAGGTTTTCTGCTGATATGCAGAAGCCTTCGTTTGCTGTAACAAGCAGTCCACACCTAGAAATAGATTAGGATTTTTGTCTTAGGAAAGTTGAATCACTAAAAAGCAGTTGTTCCAAATGGAGTAATGATGTTTCACACTGTCAATAATCTTCAGATTCAAATGTTATCAAGACAATCCTGGTAACAGCAGAGGCATAAACTTCTCTTTCTAACTTCCTACCCATTGAGGGTGTAAATTCAGTAGTTTCAGAATGATTGCATCTCATTATCTTATTGGATAATGGAGATTTTGGGGACGTGTTACCATCATCAGTAAAGCTCTATTCACAATCACTCATTATTTGCACTGGTGCATCCAGTTTTTAATCCAAGCTAGAAGCATATTATCTTCCATGTCTTCTGATCCAGTGAGATAATGACTATTTGACACACTATGAAGAGTTTTCCTGAAATTTAAATATACAATAGCCACAGAATTTTCTTTGGCAGCCACGTTACAAATCCCTCAACAACAACTTGTTTTTGTATAGTGCCTTTAACTTAGCAATGCTCCACAGGTGACTTTGTTGGATCGTCCATCAAGCTAAATAAGAATTCTTGCCATGGCTACATGAAGATTTCATCATCCCTTTTTATTCCCTTCACAACCAGCACAAAATGCCTGCATGTACATGCAGAATACACTGGAAAAACTCATCTGGATTTTTTTCACAGCACTTCCCAATTCCATGACCTGAACTGCCTGGAAGGGTAGCAGCTGCAAGCATATAAGAATCCCATTACTTCCAAGTTTGCCTCCAGGTCACAACCAATGCTAATTTGGAAAATTACCTTTATTCCTTCATCACCACTGGGTCAGATTTCTGGAAATCACCATCTACGTTACCAATGTAGCAATTACACTCCATGGACTGAGGTAGTTCAGGCAGCTAACTCACTGCCACCTTATCCAACCTAATAAATGCAAGTCTTTCAAATACCTTCATATTCCAAGAATGATTATAAGAAAAGGATTCTTTCTAGTGCTTAGTTCATGACCAAATTTAAACTCTCAGCTGCAATGTAATTTATTTATTTTATAATCCTTGCACACTACTCCCATTTGTAATGATTCCCTAAAGATAGTTGCAAGGATGTGACTAATTGATTTTGCTTCCCATTGCTTTAAGCACCCTTATATGAAATCCATAGGGATCTGGTTCTCATTCTTCCATTACTTCTTTCAGAGCCGAGAATACTTCCTCTGTACTTCCTAAAAGTGTAATTTCTGTGCTGAAGAGGCCACTCAAGTTCTCATCTGTGAACTTAGAACAATTTATTTAGTTTAGTTATTATCCCTTTCTCTCTTGTTATCGTTGGAATCTTTCAGTGAATCATATCATTTCCTTTCCCCTGAGTTGTAGCAAATAAATTCATGGAAATGCTGGACAATTTTTAAATTCCCCTGGCCAGTTTTCCAGCCTCTGTTTCTTTGATTTGGATTCTGCCAAATTCACTATGCTACCCAATATTGGTATATTTTAGGAAGAAACTCTTTTTTGCCTGGACATCCATGTTGCTCACAGAAGCTTTATCTGTCTGTTAACTTTTTCCTGAGTGACTGTATTTTATACAGTCTTCATAAACACATAGGGATAGAGATCATTTCTTAGAGACAGAAAAGACAAACTGGCTGATGTTGTAATTTCTACCAAGTTTGTCCTGTTTCACAGCATTTCCCAATCATGTTTTTTTCTAAAGGGGGACATTTTTTATTTGGATGTTAAGCAGCCATAATATTGGAAGCCTTTGCTTGATACAACAGTTGGGAATTCTGCCATGATGCCTGTCTCAAGCAACAATTCACATGACCAGTACCCTGCAAAACACATTAGGCCACATAGAGCACAAGCCTGGTCAGAAGTTAAGACCTGTTGGGAAGTAGAGAAGGGATGGCATTGCAGTGGACTCTGAGGGAAAGTAGAGATCAGGCCAGCAGTGAGCCAGAAAACTTTTCCTGGAGCCTGGAAAAACGGATGGACTAGCATAAACTGTGGGACTAGCATAAGCCATGCACACTCTGTTTATTTATACAGGCAAAGAGCAACTGGAGTCATACAATAAGAATTGAATCCTGATGTTATGATTAAACAGCTTTATTGTCTGTTTTGAATTGAAGTCCACTAAAAAGCTTCCTGAACATCAATTCAAATTGGAATATAAAGTCGTTTGATTTTTCTCAGCCAATATCCCATTTTTCAGATGATAAACAAGCAGCTGGGTATCAAAAACCCCCTTATTAGTTCAATTGTTATCAAAGTCCTGTCATCACAGCCCTTTTTCTTTCATATGTAATTTGACATAGCAATTAAAAATCTGGTTTTAAAGTTAGTTACCCAGTCTATTGTCCTGAAAGCGACTATATCTCTATTGTTACTGCCAAATCACAGCTCTCTAGGGTAGAGAATTTCAAAGATTCATAAACTTTTGAGGGAAGAAATTTCTCCTCATCTCCATCTTAAATGGGTGACCTGATGTTCTGAAACCTTGGCGGCTAGTATCTCCAGCCTTCTCTGTTTTGATTCCTCAGAATTTTAAATGTTTCAATAAGATCAATTCTCATTTTTCTAAACTCCATTGTGTATAGACCCAAACTGTTAATTGTTGCTCATAAAACAGCCACTTCATCCCTGGAGTTTACCTACTGAACCCTCTCCAAACTACCTCCAGCACAAGGACATACTTCTTTAAATAAGAAAACCAAAACTATACTCTGTATTTCACAAATACACTGTGTCATTGTAGCAAGACTTTCCTTCTTCTGTAGTCAACTCCCCTTGCAATAAAGATCAACATTATATTTGCCTCCCTAATCACTGGATCTGCATTCTAACTCACTGTGTTTCATGAGTGAGGACACCCACATCCCCCGAAAAGCAGCATTCTATCATCTTGCTCCACCTAAACTATGTTCTACTTTTCTATCCTTCCTAAGAGTGGGGAGATAACCTCTCATTTTCCCACATTATACTTCATCTGCTAAATGTTTATGTTCTCACTTAATCTACCTATATTGTCTATACCCCGTTCATACCTTCTGCATCCTCTGCACAACTTACTTTTCCATCTATCTTTATATGGTCAGAAAATTTGGTTACAATATAATCAGACTCTTCATCTATTCATCGGTTACATCCCATTTATCCCAGTTCTGATTTCTGTTAATTAACCAATCCATTTAATTACCATGATGTCCATTAATTATTGAGCAGTAATCTTTTATTTGGTACCTTATTGACTACCTTCTGGAAATCCAGATCCATTGCATCTACTAGTTTTGCTTTATTTAGCCTGCTCATTACATTTTCAAAGAACTCTAGTACTTGTCGAACATGATTTCCTTTTCATAACACCATGTTGACTCTGCTGAATTGTATTTTGATTTTCTAAGTATCCTGCCACTATTTCCTTAGTAATGGATTCCAGCATATTTGCAACAACAGATGTCAGCCTAATTGGCCTATACTTTCCTGTTTTCTGTCTCCTTTCTTGAATAGGGACAGTATATTTGTGGTTTATCAATCCACTGGGACATTTCCAGAATCCAGGGAATTTTGGAAGATCACAATCAATGCATCCACTCTTTCTGCATCCACTTCTTTTAAGACCCGAGGATGAAATCTATCACACCCAGGGGACTTGTCAGCCTTTAGTCCCATTAGTTTGCCTGATAGCTTTTCTCTTGTGATAGTGATTTTTTTAAGTTCTTCCCTCCCGTTTGCTCCCAGATTTCCTATGTGTATTGGGATGCTTTTGTATCTTCTTCCATGAAGATGGATAAGAAATGTTTGTTTGCAGTCCCTCCTTAGTCCTAACTTTCCATATTAATTCCCCACTTTATTCTCCAAGGGACTAACTTTTATCTTAGCTACTCCCTTTTTATATACTTGTGGAAAATCTTTCTGTTCACTTTTATATCCTTGCTAGTTTACTCTCATAATCAATTTTTAGCCTTTTATTATATTTTGATCATATTCTAATTTTTCCCCAATTCAATCTCTATGAAGTAATCCATACAATTGTGCATTGACCCAACAGATGACATAGCTGCAACATTCTTGCAACAAACAATCTGCTGGAGGAACTCAGCAGATCGAGCAGCATCTGCAAGGGAAAAGGAATTGTTGACATTTTGGGTCAAAACCCTGCATCAGGACTGATAGTTGAATAACTTCCTTCTCCAGCTCTTGGCTATTCAATATGAGGTTAGCTCTTCAATCCACAATGAAAAATAACAGGTAGGATCAACAGACTGTGCTTCAGTTTGGGTGATTATAAGAGCTCCCATTACCAATAATTCCCAACAAAACTTACTGGAGATGCAAAATTCTTCCCTGGTTAGTCCAGGAATTGCTTCCACAATTCACTATCACCAGTTACAATGGGAGTAGGAGCAGGAGGAGTTGGTGAGTGCATCAAGGATAAGGGAAAGAGAAATACACACATTTCCATCTTTATATGCCATTGCTCTCCCAGAGTTGCCAGATTTGCATTTTCAAAATGCCTTACATGGCCCTTACAGAACATTTCATTATGATTCAAAGTGCCTTCAAGTGTAAGCTCCACAAATTGCAGTGCATGAGTTCAATGGTATTGGCAGGATACTCCATCGAGCAAGAGATGTATTTACCAATTTACTCACAGCATGCTCGCAAACAGAAATGTAATAAGAGCAGATAATCTGTCTTAGAAATGTTGATTTAGAGGTCAACATTGGGCAGGACACACACAGGTAACTCTCCTGTTCTTAAAGTAATGCCAAGAGATCTTTTACTTCAACTTAAGGAAGCAGGCAAGAGCTTGGTTTGCTGCAATATGGCACCTCCAACAGTGCAGCATTCCCTCAGAACTGTACTTGAAATGTATGAAAAGACACTGAGTTTCCAACTATCATTACACCATAGCCACAAATGTGAGAGAGAGAGAGAGAGAGAGAGAGAGAGAGAGAGAGAGAGAGAGATTTTCGATGATGTTATGGATCAGCTCCCCTCTTACAACACAAGTGTTTATCTCCTATTCATTTATTATTTCCTACCATAGTACAAAGATTAGTATTTCATTATCATTTACATAGAACAGTAGAGCACAAGAACAGGCCCTTCAGCCCATGATGTCTGTGCCAGAAACGATGCCAAATTAAACTAAATCTCTTCTGCCTGCACATGATACATATCCCTCCATTCCCTGCATGTGTCTTATGTCACATATTCATGTGTCTACCCAAAAACCTCTTAAATGCCACTATCATATCCGCTTCCACCACTACCCCGGCAGCCTGTTCCAGGCACCCATGGCTCTGTGTAAAAATCTTGCCCCACACATCTCCCTTAAACTTTCTCCCTCTCACCTTTTTCACCATGAAAGCCCATTCATTATTAAAGATAGCAATTGATGTCATACTCTTCAGCTGTGCATAACAAGGCAGATGATGTCACCATTGTAGCTGTTCAGGCTGTGCATTGCAGTAATGTCATCCCGATGATACAGGGAGTTAATTTTTAACCAAGTTAATGTTTAGCTTAATAGCAATTTTAAAATGTCTTGCTCTATGAAGAGAGCAACAGTAATTAGGAAATAGTTAATAATTCTGTTATAACGCCACACAGACCAGTGCCTGATTTTAACAGTATCAGGCAAGAGATGTATTTATGGAACAAATGAGAAAGCCCATTGACTATTTCCTTAAATCTATGAAAAAATTACATTTTTAAAGACAAAGTCATTTTCTTACCTTTTTTGATGGAAGTTTACTGACTTGAAACATTAACCCTCTTTCTCTCTCCACAGATACTGCCTGAGCTGCTGAGTACTTCCAGTATTTATTTTCGCCTAGTCCAGGCTTCATCAACATCTATGCTTCCAATTATGGGCACACTCAGGGATAAAAACATTTAGCAGATATCACCCTCCCTAAACCAGGGATGTCAAATTCAACTGTAACGTTTTACTGGATCATTCCCCCATTCCCATAGCTCAGATTCTTAACTCATTGTGGACTAACACATTGCTAGCTGTGATTCAGTCATGAGATTGTGGGTTCAAGTCCCAGGCAAGACACTTGAGCACAAAAATCTAAGCTGACACTCCTGTGTGGTACTGAATAGATGCTGTACTGTCAGAGATGCTGGGCTGGAATTGTACTGCAGTCAAAACAGCGTGTTAAAGCAATGTTGGCTTAATTTTGCATGAGGCTTTCCAGCAGAGACATGTTTTCTTGTAAAAATTGTGTATAATTTATGATTAATTTATATTTTTCTAGTGAATGCTGCTTATCTGATGCTATGTGCCTGTGATGCTGCTGCAAGTTCTTTATTGCACCTGTGCATACATGTACTTATGCATGTGACAATAAACTCAACTTTGACTCAAAAGGTCCAAAAGATTGTGCAATTGAACTTTGTTGCCATTGTGGAGCTGGCGAGCAAGCTGGGGATGAGAAGTGATCGATAGGATCATGTCAGGGCATCAAGCCAGGGATTGGATGGAAAGAGGATCTGGGTAGGGAGTGAGGATTGGTAGGATAGGTGATTGGAGAGCAGGGAGGAGTTAAAGTGCTGATCAGGTGTTGGGCTGAGAGGTGATTGAGACCCCTAGGATCATTCACTGTGAGGGAGGGAGCTTGGAATAACACTAAGGAAGCCACTTAAAGGAGAACTTACCAGAAGATGTTAAATGTCTTGAACTCCTGACAGCAATCAGATGAAGGCCTCTTTAAACAACAGTGAAACAAACCTCCAGTCAAGGCCAGTTTTGATGTGCAAGACACATTCACCAGCCTTGGATGAACAATATTATGCAAGTGAAATCAAAGCCAGTTCAGGTCTAAAAATATTCTGTTCTTTCATAACTGCCTCAAAATCCTGGAGTTCCCTCCCTAACAGCACAATGTGAGAAATTCCATTGCAAGGACAACAGCTATTCAAGAAGGCAGTTTACCACCTTTTCAAGGGCAACTAAGGATTGACAATAAATTTAGATCTTGTCAGTGATGTCCACATCCTGTGAACGAAAGAAGGTGATCCAACTTGGACACGATTTCAAAGTTGCCTCAAGTGACATGCTCAGATCAGATTTGTTAGCAAGTTTATTAATGCATTCAGTTCAGTTTTTATAGGACATCTTGGTGCTTAAGACCAAAATAATGTGTTTGAATATATTTTAATGACAAGTTCTATCCCAGAAGCTTGCATATTACAATGGAAGTTACCCCAATCCTGATGCAGGGTTCAGACCCAAAATGTTGGGTCTGGACCTGGAGGCCTGTGTCTAGTGGTGTGCTACAGGGGTTGGTGTTGGGGCCTTTGTTGTTTGTAATTCATTTAAACAATTTGGATGTGAATATAGAAGGCATGGTTGGTATGTTTGCAGATAATAGGTGGTGTTGTAGATAGTGTAGAAGGTTATGAAAAATTACAGGGGGATCTTAATGTTAGGTATATGGGATGAAGATTGGCAAATGGCTTTCAATCCAGATAAATACGAGGTTTTGCATTTTAGGAGATCAAACCAGGGTAGGACTTATATAGTCAATGGTAGGGCCCTGGGGAGTGTTATGGAACAGAGGGACCTAGGAGTGCAAGTGCATAGTTTGCTGAAAGCAGCGTCACAGGTAGATAGGGTGGTGAAAAAGGCGTTTTGCACACTGGCCTTGATCGGTCAGGGCACTGGGTACAGGAGTTGGGAAGATATGTTGCAGCTATATAAGATGTTGGTGAGGCTGCACTTGGAGCATTGTGTACAGTTTTGGTCACCCTGTTACAGGAAAGATGTTACTAAACTAGAAAGTGTGCAGAAAAGATTTACCAGGATGGTACCTGGACTTGAGGGCCTGAGTTACAAGGAGAGGTTGTGTAGACTAGGACTTTATTCCCTGGAATGTAGGACATTGAGGGATGACCTGATGGAAGTATATAAAATCATGAGGGGCATAGACCGAGTGAAAGCACATAGTCTTTTTCCCAGAGAGGGGGTGATAAAAGCAAGAGGGCATAGGTTTAAGATCAGAGGCGAAAGATTTAAAAGGGACATCAGGGGCAGCTTCTTCATGCAAAGGGTGGTGCGTATTTGGAATGAACTGCCAGAAATAGTGGTTGAGGTGGGCACATTAGCAACATTTAAAAGACATTGAGATAAGTTACATGGATAGGAGAGGTTTAGAGGGCTATGGGCTAAACACGGGCAGATGGGACTAGCTCACTGAACAACACAGTCAGCATGGACCATTTGGGCCGAAGGACCTGTTTCCATGCTGTATGATTCTATGTTGACAATTCCTTCCCTCCGACAGATGCCACTTAACCTTCTGAGTTCCTCCAGCAGTTTGTTTGTTGCTCCAGATTCCAGCATCTGCAGTCTTGAGTCTCAAAGTTACATGATGTTGTTTTAAAATTCTTCTGACTTTTTATCATATTTGGATTTAAAAGACTGAATTTTAGTGAATAATCTTCTCTCAAACTATAAGTTTTTAATGAGGAGTTATGATCCCACACAACTGCGAGTGTGCCCACCAAATCTGGAATACTTGCTGTCCATCTTGACAGCTATTAAAGAATCAATGTGGGTAATATATCAGTTTCAGTGCAGCACTCCCATGGAATGAGGAGCATTGAAACAGGAACTGACAGGTAGTCATTTGAAGAGGGTCTGTGGGTCAAACACATTGGAAAAAATGTGTTCCTCAAGGGAATTCCACTAGTGTTGACAACCTAAAAAGCAGAGAGAAAGATAAATGTACCATCATCTCACTCAGAAGCACCAGCGACATAAACAGTCACACAGCAGAATATGGCCAGTCACACTGTACCTGGTGACTCAAGAGATTGCAGATGCTGGTATCTGGAGCAACAAACAATCCGCTGGAGGAACTCAGCTGGTCGAAGAGCATCTGTGGGGGAAGAGGAATTGTCGATGTTTCGGGTTGAAACCTTGCATCAGGACACTGCCTGGAATTCAATGCAACAGCACATCTGCATTTTGCCATAGTTTGTTTTCTGATTAGCTGTTTAAAATAAATGAAAATTAAATGCTGCATTCAATACCAAGTGTCTTTTCCCATTTTCAAATGCTAATGAGATCATTCTGTGTTTCCAGCATTATCTGTTTTAGTTCACTTTTGTTTCATTTTCCCCAATACCAGAGAAGCCTGTTTTTGAGTGAGATGAACTGGTAATAAAATAATGATAAATAACATTCACAACAGAAAAGGAAAGAAGATACTCAAGCTTGGCCAGACATGTGGGGACTGGGGGTGGGGAGGCAGAAACCTGAAGGTTTAATGCAGTAATCTTGCTTTACCGGTTTCATTAGCAAACAACACTAACAGTGCAGATCTCACAGCTGAAAATGCTTTACCTTGTTTATTGAGCAGAAGAACCCTAATCAATATCTTTTAGCAGCATTATGTGTTACTGAGCTAGCTGGACTTTTTCTTGGAGATCAGACTCCCTGTGAGGAATTGCTGGAAAGGGTCTGAAAAACAAACTCTAGATATTTGGTAATATGATGGAGCTCTCAAAGGGCAGCAGATGTCACCAGACCAATGCCCTTTGTTCCAACACCAGCAAATTCACCTCTCTGTTCCGGTCCATTGTCATGAAGTTTGAGCAATGCATTGTTAATTTTCATTTTTGCTGTTTTCTTTCATCATCCTGCATACAACATTCAGCAGTATATATGGTAGCTCCAAGCAGACAATTAACTGCACAAGCAGTGGCTACTATGTAAATTGATGTAGACCGCACTCATCTTTAAAACTAAGTTTCTTGCCTGGAAAAGAATATAATCTACTTGTTATACATGAAGCTTGAGTGTAACGGAGATAACAGCTGTGGAACCCCATTGGAAAGGTCTCCTACTTGGCTGTTTGCATTTTCATGAATATTCGTGTTTTAATTCACAAACAGGTTTGTTCAGCTTTAATTTGTCAGGGACTTTTACGATCAATCTCCTCTTGGGGTAATAACGGATGTATGGGGAAAAATAATCAAGACTTCATAGTAGGGCTACATTTTATTCCACTTTTTCAATCCCAACCACACACAATAGCTTAAAACAACCTTTAAACAAGTGTGCCTGCATATAAGCTGGAGTACAGCATTAAGTAGAGATCCCAAAACAAACAGCATTTTAAATTAGCAGCTTCACAATTTCAATTGCTTTGCACAAGATTAAAGTAGATTAACATTAAGAGTAAAATATTGCAAGGATTTTAATAACAAGTGTACAATATATTGCCAGAACATATAGAAATACAAATATTAAATCTGTAGGAAACATGGGAATATTTTCATTTCTGTTTTCTTGATACCACTAAACATCAGTACTTGTCTTTGTGCAGTTTTGGATTGCTGTAAAGGAATCTTTATAAAATGAAGAATAAATCTATATCCACATAAAATACCACAAACCACATACAGCTCCAAATGCTATAAATAGTGAAGCACACATCGTTATGGAAATATATGATTAGCACAACACCAAAACACTTACTTACAAACTCTTGATTGCATTGTAAAACAGTTAAATTATCAGAGCTACATAAAGACTTGAGGTAGTATTATGGTTGCATTACTCCCAGTGAACGACACTAAAGCTTACTTGTCTAAAATAGACGGTTGAATTATATAAATAAAACTTCTCAGCTCTGCAGTTTTTCCATAATTCTGTGATTATCATGCTCTACACACAACAATTTTTGAATGTTATTTAGGGATAAATGTCCTCTATGCCATCACACATCAACTGTTCAATTATGTGGTGTAAAAGAGCACCACACTAATAATGATGGTCTTTAGCTTCCTCTAATCTGAACTCATCTCAGCTCTAGTCCGCACTACTCTGTAACTGAGATCAGACGGTCACTGAAGAGCCAATTTAACAATAGCTCATTTATGACGCTGGTGCTGCCAGTAAGATTTCAACAGTGCACAGTTTATTCAATGCTTGGTCAATTGTGTGATTTAATTTAGGTGTAATTTCAGGACAGTACTTTGTGACCTGACCTGCTGCAAAACTACTGAGTGAATGAGGGTCATTTTTGTTCACGATTAAAGTCATTGGTACAATCAATTTATTAATACTTTACCATTATAAAAATATTACAGCACAGTACAAACAACTCCTGGGAAAAGCATCTGTGAATGCAAATTAAGCTTTTTTTTGTTTTCATTTAAAATGAAATTTTAACTGAAAGCATCTGCCTTGAGGAAAGATACAATTCACTGAGAAGGATGAATTACTTCCAGTTGAATTACTTGTAATTTACTGATATAAATAATAAAATCCGATAACATTGATCTTTAACTATTTAAAGGGGAAAGATGATTGCTATAAAGAGTCCCTTGACAATACCAGAGGGTACAATGATGCCACTGAGAATCATTCTATGCTATAATTTAACTATTTTGCCATTTTAGTTTTTATATCAGTAGGTATTTCAGGAGAACCTGACACTGAACAAGCATTTATTAACCAGTTTCCAACTATCCTGGTTATCATATGACCCACTATTTACCTAATATGGCAAAATTCTCTAGATATTTAGATTATTTAAATATGGCAAAATTATCTAGATATTTGTGTCATGCAACTGATCACTGGATAAAAATAATAGTAGAATGTTAAATCTCACTGTGCATTGATGCTGTATTCATGAATGTTGTGTGTTATATGAGCTAGAATGCATAGCTCTGAAAATGGTTATGTAATACATGTCACAGCAACATTAAAAATGGAATTGGATATATATTTGAAAATAAAATATTTGCAGGACTCTAGGGAAAGGCTGAGTGGTGGCTTTCATAAGTCAGGGCATTGAGCACAAAAATTGAGAGGTCACAGTGCGGTTGTACAGGACGCTGGTGAGGCTGCACTTAAAGAGTATTGTGTTCAGTTTTGGTCGCCCTGCTATAGCAAAGATGTTATTAAACTGGAAGGAGTGCAGAAAAGATTTACAAGGATGTTGCCGGGACTTGAGAGACTGAGTTATAGGGAGAGGTTAGATGGGCTCGGACTTTATTCCTTAGAGCATAGGAGACTGAGAGGTGATCTTATAGAAGTGTATAAAATCATGAAGGGCATAGACAGGATGAATGCACTCAGTCTCTTCCCAGGGCTGGGGAATCAAGAACTAGAGGGCATAGGTTTAAGGCAAGAGGGGAAATATTTAACAGGAATTTGAGGGGCAACTTTTTTACACAATGGGTGGTATCTATGTGGAATGAGCTGCCAGAGGAAGTGGTTGAGACAGATACAGTAACAACTTTTAAAAGACAGTTGGACAGTTACATGGATTGAAAAGGTTTAGAAGCTTATGGGCCAAATACTGGCAAATGGGACGGGCTTTGATGGGGCATCTAGGTCAGCATGGACCAGTTGGGCCGAAGGGCCTGTTTCCATGCTGTGTGACTCTATGATTCTATGACTGTAGTGGGACAGGGCACTTGGAGGAAACGTTGGCACAGGAACAGTTGGCCAATGGCCTCCTGTGAGTCCCCATTTAATAAATTAAATTCAGAATTCCTCTTTCTACAAATTAAAATAACAGAGAATAGAATCTTAGGTGACTGCGGTAAATGTTTACATGGCTGGAATAATAGAAGAGTTCATAAAAGATTCTACAAAATAATCCTGAAAACTCACTAACTCACAAAAACTCACAAGAATTAAATGCAATTTATGAAACCTGAAGAAATTTTCCAGAGTAAGATACTTGAACACCTAGAATTGTTTAGTAGCCAACCAGCTTAAAAATACTGCAGAGCATCCTGAGTTTATAGTATATGTTGTTATAAAGAACAACCAATCTGCTATTCGTGATATGGTCAAATCAGATGCACCTGATCAAAATGTACAATTTCAAAGAACTGTTCCTCTTTTCCCTTTTACTCAGAAATATGAGCCTGATCACCAGATTTCTTGGCCCACCAGTTATTATTCCTTTTATTTTTATATATTCACCAATTTTCTCAATGCTTTCCTTTATGTACCTGTCCTATCTAGTAACTAGTAACTCTCCTAACTGGCCACTTTGGTTGAGAGCATTGACAGTAAAGTGTTGCTGAGCTACTGGATCATGGACTTAATAACTGGACAGTGTGCTGGTCGGGCATCCACACATGCATATCCAGCTGTGCAGGTTGCTGGATAAAAATTATCAGTTGTAACTTTAAGTGACTTTCCTTCTCAAATCCAGGCTGCTTAAAGCAATTGTGCTCCACTTACCAGGGATCAGTCCAAGATCAGCTAACTTAAACAGGGGATCAATTCAGGAACCTGGTTAGCCTACTGGGTTAACTTACTGAGTTATTAGTAGAGCTAAAACAACTATGTTTTATTTCTAAGTGTTGCACTTTATTTAAGAGAAAGATAAGAGCAACTAATGGATGTTATATTCAACAACATATTAATTAATATCAGTATAGATTGGCATAGATTAAGAAAAGATCATTTTATAATCAAGAATGCTCCCATTTGTTCACAAAAAAACCTCATTTTCATAGCTTGACTGTAATTCTCTCTGTGTGCAGTTCCCAATATACAGTAGCTTCAATCAGTGCAAAACTAAGTCAAAGTGTGCATTATTGCAAAGCAATATCTTGGCAAAAGAAATTAAAAGGATCTATGACAGGAGAAGTGTGCAAAATGCTTAATTCTCATACTGCTTCAATCCAGATACTTGCTAACCCTGAGAGCAGAAGAGGAACCACCTACATTTGTGTAGTAGTTTAGCAAACACTCTGCTGTCAGTCCGAAGTTAGATTGTCAATGGTTTGCTAATTCCAGGGTCTGTAGCCATCATTGTGCAGTATGGTGACTCCTGTGGTCGCTCGGTAGGGGTTGCTCTCTTTGTCTGGATTCTGGGGGGTTGTCAATGGCTCCTCACTTGAATTGTAAAGGTAATCTCCATTCATAGAGTCTGTCTGATTGGTCGGCATGCTGTGCAATTCTTGGGTGGCAGCAGCACCTACCTGGAGCCCCTCACCTGATTAGCAAATGAATATAACGTTAGAACTGGAAACAAAAAAACAAGTTTCCCAGAGGAAGTAAATGAGCAATTTTAATCAGAGTGACTACACCTGTTGTGGTCTAAAGAGGGAATAAATTTCAACCAGACACTTCATTCAGCATTTTTGCTTTATAATTCCATCAAAAACAATGGGATAAATAACCAGATAATCCATATCAGTGTTGGTAGTTGGCAGTTTGAGGCCCAGATAAGTGCCGTTTTAAAAATGGTGCTTTCTCTAATTCAGGTTTCTTCCTCCTCCCCTCCCCCAGCCAGGTCTCTGTTCATTCCTAACTTGCAGGAATGTCATCTTCACCAGTGCTCCCGCCTGGAGTCAAAAAGAACCCAAAATGAAATTGAGGATTGCAGACCAGAAGATCTTTGATTTTCCATTACAGTTTTTGTTATTAAAATGTACCAGAGAAAACACATAGATGTTGTGCAAGTGATTAAATTTCCAGACCAGAACCTGTTAACATAGTTTAGAAAACACTGTGAAAAGAACAGAGAAAGTAAACACCATAATATTTCCTTTTGCAATTAAGGAAATAGTACCTGTGTTTTTTATTGTGTACAGCCCCGACTTCTTTGCACTGTGATTCTCATGTGCATTGGTTTAATTGGCAAGAACAAAACTATAGTAGAAAGTTCAACTGAGACAAGATAAAATACGCAGGGGCCGAAAATCATCAGCCAGCTCCACTGTGAGACCAGATGGATACCCACTGGTGATTCCATTCCTGCAGTATGCAGGATCTGGATGGGCTGGTTTCACACAAGTGGCAAGTGTCCATGTCACCAAGGTACATCTTAAGAGGGGCAGGAGGAGGAACAGTAATGCCACAGAGTCACAGAGTCATGCAGCATGGAACCAGGCCTTTTGGTCAACCAAGTACACACTATCCATCAAGCACCCTTTTACACTAATCCCATTTTATTCTCCTTACATTTCTATCAACTCCCCACAGACTCAGCCACTCAACACACACAAGGTGCAATTCACAGTGGCCAATTAACCTCCTAACCAGCCTGTCTTTGGGATATGGAAAGAAACCAGAGCACCCAGAGGAAACACACTCAGGCACAGAGAGTGTGCAAACTCCACACAGGCAGCATCAGAGGGTCAAACCTGGGATGCTAGAGCTTTGAGGCAGCAGCTCTATTAGCTGTGCCACTGTGCCGCAGTCCTTCACATAATCACCAGCATTGCAACCCAGCAAAGCCTTCTAATATCCTCATCTTTTAAAGAGCATGAAAGAAAAGACACCATTTTAATGGCAGCAAGGTAAAAATCTGGACCCAATGTATAAAACTACTTCCACCACTTGGAAGATTCACCTGATATCCAAGTCGCTGGGTGGTGGGCTAGGCTGAGGCAGAGTCATTTAACAAGTGGGGAAGGAATTCCCTCCCCACCCCTCCACAGCATCATGTTTGGATTTTGTGGGAGCTCCCTCTCCACCTACTCCTGGGCCAATTTATTTTCAGCAAAGTTTGAGTGTCGCACCAGCAATCCCACGTCCATCAATCTCCTACATCCCAGTCCCAGGACTCCCACTGAGCCACTGCAGTTCAGACCTCAAAAATCACTCCTGCTTTGACATTTTGCTCAATGAACACAACTGCAAGCTAACACTTTGTACTTTCATTCAAAACAATATCCATCACCATCCAAAAACATTGCGCAACTGGAAACTTGAAATACTATTGGAAAACCCGAAACAGACATTGGCAAGTAAATTACTTATTTTCCATACCTGTAAAGACATTTGCACTGATTAGCTGCATATATTTGTGTGTGTGCGTGTGCGTGCCTGTCCATATGTGTGTGTATGTGTGCGTGTGTGTGTGCTTATATGTACGTATGCATGCATAGATGTGTGCATGTTTGTGTGCACACATGCATGTGTATGCGTTTGTATGTGTATATGTATGTGTGTGTATCACAGTCGGATTAGATGTGGCCCATCTACAATTCCCTCCATAGCAGAATAGCCAGCCAACACATTGCAATGGCTCACAAACCACAGTATGGGATGGATGCTTCAGCTGTGGCTGGAGTCTCCCGGGGTCAGCAGGGAAATGAGGTAGAAGGATCAGCTGAGGAGAAAAAACTGAGACACTTACAGCTGCACTCAAGATGCTGCTTGGTATTGGAGCTGGAATGGAGGAGTGATTTTCTGTTGTGAGGGTAACTTCCTATGGTGGAGAGGAATTAGAATCAGTGTTATTCCATGATTTTGTTGGGTGCTTTTCCTCAGATGGAGTGCTACTGGCTGTAGGCACAGGGTGCTTGCACCTAAACATTAGCAACCCAACCTTCACAGGACAAATGGAGCAGAGAACCAGTTTTCTAATAGTCTTGTGACCTGCAGTCAGAACAAGTCTCTCCTCTTCTGACCACCAAACACTTTGAGCCTCTTCTGTGTATTTGCATGCACCCAATTCAATACAATACCATCTGGTGCATTGGCTCAGAGGAAAGAAGAGAAGATGCAGTGGGAGTCTACCATTAAATTAATGAAACAAAAGCAATGAACATCACAGGGTGCTGGGAGTGGATATGGAACAAAAGCATGTTGTTTTCAGTCTCAGGCTCAGGAACACGATAAAGATGGCTGTTCCAAACAAGAGAGCAGCTTCTGTGGCTTGAGTTCTAATTAAAAATCACAGTAGTTTTCAAAGTAGATACCAATTTTCTCAATGAGTACTTGAGAATAAAATGACTAAAGAAATTTGTCCTTGAGTATTTCAGTCAGGTGCCACTTTCTTGTCCCATTTCTATTGTGTTTCTAGAGCAGCAGTTGTCCTAATTAGAGTAGGCGGGCCAAGTCCCCAGGCTGAGAACTCAAGATGAATGGCAAAGTGAAAAGAAATGGCACACAACTATGTAGAAAGGTTTGAATTTGCAGAGATTGTAATGACAAAATATCATGAGCACCTTGAGAAAACAAAGAAGGAGTAGAAATGGGCTGTCTATGCAGGAACATTCAACTACTGTAAAAAAGGACAGGGTTTGAAATAAAATTATAAATTATATTCATAAAAGTTTGATGAAAACATATTAGGCCTTAAATATATTTTTTCAACAGCCAGACTTTGATTACATTTGTATTCAGTTTTGTTCTTTGGGTGTCAGGCTGTATTTAAAAATGCCATCAGTCGGAAGTTTCCACTTTCCAGAGCAAACTAGTATGTGGATATTGAGGCTGAACATGAAATGCAAGTGGCATAACCACATAATCACTGGACCACATTTCAAAACAATAATGAAACATTTCAGTGTAGAAAGTCATCAGCACCTGTAGAGGCACAAATCCCTCATCCCAGATCAGCAACAATGGTTTTGGCTGTGAATCCACTGCTTGAAAATTCAGTAGCACCTGAGGCCTAAGGCATTGGCCATTACTGATCAAGTTTACACAAGGGCAAAGCCTTTTCTCCACACACTGCCACAGGGCAGAGAGGATAAAAAGAAGTGGTAAATCTGGATTCAGGGGATCGCAGAGGAAAGCGGCCTAGGCAGTAGGGTCGGAGATGAAGAAGTGGAAGGGAGTTCCAAGCAAGGGACATTTACCACAGATGGTGTTGGGGCCTACAACTGCAGGTTTGTTGGATATGGAGGTGGTTGAACTGGGCATGATTTCCAGATAGGGAGGTATCGCTAGTTAGGGAGGTTGTTTTGTAGAGCGTTGGTGGGAGGTTGGTATGTTGGAGGTAGGGTGCAATGAATAGGGTAGTCACAGAGTTGGGGGTCAGCAGTCAAGGCTCATGTTTTGAAGGCGAGGCCTGGGGTTTCGGTGATTGGGGCTTGTGAACTTAGGGTTAGGTATGAACACCCATGGCAGTGTTATCAAATTCCAGAGGTGGAAAAGATCAGAACTGGAGTAGTGCAGAGGTCTTAGAGTGGGAATGAAGGCATTCAGAGATTTCAGGCATTCAGTGTCAGCTCTGAAAAGTCCCGAGACATAGAGCAAACGCACAGTAAAGCTCCCTCTTCTCTAAAAATTCACAATTACGAGGGATAATTTTTTTCAAATAGAATGTAACATTTTCCATACCTGTCTGCATTTATTAGATTGCTAATCCAGTGGAAATTTTAAGGAAACTTTTTGCTGTGGTTCAATGTCCATTAAAAACTGGAATTGACACAGAGACTTTCCATATTGTCAAGGGTGAATTTGGGGACTCACGTCCCCAAATTAAAAGCCTAAAATCTGAAAATGCACCCACCCTCTACCTACTCAAGGTGAATTACTTATGATACATTGAAGATTATTTTTCATTATTGGTATCACAAGCTTAGTAAAAGCTACATTCCACAGGCCAGTAAATTGTTGTTCGTAAACAGGATAATATCAAGTGCAAAAATATTACTTCATTACATTTGTGCAATATTTACTGTTTTTAAAGCATTAAGTCAGATTGATATCATGTGCTTCAACTATTGGAAACATAAACATTTATTTTCCTTCAACTAATACTTCACCTTCTTGCCTGACTTTCTGAAAATGGCAAGAATTGGGTTGAGCTGTTCCATTGTGCAGACTCTCAATATATCAGCAGCTCAGAGCTTGGTTTAAGGAGTCTGATGCAATATATCTTAAAAGACTACAGCTTGCCATTAAAGAAGTTTTGCTGGTGACAAAAATAGAATAATTGACACCAATCCCTTTAGTATCATGAAGACAGGAAGCCTTCAAACAGTTATACAGCTCTCTGGTGGCTCACTCAACTCATTAGGGCATTGAGTGGTTGAATCATACAGAGCAGTAAAATTGCAGATGCAACCCTCACGGGGTGGTGTGTTGGCTTACTTCACCCAGAATGGCAATAGTGACACCTTAGTTGGCTGCAGGGCCAAGGAGGGTTTGGGAGGAGGAAGTCATTTAAAGAATGGTATTTGGATGCTGATTGGGAGTTACCAATTAGCATCAAAATACAAACTTTAAATGCATATATGCAGAATTGGTGTGGATGAGATAGGTTTCAGTTTCAATATTCCCCAACCCTGTTCCATTTGGCTACTCAGCATTATTTTCAACTTCTGAACAAAACTGAGTAAACCCTACTCAAAGGCAGGAGAAGGAAGGAAAGGAACTGGAATTTAAAAGGGAATATCTGCTTTACTCAGCTTCTCTTGTAATGGACCTGATCCTTCCTGAGATTTGGTTCTAAGGATCAGCCACACCTCTGCTATCTGCTCATAGAGCTGAAAGATGCACAAACCAGCCATTCAGAATTGGCAGCTAACTAGGGAAGGACATCAGAGTTGAACTCAATTCTGTGCTCAATGAGTACACTGACATCAGGGCCACTGAATATCAATCAGAGGAATAAACTGTGGGCTGAGTTTCTCTGCCCCAGTGCAGGAGAATTGCAGTGAATTTAAATAAATTCAATCATTGCCCAGATGTGACCAATTAATGTAAATTGGGGATTGAATAGTCTGAATTGCTTACTGCGTCAATCATCGACACCAAAGTCTGAATAAGAGGTAACGTGAATTGCTCTTGCTCATATCAATTGTTTCTTCTTGTTAATAATATAGTCAAATATTTGTAATTTTAATGGATATTTATGACCAGCATTTATTAAAGTGTGGAAACCATAATCCTCATAGCCCTGATTTTTTTTCCCAGCCAGTTAATAAATGACACAAAGCTGAATGCCAATGTGAGCTAAGAGAGGATACAGTGAGGTTATAGGGGAATGTGGACAAACTAAATGAATATATGAGCACATGGCATATGGAATATAATGTGAAAGATGTGAAATAATCTATTTTGGTAGAAAAAAATATAAAGGCAGAGTATTTTTTAAATGATGAGAGATTGAAAGGGGTTGGTTTTCCAAACAACCTCGGTGATCTAGTACACAAGTCACTGGACATTAATGTGCAGGTACAACAAGCAATTAGGAAAGCAAACTCTATTTTGGCCTTTATTAAAAGATGATTTGAGTGCATGAGTAACGATCTCTTACTGCAATTATATGGGGCCCTCATGAGACTGTACCTGGAAGATTGTGTACAGGTCTACTCTCCTCCCCACCTACCTAATGTACTTACAAAATAGGGAGTGCAACAAAGGTTCACCAAGTTGATTTTTGGGATAGGGGTGATTGTCCCATGAGAAGAGATTAAAGCTGTCTGGGCATATACACTCCTGAGTTTAGAAGAATGAGAAGTGATCTCTTGAAACATAAAAAAATCTTGTGGTCTTAACAGGGTAGATGCAGAGGTGACATTTTACTTACTGGGATGTCTAGAATGAGAAGTGGTCTCGAAATAAGGGGTGAGTCATTCAGATCTGAGATGAGAAGAAATTTCTTTCTCAGATTGGTGGAAAATCTTTTAAATTTTCTTTGCAAGAGGGCCATACAGATTAGCTGTAAGTATATTCAAGACAGAGGTTGATATTTTTTGGATATTAGGGGAATCGATGTTTATGGGCTTTGTATAGATATTATTGCTGAGGTAAAAGTTCAGCCAGGATCTTATTGTAGGACAGAGTAGGTGTGAGGGGCTGAATGGCCTTCTGTTTCTATTTCTTATGTTCTAATGTATTAGATATTGGATTCACATATTGACAAACAGCAGATAATTCAGCAAATATGAAGTCAGAAGATAGCATCAATTGACTTGTGCTTAGCATGACCTACAAGATTTAAAAAGTTCTTTGGCAAACTATTTTTCCTGATGGATTTTAAAATTACCTTTGACTATTCTTCATGTTGGTGGGAATCCAAATGAAGCATCAACCCTTTGCTAATGCTATAATTAGCACTCTGAAGCTATCAAGCAGAATTCAGCAATTTTTCATCGACAGATAATCTTGCTTGGAAAAGAGCAATGTAGGAACTAGCAAACTAACACGGGACTGGCTATCCTACATATTATTCTGAGCACGTAACATCTGGAATCTCTGTACACTTTTGTCTGAGAATGTATACAAGGTGGTTTATAAAACATAGAACATAGAACCATAGAGCACAGAAACAGGCCCTTCGGCCCGTGATGTCTGTGCCAACCATGATGCCAAATTAGCTAATCCCATCTCCCTGCACATGGTCTATATCCCTCCATTCCCTGTCTGTTCATGTGCCTGTCTAAATGCCTCTTAAACATTACTACTGTATCTGCTTCCACCCCCATCCCCAGCATCACATTCCAGGCACCCACCACACACTGTGTAAAAAAACTTGCCTCGTAACTCATATTTAAACTTTCCCCCTCTCACCCTAAAGTTACGTCTTCTAGTATTTGACATTTCCACCCTGAGACAAAGACTGACTACCTACCCTATGTACGCTGCTCATAATTTTATATATTTCCATCAGGTTGCCCCCTCAGCCACCAAAGTTCCAGAGAAAACAATCCAGGTTTGTCCAACCTCTCCTTACAGCTAATTCGCTGTAATACAAGCAACATTGTAGTGAAATTCTTCTGCACCCTCTCCAAAGCCTCCTCATCCCTCTTGTGATGTGACGACCAGAACTGCACACAATACTCCAAAAGTGGCCTAACCAAAGTTTTATACAGCTGCAACAGAACTTGCCAACTTTTATACTCATTGCCCCTATCTATGAAGGCAAGTATGCTATTTGTCTTCCTTACCACCCTGAGGTGCTACATTCAGGGAGCTATGGACTTGCACCCCAAGATCCATCAGTACATCAAAAATGTATATAATGCTAGCTCATAATGCATTGATGGTAAATACATTATTTACTCTGGGTTTAAACCAGTTTAAGTGTGATGACAGGTAATGATTACAGTAATTTTGTGTTACTCTAATCTTGCAGGTACAGGTAAATGATTTTCACAAGCTGTAGTGCATGGTTAATTAATTGAAATAAGCTAGTGTGAGAACAAGTACAAACATATGGAAAGGCAAAGATATATTTCACAACATATTTTGTTGCTTCTCTACCTGTATGTGATTTCAATTCATAGTGACAAGCAAGTTCTCCAATATCTATTCACACCTCACCAAAGAAAGAGTAGTTGAGTCTTCATGGATGATCAATGGGTAAATATCCCAAGTGTGAAATGATCCAAACAGGACAAGAAATCTCAGATTTGATTCATTCTAGTGTGCTGAGTTGTTAAATCTCAGAAGGATGATGGTGAGAGCATTATCAGTTCCCTCAGTATCCCCAGATTAGTTACCGGAAAATCCCTACCAGGATTCCTGTATCCATCTGCTACTCAAGAGGTTGCCTGATACAAATTAAAAAGGAGCAGAGATAGAAGTAATGTCTGAGATATTCCTTAGTATCAAATAGTTGACCTGAATTCACCATCTGGAATGATAAACATGACTCTGTTTTAAATATCCCACTCATCCAGATCTGGATGAGTGGGATACTTAAAACCAAATAGCCACCCCGGACATTCTCTCTTCCCCCTCCCATCGGGCAGAAGATACAAAAGCCTGAAAGCATGTACCACCACGCTCAAGGAAAGCTTCTATCGGGCTGTTATAAGATTATTGAACAGTCCCCTAATATGAGAAGATGGACTCTTGATATCACAGTCTACCTCATTATGGTCTTGCACCTTATTGTCTGCCTGCACTGCACTTTCTCTGTAACTGTAACACTTTATTCTGCATTCTGTTATTGGTTTCCCTTATACTACATCAATGCACTGTCGTAATGAACTGATCTGTATGGATGGCATGCAGAACAAAGTTTTTCACTGTACCTCAATACATGTGACAATAATAAACCAATTTACCATATTTAATTGACAACCCATGACAATTAGATCAGCAAAACAGTTCTAAATCCACACCTACAAAGCCCTTCATTTTTAAAGTAAGAAATCAAGAAGTAGAGTTTCCTGCCTAGGTTTCCTTCCATTTCTTGAATCAGCCATCCTGTTCAAAACTGGGTGGATAATCACTTCAGTGCATTCCTGATGTAATCTGAAGCATTGCTTTCAGGAGAGAGGAGGTTAGAAAACCCTGGAGGAGAAAGTGGGGTCTACAGATTTCTGACAGCAACAATTGCATGTATACACATGTGGTGTCCAGTAAATCCATCAGGTTAATGCTGGCGTGCAGACAGCATTGACATCTGCACCTCGTACAGAATGAATAATGCTGCAGTATTTTTCCACAAGACCAAAGACAAACCTGTTGCAGACTTCGAAGAAACAAAAGAGACACAGTGAAGATAGCAGAGAAGTGATTGTGAACAAAAAAAATCACTTCCAAGGAAAAAAATTGATATTCCTTAAACCTTAAACGGTAAGGCCGTGGCGAGTGTAAATGGAATGCCAAAACCAGACACGTGGTACCCCTTACCCCACTCAACACTTCCTGGTACTAACCTGCATGGAGCTGTACCTGGTGATAACTGAGCTCGTGTGCTTCCATAAAAGTCTTGGAGCAGATTTCACAGGAAAACATCTTGTCTTTAGAATGTGTGCGCCTCACGTGGCTGTCGTGGGCTGCATGAGAGGCAAATGCTTTGCCACAGTGACGGCATTTGAAGGGTTTTTCTCCAGAGTGCTGGCGGATATGGGTTCGTAAGATGCTTGAGGCAGTGAAGGCCTGGAGATGGGGAAGAGAAAAAGAGTAGAAAAGAATTAGTGATGCTCAGAAGCCAAGTAACTGAAACTCACTCTCCTAACATCCAGACTCTCAAGCTACAAAATCCAGTTAAACTTTGAACACCTCTTACTTTATTGTCAGTTACACACACCAAGTAGGTGACATGTCTAATTGCCAGAATGTGTTTTTTTTTACTCAGATAATAGCAACACTAAAATAAATCTATAGGATTCAATAAAGCCAGCAACCAAGGAGAGCTGATAAAATGTGCATCTTCCCAGCTGCCAAACTCAATAAATCCAGCAAGAGTGCACAGCAAGTTTAGCACAAACTTGCTGTGCACTCTTTTAGATGCAAGTGTCACACTTTGGCTGAACAAATGTAACCTTAATTAGATATGAAGAGAGATCCTGATTAAGAAAGTTCTTGGATTTGTTACAAAAAATATTTTTTTCACATGCCGTACACTTTAGTTTTCTGTTTTTCTGGGAGAGACACATCGTTCATAGCCTTATGATTGTACAAATGGTCACAGAGAATGGCTCACCCACCTTATTGCAGTAGACACACTTGTATGGTCGCTCTCCTGAATGAACCCTCATGTGTTTGTTAAGGCTGGAGGATTGCGAGAAGCTCTTCCCACACACTGAGCACTGTCCAACAGAGAGAGTCACAGGTTGGAAAAGCTCTGTAAAACTAACTGTCCCATGATTGATTTCACAAAGTTTCCAGCGTATATTTTTCACATACAATAAAATATTGTCTATACTCTTTTACTGAATTGTGTGGAGTGAGGAGCTGCTTATGGGAATACAGTGTGGAAGTTTGTGGAAATGGTGGTACGTGCACAGTATGCACTTTGATGACAGAGGGTGTGGAATGTCATGTATATTGGTATTGAATGAATCCAAGATATAGCAATAATATCTCCTTAGTATTTCTCTGATCTGTGCCATGATACGCTGACATGGAGAGAGGTTTGACCTCCCCAAAGCACAGTGCAAATACAGTCAAAGCAACAGCAGTCTTGAGTAAAAGATGCCATATGGAGAACTTCCCCTAATAGAACTGAGCAGACAAAAAAATATATGGAGGCTGTGGACAATATTGAGATGAGGGATCATGTTATATATTGTCATCTCCCCGGGATATCCAAAAGACTTCACGACCAATGAATTATTGTGATTAAAGAAGCAAACCAAAGGCCAGAGAGTGAGAACAACTTTCAGTTTCTACTTGGGCACAGGAATTGCCCCCAGGACAAAATATTTAGAACATTTCTACCCTGTTCCACTGTGCAATAAGGATAGATAATGATGGAGATTATGTCTGATCTTACACTGAAAATGAATTATGAATTCAAACAAAATAAAAGCAGGGGTCAGAGACATGATGCGTGAACACAGGGGTCAGCTGGGCGTGGCTGGGGTCGGCTGGGCTCGTCCTGCCGGCGGCGTGGCGCACCGGGATCGTGCTCACTTTGTGCGGCCGGTGCTTCTCGTGTACGTGCAGGATGTGGATCCTCAGTCTGTCCCTCTTCTCGAACGACCTGCTGCACAGGTGGCAGGGGTATTTGCGGTCGCCCTGGTCTACGCACCGGGTGTACTTCAGATGCTTGTCTCTATAGTACTTGTAAGCGAATACCTTGCCGCACCTCTCACATTTAAAGCCCTCTCCGGACTCTGCCAAGGGAATGAAAGTCGCATTTCAGTCAAGCGATCGCGGCTAATGACAGTAAACCGCAAAAGGGCAGAAAATCGTTTAAGTGTTTTAACCTTCGGCTTGCTCTGTGAATGGGCTTTCAGTCATTTCCTTTAAAGTGACCGGTATTCCCATAAACTGCAGGTAGCAGTCTCCATACCACACCAGCAGTTCCTGGTTCTCCCGCACGTCCTTGCAGGTCTCGTAGAAGATCTTTCCCTCGCTCTGCACGGCAGTCAGGTTCTGCTCTTGGGGCGACCTGGCGCAGTTGACCAACGCCATCCAGTTACTCGCCGCCCCTTTCCCGTCGATGAAGTGACTCAAGCGGCCGTCTTCAAATATCTGTAAGACGAGTTGGCCCGGGCCGGTGAGAGGTTACCAATAGCTCGGGACACTCACAGCCCAACCGCGCCAGGACACACCACCTGGGTCTGACCTGCCTCTCTGTCCCGGAACGGAATGCCCTTGTTAACCCCAGCAATTCGTAAACAGTTGTTCAAACGTAAGCAGCCGTCCTACTCTCTAGTCTGAAATCTACGTGTAATCCTCACCTCCCACATGTAGGAGTTGTCGTCGTAGGTTTTAATTTCACTCATATTCACCACTTTTCCTGTAAAGGGTCCGAATCGTACCCCCTTAGGGATCAGATTTTGGGAACAGAAGACGCCGTGATGAGGAACTCCACCGTAGTAGGTGTGAGAGACAGCGAGCCCTGGGGGAAGGAGAGGAGAGGGACCCCGGTCACTTGCGGAGGATTTCACCGAGTGATGCGGACAGACCGGAGCAGGGTCACCACCCCCTCGCTCAGCCTCGCACCCTCCCCGTCCTTCACACCCCCTCTCACTCTTCCCCACCCCAATCCCCATTGCTTCCCCTGAACATTCCCGTTCCCGTATTCCCTCGTCCCATCCCTTCCTGTTCCAGTCCCTCCTTCAACCTTTCTCTCACTCACTTCTCCCTCCTCCAACTCTTCGCTCCACCTCTCCCTTCCTCCTCCATCGCTAGTCTCTCATTCACTCCTCCCTCACTCACTCATTCCTCCATCGTCCACCTCCCCCCTCCCTCTCCGCCTCTCCCTTCCCCGCTGCCTTCCTCGCTTCCAGTCCTTCCCTCTCTCGCTAACCGAGTTCATACCCCCCCCTCTCCCACCCACTCCAGCCGACCTTCCCGTCCGCCCCACCCAGCCCGCTCACGCCCTCCCTGCCTCCCTCGTTCACCCAATACTCCCCGCTCACTCCTCACCCAATCCCCCTCCCTCCCTCGCTCCCCACCCTCTCTCTCTTCCGCTCCTTCCCCAAACCTCCACTTCCCACCTTCTGCCTCTCCCACTCCTTCCTCAACCCTCCGCCTTCCCGTCCACTCCTTCCCTCACTCACCCACTGGGATTTGGAGGGAGTCCCTGTCCAGGAACTGAACCTGGGTGTCGTGTCCACCTGCAGAGTAGAGAAGCAGAGAGGTGTCACTGGGATGTTTCACTAAGTCTCTGACCGGGAGAAGCTGAGTTCCAGGTGACAGAGGTGAGGTTAACCTCAGTCCCTCCCTCCCTCCCTCCCTCCCTCCCTCCCCCCTCTCTGCACAGGCTGGGTACCTGTGTTTCCAGATATCCGCAGCCCTGAGATAGCATGACCAGCTGGCCGATCGTCGTTGCCTGAGTTCATGCGACCATATAGAACAGCGTTGAGGTCCTCCTCGGTGAAGTGGCCGGACTGACGGTGCCGGGCGGCTGCATTCGCCTCCCCGGGGTAGCGCTGAGAGCCCGGGGACTCGCCGCTGGAGTGCGGCGGCATGCGGTGGCGCCGACCCTGCCGCTCTCCGGGACTCGACGGGGCAGTCGGACGGGACGCGGGAACGCCCGGCTTCTCGCGGCTTCGGGGGTAAACTGGGTTAACGCTGCTCGGCATTTTACCGAAGAGCGGGGCGGTGGGCAGGATGCTGCAGATGCGCTCGGTGGCCGGGGGAGACTCGCTGAGGAATGAGAAGCCGCTGACCGTGAAGGGCATGACTGGACTGGAGTCACTGACCAGCCTGCCCAGGGACTTGAGAGGCTGAAGCACTTCTTCGGAGGAGCGCAGCACGTCGAGGTAGTGGGCATGGGGCTGGAGGGAGGGGTAGTAGCCCGGGACCCTTGGAGGAGGCGCCGTCTTTACAGTCTCAGTCGGGTAAACTTGTTCTTCCAGTGAGAGGGACATCCCAGTTGGAACTGTGCGGCACCTGTGAATTCAGCAGAGAGAACCGTCACCAGTGTGAATACATGTTTGCATTAACATAAGTAAAGAGCGCTTCCGTCGCCCAAATCCCTGCAATCACGGGTCAAACTAATCAGGCTAAATGGTTGACCATTCCCCCCACCCCTCCTGTAACAAAGATAACCCAGGGTCGTCACCGAACGATGGGTTTGTACACGCCAAGTGCATTTCAGGGTTCTGGAGTTGGAAAGGAGATCTCTGTACAGTTTAGAAGATACCAGGTCAACCTGACAGCATTTTTCGCGGTGACAATTCCCGTACCTTCCTTTCCAGGGTTGTTGGGACGAGGTTGGCGGATGGGGGGGAGGGGGGAACTACCTGATCCCGAATTCCCATCCAGTGGGTTGCACGGACAAAAGGGCTGTATTTCCAAGAGCCAGTTTTACAGATCCAGGTCGTTTCCAAGCAAGGGTCTCCAAACCAGCAGTTAAGGACGTTTAACAATTACTCAATTCAAGAAATATATTTCCGGGAAAGACTGCGGAAGAGCAGCTGTCAAAGGAAGACAGAAGGTCTACTGGAAATAATTCGGTGCAAAATTAGTTATTATACCAGTTAAAGTCCCAGCGTAAAATATTATCTTTGAAATCTGATCATCGCTACAACAACTCTGAAAGTATCTACACACACACACATACATACACACACACACACACACACACACACACACACACAACTAAGCTTAGCAAGTTGTCTGAATGTCATTCTTGGAATCAGAATATTGAGGAAAGCAACGCAATGAAATTCACATTGAACGATTTAAAATTACATTCAACAGAGATCAGTATTTTAGTTACAAACGGTAAATGCAAAACTCGTCGTACTCTCTCTAATATGGAACGAAATTATCGTTCTTCTGCAAACAAGGTGAAAAAGACCCACCCATTCGACGTGTGCGGGAAGAAACAATATAAAAACTTTTATGCAAAACGAAAACCCAGAAAACAATCAGGTCCCAAATCATGGCGCGACTCTAAAGACGGATAATTAACAGACTACAGGCTCGTTTCTAAATGAATAGCCCGCAGCGATTAACCAGTCAAGGACGGAAAGAAAAGCAAGGTTGCTCACTAGAAGAAGAAAAATAAAACACCATCATTGCAGTAAGATCTGACCAGGAAATGGGTCTTCCGGATTATTTCCAGAATTGCGGAGAATCATTCATCAGGTTTCCGTATCTGGAGAAATTAGTATCCCCAAAGCAGTATCGATTTGCCGTAAAGACCACATATCCCATCCCTACCCCCACTACAGACCTCAACTATCTCCCCCAATGTTGTATGTTTTGCAAGAACCTGTTGTCATTAAGTATTGCGGCGATGTTTTGTCTCTTCTGGATGCTAGAAATCGCGGTGAAAAAAGAATCGACTAGTCTTAACCGTTCGCCTGGAAGTGCAAGGAATTGGCACCGACTCAGCACTGCTGAGGAGTTCGCTTTATTAAACTCAATGCTCGTTAGATTTCTCCAGCTCCCCAAAACAAATCACACATATGAAGCACCACTTTTCTCGTTGATAGCAGTTATGTTTGGAATATGTTTACCCACATGAATTGCACCGAAGTGAATGAGATTACGAAGCACCATTCCGTCATTGTTTTGTAACGTATGCATCTTTCAGTAGACGTAAACAATGTTTATTCAACCATTTTTATCACGTCATTTGATTTAAAGAAACATGTTACACCCTGTCTTTTCATGTATCTCTTTACTGCAAACCGACCGGTTGGCCGATAATTGCCGAATTGGTATGGATTTAAAGCACGGGAGAACACTATCTTTCGCAGAGCGCAAAGTTGACAATCTCACTATTCAGTTCAAAGTGCAATGAATTCGATATTATCCATTGGATCAATATTCGCCAACAACTGAGACAAAACAGGGTCGTGACACTTAAATTAAAGAACATCGGGTCAATCGTAGAGGTCAGGGGGAACTAGATAATGAACACATCTAACGCCTTGGTTAAGTATTGAGTAAACAAAACGCCAGTTTGATCAATTACTTTTTAATACTCTCATTGCTGTAAACGGATGCAAGAACTCAACCCACATTTTTTAATGATTGCATTTTATAGCATTACAGTCTCTTTACCGAGGTCACTAAAACGAGCATTTCACCATGAGCATCTGTCACTTACCTATTTTGCCGTGAGGTCATCTAAATCCTTCAGGACATTGGATGCAAACGCAAAGAGCGAAATGTTACACGAGTTGCTTTATTGTAGCGGTTTGATGATGGGGAAGGGTCTTGTGTTTTCAGGCTTTGCTGTTTACAGAAAGCTTGTGCTGTGCGTGTGGTCAGCTGAGGGCAGATGGCAAGAGAGTGAGGAACAGGAGGGGCTGCGGCATCTCCCCTCACCGACGATTGGTCGGAAGCAGAGAGTGGGGAAGAGAGAAAGAGAGGAGAGAGAGAGAGACCTCCTCGGGGACTGCACTTTAACACATTAGAAGCCTACATCTCGCTGCCACCGCATCTCCTGACCCTCGCAAGCCGAGGTAACAGGGTTGTGGCTGAGAGCAAACTGTGGTTTATCATTGTAGACCTAACCAATAATCTCCAACACAACAACAAACCATCATTTAAAATCTTCCGACGCCTTCGCTGGTAAAACTCGAAACATTTGCTGGTAAAACGATGCGTGATCCAGATGTGCGCACCCGGTCACTTCACATGCCTGCTGCCTCAGAAAAGAGCCGGACATTTCGTTTCTTGGGCCAAGGCAGAGAGAAGAATCGACAGGGAAGCCATCGTTCGGTGAAACGATTTAAACCAGATGTAGTCCTCACCCAATGTCCTCATGTTGATATAACATTTCAAGTCTGTTGTCCATTTTTTATTCGATTTATAATTCAAACAAAATATTAATCTAAGGCCATTGAAAGACTAAGCATCGATTCAGACCCAGTCCAATGTCCCTGTCTCAGAGTTATTTTTAATTCTATAACATCATAACTCTGGAGTAAATCACACTGGATGTTAAATTTTCGAAATAGCCCAGAAATACTTGGCGCAAAAACCACTTACAATGGATAAAACCAAAGGAGACACAAGAGACTGCAGATGCTGGGTAAAACCAAAGCTTTGGTCAAGCAGAGGGAACAGAAAGTGTGCAGGACCATGCTCCTGAAAGGGCAGGACGGCAGGAATAAAATAATATTTTGGTATGGAACATGTTAATTACAAAACGGATTTATTAAGCATATTTTACATGAAATATAAATGGGAAAACGAAGTGATTTTATTTGCCAAGGTTGAATCGGCCGATTTGATTCAGTATTGTGTCCCTCAACAGCACAGGAGCACAGATCAGATTACAGATCATTAATGAAACCGTTTCGTTTTAAATAAACGACAAGACTTAAAATATGTTTGTTTCTGGGGCAAAGTAGCCTTGCCAGATTAAATAAACATTTTTTTAAAAGATGGTTTGGCATACTAAGGAACGATATCGAACCGTAGCGCCAATTGCAAAGCCTAAAATTCAAAAGAATTTATAGGGAAGTTGTTCGCTTGAATTTCGTTTACTTTGAAATTTACTTTTACATTAAAAAAAAGCTTTTGTGTGTGTGCAGACAATATTACAGAGGCAGGCGTCTTTTTCTCCTTTTCCCAGATATAGGAAAACTTAACTCTGCTACTTGGACCAAAAAAAGATGCCTAATTAATGAAAGTGATCAGATGTTAGTATTTATTGTTTGTAACCTTACATCCCGTAAAAGATAACCGGAAGATATTTATCATGCAATCTATACGGCCACGGACTTCAAGATCAATTAAGTCCAGCAGATGCCGGCAATCTTCGGTTGGCTTTTAGAAGCGAAAGACAATGGAACTAAGTGTAATAACGGGTTTTAACTGGATGTCCGAATTCACTGCACTAGTGTTACCAAATGAAATGGCACTATCTACATAAGTAACTCAACGGGGCTGGTCGGATAAGCTCTCTCCACCATTCGCAAAAATACAAATACCAACGCAAAATACCGTATATTTCGGAGCACCCGATGGAAGCCGAGTGTTTGAAGGAGGGATAACGAAATTATGTTTTCTATCGGTGGCATTGACATCGAAAAACCATTTCGTCGAGTGCATAGTTCTTGGGAGTTCGGGGCAGATGGGGAGATTCTTATACTCCGAAGAAAAATAGCTCAGGTGCAAGTGGGATAGACAGAACCAGAGGAAAAAACTGCAAACGTTGGGCATCACAAGCAGAAGATGCTGGGAATACACAGCAGGTCGGCCAGCCTCCGGAAAGCGAAGGCGCTGTAAACGTGTGTGAAGAACCTTCCTCACAGCCGGTCACCGACGGAATTCCGTTCAGACGCTGAGGGGCCCGCTGTGTATTGCCGGCATTTTGAGGTAAGGTTATGTCTGAGTACGAGGTTATCGTTTGCAATACTTTCTTTAATGAATATTCTCTTTTGTTAACTACCTGCTGAAGTTATTTGTATTCAAACAGATTTGTTTCTAAATCTTTTCCTTAAGATCACTTCATTCAAAATAAAAGTTTCTTACCTTCCGCTGACCACTTCCTTAGCCCTTGGTTAACAAAAAGAAGTCTTGCTTTTAACCCCGATGTGCTTTGTGACTGGCTGCTTTGAGATAAACGGGAACGTTAAGGGTGGAATGCACAGAGTTATTGCAATAGTTTGAAATCTCTCGAGTTAAAATAATCACCTACAGGATCTGTAGAGACTGGCCTTAGTGCGGGTAAAGGTCTCTGACAAATGCGTGAGTCTTTACTGTCTTATATTCAGACGTTAAATAAAATATTCTGATGGATCTTTTTTATTTGGGTAAATAAGTGGTCGACTCGACTTATAGAAGTATCTTAATTCATGCTCTATTACCCTCAGGTTTTCATTTTGCCCGCTATAAAGTGTTTGTATTTCCACGCCAGATATGGTGCGCTTACTCTCACGGGGAGAGACGGTGTGTGGCTAAAGATCGCACCCACTACCTGATTTCGTAAGAGGAGACACAGATTTAACACAGCGGCGACTGACACTTAACGAGGAGATATCAGGCGGAAGTGTAACGCAAGGTGGATGCTTGCTGGAAAATGCAGTATAAAAAGTCCTTGCATCTCATTAATCCCACCCAAACGAGCGCTTCACCGTGGTCGACTGCTTGAAAATATTTAATCACTGGAGATGAATAACTAGAGATAAAACTTAGAAGTTGCCTTATACTCCCACGATAGGGGGGGAGGACACATCCCAGAGAGCACTCAAAGTTAAACTACCGACATTCAAAAAATGACTTTCTATGGTCCCAAACAGTAAACAAGTTTTGAATGAAAACACCCCAGTTTTCCCAATCACTGTTCGGTTTTCCTTACTGTTCCTTCTTACGCTTCTCTGGTTAATTCATTAAACCAAAGCCACACACAACGCGATCTGGGCGATGTGCCTTTTAGCCATCAGTTCCTTCCATCTTGTTCTGTTAATTCTCTCTTCCTATTTCCTCCGTTCTTCCAGCACTTCAGTAAACCTTGCCCGTCAGTGGGTGGGGGTATGATGGGGACAAGCAGAGGACATTGCCCCTTGCTTGTCATCGGACCCAATCTCCCATTGAACACTTTAAAAAGTCTTGGAATCAGGATTCATATTTCCACAGCTGTGGGTTTTGAGTTCAACACTCGCACTGCACTGGCTGAAATAATCTAACTCAGGAAATTGAACCGGGGACATTCTTTGCTCGAATGGCTCTATTACTCACATACTTAACCAGCGGAGACAGAGGCAGCCCACTCATCGTCAGTTTCTATTTTCTCAATGAAGCAATTTTCAATCCTATTTGCTGAATTGTCATTAATTCCAATATCTTCTTTAAAATCCTCAGATAATAAAATATTTTGTGAAATTTGTCATATGTTGTATTCATGGTGCCAATAATTTAATTCAAAGAATCCAAGTAGATTTGCGAGCCACATTTCTCCTGCTGGACTGTTTTAGTTTTACTCTCTAGATTAGTTAGTCTGTAATTTCTTCTTTAAAAATAATTAAACTACATGAAGCATTAATGAAGTCCTTGAATGCTGTTCTAGTGCTATAGACTCCTAAAATATTAATTTGAAGTCTTGCTTATATTTTCATAGCATTTTTTAAGGATTCCGTGATATTGATTAATTGGTTTAGATGATCTATAGGCATTCACTCACTTACATTTATTTTGATAATGTGTGTTACTTATCTTTACATATATTTTTGGTTCCTGACTCATTTTGATTGGATGTCAGAGCTGCAGCTTGAAAAATGAGTTGGGCATAATCTTTATTAAGGTGTTGTCATGATGAGCAAATAACATATCGTGTCACCAGGGAGCTAATCACATCCACAACCATTGAAATAAACCTATCTTGCAAGGTACAATACATTCGAAGATGCATCTCACTGTCACTTTCTCCTTTCATGACTTGTCTTAAAGTGCCATCTATTGGTTGTTTCATTTACGTAGATCATTCAAATATGTCTACATCCTGCATGTTTTGTTTGCTACTGAAAAGGAGTTAAAGTTAATATTATTTTGGAAGAAAACTTACTGCACCTCACCAACAGCTCAGACTTGACCATCACTGCCTTTTTAGATCATATCCTGAGAACAATAACAAACATTTCTCCTCCATTATAAAGAGACAGGAACACCTTCCCCTCCTCCAAACCATCCTCACATCTGACACCAAATGCAGGGAGCTCTTTGTTTTTAAAATCAAGGCCATCTGCACCAGCTCCTAGCTCTTATCCCTCAAGTCTTCATTCCTTCAAGCCACCATCCGAACTTAGCACCACCTCTCCATTCCATAGTCCTCAGGGAATTCATTTTTTATATAAGTTACCATCACAGAACTAAGCTGACTATCGTGCTGCTTCCCTCCCTGCTGCAGAGGAATCTGAATTTAATCACACTTGTAAATATTTACCAGCTTTTAACTAAAAATGCAATGATTTCTGCCTCAGTGGCTGCATGTGGTGAACAATTCTATGTCATAACTTTATTTCTCCTTCCTCCCATTTCTTTCTCTGACTGTTATCCTCACAACTATCTCCCAGCCAAAGGGAATAGTTTTTTTATTTTCTAAATCTTGCAAACCTCAATTCCAAACCAGAAGATCAGAAGTAGTGTCCATATTGATCCTGGGAACAATCACTTCCTAACCTTCTGAAAGGTGCCATGCCTTAAGTCAGCAAGGAACTAACCTCCGGAATTCCTTCTTTCCCTAAAATCCCCGGTCTCTCTACTTTAACACCTACCTTTGTCCTGTTATCTCCTCACGTGACTTGGCGTTAAATTTTGTTAGATCCTGCAACGTGCCTTGGGATGTTTTACAATGCAAGTCATTATTGTTCAAAACTTCGGTTAGGCTGCACTTGGAGTATTGTGTGCAGATCTGGTTGCCATGCTACAGGAAAGATGTGATTAAGCTAACTGGGCACAGAGAAGATTCACAAGGACATTGCCTGGTTTAGAGGGCTTGAATTATAAGGAGAGATTGGAAAGGCTGGATCTGATTTCCTTGGAGAAAAGGAGACTAAGAGTTGACATGTTAGAGGTATGTAAAATTATGAGAGGCATAGATAGGGTAGATTGCCAAAGTCTGCTTCCATGATAGTGGTGTTTAAAACTACAGGGCATAGGTTTAAGGTGAGAGGGAGGAGGTTTAAAGGGGATTTGAGGGGTAAATCTTTTACACAATGAGTCATTGGTAACTGGAATGAGCTGCCAGAGGAGGTGGTGGAGGAAGGAAAAGCAATAACATTTAAGAGGCGTCTGGACAGTACTTGAATGAGCAAGGCATTGTTGGCCTGAAGAAATTAAACATTTGCAGAACAGCTAGCTGGAACAAGTCAAGGTCAGTGGAAGAGCAGACACAACAACTTTGTCTGTATTTTTGCCATGTGGTGAAAGACGTGGAGGGTGTAGTTTTGTGAGACTGTTCTTGTGACCACCATTTTATGAACTAGTTTTCTGAATTAACTCTTTCTGGATTGAAGTAATCGAAAGTAGACATAATGAAGGCCCTACTGATAATCTGCTAAATCATAGATCATTTCCAAATGAGAAGTTATTTGTGTGATACTCTTTGATAAGGTACAAGAATCAATGCAGGTTTATAAGAAGAATAGTCTGTGTCCGTGAACTGAAATAACCTGAGCCCAGTGTCTGATTTGAACTGGATGTAACTGGTTTGAAATGACCTGATTCAGGGTAAAAACAAAGGAATGACATCAGAGACATTTCCTTATTTGGGAGAAGAGCAATGAACCTGCAGCCTTGGGCCAGAGCCAATGAAAGGTGGACACAGGATAGCTCGATAAATCAGAACCAACAGAGTCGAAGTATAACGGTGCAGAACTGATAAGGAAAAAGAAGAATAATGAAAAGTTTCAGAGGTAGAGCATGGAGAACTCTGGAGACTAACTATCGCAAAGAAGACCCCCATGTCTGGAGCAGGGACAAGAAAGATCAATCGTTTGGCCAACATGAGATCCCCCATTTCGGTGTTGTAAGTGGGAGAAGTAGTTTGGGTGAGTACTGGTACTAAAGGAACAATCACATTCAGGAATTGTTGACCTGGGGTCAACATAATTATGTGGATATTTGCATTAATGCAGCAAAGTTGATACAATAAAGTTGCGAGTAGTTTGAATTAATTAGGACATGTGTGGTCATTTACTAACCTAAGTTAGATGGGCAAGGTATAGAGGGATATGGAATTAACGCAGGCAAGTGGGATTAATATAGATGGTCTGTTTCCATGCTTATACAAGTCTATATCTATTGTTTCAAAGTACTCTTTTAATACTGTAGCTTTTGTTGCTTATTGTGAGTCTTTCACTCAGGCACAGAAGTTTGTTCTGTGTGATATGATTGCTTTAGATTTTAAATAAAATACAACATTTTATAATTGTTTTTATTTTCCTTTCCTCCCTTTTCTCTTTCTCAATAACATCTTGCTTTCCCCTCTATTTCCCTTTCTGTACTCGATTTGGCATTTAATCCACAAACTCAAATTTACTGTTCCTTATCAGACTTCCCGCTTTTAATTTCACAATCCTTCACTCAGTAATTGAGGAGGGAATCAGATGTTTGCCCTCTTTATTCAGACTCCAGTTGCTCAGTTTCCCTTGCTGTGACATTATCAGCTTGCACTTTCAGCAACTTGCCACTTTTGAAAACAATTAAAACCTAAATGCAGAAGGCAGGTCGAACCAATGGCAGACACTCCGAGTCCTTCCTTGCACAAAACTGTGGCCCATTATGTTATCTTTTTGTTTTCTTCCTCATTCCTTTTAAGCCCCTCCCTACTCATCTTCCTGTTATTTTCATTTGCACTGTTAGCTCAAAACATTATCATTTTACCTCCCGACCGCCACTTTTTCAGCATATTACTAACCTCTATTTATCCACCTAATTCCACTTTTTGATGTATCTTCTTTTCATTGTACATTTACTTTAGGTTCTTTCCATTTCATGTCTGAAGATTTTGCATTGCTAAACCATTTCTGCCTTGTTAGTTAGTAAAATATTGCTGCCTTGTTAGTTTGGGGCTGACCTTTTATATCTCTGCACTTGCTTTCCAGTCACACCTTCTTACTTTTGATTCTTTGTATGGAAGTGTTGATGAGGCTCTATGGGATGCTGGTGAGACCTCATTTGGAGTACTGTGTGCAGTTTTGGGCCCCTTATCTTAGGAAGGATGTGCTGATGTTGGAGACGGTTCAGAAAAGATTTATGAGGATGATTCCTGGAATGAAAGGGCTTAGATACGATGAGCGTTTGTCGGCTCTTGGACTGTACTCACTGGAGTACAGAAGAATGAGAGGGGACCTCATAGAAACATTTAGAATGTTGAAAGGACTGGACAGAGTAGATGTGGTTAAGCTGTTTCCCTTGGTGGGTGAGTCCAGGACTAGAATTAGAGGGTATCAGTTTAAAACAGAAATGAGGAGAAATTTCTTTAGCCAGAGGGTAGTGAATTTATGGTATTCTTTGCCACATACAGCTGTGGAGGCCCGATTGTTGGTGGCGTTTAAGGAGGAGATTGATAGGTACGTAATTAGTCAAGGTATCAAGTGTTATGGGGATAAGGCCGGAAATTGGGGCTAGATAGGAATAGCTTTAGTTTAGCTCATGGAGCAGAGTCGATGGGCCGAATGGGCTACTTCTGCTCCTTTGTCTTGTGATCTTGTTTTCCTTTTGGATCCTTGTATTGAATGTAATTATGATTTGGTTCCTATTTCCCAATTTTTCTTCTATTCTCACATCAACTATGAGGCTTATTTCTTTTCTCAGTACAAAATTAAGCAATTTTTTTTACTTCATCAACCAGAAAGACATCAAGGAAGGAAACAGACCTGGATGTATTCTGAAAACTGTTCCTGCCTTAACAACATGAATTATCTTCATTTCTGTTCACCTTGAAGTTATTGTTTTGTAGAATAGTTACGACCATCAAATAGTTCATCACAAATCACTTACTGCCCATTACCACTAACAGAGCATAGAACTTAGAACATAGAATAAAGAAGAGTACAGCACAGAAATGGGCCCTTCGGTCCAACTGGTCCATGCCGACCAAGATTCCCATCTAAGCTAGTCTCATTTGTCTGTGCTTGGCCTGTATCCCTCTAAACCTTTCCTATCCATGAACCTGTCCAAGTATCTTTTAAATATTGTCAATGTACCTGCCTCAACTATTTCCTCTGGCACCTCATTCCATATACTGACCAGGCTCTGGATGAAAAGGTTGCCCCTCAGGTTCCGATTAAATCTGTCACCTCTCACCCTCTAGTTCCTGATTCGCCAATCCTGGGAAAAAGACTCTGTGCATTTACCCTATGTATGCCCCAAAATGTTTTACACCTCTATAAAATCACCCCTCATTCTCATACACTCTAATGAAAAAAAGTCCCAACCTGTTCAACCTCTTTCCATAACACAGTTGCTTGAGTCCCGGCAACATCCTCGTAAATCTCCTCTGCACTCTTTCTAGCTTAATGGCATCTTCCCTAATGCAGGACGACCAAAACTGAGCACAGTATTCCAAATGCAGCCTCACTAATATCTTGTACAACTGCAATGTAGCATCCCAACTTCTTTACTCACTGCCCTGACTGATGAAGGCCAGCAGGCCAAAAGCCTTCTTCGCCACCCTGTCTACCTGCTTCACCACTTTCAGGGAACCATGTATTTGTACTCCGAGGGACCTTGTTCTACAACACTCCCCAGGGCCCCACTGTTTACTGTGAAAGTCCTACCCTCATTTGTCTTCCCAAAATGCAACACCTCGCACTTATCCAAATTAATCTCTATTTGCCATTCCTTGGCCCACTTACCCAGCTGATCAAGATCCATCTGTAAATCCTGATAACCATCTTCACTGTCAATGACATTACCTATTTTAGTGTCATCTGAAAATTTACTAACCATGCCTTGTACATTCTCATTCAAATCATTGATCTAGATGACAAATGGCAATGGGCCTAGCGCCGAGCCCTGGGGAACACCACTAGTCATGGGTCTCCAGTCCGAGAAACAACCTTCCACTATCAACCTCTGCTTCCTACCATCAATCCAATTCTGTATCTAATTAGATAGCTCTCCCTGGATCCCATGAGATCTAACTTTCCATATCAGCCTACCATGTAGAACCTTATCAAACATCTTACTGAAGTCCATATAGACCTCGTCTACTATTCTGCCCTCATCGACCTTTTGGTTACTTCTTCAGAAAAACTCAATCAATCTCATGAGACATGATCTCCCACGCACAAAGCCAAGCCGACTATCCCAAATCAACCCCTGTCTTTCCAAATACTTGTATACATTATCCCTCAGAATCCTCTTTGGTAACTTACCTATCACAGATTTTAGGCTTACTGGTCTAAAATTCCCAGGTTTTCTTTGCAGCCTTTCTTAAATAAAGGGACAATATTAGCCACCCTTTAGTCTTCTGGCACTTCACCTGTTGCTAATGATGATGCATATATCTCAGCCAGGGCTCCCACAATTTCTTCTTTAGCTTCCCACTGTTAACAATTTAAGCTAATGAGATCTAATTAAACTAATCTCTTCTGCCTGTACATGGTCCATATCCTTCCATTCTCTGCGTATTCATGTGCCTCTTAAATGCTTAAGAGCCTCTTAAATACCTCTATCGTATCTGCTTGACCACCATTCCTTGCAGCACATTCCAGATACCCACCACTCCCTGTGTAAGAAAACTTGCCCCCCGCATATCTTCTTTGAACTTTTCCCCCTCACCTTAAATGCATCCCCTCCAGTGTTAGACATTTTGACTCTGGGAAAAATATACCAGCTCCCTACTCTATCAATGCTTCTCATAATTTTATAAATTTCTATCAGGTCTCCCCTCAGCCTCCGACACTCCAGAGAAAACAACCCAAGTTGTCCAACCTTTCCTTATAGCACACGTCCTCCAATCCAGGCAGCATCCTGGTAAACCTTTTCTGCACCTTCTCCAAAGCCTCCACATCCTTCCTATAATGGGGCAACTAGAACCGAATGCAATACTCCAGAAGTGGCCTAACCAGACCTTTATACAGCTGCAACAGGACCAGCCAATGCTTATACTTCCTGACTCTTGGACGCAGTGCCTCAACTAATAAAGGGAAGCATTCCATACACCTTCTTTACCACCCTATTGACTTGTGTGGGCACTTTCAGGGAGCAATGGATATGGACCCCAAGATCCTTCTGTACATCAATGCTGTTAAGTGTCCTGTCATTAACCATGTAATTTCCCTTTACATTTGATCTCCCAAAGTGCAACACCTCACACTTGCCTGGATTAATCTCCATCTGCCACTTTGCCCGCCCACATCTGCAACTGATCTATATCCCACTGTATCCTTTGGCAATCGTCTGCACTATCCACAATGCCACCGATCTTTGTGTCATCTGCAAACTTACTAACCCACCCATCCATGTTTTCATCCAAGTCACTTATGTACATACAACAGCAGAGGCCCCAGTACGGATCCCTGTTTAACACCACTAGTCATGGACTCCAGCTGGAATAAGACCCATCAACCACTACCCTCTGTCTTCTACGGGCAAGCCAATTCTGAATCCAAATGGCCAAATCACCAAAGATCCCATGCATCTTAATCTTCTGGATGAGCCTACCATGTGGGACCTTGTCGAATGCCTTACTAAAATCCACACAGACAACATCCACTGCTCTACCTTCATTGATCACCTTCATCACCTCTGAAAAACTCAGTCAAGTTAGTAAGACATGGCCTGCACCACACGAAGCCATGCTGACTGTCCCTAATTAAGCCATGCTTTTCCAAATGCTCATAAATCATACCCTAAGAATCCTCTCCACTAGCTTCTCTACCAATGACATGAGACTCACCGGTCTTTAATTCCCTGGAATATCCTTATTTCTCTTCTTGAACAAGGGAACACTATTAGCTATTCGCTAGTCCTCTAGGATCTCATCTGTGGCTAGAGAGGACACGAAGATCTTGGTCAAGGCCCCACCAATCCAAGATAAGATAAGATATCTTTATTAGTCACATGTACATTGAAACACACAGTGAAATGCATCTTTTGCGTAGAGTGTTCTGGGGGCAGTCCACAAGTGTCGCCACGCTTACGGCACCAAAATAGCATGCCCACAACTTCCTAACCCGTACGTCTTTTGGAATATGGGAGGAAACCGGAGCACCCGGAGGAAACCCATGCAGACATGGGGAGAACGTACAAACTCCTTACAGTGGCGGAATTGAACCCGGCTCGCTGGTGGTGTAATAGGGTTATGCTAACTGCTACACTACTGTGCCTGCCCAATCTCATCTCTTGCCTCTCTCAATAATCTGGGGTACATCCCATCAAGCCATGGGGACTTATCCACCTTAAGAATCCTCTTCAATAGCTTCCCAACCAATGACGTGAGACTTGCCAGTTTATAATTCCTTCGATTCTCCAAGAGACCTCTTTCTTTATCTCGAAATGCCACAGATTAGCATGCCCCAGACTGCTCTCACTATGATCCACGTCCTTCTCCTTGGTGAGTACTGACACAAAGTACTCATTTAGGACCTCACCCACATCCTCTGCCTCCCAGCACATGTTCCTTTCTTTATTCTTGAGTGGTCCTACCTTCTCCCTAGTTATCCCCTTGCTCAATCTACGTATAGAATGATTTGGGATTCTCTTTAATCCTACCTGCCAACGACTTTTCATGACCCCTCCTGGCTCTCCTAATTCTCATCTTGAGTTATTTTCTGGCTCCTTTATATTCCTCAAGGCCCTGTTTAATTTTAGCTTCCTAAAAATTACATGTGCTTCATTTTTGTTCTTGACTAAATTTCCTTTTAGTTCTCTCATCATCCAAGGTTCCATACCTTGCCATCCTTGTTGTTCCTTCTTACTGGAACATACCTGTCCCGTACTCTGTGCAGCTAGTCTTTAAAGAACCTCCACATATCAGATGTGGACTTGGCCCAAAACAACTGTTCCCAATTAACTCTCCCTAGCTCCTGTCTAATACTCTTGTAATTTAATACTCTTCCACAATGTAAATACTTATCCTTATTCATAGCTATCTTAAAGTTCACTGTTTCCTAAACAATCCCCCACTGAGCGGTCAGTCACCTGCCCAGGCTCATTTCCCAGAACAAGGTCCAATATGACCCCTCCTCAAGTTGGACTATCCACATACTGTTTTAAGAAACTCTCTTGGATGCACCTCATAAATTCTACCCTGTCTAATCCTCTTGAACTAAGAAGGTCCCAGTCTACATCAGGGAAGTTGAAGTCACCCACTATGCAACCCATGTAGATTCAGCGAATGAGCCCTCCATTATGTCCCCACTGAGTGCAGCTGTGATATTGTCCCTGATTAGAAGTGAAACTCCTCCCCCTCTTTTACCTCCCTCTCTATCTCTTCTAAAACATCAAAACCCTGGAACATTACGCAGCCAGTCCTGTCCCTCTCTCAATCAGGTCTCTGTAATGGCCACAACATCATAGTTCCATGTATTGATCCATGCTCTATGTTCATCTCCCGTACTCCCTTAATAGACTATAACGTATTTCGATAGGCTGGGAGAAAGGGGAGATAAGGGCAGATGAAATTTAATACAGTGATGGGTGAAGTGAAATATTTTGACAGAAAAGGAGGGATAATATTGACGTAATGACACAATGCAGAAACAGAAGGAGCTGGCTGCATCCGCACTTAGGACATGTTGAGACTGGTTATTAAAGAAAATGGAACCCTGGGCTTTATGAAAAGAGGCAAAGGGACAGAAGAAGGGAGGTGATGTTGAATCTTTATAAAAGACCACATCTGGAATTTTGCTCCAATTCTACATGTTTTAAGAAGGATGTAACCATCCTAATGAGAATGCAGAAAAGATTTATTGGATGTTTCCAGGGATGAGAGATTAGACTAGAGAAGGTGTGGCTGTATTGCTTGGAGCAAAGAAGATTGAGAGGAGAGTTGATAATGGTGTTGAAAAGCATGAAGGGCTGAGATGGACTAAATAATATGAAGCTGTTCCCATCAGCAGACATTTCACGGACCAGGGGACACAGATATAAAGTGAAGGTGAAAAGATGCAGATTGGGTATTTCCTCAGGAAAAAATCTTGTTTTTTTTTATATATATCTTTATTAGTCACATGTACATCGAAACACACAGTCTAATGCATCTTTGCATAGAGTGTTCTGGGGGCAGCCCACAAGTGTTGCCACGTTTCCAGCGCCAACATCGCATGCCCACAACTTCCTAACCCGTACGTCTTTGGAATGTGGGAGGAAACCGGATCACCCAGAGGAAACCCACGCAGACACAGGGAGAATGTACAAACTCCTTACAGGCAGTGGCCGGAATTGAACCCAGGTCGCTGGTGCTGTAAAGTGTTACGCTAACCACTGCACTACCGTGCTGTCTTACACAGTTAATGGCTATGTTTAGGAACTCACCGGCTTAAGGGCTCCTGGAAACAGTAAATTAGGGCTTTCTAAAGGGAAGTGCGGAGACACTTAAGGAAAATTAGTTCATACAGCTGTGGAGAAGGAGCATGGAAGTGGGATTGTATTCTGTACAGGTTGCTGGCACAGACTGGATGTGCTGAATGGCCTCCCCACTTCCACCCCCAAACTGCTATTTTCCTTCAGCTTCCTTACTTCACAGGAATATGAATTAGGAGTAGGTCACTCAGCTCCTTGACTCTGTTCTGCCATTTAGTAAGATCATGGTTGATCTGATTGCATCCTCAACTCCACATTTCTGTCTACTCAAAATAACCTTTCACTCCCTTACTCAAGTATCTATCTACCTCTGTATTAAAAATATTCAAAGACTCTGCTTCCACTACCCTTTGAGGAAGAGAGTTGTGAAGACTCAGAACCTGCTGAGAGAAAAATGTTTGCCTTTTTTGTCTTAAATGAGCAAACCCCTTACCTTTAAAGAGTGACCCCTAGTTTTGGATTCTCCTTCAAGAGAAGACACTCTCTCCACAGCCATCCCATCACGATCCCTTAGGATCATATATGTTTCAGTCAAGTCTCCTCTCACTCTTCTGAACTCCAGTGGATAAACACCTAGTGTGTCCAGACTTTCCTCGCAAGACAATTTCTTAAAATGTTTGATTTTTACATTCTTATTAGCTTCTTATTTTTAGAATCAGTGCCATAAAAAAACAGCATTGCCTTTCTTCATCTTTTCTATCTGTATTCTCATCTTTAAACACCTTTTCTCAGAAATCTCTTGATTTTTGCCCTCAGAAAAAAAAATCAGATACAGTGGATTTTCCTGTACTTTTTCTCAAAGCATTTCCTCAGGAACTGCAGTGCTCCAACAATAGAATCTTTTGAAAACAACTTCCATTTATATAGCACCTTTAACATAGCAAAAATGTTCCATGGTGTTATCAAACACAAAAAAAATCATGAGCCACGTTAGCAGTTATTAGGACAAAGATCCGAAGCTGTTAGTTGAAGAAGCAAGCTTTAAGGAGCACCTTAAAAGGAAGAAAGGGATGGAGAAAGCCAATGGATTTGGGAGGAAGTTCCAGGGCTGAGTGCATCAGCAGCTGAATATGTGGCTGCCAATAGTGGAGTGATTAAACTCAGTGATGTGCAAGGTTCTGGACTGGGGTAGCGCTGTTATCCCTGAGGGTTATAGAAGAGATTAGCAAGATAGGAATGGGAAAGAGCTTGGAGGAAGTTGAAAACAGGCACGAGAATCTTCAGAGTTCCACAACATCACCCAAATTTCACATATCCCTATACCAGTATCCCACTGTCCTGAACATCTCTACATTCCTCCTTCCCTCCTGTCCAACACGCATCTTACAGCAAAAATTAGTCACTTGTACAACATACACAAATATACCAGTGGATGTGCCACTTGAAAGTCTGTTCCACTGTTGCAGGCAACTGAGATTAGTAATTCTGCCCTCTTATGTGGCAGCAGATCAAACATCATAAACACAAAACATGGCTTTCCAAAGGACTGTGGGTAACAAAAGAATCCACTTTAGCCACATTGTGCTCAATCACTCATCTTGCTGTTAGTTGCTCTGAGCCAAAGCTGCAGTAGAGATGCAGTTAGTTTAGGTGATAATGAACAACTGAAAGATAACACTTAATTTTTATATGTAGTTATGGACCAAGCCAGCTGGAAGAAAAGCAAACATAGAGAAATATTTAAGATGTGATTATGAGCCAGGCAAATATCTCATCATAGCAATTTCTACTTTTCCAGGATATTAACTTGAGCTCAAAGTCTGGTCTATAGAAACAATTCTGGCGATAGTCCTCAAAAATAGTTCTCACCTCTAAAAGTTAGTAAAGTGAAATGTTTCAAAACAACACATTTCTATTATTTTACTGATGAAAAATACAATCCTAATTTGTGTGGAGGAATTTCAGGCCTCTGGTGTAAAACATTCACATCAAGATCAGGAGGTCTCAGATTCAGTTCCCAGCTCATAGCAACTTAACAGATCTCACAGTTAGCGCATTGCATGAGTTTTTAGCCCCTTCAGGCTCTGTGATGAAGGAAGTCAGGTTGGGTTCAAGTAATTGCTTGTTAACTAATGATTCCTGCCCTAATGTGCCCATCTGGACAGAGTAGCTATTGCAGTCAAATAGTTTATCACAGGTCATCAACCACCTTATGAATAACCATATGAATGGGGTCATTCATGTAGTTCCTACAGGGAGTATCATGAAACATTCAAGGGAGGAGCTAACATATGTGGGGATGAAAATTAGAGGGGAAAATATAGTTGATTAACATCTTATTTTCCCCATGAGTAAAACCATTCTTTTAAATACAGGGAGAGCATCATATTGGATATTATAATTGGGGTTATCTGACTTTGTTGGTTATTGTGCTGAGTAACTGTTCGACATCATCCTGGAAGGACCAGGTTCCATCCTTTATCTCTAATGAATGTGTGTGTGCACATTGAAGGAGGCTGTTTGACTATGTTTTGTGTGTGTGCTAGCTGTTTGAAAGAGCTCTCCAATGACCCTCACTCTCCTCTTTGCCTGCAGCTCTGCAAATTTTTCCTTTTGTTCGGTGTCAATAGGACTGGATCTAGTTCTGCTACATCAGGCATTCTGGAATATGTTACACTTTGTGCAGATGGAAAGCTAGTAAAGATGAGCTCTTGCTGTTAAACACCCAATCTGACTTTCCCTTTCAGTGAAGTCATAGAAAGGAAAACGAGGTGGTATATAATTCGTTGCAGGTGCCGGAATGGAAATTAGCTCTTCTGAGTCAAGATAAAGGTAATAAGAAGTGGTCATTGAGGCAAAATACTAGAGTGTGACTTAGGCCAGTAAAAAGAAATTAGCACTTATGAGAAGAAGGATGTGAGTCAGGATTGGGATAGGATCAACTTATACAGTGTATCCACTACCATGCACATTTCATTATGCAACAACCAAAAGAAGTGTTGCCCTGACACTGAAACACAAGTGAATTGGATTGCCAATCGGAAAATGGGGAGCTGTACTTTAGCCCTATATCTTCAACCACATTCCACAGGAGAAACTCAAGTTTATTACAGACTGCCTGCAGAAGGCAGCTTGGCCAAAGGGTGAAGAGTGTACCCTCATAACCATTCATGTGTTGGGCTATTTCCTCACCTGAGCCACTGAGAACAGGAAAAGTGGATTCAGCTCAGAGTTCATGCTTGGAATTGCAGGAACTGGTCTGTCTGTACCCTTTGTACTGAGCAAGGGGCTTTATTTTCCAGCGACATCTGGGATGTGGTTTATGGTGGAAAGATATTCGAATCTTTTATATGTAAATGGTACACTAGGAAATAGTGAATTTGCAACTTGGGTTACTCCATTGGAACACGTGTCAATGGTTCTCATTGTATTTGGACCAAAGCAAGCTCACAAAAGTTCTTGAGCTTATTCAGCTTTAAAGCCTTCCTTTTACACACTTTATAGGGACAAAGTAACTGACTTGTTTTGGAAAGAAAAGGCATAATTGATGATTCTTCTGGTGAAAACAAGGTAATGTGCCTTAATAACTACTGGCCAGTGGCTCTGACATCCACCATCATGAAGTGCTTCGAGAGGCTGGTCATGGCACACATCAGTTCCAGCCTCCCAGACAACCTCAACCCATTGCAATTTGCCTACTGCCAAAACAGGTCTGCAGTGGGTGTCATCTCCCTGGCCCTACACTCATCTCTGGAGCATCTGGACAGTGAAGACATCGATGTTAGACTATTGTTTATTGACTACAGCTCCACCTTCAATACTATAATTCCAAGCAAACTCATCTCCAAACTCCTAGACCTGGGACCCAACACCTGCCTTTGCAACTGGATCCTTGACTTCCTGACCAACAGACCGCAATCAGTAAGGATGGGCAGCAACACCTCTGGCACAATTATACTCGACACTGGTGTTCACAAGGATGTGTCCTCAGCCCTCTATTCCCTATACAATCATGACTGTGTGGCCAGATTCTGCTCTAACTCCATCTACAAGTTTGCAGCTGATACCACCATAGTGGACCGGATCTCAAATAATGATGAGTCAGAGCACAGGAAGGAGATAGAGAGCTTAGTGACATGGTGTCATGACAACAACCTTTCCCTCAATGTCAGCAAAACAAAAGAGCTGGTCGTTGACCAGGAAGTGGGGGGGGGGTGTGCAATGCATATGCCCCTGTCTACATCAACGGTACTGAGGTTGAGAGCTTCAAGTTCCTAGGAGTGAACATCACCAATAGCCTATCTTGGTCCAACCATGTGGATGCCATGGCCAAAAAAGCTCACCAGTGCCTCTACTTCCTCAGGAAGCTAAAGAAATTTGGCATGTCCCCTTTGACCCTCACCAACTTTTACCAATGCGCCATAGAAAGCACTACCTGGATGCATCACGGCTTGGTACGGCAACTGCTCTGCCTGGGACCGCAAGAAGCTGCAGAGAGTTGTGGACACAGCCCAGCACATCATGGAAATCAGCCTCCCCTCCATGGACTCTGTCTATACTTCTCGCTGCCTCAGTAAAGCAGCCAACATCATCAAAGACCCCACCCACCCTGGAATTCTTTCTTCTTCCCTCTCCCATCGGGCAGAAGATACAAAAACCTGAAAGCACATACCACCAGGCTCAAGGACAGCTTCTATGCCGCTGTTAAAAGACTATTGAACAGTTCCCTAGTACGATAAGATGGACTCTTGACCTCACAATCTACCTTGCTATGACCTTGCATCTTACTGTCTACTTGCACTGCACTTTCTCTGTAGTTGTGACACTTTACTCTGTATTGTTTTACCTTGTACCAGCTCAATGCTGTAATTAATTGATCTGTATGAACTGTATGCAAGACAGGTTTTTCCACTGTACCTTGGTGACAATAGTAAACCAATTCCAATTTGAGAACTTCAAGGTCACCTTAACCTTTCCTCATGCTTTATATTCTGTCATTCTGTTTGTTTCTCAGCTCCTCCACCAACAGCTACATCAATGGGTCACAACCTGCTTTACAGAGAAAGCCAGATTGAAACGCTGAATCACTTCTGGCCAAAACCCACATGAAACCATGAGTTCTAAAATTCCTGAGCGCTCCTTGCCACCATATTCTGACTATGTTCCCCTATGAGACTTGTCAAGGAGTCTACTGGCATGTCACTGACTTCCTGCAGATTCTTTGCATTCACGCTTTTGAACCACTGCAATCCTTGTGGGAACATACTCCCAACATTGTTGGGAACAGACTTCCAGAATTTAAGTTTCAAAGAATAACAAAATATTTTCAAGGCAGAGAAGCGTGCGACTTTAAGGGAAACAAGTTCCCCTTTAAGTGGCTGTGCATTCATACACTAATCCTTCTTTGTGATGAAGGTCATGGGTTTTGGAGTTTGTTGGAATAGACCAGGTGCACAACTGCAGTGCACCTAGAAGATGATACGAACTGCAGCCACTGTGCACCAGTGGTGGATGGAATTAATTTTTAGGGTGTGGATAGAATGCAAATCAAGCAGGTTGCTTTGACCTGCATCGTGTTGAGCTTCTTAAGTGTTGCTGGAGTGGCATTCATCCAGACAAGTGGGGAGCATACCATCGCACTCCTGACTTGTACTTGTTGGTGGCAAGGCTTTGGGCAGTCAGGTGGTGTGGATACCCAAACTCTGACCTGCCATTATAGCCACAACATTACTGGCCCATCAGATTTTCTGATCAGTAGTGAACTCCAGGATGTTGATTGGGGGTGTATGCAGGAAGCTGGGCTAAATGGTGATGTCATTGAATGCCAGGGACAGAGACTTAGGTTCTCGTTTGCTGGAGACAGTCATTGCCTGACACTTGTGGTTTGAACGTCGCGATATTTAATCAATTGTTTCCCCAGTGTTATCTAGATTTTACTGCATGCAGGCACGGATGCATTATTTTCTGTAGAGGTGCAAACAGAATTGAAATATTGTGCAATTAGTGAACATCCCCACTTCTGACCTAATGACAAGATGAAGGATGTTGGTGAAGGTGGTTGGGCCCAGGAAACCATTCTAAGGAACTCCTACAGTGATGTTCTGGATGGGGTGACTAACCTCTAATAACCACAAACATTCTTTGTGCAAGATACAACTCCAACTGGTGTTCCGCTTCATTCCATTGTATGCTTTCACTACAACTCTACACTTTGCCAAATGCACACTTTGCATATCTGCAGCACCTAAGCAGCTTTTGACATTCCACAAACATTAGCCACAGTCTTGGTTTCTGAATAATGCAGATTCAGCAATTTCAGTCTTATGTAAAGATACAGCAAATTTAAGTAAAGTTTAGTGACCCAATCTGCAGAATATCAGAAAGCTGCCTGAACTTGCCAGCCACCGAGAACTGGGAACATCTTGCTTCTACCAGCATGTATCTGGGTACATTCTGCTGAAGGAAGGCCGGGCACAGTGCAGGGCCTTGACAGTGGCCGAGGCCTCGCCTGCAAACTTCCCCAGGTTCACCAGCTGTCGAAGCAGCAGCATCAACATTTAATGTTTCACTCAGGCAGACCAGACCCAGCTGGCAGCTTTTGTTGTTTATTTAAGTTAATATTTACTGTGCAAGGGATTTTAATAAAGTGCTTGCTGCTAGGCATTCTGCATTTTGGTTAGAAACAGTGTTGGGCTCACTGGAAGAGAGAACACACAGAAATGCTCGGGGTGCCACATTCCACATACGCTTTGAATGTGACAAAAAGACAACAGCTGGAATTTCACAAGCACAACCCAAGCTCAACTCAGGACTCAGCTTCAAGACACAGGCAGTCTGCTAACCGGATCCTTAGAAACTTCTTGCTTTGTGTGAAGTCATGAGCAAATCTCACAGTGTTGCTTGCTGCACAGTTCCAGCAGTCTAGGGGTGCCTGCAGGGGGCACCATCCACTGCACAGGAGCTGGACGGCTACATTGTGATGCTGAGCTGCATGGGGGAGCTTCGAGTCACAGGACTGACTCCCACCGATTGAAAGTTAGGCAATATGTATTTGCCTACCTTCAGATATGAAAAACCTGTAAAGGCCAGCTGTCCATTGAAGATATGCAACCATGTGATTGGACAGGTTGCTACTAGAGTCAGCAACACCATCACTACAGAAACCTTAAGGGCAGTATCGTGTTGCTACGTGCAAATAATGTAAACGGCTTATGTAGTTCCATGCTAAGTTTGTATTTCCCATTATAACCTAAGGTTCACTTTAGTGCAACTTGCCAGAGTTTGGTTACAACTCCATTAAAAAATGCAAAATTCAAAGGAATTAAATTTTATTAAACATCGCAATAACAGGATTCTTTATTTACAACAGCATTATTTAACATCAAATAAGCAAATGACATCAGCAAAAGCAATATTAGTTAACAACTTGCATAAATGTATTTAATTTTTTTGAATATACCTAAATTGGCATAAAATGCTCACAATAAGGAAACAAACATGGATGCCCGAAGAAAAAAGGTGTTTAGTGTGAACTAAAAAAATACATCTCTGAACTTGCAACACTGTAAGCCTTCTGCTGAAGAACCTTACTTTACATATTGCTTAGAATTTGCAATTCGCCAATATACACCACTCAGAGATTTGGGGAAAAAAAACATTTTACAAATAGTGCCCCACTACTGACCACAAAAGGAACAAAGTAACATAAAAAAAACTAAGCAATAATCATGGGTCCATATTGCAGTAGGCAACCATTATTTCTATTTATCTGACAAAAAAAATTAATAACTGATGACACATCCAAAAATTTTACACAATTCACTATACAAACAATATAATACAACAAACAGCTGCTAGGAATATACAGGACATAAAAACATATCTAAGGCATTATGCTAATTTATAGCATTTGAGGTTCCTGCACTGTACTAAGAAATTGACAGATCTTACAAAACAAATTCAAGCTCTAAATGAAAAAGTAGACGGGGTTTGCCTATCAAATTGAAAATCCATAGAATTGTTTGTGCAGAGTATGTGTCTGCATCCAGTCAACAATCAACTGTGTAGAAATACTATAAAATGATGTTGAACCACACCAACACACCATGGCTTAGCTGTATTTTAAAATTAACTCAGTGAAATCTTTGGATTTTGCAAACGGAGCCACAAAGCCCTGCTTGTCTGCAATGTACACCACTACAATACATAGTTCTTAATGTTAGCTTTGATTCCTTACTTTAAGTCTGTTAGAGGAAAATGTTTAAGATTGAACATAATGCAATCAGAGAGATGTTGCTTCCTAATGAAAGTAGCTCCCATGATCCACTTTCCAAGAGAGTAGACCTTTATGCATTCAAATCTAGAGAAGATATAAATTTGGGTTATAGTGCACAGAATTTAAATGATCGTGTGAAACACACTTACCCCTCCCCTTCCATTCAGATTTTTGTGTTTTAATCTTTTGGCTCTGTAGGTAACTACACAGTGGTTATTTGCACAATTCCAACAGTAATACACCCAGTCATAAACCATATATTTCAAATTAAAGCAACGATACAAAATAGGGTAAATACAGAAAGCTTGTTGGATTATTACATGATGTTCCCATAGACATAAATGCAAAGGTCTAGGCTCCAAATGCCTGCAAAATTAAATGCCTGCATTTCAGAAAACTTTTCTAATTCACAGCAGTATTTACATAAAGCTATATCATACCAAAGCAATCTGAAACACAATGATGTTATTTGAACACACAGAAAGAATACATTTCTTTATCAAATGAACAATTTGTAGCTGAGATGTGGCAGCTCTCCTTTCTAAAAGCAACTGTTGAGGCAAAAACAGGTCTGTATTCAGTCTCTGTACAGTGATCAATATGATCAGTGTGGATTTTGGGCCTTAAATGACAGCATGTTCCATACAGCCTGACACACAAACACAAAGGTATCAGGACTCAGAATGTTACAGCTTGAGAGAGAAACTATGTAATAAAACACCTGCTTCCAACCCATTCAACAATTTTTCCAATTTAATCATAATATTAGACTGAGAGAAGCTACATGGACCAGAGTAGCAGTCTGGGGTTTTGGCATGATTTTTGTACATTTTGGAAATCTAAAAATGGTTGCAGAATATCTATTAGAAGAGCCATTTAAGTCACTGGCCTTATAAACGCTACTGAAACAGACTTGTTAGCTACCTATCAAGGCATCATGATTCTTTATTTACAAAATAAACGAGAGACACTGCTGCCAAGGTATCTAATATAATACTGTAGTACCTCACTTTAAATCAGCAGCTTAAGAATTTTACTTCATCAAAATTCTACAAGTATGTAAAACATAATGCTCTCAAGTAAAAGTTATTGCTTGGTTACATACATCAGACTCTTATATCGCTAACTGCTTTCCAAAAGTCATCGCATCTTATTTTACAAAATACTGTACCATATGAAAATGTTATGGCTGTTTGTGTTCTCTTACTTGTGGTGACATCTGATCAATTTTGCTTTTGGAAACTGCCGCTGACTTTAGGAAATTGTAATGAAGCACTGGGTTTCTGTAGCTTACAAAAAAGTCCGTCCTCTCAGCACAATAAAACTGCAATGAACAATTAGTTTAGAACAATAAGCTTGAACAGTCCGTAATACCTTAAGTTTTATAGCTCACAATGCAAGCGTTACTATCCCATGCACGCTTATGCGAGTAAACTCAACTAAACACACCAGAAGCAAAGTCATGTGTAAAGGTGAATTTAATAGTTGTAATGATCTGATCTAATATACATAATAGGATAGCATGGTGTTGGAACTAAACTGCATTGAATACTCTGCCTTAATGGAACTGCTGATATTGTAGTATTTGGTATATTGTGTGAGTAAACTTCACAATTATATCTGCTTAATTTTTCAAAGCCAAAAGCTTAGGTTGGCTACATAATAAATGCAGAATGGAAAAGACCCATACTAAACTCCACCCCACACCCCCCCCCCCCCCCCACACACACACACATATATCAAAGGAAACCCAACAAACCATTAATAAATTCCAAATCTATTCAGTGGCCACTAAAATGGGTAACTCAAGATGAATTTGCTCAGAATTCTGCATTAGTGTAAAAACCATGTGACTTCATACCAGAAATGCAATAAACCCCATAATGCAATATTGGTTCTATACATAAAGACAGTGTGCACAATTTTGTGAGTTTCTCGTCAAATGCTGATTAAGTTTTACGTACATGACTCAGAATTTAAGCCCCTGTTCTTTGTTCAGTCCCAAACCAATTGATTGTTCAGGGACGATTAAAGAGAGTTAAAAAAATTAACATTAGTAATACTCTATAAGATTAATGAGTTGCAACATTAAATCATTGTGAATCAGCAGTGAAGCTCGATACAGGGTTTCATCTCATTCTAGAAATCCAGCTAAAAAATTATCATCTCTTGAATTTTCCCAGTTCTGCATTAGTACTTAGCTGGCTGCTTGTGAATCTGTGACTTCAGTTTGCTTCCACCAGTGAAACTGAGCAACATATTATCTGCAGAAAAATTGTACAAAATGGGCAAGAAATGTACACCAAGAAAAGGAGAGAATAAATTTTCTCTGCTTTTGTTATTTTGCCATTGCAGAATTACTTGAAAGTATTGAGGTGGAGAAAAACCTAGCAGCTTTCAGTAATACACCTGAACTCCACCCTGCACCTTAGCCTGTCTGTAGGAGAGACTGGATCACACTGCTCACCTCTGGTGGACAGAGATAAGGCCAGCAAGGGAGCCGGACTGCAACAGGCCAGCCTATCAGCCTGAAAGGGTCAACACTGCTGCTACTGGTGGAAGGAGCACAGCCTGAGAGGAACAAACAGTCATGCTCTTGAAGAGAAGATGGTGAAGGAGAGAATGCAGCTGGCCTTTAGCTCCAAGGGAACTAAGTACGTTTGTAGGATGGGAATTGTTTGCAGGAAGACCAGGCATTAGGAAGAATAGGAATAAGGTCTGAGTGCACGACATATACTTCTGCTGTACTACAGTGAGGGAAATGGTTACAAATTCCTGACCTTTTGTTGGGTGATGCAGCTGCTGGTGGGATTGGAGGCAGGACGGCATTGAGGGCTTCACTGAGACAGTCCAAATGACTGAGAGAAAACTGTTCTGAATTTTGGGTGTGTGGTATAGACATGAGTCCCTATCTCTGACAGGCTGTGGGAGCTAGTCTGGATGAACAATTTGTGTGTGTGTGTGTGTGTGTGTGTGTGTGAGTGTGAGAGAGAGAGAGAGAGAGAGAGAGAGAAATGAGCCACAGATTTGGTCACCTGACTGGATCTGTAACCACAGCAAGGATCAAATTGGTCTTATTAACTGCTATGAAACCATTATGAGATGGTGTTGGTGGTTTTGTATTTTTCTGTCAACATTAACAGTTATTATCAAATAAATTAATCCGGTGTGAGAGGTGGGCTCTACAGAGCTGATAATGTTTAATAGGTAGCCTCAGTCTGCAGAGCCAAAATATTATAATAATCCATCAATGTAATGAAAAACTGGGACAAAAATTTCATGCACCCTGGATATTGAGCCATGACTGCAGAACACAAGCATAGCATGAAAAGATAATGCACCAACTCTTGCTGACACAACTAACAAACCACCTGATGTCTATTCCCCATTTGGCTTTATGAAAAACATAAAAACAATTTCATATTCCATTTAGATACCTTCCAAACCAAATTCTTTATTCTTACAGTATTCAGCTTATTGGTAAGTTTATTTATATTCACAGCAGAACCTTTTAAAGAAAGGCTTCATTTCTAAATACTGTTAAGGGAAACATGGCTGAAAGCCTGCACACTGGATTAAATAGCAGAAAAGTCAGCAACCACCGAGGATCAAAAAAAAGCGCAAAGAGCTGATCATTCTGCAAAACGATGATAGAAATACATTCATCGGACAAGGTTCGAAGCCGACGTCAATCTGTTGTGAGGACAGACTTAAGTCACACTTATGGTGAATGCAATTAATGGACAAAGCAGCTTCGGTAGGCAAGTACGTTGCTACTAAGGAGCCTGTCACTCTGTTAGCAACACTTGAAACAAGAATTTCTCTGAGACTGGCTGAGAGTTCAATTGGCTGCTGCACTTTTCTTGGCTTGATCTGGTGGAGCTTGTTTGTTGGTATAATTGTTACCACCTAAATGTTGACCCTGCACTGTACATCAGCAAGCACGTGGACCTTCTGGACCTAGTTGAAGACAGGAGGAATAGCAATCCAGAGGGTCAGCAATATTTCTGCAAGATTGAAAAGCATGAAATACATATTTAATTAACAGGAACAAAAACACAACATAACATTATAAATAGTAAAATTCAGTGGCTTCAGAACAGTAAGTGATTGTGGAATATGAGCAACACCTTGGCCATTCTTTCTGGTCTTTATCTCAAACAGCACACTTGTTTTAAGCACTTCTTAAAAATAGCTTGCATGCTATAGAATAATCTTTCCAACTGTTTGATTTGAGCACAATCATACATTTTAAAAACCTCAATGATATTAAATCCTTCACAGTACATTCATTATCTGTAGTGCACCCTTGATATTTTTAGTTTACAGTTCTTGCTTCTTGTCACAGTTAAGGGCAAGAGTGTGCAGTAGCAGCCAAGGAGTTAACAAGTCAGGCCTGGAAACACAATGTTACACAGTTTAAATGTTTTAAAGTATTGCCTTTTAATGAGACAGCATAGATTTTTTTTCGAAAAAACAGGAATGTGTTGAGACTTTTTGCTTTTACTATTCACTAGTTAATAAATCTCTGTTGTACTAATGGAAATGCAATTAATTATTTATTGCAATTGGTTATTGTAGCACTCTTGCAATAAATCTTTCATCCTAAAGTAGGAAAAAACTTTCAAGTTCACATCAGCAACAACTATTATCCAAAAGGCAGCTTGTGTGCTAAATATTTAATGTTATCTGCTGTTTAAGATTAGCAATTTAACAATAAAAGTTGGTAACACAATAATATCCCACCATATATTGCTGGGACTTGGCTTCACTTCAACCTACATTGATGGGATAACATTACCCAATTCTTGATGTTTTAATCCAAATGAGAACGCAACATAACTTGAATTTACTTGAATGAATTCATGGGACTTATGAAAAATTTCAGATGGGCACAAGGATGGTAAGTTGTGGGAAATTATAAAATCTCACTTTGGAGCTGCAGTGAAAGAAAGTCACTTGTCACATTGAGGTCTGATGCCTCCTCTTATTCTGGCCATTTATCCTGGTGCTGCTGCCACTATGAAGCAGAGTTCCACAGGCTTCACTATATAAATGACCATGTCTGAGCTCAGATATCATGTTGGTTGATCATTCAACTGTGGAGGACACCATTATGATCATTTTATTAAAAAACAGACAATTTTATGCAAAATATATTGAGTTGGACTGGAGTCGCTTGGAGCTCATTCATGTTTAATTTCAATGCTAATAGTTAAAAATGACTGGTGTTGAACCCCCATCCTTCCCTTGTGATATTATAACTGAAACGTGATAAAAAGAATGACTTTTTTCTAACTCTCAAATTTTAATCTTCCTCATTTCTAGAAGATACACATCTTCCAAAATAATATGGTCACTGAGAGGTGAGAGAGTCCAATGTCAGCAGATTACACCCTCCCCCTCCTAACTCCACCATCTCACTTTGTTGGAAAGAAGGCCATTTATTGGCTGGGACCCCAGGTCTTTTCCCCAAGGATAGTTCTACTAACACCTCAATGGAGAAACAAGAACACAATATCCCATACTCACCTCTTGTGTTCAGAAAACGCACCTTCTAAGTGGATGCTACTGCAGGAAACAAAGCTGAGTTCTGATCTGAATGGCAAGCTTGTAATGGCACAATTCTTTAATGGAAACAGGGTGGGAGGTGGTGTGGTTTAGAAAGCTGTGAGAATTTGTGTGCTTGCAATGGATATTCAAGGGTAATCTATCCCCAAAATGGGGACAGTGAGATCCAGAAAGCAAAGGGAAGAGTCAGTAGGGTCATGTGAGAGCAAAAGTAATGAAATTTTCAAGTTCCATATGAGTGCAGGAAGCTGCACCAATAGTTTTAAATGTGCTGGAAAAAGATTTGAGGGATGGGATTCAAACTAAGATTGTTCCGTGTACCCCACAGAGAGGCAGTGGAGTTTGGGCCCATGTGAGTTCCCACAGCTGAAGTGGGTGGAGTTGAAGGAGAATTGGCTCAATGTGAGAATGAGTTGGATGTGTGTGGTGGTGGGAGGGATCTGGTTGGGCATCTGTTCGGGGAACAGAGGGCCATCAGACCATCATTGAGTGGGGTGCAGAGGTAGAGGGATTGTATGTCATCGAGTCACACAGCACAGAAACAGATCCTTTGATCCGCCAAGTCTGGGCCAATTATTAAGCATCCGTTTGACACTAATCCTACACTAATCCCATTTTATTCTCCTCACATTCCCATCAACTCCCCCCAAGTTCTACCAATCACCAAGCACAAAGTGGCCAATTAATCTATCAACCAACTCATCTTTGCAACATGGGAAGAAGCAGGAACACCTGGAGGAAACCCATGCGGTCACTGGGAGAACAGACGAACTCCACATGGACAGCACCCAAGGTCAGGATCGAACCCAGGGTTTCTGGAGCTGCGAGGAAGTGGCTCTACTAACTACACCACTTACGTCCGTTGTAAAGACAAGCTGCTTGGGACCAGGAAACTGGAAAGCAGCAGAGGACAAAGTGGGCAGGGACTGGACAAAGAACAGTCAAAATGGGATGAAAGAAATTTTATGGTATGAGAGCAGGCTGGAACAATAGGTCTACCCAGACAGACCTGCTTGTGAATCCTGGGGAGGAGAGGGAAGAGGACTGTGCAGGGTGAGCAGACTGCAGTGGGGAAGAACTATTCTGGAAGACAAGTGGGTAATCCGTGACTGCCAGTGGTCCAGGCAAGGCTGGGTCTGCTGTGAATAACAGGCTGAACCCACTGGTTAGTGTTTACTTCAGGGTTTGCCTGACAGTGCTAGAAGTGCAATACCAGTGCACCAAGTAGCAAGGTGTTTGGCAATTAGCTTAGGATAAGTTCTGTTGAGTAACGCAGGAAAACATCCCGCTAAACTTCAGAAGTTGTAGGGCACTGTCCAAACAAAAGCATCACAACCATTGTAGAAAGAAATCCAAGTTAACTCAAAGCTTCAGAAAAACGTTGTTCCAGATTTTAACAGAGAATTCAAATAACTTTGAACTTCATAAAGCAGAGCTGTGGATGATAAGGTTTAAGAAATAACCAAGGATGTGACCAGAAACAAAACCTATATATAGGATTTATCTGGGGGCAATCATTTGTCTAATAAATAGCAGGAAGTGCACTTAGATTTAAATCTTCAGGAACAAATTTTAAGGAATAATTTTTAGGTAATTCATAAGATTATACATAACAACTTATCAGCATCTGCTCAATTTTGCATAGAGTTTTACAAATTTATTTTGAAGCAGCAAAGGATTCTACAGGGCTATAAACTGGGCATTAGATGATGTACATTAGTTCCAATAATTAATTATGCAGTTGTAAAAGTAATTACCTGCGTGGTCCAGCCACATCTCTTAACTGAATATGCACTTAAATAATTCATCTACTTCATAATAAACTCAAGGTACGCATAATAGGACTTTAATTGCAATTGGGCAGTCATGGTACTTAATGTAAAGATATATTTGCAGCTAAAAGCAAATCAGAATGTTCAGTGGAAATGGATCACTTTTATGATACTCATGTTTCTACAAACTCCACAAAAACAACCTAGCAAAACAGTACATCTATGGCACTGCTGAGTTGAAGGATACATTATTTATACCGTGTACATCAAAAGGGCTACTGATCAACTGTGATTAAGTTTATAAGTTTTTCTTATGAAAAATTGAATGTTAATGGTATTTTCAGGCTTAACTCCATTTGCACATTTGATAACCAAGATTCATAGAGTCATGCAGCATGGAAACAGGCCCTTCAGCCCAACTCATCCATGCTGACCAAGATGCCTACCTAAGCTAGTCCCATTTGCCCACGTTTGGCTCATAATCCTCTAAACCTTTCCTATCCATGTACTTATCCAAATAACTTTTACTATCTTTTCCATTAAAAAAAATTTTTCTAGTTTCACATGTTTATGTAAAATCACTATGCAAGTAACTGATCTAATAAACATCAAGTTTTTTGTCTCCTGACTCGAGGGGAAATGGGATAGAAATCGTACAAATCTGTGACAATTCATGTTGGCATCAGGCTATTCTCAACCCATGCTAGCTTGTGATAGGTGTCTTGAAAAAAGTACAAAAGATTTGATGCTTTTGGCTGAAAGTGCTTCTGCCAAGAAAAGCACAATATCTTATAACCAATTTCTCATTAACCACTTCAGCAGCTGACATAAACTGAAGAAAATATGGGACTCGGGATTCTGGTCAACCAAAGTTCAGGCTTTCTGCCACATCTGGTTACCAAAACAATAAATAAAGATCAAAAGAACTGCAGCTGCTGCAAATCTGAAATAAAAACAGAAAAAGCAAGAAGCATCTTTCCACAGATACTGCCCGACTTGCCAAGTCTTTCCAGCATTTTCTGGTTTTGTTTTGGTAACAAAACACATCGGCCTAGAAGTCAGGTTGTACAGCAACACATTTGTGTGCCCAATGCAATTCAATTTCGATATATAAAAAATAATTACAGAGGAAAGTCAAGAATGCCACAAATTCCACAATTCCCTTCTGGGCCCTCTACATATCTGGTGCGTTATCTACATGTGACTGCGCAATGTTTGTGAGGATTACTTTAACCCTGAAGGCCAACACTAAGAACCCACCTCAGGTATGTATTCTGGAAAATAGTTGCCCATTACTTCAGTTCTCACTCAGGACTTCCTCCACACCTCCACCTTACCCTATCCCACACCCAACAACCCTCTCACTTCCCACATTCTCCTATCTTGACCCTCCACTGCCACCAATCTCCCATCTATCCCACCCTCAGCAAATTTCCTGTCTGATCCAACTTCCCCCACCCACCCACTACCACCTCTCTCCTGTCCCATCCCCAGTTCCTGCCTCGCCAAACTCTCCTCCAACACCTTTATGGTGATTTTGTATTGGACTTCCACCCTACTCTATGATCTTCCTCCTAATCCACTAGCAGCCGATCAGGGCCCCTGGGACCTTCAAAATCTCAGCTGTTCCCCCCCACCCCCCCAAACAGCTGATACTCCATTTCTACCCCTCTCTCAAGGCCAGTCCTTCCCATGACCACCACTCCTCCACTATGAATGGGACTCATGACTCACCCATTTTCCTTCAGGCTCTTACAATGATGCTCAAGTCCACAGTGGGGCTGGGACCAAAACTTCCTGACTGCAAGGTGAAAATGCTTCCTGTGATGGAATTTTGTGGTGTCAGGCTCTTGAACAATATAGTTGTGGGGATCCATTGCTCTCTGCAGCTTAATGCAGCTTTACAAGCACTTACAACTCTACGATAGTTAAATCAGGACATCAGCCACATTAGACCTGTGCTCCATGTGTTCATTTTAATATCTGAGATTTAAAAAAAAATTCTGCATGGCCAAACCACATCATATCTTTCAGGTCTTCTTATGCTTTCTATCTCCTTACAGATCTCCCGCTCTCTATAGTAGGATTGCTTATACTCATTTCCTCTGTACTATCGCCAATGGTTACTCAGTCAACAACATTAGAGATGAGGACATTATTTACTTTTAAGGTGGGTCAATAAGAAAAATTAAGGTGTTGTTTTCAATAAGGTATTTATTTTTATCTTGCTAATTTTTACTTTACTTTTGAAGTGAAGTGGTTTTTCAAGTGGTTGCTTATCCTGTGTGAGGCATCACACCGGAGGACAATTTTTTTTCATTGTAGAGTGTAGGTGAGTGAAGGAGAGAGGAAAAACAATAAAAGCACACTTCAGTGCTCATCTGCATAAGTTCAGCAGAGGTCATTATTACATATTGATTATATATGCCTGAGCTGATCTTCTCTGCCCTAACTGGAGAACCAAGATCAATGATTGTCTTTGCCCAAAGCTTGAACTAGAGACCAAACCAAAGACTATTCAGAGACACAAGAGACTGCAGATGCTGATATCTGGAGCAATACACACAAAATGCTGGAGGAACTCAGCAGGTCAGGCAGCACCTATAGAGGGAAATGGACAGTTGACGTTTCAGGTCAAGACCATCCAGGGCTTTGTGTGTTGCTTCAAAGACCATTCAGATCAGCTACCCATCTTGAGAAACTCACTGAGCCACCAGCTGAACTTCAATAGACAGAAACATGCCTCCAATAACCATAATAAAAAAAGAGGAAAGAAACTTCTCCCTCCACCTCAAATTCTTTGGGCTCATAACAGAAAATCTTCATAAATTGGTCCTAACTAATCTTTATGTAGAATAACAAAGACAATTACAATTCAGTGCTTCTTGTGCTGTGTGATTCATTTTAACTGCAACATAAGGCAATAATATAAGAAAAACTTTGCCTGACATTTCTGGTCACAATTCAAAGTTATTGGTCACTGTATAGGAGTCAACATCAAAAGCATCACCTTCCTTCTGTGATAGCACTTTCACTTTGCTCGTTGGCAGTCAAAGGCTTTTTAACAATCAAATTTAAAAACCAAAATTGATTTTAAAAATAAAATTAATTGAAGTGTATCTGAACACTAACAAATAACTGAAATCATCACAATATGTTATAATAAGCCAAGCACTTACTAAGGATTCATAACATCACTATAATGAACCAGACCACTGCCTACATCCCAGCCCTTCTAGTTGTAAGCACACATCTGGACCCCTTCTTCAGCGATTCACTGCTGCCACTGGATGCAGTGGCGAGTTCATGAAGGTGTGCCTGCATTCGACTTCTACCACTGCTTGGACTTCTGCTTTTCAAATGCCAGTGATCACCACAGTTCAGGCCAACGTGCTGGCAGCTTTCATAAGCAAACCATAAAAGATCAGCCAGGACATCATGCCAGCTCAGAACAGCAGTACTGTTTGCCATAGAATCACTAATATTCGTGTTGTTGTGGCACTGAATTGTAATCGTCTTTGTCGGTGTTTGCCTGCGTGTAGTTAATGCTTGAGCCTTTCAGCGAAGGCTGATTGCAACTGGCAGCATTCTACTTTTAGTACCATTGGTCACTTTTGCACTTGAAATGCTTTCCAATACAAAGAAATTTACAGTTAAGTACTTGGATTATCTCAAAATGCCTTTTCTAGCCTCTGGTAAGATGTATTTGTTGAAATCTTAGCACCTCAGTTATTGGTTCAAAACTTAGCTGTTAATGCACCAGTGTTCAATCTTCCTGATATTCAGAAAACACTGCCCATCTCTTACCTGTTCAGCACCCATAGAGGACAATCCTGATGTAGGCACAGAGGTCATTGAGGTCATGCTAATCTGCCCTGACATCTGATTCATGTTGTTCATACCAGTGGTATTGGTTGCCATAGAAACACTGATATTCATGTTGTTGCTGTACATGCTGGTGTTTGCCTGTTGTCCAAACTGTGGTGGGGACGGCTGTGAAAACATGCTAAATTAGAAGAGAGGAAAACAAAAATCATATATTAGATTAAGTGTATTTCCTCTAAACTTTTACTTCTTGGATCATATCCGTCAGTGAATCTTACAAAGAGTGGGCATAATTCTTAAACAGTAGATAACAAGGGCACTGCCTGCCAAACTCTTCGGTCACAATGAATTACACGTTCATTCTCAAGTCCTCACTGGTGCTGTTATCAGGTCCAGACTGAATTTCTCCATCACCCTCCTATGGACGCTCTATTTTCAATGCATAAACACTACTTGCTCAAAATGCAGATAGCCCATCCCACTCAAAATTTCACAAGCCAATCGCTCTCAGCCTCATTGAACTATACCACTCCTTACCTCAATTGTCTATATAAACCTTGGTTCATTTTGAATGGTAAGACGCGCGTTAGAAAAGTTGTAAATAACGAAGATTTCTAGAGACTGTACTACATAGTTTTGCAGCTGCTTCTCTACCAAGTGATTTTAAGAATCACACAACCTCCCCCCTACCCCTCTCCACCAGAGAAAGAAATACAGCCCTTAATTAAAATTAGCAAAAAAAGCATGCTGCTAGATTGAATACCTAACATACACAAGTCCAGGGCCTGTTAGATCAACACTGTTTACCTTCCTCCATGATTCAATCACTCCTTTCTACATAAGCACACGTCCTGTCTGCCAAATGACAATCACAATACGGCTTTTTTTTTGTTCTTAGGAAATGAGAAACAATGGAAAGGCTCTACTTATTGCCCACCACCCCAGGTGTCTGGAAAGTGGTGGTGAATGTATCTGCCTGTTTTCTCACCCGCCTCCCTCTGCAGTGGAAGCATGCAGGTGATGGGAAAGTACCTGTTTCCGTTAATGCTTCCCTGTGGCCAGCCATTAATCTCAGAAGGTGACTGGTAGGTAGGTGTAGGCTGAGACTGCTGTATCATTGGACTCTGTGTATGACTCATCCTTGGAGACATTAGTGGGCTTTGAGGGGTTGTAGCCCCACCAAATCCTGCATCAGACTGCTGATTCATTCCTGTGAATGAACAAACCCCATAAAGCAATTTTGAACAATGTATAGTTTCAAGGACAATCTTAAAATACATACTCTATGTCTTAAAATGATACATTTTAAACTTTCTCCTTTGGTGACAATTAGTAAAATTGACAAGGAAAATCCAAATAAATGTCAACATGGTTGACAGATTTTTCTTCCACTTGAAACTCCATACAGACAATGAATTTACTCTGAAGAATGGAAGTGAATTATTAATTTTAAAAATGCACCCATCACTACATTTAAATTTTGTCTCCATTACCCACAGCGTAATATTCCTCTGAGAACATCAGATACCTCGGTACAAAATTTGTGAACTGAAAAAGCTAAACAGCAAAACACAATCAACCTTCTAAATCCTCAATTGGTTAACCTGTGCCCAGGATATTTGAAAATAAATTTTGATATCTTAGACTGATTTGTCTCTTCAGTATTGGCACAGGCATATTTTGATTTTCCATTTGGTTCCATTAAAAATGTCTCATATGCAATCACATTTACACATTTCCATAAGAATTTGTTGTTATAGTCTAAAGTAGCAACTTGTTTAGACAATTGGACATGAGCAGGAATTAATAATACACGTTAGCATTTGGAGGTGAATTCCCCAGGAAATGATGAAAACTAATGCATTGTGCCTATACATCTAAATAATTGTATTCATTTCTCAATTTGTTAGCATTCAGCTCCTGCAATTTAATTTTAATTTTTTTTTAAACAGTGCCATTTAAAAACTGCACCAAACCTAAACCTAGCTTTGCCATCCATGCCTCTTTTTCATGCATCATAAAGTGTAGCTCAAGATCAAATACTCATGGTCATAAATAATCTCCACTGGCATAGAAGATGGATCACTTGCATAGAAAATTGTTAGGTTTTGATGAAGTGTCTCCTTTAAACAACTATGCGCGTTACTTAAGAGATTTTTAAAAAGTTGAATTACATTACTATTTACTTTATCTTTTCCTTTTATGTATCTTACCTATTCTCCGCTTTCAACTGACCTGTCAATTTTGAAGACATTGCAATCATGGCTTATGCTGAAATTCCCCAGAGCTACGCCCAGCTACCCCCAAATAGGAGCCTTGGGAAGTCAACTGTGATCAGACTAGCAAATATAGGAGAGGATATGAATCAGATCTCCGGCTTTCTTAATCTATAAGACTGGGCCATGCTATGTGATTCATTTACCTCATGAGTCAGTAGAGACTTTTGGTTACTGGTGCATTATTTCCTAAAGTAAGGTAAATTTTGGAATTTACTAGTCCATTCAAGTTTTGTAAAGACAGCCATTACTGAGCAAAAAGTATACATGTGAATGAAACCTAAGTGGCACTGTCTCATGCAAATGGAACACGTTTTGAAATTGGATCTAATTAGCAAAATTTTATAATATCATGCAGAATTTACTCCAGTGGATCTTATGTGCCAATGGAGATCAAATCAACAGTGTACTGGAATAGGAAACTAGAATATTGGATTAGTGAACTAAATCAATCCTCATTCCTTATTTTTCTGTAACATTTAATTGACATAATTTTCCCCATCACAAGATTCTATGCCAACATTCATAATGGGAAAGGTCTACATAAACATGTCACAATTATAACACCAGTCACAATATGCAGACAAGATAACAGAACATTTTCCCTACCGATCAAGCAAAAGAAAGGTTTATAATAACACTGAATTAGTTACTCCTGGGCCTGTGACATCCAATTTAACTAACTTTAAAGCTCAATTTGGTGAACAAATATATCAGAAAATATGAGAAAGCACTAACGTGAAATAAAGAATTTTTTTTTGCTATCCCTAAAAAAAATCTATGACAACAAAATACCTAGGGAGCAACAACTGTTAGAATTCTTACGAGAGTTTTCTTCACATGGAGAATAAGTGCATTCATATTACCCTTTGAATACTCACAAACTAGATTATTCCTGATAACAAAACCCAGAGAATATTATTGCAAAGTGGGAAAACACTTAAATAAGGAATCGTTCAAAAGACATTAAATTGATAACCACTTTATGTTCCGAATATCTCTGGCACATAAGAAGCTTAAATTTGTTCTAATGTTTAATTCTTTAAACTGGGATTTATAAACGTCTTTTTCACATCCAAACAAATAGGATGAATGGTGTATTAATGTGGATTTAATTACTACATTACAAATATGTAACCAAAGCCTTTACAGGTGTATAAAGCATGACGCCATGAAAAGTTTCACAGTAATCCAATATAAATCTAGTAGACCACTGTAAAAATTCTACTGCATCTTGTATCAATGTATTGTCAGTGGGTAAAACATCATAAAAGTCTCTCTTGAAAGAATACCCAATTCAACTACTTTGGATCCTTTATACTAATGACGAGACTTCTAAGACAAATAATGACCACGGCTGCCAACATAAAAAATTCTGTGTTCAGTTTAGTTCTGTGACGTTTAAGTGTAATTTAAAACTTATTAAAAATTGCATGCACTGTAATATCATTTAAAAACATTTAGTACTGTACTTCTACAGCATTTTTTTGTACAACTAATTAAGTCAATACTGGATATTTGCGTAATTAACAATTGATAATGCAACTTTTCTTTAAATATGAATTGCATCAGAGGTACGAAGCTTATTTGAACTCAGAATGGCTTTCCCCAACAAAACTATAAAGACATCAGGATTTTGCATACTGTTAATGGGATTTATTGGCTATGTGTTATGTATTAATTTTGCAGAAGGGATTTTATTGTGCTAAACACCAAAGAAAAAATCTCCACCAATCAGTGCACATAAACAAATTCTGCAACATTATTTCTTTGGGTAAGAGAGGACATTCACAACTTTACTCAGAAATGATAATATATGGTAATTAGTAGTTGCCCAATTACCAAGCAAAAGGTTTTACTGAAGGAATGAATCTTAATATTCTACTGAGACACGAAAATTTAAATATTAAATCTCAAAATTAGATGTAATATTCTATATTCAAGGATTTTAGAGGTTATAGCACATGCCATTTACCTATCATGCTTATATAAGGACTGAGTCTCACCTGGAACTGTCTACTTCAAACTCATTTAGTTGACCTTTCTCTATATTTTTCAGTGCTTCCTTTTCCAGTCATCCAGCTCACTAATAAATTATGTCAATGTCCAAGCAGGACTTGCAATAGGGCATTCATGTTATAAAAACCTTTCTATATATAAGCATGAATTGATTCCTCTGATACTGGGAATCAGTACCTTGACTAAAGACTAACAATTCTTGGACATAATTTTTGAAAACTAAAGATCAAAACCAACTAATTTTAATGTATCTGCTGATGTGGGATTTTCCAAAGATAAGATCTGTGCTCTCACAGAAATGCATTGCCTTTAGCCAGAATTGTATTAGACAACCAATGCATGCAAGTTAGTACTGAACTTTGACATTCACTTAAAACTAAAGGGAAGGCGGGTCAGGTTATATAAGGTAAAGACATTACAAGCAACAGCTCCACACCCAATGAAAGCCAAAATCAATTTGCTCCATCATTCCCAACACACAAAGAATAATGCAATCTTTACAATAAATAGTTTTGCCATTCTAATAGTTAACAGCACTCAGAGGAAAGGCAGTACCTGAGCTGGGAAACTGGAAGGCATTGTGCTGCATTTGGGGACTCATTACAGGCCCAAACTGTCCTCCCACATTTCCTATCATTCCCTGGTTAGCCAGATTCATCTGGGAGCCATGCAAGGAGCTGTGAGAGAGGAGCTGTGACCCAGGATTTGGGGACACTGGGGAGAAAGGACTGGTGGAAGGTGGTGGGGAAGTAAGCCCAGTACCATAGTTTGGAGGGTATGGGAACTGTTGTGGTGATGCCTGAGGAATCCGAGGAGTGCTCATGGCAGCTGCCATGCTGCCAGAGGCTGCCATATTTGGTGGGATGTTCAAACCCTGCTGCCGCATCATCATGGTTCTCTGCTGCACCTGCTGCTGCTGCTGCTGTTGTTGCATCAACTGCTTTTGACGCAGGTACTGATTCAGAAGCTCACGCTGTCTCTGGGCCAGCATCTGTGCATTTATAGGTCCCTGAAAAATAAATACAAAGCATGTCTATATCATCAATAACAGTCAAATACTCAGTAGCCTTTCTCTAAATCAGTTCGTAAAGAGCTGTGTTTTCTCACTAGCAGACATGATGCACCTTTTCATTTTCCTAACCTACTGTAGGACGGATTGGGAATGAAAACTAAAATCAAGGTTCATTACAATGACCCCAAAAACAAGAGTGCCTGAAATAATTGTCCATATCAATTCCAGAAAAGAATCATAGAACAACTCCTTTTCAATCTTTTTCTAAAAAAAATCTGGGAATTTATTCTATTAACATTCACAACAAGTTGATGAGCTTTTCCAAATAAATAATGTTTGCTTTTGACCAAGCTGACAGCCTGAATTATTTTGTGGTTTCTTATTATCCCTGCATACCACAAAATGATTTTACCCTATTGTGCTATATTCATTTAATTCCTGACAGGTTTTAGAGAAAAAAGGTTATGAAATATTGTTCAGTTTTACGGCACTAGTTCATCATCCATTAATATTTCAATTTTTAAAGCAATAAAGATTACCATTGAAGCTGACATTATTTTAATGCAATTGTTTTTATTTAAAACAGATAAATTATTTGAACATTGTAAAGACAATTTTACAGTCCTTTCTGATATGCAACAACTGAAAAATAGACCGGAAATGTGCATTTAACAAGCATGACTTTGAATCTACTTTAAATTACTTGTAGGCCTTACAAGTCTTCTCCCCAAATTCTTTTGCTTGCTCACTCAAAAGTGCAGATTCAACTATAATTTCCCAAGTCCTTTTCCTGAAGAGGAATTTTTTATTTAAATATAATAAAGAAGTTCTGGTGAGCTCAGGATGCAGACTCAGCTTGGTTGGTCTCTGGAGACACCAGAAAGAGGATTAATTTCCCAGCTCCTTACTGCAAGATGTATAGTTCACAACCTTAATACCCATTCTTAGAGGTAAAACAACCAAGCCAAGATCAGGGAGCAAATGTAGAACTTTGACCTATATTGGACAACAAAATAAACTTATTCATTAAGTTATGGGAAAACCATTATTTCAAATGAAGGATTAACAGAACAAGTGAGAAACATCTTACAGTATTTTCTAATGCCTACCTGACCACTCATCTGTGGTGGCACACTAGCCCTTAGAGGTAGATTCATATTGGAGACAGTGGTGAGTGGGTTCATCAGTGGCTGTCGATTCTAGCAAAACAAATACAAATTATGAAATAGGTTATTTGTATGAAGATGCTGAGAGTTTAAGAACAAGAGCTGGAGAGGCATGGGCATTGCAGAAGGATCCACAATCAACCCACAGCCATAGTACTTGACAAATGCACTGAACATGAGTACAGGAGATTGAGAACAGGATTGGGTTTAGCAGTGCCGTTGTCACCATCTCCCTCCTGCCACAGTTGATCACTATCAATATTAATTAATGACTAACAGGACTGTGCATGAGGTACAGGAGACAACCAAGGCTTGCAGAAGCCAACTTCAACAACTGAGCAATGCTTTAATGAACAGACTTTAAGTCAAAAAGGTTTCTTATCATATAGGACAGCTAAAGTTTTATTGCTTAATGCTTTTGTCCGCGGAATAAATGTTTGTAATGTTAATGTGGTACCATAATATTTCTAAATTTAAATTCCACAATCAACAGGAATTGTTAAAGCTTCCTTGCACGATACCTTTTTAAAAGGAATACTGTGCTTTTTGCTTCTTTTTTTACCCCAAAAAGAAAGTATGTAAATTAACATAACAAGAACACTTTCTTCAAGGAAGCTTCACATTTGCGCAGCACTTTTCATAACCTTGTCATCCAGAAATGCTTCAAATTCTGGGAAATACATTTTTAGTATGGTTATTGCTTCATGCAGAAATCGAAGAAGCTAAATTGTGAAAAGGGCCAGATCGGCCAGAATACTAGAGAGAACTCCCCTGCCCCTTAAAATGTCATTGGACTTTCGCAACCATCTTGAGAGGAGACGGGGACACATTTTATCTAAAAGAGAGCACCTCTGACAGGGCTGCATTCCCTCAGCAACCTGCTGGATTTCCAGTCCAGTTAGGTGTTAGAAACTCTGGACTTAACTGCACAACTTCAATGTGGGGATAATATCACCTCTGCCCTGTGTGCACTCATCTTAAGTAGCAAATATGGGGTAAAACTTACACAGTGTAAGTTTTACGTAGAGCTTCCTGTATCTGAAAAGAACATAGGCTATCCTGCAAAACAAACAGAGGATATTGGGGCAGGATAAGGAATTACTCTGGATAGATATTAGGACCCAAGAGGAGCAGCTGGTGATGCCACCACCGCTTACACTGAAGTCTCAAGTGCTGTGGTGATTGGGAGGAGACAGTGCAGGTTGCAGCTGAAGACTCAAGGGAAGAATCCAGCTCCTCCTATGGACTGTGCAGCCCCCGAAGTTGGGCTCAGTCTTCACAGGTTAGGCACTGTTTTCACCCTGGAATGGGTTCAATGTCATGTCAGGTCCCAGGACTAACACATCTGGGCAACAGTTCAGGTCCATATCTAGATGTAGATACAGGGAACAGGACTGGTGTCCACAGGTTTGTCCCTGTATTATACTGGGGTACTACTGCCAGGCACAGGTCTATTACCGCATAACAGTGGGGCACAGTATTGGAGGGCACAGGTATGTTACTGTCTAACACTGGGATACAGTAGTGATGGGTACAGATCTGTCACAGTGTAATACTGGTGTACAGATGGGCACTGGTTAATCTCTGCATAACACTGGGGTACAGTACTGGTGGGCACATGTCTATCACTACATAACACTGGGGTATAGTACTGGTGGGCACAGGTCTGTCACTGCATAACACTGGGGTATGGTACAGGTGGGTACATGTCTGTTACTGCATAACACTGGGGTACAGTACTGGTGGGCACAGGTCTGACACTGCATAACACTGGGGTACAGTACTGGTTAGCACGTCTGTCACGGTATAACTCTGGTATACAGTACTGGTTGGCACAGGTCTGTCACTGCATAAAATTGGTGTACATTATTGGTGGGGACAGGTCTGTCACTGTATAACCCTGGGGTACAGGACAGATTTGCACAGATCTGTCACTGCATAACATTGGGCTGCAGTACAGATGGACACAGTATCTGGCTGGCACTAGCTACAAATTCCAGGAGTTCATTTGAACAGCTGGTAGAAGCAGAAGGGGCTGTTAACTTACTTGAGTTACCATCCTTGCTGCTGCCTCCCAAATTTTCCCCTCAGTAGAGACAGGCATTTGTGTGTGAACGGAGGGATACTCAGACAAAGCCGATGCTGAGGGAACTGGTACACCTTCCTGACTTGGGCGAGTTAGAATTTTTTGCCCTCTAAGGGGAACATGCTCAGCTAGTTTTCTTTAAAATAACTTAGATTTTATGTATTTTTTTTCCTGAGAGTTTAGCTCAGAAGGTAGGTTCATTACCATTTGCTGTCCTTGAAGCCTCTGTTGAAGCTGAAGCCGAAGTTGATTGGGCTGGTTAGGCACCATCCCAGATGACCTCAGCGCAGGCCTTGGTTGCATACGTAACATCGGGTACCCTGGTCGCTGCCCCATTTGAGTTGCCAGAGGATGAAAATTAGGTTCCTGCATGGTAGAATAGTTTCCTTGTACTACTGTGGTCTGTGGACCATATGGCTGATTATAGACTTGAGGTTTCTCTACCATCATTGTGGACTTCTGGCTAGGAAAGGACTCTGGCTGGTGATCCACACTTTGGCTCTGAAAAACAAAGGCAAAACTTAAATTTGTGGAGAATGGTCTTTTCTCACACTTGTCCTTAAATCTTATTTACTCTTTGCCAATTTGCACATGGCTCAGATAATAATAAGGGGATTATCACCCTTGTGGTTCTGCTTTTCAATCTTGCCCCAAGCTCCTCATAATGCTTCAGTTCAACTTCCTTCCTCGACTTACCTATGTCATTAGAGCCTACGTGGACCGCGACAACTGAGTCCTCCCCCTCAATATCTTCTCCAGCACAGAAGAGACGTCTTAACCTTAGCACTGGACAGGCCACACAGCCTTCAAGACTCACCACTGCTGCAGAGAACAGTGTCTGTTCCCTTAACTATGCTATCGTATCACTACTACATTTCCCTTTTCTCCACCTGAATGGCTCCCTGTGCCACAGAGTTTTGGAGAGTTTGCATGTCCTCACTGCAGTCCCCGCTCTTGAACATACAGGGAGTAAGAACCTTGGACCTGTTGTACCTGAACTCGCCTCCAAGATGCCTCGACCTGCCTCTTCTACAGTCACACCAACCTGCTCCTACATTCTGGACTGAAACAGATGTATTTTGGCACAAAGGTAGCTAAGGGAAATGGGTTTAGGGTGAGAAAGTGGAATTGATTTCCATGATCTTATTTAATGGCAGATCAGGCTCAATGGTCCTCCTGGTCAATTCTTGCATCTACTTCTCAGCATGTTCACATTGGAGGGTTTCTCTGCTATTCGTGTGATCAGCCTTTCTGTGAACCAAAATTTACAGTGGCACCTTCTTGCACTCAATCTTTTGTGTAAGTGTGAGTGTTTACCTGATTAACGAGTTCAGGTATTCCTAGTGCCCGGTCAATTTCTTCCAGTCCTAGTTCATCAATATTCTTTAGTGCTGAACGTAACTGGTCTAGAATTGTGCCTTCATCATTTGGAGCTTCCGTTGGTATAGATGTACAAAGTAGGTCATCTTGAGAACTGCTGTATGATTGCCTACTAATATAAAAAAAAGTAGTCCTAAAGACATCCAAACAAGTTTTTACATTTCTATATATAAAAACCACAAACTAAAATTACAGCATACATATGGACAAAATGATGTTTTTCAGAGTATGAATTGAAAAGGTTTGTGAAAGAGCTTTACTTTTAAAATAAAGAAAAAGAGATCAACCATTTTTGGATTTTTGCATATCACTGACAAAAAGACATGAATGATGAGTTACAAGTTCCACTTTTACATAGTTTATTCAAGCTTATGCCTCAAAATCCAGTTTATCCTAAAAGGTATGCTGAATAAGTGCAGCAGTAGGAAGTTAACCACTGTTTCGGTTGTTGGCTCTTTCTTGTGGCCAATGCAACGTGCCGGGGACAGAGAGGGGACGGCATGTGGAGGGAGGTGAAGGATAAAATAAAAGCAAAAGGGGCGGCGTACAAAGTAGCAAAAATTAGTGGGAAAACAGAAGATTGGAAAGTTTTTAAAAATCTGCAGAGAGAAACTAAGAAGGTCATTAGGAAAGCAAAGATGAGTTACGAAAGGAAGCTGGCGGACAACATTCGGAAGGATTCTAAGAGTTTTTTTAAATACATAAGGAATAAAAGAGAGACACGGGTTGACATAGGACCAATTGATAACGGTGCAGGAGGTATTATAATGGATGATAGTGAGATGGCAAGGGAATTGAATGAATATTTTGCATTGGTCTTCACCGTGGAGGACATAAGCAATGTGCCCGTTAGTCAGGAGTCTCACGAATTGGAACTGAGTTCAGTTCAGATTAATAGGGAGAAGGTGCTAGGAAAACTAAAGGGGCTTAAGACTGATAAGTCTCCCGGACCGGATAAGACTGATAAGACTGATAAGTCTCCCGGACCGGATGAGGTGCATCCCCGGGTTCTGAAGGAGGTGGCTGTAGAGATAGCGGAGGCATTGGCGATTATTTTTCAGGAATCGATAGATTCTGGCATGGTTCCGGAGGACTGGAGGGTAGCGAATGTAGTTCCGTTGTATAAGAAAGGTGGGAGGCAGCACAAAGGCAATTACAGACCTATTAGTCTGACGTCAGTGGTGGGAAAATTATTGGAATCTATCCTCAAGGAGGAGGTTACCGAATACCTAGAGGCGCAAGGCAAGATTGGACCTAGTCAACATGGTTTTGTGAAGGGGAGGTCCTGTCTGACCAACCTATTGGAGTTTTTTGAAGAAATCACAGGTAGGGTGGATAAGGGAGAGGCAGTAGACGTTGTGTATTTAGACTTTCAAAAGGCCTTCGATAAGGTGCCTCACAAGAGACTGATTAATAAGATGAGAGGTCATGGAATTATGGGTAGGGTAGCAAAATGGGTGGAGCATTGGCTGGTTGGCAGGAAGCAAAGGGTGGAAATAAAAGGATCTCGTTCTGGTTGGTTACCGGTTACTAGTGGTGTGCCGCAGGGGTCGGTGTTGGGGCCGCTCCTTTTTACCTTGTACATCAATGATTTGGATGATGGAATAAATGGTTGTGTGGCTAAGTTTGCGGATGACACCAAGATAAGTGGAGGAATAGGGAGCATAGAGGAAATAGAAAGGATGCAGAGGGACCTAGACAGTTTAGGAGAATGGGCAAGGAAATGGCAGATGAGATTCAACGTTGAGAAATGTGCAGTTGTACACTTTGGAAGCAGAAATAAGCGGGTAGATTATTATCTAGAAGGAGAGAAGATTGATAGTACGGTAGTACAAAGGGACTTGGGGGTACTCGTACAAGATACCTTAAAAGTTAACCACCAGGTTGGATCGGTGGTTAAGAAAGCGAATGCTATGTTGGCATTCATCTCGAGAGGTATAGTGTATAAAAGTAAGGAAGTGTTGATGAGGCTCTACGGGGCACTAGTGAGGCCTCATTTGGAATACTGTGCGCAGTTTTGGGCCCCACATCTTAGGAAGGATGTGCTGACGTTGGAGAGGGTTCAGAGGAGATTTACGAGAATGATTCCGGGAATGAAAGGGCTTAAGTATGAGGAGCGTTTGTCGGCTCTTGGACTGTACTCACTGGAGTACAGAAGGATGAGAGGGGACCTCGTAGCGACATTTAAAATGTTGACAGGTAAGGATAGAGTAGATGTGGCTAGGCTGTTTCCCTTGGTGGGCGAGTCCAGGACCAGAGGGCACAATCTTAGAATTAGAGGGTACAGTTTCAAGACAGAGATGAGGAGAAATTTCTTTACCCAGAGGGTGGTGAAGTTGTGGAACTCCTTGCCACGCACAGCAGTGGAGGCCAGATCAGTGGGGGTGTTCAAGGAGGAGATAGACAGATATCTAAATAGTCAGGGTATCAAGGGATATGGGGATAAGGCTGGAAAATGGGATTAGAATAGTTTTTTTTTTCTTTTCTTTCTCTTTTCTTTTTTTCCCACCCCATTTCTTTTTCCCTTTTCCTTGGAGCAGACTCGATGGGCCGAATGGCCTGCTTCTGCTCCCTTGTCTTGTGATCTTGTGAAATTGGAGAGCAACATTTTGAAAAGGGTGGTTTTGGGAGGCCAGTGGTAGATTGGGGACAGGAATTTGCGATGTGGCAAAAGGTTCGGGATCTGCTATCTGTTTTGTTATTCGGGGTGGTGCTGGGGCTACGGAGGATATTGGGATCAGGATTAGCATTTGTGACAATGGGGAAGCAGTGGAGTGAGGAAGAAGACATTAAAAACAATTGAAGACTTCAATTGAAGGCATCATTGGTCAGGGTTGGGAGAGGAACAACAAATCAACCCTTAGGGTTTGGGTAAAAGCAGGTCCAGTGGGTGGAGAGAATGATAATTCAGTGCAGGATGAAGGCAGGAAACTGACATATCAGGCAGATGGCCCAGTCTAGCACTGCACTGGGAAGACCACGTAGTCCCAGGAATGCTCAACAATGGGCACTTCTGGGACACGATTCAAACTCTTCCCCAGATGATCCATGAGGAATGTTACATGGGGAATGACATCACCACATGAGCTGCTGATTTGGAAATAGTGACATGAGTGTAACTCATGCCTAGACGTGCCCAGTTAAATTTTGGTGTGAAGTAACCTGGAGATGATGTTACCATGTTTCACTCCATAATAAAACAATATTCAATTGCATAATGCTGTGAAGTTTTAGGCAACCGAATTTCTAGGCAACATTAATTTAAGTTAGCCCATCCAGTATTATTCATATAATAAGCTGACAGCAATGTGAAAATGGGGGAAATGGTCAAAATTAAATAAAACTTCAAACTTTTAAATCAGTTGACCTGGTACATGTGAGGACCAAAACAAACCACATTATATCAAAGATATTTCCTTTGTGCAAATTACCACCCTAAGAAATTTGAAAATTGAATTGGACATGAATGGACTTATAAGAAATAAATTAAGAGAATAAGATTAGTTATTAGGACAATAGCCCAGACTAATAATCCAGGGAATGCAAATTCAATTTCCACCAAAGTTGTCTGAAAGAACAGAAAACCTTGAATAAAAAGCTGTATTAGTAAAAGTAAAGGTGAAGCTGTTAAATTGTCATTGAAACCCAACTGTTTCTCTAACATCCTTTAAAGGTAGAAGTCTGTTGTCTGTATTTGTTTTGCCTCTATGTGTGACTGGTAGAACATTAACTGATCTTTCACACCATATAACTACAGCAGAAAAAATCTGCACAGAAAACACAAGACTTTGTTGCGTCCGAGTTTGGTAATTTCAATGTTGTCCAAGCAAGCTTGCCCAAGCTAAAACTCTACAGCTTATTACTTCCAAATCCAGTACTCTCAACCTACAACACCTTAAATCCTTTGTGTTTAAATCCATCTATTGACACACCCCATTTGACTTCATAACTTGATCCATAATTCTCCATTCCACGAACACTGGCTCCTTGTCAGTCCCTCTGTTTGCTTAAGTACTTGTCACAGCGTCTTGAGTTGTCAAGTTCCTCATTCTGGAATTTCCTCTCTAAACAACTTTATATTCTTGTCTCCTTCTTTCTGACAGTTGCTAAAGTCCATCTTTTTTTAAAACCAAGCCATTGATCACCTCAATCTTTAATTAATCATTCCCAATTTCTTCTGTAAAATTTTGAAAAACAGGTCATGGTGCTTTCAATGTTAAAATCTCTCCATAGAAACACAACTTGCTTTTGATGTTAACATAATCCCGGTTCTGTTACCAGTTCCTTGTTCCTTTGAAAATGGGTCATCTCCGGGCCACTCCTTTGTTTTGTTCAGGTGTTATGTCTCTAGTTATTACTGCTGTTTTGATCATACCTTATCCTTCTGTGCCATGATTTTCTACTTTAGTGACTATCACAATTTTTAAATATATATTTTGTGCAGGCTCCCAAGGGAGCTATCCCATTAGTCCCATTCCCTCCTCCTAACTTCCCTATATCCCTGAAATGTATTTGCCCATCAACTCTCCTTTGACTCTTTTTGCCACTAACCTACACTAAGCTGTAATCTACAGTGATCAATTAACCTAACAGCACATCTTTGGCAGCTATGTGGAAACTAGAGCATCTAAAAGGTGGCCCACATTGCAAGAACTTGCAAATTCCCCACATACAGCAACCAAGGTCAGGATAGAACCCAGTTCTCTGGAGCTGTGAGGCAACAGCACTAACTGTTGTGTCACCATGTGAAGTGACCTGGAGATGATGCTACCATGTTTCACTCCATAATAAAACAATATTCAATTGCATAATGCTGTGAAGTTTTAGGCAACTGAATTTCAAGACATTAATTTAAGTTAGCTCATCCAGTATTATGTAAGCTTTCAATTTTTGATCCCCATAACCTATGTACCCAAAACTCACTTTCCCTTTGATATGGAGAACTCTAGTCTCAAACTTTTCTCCTTCTCAATTTTAAGTTTTAAGCTCTCAGTTAAGATCTTTTCTGAACTATTTACTACTCAAATGCTCCTGTCTGTGAAATGGTGAGATAATGTTGGAATAACAACTACTATTCTTACCTCATTGCAATTCAAATTCTTTAAAAAGGTAAAATTGATTTAGTTTTAAATAATATTGCAACTTACCGATTTTGATTGGCAAAAGGCCCCTGATCAATAGGCATTATACTGTCAGGCCAAGGTGCCGTTTGGTTTGGAGGCGCTTGTTGTTGACCATATGATGGACCTCCCATACCCACCTCAATTTCTGATGACCCTAATCAACATGAAAAGTAGGAGAAAAGATGATTTCTTTTTAAAATGGCATTTGATAACATTGCTGTCTTTCAGAGAACAAAAAGGTATTTTAAAAGCTTAAAAGGATTTCTCTAACAAAGTAATTCAATAGCACAAGAAATAAAAATGCTGCAACGTACCCATGATTTGTGTTTGGAGCATCGATCTCTGACCAGGCTGACTGTTTGGTCTCATAGGAATTCCAGGTGTAGGACTGCCGATCATGCTGCCTTGCAGTGTTGTCCTGCTCATTGTATTGGATCCTGTGCTGCCTGTGGTGTTTGCAGCAGAGCTTGACTGACCCCAGTCTACAGAAGCCATGCTGGGTCGAGGGGCTCCACTTCCCATGCTACTGACCATCCCTAGACAGGAACAAGGAAGGCTGGAGAGTAATCCTGTTTCTGGAATTCATTTTCCTTCCTCAAGTAGTACACGCTGTTATGCATAAACCCAAAAAATTATTGCACCTTCTACAATTTCTTTTCGTCCATTTATTTTCAAATCTGCAATTGCTGCTATACTGCAGAGTTCTTCATGGTAAACACATTTTCCTGCTCTATGTAGCACCATAAAACATTAATCTTGATAAATTCAAGTCGTTTAGTCACAATAAATAACGTACTTGAAGATCACTGAACATGCACAATATCTCTTCTGTGGACTACCAATACTGTAAAACCGTGCTGATAGGAAGTGTCGCTTTATGTACGAGTGACAGGTGCTGAGAAGTGTGGATAACCCTAGCTTCCTTCCTGAGGAAGTGAATCACTTTTGCTACTGAATACGTCAATGCTTTACTTTCCAAATGAACTGAAGATAAGTTACCAAAACCTAACAGCAAGTTCTTTTTATATACAAAACAATTTGTTGCGACTGAGAAATTTTATGTATTTTTAAATGCGCTGCTGTACAAGGCCAAAAACTAATTATTTAGCAGAAGGGTCAGTAACATCTTTCGGTCAAATATCAAATATTACACAACACAGGAAAGTTACACAAAGATTTTTCCGATGTTTGTCTCAAACTGCAATTCATAATGGGTATACCCTGTCTGGGGAAATCCTCCTCCTTCCATTATGATCAAAGAATCACGTAAATTATGCTCCAGCTACTTAAGGCAGACCACTTCCAGTGATTTATAATAAAAACTTTTATGAATGGTTTTAAAGCAGTCAGTAAAGGAAGCACTATTATTGGCTTTTATGTCACCTTCAAGTGGTATAAATGAAACTGTAATGATAGAGTCTAGTCTTGATTAGTTGAAAGGTGGCTTACCAGATTATAGTATGTACTTAACATTTATCAAATAAAAGTATTAAAATCAACAAGCTTACAGGACAAGCAGCATTTCAGCTTTAAGGGTTTTTGGAATAATACGTGCCTCAAATGGCACTTCAAAAGTTTGGAGCAGGTATGGCAACTATTTCAGAAGCTGATTTTGGTTAGTGGGAGTTAAATACTGGGGAAGAGATATGTAGTGCACATTAATCATCATTTTCCTTCTGAACTCATTTCAGTTAGCTGTTAACTTCCCAGCACTCACATAACTAAAAAGACAACCAATGCAATCTACTGAACTTACTTTGCAGAGTGAAGAGAGTACCACCTACTGCTGTTCAAAGTACACCAAATACTGTACAATTTCTTTGTTCTCCACTCACAAGCATATGATGTGATGACAAACAACGATTTCAGAAAGACATTGTTTTGGCTGAACATTCAACAGCATTCTGGCTTTATATCTGAAAAGCTCTCAGAGTTCTTCTAAAGCAAGATGACTCAGTCCTCAAGAATTTTTTTGAAAAGTGAGGAATGGAGAGCTTCAGTTACACCTCCAAGCCTAGCCAAATGAACAATATATAACACATTCATTTTGTTGTTGCTATTTCAAGTTTCAGAATAACTAATCGATCTAAGAAGCACCTAGTCCTTTTTTTCATTCATTCATTGGATGTGAGCATTGCCGGCACTGTCAGTATTTATAGCCCATCCCTGACAGTTCTTAAGGAGGAGGCTGTGAGCCATTTTCACCAACTGTTGCAGTTCCTGTAGTGAAGGTAACTCCCACAATGCTGCTGGGTTGGGAGTTCCAGTTTTTGACCTGGAGAAGAAGGAATGGTGAAATGATTCCAAGTCAGGATAACGTATAGCCTGGAAGGGAGGTCACAGGTGGTGTGCCGAATGGTTGCAAGTTTGGGTGGTTCCGCCAGAAATCTTTGGTGAAGTGTTGCGGCCCATCTTCCAGATTCTCCCTGTACATGACACTGCAAGGTGTGTACCATCTGGAAGCTGGGCTTCAACAAGAGACCCACAAGTTCATTCCTTAGGATGTACTGAACCAATTGATACTAGAGAAGGGAATCAATCCTCTGGATTGTGGAAATAAAGGTCCGCCAAAGATTACACAATTAGCTCGTGTTCAACACAACATATTGTAAATGAGTATCAATACAGTAGGCAATTGGTCTCCATATCTGATGTCTCATTAAAATCCTTATTCATGGGAGTAAAGGGCCATGGCACAAAACTGCAGTAACACCTTTATATTCTCTGCCTCCAGATCCAATTGATACCATCAGAAATTAGCAGTTGTACAGCATAAAATGAACTCTGCAATGGATAAACTTCCTTTTCATCCCCAGATGAAAACAACAGCAACAACCTGCACTTAGAGATTACTTTTAACCTGTTTAAATATGTCCCAAGATTCTTCAAGTTAACAAAAAAAATGTGATTGAGTGACTTAAGAAAATGTTAAGAAGGTGAGGAGAGAGGGAGAGAAAAGGAAATTTAGGGAGGAAAGTCCAAACCTTAGTCTCTGGCCAGCTGAAGGTAAGACTATCTAAGGTGAAACAATTAATGTTGGAAATGTGTAAATGGTCTGATTTGGAAAAGCTCAATGATCTTAGGTTTGTAGGGTTTGAGGAAGTCAGAGACAGAGGAACAAAGTAGTGGAGGGAGTTGAAAACAAGAGATGAAAGTTTAAAGTTGCCTCATTACTGCCAATGAAAGGAATTGTCTACGAGTGAGTGAGCACAGTGGTGATGGTGGAACAGGATTTTATGTAGGTTAGGATATGAAAGGTAATGTTTTATACAAGTTCAATTTGATTCAGGGTGAAAGACGGAAAGGTGACTCTGAGGGAATTGGAATGGTTAAGTCCATCATGAATGAAGGTATCAAAAGGCAATTCAACTGAGGCACAGGCAGAGATGGATGATGTTACCCAAGCAGAAAGCAGCACTCTTGGTGATTAGCACATCTCTGAATGGAAGCTGATCTTAAATTCAAATTCAATGCCAAGGTGACAAATGGTCTGGTTCAGCAACAGTGGCCTGGGAGAGGTTTGGGGTCCTGGCCACGAGCGAGAGAGAGATCGGGACATGGAACAAGGTCCAATCTTCCTACCAATTAAATGTATAAAACATTTTACTGGTTTCAGTAATGTCTGTCAGATAAATAAAGTAACAAATCAAGGGCAGTGGAAGATTTGTCAGGTGGAAGGGAGCTGAAGCTGGGTCACATCAGGACACATGAAACCTGACATGGCATTTACAGATGATATGCAAATAGACAGTTAAGAAAAAAAAGCAAGGACAGGACCATCCAACTGGATGACTGAGAGGACTTGGAGTTAGATACCATGGTCGAGTGTGTTAAAGGTTCCAGACAGATTGAGAAGATGAGGTAGGATTGTGCATTTCCCCCTTGTAACTCCAGTTGTGGCAAAATTAGGGACAGGAATCTGCTTCAAGAGGGTCAAATGGAGTTGTGTGAATGATAGGCTTGGATTTAGACAGTGACATATTAAAGGACCTTTGGGAAATTCTGGAGGTTGACATGAGCGTGTAGTTTGTAAGGGAATAGGGGTCAAGGGTGGTTATTTTGTGCAGTGGAGTGATGACAGCAGATTTGAAGAAAAGTGCACTGGGGAGAGGGGATGGGGGAGTGCGAGCAGTAGTGCCCAAGGAGGGAAAACTAGGAACATCACATCGTGAAGGCCTAATCATGACTTGATGATGAAGGTGAGTAGAAGGGCCAGCCAGTGCTATGATGAATAGGAATGTCAGACAGGATGCTTTCATTAAGGAAGAAAGTCATCAGTAGCTGGTGATATTTTGGTTGAGGCAACTATGTTGATGCAACTATGATGATGCAATGATCAATGATAAGGTCATAGGAAGGATCTTGCACAGAGGGAGATGCACACAGATCACTCCTTTGGGCCAGTATTGAGAGGAGTGAGAAGGACAGAAAGAAATGAGCCAAAATTAGCTCGCATTGGATGTGGAGGGAGATGAGAGAGGATGAAGCCATTAGGGTTGGTGCTTCTGAGAAGAAGAGACTGGCATTGGAGGAAGGTACTGGTTTATTGATGGATTGGTCCAGCTTGGGACAGTTACAGGAGAATAAAGTCATCAAGGAGAGGTAAAAGGTTAAGGCAGGGATTTGGGAGAGAGGGCAGGGGAGAGAGAGGGGGAGGGAGGGGGAGGGGGGAGGGATGGGAGAGGGGGGAGGGACGGAGGGGAAGGAGAGGGGGAGGGGGAGGGGAAAGAGAGAGAGAGACAGAGAAAGAAAACTAGGAGAGATAAATAGGAAAAGGAAAAAGAAAGAGTAATTCAGACACAGCTGAGAAGCCCTCTGTTGTCAAACGCCCTGCTGATAATCACTCTTTAGATTCAGATACAACAAATGGCCACTTGGATTAACCAAAGTTCAGCAGGTTAAGTTCCTGAAGTGGAGAAAGAGCAAAACAAAAATCAAATGCAGCTTGTAAGAATGTCCGTGCTTTTAAGTAAAGTATCTTTATCGCACTTGGTCATATTTCCTAACTAGAAGTATAAAGATCAAAGGAAAAGAAACATCAAAGCTGAAACAATTCCAACACTGATGAACATACCTGCACTGGCTCCCAAGCCTCCTTGATTCCCCATCATTGCTTGATTACCCATCACTTGCTGTGACATTACGGCAAATGGACTGCTGTTTCGTATTGGTGGGAATGGTCCTGCACTTGTCTGACCCTGCATGTGGATGTCCAATCCCGTGCTTCGACCTTGTTGCGGTCTGCCTGGTTGCACAGCTCGAGGATTATTGAAAGCTACAGTTTGATTTATAAGAAAAAAGAGTGCATTGTGAAGAACTGTGTTATTAAACATTTACCTGCCAAAAGCTTTAAGCTATGATGAATATAAATGATCCATTATTTGCTGACAAAATAATAGCAAGTATATAGTTAGATGCAAATGCTGCAGCAATTTCAGATGAGGGCAGATTCACAGCAAATACGGAGACCCATAAACTGCCCCCTGAAGTGCAGGTTCTCTGGCATTAGCTCCTGGTTCACCACTGGACTCCAGAGACCAACACAAGGTTGTTGTGTTTTGCAGTACATTCAAAGTAAAGCAAAAGTGCACTATTTCATAAAATGCCTTTCTACCCGCCCCCCATTTTGTATGTTTTTTTTGTCTATTAACCCATAAACATCAGTATCTTTAGTTGGCAAGGGCTGTTTTGAGTCTAAGTGCACTTTTCTGTGAAAGAAATTGGTTGGCATCTTTAGTTGGTGCATCATCGTTCACTTTGCTCTGCCGGAAAATGGCAACATTTCTACATCAAAACGGTGAGCACATCTTGAAAGTAAATCTTTGTAAAAGGCCTTGGGATATCTACATCATGTGGGAGTGCAATTCTTTTTTGAAGTGTCAGGCTACTACTAAATCTCCCGCTGACTTCAGTTCTACTGACTTCAGCCATCAATGCTTACAACCTGGCTGCTGGTTTCTTTGTTTCCCAGTGTCTTGATGCATGTTGCTGCGCTCTGTGAGGATGCATTTCATTTACTTTGCAGTTACTCTAGAAAAGGCAAGGCCCGACTTAAACTGAGGAACGAATTTCAAAACAATTGTGGCTGAGTTACAGTAGAAACTGAAAAATAGTTTTTACTTTCCATTAATTTTGGAAGCTGTTGAGATGGAGGTCAGAGGCCCTGGGATCGGGGTGTTTGATGTTCTTCCAAAACATGGGGGCGACAGGTTGGACAGCCCAGCTCTGTGCGGTAGATGGGATACATAGCTCCAAGTGCGTTAGGGCATAGTTTCAAACGCAAACAAAGTCAACACAAGTCAAGAACATCATGGAGGAGCAGAGAGGCCTTCCTTTATGTGAAGGCAGCTGTTGCTTCATATTTGTCTGGCCTTTATTTTATTTGCCATTTTTCAGTCCAAGTGAACATTGAACATTACCAGAGTCTTGCTGCATGCATTATCTGAAAAACCAGCCAAAAGCAAGTGATGACACCAGCTGAGGTCAGGCCATTAACACAGCTGAAGATGGTGGGCCTAGTATACAGATTTATTCTTGCAATGATGTGCCTGGGGTATAATGACTGGTCTCCATAGCTACAACCCATTTCTTATGTGTGGCTGTGACTGAAGTCAATGGAAAACTTTCTCCTTGAACACGACTGACTAAAACTACCAAGGTTCTTTCATGGTACAACCTCTCAAATGCTACCTCAACATCAAGACTACCATCAACACGATTCAGCTTGTGTCTATGCCTGCAATGAGGTTAGAACAGAGGCCTGATGATATTGAAACGGAGCTGCTTTCTCCTGCAGAACAGCCACTTGACAACAATGTTATATGAGCAACACAAGCTGCCCATGTTTGGGATCAGGCTTTTAGGTGGTAACTGGTCAACCTGCTTTTTGTGGACAAAATACCTTCAGGCAATTTTGTACATTACCAAGAAAACTCCTGCACGTTGATTGCAGTGAAACAGCTTCTCAATGGCTGTGATTAGTTTCTGGAGCACCTTCTGCCGCAGCACAGGTTGTGTGTTGTCAGGGTGCATGGTCTTTACAGTGGACTCAGTTGCTGTTTCTTCATGTCACGCAGTACGAATCAAAATGGTTTATGATCCGTTATGGTGATTATTAGGTCTTCAGAAGGCAGAGCAGGAACAGTCACAGAAGACCTAACTGAAAATAGTTGCAAACTCTTCAACCTTTTCTTCTGCACTTGCATTCTGGGCTCCACCACTGAGAATAAAGTCGTTCACGGAACTTCCTCTTTTCACCATTAATATTGAATGGTGATAGGCAATTTAACTACAGGATGTAAGAGAGTTGTGGAGCTTTGACCTAGTCAGTTGATTGATGGAAGGATTACTTGACCTAAAGTTGTTTTTCACACTTTAAGCATGTAATAGAGTGCTCCCAGTTCATAAGGTTGGCATTTTTACAATGTTGGCATTTTATTCACTCTTAATTAAACCAGGATTGAATGAGGTAGCAATGGCAGTGAGGTTTAACCTAGGCTATGAGTTGACTGACAACAATGACACAATAACATACAATTCTAATGCTACTGATAACCCATGGTGCCTCGTGGATGACCAGTTTTGAGCTACCACATCTGCATTGATCTATTGCGCTTTGTCATAATGCAGAGCGGAGCAAAGTTTACTTGGCATCCATAATGTGGTAGTAATTACTATCAAAATGGCCACGGCGGATGCACATTTGCAAAGGAGATTGGTAAACTTGACGTCAAGCAGCCTATTCATACTCTGGTAGTGACAAATTTCAGGGTTATGGCAGTTCAGTCAGCAGTGACGTTCCTGATCCACTTTAGCTGACTAATTTTGGTGTCCTCTACTCAGAGAACATTCTATGTTACTATCCTAACTGGTACTCAACCTAGGCACATACTGATTCATCAGCTGAGGAAAAGCTCTTTGATCAGTGATTCAGTTTCCTGGTTTCCTTATAGAGAAGCCTCCTTTGGATTACAGAAGTTGGAGTTGTGAACTTCTCATCAAACTAATTATTTATCTTTGTTTAAATGGTACAACGTCCCTTAGTGTGAACTTGGAAATGCATTTATGCATCTTGACTAATTACATGAACAGGAAAAAATTAATCTGTCATTCAATTTTTCATATCGATAAGAGAAGCCAAAGAGACATCAGTCTAGATGTGTGCCTTGGTATTGCCCTGAAGTATGTCCAAATTAGATAATGGTAGAGCTTGAACCTACAACTTCCAACACAGAGGCAAAAATGTCATCACTGAGTGAAAGCAGACTCCAATTATTTGCAAAATTAGAAAATTCTTGCAGGGGCTCAGCAGGGTGGATGCAGGGAAGATATTTCCCCTGGCTGAGGAGTGCAGAGCCAGGAATAACAGTCTCAGAAAAAGGAGGAGGCCATTTAGGACCAAGATGAGGAGTGATTTGTTCGCTCTTCATCCAATTCCAGGCAATGGACCTTTGGAATTCTCTAGCCTGGACAGCTGTCATCAAGTTCATTCAGAGACTGATAGATTTCTGGGTCAAGGCGTATGGATATGGTGCAGGAGAATAACCCTGAGATAGATGATCAGCCATGTTCTTGATGGACAGTGGAGCAGGCATGAAGGGCTGGATGGTCCACTCCTACTCCTAATTCTTATGCAAATTTATAATAACTGTATTACATTGATGAATGAATGCTAAATTAAATTGCTACTGCACAAAAATTTGGATGGTGTCGTATTTTTCCTCTCAAGTATCTTAAAATTTTATTAAAGTAAATATGTTAGAAAGTGATGGCAAAAATGTGGATGAAGTATATTTGCAACATGTATGAAAGAAAGGAAGCACAATGGAAAACAAAGTACCACTTACTAATCTTGAAAATTTATATGAGGCTTTCAAAAGTTATCTTATCAGTTTAAAATGAAACAAGTGTAACCATTAACAATATAAGGTGATAAAAGGAATCAATGAGGTGTGATAGAACTTGAAAATTAAAAATCCAGCAAATCAGCATTCACATACACCTTAACACATATATATGATGTAACTTAACTCTCCTGATCTTAGACTGTAGATTGAATTAAAATTTATGATTAAACATTAAATCCTGATACCATACGTGATTACAATCACCAATATATGTAGATTTATGACAGCAAGGTCAATGTGGAGGTGAAACCAAAGACTGACTCGACCTAACCTTCAACTGTGAGGAAAATATAATCAGATGACCTATTGCATTGCCTACATACCTCCCAGTGATGCAATTCTTGAGGTAGCACAGTCATGCTATATTAGTCAGAGCTGACTAAAACGTGAAGACAGGAAGGGAAAAAGAAAGTGATAAATGGAGTTGCAAAACAACTCAAAATAGTTGCAGTTCTTGCCATGAACAGCAGATGGCGAGCACACTGTTCTGATAAACAACAAGGACAAAAAAGACAACTTCTGAGCTCCAGCTGCAAACACTCTGTAAAGTCACCCATCTTCCAACTATTTAAAACGAAACACACTGTAAATCGACAGCTTTCAGTATTTCCCCAACAGACAGCGACATCGAACTATATTTTTGTATAGCACTGTACAACAAGTTCAACCAGCGAGACCAGATGTAAAATCCAAATTCATCACAGTGGAGCTATGCAAGGGGGCAGATGGAGGAAGGGAGCAGAGGATTACTGTTGAAAGAAAGAAGCGGGGGGGGGGGGATTATTTCTGAGAGGGGTTCAGAGCGATGGAGTACGGGATTATATATTAAAACTAAACCATTACAAGGTTGACGCAGTAAGTCATGATTGAACTTCATAAATTCTGCATTACTTGTACATTGGAAAGGCAGTTCCAGTAGTCAGGCAGATAACACTGATGCCATAAAAACATAAGAAACTGGAACAGGAGTTCACCATTTGCACCACCACCCACCGCTCCCTCCCCCCCATGCCTGCTCTGCCATTCAATCAGATCAGAGCTGATCTTCTACCTCAACACCAGTTTCCTACCTTATCTTCCTATCCCTTGATACCTCTAATGTTCAGAAACCTATCAATGTTTGGGCTGAGTGTAACCAATGATTGAGCTTCTACACCTTTGCCGCAAGAGAGAGAATTCCAAAGATTCACCATCTTCTGAGTACGAAAATGTCTCCTTATCTTAGTCCTTTCCCTCGGTCTGGGACTACTGCTGCCTCAGGCTGGATGATCCATCAGCTATGGGGCTCCAGTAGTTAATGACAGCTCAGCGCAGGGACTTGACCTCCATTTCCCACAATTCTGCTCTCAGACCTACAAGTGCAGTGGAGCTACAGCCAGCAGTGATTCAATGTAAAGCAGCACAAAGCTGTTCATTTCCCACAACTCTCCTTGCAGCACCATGACAAAATTAATATACATTCTCAACACTTCTTGCATTAATGAACTTGCATACTGAGACTGAAACCTTTGTACAAATAAATGACAGTGAGTTGAACCCTCCTGTTGGGAGGATTGCAGCACTGAAGGTTTAACACAATCCAGACCATGAATTGCCTGGCCCACAAGCCAAAATAAATTCAGGTGATCAGAAGGACTGCAAAGTTGAGTCTGGATTGCCGTATATTCCTTATGATGCCGAACACCTTTGTTAGTTTGGAAATTTGACAAACCCAACACAATCCCACATGAACATTAAAAACTGTGCACTATGAATGCTGGAAGTCTAAAATAAACGGGAAACGATAGAAATACTGCATCTGTAGAATGAGAAACAGTTAACACTTTATATCAACAATGTTTTAAATTGACACAAAACATTAATGCTGGTTCTTTCTCCAAACACACTGCACGCCTTGCTGAGTATTTCTTGTAGTTTCTGATTTTTGCTTTAAATGTTGGAAGTTACTTTTGGAGAGAAGTAGCAGTTGGCGAAAGAGAATGCAGGTGACAGTAGCAGCAGTAAGTGAGGAAGTCAGGAATGCCAATACGCAATCTCACTAACACCTGCACTTTGCCTTCTCTTTTTTAACAAATAGGCAGGGAGCACAGCATCAGAGATGCATGTACGTACATCAGTGGACAGATCAATGTAATCCCAACCCTCACTTTGGTTGTTGATCAAAACTGGGTGCATTATTAACAGTGAACATAGCTCCAAGTGCATAAAATGAGTCAACAAGGGTCACTCAGCTCCAGCACTGCAGGTCTAGGTTTTCCATTTTACAGGATTATACTAATTGTAGATTTAGAGACTGCACACTTTGAAGTCCAAAATGACATACATCAAAGCAATGCAAATTATGTATGAAACTCTTACCATTTTGTAACATCCCAGATAACGGGCTCTGTGTTCCAAGTGGCGATGCAGAGACATTTCCATTCCCAATTTGCAGGAGGTCTTGGAAGATGGTCTGTTTGTCGACTGGTCCGCTGGCAGGAACCGCTTTCATGTCTGGGAAAAGCTGCTGTAACTGACTGTTCTGCAGGTCATCAAGAATTTCTTCTAAGTTATCCAAGTCACTGCTGATCTGCTGTCAACAACAAGGCCAATTACCGCCCATCAATTTTGTGTTCTAGCCCAATCAGCGGATACTAACTAAGTATCATGGCCTATTTAATCATTTTAAAATGATCTTGTACCACCCGGCCCCCAATTCTCTCCTTTTTTCCCCAAGGAGGAATGAATTTTTGTTGGGGTAGGACGACATGGCCACAGAAACCTCTTCCCCCATCCACCACCATTAAATGTGACCTGAAGAGGCACTTCAGAGAAGCTTGATCCCCATCAGCCGTCAATGCTCATGCATGTTACTCTGACATGGATGACCAGATAGGAAATGAGAACCCTTTTTATTTGCATCCCACTCCATGCCCCACGGAAGCTCAAGCACCACGTTGAAGCCCAGTTGAAATCAACTTTGGGCTGACAGGAAGGGAAATGAAATCCACTGGGCGTGGTGCATTTACCCACTAAGTCACCAGATGAGCTATAAAATCTTGGTCAGTGAACTCCCATCCAACCAAGATGCAAACTATCCTAACACAAGGGCACAAAGCTCTTGAATATGAACTTTGAAATGGGTTAATGGGAAATTTCCTATTAAAACAGTTCATTAGGTCATGGGTGTAATGACAATGCAAAACTCACTTTGTTATGTACTATTAAAGTTTTACTCATTTCAGGACCATCCACTTAATATTGATATTAATTTAAATTTAGGAAATCAATTAAAAAAAAGATATCCCTTAAACGAATTACTTAGCAGTAATCCACTGAAAGTTCAGCCATCATAAATGGTTTAAAATACAATGTTTATCCAGATGGGATTAGCTCCATTCAATTCATAATCACGTGTCCAAGCCAGTTTGAGAATATACAAACTAAGAGCAGGAGGCTGCTGCTTGTATTTAAGAGGCCTTGGCTGATCTGATTGTAACTTCAACTCTGCATCCCTGCTTACCCAGGGTAACATTTCACCCAACTGCGTATCAAGAATCTATCCACCTCTACCATAGACTTATTCAAAGATTCTGCTTCCACCACTCTTTGAGGAAGAGAGTTCCAAAGACCCTTGACCTTCAGAGAAAAAAATTTGCCTCATCTGTCACAACAGCTTTTTTTAAAAAATTGGTCCCCAGTTCTATATTCTGGTCCCTAGTTCTATTTCCACTTCCACTCTGTCAAGAATCCTTAGTGTCTTGTATCAGCGTACAGCAACATTTAATTACAATTACACTTCAGATTCATGATGTTGTTTTTCTGTTTTAAGACGCTTAGGACCTAATGAGATATTGCACATTGAATTCAAAAAACTGGAATGCAGATGTGCTAAACTTCTGAGGAAGTACATGCAGTGATCATATATACAGGTACAGGAAGCTGCAGGAGTATCAGGGAACAATGATTTAATTTTGATTTTTTTTCAAACTCGGTACTTGAAGTATCTTTGTTACCACCACATTAAAGCTTCCCAAATTGATCTCAATTTTTTCTGATCTGCATCTGAATGCATGAAGAAATATAGTTTAAACTCAGCTCAGCTCAGCTCAATGTGGTTTTATTTATCTGCATTAGGTATTTATACTTCTCTACTACTGTTGGGGAAAAAGTACCAGGGTACTTTGTTAACAGTCAGTAACATGTTATTTGTTCTGTTTTATTTCACCAGAAGTTGTTTCCTGAACACTCTCATATGCTTAACAATGTGAAGAACTTTCAAGACTAAACTGTGATATAGCAGCAAGGACTCTGAAGTGTCACTAAATTTTAATGATAAGAATTTGTAGTTGGCCTGTTATCAAATATGCTTCAGAAGTTTCAACCAAAAAGGGGAAAATTCAGTGGTCTTTATATATTACCTACATGCTATCTGGTCCCCTTCAAGCCACATTTATCTGTATAAATTTTATTCTTTTATGCAGCTGTTAATGTGGTTAATCATTGACGGCATTAATCAAGATCCCTTTCTTTGGAAGTTGATTAGTGTTTTGCTCAATATGTGCATGCATGTTGCTACTGGGGAGAGACCTTCTGAGAAACGACAAACTGAGAAAGTGTGGTCGTCATTCCCAAGAGTGCAGTGGAGTAAAGGTGACAATATGGCATCTGCTTCCAGAGATTGCAAGTTAACCTATTTTTACATTATTAATTATTCCCAAGTTGGCCATTTTAGCCATGAACATCAATATAATTCATGTTATGGTGAAGAATAAATGTATTGGCGCATGTGATTGACAAACAGCATGACAGAAAATTTCCAATGACAGAACTAAATTGGATCATTTTCTCTTGCAGAATAACCACTTCTAATCATTTGTAATTTTAATGAGGCATTTGGTACCACATCATACTGTGCATTAGACGTATACCTTACAGCAAATTGCAATGTTTAATCTTATTCAAATCAATGTGATCTACAAGACACCTATATTTACTTCTCCTTCACAGAAAAGCCCAGATCCCATATAACTTTGTTGATAAAGCCACTATATAAAAGAATCATGGCAAATCTGTCATGATTATGTCATTAGCTGGTCTCAGGCATTGTGATGATAGAGCTTCTATGACCTGTAATTTGTACAGGCAGGATGAACTCAGCTATATTGTCAGGGTAGAGCTGGAGGAACCACATGAGGAAAAGAAACTCTACAAGCCACATTACTTATAAGCATCTTAGTGGGTAACAGCTAGCAGTTACAGAAAAATAACAGACAAGTCTTCAACAGTGTTCAGTTGTGTTAAAATATTGCACAAACTAAAACATATTTTGTGAAAAAAGCTGCAGGATAACTCCTGTGCAAGAGTGGCAAGAGATGCTATTCAATAACAACACAGTAGTATTGTTGACCTATTTGCTGCTTTATTGCAAAATTTAGCACAATATCTGATATATTGAGTTTGGACTTTATGGAGCTTTGGACCCTGAAATCCTCTTCCCAAGAGTTCTGCACCAACACTACTAACACCTACTCTTGTGAACTTTACTGTATACCACAGCAGCTTTCTTTTAACAAATGCAACCAGGTTGAATGAGTGCCAGACAAAGCACATGTCCTGACATACTTGAAATTAAATTTCAAAGCATATCATGAAACTAATAGTTGCTTTCAGCCCCCTGTACGTAGGCCATCATCACCATCAGTAATAGACTGCTCATTATATGGGCTGTGCTGGATCTTTGACTTGTCATGCAGAAGGCTATTAGCACAAAGATCATGCACCATAAAAAGTGATGGGGGAAAGGGTGAAGCAAGATCCAAATCTGATTTTGTGACCATTACTTATATCATATTGAACGTTCATGTAATAATTATATGATAACAAAAACCACAAAATGAGAAGTGCTAATATTTGGCTTCAGAGAAATATTATTGAATGTGTTTTATTAAGAAAAGGACTTGGTAGGAAAAAGAAAAGGCTGAACAGGTGCTTTTCATTTCAGCTCAGCCAAAAGACTTAATACTGTAGTGTGGCCTTGTTTTTATTATAGTTTGTAGAATTACTGCAGATAAATGACCAAAGAGAATAGAATGTAATGAGCACAGAGAGGCTCTGAAAGGGATCCAGGAGTAATAACATGGGAAAGAAGTAAAACAAAAGCTAATAAAATGCTGATATACGAGAGCAATGAAGTATACTAATGGGCTTTCATTCAATGTGGGAAAACATCCCAAAGAGCTTCACAGGTGTAATTAGGCAAAACAGAAATCAGGATATGAGAGTACAAGGCTTGGACTTAGTGGCAGTTTTTTGAGTAACTGTTAAAAGAACAGTGAGGCAGAGACTCTTAGGGAAAGAGTTTCCAAATTTAGGACCTATGTAAAAAGTGCTATAGCCACTAAACATATCAGGCTAAACATTAAGAGACCCTCGATAATGGAGAGTTCTGGCATGTTGCAATGTGGGAACATAGGATTGGAAATGTTGGAATGGTAGAAACAGCAAGAAGACGAGGCACTGGAAGGAGAGTCACAGGAAAGAGAGTAACCTGGAAAAATACATGACTGGGCTGAGCTAAGATCTCCTTGGCACCCAGTTCCTACATACTCAATCGGAGTGCCAATAGCTACCTTGAATGAGGATTAGGGGACTCTTGTGGTGTCAAGCCCCAACAGGATTCTGACTTTAGAGAATTAATTTTACTTTCTGACTCCTCTATAACTAAATATGAACAGTAAATGTAAATTTAATGTTGCTGTAATTGGACGCAACATTATAGAGAAAGAATGTTTCTTGTAATATACACATTATATAATGCCTGGCTAAAACCCTCAAGCAAGAAACTGACAGTTTGTACCCACTGATCAACGGGAACATATTGGGCAAGATCATGCTGGCCCTCCTGCCCACTTGCCTGCACTTGGCTGTTCCAAATTGGAGGGCTCAACGACCTGACCATCGATAACCATGAATTTTCCAGGGAGGTGGAGTAGGGTTTGAGAGGTTGGTGGCGTTGTGGATAGTGATGAAGGCTGTCTAAGGCCACAGCAGGATATGGATATAGGTCAAATGGAAAGTTGGATGGAGCGTTGGCAGATAGAATTTAATCCTGACACATGCGAGGTGATTCATAGAATTATACGGCACAGAAAGTGGCCCTTCAGCCCAAATCTTCTATGCTGACCATGATGCCTATCTACGCTAATTCCATTTGCCTGTGTTTGACTCGTATTCCTCTAAACCTTTCCTATCCATTAACTTGTCCAAATATTTTTTTAAAATGTTATACCTGTGCCTACTACCTTCACTGACAGTTCATTCCATATACCCACCACCCTGTGTGCAAAAGCTTGCTTCTCGAATCCCCTTGATATCTTTCCCCTTTCACCTTAAACCTATGCCCTCTAGCTTCAGACTCCCTTACCCCATCTATGGCCTTCATAATTTTATAAACCTCCATAAGGTCACCCCTCAACCAATTTCCTACAAGGTCAACCCTCAGCCAATTTCGTCCCAGGTTATCCAGTCTCTCCTTGTAACTCAAGCCCTCCAGTCCAGGCACCATTCCTGTGAATCTTTTCTGCACCTTCTCCAGCTTAATCAGATCCTTCCTATAGCGTGGTGACCAGAACTTCACACAATACTCCAAGTGTGGCCTAACCAACCATTTGTTCAACTGTAACATGGTTGTTCCTAACTCCTATACTCAATGCCTTGGCCAATGAAGGCAAGCATACCATATACCTTGGCCATCACTGCTTACCTGTGCTGCCACTTTTAGGGAACTATATACTTGTACCTCAAGGTCCCATTGTTCAATAACACTCCCCAGGGTCCCGTCACTCACTGTGCATGTCCTGACCTGGTCTAACTTCCCAAAATTGCACGACTTTGTACTTGTCCAAGTTAAATTCCATCAGCCAATTTTGGTGTCATCAACTTACTAATCATGCCACCTACTTTCTCTTCCAAATCATTGGTATATATGACGAACGGTAAAGGACGCAGCGCACCGCTGGTCACAGGTTTCCAATGTGAAAGCAATCCTCCACTTCCACCCTCTTCCTCCTATTACCAAACCAATTTTGTATCCAATTGGCTATCAGCTCCTCAAAAAAACTTAAAGCAAATTTGTGAAATGTGATCTCCCACAAACAAAGACATGCTGACTAGCCTTAATTAGTCCTTTCCTTTCCTTTCCAAAGGTTCCCTCGATTCCCCTCCAGTAAGTTTCCCACTACTGATGCAAGGCACACCAGGTTGTAGTTTCCTGGCTCATCCTTGCAGCCCCTCCTAAATAAAGGCACAACCGTAGCCTTCCTCCAGTCTTCCTGGACCTCACCCATGGCTAACGAAGACATAAAAATTCCTCCCTTGCTTCTCACTACTTCCGAGGATATAGCTGATCAGGTCCTGGTGATTTATCCACCTTTATGCTCTTCAAGACCACCAACACCTCCTCCTCCATAATGTCGCTATGCTGCAGGATATTACTGTTCTCTTCCCTGAACTCACCAGTTTCTATGTCCTTTGCCTCGGTAAATACAGATGAGAAGTATTCATCTGTATCTGATCTCCTGTGGCTCCACTCATAGATTACCATACCGATTCTTAAGGGGACCTACTCTCTCCCTGGTTACCCTTTTGTTCTTGATAACCTTTTAGGATTTTCCTTTACCTTACCTTCTGGTATCTCACCCATGTCTAACGAAGATACAAAAATCTCCGTCCCCTTTTTACCTTCTAATTTCCTTAAGCATACTCCTATATCCCTTATACTCCCTCAGGGGATTCGCTTGATCCCAGCTGCCTAGACCTGACATATGACTCCTCCTTTTTCCTGACCAGAGCCTCAATATTCCTCACTAAAATTCCCTAATTCTTCCAGCCTTGCCCTTCACTCCAACAGGAACACACCAGCCCTGCAATCTTCCTGTCTCACTTTTAAAAGCCTCCCACTTGCCAAATGTCCCTTTACCTACTAACAGCCTCTCCCAATCAATTTTTGCAAGTTCCTAATGCCATCAAAATTACCCTTGCCCCAATTTAGGACTTTAACTTGTGGATCAACTCTACCTTTTTCCATAACTATCTTGAAGCTAATAGAATTATGGTTACTGGTTCCCAAGCGTTCCCCTACTGACACATCAGCCACTTGCCCAGCCTCATTTCCTAAGAGGGGGTTGAGTGCAGCCTCTTCTCTAGTAGGACCATCTATATATTGCTTCAGGAAACTTTCCTGGACACACTTAATAAATTCTGCCCCATCTAATCCCTTAACGCTAGTGCATTTTGAGAAGTTAAATAGGGGGAGGATATATGCAGTAAATGCTAGGGCACTAAAGAATGCTGATGAACAGAGAGACCCAAGGGTCTAAGTCCACTGTTCCCTGAAAGTGGCTACAAAGGTTGATAGGGTGATGAAGGTGGCATATGACATGCTTGCCTTCATAGGTGAGGGTATAGAATATAAGAATTGGAATGTTACGTTGCAACTTTACAAATCCCTGGTTAGGCCACACTTGGAGCATTGTGTGCAGTTCTGGTCACTAGACTATAGGAAGGATGTGATTGTGTTGGAAAGAGTGCAGAGTAAACTCACTAGGATGTTGCCTAGTTTGGAGCACTTTAATTATAGGGAGAGATTGGATAATCTGGGCTTGTTTTCACTGGAGTGAAGGAGGCCGAGGGTTGACTTGATAGAGGTATATAAAATGTTGAAAGGCATAGATAATGTAAAGTCAAAATCTTTTTCCAATGATAGATATCAGAAACAAGAGAGTTTAAATTTAAGTTGCGAAGAAAGATTTTTAAGGGGGATCTGTGGGGTAAGCTAAGAACATAAGAAACAGGAGCAGGAGTAGGCCATCTGGCCCGTCGAGCTTGCTCTGCCATTCAATAAGATCATGGCTGATCTGGTTGTGGACTCAGCTCCACCTACCTGCCTTGTCCCCATGACACTTAATTCCCCTACTATGCAAAAAATCTAACTGTGTCTTAAATATATTAAATGAGGTAGCCTCTACTGCTTCCTTGGGCAGAGAATTCCACAGAGTCACTATTCTCTGAGAAAAGCAGTTTCTCCTCATCTCTGTCCTAAATCTATTCCCCCAAAGTCTTTTTTTAAAAACAGAGAGTGGTTGATATCTGGAATGCACTGCCAGGAATTACTGCATTTAAGAGGCAAGTGTTTTAGACAGACACTTAAATTGGCAAGGCATAGAAGGATATGGTCCTAAAAAAGGCAAACAGGATTTGTGTAGATGGGTGAAAAGGTCAGCATGGCCATGGTGGGCTGGGCTGTACAACTCGATGACTCCAGATTATTGCTCAAGTTGTGTAAAAGGCCTTTGAAATGTTTTTATGTATGTAAAAGTCAGTGACATTTAGAATCTATTCAAATACACGTAAATAGTTTATAAAAAATGATAGATTAAAAAATAAAAAAATACCTTAAAGTACTAACAAATGACATTAATATAAAACAAAGTCAAATGATTCCTGCACTCAAATTTTTCCACAGGACACCAGACCCATTTAATTGAAGGGGACTGCTGTCTAAGCCAGTGGGAATTGAAGTGTAGGTGAGGGCCTGGATACACCAGCATGTTGGTGGTCTACTGTCGGGCTCATCAGATCACTTCGGACTTCTGCATTTGTCTGAGCATGTGCGGGAGTCAGAGAAGCCGAGTTGATTGAGCCTATTATTCCACCCATAATGTGGGCAGTACAGCAACACCCATTCCTCACGCCTACTGATAAACTTCTTCGATTGGTTAAAACAACGTGCACAGAAAATGCAAACAAATTTTTTTGCAAAAGCTACTTAAGTTGGAGAAAATGCAAAATAAATGGGATCTGCTCTTAAACTAATACAACATGTCATGAAGCAAATTATTTTGTCCTTTTTTATTTACATGTGAAGTTTTCTTGGATGGCCCAATATGTTGCAGTACTGCCTGAGACAGCCAAGAGTTAATTCTCAAGATGCACCGAGTTACCTCACCTCAAGTTGGCAACTAATGAGAATCACAAGAAAATAAATGGACAATAAATGCCACTTGACCCATTTAGATTCTTCTAGCCAGAAAGAGTTCAATAGGAGCATATAGTTTAGAAAATAAAACAATGATTACCAAAGAAATTCACGTTTTAATATAAAAGCATATAAACTGAATGCACTCACCTGTTCTGATGGCTCAAAGTTCATCTCCTTCTCAGACTTGATTGCTGTTTTAGTGCTCATGCAGGGATCCAACTTGCTATCCATCCGCTCGAGTTTAGGTTTAATATTATGCATACTTGTGTCGTCCTTATCCAATAAGTATCGAAGTAGTGCATTTTCTTTTCTCTTGGGGCTCATTTGCTCCTGCTTATTAGTTATTTCTCCACCAGGAACTGAACTGCCCACGTCCTGGTTGTGTTCCTTACCTGTGGCCTCTGCTGTCAGCTTTGCTAAGTCTACAGGAGAAGTGCTGTCCTGCAGGAGTCTGTGCAAAATTTTGTGTTTTTCTTTCAGCGAGGGCCCATGTGATGTAGAGGTGTTGGTTGTGGATGATGTCACTGCTGAAGTAGACAGTAGTCCTAATGAATTGCCTGGAGAGTCTTTAATAGAATCCCCAAGAGTACTTGGCAAAGGGGAAGCTTCCATTTGATCTGATTTGGTGATCAGTAACTGTAAGAGTTTGGTATGTCCTTTACTGTCATGCCCTCTGCCTTGGCCTTCAGTCCTCTCTCCACCACCAAACGGATTTAAGTTACTTTCACTGCTATCTTTCTGTTCCCCAGAAAGTCCACTTTCTGACTGCCCAGCTGAAACTTCAGTCGGCACTGGCTCACCAAACAACCCGAAAGAATCTTTGGAGTCCATGCTCCCTTTTTTAGTGAGCGAAGAACTGATGCTTCCAGGAGAATTTTGCGAAGTCACCATTTTCAGTTCAGGCGACGCCCCATGAGATACCCCATGTCCTTCACTGAGGGCTTGAAGTGCGTTAAGGGAGCTGCTGGAGTAGCTATGGCTATTCCCTGTGCTGCTACAAACCCCGACTGGAGAATGCAAGCTTCCTACGGGAGAAAACTGATTAGCTGAGATGCGAGGGCTTCCGACCATCCCAGGACTTCCACGATGTCTGGGAGAAAGCATGGAGTTCTGTTGCCCAGCAGTCACACCTGGACTACTTCTTGATGGGCTGCTCATTTTGAGTGCATAGTTACTACCCTGAGGAGTGGCTGCTTGCATGTTTGATCCATGGTTTATTCCACCTGTAACAAACCTGTTTCCTGGCATTTGTCCCATACCTGTTTGTTCCTTCAAGCCATTCATGGCAAAACTTGAATTGCTGTTCATTGCCATCTCTTGACCTGTTGTTGCAGCTGAAACACCTGCCATAGCTGGACTACTGGAATTTGGATTCAATGGCTTTCCCATTCCTTGTCCAGTTGATTCCTGATTCATCCCACAAACATTTTGCTCTCTGCAGTTTTAAACAAAACATACAAATCACACCACGGCAATTAAAATACCAAACATGTATATTTAGTCAGCATTGTTGGAGGGGAGGGATGAAGGAAACCTTGCGACTGTGGGCATTGGGGGTGGGGGGGGGGGTGGTGATGTTCGGGGTACACGTGGGAGAACAGTCATAAGCAGCAAGCTTATTTTAAACTTAAAGGGCATCGAGCAGTAGCAAGTCCCCAGCATTGGACAATGTTGCTTAGACAGCTTCCCTTTGAGGTTTGCTGAAGCAGGCCTTGCACTCATTGTGAAGTCCTACGTCTATGTGAGGGCCCTACGCCACCCCTGGGCCATGTGGGCACATGTAAAATTTGCATGGGTCGCCCCATGGCACGTCGAAGCATCTCTGCACATGGTGTGTCACTCTGCACGTGGTGTGTCACTTGTACAGAGGATATGGAATCAATGTTGCAGATTTCAAAATATATAGAGTGCAGTGCAATCCAATTAAGTTCGGTGGTGTTGTATATGTTAATGGTGTGTTATATAACAGAAGTCTAAGACTCATTGACAAGGTTGCATTGTTAATTGAGGGCTCAAAGCTGCAGTCAGTGTCTGCCATCCTGGAAAGTCAGTTAAGATAATTTTCATTTAATATCTAGATTTCTGTATCCAGATAGACTTTCCGGATTAACTGAACAATCATATGTTACTTTTCTTGCGTGTGTGTGTGTGTGTGTGTGTGTGTGTGTGTGTGTGTGTGTGTGTGTGTGTGTGTGTGTGTGTGTGTGTGTGTGTGTGTGTGTGTGTGTGTGTGTGTGTGTGTGTGTGTGTGTGTGTGTGTGTGTGTGTGTGTGTGTGTGTGTGTCTAATTTAGTCCTTGAGGACCAACAATTTAGTGAAACAAACTCATCTTTACAACTTTAATAAACGGCCTCTTTTCCCTCTGCAGAGTGTGAGCACAAGAAGACGACAACAGAAAGATGAAAACACCCAACTTTGGAGCAGAGTCTTTGCTGTGGCTATCAGCATGTTTGCAGCTTTATAATGCTTCATGAAGAGAGGATGACAGGAATCTGTCCGATCTCATTTATAACCGTCTTCGGTTCAACTGGATATTTCATACAACTTGTATTAAGCTGCTGATTTTCATCTGTGCTTTATCTCAGTGGGGCATTTCTGAGTCTGCCTTGCATCAAGAGAGAATGCTCGTGGGAATACTTATAAATAGTGGGTGTCACATGGAGCAAAGCATCTAAATTACCATCTATAACTAGAGGCCAAGTTGTAGAAGATGCACTCCAGAACATAGAAAGTACAAGATCTACACCGTTGACAGTGAACCCTAGTGCAAAGTCCAACAAATATGATCCAGACATCCTGCAGTTCATTATAGAGTCAAAGACATTGTACAGAATCTTTCTAGCGCTGATGTCACATTCTAATTTGAAGCTTCAGCACATTTGATTTTTGAGTCAAAACACTAAATGGTTAGTTAAAAACCACAGGAAGGAGGTTTGATGCTTACCTTTGAACAACATGCAGTGACATGATAAATTGAGGCTCGCTGGTATTTGGAGTGCGCATAAGCCTGCTCCTTGTTTGTGCAGCAACCATGGTGCCATCAGATAAAGAAAACCGATACACAGGACTCAAAGCCTGACCTTGCCTCAACACTGCAATTCAGAGAAGTTGAGGAAAAATTATGAATGGCACGCAATGTTTCCTGAAAGCTCTGAGCATCAGATACTATATTTAAAAATAAGAATTCTCGCACGGACATGCTAACTTACACGGGGATACCATTTCATCAAAGGTGGTAGCTCATTGGTATCTTTTTCAGGTAACGATTGCTTGTGATGGTCAACTACTAAACTCAACCTCACACACATACTTCCCAACAGACGCCAATGGACAACAAAAGGAAATTTCTTGTCTAGTCAAGGGAACATGATTGCAAGCAGTGCCCTTCTTAACCTTGTCTTGGCTTAGGCCAGCTAATTCCTCACTAAATAGAAAACGAACCTGGGTCCTTTCTAGCATAAAGTCTCTAATAAATGGTCACTCTATAGTCTTAACTTCCTCTGCAGCAACCAGATTGAAATGTTAAGATGCAAATGTTAAGATTTGACTTTGTACAAATCACAAAGCCAAAATCCCCTTTTTACACTTTTTCCAAAATATTTATTGGTTCCTCCATTGGCTTAGTGAGTAAACAGCAATATAACTAAGAAGAGAAACATTTGCAATTCTAATAATTTAAGAAACCTTAGCCAGAATAGCAATAATTTGGTTCATAGTCAAAGGATGGACAGTAAGCAGCATCAGGCTCTGCCGCAACATGGGTAAAAATCAAAAAAAGACTGGAAATCTAAAATAAAAACAGAAAATGGCGGAAATACTCAGCAGGTCAGGCCACATCTGTGACAGAGAAAGAGAATGAATGTTTCAGGTTAAAGATCCTTCATCAAACCTGGGAAAGAGACAACAGAAGCTTGTTGAGCTCCAGGGAAGGTTCGGCATGGACGACTGCATTCTGATGTTCTACATTTGGTATTCACAATGTAGTCTCTACATTAGAGAAATCAAATGCAAATTGGGTGATCGCAACACGGCGCCCCCGCGTCCAGTCCGTAGGGATGATCCTGAGCTTCTTGTTGCTTGCCATTTTAACTCTCCGTCCCACTTTCACACTGACCTATCGGACTGTGGCCTCCTGCGCTGTTACAATGAGGCCTAATGCAAGCTTGAGAAAAAGCACCTCATTTTCTGTCTGGGCAGTCTGCAGCCTTCTGGACTCAATGTGGAACTCTACATCAGTTATCCATCAGTGATATTGACTCGCATATTTGTCTTTTTTTGTCTCTTTTTGTCCCCCTCTGGGCATGGAGGACATGATCAGCCTGACCTGCTAGACACGTCTTCTTGCTCTGCATTCTTGTGTTTATGTTCTTTTGTCTATGTTCTCACTCTCTAACGCCTCCCATTCACGCATTGACCAGATAACCTTTTTACAGCTTATCCCTGTGGTCACCCTGGTTTTACCCTATCGGAGAACATCTCCCGCCCTATCTTCCCTGCGGCTTAACAAGCTTCTTTTGTCTCCTTCTCAGTTCTGATGAAGGATCTTGAACAGAAGGGAAGTAGATTGTCACCATCCACCCTGACAGCCGAATCTGTGATCACAGTGGAGGACGCAAGATCAGTCTTCTGGAGAGTGAACACGAGGAAAGCACCTGGCCCAGATGGTATCCTGGGCCGTGTGCTCAGATCTTGTGCTGATCAGCTGGCAGAAGTAGTTGTGGACAAATTTAACCTCTCCCTGCTTCGATCTCAGGTTCCCACCTGTTTTAAGGAGACCACTATCATGCCGGTACCGAAGAAAAGCAAGGTAACGTGCCTCAATGACTACCGACCAGTGGCTCTGAAATCCACCATCATGAAGTGCTTTGAGAGGTTGGTCATGGCACGCATCAACTCTAGCCTACCAGACAACCTGGACCCATTGCAATTCGCCTATTGCCGAAACAGGTCTACAGCAGATGCCATCTCCTTGGCCCTACACTCAGCTCTGGAGCATCTGGACAGTAAAGACACCTACGTTAGACTATTTTTTATTGACTACAGCTCTGCCTTCAATACTATAATCCCAAGCAAGCTTGTCACCAAACTTCGAGACCTAGGACTCAACACCTCTCTCTGTAACCGGATCCTTGACTTTTTAACAAACAGACTGCAATCAGTGAGGATAGGCAGCAATACCTCCAGCACAATTATTCTCAACACTGGTGCCCCACAAGGCTGCGTCCTCAGCCCTCTACTCTACTCCCTATACACTCATGACTGTGTGGCCAGATTCTGCTCTAACTCCATCTACAAGTTTGCAGATGATACCACCGTTGTAGGCTGTATCTCAAACAGCGATGAGTTGGAGTACAGGAAGGAGATAGAGAGCTTAGTGGAATGGTGTCATGACAACAACCTTTCCCTCAATGTCAACAAAACAAGAGAGCTGGTCATTGACTTCAGGAAAGGGGGTGGTGTACATGCACCTGTCTACATCAATGGTGCTGAGGTCGAGAGGGTTGAGAGCTTCAAGTTCCTGGGAGTGAACATCACCAACAGCCTGTCCTGGTCAAATCACGTAGATGCCACGGCCAAGAAAGCTCACCAGCGCCTCTACTTCCTCAGGAGGCTAAAGAAATTCGGTTTGTCCCCTTTGACTCTCTTTTACTGATGCACCATAGAAAGCATCCTATCTGGATGCATCACGGCTTGGTACAGCAACTGCTCTGCCTAGGACCGCAAGAAACTGCAGAGAGTTGTGGACACAGCCCAGCGCATTACAGACACCAGCCTGCCCTCTTTACACTCTGTCTTTACCTCTCGTTGTCTTGGTGAAGCAGCCAGCATAATCAAAGACCCCACCCACCTGGGACATTCTCTCGTCTCTCCTCTTCCGTTGGGTAGACGATACAGGACCCCGAAGGCACGTACCACCAGACTTAAGGATAGTTTCTACCCCACTGTGATAAGACTATTGAACAATTCCCTTATACAATGAGATGGACTATGACCTCACGATCTACCTTGTTGTGACCTTGCACCTTATTGCACTGCACTTTCTCTGTAGCTGTGACATTTTACTCTGTACTGTTATTGTTTTTACCTATACTACATCAATGCACTCTGTACTGACTCAATGTAACTGCACTGTGTAATGAATTGACTTGTACGATCGGTTTGTGAGACAAGCTTTTCACTGTACCTCGGTACAAGTGACAATAATAAACCAATACCAATACCAGAAACATTCCTCTTCCCACAGATGCAGCCTGACTGGCTGAGTATTGCCAGCAGTTTGAGCTGTAAGACTCCTTAACACAGCATTCATAGTCAAGACTCACACAGCAAAATATTAATGATGGCAGGAAAGCAGCATAAATCTGGTAAAAGAAGGCATGCACATTCCATTTTACAGAAAGAGAAAACAAAATCAGAAGCACACAGCAAGTCCTTTAATAAGTAAAAATGAAAATACCTGAAATTAGATTAAAACTTCAAATGTAGATGACTTATCAGAATTGCAAAATACTCAAGTGCACAGGTAATCTGTCTTATTGCTTTCATATATTGACAGATTTGTTGCACATTTTTAGCATTTATGTTAGATTTGAAGTTTGAATTTTATTTTTATTTATACAGTATCCAGATAAATTGCTTAAATTATTTTATAGTGCATTCCAGAAATCCTCACCTTCATGATGATGTCTCTTAGCAAATGCAATCTCTTTGTCATTTTGTAAGTGAAACCTTTGAATACACCTTCGCACTAAGTCTTCCCAGCCTGGTTTCATTGATGCACGTAATGCATTTATATCCAGAGATTTTAGTTTGCCTTTTTATATAAGAAAAAAAAGGGAAAAAGAAACAGATCTCAAATGTCAAATTTCCAAGATGAGCAATTCGTAAATTTAAAACAAAGTCATATTGTTTTACCTGATAAATCATGTTTTGTGGTAAAACTTTCAGTATTAGCAAATTGTGATCTCTCCTTTACAGGAACCCTCCTTGCAACACAGATTAAACAGGACTGCAAATCTGAGAGAGGGAAGAAACAACATTCATTTAAAATTAAAACCTTGGTAGTGTAATGTTAGAGGTTTGCAACTAAATATAATGCACAAACTTTATTGTAAATGCAACAATCACTCTACACCAATTACAAGTTTGAGCTGCAGACATTACTCAAATTCAGTCATAAAAGCTCAAGTTGTCATTGTGCAATGTGGCGTCTTACAAATATTATTCAACTTGATCCCCTGGGCAAAGTCCCATTCTTCAAAGCAGATGCTGCACATGATGCAAAGAACAGATATTCTGGCATTGGGATACATCTGGAAGCAACATCCATGATGATCATAAATGTCCCTCAAAGTTCTCAGCTATCAGTAGTGGCGATCATAATTTTGCCATCTTTGCTAGTTTACTTTTTAACAAAAATTGGGGAGAAGTTATTGGTGAACTGACAAACATGCATTTTGGAGAAATGCATTTAAAATAACTGGCCTCCTATTTCTGGGGCCATTTGGGAATAAAGAAATTGGAAAGAAAACTGAGCACTTCATATACCATATGAGTTCCAGCTCTGACAAGTCTACAAATTTATTACACAGACTTGCATTTATTTAAGAAATTCTTGGCTCAATGCAAGGGAGGTAAAGCACCAACATTTGAAAATTCTCATATCAGGGACCCCCAGATTGGGTATAAGCATAACCAGATACAAGTTAAAACTCTCTCCACTTGAACATAGTTCAGCCACAGATAGAAGAGCACCATAGCAGCACTTATTGTCAGTTAGTTTCAGATTGTGGGAAATTCAGTAGTATGGAGAGAATCTGTCAAATCCGCCCCAGACAGGACTTCCTTAAACTCAGTGGTCCAGGCTGGATTTGAACTCAGTGCCTGCAAGTGAAAGATCAATGCCAAATCCAATTATGTAGCAATTTATCACATCTATCAGAGGGACTCTGAAATGATTATACAACATGCATGGTAACACTGACAACTCCGCTGATCTTCTCTAAAGCCTTGCTATTTGATGCAGTTATCCTCCCCCAACTGGATGGCCCCTTAGCCCATCTCTTCTATAATTTAACACCCACATCCACAGCCCAAGTCAAAAGGTGGTAAACTTGAATAACATTCCGCTAACCTGGCAGTCTATTATCTGATCGGACTGGACCACTTCCTGCTGCATCATTTATTTCTTTTTTAGATGCAACTATTTTTTGACTCTAAGATTATAGAATGATTTCCCTATCCTCCACCAGAAACCATCTACTTGATCACTGATCCAGCATATGACCCACTTTCTTCATCTCTGGTTCAAAATAGGAGCAACTTGGACTCCCTTACATCAACAAAACAAGTTTCTGTAGAGCTGCCACTCCTTCCACTTCCTCTGTCTGTTCCGCTTCTTGTTCTAACCCTTCCCTGGGGGTGGGGGGAGGAGGGGGTGCAGGGATGGAGGTGGAAATCACCACTTGGTTGCATCAAGGGATTATACATACAAATTACACCTAGCTTTATCATAGCTGTTGATATGACAAGCCGAGATTTGCTATCATCCAACAGTGTCAAACACAAAATTGATTTTTTGTTTCTTGTATCCACTTAAAACTTAATCCATAATTATTTGGTATCAAGAGGCCAACATAACTGTAGTTTTTAAGTAGGTATTTGCTACTTCACATTTATTTTGTATGTTATCTTGTCTAAGATCTTGCAAGTGAAACAATAAGCATTGCAGCTGACATTGCAACCACATTTTATGGGTGAGTAGCTGATTTATTACTAAGACACACAAGATTTTGCAACGTGCTGGATGGACTAGTTTTACCTGACTTGCACTATTCATAGCTTTGTATCAGTCAATGGACAAAATCAAAATTATGGAATCTCACAAGCTGGGGATGACACTGAAGTACATAATGCATGAAGTTGTTTCCACATATTTGAGTTGCTGTTTGATGAAACAATAAGGCCTGGAAATTCCGGTGCACTAGTTGGGCGTTGCCGTGGAGCATCAGATGTTTCAGTCACTGGCCCCTTGCTGCAAATTTCAGGTCTGCTCAATGCCAAAGGCAGTGGCCACCACTAAAAGAACTTTGCACATCTTTGGGAAGATAAAGAGCAGGCTCGTCTGTGAACCAGTTTGGTTGACGAGGTGGCTGGCCACTATAAGCCCAGCCAGTGGGAAGTGGGGAGCCATCTGAGCTCATGCAGAGGGTCAGGGACAGTAAGGAGGTAAAGAGGAAGTTGACGAGTGTGGAAGGAGTAAGGTTTGGTGATCATCACCTCCAAATGGGACCTTGGTCAATAGTGGGCATTTGGATGAAGACTGATGGAGTTGCTGGACAGGGGAATGAAAGGTAAATAGGTACTTGAAGTATATGGGACCTAATCCTGCAAAGCAATGTGGTGACCTAGTTATCCTCAGTGACCAAAAATAGTTGTTTCCAAGATAACATGCTACAAGTATTCCCCAGTGCTCCAAAAGGCACGTTGCATGGGGAATCACATCAGCCTATGCACAAATGACATGGAAATCATCACAGAGTGATACGGTACGGAAACAGGTCCTCCAGCCCACTGAGTCTGTGCCAACCATCAAACACTCACTCACATTAATACCAGTTTTTATTCTCCTCATTTCCACCCCAGAGCCTACCAGTCACCTAAACCCTAGGTGGACTATTAATACCAACCGATGTCTTTGGGATGTGGGATTGAAACCAGAGAACCCGAAGAAAACAGATGTGGTTACAGGGAGAAAGTATAAATTCCACACAATACTGCAGCAGAGGTCAGGACTGAAACTGCATTGCTGCCCTGAGCTGTGAGATAGCAGCACAACAAGCTGTGAAACTGTGCCACCAGGGCATAAAGGCAACTCACACCCAAAGTGCCCCACTGAATTTCTGGAGTGTCATGAATCAACTCGGAAATGGTCGTCACAGTGTTTTGCTGCCAAACAAAATGTACTTTCAATCACGCAGCACTGAAAATAATGGCATTATATGATTGAATTGCTAACAGAGGTTTCTCTTCATCACCGCAATCAAAGTAATTTGAAAATAAAAATTGAAAATACATTTCCAATCTGCTCAAATTCCTTTATATGCAAAGGTATACTTGCTATATATTTTAAGCTATTATAGCAAAAGAAGTTAAATATGGACTATGTTTGTAAATACTATGCTTTCACTACAAAACAATTTTTGCAGTAGCCGAGGTGCAGTACTTTCTTATAATACTCTCAAGTGAAATAAATTGTTTTTGCTACGTATGTTAATAAATATCCACAAATTATAAAAATAGTGGAATCTGGTATTTCAATATTAATTGAAAACTGTCGATTAAAAATTGAGGAGGATTAACATTTATGTTATATTTCTGCTCACAATCCATGTAAACAAAAATATGGAAAGTCACTGAAAAACATTTGAAATATTTACTATAATTTAAATACAATTACTAAATTAAGTCAAGCTACTTTATAAGAGCAAAGTCTGGTAACTACGTTTGTTTCCTATAACTAAAATTCTGCATATACATGTTGCAGTTGAAGGCACAAGTTCTTCTATGATTAAAGGCAATGTGCTAGTATCCTGTTGGAACACTGATTTAATTGTGTCAAGTATTCCGCAATTGCCAAACAGGAAGAATTCTGGTCAAGCCAAACAAATGAAATAGAAAATAACATGATTCATTTTTTTAAATTAAAGTTCCATCCCTTTACATTAAATACTTTAAATGTTCCTACTATGTGGTTTACTGTTATTTTACAGATTTTGTTTAACTTGAAGGAAACACATCACTTTATGGCTTGCGATTTTGGAAAGAGGGTGTACAATAAATCCTAGTTGGACCAAATGTAATTAAAGTAAATGAGATTTCTTTGTGACGATTAACTATTATAATTGTGTTGCTCCTTAGTTAAGGTAAATTAGATCAAAACACCAAAGCAGCTCCTATCTTAATTATGTACAAATAAGAAAAGGATTTGAGATAACGTAGTTTCACTGCTTCTGTCATTGATGTTTGTGTTGTTTATTACTGATCAGATACAAGTTTATGTAACTCCCATTGCAGAGAGCAAAACAATATGAAGTTTCTATAAATTATCTCTTTTGCAATTACACACAATAAAAGGAACATTCTGCTTCTAAAATAATAACGAAGCACACTTAAAGCACTTTAGCTTCAAAGCTTGCAAAAATTATGTTAATGTTGTAATATTTACCAGTTTTTTTTTCCTTCTCAAAGGCAGCCCTTGTTATGCACCAGCCAAAGTCCAAAGGACAAGCAGGAAGACTGACCAAAGGTTACCACAAACAGGAGCTGCAATGCAGCCATTAGGCGGCATGCATGCCTGACTTTCTTTTGCTTACTGTGGGGAAAAACACCCAATTTCCACAAAGTGCTTCCACTTGCCAGCACGTACATGCCATATGAGAATGAAGTTTGCAAATCTGTGACCCACAACTCCACATTAACACAGGCCTCAATACTTGCAATCTAGAGCTGTCTTGGAACGTTTACACATTTTTAAACACATTACAAGTGATTCTGTCATTGTGGGTTATCATTATGCCAGTGTGATTGCATGAAATCTTACCTTCCCCCTCTTCTTTTATTGACTTTGGTTGAGATACAGCAAAACACTGCATAGTTTCATATTTCTGAGGTGCTTCCTGGTTATCATGGCCTTCCTCCTCAGTCTCACCAGGCGGTTTAACCAACATACGACAGTTAAAAGTGTGGCTGTTTCGTCTCGGGGCTTCACTGGACCAAGGCACCACATTAACTGGGAAATGTAATGATTCATACACTTCAGTATGAAATTGGGAAAAATAATTTGTCTACTGTAAAATCTTTGTTTCCTATACATTTTGTATTTAATGTTAAAATATTCATTATATGATGCATGTGCCACTGTTGCCATGTTCAACTTAAAAGCAACTTCCCAGTACATTAACATGCAGAAAATAATAGGCAAAGAATATCCAGGATTTTTTTTTCAATGTCTACACAAACAATCGATAATCTGGAAGCCAACTACTTTGAAATAAATTTAACCAGATTGGATTTAATATATTAACTTGGTTATTTTATTCTGAGGCACAACCTCTAAAATTGTAACATGACTCAAGTTGTGATTTACTTCATTGTCTCTTGGTGACCCAACTGTCATCAAGGTAGCTTTGGAACCTTGATCAGATGACTGAAAATAAAGCTAACAGCCTATTTTTAAGGCTTAGGCTTCAGCAGCAAGACCTTGGCAATCTACAGAGTTCCAAGGAATACTCCACTTGGTCAGTGAAGTAATAAGTTGGTTGCCAGCAGGCAGAAAAGCACGAGGATCAAGGCGGGAATACATGACAGCAGGTGTTGCTGCAGAGCCTTGGAGCACAGGGATATCACACAACCTCAATTTACCCATTAAAAGGGCCAAACATCAAAAAAGGCGCCAATCAAAAAATCCCTTACAAAATGGTAGCTGCCAAATAATCAGTATAAAAGCAGCATCCAGTGATCCACTGCCAATTTTGAGCCATCAACAGCTGCAAGAACAACTAACAAGTATTAAATGAATAGGCAACAGTATTTAAACAGATTCTTACCAAGAGATTTAGGCAAAAGGTTTCTCACAAACTCTGCCTGGTCACCAGCATGTAGAATGCTGCATACACTGGAGTTTATAAGCTCTTCTTGGTTGTACTTCAGGTACTGGGTCACGTTCTCAGATACAAACACTATGTGCCCTTCAAGATTGACCACAAAAAGGAATCCATCCAAGGCCTATAAAGAATAGATGCTACAAAGTAAATGCAATTTTTAAAGACACCCTCCCATCTGATACATTATTCTGCTAAAATGTTAGAAAACTTGAGATTGTGGACAAATATCAATGGCACTTTTCATTTTCAAATGTAAAAGTTCTTGAAATCATTTTTCATCTACCGCTCAACACCCTGGAAGCTGCTTGGATATATGCAGACTGCCAAACTAACACCACGCTGAATGCAGCCTGTGAGCAAGCAGTCCCCTGTGCATCCATACAACTTTATCATTTGACACCCTCTTCAACTGCCCTCTCCCCACATCTTCCTACTGACAGATGCTGCAGCAACATTCATTATGTACTCCTTGCAGTGCAATGCTGAGACTAGGAACAAAAGGCAGCCTATGTCTTAAAGGGCAGCACAGTGGCGCAGCTAGTGGAGCTGCTGCCTCACAGCTCCAGCGACCTGGGTTCAATCCTGACCTCCTTCAATCCTGTGTGGAGTTTGCATTTCTCCCTGTGACCACATGGATTTCCTGCAGGTGCTCCCAAAGACATGGATTGGTCGGGTAATTTGTATTGTAAATTGCCCCTGGTGTGTGGGTGAGTGGTGGTATCTGAAGGGGGAGGAGATAGTAAAGTGGTGAGAACAAAAAAGAATAATGTAGGTTCATTGCAAATGGGTGCTTGATGGTCGAAGCAGACTCGGTGGGCTGAAAGATCTGTTTCCATGCCGTATGAATGTCGAACATTGATCCATCCTTGTTCTATGCCAAAGGCTAAAATAATATGGGACATGAGTACTATCTATTCCTAACTTCGAGAAGTTGGCAGTGAATCACCTTCTTAAACCTCTGGATTCTGGGTGAAGTTTCTCCTACACTACCATTCCAAGAATGCAGAGGAACATCTATCCTGCTGTTACAAGACTATTGAGCGGTCCCCCAATACGATAAGATGGACTCTTGACCTCACAACCTACCTTGTTGTGGCCTTGCACCTGTCTGCCTGCACTGCACTTCCTCTGTAACTGTAACACTTTATTCTGCATTCTGTTATTGTTTTCCCTTGTACTACCTCAATGCATTGTTGTAATGCAATGATCTGTGTGGACGGCATGCAAAACAAAGTTTTTCACTGTACCTCTGTACACGGGATAACAACAAACCAATTTACTAATATGTGCCTAAGCAGAAGGGCAACTAACTTCGAGGAAAATTTAGGAAAATAGTGATATCTCAGTCCTTCCTTGTGATGGAGCTTGTTGAGCTGTCAAGTTACTCCACTGTATCTTATAGATGATGTACGGTGCAGCCAAGGTGAACAAGTAACTTTCATTTCACCTCCGAACTTGGCTCTTTTATCCAAATTCCAAGTAATACTGGAATAAGGTCCGGAGCTTGGTGGTCCTGTCAGGACTGAGAAACTGTGAGCATATTTTGGTGAGGAGGTCAGACAGTGCTGTCAGTGAACCCTTTCATCACTTAACTGATCATATTAGTAGAATTGAAGGGTGATAATTGGCTGGATTTGAACTGTCCGTAGTTTGGTTACATTTAAACCTAGTGACATAGAGATCAAGTATAACAGATGTTCTCCCAGGCAAGATTAGTTTAACCACCAGAGATCAGGAAGATGTCTCTCCATTAGTTTGAGCAGAACCAAAATGCTATTTGAGTGAAGTCTGGTCCTTAAATTTCAACAGGCAAGTCACTTAAGAAATGACAGTGAAACTGAGTTTCCATAGCTCTTGGTTCTAAACTGACCTCAAGCATCATTGGTCCAAGTGCATCTTTGTCGATGACACCTTGACCCGTGGAGGATACATCAGCCTTTTGCACAGCATCTTCATTTGCAGCAACCTTTTCTGCAAAACAAGAGGAAATTATTGCAACATGGATTCTTGCAAAATTTTCACAGATAGTTTAATCCTGAAACAACATTGTGCTAATTTTTAATGGCTATATTAATTTGTTTCAAGAGGCCAGTTAAGAATCGGGTGGCAATATATTGTGATCAAGTAGTCTTATGTTCTAGAAAATAAGTTGTTAAACCAAAATGGCTTCAAGCTTAAAAGACAATTCTAGTTAGCAATTTTATCTGATCCTCCCTGTATCCTGCTGATGGGACCAATGGGAGTATGTAGCAATTTCAGCTATTAAATCACAGGGAAACTTCAGGTTCTTGCTTTTGGATGAACACTTGACATTGGGCTGATGTGCAAGGATTGAGAAATAATCAGACATAAATACCCCATGAAAAAGGCAAAATAACATTTGTTGTTTATCGCACCACTTGTTCCTTTGACCCCATGCCCACGAAACTACTGACCACCGAACTTCCCTTCCTGGGCTCTACTTTAGCCAATATTGTTAATGACTCTCTGCCCTCATGGAATATCATACCCGCTTCTAAATCTACAATCACTATAGCACTCTCAGCAGAAAAATAACAACTTCCATCACACAATTTCCTTTCTCCATTGAAAATCCTTGAGTAACTTTCAACTGTGGCATTTTCCCATGAACTCCATGCCTCTATGGGTGAGACCACATCCTCCACCCTCCACAAGGGACCACATCCTCCTCTGCTCACCCACTGGGTGGGACCACATCCTCATTCCCCTACCCACCAGGTGGGATCACACCCTCCTCCACCCACTTGCTGGGTGGGACCACATTCTTATATTTCTAGTCACACCCTGAGAATCCCCTCCAAAACTTCTCTTCCTGCTTTTATTTCTCAAGTTGTGGTCTTGATCCACACAGTCCTTGGTCAGGTCATTGGAACATACAGTGTTTTGTATCAAATGTACACTGTCCACAGCCAGTTCCAACTCTTCATCATTTTCAACACCTCCACTACTGCCACACTCCAAACTGCCCCCCTAACATACACTTGTGGACTGGCAGAAACTTCATCTCAATGAGTAATAGGAAGACTAAAGCCATTGCACTGGATTGCCACCATAAATTCCACCCCCAGGCCAATCTACCTCATTATGGCCTTGGACCTTATTGTCTGCCTGCTCTGCACTTTCTCTGTAACTGTAACACTTTATTCTGCATTCTGTTATTGCTTTTCCTTTGTACTACCTCAATGTACTGATGTAACAAAATGATCTGTATGGCTAGCATGCAAAACAAAGTTTTCACTGTACCTTGGTACATGTGACAATTATAAGCCAAGTTAATTTAATTAATTTTAATTTTTGACCCCAGCTCTTCTTCCTGGTTATTACCTGACACAAAACTAGGCTGCTTGCAATCTTGATGTCAAATTTGTCCTCCAAGGTGAGCTTCTGCCCACATTTCCACATTAACCTTAAAATCATTAAACCCCAACTCCACCCCTGCATCAGATATCTGCAGAAACCCCTTACATGAGTTTGATGTCCAGACTTGATTATTACTCCCTATCAACTTGAGATCATCCAAAATTCTGCTGCCCCCTCCAGGATATTACTTTAATGCTCAACTATTTTCACCTGAGCTAATACTTCATGAAACTTTGTGTCAAGTCTTGTCTGGTCGCAAACCTGTGAAGCAATGTGGGGAATTGAGCTACCTTGAGATTGTGGTGCAAGGTCATTTTTGACTGTAGATACAACTGATGTGTGCTTTGTGCTTTGCTTCAGAGGGTAGTCAAAAGTTCAGCACAAAGGAACACCACAATGGCGCAGCAGGTAGTGCTACTATCTCGCAGCTCAGTTTAGGACCCGACCTCTGTCCCTGTCTGTGCAGAGCTTGCACATTTTCTCTTTTACTGTGGGTTTCCTCCTAGATCTAAAAGAGGTGCTGGTTGGTAGGTTGGTAGGCTAAATTACCTCCAGTACAGGTGGGTTGGAGATGATAGTCATGTGGGATAAGTGGAAATAAGTGGAGAAAAGGGATTATTTCAGGAGATTTCCTTCTTTAAAAAGCCATCAGCGAACCAGTAGGGTTTTTAATCATTATCTGACTGCTTGCTGGACACTTTTAATGATTACCAGTATTTAATTTCCAGATTCTTAGAACTAATTTCAAATTTCTATATTACCATGCTAAGCTTTGTACACATTTCCTCTGTTTTTTTAATCCAGAAAGCCCTGTGACTGGTAGTCTA